>NC_090440.1:1089934671-1092434671 GCF_031143425.1 Pleurodeles waltl
TTGTGAGCATTTCTTGTGATCTTTAGACTTTCACATTGTAAGTAACAGTGCCCAGCCATCACCCTCCTTATTACATTTAGCTTCCCGTAGATGTTTTTTATATTACCTATGGTTTCAATTGAATTCTTTAATTTTACTTGAAAAGTCAAAATGTTCTTTAAATCGTATAATTTGCTGTGGCAGTTATTTAAGCGCTCATTTTTCAGATTTTAGTTCTTTTGAATACCATGTATTATTCTATTTCTTTTAGATGTATTTGGGGGCGCATTAGCATTTTTATTATGTATGTAATTAATTATTGAACTAATAGATGATAACAAAGTGTCCAAACAGAACTCTGATGCTTGAATCTCAAATTTACAGAGCTTGGTTGAGGTTAGAACTTTCCCAGCACATTCAAATTCAATTTTTTCACTTTCCACTCACTTAGTGAGTGGCTCAGTTCTTCAAGTGTGTTGTTCATTATGCTCCAGTTTAATTTGCTAATAATATAATGAGGAAAATAGTCACTTTCTTGACTCCCTAAGATTTGAAAATAGGCAACAGAATGAAAAAAGGGAGAGTGTTATAAAAGCATAATTAAAAATTGTTGCTCTAATTTTTAGTAATTCCTGTGCATCTCGCAGGCTGATCGACTGGAAGGCACCTGCTTAAGCATCGCAATCCTAAACTATGTAATGACTGATGGGAGTGATTGAGAGTGATATCCCAGATTTATTGGCTTCATGGGCAAAGATACTAATTGCGAGATGCTCTACAATGAATCATGTACAAAAACAACAGATGATGGACGGAACGCAGAACAAATCAAACATTCACCCCCTAGTCACAGATCTGGGTTTAATCCATCAGTTACTTTGCTTGCCATGCCATTTCAGTATGGACCCAGCTATATGCACATTACTTTTAACCCTGTTCCTAGCCCTGTGCTTGCTATGCCACCAGATTCAAGCTATCCTGGCTTGTGAAGGGTGAGACCCTGAAACTGGTCCCAGGATGCTTGTACCTGGTCCAGGGAGGACCTGGCCTGGCATTTCATGCTGGACTGTTCCCGTGGGGAACAGGGTCAAGACTGATTTGTGTATGGCTGGGTTCCAACTGGAATGGAATGGTAAGGAAAAAAACTGATGAATTAAACCAAGATGTGTGACTGGGGGTGAATGTTTGATTTCTTCTGCATCCCGTCCATCATTTGTTACCCTAACTGGGAAGGGTATGCCCAGATGTGGGCCCTGTGCTTGCCATGCCACCAGATTCAAGTTAGCCTGGGTGATGAAGGCTGATACCCTGAAAGCTTTCCCAGGATGCTTGTTTCTGGGCCAGAGAGGACCTGGCTTGGCAGTTCGGCCTGGACTTTTCACATGGGGAACAGGGTCAAGATTGATTTGTATATGGCTGGGTCCAAACTGATCAAAAAATTATGGATTAAACCCAGATCTGTGACAGGGGTGAAGGTTTGATTTGTTCTGCACTCTGTTCATCATCTTTTGTTTTTGTTATAATGAATCATCTTCATTAAAAGGTTTGTGTAATTACTCAGTATATAGAAGATGTAGACTGGAATCGCAAGTTAATAATCATTCTGCATTGTTATGTTTACATCTTAGATCTTTTAATAATCTCATAATGTTATTGTTGAAAGCTTGTCTCCTTGAATTGGAAAGATGTGCATATACATTCATTATTATTATCTGTTTGAAATGATAAGTTCAATGAATTGCACTTATGCTGATTGTTTGAATATATGATGAATCTGAGTAGATTTATTTCATATTAACATGTAGTTTTACTGAAATGTACAATGTAGGTCATCCAGACGGTTAACCCATTTTTCAGAGTTCTGCTGGTATGTGAAGCATAACATTTCCTTTCAGCAATGTATGTGATAAGAGCTTATATTGTTTTAAATGATAGCATTACCATCCTTTCTTAACAAACCTGCAATGTTCCAGAAATCAAAAGTAAGTAGAGTCCAAGTAGACTGAAGTGCTGTTTCTCTTTTAAATTTTTGCTAACAGCTGCATTAGGGACAGGTTTTTTCTTTTAAGTTGGAGACTGAACTTCCTGTTTGGTTAAGTGCAAGCGTGAGCCAGCTCCAATATCCCTTGTTTCTTTCTTCCAACTCCTTTCCCATCAGATATGATTGTGACCTTACAGGTGCAAAGTTACACAAAGTCCACTGTTGGGTGTGTTCAGCTCACAGTACGCCTTTTTTCGCTGCTTGAAAAAATTGCCCTCTGTCAATCTCTGCCTCTGTAGTGTTCTCATGTTTCCTTGTCAATGAAGGCATAGGGTAGCATTTCTGAGTTGGTTTTATTATATTTATATTCCAATCCTCAAAGATCTTCCTATGATTGAAGACCAATTCAGCATCTCTTTGATCAACCAGGTAACAACAGTGACAGCATCACTTTAATCAAAGAGTTATGAAATAAATCTTACCCTAGCTACACAGTTAGAGTTCAGATGTGGTAGATCTTGGTAGTTGTTAATTATAACACTATGGTGAAAATTCAGTACAATGGGAAATCAACTGACAGGCTGCTGCTGACGTTGAAAGTACAGGTTTCAATCAGTAAACCAGACTTTTTTTCTGACAATGATTAAGAAGATATTTGAGAATTTATAGGAAATGTATCCTCATTTTGGCTTTTAAGTATGCTAGCCATAATGTCTATGAAAAAAGCAAACCCCTTGGTGGGCTTTCTTTTTTCATTTATGTCAGT
The DNA here is from genome assembly GCF_031143425.1 of Pleurodeles waltl. Classification (NCBI taxonomy): domain Eukaryota; kingdom Metazoa; phylum Chordata; class Amphibia; order Caudata; family Salamandridae; genus Pleurodeles; species Pleurodeles waltl. The sequence continues at coordinate 1,089,937,398 of NC_090440.1, forward strand.
ATCCTTGGTAGGAAATGCTTTCAGTTTTACAGCTTTGATCCCGTCAAGATGACATTCAGGTGTACCAAAGTTTTTTCATGAATACTAAATGTTAGTGCTCTAGTCGTTCATTAAAACACTTTTATGAATGCGGTTTGAATCTACTAACCACTGTGTGTCATTAACAACATATATCATGAATGTTTGAATTTAAATTTCCTTTCATGATCATAGTATTTAATTTATTTGTATGTTGTGATGTTACAAAGGAAGTGGAGATTAAGCATTCTGTTCAGTGACCTTGACAATGACTCAATGTAGGTTTGAAGCAGGCAAGAACTCTTGTATGATACATACTATGGGGCATATTTATACTCCGTTTGCGCCGAATTTGCGTCGTTTTTTTCGACGCAAAACTAACTCCATATTTATACTTTGGCGTTAGACGCGTCTAGCGCCAAAGTTCATGGAGTTAGCGTCATTTGTTTGCGTGAACACCTTCCTTGCGTTAATGATATGCAAGGTAGGCGTTCCCGTCTTAAAAAATGACTCTGATGCATATGTGTCGTATTTATACTCCCGGGCAAAAATGACGCCCGGGAGTGGGCGGGTCTAAAAAACCCGCATTAGCGTCGGATTTTAGCGCCTGGGTCAGGGCAGGCGTTAAGGGACCTGTGGGCTCAGAATGAGCCCAGAGGTGCCCTCCCCTGCCCCCAGGGACACCCCCTGCCACCCTTGCCCACCCCAGGAGGACACCCAAGGATGGAGGGACCCACCCCAGGGACATTAAGGTAAGTCCAGGTAAGTATTTTTTTTATTTTTTTTTGTGGCATAGGGGGGCCTGATTTGTGCCCCCCTACATGCCACTATGCCCAATGACCATGCCCAGGGGACAAAAGTCCCCTGGGCATGGCCATTGGGCAAGGGGGCATGACTCCTGTCTTTGCTAAGACAGGCGTTAGCCGGCGCTAATTTTTTGGGCGCAAAACTGCGTTAGCGCAGTTTTGCGTCAAAAAGTATAAATATGGCCCTATGTCCGCTATAAGTAAAAGTTAATTCTTTCAATCAATATTATTTCTTGAATGGTTATTATCTTCTAGAAAGGACAATCTTGCCCCTAAAAGTCTTCTGTAGTTGTTTTATTGGTAATTCCAGGTTAAAAAGTTTTTACATTCCATCATAATTTCGTAAATATGTAGATGGATTCAGATTCCAGCATAAAACAGCCAACTCATGCTTTGCACAAGAATCCACTTAATCAGTTATGTAAATCGGTCTGCACCTCCTTTTTCAGCCTAGAAGTAGATTCATTTTCCTGAATTCAGTGATTCACAATAGAGTATCAATGTAAAAATCCCAATTCCTAACCAATAATTGTTACTGATGAAACATTATGGTCCTTCCCATGATGTGGATTCTTGGTGGATGACAGCAACATATCTACGTCCTAGGCCATGGCACCAAACCATGTTGGCCTTTGAAGAATGTGTGCCAATAAGACATTTTTCTTGATTTGAAACAGAGTGGCATGCTGCCATTTCTGGTTTGGGCCACCCCTCGCTCTGTGCAGCAGAGAGGTTGGTCAGTGACACAGGGTTTAGGTGTAAGGCATGCCCACAGGCAGTGCACAGCTATGAGTTGGGTGCAAGGCTTGGCTGCAGGCAGTGGTTGGCCCTTCATGGGGAGTTTGGCTGAATGTGGACAGTTGATTGCATATTGCCCTTTAGACCTTGTGCACAGAGCCTTGTGACACAAAGCCCCTAGGGTCCGACTCACATTTTAGGTAGAACTTGACTCCATATTAGATAATGGGGCTTGCCATGTTCTCGATCTTAGACAATGGAAGTCACCATCTTTTCTGATTTATGCAGAGTCATTGTCATGTCTGTCATTTGATGCAGATGTTATCTGACCTTATCTTTCTAAGAACTGCAAAAGTGTCAAATCATTTGACTAATGACATAGATAAAACACCTGCTGGAACATTAGTCTGGGAAAAATGTCTACTTTCCACCATGTCAAGGTCAAAAAGAACAAATACGGACATATAGCCACAATAATGTAGTCTGAATTGATGTCCTCTTACCTTGCATGTTCATAAGGAAACATCTGGGACGCACACCTTGATGCATCTTATCTATGTCAGACATTCCTAAACTTATATCACAAATTCCAACTTCTGATAAGATTTAGGGACAGATTTACAAGAAACTGACGCATCAGTACTGATGCGCCAGTTTTCTTGCATCCCCTCTGCCCCACCTAATGACACCATGTGTGCGCCGTATTTATAATACGGCATACCATGGCACACGTTAGGCCAATAGAATCAGAATTTTTTATGCTATTGTGGTGCTTTGCACAACGAGCGTCAAATATTTTGACGCTAGTGCAGCTAAGTTCATGGAGGCGCATAGGTTAAAATGAGTGCGCCATTTTAATGCCTGCTCTGAGCAGGCATTAAAAATGACGCCAAAAATGGCGCAGTGAAATCTTACAGATTTCAGTGCGCCATTTTTGTGGGCCTCCTAACGTCGGAACACTCCCCTTGCATACATTATGCTTGATGCAGGCATAATGTGGCGCAAGGGATTACAAAGTGGCGCAGTGCATACAGTGCGCAGTGTATGTAGCCCTTTGCGTGGAAGGGGTGTGCAATGAGTGTTGCTGTGGTCATGCCACTGCATTCTGCAGCACGCATAGAAAGAGAAAAATGCCAGACACGATTGTTTGTGTGCGGGAAGGTGTCCCTTCCTGCACATAAACAATCATTTAAAAAATGGCGCTTTGGCACTTCTGTGTATGCTGCATTCTGCAGAAGTGCCAAATCATCATTTTTAAATGATTGTTTATGTGCGGGAAGGGACGCCTTCCTGCACATAAACAATCACATCCCTCAACACAGAAATCTTCACATGATGGTGCAAGGATGCCTGCGGTGGCGCTGGCAGCTAATACAGCACCAGCGCAGGAGACAACACAGGGGTGCACCATACTCAATTAATTATGGCGCATCCCTGTGTAATGATGAAGGGCAGTGCTGCCAATTTTGGCGCAGTGTCGCGCTCGGTCATTTTCCTATAAAAATGGGCCTTAGTGTATTGCATAGAAGTAGATATTAAGGTGATAGGTTCTCAATGACATTTTAACCAGGTTAGAAATATTAATGTTATTCTTATTATTTATAACATGCCTTCTTCTTATTTATATAATACTATGTGCAGTTGTTTCAGACATCCTGAGAAACAGGTTGATCTTGTAGTGACATATAATTTTACATAAAAGTATTCATTCATCTTTGTGAAATGCGTGTGATATCACGAACAATGAAATAGGTTTGTCACTGTTACCACAGTATCTCTGATCCCTTTATAGGAACTGTTAGTAACACAAAAGTAATAACTCTAATTTAACATTTAAAAGTAGATTGATTAGTTTTCTGGGGGCTACAATAACCTGTCTTTCACATTCATTGTTGGCGCATTGAACCAAGTTCACCATTGTGACCCGTTGGTGGGAAAGCACACCTTGTTGAACTACACCAAAGTCGTAGTTTACGCAACACTTAACTCAAGAGTGTGTGCTGTGGAGAGGTTGGCTGCATGTGCCTGTTGTAGTCCCACTAACCTGAATTCCAGGAAATGTCCAGCAACATTTCCTATTAAAGGCATTGGAAAAATCAGTTCAGGATGTGTATCCACATTCATGTGAACCAAATAATAACATAAAGGAAGTGCATGAAATGAGGAAATATAAGCACAGTCTCTGAGCCTCAACAGCATACAAATGGGACAAGGGAGGAGTAGTGAATGGGCCTCACAGAGGGGTGGTAGTAAAAAAAATATGAGCAACAACCCCTTGAAGGAACAAACCAAGGCACAGTGCACTAACTTGGCTAGGAAAAAGGGGGTATAATCAAGAACAATGGTTGCTTTTGCAGTCTTACGCTTCTGTTTGAACCTCACAGAGATGAATAAGAAGATCCTTGATGCACAAAAATACAAGGTTCTCCGCCAGGTCTCCAAGAATACATGGTTTGAAAATGAAAATGGCAGGCAACAAGGAAAATGGAGCTGGCGTCTGAATTCCTTTGTACACGAAAGGGAAATGAAACCAAGCGTTGGTGTTACAGAGGGCGCTATTGAAATATACCCCGCCTCAGATCACATGAAGGCCATGTCTCGGATCATGACAGACAGTCCAATCTCTCCATAAACTCGCAAGTTTATAATTAAGCAGCTACACCAGGAGATGAAACGAGGCTACAAGCAAGAGATCCCCCTCAAAACACCTTGCCTACTACCACCATGACAGTGAGGCACACAGAATCACCTATCAAGGTGAGCCTGGAGGGGAGAGACAGCGGGGGTCATTGTTACGGGGTTAGAATTGTTGATGTAATTATGGTTATTTGGGAGTAGTGTTGGAACTGCGGTACTCCTAATGTGTTGGCAAGGGAGCTACTTCAGAAACTATGGACAGAATGAGTATTTGTCCATATCATACCCACATTTTTCTTTTATGTTTTCAAAATAAATAAACGTGTAATGGTAAGAATGGAGTGCCTCTGACATCCTTTGAGTTGATAGTGTGTTGTGCACACGTCAAGGTAGAACTAGGTACATTTCTTCAAGTTGTTGAGAAAGATCCTGTTCCCATCTTCTGTTTAATGCACTCTGTCTTTCTGAAGATATTCCAAAGCAGATGTTTTTGTGGTAGATTGACCCTATGACATAGTCTCAGAGATATGCGGAAACTGATCTATTGACATGCTTCTGGGATTTCTCAAATTTCTGACACAATTATCAGACCACTGCCTTTTTTTGACTTTGACATTTGTTGGAATAGGCAAAGGGTATGCGACAGAAAAAATAAATCAACTCTCCTAAAATGTCATTGATTTGAATTGATAAAGCTATCCCTGCGATTGTATCTAAATGCTTCACAATGCACAATAATAACATTAGGATGCTCGCAATCTGAAATGCTTCAAACTATGGGTAGAAGCTGATGCAATTGCATTACTTTGTGTCTAATCCAAGTAAAATCCTCACTGTGAAATTCTAAATCCTTGCCATTGCAGCAACTTTTTGCATGCTTACGAGATTAGTAGACAATAAGTGGTCTAAACAAACTGTAGACGAACAGCAAGGGTTCTGGATGAGTGTCTGATTTGAAAACAAAAAAAAATTATTTAGTGTTTTCCTAATTGGTTGCTCTTAATGAGGTATAACAGTAGGTAGCAAGTAACTGCAATTTTATTAGGTCGAGGGTAGCAGCCTGCAAGCCTTGCTTTCCGACGTCACCTCACGCCCATCACTAACATTCGTTCCTGGGCATGCCTTTCAAAAATCCCAGGATGTTGTTGGTAAATCCTTTACGCTTGTCCCGCCTTGCGGCAGTTTTGTTACCATCTTGGCGACCAACCCTGTTACATGAATTAGTACACAATTGCCGATATGTTTTACTATGGGTGAACTACTTTTTGATTTTGTCTCTCTCCTTCACGCTCACGGTGGACATGGCGCTTAGAAGTTTCATATAGTGCGAACTCAATCAGTGGTATTGGAGTGCTTTGCATGGCTACAAGGTATGTCACATTGTTTATTTTGTCTCTCCACGCTCCGTGGCGGCTATGCCACTTCGAAGTTTTTTAGAGTGTGAACTTACCAAGCCTTTTTCCCCTGCAGTTGGCAGCTGCACCTTAAAATGTTTTTATGGCTCTGCAAATAAAGATGTAACTTTCTCTAGATGAATCGAAAGCCTTGATTTTGCTTACAGCAAATAATACTTGTATTTTTCAACCCCGCAAACCACTTCAGCTCAGCCCTTTTTTTCTCCACAGTCCAGGGATCAGTTTATAGTTGTTGCTCCAGAGCCTCTCTAGCAGTGCAGAGAGGCATCCTGCTGCTGCTGCATTGGAGCCCTTTCTAGCAATTAACCCTTTCTGGGCCATTGTTTCCCTTTGGTCTTAGCAAGCTTGTCTAGACCTTACAGCTCACTAATCCGTTTACACGAAACTTCTAATTCTTTTGACGGCGACTTGTTAGAATTAAAAAGAATCTGCCATTTAAATAAATCAATCACCTTCTCCTCAAATGAGGAACCTCGCTGTTTCGAGTTGTCGACGATCTTATTTTTTCATACAGGATAGCTCCAAAATCGTATCCCAGTAATAACAAGAATGATGATCCTTAGGCCCATATTTATACTTTTTGACGCTAAACTGCGCTAACGCAGTTTAGCGTCAAAAAGTTTTGCGCCGGCTAACGCCATTCTGAAGCGCCATGCGGGCGCCGTATTTATTGAATGGCGTTAGCCGGCGCAAGCAGACCGGCGCTGCCTGGTGTGCGCGAGAAAAACCACGTACACCAGGCAGCGCCGGCGTAGGGGGAAAATGGCGCATGGGCGTCTTAAAATGGGGCAAGTCAGGTTACGTCGAAAAAATCGTCGTAACCCGACTTGCGCCATTTATTTTCGACGCCCATCCCCCATCAACATGACTCCTATCATTGTAAAGATAGGAGTCATGCCCCCTTGCCCAATGGCCATGCCCAGGGGACTTCTGTCCCCTGGGCATGGTCATTGGGCATAGTGGCATGTAGGGGGGCACAAATCAGGCCCCCTATGCCAAAAAAAATTATTAAAAAAAAATAAAAAAATACTTACCTGAATGTCCCTGGGGTGGGTCCCTCCAGCCTTGGGTGTCCTCCTGGGGTGGGCAAGGGTGGCAGGGGGGGTCCCTGGGGGCAGGGGAGGGCACTCTGGGCTCATTTTGAGCCCACTTGTCCCTTAACGCCATGCCTGACCCAGGCGTTAAAAAGCGGCGCAAATGCGCCGTTTTTAGCCACGCCCACTCCCGGGCGTCTCTTTTGCCCGGGAGTATAAATACCACGTAAAGGCCTGGGAGTCATTTTTTAGACGGGAACGCCTCCCTTGCATATCATTAACGCAAGGAAGGGGTTCACGCTAAAAAATGACGCACATTCCGGGAACTTTGGCGCTATTCGCCTCTAACGCCATAGTATAAATATGGCGTTAGTTGGCGTTAGTTTAGCGTCGAATTTGCGTCGAAAAAAACGACGCAAATTCGGCGCAAACGGAGTATAAATACGGCCCTTAGGCCCATATTTATACTTTTTGACGCTAAACTGCGCTAACGCAGTTTAGCGTCAAAAAGTTTTGCGCCGGCTAACGCCATTCTGAAGCACCATGCGGGCGCCGTATTTATTGAATGGCGTTAGCCGGCGCAAGCAGACCGGCGCTGCCTGGTGTGCGCGAGAAAAACCACGTACACCAGGCAGCGCCGGCGTAGGGGGAAAATGGCGCATGGGCGTCTTAAAATGGGGCAAGTCAGGTTACGTCGAAAAAATCGTCGTAACCCGACTTGCGCCATTTATTTTCGACGCCCATCCCCCATCAACATGACTCCTATCATTGTAAAGATAGGAGTCATGCCCCCTTGCCCAATGGCCATGCCCAGGGGACTTCTGTCCCCTGGGCATGGTCATTGGGCATAGTGGCATGTAGGGGGGCACAAATCAGGCCCCCCTATGCCAAAAAAAATTATTAAAAAAAAATAAAAAAATACTTACCTGAATGTCCCTGGGGTGGGTCCCTCCAGCCTTGGGTGTCCTCCTGGGGTGGGCAAGGGTGGCAGGGGGGGTCCCTGGGGGCAGGGGAGGGCACTCTGGGCTCATTTTGAGCCCACTTGTCCCTTAACGCCATGCCTGACCCAGGCGTTAAAAAGCGGCGCAAATGCGCCGTTTTTAGCCACGCCCACTCCCGGGCGTCTCTTTTGCCCGGGAGTATAAATACCACGTAAAGGCCTGGGAGTCATTTTTTAGACGGGAACGCCTCCCTTGCATATCATTAACGCAAGGAAGGGGTTCACGCTAAAAAATGACGCACATTCCGGGAACTTTGGCGCTATTCGCCTCTAACGCCATAGTATAAATATGGCGTTAGTTGGCGTTAGTTTAGCGTCGAATTTGCGTCGAAAAAAACGACGCAAATTCGGCGCAAACGGAGTATAAATACGGCCCTTAATGTGTACGTGTAATTAAGGCACACATTACAATTATTTGAGTACAAATTGCCTCACAGTATCTCTCGCGCCTAACATCCTATTGGTATCAGAGGCACTCTGATTTCTGTTTGAATGATCGGCTTCCACCTTTTTCAGGTGATGATTTATTTTTACAGTTTGTAACTGCGCTGTCAATAAATATGCCTTGCTGTGGGTCTGATTGAAGTAAACCTCTGATGCTGAGTGCCAAACCAAAATAGGTTACAATGTGACAACAGGTTAATGGACGACATATGGAAATGTATACTCACATATATGCTTACATATGGGACAGTGCTCCTGTGGGGCTATAGGCACCAGTCTTGGCTTTCTACAGTTTCTCCAAAGAGTTGCAGGCTGTGGGAAATAAGTACCAGGCAAATCCTTTGTATCACTACATCTTATTGTACGTGCCCAAGCACATAACATCACATTTAACCCACAGCTCTTGTCTTTGGATGATATCTGTGGCTGTATTAATTTCTGTGCAGAATCTGTGAAACTATCCATTACCTACTGCTCAATGCTGTTACTGACTCAAACTTTTCAGAATAAGTTTCACCCTACCATCCATTATGGCTATTTCATGTCAAACTTATGACAGGCTGCACTTGTGTGTCTTTTTCTCTCAATGCATTTAAATCTATATTTTCGATCTTCTTTTTTACTGTCTAAAAAAAGCAGGATATTCAACCATCCTTGTAGTGAAAAACATTTATTGCTAGATTAGTTTAATTTTCTGCACTCGCATTAATATTGTTAAATAAATGTTGTCCATTCTGCCCCATAACTTTTCACGCTGTAATAGTGTTTATTTCTACCAGGAATGCACAGCGGTTTTTCATGGCGCACTCAGTTTTATAATTCATCATGCTCCATTTGGTCAGACGTTGTGTTTTGTGATTTTAAAGTTGCTTATGTACTCAACATAAGTGTATGCTTCAAATTGGGAGCTGTAAACATTAATCCTCCTTGACTCTACATCTATTTATTGGTTACATTACAGCACTAAGCATGCATTTGCCACAGAAATGCATGCATATTATCCAAGTCACTTCACCAGAGCACCTTCCAGCTCTATATAATAGGCAAGGGATTTCAAGCTTTATTTTTGGGAGACATTATCCTATCATGTATACTGTATGAACTCTGAATTGTAGAAACACGCCTGGACAGGACCCATTTAGAGGAAGTTTGATGCATTTTTTTCCAAACGTGATTTTCTTGGATACCTTTGAAGAAGAATGTGCCTTGCTTGTAGTAAGCGTCACAACAGCTTCTGGGGCTCATGTCCTTCACCATACAGCTAGGTCACCCACCAAAGATCCAATACCTACCCATCAGGGCCATATTAAAGTTGTTTCACTTTTCATTCTTGATGTGTTCCTCAAAGTACCACAGTATTTACTGAAGTCAGGCTGCCAGGTTAACCTCTTCTGAGTTTATGGCTGTGCGGTGAGGCCTTACTGTATATGCTCTATTTGCAGACGTTCATGTCAGGAGAGAAGAGACTTAATTAATGACTGTACCCCTGAGAATAACACTTTACCTGTGACTGCATGCTTGCAAAATCATTTTGTTAGTAAAAAAAATTCAAAAGTGCTTGGAACCAGCCCCTTACTTACATAAACTTATCATTGGCTTACTCCAGCGTCACTCTGATTTACCTGCTTCGGATTGGCCAGCATGTCGCATTCACATCACTTCCTGTCGTCTTTGTCTTCTTCGTTGATCTTGCTGTCAAGTTGCCTGTGGACCTAGTACTCCTTCTGGTCACTTCCTATTGAACACTGGCCAGTGTCCTTCCCGCTGGCTGTGAAGCTGAAGGTACTTCTTTTTAATTCTTGCATGCTGTCTTCCTTCTTCTCTGATGTCTTCCCTACCATCTTTTCTGTCTTTTTTCTTCGTTGATGTCTTTTTTTTTCTTCCAGCATGCCGTCTTCTTACTTCACTAACATCTTCTTTCTTCGATGCCTTCTTCTCGGTCTTCTTTCATTGTTGCGCCCATCTACTTTTTTCTTTCTGCATACCGTCTTCTGTCTATGCTGTCTTCTTTATCGCATGCCGTCTTCTGTCTTCTCAGGTGTGCACTCTTTTCACATCTTCTATCTTCTCTCACCTTTTGTCCTCTCTCTTCTACCACCTTCTCTCTTCTTCCATCTTTTCTCTTCTTCTGTCTTCGGTCTTCTGTCGTCTCACGCTTTCCATATTCCTCCATCTTTGGTCTTCTTCCGCCTTCGATCCTCTGCCGTCTGCGGTCTTCTTCTGTGTTCTGTCTTTTGCCGTCTTCTGTCTTCTTCAGTGTTCTGTCTTCTCCTGTCACCTGCCGTCTTCTGTCTTTTGTCCACATTTTTAATATATGTACAGCCACTTTTAACCCCTATAGCTCTCAGTGCTTAATTTGTAAATAAGCACATGCCGGCGCCTAAAGCTTTCCTTTGCCATACGCAGCTGCTGCAGTTCAATGTGAATACTGAGGCACCATTATTCTAAAGCCATCTTGGGCATTTTTAAAACATGTACAGCAACTTTTAATCCCCTTAGCGCAGAGCTTAATTTGTAAATAATCATGTGCCAATACCTAAAGCTTTCCTTTGCAACGCACAGCAGCTACAGTTCAATGTGAATATTGAGGCAGCCTTATTCTGAAGCCATCCAAGGTATTTTTCATATATGTACAGCCACTTTTACCCACTTGGGTGCCTTGGACGTAACGGTTGCATCCTGGGCAGCACCGCTCAGGTGCCCAGGACGTAACCGTTACGTCCTGCACCCAGCCTTTCTCCCGAGGGCCTCCCCCCCTCCCATGGGCAGGGATTGAAGGGGATTCACCTTCCACCCCTCTGCCCCCATCTAATGACGTCAGTGCGCGATCGTGCACTGACATAATTAGAGGCAGCCATTGCGCTGGAAGCCATTTTCTTCCAGTGCAATGATGGAGAAACAGGTACGTTTCTTCTGCAGCCGGGGGAGATTGTTAGTGAAAGGGGCATCGGGGGAAAGGAAAGGCCTTTCCTTTCCCTCAACGTCTCTTTCAGCATTCCTGCTGCTCGATCGCAATGCGATTGGGCAGCAGGAATGCCCAATAGACACCAGGGATTGGTTGATGTGTCTATTACATGTGGCGGGGAGCGGCCCCTTGAGCAAGGGTCACTCCCCATAGGGGGCATATTGTTTATCACCGTTTTTGTCCCCCTTGGGGGCAGATCAGCCTATTACTTTGAGGCCAATCTGCCCCCAAGGGGGGGCCAAAGCCACTGGAAGCCAGGGATTGTTTTTGTGTGTGTTATTTTGTAGGGGGGGTGGTCTCTTGGGCAAGGGTCACTCCCCCAAAGGGGTAAAAGTAATCTTTGGCAGTCCTACCCCCTTGGGGGCAGATCAGCCTATTTTGTTTAGGCCCATCTGCCCCCGAGGGGGCTGAAACCACTTTGCGTCTGGGATCTTGTGAGTGTTTTGTGTGGGGGGTGGCCCCTTGGGCAAGGGTCGCTTCCCGAGGGGGGGCAATAATATTTACACCATTTCTGCCCGCCTTGGGGGCAGATCAGCCTATTATTTTTAGGCCCATCTTCCCCCAAGGGGGGCAGAAGCCACTAAGGTGCCAGGGATTTTTTAAGTTTTTTTTTTGTGTGGGGGCAGCCCCTTGGGCAAGGGTCACCCCTCCCAAAGGGGGCACACAACTGTTGACCATTTCTGCCCCCCTCAGGGGCAGATCAGCCTATTTTTTTAGGCCCCTCTCCCCTCTAGGGGGGCAGAAACAACTTAGCACCAGGGATCTTGTATGTGTGTGTTTTGTGTGGGGGGGACGGCCCCTTGGGCAAGGGTCGACCCCCCCCAAAGGGGGAACAGTACTGATGGCCATTTCTAAACCCCTTGGGGGCAGATTGGCCAAGGTTTTTGAGGCACATCAGCCCCAGAGGGGTACAGTGAGCACAAGACACCAGGGAAAATTTCTCATTGTTTGGTGGCGTGCTGTTTATCAACTGGCGAGGTATTTGCATTTGTGATTATAACAGTTTGTAGCTCCTTTTTGTTCTAGTTCGGAGCTTTTGCTTCCTTTGCTGTGACTCCTTGCAGTTTTGGCAGTGGTTGACCTGCAGTTTGCGTAATTGCATGTTTTAGGTAAAAAAAAAAACAATTGACCTCACAGGAGTATTGTTGCCATGCATGAATGACATTTTTGTAAGTGGTGTGCTAAATGCATGATTGTGTGTGAAATTGTCCTTTTATTTTTGCACAATGATATTTGTTTTGTCTTATGTCTAATTTTCTTTTCTTTTTTAGTGGGATATCATTGGTGATTGCTGCATCTGTGCAGAGTAGTTGCTGGTGAGTCTAGCTTTTTCAGGCAAGTGAGTGGTATAGTTTTTGAGTACATAACTCTTTGTGATAAAGCCACACTTTGTTTATTACTTATTTTAGACAGTACTGGTTGTTATTGGCAATCGATTTGTTGTTGAAAAAGGAACATGGCTAGCCCCAGGGTGACCGCTCAGCAGGTTGTTGATATGCTTTTTGAGTCGTTTTTGATCATGATTATGAGACTGACTGCATCTGAGGCAGAGGAGGAAGAGAGATATTATGGCAGTGCATTTTCTGTCCAAGAGGAATCTTCTGATGAGGAAGCCACTCTCAGGGCAGATGAAGGGCCTGTTTTAGAGGAGGACACTGATGTGACAATAGTGCAGCAGCCTGGGACTGAAAGGTTTCCCATTGGAAGACCTGAACTCTGGGTTGCCCCAAACATTGAGCAGCCACAGTTGCCTGCCTTTACTGGTTTCCCAGAGTGTAGAGTGAATACGGAAAACATTTTGCCTGTCAATTTCTTTGAGTTGTTTATGGATGATGTATTTTTGGAAGAGATTATTGAGCAGAATAATTTGTATGTGGAGCAGTATTTGAGGGGCAACACTGCCAGACTTAGACCACAGTCTAGAGTTATCCAGTGGATTCCCACAAATCTGGAAGAGATTAAAAAGATCTTGGGTTTGACATTTTTTGATGGGGTTGATAAGGAAGCCGTTACTGGCTTCTTACTGGTCTACTAGTCCCTTGATGGCAACAACTTTATTTCCTGCAACCATGACTCATAATCGGTATTTGCTTCTTCTTCGGATGCTGCATTTTGTTGACAATACTTTAGCCTTGCCACAAGATCACCCTGATTACAACCGTCTTTTTAAGATTAGGCCTATCCTTGATCACTTTGTAGATCAGTTTTCAGAGGTCTATGTTACAGACAAAGAAATAAGTGTGGATGAGTCTTTGGTCCTGTTCAAGGGTCATTTGGTTTTTAGGCAGTACATTCCTAGCAAGAGGACACGGTATGGAATTAAATTGTATATCCTATCTGAAAGTAGTACTGAATATGTTTATAATTTCCAGGTCTACACTGGTAGGGATTCTAGTATTGACCCCCTGATTGTCTCCCCACTTTTGGAGTTAGTGAGAATATTGTGTGGGAACTTGGTAGACGACTGTTTAACAAAGGTCACCATTTGTATGTAGATAACTTCTACACTGGAGTGCAGTTGTTCAAGGAATTGTTCAGACTGGACACTGTTACTTGTGGCACAATCCGCTCTAACCGGAAAGGCTATCTAAGGGAGCTTGTCTGTAAAAAACTTGAGAAGGGACAGTGTAGTGCCTTGCGGAATGATGAGCTGCTAGCTTTGAAATTTGTAGATAGGAAGGATGTCTACATGCTAACTACCATCCAGGATGAGAGTACTTCACCTGTGGCTGTTTGAGGTCAAGTTGCTGAAGTGAGCAAACCAGTGTGCATTTTAGACTATACTAAGCACATGGGTGGTGCTCATAGAGTAGATCAGAGGTTGGAACCTTACACTGCTGTTCGTAAGTCTTACATTTGGTATAAAAAGTTGGTAATCCATTTGTTTAATTTAGCAACTTTTAATGCTTTTATTGTGTTCAAGGATTGTTCCCCTGAGTCAAGGATGATATTTGTTAAATTTCAGGATTCAGTGATAGAAAGCCTTGTTGTGGTGGAACATGCAAGAGTTCCTAGAGTAGCAGTGGTGGAGGATGTGGCTAGTTTGAAAGATCGCCACTTTCCTGATCAGATTCCTCCCACTCCCAAAAAAGACTTTCCGGCTAAGAAATGATAAGTCTGTGCCCAAAGAGGTATCTGGAGGGAGACTCGGATGTACTGCCCCGATTGTCCTTCAAAGCCTGGGCTGTGTGTGGCCAGCTGATTTAGGAGTTACCACACAAAAAATATTTTTTGGGAAAAACCATGAGCGTAAACTGCTAGTTTTATATTTTCATATGTTCAGTTATGCGGTTGGCATTACTGTAATGTATTACGTTCACGTCTTTGTGTTTGTAGTTTTGTACTTATTTATAATTAGTTAGTGTTGGGGGATCCACGCAAGCCACACCTTCCTGGACTCTGCTGGGTGTCTAGTTTAAAAAAATGTCTGGGTTTGGTAGGTTTCTCTAGATGACTGCTGCATGTGCCCCCCGCAAAAACAGGCTGTTTTGTAATAGATCATTATGATGTGTCCACGTTGTGTTTTGGGGCATTTCCTAACGTGGGCACTGGGTTTAACCACATAAGTGAGGTACTATTTTTATTGGGAGACCTGTGGGAACACTGGGTAAAAGGAAGTTTGTGACTCCCCTCAGATTCCAGAACTTTCCATCACCGAAATGTGAGGAAAAAGTGTTCTTTTTGCCAAATTTTTAAGTTTGCAAAGGATTCTGGGTAACAGAACCTGGTGAAAGCCCAACAACTTACCCCATTCTAAATTCCCCTAGGTGTCTAGTTTTTAAAAATATATAGGTTTGCTAGGTTTCCTTAGGTGCCGGCGAGGTAGAGGCCAAAATCCACAGCTAGGCACTTTGTGAAATACAGGTCACTTTTCTTTGGGAAAATGCGGTGTCCATGTTGTGTTTTGGGGCATTTCCTGTCACGTGCACTAGGCTTACTCACACAAGTGAGGTACCATTATTATTGAGAGACCTGGGGAACACTGGGTAGAAGGAAGTTTGTGGCTGTCCTCAGATTCCAGAACTTTCCATCACAGAAATGTGAGGAAAAAGTGTTTTTTTGCCAAATTTTGAGGTTGGCAAAGGATTCTGGGGAATAGAACCTGGTGAGAGCCTCACAAGTCACCCCATCCTGGATTTTCCTAGGTATCTAGTTTTTAAAAATGCACAGGTTTGGTAGGTTTCCCTAGGTGCCAGCTGAGATAGAGGCCAAAATCCACAGCTAGGCACTTTCCCAAAAATACATCAGATTTCAATGTAAAAATGTGATGTGTCCAATGATGCATTTCCTGTCGTGGGCGTTAGGCCTACCCACACAAGTTAGGTAACATTTGTATTGGGAGACTTGGGGGAACACAGAATAGAAGAACAAGTGTTATTGCGCCTTGTCTTTCTCTACATTTTTTCATTCCAAATGTAAGAGAGTGTGTAAAAAAGACGCCTGTTTGAGAAATGCCCTGTAATTCACATGCTAGTATGGAGACCCCGGAATTCAGAGATGTGCAAATAACCACTGCTTCTCAACACCTTATCTTGTGCCCATTTTGGAAAAGGTTTCCTTGATACCTATTTTTGACTCTTTATATTTTACCAAATAAATTGCTGTATACCCAGTATACTATGAAAACCCATTGCAGGGTGCAGCTCATTTATTGGCTCTGGGTACCTAGGGTTCTTGATATACCTACAAGGCCTATATATCCCTGCAACCAGAGGAGTCCAGCAAACATAACGGTATATTGCTTTTGAAAATCTGACATCGCAGGAAAAAGTTACAGAGTAAAACGTGGATAGAAATGGATGGTTTTTTACCTCAATTTCAATATTTTTTTTATTTCAGCTGTTATTTTCTGTAGCAAAACCTTGTAGGATCTACAAAAATGACCCCTTGCTGAATTCAGATCGTTCTACTTTTCAGAAATGTTTAGCTGTCTGGGATCCAGCATTGGTTTCACACCCGTTTCTGTCACTAACTGGAAGGAGGCTACAAGCACAAACAATTGTAAAAATGGGGTATGTCCCAGTAAAATGCCACAATTGTGTTGAAAAATGTGGTTTTCTGATTCAAGTCTGCCTCTTTCTGAAAGCTGGAATGATGGTAATTTTAGCACAGCAATCCCTTTGTTGATGCCATTTTCAGGGAAAAAACAAACATTTTAGCTGTATTTTGGCTAATTTCTTGGTCTCCTCCATGGGAACCCACAAACTCTGGGAACCTCTAGAATCCCTAGGATGTTCGAAACAAAGGAGGCAAATTTGGAGTGGGTAGCTTATGTGGACAAAAATATATGAGGGCCTGGCACCTGAGGGGAAAAAGGCCTAACAGCAGCAAAGGGGTTAACCCCTTTAGCTCAGTGCTTAATTTGTAAATAATCACATGCAGGTCTCTAAAGCTTTCATTTGCAATGCACGGCCAATATGAATACTGAGTATTCTAAAGTAATCTCGGGCATTTTCAATATATGTTCAGCCACTTTTAACCCCTTTAGCTCACTCTTCCAGTGTTTAATTTGTAAATACTCGCTGTAGGTGCCTTCAGCCTTCATTTACAATGCGCGGCTAATGCAGTTCAATGTAAATACTGAGGCTGTGTTATTCTAAAGACATCTTGGGCACTTTTAATATAGATACATCCATTTTTCACCCGTTTAGCGCAGTGCTTAATTTGTATATAATCATGTGTCAGTGCCTAAGGCTTTCCTTTGCAACGCGCTGCTGTTGCATTTCAATGTGAATACTAGGGCACCATAATTCTAAAGCCATCTTGGGCATCTTGATTATATGCACAGCCACTTTTAACCCCTTTAGCTTGCGCTGCTTAATTTGTTATTACAGTCTAATTCCCAAAGTTTATTTCTGAAAAATCTTTTTATTGGGTTTATATCATAACGGTATATGTTTTATTAACCTTCTTTATTTCAATTTTGGCCATGATTGAGGTGAACTTACATCCTCATTACACTATGATTGTTGAACACACTTGATAATTTTAGGAGACCCTTCTAGATTATTTTTCTGGTTACTCCTCCATGGCTGTTTTGTGTCTTTTTTGGGGGGAATTGTGTTAGCCAGCCAGAAAATCTGATGGTGGGGCGGTGAAAGTGGTATACTTTTGGAATAAGTATGGCATATATAAATTAGGATGCTAAGTGGCAACATTCTCATTTTTTGCTGCAGATAGAGGAAGAAGGTAAATGGAAGTGTTCTAGTTATATGCAGGGCCACTTGAATTATATGGCAGGATAATACCAAATTATGAGGCAGGGTTGTCCAATTTATGTGGCAACAAAAGTTCAGGTATGAATGTGCCACGCCAATATCTATAACTCAAGCAAATGCGAGACCTATTGCATTGCAAATGCTTGTTTTTAACTTGTCATTGAAAAGCAGGGTCTGCTCACCATTGTTTTTCGTTTAAAGTGCTTAACAGAACAGTACCAATCATTGCAATACTTACAGTCATCTATGGAACAGACTATGGGGGTCATTATGAACCCGGCGGTCGGCGTTTGTGTGGCCGTAGTACTCCAACCATCTCCAGCCCGGCGGCCGCCACTGTGCCGTCTGCGGGATTATGACCCCGCCTACCACCATCGTTTTTGTGGCGTTCGTAACACCACGAAAACCATGGTGGTAGGCCCTATCAGTGACAGGGAATTCCTTCCTTGTCACTGATAGATGTACCCCACCTCTCCAAACACCCCTCCACCCACTTACATCCACACCACTTCAAACACACACTCATGCAAACACACTCATTCACACATACATACATCCATTCACACACACATCCGCACACACATCAAAACATACACGCAGATATGCATTCCGAATTCCCAAACTCACACTTCAATACAGTCACGCACGCACTCAACTCTAAACACACTCCCGCATTCACTCACACACTCACACATACATTCACGCACCCTCACACACACACACAACACCCCCCCCCCCTGTCGGAGACCCGACTTACCTGGATCTAGGGGGTCCTCCGGCATTAGACGTGACGCCAGCAGCGCCCGCCAGCAGAAGAGCTCCAGGCCGTATTATTTGTCATAATACGGCTGCCGGCGGTCTACTGCTGTGGCGCTGCTGGTACTAGCAGCACCACCTTACTGCCATCCGCCAGTATGGCCACAGCCGGATTTCCGCCCTTCTTGGGGTGGAAATCCAGCTGTGGTCATAATATGGCGGACGGCTGGTAGCCGTGGCGATGGTCTTTTGGAGGCCATTGCCGCGGCGGTAGGCAGTTTTTACCGCTGATGTCAAAATGTGGGCCTATGTTTGGGAAACTTTTGACCTCGAGACAAGCTACTCACATGAGCGTATTTGGAGACCTAGGAAACTGCTATAAAGTAGTTGGGGAATGGCTCAACAGCTGGTTGAATAAGAAAGATTGCAGTTTGATATGTGCCTACAAGTACAATTTGAGTGAAATGATTTATGTAACTACCTACTGCTTACTAAAGTTGAAAAGTAACATGACAAGCAAAAATCGGTCTCAAATGTGTATAGTGACAGTAAGAGGGTAGGTTTAGGGAACGTGATCTGTCTGAAAAATGCATGTCATGTAGGCATGTATCCACAGAATGTAATGATCTACTAAAAGGCGGGAAGCATTACATTGTAAATTCGTCAAGAATCTCAACTCGTTGATGTAAGTGTGATAGCTGAAATAAGACCAATCCAAAGACAAACTCAATTAACTCACCCCTCCTTCTGAAGACATCTGTCAGAATACTCATAACCAAACCGTGTACACCAACACAGACCTTAAGAAAACAAATAGCGCATTCAAAAGAGGCATCATGTTCGCCCGTGATGCAACCCAAAAGTTCCACATCTGGGGACATATTTGGTTTCCTCTCTTATATTCTGAGAATAAAAGAGAACTGATCCACGTGGAACCCATTCAAATCTCCCTTAACATACTGTCAGAATAGTAGTGAAATGAAGCCTCACTCTAGGTTTGGAGATCACAGGTTGTACGTAGCACATTTGCAACCTGTTTCTGTGCATCAATCCAAAAACATTGTTCATAGGTACATATTTGACATGTGTACTACTGAGATTAAGACCTAACTCCATGAAGAACCCTTAGGAAGGCAGTCCAATTTCAATCCAGTTCAAGGATACCACAAAGAGCGAAAAAAATGCCCCAACTGACTGGAAACATGACAGAAAACATAAAAACACTGCAGAATGAACCCAAAAAGCACTCTTGTACAACTGCCTGGAACCTTTCACATTCTGCAGCACACACAGAAGTGTCAAATCGCCAATAGCGTATCTTTATGTGCAGGAAGGGACACCTTACTGCACATAAACAATCAAACCCCTCAATGCAGACATCCTTGCACAATGGTGCGAGGATGCCTGCGTTGGTGCTTAGCAGCACAATTTAGGGCCAACGCAGGGGTGCACTGTATTCTAATAAATATGGCACATCCCTGCGTTTCTAAAGTGATGTAGCGTGGCACTGCCAATTTTGGCGCAGCACCCTGCTGTGTCCCTTTTCAGTAACTCTGGCCCTTAGTTTGTTGTACGTATATGACTCAAATAAAGGTTACTGTAAATATATGAGTTAAAGGTAGGTATTGTATAAGTTTATAATAAGATGTGAGAGAGTGTCATGCACAATACTTCTACAATGGTATGCATTTGCAAATACAGCATACAGAAAATAGTTTTTGCTATTGTATCCATTGGCAGACAGTGCTTTGCTATTGCTGGTTCCCTGAATAGGTGTTACGCAATTCAACCGATTGAACTAAGTTCAACCAATGGTTCTCATTCCCAGTAAATGTTTGACAAAGCGTTACTGTCATTTGGTGCTGAGTCCTAAACCTGAAAATTAATATAAGCCTTACATGACCTCACATGACCCTTGCAAGATGTGTTCAACTCTGAATGGAGTGCAGGTCTATGAGTTAAACTCTCTTGCTGATTTTGAAACTCAGAGCTGACCCTGTATTTGAGTGTCTATATCCCTATTCTACTTACAGCTTCTATTACAGGTAAGAACATATATAATAAAACTGAAGATTTTATGTGCACAATGAAGAAATATATATATTTTTTTTATTGTACTTTAGTCAAAAAGAACAGTACTAGAACATACATACTAACCATCAACATACTATGGGGCAAATTTATGAAAAGTGGTGCATCATGTCATGATGTACCACTTTTCTTGCGCCCTATTGTGCCCCCCTAAAGCCACCATGGGTGCGCTGTATTTATGATACGCGCCCCATGGCACACGTTAGGGAACAAGCATAAAAAATGTTGATGCTTGTTTGGCGCTTTGCAGGATTGGCGCCAAAAATATTGATCCTAATCCTGCAAAGTGAAAGGAGGCCCTTTGAAAACAATGGGAGCCTCATTTCAACACATGCCTTAGGGAGGTGTTAAAAATGATGCTAGAAATGGCGCATGTATGCATTGCACCACTTTGTAAATATGGTGTGGCGTTTTTGTCAACCTAACACCACATTAGCATGAAAAATAACACTAATGTGGTGCAAGGTGGCGTTAAGGCCTTCTTAAATTTAGCCCTATGTGAGGTGTAAGATTGCATGCAGAAGTGATCAATTCCGGCATTTACAGGTGAATGACTTCCGAGTTCTCTCGCTGACGCACAGTAGAGTCAGAAATTGTAAGATCTAACAAGAGGTACCGACACTATGCACGGTATAAATGTATGAGTTGGATAGTGCAGAAACAACATTAATCTTTCCTCACGTTCGCCACACAGGGCCACGAAGCCAACATCCAGTCCAGCCAGAGCGTTGCGCCTGACCGCATGCACAGGTCAGCCTTTGCTGAAAAGGTGTGGAAATATGAGCAGGGTGAGCTCCAGGACTCCTTTAGTATGCTGGCCAAGGGGGATCATAGAGCAGTAAAGTCTAATTGTCCACTGGATTGAGACATGTCGCCAAGCCATATCTTGGCCATTTCGGTCTCATTCCTCCCTCAGGTGCATGTAACCTGCCGTTTTGCAAGAAACATCGCAATTGATGCAAATTGTCTGACATTGCTGTGTGTATTAATACTGCAACTCAACAGGGCTAACTTGGGGATAGTGACAGCTGCGATCCAATCATGTTAGAGATAAGAGTGGAGATTTCCCTCCATCACACATCAATCTGTGGGCAGGGCCAGTCAAGGTGAATGAAGGCCGAAGACACCCTGCTTCTAAGGTGGCTGGAATCGGACACTGCTCCACGTCTTGTCAAGCGGGATTCTGTACAGCTAATTTAAAAATATGAAATGGATGAGATATATCCTGCCACTAGGCAACAACCTTCCACTGTGTTCACAGTTGTATGTCAGTCTTTGCTCGAGACAGCCTCCCTGAGATCTGTTCCCCCACCTTAACCTCTTATTAGACCTTATTGATGGGGACTCGGTATGGATTGTGTGGTATAGTGTGGTGATTATTTGTTTACCGGACCTGTGGGTTGTTATGAGCCCTAGTGCTTCACAGGGTGTGGGCTCCCTTGAGAAGGTAGGGTAGCGCTATTTACAGAACCCTCTGAGTCGGAGGTATGTGAGAGTGTCTAACACGGGGCAATGTTGCCTGCCCCTTGCAGATAAGAGCTCCAAAAAGTGACCACCTGGGTATCCATCGCCTGCTCTGTGCTAACCCCATGCCCAAAGTATACGAAGAGGTGGCATCCCGATAGTGAGAAGAGACAGGGGATAGTGTGACAGATGCCGTTGGGCCTATTTTATCCTAAACCCATCGTGTGGATGCCACAATATTAATCCCTGGGTGGGCGCATCTAGGCGAACGGCCGAGCATTGCCCCTAACGTGTAGGGGAGTGCTGTGTCATGTTCTATTGCAATATATGTCATGAAGAGGGAGGACACAGCTGGAGTGCGCTAAATGTGCCTGGGCATATGGGTTTAGTAATACACCAAGGTGCCTGACTGATGACGTGCACCAGATGAGATGAAATTCAATTGTGTCAGATAATGTGCCGGCTGATAGTAGGAAGATAGTGGATCTGTTCCAGTTTATGGTATTTCCCTACAGGGCTTTGAATAATGTAGATTTCCTGATGATAGGGCTCCAGTTCTGGCTGGTACGCACAGGTAGAGGGTGCTATGATCTGCAGAGAGAAAACCTGTGAGGTTGCACGAGGTAAAATACAGGTCCCTCTCGGCATATGGTTATCTGATCGCAAATGCCAGGAGTTCGGATGCCAGCACCTGTAGAAAGAAAAGTGGTCAAACGTGGTGAGTGATTGTTGGACCTGGCACTTTCTACAGGGTCATTCCCCAAACGTTTTGCCTCCTCCTGTTTTTTCCGACCCTTTTTGCTGCCGTGCATGTGCTCTCCCTTCTAAAGTTGGCATGATTGGCTTACACCTAATTGGCACATTTAATTTACCTGTAAGTCCCTTGTACAGTGGTATCCCTATACCCAGGGCAAGTACATTAAATGCTACTAGTGGTCCTGCAGCGCTGCTTGCGCCACTCACTGAGTTGCCTTTCAAACCTGTCTCAGGCCGCCTGCTAGCACAGGGCCTGCATGCACAGTTTACTGCCACAGGGACATGGGGCCATATTTATACTTTTTGACGCAAAACTGCGCTAACGCAGTTTTGCGCCAAAAAAATTAGCGCCGGCTAACGCCATTCTGAAGCGCCATGCGGGCGCCGTATTTATTGAATGGCGTTAGCCGGCGTTAGCCGACCGGCGCTGCCTGGTGTGCGTGAAAAAAAACGACGTGCACCAGGCAGCGCCGGCGTAGGGAAAAATGGCGTTTGGGCGTCCAAAAATGGGGCAAGTCAGGCTGAGGCAAAAAAATCGTCTTAACCCGATTTGCGCCATTTATTTTTGGCGCCCAGACGCCATTAACATGACTCCTGTCTTAGCAAAGACAGGAGTCATGCCCCCTTGCCAATGGCCATGCCCAGGGGACTTATGTCCCCTGGGCATGGTCATTGGGCATAGTGGCATGTAGGGGGGCACAAATCAGGCCCCCCTATGCCACCAATTTTTTTTAAAAAAAATACTTACCACAACTTACCTTTTCTTCCCTGGGATGGGTCCCTCCATCCTTGGGTGTCCTCCTGGGGTGGGCAAGGGTGGCAGGGGGTGTCCCTGGGGGCAGGGGAGGGCACCTCTGGGCTCATTCTGAGCCCACAGGTCCCTTAACGCCTGCCCTGACCCAGGCGTTAAAAAGAGGCGCAAATGCGGTTTTTTTTGCCCCGCCCACTCCCGGGCATCATTTTTGCCCGGGAGTATAAATACACGCACATGCCTGGGAGTCATTTTTTAAGACGGGAACGCCTACCTTGCAGCTCATTAACGCGAGGAAGGTGTTCACGCCAAAAAATGACGCTAACTCCATGAACTTTGGCGCTAGACGCGTCTAACGCCAAAGTATAAATATGGAGTAGGTTTTGCTTCGAATTTGCGTCGAAAAAAACGAGTATAAATATGCCCCACAGTATCTAAATATACTTGCCAGGCCAAGAACTCCCCTTTACTACATATAAGTCACCCCTAAGGTAGGCCCTAGCTAGCCCTATGGGGAGAGTGCTATGTATGTAGAAGGAAGGATACATGCCTGGTTGCTTGGCTTGTCCTGATAGTGACAAACAGCCTATTTAGTTTCTCACGGCTGTGAGTACTGCCTTGCTCATAGGATTGCATTGCCAATGCCCTGCCTTCTGACTAGGGGGTATTGTCTGATTTAGTAGGGGTAGCGTAGGCATGTTTGGTGTGGTTGTAATGGTAGTGAGAAAAGTTGCTTACTGGTGTAGGTGGATTTTTTATTACCATTATAGAAATGCACTTCTAGAAAGTGAGCATTTCTCTGTGCTTATAACTCTGGTGTTTTGCAGCTTGACTCCAATCCACGTCTGGGCAAAGTGACAGCTGCTTTTTGTGCATACTTTTCAGACAGCCTGTCACAGAGGTGCATCTACATATCGAATGGTCTTCCTGGGCTCAGAGAAGGGGAGGCGGGGCACACCTGCATTTGTAAAGGCTGTGCCCTGGCCTCACACAAAGGGCTCGTTTACCCTCAATTGGTGTCTGGAGCGTGTGCTGGAGGAGAGAGGGGACAATCCTAGAACGAGTTGTAACTGGTTGAACCTATTCTCCCCCTCTTTGTGAGTGCCTTGCAAAACTGAATATAAGTTCAGGGGATTTTATTCCATGAAGGGCACACAAGAAACATTTTCTGGAACTGGACACAGAATGCTGCTGGAGGGACTCACCAGGAACCCCGCCTTGGACTGCTGTGGTGGTGCTGACCCGTGACTTATGGGTCACTGGGATGAACTGCCACTGACTGCACACTCCTTTCGCTAGCCTGCTTTGGGCCCGGCCTCCTGTGCTCCTCTTCTGTCTGCCTTGGGCTGGGTGTTGTGGTCACTGCCCTCTACATCTACGTGCTTTGCAGCGCAAAGGAGCATTTTGCCGCTGTTGCAGAGTGCTTGATGGGTGCTTTTCCTCTGATTCCCTATCGCCTCAAGGGCACATTTGCTTTATTTACTAAACACCTTGAGAGCACTGCTGCTGAGGAAAATCACCGCCCGAACCTGAGTGGGTCAACACTTTCATGGAGCATGCAACGGTCACCTTCCATCGGTATCCACCAGGGACGGGAGCACGTTGGAAGAGTGGAAGAGGGCACCTGGGGAAACTGCTTCCTGGCCGACTGAGAGCAGCCACGGAAAAACATCTCTGTCCTAGCAGGGAGGACTGTGGACGGTCTCCCCATAACAGGAGTGATGGGCCTCTGTCAGTGAGGCCGCAGGACCGGAGGCTTGCCTCACAGTATCACTCCCCCTAACAGGGAGATCCATAAGTTTGTGCGCCCGGACGCCGCCTACCGATGCAGCCACCCCGAGGACGTGGGTGGCTACCACAGGAGCGTGGAACTAGACGTGGGGAGGTCAGGAGAGACCTTCCCGCCGAAGACGAAGGTGGGTGAGTCCCTCCCTTGCTCCCCCCCCCCCAAAACGGAATCCTTGGGGGCCGCAGGGGCCTCAATGGTTGGGGCAACAGAGAATCCTCTTTGATCCAATAGGGGCGTGGGAGACCCGAGAGTGGGGGACATGAACGTCCCCGGTTGGCCCACCTCCCTATGGGTCGCCCAGTGCAGGTGACCCTTACCGGAACGGGTGAGAAGGTGACCAAATAACAAAAGCATTTTCTTTTGCTATGGTACTAGTGGCCTCCCTGCTGATGTTGTGGTTATCTGCCATGAGCTCTTATTACCACATTATATTATGCACAGTTATGATAATGTCTTGGCAATGCTGATCCTACTTGTGGGGGGTAATATGTTGTGATGATTTGCCAGGTACTCTCTGATGTTCCTTTTATGGGCATTTGTGATGACTTTATGACGTGCCTTCCTTTAGTAATGTCCTCCTGTCTACTGCATATATTGCAGTACAACCAGTAACCTATATGTCTATCTGACCTATGCATTTTATTATGACTACTGCTTACTTCTGCAGAGTACTTGTAACCTGTGTAATGTTCTGACAACTGCTTGCGTAGCAGGATATTACTGACATGTTGTGTTTGGTCTAATGATGTTGTGTGCAATACAGTTTATTTTTATATAACTGGGTATTGTGTTTCTTTTGTGGTTTATTTATTGCGTCATGCGTGTTGGGTGTGTTGTGCACTCGCTTTACACATTGCCTCCAAGTTAGGCCTGACTCCTCGTTCCAATCTACTAAGAGGGTGAGCAGGGGTTATCCTGGGTGTGTATCCCCCTGACTAGAGTGGGTGGGCTCTGCCTGGCTTAGGTGCATACTCTTGCCCACCAGAAACCCCATTTCTAACAGTGGCCCTTTCAATGAGAAACAGCTGTGAGAGTATGCTGTTCAGCGTATCCTCACTGTGGGCTCCTTGTATAGTTTCTGGACCCACTTGATGAAGCTGTTGTGGTACCCCATTCTGGATATGACTGTGCACAGATAAGCTCATTCCAAAGAATCCAATGACTCTGTTGTGCCTACAAACACACGTCACAGCATTCATCTCTGGGTTCAGTTGGTAAATTACTGCGAACTGAAATATGGTCGGGAAGAATCAGGTCTGTTAGCAAAAGTAGACGATGTTTTGCGAGCACTTTGGCAAGTATTTTGGCACCTACATTTAAAAGTGAGAGTGGACGATATGAGTTGCATTGTGAGGAGGGCATGCACGTTTTGAGGAGAGCAATGGGGTGGCCGCTCTGAAAGAAGGAGGGAGTATATTTTGAACCAGTGCTTCATAATGCACCCCCAACATCCCTGGGGCCAGTAGGTGGGACTGGGTGCTTCAAGATATTGTCGCCACCAACCCTCAAGCCATGCCAGTGCTATATGATCAAAATAGGTGGAGTAAGTGGCAGTGTTCTGAAATGGCGAGAGGCATTTGGTGGGATTAATGGTGAACAAACTCCTCCAAAATACTCTTATCCTCGTGGAGAAATGTACCATTCGCTTTCTCAGTTTGGACAATCTCCAGTGGAGCATGCGCCTCCTGCAGCAGCCTGGCCAGAGTTCTTCTCTGGTGCTCCGCCTCTGGGTATGTGCTAGTCCCAGTAACCGTGCAGATATGCTTCACTTCTAGGTTGATCACCTCAGCAAACTTGTCTACTTTAGATTGTTGGACTGCCATAACTGGGCGGAGTAGAGCATCATTGATTCTCTTCAAGCTGCTTAATCTCTGCATCTATTTGATCTAGCCCTTACCGAAGTGGTTTATGCACCCCATGCTGCCTTTCAATGCAGATAACAGGCAGAGTGGCCTTAAAAGCTTCCCTTATGGTTCCAACCGAATTGATAGAATTCTCATTGTTGTTGAAAATAATTTAGTATTGTAGTTTTAATTTCAGCATGGAATGCTGTGTGAAGAAGAGCTGCTGGTAAAGAGATAATTAAAATTGTATTATTATAAAATACATTATGTAATGAAATACATGTTTGAGGAGTGCCCTTTATTATTCAGCGCCGTATTATGCTTACGGACGACAGCATCTTTCATTATAGCTGGATTTTCCTTATTACAAAATCACTGCATGTTGATAAACTAATGCATGCATTTTATATTACGTGTGTTAATCAATATAGTAAATGAACTTAATTACATATTGTATTTTTGGTAGTGTCTTCACACAAGACAAACTTTTTAAAAAGTGCTGCACACTTTGTTTTGATTTTGGAGACTATAGCTTTGCATTATTTGACTAGTTATTTAAATAGAAAAAGAGATGTAGTATAGGGACAGCTAGAAAAAGCAAAAAACAAGGAGGAGTAAAAGCCTTCCTCCTCCTTTTGCCATGCTAACGCCACCACTGGGGTAGCGTTAGTTTTTGACTCTGCCACAGATGTATTATTTCTCATAAATCTGGAACAGCATCAAAAGCAATGGGTGTTGTGGTGGAACGCCCACTGCAACACCCATTGCACGCCCCTCTGACGCAGAAAACTGCATCGGAGGGGCTCATATTTACAAGGAGGTGTAAAGCCACAAAAAATGGCATTACACCTCCTTCAAAATATGGAGCAGTGGTTAGCACCACCGCTGCGGTACGAAAAGTGATGCTCTGGTGGTACTAGGGGCTCTTAAATCTGCCCCCAAGTGTCTGAAAGTGAAGTCACCCTGAGGTGGCTAAACTGTTCGGAACAGAGAATTCACTCTGAGTTCTTAGCCCCTTAGCCCCTCGGTGCCAAAATGCTACCATTCAGGTGCATTTTACCTTTCTATGATCCCAATATCCTCTGTAAGGAATTGCTACCACAGAGATATGCCAGCTCTTCGGCAACACAGAAAATTGCAACCTCCTCTCAAAATTGCCATGATCACCCTCACTCAACATGGCGAAGTCGGAGAGCAGTGCTGAGATGGCGCTCGACGCAATGACCTTAGCATGGCTGAGGTACAGCTTGCGTCATGGCAGGATCTGCAGCAAGTGCTCATTGAGGCTCTTCAGCTCCATGTATCCACACTGGGTACGAAAGAAGATCCTCCTCCCAGGTGTAGCGGCCGAAGAGCTTGTGCTGTGCACCACCAGGGATTGGATACATCTAGATAGTTGCACAACGGTGACCCTCATTACAATCATTGTGCAACTCTTTGACCTTTCACCTTCTCCCCACCTCTTTTCCCCTTCTCAGGGATCGCCCCCCCAAGTGTGCCAACTGAACAGGTTACGCTGGAACCTTACATTTGCGGAACCTGCCTGAAAAACATCTTGTAATTGTAAATCCTCACAGGGGAGCAGTTTCTCTTGTAGTGAAAGCATTTTTACATCAGGTACATAATACTTGCACAAGCGGATTGTCATTAGCAACTTTAGAAAGGTTGGACAATGCACATGATCTATGCACCCTATTAGAAGTTCCTCCTACCAGCTTATTCACACGAAAGGGTGTAAAACAGGCATGCTGGTTGAGCATATGTTTGCGGCATCCCTGGCTTGCTTTGATGGTGCACTAGGGTGCTTCAGTGCACAGATTGGGAACCACTGTCCTATGGGGTTCTATTTCATGTCCCTTCCTCCATTTTTTTCTATGAGAGGATGCTGCACTACTACTGATTGGCAACGTGTGGTGCTAGACTTACTCCAGGGCTAAGCTGCTGGACTACATTTAGTACAGTTTTGGGACCTTTTTGGCAGAATTAGTTTTAAAAGTGGTGTTTGTGAATAACAATAGTCTTACTCTTTTGTGGGTGGGTGCATATCTCGCAAAAAGACCTTCTTAGCCTTCCATCAATCCATGTTTACTCCTCTCAAAACTTCCCCTTTTAGTCATAAGTATTCCCCATTTTCTAACCCCTTCCACGTACCTTCCACATTTACTACCAAAACGCATACCAACGTGTGGAGAGACATCCACAAATAAAAGGTAGGGGAAGCAGAGGCATAGACATCCATGTATAGGCCCCTATAACTTTCTCTCTTCTCTTTTTTTCCTCCCATTCCCTTGCTGTCCCAAATCACTTTTCTTTCTACTAACCCACATATGCTTTTTCCTCTTCCCTGCTTTTCTGTGCTCTCCTCACTTCACCCATTCCTTTGCTCGCTCCAGAAAAGAAAGTTTGAGGAAGGTGCTAATCAGTAGTCGTAGAGAAGAAGTAAGGATAACACATTACTGAAAATTAGATGCTTCTGCAACATTGTGAGGGAAAGCTAGAATCCCTAAGTCTATTATAGCACCAAGACACTATGGGGCGAATTTAAGAAAAATGGCGCTGCATCAAATGCAGCACCACTTTTCTTGCACCCTTAACACCCCCCTAATGCCACCCTGTGTGCACCGTATTGAACAAACGGCGCACCATGACGGTAGTTAGGGAACTAGCGTCAACATCTTTGAAGCTAGTTTGGCACTTTACGGGATTAGCGCCAACAATTTTGATGTTAATTCTACAAAGCACATTGAGGCCCATTGAAAACGATGGTGTGCTTCCTTTTAATGCCTGCTCTGTGCAGGCATGAAAAATACAGCACAGAAATCTTTTAGATTTAATAGCGCCAAATTTTCGCCCCCCCCCCCCCTAATGGGGAAACTCCCCCCTTGCATACATTATGCCTGGTGCAGGTATAATGTGGTGCAAGGGGTTACAAAGTGGCGCAGTGCATGCATTGCACCACTTTGTAAATATGTGTTAGAAATGGGGTCTCTAGTTGGCAGAGATATACACCCTTGCTTAAGTAGGGACCACAATCCTAGTCAGGGTAATTCACACACACAATGAAAATTATCCTGTGCCCACCCTCTGATAGCCTGGCAATGAGCAGTCAGGCTTAACTTAGAAAGCAATGTGTAAAGTATTTGTGCAATGAATCATACAGTAACACAGTGAAAACACCACAAAAATACACCACACAGGTTTAGAAAAATATATGATATTTATCTGGTTAAATTAAGATCAAAACGATAAAGAGTCAAGAAGCACAAGTTGAGATATCAATTTTGCAAGATTAAAAAGAGTGTTAAATCTTAGAAACCAACAGTGGTCTCTTCTTTGCACAAAGAACCTGGTTTGCGTCAAAAATAACACACACGGAGAACGCAGGGGAGGAGAGTCATGGAAAAAATAGGGTGTGCGTCAGAATTTCTGACACAGCACAGACGATGCGATGTTTCTTTCCATGTTGCAAGGGGCTTTGCGTCGATTTCCGGCAAACAGTCTTGGTTCCTCTCTGCGATGCGGGGATCTTTTTGACATCCAGGGACGATGCGCAGAAATCTTAGGTGTACGGGACGAATTCACAGGCATTGCGTCGATCTGGTATGGCGATGCGTTGAATTTTCTGTCGCATGGCAGGCGCTGTGTCGATTCTTCACTCGGGAAGTCGGGCTAATGCATTCTGGTTCAGCTGTGCATTGGTCCGGTAGGGTTGTGCGTCGAATTTCTGCTCGCAAGGCAGGCGCTGCATCGAATTTTCACTCGAGAAGTCGGGATGCATTGTTCCAGTTTGGCTCTGCGGTGATTTATCTCGTCGCATGGCAGGCTGTGCATCGTTTTCGGCAAGCTGTGCGTCAATTTTCAGCGCACAAGGAGTTTCCTGAAGAGACTAAGGGCTACATGTACCAAAGAAATGATTTGCGACTCACAAATTGTGAGTCAGAGCGACTCGCAATTTGAGAGTCGCAAAACCGTATGTTGAACAGTGTCAGTGACACTGTTTGCGATTCGCAAGGGGGTCGCAAATGCCCTACCTCATGAATATTCATGAGGTAGGTCCCAATTTGCTACCCCCTTGGGAATGGCCTCCCTCACAGGGATGGTGGCCTGCTGGAGACAGCAGACCACCATGTCTGTGACTGTTTTTAAATAAAAGGAAAAGAGATGCATTTCAAAAACAAAAAATGAATCATTTTCGTTTCATTTTTTAAGAGCATGCAGTGGTCCTTATGACCACTTCCTGCTCTGAAAAAATGTTTTTACTGCCATTCACAAAGGGGAAGGGGTCCCATGGGGACCCCTTCCCGTTTGAGAATGGGTTAGCACCATCGTGACACTGGTGCTAACTGCAATTGTTTTGCAACCGCATTCGCAGTCACAAAACAATCATACATGGGACTGCGACTTGCAATTAGGAAAGGAACACCCCTTCCTAATTGTGACTCGCAATCCCTTTTTGCGATTCGGGAAATAGTTTACCGAATCACAAAAATGGGTTCCAACATACCAAAGTGCATTTTGCACATCGCAAACGGACCGATTCGCTGTTTGCCATGTGCAAAATGCAACGTACATGTAGTCTTTTTGGCCCTGAGACATCAGAAAACAGGAGGCAAGCTGAATCCAAGCCCTTGGAGAGCACTTCTCAGCAAAGTCAGAGGGCAACAAGGCAGCAGGGCAACAGCAGGGCAGCAGTCCTTCTCAGCAAACTAGTCCAGAAGAGTCCCTTGAGCAGTCAGGCAGTTCCTTTTGTCAGGTTGCAGGTTCAGGTCCAGAAGTGTGTGAGTTGGTAGGGTCAGGGACCCAGTTTATATACCCAGAAATGACTTTGAAGTGGGGGAGACTTCAAAGAGTGGTTTTGACAAGCACAAGATCCCCTTTCGGGACAGATCTGTCTGCCAGGGTCTCAATAGGGAGTTTGGCAGTCCATTGTGTGAGGGCAAGCCACTAGCCTTTGAAATGTAAGTGTCAGGCCCGCCACCCTTTCAGCCCAGGAAGATCTATTTAGTGTGCAGATGAGTGCAGGTGTGACTGAGTATCCTGTGTTTGTAGTTGTCTGGGTGAAATGCACAAGGAAGCTGTCAACCGCCCCAGCCCAGACATTGACTGGAGACAGGCTGTAAGGCACAGGTGGATTTTGAGTGCAGAGAAATGCTCACTTTCTAAAAGTGACATTTCTAAAATAGTAATATAAAATCAAAGCTCACCAATAAGCAGGATTTTCTATTACCATTCTGGCCATACTAAATATAACCTGGTTACCCCTTTCTGATCAGAATCTACCACTTAAACAATATGTGAGAGTATCCCTAATGCTATCCTCTGACAGGAGCAGGACTCTTTAGTGGAAAATGAATTTAGGAGTTTTCCACTACCAGGACAGATAAAACACACATGTCCTGTCTTTTACCCACATAGCACCCTGCCCTATGGGTTACCCAGGGCCTACCTTAGGGGTGACTTCTATGTAGAAAAAGGGCTTGGCAAGTACTTTTAAATGCCAACTCGAAGTGGCAGTGAAACTGCACACACGGGCCTTGCAATGGCAGTCCTGAGACATGGTTAAGTGGCTACTTATGTGGGTCATACAACCAGTGCTGCAGGCCCACTAGTAGCATTCAATTTACAGGCCCTGGGCACATGTAGTGCATTTTACTGGGGACTTACAAGTGAATTAAATATGCCTATTGGGTATGAGCCAATGTTACCATGTTTTAGGGAGAGAGCACTTGCACTTTAGCAGAGGTAAAGTGTCCAGAGTCCTAAAGCCACCAAAAATGAGGTCAGAAAAAGAAAAGGAGGAAGGCAAAAAGTTTGGGGGTGACCCTGCAGAGAGGCCATTTTCAACAATAATGCACATCGATTTTGGCCTCGTTGGGATACATTAGCGTAAAAAAATGATGCTAATTTGCCACAAGGAGGTGCTAGGCCTTCTTGAATCTGGGCCTATGCACTTTATAAAGACTTAAAAAGGAAATGTGCTGTTTTAATTGTCTGCAGTCACAGTTCACCCTATTTATTTACAGCATTACTCATAATATGGAATGTTTTTGATGAGCTTACCGTGACTTGCACAGTTAGGAATTCACTATTGATAATTGTGTTAAAAATGTGGTGAGGGGGTGGTGTGGCCAACCATCATGGCCATGTGGGCATGGTCCACCGAGGCTCTGTGGTACTTTTTTTATATGATTCGGGGAGCCTGGTGCTAATGGTCCGAATCTGACCATATCCCAGTACGTGGAGGCAGTGAAAATAGCAGAGGTGTAGGGTGAATTGGTTTCTGCCCGTAGCGTCAATCGGAAGCACGTTGTTATCGACAGCGGCTCAAGGAGAAGAAAAGCCACATGGCAGTCATTGGGAGCATGCAGCCACCCCATCCCAATCAACAGTGTAATTAAGTGGCTCTGGGGCTTCGCACAGACTCCCTGAGAACTCTGGCATTGTCCTGACACAGAAAGCAGTGCTTGGTGGGGGGCAATGGCACTGGCAGCCTGGAGCTGAAGCCAATGCCTGACTCCAACATGGGAGCCATCTCGGACAGAAGCTCACGTCTGGACCACTATATGCCCTCATGCATTGGCGCAAACGATGGAGAGGCATTAAAAGTAGCAGAGGGGAATTCCTACATTGTTAGTTTGCATGATTATGCCACTGGGTGAGTCACTTAGACTTAATCCCTGTTTGAGCTTTGCTCTGAAGCCCACAATGGGCCAAGACCTGTTGCATTGATTACTCAAGCTGTTGGTACCCCGCACCAGTTAATTAAGGTGCACAATCTGAAAGAGCTAATAAGGGGATCAACTCGACAAAAGGTGATCTGCAGCTTTTTTGAGATTCAAGGAGCATACAAGAGGCACTTAGAAGCAAGAGTGCAGACAGTGCAGAAATCCATGGGTGAGTGGGCCATGTAGCCTCTGTCACAGGCCCTGGCCTACCCTTGTTACAAACGACAGACCTGATTTGTCAGCAACTCTTACAAAACTTGCAAACCTTAGCCTTTGGGGTGAGGGCTGACCTGGGCTTGTTCACATGTTATTTTGATGGGTGATCCTGGAAGCCTGAGCCCGGGTGTCTTTTATTCCACATTTTCCTGCAGCCTCTATGCCTCTGAAAAAGACACACTCTAACAGGGTGTCAAGTTATTTTACCCCGACTGACGTAAGGGAGTCTCGTCCTGACACTACCCTAGGTGTAGCAATGGCCCTGACTAAAGCAGAGCTCCTCACCTCCCTCCCTGATTTTAAGAGATAACTCACGGAAGAACTGAAAGCAGATCTTGCCTCTTCTTTTGAAATATTAAAATCAGATATTAACTCATGGCTTGCTTCTCTCCAGACTGATGTGGACTCGGTGGGAACCCGCACCTTAGATCTTGATACAAAATGCCAAGGATTGCAACAGGAAGTTGGCCAGCTGGAAGAATCCACTGACTGAATCCGACACCAATTGCACCCCAACATTTTGATATAAGAAGATCTAAAAAATCGCTTGCCATGAGACAATATTTGCATTTGTAATATGAAGAAAGGGGTTGAAGGCCCAGATCTATGAGCCCTTTGGGGTGAGCTTATTCTCTGAGATCCTAGGAGAGAAATCAGCTGATGTGTGGTTGAATAGAGTGCACAGAGTCGGTCTTCTGGTTCCTGGAGGAGGGATATGTCCTTGAGATGTGTTTGCAAAACTGCACTCCTTCAAAGTTAAAGAACTGATTTAGCAAACTGCTAGAAAAATGGAGTCAGTCTCATTTTAGGGTGACACATGTTCACTCTTCCAGGACATTGCTCCTGCCACCCTGGCCCGTCGCCAATAATTTAAAGCAGTGACTGACAAACTATGCCAAGACAGTATCAAATACAGATGGACCTACCCCTTTGGTCACTCCTCCAAGAACCAAAACAAATCCCATCACTTCGTGGAGCTACAAGAGGCTGCAGCCTTTTTGGGGATATTGCTTCTTGAGTAACAGGGGCTGGAGGGGGAGACTTCTCCCGGAACAGCGGGCATTCTACCTCTAGCAAAAGGGGAAGCAGTGGGTCTAGACCTGAATGGGAACCAAAGGACTACACCCCCTGATTGGTGACATGTTGGAGACAGATCTCCTTCGAATGGCTACAGGAGGTCCCAGGATGAAGTGCTGCGAGAGAGATCCAAACTAGGATTCCATAGTTACCATGGGGTAATTCACCGAACCATTGAGATATCTGTGCATGCAATTTAGAATTGTATCTGGTCGGTTCCTCCGCACTACCTTTGCAATGCTATTCGTCAGGTTCCCTCAACATTTATAGACATCTTGCACAATACCAGAGCAGCTTTTTGACAAAACACCTAAGTTTACTATGCCAAATATAACTCTACAATGATGCTGGGTATCTGGGTAGCTAGAGGGCAGGAGGGAGGAGAGGAAATTTGGAGCCAGCTAAGCCAAATTGGAGAGATAGATTGAGGCAAAAAGATTGGCCTGGGGGGAGAATAAAATGATCTTGGCTCAGAAGTTGAGCCTCAAGGAGCGGGATGTCAGAGGCAGGAGGGCTGAATCCAGCATTGATGGTGGCAGCTTGCCTGCAGCGTCTGCACATGAGTTCAGATTCCATATCCCAAAAGAGATGGTGCCCAGTTATGGAGTGGGGGATGACATAGGATGAGTGGCTGGTGTCTATTAAGAGGCTTTAAAAGTGCACAGGGTCCTAGGGGAGTTCTGGGGGATATTCTTTAGCGGTACATGCCCACAATGGGGAGAGAGACACTCCTTACACTAGAGGTGGAGGAGCAGACCAACTACACTGCCATGAAGACCATTTTAGTCAGTAAGTTTGGGTTGACACCTGAGAAGTATAGGCAACGGTTCAGGGCTAGTCAAAAACTCTCTACACAAACATGGGTGGATTTCTTGGGCAACGCAGGAAAGGCACTAAAGGCCTTGGTGAAGGGCAGCAAGGCTGGTGATTTTGAAGAGTTGTACAATTTATTTTTAAAGGAACACATTCTTTAGAATTGTTTTCCAGAGCTGCACCAACTCCTGGTGGATAGCAAACTGATTAACTCTGGGAAGCTTGCTGAGGAAGCGGACATCTGGGTCAGCACCAGAGTGTCCAAGAAGGTATCTGGGGCAGATTCCTAAAAGGGTTGTCAGGGTTCCCAACAGAGGAAAGAGGGGGGGAGATAAAAGAAGGAGTTTTCCAAAGGCCCCCAAAACAAGTCACAGGGGAAATGGTCTGGTTCTCAGGGGTGGCTAGTATAGTGTTAGTATAGTGCTGGTGGAGCAGTTAGTCCCAGTTAATGGGGGAGGGGTTAGTGGGGTTACTCTAGTGTCCAAGAGTGACAGTTAGATAGTTCCTAAGATCCTTGTGCCATCAAATACTACAAAATTTAGGCAATGGGTCACCATCAGCGGGCAGGTTGTTGAGGTTCTGAAACAAACAAATTGGACATTTGGCACACTTGTAAAGCTTTCTATAATTCATGAAATTTTACTTTTATTAAAAGTAGCTTGTTTCCGTGTTGGCATTTTAACATACATAGTCATTAAAACAGGAGGGAACTCCTTCTATTAAGAGACTAAAAAAATACAAATACTGCTGCTAGCATTTTGCACTTTCTTGGGACAATTCCCGTCTCCGGTCTGCCGCAGCATGTGCAGTTTGGTGCAGAGAGAGCTGGTCTTGTCTTTTCCTTAGAGTATAACCTCTTCCTGTGGGCCACTCGACCGCCGCCATTTTGGGCAGGTCGGTAGTCTAGAAGCTAGGCCTGACAGTGCAGCGCACTATGAAATCAGTTGCAGGGCACAGACGTGCAGCGCTGCATAACAGGCAAGAAAATGACAACATTGGACATTTGGCATACTTTTAAAGCTTTTTATAATTCAGGAAATGTTACTTTTATCCAAAGTAGATTTTGTTCTGTGTTGTGCACTTTAATAATAGGGGGCATTAAAAGAGAAAGGGAACTGCTGCTACCAAGGGGATACTAAAAATAAAAATACTGCTCTAGCACTTTGCAGTTTCTTGGCGCAATAATGGCAACTGAAGTTTGGAGAGGGGCATTGGTTTAACGTTCTCCAGGCTCAACAAGAGACTTTTGTGAGTTGCTGACTGGCCACATAGCATCCCACATCATATCCAGTGACAAGTTTCTTCTATTGGGTTACTTTAACTATCATGCTTAGGCTATGAACTTCCCTAGAGTGCTCCAGCTTTTAGCTGACATGGAGGACCTAGGGCTCAGTCAAATAGTCACTGGTCCCACACATAGAGCACACAAATGAAGCTGAAGTATATAGTGAACTCCTACTGCCTATCACGTGGTCAGACCACTATTTGATTTAATTTGTTATCCCACAGCATAACAACCCTGAAAAACTCAAAGACCAGGTATGCAATCCACGCCACTCATAGAAGGCAGTGGCTGTTGTTCCTTTTCAGAATCCTTCCAGGCAGCTACACTGACATCCTGTATAGATAATAATGCACAAGTCCCTTATAGCCACCTTTGATCCAAAGAAATGTGTATCCTCTTTGTTCTGTAGGAACCAGGCATCTTGCTATTCTAGAGAATTATGCAAAAAAAACTAAAATGTAAACACCTAGACCCCTACTGATAGTCTGGAGCTGGGCTGTGATTAAAGGGGGACCTTTGCACTTCAAGGAGCTGCTTTGAAGTCACCCCCACTTTAAAGGCACCTTTGGTTATAAGCAGTGGGGCTCTCACCCTAGCAAATAAGCACACTTCTGGACTTGGGAAGAACTCTGCAGGAGTAAGGATTGCTGTGCTGCATGGATTGTCATTTTGCCTGAAGTGACTGTTCCAAGGAACTGCTTCTCTGCTTTGCAGAGCTGCCCTGCTGCCTGCTGATCTCTGCCCTGCTGAGGACAAGGACTGGCCTCATCCTGCTGAACCCAGGTTGACTCCAATGGCTTGCTGGCTTTTTCCTGTTCTTCCACAGTCTGAAGGACACCAATCACTACCTGCAACTCTCCTGGTGCTGCTGGACTCTGCCATCTATGAGTCTTACCCTTGACTGCGGCACCCCCTCCAACCTGGGCCTCAGAAATGGGTTCTGCAGCTGATTTCTGCCAAAAAACAACACATCACTTCAAGTGTGCGCAAAATTCTACTGCATCTCTCCTTTGATGCTAACAGAGGCTGTTCAACAACAGCAGCTTCACTGCCTGCATAGCCCAACGAAGATTCTCTGTACGGCTCAACAACACATTGCGTTTCCTTCGGTAGAGCCCGACTGCGATGCATTGACTTGACTGCATGTAAAATACCAACCTATTGTGCCTTCAACATCAACGCTTTTCTCCATCAAAGGTACTGTTTCAAAGGACTCTACATGGGTTCCGCAGCCGGACTACCATCCATCACGGTCGACCTGAACCTTCAGTTCCTCACAACCTCAAGTCACCTTTTAAACTGCTAGTGACTTCTAAGCACTATTTTTGATTTAATCTTAAAAAAACTCATATCTCAACTTCTATTGACTGATTTTTTGTCGCTTTTGTCTTGCTTTACTCAGATAAATATTCTATTTTTCTATGTGGGGTCTTTTTGTGTTTTTCTATTATGTTACTGTGTGTGTGTTAATAAAGCAAACTTTTCTTTCTTTGAAATGCAGTCTGTTCTTCTTAAAGGAACAGGGGATGCGCTTCAAAATAAAAATTAAACTTTTACGTTTCATTTTTTAAGAACAGGCAGTGGTCCATGGGACCAATGCCTGCTCCTAAATATTTTTTTTTAACATTCTCAAATGGGAAGGAGTCCCACCTCCTTCAAGATGTCAGTAAGAAAATAATGTTTTGCCAACAGTATTCAGTCTCACAAGATGAATACATGCCACTGAAAATTAGTATTTGGAATGGACGCCCTCAACACGTCACTAATTCGCAAATCCAAACTGCAATTCGGTAGTACCACAACCAAAAATGCACCTTCCAACACTGTTGTACATTCCAAAACACTTTTAGGCACAATTTGGATAAAATGTTTACATTCCAGCCAGTTGTAACACAACTGACACCTACGTAAAGCAATGTGGAACAGTCTGCTACTGATCACTAAAAACATGTAATATGAAGCCTCAAACTAGGCCCGAAAAATACTGAAAGTCGCAGTTTCAACTCAGCCTT
The DNA here is from genome assembly GCF_031143425.1 of Pleurodeles waltl. Classification (NCBI taxonomy): domain Eukaryota; kingdom Metazoa; phylum Chordata; class Amphibia; order Caudata; family Salamandridae; genus Pleurodeles; species Pleurodeles waltl. The sequence continues at coordinate 1,089,976,252 of NC_090440.1, forward strand.
TTCATAACCCCTTTCTGTAGGTTGATTTCAAAAGATTTCTCGTCTATAACTGAAAAATGCACTAACAGAAAGATACCCCAATTTTACTCTAATAGCATGTGTAACGCAAACACTGAGAAGAGGGTTAAGTAGAACAGAAACATCCCCAAAGACATCAAACAAACAAAAATCAATCTCCAGCCATGTAACGTCCCCACCAAGTAGAGTAACACAAGGCAGAGCCTTGCTTTTTTTTCCAGATTTACCAAGGAACACAGGGCCCAGCAAGATGGAACTGTGTGGCTTGGTATATCTCATCTAGGTTCTGCGTTGCCCTTGCGTAACTGTGCGTGGCACAAAGATGACGCAAAACTTTTATAAATCTGGTCTGTAGTTTAGTTTTTGTTATTGTCAGAGAGGCACATAGTTATAGATAAAAGCCTCCAATACCTATTTATGAGAGGCAGAGCAGTGATGGATGTGTCATAAAGCAAAAGCTGTCAATAAACTGAGAGTTCTCTTAAACAAATACAATAGAGGAAGAGTTGAGCAGAACCATAGACTTTTCAAAACACTTGGGGCCATATTTATACTTTTCGACGCACAACTGCGCCAACGCAGTTGTGCGTCAAAAAATCTAACGCCGGCTAACGCCATTCTGGAGCGCCATGCGGGCGCCGTATTTATTCAATGACGTTAGCCGTCGTTAGCCGGCGGAGCTGCCTGGTGTGCGTCAAATAAAATGACTTACACCAGGCAGCGCCGGCGTAGGGGAATATGGAGCTTGGGCGTCAAAAAATGGGGCAAGTCAGGCTGAGGCTAAATTTTCGCCTCAACCCGATTTGCGCCATTATTTTTGACTCCCAACCCCCATTGAAATGACTCCTGTCTTAGCAAAGACAGGAGTCATGCCCCCTTGCCTAATGGCCATGCCCAGGGGACTTATGTCCCCTGGGCATGGTCATTGGGCATAGTGGCATGTAGGGGGGCACAAATCAGGCCCCCTATGCCACACAAAAAAAAAAAAATACTTACCTGAACTTACCTTAAGTTCCCTGGGATGGGTCCCTCCATCCTTGGGCGTCCTCCTGGGGTGGGCAAGGGTGGCAGGGGGTGTCCCTGGGGGCATGGGAGGGCACCTCTGGGCTCATTCCGAGCCCACAGGTCCCTTAACGCCTGCCCTGACCAGGCGCTAAAAAATGACGCAAAAGCGGCTGGACGTCATTTTTTTGACCCGCCCACTCCCGGGCATCATTTTTGCCCGGGAGTGTAAATACGGCGCACATGCCTCGGAGTCATTTTTTAGAAGGGAACGCCTACCTTGCATATCATTAACGCAAAGTAGGTGTCCACGCTAAAAAATGACGCAAACTCCATGAACTTTGGCGCTAGACGCGTCTAACGCCAGAGTATAAATATGGAGTTCGTTTTGCATCAAATTTGCGTTAAAAAAAACAACGCAAATCCAGCACAAACGGAGTATAAATATGGCCCAAGATCTGTGCAGATTTAGGACGTTGTCAAATTTGCAGGGACATTCTTTGGCTTGTTGTCAAAAAAGATGTGTGTCTAGGAGGAGATCCCACTTTGTGAGGGGAGAAGGGGGGATTCAGATGGGTGGGGGTGTGTGACGAGGGATTGAGTGCCAACAGCATGTGTAAGGTTAACTGTTCTACTGTTTTAGAAATGAAACAAATAAACAAATATTTATTAAAAAGTGCACAACTGAACTTTTCATCATAGTTGAATGCTATCAGTTCACCACAGTACTTTGGGCAAACTAGTGAGAAATTTGTATTATTTGAAAAGTCCAGCTCTTCGTCTAGCGAAAATGAATAGTTCAAAATAGCATGAGACACTTTCTGAATTTGTGAGAAAATTCAAATGGAATGCTTTGGACCAGAAAGAGAGAATGATACAAATGTAATTGAAGCCCAGGTGCTCAATGAAACCATCACTTCTGAAAATGTATTACTCAGTTTTAGGAAAGCAATTGCTGAATTCACAGCTACCTCTGCAGAAATTCCAAATAAGGTATGTGTTTTTTGACACAGCACCAACTATTAAGCACAGGCCAAAAAGGTAGATATTAACTTCACGACTGAAGGCATATGTTAGCCACAGTAGTGTAATTTATAGTATCAGTATTTATTTAATTAATAGCTGGGGATCGTTCTGATTTATATGACAACCAATTTGTTTCTGCATGAGTAAACAGGATGATAATAAAATACCTACTAGATGCATTCATAATCATTTAGAGGTCTTTCTGATTTCTGCTGAACTTCTGCAGTTGAATTTTTATGAAAATACTATCATCCAAACTGTATATCCATTTTAAACAATAGTTCGCCTACAGCCAAAACATGCATAGTTACCACTGTGTGAATTACTGAAAGGCCTGAAAGCGAAATAGGTTATCTTTCACTAGACTTAACAGAGAGTGCTGAAACTCTTAGGCCCATATTTATACTTTTTGTGTGACACATTTGCCTCATTTTTTGACCCATTGTGGCCCATATTTATACTTTTTGACGCTAAACTGCGCTAACGCAGTTTAGCGTCAAAAAGTTTTGCGCCGTCTAACGCCATTCTGAAGCGCCATGCGGGCGCCGTATTTATGGAATGGCGTTAGACAGCGCAATCAGACCGGCACTGCCTGGTTTGCGTGGGAAAAAACCACGTAGACAAGACAGCGCCGGAGTAGGGGGAAAATGGCGCATGGGCGTCTTAAAATGGGGCAAGTCAGGTTACGTCGAAAAAATCGTCTTAACTCGACTTGCGCCATTTATTTTCGACGCCCATCCCCCATCAACATGACTCCTATCATTGTAAAGATAGGAGTCATGCCCCCTTGCCCAATGGCCATGCCCAGGGGACTTCTGTCCCCTGGGCATGGTCATTGGGCATAGTGGCATGTAGGGGGGCACAAATAAGGCCCCCCTATGCCACCAAAATAAAATATAAAAAATAAAAAATTATACTTACCTGAACTTACCTGAATGTCCCTGGGGTGGGTCCCTCCATCCTTGGGGGTCCTCCTGGGGTGGGCAAGGGTGGCAGGGGGGGTCCCTGGGGGCATGGGAGGGCACCTGTGGGCTCATTTTGAGCCCACAGGCCCCTTAACGCCTGCCCTGAGCAGGCGTTAAAAAGTGGCGCAAATGCGCCGTTTTTAGCCACGCCAACTCCCGGGCGTCTCTTTTGCCCGGGAGTATAAATACCACGTAAAGGCCTGGGAGTCATTTTTTAGACGGGAACGCCTCCCTTGCATATCATTAACGCAAGGAAGGGGTTCACGCTAAAAAATGACGCACATTCCGGGAACTTTGGCGCTATTCGCCTCTAACGCCATAGTATAAATATGGCGTTAGTTGGCGTTAGTTTTGCGTCGAAATTGCGTCAAAAAAAACGACGCAATTTCGGCGCAAACGGAGTATAAATATGGCCCTGTATTTGTAAGTTTGCGCTGCTTTTGCATAAAATAATTATGCAAAAGTGGCGCAAAAAAAGGTATAAATTTGGGCCTTAGTGTGAGCTGACAAATTAAAGACCCACTAGTGGTTTTAATGAATGGTGTGACAAAAATATTTTACAATTATGCAAGAACTTGGGGGCATATTTATACTCTGTTTGCGCCGGAATTGCGTCGTTTTTTTTTTACGCAAATCCGACGCAAAGCTAACTCCATATTTATACTTTGGCGTTAGACCCGTCTAGCGCCAAAGATCTTGGAGTTTGCTTAATTTTTTAGCGTGGACACTTACCTTGTGTTAATGATATGCAAGGTAGGCGTTCCCGTCTAAAAAATGACTCCAAGGCATGTGCGCCTTATTTAAACTCCCATGCAAAAATGGCGCACAGGAGTGGGCGGGTCAAAAAAAATGACGTCCAGCCGCTTTTGCGTCATTTCTTAACGCCTGGGCAGGGCAGGCGTTAAGGGACTTGTGGGCTCAGAAGGAGCCCAGAGGTGCCCTCCCATGCCCCCAGGGACACCCCCTGCCACCCTTGCCCACCCCAGGAGGACGCCCAAGGATGGAGGGACCCATCCCAGGGAATTTAAGGTAAGTTCAGGTAAGTATTTTTTAAAAAAAATTATTGTGGCATAGGGGGGCCTGATTTGTGCCCCCCTACATGCCACTATGCCCAATGACCATGCCCAGGGGACAGAAGTCTGGGCATGGCCATTGGGCAGGGGGGCATGACTCCTGTCTTTGCTAAGACAGGAGTCATGTCAATGGAGGGTGGGAGTAAAAAAAAATGGCGCTAATCGGGTTGAGGCAGATTTTTTTGCCTCAGACCGACTTGCCCCATTTTTTGACGCCCAAGCTCCATTTTCCCCTACGCCGGCGCTGCCTGGTGTGGGTCATTTTTTTTTACGCACACCAGTCAGCTCCGCCGGCTAACGTAATTCCATAAATAAGGCGCCCGCATGGCGCTTTGGAATGGCGTTAGCCGGCGTTAACATTTTTGACGCACAACTGCGTTGGCGCAGTTGTGCGTTAAAAAGTATAAATATGGCCCTTGGTATCTTGGATAAGGCAAAAAAGCCCTAAAGCAGAAAACAAGTATTACAAATACATTGATACATTTGTCTTCCGTTGACGCACAAGTTTCAGTATCAAACAAAAGTGGTCAGTTTGAGAAGACAGATTCTGCTAAAGCTGAAGATATCTATGAACACTACAGTATTCAGCCACTGTACTCCACAGATGTCATTGATGAAGCTTTGGAGTTATATCAAATGAGACAAGCAAAAGGTGAGCTGGTTAGTATATGGGCTAAAGAGTTTAGAAGCGCCTGGTTCTCCTCTGTTGTTTCCTACAGAAGGAGATCATTACGATTGTTGGTGCGGATCCCTGCTGCTGAGTATTGGTCATCCATATTATATTCGGAAAATTCATGTTTCAGACAGACCATTAAGACCCAAATTTATGGGAAAATGACGGAGCGCGACGCTGCGCCAAAATTGGCAGCACCATGCTCCATCATTCTCACAATGCAGGGATGCGCCGTATTTAATTGAATACGGCGCACACCTGTGTTGTTCACTGCACTGGTGCTAAATTTAGCTGCCAGCGCCAACGCAGGCATCGTTGCACCATTGTGCAAGGATATCTGCGTTGAGGGGAGTGATTGTTTATGTGCGGGAACGTGTCCCTTCGTGCACATAAACCATCACTAATGGTGATTTGGCACTTCTGTGTGTGCTGCAGAATGCCAAAGCGCCATTTTCAAATTATTGTTTATGTTCAGGAAGGGACACCTTCCCGTACATAAACAGTAATTTTATGGCATTTTGCTCTTTCTATACGTATTGCTGAATGCAGCACACATAAAAAAAGCAAAAAACAAGGAGGAATTAAAGTATTCCTCCTCGTTGCACCTTGCTAACTCCACCCCTGGGGTGGCGTTTGATTTTGGCACTGCCTCAGGTTTATGAAATCTCATCAATCTGAGGCAGCGTCAAAATGCGTCAAATGTGCATGCCCACAGCAACACCCATTGCACGCTCCTCTGACGCAGATAACTGCATTGGAGGGGCACATATCTACAAGGAGGCAAAACGCCACAAAAAGTGGCATTACACCTCCTTGTAAATGTGGAGCAGAGGTTAGCGCCACTGGAGCATCATCACCTAAAGTGACGCTCCTGTGGCGCTAGGGGCTCTTAAATATGCCCCTAAATATCTTTTTCCTCTGTTTGAAGGCAAACTTGTTGTTGTATGCTCTGCTGTAACACATATTCTTAAAAGAGGAACATCATTCCTCAGTGTGAGTCCAAGAAATATTCTTGAGAACTATTTGGTAAAGATGAAATTCTTGAGTGCAGTTTCATGAATCTCATGTCTTGCCAATGTGGAACAAATGAGTGCTTGTTTCATCAACATGCTGACTTAGAGAAGTGCATGGTATGTATTTTCAGTGCTCCAACTTGGTTTTTAACAATCTGCAGTGCACAATACACTTTGGATGATCTTCGCAACTTTTACAGGCAAGCAACTAGTGCTCCTGTCAATTTCAGAATACCCGTTAAAAAAGTGTCTCATGGCTCAGCAAATGTTTGTAAGTACTTCTATTACAAGTTTCAAGCCTTATTTTGCTTCATCTATGAAAAAACATTAGATGGCAAGATTGTTGACTACTTTTGAGAGAAGGAATACCAAGCAAGACGCACACAACACATCTATATGTTAATGTGGGAAAAAAAGGTATGCCAAAATTTGGGAAGACAGTTACAAATCTCTTTTATTATTTATTGAACAGTATGTAACCTATGAGTATCCAAATAAGACTCAGAATAAAAGTCTAAGACAGCAAGTGTTGCTTTTTCAAATGTTGAAAATTGTAATTGTACTTGTAAGTGTATTTATGTAGCACTTACTACTACTGACAAGGCATTGAAGCACTTTTCATTGAGTAGCATGCTACTCCAGAACCCAAAAGTGGATTAGTGGTGGATTAGTAGATGGAAATATAAATTGGTTTTAAAAGTGGTGGGAGTAGTAAACATGTGGGTTTGTTAGTTGCATGAATAGGGTAAAGGATGTAAAGAGCAGGGAAGAGTTTGGAAGAGTTGTTTGGGAGCTCGTAGAAGTAAACAGGTTTGGGATGAGTCAGAGAGTGGAGGTAGGGAATCTTTTGGAAGAGTAATAAAATGAGTCATAGAGTGGTGGTTTAGTCAGGCTTGCAGAGACTACCTTACTTTTTTTTGTCTGTTTCTCTGCAGTGGGAAGAAAAGGCATAAACATGGATATTTATAACCAAACACAAAAGGTATACATACATAGAGATTTTAACATGATATGTACATGGAAAATAATTAACAGATCTAAAAATTGTATTAGAAAAAGGTCATATATGTACATAAATAGATAAATATTTACAAACTCAGGCTTTCCATTTTTGTATAAATTAAGGTTTATTTATTTATTATTATGATTTTTATTTATGCTGTTGTTGAAGATACAGCGCAGAAGGAACATTTTACACTGAGTGATGCTTTGGTTTCCCTTGGGCTGTCACTTCTAAAGGGAGAAGAAACAGTTTCATGTCTTCAGCCAAACATACTGTGGCTAGTAAATCACCAAAGAACATGTAGAACATTAATGAAAGTGAGGCTTCGATAATTATTAATGACTACAATCCTGTCACTTTATTAATGTGAAATGCAAATATGGACGTTCAGTTTGTTGCAACTACTTCCATCACTGTTGCATACTCTAGAAGTTCATCTATACCAAGGTGTTAAAAATTGGGTTTCTGGTTGGCAGAGGTATGCACCCTGTCCAAGCAGGAATCACAATCCTAGTCAGGGTACGTCAGATACACATCATATATTAATCTGTGCTCCCCCTCTGGTAGGTTAACACACAGCAGGCAGGTTTAACTTAGGCAATGCGTTAAGCATTTGTACAACACCTGAAACAATAACATTGAAAACACCACAAAAAGACTCAACACGAATTTAGAAAAATAGATTATGGCCCTCATTACAACATTGGCGGTAAAAGCCGGTTACTGCGGTGCAGAAGACCGCCAACACACCGCCGCGGCTGCGGAACTCCGGCACAGCTATTATGACCCACAGCACGGAATCTGCCAAAATTCAAACACCCACACAAGTCAGCCACACCAAAGGTCAGTAATAAATTGGCGAAAACAAAACCTCCACCGTCACGCCAACAGAAATACGCCCACACTATCACAACACACGAATCCACGCGGCGGACTTTCAACCGCGGTATTCCATTGGCGGTACACAGCGCAGCGCTCAAAATACACACACACATTCAAAACACAGCCACATTGGACAATTCGAAACACACATACCTGATACACATACACACACCACTCCCACACTCTCAATACAATATAAAACACAAACCCACATCACCCACAACCCCCTACGACCAAAAATCCCGAACGAAGGCCAGAGTGAGACACCACAAACAACTACCAAGCATCCACAGGCACACAATACCATCACTCTCAGAACTTCCACGCACCTCACACAACGCACCACTAAATATCACCCCACCTATCACCACACACATCACCCACACCACCCCATGGCACGGCAAAGACACCCCAGGTTCTGGGAGGAGGAGCTCAGGGTCATGGTGGAGGAAATCGTCCGGGTAGAGCCACAGCTATTCGGATCACAGGTGCAGCACACCTCCATTGCTAGGAAGATGGAGCTATGGCGAAGAATCGTGGACAGGGTCAACGCAGTGGGACAGCACACAAGAAATCAGGATGACATCAGGAAGAGGTGGAACGACCTACGGGGGAAGGAACGTTCCGTGGTCTCAAGACACCACCTTGCGGTTCAGCGGACTGGCAGCGGACCCCCACCTCCTCCCCCACAACTAACATGGGAGGAGCAGGTCTTGGCAATTCTGCATCCTGAGGGCCTCGCAAGAGTAGATGGAGGAATGGACTCTGGTAAGTCAAATCTTAACTATTACATCCCCTACCCTACCTGCATGCCATCACATACCCTCACCCTCACCCCCATCACTCCTACTCCTCACAAATGTTCCACTATCACAACCCACACATCCCAACACCAAGCCCTGAATGCAACAACAAAGCATGGACACCCATCACCAAAGCATGCCCACTGCACATAGCCATACACCCCCCCTAAACCATCATCACACAAGGTCCTACACAGGAATGCAAGCACTGGGGTAAACGGACACCCACCCATTCCACACCATGGCACACACAGATGTAATAAACATCCTTTTATACCCCTGCAGGACCCCTACCCAACGTCACCGGACAGGAGGGTCCACACATGTCCTCAACACCAACAGAAGAGGCCCACAGTGATGACAGAAGCTCTGTCCAACTGGATCTAGATGACCAGCCCGGCCCATCGGGGACCTCTGGACAGTTGGTTCCCCTGACACATTCACAGGCCACCACAGAGCATCCCCCCCTGGAAACACCAGCACAGCACCCACCCAGCGGGCCCATACCTCTGTCCCCAGGACACGTCAATCAGCAGTGTGTCCACCACTACAGGGAACCCAGGCTAACCCATCACCCCAACAACAACAGGGACCTGGGGGCAGTGGTAGTGGGCACACGGTCCAGGGGACGGAGGCCCAGGAACACAGGGGAACTGGGAGGGCTGCTGTGCGACAGGGGGAGGACAGGCCCAGGGAACCCACTCTCAACGAGGCCATCTCCAACATCATGGGAGCCTACCACCACTCCCAGGAGACGATGGCAACGGTACTGGCCAAGTTTCAGGAGACCCAGCGCCTGCAGGAGGAACAGTATTTGGGCTTCAGGGAGGAACTCAGAGCCATCAATTCTACCCTGGGCACCATCGTAAGGGTGCTAAAGGAAGTACTCAACACCGGGAGGGACACTGTGGCACAACAAGGGGCCCGTGATACTAGCATGGACGACAAACTGCCCACCACCTCCGCCGGCGCTAGTGGACAGGAGGCACCGCCACAGGACCACCACACCAGCACCCCACCCCCTACAGAGGGAGAACCACCCCGCAAACGGTCCCTGAGATCCAGGACAAAGACAAAGAATGATGCCAAGACCCCCGCCCAGAAATGAGACCACCCTGAATGTCATCTTTCTGTTCTACTTTGTCACCCTGTCCATCCTTAAACTGCCCCAGCTCCACTTCCTCTGCCCATTTGGGCAATGCACCTGTGAGACTAATAGACTGGACTCTGCCATGGACATTCCTCCACCATCAACCCTCACCATTTTGCAACCCCCTCCAATATTGAGCACTTAAATAAACACCCTTGAAGCACAAAACAATCTGGAGTCAGTCTGTGATTTCGGAATAGTGTATTAGCAATTACTGTGGCAAAATGCACTTTCAATTATAATGTCAACATACCAATGTCATGCAGCTCTAGTCCATGAGGAATCAAAGCAGATGTCACACAGTGGGACCCACATCTGTGAAATCGTAAGAGAAAGCGACAACTCAGTGACCATACACTGGGTAGACAGTAGAGAGGTAGTAGTGTTAAAGTACATGTAGTAGGCAGGTTTGTATTCTTACCTGTGGCTCACTGGAAATATTTCAGGACCACCGAATTCCTGTTGTCCATGTCCTCTTCTTCTGCTTCCTCGTCTTCACTGTCCAGAGGCTCCACAGCTGCAACAACACCGCCATCTGGACCATCCTCCTGCAGAAAAGGCACCTGTCGTCGCAAAGCTAAGTTGTGAAGCATACAGCAGGCCACGATGATCTGGCACACCTTCTTTGGTGAGTAGAATAGGGATCCACCTGTCATATGGAGGCACCTGAACCTGGCCTTCAGGAGGCCGAAGGTCCGCTCTATTATCTGCCGTGTTCGCCCATTGTAGCATTCCTCTGCCCTTGTCCTGGGATTCCTCACTGGGGTCAGTAGCCATGACAGGTTGAGGTAACCAGAGTCACGTGCAAATGGTGAGGGACTACTGTTAGACACACACAAACCTGGAGTGATATCCCCGGACAACCATTCCCACTGACTTGCTTCCAGGTGCTCACCTAATAGCCACACACGGTGCCTCTGGAGTTGACCCATCACATAAGGGATGCTGCTATTCCGCAGGATTTAAGCGTCATGCACTGAGCCAGGGAACTTGGCATTCACATGGGAGATGTACTGGTCTGCCAAACACACTATCTGCACATTCATGGAATGATAACCCTTCTGGTTTCTGTACACCTGTTCACTCCTGCGGGGACCAAAGCCACATGTGTCCCATCAATGGCACCTATGGTGTTGGGGATATGTCCCAGGGCATAGAAGTCTCCTTTCACTGTAGGCAAATCCTCCACCTGAGGGAAAACGATGTAGCTCCGCATGTGTTTCAGCAGGGCAGACAACACTCTGCACAACATGTTGGAAAAAATAGGCTGGGACATCCCTGATGCCAGCAGCGGCTCCTGTGTATGGGCGCAGGGGCTACGCCCCCTTTGCTTTCATAGCTTCGTAGAATGAAAGCTTCACTAAACAAAAACAAAACGACGAGGTTACATTACTGATTCAGCACTAGCAGGGCTTATCCACGCACAGCCCTGGTTTTTCCTCGCAGCGCCGTGACGTTGCTTTTATTTCTCCTCCTTCATCCAGAGTGCCCATTAAAAACAGCCTCGGGCGTTTAGCTTTCAAGCCCGGGCTCTGCAAGTTTGCATGCCACTCACAGCAGTTACCCCACCCTTTCATAACTCATCACAGGGTGAGGTGGGGCCAGCAAGCTTCACTGACCAAACCCCACCCTGTGACGAGATGAGAAGGGGTGAGTTCATGAAGTTTCACAGTTCGCGCTTGATTTAGTGTATTTCTGCGTACATTCATGCTCAGCACAGCATGTCAGCATGCATGAAAAGCCGAGATCCCATCCTGAACAACTTAGGGGAAAAAAAGGGGAGTTTTACTTGTGAAGCAGGAAACGGCCTGGAACATTTATCATACAGTATAAATGCGACTGAAAAAACACTGTATTTGAGGTGAGAGATTTACAAACTTTTATGCTGGAGGTCTTAGTTTAGTGAAGATCAGAAAGGATTGAAACAGGATGTGTTCATCTCTGTGACTACCACATGAAAAGCTGTAAAAATGTTAAATAAAAACAAAGATGTGGTGTAATGTGGTGTAACGTAACCTTTATGAGAAAGAGGAACAGATCAGCAGCTGCCTCAAAAAAACTGCACAAGTAAGTTTGGAGAAAGAAGTAAAAATCTGTTTCTTCTCTCGTTTCTTTTTCTTTTCCTTTCTAACTGCTGTCTTCTCTGCAGTACTAATAAGGCAGTGCAAAACTCTTTACTGCCACAATTACATGTGGTTGTTTTATCTCCATTGCAGGTTAAATGTGCTTATTGTTCTGGCAGCGGGCTTCGAGATGTGATCTGCAGGGAGGAGAAAACAAGCACTAACAAGGCCACTTAGTGTAACCTTTTATGATTGTAATTGCTGGTCACTCAATGAGTGGTTTGGTGGGTTTATGTGAATGGGTGAGACATTGAATATGGGTGTTGACTGTGTGCATAGGTAAATGTGATGACTGGTTATATGAATTACGTGAATGCCAGTGGAAAGCTTGATGCAAATGGGTGGGCGTGAGTAGGTAGGTGAATGATACAAGGTGGGAGAAAGTGAAGTCATTGTTGAATGGGGTTGGTAGGGGAATGATAATGAGTGAGTAACTTGGCGGATGACTGTGGGGACTGGGGAGGATAACATAGGTAGACGAAAGCTTGTTAAAACACAATTAATTGACTGAAATGCAACCTGCTGCCTCCAGTAACATATTTCAAACACTGAAAATACAACAGTGAGAGGGTAAGGCAATGTGAATTAGGTGAATGAGTGGGAGGGTAGCTTGATGAGAATGTAAGATTGAGTGTGTGAATGAGTGGGTGAACAGCAGACTGGGCGAGTATGTGGATGGGAGTATATAGTTCAGTGGAGGAATGAGAGTGTATAGTTGGATGGATAAATGTGAGTTGATGAGAAATTGTGCTGAATATATACAGGGAATACTGGTGAATGTTTCAAGGGAATCTGGTCAGTCAGAGGCCTCTTGCCTCATAGCTGGGTTCCAAGGCTCATTGGACTAATGCATCCACTAAGCCTTCTGACAAGTCTGATGATCTGTATTTGACCCCATGATTTCAACTCCAGTGCTCCACTCAACCTTTCATCCTCTGAAGGTCGAAAAAAAGAAAACTATTTAAGTTGTGTAAAAATGAACGTGTTCACCCTGTCTTCCCTGCCAGACGCTCCCTGAGAAAATCAGGTATCAGGTTTCCTCAACTGCATGGTGTAATTCTGTGTATGGACTTCCGCCCCACCACTTTTTGGAATCACCAGCCGCCACTGCCTGATGCTATGGCCACTGTTGTTTGAAATTACCCACTTGCAAGGAAATGGAGTACTGACAGCACCTGCACTTGAGGGGGGATTCCTGTGGGATGGCGGATAGCTGACATCAGGTCTGACTCCAACTGGGCACACAGTTCCTGGATTGTGGCACGGTCAAGCCTGTAGGTGATGATCACATGTCTTTCCTCCATTGTCGACAGGTCCACCAGCGGTCTGTACACCAGAGGATGCCGCCATCTCCTCACATGTCCCAGCAGACGGTGCCTATGAAGGACAACAGCGAGCACAGTCAAACAACTCAGAGGTAAATAAACTCAGCTTACACCGAACACAAATCATAATCCGATATTTGGCCTGTATGTGTGTTGAGGCTAGGCCTAGGTATGTGTGAAGCAGTTAAAAATTAAGCCATGTGGGCCCCTGAAATGGCAGCTGCCTGAACTGTAAAGTGGGACAATGGGATGAAAGGTAACTGCGCTGGCGTTGTACACCGTCGCGGTAGGCGGTCGAAGTCCGCGGCGCAATCCTGCTTTGGTTAACATTGGACCCTATGGGTCGCAGGAGCCAATGACGATGTACGCCAGCGGTGACAGTACGCCATTTTCTATCTGTTCAATCACTCGATACCTGATCTTCGACAGGAGAGGACCTACACTGCAAGTGCTGCTGTGACCTCGGTCTGGAAGAGACAATGGCTCGTGCGACTGGGGAAAGGGCCCCTGCCTTCACATTGGAGGAGTTGGAGAAACTCGTGAATGGGGTCTTCCCCCAGTACATTCTACTCTACGGTCCTCCAGACAAACAGGTAAATACACTGGGAGCATGCTGTATGGGCTATGCCTGTGTGGAGTGAGGTGGATGAAAGATGGGGGGGGGATTGAGGTGTGCATGAAACGATGGTGAGTGCATGTGCATCATGGCAAGAGTAGGGATGGGGGCCAATGACTGTGACGGTGCATTTGGTAATAACTTTTCTTTTCCCCCTGCACAATTCATGTAGGTCAGCGTCCACCAGAAAAAAGATATTTGGCATGCCATCGCCAAAGACGTCCGGACCCTGGGGGTCTACCACAGACGGAGCACCCACTGCCGGAAAAGATGGGAGGACATTCGCCGCTGGAGCAAGAAGACGGCGGTGGCCCCGCTGGGGATGGCCTCCCAACGTGGGAGGGGTGCCTGTTGCACCATGACCCCCCTGATGTTCAGGATCCTGGCGGTGGCGTACCCGGAGTTGGATGGGCGCTTGGGGGCATCACAGCAGCCACAAGGGGGTGAGTACACTCTCATTCTGCTGATTTTGCGCGCAGTGGAGGTGTCTGGTTGGGGGAGGTCGACTGTGGGTTTCCCTTGGCCAAGGCGAGTTTAGGAGGCAAGGTACCCTTTTGCTGGCAGAGCCTGTGGCACCCCACCTGTGTACAGTGCCAAGTACACCTAGTCAGGCTCCTGTGAAATCGATGTGCGGAGATGTCGTCCATAGCCTTGTAGGCCATGTCCCAGGGATTGAACAGTGGAGGCCAAGTGCGCGGCGTAGTGCAAGGGGCTTCTGTGTCTGTTGTGTCCGCCAACTGTAGCCGTAATGCATGCACTCAACATGTCTTTCTTCTGTCGTCCCCCCCCCTTTTTGTGGTCTCCCTGTTCTTGTGTGCATTAGCATCATCAGGCGGAGGAGCAGTGGCAATGGAGCAGGAGGGAGTTGCATCCCACATGGCCCTGGAGGGCGAGACAACGGAGTCGGAGTGTAGAAAGGCAATTGCAACAAACAAATGCATTCCTGGAGGGCATTCATTCTGGTCAGGCGGCCCTTCAGCGAGCTTTTCAGACTCTGGCCTCAGCACTGATGGCAGCCATTGTCCCTGTCTCTAGCCTCCCCCCTCCAACTTCCTCCACCCAGACCCAATCCCCTGTACCTCAGCCTATCCCAAGCACACCTTCAGACCAGCATGCACACACGTCAACACACAAGGGAAGCTCAGGCAAACATAAGCACCACACATCCCACAGGCACTCACACAAGCATCACACACATGCAGACACACCAACATCCACTGCCTCCACTGTGTCCCCTCCTTCTCATCTCCCTCCTCCCTCCCAGTCTCGTCTCCACTCACACCTGCATGCACTACATCTACAGCCACTACTGCCCTCACCAGCACACACGCCACCACACCCGCTCACGTGCAGTCACCACCCCCACTGCCATTCACACTTCCCTGTGTCCTCTCCCAGTGTGTCTGTTACACCCCCTCCCAAGACTCAGGCACACACCCACCCAACAGCCATCCACCTCACGACAGCCTCCAGCGAATGCATCTTCACCCAAAGTCACCAAACCAACACCTCCTACAACCACAACCTCTTCCTCCACTTCCAAACCCCCTCCAGCTACCCGTCCTAGTGTTTCCCAAAAACTTTTCCTGTTCAACCTTGACCTCTTTACCACACCTCCCCCACCCCATCCGCCTCCTAGGGCCCGACTCTCCTGGTCCCAACCTAGCACCTCAGCCACAACATCTCCGGGACCAGTGGTGCCTGTAGTCACCGGAATCTGGAGTGCACCGGCCACCAGGGCAGCCAGTGTGGCACGGAGCCACAGCACGGACAGTCCCCCACCTGTTAAGCATCTAAAGTTGGCCAGTGCCCGGTGGGAGAGGGGAAGACTCCAGCCACCAAAGCCGCTCCCAGAGGTACAGGTGGGAGTGTGGGGTCAGTTGTGACACCTTCTAAGGTGGGGAAGGGCCACAAGAAAGTCAGCAGGTCTGGGAAGAGCAGCATGGCGGAGAAGACCGCCATCATCCCCGCTGCCCAGGAGCCCACCGCCATCATCCCCGCTGCCCAGGAGCCCACCGCCATCACCCCCGCTGCCTAGGAGCCCACTGCCATCATCCCCGCTGCCCAGGAGCCCACCACCATCATCCCCACTGCCCAGGAGCCCATCGCCAGCACCTGCCCTGCTGCTCAAGAGGCCACAACCAGCACCTGCCCTGCTGCCCAAGAGGCCACCGCCAGCACCAGCCCCGCTGGGCCATGAAGGACTGCCAGCACCAGCCCCGCCGGACCAGACAGGACCGCCAGCAACTGAGTCACTGCAAAGGACACTGCCGCCACAAGCACTGCTCAACAGGGCACCGCCACCACAAGCACCGCTGAACAGTACACCGCCGCCACAAGCACCACTGAACAGGGCACCGCCGCCACAAGCACCACTGAACAGGGCACCGCCGCCACAAGCACCGCTGAACAGGACACCGCCACCACATGCACCGCTGAACAGGGCACCGCCACCACAAGCACCGTTGAACAGGGCACCGCTGAACAGGGCACCGCTGCCACAAGCACCGCTGAACAGGGCACTGCCGCCACAAGCACCACTGCCCCATGAGCGCCAAGGGCACTGACGCAACTGAGTCCGTCACAAGCAGGATGAAGCACTCTGGGCACCATGCCCCCTCCAGAACCAGTGGAGAGATGCATCCACTACCTCAGTCCTTAGCAGGATGAAGCACTCTGGGCACCATGCCCCCTACAGAACCAGTGGAGATTGACATCCACTACCTCAGTCCTTAGCAGGATGAAGCACCCTGGGCACCATGCCCCCTCCAGAACCAGTGGAGACTGTCATCCACTTGTGAGACTGTGGCTTTGCACTCCCCAGGATGGAACAGTGGGCAACCCACCCACTGTACAGACTTGAGAGACTGTGGCTTTGCACTCCCCAGGATGGAACATTGGGCAACCCACCCACTGTAGAGACTCGAGAGCCTGTGGCTTTGCACTCCCTAGGATGGAACAGTGGGCAACCCACCCACTGTAGAGACTTGAGAGACTGTGGCTTTGCACTCCCCAGGATGGAACAGTGGACATGTGGCCCTCTTGTGGATTTGGCGTTGTGCACTCAACCGTCTGAGGTGCCCCCCCTTTCCCTCCCCTGAGGTGCCTGTTTTCTTGCTCTCTGATGCCCCTGTAGTGTTCTCTCCGTCATGGTCGGGGATCTTGTGTGGGCCTCGCCCATACCGTGTGGGCCCAGTGTTCCACGGACTTCATTGGAGCACTACCTGGACTACTAAGCTTGGTGTATATTTTGTTAATAGTGTATATATATATTTTTGCGTACTTGATTTTAATATATTACAATGGTTACACTCATTTCCTTTTGTCTTTGCATTCTTCCGGGGGGGTTGGGTGGTGTAACTATAATGTATCATGCTGTATTAGTGTGTGTGTTGTCGTGGGTGAGGGTGGAGGTGGAGGTGGGGGTGTTGCGTGTGTGTGTCCCTGTTTTTTCCCTCCCCCCTCCCCTGTGTCGTAGGTGCAGTACTCAACGCTGTCTTCGCCGACGGCGTTTGTGCTCCTGGTAGAGGAACAAGAAGATAAGGGCTGGCAGGATCTGCAGCTCTGGATCCATGGCGTCCGGATTCCTCGTGGGGTGTGTAAAGGTGAGCGTTTTCCCTTCGAAGTCCTGTTTCCGCCGTGTTTTTGTCTGCTGTGAATCCACCTCGGAAAAGGTGGCAGATTGATAGGTTGTGATACTGTGGGCAGTACTTTGTCCTCCGCCTGTCTGTTGGCGGTGACCACCGCGCTGTTTGTTTGTACCGCCGTGGCGGTCGGAGTGTTAAAGTGGCTGTCTTTGTTGGCGGTTTCCGCCACGGTCGTAATTGCAATCTTTTACCGCCGGCCTGTTGGCGGTTTTACCAACGCTTTAACACCGTCCGCCGGGGCTGTAATGACCACCTATATTTTTATGAGTAAAACCAGATGAAAAAGAAAAAAAACAATATGCAGAAGGGGCTATCTTGGCACGCTAGACCAGGGTGAATCCAAAATTGAGGGTGACCGCAATGGAGAACTGGCTCCCTACAGGGACCAAATTTGTCCCGCTGAAACAGTACCTTGTATGGAGGGTTGCTTCAACATCGAAGATCCAATGCAAGGAACAGATGGGATGATGCGAGGGCAATGTTTCAGCTCCAGTTCTCACGCGCGTCATTGTCGAGCCGCGTAGTTGTCATTTCAATATCCTTGAGCAGCGGTGCAGTGTCGAGCCCATTGAGATGAAGGCAATGTACCATAGTCGAACCGTGCTGTGGGTGATGCGAAGGCGATGCATCGATGTCTTTGTCTTCAACAGCAATGCATCTGCATTGAGGAGGGATGCAGTTTTTCCAATTGGTGCAATGACAGTGATGCATGGATTTCCATAGAGAGCAGCTGCAGAACCCACTTCCAAAGTCCCAGAACTGGATTGGCTCATCTTGGCAGGGTAGGACTCACAATTGACAGAGTTCAGCAGATGTGGAAGAGATGAGTGAAGTATTTGATGTCCCTGAGACTTCTGAACAGGAGGCAAGCTAGCAAGCCCTTGGAGTCACTTTGGTTCTGGGGATGTAAAGATGCAGGTCCAGTCCTTCTCCCAGGCAAGGAGGGCAGCAGGAATCAAGGCAGACACATCAAAGCAGAAGTCCATCAAAGTCCAGCAGAGTTCCAGCAGAGTGGCAGCCCCTTTAGCAGCACAGCAGTCCTTCTTCCGAGCAGAATGTCGCCAGGCCTAGAGGTGTACTGATTTGGTAGTCAGAAGTCCTGTTCTTATACCCAGTGGTGCCTTTGAAGTGGGAGGGATTTCAAAGAAAGGCCTTTGAAGGGCACAACGTTTCTACCCTTTCTGCCCTAGCTCCAGACAAACTACAGGAGGAAATGAATCGCTTTGTGAGGGCTCAGGATCCAACCCATTCAGGTGTGAGTTAAGCTCTTCCCTCCCATCCTGTCCATGATGGGCCATCAACATACAGATGGCCACTCAGTTACACCTAAGCTTTTTCTGTGTGGCTATCTGGAGTAAATGCACAAGAGCCCAGCTGTCACACAACCAGATGTGTATTCAGAGATATGCAGAAGTCCCTAGGTGATCTAAAAGTGGCATTTTCAGTATCGCAATTAAAAGTCTGACTTCACTATAAATTGTGATTTTAAATTGTGGTTTCAGAGACACCAAACTTGGGGTGGGGGAGGGGGGCAGATGTTCCATCTTGTCCCACTTTGAAATTTCACTTGAAAATGATAATAAGACAATCATAGTGTCTAACCTATGGGAGAGATAAGCCTTGCAGTAGTGAAAAACTACTTTAAGGGGTTTTCACTAAGTGAACTTGTAACACTTAAAAGTACATGCCTAGCTTTTTAAATAGAGTGCACCCTGCCCTCAGGGCTGTCCAAGGCTAACTTTAGAGGTGGCTTATGTATATTAGGAAGGAAGGTTGGGGCCTTGTGAGAGGGTTAGCTTGCCAGGTCGACATGGCAGCTTTAACCTGCATACACAGGCTGCAATGGCAGGCCTGAGTCATGTTTAAAGGGCTACTGAAGTGGGTGGCACAATCAGTGCTGCAGGCCCACCAGTAGCATTTAACTTACAGGCCCTGGGCACATGTACTGCACTTTACTTGGGACTTATCACTAACCTAAATATGCCAATTGTGGATACCCCAATTGTATCATGTTTTAGTGAAAGAGCACATGCACTTTAGCACTGGTCAGCAGTGGTAAAGTGCTCAGAGTCCTAAAGCCAGCAAAAATGAAGTCAACAAAACAAAAGGACAGAAGGCAAAAAAGTCAGGGGAAAGCATGCCAAGGATCCAAGATCTAACACGTGCCTCCCCCAGTGAAAGTGGGGAGAGCTTCCCAACCCCCTGAATGTTCTCTTCACTAAGGCAGAAGAACCCGGAGAGACCATAAGCATTGGTGTGGTCTGTTCCTGGATGGCATAAAGTCCATTCCTTGTAGGGAGATGGAGCACCTCAACAGTTTGGGATTCTCGCCCCTCATCTGCATTAACTATCTGAGGGACCTGTGGTCTGTCTGAAGCCAGAAGTGAGTGCCAAACAGGTATGGCCTTCGCTTCTTCAGCACCCAGACCACAGCAAAGCCTTCCCTTTCATTTGCACTCCACCTCTGTTCCCTGGGAAGCAGGCTCCTCCTGATGAAGGCCACACTGATGCAGGCCCTCTTCATTTAGCTATGAGAGCACTGCCCCTGCACCATGCCCTGAGGTGTCTGTTTGGACAATAAATTCTTGGGAGGAGCCAGGGCCTTGAGCACAGGTGCTGTGTACATGGCCTCCTTCAGGGTGTCAAAAGCTTTCTAGCACACCTCGTCCAGATCACCTGCCATGGCTGCTTCCTGGAAGTCAGCTCTGTCAAAGAGGCAACAATGATGCCATACCACTTGATGAATCTCCTGTAATGACCATTGAGGCCTAAGAAGACTGTCACTTCTGTCTGGGACTTGGGGGGTTCCCAAGTCAGAATGGTCTAGATTTTGGCCTGGAGGGGCTGCACTTAACTACTTCCCAGTTGATGACCCAAATAGATCACTGAACATTGCCCTATCTGGCACTTACTGGTCTGGATAGTCAGGCCTGCCCAAAGCAAAGCCTGAAGATCTCCTTTATGGTGGCACAGGTGGTCTTCCCAGCTAGAACTGAAGACCACAATGAGGTCTAGGTAGGTGACGCTGAAGCTAGAAGCTTGTTGACCAAACTCTGGAAGGTGGCAGGGGCGTTCTTTAACTCGAAGGGCATGACCCGGAACTGAAGGTGCTCTTCTGGTGTAGAGAATGCAGACTTCTCCCTTTTTATCTCGGTCAAGGCAATCTGCTAGTACCCAGACATTAATTTAAATGTGCTGAGGAAGCTGCCACCTCCAAGCCAATCTATGAGCTCATCAGCTCTCGGGATGACCTGCGCATCAATCTTGGTGACTGCATTGAGCCTGCAGTAGTCCACATAGAACCTAAGTTCAAGTGTGACGCCTGGAGGGGAAGACTTGGGGATCAAAACTACTGGGCTACACCAAAGGCTGTTAGAGGGCTCAATTACCCCTAAAGCCAGCATCTTGGAGACCTCCTTCCTAATGCTGGCTCTCACCTTATCAGACAACCTTTAAATATTGTTATTTACAGTTATGCTGTCCCCAATATCAATATCATGGGTACACCATGTAGTGATTCTTGGGGTATAGGATAACAAAGCAAATTGCCCAAGCAACTGGTGGCAGTCTCTCTCTGTTGGTCTACAGTCAGTGTAGGGGAGAGGCTGACACCCTCCACTGACCCACCCTGCTCCTTGGAAGATAGGAGGTCAGGTAGAGATTCACTCACTTCTCCCACCCCATCATCAGTGACCAGGAGCATGGTAGTCTCAGACTAGTCGAATTGGGGTTTGAGGTGGGTAACATGCAGGATCCCCAAAGGGTTCCTAGGAGTCTTGAGGTCGACCAAGTAGGTGACATCACTCATGTGCTACTTTACATCATAATGCCCACACCAGCAGTTCTTGTAGAGCTTGGGGCTCCACAGGCTCCAACACCCACACTTTTTGACCAGACTGAAACTCAAACAGAGTGGCATTCTGGTCATACCAGCAATTTATGTTCTGCTGGCTGGCTTCCAAGTTCTCTTGGGCGAGTTTTCTGAAGCTCACTGTCTGGTTGTGGAGAGCCAACATTTAGCTGACCACATCCTGGGGGGCTTTCCCGAGATCTTGCTCCCAGCCCTCTTTTGTCAAACTGAGAAGTCCTCTCACAGGGCAACACACATAGGAGTTGAAAGGGGCTAAAGTCAACCCTCTTCTGTGATACCTCCCAGTGGGCAAACAATAGGCATGGCAGGAGGAAGTCCTACCTACACTTCATTGGTTCGGGTAGACCCAAAATCATCTCCTATAAGGTTTGGTTGAACGTCTCAACCAACCCATTGGCTTGGGGTGGTAAAGAGTGGAGAACTTGTAGGTTACCACATACTCCTTCATCATGGCCTTCATGTAATTGGACATGAAATGGTACCCCTGTCAGATACCACCTCCTTAGGGAAACCCAAATGGTTAAATATCCCCACCAGGGCCCTTGCCATGGCGGGTGCAGTCACTGTCCTCAGAGGGATAGATTTTGGGTACCGGTTGACATGGCCTGCCAGGTCCAGAGCAAATCTGTTGCCCATGGCTGTCTTGAAATGCAGAGGGCCAATGATGTTGATACCCACCAACTCAAAAGGGGTAGCAATGACAGGAAAAGGTAAGGGGGCCTTGTACTTCCTCTGTCTTGCCACTCGCCTGGCAGGTGGGACAGGACCTACAGAACGCATCTGAGGCCCTCCTCATTTGAGGCCAATAAAAGAGGATGACAAGCCTGTCAAAGTCCTTGACTTGCTCCAAATGACCTGGAAGTGTCACATCATAAGCCAGACAAAGTAGGAAGGCCCTGTAGCACTGGGGGGAGGGCACCAACACATGTGTTGCACCAGGCTCAATAGCCTTAGGGCCACTATGCAGAAGATCAATCTCCTAGTAGATCAGGTGCTCACCAGAGGCGTCACCAGCTGCCTGGGCCTCAGCCTGCTGCCGAAAAGCCACAAGGTAGGGCACGTCCTCTGTGCCTTGCAGAAACCCTCCCTGGTGGGTCCCCCTTTCTGCTGACAGTTGGACTGTTAAGGCAGGTTCCGCAGTTTGGCCACCTCCTGCTTTGCAGGTACTGGATGTGCCCCTCAGGTTCAGCCTACTCCTGGACTAGGGGAGTTTCAGGAGTTGGTTTCTTGTGGCCTTTGCCCTTCCTCATCTCAGCAGGGCCCTGGGACATTCTTCCAGGCTCCAGGTCCTTCTGAGCACTCTTTCGAGCTACCATGGACCGTGTGATTAGGCACACCCACTTAGGCAACCCCAACATTCCGAAGAGTGACCAGAACTCCACCTCCTTCAAGGCAATATGCTCCAGGTCCTTACCAAGCAGACAATCCACAGATGTGGATGGGCTCACCTCTACCCTCAAGGAACCTGAGACCCTCCCACCCCACAGTCAAAGGGAACCAGAGCCACTGGGTAGTGACTCTCACATTTGTCTGCAGCAACAACTTGGTAGAACACATTAGGGACTATGGGGCATATTTATACTCTGTTTGCGCCGGAATTGCGTCGTTTTTTTTGACGTAATTCCGACGCAAAACTAACTCCATATTTATACTTTGGCGTTAGACGCGTCTAGCGCCAAAGTCCATGGAGTTTGCGTCATTTTTTAGCGTGGACACCTACTTTGCGTTAATGATATGCAAGGTAGGCGTTCCCGTCTAAAAAATCGACTCCGAGGCATGTGCGCCGTGTTTACACTCCCGGGCAAAATTCATGCCCGGGAGTGGGCTGGTCAAAAAAAATGATGTCCGGCCGCTTTTGCGCCGTTTTTTAGCGCCTGGTCAGGGCAGGCGTTAAGGGACCTGTGGGCTTGGAAGGAGCCCAGAGGTGCCCTCCCAAGCCCCCACGGACACCCCCTGCCACCCTTGCCCACCCCAGGAGGACACCCAAGGCTGGAGGGACCCATCCCAGGGACATTAAGGTAAGTTCAGGTAAGTTTTTATTTTTTATTTTTTTGTGGCCTAGGGGAGCCTGATTTGTGCCCCCCTACATGCCACTATGCCCAATGACCATGCCCAGGGGACATAAGTCCCCTGGGCATGGCCAT
Source organism: Pleurodeles waltl (assembly GCF_031143425.1). Taxonomy (NCBI): domain Eukaryota; kingdom Metazoa; phylum Chordata; class Amphibia; order Caudata; family Salamandridae; genus Pleurodeles; species Pleurodeles waltl. The sequence continues at coordinate 1,089,999,586 of NC_090440.1, forward strand.
TGGGCAAGGGGGCATGACTCCTGTCTTTGCTAAGACAGTAGTCATTTCAATGGGGGTTGGGAGTCGAAAAAAATGGCGCAAATCGGGTTGAGGCGAAAAATTTGCCTCAGCCTGACTTGCCCCATTTTTTGGTGCCCAAGCTCCATATCCCCCTACGCCGGCGCTGCCTGGTGTCCGTCGTTTTTTTTCACGCACACCAGGCAGCGCCGGCGGCTAACGCCGGCTAACGTCATTGAATAAATACGGCGCCTGCATGGTGCTTCAGAATGGCGTTAGCCGGCGCTAATTTTTTTGACGCAAAACTGCGTTAGCGCAGTTTTGCGTCAAAAAGTATAAATATGACCCTATGTGCTCTGAAAACACCAGAAGACACCTGATAGTTGTCATACTGGCTATTATGTCTCTCAGAGCCTCCACCTTCTGCTCATTAATGGTGGCCCACTGACTGTACTTCCTAGTATTGTCAGGCATGGTGGTTCTCTGCAATATCTCTCCATCACCCAGAGTAACCTCTACACAATATCCAAACTATCTTGAAAATCTCCTCCCCCAATGCTACACATACTGTCAGGTAACCATTTCTTTTTCTTCTCAGTAGGGGGATGGGAGTCCTGGCCCACAGAAATAGTGTGTGGACCTTTGGAGAACTCCTTGATTTTATTTTTGTACCCACCCCTCCTTCTTCTGGTGAGAATCCTGCCCACCCTTATGGTGATCTCCCCGGATACATTGTTGTGGACCCTGGTACTGGCCCAGGGGTCCACCTCCTTATCAAGGTCCCTGGGGTCAGAGAGCTTACTGTCAACAAAGTGTTGGTGCAGATCTGGAAAACAGATTGAACATGTACTCTTTTGCAATCAAGTTATACCTCCCCTGGTAATCCCATACCTCACTGTCCTTCACCCGGCCATCCAGTGCTTGCAAATTGAATCCACACAATCAACCCAGGTCTGTTAGGATAGGTTCTGACAGGCCAAGAACATCTGCCTGTTCTTTTCTTGGGTCAGAGTAAACTTCCTGATTAAGGCCTCCTTCGGGGGGGATACATCAACCTGTCTTCCCCTTCTAGGTCCATTTAGAGTGTCCCTCCCCACATTAGGAATATGTCTCCACAGACTGGCTCCCCAATCCTCCTCAGGAACCTTGTGCATCTGTAAAGCAATCTTATAGGCCTCAAATCATCTGTCTATGTCTTCTCCCATCACAAAGTCAGACACCAGACCCTTGGGTATGATGACCCTCCTGTCAGTGGGCACTGAAGAAATGCTGCCATCTTCTTGGCTGGACTCTGTTCTCCTAGCCTCAGGGTCCAGCTCTTTCAGGGTCAACCCTGGAGCCAACATAATTTTTTTCTTTTTCAATGGGCAATCGTTTCTCCTTCAAGGCTCTCTCTGCCTTCTCTTTCTCCAATTTGAGCTTAGCCAGCTCCAATTTTAATTTACTCTCCTCCCTCTTGTCCTCCTGTTCCTCTTGGGAGAGGCCTCTAGATGAGATGATGCTCCTTGCCCTGTGAAAACGCTACAAAAAGACCCCACATAAAGTTAGAAAAAGAGATTATATTTTTATGAGAAAACAAGACAAAATTACAATAATCCAATACGTAGAAACTGAGATATGATTTTTACAAGAATATCTGCAAATACAGTGCTTAGAAGCTTATAGCGCCTACCATAGCTATTTGGCTGCGCTAGACCAGGGTAAATTCAAAAGTTCAGGCCAACCGCAATGGAGCGTGGCCAGCGACAGGGACTAACCTTGTCCTGCTGAAAAAGACCCTTATATGGAGAGTTGTGTAGATGTTGAATATCCAATGCAAAGGAGTAGAGGGGAAGATGTGAAAGCAATGCATCAGTTCCAGTCCTCACAGTCAGAGATAAATCATCGTTGAGCCTCAGTCATTGAATTAATGTCCACGAGCAGCTGTATGGCATCAAACCCTTTGTGATGCGTTGTCATCAAGCCATGCAGCCAGGGATGCAAAGTGAATGTATCGGGCTGAGGGTGATGCTGCAATGTCTTTGTCCCCAGCGGTGATGCTTTGGCATTGAGGAGGGATGCAGTAGTTCCAACTGGTGCAGCGACAGTGATGCACTGATTTCTGTAGAGAACAGCTGCAGAATCCACTTCCAAGGGCCCAGGACTACGTTGACACCCTTGGCAGGTTAGAACTCATAGTTGACAGAATCTAGCAGCTGTAGCAGAGGTGAGTGAAGTTTTTGATGTCACTGAGACTTAAGAACTAGAGGCGAGCCAGCAAGCCAGTGGAATCACTTTGGTTCTGGGGATGTAGAGTTGTAGGTCCAATCTTTCTCACTCCCAGACAAGGAGGGCATCAGGGCAGGAACAGCAGGGGAGGGGTCCAGCAAAGCCCAGCTCAGTTCCAGCAGAGTGGCAGTCCCGTTAGCAGCATAGCAGTCCTTATGCTTGGCAGAATGTCCTCAGGTCCAGAAGTGTACTGATTTGGTAGGGTCAGAAGTCCAATTCTTATACCTCGTGGTGGCTTTGAAGTGGGGGGAGACTTCAAAGAGAGGTCTTTGAAGTGCACAAAGTCCCTGCCCTTACTGGCCTGGCTCCAGACACACTAAAGGGAGTTGTGCAGCCCTTTGTGAGGGATCAGGAACCAAACTATTCAGCTATAACAATCAGCTCCTCCCTCCCATCCTGCCAATGATAGGCCATCATCATGCAGATGGCCACTCAGTGACACCCAAGCTCTCTTTGTGTGTGGCTGCCTGGAGGGAATGCTTAAGAGCCCAGCTGTGACCCACCCAAACATGTATTCAGAGACAGGCAGAAGGCATACATGGCCACATGTAGTGTAAGTGTTTGTGATTACCAAATAGCAAATGTTTGCGATTTGCTATTTGGTCATCGCAATGACCCATGTAGAAATGTGTGTTTTACACTTTTTGTGACTCCCAGTGGGTCGCAAATAGACCTACCTCATAACTATTACTGAGGTACGCCTCAGATTGCAACTCATTGGGAATCGCAAAAAAAAACACAGGGATGGTGGTCTGCTGGGGTCAGCAGACTACAGTGTCTGTGATTGCTTTTCAATCAACCAATTTCTTTTTAATGCAGCCTGTTTACCTTAAAAGAAAATGGGATGCGTTTCAAAAAGAAAAATGAAAAGTTTTCTTTCCAATTTTTAAGAATAGGCAGTGGTCTGTGAAAAATATTTCTTGCATATGGCTTCGTAATCAACTCTTTGGTTATTAGAATCTCTGACACTCTGCTCGTCCACAGATGTTATTTTGCCACTGTCAATGCAATCCAATCCAATTATGGAATATTGGGCATTCAAGTCATGTTGTTCGGCAGCAAAAACATGAGCTGTCCAAAAAATGCACAGTACTCTCACAGAACCCACACTTATACTTTTCATGTTACACTAACGACTTTAGCTGCTTTACACAGTTTCTCTTGACTGCATACATCACAGGACATGTCTGGACCCAATGGGAGCAATATGCTGCTCATATCTCAGATGTGAAATACATTACTAACACAAATGAGCATTCTAACCGCCAGTAGACGAATATTCTGAATAGTTAACAACTTTGTTTGTTTCTCAGTTAATTTCCTGTTCTTTTCTTACAAGCAGTGTTACAACACTAAAGTCATATAATAGTAGGTTTGGGTGAAGCATGTTTGAAAGTGTATGTGTTTTTACTGATAAAATATGTTAAGGAACATTACGGTTTATATACAATGTACACGTTAAACGTCTCGGAAAAAACAATTTAATTCTTAGTACCACCTCCAACCTAAGACAAGCCAAATGTATGAATCTTTCTGTTGAAGTATGGGTGTATTTTTCATCCAATGGTGTTATTTATTTGTAATTAAACTTTTATATCAATTTGCTAATTTTTTAAAAGGCCATTGATAGGTTCTATCAGATCTCATATCACTACCAATCAGAGTCATTTTAATTATGGTTACTGTCTATAAATTAGCTCAAGGAGTATGAGAACCATATTTATGAAAAGTGGCGCTGCACAGAGTGCAGTGCCACTTCTCTTGCACACCTTAGCGCCCCTCCTAACGCCATATAAAATATATAAAATACGGCGCACCATGGCAGTAGTTAGGGTATGCGTCAGAATCTTTTACGCTAGTCTGGCGCTTTGCAGGTTTAGTGTTAAAAATGTTGATGCTAATCTTGCATAACACCCGGAGGTCCATTGTAACCAATGGAAGCCTCCTTTTAATGCTTGCTCTGAGCAAGCATTAAAAGTGCCAAAAAAAATTATGCAAAGAAATCTCCTAGATTTCTTTGTGCCATTATTTTGGTCCCCCTCATTGGGGAATGCCCCCTTTGAATACATTATGCCTGGGGCGCAAAGGGTTATAAAGTGGTGTAATGCATGCATTGTGCCACTTTGTAAATATGCTGTGGCGTTTTTGGCCTTCTAACGGCACGTTAGTGTAAAAAAATTACTCTAATGTGGCATTAGAATGTCGCTAGAGACTCCATAGATTCTAATAACAAAATAGTTGCCTATCAAGTCATCTGCAAGAAATATTTTTCACAGACCACTGCCTACTCATTTCATATCACTATTTAGGACAATTTTTTATGAGTGTTTTCAATAGTAAAATATGCAAAGCCTGGCATTTTACTGCCAAACTGCACACCCATTGGTCCTATGGATGCCACTAACTATTGACATGCATTGATTGTGGTGTAACAGGGTACAGAAAGTGTTCTGCAAGCTGAAGTTCTACTGCTTTCACAAGTCATGAACAAATTCCTAAATTGGTTAAGATTGCAAGGAAAGCAATACTCAGTAATCACAGTCCAGTGCCCCAACCAAATGTAGACCTCAGGCTGCGTGTTACTAAATGAGTAAATGAGGTTATTTTTAAGTCAGCCAAGTGGTGCATTTGAAGCCACATTTGCCAAATTATATTGCTGAAGCATCCTAGACTGTATCTCCTTTACCTTTCTAACAGATCTTTGCTATCTTCCACCACTGATTCACATCACCTTCTTTCAGCATACTAACTAGCATAACTTGAGGGTTTGGTTTTCTCACCACTGCTCGTCAATGCCCACCTGGGCCAGCTACCAGGCTTCCTCAAGTTCCCCAGTCTGTCCTGCTATCATCATGCCAAAGACATTTGTTTCAGCCCAAGCTGGAAAACCCAATAGACATAGACTTTCCAGTGCTAGAACGTTTCCTCTGATGTATCTCTCACTGGAAGCGGAAGACCCACCTTAAGCTTAACTCTTCCAAAACAGAGATGCTATCCAGAGATGAATGGAAGAACTATCAGCCTGCAACCATCTGGTCCATGAACTTGTTTCACCGCCAGCAACACCCACTGCAGATAGCAGGAGATCTGGAGCTGATCATGAACTCAAGCCTCCACTGGACCACCAATTGATCCAAGTCCCAAGAACTTTCTACACCATGCTAAGAAGCTACAAAATATTATCTCCTTTGTCATATCTCATCTAGAATACGCCAACACTCTTCATGCTTCCTAAATGCTGCAACAAGACAACTTTGGTGACAGGACCTCATGAGATCAGCTCTCCAAGAGCTTCACTGACTACCCTTTGCCAGACACTTTCTCTTCAAGGCACTCGGCACTGCTCACAGGCCCATATACAGTAGGGTCATAAATGCATCAAAGTAAAAGTGAAAAAATACTTGCAGAAAAGATCTATCCACTCTTAGATGCGGCTGCAGCTAACAAGGCTGCTCTACAAGAAGGAACATGACAGTGCAATTACCATTTCCATAAGAGCAGCAAAATGATAGAACTCTCTCCCGGCTCAAGCAAAAACCATTCAAGATCACCTAGAATTCAGGAAGACAGTAAAGATCTGATTCTACCCCAAAAGATAATGATGAAGGCACCAGCTGAGAGAACCATCCAGCATCATAGGAAAGAATAGATGGCACAGGACCCTGGATCATAACCAAATATCCCATAAGATGGGAGGCCTGATCGCATGTGCTGCCAACTGTCACTTCCCTTCACTTAATTCACAGTATAACAGCATCTATAAGTTTGATGCAACACGATAACAGCAGCCACTGCCAATCACGCAGAACACAAAAACACTTCTTACTTGGTCCACACTGGCTTTCCCACATCATTCAAATCAGACACAACAACACTTTATAGACTTCACTATCCTAAAACTTTGATCATTTTCGCTCCACTATAGACCCCAGTGCAACGACGTACCACAAAAAAAAAAAACAAGTCTGATCATTATACATGACACTGACACACTTCGCTAGTAGGCCACACATGCAACCCCAACAAGCCATAACAAAGCTATAAAGCCTAAGTGTTTTATCCCTCATGCTGCATCGCTTCACCACATGACCAAGCACAATGTTGTATGACAAGACTTAAGCACCACTCAGTCAAAATGTTGAGATAGTAACCACAGAAGCCATGCACATCCAAATGAGTAACACACCATTGCCCACCAAGTGTGTTGGAGGATCATCAGGGAGATGAAGTGCTATATAAATCCAAATACTATACAATAAAATAGAAGGGTCTTTTAACGAATTTCCTCCCACCCCCACAAGAAAATGTTTTAATATAGGCACATGCAGGATTTTAAAGTTTTCGAAAAGTATAGTTTTATAGTGTTATCAAGGAAATAAGGTAAGACTTCCTAGAAAAATTTGTGACAGCATCTCAGATCATTATTTGAATATATCATATCAGCAAAGCCCTTCACTTTTCAATAGGGACATATATGTGCTCAAGTAAACAATAATGAGCTGAGGTGTTGGAAAGACAGTACCTTTCAGAATGCTAGTCCTTGAAAACATGCCCATAAACTAGGCCGTTAACACTTCACATATACACACAGGGAACTGTTGTCATCTTTTTCACCTCACCTAATATAAGAATGTAAGAATTGTGGGAAGGGCGAAATTTGGAGGACTAGGGGCTAAGGGCCAGATGTACGAAAGGATTTTACCCATTCTGTGTCTATGGCAAAAAGCTTTCGTACATATGGCCTCAAGTTACAGCACCTATTTTGAATCCCGAGCAAAGCCGCTCTCTCCAGCTCAGTTCCTTTATAGCATCAGGAGTTGAGCAATGTGTTCCAATTTACCCTGTGACCTATAAATATCACCCAAAGAGACCAAGCACAGCACACCAATGGCAGATTGCCCCCACTGCAGATTACCACAACATAGCTCCATTATAAAGGCATACACAAAAATAATGCTACTCGGTGCAGCATTTTCAATAATAAAGACCACAGGTGCATTCCCACTGCCCATAATTCATGCTGTACTCACATACCTTCACCCACCCCATCCAGACATATCGCTCCAACTCCTGCCCTCACGTAGGACTAGAATAGTCCATGAGGGGTGCATGGTATCTCTGCTCCTGGATAAGTGGAGCCTCTGCTCTGCATACTGTGCTGGCCCCCACAAGTCGCTTGGAGGCTTGCAGTCATTCTCATAGGCATAAAAGCAAGACCCAACATCAGCTACAGAGAGTTTTGTTTATCAAAATTGTATGTAGCAGTTTGATGTAAGCAGGGTGCAGAAACGTAAAAAAAGAAGACAACAAACTCATCTTTCATTTGGAATGCACGACCGCACCTCAATATTACAGAAAATTACGCAAAAATGACTTTTTTTCAATTTAAATTTGCATAATAATAGTCATCCCAAAGCTTGATGAAATAATTCAATAAAAAATGTTTACTTTAACGTTTAGTAAAAAAAATGAACTGGTTCTCACCTTCAAAGTGCTCACACTTGGATCATATGTCCCTTTGTAGATAGAGCAGCAACAGGTTCTTTGTGTCACTGCTGGGCAGCTCGGTTGGAGAATGGTGCAGCCCAACTCTACCAACATTTCTGTAAAGGTAAAGCCTTATAGCAGTGATTTGTGACCTTCTGCCGAGGTCCACCCCTAAAGAGAGGGCAACCTTGTCTCTGTCTGCCCTGGCGTGTACAGGCCTCCTTGGAACAAGGCCAGAACATGAACTGTGAAACATTTTACATTTGATATGTGAAAAACGTATCTGGCAAGCTACAGTAACCCCATGTGATTTGGGTGATTACTGCTTTTGAGATTGTTTCTTTTTAAGTCGCAACAAAACATTTAATTACATTCATCGTACCCTGTGCAACGCTGAAGGTGCAACAGGGATAACATGTGAGCGAGGGGGCACCTGACCTTCTTGTCCCTTTATTACCCCCTCCCCCTCACACGGAACAATATGAATATCCACTTATAAATTAGTTTAATTGCACTTAAAAATTTACCAGTGGGTAAATTTGCTTGGGTGACTGTGCCTGAAGCAGTGCGATATCGAAATTCCCAAACATTTACCATCTTGTATGAAGCCAGATATTTACTTCAGGTAATGTAATTTTTAAATACACATCCATAGTGGGAAAGAGAAGGGGTGGGCATGCCAATTATGGGTGGGAATATGAGCAATGATGTCCAGTACTGTTTTAGAAAGGCCGTATCCATGTTATTTTTCATGATAACCACTGGCTTTGTATAGATTAATTGTACCTAAATATAGTCCAATGGAACATCCTGAAAATCTGGCATGGATCAGGCCTTTCACAGCATATGATGAACAACTGTTGCGCAAGGGAAGGCATTTTACCACAAGGGAAATATTTTCCCCATCAAGGAACAATAAAAAAGGTTTCAAAGTATAAATTAATCTTTTTGATACATTTTCAGACCAAGACTCAGTCTGTGGGAGTTGAATCTTGTAACTCAACAGAACACCAATTATCAAACTATATGGAACAGCGACTATAAATGTATACATATTAATCACAATTTTAGAGTGGAACCTGGTGTGCTCCTGTCTGATTCTGCTGCTTCACTCATGGTCACATCTACATTTTTGCAGATGGTGGTTGCGACAAACCCAGTCCCCTGCCACCATTCCCTGAGAAGTGCCCCTGAAAGCCTGAGGAGTTGGATGGTATGGAGGTGACCTACAGGGAGGGGTGTCTGGTGAGGGTAGCCGCTGTTGGTGGATAAAGGGCCCTCCAGTGTTTTTCTAAGGGGTGCACAGCCGGGCTGCTCAAGTGGAGAGTGGAGGGTTGAGCAGCTGAGCTATTCTGACTCAAACTTTCTACGGCTGCCACATTGTGCACACATGTTTGTGCTTCCATTGGCCATTCTTACAGGACAGGTCATCCGTAAATACCACATCGCAACCAGATTTTTCTAAAACGTTTTAAGGTTATTTAAGGGAAGTTATGGCCCCAATTATTGACAGTACCAGATTGAGCTTTGCGATCTACTGAGAACGTCAGGAAGAATACTGAGGGCTCTTTGCTTGAACTGGGGGTAGGAGACAATATTAGGAAACACATTATTTATAGAACATTTTGGTGTTAGTTCAGCTCCAGAGTTGGGACAGGAGGCCTGTTCAAGTGAATTCGCCTTATTCTTCTCCTTGCAATGGAAGTGGTATCATACAAGTCAAGTCCGATGCCTACAGAAGTACAACTACCTCCCTCTTTTTACAGCTTTCTATGTCTCTGCACAACTTTGTGACCAAACATTTTAAAGTAGCAAATGTTGATTCAAAGGTTTCAAAGAGAGCTAGTGATGAGAAGTCCATCAAGGAGAGAGCTGAATCACCTGCAGTGGAGGATCCCGTCTTAGTGTCTCGTTCCACACACCAAATCAATGCTTCTGGTGTACAATTCATTAAGTCCACTCTATTCAATGGAGTTCTAGAAAAAGATCAGTTTCTGGTGGCCTCACCTTTGATCTCTTGGCACTTTCCCGACAATAAGTTGGGAAACTCTAATGAAATGAAAAATAAATAACTGGTTTTATTGGTAATTCTCTCACTAAACTTTCTTTGATGATTGCAGGTTGGAATGGTCCACATCTCTCTTCATATCCATGTCAAATATTAGGAGACGGAGCTGTCCAGAGGCAACCAAGGAAGGCAATATTCCCTCCCTTTCAGATCACCTGTCCCTGAATGTCCATCAGGCTTTAGTCCTCTGAGAATATTCTCCCAAATTGAGACACAACCCAACTCTGCAATCAATAACTGGTTGGATTGTCACTGTCAACTTTAGTAGATCAAAGTGGAACTACCAGACTTTTGCTGCTAGTTATGCTCTCCCTTATGCATACAACATTCCACGGCATATTGAAGACCTTGGTTTTGCGCACTTTTCAGGAAGTCAAATATGTTGCTGTGCCTAAAAGTATTAAGGCAGAAATGTATAGGATAGCCCAAGAGCCCGTACAAGATCTGCAAGCCCACAGGGTCTGGACACTGCCATTGGAGTTGCAGATAGATCTCAAAGCCAAGACTCGGCCCCAGGTGACCAGAATGTTTTTGCCTCTGATTATCCGTTATAAGTCTAAAAAACTGGAGAAAGATACCGAAGGAAAAGATTTCTCATCAGGTATACAAACATGCCAAGGCCAAGCCTCAACACAAAATAAAAACACCTTTAAAGGAAACACCCTGCAAAAAGCAACTTGATTTACAATGAAGCCAGGCTCTTGCTGATCGAGATCAGATGAAGTTGTTAATTGTTCTTAGAACTCAAATACCAATCTTACAACTTAGGGGGATATTCATAGTCCCCTAGCGCAATCTTGCGCCACATTAACATCATTATTTATGACGTTAATGTAGCCCAACGAGGCCAAAATCTCACCGCCGTATTTACAGGGTAGTGCAATGCATGCATTGTGCCACCCTGTAACCCTTTGCGCTACATTATGCCTGTGCCAGGCATAATGCATGCAAAGGGGGCATTCCCTCGTTAGGAGAGCAGGAAAAATGGCATAAGAAAATCTATGAGTTTTCCTTGCGTAATTTTTTACGGCACTTTTAACGCCTGCTCAAGAGCAGGCATTAAAAGAGGGCTTCTATTCGTTAGAATGGAGCCCCATGTACTCTGCAGGAGTAGCACTAATATTTTTGCGCTACTCCGGCAGAGTATATCAATAGCGTCATGGGAAATGATGCTACTGCCCCTTACCCTGCTCCAAATTTTAAATACGGCGCACACATGGTGGTGGTAGGGGGGTGCCAAGGGGCGCAGGGAAAGTGGCGCTGCACCTAGTGCAGCGCCACTTTCCACAAATCTGCCCCTAAGCCTTTAACACATAATAACAATCTAGAAACAACTAGAGAACAACAAAGCAGAAACAGTGACCACTATATCAGGCAAGGCAGTAAATTTCTCCAATCCTGGGGGGGGGGGAAATCATGCTTCTAATAGCAGTAACATTTTAGGTAAATATTATCCAACGAAGAGATCCATCAAGTCACAAACAACTCCTTCTAAGAAGGACTTGCATAACACTGCTACTCTTTTCTTGATACCTTTAAAAAAGGGGGAAATAAAAATCAAAGCTCTGCGCACTCAACCATTCATGTCTTCTTAAAAAGTTTTAGGAATTTTGGAGCATAAAAGCTTTATCTTCATCTGATTTGCTCTTTGTGCCATTTTTAAGTTGGATGGCAGCAATATAACTTGAGTATAATTTCAGTCCAAACTTGTTCCTCATACTATTCAAAAAGCACAGCAGAAGCTCTGTACTCTAGGTATTGAAATGTTAGTGGATCAGCTAGGAGATGTAGTTAAGGGACCAACAAGTTGGTTTCAAGCATCAGTCCTGAGGTGGCACAGAGGGCTTTCAGCAACCCAAGTGAAACTTCCTCATCTAAGCCACTTAGGGAGGATGATTATGGTAACTTGGTTACAGGAAAGCCCCTATTATAACGCATACATTTGTTGTGCCGAAAGCGTCCTCTCTAATGCTCTAGTCGCCCTTCGGTTATTTTTACCTCTTTTCTTTATGGGAAGAATGTGGTAATTATTGACATCCCATGTGACTGGTTGTTGGCTTGTTATATTTACCTCTTAGTACCCTCATGCTTTCTTCGGTCCTTGGTTTTTGTCAACATCAACATCTACATCACCCCCCCCCCCCCCCCCCCCCCCAAACACTCCTGCCTTCAAAGAAATTCTTAGTAAGCTTGATAATGGCGTGTATAATTCGCATGCATATTTTTCTTCGTCTTGTTTCAGGGGACTTTAATGTTAAAATATAATTGCACATTCTGGATAAATTGTAAGGTGATTTATTTATGTATGAAATCCCCTCAGTGCATGCCAAAGTGGGTAAACAACTCGTAAAGCATGACAGATAGTGTCCCAGTTCGCCCAACACAATTTGATACATCTAAATGGCTGATTAACATCTGATACGCTGGCTAATGCCCCTTTTTAAATTGCAAGCGTGTCTCTCCAGTAGATTACACATTTGTGGTGATCAAGCAATATAATCTACTAGTCGATTTTAAGGTGATTGATCTCCTTTCTAGTGACCATTGCACAATGGAAATCTTTCTTAGAGGCCAATTTGCAATCACAAACTTAGGGCTACGGTGTCTGTTGAAATTTTACAAGAGGTGTATGCCCCAAGATTTAATATTGCCCCCACAATCCCAGAACTACCTATTAATTCGGAATTTGGAATGGTATCCCGTCATATAAAAGAAGTATTGATTATGTTGTTTAAACCTTGTTCGGGGAAAAATGCAAAAATAGCAAAACATTCTTTAGATTGGTTTGATTCTGAATGCCACTTAATGAGGAAGACCTGAGAACTGTCAATCAACAAAATACAGTTCCAACGAATTAAACTATGAACTAACAATGATGAAAAAAGGTGCCAAACCTTAATAATAGGACAGAATCACCTGTATTACGACCATCAAAGGGAATTTATGAACGTAACCATATTTGATGGAAACACCAAGGCCCATATTCATACTTTTTTGCGGTGCATTTGCGTAATTTTTTTATGCAAAAGCGGCACAAACTTACAAAAAAGAATTCTATTTTGTACTTTTGCGCCACTTTTGCGTCAAAAAGTGACACAAATGTGGTGCAAAAAAGTATAAATATGGACCCAAATCTTTCTGGAAACTGGTCAACTCAGAAGCTACTGTTTCCCCTTGTACTCTAGAGTCTCAGGCTGGCAAATCCTAATGGTGGTCTACCTTTCCAAATTATAAAAAGGTTCTTTAGTGACTTTAGACATCACGCTAATGGCCAAACCAGAAGTTCCATCTCTGTTAGTAACAACTCAAGAAACAGAAGTTGTAGCAGACATAATAGAGAGAATAAAACATTTCCATGCTGGCGGACCCAATGCCCTACTGGCCGTTATTATGAAGGCAATCTTCTTGTGGTGGGAAAATTGACTTAGTGTGTTTTTAAATGGGTCTCTAATTCAGGTTATATCCCTGATTTTGGGACAAGCGCTATTATTTAGCCAATCTATAGGAAGGGGCAAAAGATTTATCCCACAAACTATCAAGTTATTTCTCATTTAGATTCTACTTGGAAAACATATGTGAAAAACGTATTACTTCATCTTGAAAGCTGGGCTTTTGAAGCAAGTATCATCACTTGAGAGCTGGTAGGCTTTATGGAACCCTTTATAGCTCTTTGGGCGGTGGCAGTGCAGTGGTTCTTTCAGTTAGCAAGTTATGTAGTTGCTTTGTTGACTTTAGAACCACTTTTGAACTGGTCGACTGTGCAATTTTGTGGCAGAAATGAAAAGACCATACCATTCTCTCAGATCTCTTGTCATCAATTCAGAGACTCCATTGACAAAATTGGGTTCAGCTGGACCTACATGGGAATAGTATTCCATCAAATAGAATCCCTGTTAAAAACGGGCTGAGTTAGGAATGTGTTCAAGCCCTCCCTTCTCTTAGTGTTTTTATTTCCGGCCTCCCAAGCAAACTATCTGTATGTATGTATGAGAATGCTCTTTCTCCTCAAAAATCAGAATGCCAGCACATCCTCTGCCTAATGTATGCCAATGATCTTGTGTTTAGGGATTACACACTAATCAACTTTCAACGAAAAAGTAGCCTTTCTTATGCATACTGTGAAAGCGATAAGCTTTAGTTTTCTCAAAAAGATCTAAGAAGTTTACTTGGTTACTTAACATCATCCGCTTGAAGCATGTTAAGGTATGCAAGTATTTAGACCTTTATTTTTCTGATAATCTGTGATGGGACATGCACTTTAGCTTCCTCAAAACTTCTTCAATGGCAAATACAAATGCCTTAAAACGTTTGATGGTCAATACGGTAGATTATCAACAGACCCTCTAAAAAGATGGTATAAGGTAAATCGATCCCTCAAGCTCTATATGGGACAGAATCGTTATGCCTTGATAAGAGGGTAACTTAGGATGGTGTGGAAAGAGTGTGTTTGAAGAAGCTATTCTCTCTTCTCCAAAACTCTATCATTCAGGACTTGACCTTGAAGTTTGTACGATCTCCTGGGATCTTTTAGCTAAAACCTGTGCGCTGAGATTTTTATTTTCTCTTCTAAAGAATAAGGTGAATCCCAAATTATCTGTACAGATAGTGAGATGCTCTCAATATTTTCAAATTGTTACATTTATAATCAATATTCAAATTTGATGTATTTAATAATGATAAGTCACTGAATATGAGAAAGGTAAAATCAATACTTACAGAAACTATAAAATGTCTCAATTTATCAGCAAATGAGGACTATCTGGTAACCAAAATATCTGTAATGCACTCAATTGAAAACATGTCACACCTAGGGGTTTCCCCTATTTGTCCAAAACTCCCAATAAGAAAATGAGACACCAAAGTTTACTCATTCGCATTGGTGTTGATCCAATATGGAGAATCCCTTTTCACTGGAATAGAATTCACCAAAATCAAAGTCTTTGCCTATGTGCTCTTGACATGAAATACATTGTATCTTATTTATTTCTTGATGTTTTACATTTAAAAAAATAAGAAAATTGATTTGCTGCACAAAGGATGGATGCTCTGAACTTGTTAATTCAAAATAAGAATTTTGATGCTACCATTGCACATCCACGTTTTATTAATGCTATCCAGAAAACCTAGAATTACATGCAAAAGAATGTACGGTGGTATTTATTGGTCCAATGTTTGATTTACTAACTCTTGTACATATGGATACGAAGCTTGGGGATAATTATTTTAATGGACATGTGGCGTTGTTAACCTCTGAATTTATTCCTAGAGTTTATGTCAAATGATTTCTGTTCATGGCCATTTATAGTAATTTTAAATTGGGTATTATGTGTTTGAATTGTATACATAGCTGTTTGAAATTGGGTCTTTTGTTGGCAGTGATTTGCACCCTGTCCAAGTGGGGATCCTCACTCTAGTCAGGGTAAGGGAGTCACACAGCTAAGATAACCCCTGCTCACTTCCTTGGCAGCTTGGCACGAGCAGTCAGGCTTATATCAGAGGCAGTGTGTAAAGCATTTGTACACAGACAGTCGCACAGTGAAAACACTAGAAAAGGACTCCACACCAGTTTAGAAAAGTAGCCAATATTTATCTGAATAAAATAAGACCAAAACAACAAAAATCCAACATACACAAGTAAACGTATCACTTTATAAAAGTGGAAATGAGTCTTAATCCTTAGGAATCAATGATTGTGTCTTTTAGCACAAAGTACCTGAGATGCGCCAAAAACAAAGACAATGCGGGCCACATGGGAGGTGAGGCGCCGAAAAGCAAAGTGATATGTTGGTTCCTTACTGCGCAGGGGAGGTGATGAGTCAATTCTTTCCTTACAGGAAAGGCTATTTGTTAGTTTCTTAATCGCAGGGGAAGTGATCCGTCAATTCTTTCCTCACAGGATAGGTGATCCATTGATCTGGACATGCAAAGGCATTTCCTTACTGCGGTGGGGGGTCGATGAGAAATTGACGCACCAGGGACGATGCGTGGAAAATTCAGATGTGCTGTGTTGATGGAGCTGTGGGGAAACAGGTGCTGCGAAGATTCTGCAGCCATGAGACAGGTGCTGCAATAATTCTCCAGCCACGGGAGAGGCGATGCGTTGAATTTTCTGTTGCAGCGCATTAGTGCACGGATTTTCTACTTCGACTCACCAGCTTACACTTCCAAGAGTCAAGGGACTGGAGTTGGCACCACTTGGAAAGTCAGAACTCTCAGCAGAAGAGGTCAGGCACTGGCAGATGAAGTCTTTGATGCCCCTGAGACTTACTAACAGGAGGCAATCTCAGTTCAAGCCCCTGGTGAACCTTGGAAAACAGAATGTTGAAAGCAAAGTCCCCTTTCACTCAGCATCACACTTTTCTTCCTGCCAGAATGTCCTCAGTCCAGAAGTGTTCTAACTTTGTGGGGTCAGAGGTCCAGTACTTCTACCCATTTCTACCTTTGAAGTAGCCAAACCTCAAATAGAAATCTTTGACGTGCACAAGACCCTGCCTTTCCCTGCCCTGGCCCTAGACACACTCCAGGGGGTTGGAGACTGCTTTTGTGTAAGGGCAGACGCAGCCCTATTCAGGTGCAAGTGTCAGCTTCTCCCACCAAACTAGCTCAGGAAGACCCATCAATATATGCTTGGTCCACCTAACTCCCTTTGTGTGACTATCCAGAGTTAATTCACAAGCAGCCCAACTGTCATCCGGACCCAGAAGTGTATTCCACAAACAGGCAGAGGCAAAGAATGGTTAAACAAGAAAATGCCCACTTTCAAAAAGTGCCATTTTCAAACTTACAATTTGAAGACCAACTTCACCAAAAGTCTCTGTCTGCTCCCAATGGGAAATTACACTTAAGAGATATTTCAAGGCAATCCCCATGTTAACCTATGAGAGAGGTAGACCTTGCAATAATGAAAAACAAATTTAGCAGTATTTCACTATCAGGACATGTAAAACACACCAGTACGTCATACCTTTTAAATACACTGCACCCAGCCCATGGGGCTACCTTGGGTCTACTTTTGGGTGACTTAAAGGTAATAAAAGGGAAGGTTTGGGCCTGGCAAGTGGTTGCACTTGCCAGGTTGACATGGCAGTTTAAAAGCGCACACACAGGCATTGGAATGGCAGGCCTGAGACATGTTTGCAGGGCTACTCATGTGGGTGGCACAATCAGTGCTGCAGGCCCACTAGTAGCATTTTATTTACAGGCCCTGGGCACACATGGTACACCATATCAGGGACTTACTAGTAAATCAAACATGCCAATCATGAATAAACCAATCACCAGTACAATTTAGACAGAGACCACTTGCACTTCAGCACCGGGCAGCAGTGGTAAACTGCCCAGAGT
Source organism: Pleurodeles waltl (assembly GCF_031143425.1). Taxonomy (NCBI): domain Eukaryota; kingdom Metazoa; phylum Chordata; class Amphibia; order Caudata; family Salamandridae; genus Pleurodeles; species Pleurodeles waltl. Next base: position 1,090,016,750 of record NC_090440.1, read on the forward strand.
CCTAACACCAGCAAAAACAAAATTCAGCACAGGATCCCAAACAGGAGGTCAGAAGCCAAAAAAGAGGGGAAACCGTGCCAATAGCTGACAGGTCTAACAGTAGCCATTGATTATTTAATGAAAGACAACCTTTTACTGTAGCACAGTGCACTATTTTGGGTTGGTGGGATTGTTAAAGGTATTCTGAGGTGAATGTAATACAGTGTTTAATATTTTGATGTGTACAAATAGCAATAATTAGTATCATTCTAAGTATTTTTGTTCTATACAGATCTTGTCCGCTTATGGGTGATTTTATAAATATTTATTTATTATTTCTATTAGATTAATTCTTTGAAATGAATAAGCCTTGTTTTTATTTGATACATTTTCACATTGGGAAAAGTAGATTTAATTAATTTCCATATTTAGAAATCTTTACTTGTGTGAAAGGAATTTGTAATAGAACCATGTTCCCATGAATACACCTAAAGTAATTACAGGACATGGAAATATACAAATGGCAGGCAGTTGGTAAATGGCCCTCTTTGAAGGATCACCCTAAACATTTTGCCTTTTTACCTCCACTTTTTGCTGAATTTGCTTTTGTTAGCCTTAGGAGTCCGAGCACGTTACCACTGCTGACCAGTGGGAAAGTGAATGTGCTGCCTCCTTAAAACATGGTCTGATTGGTGTATACCTAATTGGCAAATTGAATTTACTCACAAGACCCTAGTAAAGTGCAGTACATGTGTCCAGGACCTGTAAATTAAATTCTACTGGTGGGACTGAAGCACTGCTTGTGCCACCCACTCAAGTAGTCCTCGAACATGTCCAAGGCCTGCCATTGCAGGGCCTAAATGGGCAGTTATACTGCCATGTCAACTTGGCATTTAAAACCTCTTGCCAAGATTCTTACTTAATTGCGTATGTCACTCCTAAGGTAGGCCCTAATCAGTCCATGTGGCAGGGTGATATGTAAGTAAAAGATTGGACATATACTTTTAAGTTTTACATGTCCTGGTAGTGAAAAACACTAAAATTAGTTTTTCACTACTGTGAGGCCTACCCCTCTCATAGGTTATCATTGGGTTTCCTAATTACATTTAATGAGCTGTAATTCCTGATTGAGAAGAAGTAGACCTGTCATACTTAGTACCCATGGAATTGTAATAGCAAATCCTCTTTAATGGTAAAGTCGGATTTACCATCACAATTTTGAAAATGACACTTTTAGAAATTTGGCATTTTCCTGCTCATAGCCCTGTGTGCCTGCAGCCTGTCTTCAATGCAAGTTTGGGCTGGGATGACAGCTGGCTTCCTTCATTCCCTTTAGGCAGCCTTACACAAAGGAAGGCTAGGTTTAACTGAGTGGCCTTCTGCATATTGTTATTGTGCATGTTGATTGGTCAGTCGGGCAGCACGGGAGGGAGGAGCTTACACTTCTAATAGGCAGCGTCCTCCTCCCACACAAAGGACTGCCTAACCCTCATGTAATGAATCTGGAGACAGGGCAGGAAGAAAGGACCTCTGTGCACTTCAAAGATTCTTCTTTGAAGTCACCCCCACTTACAAGACACATCTGGGTATAAGTATTGGACCTCTGACCCTACCAAATCAGTACGCTACTGGACCAGGGAAAAACTCTGTCAGGAAGAAGGTCTGCTGTGCTGTCACAAGGACTGCCACTCTGGACCGCTGCTCTGGAAGAACTGCTATTCTGCTGTGCTTCCCCGCTGAGGAAGGACTGGACCCATCTCACTTGAACCCAGAGTGACTCCACGATCTTAGTGATTTGCCTTCTGCTCTGCTGAAGTCTCAGGGACACAAAAGACTTCCCACTCGTCAAGAAGAGCACCTGGACTTTGCTTGGAGCAAGTGTTGCCCTGCCAAGTGGTGCCAATCCAGTCCTGGGGGCCCTTGGAGGGGGATATATAGTGCTGCAGCTGCCAGAACTTGCACATCAATGCCATTGTGATAGTCTGAACAGGCACATCACCATTGACGCATTGCCACTGCTGCGAGAACCAAGGATTTCACATCAACGCCAGCAATGCACCAAGGCTGCTAGGATCGGGAACATCACACTGTTGAATGAATGACAGATTGCCTCAATTCCATACATCTTTGGGATCGACACCAACCCAGTGCCTTTTTTGCTCCTTGCATCTTGTTCTCGTCATTAACACATATCTGAACCAAGGTACTGTTTCAATGGACAAAGGCTGGTCCTTGTATCTGACCCGCACTCTATCTCGGTTGGCTTGACTTTTCAGATTTGACCTGGTCTAGCACTTTACACTAAGCACTACAGTTTCATTTATTCTTTAAAAATTCATATCCCGACTTCTGCTTATTGGATCTTTTTCGTTTTGGTCTTGTTTTACCCATAGGCATATTATCTATATTTTGTAACTTGGTGTGGATTCTTTTTGTGGTGTTTTCATTGTGTTGCTGTTTGAACTGTTACACAAATACTTTACATATTGCCTATTAAGTTAAGCCTGTCTGCTCTGTGCCAACGCAACAAGGGGGTGAGCACAGGTTAATTTGTTGTATCTGACTTACCCTGACTAGGATTGTGGTTGGTGCCTGGACATGGTGCCTTCCTCTGCCAACTACAAACCCAATTTCTAACATATAAACCAGCAATTATAAAAATATAATATTTAAGCTGGGAGTTTTGTGAATTTAGCACTCATAGACCAGATACAATTGGTAGGGACTTAGGGAGGCCTGATACATGTGCAAAGACTAGCCACAACAGAACTACCTACCAGCCCCAAACCTGCCAGTTGCTGGGTAAGATCTTCACAGAACTTACGACAGACATTTATATTCCATGGCTATACTGAACTTTAGCAAAAGATTAACATAAATTTAATACTGATATAATGTACACACTTTGACACATTTCCACAGTAATGTTTCTTGAATCCCCCAAAGGTGAAAAGCCATTCCTCTTTCTATTATTCAAACAACAACCAACACAAGAGCAGCTAAACTTTCAAACATCAATATCATTTCAAAGAAAATATTTAGAGAGGATGATCAAAAAACAACATGAAAATAGACAAACTCTTGCAAAGCAAAGGGGTTTGGGTTTTGAACGGGTTTTCACCAATCTTCATTGCCACAAGCATAAACAACAGCGGTGCAGTCTTCCCTAATGCAGTTAAAATGTACGGGACAAGTTGCAGCAATACCAGTAACAGGTTCTCTCACACACACACACACACACACACAAGTAGCAGCAATGCACACTTGCGCACAGGATCATATAACAGGTACAGCATTTTCAGCAGCAGTGCATGCTTCCCTCGTACACACTGAACAAATTAGAGCACAGAAAACAATAATGTGAGTGTCCTTGCACAAAATGAATAGGTACAACATATGCAGAAGGACTGGAGATTTTATTTTGTGTGTGTGCGTTTATGTGCAAATTTGAGAAGGTGTGTATGTGAGAGTTGGTGCGCTGGTTGGTAATGTCCGATGTGATGGTTGGTGTGTGGTGATGTGAGAGGACAGAGGTCAGTGAAAGAATGTGAGGCAATAACAGGACGTGAGATGGAGATAAAGAGATTGAGGTGGAGATAGAAGGAGAGTGGGAGAAAGGAGGCGAGGCAGAGAGAGGAGGAGAGGTGGAAAGAACAAGAGAAGTTGGAGAGAGAATGGTGAGGGAGAAAGGAGGTTGATCTGGAGCACGAGTGGTGGGTTATCGTCCGGGTAATTGTTTGATCTCATCACAAAATAGGAAAAAGGCTTATATGCCTTCCACAGATCACTAAGTTACTATGTTTGAGTGAAGATTGTTGTGTGACCTCTAGGTAACACACTCAAATCTGATAAAATAGGTAAATGGAATTTTCAACAGGTTTCAACTCAATTTTGCCTTCTTTCTAGATTAATAAAACAAGTTCCATGTAATTGGGTATTAATTGCAACTGCTTATACAATTTAGAAAATAATTCAGTTTGTATTATGTTCCGCATAAGTGGGCAACATAAAAGTGACTAAACATACAACCCAACACACCATACATATATATAGTTAAAACGTATACACTTTTGAGATATATATATAAATATACATATATATATATATATATATATACATATATATATATATCGAGAGAGAGAGAAAGTAAAACGGTGCTTTACCGTTCATGAAAATTATACAATTTTTGAATAGAGAAATAATACTATACAAACATCACAATGAAATGCTTGTGAAAAGACAACATTATCTTTCCGTTTATTATCACATTATATTAAAAGCCTCACTACCAAATTAAACGGAGTTAAAATTCATGGAGTCCAGACATTTTTTTCTTAATTAAAATAATAAAATAAAAATAAGAGGGAAATACTGTTCTCATAAGCATAACATCCCATATAAATTAAAGCATCTTAATTTCGACTTCAAGTTAGACAAGTGCCTCCACAATCCCAGCAATGAATCACATTAGCAGTGGACCGTAGTTCTATTTAACTATATGGTAAAGGAATTAGAAATACCTTAAACACCATTATCCAGGCAAATGCCTCTTTTGAGAAGGATGGATTAGTTATAAATGTATTGAGAACTGGTGTTACAGACAAATGTATGATATAGTTTCTCCGAGACCAAACCAGAACAGGTTTGTACATAAGAAAAGTGATGGACCCGGACACCGATGGGTCTTCTCTGCTACGCCAGTACTAGGCAGCGAGAACCTTGATGGCAAACGGGCAGTAAGGTACACGGGAGGAGCGAACTGGAATATATGCAGAGTGGCAGAAAATGGTATTATGATTGAGAATGGGACGTGTAGCAGGGAGATGCTGAATGAGACACGGGAGGAGCTAAATTGCAAGCACTGTCAGAATGAAACACTGAAAATGCAGGGAAGCAAGTATTAAACACCACCAAACTTAGGGCCAGATTTAAGAAAGCCCTACCACTAACTTTCGCCCCATTAGCGTCATTTGTTTTTCGCTAATGTGGCATTAGGTTGGCAAAAACGCCATGCCATATTTACAAAGTGGTGCAATGCATGCATTGCGCCACTTTGTAAACTCTTGCACCACATTATGCCTGCATCAGGTATAATGTATGCAAAGGGGGCGTTCCAGCATAAGGAGGCCCAAAAAAAATGGCACAGTGGAATCTATGAGATTCCACCGTGCCATTTTCAACATCATTTTTAATGCCTGCCTAAGGCATGCGTTAAAATGAGTATCCCATTTTTTTCGATGGGCTGCCTGTCATTTAGCAGGATTAGCGTCAATATTTTTTACGCTAATCCTGCAAAGTGCCAAACTAGCATCAACATTTATATTGCTAGATCCCAAACGTGCACCATGGTACACTGTATCATAAATACAGCACAGTGTATCTATGAGATTCCACCGTGCCATTTTCAACATAATTTTTAATGCCTGCCTAAGGCATGCGTTAAAATGAGTATCCCATTGTTTTCGATGGGCTGCCTGTCATTTAGCAGGATTAGCGTCAATATTTTTTACGCTAATCCTGCAAAGTGCCAAACTAGCATCAACATTTATATTGCTAGATCCCAAATGTGCACCATGGTACACTGTATCATAAATACAGCGCACACATGGTGGCGTCAGGGGGGCACAATGGGACATTACATGATGTGCCACTGTTCAGTAATGTGCCTCATAGTCCTTACTCAAACACCACAGGTATTCCATGTGTAGCTCATAGAACAGCTTCTCAACTAAAACCATGCCCGTCCTTATCAGCCAGTCCCATCACACCTATTCCATTTTGCACCAACACTTCCACCAGGGCATAACAAGTGTAATGAAACCAAGACTTTTATTCCAAAATTGCCAACCCTCAATAAAAGGAAAATAATTAATGTGCCTTTACTTTCCTTTGCATTCAATTGACACTCCATCACTCATGCTTTATGATCGGAATGATTCTTTTCTTTCTCAATGTAAGGGTATCTTATGAAAGTTAAGAGTTTGTGAATCATCAACTACTACATCCTCCAAATTAGCCCATTTCAATGGATTTCCCCTAGTGTTTATAGTGTGCACTACGTCAAAACATGAAAACAAAGGGGGTTTCACAATTTACACAAATATCTGGGATTACAAAAAAAAGAGCATGCTTCAAAACTATGGGGGTCATTACAACCCTGGCGGATTGCGGAGAACCGGCGGTAAGACCGCCAACAGGCTGGCGGTCTTACCTTGGTGAATTATGACCTTGGCGGTTACCGCCATGGTCATCCGCCGGTTCTCTGTCCCGCCCGCCAGGGCGGAAACGCCCGCTGGGCTGGAGACCTGGGTCTCCAGCCCCGCGGCCGTCATTATACCGCCGGTGGTATTTTGACCCGGCTTACCGTCGTGGATTTCCAGCGGTTTGAACCGCCATGAAAGCCCCGCGGCCGTCATTATACCGCCGGTGGTATTTTGACCCGGCTTACCGTCGTGGATTTCCAGCGGTTTGAACCGCCATGAAATCCATGGCGGTAAGCACTATCAGTGCCAGGGAATTCCTTCCCTGGCACTGAAAGGGGTCTACCCCACCCCCACCCGACTCCCTCCCCTACACACCCCACCACCCCTGCCACCCACCAAAGGTGGCAGGGCCCCCCTCCCCACCCCGACCCCCAACATCACATCACCCATACCCACCCAACACGCATGCAGGCACCACCAACACACACATGCACACACCCCGACATACATGCCCACAGCCACACACACAGTCAGGCACGCACACCCATATTCAAACATACACGCACACATCCATACAGACATACCCACAGCCATTCACGCACTCATTCCCATACACACAACACTCCCGCAAGCATACACGCACTCACACACCCCCTCTACATACACACACGCACACCCCCATGCACCCACACAACACACAACACCCCCCACCCTCCTCCCCTAACGGACGATCGACTTACCTTGTCCGTCGATCCTCCGGGAGGGGACGGGAGCCATGGGGGCAGCTCCGCCAACATCTCCACGCCAACAGAACACCGCCACGGCGAATCACAGGATGTGATTCGCTGGGCGGTGTTCTGTTGGCGTGGCGGCGGAGGTGGAGCAACCTCCACTTCCCCGCCGCCAGCAAGTATGGCTGTTGGCGGCTCTCCATCGGAATAACGACGGAGAGCAGCCCACAGTCATTATACGCCGAGCGGCAAACCGCCTGCACAGGCGGTCTTCCGCACGGCGGTCCCTCGGCGGTCTTGTTAAAAGACTGCCGAGGTCGTAATGACCCCCTATATGTTGTTTACTTGGGCTACAAATTCATACACTATGAAAATGGAGTAAAGAACAATGGAGGTTTCACACCCCTGGTGAGAAGGTGTCAATTAATAAAGAATCTGTGGACATAAAACGTCTAGGGTCTAGGCTAATATTTGAAAATCTAATCAGCAGCACAGTTCCAAGTGTCTCTTTGCATATCACATCATACTTATACATGTAGTGAATGTACAAGTACAGTCCACCCAGACTGCTAGATGGCTAAGTATAAGAAATTGCTAATCCAATGCTTTGATTTTTAGGTAGGTGACTGTGAATTAACAAAGATGTTTTACCCTAGATGTTATGAGTGACACAAGAAGCCAGTCCTCCTCATCAAACTCCACCCACCAACAGGATGAGCACAACTTCTCAAATTACAGGTTGACAGTACTGCTTCCTTGTATGCCCCCCTCCTTAAAAATTAATGCACTGTGGCCAGACAGGTTATGATGCCAGGGATGCACCGTATTTACAATACGAGGCACCGTGGCGTAAGGACTCAAGGATGCGACACAAATTGTGATGTATCAGTGGGAACTCTGCCGCAACGCGTCAGCCTCAAAACTGGGGCATTGCTGAAGTTGGCCTTACAATCGACGCACCTTCAGCAATGCATCAAAAAGCAGAGACAATGCACCAGTTCTGACTGAGGCAAGTAGCCTATTGCGTGAGGACCAATGTAAAAGACTGTAAAATGGTGGACTAGCACCTTGTACAGTCTTACTTTAGTCCTCGGTGTAATGTATGCAGTATTGCTATGTGTCACAATACAGTGTGCATAGTTATCTTATGTGTATGTGAGACCTGAGTAGGTGTCACATAGTGAGTGACAGTGTAATGTGAGTGAATGCAACTATATGTGGTAATGTTAAGTGGAAATACATGTATTACCTACTTTATGTGTGTACTTACCTGTTGTCCTCTGGAGTACTCTGGCCTGGATTTGGGGACCCATTCTTCCATGGAGAAGTGACAATCCTGGCCAGTCCCTTACAGGGAGTACACAATGTCACATAGCTTTGCTTCACTGGGTGATGATATCATGGGTGCCATTGTCACATGTTGGGCAAAGGGTCCTTTAACATGATTGTCCCATGTCCAGATCCATTACTAGTAGAGATGATGTGAAATACAGACATATTCCAGTGTGTAAAGTGACTTCAAATGGTCAGATTCCTGTTACAAAGCCACTGTATCAGTTCCTAAGAGTGGGTTATGGAGTTGTTGGAATTTTGACACATGCCAGGCTTAGTGCAACGCATCTCAAAGATGCGTCACACATTGAAATACTTGCAAATATCACTGTGTCAGTTCTAAGTGGGTTTTTATGAGGGAACGCCTACCCGGCATACATTATAAACTGCATGGGGCAGCGCAGGCATTTTTTCACGTGGGCCATCGAAAAATGATGCTTTGTAAATATGGGGCAAATTGGAGCAGCAAATGTGCCACCGGTGTGCCAAAAAAAATTACGCAATGTCAGTGCAAGCTGTTTGTAAATAAGCCCCTACCATCTTAGAGAGAAAAAAGACAAATACACAATGTTACAAAATAGTATAAACATCCTAAACATTCTAGAGCCTTCTTCTCTTGAATGTTGCTCTTGAGACAGGTAAAGAATGGATAGGCAGCAGTTGTCATTTTTAAGTGGATTATTTTTGGTACTTATTTGTTAGGAATATGGTACTGTCTTAAAATATTTTTTTCTTATTAATAGACGTCTTTTGGTTTGAGGACAGCTTTTCTTCTTTGTGCTGAGTTTAAGGAATGTTCCAATTATGCAGGACTGGTACAATTTTTAACTATGAGCATAAGAATATCTGTTTTGAATAGGTGTGAAGTAGGTGGGGTTTAATATTACTGTTTCAGGCTTTCTCTGTTGGCTTTGAGGAGATGGACCTGGCCATTAGGTTCTGGTTGAGTCTTGCAGTGAAGAGACGAGAAAAAAGGATCAAAAGAGTTTTGGTCATTTTCTGGTGAAAGGCATGAAAGGGGTGTCTGATGGATTAAAAAAAAAACATAAAAGAAATCAAAATATGGTAAGCAATAAATACCAAAAGCAATTCATGTAGGAAGAAAAACTACTTTCCAAAGATACTAGAGCCTGATTTAGATCTTCGTAGTAATGGTCCCGCCACCAGTTCTCCATTGGAAAACCATCTGCCGATTTAGATGTTGGCGGTCACATAGGTGATAGACCACAGAAGTCCAGGAAGCTCCTCCCTCTTCGATGGCGCTATTGGAAATAGTGGTTGCCAGCGGGACTCCAGCCACCCTTACCGCCAAGCAGATCTGGATGTGCCTTCCTGCCATGCCAAATGTGGAGGTGCTAACTCCACACCTGAATTGGTGAATTGGAGGGGAAATGAGGTAAAACCGTACCTTTTCACCTGATTCCACTTCTGTTTTCGACTGGACACAACTGGACAAGACCTTCCATCGCTGCTGCCTCTGGACCATGGAGAAAACACAACCCCATCCCCTATCGCCGGAGTCAAAGGTAGGTAATCCGCATTGCTAGTGTACTTTGTGTGGTCACTGCACCTGAGTTCGGGTCCACTGCAATCATACATGTCACAATATTTTTTTTAAATGACTGTGACATGCATATGTCGATAACACAATTGGGTCAGACAAGGATGGTACAAGACACATAGCACACACATACACAAATGTAATTTTTGTGTCAGTTTTCATTGCCAAATGAATGCTGGCACCACAATGACACTGGCCAACTATGTCCATATGTGCACATTGCAAGGAAACCTGTATCTCTGATGTTGTGCTTCCAATTGTGTGTGTGAGGCAGTACATGTATTTGCGTGTGCAATTGGATTAGCTGATTGAGCTAGAGGGAGCTGAAGTGGGTGATGTGGTTGTGTCAGATTGTGTGCCACTTGCATATTGGTCTGATGCTGTTGTGTGTGTTTGGTTGTGTGTTGTGTTGCTGTGTGTAATATTCAGGTGAGTGTTGGAGTTGTATGGTGGTCGTTGTTGTGATATGTGTAGTTGTGCTGTTGTGTGAGTGTGTCTGTGTAGGTGAGTGTAGTTGTGATGGTTGCCATGGTTGTATCGTGTGTAGGTGTAGTTTCACTGGTGTGTGTATGTTTTGTATTGGATGTATGGCAATGTGTGTTTTCGACGTGTATATGTTGTGTTATGGTGGAATGGCAATGGATAATAGTATGTATGTTGTGTGTTGTATACTGCATTGTGCAGGGACAGTGTGTGTGTGTGACTTACCTCTATTCCATAGCCACTGCATTTGTATGAAGTTCATTGGGCCCTGCAACGACCTCCCTCCGTCAGAAATCTGCCATCAGTACATTGCCTGAGGATCTGTAATATCTAAATATGGTTGTGGGAACCCACCAGCCTGACATCTAAGATGAGCACTGTGTCGTGACCGTCAGCAGCTCAGCCACAATACATCTAAATATAGTGGTTGGAACACCATTAACTAGAAGGAGTATTCGGGTCAGCCGCTGGGATGGATTGGTGGTAATACTGTCAAGATCTAAATCAGGCCCTGAATTGCCTGAAGAGTAGCATTCAAAAGAGAAGGCTGTAGAATGCTCTAGATGTTTATATTACTTGTGTGGCATTCTATATGTGTTTCTCTTCTCTATGGTGGTTGTCTTTGAAGGGCTGATGATAAAAGGAGAGTAATAATGCTAGCATTCACATCTTTCATAAAATAATTATATCAAGGTTCTCCTCATAATCTCAGAGAATCGCCATTCAGCAACTGAGAAAATGCAGTAACGCGACAGATGATGTAGCCGGTCAATTCCAGCAACCTGGTATTTATCTGGATATGAAGAGCTCTAATTGACATCAAAAGATTCATTTAAATGTGCAGACAACGCAGATCACTCATCAGTGTGAATGTGCTGTAATTTCCGTGACCTGCAATTAAGGAACGGCTATAATCTTGTGCACCCATTTTATAAAAAAAGTTAAACAAAATGAGCAAAGAAGCTGTCACGAGGCACACTCATAGTGTGTCAACAACATGATGTAGGTCTGTCAATCAGTTGTTTTATTTCCTCTTGAATGCCTCATTTGTTGTCACTGTTCTTAAATGTTAGTCAACATAGAATACCACATATATGTTTTCTCTGCTGAAGATGTAGGATCCTTTCACCGGTGCGATGTGTAAATAAACAATCAAGGGGCAAATCCAAATGCAAGGAGGCATTTTTAAAGTAGACTAAACAAATTGATCTTGTTTGCTTTAACGTTGTGTTAACTTTCTGCCAGAATGACTCTGCATTCTGCTTTTACAATAAAAATGAGTACATGGAGTGAAGAATATGTCCATAGTCCAGTCCTCAAAACTGAGCTTTCAAAAGTAGTACATTAGCAGCGCTCTGCACTCGTTAAAGAGTCCTAAAGGCGTAGCTTCGGGGGCGGAGCGGGGAACAGAGGTGGAGGGTTTGGGATGTGAAACCCTTCATAAAATGCTCAATTAGATTGTTAGTTGGTTCTTGGGTCCCGGAGTTGGGCCTGTTATCTCTGTGTTGTTTTTTTTCATCATGAACCAGGAATGAAAAAAAAAGCAGAGACCTTTGATATAAATGGGGGTGAGAGGAGGATAGAGATTGAGGGTGAAAAAGAGAGAGAGATTTAGACCAGGTCGGGGAGGACAGGTTTTCTGTAGGCAGCTTGGCTTTTCTGCAGGATGGCACAGTTTGCCAAGAAGAAGTCTGAGTACTGTATTCAAGGTAGTAATTGTATTTTGTTATATGAATGTATGATGTGTGTGACACCTCCATTTTGTGTTCCTCTGTACATCTCTCCTGTGTCCTGATACAGCCCAGTGTTCAAGGATTGCAAAGAGACCTAGGTAAGGAGCCCAAAGATATTTTCTAGTCAAATAGTATTAATTGTTCAAAAAGTGTTTGTTTTACTGTGGACTCTCTGTGTTTTCAGGCAGCCTGGCCTCTTTTAAAGTGGTGTTTGTTTCAAAATCGTTTTTGCTGTGACTGTGTGAATTCCCTTGCTAGTTTGTGGCTCCCCCCCCCCCTTTCCCCCCCCCCTGCCCCCCTTTTTTTCACCCCTATTCTTAGTAAAAAGACTACATAAATCTTTCAGAGTGTGGTTTTAGGAGACTGTTTTTAATCTGTTTATGTGAATTAAATTGTGCTTAAAAGCTGCCAGCCCCCCTGTATTTTTTGCCTTAAAAAAGCCCGATTTTAGAGTGTGCGCCCAGAACTATTGCAGTGTTTGTCTCTTAAACAATCTCCCCCTCACCTGAAAAGTAGACTCTGCTAGCTTGGAAGTGTGGATTCAGCCTGTCTGTATCCAACGAGATACTGAATAGAGCAGCAATAGCCTCCCCCCAGGCCCCAGGGACTGGACTTAGCTGATTGGCTCCCTGAGTCTCTGCTGCACCTGAGACCCGCCCCCCCCCCCCACCTGCTCTGGCTCCTTAAGTTTTGTGGAGGGAAGGCCAAAGACAGGCACCTCCATTTTGTGTTCCTCTGTACATCTCTCCTGTGTCCTGATACAGCCCAGTGTTCAAGGATTGCAAAGAGACCTAGGTAAGGAGCCCAAAGATATTTTCTAGTCAAATAGTATTAATTGTTCAAAAAGTGTTTGTTTTACTGTGGACTCTCTGTGTTTTCAGGCAGCCTGGCCTCTTTTAAAGTGGTGTTTGTTTCAAAATCGTTTTTGCTGTGACTGTGTGAATTCCCTTGCTAGTTTGTGGCTCCCCCCCCCTTTCCCCCCCCCCCTCTGCCCCCCTTTTTTTCACCCCTATTCTTAGTAAAAAGACTGCATAAATGTTTCAGAGTGTGGTTTTAGGAGACTGTTTTTAATCTGTTTCTGTGAATTAAATTGTGCTTAAAAGCTGTCAGCCCCCCTGTATTTTTTGCCTTAAAAAAGCCAGATTTTAGAGTGTGCGCCCAGAACTATTGGCTCCCTGAGTCTCTGCTGCACCTGAGACCCGCCCCCCCCCACCTGCTCTGGCTCCTTAAGTTTTGTGGAGGGAAGGCAAAAGACAGGCACCTCCATTTTGTGTTCCTCTGTACATCTCTCCTGTGTCCTGATACAGCCCAGTGTTCAAGGATTGCAAAGAGACCTAGGTAAGGAGCCCAAAGATATTTTCTAGTCAAATAGTATTAATTGTTCAAAAAGTGTTTGTTTTACTGTGGACTCTCTGTGTTTTCAGGCAGCCTGGCCTCTTTTAAAGTGGTGTTTGTTTCAAAATCGTTTTTGCTGTGACTGTGTGAATTCCCCTGCTAGTTTGTGGCTCTCCCCCCTTTTCCCCCCCCCCGCCCCCCTTTTTTTTCACCCCTATTCTTAGTAAAAAGACTACATAAATCTTTCAGAGTGTGGTTTTAGGAGACTGTTTTTAATCTGTTTGTGTGAATTAAATTGTGCTTAAAAGCTGTCAGCCCCCCTGTATTTTTTGCCTTAAAAAAGCCCGATTTTAGAGTGTGCGCCCAGAACTATTGCAGTGTTTGTCTCTTAAACAATCTCCCCCTCACCTGAAAAGTAGACTCTGCTAGCTTGGAAGTGTGGATTCAGCCTGTCTGTATCCAAGGAGATACTGAATAGAGCAGCAATAGCCTCCCCCCAGGCCCCAGGGACTGGACTTAGCTGATTGGCTCCCTGAGTCTCTGCTGCACCTGAGACCCGCCCCCCCCGCCACCTGCTCTGGCTCCTTAAGTTTTGTGGAGGGAAGGCCAAAGACAGGCACCTCCATTTTGTGTTCGTCTGTACATCTCTCCTGTGTCCTGATACAGCCCAGTGTTCAAGGATTGCAAAGAGACCTAGGTAAGGAGCCCAAAGATATTTTCTAGTCAAATAGTATTAATTGTTCAAAAAGTGTTTGTTTTACTGTGGACTCTCTGTGTTTTCAGGCAGCCTGGCCTCTTTTAAAGTGGTGTTTGTTTCAAAATCGTTTTTGCTGTGACTGTGTGAATTCCCTTGCTAGTTTGTGGCTCCCCCCCCCCTTTTTCCCCCCGCCCCCCTTTTTTTCACCCCTATTCTTAGTAAAAAGACTACATAAATCTTTCAGAGTGTGGTTTTAGGAGACTGTTTTTAATCTGTTTATGTGAATTAAATTGTGCTTAAAAGCTGTCAGCCCCCCTGTATTTTTTGCCTTAAAAAAGCCAGATTTTAGAGTGTGCGCCCAGAACTATTGCAGTGTTTGTCTCTTAAACAATCTCCCCCTCACCTGAAAAGTAGACTCTGCTAGCTTGGAAGTGTGGATTCAGCCTGTCTGTATCCAAGGAAATACTGAATAGAGCAGCAATAGCCTCCCCCCAGGCCCCAGGGACTGGACTTAGCTGATTGGCTCCCTGAGTCTCTGCTGCACCTGAGACCCGCCCCCCCCCACCTGCTCTGGCTCCTTAAGTTTTGTGGAGGGAAGGCCAAAGACAGGCACATTCATTTTGTGTTCCTCTGTACATCTCTCCTGTGTCCTGATACAGCCCAGTGTTCAAGGATTGCAAAGAGACCTAGGTAAGGAGCCCAAAGATATTTTCTAGTCAAATAGTATTAATTGTTCAAAAAGTGTTTGTTTTACTGTGGACTCTCTGTGTTTTCAGGCAGCCTGGCCTCTTTTAAAGTTGTGTTTGTTTCAAAATCGTTTTTGCTGTGACTGTGTGAATTCCCTTGCTAGTTTGTGGCTCCCCCCCCCTCTTCCCCCCGCCCCCCTTTTTTTCACCCCTATTCTTAGTAAAAAGACTACATAAATCTTTCAGAGTGTGGTTTTAGGAGACTGTTTTTAATCTGTTTGTGTGAATTAAATTGTGCTTAAAAGCTGTCAGCCCCCCTGTATTTTCTGCCTTAAAAAAGCCCGATTTTAGAGTGTGCGCCCAGAACTATTGCAGTGTTTGTCTCTTAAACAATCTCCCCCTCACCTGAAAAGTAGACTCTGCTAGCTTGGAAGTGTGGATTCAGCCTGTCTGTATCCAACGAGATACTGAATAGAGCAGCAATAGCCTCCCCCCAGGCCCCAGGGACTGGACTTAGCTGATTGGCTCCCTGAGTCTCTGCTGCACCTGAGACCCGCCCCCCCCACCTGCTCTGGCTCCTTAAGTTTTGTGGAGGGAAGGCCAAAGACAGGCACCTTCATTTTGTGTTCCTCTGTACATCTCTCCTGTGTCTTGATACAGCCCAGTGTTCAAGGATTGCAAAGAGACCTAGGTAAGGAGCCCAAAGATATTTTCTAGTCAAATAGTATTAATTGTTCAAAAAGTGTTTGTTTTACTGTGGACTCTCTGTGTTTTCAGGCAGCCTGGCCTCTTTTAAAGTGGTGTTTGTTTCAAAATCGTTTTTGCTGTGACTGTGTGAATTCCCTTGCTAGTTTGTGGCTCCCCCCCCCTTTCCCCCCCCCCCTCTGCCCCCCTTTTTTTCACCCCTATTCTTAGTAAAAAGACTGCATAAATCTTTCAGAGTGTGGTTTTAGGAGACTGTTTTTAATCTGTTTCTGTGAATTAAATTGTGCTTAAAAGCTGTCAGCCCCCCTGTATTTTTTGCCTTAAAAAAGCCAGATTTTAGAGTGTGCGCCCAGAACTATTGGCTCCCTGAGTCTCTGCTGCACCTGAGACCCGCCCCCCCCACCTGCTCTGGCTCCTTAAGTTTTGTGGAGGGAAGGCAAAAGACAGGCACCTCCATTTTGTGTTCCTCTGTACATCTCTCCTGTGTCCTGATACAGCCCAGTGTTCAAGGATTGCAAAGAGACCTAGGTAAGGAGCCCAAAGATATTTTCTAGTCAAATAGTATTAATTGTTCAAAAAGTGTTTGTTTTACTGTGGACTCTCTGTGTTTTCAGGCAGCCTGGCCTCTTTTAAAGTGGTGTTTGTTTCAAAATCGTTTTTGCTGTGACTGTGTGAATTCCCTTGCTAGTTTGTGGCTCTCCCCCCTTTTCCCCCCCCCCGCCCCCCTTTTTTTTCACCCCTATTCTTAGTAAAAAGACTACATAAATCTTTCAGAGTGTGGTTTTAGGAGACTGTTTTTAATCTGTTTGTGTGAATTAAATTGTGCTTAAAAGCTGTCAGCCCCCCTGTATTTTTTGCCTTAAAAAAGCCCGATTTTAGAGTGTGCGCCCAGAACTATTGCAGTGTTTGTCTCTTAAACAATCTCCCCCTCACCTGAAAAGTAGACTCTGCTAGCTTGGAAGTGTGGATTCAGCCTGTCTGTATCCAAGGAGATACTGAATAGAGCAGCAATAGCCTCCCCCCAGGCCCCAGGGACTGGACTTAGCTGATTGGCTCCCTGAGTCTCTGCTGCACCTGAGACCCGCCCCCCCCGCCACCTGCTCTGGCTCCTTAAGTTTTGTGGAGGGAAGGCCAAAGACAGGCACCTCCATTTTGTGTTCGTCTGTACATCTCTCCTGTGTCCTGATACAGCCCAGTGTTCAAGGATTGCAAAGAGACCTAGGTAAGGAGCCCAAAGATATTTTCTAGTCAAATAGTATTAATTGTTCAAAAAGTGTTTGTTTTACTGTGGACTCTCTGTGTTTTCAGGCAGCCTGGCCTCTTTTAAAGTGGTGTTTGTTTCAAAATCGTTTTTGCTGTGACTGTGTGAATTCCCTTGCTAGTTTGTGGCTCCCCCCCCCTTTTTCCCCCGCCCCCCTTTTTTTCACCCCTATTCTTAGTAAAAAGACTACATAAATCTTTCAGAGTGTGGTTTTAGGAGACTGTTTTTAATCTGTTTATGTGAATTAAATTGTGCTTAAAAGCTGTCAGCCCCCCTGTATTTTTTGCCTTAAAAAAGCCAGATTTTAGAGTGTGCGCCCAGAACTATTGCAGTGTTTGTCTCTTAAACAATCTCCCCCTCACCTGAAAAGTAGACTCTGCTAGCTTGGAAGTGTGGATTCAGCCTGTCTGTATCCAAGGAGATACTGAATAGAGCAGCAATAGCCTCCCCCCAGGCCCCAGGGACTGGACTTAGCTGATTGGCTCCCTGAGTCTCTGCTGCACCTGAGACCCGCCCCCCCCCACCTGCTCTGGCTCCTTAAGTTTTGTGGAGGGAAGGCCAAAGACAGGCACATTCATTTTGTGTTCCTCTGTACATCTCTCCTGTGTCCTGATACAGCCCAGTGTTCAAGGATTGCAAAGAGACCTAGGTAAGGAGCCCAAAGATATTTTCTAGTCAAATAGTATTAATTGTTCAAAAAGTGTTTGTTTTACTGTGGACTCTCTGTGTTTTCAGGCAGCCTGGCCTCTTTTAAAGTTGTGTTTGTTTCAAAATCGTTTTTGCTGTGACTGTGTGAATTCCCTTGCTAGTTTTTGGCTCCCCCCCCCTCTTCCCCCCGCCCCCCTTTTTTTCACCCCTATTCTTAGTAAAAAGACTACATAAATCTTTCAGAGTGTGGTTTTAGGAGACTGTTTTTAATCTGTTTGTGTGAATTAAATTGTGCTTAAAAGCTGTCAGCCCCCCTGTATTTTCTGCCTTAAAAAAGCCCGATTTTAGAGTGTGCGCCCAGAACTATTGCAGTGTTTGTCTCTTAAACAATCTCCCCCTCACCTGAAAAGTAGACTCTGCTAGCTTGGAAGTGTGGATTCAGCCTGTCTGTATCCAACGAGATACTGAATAGAGCAGCAATAGCCTCCCCCCAGGCCCCAGGGACTGGACTTAGCTGATTGGCTCCCTGAGTCTCTGCTGCACCTGAGACCCGCCCCCCCCACCTGCTCTGGCTCCTTAAGTTTTGTGGAGGGAAGGCCAAAGACAGGCACCTTCATTTTGTGTTCCTCTGTACATCTCTCCTGTGTCCTGATACAGCCCAGTGTTCAAGGATTGCAAAGAGACCTAGGTAAGGAGCCCAAAGATATTTTCTAGTCAAATAGTATTAATTGTTCAAAAAGTGTTTGTTTTACTGTGGACTCTCTGTGTTTTCAGGCAGCCTGGCCTCTTTTAAAGTGGTGTTTGTTTCAAAATCGTTTTTGCTGTGACTGTGTAAATTCCCTTGCTAGTTTGTGGCTCCCCCCCCCCCTCTTCCCCCCCCCCGCCCCCCTTTTTTTCACCCCTATTCTTAGTAAAAAGACTACATAAATCTTTCAGAGTGTGGTTTTAGGAGACTGTTTTTAATCTGTTTGTGTGAATTAAATTGTGCTTAAAAGCTGTCAGCCCCCCTGTATTTTTTGCCTTAAAAAAGCCCGATTTTAGAGTGTGCGCCCAGAACTATTGCAGTGTTTGTCTCTTAAACAATCTCCCCCTCACCTGAAAAGTAGACTCTGCTAGCTTGGAAGTGTGGATTCAGCCTGTCTGTATCCAAGGAGATACTGAATAGAGCAGCAATAGCCTCCCCCCAGGCCCCAGGGACTGGACTTAGCTGATTGGCTCCCTGAGTCTCTGCTGCACCTGAGACCCGCCCCCCCACCTGCTCTGGCTCCTTAAGTTTTGTGGAGGGAAGGCCAAAGACAGGCACCTCCATTTTGTGTTCCTCTGTACATCTCTCCTGTGTCCTGATACAGCCCAGTGTTCAAGGATTGCAAAGAGACCTAGGTAAGGAGCCCAAAGATATTTTCTAGTCAAATAGTATTAATTGTTCAAAAAGTGTTTGTTTTACTGTGGACTCTCTGTGTTTTCAGGCAGCCTGGCCTCTTTTAAAGTGGTGTTTGTTTCAAAATCGTTTTTGCTGTGACTGTGTGAATTCCCTTGCTAGTTTGTGGCTCCCCCCCCCCCTTTCCCCCCCCCCGTCTGCCCCCCTTTTTTTCACCCCTATTCTTAGTAAAAAGACTGCATAAATCTTTCAGAGTGTGGTTTTAGGAGACTGTTTTTAATCTGTTTCTGTGAATTAAATTGTGCTTAAAAGCTGTCAGCCCCCCTGTATTTTTTGCCTTAAAAAAGCCAGATTTTAGAGTGTGCGCCCTGAACTATTGGCTCCCTGAGTCTCTGCTGCACCTGAGACCCGCCCCCCCCACCTGCTCTGGCTCCTTAAGTTTTGTGGAGGGAAGGCAAAAGACAGGCACCTCCATTTTGTGTTCCTCTGTACATCTCTCCTGTGTCCTGATACAGCCCAGTGTTCAAGGATTGCAAAGAGACCTAGGTAAGGAGCCCAAAGATATTTTCTAGTCAAATAGTATTAATTGTTCAAAAAGTGTTTGTTTTACTGTGGACTCTCTGTGTTTTCAGGCAGCCTGGCCTCTTTTAAAGTGGTGTTTGTTTCAAAATCGTTTTTGCTGTGACTGTGTGAATTCCCTTGCTAGTTTGTGGCTCTCCCCCCCTTTTCCCCCCCCCCCGCCCCCCTTTTTTTTCACCCCTATTCTTAGTAAAAAGACTACATAAATCTTTCAGAGTGTGGTTTTAGGAGACTGTTTTTAATCTGTTTGTGTGAATTAAATTGTGCTTAAAAGCTGTCAGCCCCCCTGTATTTTTTGCCTTAAAAAAGCCCGATTTTAGAGTGTGCGCCCAGAACTATTGCAGTGTTTGTCTCTTAAACAATCTCCCCCTCACCTGAAAAGTAGACTCTGCTAGCTTGGAAGTGTGGATTCAGCCTGTCTGTATCCAAGGAGATACTGAATAGAGCAGCAATAGCCTCCCCCCAGGCCCCAGGGACTGGACTTAGCTGATTGGCTCCCTGAGTCTCTGCTGCACCTGAGACCCGCCCCCCCCGCCACCTGCTCTGGCTCCTTAAGTTTTGTGGAGGGAAGGCCAAAGACAGGCACCTCCATTTTGTGTTCGTCTGTACATCTCTCCTGTGTCCTGATACAGCCCAGTGTTCAAGGATTGCAAAGAGACCTAGGTAAGGAGCCCAAAGATATTTTCTAGTCAAATAGTATTAATTGTTCAAAAAGTGTTTGTTTTACTGTGGACTCTCTGTGTTTTCAGGCAGCCTGGCCTCTTTTAAAGTGGTGTTTGTTTCAAAATCGTTTTTGCTGTGACTGTGTGAATTCCCTTGCTAGTTTGTGGCTCCCCCCCCCTTTTTCCCCCCGCCCCCCTTTTTTTCACCCCTATTCTTAGTAAAAAGACTACATAAATCTTTCAGAGTGTGGTTTTAGGAGACTGTTTTTAATCTGTTTATGTGAATTAAATTGTGCTTAAAAGCTGTCAGCCCCCCTGTATTTTTTGCCTTAAAAAAGCCAGATTTTAGAGTGTGCGCCCAGAACTATTGCAGTGTTTGTCTCTTAAACAATCTCCCCCTCACCTGAAAAGTAGACTCTGCTAGCTTGGAAGTGTGGATTCAGCCTGTCTGTATCCAAGGAGATACTGAATAGAGCAGCAATAGCCTCCCCCCAGGCCCCAGGGACTGGACTTAGCTGATTGGCTCCCTGAGTCTCTGCTGCACCTGAGACCCGCCCCCCCCCCACCTGCTCTGGCTCCTTAAGTTTTGTGGAGGGAAGGCCAAAGACAGGCACATTCATTTTGTGTTCCTCTGTACATCTCTCCTGTGTCCTGATACAGCCCAGTGTTCAAGGATTGCAAAGAGACCTAGGTAAGGAGCCCAAAGATATTTTCTAGTCAAATAGTATTAATTGTTCAAAAAGTGTTTGTTTTACTGTGGACTCTCTGTGTTTTCAGGCAGCCTGGCCTCTTTTAAAGTTGTGTTTGTTTCAAAATCGTTTTTGCTGTGACTGTGTGAATTCCCTTGCTAGTTTGTGGCTCCCCCCCCCTCTTCCCCCCGCCCCCCTTTTTTTCACCCCTATTCTTAGTAAAAAGACTACATAAATCTTTCAGAGTGTGGTTTTAGGAGACTGTTTTTAATCTGTTTGTGTGAATTAAATTGTGCTTAAAAGCTGTCAGCCCCCCTGTATTTTCTGCCTTAAAAAAGCCCGATTTTAGAGTGTGCGCCCAGAACTATTGCAGTGTTTGTCTCTTAAACAATCTCCCCCTCACCTGAAAAGTAGACTCTGCTAGCTTGGAAGTGTGGATTCAGCCTGTCTGTATCCAACGAGATACTGAATAGAGCAGCAATAGCCTCCCCCCAGGCCCCAGGGACTGGACTTAGCTGATTGGCTCCCTGAGTCTCTGCTGCACCTGAGACCCGCCCCCCCCACCTGCTCTGGCTCCTTAAGTTTTGTGGAGGGAAGGCCAAAGACAGGCACCTTCATTTTGTGTTCCTCTGTACATCTCTCCTGTGTCCTGATACAGCCCAGTGTTCAAGGATTGCAAAGAGACCTAGGTAAGGAGCCCAAAGATATTTTCTAGTCAAATAGTATTAATTGTTCAAAAAGTGTTTGTTTTACTGTGGACTCTCTGTGTTTTCAGGCAGCCTGGCCTCTTTTAAAGTGGTGTTTGTTTCAAAATCGTTTTTGCTGTGACTGTGTGAATTCCCTTGCTAGTTTGTGGCTCCCCCCCCCTTTCCCCCCCCCCCTCTGCCCCCCTTTTTTTCACCCCTATTCTTAGTAAAAAGACTGCATAAATCTTTCAGAGTGTGGTTTTAGGAGACTGTTTTTAATCTGTTTCTGTGAATTAAATTGTGCTTAAAAGCTGTCAGCCCCCCTGTATTTTTTGCCTTAAAAAAGCCAGATTTTAGAGTGTGCGCCCAGAACTATTGGCTCCCTGAGTCTCTGCTGCACCTGAGACCCGCCCCCCCCACCTGCTCTGGCTCCTTAAGTTTTGTGGAGGGAAGGCAAAAGACAGGCACCTCCATTTTGTGTTCCTCTGTACATCTCTCCTGTGTCCTGATACAGCCCAGTGTTCAAGGATTGCAAAGAGACCTAGGTAAGGAGCCCAAAGATATTTTCTAGTCAAATAGTATTAATTGTTCAAAAAGTGTTTGTTTTACTGTGGACTCTCTGTGTTTTCAGGCAGCCTGGCCTCTTTTAAAGTGGTGTTTGTTTCAAAATCGTTTTTGCTGTGACTGTGTGAATTCCCCTGCTAGTTTGTGGCTCTCCCCCCCTTTCCCCCCCCCCCCGCCCCCCTTTTTTTTCACCCCTATTCTTAGTAAAAAGACTACATAAATCTTTCAGAGTGTGGTTTTAGGAGACTGTTTTTAATCTGTTTGTGTGAATTAAATTGTGCTTAAAAGCTGTCAGCCCCCCTGTATTTTTTGCCTTAAAAAAGCCCGATTTTAGAGTGTGCGCCCAGAACTATTGCAGTGTTTGTCTCTTAAACAATCTCCCCCTCACCTGAAAAGTAGACTCTGCTAGCTTGGAAGTGTGGATTCAGCCTGTCTGTATCCAAGGAGATACTGAATAGAGCAGCAATAGCCTCCCCCCAGGCCCCAGGGACTGGACTTAGCTGATTGGCTCCCTGAGTCTCTGCTGCACCTGAGACCCGCCCCCCCCGCCACCTGCTCTGGATCCTTAAGTTTTGTGGAGGGAAGGCCAAAGACAGGCACCTCCATTTTGTGTTCGTCTGTACATCTCTCCTGTGTCCTGATACAGCCCAGTGTTCAAGGATTGCAAAGAGACCTAGGTAAGGAGCCCAAAGATATTTTCTAGTCAAATAGTATTAATTGTTCAAAAAGTGTTTGTTTTACTGTGGACTCTCTGTGTTTTCAGGCAGCCTGGCCTCTTTTAAAGTGGTGTTTGTTTCAAAATCGTTTTTGCTGTGACTGTGTGAATTCCCTTGCTAGTTTGTGGCTCCCCCCCCCTTTTTCCCCCGCCCCCCTTTTTTTCACCCCTATTCTTAGTAAAAAGACTACATAAATCTTTCAGAGTGTGGTTTTAGGAGACTGTTTTTAATCTGTTTATGTGAATTAAATTGTGCTTAAAAGCTGTCAGCCCCCCTGTATTTTTTGCCTTAAAAAAGCCAGATTTTAGAGTGTGCGCCCAGAACTATTGCAGTGTTTGTCTCTTAAACAATCTCCCCCTCACCTGAAAAGTAGACTCTGCTAGCTTGGAAGTGTGGATTCAGCCTGTCTGTATCCAAGGAGATACTGAATAGAGCAGCAATAGCCTCCCCCCAGGCCCCAGGGACTGGACTTAGCTGATTGGCTCCCTGAGTCTCTGCTGCACCTGAGACCCGCCCCCCCCCACCTGCTCTGGCTCCTTAAGTTTTGTGGAGGGAAGGCCAAAGACAGGCACATTCATTTTGTGTTCCTCTGTACATCTCTCCTGTGTCCTGATACAGCCCAGTGTTCAAGGATTGCAAAGAGACCTAGGTAAGGAGCCCAAAGATATTTTCTAGTCAAATAGTATTAATTGTTCAAAAAGTGTTTGTTTTACTGTGGACTCTCTGTGTTTTCAGGCAGCCTGGCCTCTTTTAAAGTTGTGTTTGTTTCAAAATCGTTTTTGCTGTGACTGTGTGAATTCCCTTGCTAGTTTTTGGCTCCCCCACCCTCTTCCCCCCGCCCCCCTTTTTTTCACCCCTATTCTTAGTAAAAAAGACTACATAAATCTTTCAGAGTGTGGTTTTAGGAGACTGTTTTTAATCTGTTTGTGTGAATTAAATTGTGCTTAAAAGCTGTCAGCCCCCCTGTATTTTCTGCCTTAAAAAAGCCCGATTTTAGAGTGTGCGCCCAGAACTATTGCAGTGTTTGTCTCTTAAACAATCTCCCCCTCACCTGAAAAGTAGACTCTGCTAGCTTGGAAGTGTGGATTCAGCCTGTCTGTATCCAACGAGATACTGAATAGAGCAGCAATAGCCTCCCCCCAGGCCCCAGGGACTGGACTTAGCTGATTGGCTCCCTGAGTCTCTGCTGCACCTGAGACCCGCCCCCCCCACCTGCTCTGGCTCCTTAAGTTTTGTGGAGGGAAGGCCAAAGACAGGCACCTTCATTTTGTGTTCCTCTGTACATCTCTCCTGTGTCCTGATACAGCCCAGTGTTCAAGGATTGCAAAGAGACCTAGGTAAGGAGCCCAAAGATATTTTCTAGTCAAATAGTATTAATTGTTCAAAAAGTGTTTGTTTTACTGTGGACTCTCTGTGTTTTCAGGCAGCCTGGCCTCTTTTAAAGTGGTGTTTGTTTCAAAATCGTTTTTGCTGTGACTGTGTAAATTCCCTTGCTAGTTTGTGGCTCCCCCCCCCCCCTCTTCCCCCCACCCGCCCCCCTTTTTTTCACCCCTATTCTTAGTAAAAAGACTACATAAATCTTTCAGAGTGTGGTTTTAGGAGACTGTTTTTAATCTGTTTGTGTGAATTAAATTGTGCTTAAAAGCTGTCAGCCCCCCTGTATTTTTTGCCTTAAAAAAGCCCGATTTTAGAGTGTGCGCCCAGAACTATTGCAGTGTTTGTCTCTTAAACAATCTCCCCCTCACCTGAAAAGTAGACTCTGCTAGCTTGGAAGTGTGGATTCAGCCTGTCTGTATCCAAGGAGATACTGAATAGAGCAGCAATAGCCTCCCCCCAGGCCCCAGGGACTGGACTTAGCTGATTGGCTCCCTGAGTCTCTGCTGCACCTGAGACCCGCCCCCCCACCTGCTCTGGCTCCTTAAGTTTTGTGGAGGGAAGGCCAAAGACAGGCACCTCCATTTTGTGTTCCTCTGTACATCTCTCCTGTGTCCTGATACAGCCCAGTGTTCAAGGATTGCAAAGAGACCTAGGTAAGGAGCCCAAAGATATTTTCTAGTCAAATAGTATTAATTGTTCAAAAAGTGTTTGTTTTACTGTGGACTCTCTGTGTTTTCAGGCAGCCTGGCCTCTTTTAAAGTGGTGTTTGTTTCAAAATCGTTTTTGCTGTGACTGTGTGAATTCCCTTGCTAGTTTGTGGCTCCCCCCCACCTTTCCCCCCCCCGCCCCCCTTTTTTTTCACCCCTATTCTTAGTAAAAAGACTACATAAATCTTTCAGAGTGTGGTTTTAGGAGACTGTTTTTAATCTGTTTGTGTGAATTAAATTGTGCTTAAAAGCTGTCAGCCCCCCTGTATTTTTTGCCTTAAAAAAGCCAGATTTTAGAGTGTGCGCCCAGAACTATTGTCTCCCTGAGTCTCTGCTGCACCTGAGACCCGCCCCCCCCACCTGCTCTGGCTCCTTAAGTTTTGTGGAGGGAAGGCCAAAGACAGGCACCTCCATTTTGTGTTCCTCTGTACATCTCTCCTGTGTCCTGATACAGCCCAGTGTTCCAGGATTGCAAAGAGACCTAGGTAAGGAGCCCAAAGATATTTTCTAGTCAAATAGTATTAATTGTTCAAAAAGTGTTTGTTTTACTGTGGACTCTCTGTGTTTTCAGGCAGCCTGGCCTCTTTTAAAGTGGTGTTTGTTTCAAAATCGTTTTTGCTGTGACTGTGTGAATTCCCTTGCTAGTTTGTGGCTCCCCCCCCCCCTTTCCCCCCCCCTGCCCCCCTTTTTTTTCACCCCTATTCTTAGTAAAAAGACTACATAAATCTTTCAGAGTGTGGTTTTAGGAGACTGTTTTTAATCTGTTTGTGTGAATTAAATTGTGCTTAAAAGCTGTCAGCCCCCCTGTATTTTTTGCCTTAAAAAAGCCCGATTTTAGAGTGTGCGCCCAGAACTATTGCAGTGTTTGTCTCTTAAACAATCTCCCCCTCACCTGAAAAGTAGACTCTGCTAGCTTGGAAGTGTGGATTCAGCCTGTCTGTATCCAAGGAGATACTGAATAGAGCAGCAATAGCCTCCCCCCAGGCCCCAGGGACTGGACTTAGCTGATTGGCTCCCTGAGTCTCTGCTGCACCTGAGACCCGCCCCCCCGCCACCTGCTCTGGCTCCTTAAGTTTTGTGGAGGGAAGGCCAAAGACAGGCACCTCCATTTTGTGTTCCTCTGTACATCTCTCCTGTGTCCTGATACAGCCCAGTGTTCAAGGATTGCAAAGAGACCTAGGTAAGGAGCCCAAAGATATTTTCTAGTCAAATAGTATTAATTGTTCAAAAAGTGTTTGTTTTACTGTGGACTCTCTGTGTTTTCAGGCAGCCTGGCCTCTTTTAAAGTGGTGTTTGTTTCAAAATCGTTTTTGCTGTGACTGTGTGAATTCCCTTGCTAGTTTGTGGCTCCCCCCCCCTTTTTCCCCACCCGCCCCCCTTTTTTTCACCCCTATTCTTAGTAAAAAGACTACATAAATCTTTCAGAGTGTGGTTTTAGGAGACTGTTTTTAATCTGTTTATGTGAATTAAATTGTGCTTAAAAGCTGTCAGCCCCCCTGTATTTTTTGCCTTAAAAAAGCCCGATTTTAGAGTGTGCGCCCAGAACTATTGCAGTGTTTGTCTCTTAAACAATCTCCCCCTCACCTGAAAAGTAGACTCTGCTAGCTTGGAAGTGTGGATTCAGCCTGTCTGTATCCAAGGAGATACTGAATAGAGCAGCAATAGCCTCCCCCCAGGCCCCAGGGACTGGACTTAGCTGATTGGCTCCCTGAGTGTCTGCTGCACCTGAGACCCGCCCCCCCCCACCTGCTCTGGCTCCTTAAGTTTTGTGGAGGGAAGGCCAAAGACAGGCACCTTCATTTTGTGTTCCTCTGTACATCTCTCCTGTGTCCTGATACAGCCCAGTGTTCAAGGATTGCAAAGAGACCTAGGTAAGGAGCCCAAAGATATTTTCTAGTCAAATAGTATTAATTGTTCAAAAAGTGTTTGTTTTACTGTGGACTCTCTGTGTTTTCAGGCAGCCTGGCCTCTTTTAAAGTGGTGTTTGTTTCAAAATCGTTTTTGCTGTGACTGTGAATTCCCTTGCTAGTTTGTGGCCCCCCCCCCTGCTTTCCAAAGGGGCACGTAGCCTTAGTGTACAATACAAAACGGCGTTTAAAACATGCTAGGTGACGCTTACTGACTTACTGGTAGAAAATACTCCGGTTGTGTAGGCCATGATGCTCATTTTAAAGAAACTAGACCTAAACAGGAAGCACTTACAAATATAAAGTCGCAGGTGCCCTAGTTGAAGCTCCGCTTCTGGAAAGGACAAGCCACCCTAACTCTTGGGTTTGGCAAAGGCAAAACACGTTTGTGCGCTTTTGATGCGCAGGAGCACGAGGGAATCTCCATAAAGACGCACGAGTAACAATTGCCAAAGGCACACAAGGTTGCAGGAGACGTTTACCCCGTGGTCCATCACGTAGCCTAAGTGTACAATACAAAAGGGGCGTTTAAACATGCTAGGTAACCCATAATGACTTACTGGTAGAAAATAATCCAGTTGGGGATGACATGATGCTCATTTTACAGAAAATGGACCGAAACAAGAAGCATTTACAAATATAAACGTCGCCGGTGTCACAGTTGAAGCTCAGTTTCTGGAAAGGACAAGCCACCCTAACTCTTGGGCTTGGCAAAGGCAAAATAGAAGTGTGCGCTCGGAGATTCCATACCAGAAAAACAACTTGAATCCTTCGTGGAGGTGAATTGATGATGCACAGGCGCGTAATCTGACTGTGACGAGTGGGTTCTATCTTCCTCTCCTAGAGACAGCAGAGTGCAGGGTTCTCCCTTTATAAATCATCTGTAAACTCCGCACGCTGGGTAAAGCCCCGCCCACCCTCGTAGTAGCAAAGGTCTTCCCGCCTTGTCAGGGTGATGGGCAGCTTTCCAAAGGGCCCCCACTGCGTTTACCGCCGATTCAGGTGGTGCGTTCTTGATGCGCAGGATCAAGAGGGCATCTCCACACAGACGCACTAGTAACAATGGCATTGCCAAAGGCACACAAGGTTGCTGGAGACGTTTACCCCGTGGCCCATCACGTACCCTTAGTGCACAATATAAACGGGGCGTATAAAACATGCTAGGTTATGCTTACTGACATACTCGTAGAAAATACTCCGGTTGGGTAGGCCACGATGCTCATTTTACAGAAACTAAACCTCAAAGGAAGCACTTACAAATATAATCGTAGCAGGTGCCGCAGTTGAAGCTCAGCTTCTGGAAAGGACAAGCCACCCTAACTCTCGGACTTGGCAAAGATAAAGCAAGGCTGTGCGCTCAGAGATCCCATAGCAGAAAAGATCTAGAATCCTTCCTGGAGGTGAACTGATGATGTACTGGAGCGTAATCTGTATCTGACTGTGACGCGCGGGTTCTATCTTCCTCTGCTGGAGACACAGAGTAGAAGGTTCTCCCTTTATAAAGCACCTGTAAGCTCCGCCCGCTGAGCCACGCCCTGTCCACCCTCGAAGTAGGTAAAGGAATTCCTGCCTTTTACCACGATGATGGACAGCTTTCCAAAACGACCCCACTGCGTTTACCGCCGATTTCCGGTGGTGCGTTGTTGATGCTCAGAAGCACGAGGACATCTCCACAAAGACGCACTAGTAACAATCACATTGCCAAAGGCACACAAGGTTGCTGGAGACGTTTACCCCGTGGCCCATCAAGTACCCTTAGTGTACAATATAAACGGGGCGTATAAAAACATGCTAGGTTACGCTTACTTACATACTCGTAGAAAATACTCCGGTTGGGTAGGCCACGATGCTCATTTTACAGAAACTAAACCTCAAAGGAAACACTTACAAATATAATCGTAGCAGGTGCCGCAGTTGAAGCTCAGCTTCTGGAAAGGACAAGCCACCCTAACTCTTGGGCTTGGCAAAGATAAAGCAAGGCTGTGCGCTCAGAGATCCCATAGCAGAAAAGATCTAGAATCCTTCCTGGAGGTGAACTGATGATGTACTTGAGCGTAATCTGTATCTGACTGTGACGCGCGGGTTCTATCTTCCTCTGCTGGAGACACAGAGTAGAAGGTTCTCCCTTTATAAAGCACCTGTAAGCTCCGCCCGCTGAGCCACGCCCCGTCCACCCTCGAAGTAGGTAAAGGAATTCCCGCCTTTTTACCACGATGATGGACAGCTTTCCAAAACGACCCCACTGCGTTTACCGCCGATTTCCGGTGGTGCGTTGTTGATGCTCAGAAGCACGAGGACATCTCCACAAAGACGCACTAGTAACAATAACATTGCCAAAGGCACACAAGGTTGCTGGAGACGCTTACCCCATGGCCCATCACGTACCCTAGTGTACAATATAAACGGGGCATATAAAACATGCTAGGTAACGCTTACTGACATACTCGTAGAAAATACTCCGGTTGGGTAGGCCACGATGCTCATTTTACAGAAACTAAACCAATAACAATAAAATACACACACACTCTTTTAAACCTGTCTGACTAAGTATTTTTTACCCATGATTCTAATTATGTATTGTATGTGCATATGTGTGTCTATTCATGTGTGTGTGTGTGTATAAATATATATATATATATATATATATATATATATATATATATATATATATATATATATATATGTGTATGTATATGTATATGTTGTTTCTGTGCCTGGCATGTTTGTGGATCATTGCATGGGTTGTTATACTAGATATCTATGAATTTCTGCTCTCTTTTTATCACACTTATCTACTCATCACTCTTATGTCATGTCTCTATCAAACTATCCTCCATTCTCACTCGGACTCATCCCAAATCCCTTCGACCACTTTCATCTCCTAAATATCTCTGCCTAAGCTCTTCCCTCCACCTCCACATCTAACTCACCAAACCTCACTCTACCTCTGTGACCTCCCACACAACCCTACTAAATTCTCCTGCATTCATCTCACCCTACTACTATGCTCTCCCTAACCCTTCCACATACTCTTCCCCTCCGCCCCCCTTTATTCATCCCAAGCCTTTAGGTTGAGTAAATGAAGGATATACTCCCAATTAACACTTCTGGATTTCTTTCCTCCTCCACCCCTCCATTACTCCAGTCAATCTAACTAACAAACTCTCATATCCGCAACTCAAATTAACTCATAATAATACTAAAACTGTACTCCTTATTTAAATTATACTAATCCATCACTAATTCTTGTTGGGTACCGGAGTAGCGTGCTACTCATCGAAAAGCGCTTCGATGCCTCGTCAGGGGTAGTAAGCGCTATATAAATACGATTACAATTACAATTACAATTACAATTTTATAAACTGCTCCGGGTACGCAGCAGGCATGTGCACCCACTTTGTGCATCCCGAGGCACAAAGTTGGTGCACACAGAAGGGGCTGCAGGTGCTTGTGCGACCCCTTCTGTAATATAGATAGTGCTGACACATTTGTAGTGCCAGTACTATCTCAAGAGGGAGTTCCCTCATTTCCATGGGGGCGTGGCCCATGCAAATGAGGGAATCTCTTTACCTCTGTTCCATAATATAGACGCAGGTGCAAAGGCAAAGAAGCTGTCACGAGGCGCCCTGACAGTCTGCCAAAAAAAGATAGCACACTGTCAGTGTGTCCCCTAATGGCAGCCCTCCTTCAGTAGCTCAAGGGGGTCCTATGGACCCTCCAGACATTCCCTTGCTAGTGGGTGTAGTCACTCACTGCACCGGCCTGCAAGGAGAACTCTCCCCCCTTTTAAAAGTTCAGGCAGGTTGCCACCTGCACAGTGAAACACAGGCCAGCTTTTTCAAAGCTGCTCTGTATTTCACTTGAATGTGCTGTCCCCAGGGCAGCACAAGTTCATGGCTGCCCTAGGGGCACTGAATTTAACATAATAGGTACATTTTCCCTGTTTGCACACGGCACACCTGTCTGATGTGCCCCCTGGCACAAACAGGGAAAGTGCACCCTGAAATAGGGCCCCTGGTGGTTGAATTTAGAAATCTGAAACCAGAATCCTGGAATTGATACCAGCTTCCCTGCTTGTTTAAATTTCTTGACCCAGGCACATATTTCATTTCACAGTCTCCTTTTTCTTCTTCATCACATATGAGAACACTTTTTAATACTTGGGTTCAGCATGTGCATTATACAAGCACCTCTTATATTTTATTTAATATCCCTCTGTGATAAGAATCTAGGACACATTTAGGATTTGCATGACTACTGACTTGCCTGGGTTCACTAATGGCATTGTTGTGTGTCGGAGTGAGGAGCAAGCCATGAATTGTTTCTACAAACTATCACTTTTAATAAATGTCTGTCTGTGCAGTGATAGAATTTGATCTGCTAAGGTGAAATGCTTCCACATATAAAAAAAGTACACTTTTGGAGTTTTGAAGAGATTGTTTCATATTTTTTTGTTTGTTGCACAAAATACATGCAAAACATTTCATGGCTCAGCTCGTGCACAGACTGTTAGAATCAAGCCAGACCAATGGCTCTGCTCTTGCTAGGCTTGCCTTATTAATTTGCCTGTATGACCTTATCTGTTTGTGACTCAGGCTTAGTACATGGGGCTTTCAGCTACTGGATGAAAGTATTTATAAAAGGTGAGGATGAGAAACATGGAGCCCTGCCCACATGCACCAATTAGGCAACTCTACCATCAAGGCTTCTTTTAGCAGAGATGAAGAAAAGTCTGTGC
The DNA here is from genome assembly GCF_031143425.1 of Pleurodeles waltl. Lineage (NCBI taxonomy): Eukaryota > Metazoa > Chordata > Amphibia > Caudata > Salamandridae > Pleurodeles > Pleurodeles waltl. Next base: position 1,090,048,107 of record NC_090440.1, read on the forward strand.
ATTGCAAATACACTTAAATTAAGTAATCCCAGGCCACGGACTCTAAGCCATTGTGTTATACATGATTGTGGTCATCGGTTTCCAAGAGAACTACCAGGCCCAGGTGGGATGGGCAAGGGCACAGTTTAAGCGGGGATATTTGGGGTGTGACACCCTTCAAAATATTCTTGGTTTGGTAATTGGGTCTTGCGGTCATGAGTCGGGTCTGCTATGTCAGTGCCCTTTTGTCCCATTTTTCTCACTTCACTGAGAGGTATTAACTTGTTCATTTTTTAGATTTATAGTAACCAGTCTACCAAAAATTGGTAAATCTGCACCCACAGAAATTCTTCTTGAATGGATGCAAATTTATAGTTTTTGGGAATTTTGGGAATTCACAAACTTTGGCAGTAATAAGCTTGGAAAGCTGTGCCAGTCTTAAGGCATACTACTATACTACTGGCAATCAAACACCCAAAAGGTGATTATATGAATGCTTGCAAATAGTCTTTTCACCAGTAACAATCATCTGTGGTAGCATTCCAAAGCATTATTTTTCAGCCGCTGTGCCACTCTAATCAGAGGCCCACCTAATGCAAATCAGTACTGACCCTGTTCTTCAAGGAAACAGTCCATCCTGAACCTTGGCTACTTGACTCTTCTGCTGTGCAGCCCATTGCTTTTTAGTTGGGAATTTTGAGATTCACGTCCCTCCCTGAATCTCACTGACTAAGTTACACCCCTAGGAATTTCAGGCAGACTAAAAACTAAATATCCTGGATTATTTATTTATCCAGTGCCTTCCCTTAAACCACATGCATGCACTGTATTTGAGTTACAGCCACCATGCTCCCTGCACCAAAAGACACCCACTGCTCTTTTATAGCTACTCTCTCATGGTGTGCTGACAGACCGTCACTACATGACAGTGTAACTAAGTTAATATGAACTGAACTTCAAAGGGTAGGTGTGGGTTTTCCTGGCAAAAAATTACACATCTGCCTCAGCCACACTGCCTTGCCATGTGTCAGGGATCTATGGCCTGACATTGAGAGGGGGTCAACACATAAATGTGGCAAGATTCAATTGTTCTTTGCATTCTCTCCACTCCCCCTCATATGCCACCATACAGGTGGGATAGAGAGAGCAAAACAAATGGCCTTCATGTAGTCAGTCTTCATTTTCTCCCACAATCTAATTGCAGTTCTAGCTGACACATGGGCGGTCATTCTGACCGCGGCGGTCGGCGGTCGCCGCCCGCCAAGCGGTTCCCGCCGAAAGACCGCACCACGGTCAAAAGACCGCGGCGGTCATTCCGGCTTTCCCGCTGGGCCGGCGGGCGACCGCCAGAAGACCACCGGCTGGCCCAGCGGGACAGCCCCTTCAACAATGAAGCCGGCTCGGAATGGAGCCGGCGGAGTTGAAGGGGTGCGACGGTGTCGCGATTTTCACTGTCTGCTAAGCAGACAGTGAAAATCTTTGTGGGGCCCTGTTAGGGGGCCCCTGCACTGCCCATGCCAGTGGCATGGGCAGTGCAGGGGCCCCCAGGGGCCCACAGGCACCCGTTCCCGCCATCCTGGTTCCGGCGGTGGACACCGCCAGAAACAGGCTGGGGGTAAGGGGGTCGGAATCCCCATGGCGGTGCTGCAAGCAGCGCCGCCATGGCGGGTTCCCTGGGCCAGCGGGAAACCGGCGGGAAACCGCCGGCTCCTCTTTTCCGACCGCGGCTTTACCGCCGCGGTCAGAATCGCCCAGGAAGCACCGCCAGCCTGTTGGCGGTGCTTCCGCCGCACTCCGCCATGGCGGTCATGGACCGCCAAGGTCAGAATGACCCCCATGGTCTGTTGGGGCAACAAGAGCAATAATTCGGTACTAGAGCAGCAACAATGACGTTAGAATTTCAGAATGTACCTGTTCCTTATGGTTCCTTCTGTATTACAAAGAGTTGGCCCAACATCGTAAATAGCATGGAGTACAATGTGTGCACTGACTTTCAGAAATGCAGTCCCATGAGTGGGCTGTTAAATGTGTATGGAAATTCCTTCTTTTTCTCAGATCAGAGTCTAGGCTTATCATACAAGGGGATGACACAGGTTATGTCTGGTGTTAAAAGAGATAGAGAGGTTGAATGTTTGATGTTGCCACATACTAAATAAATGAGTGACACGGAGACATGTTTTGTGCTACTGGTAACTGGCATAGGGCACATGCGCCTGGCCCCTTTTATTGGCAGGGTCACCTGACTGGTGACACCCATGATGGATGGGTGTGGGGTGAGTGTGGAAGCCAGCTCTCGCCCCAGTGGCTGGTGGAAACTCTAGAATATGTCCAGCTGGGTATTACATCCCACCCAAACTTTATTGACAGAAAAACAAACAAGTCTAACATGTGGGAAAGAATAAACAATAAAGTAAACAACACTGAGTTGGTCATTCCAACCTTGGCGGTCGGTGTTAAACCAGCGGCCAAACCGCAAACAGGCTGGCGGGTAAAAAAATGGAATTCCGACCCTGGCGGAAACCACCAACAGAGACCGCCACATTACCACACCGCCCGCCACGGTGGCACAAAAAAACAGCACGGTGGTCACCGCCAACAGACAGGCGGGAGTCAATGTACCGCCCACCCTATCACAACACACCAATCCGCCACCTTTTCCGGGGCGGTAGCCCCGCCGATAAAAACATGGCGGAAACAGCCATTTCAAACGGAAAACGCTCACCTCCATACACCCCACGAGGAATCTGGACAGCATGGAACCCGAACTCCACATCCTCCCAGCGATTGTTTTCCTGCTTCTCTACCAGGAGCACGAACCCCGGCGCAGAAGACAACGGTGAGTACTGCACCTACGACACAGGGGAGGGGGGAGGAGAAAATATTACGGGGACACACATACGCGACACACCCACCCCCACCCTCACCCACTACAACACACACATCAATGCACAGTAATACATCACAGTTACCCCCCCCAAACCCCCTGGAAGAATGCAAAGACAAAAGGAAATGATTATAAACATTGGAATATATTGTATTACTGGCTGAATTATATATCAATATATATCTACACATCAAAAACACTTATATACATATATGTACAAGTCTGAGCATTGTAGCAGGCATTGTCCGTGGACCACTGGGCCCAAATCACATGGGCAAAGCCCACACAGGATACCTGACTCCAACGGAGAGAACACTGCAGGGGCATCAGATAGGAAAACTACAGGCACCTCAGGGGGAAGGGGGGGCACCTCAGCTAGATGAGTGCACGACGCCAGATCCACGAGGGGCCTCCATGGCCACTGTTCAATCCTGGGGAGTGCAAAGCCACAGTCTCTCAAGTCTCTACATGGGTGGGTTGCCCACTGTGCCATCCTGGGGAGTGCAAAGCCACAGTCTCTCAAGTCTCTACAGTGGGTGGGTTGCCCACTGTGCCATCCTGGGGAGTGCAAATCCACAGTCTCTCAAGTCTCTACAGTGGGTGGCTTGCCCACTGTGCCATCCTGGGGAGTGCAAAGCCACAGTCTCTCAAGTGGATGCATCTCTGCACTGGTTCTGGAGGGGGACTGGTGCCAAGAGTGCTCGTGCAGCCCTGCCCGACACAGATGCGGGCCTGCCCCTGCCGCTAATGGGCCAGCGGTGCTTGAGACGGCGGTGCCCAGTTCAGCGGTGCTTGAGACGGCGGTGCCCAGTTCAGCGGTGCTTGAGATGAAGGGCCCAGTTCAGCGGTGCTTGAGATGAAGGGCCCAGTTCAGCGGTGCTTGAGACGGCGGTGCCCAGTGCAGCGGTGCTTGAGACGGCGGTGCCCAGTTCAGCGGTGCTTGAGACGGTGGTGCCCAGTTCAGCGGTGCTTGAGACGGCGGTGCCCAGTGCAGCGGTGCTTGAGACGGCAGTGCCCAGTTCAGCGGTGCTTGAGACGGCGGTGCCCAGTTCAGCGGTGCTTGAGATGAATGGCCCAGTTCAGCGGTGCTTGAGATGAAGGGCCAAGTTCAGCAGTGCTTGAGACGGCGGTGCCCAGTTCAGCGGTGCTTGAGATGAAGGGCCCAGTTCAGCGGTGCTTGAGACGGCGGTGCCCAGTTCAGCGGTGCTTGAGATGAAGGGCCCAGTTCAGCAGTGCTTGAGACGGCGGTGCCCAGTTCAGCGGTGCTTCAGATGAAGGGCCCAGTTCAGCGGTGCTTGAGACGGCGGTGCCCAGTGCAGCGGTGCTTGAGACGGCGGTGCCCAGTTCAGCGGTGCTTGAGATGAAGGGCCCAGTTCAGCGGTGCTTGAGATGAAGGGCCCAGTTCAGCGGTGCTTGAGACGGCGGTGCCCAGTGCAGCGGTGCTTGAGACGGCGGTGCCCAGTTCAGCGGTGCTTGAGATGAAGGGCCCAGTTCAGCGGTGCTTGAGATGAAGGGCCCAGTTCAGCGGTGCTTGAGACGGCGGTGCCCAGTGCAGCGGTGCTTGAGACGGCGGTGCCCAGTGCAGCGGTGCTTGAGACGGCGGTGCCCAGTTCAGCGGTGCTTGAGACGGCGGTGCCCAGTTCAGTGGTGCTTGAGATGAAGGGCCCAGTTCAGCGGTGCTTGAGATGAAGGGCCCAGTGTAGCGGTGCTTGAGACGGCGGTGCCCAGTTCAGCGGTGCTTGAGACGGCGGTGCCCAGTTCAGCGCTGCTTGGGAGGAAGGGCCCAGTTCAGCGGATCAGGCCATGGCGTGCAGGTCATTTGCCACCTGTCCTGTGGCTGGCGGGCCTTCCTGCCCATCTGTCGGGTGGCTGGCGGGGCCTTCCTGGTCTGCAGTACCGGGCCTGTTGGTGTCCTCCTGCCCACCTGGGATGGGTCTGGCGGGGCCCTCCTGGCCAGCTGGGCTGATGGCGCTCTCCTCGGGCGTGCTGCCCTTCCCAGCCGTCCCTGTTCGCCTGTGGCCCTTCCCCACCTTGGGCGGTGTGCCACCTGTCTCCACACTTTGTGCCGGAGCCATGGTAGGGATTTTAGTGCCTGGTGTTTTCACCCTCTCGAGCCGGCCGCTGACTATCTTCGGGTGTTTCTCCGGGGGTGGGCTGCCCGTGCCTTGGCTCCGTACTGAACTGGCTGCCCTTGAGGGTGGGGGACTCCACAGTCCATGGCAGACTGTCATCACAGGGCCCGGTTTTGTGGTGGCTGAGGTGCTGACTGGAGTCCTATGAGATGGACGGGGTGGGGGTGTTGTAGGAAAGAGGTTAAGTTTGGACAGGAATAGCAATTTAGGACCAGTGGGACGGGTAGGTGTAGTGGGTATGGGAGTGGAGGAAGAGGTTGTGGTTGTAGGAGTCTTAAGTCTGGTGTCTTTGGGTGCAGGTGCTTGGGCTGGAGGCTGTCGTGAGGTGGATGGCTGTTGGGTGGGTGGCTGCCTGCGTTTGTATATCTTGGAAGAGGGGGTGACAGACACACTGGGAGAGGACACAGGGGACGTGTAAATGGTAGTGGGGGTGGTGACTGCACGTGTGCGGGGGGTTGTGGTGTGTGTGCTGGTGATGGACGTAGTGGCTGAAGATGTTGTGCATGCAGGTGTGAGTGGAGACGTGACAGGGAGGGAGGAGGGAGACGAGGAGGAGGGGGACACAGTGGAGGCAGTGGGTGTTGGTATGTCTGTATGTGGATGTTGCTTGTTTGAATGCCTGTGTGATGTGTGGTGCTTATGTCTGCCTGAGCTTCCCTTGGGTGTTGAGGTGTGTGCAGGCTGGTCTGATGGTGTGTCTGGGATAGGCAGAGGTACAGGTGATAGGGTATGGGTGGAGAAAGTTGGAGGGGGGAGGCTAGAGACAGGGACAATTGCTGCCATCAGTGCTGAGGCCAGAGTGTTGAACGATCGCTGAAGGGCAGCCTGACCAGAATGAATGCCCTCCAGGTATGCATTACTCTGGTGCACCTCTCTTTCGACACCCTGGATGGCATTCAAAATGGTAGACTGCCCAACAGTGAGCGTCCTCAGGAGGTCAATGATCTCCTCACTGAGGGCAGCAGGGGTGACTGGGGCAGGGCCTGAGGTGCCTGGGGCGAAGGAGATGCCCACCTTCCTGGGTGAGCGGGCACGGGGCAAACGCTGAGGGGCTGCTGGGAGGGCGGTGCTGGTGCGCTGGGTGGTGGCTGTACCTGTTGTTGCGGGGGCACGGATGTTGCCGCCACCACAAGGGAGCTCCCTTCAGAGGACGAGTCTGTGTCACTTATGTCTGCCCGAGTTCCCGCTGTGGAGCTCCCCTCGCCCTCCGTCCCACTGGTGTATTCGGAATCCGTTGCATGGCCCTCCAGGGCCATGTGGGATGCAGCTCCCTCGTGCTCCAATGCCACTTCTCCTCCGCCTGATGATGCTAATGCACACATGAACAGGAAGACCACAAAAAAGGTGGGGGAGAAAATAAAGACATGTTGAGTGCATGCATTGGCGACACCGTTGGCGGACAGGACAGACACAGAAGCCCCCTGCACTACGCCGCGCACTTGGGGTCCACTACTCAATTCCTGGGACATGGCCTACAAGCCTATGGACGACATCTGCACACATAGATGACACAGGGCCATGAATAGCTGTACTTGGCACCCTACAGAGGTGGGGGGCGGGGGCCTAGCCTACAGAAATCGCCTTGGCCTAGGGATACCCACAGCCCTCCTCCTCCACCCAGACACCTCCACTGCGCGCAAAGTCACCAAAATGAGAGTGTACTCACCCCCTTGTGTCTGCTGTGATGTCCTCACGCGCCCATCCAAATCGGGGTAGGCCACCGCCAGGATCCGGGACATCAGGGGGGTCAAAGTCCGACTGGCACCCCTCCCACGTTGGGAGGCCATCCCCAGCTGAGCCTCCGCCGTCTTCCTGCTCCAGCGTCGGATGTCCTCCCATCTCTTTCAGCAGTGGGTGCCCCGTCTGTGGTGGACCCCCAGGGCCCGGATGTCCTTGGCGATGGCACGCCAAATGTCGATCTTCTGGTGGGCGCTGACCTATGTGAATTGTACAGGGGGAGAAAAAGAGTCATCACCTTCTGCACCCTCAATGTGAGTGGCCCCCCATCCCTACCCTTGCCATGTGGCACATCCTGTCATCCGTCGTTTGATGCATGCCTCATTCGCTCCCCTCCCCACCATCTTTCATCCACCCGACTCAACACAGCCATTGCCCCCAAAGCATGGTCCCAGTGTACTTACCTGTTGGTCTGGAGGACCGTAGAGTAGCGCATACTGGGGGAGGACCCCATCCACGAGTTTCTCCAATTCCTGAGCAGTGAAGGCAGGGGCCCTTTCCCCAGTCGCATGAGCCATTGTCTCTTCCAGACCGAGGTCACAGCAGCACTTGCAGTGTAGGTCCTCTCCTGTCGAAGATCAGGTATCGAGCGATTAAGCAGATAGAAAATGGTGGTCACGCCCACAGCGGTGCATACCGCGGCGGTGCGTACCGCGACCGCCGGCGCACATCGTCATTGGCTCCTGAGACCCATAGGGTTCAATGTTAACCAATGCTGTTTTGCGCCGCGGTCTTTGACCGCGTACCGGCACGGTGTGCCACGCCAGCGCATTTACCTCACATCCCATTGTCACACTTCACAGGTCAGGCAGCCGTCATTTCAAGGGCCCACATGGCTTACTTTTAACTGCGTCACACATACCTAGGCCTTGCATCAACACTCACACAAACCATTCAATGCATTGGGAATCGTGTTATGTGCAAGCTGTGGTTACGTGGGTTGATTGACTCTGTGCTCGCTGTTGTCCTTCATAGGCACCGTCCTCTGGGACATGCGAGGAGATGGAGGAATCTTCCCGTGTACAGACCGCTGGTAGACCTGTCGACAATGGAGGAAAGACATGTCATACTGACATACAGGCTTGACCCAGCCACTATTCATGAACTGTGTGCCCAGCTGGAGCCAGACCTGATGTCACCCATCCGCCAACCCACAGGGATCCCACCTCTAGTGCAGGTGCTGTCAGTACTCCATTTCTTTGCAAGTGGGTCATTTCAAACAACAGTGGCCATATCATCAGGGATGTCTCAGCCTATGTTTTCCAAGGTGTTGTCCAGAGTGTTGTCTGCCCTTCTGAAACACATGCGGAGCTACATTGTTTTCCCTGAGGTGGGTGATTTGCCTACAGTGAAAGGTGATTTCTATGCCCTTGGACATATCCCCAACATCATAGGTGCCATTGATTGCACCCATGTGGCTTTAGTACCCCCCAGCAGGAGTGAACAAGTGTACAGAAACAGAAAGAGTTATCATTCGATGAATGTACAGATGGTGTGTTTGGCAGACCAGTACATCTCCCATGTTAATGCCAAGTTCCCTGGCTCAGTGCATGACGCGTACATCATGCGGAATAGCAGCATACCTTACGTGATGGGTCAACTCCAGAGGCACCGTGTGTGGCTAATTGGTGACTCTGGTTACCCCAACCTGTCATGGCTACTGACCCCAGTGAGGAATCCCAGGACAAGGGCAGAGGAACGGTACAATGAGGCCCATGGGAGAACTAGGAGGGTGATCGAGCGGACCTTCGGCCTCCTGAAGGCCAGGTTCAAGTGCCTCCATATGACAGGTGGATCCCTATTCTACTCACCAAAGAAGGTGTGCCAGATCATCGTGGCCTGCTGTATGCTTCACAACCTGGCTTTGCGACGCCAGGTGCCTTTTCTGCAGGAGGATGGTCCAGATGGTGGTGTTGCAGCAGCTGTGGAGCCTGTGGAGAGTGAAGACGAGGAAGCAGAAGAGGACGACTTAGACAACAGGAACACAGTAATACAGCAGTATTTTCAATGACACACAGGTAAGATTCTAACCCAGCATATTACATATACTTAACCCCTACTACCTCTCTACTGTCTGTCCTTTTCCCCCAGTGTATGGTAACTGAGTTGTGACTTTTGCTTCCAATTTCAGAGATGTGTGCCCCACTGCGTGACCTCTGCTTTGTTTCCCCATGGACTACAGCTGTGTGACAGTGGTATGTTGGCATCACAATGTAAATATGCATTTTGGGACGGTAATGTCTAATACATTAGTACAAAATCACAGCCAGACTCCTGATTGTTTTGTGCAATAACTGTGTTTATTTCAGTGCTCTATATTGGTGGGTGATTGCAAATCGGTGAGGGGTGATGGTGGAGGATTGTCCATGGCAGAGTCCAGACTATTAGTATCACAGGTGCATTGTCCAAATGCCTGTGGAAAGTGGAGCATGGGCAGTATAAGAATGGACAGGGTGTCAATGTGGGACAGTGGGATGACATTCAGGGAGGTATCCTTTCCTGGCGGGGGTCTTGGCATCTTACTCTGTCTTCTTCCTGGATCTCAGGGCCCGCTTGCGGGGTGGTTCTCCCTCTGCAGGGGGTGAGGTGCTGGTGGCCTGTCGCTCCTGTGGTGGGGCCTCCTGTTCACTAGCGCCGGCAGAGGTGGTAGGCAGTTCTTGGTCCATGCTAGTGTCAGGGGCCCTTTGTCCTGCCACAGTGTCCTGCAATGTGGTGACTACCTGATTCAGAGCCCCTACAATGGTGGCCAGGGCGGAACTGATGTTTCGTCGTTCATCCCTGAACCCCAAATACTGTTCCTCCTGCAGAAGCTGGATCTCCTGAAACCTGGCCAGGACCGTCGCCATCGTCTCCTGGGAGTGGTGGTAGGCTCCCATGATGGAGGAGAGGGCCTCGTGGAGAGTGGGTTCCCAGGGCCTGTCCCCCCCCTGTTGCACAGCAGCCCTCCCAGTTCCCCTGTTTCCCTGGGCCTCTGTTCCCTGGACCGTGTGCCCACTACCACTGCCCCCAGGTCCCTGTTGTTGTTGGGGTGGTGGGTTAACTTGGGTGCCCTGTAGTGGTGGACACACCGCTGATTGACGTGTCCTGGGGACAGAGGTATGGGCCCGCTGGGTGGGTGCTGTGCTGGTGTTCCCAGAGGGGGGAAGGTCTGCTATGGGCTGTGGCTGTGTGAGGGGAACCGACTGTCCCGAGGTCCCCGATGGGCCGGGCTGGTCATCTAGATCCAGGTCGACAGAGGTGCTGTCCTCACTGTGGGCCTCTTCTGGGGGTGGAGTGGACATTTGTGGACCCTCCTGCGCGGTGACGTGGCGTTCGGGTCCTGCAGGGGTATAAAAGTATGGTTATTGCATTTGTGTGTGCCATAGCGTGTAATGGGTGGGTGCCCTTGTACCCCAGTGCTGGCATTCCCGTGTGGGGGCTTTTGTGACGGTGATTTGGTGGGGGATGGGTATGTGAAGTGGGCATGCTTTGTTGATGGGTGTCCATGCTTTGTGGTCGCATGCAGGGATTGGTGTTGGGATGGGTGGGCTGTGATGGTGAGACATTTCCAAGGAGCAGGATGTGATGGGGGTGAGGGTGAGGGTGGGGGGTATGAGTTGGTATGCTGGTGGGGTGGGGGGGATGAAGTAGTGATGATTTGACTTACCAGAGTCCATTCCTCCAGATACTCCTGCGAGGCCCTCAGGATGCAGGATCGCCAAGACTTGCTCCTCCCATGTTGTAAATTCTGGGGGAGGAGGTTGGGGTCCGCCGCCAGTTCTCTGCACCGCGATGTTGTGCCTGGATACCATTGAACGCACCTTCCCCGTAGGTCGTTCCACCGCTTCCTGATGTGGTCCCTATTTCTTGGGTGCTGTCCCACAGCGTTGACCCTATTGACTATTCTGCTCCATAGCTCCATCTTCCTGGCAATGGTGGTGTGCTGCACCTGTGTCCCGAAGAGCTGTGGCTTTACCCATACAATTTCCTCCACCATGACCCTGAGTTCATCCTCGGAGAACCTGGGGTGTCTTTGCGGTGCCATGGGGTGGTGTGGATGATGTGTGGGGTGGATTGTGTGGTGATGTGTATTGGTGTGTTGTGTGAAGTGCGTGGAAATATTGCTGGGTGAAAGTAAAATGCGCGTCTGGGTGCTCAGTTCTCTTTTTCTCAGTGCGTGGTCCCGATTCTGTAGCAGTGGGGATTTGTGGGTGATGTGGGTGTGTGTTTTATATTGTATTGGGTGTGTGGGAGTGGTGTGTGTATGTGTATCAGGTGTGTGTATGTGTAATTGTCCAATGTGGCTGTGTTTTGTAGGTGTGTGTGTATATTGAGCGCGGCGGTGTGTACCGCCAATGGAATACCGCAGTTGAAAGACCACTGCGTGGATTCGTGGGTCGTGATAGTGTAGGCGTATTTCTGTTGGCGTGACGGTGGAGGTTTGGTCATCGCCAGTTTCTCGCTGGCCTTTGGTGTGGCGGACTTTTTTGGATGTCTGTATTTTGGCGGTTTGCCTGTTGTGGGTCAGAATGACCGTGGCGGTTTACCGCGGCCGCGGCGGTATGTTGGCAGTCTTCTGACAGAGGTAAGCAGCTTTTACCGCCAAGGTTGGAATGACCCCCTGAGTCTGTTCAGGCAGTCCCCAATATATGATGGGTGGAAAGGTGCCGCTGGGAGCACCCAGCATCAGAGCACACATCTGTAGTTTAACTAGATGCCTCTGGGCACTGTGAAGCATGGGACAGCTACGTCTCCGGCAGCTTACTTCTGGTACTCCCTCTGTGCTGTCTTCAGTGATATCGCTAACTCGCAGTGGCTGGCTTGTGTTGCTGAATGTACTATCTCGTAGTGGCATTGGTCCCCTGTCTTGTCGCTCTTCCTCCTTCCTCCTGCGCACACACTTATCTCTTCTGCCCAGGCCTCTCTCTGTGATGTGCTCTTCACAGGGACCTCCCTAGTCACATCCAGTTTATAGGACTGTTTCTCTTCTTCATCTTCTTCTGACCAGGCATCTCGCTGTGATGCTCTATTCACAATAACCTCCATGGTCATTTCTGTTCATAGGACTTGATTCTTCGCTTTCTCGTGGACCTCTTGCAGGTCATGCCCTGTCGGTCGGACCTGACTCTTTGGGGCATATTTATACTCCGTTTGCGCCGAATTTGCGTCGTTTTTTTCGACGAAAATTCGACGCAAAACTAACTCCATATTTATACTTTGGCGTTAGACGCATCTAGCGCCAAAGTTCATGGAGTTAGCGTAATTTTTTTTTCGTGAACACCTTCCTTGCGTTAATGATATGCAAGGTAGGCGTTCCCGTCTTAAAAAATGACTCCGATGCATATGCGTCGTATTTATACTCCCGGGCAAAAATGACGCCCGGGAGTGGGCGGGTCTAAAAAACCCGCATTAGCGCCGGATTTTAGCGCCTGGGTCAGGGCAGGCGTTAAGGGACCTGTGGGCTCAGAATGAGCCCAGAGGTGCCCTCCCCTGCCCCCAGGGACACCCCCTGCCACCCTTGCCCACCCCAGGAGGACACCCAAGGATGGAGGGACCCACCCCAGGGACATTAAGGTAAGTCCAGGTAACTATTTTTTTTTATTTTTTTTGTGGCATAGGGGGGCCTGATTTGTGCCCCCCTACATGCCACTATGCCCAATGACCATGCCCAGGGGACAGAAGTCCCCTGGGCATGGCCATTGGGCAAGGGGGCATGACTCCTGTCTTTGCTAAGACAGGAGTCATTTCAATGGGGGATGGGCGTCGTAAAAAAATGGCGCAAATCGGGTTGTGGCGATTTTTTTGCCTCAGCCTGACTTGCACCATTTGTGGACGCCCATATGCCATTTTCCCCCTACGCCGGCGCTGGCTGGTGTACGTCGTTTTTTTCAACGCACACCAGACAGCGCCGGCAGCTAACGCCGGCTAACGTCATTGAATAAATACGGCGCCCGCATGGTGCTTCAGAATGGCGTTAGCCGGCGCTACATTTTTGGGCGCAAAACTGCGTTAGCGCAGTTTTGCATCAAAAAGTATAAATATGGCCCTTTATTTCCTTGTGGACCTCTCACAGGTCTTGTCCCTTCCTCAGGGATATTATTGGTGCTCTTCTCCCTTCTTTCATTCACTTGAGGGTGTAGTGATTGCTCCTTGAGGCTACACCATTGTGGGTCTTGGTCCTGCCTCAGTACGGGCGTGCTTGCCACGGTCTATCACTCTGTGCACCATGCTCAATGACAGGCCAACGGTGGCCACTTGGTGCTGGAGTGGCCAGCTGGTGCGGCACCGTTCATTCAAAATTCTCTATAGTTCTCTGAGGGCTCTCTTTACAGAGTTTCAGTCCATGTTGTCAGATTCCCAGGTGCAGCCCTCTGTGCATCTCTGATTTCATGCTCTTGGTCTCTCATCTTTCGCAGGGTGCATCCATGTGAGCTGGTGCCACGTCACGCAGTGATAGGGCTGATATGTAGTCCCTCTGTAGGCACCCTCTGCTGGTTCTTTGCATGCCTATTCCTCTCTCTTGCTGTGGTGACTGTTCACCACCAGGGGTGTGCAGTGAAGTCTCCTCAAGCACAGGGGCATCAGACATCCACTGGTGTCACAGTACGTGGCCCATTTGATCACTGACTGTCCTTGACCAAATGCTAGGTGCTCCCTGCACTGCTAACAGTGTGGGTAGGCGCAGTGTGGTTTCTCTCTCTCTCTCAGTTTCCTAGTTCTGTTGCCCAGGGTGAGGTCACAGAGGCACAGTAGTCTCTTATTGGTTCCAGGTGGCAGGGCGGCTTCTATCTTGCTGGTTGACCACTCTTTCAGTAGTAGCGGTAGGGAGCTACCAGGGGGGTGCACAGCTTAATGCCTCTAGCTACCGTGCCAGTATGCACTTTCTTCTACCTTTGCGCTTCTTCTGCTCTGTTGCTGCGGAGCACTGTTAGGGCTGTGGGGTAGATGTGGTGTACACTGTGGGTTTTCCAAGCACAACTCTGCCCACCTGATCTGCAACTGTCCTATGGACTTGCACTTCAAATGGCTGTTCTCCTCCCCTAGATGTGGGGGTGGGGCCTCTCACTGCGCCTTTCTCTTTATGAGGCTTAGCATTCACCTCTTCTTCTGTTTTTTGTTTTTTTGGGTGGACCAGTCTAGCTTTATTGTGGTGCTGTGCCACAGTTGGCTGCTAGGTGGCACTGCAGTTGGTTCACAAGGCCACTATAGCCTTCTAAAGACTGCGGGCTGTGCCTTGCTGGAAATACTGCTGCAGGAGGAGGAGGGCCGTGCAACAACAGTGCCACAGGGCGGCTTGTCCACTCAAAAACGAGTCCTGGCTGAGTTTGGCGTGCCTGCATCCCTTAGATAGGTGAGCATGTAGCACTCACTCACTTACGGCTGCAGTCTTATAATTAAAGTCGCTGATGACAAAACTCATGTCAACTGCCCTGATTTGGGCAGCCTCCTAAGTCGCACAGTGGTGGTGTTTCCCCTTCAACTACAGGGGTTGCAGCAAACTGCTCCATGTTGCCATGTTGCTGCAAACGCTTTGGAGTGGCCACTGTAGCTTGCGCTGCTTTTTTGTTTCTCTTAAGCGCAATTAGCTCTGAGCTGTGCCTTTAGGCAGTACAGGGGATCTGGGCAGGCCATAACAGGGGCTCTCCCTCTCACCTGGACCGAGAAGGCAGGCTGGGGCAGCAAACAGCTGTAGTGACAGGTGTCATTTCGGATGCTCTGACATGTAGAAGCAGCGGCAGCATGCTGGGTGCAGCACGCTGCATTGGGAGAGTGCTCCTCTCTCTCTCCGAGATGTGTGGAGTAGTCGCAATGCTGGTGCACGGGGTCTGCACACTGCAGGAGCAGCTCTTCTCACAAATTCAAACATGGTCGGTGGCTGCCTCCACGCATCACTCCTGTTAGTGGTGCCTTTTCAAGTGCAGGCCACGGCTGCCTTCTTAGTGCTGTAGGCCGTGCTATACTATGCATGCTGTGTATACATGGTTACCAGGTGTAACATTCATAGTGTGTTTGTGGGGGGGGCGATCTCTGCTTTTCTCCCCTGCAGTCACTTTTGCCCCACTTTGCTGTCAGGTCAGTCTCTTTGCCCATGTGGGCACTTTAGCAATGGAGAAGGCTTCATGCTTCTTGCAGAGAGGGTCAGCAGCGTGGAGGCCACTCAAACACTGTCCTGGCTGTGCACATTTGCCTCCATTTCACTTCTTATGGGTGCTGTTGTGGTGGCAGTAGGTGCTGGGGTGCCTCAGGCTACATTTGCCCTCAGTGCACAACAGAGCTGCAGTCAGCATAGACGCAGGGTCAGAGGCACTCGTCGTCAATGTGATGTTATGGGCCCTGGGTTCACATACTAAATAAATAAGCAACACGGAAAAATGCTTGGTGGTACTGGTAACTGGCCTAGGGCATGTGCACCCAGCCCATTTTATTGGTAGGAGCGCCTGACTGGTGACGCCCGTGATGGATGGGTGTGGGGGTGAGTGTGGAAGGCAGGCCTCACCCGAGTGGCGGGTGGAAACACTAGAATGTGTCCAGCAGGACACTACAGAATGGTTGGTGAAGGGGGTAAGTACACTATTAAATAGCAGTGCCTTGGATCCCCCAATGGCCCTCTTTCAGGGGGATCTCTGATCCCACTGGTGCTATCACTCAGTTCAATATGGCTGACTAGGGACATCACTGTGGCAGCAAACCACATGCTTTTCACGGTTATGGAGCAAACAGGAGAGGGAATGTAGGTTACTGGGTACAATGGTTTATTAAGTTACCGCTGTGCTACATGTTGTCAGGACATCGTGCTCCCCATCCTGGCCTTCATTTGACAACCTAAATCTTTCTAGAAGCTGAATACATTTGGTGTGTTGCATCTGATAACAATGATTTGTAAGAAAAAAGCCTAGCGTTAGAAGCAATGCATCCTCAAAGGATAGAGTGAAGTAACACACACACAACCTACATGTGTGTTTGGGAAAACTTAGCATTCACCCTGCATACTGTTTCTCACTGACAATGAATCTCCATCAGTGGCGGCTTATGGGCTTTGAGAGTGGTGGGGCATATAAAAGGCAAATATACATTTATAATGAACAGTAAATGCTTTATAAATAGAATATGCCCTAACACCTCGGCAATACGAATTACATTTTGAAACACAGCATTGCTGCAAAATGGAATTCGTAATGCAAAGGTGACTGAGCACAGTCTATCTAGAGAGCATTTACTCTCCATTAAAAGCAATAAATAATAAGCAATAAATCATGAATAAACCTTATCTTATCTTGACGCATTTACTGCAGGAGTCCAGCGTCTCTCTGCCTGCCATTACAGGAGAGGAAACCTGCTTCCAGAGAAAATATGACTGAAGCTTCCCAGCCAATGTAAGCACTGCTCCAATGCTGCATATAATACTAAACTGCATTAGCGCAGTGCCAGGATTGGCTGGGTCAAGCAAGCACAACGCTCCATCGGACACCGATGGGGCTGTGTCTCTGCTATGTCAGCTTCCTCACTGCATTGGTTCCGGAAGACTGAACTGCACATGTGAGGCTGGCCATGGTGAAAACACCTGCCAATCTGACATACGCAGTCCAGTTTCCATAACCACAACTAATCCCGTCTACTAGAAGAAAACGAGTGACAGAACTGGTAAATTTTAGTTTAAAAATGAGTCTCTTGGCCTGTGGGGGCTCCCGGGAGGGGGTCAAAGCCCCCACGGTCATATAGAGGAACCGCCACTGATCACCATCATAGTTTATTAGGGGAACACTTGGGTGTCATTTACAATTTGGCAGAGTGAGAGCACTGCCATAAATCAGCGGTGCTCCCCTTCATCCGCTCTATTTGGAGTCCGTTTGAAGGCAGAGTCTAATCTGGTCCCTTCAATCTCTGACCTGTCAATCCATCGGCCACAGGACCAGCAGGTCATAGTGAATGTTGCTGCATCCCAAATACGGAGGGGTAACTGTCACTAGATTTTCAAAACCGGGACTGCATACAGGGCTGTCCCGGACACAAGAATCAATAAGTTGTCTCTACATGCAGGAAGAAAACTTCCTACATGTTGGGATGCCATTTTTGATTTTCACGATTAAACTCAAGCTTTGGGAGTTTATTCTCAATCAAATAACATTGTCAACTGTCAGCATCAAATATGAAGCCCCACTCCCTTAAATGGAACCACCACAGCAGGGGCTCCACAAAAGGCAGAAGAAACCCTATCTGCTTGTGGGGGAATCCCTAAATACAGCAGGCGATCTTCCGCTCAGGGAGCAGAAGCCATTGTCTCCTCTGACCTGGTAGACACAGTATTTTAACGAAGTTCCTATGGGGCTTATTTAAAAGCCACGTGGCACAGGGCAGAATGTGCCTCATCCACAAGTTAAGACACATTTCTGTCCTCTCCCCCTGCGCTGCAATGAGCTGCCTAGCGGTGACACAAGCACACTTGCACCATGGTGCAAGGATGCTTGTGTCGCAGACAGGATTGTTTCTGAGCAGGAAGGTACACCTTCCTGCCCAAAAAGAATCTATTGAGGCCT
This sequence comes from Pleurodeles waltl, assembly GCF_031143425.1. Classification (NCBI taxonomy): domain Eukaryota; kingdom Metazoa; phylum Chordata; class Amphibia; order Caudata; family Salamandridae; genus Pleurodeles; species Pleurodeles waltl. Next base: position 1,090,065,353 of record NC_090440.1, read on the forward strand.
TTTCCGATTTCTATGTGTACTTCAAAATGCAGAGCACATAGAAAGAGGAAATAATAAGGAGAAAAAAATATATTTCTCATTGTGCCTTCCCTGAGAAGGCGTAGCATTTTGCCACATTCCCAGGTTTACAACTTCTTGTAAAACTAGGAATGCCTCAAAGTTCATGGGAGATGCATGGGAACACGCACGCAATGCCCATGGAATGCCTTCCTAGGGCAGAGTAACAAAATGTAGTGATTTTTGCTGAGTTGCGTTAATCCACCTTTATGAAGCCACGCAAAACTACCTTAAAGTGACCTTGCGTGGCTTCATAAATCTGCCTTGGGAGTTACATCGCTCTTGCAGCGCGTTACGTGGTGCAACAGCAATGCAATCAGGGTTGTTAATATGGCCCTTATACGGCCCCTTAGCGGCCCCTAGTGCCACCATGGTAGCACTGCATTTATTATAGGGCGCACCATGGCGGTAGTTAGGGTGACTAGTGTCATAATTTGTGACTCTAGTCCAGGCGCTTTGCAGGACTAGCATCACAAATGTTAACGCTAATCCTGCAAAGCACCCAGAGGCCCATTGTAATCAATGGGAGCCTCTTTCTAACAACTGCACTTAGCAGGTGTTAAAAAGGCAGATAAAAATGGCGCAAAGTAATCTCATAGATTCCTTTGCTCCATTTTTAAGGGCCCCGCAGCACCGGAACGCCCCTCTTGCAAAATGTTATGCCTAGTGCAGGCATAATGTGGCGCAAGGGGCTACAAAGTGGCCCAATGCAAGCATTGCGCCACTTTGTAAATATGGTGCATGGGAAATGTCACCTTAACGCCACATTTGCGTCAAAATAAATGTTGCAAACGTGGCGGAAGGTGGCGCTAGCGGCTCATAACTATGCCCCTTAGTCTTTTAATGAGGCGAAATTTGAGAATGTGTCTTTTTTTAAACACCATGGGGGTCATTCTGACCCTGACGGGCGGCGAAGGCCGCCCTCCAGAGTTCCCCCACCAAAATACCGCTCCGCGGTCGAAAGACCGCTGAGGGTATTTTGGGATTTGCCCTGGGCTGGCGGGCGACCGCCAAAAGGCCGCCCGCCAGCCCAGGGCAAATCAACCTTCCCACGAGGACGCCGGCTCAGAATTGAGCCGGCGGAGTGGGAAGGTGCGACGGGTGCTGTTGCACCTGTCGCGTATTTCAGTGTCTGCATAGCAGACACTGAAATACTAAGTGTGGCCCTCTTACGGGGGCCCCTGCAGTGCCCATTGCCATTGGCATGGGCACTGCAGGGGCCCCCAGGGGCCCCGCGGCACCCCCGACCGCCATCCTGTTCCTGGCGGGAGACCCGCCAGGAACAGGATGGCGGTAGGGGGTGTCAGAATCCCCATGGCGGCGGAGCGCGCTCCGCCGCCATGGAGGATTCTTATGGGTAGCGGAAAACCGGCGGGAGACCGCCGGTTTTACGCATCTGACCGCGGCCGAACCGCCGCGGTCAGAATGCCCTGCGGGGCACCGCCGGCCTGTCGGCGGTGCTCCCGCCGACCCTGGCCCCGGCGGTCTCTGACCGCCAGGGTCAGAATCACCCCCCATGTGTACAGATTAGTGAAAAAAAATTGTTGTTTGAAGCAGCAGGACATCATCTATATGGAGAGAAGACCTAACTTCCTGATCCAATTATGTATGAAACTCAACACATCTTTAAATTAGTAGCCAATTCTTTAAAAATCAATACATAACTCAATACATTGATCGGGACAAAAAATAGGGCACGCCCAGTTTTAACTGCTTAGTAAAGTGATCATAGAGTTGTTTCGATGTTCAATAAAAAAGATTTGTTAAGTAATTTCAAACAAATTGATGGTCATTACTTGGATTTTCCAAGTCACCCCAAGCTTGCATGCAAGTTACATTTGTAAAGGTCAGAGAAAAATAAAACATTTTGATCTTCGCAATCTGCTCTCCCCACTTATTAATTAGCTGACCTTTACAGTTGCTTATTTACTACTAATCTAGACGTTTCAGTCAAGACCATTTACTCATCTTCTATCCTTTTGATGACTAATAGCTGCTTTACATGGCTAAGGGCCCAATGTAATTATTGGTGGATGGAGTAGTCACCATTGGCCTGGCAGAGAACTTTACATGCCAAGCCGAGACTACTCCATTTATCAAGGTATTGGCAGGAACCACCCTCACAGTAGATTCTTCCAAAACATTTCACTGTTTATTGCAGGGCTACGTCGAAAGGATGCAGCCCTATAACAAACAGTAATCTTTCTTCTTTTCAAAAAGAAAATCCCATGGTGAGGAAGCATTAAAATGTTTTTACTGTTCCTTATCATCAGGTTTTACCTGGCTGTAAAAAATAGTACGAAATGACTTCATGTCCACTGACCAGTCGCGGCTCGCGGTGTAAGATGGAGCACGGTGGCGCGCGCGGGGGCAGCGGGGGTAGGGAGGATATTAACAAAACAATTGAGAAATAAATACATTTACCTGAAAGCTGTGCATGCAGCGCAGCGTCCTGCTCCTCTGCTGGCAGGCACAGGCTCCCACCCTGCCCTGCGCCCAATCCTGACGGTGCTCAAAGCAGCATCAGGATTGGCTGGGAGTGCAATTATGTTGCTGGGCTGGAGAGAGCCCTGTGCGCATGTGTGTTTGGCGACCCCAGTCGGCCGGCAAAATATAAATGTGCTCTGAGGTGGAGAGCTCAGCAATCCCCTGCACTCCCCTGCACACTCGTCACCCTCGTGGCCCCGCCCCTTTATAAGGAAACAATAATAAACCCTGTTTGCAGCTACTTCTGCTGACGGGGGCGACGCTCCTCCACCCTCATGGAGGAGCCGCCCCTGCCACTGACCCACATTGGTTGGACGGATATGTAGTCATTTCTCCCTTGGCACTTGCTCCTCAGGGCCGCTGCAGAGTGTTAATCACAGAAGAGACAGAGTAGCTTCTGCCATGAACAACAAGAAGATCCGTCTGCATCTAAATGCGGCAGGCGGATTTCAATTTTGGAGGTGAGGATACTCAGTTGCCAGTGTGATGGAGTATCTTTACCAGCAAGAATTAAAGCAGGCCCTAATACCTCAATCTCTTATTGCCGTGTTTCACACAGCATGGCCCTACGACAGATCTTTGTTTAACATTCAACAATTTATTCGACCCTTATGAAGGAGTCGCTATCTGCAGTGCAACAGTGAAGCACTGTTAAGCATACAAAAGGACACCAATCACAGAGTCATCTCAACCCATGTGGTAGTGCTTAAATGGATGCAAAAGATATTACCCACCTAATAAACTCCAGCCAATATTAGTAGCTGCACAAAAATGTAGCCTAGTAGTCACCCATTTACTTACTACCATCTGGTTAGCTGGCTGTACAAGGTGATGCAAAACATGAATAGCATGCAAAATGGGCTTTCATACCGTTTTCCCGTTATTCTCCTCTTTTTGCCCCATTCCATAAATCAGGCACAAAAAACACTGTGAGGAATGGGAAAAATTAAATTTGCATGAGGGTGCCTTTTCACCCAATGTTACAATAACGTCTAATTTATAGCAGAGGAAAAGGACACATCTTACTAACTACAAATAAAGTGAATACGTTGAGCTTTTAAACAAGAGGAATTGCAGGAGGAAGTAGCGTTATTGTGGGCAATTGTCATTCCAAACAGGTTTGTCTCTCAAACAGACAATAGTTGTGAGAAAGTGGGTTAACATATTGGGAAGAAGGGTGACCCTGCCAACTAAATAAACACGGTCCTGTAATAACACAGTTCACTGAGAAAACTCTGCTAGCAATGTCATGCCCGGCAGGCTTTTCCCCAGAGTGCATAGTTATAAGTAGTACCAAACCATATGAAAATTCTGCAAATAATAAAATAACATTCTCAGACCAATCTAGAAAAAGTAAGACTATTTTAAAAGGTAAATTGTCACATACATGGTTAAAACAGGAGGTATTATTTTTTAAACTCCATAAAATGCCAATGAGAACAATGGTGCGTTGCAAAGGGCAATCTTAGTTTAAGTCCATCACCCAAAGCAGCCACCAAGGTTTGATCCTACACCAAAATGAAAGGAAAAAAATACTACCCACACGGTTGTACTCCAGTACATTCATCCTTCTGGTGCTCTTCTCTGGGACATAAGTCACTGCTTCAGAGTGAGACCAACCACCTTTCCTTCCGTCCTGCTGCAATCCTGCTACAGTGAAGAGCCAGAGTCTTCAGCCACGAGAACAGGAAGGTCGCTTATACTCTGTCCCACCGCTTTGAGGCTTACAGAATATATGACTACGGTGGAGGCCTCTCCAGCCAGGTTCCTCACTTGGTCGTTTCAGTGAATGGCTGGTTAAACCACAAGGAACAAAAGCCTTTTTTAGTCTTTTGCATTCCCATGAGCCAACCAACTAGCTCTTGGTGAGCACTTGTCACAGGTGCGTAGCAGACCATACCTTATTCGGAGGCATACAAGAGAAATAACTCCTCCTCTTATTTTCCTAATCTGGCCCCTCCCAAGGTCCAGGACTGTTCAAAAGAGGTAATAATGATTGCTATTGTAGGTCAGACCTAAATACAACTTTGCCTCCCCAGCCTCACATACTCCCAGAAATTTATAACTAAAAGTATCTACATATGCACAATATTTAGCCATTCTTAATCATCCATTGGGCTGCTCAACTGTCACTCACATTTTGCTTCTGCCAAACACATTATAAAACATGAGGCAACCAATCAGCCCACTTCAGCCACTAGCTCTCTTCTACTATGAGAGGGAGCATTTTCCCGATCACATGTTCACATCCACCTAAAAAGAAGGGCACTTTAGTGCCAGGACAGGTGTGACAATATTTTCCTCTGCTAATGCTTTTTTACATTTGTTTATCCTTTCCTAACTTTTTAGTCATTCTTGACTGTTTAAATTATGTCTACAAGGTACCTTAATTCAATTGTACCTTTTCTTTGCACTAATAAGAATTGTATTTTCCTGTGATGCACATTAAAACTAAAAAGGGTTTCTACACCTGCCTGCTAGGATGCACTGGTAGCACTCAACTCAAATCACACATGATGGTAATGTTTTCTTTTTAAATTTGACATTTTTATTGCAGGAACATGGCCAGCATGTTTAGGCAGCATGTTTTCTTTTTTCTTTATTTTCTTTTTTTTATATATAAGAATACAATTAAACATTGCATGAGTTTGCTGAATCCAGACCTTTTGGCTTTGTCAATGCCTGTTAACACGTGCAGTAGCCAGTGATTGGTGAACGGTGCTACACCTAATGAATGGAATGTTCTCATTTCTCTAATGTGCCTAGCCCCCACTTTATCCCCACCAAGATCCAGTGCTAGGATATGTGGACCCACTCCCTCTTCCTGATATGGAAACAACTTTCCCCTTATTGACAGGAGAGTCAAAAGTCTGCAAATGTTTCCCTGATAAAAATCTTCTTTCACACCAGGGGCTGTATTACAGAAAGTGCCCCGGAGGTTCAACGTGCGTGGGCACCCACTTTGTGTGCCCTGGGGCACTTTGTTATTACAGAAGGGGCCACAGATGCTTATGCGGCTCCGTCCATAATATGGATATCGCGGAGGTGCGCCAGAGGCAAGCCTGTCTGCACCCGTCCGCGCCTCGACCGCACCCAGTGCCAGTCCCCATGCCCCTCGCACCCCCGCATCACCAGATGCTGCTAAACAGCCTACGAACTCCATGGCCTCAACCCTGGCCGCTCCACCGCCTGCGTCCTAGCCACCCCAAAGCACACCCATGGACCCTTCTCCTGCCGGATGTGCAACTTCACCTGTACCCAAGCCACCAAGCACCACAACAGCTCCACCCACAACAACCACCTCAGCTGAATTCTCCTCAACTCCCGCTCCGTCCACAAGCACGCCGTCAAACTCTGGGACCTTCTCACCTCAACCTCCCCAGACATCGCCTTCCTCACTGAAACCTGGATGAACCCCTCCTCGGAACCTGACATCGCCATAGTCATCCCAGAAGTCTAGAAGATTACCCGCAGAGACCGCACCAACAAACCAGGAGGAGGAATCACCATAATCCACAGGAGCACCATCAGGATCTCAACCAACAACCTCGACACCATCGATGCCGCCGAACACTTACACTTCCAGATTCACGTCAACACCAACACCACCCTCAGAGAAACCCTTGTCTACAGACCCCCAGGTCCCCAACTACAGTTTTTTGAAGCCATCGCTGACACAATCAGCGCCCACGCCCTAGCTTCTACGGACTACATACTCCTCAGTAACCTGAATTTTCACCTAGTTAACACCAATGACAGCAACTCCTCAGCCGTGATCGACAACCTCGACAACCTCGGCCTCAAACAACTTGTCACAACGCACACCCACTCAGCCGGCCACACACTTGACCCCATCTTCTCCGCCAGCAGCCACACCACCTTCCCCCATACCACTGAACTCCACTGGACCGACCATCGCTGTGTCCACTTCTCCTTCCAGAAACCTACCACTCACCACCACCCGCCACGGATACCTCACCGCAGCTGGGACAAGATCTAGAAGGACCGGCTGATCTCCACCCTCGCCCACGCCCCGTCACTCAACACCAGCGACCCCAACACTGCCGCCCTCAACCTCAAACAATGGCTAGATGACTGCGCCAAAACCCTTGCTCCACTTAGAAAACCACCTAACACCCGCACCAGCAAGAAAGCACCCTGGTTCACCTCCGACCTTTAGGCCTCCAATCGGGAGTGCCGGAAAATCGAGAAGATATGGAGTCACGGTCAAACAGAGAGCAACCACGCCGCCCTCAAGAAAGCCATCCGCAAGCATCACCAGCTCATCCGGAACACCAAAAGATCATTCTACAAAGAGCAAATTGACAACAATGCGCACAACAGCAAAGAGCTCTTCAGCATCATCAAAGATCTCGCCAACCCCAAGTCTTGTTCTATCAACCCCCCCTCGCAAGACCTCTGCGACTCCCGCGCCACCTTTTTTCACTGCAAGCTCACGGACATCCACGACAGCTTCGCCTCCCCGATCCCCACAACCACCGTGGCCAACACCAACCCCAACGCACCCAACCACACCAACCTCCTGAGCACCTGAACCCACACCAACGACGAGGACACCACCAAGACCATGAGCACCATCCACTCCGGATCACCCGCCGACCCCTGCCATCACCATGTCTTCAATAAGGCCAGCCAAATCACCGTGCCCCTACTATCATCAACAGCTCCTTCGAGACCGCCACCTTCCCGGAGAGCTGGAAACATGCCGAAGTCAACACTCTGCTCAAAAAACCCAAGGCAGACCCCGAAGACCTCAAGAATTACCGGCCCATCTTCCTCCTCCCCTTCCCAGCAAAGGTCATCGAGAAGATAGTCAACAGCCAACTATCACGCTTCCTGGAGGACAACAGCTTGCTCGACATCTCCCAATCCGGCTTCCTCAAGAACCACAGCACTGAGACCGCTCTCATAGTCGCTATGGACGACATCAGGATCATGCTCAACAAAGGTGAAACCGTGGCCCTCATCTTCCTTGACCTCTCGGCAGCCTTCAGCACCGTCTGTAACCACACACTTCGCACCCGCCTCCACAATGCCGGAATCCGCCACAAAGCCCTGGACTGGATCACATCCCTTCTCTCCAGCAGAACTCAGAGAGTCCGCCTCCCTCCGTTCCTGTCTAAAGTCACCAAGACCATCTGCGGAGTCCCCCAAGGATTCTCTCTCAGCCCTACCCTTTTTAACGTCTACATGGCGCCGCTCGCCAACATTGTCCGATCCCATGGCCTTAACATCCTCTCCTAAGTGGACGACACCCAACTGATCCTCTCACTCACGAAGGACCCCACCACCGCCAAGACCAATCTCTACAAAGGACTTCAAGCCATTGCCAACGGGATGTAGATAAGCTGCCTCAAACTGAACTCGGATAAGACTGAGATCCTCATCCTCGGCTCCAACCGATCAGCATGGGATGACTCCTGGTGGCCTGCCACACTAGGAGACGCTCCAACCCCCACCACCCATGCACGCAACCTCGGCTTCATACTGGACTCATCGCTCACCATGACCCAACAAGTCAACTCATCCTCATGTTTCAACACCCTCCACATGCTTCACAAGACCTTCAGATGGATCCCTATCAAAACCAGAAGAACGGTCACCCACACCCTCGTCAGCAGTAGACTGGACTACGGCAACGCACTCTACTCGGGAACAACATCCAAGCTCCAGAGGAAACTTCAGCACATCCAGAAAACCTCTGCACGCCTCATCCTTAACCTCCCTCGCCACAAACACATCTCAGCCCACCTCAGAGACCTTCACTGGCTCCCCGTCAACAAGAGGATCATCTTCAAACTACTGATCCACGCTCACAAGGCTCTCCACGACGCAAGCCCTGCCTACCTCAACGAGCGTCTCAGCTTCCACGTTCCCACCTGCCAGCTCCGCTCCTCCAACCTCGCCACCGTCCCCCGCATCCACAGGTGTGAGATGGCATTCCGTCATTTGCATGGGTGTGTGACTTAATGCAAATGAGAGAATCACTTTGCCTCTGCACCCGTGCTGTATTACTGACATGGTCGCAGAGACAAACATGCCCTAGGAGGCACACTGAAAGTGTGTCATAAACCGGTAGTGCACTGTCAAAGCGGCCCCTCAGGGCAGTCCTCACAAGGGGTAAAAGCGGGTCCCATGGACCTCCCCCAGACATTTCACAGCAGGAGGATACAATCATTCAGTGCACCGGCATGCAAAGATATCTATAAACCCTCTTAAAAAGTGCAGGAGCCCTGAGGCCTGCACAGAGAAACACAGACCAGCTTTTAAACAGCTGCTCCGTAATTCACTTGCATGCGCTGACCCCTGGTCAGTGTGAGCTTGCAGCTTCCCTAAAGGCAGCGCATTCTTCATAATAGGGCACACCTGTTTAATTGCACACTGTGGCACAAACAGGGAATGTGAGCACTTTTAGTAATAAGGGCCCAGGTGCTCTCTAGCATCTTCATGTCACAAGCGAGGCCTCTGTATGGGTCCTTTGCGATACCACCTGCCATTGTTCACTCCTATATTGCACATACGAAGTAAGTGTTCAGTGAATTCTTTAATCCAGGCTTTCTTGAATTTAGAAGTTGGCCTTTATGTACAGTTATCTGGATGGTAATCAAGGGCCAGATGTACGAAACGTTTTGCGACTCGCAAACGGCAAAATTTGCCGTTTGCGAGTCGCAAAACGCGTATCCCAATGCAGAAATGCATTTTGCGAGTCGTTACCGACTCGCAAAATGCATTTCAGACTCGCAAATAGGAAGGGGTGTTCCCTTCCTATTTGCGAGTCGCATTGGGATGCAATACCATTTGCGACCGCATATGCGGTCGCAAATGGCATCGCAGTTACTATCCACTTCAAGTGGATGGTAACCCAATCGCAAATTGGAAGGGGTCCCCATGGGACCCCTTCCAGTTTGTGATTGCACCCAAAAATATTTTTTCAGGGCAGGGAGTGGTCCAAGGGACCACTCCCTGCCCTGAAAAATCCGAAACTAAAGGTTTCGTTTTTTTTTGTAGTGCAGCTCGTTTTCCCTTAGGGAAAACGGGCTACACTTAAAAAAAAAAAAAACTGCTTTATTGACAAGCAGGTCGCTAACATGGAGGCCTGCTGACGTCAGCAGGCCTCCATGTTAGCGAGTGCCCATACTCGCAATGGGGCCGCAATTTGCGACCCACCTCATGAATATTCATGAGGTGGGTCATTGCGACCCCATTGCGAGTTGCAGTTGGTGTCTGAGACACCGTACTGCATAGCAATTTGCGACTTGCAAATTGCGAGTCGCAGGGACACGCAATTTGCAAGTCGCAAATTGCTTTTTTCGTACATCTGGCCCCAAGTTACTATCAATTGAGTTATGTACCATGTTAGAAATGGGGTCTCTAGTTGGCCGTGGTTTGCAACCTGTCCAAGTAGGGACCCTCACTCTAGTCAGGGTAAGGAAGTAACATAGCTAGGATAACCTCTGCTCAACCCTTTGGTAGATTTGCTCAAGCAGTCAGACTTATCTCAGAGGCAACACAGACACACACAGTAACACAGTGAAAACACCACAAAAGGACTACACACCAGTTTAGAAAAGTAGCCAATATTTATCTGAGTACAACAAGACCACAGTGACAAAGATCCAACATACACGAGTCAAGATATCACTTTTTAAGTGTTTAAGCAAGTCTTATGCACATATTTCTGGACATGCAGCCTTGGTTTCTTACTGCGGTGCGGGGTCGATGAGAAATTGGCACACAGGGATAATGAGTGCAAAATCCATACAGGCTGTGTTGATGGGACTGCGGTAAAGCAGGTGCTGAGCTGATTTTGCAGCTGGGAGGCAAGCAGTGCATCAATTCTCCAGCCATGGGGCAGGCGCTGCGTTTATTCTCCAGCCATGAGACAGGCGCTCCATCGATTCTCCTGATGCGACACATTGATGCATGGACTTTCTCCCTAAGATCACCAGCTTGCACTTCCATGTGTCCAGGGATTGCAGTTGGCACCACTTGGCACGTCAAGACTCTCAGTAGAAGAGCCCAGGCACTGGCAGATGAAGTCTTTGATGTCCCTGAGCATTCTTAACAGGAGACAAGCTCAGTCTAAGTCCTTGGAGAACCTTTGGAAGCAGTAAATAGAAAGCCAAATCTTTTCACTCCCAGGGCAGAAGCAGCAAGTTGAAGGCCAGCACAACAAAGCAACAGGCAGAGTGGCAGACCCTCCTAGAGCATCCAACTCTTCTTCCAAGCAGAATTTCCTCCATCCAGAAGGATTATAACTATGTGGTGTTAAAGGTCCAGTACTTAAACCCATTTCTGTCTTTGAGAAGGCAACCCCTGCCTTTACCTACCCTGGCCTCAGACACACTCCAAGGAACTGGAGACTGCTTTGCGTAAGGACAGGCACAGTCCTATTGAGGTGCAACTGTCAGCTCCACCCACCACTCTAGCCCAGGAAGTTCCATCAGCCTGGTGATGAGCCATCAGGATATGCAGGGCACACTTCAGCTCCCTTTGTGTGATTACCTAGAGTGAATGCACAAACAGCCAACTGTCATCCTGACCCAGAAGTGTATCCAGCAGACCGGCAGAGATACAGAATGGTTAAGCAAGAAAATGTCCACTTCCCAAAAGTGGCATTTTCAAACTTACAATTCCAAAATCAACTTCACCAAAAGATTTATTTTTACATTGTGAGTTCAGAGACTCCAAACTCCACATCTCTATCTCCTCCAAATGGGATATTACACTAAACAGATATGTCAAGACAATCCCCATGTTACCCTATGGGAGAGATAAGTCTTGCAATAGTGAAAAACGAAATTAGTAGTATTTCACTAACAGGAAAGGTAAAACACACCAGTATATGTCATACCTTATTTAATACACTGCATCCTTCCCATGGGGCTGCCTTGGGCCTACCTTAGGAGTGACTAACATGTAATAAAAGGGAAGGTTTGGGCCTGGCAAGTGGGTGGACTTGCCAGATCAACATGGCAGTTTAACACCACACACACAGGCCCTGCAATGGCAGGCCTGGGGCATGTTTGCAGGGCTACCCATCTGAGTGGTACAATCAGTACTGCAGGCCCACTAGTAGCCTTTGATTTACAGGCCCTGGGCACCCACCATGCATTGTACTAGGGACTTACTAGTAAATCAAATATGGTAATCATGGATAAACCAATTACCAACACATTTTAGACAGAGGGCATATGCCCTTTTGCACTGGTTAACAGTGGTAAATTTTCCCGAGTCTTAAAGCCAACAAAAACAGGTCAGAAAAAAAGGAAGAAGAAGGCAAAACGTTTGGAGATAATCCTGCAAAAAGGGCCAGGTCCAACATACCACAAAATAATCTGTAGTGAAACATTGTTTTTCTATCATTCAGTTTAAAGTGAGGAAAGTTGGCAAGCTAGTTTTCTTAACAGCAAAAGTAATCCTGCTTTATAAAGAATCAAAGTCTAGAAGCAAGTCATAGATAAAGCACTGTCTAGCAAACGATTTATTGTAGACCAAGCACTCCCACATTCTGGTCTTTGTAGAAACACATACTATTGGCAATAGAAAGATATAGAAGCAAGGAATAGAGAATTTGGCAAGAGATGCAAAAACGTAATTCTTTTCTTACATAAATGTAACATATCATGCAAAAGCAAGCCATTTATGTTTCATTACATTGAAACTGCTGGTAAACCATCAATCTCAATGCATACTGAAGCAATGACCCACATGTGACAGTAGAAAAACAGAGATGTCTGACGCCAACTGTAAATGTGAGCTTAATAAAGAGGTACTGTTATTGTTCTGTCTCGTCTGTGTACTGAAATCTAAAAGCTGCCATTGTGAATGCTATGCAAGAAACACAAATTTATTACATACATGTAAATGTTTGCAGTTTGCGATGGGCAATGTTCTGAAAAGGAAATTGCCCATAACAGCTCCACGGTGTGGTTATTTTAAAGTAGTCTGATTTAAAAATGATAGAAATCGAAATTACTGTTCCTCTTGAATGAAGGATTATTTTAAAAGGCTTTAGCATTTAAATACTGTGTTATACTCATGAGTCCGCCCTTGTTGTTCATAGACTCACCCTTAAAGCGAAAGATGCAATGGTAAGTTACTTAAACTATTCTACCGGTGAGATTCATATCACATTCGCATTAACACTATCACTAAGACAACTATGAATATGGTATTATTTATTGTTTTTCACAAAGTGTAGTTATGTAATGGTGTTGCGCTTTTTGGACCTGTTATAAACATTGAGGCCCATATTTATACTTTTTTAGCGCCGCATTTGCGTAATTTTTTGACGCAAAAGCGGCGCAAACGTACAAAATACAATTGTATTTTGTAGTTTACGCCTCACTTGCGTCAAAAAGAGGTGCAAATGCGGTGCTAAAAAAGTATAAATATGGGTCTGAATGTGGCGTGTAAGTTATGGTTTCCATGGCTGCTGTGTGAGTTACTGTTTGCAGAGCTAACTATAACTGACGAGTTTCAGTTATTTTGTTGTTTTAACTCATAACAATACTATGGGGGTCATTACGAGGGACCGCCGTGCGGAAGACCGCCTGTGCAGGCGGTTTGCCGCTCGGCATATTATGACTGTTGGCTGCTCTCCGTCGTTATTCCGACGGAGAGCCGCCAACAGCCATACTTGCGGGCGGCGGGGAAGTGGAGGTTGCTCCACCTCCACCGCCACGCCAAAAGAACACCGCCCAGCGAATCACGTCCTGTGATTCGCCGTGGCGGTGTTCTGCTGGCGTTGTGGTGTCGGCGGAGCTGCCCCATGGCTCCCATCCCCTCCCGGAGGATCGACGGACCAGGTAAGTCGATCGTCCGTTAGGGGAGGGGGGTGGGGGGTGTTGTGTGTTTTGTGCGTGCATGGGGGTGTGCGTGTGTGTATGTAGAGGGGGTGTGTGGGTGCGTGTATGCTTGCGGGGGTGTTGTGTGTGTATGGGAATGAGTGCGTATATGGCTGTGGGTATGGCTGTATGGATGAGTGCGTATATGTTTGAATGTGGGTGTGCGTGTCTGACTCTGTGTGTGGATGTAGGCATGTATGTCGGGGTGTGTGCATGTGTGTGTTGGTGGTGCCTGCATGCGTGTCAGGTGTGTGTGAGTAATGTTATGTTGGGGGTCGGGGTGGGGAGGGGGCCCTGCCACCTTTGGGGGGTGGCAGGGGTGGTGGGGTGTGTAGGGGAGGGAGTTGGGGTGGGGGAGACCCGTATCAGTGCCAGGGAAGGAATTCCCTGGCACTGGTAGTGCTTACCGCCATGGATTTCATGGCGGTTGAAACCGCTGGAAATCCACGGCGGTAAGCCGGGTCCAAATACCGCCGGCGGTATACTGACAGCCGCCAGGCTGGAGACCCAGGTCTCCAGCCCGGCGGTCGTGTCCGCCCTGGCGGGCGGGACGGAGAACCGGCAGATGACCATGGCGGTAACCGCCATGGTCATAATTCACCAATGTAAGACCGCCAGCCTGTTGGCGGTCTTACCGCCGGTTCTCCTCCATCCGCCAGGGTTGTAATGACCCCCTATGTCTTTTCAGTGAATTTCTCTAGATTTTAATGATATTCTCCATGCAACTTCTATGAAACATCACCTTACCTACCGTCGGCCATGTGCAACAGGAGTAGGGCGGAGGGTTTGCATCAACTGCTTCTGTTCATTTGTGTTCACAGGTCCTGTGCCAAGTTCCAGCAGGCAGCTAACCTACCTTGCACATGTCCTTTTGATATGCATTGCAGGGTTTGGTAGTAGTGCCTGACCTTTAGCCAGACCCTTCAGTTAACCCACACTTTTATGCAACCTTAGCTGCCATGCCTCCTTTAGTAGAGCGTTTTGTCCCAATTGTTTATATTTTAGTAGGTCCTTGCACTCTGTGTTTGGAGCCTAGCAGAGTGTTCTGGTTTGCTCTATGTGGCTTTTGAACACAGAGCCCCTGCATCTCTGTGTGTGCCCTGCCTCCCCTCTTTGAGTCCCATCTCCTTGTGTATTCCCTCTCTGTGCCCCTCCCTACATTCTTTGTCCGCGCCCCCCTGCAGCTCCTCTGCATGCCGCCACTCTCCTCCTCGCCTTTGTGTTACCCTGCCCTTCTGTGTGCCCCTCGGATGTTTCTGAAATCCTTTTATATATTCCTTTCCTGCTCTGCATCTAGTTTTTGTGACTAACCCCTTGCAGCCCTAATACGTCCCCCTCAGCATCACCAGGCCTCAGCCCCTTGTAGTCAGTTATGTACCCCTCCTACCCTGCAGCCCCTCTTTCTGCCACCTGGGTGACATGCAGTCCCTCAATGTTCTCCTTACACTCTTCATACCCTTTGTGTGATACCCTGCCTTGCCCTGAGCAGCTCCTCTATGTGCCACCAATTGCAGCCCTTCATTGTGTCTATGCCCATCTCTACCAATTTGCCATGCTGCCTTGCCCCTGTTGCCACACTATTGTCCCTTATGGCCCAGCAGCCTCTCTGTTTGCCCCCACTTACCTTTTGTTTCTCAAGCCTCTTGCAGCACTAAAAGCACCAGGGCCCCTTTAACAGATAATTTTTAGGTCAAGTTTTCGAGACCTCTTGTATAATTTAGTATAATTCTTTGTGGGCTTAAAGCCCACCCACTGCTTTCCATTTGCTTATTTCAGTGTCCTTTAAAAATCCTTGCTTGCTATTGGTCAATCCTTCCTGTTTGTCCCTAGTTTTTGTCTTTTGTTTCCTCCCGCGGAGCACCGGCCAAGTACTGTATCCTTACGCTTTGTCTGTTTGGTTTTTTGCGGGACTAGTTTCTTCTTTGCTTCCTGCTGGTCTTACTGTTTACAGTCAAGTTCACTTAATCTCCCTGTGCGGTCTACAGACTGAGGAATACAGCATCTGGATCACTGCTTCAGGCTTCCCCCATAAACCGGCTCGTGAAGATTATTCTCTTCTCCTCACATTTGCCCAAGGATGCCCAGCATGTACTATCAATCCAGTCTTGTTAAAGGCAGGGCTCTTTATTTTCTTTCCACACACTTCACCTGTGACCTCACCCTGCAGCAGGAGAGAGCAGGGGAAGAACTGGGAGTTTTGAGAGAGACAGAGTGGACATTAACATTGTGCCTCCTTTTATACTTTCTGGTTTGATGGCAGGAGCCACTGAACAGAGTTTTGCAGTGTTTGACATTGACCTTGTATTTTTCATTCTGAGTTCTTTTTGGGAGCTGACGCCCTTGGATGCTTATCTATCCGCTTTTAGAAATCCTCTGCTTGTGTGTCACTTTCTTTTAAAAATTCTACTCAGCTGGCTTGGGGTAAAAAAGTGGAACCAAGTCCATTATTCAGCAGAATACAAATGTGGTTAATCAACTCACTCTCCCCCACCCGCCACCCCCTCTCCATCTTTCTGTTTTTTGCTTCTATCTTATTAAAAATCGAGTGGCAGGAAGCAAATCTTATTACTCTGCCATCTGTCTCTGCTGCCGTCTCACTCCGAGCATTGCAGCTGCCTGAGAAACCACCTCAGGAAGAGCAAGGGGGCAGGGGCATCTCCCAGTGCCACATACAGACATTGGGGGTCATTCTGACCCTGGCGGTCACCGACCGCCAGGGCCAACGACCGCGGAAGCACCGCCAACAGGCTGGCGGTGCTTCCTGGGCCATTCTGCCCGCGGCGGTAAAGCCGCGGTCAGAAAAGGGCAACCGGCGGTTTCCCGCCAGTTTACCCCTGGCCGAGGGAATCCTCCATGGCGGCGCTGCTTGCATCGCCGCCATGGGGATTCCGACCCCCTTCCCGCCATCCTGTTCCTGGCGGTTTTTACCGCCAGGAACAGGATGGCGGGAACGGGTGTCGTGGGGCCTCTGGGGGCCCCATAAAGATTTTCAGTGTCTGCTTTGCAGACACTGAAAATCGCGACGGGTGCCACTGCACCCGTCGCACCCCTACAACTCCGCCGGCTCCATTCGGAGCCGGCTTCATTGTTGAGGGGGGTTTCCCGTTGGGCTGGCGGGCGGTCGCCCGCCGGCCCAGCGGGAAAGCCAGAATGGCCGCAGCGGTCTTTTGACCGCGGTGTGGTCATTTGGCGGTTCCCTCCAGGCGGGCGGCTCCCGCCGCCCGCCGGGGTCAGAATGACCCCCATTATCTCTTTGATGGGGAATTGAAATAAAAACATGCATGATGCCCTTTACAGTGCTATGCTCGGCACTTGCTTTAGTCCTTTACATTATATTTTTGGAGTATTTGTAAACATTTTAAAATTGGTGAACAGCTACAATGGAGAACACTGTCTTGTAAAACATTATGGCCCAGATTTAAGAAGGCCTAGCGCCATTCTACTGACACATTAGTGCAATTTTTTTACACTAATGTGGCGTTAGAGGGCCAAAAACTCCACACCATATTTGCAGAGTGGCGCAATGCATGCATTGCGCCACTTAATAATCCTTTGCGCTACATTATGTCTTTGCCAGGCAGAAGATTTCTTTGCATCATTTTTTTGGCACTTTTAATGCCTTCTCTGAGCAGGTGTTAAAAGTAGGCTCCCATTGGTTACAATGGGCCTCTGGGCGCATTGCAGGATTAGTGTCAGAACTTTTTAAGCTAATCCTGCAAAGCGCCGAACTAGCGTAAAAAATTCTGATGCTAGTTTCCTAACTACCGCCATGGTGCTCTGTATATTAAATATGGCGCATACATAGTGGTGTCGGGGGGCTCAAGAAATGTGGCGCTGAACTGGGTGTAGTGCCACTTTTCATAAATATGCCCCTATGTGTTTGTGATTTATAGGTGGGTAAGGAATACACAAAAGAAATGCGGTCTATTAACCCTTCCTAGATTGTGTCATAATAATAATATAATAGCACACTCTTCTCTTCTTCTTACAGTGTGCAGCAGGAATTGGCACACATTTTTAGTGACCTTTCACGAAACGTTCTAAAGTGCTTTAAATGATTTTACAAAATCCGCATGAGCTGCACTTCTGAACAGTTTAGACCAGGTAAGGCAGTTGTTGCTTCATTCTGGAGCACATCAGTTTTTTAATGCATCTGTGGCACCCATGTGCAGTGCACTTAGCCTAAGGGCACCATCCTTCGTCCTCCACCATTTGTTTGCTTTTGACCGTCCCAGGAATGTTGTTGTCACAGGCACTTAATTCCACCCCCTTCAAAGGGATACTATGCTCCTTGCATTTGGAAGGAAGCCATCTTAAAACAAACACAGTTTAAAAGTGTGTATAGTAAAGACCCAGTACCCGTACATATACACTTTTATTGTCCTAGCATCTATCTGTCTCATGTCACCATGGTACCTAGACATGCAGCATGTCACACAGCTCAGTGGGGAACATTGCAGGGAGACAGTACAGTAACTGGAGTCAGATTATGGCTGGCTGATCTCTAATGCACCACAGACTCCTTCCGCTCACGCTTCTTCCTCACACTGACCGCTATAAAAATAGGTAATGTCTGTAACCTATTATACACAGTGACGGCTCCTCCACAATGGTGGTGGAGCATCACCCCCCTGCAAGCAGTAGAAGCTGCAAACCTTTTACAATGAAAAGAAATTAAGCTATGTTTATTATCCTTTCATTGTGAAAGGGGCGGGCCATGGAAGTGACAAGCACTGAGGGGAGTGCACAGAGCACTCTCCTTGGTGCGCATGTATGTTTGACCGGCTGCCTCGGGCCAGCCAAACACACATGCGCACTGCGCTCTCTCCAGCCCAGCACTGTGTTGCTAAGCTGGAGAGAGCAGGTACAGGCTTCCAGTCTGCCTGGGACCACCCTGGCTGGGTGCTCCCAGCCAATCCTGACAGTGCTCTGAACAGTGTCAGGATTGGCCACAGGGCAGGCTGGGAGTCAGTGCCTGCAGGCTTCCTTCAGCAGAGGAGCTACAGGGCGGAGGTAAGTTTTAAAAAAATGTATTTTAATTTATTATTATTCCCCCCCACCTTTAAACCCCCCCCCCCCTCTCCCTGTAACCCTGGTGAGCCACGACTGATTATACAGAAAAGGATTGCACCTCAGCCAGCGGTGTCTGTTTTGATATAGCGCTAAGTGCATGAGCTCTACCATTTCTGCCTCAACAACATTGAAAGGATGAATCTGGTTTGCAGGATTTGAACCATTGACTCCTAAAGCACCGCATTTGTGAGTGGTGAGCCTTCAGTTCACTGAGCTAGCCGGACAGCTAAATGCAATTGTCACCACACCACCTTCCCTGGGTTCTCTTAGAAAGTGCCTTCCCATCTCATCCACAGCTATGAGCAGTTCACTTCCACCCACTATTTGTTGCATGAAAACTCCCACTGGCAAGTTGCAAGTGATTTATTCTGGTTCTAGTTGCCTGGATATATTTATTTGAAGAAATAGAAAGAGAAGCAGCCCAGTGAAAGAGGTGGGGAAGGAAAACGGTTATTCTGCCTGTTCCTTGTGATATAAGTATGTGAAATGTAAATAGGAAACCATCCCCCAGGTAATTTTAAAGCAGTATCTCTTTCCGTTCTACCGAGATTTCATTAAACTAGTCTTAACTGCTCATCATATAGTTCTATCTGCAGGACCTGATAATCTAGATGAAAAAATGTTATATATGTTACAAGATTAGTATCCTTGTTAGAACTGGTTGTTGGTTACAGTTAGTATTTTTATCTAACCAACATGTGTCTTCTGTTCTTTCTCATATAGAGTCACTCCCATCTAAAAACCATATGCTGCAATTGGATTCTGTAGAAACCATTTGTAACTGGTGATGTGGAATTCACAGCAGAGTGCTAAACTTTGGAATGCAGCATCCTGATCATGGCTCCCAGAGTGTGCTATCAATCCAGACTTGTTCCAGGGAGCACTCTTTATTTTCTTTCCATGCGCTTTGCCTGTGACCTCACCCTGCAGCAGGAGAGGACGGGGAAAGAACCGGGAGTGGTGCGAGGGGAGAATATTAACGTTGTGTCTGCTTTTACACTTTCCAGCAGAGTTTTGCTGCTGTTTGAGATTACCTTGTTTTTTTTTGCTATTGTTTTTAGCGCAAACTGGGCTCGAAGGTACTGGAGCGCTTTACATGAGCACTAGTTACATTACATAGGGACACATGCATGTTTTTAAGGTACAGGGAGTTTAAGTGATTTTTTCCCAGAATCACAGGATGCTTAGCGATGCTGAGACTCAAACCTTGTCACTCTCTGAAATATACCCCCACCTGCCCTCTGGTTCAACACCCCCCTCCAGTTCACCACACCCACCGGCACTCCCATTCACTACCCCCACCTGATTGCCAAAGGCAATAGCTCTCTTCTTATGATGGCGACACAACCCTTCGCTGCCATACGTGCAACTTGTTTGGAGTTAGATGCCCGGTTGTTGGGGGTATATCTAATTCCCTACAACCCACATCCTCTTTTACATCTGTCCCAACGTTTACAAACATTGAGAAAGATTTTTAAAACATTGAGCCCAGGGATCAGAGTGATGGTTACCACATACCCTCAGTTCTCTTTATAAGAAGCTAAAAAAGTGTGTGGGAGAGGGATTTCATTTTAAGACACTCTGGCCTTTAGAGAGCTTTTCTCCATCCCATGTTTCCCAAGGTTGGGGAGCTATTGCTTAATTTCTAACCCCACTTCATCTAAAGGTGGTGATAGTATGTGCCACCTTCTCACAAGCCCAAGGATGACAGGATGTGAAATGACCACCTTCTTCAACGTCCACAAGGGTGCGGGGCGTAATTGAGAAAGAGATTACCCATCACCCAGAATAGGGTGCAGGGGCGGGTGACAGCTTATCCAATCATCTGTGACCCACAGCATTGTGCAGGCCACAGAAGAGCAGATCACAGTCCTATGTCACTCGTGCCTGCCTGTTCTCAATTTTACTCTTTTTTATTGTATGTTTTATTGCCCCCTACCCCTTCCCTTGGGCAAGGTGAGAGGTACGGCAGCATTTCCCTCACCACCCATGGCAGAGTAAGGTAGTGGAGACATGTCCACTGCTCACCATGCAAGGGGAATTGCTATTACCCCTTTGACCTGGGTATGTTGAGGTGCAGGTACATCAGGATGTTCCCAATCTCACCCTTTGTCAAAGTGAAGTAGAAGACTTCTTCCTGTTCCCCTGCCAGCTTGGTGTTGTTACTCCATCTACTCCTTTGATAAGGCAACAACTCATTCACCACTTATATTGTTGTTTTCCAATGTGGGCCCTCTCTTTTGAACTTCCAACAACATAGGGAAACATGGCGGCCAGGTAAAGGAGCCGGTCAGGAGCTCTCCTCTGGTGTGCTCTGATGGTGGTGGACTAGTACGAACAGTGCACTTCGGATCCTAGGATCTCTTTATGGTTGTATCCATCTAACCGATGTAGACTTACCAATTAAGGTGGAGTGTGCAGCTGTGGTGCAGACTTCAATGTGACAGTATACAGATGGGAGACAAGATGGGAGGAGCTGTGTTGGCTCGCTGTGGTGTGGCAGTTTGGAAGGAGGTGGCGGCCGGGTTTGTGAAGGATCGAAAGGTGTCGGCTCGGATACCTGACCAGGCGTGACTGGCGGAGTCAGCATATGCAGGCAGCTGGAGGGGTTGGCTTTAAAGATACAAGGAGTAGACGAGAGAAGTCTCAGATATGCTATTCATAAGGGCGGCAAAGAGTGGGAAAAAGGCTAATCTATTTGGGAGGAGTGGATTGGGCTGCAAGGGGCACAAAGCAAAACATCAAGCCCAGCTGGAAGTAGACACTAAGGACCTCATTATAACGTTGGCGGCAACTGCCGCCTACTGCCACGGCGACAGCTGCCAACATGCTGCCGCCGTGGCTACCAGCCATCTATGCGTATTATGACCGCCGACGGTAATCCGCTAGAATGCTGGCGGAACACCGCCGACGGTCATGGCGGCGGACGGCGGGAAGGCGGCGCTGTTAACAGCAGCACCACCATGCCAGCAAAACACCGCTGACCGTATCATGACCAATGATACGGCCTGGCGGTGTTTTGCTGGCAGACGCTGCTGCTGACAGCAGCGCCACGGATTGTCTCCAGCCGTAAGACCCCCTGCAAGCAGGTAAGTCAGGTTCTCCGACAGGAGAGGGGGATGGGGGTGTTGAGTGTATGTGGGGGGATGTGTGTATATTTTGGTATGCGTGCATGCGGTTGTGAGTCAAGTTGAATACGTGCATGAATGACTGAATGTGAGTGTACGTTGTGTGTTGTGAATGCGTGTGTGCGACAAGGTATGTTGGTGTGTGTTGCGGTGTGTGGGTATGTATATGTGCATGCGTGGGTGGTGGTGGGTATGCGTGTGTGCATGTGTGTATATGGGTGCGCATGTGGGTGTGTATATGTGCGGGGGCAGGAGAGGGAGGGGGAGGGTGGGAGAGGAATCTGGGGAGGGGCAGGGAGGCAGAGGAGACCCCTATCAGTGCCAGGGAGGGGATTCCCTGGCACTGATAGTGCCTACCGCCATGGTTTTCGTGGCAGGAAGATTGGCAAAAAACCATGGCGGTAGGCCGGGTCGTAATCCCGAGGGTGGGACTGTGACGGCCACCGGGCTGGAGACCAAAGTCTCCAGCCCAGCGGCCGTTACCACCCTGGCAGTCAGTGTGTTAAAGTGACTGTCTGTGATGGCGGTTACCGCCAGGGTCAAAATCCCGTTTTTTTTTACCTCCGGCCTGTTGGCGGTATTAACACCGCTTTATCACCGACCGCCAGGGTCGTAATGAGGGCCTAAGTGTCTGGAGGGGAATAAACCCACAACACTTAATACCACATAAGTGCATAATACCCCGGAGATTTTTTACACAGCAGAAGACCGGAGTACTAATAGTTTTAAGGTGCACACTCCCTCACAGAGAAATCCAGTCAGACCTCCTGAGCTTCCCATCGAAAAGGATAAAGGGAAACAATCCCCTGACTGCGCACCAGCGGTACTGGTTACACATATAAAAATGCATAAAATGACCCCCTGATTAAGGTCTTATTTTAGGGTGCAATCTGGAGATGGAGCAAATAGTGAGAAAGGCTTTGGCAGGGACAACTTGAGATTAGTCAAGAGACTTGTAGTAAAATGGAGAGGGGGAATGAGGAAATATTGAAAACGAAATATACGGATGAGAGTAATATGGGAATGCAAGTAGACAACAGATTTGAGGTTCCTGCAGAGGTACAACTGGAGAATGATCAAGAAGAAGGAGGGAATCTAGTGCGACAGTGTTGTAAAAAAAAGCAGCCCCCCTGAGCTTGAACCCAGCCCTGGGATAATTCTGAGCAATGTCGAGCGGATTCTGGTCAATTTGATGGAAGAGGTCAGGAACAAATGTGCCACCTTTGAGAATAATCGGAATGATATCCAGGAAGCATGTTAGGTGTTGGCAGAGATAGACAACCTCATACAAAGGATGAAAGCATTGGAGGCTTCACTGGAATAGATGAGTGGTAAGGCGGAAACCAAATGTAAAGAGATATGTGCATAGAAGACAAGAGACAGAGAGATTAGCAAGAAGCTGGAAGCTCTGGAGAATAATGCTAGGTGTAATAGCTTGAAACTGGTACATTTTTCAGAGGCATCAAAAGGGGATAATCTGAGGGCATCTGTCGTCAACCTAATTAAGAAAGCACTCCTCCTTCTGGACACCATGTTGGATCTGGTTTCTGGTATACAGAGGGTACACTGGGATTACTTCAAAAGAAGCCCCAACAGAAAGAATTCCCAGAAAATATTAATGAACTTCAAGACTAACTCTTTCAAAGAACATATCATGTCAAAGGCATTAAAGGGAAAGAACTTGAGTGTAGACTACCTTTCTTTTATGAATCAAGGGCTACACAAGATTGCCAATAGGAGTTGGTGAAGTTCTTTAAAGAATTAAGGGAATTGGGTGTCACATCTCAATTCAGCTTTCCAGCTAGTCTAAGGGTTATGTGGAACAAAAGCATGTACATTATAAGGGACCTGGAGGAAGTAGAGAATTTAATCGAGGAAATAGAGTTGCACAATGATTGAATTAGCACCATAGGGAAAGCTCAAATGAGCAGGAAGGAGATACTTGGGTAGAGTTTAGGGTGGGGATTCCCATGGAGGGATTTGGGAGCAGTGGAGGTGACTGGGTTGGTTAGGAGGGTGGTTGTGGAAAGGATGTGGTGCTTTGAGGAACTGGATGGGGCACATGGGGGAGCAAAAAATATTTTTAAAAGGGTGTCCTCAGTGGGACTGAGCCAAGAGAGGAGGGGTGAGAGAGCAAACTAGGGAGGGGGGCATTAAAATGAATGGCAGGGGACAGTAAAGTCACTTCTCTATAGATACTGACATGGGATGTAAATGACTTACGGGAAACGAGTAGGGGAAGAAAGATATTAGAGAATCTAAAACAATCAGAAGTCCAGATTATAATATTGCAAGAGACACTTCTCCTTCAAATGGAATGTGAAGAGATATTCAGGGCTCAAAGGTGGATTAGAAGCTTTGCCTGTACGGACCAGACATGTTGCACTTAGGAGGGTAGCCATTCTAATTAGAGGCAAATTTGGGGTTACACAAGGCAGACAGAGGTGGAAGATGGTTGAAGGTCAAGATCCTTATTAAAGGTTCCAGTTATGTAATCACAGTTTGTTATGGCCCGAATATAGACCACCACACCCCACTGCAGGCTCTTCACAACAAATCATTAGAAGTAATGGAACCTATAATACTAGGGGGGAGATTGTATTGTATTACTCGATCCCCCCTTGATACATCTTCTGGCAGGACAGCATTTAAACCCTCAAAGACACAATTACAGGTCAGAAAGAGGATTAAGGAGTTGGGTCTCTGTGATATATGGAGGTTAAAAGCAGAGAAGTTCAGAGAATTCACATTTCATAATAAGAAGTATAGAACTTTTTCAAGAATAGATTATTTTGAGTATCTGCTAAGCTCCCTAGCAAGGTAATGAAAGTGGCCCACTTACCAGAGCATTTATTGGACGACTCAGCAGTATTGCTTGAGTTTTCTTTAAGCAAGGGGGGAACCCTCAAGGTGGACTCTGGATAGGAAACTGTGGCTTGACCAGTCAGAAATTTATAAGCTGAGACAAGACACAGCCTGTTTTTAACATAAATTAAGGATTAACCTCTCCATGTAGTATGGGACTCCTTTAAAGCCTTTTAGGGGGTAGTATCATAAGCATGAGAGCTCATCACAATAAAGAAGCCAAGAATGGAAAATTGGCTGAGAGAATTGGAAGGCCTCAGTGGGTGAGACAGGAAACTGTGGCAGGAACTCAGGAGTGTGACAAACAGCATAGTGAGTCGTACAAGGTGAAGGAGAAGTTGGGCAGTCATATGGAGGTGATCTGGTACAGAAAATGGGAAGCAAACGTTAGAAATTTTAGTAGAAAATTAAAAAAATAGATAATGCACAACAGTGAACATTTTGATTGCCTTGCTAACATTGACAAATCCCAGCAGATTTTAATTCAACAGAAATGTTTCTATCATAACCTTTGCATGGCCTCTGCATGACACAAATCTCCTCTTATAACATAGAAAATTATAATATTTTATTCTTTCTATCCACCTGAGCTGCATTGGAATTTCAATACTTGCTAAACTAATCTGGATTATGGTGTGAGACTTATAACAGTGTCTTGTTTTTCAGAGAGTGAAGCACATAGGAAAATATTCCAGTGTTTTTAGATTAATGGTGATTGAAATAAAATGTGTTGCATGTTTAGATTGCTCTTTGTAAAAACCTACTATCTCAAGAGAAACTGTTCCGTTCTCAAGAAACCATAGCTCCTGATTGGCTGTCTAATACCTGGGATGAAACAAATTTGCTTAAATGTATTATTCATGTTTCAGCTACAGAAAGTGTTGCAAGGAAAGAACAGCTCTTAGCTTTTTGATAGGACCTTGAGACTCACTCTGAGACCCAGACTCTCTGAGCTCTTGACACAGAAAGATTTGCTTTCTGCATAGACTATTCTCTCTCAGAAGTCAGTTACAGTCTTCTTTATGAGTACTCATATCTTCGCAGACTACACTGCCTTTTACATCTGCTTTTCTGTTTTCATTACCTAAAATGTTTTACTTTAACTGATTTAGAATATTAGAATATGGATAAATTGTGGGACATGCTTTATGCAATGTTCTGTAAACTCTAATTGACTAACAAAGAGAAACATAAATCTTATGATAAAATAAAACTTAAAATCTATAGCTAAAACTCTAATTTTTGACTCCTGAAATAATATTAAATGTATTGTTCATGTGAATTCCAGCATGTACCCTACCCCAAGATACCCTCCTGGGGCTCTAAGAGGTGTGGAGTACTTTATGATATTAGGATTCTCCACTCTCCCACAAGGAGTTCATTTTGAGGGACATTCTTAGCTTGGAAAACCAAGATGTCTGGTACCAGAAACCTGATTAGAGAAATAAAAGATAGGAATACTGGGGAGAGGAGGATATAAGCCAGCGACATAGAGGAAGCATTAGCAGCCTTCTATCAGGACTGATATGCAGAGGATTCAGTGGTGAGAAAGAAGGATACAGAGGAATTACCTGGAGAAGACTTAGGGCCGTATTTATACTTTTTGGCGCACAACTGCGCCAACGCAGTTGTGCGTCAAAAAATTTAACGCCGGCTAACACCATTCCAAAGCGCCATGCGGGCGCCTTATTTATGGAATGACGTTAGCCGGCGGAGCTGCCTGGTGTGCGTCAAAAAAAATGACTTACACCAGGCAGCGCCGGCGTAGGGGAAAATGGAGCTTGGGCGTCAAAAAATGGGGCAAGTCAGGCTGAGGCAAAATTTTCGCCTCAACCCGATTTGCGCCATTTTTTTCGACTCCCAATCCCCATTGAAATGACTCCTGTCTTAGCAAAGACAGGAGTCATGCCCCCCTGCCCAATGGCCATGCCCAGGGGACTTAAGTCCCCTGGGCATGGTCATTGGGCATGGTCATTGGGCATAGTGGCATGTAGGGGGGCAAAAATCAGGCCCCACTATGCCACCCAAAAAAAAAAAAATAATACCTACCTGAACTTACCTTAAGTTCCCTGGGATGGGTCCCTCCATCCTTGGGCGTCCTGCTGGGGTGGGCAAGGGTGGCAGTGGGTGGCCCTGGGGGCATGGGAGGGCACCTCTGGGCTCCTTCCGAGCCCACAGGTCCCTTAACGCCTGCCCTGACCAGGCGTTAAAAAATGACGCTAAAGCGGCTGGACGTCATTTTTTTTGACCCGCCCACTCCTGGGCGTCATTTTTGCCCGGGAGTGTAAATACGGCGCACATGCCTCAGAGTCATTTTTTAGAATGGAACGCCTACCTTGCATATCATTAACGCAAGGTAGGTGTCCACGCTAAAAAATGACGCAAACTCCAAGATCTTTGGCGCTAGACGGGTCTAACGCCAAAGTATAAATATGGAGTTAGTTTTGCATCGGATTTGCGTCAAAAAAAGACGCAAATCCGGCGCAAACAGAGTATAAATATGCCCCTTAGTATTGAAGCTTGAATCAGAAAAGACAGTTCCTAATCAGGCGATACGGCAGGATGAGACAATGGAAGCCTTAAAAGTACGGAAACAAGGCAAAGCATCTACCCCATATGACCTACCAAGTTGACTGTAAATGGCCTTACAAGGTAACATCCTCCCAATGTATACTAGATCAGTGGATTATATTTTTTCGGGGATGGGGTGCTCCCACGGTCATGGGATGAAGCAGTAATTAGCACTATCTTGAAACCTAACAAAGATCCAAAGCTGAGTGAAACTTATAGGTCTGTGGTACTGCTGAATGGAGACTATAAGATTGTCACATGAATCCTTGTAAAGAGATTAAATAAAGTGATTGGAGGTTTTATATATGAAGATCAGAATGGCTTTATTAAGGGGTGCCAGTTGCATAGGTTAATGTACGGGTTTGTTGGCTCAATTTGATATGGCAACAATGTGGAATCTCCCTTTAGGCATCTTGACACAGTCAAGGCGTTCAACAGGGTGGGTTAGTCTAAATACAATATTGAAGGCAATTAACCTGGTTGAAGATTGATTGGCTTGATTCACAAAGATCCTATTGAAAGGGGTGCGATAAATGGAGGCCTAACAAGGGAGATCAGGATAAGAAGGGGAACTAGCCAGGGGTGCCCAATGTCTTCAC
Source organism: Pleurodeles waltl (assembly GCF_031143425.1). Lineage (NCBI taxonomy): Eukaryota > Metazoa > Chordata > Amphibia > Caudata > Salamandridae > Pleurodeles > Pleurodeles waltl. Next base: position 1,090,093,004 of record NC_090440.1, read on the forward strand.
TATAATTTAATCTATATATCAAGCCATTGGCAAGAAGACTGAGGAAGGAAGTAGCCACTGTGCCTTTCCATTGCAACACATGGGATAAGAAGGTCTCCCTATATTCTGATGACATACTGATTTATACATCGGTTCTGAGGAAGTCATACCCTTTTATACAGGAAACAATTAGGAGTTTGGGGAAAATAGAGGGGTACTCAGTCAAAACTAAAAAAACTGAAACTATGGCATGGAATACACCAAAGCAATATTTTTTAATAATGGGTGAGATCAGATATCTGGGGATTCAGGAGGTACAAGAATTAGATAAGATGGTACAAGTTAACTTCTTTGAGAAGTTGACAGAGACAAAAAAGTACATAAAGTGTGGATGAATCTCTCACTTACAATATACAGAAGTGCTAATTTAGTTAATATGTCAATACTTCCCAAGTTTACCTTTTTATTTAACTCAAACCCACTGAATTTCAAAAAGGAAGTGAACAGGTTTTTTGGACATCCAGGGGGTTTTAGAATCACCTCGAAGGAGCTATGCAAAAAAATATCAAAAGGGAGGCCTAGAAGTTTAAGACTTTCACTTATACTGCTCAGGCTTCTAGTGGAAAGATTGCAGAATCCTTTGGTCGGACCCAGACAAATCACAGATACATCTTTTGTTCGGGGCCAAGCTTAAGAACATGCTGCAAGGATATACACAGTTTCTGTATAGGTTTGGGAGCACTAAGGCCCAGATTTATGATAAAGTGGCACATCAGCTGTGATGCGCCATTTTTTCTGCGCCCCCCCCCCTTACCGGCACCTGACGACACCATGATTGCGCTGTATTTAACATATGCTACACCACAACAGTAGTTAGAACAATAGCGTCAACATTTCTGATGCTATTGTTGCACTTTGTTACACTACCGTTAAAAATGTTTACGCTACTGTAGCAAAGTGCAAGGAGGCCCATTGATTTTAATGGGTGCGTAATTTCAACACCTGCTGTGAGCAGACATTAAAAATTACAGAAAAAATGTTGCAGTGACATCTGCTAAATTTCACTGTGCCATTGTTTCGGGCCTCCTAGCGCCGGAACGCCCCCCTTGCATACATTATACCTGGTGCAGGCATAATATGGCGCAAGGGTTTACAAAGTGGTGCAATTCAAGCATTGCGCCACTTTGTATGTATCGCGTGGGGGAAATGCGACCTTAATGCCACATTATCGTCAAAAAAATTACGCTAATGTGGCACAAAGTGGCGCTAGGGCTTCTTAAATCTGGCCCTAAGTTCTTTAAAACGTGAAGCTGAAAATCCTGGGCATGGCAATCTAACTTTGGATGAAAATCAGAACAGCTCTCGGAATACCCTCCTATAGTGAGCATTCTCATATATGGAACTCGCCAGGTACCCTGGAAAGCCCAATTAGGCATGCCTTTACGGAACTGTGAATTTGAGAGCTGGGGCCAGCTTTTTCAGGAGGGGAGGCTGCACTCGTGGGAAACTGTTTGTACAAAATCTGTCTTTAGACTCTTCAGGTTCAAATACAATCAGCTGTTTAGCTGAGCCCAGAATGTGGCCAATTTTGTGAGTGGAGTTAACCTCTCGAATATCGGCAACAGGAAAGTCTCCCTAAAGAAAAAAAGGGCTTGAGGTATACTGGCTGTTCTTAGAGGAAGTTGACAGAGACTTTACACTGCAAGAGGAGTTATGGAGAAGGGATCACCCATCGCTGGAGATAGTCAATAAATGGCAAGTATCAATTTGCACTCTGCTTAAAACAGTTAAATTGGCACCCTTAGTAGGATCATCTCTTTTTACTACACAGAGCATCCTGAACGCCAAGAAAGCTATTGAAGGTGGAGACAGGATGAGAAAAGAGGTGCCTAAAATGTAGGTTGAAAAAAGCGGACAATGTGGACATGTTCCTACTGTGTCCTGGTATCCAGGTCTTCTGGCAGAAGGTGGGTAAGGCTCTATCCGGAATCACAGGTAGAGAACTTGAGGTAAGCCTGCTGTTGGTGTTTTTTAGGATCCCTGGGGAAAACATGTAAAGAGTCTCATTATCAAAGAAACAATTGCCCCTGCTATTCTATCTGGTTTTACTGGCTAGAAGGGATCTGTGCAAGAAATGGGTCTTTTTGAATTAGGTAACCAGCAATGTTGAATGACAAAGCTCTCACTCTTGAAGGTGGCATTGATTTGAGAGTTGTTGCTTTTGTGACTCAAGGGTAAGTATTTTCACTGCTGGTAACAGATTATGGGAAGAACATAGCATCACAAGAAGTAACAAGGAAAATTTTGAGGCTATGACTATTCCAAACTCATTATGCATCACCCTTTCTCTCTTCAAAAGTGTGTCAAATTAGACAGCAAATAGCTGTATCTCCATCATAAGATAAAAAGGGCAGGAAAACACACGAGTAAAGCATTCTACCAGCTCTAAAACAACATAAAATAAAGAAATGAATCAACCACATCAACTTCTGAAAAACAAAGTACTTCAAAGAATAACAATTTTACAACAACAAATTAAAAAACTTGTAGCTGAACGAGAGATATTAGTTTGTAAACATGTTCAAACACACCCAAAGAAACATTTAAAGGAAAAGTATATTCTAAGTCACCATCCACCACTAACCAGTAATGTAACAAGGTCAGGTAGAGTATGTAGGGTTCACCTCGATGAAAGAACAGAAGTTTGGTACCACCCTCAGCCAAATAAAGCAAATGTTGGGTAAAGATAAAGGGCTTACTCATCCTGGTCAGCAGCTTTACCTTCAGATGTAAAAGCTTGTGTTTTTTGGATACTTCTTTTCACGGTCCTAGAGTAGCCTTGAACTTCGCTCTTAACATCTCCAAGCACCATCTGGAGTCATATCTTTTTCAGGTAAGCTTGGCATCTTGTCCCGGGGGTTTAGAAATTTGTAACGCCCTTGTTTATCCAATGATTAAAAAAAAGCTCTTCCTAGATGCTTCAACTGCTGCCAAATATTCAGGAACCCTTCTGGAGGACCCAAGGCAGCTTTTTTCAGAAACTCCGTTTATTTACCCCTTTTCTTCTGTCCGCAGCCACAGTTTAAAGTAAGGAAGAGCTACTGACTTTGTGAAAGGGTCAGAGGAGCAAAATATAAACAGTGGGCCTATTACCTTTGTGAAGTGGTCAGGATATCTACAAAGATAAAGCGCATGCATTTTTTAATTAAAATTGGCCAATAATTATAATCAAATGCATATTTAATTAATTCATGCAGTACAATATTTAATAATATTCATTATCATTAAAGAATTTAATAAAGCTTTATAAAAAAATAACACGTTTTTGAGTCGTTTTTATTTACATTTAGATTTCTGGGGAAGGGAAGTGTGCCCCCCTCGCTGAGCCAATACAAGCCCTGGGCTCCTCACAGCCAAAATTAATTTAAAAGGGAGAGGGCATGTGGCTCAGGGAGAGGGGACACAAATGCCCTCTTCTTTTAAATAATTGCAGCCCTGGGGATAGGTTCACCAAGGCCTTTGGAGTCTCAGGGAGGGGAATGTGTGGCTCCTCCCTTTAATTTAGTGTTGGCACTGAGGGATGGAGGCATCTGTGTCCTCCTACAGGATCGGGGATGAGGGCCCACCACCTAAATAAATAAACGCACCACCCCAGGCCCTTGCCCACCCTGTGGGTTATTTTTTTAAAGCATCAGAGCCTGCACTTTTTTGTAAAATTTACAGCAGATTTGTTGTCCCCACCGCCATGCCTTTGGAGGCAGGGTATCCTACCCTGCTCCCTATATCTTTTTTTCCACCTTTCATCCAGGACTCTGGATGGAATCTCGGGTCCTAAAATGGCTGCTGCCACTTTGTTTTGATGTGGTGACAGCCAATCAGATCTTACCTTGAGATCTGTCAGCTCTGTGGATCCTCTGTGACATAAAATATGCACATTTCTTGAGGCTTGATTTCTCACAAATTACAGAACAGAATTACACCAAATCACAACAAAGTACACTTTCTGGACCAAGATCTAGTTCTCTGCCAAATTTGGTGTAATTCCGTTCAGCAGTGATTCTGATGGAAAATCAAATGGGTAAAACGTTGTGTCACAGTGCCCTTTCCTCAGGATCTGCATGCTGCTGAACAAAAGGTCCACCTTCCGGCGTCACCAACTCAGAAAGCTATTATAGCACAGAGTTATGATGAAGCCAGGCGGTGGGAAGGGAATTAGGGTAGAGAACTGCAGTGAGAGAGATCTGAAAAGAAAAGGTTAGAACAAATATGCATATACTCATTCATAACAGTATAACTCACCAACAGACTCTTGAATAAAGGCATCTCCATGATATCAGATTGAGACCCTTTGTGAATTGGAACAAGAACAAACTTCAACCTCTAAACCTAGAGATGGCAAGAGCTTTGGACTATGGACATACTCTGAATATCAATCATGTAACAATTATGCATTCATAAACATAAACGTTTGATCTCAGCCTAGAAATTTTCAAAGACATAAATATGTACCTCCCATATTATGCTTCCCAAAAAACAATGAAACTATAATTTGCTTATCTCTGAAACGTTTTCACATTTACTATCTAGGCCTGAAAGTTTTAATCTTTGAAGTTGAAGCGCTTTGTTCGTTGGGCAGAAGCGCCTTGCTTGTTGTTCATGAAGCGCCTTGATCATCATACATGAAGCGCTTTATTCAATATGCCAGAGAGCGCTTTTACTTGCTTTGTCTGAAGCGCTATGCTCGTTATGCTAAGGGGCGCTTTACTCATGTGGCCTGAGGCATTTCAATCCTCGCGTCAAGACCGCTTTACTCATGTGACCTGAAACGCTTTGATTGTCATGCCAAGGGCGTTTTACTCATGTGGCATGAAGAGCTTTGATTGCCGTGCCAAGGGTGCTTAACTCATGTGGACTGAAGCACCTTGATTGCCATGCCAAGGGCGCTTTACTCATGTGGACTGAAGCGCTTTGATTGCCGTGCCAAGGGCGCTTTACTCATGTGGACTGAAGCGCCTTGATTGCCGTGCCAAGGGCGATTTACTCACGTGGACTGAAGCGCTTTGATTGCCGTGCCAAGGGTGCTTTACTCACGTGGGCTGAAGCGCTTTGATTGCCGTGCCAAGGGCTCTTTACAAGTGTGGCCCGAAGTGCTTTGCTCGTTGTGCTAAGGGGCGCTTTACTCATGAGATCCGAAGCGCTTTGATCATCGCGCCAAGGCCGCTTTACTCTTTGACCTGAAAACGCTTTGCTCGTCGTGCTAAGGGGTGCTTTACTTTTGGAAGTAACAACTCCCTTCAAGACTGGGCTCATCAAGACCTTACCACTACGAGTACGACCTACTCGTATCTGAATTCACCATGGAAACAAGGACACTCCGATTTACTGTCAATCTGCCATGCAGGACATCTACTCTTCTTCAGAGGAACCCCCACGATGTCTGAGTGCATCGAAGTCTTCAAAATAGTGAGCAATGTGCTTGGGTGTGGCTGGGCTTTATAGGCCTGCCACACCCCAAGATGGCCGCTGCCTCTAAAAACCTGGGAATTGTAGTCCATTTCTAAAATAGCACTGATAAGTGCATCTTGTCCACCAATGTCTTGACCCTGCAGCTACATGAGCTTTACCACAGGGCAGGGGACGCTGATGACCACTTTTAGAACAAGAGGGGATGACAAGTGGTGCGCATGAAGCACCGCAAATACGTGCAGCGGAGTTTTGGGCGGGATCTAGACCGCTCACAGCTTTATTACTGACACGTTGGGACCCCCTTTTCTAGGCATCCACTTGACAGATCACCCCAAAACTTTTCAGGTAGGAGCTGATGTGGGTGAGACTCGTTAAACAGTGCCAAAGTTATAGGCAAATCAAAAAATGTCTTTCCTATGGAAACATGGTCTAACTATAACTACCCAGTGGTGATTGCCACTGGGTAAGATAGATAGATAGATAGATAGATAGATAGATAGATAGATAGATAGATAGATAGATAGATAGATAGATAGATAGATAGATAGATAGATAGATAGATAGATAGATCATTTCTTTGAGGGACCCCATCCCTTTTTGAATTTACTCCTAACTTTCTTTACCACTACCCACCTCTAAACATTAAAATGTACTAAATTTACCACTTACCATGAATAAACCCTAAAATTACCATTACCACCCTCTAGCACTACCCACCAAAAAACTCTAAACTTAACCTAACCACCCTTTACCACTATCCACCCCTAAACCCTAAAATGACCCTTACCAACCTTTACCCCTCCCCACCCCAAGCCCTAAGTATACCCTTACCAATCTTTATCACTACTCACCTATAAACTTTAAAATTACCCTTACCACCATTTACCACTACCTACCTCTGAGCCCTAAACCCTACCTAAAGGCTGTTTCCCACTATTTCATTAACAACATACACTGCCACTGAAATTATGGGATTTTGGAGCTGAGGCTGTTTTGGCATAATTAAGGATTTGCCACATTAGCCACATAATCCAACATCTGCTGCATAAATTGCAAATGTTTTTTTCCAACCTAAACTGGATCAAAAATTACTAAAAAAATGGAGATATGTATTTGTGTGTAGGAAGCTGGCTCTTTATATAGTATACCAAAACGAAGTGTGCTGTGTGGAGAGTCCAGGTATCACCTTAGTAGTGGGCAGGGCTTTCTTTAAAAATCCCAAGTGCTATATTTGTGGTAGGGTGGTCTAGCAGCTAGGCTAATCGAAGGGGAGTGTTAGACATTTTCTGCATGCACATAGTCAATAAATGACACACACACTCAATAATAAAACCCACATCAATTTAGCAAAATACCAGACATTTTTATATATTTTTAACACCAAGAACGTTGTTATTGGTTAAGTACTTTTCAAGTTAGCAGTTTTGAAGTATACACCAAATACACTTGCATTGACTTTAATGCAGTAATGTTTTCCTATGGGAAAAGAAGCATATCCGCATACCGGTAATTGGCAACGACTTACAGGACTGTTCTGGAGTTAAAGTAAGTAAAGGGGAAGGTCCAAGGCAGCACCAACAGTTCACCTCAGTTGGGTCTGGGGCATCCGGGTGAAGAGGTGCTTTTCAGTGTCAGGTGCCCTAATGTTATCATATGGGAAAGACCATATACTGCATATAGTACTTGGCACTGACTTATAGGACTGTTCTTCTGGAGTTAAGGTAGGTGTGGGGCAAGGTCCAAGGCAGCACCAACAGGTCACTTCAGGAGGCCCTGGGGCTTGCTAGTGCAGAGGTGCTTTAATGCAATGGGTGTCCCATTCCCTTTAATAGGAAACAGTCCTGGGGAGAAGAGGCTACAAGTGGGAACTGGGTGACCAGTCAAGTTGAACCCAAATGGTGGCTCACGTCCCAAGGGTTTTGGGCATACAGGGCCACCATCGGTCCACAGCAACTCGGGCTGGGGGCGCGTATGCAGTGGTGCTTTGTACAGTAGGGTCACGTCGTGAAAACTCCTCGAGATTCTTGGTTCCCGCACAAAAGAGGCTTCAAGCGATGACTGGGGGACCAATCTGGTCAGAGCCAAGGTGGGGATCAGCTATGGAGAGTATCAGGACCTTTTTGGGTCCATTGGCCGACTTGGACTCGGGCTGGGAGGCTCAGGAACATTGGTGCTTTTTGGTGTTGGGTTTTCTACGATCTGCGGCTCGCATGGTTCTTCTTGGGTACTTGCCAAATGCAGGGGAGTAGCTCTGCCACTCCTCAAGTGATGCTGGTTGTTCCTTGAAGTGTTGTCAGTCCTCCCAGGCTTTTGAAGGCAGAGCAGCTGTAGGATAAGTCGACTTTGGTGCAATTGTCGAGGACAGCAGGCAGCCTGGCAGGGTTGGGGGCAAGTCATTTGCTGCTCTTCGGTTCTTGCTTTTCACAGCTTATCAATGTCTTTTTTTTGCCTATGTCAGTAGATTCTAAGTTCCTGATGTCGGGGAGCAAACTAAATGCTAGATTTTGGGGCAGTAAGGGAAGGGAAGGGTTTTAGCCAGTGAGCTACTTACCGTTGGGGTCACTACACCCCTTATATGATCACTTCCTGTGGGGAGTGTACATAACCCTGTCCCAGAGTTTCTAATTTCACCACACACAAGATGGTGGAATTCTCATTTTCATGTTCACTTCAGGTTGGCCACCATAGTGGTGTGACCAGTCTGACAGTATAACACGCCTCCTGACTGTTCAATTTCCCACCTGCCCTGGTGCCAAATGGGCCTCAGAGCAGGGGATTACCTCTCCCAGGTCTGGAGAAAACCAGGGTCACATATGAAAGTTGGCAGGGACTTTGAAGTCCCTGACCTTGGTATGCAGATTTTCTAATCATGATAACACCTTCTGCAAGAGCAGGCATTGTTTATGACCTCAGAGAGCATGGGCTCTCACCTCCAGGGGGTCAGAAACTCATCCGTGGTAGCAGGCTATTTGAGAACAGTCAATCAGTGCACTAGAGGGCTAGAAAGGTTTCAGGGGGCACTTCTAAGGTGTCCTCTGGCTGCATGTCATAATAAATCCAACACTGGCATCAGTACAGGTTTATTCAGACTGGGGGGTAATTTCCAGTCTGGTGGTCACTAGACCGCCAGTCTTGCTGATGGCGATCAGACCGCCGCCAATGCGGTGGTCTGAGCATCACATTACAACTCTGGCGGTCCGGCCGCCAGGGAACTGCCAGCTCTGCCAGGATCAGAGATCCTGGTGGGGGTCCTAATCTGCCAGAGCAGTCCTGCAAGCAGCGCTGCCTTGGGGATTGCGACCCCCTTCTCCGGCAGCAGTTTCATGGCGGTACAACGCCATGAAAATGCTGGCAGAGAATGGGTAGCACTGCCCATACACTTGCATGGGCAGTGCAGGGGTTCCTCTGGCCAGCACCCTTGCAATGTTCAATGTCTGCAAAGCAGGCAGTGGACATTGCGAGGATGTTGGTGCACCCTGCAGGCTACCACAGTGCCACTAGCTCGATTATGATCTGAAGACAATGCTGTAGCCTAGCGGGAAATTCTTAATGGGGCAGGTGGGGAGTAAGCCTGTGTGGCAGCAATCTCCCCGTCGGAAGGTCGGCGGACAGTAGAAACCGTCCGCCAAACTCATAATGACCCCCTAGGTGTTTGATACCAAACATCAAAGGTTCAGTGAAGACATTATGTTGCTGGGTAACTCGTTTTGACCGGTGCCCTGTACGTACCCTAAGAAGGCTTCCCTGCTCATTTGTATTATGTAGCCATGGCACACGACATTACAGGGGCATAAGTGCTCATGCTGATATTTATGTCTTCACATGTGCTACAACGCCCCCTGCCTTAGGGCTGCAAGGCCTGCTGTGGGGGGTGACATACATATAGCCCATGCAGTGCCTTTGGCATGGCTTACTGGAGTGTGCCATGGCCTGTTTTCAAGCATGGTTTGCACCAAGTCACGCTGTCTGCCATGGCTGCCTGTGTATAAATTTGTCTGTGGGTCCCTTAGGATTGAATAAGACAAACTTCAAACCTTAGGGACACTCTTTAGTACTCATGCCATAGGTACCAGGGGTACCATTTACTAGGGATTTATAGGGGTGCTAAAGTCCAAGCCAGTCAGGTCACAATTATACTTTACTTATTTTAGGGGAAAGAGCACTGTCACTGAGGTCTTATTAGCAGACCTCAGTGCACTGTCAGAGTCGAAAACCAGCATCTATCTAGTAGTTCTAAAGAGGAAAAGGTGCGGGGATCCCTGCAAAGAAGTACCGTTTCCTACATTGTGCACGTTTTTGGAAGACCCATCAGAAAGGTTAATTGGTCATCTTTCAGTTGCTTATTTATGTATTTGGTTACATTTTTGACCAGAGAGTATTACCATGTGTATGAATTACAAAATAATGAAGTAATACTAAGAAATGTGCCGCAATATGCTGCATAATTTGCCTTTTATTGTTGTGTAATTTAGTCAATCCTGCAGAATAATTTGGTGCTCCCTTGCCGCATAATTTGAGTGACCCTGCCGATATCTTTCTGTTAAAGCCAAGGAGTAGGCATCTGCGTGCACCTAGGTGCGTGCTCCATCTGCCCAAATTAGAACATACCCGAGGAACAGGCAAAATATTCATTAAAACAAATATATAGTGGTGAGAAAAGAAGAAAACATCATCATTTAAAGAAGAACATATCACAGCAGTGCTTCAACCCACTTGTTCATCCAAGGGCCCACTTCAAAACACTACACTCTCCAGTTGTTTTCTCCAAGGGTCCAGTTAAAGGGGATTAGTGTAGTCCAGCCGTGAGACGATGATCGCACTCATTATATTATGGAAGTCCAAAAAGATTTCTAAAACGAATCAAAGTTGTGTAGGCTAAATTTTGTTGAAGCCGCTTTTTCTTGGTACAGTGCTGATCTCATAAGCAAATCCTTTTCCGTGGGGATTATCATCATAGAAGCCGTCCTCCTGATACGAATTTCCCTGAACAGTGTTTGTTGCTGGTTTTTAAACATTACTCGGATACGCCTTCAGTTGCTAGGGAAAGGCTGAAGTAAACCAAACGGGCATTGTGGCTGGAGGCCAAGTCCAAGCCAGAGCTCGCCCCATTGTATTGACTGTTTTGGTATAACGCCTGTTCATCGAGCCCTTCGGGTGTCTCATTTGCTTCAGAGGAGCTTTGTCTCCTTTGAAAGTCGGCAGTTAAATATTTATCGGCTTAACTGAATTACTGGTGCGTTCTGTGCCTGACGACTTCTTTGTCGTGTTCCTTCAAGCGAAAATATCTTGCTCGGGCCTAACAATACACAACGCCACGCATGAGGGGAGTTTCTTGCGTGATGTCTAATCAAGAATGAGGAGTTCGTTTTTTGCTTGGTCACTGCTTCAGAGGCACCCACACCAAACAGCCTCTCCTCGAGAAACCTGAGTGACCTCCGCACAACGCTTGCAACTGATAATAAACAGTTTACCAAGAGACTGAGACTGGCTACTGTTTGCACAATTGAACTACGTTCTCTTCTGGGTTATTTTGTAGTGGTGTTAGGAAGCTAGTGCAGGCGGGAATACATATTAATAAGAGCCTACATTTAAAGGAGACCAAATTGTTTTTTACGAAGTTTATTCATCATAAATCCATATCAACTATTTAAAATAAACATATCTTGTGCCTGGGCAGAACTAGCGGAGTTTCAATCTGCAGGATCCAGCGGAGTTACTTAAAAAATGCACAAGATTCCATGGAGTGCCGCGACAGGCGGAATTCTGGTGCATCACGCTGCTTGTACTGATTTGTAAAGCCAGGAGCTTGTCAAACGCTGTAAAATAACTGCAATGTGCAACACGTGGCACACCAGAGGGTACTACTTTTTTCTGCCACTCAAGCGGCAGGTTTCTCAGCGCACGTGGCGGCTTTCACAACGTGAGCTGTAGCGACCTGATGCAACCGTCCACCGTGAAGCAATCTAGCGCTTGAATTTCTTATGCGCACTCAGCAACTTAAAATTGGCGAGCTCACGAGAAACAACTCCGTCACACGGAGGTTGGCAAGGTGTTTCTGGAACCCTGCGCTCCAAGCGGAGTGGGCAAAACCGATTCAAAGAAGAAAATAGCATTCCGTAACTTTATTGATATAGTTCTGAAATCATAGATTCATTCTGAAATAGTCTTAAAAAATAGTACTTGTAGCGTTACACTGACTGTCAGTATCCCCTTGGCTTGCAACAGGTCGCAATGCTGAGACCCAAAATGATTAATCCTGGGCATTTAGTATGCATGTTTAGCAAAGCTTGGGAGTTAAGGGAGGGTTTGGTACATTTTGGCACCAGAGTAATTGGATTCAGTCAGGCACCTCTGACTGCCACTCCAGAACACGCTGCAAGTTAAAGTCTGTCCTTGAAACATGTCCATCAACACTCTCTAATGAAGGAGGCGCTTGAAGATTTTGTTCTGTTCTCATACAGTGTAGCAAACGTTCTGTTTGATGTATTCTAGGTTTAAATGTACTGTCTTCTTAGGTTACCTCAAAAGATAGGATTAGAATTTGCTCATATTCCACTTTGTATGCATTTAGTATCATTTATACCTTCAAGCATGCTAGAGTAGTAAGCGTGAGCAACGTGAATTCGTATAGAAGGTCAAAAGGCACTTTAATAAAAGTTACATAAATGCTGAAAATGGCTACAATGGATTATTGTTTCTGAAACCAATCAACACAATTAACTACTATTTGTCATTGTGGAATGACTCAAAATATCACAGAAAATTACACGTCATCGTTGAACTAATCTGGGCATCATTTGTCCCATTCTAAAAGACACACCAAAGGTATATATTTATATCTCATAATCCTATCACCAGTACACTCACATCACACTCATGATGAATGCTGATTCCACCCAAATGTAGACTTAAAAATAACATCTGACCATAATATCATGGTTAAAATATCAAGAGTACCAAACTAGTGTGAGCACAATCACCAAAGGTAAGAATATTATGCTTTACAATAACGTCAAATTGCAAAATATTCTTACCATAATTTTATTGTTATAATGTTGACTTATAGTAATTCATTATTTTTCACTTAATTAGTTATGATTTTGTGAAAATGTATTAGTATGTATTGTTTAAAAAATACAGTAGGGTATAATATTTTTACAGGTTTGGCTTGTTGGGGGTTTGGGTTGGTAGTGTTTGTACAGTTATATATTAGTTAATTTTAAATGACTATTGTGTTAATTACTTGTTATTTTGCATTGTTGTTTATTTGTTTCTGTGTTTAATAATTATCTAATTATGTAAACAACTTTAAAGTTGTGGTGTTCACTGGGATTTTTTTTTAATCGTGTTTTATGTACAATATATAAAGACGTGAAAAGATTACTGTGGTAGTCATTAAAACAATCATATGGGAAATATTTCTTATTTGTTTAACTCAATTAAAAAAACATTTAAAACAAATGTTTTTATGAATTTTTAAAGTTTGCGACATGTATTGGATTTGGATGGGTAGTATTATTTTTAAAGTGTATACTAATTATTGTTATTGGTTTAATATTTTTTATTTTTTGTTAGTTTAATATTAAAAATTTGTAATGACTGGCATTGATACTTTTATATTTACCTTTTTTATATTTTAAAATTATTCACTTTTATTTTTGGAGATGTGGGGCTGACTGGTAGATTAGGTGGACAGTCTGTCAATAAAATATATAAACGTTTTTATTCATTAATTTAGCTGTAAATTATGCTAATCTTTTCTTTTTTATTTGGCTTGTTATTTTTTTTTAATTCTTAAAGTATGTGATTATAATATTATTTTCTATTGGTTGGTTATTGTTTGCTATTTGGATTAGTCTTATACTTTCAAGGAACCTATTCAGTGCACTTACTCCAAATTCTTTGTAGGAGAATAAATACTTAGGGGTTAAATATGATTATTAGTGTTGGCATATGAGTTCATGTGAATTCATACAGGTGGTTGGTGGGATGGTGGATAGGTTAAAGCACATTAGGTATTGCTAGGGATATGGTTTTAAGGATGGTTCTAATCTATGAGGGGCAGTGTTGGCAATTTACAGAATACAAAAATAGAGAGAAGACAGCAGACTCACAACATAAACTGAAATAAAAACTTGCACAAAACACTGAGGGGCAGATTTATGGAAAGTGGTGCTGCACTGAGTGCAGCGCCACTTTCCCTGCGCCCCTTGGCATTCCCCAATACCGCCACCATGTGTTCTTTGTATTTAAAATACGGCGCACCATGGCACAGGGTAGGGGGCAAATATGTCATTTTTTATGACGCTATTGATGTACTCTGAAGCAGTAGCGCCAAAATATTGGCCCTACTCCTGCAGAGTACATAGGGGCCCATTCTTAAGAATGAAAGCCCCTTTTTAAAGCCTGCTCTTAATGCCATAATAAATGGCACAAGGAAATCTCAGAGATTTCCTTGCACCATGTTTCCGGCTCCCCTAACGGGAGAACGCCCCCTTTGCTCTACATTATGCCTGGGGCAGGCATGCATTGCGCCACTCTGTAAATACGGCGTGAGGGTTTGCGTCGCATAAATAACATTAATGTGGCGAAAGGTGGCTCTAGGGGCCAATAAATATGCCCCAAATTGTTAGAAATGGGGTTTCTGGTGGGCTAGGGTATGCACCTAAGCCAGGCAGAACCCACCCACTCTAGTCAGGGCGAGGGAGTTACACACCAAAGAAAACTCCTGCTCCCGCCCTTGGTAGCTTGGCACAAGTAGTCAGGCCTTTCCCGAGGCAATGTGTAAAGCATTTGCACAACACATAAAACACACATGACACACTATCCCCACCACAAAGGAAACACAACACCAAGTTAAATATAAATAAACTGTATTGTACACAACATCATTAGACCAAACTAAACATGTCAGTAATACCCTGCTACCCAAGCAGTTGTCACTACATTACACAGTACCGTTACCCTGCAGAACTCAGCAGTAGTCACATATAACACACTGGTTACCTATTATTCTGCATCATAAACAATAGTCAGGAAAACATTACAAAAATAATACACATATCACAAGATCCTCATAAATGCCAATACCAGGAACATTAAAAAATACATGGCACATCATAAAAACAGTTTAGCATAACATTCCCAGAATACCCATTAAAGGAACATCAGAAAGAATATATGGCAAGTCAGGGAAACACTTTAGCTTACATGCCCATAACAGGAACATTAGCCATTAAAATGGTACCTGTCTTTTATGTGGGAGGCACCTTTATGCGGGTTCCACGAAGGAAAGGGGGGCCCCAGCGCTCCTTGGCGCTAAAACAGAGGTTGCTTTATGACTGTGGAGGGAGGTGGCATGCACCCCCTCTGTGCTTCTACAAGGGCCACCCTTGAGGCCTGCGCCTGAACTGGGTGCCCACATTCCCTGCAGCCCTCCCAGGGCCACAACCAGCCCGCCCGGGGGGAGCAGAGCCACAAGAAGAAGGGGCCTAGTGGTGCAGGGGGCCTCCGTTGAGGCTTCCTCCCCGCCCGTGACCTCTGTGTGCAGATGGGGGCCCAGTGGGGCGGGAGGTCTCCAATGAGACCTCCTCCCTGCCGGTCCTCACAGCACTCACTCACTGGAGACTCGGTGGAGCGGGGGACCTCGAATGAGGCCTCCTCCCCGCCCATCCTCTCAGCTCCTTGACTCGCCCTTACCCAATCTGGTGCGCGAGTCAAATGCAGCCTGCCCGGGCCACAGCAGTGATCCTCGCACTGGTTGGAGCTGTTTGGTGCCCTAGGGGTGGTCCTCGAAGCGTGCTTTGCCCCAGGGGCACCGTTGGAGCACGCTCGCTCCAGTCTTCACTTGGTGGTGCCCCGGGGCCACAGGACATGGCGCGCTTCTTACCTGCGCATGCTTTGTAACGCCCGGGTTGAGGCGGTGATTTTCAGTGGTGGTGGAGAGGCAGCACTTCCAACTCGCTTGAATAAAACAGAAGGCGCTAGACTCTGCACAAGGAAGGCACTCTCCAGGTGCTTCAGCTCACCACAAGAAGAGGCGCTCCCAGGGTGCCAGCAGCACATAAAGCGATTCTCCCAGCGCCATATCATAAGAATGAAGTGCTCCTCATGCGCTTCAGGCAGGCAATTACAGGGGTCAAGGGCCACAGCATCCAGCCCCTGGGGACATACAGATGGAGCACAGGGCGGCAGGGCCCAGCAGCAGGCCAGCACAAAGGGGATGCAGAGAGTGGCAGTTCCTCCAAGTGACCCAGCAGGTCACAGGTCAGCACAGCAGCAGCAGTCCAAGGCGATTCCTGGTGAGTCCCTCCAACAGCATTATGTGTCCAGTTCCAAGTATGTTTCAGTGTCAAGTGTGTCTCTTTTTCATGGGGAAAACCTCCTCTTCTTATGCTCAGTTTTGCAAAGGTTTAACAAAGAGCAGGAGTGGAGGCTTTAACCAGTTACAACTGGTTCCAGGAGTCTCCCCTTTCCCCTTCAGCACAGGCTCCAGACTTCATTTGGGGGTAAGCAACCCCTTTTTCTGGGGCCAGGGCACAGCCTTTACAAATTCAGGTGTGCCCGCCTCCCCTTCTCTCAGCCCAGGAAGATCATTCAAAATGTAGATGCACCTCAGTGACACCTCCACCTGGCCTGTGTACAGTATGCACAAAGCCCAACTGTCACTCTGCCCAGACGTGGATTGGAGTCAAGCTGCAAAACACCAGAGTCGTAAGCACAGAGAAATGCCCACTTTCTAGAAGTGGCCTTTCTATAGTGGTAATACAAAATCCACCTACACCAGTAAGTAGCATTTCTCACTACCATTACAACCATACCAAACATGCCTACCCTACCCCTCATAAATCAGACAGTACCTCCTAGACACAAGGCAGGGCATTTCCAATACAATCCTGTGAGAAGACAGCACTCACAGCAGTTAGAAACCAAATAGGCTGTTTGTCACTACCACAACAGGACACACAGCCAGGCACATGTCCTGCCTTCTACATATATAGCACTGTGCCCATAGGGCTAGCTAGGGCCTACATTAGGGGTGACTTACATGTACTAAAAGGGGAGTTCTGGGCCTGGAAGTAAATAAAGTGCTCAGAGTCCTAGAGCCAACAGCAAGAGGTCACGAAAAATAGGAGGAAGGAGGCAAAAAGTGACAAGTCCAAAACTTATCAAGCCTGATTTTAGTATGGGAAGGGGACTGGATGGACCTTGATCATTAGAGGGTAGTGCATGGAAGGGCATCACTTTGAAGGCAGTGAAGCCAGAATGTCTGTAGCACTCATCTTTTTGAACATGATCACATGGATTCTCTGATGGATTATGTTGGGAATAATCACCCCTTAACCAACTCTCGTCTTTAAAAGCTGTACATAGCAGGTGTTACAAAAAGAGCAGATGATAGACAAAATGCCAATCAATGCAAATATTCGCCCCCAGTCACAAAGATCTGGGTTGAATCCATTGTTTTTTTGCTCATCACACCACCCCAGTTTGAACCCAGCCATATGCAAATCAGTCTTGACTCTGTTCCCCATGGGAACAGTCCAGCCTGAACTGCCGAACCTGGTCCTTCCACAAGCATCCTGTAACCGGTTTAAAGGTATCACCCTTCAGAAGCCAGGCTAGCTTGAGTCCAGTGGCACAGTGAGGAAGGTACCCACGTTTGAACATACCCTTCCCACTTAGGGCGACAAATGCAAAAAGAACGGATGACGGATGGAATGCTGACCAATGCAAAAATTCATCTCTGTCACAAAGATCTGGGTTTCATCCATTGTTTTTTTGTTCACCACGCCACCCCAGTTTGGACCCAGCCACATGCAAATCAGTCTTGACTCTGTTCCCCATAGGAACAGTCCAGCCCGAACTGCCAAGTCAGGTCTACCCTGGAACAAAAACAAGCATCCTAGGACCAGTTTCAGAGTATTACCCTTCATCAGCCAGACTAGCTTGAAACCACTGGAGCAGTGAGCACGGAACCCACGTCAGGGCATACCCTTCCTGCTTAGAGCAATGAATGCAAAAAGAACAGATGATGGACGGAATTCTCAACAATGCAACATTCACCCCACTCACAGAGATCGGGCTTAATCCATAGTTTTTTTGCTCACCACGCCACCCCAGTTTGGACCCAGCCATATGCAAATCAGTCTTGACCATGCTCCCCATGGGAACAGTCCAGCCCAAATTGACAAGTGTTACTACAGTACCCACTTTAATGGAATGGTTTTTATGAACCTCAGAGAAGTTAAAACTGAGCTGGCCCAATCATGCAGACATTAGCATTGAAAGGCTGACACAATCTTCCTGGAATATGTGGTGTGAAAGGGACAGACACCGACCAAGTGATTGAGGGATAGAAGAAGCAAATACTTCATAGGGATGTAATGAAGGTCAGAGCTTGCACCCAAGAGAGATGTTATGATGGTAGGAGCAGATAAGTACCAGGGAAGTATGGAACAGCAAGTAGCTATCAGGCATGTGCAAGATGCCAGGATAAGTTGCCTAGTAATGGGGATGCCTGGACCAGGTATGTACAAAGAAAGTGTGGGATGGAAGGAACAAGTATCTACAAGATATGTGTTTGCCAAGGTGCCAAGGGTCACACCAAAAACAGATGTGTGACATGGTGACTCAGCAAGGATATAAGGGATGCAAGGAATTGATATCAACCAATGATTTCTACTGAATGGGAAAAAATAGCAAGCAAAAGCAGATAATTGCCTGGAATGTGAATGATGGGTGAAGTAGGTTAAGTGTGAGGAATGTGAGTGATGGCAGTTCAGATGGCCCATGGCACCCCCTCCAGTTTTTTAAAACACCCCCAATGCCCCCGGGACCTTGCCTACCTGGGGGCTATTAAAACAACAAGTGCAGGAGACCATGCTTTTTTTTTACATTTTCATAAAAATGCGTGGATCCACCTGCAGAATTTCCTGAAATTTTAAACAAAAATACTTTTTAGCCCTGGCAGGGTCCCAGGGGGACCACAGGACCATGACAAGTGGGGTAGCATATTTCTACCTTGCCACCTTTTCTTTCTTTCATGTTTTTGTCTTTGGGACTCTGCTGAAGCTGAAAACCAAAATGGCTGCCAACACTTCCTGATTGAGGTGTTGGCAGCCAATTAGATATCAGCACGAGGAGGAGCCGCATCCCTAGATATCTTTATTTGTTTAACCTTCACTATCTCTAAAACTACTGAACGGATTTACATTAAATCAGAAAACAGCATGAGCTGCACACCAAGATCTAGCTTCTTGCCAATTTGGTGTAATGCCATTCAATGGTTCGGCTGCTGTCGAGTCTAAAAACCCTATGGCAATTAACATGGGAAACACACTTTTTTTGACCCCCCCCTTTCTTCTCGACCTCTGCTTGGCAGATCGTCTTGAAACTTTCCATGCCGAACAAGATCCTATAGGACACTTTTTTTTGGAAACTTTCAGAATGATTCATCAAACGTTGCAAAAGATATATTAGGCAAGTCATAAAACACTTTTCCTATGGAAACTCGTTCAAAACTATAACTGCCTTCTGGTGACCGCCAGTAGGTAACACATATATATATTTTAGCATGGACGCACGCATAAAGTATTAACATTCCATGGAGCAGGTGTTAATACTTTATTGTGCATGCTATAACACTTGGGAACAGGAATGCATTTCAGCACTTGCTACCTTATTAACCTGTTCATCAACATTTTGACCTGGCTTTTAACCCCACATGTGACTAATTTTGACTTTAAAATGTGATTCTAAAGCAATACTTTTTAGATGCTTTGCTCACTGGTTAACTTCCTATTTGCATAGAACATTCAAATGAACTTATTTTATGAAATTATCTTTCAGTGCTTTCAAAAATTATCCGTCAAACACATATGGAGAGATAGGGCAGGTTCAGTTCCCCATACTACCTCCCTGCGACATGCATCATCAACACAAAAATATGGGGAACTTGGTGGACAGCCCGGTCTAGCCTATTCGACTGATGATCAGATCACTGCTGTAGTGTTCTAATTTAGGTGAGAGGTATGGTAGTGGTAGCTATGTACTGTGGGAGGAGAATTCCTCCTTATGGAATAGCTGGTCTTACACACATTAGAGTGTCATGCTTCATCATTTGACCAACTATCCCCACCCAGGTAGGATGGTACCACCTGGGCAGACTCAACCTTGTCATTAAAGGAACTCTGAGGGAGTGCTGAAATGATATCTTTCTGGTTAAAGTGGGGATCCAGTTGAATGAAAATATAAGCTAAAATTACCAAACAAAACACCAGTATATCTTACACCTTTTATAGTGGTGTTTGTTGGTAAGGTGAAAAACACAATTGGGACGCGATTGAGTACAATGATTCATAGTGTCACCATATTCCTAATTGCCAACACGTTTCTGCCCCCTTGTCTAGCCGAACTGGTCTGGGGCATTTGTCAGGGCCTGGGATCCCTCCTATATAGAGGGTAAGTGCCTATCCTACACTAAGAGTGAAAGGCACCACTATAATGCAAACTTGGCCTACCTGAGGGATAGCTCATTATGGGGTCACCTATAAAGGAAAGGGAAAGTAGCATGAATTAAAATTACAGACACAACTGACACATGGTGCATGAAAGTAGTCGCGGCAAGCCACGACACTCTATGTGTGAAACAATCATGTTAAAGGTGAACACACACGTATGCAAATTTAAAATAAAATTAATGTTTGACACCTCAACTAAAAAAACATATTGGCTTATTCTCTTACCATACAGGAAAAAGGCAAGTTGCCCCTTGTAGTGACACTCTGTGAGAGGATAACGGTCCAAATCAGGGGGAGTCCGAATGCAAGGAGTAGTAAATATAACGTATATTCCGTAGTGTGAAGAGGATCAGAGTCAACTTAAATAGCGAGAGCACAAGGAGAATTAATAAGTGTCCTATAGGGGTGTAAATCAGGCCCCATGCATGGTGGTCGCTATGCTTAAAGGTTAATAAGGGAATGGAAAATGTAAAACAATGAGACAAACTACTAGTGTATCTCCCATAAGAGTATTAGAGGTTTGCTTGTATCCAAAGTCACCATTCATGATACATACCCCAATATAAAAGAAAAACAAGAGTATATGGTTAAGGTTTTTCTGCTTTTTTTCTTACTTTCCCTCTTTTTCTCTGTCTTTGCTTCTTTGTTTCCTGCGATTCCTCGTATCTCTACTATCTCCCTTCCAATTTCCCCTGCCACCTCTTATCTCCCTGCATCTATTTTTCCCCTTTCCTCTCTCCTTCCCCTCCTTCCTCCCTTCTTTTGCCCTTCCCCTTTCTTTCCCTTCCAAACCACAATAACCCATCCCAACGCCCACCCCCCTCTCCTCATTCCCTCCCCCCTTCAGGCACATTTCTTCCCTCTGTTGCTCCATTTAACAACCGTACATTTATTTCTCCAGCGCCTGTTCGGGCGTTCTATGAGAGACTCTTGGAACTTCAAATCCCATGAGCCTCAGCACTGGGGTGACGTGCCTCGTACACACCCATGGAGCGCGCGAGTCGCGTCACCCTAAGTGACAGTCAAGTGCATCGGGTTATTCCAGCACCGCGGTGACGTGCTTAGCACATGCCCACGGAACGCACGGGTCGCGTCACTTGAGGTGAATCGTCCAAGTGACGAGCTTTATCAGCTACTAATTTCAAACGGCTAGGGCAGGGAACCAATTAGGTTCTTTTTCAGGATGCTTCCTTTAAAGCAGTAAGACCTGCCTTCTACTTCCGTCAGGGGGACACTTCAAGCAGACATTCTGGAACCTTTCACCACAGATAAAATGATTGTTCTATGTGTTGTCTGTCATTCGTTTTATATTTATCTTGACCATATGCTCTTAGTTGTCTTTAATATTGGGAAATGTATCATGTATGGTGACTTTGGATACAAGCAAACCTCTAATACTCTTATTGGAGATACACTAGTAGTTTGCCTCATTGTTTTACATTTTCCATTCCCTTATTAACATTTTAAGCATAGCGACCACCATGCACGGGGCATGATTTACACCCCTACAGGTCACTTAGTAATTCTCCTTGTGCTCTCGCTATTTAAGTTGACTCTGATCCTCTGGACACTATGGAATATACCTTAAATTTACCTCTCCTTGCATACAGACTCCCCCTGATTCGGACCTTTATCCTCTTACAGAGTGTGACTACAAGGGGCATCCTGCCCTCCCAGGACCAGAGGCAACTTGCCTTTTTCCTGTAGGGTAAGAGAATGAGCCAATATGTTTTTTTTGTTGAGGTGTCAAACATTAATATTGTTTGAGATTTGCATGGGTGTATGTTCACTTTTAGCATGTTTTTTTCACACATAGGCCCATATTTATACTTTTACACGCAAAACTGCGTTAGCACAGTTATTCGTGTAAAAGTATGGTGCCGGCTAGTGCCATTGCTGGACGCCAGCCGGGCACCATATTTATGGAATGGCGCTAGCTGACGGTAATGCTGACGCTGACCGGGTGGGGGAGACGTAGGGGGAACCGGAGGTTGTGTGCCAAATTATGGCGCTACACTGTTTAGGGGCAAAAAAAATGCCTCTAAGCTGAGTAATGCCATTTCCTGGAGCCCAACCCCCATTGTCATGGCTCCTGTCTTAATAAAGACAGTAGTCATGCCCACCACCAAAATGGCCATGCCCGGGGAGAAATGTCCCCTGGAGATGGCCACTGGGGCCAGTGCCATGCAGG
This sequence comes from Pleurodeles waltl, assembly GCF_031143425.1. Classification (NCBI taxonomy): domain Eukaryota; kingdom Metazoa; phylum Chordata; class Amphibia; order Caudata; family Salamandridae; genus Pleurodeles; species Pleurodeles waltl. The sequence continues at coordinate 1,090,115,162 of NC_090440.1, forward strand.
GGCCCCCAAGTTAGGGCACCAGAGAGGAAAAAAAAAAAAAAAAATATATATATATATATATATATATATATATATATATATATATATATATATGCATGTATACTTATCGGGACCTACCTGGGATGGCTCCCCCATCCTATTGTGTCCCTCAGGTGTGGGTGGGGGTTGGATGGGGGCATCCCTGGGGCCAGGGAAGGGCACCTGTGGGCTCTTTACATGGTCTCTGACCATGGAAACATGCCCACAGGTCCCCTAATGCCTGCCCATACCCAGGTGTTAAATAACAGCGCTAAGCAAGCTTAGTGCCATTATTTAAGGCCCACATCCCCTCGTGCTTGATTTTAGCACAGGGTATAAATATGGCGCTAAGGCCATATCGTCATTTTTTGCCCAGGAACACCTACATTGCACCTCATTGACACAAGGTAGGTTTCCACATCCAGTTAGGTTTGCACTGAATTAGCGTAAAAAAAATTACGCAAATTCAGCGCAAACCAAGTATAAATATGCCCCATAGAGTGCTGTGGCTTGCAGTGACTACTTTCATGCACCGTGTGTCAGTTGTGTCTGTCATTTTAATTCAAGCTACTTTCCCTTTCCTTTACAGACTACCCCATAATGAGCTATCCAGCAGGAAGGCCCAGTTTGCATTACAGCAGTGCCTTTCTCTCTTGGCGTAGGATAGGCACTTACCATATAGGAGGGATCCCAGGCCCTGACCTATGCCCCAGTCCAGTTCGGCTAGACAAGCGGGCAGGAACGTGTTGGCCATTAGGAATATGGTGACACTATGACTCATTATACGCAATAGCGTCCCAATTGTGTTTTTAACCTTACCAACAAACACCACTATTAAAGGTGTAAAATACACTGGTGTTTTGTTAGGTAGTAGTTGTAGCTTATATTTTCATTCAACTGTATCCCCACTTTATCCAGAAAGATATCATTTCAGCACTCCCTCAAAGTTCCTTTAACAACGAGGTTGAGTCTGCCTAGGTGGTGCCATCCTACCTGGGTGGGGATGGGTGGTCAAATGATGAAGCATGACACTATATTGTGTGTGAGACCGCCTATTCCATGAGGAGGATTCCCCTTCCCACAGTACACAGCTACCACTACCATACCGCTCACCTAAATTAGACCACTAAAGCAGTGATCTGATCATCAGTTGAATAGGCCAGACCGGCCTGCCCACCAAGTTCCCCATATTTTTGTGTTGTTGATTCAAAAATGATCCAACATTGGCAAACCCAATCAGTATATTCCCCAGACATTGCACAATTAAGCTAATAGTTACACAAGGGAATACGCAGAGAGGTTATCATCCGCTAGAATACCTTAACATTGACTAAACTATGTATAAATCCCACTGATAACAAAATGATGGGTCCCACATTTATAAATCTATTGTCTTTAATGTTTTTAAACATTTTTGTAATGGGTGCAAACATTCAATTACAGTCTCTATTGTGCTCAGTTGGGCAAACCATTCTGTCTTAAACCACGCCTTATTGTATACATTGTTCGGATAAAGAAAAAAATAGACCCCCCCCATAATAGATTATAAACATATTTTTTGATCAATCTATTAAATCAACAAACATTCAATAGCATCTCTTTGTATGAGTCGGAGTGAATATATATACATGTTCTCATTATATTTACAGCTCTTTGGAGAGGTTTAGCTCCCAGTATAAGCCAAAATAATACCCGTTCTGGCTTAGAGTGCCACATAAATTATGCAAAAAGAGCAGAGAACTGTGGGTAGTTCCCAATTTAGGTGGAGAGCAGATCCTGTATAGAGCAGCCTACAACATGAGCAACACTCTAAATCTGCTGACCTCAAATGTCTTGTTTTTCTAGCAACATTTTTAAGCACTGAAGATGCAAAGGTCACCAAACTGTAGGTAGCCACAATGGCACTCACTGGCCATTTGATGAGCTACTACATACACTTTGAAATAGGGTGTCTATACTTTTAATGGTCCTGTGCAGATGATTCCTACAAGAGAAAATATATTTTGTGTCTAAATGGACGCTTCAAGCAAATATTTCAGAGGTGAACATCTATGAATGTTAGACTTCCTCTTATGCAATTTTCTAGTGAATTCACAAACATCCTCAATACCACAGCCTGCAATGTACATAGATTTACAAGCATATAACTTCCTCTATATACTTACTCTTCAGGAGTAAGTATTGCAGATTTGTGCATTCACATATTTTTTTCTTTGTTGTTGTTTCTCCAAGAAACTATTTTTTTTTGGTAACATGCGTCATTCAACATTTTTGAAGTTGTCTTTTGCCTGATTTCAGAGTGGGAATGACCAGTCAAATCATTAATACCAGCTTCGTTCTGATGTTGGAGTTCTATGCATTTCACATGTTTCACCCAACATCCCCCCTTCCCCTTTCGCTTGATGTGAACTTTAGTGCAGATATCCTTTCTACTAGTTGATTCCATCTAAGTCATTCTTTGGTGCACAAAGATTTCCATCAGCACCCACACATAAATAGATCTTGAGCCACCAAATAGAGGTGTGCATTTTTTTGTGAATGCAGGTGCAAATAACAATTGCAGAGAATCACCCAATAGTCTGGATTGCCACAGCAATAAAAAAACGTCATGCAGAAGGCAGAATAAATGTTCCTGTAGGAATGCAATGGATGGTGGCATTACAAATGTGATAAACACCCACAAAGTCAGAGCTCTGTATGTTTTCATGATCATTTATAATTACTTTGCCCATGCCCCTCCCACTTCTGAACTTATGCTTACGTACAGAAAGTTTAATTAATTAAACTAGAGATATGAAGAGCCCACACACCTTAATTTCACATGAAGGTGCTGGGAAAGCGATTTCTTCATGTGGAAATTTTTTTATCATGTCAAGAACAAAGAGAAACGAGGAATGTGGAATTGCACATTTATGGTAGTCCAATTACTGCTGAGTTTCTACTCTAGATGTAATTCATATTTGTAAGGTAAAAGTTGGCTGTTGTACACAAGGGGAACTATGAAATCCATAGCTTTCCTGTCTCTCGTGAAAACAGAAAAAAATAGTGACATTTTCAAATACACAGGTTTATCTGGCCCTGTGGGCAACCCCTGCTGTGCACTGTGGAAGGTCATGCACAGAGGTGGTTGGCCATAAGTGGAGGGTTGGGTGGTGGGACTGGACATAGGGCAAGTCCATCCCTAAATCCCCTTATTGTATGTTGGATTGGGGGTCTGGGGTGACACATGACACTGCTACTGGGGACGCTATGTTAGACAACTCGGCATCTTTATCTTGCTCCCACCTATCTCTAGTGAACAGGTTGAGAAGCTTTTTAAGAATAAAAAGTCAGGATCACTTTGTCCACCCAAAATTCTTTACCAGCTCTCTGGTTTAGTAGCAGAGCAGTTGGCCACCATAATGACTACAGTTAATGATTCTGACTGTTTCCCTAAGTCATGGAAAAAAACAGTTTTAGGTCTCTGCTAAAAAAACTGAACCTTGATCCTGAAGACTTAAAAAAAACTACTGCTCTATATTGCTGCTACCTACTCCTGCTAAAAATATGGAAAAATACCTTCATCTCCAGCTCACAACATTTATTGAGGAGCATGAGCTGCTGGATTCCTCACAATCAAGCTTTTGTAGTGACCATAGTGGAGTAGCGCAATTGCACATCACCATTGCACAATTATGCATTTATATTCAACATTATATTTTCTGTGTGCCCTAATTATATCAATGATTGTGAAGCATTTAGTTGCATTAATAAAACCTAATCACTATAGAACTTAAAAAATGTATATACATGCGCACTAATGTTCAGTTGAACATGCTTACATGTATTCATTATTCACGTTTTACAATTACACTCCAAGTTATATTTGCATATGAAAAAATGTATTCTTGTATTCTTGTGCATGTATAATCATGTATTTGAAATGCACATTAAATGCTTATTTAATGCTAGCCTGACTGCAGGCCTCATCTTGAAATTTATTTTGCTATGTTAGCATATTCTTTCTTGCAGGAGCGTTCTCATAATTTTCATTAGCTGGAGAAAGGAGTATTTTATGTATTAGACAACTGAAGTTGAGTCTTGAGAAAACAAAACCTGGCAAGTGGTGTGGAAACCTAGCACGCAGATTAAGCCTTCTATTCATTGTTTATCAGGAACAAGGGATGTTCAAAATTGCAGTAACTGTCTAGTTTCAGTGGGGTGGGAAACTAAGAGGAGGTTGCAATTGCACATCACAAGTAATGAAGTGATTGGTCCCTGGTGGTGTGGAAAAATATACAAATGTTGCTGAAGCTTCTGTCATTTTAACTAATGTTCACACAGTTAGTAGTTTGGACAGATTTCCAGATTTCCTTAGAAGCTTTCTGCTAAACACGTATTTCTTTTTTCTGGAGATTTCTACTAAACTGTTCACTATACTGACACCTTCCTGAATTGCTTGAGATCCCTTTAAAAAAATAATATCTGGCATGTCTGTATACTGGATTGATCAATAATTTGAAATTAAGCCTTGTTAACTTCATTTGGAGATTCCTGGTCCTTATTGTGGAGTCACATTGGCTTCACAAGTCTGACATATATCATTGTCGTCCACTCCCTTTCAATGCTTCATGCCAACTCACAAGGGCCCTTAAGACCAGTGAGGAAAACTTTTGACATCTTCACTAAGAGACTTCAGTTTACTTTCCTATGCAATCTCAATATAGTAGTGTGTCAGATGGTTTAGTTACTGAAGAAAAGGAAGTTACTGTATCTCTGTAAGAGACCTAGATTTGTGCAAACCCAGTCCTGGCCCCAAAGCCCATGTCTTGATTCAGAAGGTCAGCAGGGTTCCAGCAGTTGTAGTTGTGAAGGAGTGAGCATTAATAGAGCAACATATTGCAGTTGCTTAAACCTTTCTTGAGGTATTTTGCTGAGATTGTGTGGGTTTATGCATGATGTTTTACGTTGATGTGTGGATGCGCTTAATGCTAAGAAGTTGAAGGGTTATTACGCTGGATGTAACCTAAGATCCCGGTATAGGTATTAAGGTATGAGTGCAGAATACACTACGTTGTAATTGTCTGCAAAGTCTGGTGGTGTTAGTCGTGAGGTATTATCGGCTACACAATTGCAATAGGAACAAATACCTTATTGTGAGAGTAAGATGTGGTTGATGTGGTGGGTCCTTTTGTGCTGGGGTGAAGCTTCACTGATCCAGGTGATTTCCCGCTGGTGAAGGTCCACTTGAGTGTGAATCTGAGTGGGCCAGAAAGTGTTGCTCTGGACCATTTCTTGTGTGATTGAATACTATGAATTCTTTAGTGGAGCAGACCAAGGTTTGTTGAATTCACTTAGCATTAATTGTTGAGTTTGTATTGCAACTCTCATTAAAATTGTAAAGAAGGGTGAACAGTTCAGAGGAGTGAGAGAAATGTCACAGTGTGCCAAGCTGAGATTGATATTCGTTTCGAAAAATTAGTTTTTTAAGGCTATATTTTATTTGATTAACACGGATCTCAGAGTCCCTGCTAGAGGAGGAGAAGAGATGCCACCAGAAGGCATTGCAGGTCATTATATGGCCGTAAATGTGGGGTTCCACATGTGCCTTTGGCTGAGTCAGTGGCATAAGATCACTTGAGAAAGAAAGTGCTTTGATGTTTCCATGCTATGGCACATTTAATTTAAGAATTATTGAAAAACTGAGGAGGATATTGTATGAAATGAAGCCACCTCCTAGACTAGCACAGTTCGAAGCACCTAATGCAGGGGAACATACAGCTCATATTAAGGAAAAGGAGTAATATCAGGGAATAATCCGAAAGGAAGTCTGTAGCTGTGCCGAAGCTAGGTGGGATGCAGAAAAACAACAATAGAGAGCTGATATAATTGAGGGAAGTAGATTATACCCTGCATTGACAATTGAAGAACCAGAGAAAGGGAAGAAAAGGAAGAAAACGGAGGAGAAAGAAGAAAACACAGAGAATTGAGGCAAAGACAGTGATAGTGATACCAGCTATGATTTCCTAGATGTGATGTTGTCAACACATCCACCTCCTTATAATACAACCCAACACGAAGGGATGAGTGGTGTTGTTACTGGTGGAATCTTTGAAGAAGCCACCGCCCCAGTGAATATGAGCCAGAACTTGATGGGAGAGAGTTTAGGGATCAGTGCCCCTGTTAACTCTTCTGTTCCGAAGGCCTCAAATGCAGTAACTGTCCGGGTTATTATTGGTCCCACAGTTCCCTTGTAAAAACTTGAGTCGCCAGGCACTACGAAACATGCTTGGACTGTTCCTACTACAGTAAATACATCAACTAATGCTGCTGTCATTCCTGGATGGGGAGAAATGAAAATAACTCCTTTAGTCCTGAATCAGGTAACTCCACCTTAAGTTGCCCCAGCAGCATTGATGATAAATCAGACAGGATTTACTCCTGTAGAAGAATACATTCAGAGGTTGCAAAATTCTCAACGTTGAATTTGGAATACACCTCAGTGTGTTACCAGCAACAGTCCCCAAGAACAGGCAGTGTCCAAAATCTCTGTAGTCTAAGGTGCCACTAATTCATGAGAGTTAGATGTTTTGATTAGGTTTTTCAGTTGGTCCCCAAGAGAATTTGAGGGTTCAAGATTGAGCAGAGAAAATCAATTTCCTAGAAGGGAGAACACAGAGTATGTGGTAAGATTAAAATTAAAATTGGATGAGATGATTTTAGGAAATCTTGCTCTTTCTTGATTAGATACCTACCCAGTGAACTAGCTCATATTCTTTTGTAAATATGTCACTAAACCTGCAGGACCAGCTCATTATAAGCTTTCTGAATTAGCCCAAACATGTGATGTAGATTTAAGCAGAACCAAACCATTGCAGAAAGCTATTGTGTGTGTTTTCATGAAAAGACATTCTCTGTATGAGGATGTCAGGAATGAAATTCAGATTAGGAAATTAGTTGGCACCATCTGGAACTGGAGCGAGTTGGACAAGTGGAAAGGCAGATGGGCTGAAAAGAAAGTTTAGAAGAAAGCAAAAGGGAAACCGCCTCCATCTTTGAAGGGAGGGGAGGGCTCTTCAAATTTTCACTGAGGGAAGTTCCTGGTGGAAGTTGCATGGTTCACAGATGATTTTTGTTTACGTGGTTCTTCTTCTTCCATGTCAGCAAAAAATTGTGCACATCTGCCAACTAAGTAGCTTTATGCTACGTGTGATGCATTGCATATGTTCACTTTTAATGAACCACTCTTTACATTCTGAGTCATGTAGTTCTATGTTTCTCATTGTACGTAAAAGCAAACAAGCATTGGCAAAGTTATTAGGTCTTGCCTACGCTAAAGCTATTGTCTTTGTCAATGTGTTTTAGCCACGTTGTACAGCTGCACAGCTGCTGTACAGCATGGCTGAAAGCAAAGAAAATAAAAGGCGGTATGAGGGAAACATCCTTTATCACAATGTTTTTTTACGAAAGTCGTGGTTAACGAAAGCGCAACAACGCTTTTTTTTAACCACGACTCCGTTATTTTGTGCCTTAACTACGTATGTTCTGAACAACGAACATGCGTGGTTAAGGTACAAAGAAGGGATTTGGCGAAGGAGGACGACGCAGGTGACAAGGGGTCGACTAAGGTAAGTGGGGGGTTTTAGGTTTTGGGGAGGGGGAGGGGGTGCGGGTCAGGGGGTTTTAGGTTTTGGGGTGGGGTTGGGGGGGTGGGGCGTTTTTGGTTTTGGGGAGGGGGTGGGGGGGTCAGGGGGTTTTAGGTTTTGGGGTGGGGTTGGGGGGGTGGGGCGTTTTTGGTTTTGGGGAGGGGGTTTGGGGGGTCAGGGGGTTTTAGGTTTTGGGGTGGGGTTGGGGGGTGGGGCGTTTTTGGTTTTGGGGAGGGGGAGGGGGTGGAGGTTAGGGGGTTTTAGGTTTTGGGGCAGGGTTGGGTGTGGGGCGTTTTTGGTTTTGGGGAGGGGGTGGGGGTCAGGGGGTTTTAGGTTCTGGGGAGGGGTTGGGGGGGTGGGGCGTTTTTTGTTTTGGGGAGGGGGTGGGGGTCAGGGGGTTTTAGGTTTTGGGACGGGGGTGGGGCGTTTTTGGTTTTCGGGAGGGGTGGGGGGTCAGGGGGTTTTAGGTTTTGGGGCGGGGTTGGGGGTGGAGCGTTTTTGGTTTTGGGGAGGGGGTGGGGTTTAGGGGGTTTTAGGATTTGGGGCGGTTGGGGGGTGGGGCGTTTTTGGTTTTGGGGAGGAGGTGGGGGTTTTAGGTTTTGGGGCGGGGTTGGGGGGTGGGGCGTTTTTGGTTTTGGGGAGGGGGTGGGGTTAGGGGGTTTTAGGTTTTGGGGCGGGGTTGAGGGGTGGGGCGTGTTAGGTTTTGGAGTGGGGTTGGGGGGGTGGGGTGAGGGATGTAGGGTGAATGGTGCCTATTAGTAAAGCTTTTATCAGGAATGCCTTTACAACGAAATATCGTTGTTAAGGCATTCGTGGTAAAATCAATAATAGTAAGAACGAGGTCGGTGTTCCGACCTCGTTGTTAAGGCACTAGTTGTTTTGAAAGTCGGTGTTCCGTCATACAACAGCGGTATGATACAGTCAGCGTTGGCTGCCTGAAAGTGCTTTTTTTCTTTATTGTCAGCCATGCTGCACAGCAGTGGTGCTGCTGTACAACATTGCTAAACTAAACACTGACTACGCCAATAGCTCTTTATGGCATTTGTCAGTGCCTGTCTTGACCCCTGCTTGATCACATGGAAACTTTTAATGAAGGGGTCAAGGTGGACAACGGAAACTATAACTACACAGTGACGACCACCACTGTTTAACATATGAAAGGTGTACTGGCGCTAGAGCTGAATAAGAAATGAAAACCAGGTGAAAGACAGAAATCAAGAATTTGGAAATAACCTTAATTTTAAGGCTTTCTGAAATTACAAAATCTGTGGTTAGGAAGGTGCTTTGGAAAGGAGATCCACAGTTTGGGGTCAAGGACACAGGAAACTCATTCCCCAAATATACATACATTTATATATTTATTGCAAAAACACAGGTTGTATAAAGTTATGGTTCATACAGTGCATAATTGTACAGGTAACATTAAAATATGAGAAAAATCTAAGAAATCTGCACAAAATCTCACAGTTAATATGAAGTTCTAGTTCTAAAGCAAAACAAAAAAATTATGTTATGGTCCTCTACAATTCACACAAATCATTTTTCATCCCAAGCCCTATGCTGCTCATGACCTCACACATATTCTATAGAAGTCTTTACAAATATTACACATGCCATTGATAATATCACTGGTGAGATTACCCAACACCTTGCAATTAACATTATCAATGATACTACTATGAATGGAGCATAGCTTCTTTGTCTGATATATGTTATTATCCTACAAGGTTGGTTGTTTATTGGCATCAATATTGTGAGTTCATGAACAATCCAGTTACGGGATGAGTTTTGATTTTCATGGCAAGAGTGCAAGCTACAGCGTGTGCTGCAGACATTAAATTGAAAATTTCGGTGGGGCGGGGGTGGGCTGGGTTTAGATCTGGAACTATAACGTCCCTTGAAAACTGTTTTTGTCTGTGAATTATATATATATATATATATATATATATATAATGGACATAAATTCTGCACTGCCATTTCGTACCTGGGAAACTAGCACCACTATATACAGAATAAATAATATCTAGTCATCAACAAAGATAGGTACCTAAAACGGAAAATGTGAGATTACTGGCAAGTAACAGGCTTTACAAAAGACATACTTAACCGGGTAAATAAAGGCTTTTGCTTATGGTTATGCAAGTTTGAGAGGGCAAAGTTTGAAGGGGATGTCGCAGTGAATTACTATGAACTGAAGAGTTTAATAATGAAATGGTGCGCTTGGTTTCACTTTACTAAACGTCCATATTTTGTCCTTAATCCTAGAATGCATCCCTTCAGTGAGTCCATCTTGGTGCAATAATATACGCTTCGCTGCCCGTCGCTACCCGCGCCGCAGGTGGGAGCCAGATATGAACGGCTTTCCAATAAACGATTGTTTGACAAGTGAAAGGTGCTGGTATTTATGATTCTGCACAAATCACAATAAAACCTAAACACCGGAAAAATCGTCCTGCCTCAGTGTTATTTTTTCAACTCGGAAGAGTGTGGGAGCAAGACGACAACTGCAGGGAAATGTCAGTGATAGTCGCAGGCTGAGCGTTTCGTAAAGGTAACCTCTTTCAGCACTAAACTATTATTCTGATCCACTGATCAATATAGGATGACGCCAGCTACAAACCCGCAGGAAATCCAGCAGCGCATAAGAGCTTCTGTCAATCCAGACACGCCATATATTAAGAAAAAACGTAAAGCTCACAATAAACTAGCCCTAGTTTAATTTCCTAGCCCCGCGACCCTCTTCTAATCTCTTGATGTTTTCATGGGTCTTTATTTGGGACACACTATTGCAGGTATTAACACGGGAGTAATAAAAGCATTTGTGTTCACCAAGAAGCTTCGCTAAACGTTGCGCTTTACAAGTGCCTCCTCATAGACAACAGATCATGGCCCAGATTCATCGCAGGGTGACGCCAGGGCAACGCAATCCTTAAATCAGATTTCCCAAGCCCCGCAAGGTCATCCTGCATGGCCCTGCCCTGCCTGGTAAATCTGGGGTAAACCAAGGCAACACAAGTCGTTGCCTTGCTTTATTCTGCTCTGGGAAGGCGTTGCATGAGCGGAGCGAGGGTGTCCCCACACATCCGCCCATGTATCTCGGTGCATTATCAGGTTTACCGGAATGCATCAAAATAGCATGCCTTCCCAAAACAGGAACAGTGAGGAGAAATATCTTTATTTTTCCTTATTTTTTCCTCTTTCTAAGTGTGCTTCACACCACACTTAGCAAGAATAAAATACCTCTGATTGTTGTTTTTGTTCACAAAGGTTTCCATTCCTGCACTATAACAATCCTGCCTGCAACACAAACATTCTTGTATCATGAAGCAAATGTGCCTGCATTGGCACTGGGCTGCACTGAGTGCACCTGTGCACAGTGACGTAACAAATCTTGAGGGGGAGCCCTACACAGTACATAGAGGGCCCGCCCTCCAGACTCACTCCGGAGCTCTCTGGCCAGGGAGGGTACTGTGCTGAGGAAGCCTCCTGGAGCTCAGGGCCCCCTGTACCGCGGGGGCTGCGGAGGTCTTTGTTACACCATTCCCTGTGCAGAGAGAGGGAGCAGGAATATGCCATATGTTAGTAAATATGACGCATTCCTGCTCTCCCCATTTGACCTACTGCAGCACAGCAAGTTCTCTTGTTGTGTTGCAGTGCGTTAAATCATGATAAATCTGGCCCACATGTTACATGAGTCCACATGGTGATACCAAGGGGAATCTAGCCAATTGTTAAAGTGTAAGATTGCCTGACAAGCAGGACCATTTGAACATATTTTTTTGAGATGTGTGATGTGTTGAGTTGGTCCTTTGAAAATATATGCAGTCCTCCTGTTGCAATTTTGCTTGTGGGGCCTCCTGCATTTTGAATAAAATAAGCCAATATTTGCAGTGCTTCATTGACTATTTTCTAGTTTAGAGTCCTCAATTAACTCAGTGCGGAGCCACTTTCCTTGCACCCCTTAGCACACCCCTACCGCCATCATGTGTGCACTGTATCTAAGATACGGTACACCATGGCGCAGGGTAGGGGCAATAGCATTAACATTTTTTATGCTATTGATGTACGGTTCAGGATTACAGCCACAATTTGGGAACTAACCATGAACAGTATATAGGGGTCCATTGTAAACAATGGTGTGCCCCCTTTTAATGCCTGCTCTGAGCAGGTGTTAAAAGTGCCAAAAAAATGATGCAAAGAAATCTCTAAGATTTCTTTGCATCATTTTTTTGGGCCACCTTAACACAGGAACGCACCTTTCACATACATTATGGCTGGAGCAGGCATAATGTAGCACAAAGGGTTACAAAGTGGTGCAAAGCATGCGTTGCACCACTTTGTTAATATGGCGCAGGGAAAAGGTCACCTTAGCACCACCTTAGTGTAAAAAAATTACGATAAGGTGGCGCTAAAGTGGCGCTAGGCCCTCTTAATTCAGGGCCATGGAATCTACATAGAAGTAATTTTCAGATAAAATGTTATGGCTGAAAATCTAGTACTGATCCAACTCTCGAAGGTCAGCGTTGAGCCATCTCTTTTGAACTTTACTTCCAGTAGCATGGGTGACGCTCGCCTCATTATGCAAAAGGGAACAATACTTCTTGGCATAGGACAAGCATTGCTTTCTTATTCAGGAGGTGTATGTTTGATGACTTCGACTGTATTAATTATATTCTAAAGATCTACATATTCAATTTCTCCTACGGAGGTCAACATGTCATTTGTAAGCCACATGTTTAAATCTAGGTGGGGGCAAGTGAGTTTTGTTACCTTTAAAGTTGATAAAGATAAGGGCAAGTGAGTTTTGTTACTTTTAAAGTTGATAAAATAAATACCATTGATTAAACTAGAAACATTCATTTATTCACAAAAATACAACTTAAGTTAGGTAAGCGCTACCGCGGTGGTCAATTGTCATCCAGCTGTAAAAGGAATGAATTTCAATTTCCTCTGTGTAATTAAGTGGAAGTATCAATAGTACAAAAATAAATCATTCTTAATTAAAAATGCGCATTGAAATAATTCCCTGTTGTGAGCCAGAAGAACCAAAGCTGCTGTAAATGAAGGGCTCTTCAGAAGGAATGCATATTCTAAAAGGAACACAGGGTTCTTGTTCAGGGTCAGAAGTACAATGGAAGCCACATGGCTCCTCTAAACAGGTTTTACCGCTTAAAGGCAATTTTCCATCTAGGGTCGGCCAAATTGTTTGGGGTGCCTAGGGTGTAGAGGGGTATCTGGTTTGCATACAAAATAGTCTATCAAACATAAAGCTGCAGGAGAGAAAACTGTGTTTGTTTCACTTTGACCTCTTTGTAGGATAGGACGACTGCCCTTCATGCATCCTTGCCCTTATTTACAACTCCAAGCCCCAACCCTTGCATCCATCATGTTCGGATGGGGTTGTCAAGGAGAATGAAAATGGAACAATTTATCTGTGTAGCCTCTGGTGCTAGACTTGGGCTTCTAGTACCTTGAGCTACCAGACAATGCATGACAATTGAGGATCAAGTAGACATTACTCATCACTCCTGCCACTGATTATTGTGTCATGCACAAGGAGAAGTTTGCAACGTGTATATTGAAGTAGAAGTTTCACATCCAGAAGTTGACTAGGAAACTGGTGCCTGTCCCAAGAGAGAGATAACAATTACCTAAAGCACCGAGGTCCTCATTACGAGGTTCCTCTAAAAATGAATTATGAGATCACTGCATCAGGGAGATTTCTGCTGCTAAAAACAGCTGACATCTCCAGGTGAAAGTCCAGCCCAAAATAGGGAATTACCAAGGGAACTGAACTGAACTCAGAATTACCGATTCTCTGGTATTTCCTCATTTCTTAGTGTTCCTCCAGAGATACTGGTACCCCAGGGCCGGTAACTGCAAAGGTGCGCAAATCCAATCTATTTACCAGGCCAGTCATAACAATTGCACATGTGTTCCTATGTTATGCTTTCAGTGCTTTTTATGAATTTGCATGACAAAAACCAAACGGAACAACTGAGTAATACCGATTTTTCTTTTTTAACACTGCCCTACTCAATTAAGGTGCATATATTTAGAAGGAGCACCACAAGCCTCTGCAGTACTGCTATGCTGAATCAAGAGTCCATGATTACGTGGCTGCTTCCGTACTGCACTTGCTATGACTCAAAAACAAGCAGAGTGTGTGTGTGTGTGTGTGTGTGAAGCTTGCAGAACCTTTCCCTCAGATGCCTTGAGTACACCTTACACCATCAATCAAACAAACTTGAGTGTACAAAATGTGCCCACACCACATGCTCATTCAAATACTGATTTTGTTGCTGAATCAACAAACAGTTATCAGTATGCTGCTGTCACAAATATGTCAGCCCTGCTCAGGGATTAAGAGATCCAGATAGTAGATTAAAAGAGGAATAGTCCTGCTCAGAAGTTCTGGGACTATTCTATCAAGACTAAATCATGTCATTTGAGAGGTTCTGGCACTGACAAATTAAAAGCACTGTGAAGGTGCTGAGACGTTCTGATGCTGTCCCTTCCCATGTACAACATCCCTTTTGATCAGTGACAGCACTGTCCCATTTAAACCATTGGCATACTACTATGGGGTGCTTAATAGTGTAGCAATTATGAGGGCACTTTGAAACTATCCTACTGTTAGAAATGGGGGTCTCTAGTCGGCAGTGGTAGGGCTCCTCACTCTAGTCAGGGTAAGGGAGTCACACAGCTAAAATAACCTCTGCTCACCTGGCTTAAGCAGTGAGGCTTATCTCAGAGGCAATGTGTAAAGTATTTGTACACACACACAGTAACACAGTAAAAACACCACAAAAGTACTCCACATAAGTTTAGAAAAATAGCCAAAAAAATTCTGAGTAAAACAAGACTAAAACGATTAAAAGTAGTATAGCACTTAGAAACACAATAGCTCCAACTGGGGCTATCCCAAAGGCTTGATGGAGTCGCTTCCAGCAGTCTGGCGCCACAAGTGAGGCCGCCCGGTCAGCCACAAAGTTGTATTGACCCCTGTTAAAGAATCTTAGAAAACGATGAGGAAACAAAGGCGTTGAACGGAGTTGAACGGAGTTGGGAAGCTAAGGCGTTGCTAGAGCCCATGAAGAGTCAGTTCCTTACTGATAGGCAGAAAAGGTGAGGCGCCAGTTCCTTACTGTTGCAGAGGAAGTGATGCAGCAGTGGTGGTGAGGTGCCTGTTCCTTACGACAAGGCAGGGTCAATCAATCCAGCAGGTCAAGATGCAAGGCATCAACTTCATGGTGTCACGATCAAATCACAGGGCCACGTGCTGCAGCAGAGTTGGAGATGGGTGCCATGGACGTCAGTGACACAGCACTCTGGACTCATGCTGTTGCAGGTCTTTGGAGGCACTGCGGTTGCAGAGAGCCTGCACTGTAGGTCGCAGCCATTGCGCTCAGCAGGGACAACAGCTTCAGTGCAGGTAGCAGTGCGGGTCGGAGAGCAGAGCTGGTTCCGAAGTTGTTTGGAAGTTGATGTACTAGTTTCTTCTTTGTTGCACCAGAACTCACTCCTATGGGCCCAGGAACTGGATTGGGCACCACTTGGCAAGTCAGATCACTCAGCAACATAACCCAGGCACTGGCAGGTGAAGAAGTCTTTGATGTCCCTGAGACTTCTTAACAGGAGGCAAGCTCAGTCCAAGCCCTTGGAGAATCTTTGGAGGCAGGATGTAGAAAGCAAAGGCCAGTCCGTTCACTCCCAGGACAGAAGTAGCAAGCAGCAGGCAAGCACGACAAAGCAACAGGCAGAATGGCAGTCCCTCCTTCAGCATCCATGTCTTCTTTCTGGCAGAATTTCCTCAGTCCACAAAGATTCTAATAATTTGGTATTGGAGATCCAGTACTTATACCCATTTCTGTCTTTGAAATAGGCAAACTTCAAAGAGAGGTCTTTGTAGTGCCCATGACTCTGCCTTTTCCTGCCCTGGCCCCAGGCACACATCAGGGGGTTGGAGACTGCTTTGTGTGAAAACAGGCACAGCCCTATTCAGGTGCAAGTGTCATCTCCTCCTACCACTCTAGCTTAGGAAGAATCATCAGCCTGGTGATGGGTCATCGGGATATGCAGGTCACACCTCAGCTCCCTTTGTGTGACTGTCTAGAGTGAATGCATAAACGGTCCAACTGTCACTCTGTCCCAGGCATGTATTGAGCAGACAGGCAGATGCACAGAATGGTTAAGCAAGAAAATGCTCACTTTCTAAAAGAGGCATCGTCAAACTTACAATTAAAAAACAAACATCACCAAAAGATGTATTTTTAAATTGTGAGTTCAGAAACCCCAAACCCCACATCTCTATCTGCTCCCAATGAGAAATTACACTTAAAAGGTATTTCAAAGAACTCTCCATGTTACCCTATGGAAGAGATAGGTCTTGCAATTGTGAAAAATGAATTAGAAGTAGTTCACTATCAGGACATGTAAAACACACCAGTAAATGTCCTACCTTTTAAATACACTGCACCCTGCCCATGGGGCTGTCTTGGGTCTACCCTAGGGGAAACTGACAGGTAATAAGAGGGAAAGTTTGGGCCTAGCAAGTGGATGCCCTTGCCAGATCGACATGGCAGTTTAAAACTGCACACACAGGCACTGCAATGGCAGGCCTGAGACATGTATGCAGGGCTACTCATGTCGGTGGCACAATTAGTGTTGCAGGCCCACTAGTAACCTTTGACTTACAGGCAACTGGACACACCTGATGCATTACTGTAGGGACTTACTAGTAAATCAAAAATGCCAATCATGGATAAACCAATCACCAATACATTTTAGACAGAAAGCATATGCGCTTTAGCACTGGTTAGCAGTGGTAAAGTGCCCAGAGTCCTAAATCCAACAAAAACAGATTAGAAAAAATAAGAGGAAGAAGACAAAAAAGGCCAGGTCCAACACCTGCTAACACCTAAGAATCCTGCTAGGAATCACTGGAAATGTGTCTCTGAGTATATAGCAATGGTGCTGTGAATTACAGGTAGAGAAGTGTCTTTATTGTCCCACTTAATTTACAACAGCCCTGCTAAGAAGTGCCCATATTGTCACAACTGTCCTGCTAAGACGTACATTTAGTGCCCATTAAACTTCTAGCAGCTCTGCTGACAAGTGTTAGTTCTGACGGAATCAGAGTATGGCAGTGGTGCTAAGAAGTACCCGTATGGTTCCATAACAAGTACAGTAGGCCTGGTAGGTAGTGCAATTCTAGGAAGCCATGGTTTTGTCTCATCCAAAGCGTGTCAGTCTTGAGGAGTAGTGTCGTAGCTGTTCCCTTAAATTATAGCAGCCTTCATGAGAAGACACCTTCAAAACACAACAAATCTTCATACAATTCCCACCGAAATTTTGTGTAGTTAAAAAGACAGCCCTGATTGCATTGTCGATGTTTATGAGCAAACGGTTCTATACGCCCAAGCCATTTAATTCATGTAATGGTTAAAATTATACCAGTACAGTTTAAAAAATAGTAAATATATTGCCCACTGGACAAAGTATGATGATCATAGCTAAATATTAAGCGATTTGTGCACCTGGCAACCATCAGCTAAGTCTGCAGCTTACTTTGGGTGCACTATAGACGTCCTTGCCAGACACAATGATAAGGGGCTTCTTATTGTTGGCACTTAGGAGGGGGAGGTTTAGGTTCAAAAGGAAGAGCTCATTTTTTCCACTTAGTTGGACCAAATGCTGGCCCTGCTTCTCGTCGTAGGGCCAAGACTGGATGTCTCTGTAACTCAAATGAAAACAAAAAAACACAGAAGTAGGAAATGGCTCTTAAAATCCTGGAAGTGCTGGCAGTTTCCAAAGGATTCAAAAATATAAAGAGAAAAAAAGGAGGAAAGAAGGTAAAATTAAGCTAGATGTCAAGCAGTGTATATACCTGCAAAGACAGCTTCGTGTGTGGAGAGTCCGATGACTAGATCCGCGCCATTTGCGTATCACATGCTTCAGTAATATGTAGAGCTACCTCCATCTTTCATCCTGTCAATTGTGTTAAAAAAGGACCACTTCAGTGCGGAAAAATCATTTTGTTTCAGCATCATTGCATTCATCTATTTCCATTGTGGTTTGTTTACAAAACCAATATCACGGTGAACCATGGTAAGAAGGGCGACTAAACAGAGCCTGTGTATCTTTATCAGTGGATGTTGTATTTTATTTCTGGAAACAGGCCAGAAGGACAACCCACAGATGGCACAAGTAAGCCGGGGAATTGTGAGGGTCTCTTTATCATGGCTAGTATCAGTGCCCACCGGATATTAATCAGTTTGTTCGCAGAGAGCAGGGTTCCACGGTGGTTTTCTCTGCCCGGTTAGTGAAATCCAGTTGTAGAAATGTCCTGGGTGTCCAGATTTGTTGGCAAATAAGATTACTTTAAAATTGGTATGTAAGCTTTATTTACATGACTAATTAAAATCTTAGCAAAGACTAACGGAATGCATGGTTACTGCAACAACGTGCTTAAAAAACAATCCATGAATTTTAACACATACGTGACATTTTGGACAAAATCGTTAAAACTATTGTGGACCTCATGTCTCAATAAAGTGCAGGGAAATTCGTTAAAATATGAAGCACACATATAACTACCTACATATGTTTTACATTAATCCGTTAAAACTATTCTAAGTATTAGATCGTTCTAAGTGCTATAGGTTTTGAGCTGATCAAGAGTGAGGAGCTAACGAAGGGAGTGGAGAAGTACGCAAAGATTTCAATGGGCAGGGTTACAATTCAACCCTCTAAATTGCAAAACCCGTACTTATTGCTTGTTCACGTCTGTTGAACTGCACACTATACACTTTAAATTTATTAAGACATAAAATGCATGTAATCTACTAGAATAATACCATTAAGAGGACCTTAAATCCTCGTGGTATACTAACGTTTTCTATAAAATAACATCATGGACAGCCAGTTAAATATTTCGTTTGCAAGGCTAGAAATTTCACCAGCCTACAATTTATCTGCCGTTAGTTGGATCAAACATTTTCATTACTGACAGCCAACAGGAGCGGACCCCACTCATGATAAAAACTGGTTTTAACAGTTGACGGCACACTTCTCTTAGTGCCAGACAGATACAAATCAGATAAACCATGTCCTCCTTTCCAGCGTTGCGTAGCCTGCATAACATCTCACCCCTATTCCTCCATGTTGGTTGATCCGCTAGAGACAGCAGGGACCCTAGTCGCAGGGCAAGCAGCTGGCGTTTAATGTGCACTGGAAATGTTGATATCAAGTACTGTGCTGGTACCAAACTGCTATAATTGTGCATGACGAACCAGGCATGTGATCGACCTGCACATTTGCGCTTGTCATCCAGTAAGGATTGCAGCCTAACTTCTCTTTTTAGTGCACAGCAAAAAAGGGGGTATGACATATTAGAGTCCCATAAGTGTGTCATTTTAATCTCTTGCAGAGAGCGCTGTAGATACCCATTGTGTACTGACTTTGGGTGTTTGGCTACAGAATTCCATAAGGCTACAACTAACAGGCTTATTTTATGCCCTCCTATTTTATACCAGGTCTTAATCGTATTAAATTTCCTGTCTAGCTGTTGTTGTTTGAAAGCAAACTCTAGCCTAACCTGTGAAGGAGAAGCGGTACGGGGAGACATAAAATGTGTTTATAGATTTTTATTTGTTGCTGGTCCAGAGTTAAGGCGTCTTTCCCATGAAGTGCTGCACTTCCGTACGTAGTGGCTGGTAAAGGTTTGGCGGACATAACAGGCAGTGGGGGTTTATAAGATGGCCCATTCAACCTTTTGGCCGGGGAGCAAAAGGCGAATGTCAGCGCTTTACATTTCTGTGCAATATGTTGTTTTTGCGCTACAAAGTTCAGTTTACTATCTATGTTGAGGCCCAGATATTTGTAGTGACTGATCTCTTCCAATCCTGTGTTTTGCCTTACTTAAGACTGAGTGCAGGATTAAAGGTGCACCCCGTGGACATATTTTTTGACTTGGTGATATTAATTTCCAATTTAATTGTTGCTGCAAATCTGTCCAGAGTGCTAACTAACAGCTGTAAACCCACTTTTGTGAGGCTCAAGAAGACTATATCATCTGATATAGGCACATTTCCCAACTTCGGAGAGTGTGAGTTTATCGCATCCAGCTTTGGGGAAAGGTCAGCCATGAAAAGATTAAACAGGTGCGGGGCCAGAACACATCCTTGTTTCAGATCTATGTTTGTTGAGATCTTCCTCGAAGGTTTTGTGCCATCGGCTAACTTGATCTGACCCAGGTATTATCATATAGCTTAATGCTAATATGTTTATCATAATGCCATATCCTTTCCGAAAGCCAGTTTGATTCAGGGGAACTAGATTGATTGAATTGGACCAGTCAAGTAAATCATCCAGGATCAAAGAGGCAAAGTATTTGACCTCAGAGTCAATTAGGGCGATCTGTCAATAGTTGGTCCGATTGGTTCGATCTCCCCCTTTAAATATCGGATTAATAATAGATCCTCTCCAACTATCTGGTATAATTCTGCTTTGCTCTACTTCAATGAAGAGGATTGTAAGTGGCGTAGACCAGTATTCTGGGTCAGCCTTGAATACCGCCTGCAGGAGGCCACTAGGGCCGGGCTCACCGCCCCTGCGTACCTTCTTAATCACTAGATATACTGCCTTTGCGTCGTAACCTATGTGGTTCTGGCAAACATAGTTGGAACTTCCTTGCGCCTTTAAGTATAGGATTGTGTTTGGTAAATCTTGGTTGGAAAAGATGTTAGTCAAATGATTTGCCCATTTTTCTTCGGGGATGGACGAGTAATTAATATCCCTTGACATCCGGTCAATGCCATTAACCATTGCCCAGAAAGTCCTAGAATTTGCTGGTTTTAAGTTGAAGAGCAGTTTTGACCAAAAGTTGTCCCCCTCCTTCTTGTGTTCAAGCCATATCTGAGATGTATAATTTTTCCTTAGAGACTTTATTCTATCATACATAGATACTGTAACATTCGCTTTTTTGATTCTTCTGAGTTCATGCCTCAATTTCCTTCTTAATTTTAACATTTTTATCAATAGGTTTGAGTACACTAATCATGTTTGCGTCGTTGTTGGGCGTGAAGCGGGGCTGAGTGAGGATAATGTGGCTAGAAAGGTGGTCCACTCTTCCGCTGCTGAGGTGTGTAAAAGAATTGCAGTTTGGTACAAGGTTTTTATTTTTGTGCTAATCTCCGGTAGTGAGTTCTCCAACCAGGACAGATGTTTTAAGTTGATGGATGCAAGAATACCAAGGTCTACAGCGACTGGCATTACATATGGGGCATTCAGATTCAGCTGTATGTGCTGCAATGAATGATCACTTTAAAGGGTGGTTTCAATTTTGAATTTTCTAACTCAGGGCAACAGAGAAAGGTTCACAGCAGTGTAATCTATTGTTGAGCCCACTTTCAAGCTATAATGGGTGTAATTTGGAGGCATGTCATCTTTAGTTCTACCATTAAGAATCCTCATGCCCAGATGCTCTATTGCGTCGACCAGTTTCATGCCCATGCCATCCGCTTTTTTCCGTAATTGGGGGACTTGAAGCAGGACTGACCATAGAGCATTTTCTGCGGTAAGCTATTCATCAGGGTCTGGGGTTTGAATTAAGTATGCATTAAAGTCACCAGTCACTAGAATATCCCAGGTTGGATGGGCATATCTTATTTCTGCAATCTTGTTCAATAATTTCTTGAAGAGCTGGGCTTTGCGGATTTTCCATGGATAGGCATAGACATTAAACATAACAAGCTGCTTGATGATTGTCTCCAAAGCTGAGTTTAATGGCCTGCAGATCATCAGTTGAGAATGCCAGTTGCTCTGTTGTTGCCCGTAGTGCCATCGAAATGTAGATTGCTAGGTCTCCACTCGGTTTGCCAGATCTGTTTGGTTTTGCAGCACTGATATTGTGTAGTATGTAACCACCTAAATGAATGGTGTCTATTAGACATGTTTCTTGCAATATAATTCATTTGTAATTGAGGCTATTTGCCAGTGCAAAGCCATCTGAGATTACTTTTTGCTCCAGCAATGTTCCAGGACAAAATACTTACAGCATACCCCTGTTCTGTATTTTCTGCATTATGTTTTTGGAGTCAGTTGTTACTTGGTGCATTTAAAGTGTAAGCAGTTCACCTCCATTCCACGTGGGAATCCTTCTGTGATTGCGGGGTTACAGGCGTATAATTGCGAATGTTTGGAAGTTCGAACACAGGTTTTAACATAATTTCCTCTTTCTCTTGCTGCCTCTTCTGGGGCTCAGTCGCTTTCATTCCCAGCGCGGGTACATGATCCTGGAAGCCAAAGTGGTGTGTTTTTTTTTCTTCGGGTCGGTGGACAGTAAGGGAAGAGGGTAGCGTGGTTTACATGGCTTTGAAAAGGCTATCCCTCATGCCTCAAACAGTTTTTTGGCATCCAATATCAGTGTGGAGATTTCCCTAGGTCTCCAGGTGGTGTGTGTTTGTTCTGGACCCTGGAGGTCACGACTAGGAAGAAATTTCACCACTATTAAGTCTGTGGATTCTATATTTTGGGATAACGACAACTTGGGAAACAGCCTCAGGATGTTTCCCCTGTTTAAAGTATCTTTGTGGCCTTGTCACAAGTAATGTGGAGTTAGTATGATTTGCCTTGATTCCCAGCTATTTGGTGAGCTATTATTATGCGGGATGATGAATAATTGAGCTGCTCCGCCGACCGCAAGGAGTCTTCTTGAGCGAGTAGCTTTATAAGCGCTGAAGGTGTCAGATTCCCTGCTCATATCTTAGTTCCCAGTGCCTCTACCTGAGAGCCATCTGTTGGTTTCATTGTTATTATTTATGGCAACTTTGGGAAATCCTGCAGGGATGATGAATAACCGAGCTGCTCTGCCGACCACTTGCTGCCTGTGTATGCTGGCTTGGTTGCTGTCGCTGTCATCGAGGATCCCTGTATTTCTGATTTTTTAGATGAAAGCGAGACCTTCTGTGTTGCATCCCTCATAATCAGACAAGATGGATTAGGTGGGTGTTGTTCCATCATCCTATGCACTACATGTTTTATGTGATAGGGAAACTGATGATTTTATATCATCAGAAATTAACTGCACTGGGCCATTTCTGCCCTTGTCACTAGAGCTTTCGGGGGCATAGGTGCCTGCAATTGACATGGAGGGGGGAAACTCTGTGTCAGCAGCTTTGCTTGCACTGTAAATATAGGGTAGAAATTACTGGTGCTGTCTTCACTATGGGTTTTTTAACTGGCCTTTCTAGCTCGTTTTTTTGTCTTTTAGTTGGAGGCTTAGGCATCAATGCATGTGGTTCATCATAGTGCTATGTTCTAGGAGTCACGGACTTAGGCGTCCGAGCCCCCAGTTTATTAGTCAGAGAGATATTACGGGTATCCAAAGGTGTTGGTGGATTACTCTGACCTTTTAGGTTGAAATTTAAGCAAGTAATGATTGCGCCCCGAATCCCTCTCCCCATCTGTTACTGGTCGGTCAGGATAATGATCACTGGGCAATTCCCTTCCTGATTTAGTTTGTTTAGGCTCTAGCTAGGTTAATTGTTGAATTACATAACTGGGTAGATGGAACTTACTCTCATTTGTTTTTAATTCATCTCCTATATTTGTTAAGATGATAGGCAGCATGCTCAACTTGTCGATAATTGGACCACATTTACAAGAGTCTTGTTGCGGCTCAGTTGTGGCCTTTAGGACAGACAACCAATTGGCTAACTTATCCAGTTTACGGTTGATGTCAGTGATATGTGTTGCCATAATGTTCATCAGGTCAATTTGTAGATCTAATTTAGCCGATTGCATATTAAGTGCTGTAGTTGAGGTGTGCATGGCATTTAGTAGCGAAGAATGTAGCCGAGTAAGATCCCCCATCTTGGAACTATTGCGGCCTTCTTGAAATAATCCTTTGGGAGGAGTATCTCTGTTGCTACTGTCTGGAAGAGCCCATCTACTGGTACTGCTAGCTGGAATGCCCGTGTTGCTGATCTCATTTACTCCCTTGGTTGGAGAGCCTGCATCATACTGTGAATCACTCCAACCACTTGAAATTTTGATAATCATGGTAGGTGCCTTTTTCTGTTGTGGTGTGGTAGAGCAACGCATTGCCTCCTGTGGTCATGATGACTGAGCCAAATTCTGCTCTTTGATGTTTGGCATGACAAAGGTTCTCAACTCCAAAGCCTGGACTAGATCCTCATAATTTGTTATGGAAATTGATTGTAACCAGGAATCTTTCAGCACGGAGATAGCTGGACCACTGCAGGTTTTAGGCCCCTTTTTGGGCCCTTGCGTGTCTAGATTTTGACACAACATGGGAGTCGACTGCTGGTGGATTACATTGGACAGCAAGTCCCTAAGTGCCTCCATCTGGTCTTGGAGAGTAGGTGGCAGCTGTGGCCCATGTCTATCGTGGTTGTAATCAGTTGGGTGTTCTGCTTCCCAATGTTATGAGCTAAGGTAGTTGGAACGTGAACCAGAGCCTTGATCATAGTGCTGTTCGCATGCAGCTTCTTTTGAGTCAAAGCTTTATAAGAGATCCTCCTCATATCCTGCGGGGCCTGCTGGTTTCTCAAGGTCTAGGTCCAACACGGACTGCTTATTTGAAGACTTTTGAAGAGGAAATTCTGACTTCAGATGTTGGTCTGAGGCTGAGCAAATTGTTGAAGGAGCAGGGTTTGGTGATGTACAGTCAGGCGTTTTGTCAACAGATGCACTCTGCTGCTTTTGTATGGAGCCCAGTATTTTAGGGGCCATTGGAGTTGGGAGACCCCCAATATCGTTGGGATTTGAATAGATGACAGCGGTTGGGTCTTTTAGAAAGGCAAACTTGCCGGTGCTGGTGGGCTTCTTGAAATAAGCCTGGAAAGGGGTACGAAGCGGTGTGGTTTCTTCAAGGTTTCCATTTTGTGTTTCCACTACAGTGCACTTCCTTTTCTTTTGCGCCTTCTTTTGATTCCTGGGTTTACCCTCTGTATGGAGCCTGACCCTGCCTGATCTGATAAGGAATTGACAGATGATTAGTCACTGATAAGGCACTGGCCACTTGTGCTGATTATCTCAGAGAAAGAGATTTGGGCCCATATTTATACTTTTTTAGCGCCGCATTTGCGCCGCTTTTTGCCGCAAAAATGGCGCAAACTTACAAAATACCATATTTGTAAGTTTGCGCCGTTTTTGCGTCAAAAAGCCACGCAAATGCGGCGCTAAAAAAGTATAAATATGGGCCTTGGTCTGTAAAAGTACTTTGGTTGCTTCTCCTTGGGGGTCCTTTTGACTGACCCTTCGCGCTGACAGTGTGGGGTGAAATGGGGGGTGTGCAGGGCACTCAGGGACACTCACAAACCTCACCCAGACGTAGTTGGGTTGCTTTCGTGTGGTCCCGTGCACTCACTCCGCAGCTGTTCACTATGACAGCTGTGCTCACCTCAATCCCAGGGGTGCCCAAAGGGTGTGTGAATTGATTTGCACCCCGTTGCAAGCCCTCGTTGCAGATCCCCAACAAAGCCCTGGAATCCAATGATACCACAACTATCCTGCGGCACCACACCTTGTGCTCCAGTGCTGGGTGTGCTGAATGTGCTGGGTTGTGCTGGTACTGGTGCTAAGGGTGTGGGTGCCAGAGGTGGATTCCAACCAGAAAGCGGTGCTTGCGGGGTATGGTTGGTGCTACTGGAACTAAAGTATTATATTTCTCTAATGATTCCTGCTAATTAATCAATTGTTTGTATTCTTTTTGTATACACTAAACTCAATAACACGAGAACTGAGGATTCTGTGTTCCAATTGGACTGAAAGTGGCTGCTTAATTCATTTCTTTACACATCTGATTATAAAAGAAAAATTTGAAGATCCGAGCAGTAACACACAGCCAATTTCTAAAGTTGTTCCCTAAGCACAGTATAGGGATGGTGTTACACACAATGAACAAGAACACATTGAGGTAGCTTCATATCCCAAATGTGTCCCATAAAGCAGATACAGTAAATTCATAAGGGCATTCTTTGACCAAGAAAAATAGAATGCTTTAACCGCCTTTGAGCCAAATAGTAAGGACTAGTGCTTAATTTGAGCAGGTGGTTTCCAGCAGGGGGCACTGTACTTATTTTTGAGGGCCGGCACTTATTTTTCTGCATCAGACAATTACTGAAAGAAAAAGATACATATGGGAAAGATGGAGGAAGAGAAAGATGAAAAAGCATCACAAAGGGAGAAAGCAGAAAGCTGCCAAAGGGAGCGGAAGGGGCAGGGACTGGCTGTAAATGGATCAAATAGGCCAGAGATGTCTTTAGGATTACACTGCCTCAGTATTTTGTGCTCACACGTTTAAATGCAACAGCCACATGTTTCAGAGACAAGCTCTGGCCACGACACATTTTTATTTACAAATTAACCACTGGTAGGAACCAAATCAATAGCAGAATTGATGCAAGCATTAGAGAAGCCAGCATGTTTGGCTTGATTTTCAGTTATAAGTCAGACCTATTTCATTTGCCAATGCTTTTGACCGGACCTATTGTCTTTGCTAATGTGTTATTACTAGTTGCACACATAATGGTGGTGGTGGCAATTGTGGTGGTTTTGGTGGACATAATGTTGTGGATGGGGATGCTACTTGTGGTAATGGTAATATTATTGGTGGTGGTAATGGTGGTTGTGATACTAATGCAGGTGATGGTGTGGTGCTAACAGTAATTGTGGTGTTGGTGGTAATGGTGTTGATGGTGGTATTAATGATACATTAAGCTGCCAACTACATGCAGTGAAAAATTGAATGCTCTTCATATGTGGAGCAAAGGTCCACTCCATGTATGTTTTAAAGAGTTGGTAAAAATGGTTTGCCAGGTGCCTAGAGCTGTCTGTGGTCATACCTAAAAACAATATGTGACAGGCATAGGTTGGGGAGACATCACGGTGTGAGAAAATACAGACTTGAAGACTTAACACAGGCTGTGGCAGCTGTTTAATTGCTTATACAACTGAACCCTTTGAGTTCAAAAATATTGTCACCTTGAAAATATTTGTTTTCTTGTCAACTCTTGCATTCTCCTGAAAATCCATTTGCTTGTAGACCACTGGTGTAGGATATTACAAGAAGTAGAGAAATGAACTTACAAGATGCATCTCACAGTTTTAATCTGTCAATTCCAATCTGCCATTAGTGGCTATCCCTGTCTCTACATTTGTTCTCCCCACCTTCCATTAACAACAACTCCATCCCTATTTACTGAATGCAAAACATTATGACAATTGTCTACTTCTTTATGCACCTCATGTAGTTTGATATTTAGTTACCAATGATATTTATCAATATCTACACAACTGAGAATTTTTAGTTTGAACCACATTACAGAATTTGCCCACCTGGAGAATCCCATGACTTATCAGGACTGAACACATAAAAAGGATAATCAAATATTGTCCTTAAAGAGAGTGGTTTGGGAGAGAAAAAAATACAATATAGTTCTTACCTAAAATAGCCTTATGGGAAAAGCATCCAATAAGCTCCTCAGCCCTACCAAAAAGATAATCCAATTTTGTGCTTAACATAACTGTGCCTGCAGTCAAGAGACTGGTTTTATGTAATTTCTAATATTGAACCAAAACAGAAGACAATTTAATATTCTCCTTATTTGGGTTGGTCCTACAAGAGGAGAACTAAATAATGTCCTTCTTCAGGTAGGCCCTTCAAAAAGAAAATCCAATATTGTCCATACTGGGACTGGTCTACTGGAGAAGAGAACCAAATGCTATCTTTCTAATGACAGGTCCTACAGAAAGGAGACTACAACAATGTCCTTATTATCTGGGCTAACCTTATAGAGAACCAAGCACAACATTGTTTTATCTGGGCTGGTCCTACAGAGAAGAGAATTTAATGTTGTCTTCACCAGTTATGACCTCACAAAGAAGAGAGACCAGTCCTGTCATTACCAACTAGACCAATGGAGAAGATAATTGAATATTGTCCTTACCAGAACTGGTACTTCAAAAATTATAAGAAACTATTGTTATTACCAGGTGTGGTTATACAGAGACACTAATACAATATTGTTCTGACCTAGACTGGCCCCAAGGGGAAGCAAATGCAATGGAGACTTTATCGGGACTGCCCCTACAGAGAAGACAATCCAATGGGACCCTACAGAGAAGAGAATACAATACTAGTCTTCATCTGTTTTACCTAACATGGGGTCTAAATCCATCTCTTGCTTACATTATACAGTTGTTAATTATCGATTATATCAGAGTAGGTCTTCAATGCAAATTACTTTTTCTTGAGCATTATTACGCAACAAAAAAGCCAATAGTTAATATTGCTAAAACAAAAACATTTATTTTTGCCCTAAAGAATCTTAACTTTTCATGGAATTTAGGCAGGCTAAAATTGGAACAGATGTCTCAGTACACATATTTAAGCATAAAAGTTTCCTATAACTTGAAATGTAAGCCACATAATATAGTAGATTGCCCTTGTTTATTCAGCCAAATGCCTTCCTTAGCTTTAATGGTAAGTTCGGTGGCTTGTCGGTAGTCCTTTATTCCATGGTTTTAAGTTAATAGCTATTCCTCAGGTCCTTAATGTGCTTTCACTGGATCCTCCCCCCAAATGTAAACCTCTGTCAGGGTGTGATCTTGGAGACGCTAAGAAGAGACTTGGGTAGGACATTGTGGAATTATTTGGTGCAAATACACCTTATAAGATCTACTACTGTTTGCATGAGTCTTCTCATGGTAACATTTTCCCTTACTGATGAAAAGTACTTATTGAAGGAAAGAGCAAATTTGCTATGCGGTTAAGGCTCAGAGGGACAGACATATGGTGTGTCTTCTCTTTAGGGACACTAGATGGTGATTGACAGGTGGCTGCCCTGAAGGGGATGCATTGTCAGTAGGTGTAAATCCCCTTTGGATGTTTCAAGCATTATCATTCCAAATCAGGAATAATAGCATATATTTTATCTGTGGGCTGAATGTTAAAGCTGATTTGGTACATGTTCTTTTCGGCTGTTTTATGCCCTTGAAGCAACACAGGAGATGCTGATGTCGCTTATTTATCAAACATAATATTGTTAATTGTGAGGTTGCTAAATATTTATTGAGGTAGATGAATTCACTGGATGTTGTAACAACCCAGGTCAATTTTTATGTGCAATAAAAGGATGCAAGGAATGTTCTATGACTTAATTGTTTTAAGCCATAATTGTCTTAAATAAACATTTAAATAAAAGTGAAGATACTTTTCTTGTCAGGACTCACTGCATGGAGGAGAAAATTCACTAACAGTTAACAATACATGACCTACAGAGAAGGGAATTCAAAACTGCCTTTACACAAACGGACCCTCTGCGGACGATAATCCAGTATAGTCATGAACTGGCCCAATAGAACAGAGGATTTTGTATTTTGGTTATCAGGATGGTTTCTGCAGAAAAGGAAATGACAAACGGCCTTTACGCAAACTGATCTCCAGGTTAGAGAATCGGGTATCATCCTTTCCACAAAGGCCAACTGTAATAAAGGACCCAATTTTTAATTTTTATGTTAGCAGAATGGGCACTACAGAGAAGGAAATTCAATAATGTCCTTACCATGACTGGTTATATTAAAAAAAACAATTTAATATCGTCCTAAATAAGACTGCCCTGGGTGGAGAGGATACAATATTGCCCATACCAAGACTGTCGCTGCGAAGCGCAGGAACTTGTTACGAGGGCCTAGCTCTCTGGAGAAGAGAATCTAATATTGTCCTCACAAAGACTGACCCTACAGACATGGCAAACCAACATTGTCCTTACCAACACGGGCATTTCAGAGAAGATAAATCAATAGTGTCCCTACCAAAACTGACCCTTCGGAAAACAGAGTACAAGACTATCCTTCATAGCACTGGCCCTAGGAGGAAGAGAATCTAACACTGTCAGATCATGTGGTTCTTATCAAACAAAATATTTTCAGATGTGTCTGTGATGAAGTTAATGGCACAGTCTGAACACGTTTTACTGAAACTAAGACACATTTCATTAAAAGTGCAAAAGAAAGAGTACAGCGGTGTGGACAATCGAATACATCTAATGTGTTTGGGTCTCACCCATAAGCACTCGATGCTATAAAGCTCTGCAGAAGCTGTCAAACTCCCCATTCTAACATAAACATGAAACCGGGTGATTTATGGCAGCATTCCCAGCACCCCGCAAATATGTTCTCTGCTGAAGAAGGGACTAACCCAGAAACACATGTGTCCAGAGATGCACAGTAAAGGCTGTACCAACTTAAAGGTGAAATATTAAAAAAATAATGGAGTTCGTTTTTTGAAGATACTACATCTACCATGATGCAATGGGGCAGATTAATTGCTGGGATGTCAGGCAGGTGCGCTCCTAACTGTTTGTAACATATGGGGAAGCAGACTGCCATGCTGCAAAGCCGTTTGAGCATGTCCTCCTTCTCTATATTAATCCAAGATGAATCCATGCTGAAGGCACCTCAGCCCATATTTACATTTTTTTGCGCCACATTTGAGTCATTTTTTGATGCAAAAGTGGCGCAAACTCACAAAACACAATTGTATTTTGTAAGTTTCCGCCGGTTTTGCGTCAAAAAATGCTGCAAATGCAGTGCAAAAAAAGTATAAATGTGATCCCTTGTTGCTTCACAACCATTCCTTTTGTCCGGAAGCTCTGATATGTTTCTTTTCAGTATACATGTGCATGGAATTTCGCTGTTATTATTAATATAGCACAGCATTCTACTTTTTTGTATCATTAGATTTTGTTCAATTCTATTTAAGAAACTATCCTTCCTGGACTGCACCAAGGACCAAATTCTGCAATCATTACCTGCGATTGAGGGCTTTAAATGGGCCTGTACTGACAGGTACTAAGTGCTGGCCCTTCTGATATTTTCCTTTAAGTACGAGCACATCGCCACTGCCAAGAAGACTACCGGTACTCATAACTGAGAGGCTCATTATTGCTAGTGATGATGAGGATGTCAGAGTGGAGCCTGTCTTTAGGACACTCTGACAGCCAAAGTGTCTCTGTATCCCTGTGCTGAGCCACTGCTGGACCATTCAGCAGTGGCTCATTTGCATCATGTCTGGGATGCTCTGGTGGTGAGAATTTCACTGTTATGCTGTATTTTTTGCATGTTCTGTGTTTATGGGCATATTGTACTTGCCTTTGCCAGCTTTATACACTAAGCATTAGCATCCTTAGCTTTTGGTGTATAATGATGCCCATCATGTAGGCTCCAGAGGTTTCAGAAGTGATGGCTGCTCTATGCTTGTATGTGTGATAAGAGAGGTAGCCAATTAGGCCTCCTCTGCAAAATTGTGTATATCGTATAGGCCTTTGTTGCCTTATTACCAGCATAGGTGGCATGGGAGGGCAGCTAGCATAAAGATCTAACAAGCTTTACAATTGCACCTCCTGGCTTGATTTTTGCATGGGTAACCACTGCAGTAAATTGCTCATTGCATAGGCCACTTCTGCGTATTATTAATGCAGGTAGGAATGAGATGCTCCCTGGGATCAGAACTAGCCCAGCTTGCGTCCCCATATGGCTCCTTCAGCCAGTGCTCCTCCCTGTGATTACACACCGCTCTAGAGTGCAATTACCTAATGCAACCACTCCATGTCAGCTGGCACCATACACACTAATAATGTACATAATAATAATAATAATCATCATCATAATAATGATAATACTTTGATACTTGTAAAGCACTTTTCACCCACTGAAGTGTACATAGGCACTGCACAGCACGGTACACACATGAGGACTGCAATCCAAAGAGGTGCAGTGTCCACATCATCTGCCTCTGGTCGCGCAAAGGCAAAATAGCACGTGCCAACTGAAACATATTCTTCCATTGGAAGTTGACCTAATTCCTGCTGCTGTGTGTGCACATCATCCAATGTGAAAACACCACGAAATAAGAATAGAAGATCCGTTTAGCTGACTGCAATTGGATGATTTGTCTCTTAAAATGTTTATGCATTTTTATGTATTTATATGTCTGATTGGTACTTTCCCTTTTTATGATGTTGATTGTTTTTATTAACTAATAAACAAATTCACACACAGACACACAAACACACACACACACACTTTTATGCTGTATTTGACAGAAAAGGGCCCATTGAGGCCCTGCATTGTTAAGCACCTTCACACTACTGTGTGCATTTGTGCACACAAGAAAATCCAGGTAGCCTACTGAGAGGGGAAGCGCGTTTGCGGCAGAGAGGAGGGGCAGGAGCCCTTTTTAAAACTGCCCGCACTCCCGCCGTTGCGGGAAGCGCGTTTGCGGCAAGAGAGGAGGGGCAGGAGCCCTTTATAAAACTGGTCGCGCTCCCGCCGTCGCGGGAAGCGCGTTTGCGGCAGAGAGGAGGGGCAGGAGCCCTTTTTAAAACTGGTCGCGCTCCCGCCGTCGCGGGAAGTGCGCGGGCGGCGCCCGGGCAAAGCCCGGGCCAAGGGCGGGCCCGTCCTTGCCCGTCATTGCCAGGAAGAGGCAGGGCAGGGCCACCCCCCTGACATCCACCCAAAAGAAGTCTGGTTTCAGTAAGCCCAATGGACAGAGCTACCTAAAGGTACTGTGCCGGTGATTATTCTTTAAACTAAAAGAGGGTCTTCAGGAAGCGCGCTTTTGGTGCTGCTGTGAAGGAGCACTGATTTCTAGTTTGAAGGACGCGCCCCCCCCCCCCTCACGCAAGGACTGACATAGGCGGTTTACGCATAAGACGTAAGTCAGGCCTATAACCCCATAACTGCAGGGGACTTGGTGCGGTTAAAAGCCGTGACTGGACATCTGAACCAACTAGGGTCTGACTATAATCCTCCAGTCAGGGGATTTGAGTCCGATATACCCGCTAAAGTAATTTGCAGTGACCTATCTTGGACAAAGGGACTAGCCTGTCAAAATGGGAAAACGTAAGGGAGACAATGGGGGAAGGGAACCCACACAGGAGGCCCCCCCACCCAGGCTAATAACAAGCTATCTAACGTCTGTAATGGGTGCTATTGAGACAGAGATAGGGAGGGTGGAAGCTTCCCTGGAGTCGTCTCTTGAGAAAGCAGGAAAGGCTGGGGAGGGGGGACGGCACCCGTTGGCAACACTGCTGCCGAGTAAGACCCAGAAAAGAAACCCTTGTGTAATAACAGAAATTGACTCAATCGACTTAATTACTCCTACAACTCCAGAGAGTCCACCTTAAAAAAAAAGCAGGCAAATAATCCCCTCCCAAACGGCAGTAACCCCCATACACCAAGTCGGACTTCCTGTAGATAGGAAGGCATTGGAGAGTCCTCACCAGGAACCAAGAAGACCAAGAGCAAATGTCCTTTTAAAACCCAAAAAATAAAACAAACTATAGGGAAACAACCAAAAGACAGTAAAAATTTGGATTTAACTAAAACATGTTTTTCGCAAATTGAAGACCAACTTAGAGACATTAAAAAGCTATGCTCGTCAGTTATGGAGAAAGTGGCCGTTCTTGAACATAAGGTTGAATCTATAACGAATATAAAACCTGAACCATCGAAGGTAGAATCTGAGAACATTCATTCCATTCCTGAATATTTATCAGCTCCACCTACTCATCAGCATCAGAACTTTAGAATATCTCCTGCCCAGAACTCAACCCAAAAACCCCTGAATGTAGAGGCCTCACATTATTTTATAAACCCACAATATCAGTGGGGCACAAATAAACGGGAAGGCCGCCGGGGCCGCCGGGGCCAGGAAACTATAAGTACTCAGGTAGCCTGCCCAAGGATACCTTTGGCATGTAACCCCTATGTTCTGATTTTGGAAAATGCCCCTATATTGGAAAGCTCCCACCCCGAATCCCATATGTCTCTACTGAATAAAGTGACTCATTGGGTAGGAAAACACATGGGAGGGCGGGCTGACTTCCATAGGGACATCTTAACTGTAAGAAGGGTACCTTGGGTTGGCTCATCCCTTAAAACATCACCTGGGGATTGTATTATAATAAATTTTAGGACCCCCCGGACCGTTAATGCTCTGTTTCACCATCTCTCACCCACGAGATTATCTGTAGGGCCTATAAGAGTCCAACGTTTGACTAAGTTTATCCATCCGCTATCAAACCCATGTCATCCTGATTCAAACTACTTTGGGATTCAGAATCCCAATATCCTCGGTCTCTCTAACCCCTCTGACACTGCTTTGACATTATCTAATAGGTATGAGACCCTGACCTCATTAGAGCAGTTAGATTGACAATCACTAATTGAGCCATCCTCGCAAGATCCTTTGGAGACAAATGTACTCTCACAGTCCCCCTTAGAATCTAAAGGAGTCCCTAATATACGTGATATACAGTGTATGACACCCCTAGGGATCATTTCATGGAACGTTGCAGGTCTAAAATCAAAAATTGGAAACCCCGATTGGATAGATTTAGTGATGGGAAATTTTATTATTTGCTGTCAGGAGACCTGGCTCATAGAATCACCACATATTAACGGTTACACCACATATTATGTCCCTGCAACTAAGGCCCATGCAGGTCGAGCTAAGGGCGGTCTGGCCATCTTTTTATCTGTGGAGGCTGGAGGGATTGAAGCACGTGTTGTAGGTATATCGCCTTTTTTTCTGGCCCTATCTCTGAAACTAGAAGAACCATTCGATATACTACTGATCAACTATTATAATAACACCTTTGATAATTCAGACACTAGGGTGGTCAGTAGTCTGGAGACCCTAATACATAAGGTAACAGCATCCAGTAAAAAGGACATAAGAATAGTCTGGGTCGGTGATTTTAATGCCTATCTCTGCGAGCCAGAACTCCTTGATTGTTGTGGACTCCTGGATGAGAATGACATTCCCATTCAACACTTCAAACATTCCCCGTATGGGAATGCCCTTAATTCTCTGATAACAGTAAACTCCCTTTCCTTTCCCACGCCCGCTACCAGAGGGATACCAACATTTGTAAGGGGGGACACACATACCACTATTGATTATATTATTTATTCTAGAGAATTGTTCCCTATTACAGGCCAATTCAGGGTTATCCCGACCTGTTTTAGTGATCATAATCCCTTATCCATTATGATTAATCTAGATCTGATAAATGACTCAAGAAGAGGGAAGCGACACCCTGCCATGAAGCACTCATCCCAAAAAGGGCTTACAATTAAATGGGAGAAGATAAACAATAAAACATTTTTTAGAGATGTTTTTCTGAATAAATGGCCAGACGTTATGACATCCCTGGACGAAAATAAGGCCCCACATGAAATTATTCGCGCATTCTCCTCTCTGACAAATTATATGGCGGAGAAACTACAGCCTCAACGAGCTAATAAAGTTAATGGCCCAAGATGGTTTAACCACGCATGTACCTCATCTTTAACCAAGCTAAAAAAAACAATCAATGCATCTCCCAAAGATCTACAAGCAATAAAGATTGCCAGGAAAAACTATAAAGAAGTTCTTGCCAAAAGGAAAGCTGATCTAAGTGAATCTGCGTGGGAGGAACTGATGGCTGCAAGCAAACTCAAAGATACAACTGCATTCTTGCGTGTGGTTAACTCTCCACTATTGAGCGATAACTTTGAAACGCCCATGGACACTGTCATACCAGCCAAGACCTGGGTGGACTATTTTAAAGAAACTTTCGCCATAGAGACAAATACCCAATCAGAAATGCTAAATTGTCTAAAACCTCCAGGAAATGATCAGCTAAGCTTGGCTTTTAGTAACATTATAAGTGTGGATGATGTTAAACAGGCAATCCAAGATAGTCCATCTGAGAAAGCCCCGGGTCCAGACAGAATTCCTGACGACCTATATAAAGCACTTCCAGACTTCTGGGGCCCACTATTAACCAATGTCATGAGATCGGCTGTGGTAGGCCCCTTAGTAGACTCTTGGAATGAAGCGATCATCGTCCCGATTTTCAAGAAGGGAGATAGGGCAGACCCTCTGTGCTACCGCCCAATCTCTTTGCTGGACAGTTCAGTAAAAATTTTGGGCCGAGTAATTTTAAATAAGCTAGAAGAATGGGCGACCGATACTCACTCCCTCTCAGAGGTATAATTTGGCTTTCGCCCAGGGGTGGGCACAGTCGAACAAACTCTTAATTTGACACTCATAGTCCAGAAATACACTAAAGCGAAAAGGGGCCTTATACACTTAGCATTTATGGATCTTTCCTGCGCCTTTGATACAGTCAGCAGGGAGAAACTGTGGAAGGTAATGCTGGGTATGGGCGTGGATAAACACATAGTTATATTACTCAGTAAACTTCATGCCTGCACAGAGGCTCGGGTCCGTTACTCTCGGGAGGGAGGCCTGACAGAGAAATTCCCCTCACAAAAAGGGGTCAGACAGGGTTGTGTTCTTGCCCCTTTCCTCTTTCTCTTATATATAAATGGGTTGGAGAACTTTCTTTGCGATTCAGGGAAAGACTCCGCAGTTATTAATAACACTCCAATCCCCGTTCTCTTATATGCAGATGATGCAGTACTAATTTCAAGGACAGCGAACGGCCTCCAGATTTTATTGAATGCTTTTAATACTTTTATGGGGAACCTTGGTCTTAAAATTAATAGAACCAAGTCATTTGTTATGAAGTGTGGTCCTAAATTAGCAAAAACGAAAAAATTTACTTTAAATGGGCATGAGATACTTAGGCCCATATTTATACTTTTTGACGCAAAACTGCGCTAACGCAATTTTGCGCCAAAAAAATTAGCGCCGGCTAACGCCATTCTGAAGCGCCATGCGGGCGCCGTATTTATTGAATGGCGTTAGCCGGCATTAGCCGACCGGCGCTGCCAGGTGTGCGTGAAAAAAAACGACGTACACCAGGCAGCGCCGGCGTAGGGAAAAATGGCGTTTGGGCGTCCAAAAATGGGGCAAGTCAGGCTGAGGCAAAAAAATCGTCTTAAACCGATGACTTCTGTCCCCTGGGCATGGTCATTGGGCATAGTGGCATGTAGGGGGGCACAAATCAGGCCCCCCTATGCCACAAAAAAAAAACTTACCTTTTCTTCCCTGGGATGGGTCCCTCCATCCTTGGGTGTCCTCCTGGGGTGGGCAAGGGTTGTAGGGGGTGTCCCTGGGGGCAGGGGAGGGCACCTCTGGGCTCATTCTGAGCCCACAGGTCCCTTAACGCCTGCCCTGACCCAGGCGTTAAAAAGAGGCGCAAATGCGGGGTTTTTTGCCCCGCCCACTCCCGGGTGTGATTTTTGCCCGGGAGTATAAATACCACGCACATGCCTGGGAGTCATTTTTTAAGACGGGAACGCCTACCTTGCATCTCATTAACGCAAGGAAGGTGTTCACGCAAAAAAATGACGCTAACTCCATGAACTTTGGCACTAGACGCGTCTAACACCAAAGTATAAATATGGAGTTAGTTTTGCGGCGAATTTGCGTCGAAAAAAACGATGCAAATACGGCGCAAACGGAGTATAAATATGCCCCTTAAGGTCCCACATTTTACGTATCTGGGGGTCCCTATTGATGTAGATTTTAACTGGAAGTTTTTAGTTAATACACGCTCAATACAATTCCAAAAAACCATTGAAGCTCTTTTTAAGTTTGCAAGAAGACTTCGACATAAGCCTGTTAAGGAAATGATGACTGTCTTCACTTCTAAATGCCTTTCCGTCGCGACATTTGGAGCTGGGGTCTGGGGGCTTGCAGAATGTACAGGGCTCCAGATTATAGAAAATACATTTCTAAAAAGGCTACTATCAGTTCCCCAATCTACACCAACAAAGTTCTGTCACAAAGAAGTAGGTTTAAGATACATATCTAGCTATATAAAACTCCAACCTCTTATACTGTGGATAAAAATCTGGACTAAGCCTGAAACGCTTCTATGTAGAAAGGTGATACAGGACTGTCTCCTTTTGTCACGATTTCTAGATATACCCTGGCTTAGATATGTTTATCTTTCTCTCCTGTCATTAGGACTAGGAGATTTTTTTCTTAAACCAGATACCTTAACAAGACAGGACATTAAGAAGGTTAAAGACATATTCTGGCAGAAAAATCAGGATATGGACCCAGCCTCTAGTTTAATGCGTCAACGGACAAGCTATGAGACACAACAACCTCAACCAAAGTTGTACTTGACCATCATTAATCATGAGCGACAAAGGTTTTTACTCACAAGACTACGTCTAAACACCTTACATTATCTGGTAGCATTCCCAGTTGCTGGAACCTGGTTTAAGATCCTCCCTCCTTGTTGCTGCGATGGAAAGACATCGCAAAGTACATTACACTTTATGCTTTTCTGCACTTTATATACCGTTCCAAGAAAAAGGTTTTTACGTCCGTTATTCCAGTCTAACAGCATCAGAACTAGCCAACTTGCTTACTCACACCTACATGATTTAGGAAATATGGACATAATTCTGGCTGTACTAAATTTTATACATGCTGCTTTTGGTGTTCGGAAAATGTATTAACAATGTTTTTAGAAATTTTATGATTGTGAAATTCTGTATGTTATTTATTTATTTTATGTCTTTTATGGTCTTTTTGCACCGAATAAAGTAAACTAAAGAAAAGAAAGAGAGGGGAATTAAGAAAGCCACTAGAGGGAAGGAGTTAAAACATGTATTTTAGCATCCAGGAGCATGTTGATGAGTGTCTGTCTGCTTGTGTGAGTGTTTGACTGCGTGTGAGTGTTTTTTGTGTGTGTGAAAGGGAAAGAGGGGGAACTTTAACACACTCAGAAGGTATGTAAAAATAATAAGTGGATTGCTTTTTCTGTGCATGTCTGCTTCTGCATCTGTATCTTCTGCGCCCACAAGAATACATGACTATTGTGCCTAATGCAAACAAATAATAGCACTTTGGCATCAGGAAGCTAAACATATAATAAAAACAGGAAACTATATTATAACATGATCTTTGGGCTTCATTTTTGTAACAAGTCAAGCTGTGTTTCTATTTTAATACATGTAACACATGTGTTGGTATGTGCTGTAACTGACGCAACCCTCTCAAGTTTTCCAGGTCCTTGTGTGATGTTCTGCTCCAGTCGAGACCCGCAGTCCAGGTTTTTTCTTTGAATTCTGGGACTTGCAGTCTTATTTGTTCCAGTAGAAAACTGGACTACAAGTCCTAGAATTCAAAGAAAAATTCTGCCCTGGACCAGCACATCACAGATGCACCTGGAAAAATGGCAGCTCGAATAAAGTAGACGTCATTATTAAAGCTGTTTTACCAAAGTCTCTTTCATCAGATGCAAGGGGCATACTGGCCATTAACCCGATGGTGCTAACAGTGCTGTTGCTGGGATGACTGAATCCTGGTTTAGAGATTCCGTCCCTTCAAGGTTTAAGTCCTCTTCTAAGCAGCACCACTCTTTATTAAGATAACTAAAGGTAAAAGCCTCACTCACGTTATCTTGTAAAGAAATCTCAAACAAAATATGGGAGATCCGGTGTCCCTAGGAGCCTGAGTAAATATACAATGTACTGAACAATGTCCTCCATCTCCATCTTACCCTCGGGGGAAGCTTTAAGCCTGTGTTTCCTAGGCAACAGTAAGGAAGAGATCTAGTTGTTGATTATGAATTATGAAAGAGCAGTTGTTTAATGGTTGAACATATATGAGCAGGCATTATACATATTCATACATCAGTGGTATCTTTCAATAAAGTACATGCAAAAGTAAAAAACAGTTGGTGCTCTGAGTAAACGGCGAAGTGACTGTGATTGACAGAAGATAGTGAAAAACTAGTGCACAGTGATACATAAACAAAAGAATGTTGACTTAAAAACATAAGTCTGTTCTGGCACCCGGACTCATAATGGTCATCTAGCTTGCAACATTATCATGCATCCATTTAAACTCAACATTTATACATCAAAGTTTCAACCCCTCTGAGTACACTTGTTGAGGAATCTTCATCAGGGTCATGCTTGGTGCACCCAATGTTTTTTACTTTTGAATTACTTTTTGAAGGATCCCATTGATGTATGTATATGTACAATGCCTGCTTCTATATGTGCATACAAGTACATGTACAACCATTAAACAACTGGTCTTTCATATTTCATAATCGTCAACTGGATCATTTCATTAACGTTGCCTAGGAAGTGCAGGCCCGAAGCTTCCCCTGAGAGAACCATTGTTCAGTATATTTTACATTGTAAAGAAAGGCACCTCTCACACCTTATTCACAGTGTGCAGCTGCTTCCAGTCTAGGGCTCTGCAGGGGTGTAGTCCGGGTGCTCTTAAATTCAAAAAGCATAGAAGGGAACTAAAGATGCACTATTGGTTAATTTAATAAATGTAAACAAATGTTGGTGCTTTAGAAGTACCTGTGTCAATATACAGTGCTGGCCCATTCAACATAAATGCACAGTGGTAGGTCAAGCTCACTCAGCCTTGTGGCAAAATCTTAAAATGTAAACCTACTATTGCAGATCCAGTATGACACAGCCCTTGTCTATTATACAGCAATGGCCCAAATTAACAGGATATTCTAATAATACCAAATATATACCACAATGCTATGATCATATAATGCTGGCCCACAGCACTGTGCAGGTCAAGCATCACCCACTTTGATAAACAATATGAATAGTTTTTAACCTGTAAAATCTGTAATGAGGATTCTTTGGCATGGCCAGATGCTGTCAGCCTTTATAAATAGAAAGACTGCATGAATATGCCCATTGCATATAAGACTAAGGGCCACATGTACAAAGATCCAGTTTTGCGACTCGCAAACTGCGAGTCTTAGAGACACTCAATTAGCGAGTCGCAAAACCGATTGTACAACAGTGTACTTTATACTGTTTGCGATTCCCAATGGGATCGGCAAATCACCTACCTCATGAATATTCATGAAGTAGGTCACAATTTGCGACCCCATTGGAAATGGCCCCCTCACTGGGATGGTGGCCTACTGGAGACAGCAGACCACCATGTCTGTGACTGCTTTCAAATAAAGCAGGTTTTTTGTTTTTTAAATGCAGCCTGTTTTCCTTAAAGGAAAACAAGATGCATCTCAAAATCAAGAATGAAAAGTTTTCTTTTCATTTTTTCAGATCAGGCAGTGGACCACTGCCTGCTCTGAAAAAATATTTTCGATGCCATTCACAAAGGGGAAGGGGTCCCATGGGTACCAAGGGGAACCTTTCCCCTTTGTGAATGGGTTAGCACCTGTTTGAAACTGGTGCTAACTGCGATTGTTTTGTGGCCGCATTCACGGTCACAAAACAATCCTACATCGCACTGCAACTTGCAATTAGGAAGGGAACGCCCCTTCCTAAGTATGACTCGCAAACCTATTTTGCAATTCGGTAAATAGATTACCGAATCGCAAAATAGGCTCTGTACATACCAAAATGTTTTTTTCCTGTCGCAAACGGACCGATTCTGCAAATCGGCCATTTGCGACAGGAAAAATGGTACGTACATGTGCCCCTAAATGAGGATGAGCCCATGCAATGAGGATCACTAGAAAACTATGGTGCTGAAGAGGAGGTGGTGCCCAAGACTGTACATATACTGATTGATGTTTCCTTGTTAAAAAGAAAAAACAAAGAAATCAATAACATATCAGTGTGCATGGTGTAGCTGCTGTGCCGGAACTTCCTCCTCCATCTCCTACCATAGTAGGAACGATAGGTGGAAGGACAATGGCCCCTCTCATTACACACACATGATATGCATGGCAACATGTTGAGCATACCCAAGAGTTAGTTTTAGAGAGATACACTTCAATAATTTGATTTTCCTGTTAGCTTGCGGGAGAATGAAGAAACATGTGAGAAGGTTAACATAACATTTTACCCTAACACAAGATAGTACCACTGCATTTATGCTTTATAATAGGTGCTTCACATTGGGCACATGATCACTGGCACAACATAGTACACCAGTGGTCTAAGATCAGAAAAGGATGGCTTAAAATCACACAGTGATGAGCAAAGTCCACACAGTTCTGGCCAAAGGCCACAGCAGCAAAGGTCAAGATCACTTTGAAAGCAATGGGCTCCATACATATGTCTGTGGTTCATAGCGGCAGAGTGGCTAATATTATTTTTGTGTTGTGTCACATGTGCAGAGGGGAACTGCACATATAGCAAATTTGAGATTACTAACAAGGTCAACGCAAGTGCAAAATAAATACTCAAAAGATGGCAAACGTTTCTGTGCATTAGGTCCCTCCCCCATCCCTGCCTCTTAGCCCAGCCCATTAGCCATAACCATAGATCATCTTGATGAATACCTACACTATTTTTTTACCCTTTAAAGCACTGGTTCCCCCTAAGCCTGACAAAATTGAAGTACTTCTAATTCTGAGGATTGCCTGCAGCTATAATGTGGATTCAGCAAGCAAGTGATCCGCACACTTTGCAGAGTACTCATCATGACCGCCGGAAGCTAACAAGGCAGAGGACACCTGCTCTGCAGCCGAATGGAGTGGATGGAGACGGATGGTCACGTCGGAGTGACGTTGCCTGGACACACACACATACTCTGCACTGCAGCTCACAGCACGGCCCCTTCAGCCAGTCCTCCCCCCTGTGGTTACACACGGCTCCAGAGTGCAATTACCTAATGCAGCCACTCCATGTCAGCTGGCACCGTACACACTAATAATAATAATAATTCGATACTTGTAAAGCACTTTTCACCCACTGAAGTGTACATAAGCACTGCACAGCACGGGACACACATGACGACTGCAATCAAAAGAGACGCAGTGTCCACTTCATCTGCCTCTGGTCGCGCAAAGGAAAAATAGCACGTGCCAGCTGCAACACGTTCTTCCATTGGAAACTGACCTACTTCCTGCTGCTATGGGTGCACATCATCCAATGTAAAAACACCACGAAACCGTGATAGCCTAGGAGGGGCTGCGACAGCCTGTTAGTGTGATCCTT
This sequence comes from Pleurodeles waltl, assembly GCF_031143425.1. Classification (NCBI taxonomy): domain Eukaryota; kingdom Metazoa; phylum Chordata; class Amphibia; order Caudata; family Salamandridae; genus Pleurodeles; species Pleurodeles waltl. Next base: position 1,090,157,710 of record NC_090440.1, read on the forward strand.
GTGTGTCCCTTAATGATTGTTGTTGTGTCTCCACGAAGGAGGCGGACTGCAAACAAACATAGAATGCGAGACACCGTGGCAGGAGCGTCCAAATGGACTTTATGGTCTGAATTAACACATCAAAAAATACCCAGTGTGGAGCACATTTTATAATGCAACGAGGCAATGGTAAGAATAAAGAGCCGCCTAAGGTATCACCATACACGGATCCGGATTGCCACCGGAAATAATTAAGTATGGCTACCTAGGTAAAGTGTAAATGGAAGCAAATGGCAACCTCCCAGGGTGACAAAAATCCTTACACCAAGCATGCATGCGGGAATGTATTTTTCTGGTGGGTGAACCCGTATTCATTACAATGCTTATAAATGTTGTATTTTATCAGCATTTGGCACACACCTCCAACCAATCTCTCTATCTTTCTGACACATCACATACCATTCGCTCTCCAACGACCTCCATATTACTATTCTCATGACGAGGAACTTAAACAGCATCAAAGTGCAAACCCACTACATGTAAATCTCTCACATCTTGACCTGCTCTCTTTGCCTTTATTTAAAAATTTGTAAAAAAAAATTGTCTTGAAAAGTTCACATCACTGATTTTATTTAGCAAGTTAAGTAATGACTTCTGAAAGCCACGCAGTGAGCCATCCTTGTGTCTCTTTAGTAAGTTAAATAAAGGTATCAAAAAGCTACAATGTACAGAAGCCATTGAAGGATTAAAGATTAAAGGTATCGGTGCAGGATGAGAGTTTGAAAGTCAGAGGCGGTTCGGAGCCAAGTAGTAACCCTGCAAAAAGGTTGAACTGTCTGCCGCTGATACAAAAAAAATATAAATGGAAGGCCCAAGGAGTACTGAAGCCAGGGCCAAACCCCCTCCCAGATGTGCAAAAGACAGACAACCCTCTTCCAGCCATTCTTTTGTCCGTGTACTCCATGTCCTTTTTCAAGTCACCCCATTCCCTCTTCTTCAACAGAGGGGAGACGTTGCTGGAGTATTAATGGAAGCAGTTTTATTACATTGTACACTACATTATACATTCTGTGGTACCTAATCAAAATATCACAACTAGTGGTCATAAACACGTTCCATGTATGAACTATGTGTTTCTTGTCCTTCTTGATTGTCCTTTGGGTTTGTTTATCACTATTGCTTGTAGCCAGTGTTGACGCACAGCCTCCTACACAACGCCCCTTTGATCAGGTACCCAGCATTAGACGACTAGGCTCCCACTTCGCTATCAATCACTCTTGGCGTCCCCCTGGCCTTGCCCGGGCTGCAAGTACTGTGTCCGCCCACTGCTGACCCTTTGTTGGTCCCTGCCTGCTCCCCATTCCCCTGCCATAAGGAATCCCAGTACCTTGTTTGATCAGAACTTCTTCTAGGTTATATGCCCTTGCCCTAGGCATCCCAAGGACATTGTTTGAGCATGTCGTCTTTTAGGCTGTTGTGGTTCTGGCCGTCTGTGTTTTTGCTTCTGTCACGCTATCTGTGGTTTCCTGGCCACATGGAGCTCCCCCCTTCCAGCTATCTACAAAACCGAGCAGTTCTATCGCCCGCTATGATTCATATGAACCTGACCGTCCCTACCCTGAATAAGAGTATACTGGTTGCCGATGTATAACATCAGAGGCCTTTTCCGGCCATGCCTGGGCTGCACCTGCCATGGCTGCGTTTAACATGATCCCATCTAGTTGCCTCCTTTGCTCCCAGAGCCCCAGACGCCGGCAGTCTCAAAGCATCTCTGTTCTTTCTAGCGATGTTGATCGTCATGTACTTCCTCTTGTGCATGTCCATCCCAGGGGCCATGCGCCAGGTGGGCCGCCAGATGACTTGACAGGCATAACAGCCCCCCTTATGACAGGGCACTATCCGGAAGTATTTTTTATTTTTATTTTTCTACCGCTAGTGTGACCCTGAAAATCGCAAGTCGTGAGTGGAAATCAAGGAGCCCTTTTTTGGAATGCTCCAGATCTGCCCCATTAGGCTGAAAATTTGAAACTTTATCCGCACGTCTGCTTGTGCCAGGAAGGATATGACGTGTGGCAGGTGCCCAAATCAGCCTCTCAGACTGAGGACTGCCAATCGGCTAGCCTTTCTTTCTGCTATCCCCGACCCCCTTGCCAATTTACCTGTTCATCCCGCACTACAGTCCTGAAATCTATCTTTAAACCCCCAATAGCCCTGTGTACGGCCCTGAGTAAGCAATCGGAGGTGTTCCTATATGTGCTATCTCACCGTGATAACAACTCCACCACTGTTACTCAGTGCCAGTAACGAAAGTGCTTGACGTTTGGCCAGCTTAAGATATCCCGCAGCCTTGACGCGATCCGAACCCCTGACCTGGAGAGCCTGTCCAATCTTAGCCATAAGCCCCTACCACTGAGCTTTCGCTCCAAAGAACAGTTTAGGTTGCGAGGATGGTCTGTGTTTCTAGAAGCATCGATGTGATTGGGAACGTGTTTCGCCACGTTGGGAGTGTACAGATAAGGAACGAGATATGTAGAGGCAGCTGACTGGAATAACGGACATTTGGAACGGCAGGCCACCCTAATGCTGGGGACCAGTCATAAAGACTGCGACTGGGCTTATCACATGACACATTGGGAGAGGATACCATTAAAGTTCCCCCCCATCTCCTAATTGCCACCCTTGACCCACTAGGGGATGGCTGCCCCCAGGTGCCCCAGTCCAGAGGGTGTAACGCTGGAACCTTAACAGTCAAAGGGAGTGAGCCCAACATATAATGCCATTAACTGTCTGACCTAAATGGTGCGTTTCAGTTTCCGGCATAAAGGCTAGCTATTAGGCCACACTCACTGTTTAGGCACGTGAAAACAATGTTGTTTAAGTTATTTGGAAACAACTGATAAATACACAAAGGAAGACAATGTGCAGAGCGGAATTCAATGCAGCTACAATTGAAGAAAACTCCTAGGAGTATTTGTGATTTACAAACTGTGACAGGAAATTGTCAGGAAGCATGTTAAATTGGCCGACCAGACAGAGGCCAGAAGTGTCAAAATGACACCGACTGTTAGTATCGCTTACCGGGGGTAATTCTCTCTGTAGCTGGTGGAACCTCACTCAAGAGCCCACAAAGAAACGGACTGTTTTCGCCCTACGTGATGCTCGAACCCACGACTCTTGAGAGTAAGAGGCTCATGCTCCATCAACGAAGCTGGCTGGCTCCTCAAGCTCCCAAAGTATTCGACTGAAACTTTTCTCAGATTGCCATCCTTATACTGCCGAACACTGGGTTAGGTATGGAACAGAAATCAGGCCCGCATGTGGATTTGAACTAGTAGCAAGTGGAACCTGTTTGCAAAATACAAGAGACTGCATGCATTCGCAGTGGGTAAAGGTCATGCTTGATAATACCCGAGTATCAGTGAATGCCAGCCCACCATCACCTCAGAGCAAACCCACTCACTACCGTGGCTCGCACCTGAACCATCAGACAAGACCTTAGGGTCCTCTCCTTCTTTCCACGCAAGCAGTCCCAGCCTGCGTGAACGCCAAGCAGTCATTACCATGACCATGTACCCTATGTCCACAAGTGACAATCATTGCTCGGTGTGCCCCAAGTTGGAGTGAACTGCGAAGGGGAAACAACTCACTGTAAACCACCCTTGCGATGTCAACATTTACAAGAAGTATACCATTAGCCAGCATTTGAACAGCAGCTAGCGAGAATGACAATTTCCCATGCTCCAGATAAAATTAGCACTGCTCTACGCTACTGACGATTGCATTCTATCTTGTTCTTGGCTACTTAAGGGTTGGCTGACGGCAGCTGAGTGAAGTGGACTCTCCTGGTCTGGCACCTCAAGTGGGTCTAATTTTCATGCTGAGGGCTTTGTTTTCCTCTCTTGTTGTCGCCTACCTTTTGGTCTAATATTTGCCCAATTACTTTGTTACAGCAATAGCCGCATTAAGTCATCTTCCGTTATGTGTATGGCTTAGCAGCCCAACTAAATTCCATTCATCATGTATGCCGTTCCTCTAAGAGTAAGAGCACTGAGCAATGCTAATGAGTGTATCTTGCAAAAAGCAAACCCATACTTTCTTCAGCAGACTACTCCTTATGAACGTGGCCTACCCTGAGCTGGCACCTCTGCCTGTGTACACCTTATGATGACCGTACAATGGTCATCCCTACATATCTCCATATATGGATCTTCTACATCCTCCTTGGGACCTTGACTAGTGAAGATTAACATAGGCTGAGAATCGTGCCTTAGCACTTGCATCGTGTCTGGTGCTTAAAACCCGAGGTAATTAAGCAGCACATTAGTCGAACATGTGGTCTACTGACGACCGCTGTATACTATCATCAGAGCTGGCCTAGCTCTTCATGATGTGCCAGACTAGCACCTGGTGCCATAGTTTTAAAAGGTGTTTAGGCATAAATTATATCATAAATGTAGGAAACTTTCCCATTGAAAATAAGGATAGACATGGTTGATTAGGTACTACCCACGCCACCGCCGCAGGCTGTGAAGAGATTAAACTAGCCTGTCCTCCCATGAAAGAAGGCATGAATATCGGGCCCTCCACTGCAATTAAAAGCTGTTGCCGTGGCGTAAACTGGCAATGGTAGGAGGAAGAGACCGCCTCCACAGAACACGCAGTAGCCGGGGAGAGGTAAGCTATTCAACAATTTGTCTTCGGTTCAAGCTTCCTTGTGCCATGATTGAACTGTAACCTAAGTTGGCAAAGCCCGCAATTCAGCACAACTCCAGAGGTAGCCAGAGTGATAGGGAGAGAGGGCCACATTTTCAGAAAGAGTTTCGAGGTGGATAGAACGCCAGCCAGTCTGAGGTGGGGCCACTGTAGGGACAATCTATCACAAGGTCTGCTCAGTGTTGGAGAGAAGCAGCCTCGGTCATTCTACCAGCGCTCACCGTAAGCAAAACCAACATCACGCCAACAACCTCTTCCAGCATTTACAGCCAATGCACGCGGAACCTATCTACCTGATCCATACCCCCTCCTTGATTGATTGATCAATATGTTTTTTGGTTCACCAAGGTCACAGGCAAATGATTCTACCTGCGCTGTCCTAGGTCTAAGCTACTACCTTCTGTGATTGCCTGCTCTGAGTTGAGGAGAAAAAAAGGGGGTCTAAGCTCCTCCCCTGTTGGATCCACTCCAAGGATAATGGAACCATTATGTGTAGACATGTGCTTACCTCACAGATCCTCTGCAACTGTTTGAAGTCCCTTACGCCCACTGCTGTGGGATCAAAGGTACAACTGTGCCATCTTGTGCACTGCTTCAAGCGGCCCACAATGGCTTTGTGGCAACCCCGTGTGTTGCTAGACTCTAAGTGCTTCTCGGAGGCATGTCCTGCTGGCCCTTGTAACACAGAGGTGACTGTCACATCTTCATAATGAGTGCTCTCCCTTAACTTGTATTTATTCTCTGGTCAGAAACCTTGCAGTCCACCCTATGAGCTAAACTGGAAGTCCACCTCATTGCACTCAAGTGCCAAATGCCCATTCTTCTGCACCATCATCCTGGCTGCAGGTTCCAGTATGGAGGTGTTCCCCTTGCCCCTGCGATTCCTCTCTCGGTATAGCTCTTTGCCCCGTCCCTCTTCTCGTTGTGGCCTGCAGCTCCTCACCATAGCAGGATGCTTACTGCTGCTGCAGGACGGCTCGATCCCTACAGTGCCCTTGTTGCAAGCCATGAACAAAGCCTTGCTTTACCCAGTGGCTGCACCCAGTCTGCTAAACAACATTTTGGGCAGACACGATGCTCGAGCAGGGACTGTTAGCACCTTTGGCACGGGAGGGCTCTGCCTTCTACCAGACCGTGGTCCTTTGGCGATCCATCCTCTGCTGCCCCGGCCTACCAAAATGGGTCCCAGAACATCCACCGGTCATCATTCCTTATGGGGGCAGCACGCAAAACTTCCTAGTCCTCGCTCCTCCTGCGATTCTTTGTTTGTTGTGGCTAGAGGTCGCCGCCTGCCACTGTGATCGCCACACTGTGTCCACATTTGTTTGTGAGGAGGCTGTCAATGAGCCGGCCTCCATCTGTAGTTCCCTATTGCCGCAGCTGGCTTTGATTCCGGGGACATGGTCTTTTGTTAACTCTTGGCTCAATGACCGCACCCAAGTGCTCTGCTCGGTAGATACTGACCTTGCGGGGAAAACATCTTTGCCCTAGTGCGGAGTCTCCAGTGTGGTGATCACATTCGAGGAGGCCAATCTTAAATGGTTATTAGGTTCCATGGTGACAATGTTCGTGGGCAATAGCTCTCCATCAATGTTCCAAGGTCTGTCTTGTTGGGGTGCTGTCCTTCACACCCTTTTGACCTTGCAGGCTTCCAATGTCCTGATGCCTGATTGGTGGCTTCAAATATTGTCATCCAATCTCTGTGCCACATTTTTTCAGGCACCTATCCTACCACAGCTTGCTGGTCCTGTCCTCGGGAGGCGTTATTCACGGGCCCTTATCTGGTCCACTTTGCCGACCACCCCGTCAACCAGAATTAACGCACCGCTAAGTATACCAGATAAATGGCACTGGACACATCAGTCTACTTACTGTAGGTAAGGCTGTCCTTTGCACTTGAGAAAGGAGAGTAAATATCTTCAGCACTGAGTGCTCTTCATGGGCTCCAGTGGGTAAAAAATAAATGACATACTGTCACAGGGTCTTCTTCTCTTAAGGCATCCAGGACTTTCCACCTTCCCTATAAACAAACTTTCAGAGCAAATGAGGGTAGTTGTATCCTAGTTTCAACACAAACAAGGAAAATAGCTCTCACTCAGTGTTGGGACAGAAAAGTCTCTCGCATGGAGATGGATGAGTACTCCTGCCCTGAGTACCTCACCTGCAATGTTATCTGGATTCCTAGTGCTGATTTTCGTTGTCATGGATGAACACGGGTCACGTGTGTGCGCCATGACATAGACCTGTTTCAGGGACTGCTGCCTTTTTGTACAGGGTAGGGGACCCAAAGTTCTACCCTCATAGTGGTGAAAGACTACTGCCTCCACCAGGATTTAAGAAGCACAAGCGTGGTGGTGGCAGAATACTGTGTAGTGATTGGTAGAAGTGAAAAGGTCTTTTTACCCATGGAGCAGCGTAATTGTGGCTTCACCCCTATACATTACAAATGTAATACAAATATGTAACCAACATCATATACCGTGTGCACTTTAAAATTATTAATGTAAAGTGAAGCATCAAAATGAATATTTGGAGATGTATTCACTGTAGAAACTAGAGTTCATATATGTGTGTGTGTTCTAGTGTTTAACTTTAACATGATGGTTTGTAGTATTGCATTTATTGAACATACATTGCATATGTGATAATTGATTTATACTTTCTTTGCCTTTGTTCTGATATTCTGCTTGCACCTGTAATAGTGTCTTAGAAATGCTCATTACAATGATTTATTAAGTTAGCTTCACTAGGCCTCTAGTTTGACATGAAATGTATTTTATTTTTCTTGCTCTACATGTGTTTGTTTTCCTTTGCAAATGTGCATTTTTGATTTCCTAGTTATAGAAAGGAGTATTGTGTATTAAAGATAGAGAGGCCTGAGAAGAGAAATCTTGGCACACACTGAATGATTTAATGAGTAGAGGAAGCCTCCTATTCATTGTGTATCTGGAAAGAAGACGCTCAAGGTTAACTTGATAATCCGAGCTCTGTGGGATGGAAGATTCAAGGAATGTAGCAGATGTGCCCTGTGAGAAAGAGAAATTCTTGGGTTTTTGATGATGGGTTTAGAGATATGGATGCTGCTTGAACTTTCCACTTTAAGTTAGTGTTCACATTGTTAGAGTTATGGCAGATTCCTTTGGATATTGAGAGGTACAGACCTCTTTGCTTTCCCTTGTCCTTTTAAGTGCAAGGCTTTATACTAACACTGTTTTCCCTTTGTAGAAGACTTCTTCTAGAGTATTCAGGATGCTAACACATACTGTGCTTCATTCCTGAATCCCTTGAGACTACTGGGCTGCGTATCCTGAATCAGATTATCTTAAATCTGTTAATGTTTAGAAAGAACATTCTGTATTACTTTGAGGACTGTCACTTCCTGTTTTTTTAATATATGTATAGCTGTGACGGTAATTTCTGCATGTCTTTTGCTATTGAGATTTAATTTTTCAGCATTTCTGCTTTCCAGTTTTCATTCGATACCTTTACAATTCGATTTTGATATGCGCCTATAATGGAGTGATTACTAACTGGTAATAAACCACTAAACTTTCCATATTATTTCTGGTTCTAATTGTGTGGCCAAATGGGCTTCACAAACTTTAATTTGTAAATCTGTTACTAACTCCTTTGCATTTCAGTCTACTACAAGATTCATAAAATGGACACCACCGTCAGCACCCATGCTTGCTCTCACATCTGTGTCACCAGAGTGAGGTCTACAGGCTCACTCATGCAAAGTTCCACTGCTGTGTGCTTAACTCACCCTTGACCTACATCAAGTGAGCATGAAGTGCTGTGCCGTTTTGTATGCATGTGCTGGGTGTATGTGTGCCTGTGAATGGTACAATACATGGAAGATTCTGGGTTCCATTTTGGGAAGTTCAAGGTTGACAGGAGAAGCATGAGGAGGTAGAGGCATCCCCCAAACAGATTTGTGGATTGCTGCATTCCCGTGAGCTGAGTGGGACAGACCCTGGAGGAAGGAGAGCCAGGCTTTTTCAGTACCCTTCAAAGGGTGCTGTTGGAAATGGCCCTTTTTTGCAGGGTTATCCACAAACGTTTTGCCTCTCACCTCATGTTTTTGACTGTAGGTTGCATTTAGTTTCTGCTGGCTTTGGGACTCGGGGAACTTACCACTACACACCAGTGCTAAAGTGCAAGTGCTCTCTGTCTAAATTGTATTGGTGATTGGTTTCTCCATGGTTGACATAATTGATTGGCTAGTAAGTTCCTAGCATAGTGCATCAGGTGTGCCCAGGGCCTATAAATCACATGCTACTAGTTGGCCTGCAGCACTAATTGTGCCACCCACATGAGCAGTCTTGAAAACATATCTCAGGCCGGCCACGGCAGTGCCTGTGGGTGCAGTTTAAACTGCAGTATCGGCCTGGCAGGTACACCCACTTGCCAGACCCAAACCTTCTCTTTTATTACCTGTAAGTCACCCTAAGGTAGGCCCACGGCAGCCCTATGGGCCTGGTGCAGTGTATTTAAAGGTTAGGACACATTCTGGTGTGTTTTACATGCGCTGATAATGAAACACTGCTAAATTAGTTTTCACTATTGCAAGGCCTATCTCTCCCATTGGGTAAAATGGGGATGGCCTTAAAATATCTTTTACGTGCCATTTCGCATTGGGAGCAAGTAGAGATATGGAGTTTTAAATATGGAATTTTAGAAAGTGGGCATTTTCTTGCTTAACCATTCTGTGCGTCTGCCTGTCTGTGGAATTCACATCTGGGTCAGGATGAAAGTTAGGCAGTTTGTGAATTCATTCTAGGGGGTCACACAAAGGGATCTGAGGTGTGTCCTGCATTTCCTGATGGGTCTTCCTGTGTTAGATTGGTGGGAGGAATTGACACCGGCACCTGAATAGGGAAGTACCTGTCCTCACACAAAGCAGTCTCAAGCCCCCTGGAGTGTGTCCGGGGACAGGGCAGGGAAAAGCAGGGTCTTGTGCACCACAAAGATTTCTCTTTGAAGTATGCCTACTTCAAAGACAGAAATGGGTATAAGTACTAGACCTCTGACTCAAGACATTCTGCCATGAAAAAGAGCGGGATGCTGTAGGAGGGACTGCCACTTTGCCTGCTGCTTTGTTGTGCTAGCCTGCTGTTTGCCGCTTCTGGGAGTGAAAGGACTGGGATTTTCTTTCTACATCCTGCTTTCCAAGGTTCTCAAAGGGCTTGATCTGAGTTTGCCTCCTGTTAAAAAGCCTCAGGGACATCAAAGGCTTCATCTAAAAGTGTCTGGACTCTTCTGCTGAGAGTCCTAACTTGCCAAGTGGTGTGAAATGCAGTCACTGGGCTCTTGGAAGTGTAAGCTGATGACCTGAAGAAGAAAAGCCACGCACTGATGCACTGCTGTGGAAAAATCGATGCAGTGCCTGTTCCATGGCTGGAGAATCCATGCAGCACCTGTGTTGCAGCTACAGAATTGATGCTTGTTTCACTGTAGCTCCATCAACACAGTGTGTCTGAATTTTCCATGCTTCGTCCCGGGGCATCAATTTTTCATCAACCCTGCATTGCAGTAAGGAACCAAGGCTGCATCTCCAAAAATTAGTGCATCAACTTTCCTGCAAGGAAAGAATTTACACATCACGTCCTCTGCTAGTAAGGAACCGATGCATCTCCTCTTCTGCGAGGAAAGAATCAATGTATCACTGCCCTTGCACAGTAAGGGACCAAACATTGATTTGCTTTTCGTTGCCTCACCTTCTCTGTGGCCCGTAATTGACTTTGTTTTTGACCCATCCCAGGTACATTGTGCTAAATGATACAATCATCGATTCCTTTGGATTAAGACTAATTTCAACTTTTAAAAAGTGATATCTTTACTTGTGTATGTTGGATTTTTATCGTTTTGGTCTTGTTTTAGTCAGATACATATTGATTATTTTTCTAAACTAATGCTCTTTGATTCAGAGACAGAGCACTGGAAAAGGGCCTGGGCACCTCTCAGGAAGGAGATGGAGATGATAAGAGAATCATAAAGAGTAGGACTGAGGCCATGTTGTAATTATTTGATACACATTTCACGGTACCTGACATCCTGGTGTGAATCTCTAGTCACTTCCTTGATCTATGTTGTGGGACTATCAGATTTGGAGTCGCTACTGCTGTGATAGACTGCTTTCTGGAGTAAGGACAGGGCAGAGGACAGGGCACTTCATAAGGAAGCAGACCCCAAACAAAAACAACCTAAACCACATTTGGGGGTAGTTTTACAAACATTTTGCGTTGGGTTAGCTTCACAAAAGTGATGCTAACCCGCACAAAATGTTTTTTTCCTTATTTACTTTCCAGTGCAAGACTGCTTTTGTGCCAAGCTACCAGAGAGTTTAGTACATGTTACTTTTAGGTCTGGGAGAAATTATAGTTACGCTAGATGAATCAGAATATTTTCAGTAATTGCTCATTACTTTTGTGATTTGAAATTATGCCATCTTGAGTAATTAAGAGTAATTTGGGGTAATTTGGGGCAAAATCCTACTGCAGGAGAACAGGAACAATTAACTAAGGGGCATATTATTAGGCCCCTAGCGCCACCTTGCGCCACATTAACGGCATTTATTTTGACATTAATGTGGCCCAACAATGCCAAAATCACTGGGTCGTATTTATAGAGTGGTGCAATGTATGCAATGTACCACTCTGTAACCCTTTGCACCACATTATGCCTGCACCAGGCATAATGTATGCAAAGGGGGTGTTCCCCCATTAGGGGAGCCAGTAAAACAGTGCAAGGAGCAGGCGTTAAAAGGGGGCTTCCATTCTTTAGAATGGGCCCCAACGTACTCTGCGGGAGTAGCACCAATATTGGTGCTACTCCTGCAGAGTACATTGATAGCTTCATAAAAAATGAAACTATTGCCCCCTAACCTGCACCATGGTGTGCATATTTTAAATACAGCGCACACACGGTGGCGGTAGGGGGGTGCTAAGGGGCATAGAGAAAGTGGCACTTCAATCGGTGCAGCGCCACTTTCCATAAGCCTGCCCCTTAGAGACAACGAGCAGCTGCTGGCAAATGCTGTTTGTGTCCTGTAGCATTTGCTGCGCAAAATACAACATCGGTGTCACGTTGTATACAAGGGAACATTTCGCACTAAGGAAATAGCACTAAATTCTGGATTGGACTTCTCACACAATTATGCATAAATACAAGTAATTTTGTGATATTTGCAAGTAATTATTCTAGAGAGAATGATACTGTTTACACCCTTACCCAGTTAATATAGTGACTTTTGGGGTTCATTCTTACAAGGATTGTGGATACTGCTTAAGAAGGGTTTCTACCCCCTCAATCAAAAACTCAATTTCTAGCATATGGAAATGTACAAACTAAGAGAATACTGGTCAGAGGTCATAGACAGTATAGTCCGCACGTTGGGAGAAGCAGATTTTGGCCACGTTGAAGTATATACTTTAGGACTGTGTCCCCAACCAAAATAGTAGAAAGTTACTACAAACATTCTCGAATTGGCATCATTATCTGCTAAATGAACAATAACTAGACTCTGGAAAACCTTACTCCTCCTATTTCCAGTTGTCTGGAAAAGGGTATTATCACCTTGGCAACAGCGGAGAGTCAGTTCTCCAGCACGAAGAAAAAAGAAGCCTCCAACTACAATGCATAGCCAGCCACTGGGATGTCCTACTATTGCCACACAGGATAGCTGAAGCAGATGACACCAGACCACCCTGAAAAGGAGCTGCATCTGGTAATAAGAAAAGGCAGACTAATACGACCTCAATTTGCATTTGTTAGACACTAGGCAATATGTGGGATAGTTTAAGTGCAGCCAAAAGGAGCTAGTATTTGTGCCTTACTTCTGTGCCTCCAGATATATTCTGTTAAACCTCACTATCCCTGGGATAAATGTAAAATATCTAGAGAAAATCAAAACCATTGGTTCATTGTTCAGTCCTATTTATTTACACCACACCCTGAGCACTGGGGGTGAGGGGGTGCGAGGAAGAAGTTGATGTTTAAAATCACTTATGTTTAAGGGAAGGCGGTCAATTATCAGACATAATTATTAACATTGCAATGATATGCTACATAACAACAATTACCAGTATGCTAGTAATTTATGATGGTGACGCTGTATATATGATGGAATCTGACAATTAGACTTGAGGTGAAACTTGTATTCATGTCTATAAACATTCTGCCTTCAATCAAAAAAGTTCACAAAAATATTTGTTAATAAAAGGTCTACTGGATGATTTGCAAACATCTGTGTGGGCTGGTACTGTATCGGCTGTCAGTGAAGTACACCTGCTGAATAATACCACCCTCTATGCCATGGTCATTTTCTAAGAATGGATTTAGGAGAAGGGTTTGGAAGATAGTAGAGTTGTTGCCAAGGTGATTCTGTCTTGGGTTTTCTCTTTTTCGCATGCTCACTCCCAACTATCTGTTTGATTTAATGTGAATGGTAAAAAAGGAAACTTGTAAAAAAAGCTTCCAGGCTTGCTAAAATGACATTTCATGAGTGCCCTTTTTTTTTCACTTTTGAGACATTTGGCGGGAAAGGGTAGATACTTTCCTTCAGTGCGGCTCTGTGCCAGGTTGGTGCTGCATAGACTCCTTTCATGCCACCTTTGAGAAGTCCTTGACTTCTGAGATCCACTTGTATCTGCCTTTGTAAAGAGAGGCTCAATGATCCCACAACTGGATTGTGACAGACAGTGCCTTTGTTATTGTATATCAGAACAGGAGACCCCAGGTCTCTTGAGCAGTAGCACTGGTTCCTTACAAGATATGGCACCTCTTCCTGGTGTCCCAGGGATATCACATGTGTTCAAGGGGCACACTGATTTTATTCCACCTGATTTTTCTCCTTATGTTTCACCAGCTCACTCATTGATGTTTTCCAAGCTTCACATAGAATCCTCGGATCTCTATTGTGCAACATTTACATAATAGTACAACAAAAGGTGAATGATGCTGTAGTGTTGTAAGCTGATGTCAAACTGCCTCACATCAGGTCAGAATAGAATGGTATGGGGATTCTATAAAGGTTGACAGAGAGAATACCGGAGGATGCCACAGGGGAACGGTGGAGATGGATGGCTGAGCTGTTTTTCTCTGTGAACATACAATAAATATTTGTGTTTATATCCACAATTGCGGCTTCATATCTTCAGTATAACACTGGTGTCAGATGGAATTGCTTTGGAAGGATGAATACAGCTCAACATTGTCTCTCAACAGGAGAAAGGAAATGGAAGGCCTACTAGCACTGTTGATTAGTGGTACTGGTCGTCCATTTCCTGGTGATTTCAACATTATTTTCACTTGGATTGCCTAGCTAGCGTCGGTGAGAGATCTTTGCAATCCTTTTTTCAGAAAAACACTTTAACGGCAGAGTGTTGGCCGGCTCTCTCTTATCTGTTGTAGAAATTGTGGGATAAGTCATCGGAATACAGCGATACTGTTTTTTTGTTGTGCCGTTGTGACTGAACTTGCTGGATGTGCTATTTATTGCCTAGACTTTGTGATTTTTCACCGTTTGTCTGTTTGAGGTCCCGCGGGAAGCACAATGCTGATCTGCACAGAATTGCCCATCGTTGATGCGCACAGCAAACCATTTTGACCATTTGCATCTGTTTGTTATATAAGGCACATTGCTGATGTGCACAGCAAACACAGTTACGTTGGTAAAGGCACCTCGCTGATGTGCACAGCACATATAATAATTACGCCAAAACATTTCAATCTTAAATATATTAATCACAACTTAAACTCAATGTTCACTGGATACATACGTATATAATATATTTAGTCTTGCATAATTGTACACATTTTACGAAAATATTTGCAATCAGTCTCATAACATTATGCAGAACATTACAGCACCTCCATTTTTTTTCAAGCCCTGAAGACCCTCCCATCAAATGGGCTAAATGGAAAAAGGTGTTTGAACGTTATACCTCATTGGTATTGGTGTGGTACCTCATTGAGTGCTGAAAGGAGGACTGCATTGTTACTTTATTGTCTTGGTACAGGACAAGAAGTATTTGATCATCTTCCGGGTGTGCCTGATAGTAAAGCAGTTGATCTTAAAGAGTATGAAATATGTATAAATAAATTGGACATACATTATTTACCCAAAGTAAGCACCATTTTGGAACACTACTATTTTGGTAAGTGAGTACAGAAGGAATGGGAATCTATAGAAAATGATGTGACAGATCTTGGATCACTAGCATCTTCCTGTAAGTTTGGAACATTGTTGGATGAAAGAATAAGGGATCAATTCATGTTAGGGTCTCACATTGAGAAGGTACGTGAGGAATTATGGCTCAGAGACATGCCTACTCTCGAAGAAGTATTAACAATTCCTAAAAAAATAGAACATTCTCGGAAATGTGTAGAAGTGATGAAAAAGACTCATCAAACAAGTTGTAAACTGCAGTCAATGATAGTAAGAAGATAGAGGGTACAAGGAAGAAAGAGAATAAAGATAATAGCATCATAAAAAAGCAAAAAAAGATAGATAAGAAATGTTTTAGTTGTAATAATGCAGGAAACTTTGCCAATGACAAAATATGCCTAGCTCTCAAAGCTGTGTGTACATATTGCTAGAAACAGGGACATCTTTTCTCAGTTTGTACAATGGGGAACACAAAACGTAAAACACATGTAGTTGATGCAAGTGACAACGAAAGTCTTCCATCAACCAATTTTGATTGTGGACAGATTGTTCTACAAGTGGGTAGTAAGAACTAAAATGGTCCTTTAGAGTACATTCAAGTTGAAGGAAAAAAGACTAACGTCCTGTTCGACTCTGGGCCAAGATCACTATTATTTCTAACAAGTTTTTTAAAGATAAATTAAAAGGAACCGTAACTCTACTCAAACCTGACATTAGACCATGTGCTTATGGTGGAGATCCAATTGCATGACATGGCTATTTTATAGACTTGATTCAATATGGAAATCGCTATACCTCTGGCAAGATATATGCATCGAAGAAAGGTGATAGCATTATAAGTTGGCGGCATCAGAAGGATTTAGGGGTCGTGCTAGATCCCAATAGCGAAAATCCTATCATTTTGAAAAACATCAATTATATTAACGCAGTAGTACAAGAAACTGCAACAAGTAAGTACAAGACAGACACAGGATTACAAGACGTGTTACAGAGTGAGCTTTCACGTGTATTCAGAAAGGGTTTGGGCTGTCTAAAAGATTACTATTACAAAATAAAACTAATCCCCAGTTCAGTTCCTTATTGTAGTAAGGTACAAGGGGTTCCTATAAACATAGGAAATGAGATAAAAATTGAGTTGGAAAAACTTAAAAACCAAGGGATTATTGAGGAGATTGAAGGTTGTGCATGGTTAGCCCCCGTAGTTGCTGCCAGAAAATCCAATGGATCTTTAAGATTATGTATCGACCTTAGACGTTTAAACAAGTGTGTTGTAGTAGCCAGATATTCATTGCCCAAATTATTAACAATGCTAGGAGAAGCAAAAGTCTTCAATACCATCAACCTTGCTTCAGCCGATCATCAAATACAGTTAGACGAGATGTCTAAACACCTTACACCGTTCAGAACATTTAGGTATACCAAACTTCCTTTTGGTTTAATATTGGCTGCATCTATTTTTCAACAGGTTATGGAAAAGATATTGAAAGCAATTGATGGGGTCGGTGTATATCAAGATGTTAAAACTGAACATGATGCCAGACAAGTTTTGAGCAGATTATATGATCACGATCTTACTGTAAAATTAGACAAATGCATTTTTGGCACCAATACCATCGATTATTTAGGCCAACTATTACAGGCGAAGGAGTAATTCCTAAAGAAGATCTCGTAAATACCATTCAGAAAATGGTTCCTCCCACTACTAAAGAAGAACTGATTTTCTAGGGATGGCTGAGTATTATCACACATTTGTTAAAAACTTTGCTGATACTACACACAACATAAGGAGTCGTTTGAAGAAAGGAGTCAGTTTCTCATGGAATGATGAGTGTGAGAGGGAATTTGATGAAATTAAGTGCAAATTAGCACAGGCAACCAAACTTAAGAATTTTGATCCAAAGAAAAGCTCAGTTATTTCCATTGATGCCAGCCTCAAATGTCTTGGGACAATATTACAACAAGGCCCTGAAAATACTATTATGTTCATATCAAGGAGTCTGAAAGCTGCAGAATGCAAGTACTCTGTGGTAAAAGGGGAAGCTCTTGCGGTTCAGTGAGCATAAAAACATTTTTGTGGGGAAATACATTTACAATAAGAACAGATCACAAACCTTTGATATGAGGTTTTCAATAAGAAAGGAATTGACTCTATTTCTGCTAGAATCTCTAAATGGGCTGTAAGCTTACAAGAGTATAATTTTAGTGTGAAGTATATTCCAGGTGTGGAAAATTTTATAGCAGATACATTGTCAAGATTAGTGCAGGAAAGGACAGGTGACCAAGATATTGATGCTACCAATGATTACACAGAGTTTGTGTGTGAAGTTGATTATGAGATAATATCAGAAGAAAGATGGTGTGAGGAGGTAAAGGGAGATGAAACTTTACAAAAGGTGATTAATCTTATCTGTTCTGACTGGAAATACAAACAACAAGGGGAGTACAGTGCAAAGATGTTTGGTTGGTGAAAGATCCTTTATCCTCTAATGATGGTTTATTGTTATGAGGGACTGGATTCATTCCTCCAGTCAAAGTAAGAGAAGAATTGTTGGATCTAACTCGTAAGTGTCACTTAGGTATTTCAAAAACCAAGGAAAGGTTACGGTCAAATTATTGGTGGCCGGGAATGGATACTCAAGTTGAACATTTAGTGAGAGAATGCATGCAATGTGCAATGAGTGAAAAAAGCATGAAACCATGGACTTAACCTATGATAATTAGGAATCAAGCTAGTGAGCAATGGGAAGACATTGCCTTAGACATTTCAGGACCCACACAGGGGGATGGCCATGAGAGTTACG
Source organism: Pleurodeles waltl (assembly GCF_031143425.1). Classification (NCBI taxonomy): domain Eukaryota; kingdom Metazoa; phylum Chordata; class Amphibia; order Caudata; family Salamandridae; genus Pleurodeles; species Pleurodeles waltl. The sequence goes on from NC_090440.1 coordinate 1,090,175,374, forward strand.
AATCAACTTCTACATCCCAACACGCCAGCTCCGCTCCACCGACTTCGCCCTCGCAACAGTCCCCCGCATCCAACGTACCACCTCCGGCGGCAGATCCTTCTCCTACCTCGCCGCCAAAACCTGGAACTCTCTCCCCACTAACCTACGCAAGATCCAGGACCTCCTGACTTTCAGAAAGCACCTCAAAACTTGCCTCTTCGAGCAATAACTCCCCCTCACCCACAGCACCTTGAGACCCTACTGGGTGAGTAGCGTGCTTAAGACATTTGATTGATTGATTGATAGCTGTGATGGATATGTACTCCAGATGGCCTGCAATATGTTTTTGCAGAGGCATTGAAACATATCATGTAATTCATTTTTTTAAAGGTCTCTTTGCGAGGGAAGGTCTTTCTGAAACACTGTTAACAGACAATGGAGTGCAACTGGTTTCTAAAGAAATGGAGAATTTTCTTCATGGTTGTGGAATTATGCACAGAAAATGTACTCTATATCATCCTGAATCCAATGGAATGGTTTAAAGATTTAATCAGATGTTAAAAGAGACCATTTCTTTAGCTAAAAACAATAGTTTAAATTGGCGGGAGGAAGTATCCAAAAGAGTGGTGTGTACAGGTTCACACCTCACACAGCCACAGGAATGTCCCCATTTGTATTGTTTCGTGGAAGATGACCCAATACCGTTATAGAACTGTCTTGGGTGAATACATTTTAGGAAGAAATAAACTAAAAGTTGAATCCAAGCAGTGGAGGATGAGGGAAGCCTTGAAATTGAGAAACAGTAAGAAACATTTTGATGAAAAACACTCTGTCAAATTAACAGCTGCAAAAGAAGGTGATGTGGTTAGGATAAGACAATCAGGTTAGCATGTGTGTGGAAACAAACTGCCGAAACCAATGAGAGTTATCAAAGTTTTCAATAATGCCATAAGAACTGAAGATCATGTGTGGAATCTCAACAGAGTGGTAAAATATAAAGGAAATATGTTGAATAATGCTGAGAGTTATTCTCATAAAAAATGGGATGATAAGAAAAGGGATGGCTCGTGAAGAGAGGATGATAGTAGTATCAAAAATGAAGTAAGTCTGGCAGGAAAGTACAAAGTTCGGCTTATCTCAGTGACTATGTTTAGTTCCAAGATAGATATGACTTTGGAGTTTTAATTTATATAGTTATACGATACAGTAGTTTGGTTTCTGTAAAGTATATTTATACATGATGTAGTAGTTTGGCTTCTGTGATGTTATGTTCTGTAATATCTTCTATAGGGACTGACATATTATTTATTTATGTTTGTTAAAATTTCCATATAGAAAGGAGGTGTGTAGTATTGTAAGCATATATCAGCTTAGAATAGAATGGTATGGGGATTCTACAGAGGTTGACAGAGAGAATACTGGAGGATGCCAGAGGGGAACGGTGGAGATGGAAGGCTGAGCTGTTTCTCCCTGTGAACATACAACAAATACTTGTGTTTACACATACAATTGCGGTGTTGTGTCTTCAATATAACAGATGCACAACACTTCTCTGAAAAGTTACAGCAGTATGGTACCAAATTGAGTCTACCATATCAGCACACTGACAGTCATCAAAGACTGGATAACACTTCACTACCTGAATCTGAGCCTTCAGAAAACACAGAGTACTGCTACTAGTTTCCTCTAAACCTTCATCAACCTATCAAGCAGCATCTGCTGCACAAAGTGATAAAGTATATTCCAGGCAAAGATCAAAGGGACAAAGTACCTACTGCTGTACATTATAAGGATATTGCAAGCCACCAAGGAGTTCCATAGCCATATAGAGGAACGAGACAGAAAGCCGAGTTCCTTTATAAGGTTATGGAACTCCAAGGTGGCCTACAATATCCTTATCATGTATGCCAGAGGTACGTTATCCGTTATAATACATGGACACACAAACCAGGTAAAACCTTGCAAACATGAAGGATAAAAATAAAATCTCTAGTGCAAAATTAAACACATCAAAAAACTGTTAGTTATTGGCTGCAAAGAGATATTAGAAACAGTTCAATAGCAGTCAGCTCCTTTAAAAAAAAAAAAAAGCTACACTAACTCAGAAAATGTAGAAACTTGGAGAAAGGTTCTAGCTTTTCTCTGTCTAAGCCGTGCAAAAAATAAACATGTTCTCTCTACTTGCCATTACACGCTAAAGCAGAAGAAAAAAAAGCTAAGTTCCATTTTCACTGCTTTAAACAGCTGCTTCATTTAAGCTCTGTGACTTGATCTTCCTTTCACCTCTGCTGCTAGCTCTGCCAGCAGGCATTGTGACATCAGAACCGGACTGTAATAATTCATAATAGAGGAGTTCTGACATAACAAGTCACCAGTTATAAAAAAATTAAATGCTGTCGTTTATACTGGGTTTACAGAATAGCATGTATTAACAACAAATAGTCTGGCACATGTTAATCCTCTGTGCACATTATAGAAACTGAATGTTAATAAGTATCTACAAAAGTACACTTGCACCACTGGGCACATATATTATCACCCAATAACGATAGCCCTGGTTTCTCTGTACTGCCTTCCCATTGAAGCTTGCTTGAACTTCAGAGGAGCCCGTATAACCTCCAAAGTTCTTGACAAGGATGGCCAGAGTACCGTGGTAGACCATTGCTAATGGAAGTAAAATAATAGAAGGTGATTTCATCCGAAGAGAACTTTTGGTCCAAAAGGTTATGGTTTGAGGGTAGAGGATGAAACAACAGTAATGCTTAACATGGAAAATACGAGACTGTTGTCGGGGATGCCTGTCACTACTATCAATCAGTGAAATTGGCCAGGAGGGACTTTCGTGCCATCATATTTAGGGGCATATTTATACTCTGTTTGCGCTGAATGTGCGTCAAACATTTTGACGCACATTCAGCGCAAACCTTGCCCCATATTTAAACTCTGACACCCGACCCCACGGACGTCACAATTCCACAGTGTGCGTCATTTTATTGATGCGGGAATCTGCCTTGCGTTAATGACATGCAAGGTAGGCGTTCCCACCCAAAGGCCTGTGCGCCTTATTTATATTCCCGCGTCATTTTGACGCACAGGAGGGGGTGGGCCTTAAAAAACGTTGCACAGCCTGATGTGCGCGATTTTTTAACGCCTGGGTCAGGGCAGGCGTTAAGGGACCTGTGGGCTCGGAAGGAATCCAGAGGTGCCCTCCCCTGCCCCCAGGGACACCCCCTGCCACCCTCGCCCACCCCTTTTTTAAAGTGGCATGGGGGGCCTAATTTGGGCCCCCCTACATGCCACTGTGCCCAATGACCATGCCCAGGGGACAGAAGTCCCCTGGGCATGGCCATTGGGCAAGGGGGCATGACTCCTGTCTTTGCTAAGACAGGAGTAACTTCAATGGGGGCTGTGCGTCAACAAATGGCGCAAGTCCGGTTTGAGGCATGGTTTTTGCCTCAAACCTGACGTGCACCATTTTTTGACACACAACCCCCATTTTCCCCTACGCCGGCGCTGCCTGGTTTGAGTCTTTTTTTTTTTTACTCAGACCAGTCCGCAGCACCGGCTAACGTCATTCCTTAAATAAGGCGCCAGCATGGCTCATAGGAATTGGGTTTGCCGGCTAGCGCTGGTTTGCGTCAAAAAGTATAAATATGGGCTCATGTCTCTATGTAAGATCCCAGTTTAAGACACCCAAACAGCCCACAAAGCGTGAGGTCATAGACGTTGAATTTTAGGTACATGTCACCAAATGGAAATGGTGGGCTTTAAAAAACGAAGATAGAAGGAGAAGGGTGGTCTGGTAATTGATACGCTGTAGCACAGAAAAGTACCTTGCCTCCTGAAGAGATCCCTGGAATTCTGACAATGTAGCCTTTGAAAGGCGGGTGCTCCACGTAATAACATAGGTATGCCCAGCATGATAATAACAGCAGAAGTATAGCTGTATCACTGAAAGGCTTCTTTGCATTATCACACAAGGTGGTATTATCGTCAGTGTTAATGCATTGCTAACTTTGTTTGAGCTGAGTTGTAAATTGCAGCGGCATTTAAGTGCTTGCTGCCATTAGAGCAGAGATAACAGCCTAACAGCAGTAGTATGCTACTGGAGAGTGTTGCTCATTACGATCTGCCGCTGCCGATGGCCAAAGCAAGAGCTATTATTGCTAACAAGAACTATTTCCTCAGTCTACAAACGATGTGGAAGGAGAGGCTGCAGCATAAATTCATTACTTAAATTGAAACGTCGTCTCATCTTTAGATCACAGTTAAACATAACACAAACCAAAAATAAGATATACCCGACTTGCTAAATTGTTAAATGTATATCTAGCAGACATAACATACGTAAGTCAACATAATATAACAGGTGTTCACCACTTGGGGCATCTTGGTGCTGAATTACAGACGTGAAACGTGAACGCATGAGTTCTAAATATGGCTTCTAATTGATTTGATCACAATAAGTGATCTAGAGCAAATCACCTTACCTCACTGTGCCTGATTTCCTTTCTCTGTGTTATTGGGTGTGCCTTAACATGGGACACGTTGGTCATCAGCGCCCGTCCTCATTCAGGAAAGCACACATACAAATCTGTGGGTGTGACACAAGGTACGGCATGATCTCCTTGTTTTATGCTATATATTTTAAGCACTTCACTTAATTAGGGAGTGGACAGAAAGCCGCTGATCCATGGCTCTGGCAAGCCTCCTTATATCCTGTTGCAAATCAAGACTGAGTTGGGGCATCCAATAGTTTGGACCACCTCTGTATGCATGGGAAGCGAAACCTCATATATAGCTCCTATTTGTGCCTTTACCTAATCCCTTCTAGAAAACAGGGTCCGATTGGAGGCCTCCCTCTCAGAGATGTGTGGTGCAAATGGTGTCAGTACGAGATCAATTTACAACAGTTAAACTGAAGGGATGCTCACCTCATCTGACTTTCGAATATGAATAGTTAATAATACATGTGTTCCCCAACAGGTGCAAGGTTAGTGTAAGTCTTTTGAGATTGTGAAGCACAGAAAGATGTCAGATCTCAATTTTTCCTAACCCCAGAAATGTTGTGGGATTGGCTAGGTGGGTGTAAAATTCTGCAAGCTGGATCATAAAGAACAACCCCTCTGGAAGACCACTCTGGAAGACCACTTGAATTCAGTGCTAGCGAGTGGTGGTAACTGAAGATGACTGGTTAGACATCCACAACAGTACGTGTTTTAGCCTCTGAAACTGTAACTAGCACATACACATATTCAAAAGCTGGCCGTCACAGCATGGCTTCAGGGAACAGTGCCAAGTCATCCTGATAGGACAAAGTCAGATGCAGCGCTGGTGACTCAGGAGATTCTCATCTTATGGATGAGCAGCCCAGAACTACTAGAAGCTGAGTCCTGTTACATGGTATGATTTGTGAGGTCGGGGATTGGGTACTCATCACAACTGATAGGGGTTTTTCATGTTTGTCTTACAATGCTTTATGGCATGGTGTGTTTTGTTCGGCGAGGACACTCCCATGATCTATACCTAAGAGATTGTATTTTTGGGTATGTTGTTGTTTCAAGAGGGGATGAGATGCATTGTCAGTTGGGGTGCTTTATTGAGGCAGACTGAGAGATCAGATGGGATTCGGGGCTATTGTTGATTCTTTTTTCCAAGCCTGGTGTCTGGCAAGTTCTATGAATGGCTGCTTCATTTAAGCCAGTGGTTCACAACCTGTGGTCCCTGGACCCCTGGGGGTCCGCGAAGCCTCCTCAGGTGGTCCGCAACTGCTTAGAAAATGAAAGAATATTAACACATTAGGTCCCCAGCTTTCAGTAATGACTTAGTAGGGGGTCCCCCGACTCCAATAATGATTCAGTGGGGTCCCTGGATTCCAGTAATAATAATTTAGGGGTCCACAGAAGTCAAAAGGATGGGTACCACTGATTTAAGCAATTGTTGTGGAATGTTCAATGCCTAAATATTTTCAATATGAGGCACAGGGTTTTATCCTTCTTTAAAAATGTAAGATTAGAATGGTATTCATGAAGGAGATGCATCTTAGCCCACAAGAGCATACCACACTCAGGAGAAAATGGAGGATGTGTTTATATTCATACTCATTCTCCTTCTTCTCTAGATAAATAGTAGTGTGCAATTCAAGCCTACCTTATTGGTCCAAGATTGGAAAGGAAGATATGTGTTGATTTGTAGAAACTTGGATGGGAGAGGTACATTGTTGTTGAATATCTATGCTCCAAACGTCACAGACATGATTTTTTCTCCAAAGATTGGAGTAAGTAGTAACGCCCTGGCTGGGGACCCTTATGATGTGAGTACGAGATTACAATTGTATGATGCCAGGATTTTTAGGTAGACACCTATCTTTGTTTGGCCCTGACCACAGACTGTTGATGCACTTATCACACTTGATTAGTAAACTAAAAGAGAACAACACTAGGAAGAAAAAGTGTTTTTGTTTTGTTGCCCTTCACCAGTGCTTAATTTGAGCTGGTGTGCAGGTAGAGGCCACCAACACTAATCTGCACTAATCTTTCCACTTCAGCCATTTAGGACAGCAGGAGAGGGAAAGACACACAAAATGTTAAGCCTCAGGAAGAGAAAAAGTATCCCAAAGGGAGAAAGCAAGGACTAGTAAGAGTGAGATAACGGGACAGGGAGTTTTCTGTGGTGTGCAAAGATGCATGAGGGGGATTAAGGACTACAAATCCTTGCTATTCGGTGCACCAGCTTTTAATTGCACTGGCCACAGGTTTTTAAGCAGAGCCAAGGGCACTGGCACTCATTCTTTTAACAAGTTAAGCACTGCCTTTCACATGGGTCTTCTACTAGACTAGATTATTTTTTCTATCAATGGTGAGCTATGCGAGTGGTGTATTGAACGGTGAGATCTGTCGAAACGGGGCCACTCAGCTGAAAATAAGGATGTCTGCAGGGGCGATGGTATGCCCCCGACCTCCTGGAACACCTCTCGGTACGTCCTGGTGGACACAGAAACCCCGGCAGGTGTTCCAAAAGGAAAGGGGCAGTGGAAGAGAAAGAGACAAAACACTGCCACGTCTTGCCGGTCCAGCCAGGCACCCTGTATGTTTGAGGGGGGCAGGTCATTGTTGACAGAGTGATAGTAGAGTTAGTGCACTCAACTTCCTTGAAACTGAATCTCTCTTTCTGATATGGGAACGGGAGCGCTAGAAGAACACCGGGATGCTCCAGCACTTTTCTTAGATAATAATAACTGTTGGCACAATTACTAACACTGCATTACCAAAAACCCAAACTGAGTACCATAACAATAAGTACTGAAACCCTAGGGCTGGCTTCACAGAGATTCACTGTTGCACACTACAATTAGAACTGTGGTTGAACTTATCATGCACAAGAAAGACAAACAAGGGCATTAATTATATCACATATAACTTTTCTGCATGCATAGGGTTAAACTAAAAGGAACAAAAACAATCCAAGAAATACAAATGTCCACTCTGGGTTTAAACAGTTAGAGTGGCACAGTTTGGTTTGGTTTAACTGCATGTGTGAAAAACCCTTCAAAAGCAAATTCCTCAAACCTGAAACACAGGCATGGATGACACAATTTAAATCCAAGAGTTATGCTATTAGAGAAAGAAAAGTCACGCAAATGCTCTTTTAAAATTGCACTGTCACTTTTTGGAGTACTTGAGCTCTGGCAGATTTCCTGAAACACATTTAGGCAAGTAACTACAATAATAATGTAGAAAGTTCAGAAATGCATTTGTCTCTTCAAGATAAGCACTCAAAATACGAGGTCTGAAATACACCAGCTGTTCCAGGAAAGCGCGTGGCTCAAAGAACAAACTCCCTGGAGAACACTAGTCATTTAGCTGCAGTCTTTTCCGGAATGCAGGAGGAATGCCTGGTGTCAGCTGGTACAGGAACGAAGAAAATAATTGCCTCAAAGTCCTGAATACGTGGATGGCAGCAGGGGCTGGACTGCCAAATCAGATGCTGAGATCAGGAAGCAAAACAAAGCCAAGCAGGGAGGCATGCTTCACTCTGCTATTTATAGCCAATCAGGAAAGCAGTTGAGTTTCCACATGTGGGTGAGTCACCAAACCCAATTAAAAGCACATGTCTACACCACACCCAAATAGAAGCACATGTCTACACCTGCTCACATTAGGAAACAAGCATTGGTAAAACAAGCATTGATAAAACCAATTGTGTAACACAGCACATTATGTTTACTTAGAAACATGAAGGTTTCACCAAGAACAGAGATATGTTTTAACCCTAATCCTTGGGGATGCTGACAGATAATTCAGGAGGCACCTTGCGGATTCCTGACAATATCTGGGGAGGATATTGTTGGATCATGCCACACTGTCCCTGACACACACCGAAGAAATGATTAGAACCTGTATCCCAACGTGGAAACTCCAAACTAAGGGCCTGATCTAGAGTTTGGCGGAGCGGGGTTACTCTGTCACTAACGTGACGGATATCCCCTCTGCTGTATTATGATCCCATAATAGCCTGTGGAGTTCGTAATATGGCTGATGGGATATCTGTCACATTTGTCACTAAGTAACCCATCCGCCAAACTCTGAATCAGGCCCTAAGACTCTTTCACATGTAGAATTTCATACACATTTGGGACTAGATTTAACCCCATACATCAGTGTTATTCAGTGCTAACTGGAGTTAATTTGCAGCAAGAGCAACTGAATAGGAGGTGGTGAAAGTGGGGAGTAGGAGGGAAATGTCTGATTAGAGTTTTCAGAGAGACACTGACTGGAAGAGATATAGGTAATCTTGAGGTACATATTATTCAATTGGAAAGGCAAGTCAGGCCTTCTCCTAGTCCTTCCCCAGCTGTGAGTGAGCTGAAAGATATGGATGCTAGGGTCAGCATTTATATTGGGTGTCCCCCTTTTATATGCTATGACAGGTCTCCTTTACGTCAATAATTACCTCCAATGTGCTAGTGCAAGCATTTTGCCAGGGATGCCCCACATGAGGAGACTACATGACAAAGTGGACAAATACCCATTTAACTCATAATGACAAAGATTGTATAAGAAAGGGGAGAACTCTGGCAGAATGGTGGCCTTGGTCCTACATAGATAGAACCCTGAAAATCCTACACTAAGAGTGGTAGATGAGTCAGATGTGAGTCAGAGCCCTCAAACTACTGTTAACGCGTCCTTCTATGTTAATTTATACACATCAGGACTCGTTTTAGGCCGATGAATCTTTGGACCCAGTGGTGAGACACCGTAAGACGAGGTAACTGATCAATATATCAAGCAATATATCAAAAATATTGTCAACATATATCACCACAATATATTTCACTTTAGACATTAGTTAAACCGTCGGCGCAACCATGACTTTTCAGTCATGAATAACCACAACTTATTGAAGTTTTTTGTGAATTTTATTCCCTATTGATTACAATCTAATAGCAAATGTATTAATCTCAAAACCAAGAAGCAAAAGAGCATAGTCTCAATGTGGTAATAATGCAAAGATCACAAACATAAGATAGTAATATGAAGATAAACAAATCTAAATGCGTAAAACCTCATATATGTTTAGTTCAGCATAGCACCACGTCAGTCACGTCAGTTACGTCAGTCAAGATGAAATGCCTCATCTAACCACAATTAGTATCAGCATGTTGGACTTCATGCAAAACAATTTAGAACATCAATTTGGAAAACATCTGACTAAGGTCTCTAATCAAAAATACACAGCAGTTGGTACCTAGAAAGAAAAGGCAAATAAATGAATTTCAATAGCAACAACATAATTACCCTCCTCGGAATAGGTCAGCATACAGGATCAGTCTTCGTCTTCAGGACATCAGTTAGATCGCCGTCAGTCTATCTAGTCTAAGGGCAGGGGACACTTCCCTCATAAGGAGGAAAATGCAACGGGGCGACTAAGGGTGAGGATGGTTTTATTAAGTCTCAAGTCACCAAACAAAGTGACAGAGTTTCTGGATGCAATCGATATCATTCCCTACCTAATGCTCTCGAGTCTCCTGTGTCATGGGTTTTTATTCCTTTTCCATAATACATTCCCCCAAAATTCTATTGGATAGTCACTACACCCCACTATCTGTAACCTATCAAATTATACATTAAGTAATGCATTTGTCATTTTATGATAAATTACAACTTTTTGATTGGTCTTCATAATTGACGTGTTTCGTAGGTGGCACATCCGGGGTTACTTCATTTTCTGGCACGTTCTTCGGGTCAAGAGTTCTCTTTTCCGTGGTTCAGTGTCCTTGAAAGTGTCCATATTTTGTTGCAAAGCGTACAATTTTATACTAAAGCAACTAGCATGCGGATGAGAATATAACGGTCAATGATACAATAAGCGGAGAAAAGAACAAATGCTGGGTCATGGCCTTTTGCAAGTCAGCACACTGGAGAAACAGAGAAATATGCTTTAATATGAGAGCTACACAGCTAGTTTTCGACTCACGCTAACTTAAGGCTTATGGATTCTAATAAAATGCAATCATCGTACGTGTTAACATATTCAATTAATTATAATACAAGCAATTATTTCTTACAGTCGACATTAGTTTATGCATGTGATAATTCTTCACGTTTAAAATACGTTTCAATGAATAATATTATTAATGCAGCGTTGTTAATATAAGCATTTCACATCTAAAAATAGGTAATGTTTAAACTACGCTCTCTCAGTCCCTCCTCTGATGATGCTCGTCATCACACAATCTTTCTCTTTGATCTTAATTTTTCACCTTGCGCATAATACGCATTTCAACATCTTGCCCTTTATGTGAGCTTTCCCATATTTCATTGAACATTTTCTTTCACTTTCTTCATTTCGTCGGGTTCTTTTAGTCCAATTTCTTTTTACTTTATTATTGATTTTACATGCCCCCCATAATCCTAATAGACAAATCAAAACAATTAATAGACCCATCATAATTTTTGCAAGTACCCCATTCCAAATGTTGGTAAACCAGCTTCCCACTCGGGCAATTCCTTTCCCAAATTTCTCCCAAACACCAGGTTCTTTCAAATCCTTTAAGTCTGTACTATCTCTGGTAAGGTTAGTAAGCATGCTTCTAATTTTATTACTATTATCTGGTATGAATGAGCAACAATGACGCTCATTAAGCATTTTGCAGACACCTCCACTCTTTGCTAAAATAAAGTCTAAAGCAAGCCGATTTTTAAGAGTCATAGCTCTTTCTGCAGCAAGTTCAGTATCCATCAGGAGTATGGCTCTTGTAAAATTTGTTAACATGTTATCCACTATAGTAGACAACTTTTTAATTTTCATAGAATTCAAGATAACCCCCACTGATGGGATTATCGCTCCAAAAATATCACCAATGGCAGCCGCCACTGATTCTCGTTTTTGTCTAGGATGTTGTAATTCAGATGTTTTAGGGATTTGTTTTAAGTCATCAATCTGGTATATCTTTGGGAATACTATTCCCAAGTAACATGTCCCATACCATCCCTTAGGGAGACGGTAATATGCATTTAGTCCACAAATATAATAGATTCCAGGGATCGCTGGATCTTGTCCATTTAACATAAAGGTCCATTTACTCTGAAACAAAAACACATGCCTACATTCACTCGTACCCACAAACAAATTGTCTTGATCAGATTTTGGTCTATATATACAGAGCCTACCTACATGTAATGCATCTATAGCTAGTTTGCCTTGCGTTTTGATTGCAGTGTAAGCATAATCATTTGCATAAGTATGTTTTTCTAGTGCTTTTTCTAACCTTTCTTTCAGTGCTTTGCGTCTATCATCTGTGTGATCTAAAAAGCTTTTCTCTACAGGAGACAATAAGCAAGTCAAATTGTTGCGATGTGCATAAGCAGTTCCAAATGTAAGTGTTGGCTCAAAGAATCCTCTAACTATTTTTATATCATGCTCTTTAGCTAATTTATTTAGGAATTCAATCACAGGCACAAAAGAAAACACAACATCTAAGTTTGAATAAAAGTATTGCACATGCTCTTGATTATAGAATCTTGTTAATAGCAAGCTGCAACTAATTCCATAAGTAAGAGGGAGGCTATGATAAGTAACTCCCTCCTGCACAGATGAAGGAATTTTAGTACATACATAACAATCTTTCGCATCCATAGTTTCCACATACTCATTTAATAAGCGATAGAAGACATTAGTAGAAAGTTCCCCTTTTACATTAGTTCCCTCATGCATATGTCTTGCATCTTGCTCAAATTTCTCCCCCGGTGATAGTTTGGTAGTGGTAGTTTCAGGTTTCGAAGTTGCATTAATAGTTTCTTTCTCTCTCCATGGCATTCCCACAATCACTCCCACAATCATTACTGCACATACAACACCTATTGTAAGACCTAACCAACCACACACCTTACTTCCTTTGCTACTGTAAGCCATGTTTGTATAGAATCAGAATAGCAGATCAACAATCAACTTGAGGAAGAAAAAGGAAAAAAAAACTCTTTGCGTATATTACAGCGTCTTCACTCACTCCAGGACCCTTTTCGTCAATTCAGGTTAGCAGCTTGTCGTAATCAGGTTCCTTTAAAGTCAAATCCGGTTTTAGTGTCACTTCCAGTAGTTTCTAAACTCTCTTTCTCTTTTCAGCTTTCACAAATTCAATTTTAGTTGAGTTTTCCCTTTGAATATCTTAAGGTACCGTAATATTGGCCTGGTACTTCTCGATCAAATCAGAATGCTAAGAATTCTTGTTGCCATTCAGAGGTTGTAGCATATGCCCATTCAGGACCTGTATATCTTCTGTTTGCTATTCTTTTTCTTTTTAACCTTCGTTCACCTTGTTGTCCTCCTTCACTCAGATCATCTGCTTGTGAAGTATCACCTTCTTCTATTATTGTGTCATTCGATACCTCTTTTATTTTAGGATGTGACTTGTCTGGCCAATTATCCCCTCTATGGGGGTCATTCTGACCTCGGCGGTAAAAGGCGCTTACCGCCGGTCAGAAGACCGCCATAACACCGCCGCGGCCGCGGTAAACCGCCACGGTCATTCTGACCCGCAACTTGCAAACCGCCAAAAACCCGACATCCACAAAAGTCCGCCACACCAAAGGTCAGCAAAAAAATGGTGATGACCAAACCTCCACCGTCACGCCAACAGAAATACGCCCACACTATCACAACACACGAATCCACGCGGCGGTCTTTCAAACGCGGTATTCCATTGGCGGTACACACCGCCGCGGTCAAAATACACACACACATAGAAAACTCAGCCACATTGGTCATTTTGAAACACACACACCTGATACACATACTAACACCACTCCCACACACCCAACACAATATAAAACACACACCCACATCACCCACAAACCCCTACGACCTGAAATTATTGACGAAGGCTAGAGAGAGAGCACAGAATAGACAATCCCATCACACAGAGGCACACAACACCATCACCCACACAGAATCCACGCACCAAACACCACACACCACCACACGCACCACACTCATCACCACAAACGCCACCCCACACCTCATCCACACCACCCCATGGCACCCCAAAGACACCCCAGGTTCACTGACGCAGAACTCAGGGTCATGGTGGAGGAAATAGTCTGTGTAGAGCCCCAGCTCTTCGGGGCACAGGTGCAGCACACCACAATTGCCAGGATGATGGAGCTATGGCAAAGGATAGTGGACAGGGTAAACACGGTGGGACAGCATCCAAGCAATCAGGATGACATAAGGAAGCGCTGGAACGACCTACGGGGTAGGTGCGTTCCATGGTATCAAGGCACAACATTGCGGTGCAGAAGACTGGCGGCGGACCCCCACCTACTCCCCCAGAATTTACAGCATGGGAGGAGGAAGTCTTGCACATCCTGCATCCTGAGGGCCTCGCAGGAGTAGGCGGAGGAATGGACTCTGGTAAGTCAAATCTTCACTACTGCTTCCCACCCCCACCCCACCTGCATGCCAGCACATACCCCCACCCTCACCCCCACCTCCATCACACCAACTCCTTGCAAATGGCTCACCATCACAACCCACCCATCCCAACACCAAGCCCTGCATGCGACCACAAAGCATGGACACCCATCGCCAAAGCATGCCCACTGCACACACACATCACCCCCACAAGCCACCCTCACAAAAGCCCCCACAAGGGAATGCCTGCACTTGGGTACACGGACACCCACCCATCACACGAAATGCCACACACAGAAGCAATAACCATACCTTTATACCCCTGCAGGACCCGAACGCCACCACACCGCCACGGAGGGTACAGAGATGTCCATCCCACCCCCAGAAGAGGCCCCCAGCGATGACAGCAGCTCTGTCTCCCTGGACCCAGATGACCAGCCCGGCCCATCGGGGACCTCTGGACAGTCGGTTCCCCACAGACAGCCACAGGCTACACCAGACCTAACCCCCTCTGGGAACACCAGCACAGCTCCCACCCAGCAGGCCCATGCCTCTGTCTCCAGGACACGTCAATCAGCGGTGTGTCCACCACTACAGGGCACCCAGGTTGACCCACCACCCCAACAACAACAGGGACCTGGGGGCAGTGGTAGTGGGCACACCGTCCAGGGGACAGAGGCCCAGGAACACAGGGGAACTGGGAGGGCTGCTGTGCGACAGGGGGGGGACAGGCCCAGGGAACCGACTCTCCAAGAGGCCCTCTCCTCCATCATGGGAGCTTACCACCACTCCCAGGAGACAATGGCGACGGTACTGGCCAGGTTCCAGGAGATCCAGGCACTGCAGGAGGAACGGTACATGGGGTTCAGAGAGGAACTGAGGAACATCGGTTCCGCAATGGAGACCATCGTCGTGGCCCTTAACCAGAAAGTCACCACATTGCGGGACCATGTGGCACCCCAAAGGGCCCCTGTCACTAGCCCAGGCCAGGAACAGCCTACCACCTCCGCCGGCGCTAGTGGACAGGAGGCCCCCACACAACGACAGGCCACCAGAACCCCACCTCCTGCAGAAGAAGAACCACCCCGCAAGCGGAACCTGAGATCTCACAAGAAGACAGAGTAGGATTGCAAGACCCCCGCCAGCATAAGATACCCCCTGATGTCATCCCACTGTCCCACATTGTCACCCTGTCCAACCTTTAACTGCCCCTGCTCCATCCTTCCCCAGGCATATGGACAATGCACCTGTGAGACTGAGAACTGGACTCTGCCATGGACATTACTCCACCCCCACCCATCACCGTTTTACAATCATGTACCTATATGTAACACTTAAAATAAATCACTTATTGCACTTAAAATAACAGGAGTCTGCTTGTATTCTTAACAAATGTATTACACATAACGGTGCAATAATGTCCAGTTACTATGTGATGACAACATACCAATTTCAATAAGCTTTAGTCCATGGGCAAACAAAGCAGAAGTCACGCAGTGGGTCATACAGCTCTGACAAGGGAAGGGAAAGTCACAAATCAGTTAACAGGAACTGGGGGGAAACACAGACAGTAGAGTCGCATGAGGCCTTAAGTAAATGTAAAATGGCGTGGGTGATTCTTACCTGTGTGCTACTGAAAATATTGTTGTATGACTGTATCCCTGTTGTCCGTGTCGTCCCCGTCGTCTTCCTCCTCTTCACTCTCCACAGGCTCCACAGCTGCTACAACACCAACATCTGGACCATCCTCCTGCAGAAAAGGCACCTGGCGTCGCAAAGCAAGATTGTGAAGCATACAGCAGGCCACGATGATATGGCACACCTTCTTTGATGAGTACATTAGGGATCCCCCTGTCATATGCAGGCACCTAAACCTGGCCTTCAGGACCCCAAAGGTCCTTTCTATGATCCTCCTAGTTCGCCCATGGGCCTCATTGTACCGTTCCTCTGCCCTGGTCCGGGGATTCCTCACTGGGGTCAGTAGCCACGACAGGTTGGGGTAACCAGAGTCACCAATTAGCCACACACGGTGTCTCTGTAGCTGTTCTATCACATAAGGGATGCTGCTATTTCGCATGACATACGCGTCATGCACTGACCCAGGGAACTTGGCATTTACATGGGAGATGTACTGGTCAGCCAAACAGACCACCTGGACATTCATCGAATGATAACTTTTTCTGTTTCTGTACACCTGCTCACTTTCTTTGGGGGGAACCAAAGCCACATGGGTCCCATCAATGGCACCAATGATGTTGGGGATATGTCCAAGGGTATAGAAATCACCCTTCACTGTAGCAAAATCGCCCACCTCAGGGAAAATAATGTAGCTCCGCATGTATTTCATCAGGGCAGACAACACTCTGGACAAAACCTTAGAAAACATAGGCTGAGACATCCCAGATGATATGGCCACTGTTGTCTGAAAAAACCCACTTGCCAAAAAATGGAGTACTGACAGAACCTGCACCAGAGGGGGAATCCCTGTGGGTTGGCGGATGGGGGACATCAGGTCTGGCTCCAGCTGGGCACATAGTTCATGTATAGTTGCTCTGTCAAGCCTGTATGTAAGTATGATATGTCGTTCTTCCATTGTCGACAGGTCCACCAGCGGTCGATACACGGGAGGATTCATCCTTCTCCTCGCAAGTCCCAGCGGACGGTGCCTAGGAAGGACAACATGGAGCACAGAGTCAAGCAACCCACAGGTTCATTCACACAGCTTGCACAGTACACGAATCGCTATGCATTGAAAGGCTTGTATGAGTGGCAATGCAAGGCCTAGGCCTGTGTGACGCAGTAGAAATTATGCCATGTGGGCCCTTGAAAAGGCGGCTGCCTGACCTGTGAAGTGTGACAGTGGGATGTGAGGTCAATGCGCTGGAGTGGCACACCGTGGCGGTAGGCGGTCGAAGACCGCGGTGCTAAGCAGCATTGGTTAACATTGCACCCTATGGGTTTCAGTAGCCAATGAGGATGGGCGCCTGCGGTACGCACCGCGGCAGTACGCACCGCCGCGGGCGTGACCGCCATTTTCTATCTGATTAATCACTCGAGACCTGATCATCCACAGGAGAGGACTGATACTGCAAGTGCTGCTGTGACCTCGGTCTGGGAGATACAATGGCTGCTGCGACTGGGGAAAGGGCCCCTGCCTTCACCTCTGAAGAATTGGAGAAACTTGTTGATGGGGTCCTCCCCCAGTATGCGCTACTCTACGGTCCTCCAGACCAACAGGTTAGTACACAGGGTGCACGTTGAATGGGCTATGCCTGTGTTGAGTGGGGTGTATGTAAGATGGTGGGGAGGGGAGCGAATGAGGAGTGCAACGCACGAAAGATGAGAGCATGTGCCACATGGCAAGGTTGGGGAGGGGGGGGCCACTCACATTGACCAGGCAGAAAAGTGATGAGATTTCCTTTATCACCCTGTACATGTCACATAGGTCAGCGCCCATCAGAAGATCGACATTTGGCGTGCCATCGCCAAGGACGTCCGGGCCCTGGGGGTCCACAACAGACGGGGCACCCACTGCCGAAAGAGGTGGGAGGACATCCGCCACGGGACCAGAAAGACCGCCGAGTCTCTGCTGGGGATGGCCTCCCAACGTAGGAGGGGTGCCAGCCGCCAATTGACCCCCCTGATGTCCCGGATCCTGGCGGTGGCCTACCCCGATTTGGATGGGCGCGTGAGGACATCACAGCAGACACAAGGGGGTGAGTATCAGCACATTCTGCTATCTTTGCGCGCAGTGAAGGTGTCTGGGTGGGGGAGGAGGGCTGTGGCTATCTCTAGGCCAGGGCGCATTCTGTAGGCTAGGCCCCTCCGTTAGGCATGGCCCTGTGCCCCCACCTCCCACCTCTGTAGGGTGCCAAGTACAGCTATCCATGGTCCGGCCTCACCCATGTGTGCATTTGTCGTCCATAGACCTGTAGGCCTAGTCACATTAACTGAGTAGTGTACCCCGATTGCGCGGCCTAGTGCAGGGGGCTTCTGTGTCTGTCCTCTCCGACAACGGTGTTGCCAATGCACTCAACCTGTCTTCATTTCTCCCCCCCCCCATTTTCTTTGTCTTCCTGTTCATGTGTGCATTAGCATCATCAGGCGGAGGAGAAGTGGCATCGGCGCACGAGGGAGCTGCATCTCACATGGCCCCGGAGGGCCATGCAACAGACTCCGAGTACACCAGTGAGACGGAGGGCGAGTGGAGCTCCACAACGGGGACCCGTGGAGACGTCAGCGACACCGACACGTCCTCGGAAGGGAGCTCCCTTGCGGTGGCGGCAACAACAGGTACAGCCGCCACCTAGCGCACCAGCCCCGCCCTCCCAGCAGCCCCTCAGCCTTCGCTCCGTGCCCGCTCACCCAGGAAGGCGGGCATCTCCTTCGCCCCAGGCACCTCAGGCCCTGCCCCAGTTACCCCTGCTGCCCTCAGTGAGGAGGTCATTGACCTCCTCAGGACCATCATTGTTGGGCAGTCTACCCTTTTGAATGCCATCCAGGGTGTAGAAAGGGAGGTGCATCGGAGCAATGCATACCTGGAGGGCATTCATTCGGGTCAGGCTGCCCATCAGCGATCGTTCAACGCTCTGGCCTCAGCACTGACGGCAGCCATTGTCCCTGTCTCCAGCCTCCCTCTTCTGACTCTCTCCACCCAGTCCCAGTCTCCTGTTCCTCTGCCTATCCCATCCACACCATCAGACCAGCCTGCACACACTTCTACACCCAAGGGCAGCTCATCCAGACATAAGCACCACAGATCCCACAAGCATTCACCCAAGCAACATCCAGATGCAGACATGTCAACAGTCACTACCACCTCTGTGTCCCCCACCTCCTCATCTCCCTCCTCCCTCCCTGTGACGTCTCCACTCACACCTGCATGCACACCACCATCAGCCACTACTTCCATCACCAGCACACCCTCCATTACAGTCCGCACACGTGCAGTCACCACCCCCACTGCCATTTACACGTCCCCTGTGTCCTCTCCCAGTGTGTCTGTCACCCCCTCTTCCAAACCACACAAACGCAGGCAGCCACCCACCCAACAGCCATCCACCTCACGACAGCCTCCGTCACAAGCACCTGCACCCAAAGACAGCACACTTGACTCTCCTACAACCACATCCTCTTCCTCCACTCCCATACCCACTACACCTACCCGTCCCTGTCCTTCCAAAGTGCTTTTCCTTTCCAACCTTGACCTCGTTCCAACCACTGACCCACCCCCTCCATCTGGTAAGAGTCAAAAAAGCACCTCAGCCACCACCAGCCCTGCATCTACTGTGACCATAGTGCAGGGCTATTGGAGTCCACCAGCTCCTAGGGCAGGAACATCGGCCAGCAGCAAGGGGACAGCCAGCCCACCCCCTGGGAAGAGGACAAAAAAAACTAAGGGCCGGCGCGACAAGCCTGAGACGGCTGCCACCAAGGACAGTAGCCTTGCCCCGTCACCTGCCACATCATCAAAGGGAGGCAAGAGCCACAGAGCTTCAGCGAAGGAGGGCAAGGGCAGCAGGGCGGAGAAGTCAGGCAGCAGGCGAGCTGCCCAGGAGGGCCCCACCAGCCCCATTCCGGTTGTGACGGACGACACCCACGGGCCCAGGACTCCATCACAGGAGGGCCCCGCGACCGCAAGTTCGGATGGCGACTGAGCGGGAAGTCTTGGCCAGGTCTGGGTCCCTAGAAACACAGGACAAACACCGCTGAACAGGGCCCCGCCGTGAGAAGCACCGCTGAACAGGGCCCCGCCGTGAGAAGCACCGCTGAACAGGGCCCCGCCGAGAGAAGCACCGCTGGACAGGGCCCCGCCGTGAGAAGCACCGCTGAACACGGCCCCGCCGTGACAAGAACCGCTGAACAGGGCCCGCCGTGAGAAGCACAGCTGAATAGGGCCCCGCCGTGAGAAGCACCGCTGAACAGGGCCCCGCCGTGAGAAGCAACGCTGAACAGGGCCCCGCCGTGACAAGAACCGCTGAACAGCGCCCCGCCGTGAGAAGCACCGCTGAACAGGGCCCCGCCGTGAGAAGCACCGCTGAACAGGGCCCGCCGTGACAAGAACCGCTGAACAGGGCCCCGCCGTGAGAAGCACCGCTGAACAGGGCCCCGCCGTGAGAAGCACCGCTGAACAGGGCCCCGCCGTGAGAAGCACCGCTGAACAGGGCCCCGCCGTGACAAGAACCGCTGAACAGGGCCCCGCCGTGAGAAGCACCGCTGAACAGGGGCCCGCCGTGACAAGAACCGCTCCGCTGTGCCCTTCCTGTCAAGCACCGCTCCGCTGGGCCCTTCATCTCAAGCACCGCTCCGCTGGGCCCTTCATCTCAAGCACCGCTCCGCTGGGCCCTTCATCTCAAGCACCACTCCGCTGGGCCCTTTCTGTCAAGCACCGCTCCGCTGGGCCCTTCCTGTCAAGCACCGCTCCGCTGGGCCCTTCATCTCAAGCACCGCTCCGCTGGGCCCTTCATCTCAAGCACCGCTCCGCTGGGCCCTTCCTGTCAAGCACCGCTCCGCTGGGCCCTTCCTGTCAAGCACCGCTCCGCTGGGCCCTTCATCTCAAGCACCGCTCCGCTGGGCCCTTCATCTCAAGCACCGCTCCGCTGGGCCCTTCCTGTCAAGCACCGCTCCGCTGGGCCCTTCATCTCAAGCACCGCTCCGCTGGGCCCTTCATCTCAAGCACCGCTCCGCTGGGCCCTTCCTGTCAAGCACCGCTCCGCTGGGCCCTTCATCTCAAGCACCGCTCCGCTGGGCCCTTCCTGTCAAGCACAGTTCCGCTGGCCACCGCCGTCTCAAGCACCGCTCCGCTGGCCACCGCCGTCTCAAGCACCGCTCCGCTGGGCCCTTCATCTCAAGCACCGCTCCGCTGGGCCCTTCATCTCAAGCACCGCTCCGCTAGGCCCTTCCTGTCAAGCACCGCTCCGCTGGGCCCTTCCTGTCAAGCACCGCTCCGCTGGCCACCGCCGTCTCAAGCACCGCTCCGCTGGCCACCGCCGTCTCAAACACCGCTCCGCTGGGCCCTTCATCTCAAGCACCGCTCCGCTGGGCCCTTCATCTCAAGCACCGCTCCGCTGGGCCCTTCCTGTCAAGCACCGCTCCGCTGGGCAACGCCGTCTCAAGCACCGCTGGCCCATTGACAGTGCCGGTCCTGTGTCGAGCAGGGCTTCACGAAGCACTCTGGGCACCATGCCTCCTCCATTAACAGTGGAGTCGGTAATCCATCTGATGGACTGTGGCTTGCCACTTCCCAGGATGGAACAGTGGGCAAGCCACCCACTGTAGAGGCTTGTGAGACTGTGGCTTTGCACTCCCCAGGATGGCACAGTGGGCATGGAGGCCCCTCGTGGATCTGGCGTCGTGGACTCATGTGGCTGAGGTGCCCCCCCTTCCCTTCCCCCTGAGGTGCATGTAGTTTTATCATCTGATGCCCCAGCAGTGTTCTCTCCAATGGTATCTGGTCTCCTGTGTGGGCTTTGCCCATGTGTTTGTGCACATTGGCCCACGGACTATGGAACTTTGACAGAATGGGCAGGACTTATTGCCTATGTATATATTTTTAACTATGTTCATTCCTTATTTTGTATCTTTCATATTGCATATTTCCCATAACTTCAATGGAGCTATATTATACATATATTTTAAAGATCATTTTAATTGTGTCTTTGCATTATTCCGGTGGGTTTGGGGGGGTGTCACTCTGACTTGTTGCTCTGCATTGGGGTGTAGGTATTTGGGGTAGGGGGGTGGGTGTATGGCGTATGTGTGTGCCCGTAAGCTTTCCTCCTCCCCTCTCCCCTGTGTCGTAGGTGCAGTACTCACCGTTGTCGTCTGCGCCGGCGTTCGTACTCCTGGTAGATGAGCAGGTAGACAATAGCTGGTAGGATGTTTAATTCGGGTTCCATGCTGTCCAGATTCCTCGTGGAGTGTGTAGAGGTGAGCGTTTTCTCGTTCGTAGTCTGTTTCCGCCGTGTTTTTATCGGCGGGGCTCCCGCCCCGGAAAAGGTGGCAGATTGGTGAGTTGTGATAGGGTGGGCGGTACATTGTCTGCCGCCTGCCTGTTGGCGGTGACCGCCGCGCTGTTTGTCTGTCCCGCCGTGGCGGTCGGAGTGTTAAAGTGGCGGCCTGTGTTGGCGGTTCCCGCCAGGGTCAGAATTCCATTTTTTTGACCGCCTGCCTGTTGGTGGGTTGGCCGCCGCTTTATCACTGACCCCCAGGGTTGGAATGACCCCCTATGTGCCTTGGTTCGATGTTTTCCTTCAGGACGTTGGACAGCACCCTCCTCTTGTGATATGGTGTTTTCTCTTGACGGACCTGCAACTGGTTCAGGAGACTCTGACACGTTTCGATTTGTATCTACAGTTTCTCCTTCTTTTTCGTCTTCTGGTTCTAAGTTGAGTTCGGACTCTAACCCGTACTCGTCTACTTCTGGGAGAACCTCTCCTTGGCTTAGTTCTCCTGCTGCCTCGACTGAGATAGGCACTCTGTCACCTCTCTCAAACTCATTGACAGTTTGAGGGACAAGGCTGTTCTCAGTGGGCTCTCCAGTAGTCTCAGTTCCTTCTTGACTGATCTCTGACTCTGAGACTTCTCTTCCTGAAGTTGCTGTACCGGAAACTTCAAGTTCCTCTTCAACAGGACACGTTACCCTTTTCGTGTGACTGGCATGTATCCAGTTGGGAACCCCGGCACACTTCACAGCAGTGGTAGTCGTCAATATTACTTGATACGGCCCCTTCCAACGCGGCTCAAGACACGATTTTCTCATGTGCTTCTTGACAACCACCCAATCTCCAGCTTGCAGAGAGTGACCTGGTTCGCCAATTGGTGGCAACATGTTAGCTTCCACCTGGTGAGAGAAAGAGCGAATCACGTCAGCCAAGCCTTTGCAGTAATCCAACACCATATCATCTGTAATATTCACTAGTGCATTTGCAGGTACCGCTGGTAATCTCATTGCTCTGCCCATGAGGATTTCATCGGGGGACAGTCCCGTTCTCTTATCTGGGGTGTTTCTCATAGACATCAGTACTAGAGGTAAGGCATCTGGCCATTTCATGTTTGTTGCAGCACACACTTTTGCTATTCTTGATTTTAAGGTACCATTCATCTGTTCAACTAGTCCTGATGCTTCAGGGCGATAGCTACAATGCAGCTTTTGTTCAATGTTGAGTGCGGCACACAAAAGTTTAATCACCTCATTGTCGAAGTGTCTCCCCCTATCTGATTCTATAGAAACCGGAAACCCGAATCTTGGTATCAGCTCCCTGAGTAGTAGTTTTGCAACTGTAAGACTGTCATTCCTACGTGTGGGATATGCCTCAATCCAATGACTGAAAACACACACAATCACCAACACGTACTTCAATCCTCCACAAACAGGCATTTCGATAAAATCCATTTGCATTTTGTTGAATGGACCTCCAGCTCTCCCAATGTGGCTCAAAGTTACCACAGTTCCTTTTCCAGCATTCATCTGTTGACAGATGACGCATCTGTGGCAAGTGATTTCTGCGGCATGTCTGAATTTTGGATTGAACCAATCAATCTTAAAGGATCTGATCATGGCATCTCTTCCCAGATATGCCTGCCCATGGTATAACCGGGCAAACTGTGACAAAAGACTATTTGGCAGAACCAGTTTTCCCTCTTCTGAAACCCATAGATCATCTGCCCTTTGTACACACTGCATCCTCTGCCAGGAACGTTTTTCTTCTTTGCTAGCACAACTTTGTAATGTTTTCAGTTTGTCTAAGGTATCAACCACTCGTAATGCTAGACTTAAACTTGTGTCGTTTTCAGGTTGTGGTAACAATTCCCACTGCTCTTTAAACGATATACAATTTAATGCACAAAATCTTGCGACCTGATCTGCATAACTGTTTCCCATAGACACAAAATCTTGTGATCTGGTGTGAGCACTGCACTTCACCACGGCAATTTCAAGAGGTAACTGAATTGCATGTAACAAATCTCTTATTTGTTCACCGGTTTTCACAGGAGAACCAGAGGAAGTCATGAAACCCCTCTGTGACCAGAGTTGGCCGAAATCATGCACAATTCCAAATCCATATCTGCTGTCAGTATAGATAGTGACTTTCAAATTTACAGCTGCGTGGCATGCCTTTGTAAGAGCTATTAATTCTGCCACTTGTGCAGAAAACACTTTCTCGAGCCAGGAGGCTTCGACAATGCCAGTTATGGTACATACTGCGTAACCGGCTCTCAATGTTCCTGCTGAATCTCTTAGACAGGACCCATCAACAAACATAATGCAATCGTTTTCTTTTAACTGGGTATCCTGTATGTCTGGGCGAGGTTTGGTACAAAGTTCAGTCACCTCGAGACAATCATGCTCAAATTCTTCCCCATCTTTGATTTCAGTATTTTCATTGGGAAGTAAGGTTGCCGGGTTCAGCACAGTGCATCTCTTTAGTGTGACATTTGGTGACCCCAGTATAATCGTCTCATATCTAGTAAGTCGTGCATTTGTCATGTGTTGGGTCTTAGTTTGTGTCAACAGAATTTCAACTGAATGTGGAACCATTACTGTCAGAGGGTATCCCATGACTATGCCTTCACATTGTGAAAGGCTTTGACCAACTGCTGCAACTGCCCGCAAACAACCCGGTAAGGCTGCTGCGACAGGGTCCAAGGTAGCTGAAAAATATGCTACAGGGCGATTTGCATCTCCGTGGACCTGTGTTAAAACAGACAAAGAACAAGCATCACGTTCATGACAGAACAACAGAAAAGGTTTCTCATAGTCAGGCATTCCTAATGCTGGTGCCCTGCACATGCATTCCTTTAATTCTACAAATGATTAAAGCTCCTCTTTTGTCAAAGTTATTGTGTATGGCTCATCCTTGACTTCTTTTCCTGTCAATTTTATTAAAGGCTTTGAGATGATCGAGAAGTTGGGTATCCACTGGCGACAGTAGCCCACCATTGCCAAAAACATCCTGACGTCTCTTTTTGTTGTTGGGGGATTCGTCTGCAAAACAGCTGTTATTCTTTCCTTTGATATTCTTCGAGACCCTTTCTCAATCAAATGTCCCAAGTATTTCACTTCTTTTTGACAGTATTGTAACTTTCAGGGTGACACCTTGTGTCCATTCTTTCCCAGATGATTCAATAATGCAATGATATCATATTTACAACTGTCTCTGGTTTTGGATGCAATCAGCAAATCATCAATGTACTGCACAAGGGTCGAATTAAAAGGCAGCACAAGAGGTTCCAAGTCCTTCTTCAATATCTGATTGAAGATGGATGGTGACTCAGAAAACCCCTGAGGAATTCTGCACCAACTGTACACCTTATCCAGGAATTTGAAACTGAACGAAAATTGGCTGTCTTCATGAAGAGGTATCGAAAAGAATGCTTGCGATAGATCTACCACAGTAAACCATTCAGCATCACAAGGAACCTGGAACATTATTACTGCTGGGTTAGGTACCACAGGGCAGCATTTTATCACAATTTTGTTTATTTTTCTCAAATCCTGCACAATTCGAACTTTTCCACAGGGCTTCTTTAAACCCATTATGGGAGAGTTACACGGACTGCTCAAAACTTCTTTCAGGACTCCCTGTCTGACAAAATCTGCAATTATTTGTGACACCTCAATGAGGACATCCTGGGTCATGTGGTATTGTGGCACTTGTGGGAACACTGCATTCGGCTTTATCTGAACCTTGACTGGTTCTACTCCTACTTCTTTCCCAGTCAAATCCCACACTTTCTCTATTACGGTCCCTTGTAGATCAACAGGTAGGTCGATCAAAGTATGCATTGGGAATAAAGTAATCAAAGGGTAGTCTTCATTTGTTTCTGCTTCTTCCTCTACAAATTGACTCTCGTCTCCCTCATCGTCACTGTTTGTCTGTACTTCTATTCCATCGTTGGAACAGGTAATCGAACATTTTGTCTTACACAGTAAGTCCCTTCCTAGTAAGGATACTGGGCTTGAATCGCATACAACAAATCTATGCAGGCCTTGGAAATTGCCTATTTCAACCTGCACCGGATCAGTAATCGGATTAGTCAGGTACTGGTTTGCCACACCAACCACTCGTATAGTACGCCCTGAGAGAGGTAATCTCGGGACTTCTGCACTTCGAACTGTAGAGCGTGTAGCTCCTGTGTCGACCAAAAATGAAACCTTATAGCCCATTACATTTCCCTCTACATATGGGCCTCTCTGATCCACCTCTAAAGATGCTGCAAGTCTGCACTCTTCACTGTCTGAGCTGTCATCTGGCCAATCCTCATTCATGCCACTTTCACCTCGTAATGGGAATTGTTGCACAGTGTTATTTTGATTGGTTACCTGGCCTGTGACCTGCTGAGGGAGCATCACCTGTTGCTGTCCCATCTGAGCCATTGGTAATTGCATTTGCTGTCTAGGCACCATAGGAATCTGCTGCTGTACTGTTTGCATTGGTACTGACTGAAAACGCAGCATTTGCATCTGCTGCATGGGCTGTACCCCTTGCATTTGTACCAAATTATTCTGAAAATTCGGGTTTTGATGTCTCACTTTTGGACCTTGTGGATTTTGTAATGTACCAACATTAATGCTTTGCTGAACTGCACCATCCTGCACCATATTCGGACAATCCAGTTTCCAATGCCCCACGTCCCCGCACGCGTGACATGGTGACATCTTTTTCACTCCTTGACCGTCATTTTGAATAACAAGATTATTCATATCCGAACCACGGTTCACAAACCCTCGACCTCTGCCTCTCGGCTGTGCCTGAAACACACCATTCATTTACGGTTGTTGCTGTATCATTTGCTGAACTCCGTTTCCCTGTATTTCAGCTTGTGCAGCCCTTATCTGCATCACCATCACTTTCTCCTTCAACTTTTTCTGCTTCAACTCAATCTCATCACTACAGTATTTCGCATACTGCAACACCTCATCAATCGTTTTAGCTTGCCAACAAATCAAATGATTCTTAATCATCTGGCTAACCTCTGGTCTTAGCCCTTCAACAAATCTAAACACAAGGTGATTCATGTCCTTCGGTTCGATAGTCTCAGTACCACTGTAATGTTTGAACGCTTTCAATAATCTCTCGTAATAAGCATGTATTGACTCCTTAACCTCTTGAGAGGTCCGGTTGATTTTCTGCCAATCGGTCACCTTCGGCGACACCTTTTGTTTCAAGAACTCAATTACTTTATGATAATATTTCATCACCTCTTCTGATGGTGCTCCAGTCACTTTATCTCTTGCCGGCTCCTTCGTGGGCCAATCTACCCCTCTCTTGCACTCGAGCCACAAATCAGGCGGAACAATGATCTCAAACAAAGTATTCAAGTCTTCCCAGAGACACTTTTCAAGCTTCACGAACCTGTCCGTTTGTTGATACCACTCGATCGGCTTCTCTCTTAGCCTAGGATAATCATTCATAAAGGATAAAATGTCTCCTCTAGTCCATGGCACATGCACTAAAACACCACCAGCTGTCTCTCTCATAGGTAAGATTTTTACTGAATCCAGATTAGGTGAGGTCCTAACTTCATTGGACCCTGGACTATCTCCCTTTCCCTTATCTCTTTTCTTCGCCCATCGGCCTTCCCATTTCTCCAATGCACCCCAAATTTGTGCACTTTGCAACAGTTCTCTCAGATGTGCCTTCATGCCTGCAGATCTCATGTGTTCAAAATCTTTGGAGTCAAAATCTAATCTGTAACTTCTTTTCAAATGTTTAGTATTTCTGATATCGATATTGTATTTGTCTGCCAAATTCGCTAATCTCTGATGTACTTTGCCTACCTCTTTGGTAATCTTGGGACATAAGTATCTCAATTCTGCCTCAGTGTATGATTCCAACCTATTTACTCCCATTGTTCCTTCCACTAACTCGGCAGCTTCTGCCCCTAGTCGTACAAAATTCAAGTATTCGTCTTGTTTTTCTTTCTCAGGTTCAACTGTGGTTACTGTAGTCTTTTGTGAGGTACAAGTTTTCTCTAACCACTCATTTAACTGTTGTACTGTAAAACCCTGCAGTGAAATGTTCCCTGCATGTATCATTGGAGAGTGTGAAGTATTTGTACTCATGGTTTGGGGAGTTAAAACTCCCAACCCTGCTTGACGCATCGCTTCGAGAGGTGCCCCTACTGGACTAAGGTCCATCAAGAGTCTCGGTGGCTCATTTACTTGCTCTCCCGGAGCCATTATCTGTGGAGTTCTCATAGTCCCTCCTCTTATCGCTTCCTGAGTCATAACTCCCTGATCACACACCCCTGTTTTATCTTGTGCATACAATGGCACTGGGGGACCAACAGTAATAGGTAACGATATAGCGGCAGGTGTCTGACCTGAACCCAGACTTCTTGGAGCCGCAACACCATAGGTCTGCTCCAGTGTACCCGGTACAGATACTAACGGTGGTCCCGCTACAGGGTTATACCCTGGTATCAACTGTGGCGGTTGAGACATTAGCTTCGGGGTCGATTCAATCTGTATTAACTTTGGCTTTGTGTATATCGGGTCTGGCGGCACTATCAAGTTTGTAGTAGTCTCAAGCACTGGAACATCAGGGTAAATTCTCTTTATCTGCGGTGGAGGCTGCAACTGTATCGGCAAGTCCGGTGCAGTGGGTACACTGACACCATTCTGTATCAAAGCTGTATCGCTAGTCTGTACCGTATCAGTAACTCCCTTCTCCTGCGTCTGGTTCCCAGGATCCAAGCTAGTGCTTGGAGCACTGTCGCTCACCGCATACGGTGGTGGACGATCATGTAACAATCTATCCATAAATTCCTCATCATCTGAATCATCTTCCTCTTCCCAGGACCTTTTATTTTCTTTAGTTTTGCCAGAATCTTTGTCGGTTTTACAGGAGGCTTTCTTTCCCTGTGTCTCTTCTCCCTGGGTTATTGCTGGGAATAACTTCAACCCATCTACGATTCCCCTTCTCCACATTTTGCTCTTGTTGTCCCACCTAGCTTCTGCATATGATTTTTCTGCCCTTCTCAGCCTTCTCTGAAACCTTTCTTGTCTGTGTCTAAGAGCCATTAAGTCCCAAATCGCTAAAGCCTCGTATTGTGCCGGTCTCGGAGGTGGCTTCTGTGTACTTAACATCCACCTCAGATTTTCTAGTACCTTTGGATTAAACGTCCCATGCTCTGGAAACGCTAAACACCCTTCTTTTTCTGTTAATTTGCGCCACTGTTTCATCCATAAACAAGGTGCGACACCTTTCTCTTCCATCACCATGTAAGCCGGAGTACCTTCAGGTGGTGTAGGTTCCCCATCAGTTGCTACAATATACACATCTCCCTTTAGAGCGCTCTTGAATGCCTTGACAAAATTCATTTTTTTGCGATACTCTTATTTCGTATTTAATCAGAAATGGCTTAGTTCCCAGGACTCTCTTCACCTGCCCTTTCTTAACCTATTGCCTCTCACGGATGGCAGCCAATCCGTGCGCGACCCCTCTCGACATCCGACCTATCTCAGCGCGGCACCACTGACGACACACACACACACACATACAGCAGCTGACAAAGTCTTGCGGCTTGTCCGCTCCTTACTGATCCCTACAACTCACACAAACTAATGCAAAGTATTGCGAGCACCTTAAAATGACAACACAAATCTGTCGGTTTACTACAGGAAAGGTAACACATTTGCTTCAGAACTTTACAGAGATTTCACTTGAAGCCTCAGCCGCTACTCTCTCCTTCTCAGTTCCCGCATACGCAAGCAGAATTCGACCCACAAATTCTACTCTCGACTTGTCAATGACTCCTTCTAGTGCACTTTAGAATTTGTCAAATCTCCATCGAAGGTTTCATACATGCATCATGACTCAAACTCGACTTGTCAACCACGCCCGATTGACCTACTAAACCGCACAGATTACAACATAAACCACATTTATCATCATACTCCGGAGTCCTAGACCTCAACAGGTCCGTACACGAGAACCAACCACGTGGATAATTTTTGAGCAACAAGCGCTACATTCACATGAAGTACGCCAACTTCCCTACTCTCATACTGTGGAGTACGCCTACTCCTGCTAAACAACACTTAATTTGGCCTAAATACACACAAAATTTTCACAACCACCTGCAAAATGCATAAGCTTAGGTAAGCCAAAGACCCTAACCACGCACACTATGGCGCCAAGAACATTCCCAACTCATTTAGGCAGGCTCCGAGATCCCGGGAAAGCCATGGCGAACTTAGCAACCCATCATGTCTCCAAATTGCATTATCACAGAAAAACAAATTAAACAATGAAACTCCGTCCTAGGGCCCCCAAGGGCCAAACCGTCGCTCTGCTACCAGAACTGTTAACGCGTCCTTCTATGTTAATTTATACACATCAGGACTCGTTTTAGGCCGATGAATCTGTGGACCCAGTGGTGAGACACCGTAAGACGAGGTAACTGATCAATATATCAAGCAATATATCAATAATATTGTCAACATATATCACCACAATATATTTCACTTTAGACATTAGTTAAACCGTCAGCGCAACCATGACTTTTCAGTCATGAATAACCACACCTTATTGAAGTTTTTTGTGAATTTTATTCCCTATTGATTACAATCTAATAGCAAATGTATTAATCTCAAAACCAAGAAGCAAAAGAGCATAGTCACAATGTAGTAATAATGCAAAGATCACAAACATAAGATAGTAATATGAAGATAAACAAATCTAAATGCGTAAAACTTCATATATGTTTAGTTCAGCATAGCACCACGTCAGTCACGTCAGTTACGTCAGTCAAGATGAAATGCCTCATCTAACCACAATTAGCATCAGCATGTTGGACTTCATGCAAAACAATTTAGAACATCAATTTGGAAAACATCTGACTAAGGTCTCTAATCAAAAATACAGAGCAGTTGGTACCTAGGAAGAAAAGGCAAATAAATGAATTTCAATAGCAACAACATAATTACCCTCCTCGGAATAGGTCAGCATACAGGATCAGACTTCGTCTTCAGGACATCAGTTAGATCGCCGTCAGTCTATCTAGTCTAAGGGCAGGGGACACTTCCCTCATAAGGAGGAAAATGCAACGGGGCGACTAAGGGTGAGGATGGTTTTATTAAGTCTCAAGTCACCAAACAAAGTGACAGAGTTTCTGGGTGCAATCGATATCATTCCCTACCTAATGCTCTCGAGTCTCCTGTGTCATGGGTTTTTATTCCTTTTCCATAATACATTCCCCCAAAATTCTATTGGATAGTCACTAAACCCCACTATCTGTAACCTATCAAATTATACATTAAGTAATGCATTTGTCATTTTATGCTAAATTAAAACTTTTTCATTGGTCTTCATAATTGACGTGTTTCGTAGGTGGCACATCCGGGGTTACTTCATTTTCTGGCACGTTCTTCGGGTCAAGAGTTCTCTTTTCCGTGGTTCAGTGTCCTTGAAAGTGTCCATATTTTGTTGCAAAGCGTACAATTTTATACTAAAGCAACTAGCATGCGGATGAGAATATAACGGTCAATGATACAATAAGCGGAGAAAAGAACAAATGCTGGGTCATGGCCTTTTGCAAGTCAGCACACTGGAGAAACAGAGAAATATGCTTTAATATGAGAGCTATACAGCTAGTTTTCGACTCACGCTAACTTAAGGCTTATGGATTCTAATAAAATGCAATCATCGTACGTGTTAACATATTCAATTAATCATAATACAAGCAATTATTTCTTACAGTCGACATTAGTTTATGCATGTGATAATTCTCCACGTTTAAAATACGTTTCAATTAATAATATTATTAATGCAGCGTTGTTCATATAAGCATTTCACATCTAAAAATAGGTAATGTTTAAACTATGCTCTCTCACTACCATTAACAAAATCTTCTGTCAGTACCTTCAGCCAACTGTGATGGTCCCAGAGCTTATTGCAGAAAATGGTGAGATATCTTTAATGACTACTAAGCTTAAAGATAAAATAAAGTAACCTCTTCTTACTCATGTGGAGATCAGAAAGATGGGAAGTGAAATATAAAAAGATGAGTCTCTGGGCTCAGACAACTTGTCATTTAAGTGACTGATGACAGCCAACTACTACAAAGGCACTGTGACTATAGGTTGGAGTAACTACTACCATCCTAGTGGGACATTCAAATTACTCTGTTTTCTTGCAAGACCTTCTCTGACCACCTATTTGAAAGCTCTAATACTAATAAAAAGGACGCAAGCCCTCAATCAAGCTTGCTTGATACTTGGGAAACTCAAACATTACCATTCATTAATTTGAAGGGTGAAGGGTCTCCGAGTACGGGGTGATAAAAATATATCTCAATCATCAAACTAAAATTTTAATTTAATAATGTCCTTTAGTGTACTATTAAAAACAGCAAATAGGATAAAAAGGAGTACAACAATGCTCTCTTTGTTCCCACATCATCAACATGTTTCAAGCATTCATCAGGACCTACTAAACTCATGTGTGATTGAGTACACTGTAACTTGTAGTGTTTAGTGTAAGGTCTCTAACTGAGATTCATGCACATAAGAGTACTTGATCCCATCAGGAAAGGGTATCAGGCCCCCATATGGTTATAGAGGTTTTTTTAAATTCTTTTTGTTGACATTTTCCATTACATCACAATGTATAACTCGTTCTCAGTCAGTATAACAACAATTTTATATTTAAAAAAGGATTACCGTTCTATGCTGTTCCCAGAACGTTTAGCCAGTACCAAAGCCGAGTCTAGGAATCTATATCTGACTTTTTGGGGGTCTGGCCTGGGGAACAGGCCCAGTAGATAATAGGGGGGTATTCGCTAGTGGTCAGTCCAATGTGTCTTCAAGTCTCTCCATAACTTAGTCCCAGAAGAGTTGTAAAGTGGGGCAATCCCAAGTCATGTGGTCAAAATCTGGGTGGAGAGCATTACATCTGGGGCATCCTTTGGGTTCACCTTCATGGATGATTCTAAGCCTATGCAGTGTAAAATATGTCCTGTGGGTGTAGTTTTATTGAATGTATTTAATCCGAGAGTTGTAAGAGACATAAAGGGGGTAGGCTAGGACTTTCTTCTACTCAGGGATCGTGATCTCCCACCCCAATGTTGCCTCCCAACGTGTCTTAAGTGCATCCAGGAACTTCATAGTCAATTCATTCCGAGTTCTATAAAACCAAGTGATCAAGTGGGAACCCACTGACATGGCACAGATCAGCGCCTAGTAGGTGAGGAATAGACTTGTTGGTAGACCGGTCTAGTCTGTCAGGTCCCCATAAGGGGTTAAGGACAGCAGACTAGAAGCAATCTCCAACATCTCCAACCCCACCGCCGTCCAGGGTTGATCTGTTTTGCAGAGAAGAAACCCACAGATACACCGTGAGAAACGCCCACTAGTTGCAGTTCGGGGGCATACGGGGCGCTCACCAAGTGCGCCTCAATCCCTGCCTCTAGCAGGTCAGCACCCTAGTCAGGAGGACATTTGGGCCAGTGATACAGAACCTAGGGTCCAACAGGCTGGCCAGCAACAAGCCCCTGATGGTTGCTCCTACTGCTAGGCCCAGCTCTGGGAGGTCCCCGCCCACCAGTCACTTCACAATCCACTGAAATTGGGCTTCCAAGTAGTCTGATTCAAAATCTGCACTACTAGTCCCCCCTCCGCCATGGGGCGATGGAGAGTGGGCAGGGACTTCCTCTGATGACTTTGATCCCAGATCAGCTCCCTAAGGAGTGCATCGTGTTCCTTAAACCAGCGTACTGGGATTTGCACTGGGAGATGAACCAACAAATACAGTAGGCAGGGCAGCATAATCATGTTGGAAAGCGCTATCCGCGCCATAGTATGGAGCTTGAGGGAGCGCAAGAACACTACTCTGGATTTCAGTGATCTGAGAGCTCTGCCCAGCTTTCCATCCTGTAGGTCCGCCAGCTCATGGAGTATTTGTATCCCCAGCTATTTAAGTGTACAGTGGGACTAGGGATGTCAGAGGGACAAGCAGTGGGGCGGGCAGCCTCCGGTGTCAGTGGCAACAAACACGTTTTATTTCTATTTACCCTCCGGCCTGAGGAGCAGTCAAATTCTTTTAGAAGTTGTAGAGCAAAAGGGGTTCCTGTCTCCCCATCGCATAAGTAAACAAACAAGTCATCCACGTACAGTGAGATGATGCCCCTCTCATATGCTGCTGCGTACAAGTCTACTAGTTTGGGTGCCAGTATGTCAGCAAAAGTTTTATAGAACTGCGCCCGGTGTTTTGCAGGCACTAGCAGTTTAATGTCTGTCCTGACCTCTTCTACGGTAATTGGTCCTCCCAGTGGGTCACCCGCCACTGGCTTAAGAGATAGCAATGGTAGGGTCTCTAAGTGGCAATCTAACACCATGGGTAGGGTGACCTCCAGATGTCTGGAAAGGGAAATGTAGTAGGTCCTAAACAATGTGTTTATACTTTGGGGGGAGTACAAGTGTGTCCCACCCACCGTATATAGGCTAGTAACGGGTGCTCCTGTTATCTGAGTGGACCAGCAAGGCTATTAATCTGCCGAAATGCACTGTGTTCAGGTATTTCTGATAGTCATGGCACCGCAATCTTTCCACGATTACATTGTATGCCTCCTGCACCTTTAGTAGCTGTTGTGATGCCTAATGGCCAGTTCCCTGTCCATTGTCTATAGTATGGATCTCGACCTCCAGCAGTGTAAGGTCAGTTTCAAGGGTGTGCCTAATACCTACTGGCAAGCCCGTGCAGTGTCCCCTCACCACCACCTTAAGGGCTTCCCATTCTATACTATGAGTTGTAGTAGTCTCTGAGTTGTTGTTGATGTATTCCAATAAATGGGTTTGAAGGGAGTCCCTGGAGGCCACATCCTCCAAGGCCATCTGCTGGAGTCGCCATGTGGATATTGGAGGTCTATCATCTTTGCAGGGACAAGTCAGCAGCAATGGGCTAGGGTCCGACAGAGTGCACCCCAAGTATTCTTGTGTACAATATTAGGGCTGTGGAAGTTAGTGCACACAAATCAATCAATTCTGGTGTGGAGGTGGTGTAACCCCGAGTAGTAGGAATAATCCCTGAACGTGCCAGGAGTCCTCCATATCCTCCATATCCCAATGTTCAACTCAGTTGGTCAGTCCTGCCATCAATTCATGGGCTACTGCTCCAGGTAATAGAGGCGTAGAGCGGTCCAGTACAGTGTGTAGTGCACATTTAAAATCCTCACCCAGTAAGTATCGTTCTGCCGACATTTTGAGACAGTCAGTCCGAGAGAGTGTGTAGGAATGGGATTTGGTCCTGGTTCAGTACATATATATAACCCAGGATCACATGTTTACCGTGGAGAGCCTACCTTCCACCAGGACCTAGTGGCCTTCTTCATCTATGTCTGTAGTGATGACATCAAAAGCGACTCCCGCTCTCACCCAAATCAGTGCACCCCATGCAAATGCTGAATATGTTGTGGCTTATATTTGACCCTGCCACCTGCACCGCAGGTGCTCTGCTTCCTGTGTGGTAATGTGCGTTTCTTGGAGTAGGGCTATATGGACCCCTTGCCTTTTAAGGTATGCCAGAATCTTATAGCGCTTGGTTGCAGACCAAAATCCCCGGATGCTCCAAGTCATCAGTTTATAGTGAGCCAGTGTGGTGGTCATTGCAGAATGTGTGATGTAGAACAGTGACATGGGGGCCCTTGCCCTCGTTATCCTGCCTCCCACCCCTCTCCATCTCCCTCGCCAGGTTGGTAATGGAAAGAACCACAGGTGCAAACTTACAAACAAACATATGACCAAACACCGCCACCCCAGGGTGAACCCGCAACTGCAGGTTGCCCAAATCAAAGAAATCAAACATAACAGATGAATCATTTCATATA
The DNA here is from genome assembly GCF_031143425.1 of Pleurodeles waltl. Classification (NCBI taxonomy): domain Eukaryota; kingdom Metazoa; phylum Chordata; class Amphibia; order Caudata; family Salamandridae; genus Pleurodeles; species Pleurodeles waltl. The sequence goes on from NC_090440.1 coordinate 1,090,211,095, forward strand.
GCAATCTCGCCATCAACTGAAAGGTGTCGCAAGAGATGAGGGAAGCATCTGCTGCCATGGCCTGTTGGATGTGAAAGGATTCCCCCCTTGGATCAGTTACAGATTCAGGAGCGGTGGAGTCATTAGTTACACAATTTTGTCTGCTGTTTGAGGTGTCACCACAGGAGCCTCGTCAGTTTGGTGAAAGTCCAAATCAGTGGAGAGTTCCCATTGTTCTTAGTCATCCTCTCTGTCTTCGTCCTGTATTTTAGTGTCTTGTAGCATCACCGCCACCCTCAATGTAGCTCTCCTTTCTGTCTTGTTTTGCACTGGGGTGAGCTTGGTCACCCACCAGGAGCAGGTGCACAATCTGCTGTGCTTCCTATGACTGCGGAGACCCTTCCTTCATGTGGGCAGGGCCATTCATGCCCAATTTGTACATCTCTAGCCCAGCCCAGATATCTTCCGGTGTTTGGTAAAAGTGGGTCTGACCATCTAAGATCAAGTTTAGTCTGGCCGGAAACATGAGCGAGTAACATATACCCTCCTCATGTAGTGCTGGCTTCACTTCTAGATATGAGGCCTGTCCGGTCTGGATTTTTCAGCTGTAAAGTCTGGGAAGAAGGTCAACTGTCCATTGCCCACCTCAAAGGGGCCTGCTTCCCTCTCTCGCTGCATTAGTACATCTCTATCTCTGTAATGCAAGCGCTTGGCCACTACTGGTGTGGGTGGGCAGCCTGGGGCTGGGGGTTTGGCTAGCACTCGGTGCACTCATTCCAATGCATAAAAAGGGGTGAGCTGCTACCTTCACCCACTGCCCGAAGTAGGCCATCATATCTGCTCCTTCTGCACCCTCCGGAGGCTTTTTATGTGTATATTTATGCATCCTCCACCCTGCGCTCTAACCAGTGGACTGGGTCAGATAACTGCATAAGCTAAGCTTTCATGGTCTGGTTAGAAGGATTGAGGTCGGCTATGGCGTTCTATGTGTTTTGAATCCTGTCAGATAGTTTCTGGTGGTCAGCTCTCCGGAGGCTCAATTCGATGGATGCTTGGCCTATTGTGCGCTAAAGTATCATTTTGGAGTCTTCAATGGCCTCCAGAATCTTATCCAAAGCACACTGTAGAGAGGCCTACTGGGACTCTCTAGTAAGGTCTCAACCTATCATATCAGGTTAGTCTGTCGTATTCACTTGGTGTTGTCCCTGAGATTTAGTCTGTAGTTTACTCATGGTAGTCATCAGTGTGAGGGTGGGTCCCCCAGAGGTCTCCAAGGTTGTCTATTGCTGGGGTTGGTGATCGCCTCCTATCCCCAGGTGGGCATTATAGGCGAGGACTCAATGAGTCGTCCTCCCTCCCTGATCACAGGTCCAGCTTGTGGAGTCAGTTGGGACCCTCAGGTTTCCACCATCTGATGTATGTAATGTCAGATGCCCATGATGAAACAGATAAGTGGTCAGCCAGGAGGGGAGCAGCCTCTTGCCAATAATGTTTGCCATCCCGTCCGCCAAGCTGGGGAGACAGCCTTTTGCCTCCAATGTTGGCCGGTCCCCTTGGGTGCTGGATCATCATGTATGTTTGAGTGAGGGACAGGCTGGACATTGACAGGGCCCGTTCAATCTCAATGCTCAAGGTCAGGTGCAGGCTTTTCAGACATTTTCCTTCTTGCAACCAAGGCCCCCAAGATGGTGGGCCCCACAGGCAACTCAGGGGTGGGCTGCCAGGCCGATCCAATAGCAGGTCGCCCAAAGTCTGGGGCAATACACAGGTGGCACCACATGTTCTTGCTTCTCTCTGGGGACCCAACCCAGGCCTCAGCCAATGTCGGTCCCCCCCAACTACCCAACTACTCCCACTCGATTTCTGGTAGGGTAAGTGTCTGGTCAGGCCAGTATGGTAAATCCCTGCTTCTCGCCTGTTTGACTTGGGGGAAGTGCACTCACCTGGGCCGCCTCTGCCTTGGCACACCCCTGCCAGATTCACACTCCTCTCAGGGGGAGGCTCTGGGGTCTCCCAGTCACTCCGGTGTTACAAAAAAAAAAAAAAAAACTCCAGTCCTCCACCTCGTTCCTGCAGGTCATCTCACGCCACGCCACATACCGTGCTGGGGGCCCTCCTCACAAGGCGCTCCCCATCTATCGGTTGTGTCTGTGGGTCCCTTCAGGTGCCTGAGGCCCGGCAGCCAAAGCCTCCAGGCACCAGTGAGGCATTCCCCATCAGCAGTGACCACAAAGCCACACACGGGCCACACGGGGCGCTCACTAGGTCTCTCACTCCCGCACTAGTCCACTTCTTCAATTGCAGAGGGAGGCCACCAGCACTTCTCCAAGGTCTGACTCAGCCTCATCTCGCGGCTGAGCTTATCCATCTCCCCTTGGGGCCCTCTGGGCCACAAGCGCACCTGAGCCTCCCATGCACTGGGCTCCGCCCAGGCCCTGGCAGGTCCTCTTGTCATGTTATCTGTTAAGGGCCCCCCTGGTGATGCATTCTCTGCCCGCCAGCAGCACTCACCAAGTCTACCCACCTCCCTCGGCGAAGGCCCCTCCGCATGTGTCAATGCTCTCACAGCAAACATGGCCGGTTGCACCCTTTGTGCCATGAATGGGCTGGGCTTGCAATCGACCATGTCTCATGCTCCCCAGCTGTCCAAGACGGGGATGGATGGGGCCCCATGAGGGTACAACAGACAGGATTTAATTGAGGCCTACACGGAGCTTATGTGCTACAAGTCCGCCATGATGGCCAGCTAGCCATGCCCCCCCCCCCATAGGGTTATAGAATTATTATGGCCTTATTGCAAGGTCTCTACAAATTCAGTAGAACTTTATGTTGGATCAACAAAACTTCATAATATAGGGATTTGGGGCCAGATGTAGAAAGCATTTTGCATGGTGCAAACTGCGAAAATCGCAGTTTGCGCCATGCAAAATGCCGAATGCGATGCTCATTCACAATTTGCGAAGGTGTCCCCTTCCTATTTGCGAATCACATCGCTATGCTAAATTGCTTTGTGACCGCAAATGCGGTCGCAAAGCAATTCGCAGTTACCACCAGTGTCACACTGGTGGTAACCCATTCGCAAAAGGGTAGGGGTCCCCATGGGACCCCTTCCCCTTTGTGAATGTTGCCAAAAAGGGGTTTTCAGAGCAGGCAGTGGTCCAATGGACCACTTCCTACTCTGAAAAACCGAAACCAAATGGTTTCGTAATTTTTTTTATTTTGCAACTCGTTTTCCTTTAAGGAAAACGGGCTGCAAAATAAATAAAAAACTGCTTTATTTAAAAAGCAGTCACAAAGATGGAGGTCTGCTGACTTCAGCAGGCTGCCATTTCTGTGAGTGCAGGGACTCGCTATGGGGTCGCAAAATGTGACCCACCTCATTAATATTAATGAGGTGGGTCTTTGCAACCCCATAGCGACTCGCAGACGGTGTCTGAGACACCGACTGCATCCGATTTTGCGAATCGGAAATTGCGAGTTTCCGATTCACAAAATCGGAAATTGCTACATCTGGCCCTTGGTCCTTTTATATAATACCTAAACCCCTAACCTTCCAGAGTTATCGATGCTGTTGGCAACCTCGAACATGACCGCTCTGATTCTGGAAGGAGTTTGTGTAAACAGATCTAGCCTTTCGTATGCCATCTTATATGCTTAAAGTTTCACAAAGAATAAAACAATAATACTTTTTCAAAGGTTTATTGTATACATTTAGTCCATGTAAAATAAACATGAACTGCAATTAGTAGACGGACGAGGCACATTACGTTAACAAGCATTATTAGAATGGTGAAAAACACAAATAATTCAACCATATTTTTTGCACCTAAAGTTACTTCTACCAGTAGTGTCTTGCGAACTTGAGGAAGGAACCCTTTTGGCTCTGAACAGACGCCGTAGAAGTGTGACATTGTTGTGAGAGTGGGAATGCAATGAAAGCTTGGTTTAGAATGTTGAGTTTTCAGTTACAAGCAGAGGAATAAAGACATGTAATACTCTGCTCCATGTATGGCATAGTCATTGGCAGGTACCCAGGCTGGGGAGGATGCTACAACTGGTGACGAGATAGAGGATACACATCCCAAAGAATGATTGTGCTCTCCCAGAGAGTTTGCCGTGGTCCAAGCAAACTGCTCATGCATGCCATGTGTGTTGCTGTAGAAGTACGGAATCAACGCTTCATGCATGGGCAGTCAAAGAGCAACTCAAGTCACTGTAGAAAATTGTACATTAATCGGAACGTTAACGCTGAAGGCAGTTACAACCAGGTTTACAAAGCACATTCAAAGATATTCATAATTTACCAAAGAATGCTGTGAACAGAAGCGCTGCAAGGCAGAGATCAACCATGTGTCAGGAAGTGCAAACTGAAGTTTAGAATAGAAGCAAATGCACTAAAGAGAGTAATCGTACCACAGCACTGGTTGAAGTGGCTCATGGAGGAGTGCCCAGGGTGGTGCTTATAGAGCCATCCATACCCAAAGCGGTTTGTCCAAAGTTACCAAGTGTGGCTCAGAATAACTTCATAGGTCTTTGTTACACCTGGCAGCCTTAGGGTGGCCTTACCCCAGATTTCTTGCATCTCACCTCATATTTTTCATAGGATCTTTTTGTTGGCCTTAGGACTCTAAGGGGCATATTTATACTCTGTTTGCGCCGGATTTGCGTTGTTTTGTTTGACGCAAATCCGACGCAAAACTAACTCCATATTTATACTTTGGCGTTAGACCCGCCTAGCGCCAAAGATCTTGGAGTTTGCGTCATTTTTTATCGTGGACACCTTCCTTGCGTTAATGATATGCAAGGTAGGCGTTCCCTTCTAAAAAATGACTCCGAGGCATGTGCGCCGTATTTATACTCCCGGGCAAAAATGACGCCCGGGAGTGGGCGGGTCAAAAAAAATGACGTCCAGCCGCTTTAGCGGCATTTTTTAACGCCTGGTCAGGGCAGGCGTTAAGGGACCTGTGGGCTCGGAAGGAGCCCAGAGGTGCCCTCCCATGCCCCCAGGGACACCCCCTGCCACCCTTGCCCACCCCAGGAGGAAGCCCAAGGATGGAGGGACCCATCCCAGGGAACTTAAGGTAAGTATATATATTTTTTTTTTGGGTGGCATAGGGGGGCCTGATTAGTGCCCCCCTACATGCCACTATGCCCAATGACCATGCCCAGGGGACATAAGTCCCCTGGGCATGGCCATTGGGCAAGGGGGCATGACTCCTGTCTTTGCTAAGACAGGAGTCATTTAAATGGGGATTGGGAGGAAAAAAAATGGCGCAAATCGGGTTGAGGCGAAAATTTTGCCTCAGCCTGACTTGCCCCATTTTTTGACACCCAAGCTCCATTTTCCCCTACGCCGGCGCTGCCTGGTGTAAGTCATTTTTTTTTACGCACACCAGGCAGCTCCGCCGGCTAACGTCATTCCATAAATAAGGCGCCCGCATGGCGCTTTGGAATGGCGTTAGCCGGCGTTAAATTTTTTGACGCACAACTGCGTTGGCGCAGTTGTGCGCCAAAAAGTATAAATACGGCCCTAAGCACTTCACCATTGCTATCAAGTGCTAAAGTGCATGTGCTTCTCCTCTAAACATGTTAACATTAGTGTATCCACAACTGGCATATTTCATTTACTTGTAAGTCCCTTGTAAAGTGCTATACTACATACCCAGTACATGAAAATGACATGCTATTAGTGAGCCTGCAGCACTGATTGTGCCACCAAAATTAAGAAGCACTGTAAACATGTCTCAACCCTGTCAGTGCAGGGCCTGTGTGTGCAGTTTCACTGCTGCTTTGTCTTGGCATTTAAGACCTCTTGCCAAGCCTTAAACTCCCCTTATCTTACATATAAGTCAATCCTAAGGTAGGCCCTAAGTAGCCCATTAGGCAGGGTGATGTACTATAAAATTTTACATGCTATGGTAATGAAAAACTCCCAAAGTCTTCGTCTTCAAGTCACACAAGCTTTATTCGGTCTAATTAAACCATCAAAGCAATAACTTACAACAGTAAAACCATGGTCTATAAATAATAAATATATAATAACAAAGTTTAAAAGTAAATAAGGAGGATAATATAAGGATAAAATGAGAGATCTGGGAGTATACAAAAAAAATGTTGATATAAATCTTCACATATGTCTCCCATCCTATATATGAGAAGGAAACCTCAAAGTTTCTTTTCATTAGCTGCCTTTAATTCCCTCATCAATAATTTTGTAAAAAATTCATTGAGTTAAGGCTATCGTATAACTCCCAAAGTCATTTTTCATTACTTTGAGGCCTGCTCCTCTCATAGGCCAGCATTGGGAATTCCTTAATATACTTTTATGTCGCAATTCCTGATTAGAAAGGAGTGGAAAGGTAATGATAAACTCTTTACTGGTAAAGCCGGATTCACTATTACTATTTTAGAAATGCCAGTTTTAGAAAGTGGGCATTTCACTGCACTCACTGCTCTGTATGTCTGACAGCCCCTCTCTAATGAACATCTAGTCTGGGCTGGGTGACAGCTATGTTTGTGCATTCCTTCCAGACATCCACAACACAGGACACTCCACTGCATCCGCATTCATCTGCATAATGATGTGTCTTCCTGGGCAGGGAAGATAGGAAAGGCTCACACTTACACTTTAAAGGTTAGTGGCCTGAGCCTAACACAAAGGAATGAGTTCACCCAACTGATAGTCTGGAACCAGGGCTTCGACGAAAGGGGGACCTGTACACTTCAAAGAGATCCTTTGAAGTCATCCCTACATAAAAGACACTTTTGGGAATAAGTACTAGGGCTCTGAATCCCTTGAAATCAGATCAGTACTGGATTAGGAAAAACTCTTCTGGAATAAATACTGCTGTGCTATAAGGATTGCCACTCTGCCTGGACTGACTGTTCCAAGGAACAGTTTATCTGCATTGCTGTGCTGCCCTGCTGCCTGCTGATCTTTGCTCTGCTGTGGACAAGGACTGGATCCATCCTGCTGAACCAGAGTGTCTCCAAGGGCTTGCTGGCTTGACCCCTGTTCTTCTACAGTCTCAGGGACATGGTTGCAACTCTCCTAATGTTGCTGGATTCTGCCATCTGTGATTCCCACCCTTGCTAAGGTGCCCCTCTCCTGTCCTGGGACTCAGAAGTAGGTTCAGCGAAAAAATCTGCACATTGCTCATTGACAGCTGCCCGACCACTGTGGATTCACAGACTGGGTGGCCCAACAACGACACTCGGTGCAGCCAAGAATGATGCATCACTTTCACTTCCACTGAGTCCACCAACGATGCAGTGGCCAAAATGCAGGAGAAATATCAATGCATCGTGCCCTTGACGCTGACGTTTTGCTCCAGCAAAGGTACGGTTTTAGCGGACCCTGTGTGGGTTCTGTAGCTGGCCTGCCCTCCATCACAGTTGGCCCGAATCTTGGAATTGCTTAGGTCCCTCGTGACCTCAAGTAACCTTTTGTCCGCAGGTAACTTCTAAGCACTGTTTTCATTTTTAATCTTTAAAAATTAATGTCTCAACTTCTACTGGTTGGATTTTTGTCATTTTGGTCTTGTTTGACTCAGATAAATATTCTCTAAACTGGTGTGGGGTTCTCATTGTGTTAATTTGTATGTGTTGCACAAATACTTTAGACATTGCCTCTTAAGTTCAGCCTGACTGCTCTGTGCCAAGCTACCAGAGGGTGAGCATAAGTTAATTTATGGTGTGTATCTGCTTACCCTGACTAGGATTGTGGTCCCTACTTGGACAAGGTGCATACCTCTGCCAAGCAGAGGTCCAATATCTAACACTGATGATCAGCGGTGAGGATAGGACTTGTGTTTTTGCAACATCATATAGTAATTCATCCTACACTACAACCCACACTTAGACCAATTCGAATCAATTGTCTTTAATCCCCATTTTAAATTTTTCAATTCTCCCTGATTGGCATTTTTTCTCTAAAGCATGTCTCTGGTTGACGATTCTACATCTGTAGCTGCAAGAATAAAGTTTGAGCTGGCCAGACTTGAGGGTTACTCTGTGGCCCAGCTCAAGGATTTGTGCAAGGAGTTTGGGCTTCCTGTAGAAAACAGCACCAAGAAGGTGGAGCTGCAAAAGTCACTGATAGCCTATTCAGGGGCCCACACTGCATTGAATGAGATCTCAGAGGAGATTGAGGCTGAGGACAAACTGGATGTGGAAGATGATGTGGGTCAGAGCCTAGAAGGAGGCCTTGGACTGCTGTCTGTGGGAGAGGAGAGCAATGTACTCCTAGAATTGAGGGCCCCTTCCAGGGGAGAAGCATGTCATCCAAAGGCCTCTCCCCAGAGGAGCAGGAGAATAGAAGGGAGTAGAGGAAATTAATATTGGAGGTAGCAAACTTCAATTTACAAGTAAAAAGATTGGCTATGGAGTAGAAGAAGATGACGTTTGCTTAGGAGTTGAGTCTATGGTAGCTGGGCATTAGAGCTGTACATGAGGGGTCCAGCAACAGCAGTAATGGTGGCAGCATATCCACAGTGATCACACGTGAGTCTAATTGTCATATCCCAAAAGATATGATGCCACGTTGCAGAGAGGGGGATGACATAGACAAATGGTTGGCAGCCTATTAGGTGGCTTTAAAAGTGCACATGTCCCATAGGAGTGCTGGGAGGTAGTCTTTGGAGGTATATGCCCACGGTGGGGAGGGCTACACTCCTTACACTATCGGTGGAGGACCAGACCAGCTACACTGCCTTGAAGACAATTTTAGCCAGTAAACTTGGGTTGACACCTAAGAAGTATAGGCAACGGTTCAGGGCTAATCCAAACTCTCTACACAGACATGGGTGGATGTCCTGGACTACACTTGCAAGGCTCTGAAGAGATGGGTAAGGGACAGCAAGGTTGATGATTTTGAAGAGCTGTACAGCTTGTTTTTGAAGGAGTACATGCTTGATGATTGTTTTCCAGAGCTGCACCAACACCTGGTGGATAGCAAGCTGACTGCCACCAGGAAGCTTGCTGAGGAGGCGGGCATCTGGGTCAACACCAGAATGTCAAAGAAGGTATCAGGAGGGTCTCCCATAAGGGTGGTCAGGGTTCCCAATGGAAGAAAGAAGGGTAGATAAAAAGAGAGAGTTCTCTAAAGGGCTCCAAAACAACTAACAGGGGAGAGGGTCTGGTTCTCATTCCTAATCCGGCTCCCCGAAACAAAGCTACCCTGACAAAAATGAGCAGCCCAAAATGTCCTGTGCTGTGAGTGCAGTGAGTGTGGACACTAAAATGGGGGCCCCAAGTGTTCAAAAACATCACACCCTCCCACCGGAAATGAGAACCCAGGGGGTGGCAAGTACAGTGCAGGGGAAGCAGTTTGTCCCAGTTAATGGGGGGAGTTTGGTGGGGTTGCCATAGTGTCCCTGAGTGACAGTGAGATGGTTCCTAAGATCCATGTACCCTCTAATACTACTAAGTATAGGTGTAATGCTAAGTGTATTTAACCACCGACTTCATGTTTGACCATCAACTCCATGCTGTGTAATTGATTTCATTTTGTGCCCTGCTATAGTTGCAGGGCATCACAGAGGTTCTTACACACAGAACTTGTTTTCCTCTGCTTACTGGAATAGCGTTATAGCGTGCTGGAACATATTATCGGGGATGCGGACAAGATAAAAGTGCCCAAGGCTGAGAATGTTTTTATCAGAGAAATAAGCATGCCCAACTCTCTTGTATGTTGTCAACGCAGATGAAGTACAGCCAACATTTAATTTCATAAAGAGGGAAAGGGTTTTCTAGTAATCTCTCCTTGAGCTTATTTTAAAGTATAAAACAAGGAGAGACTTGGCACCAAAACAGGAACTCACCTGTGGAGCAGACACGGTGCCCAGGATTTCTTTGATCCCAATTTGGGGGTCTCCTGCCTTGGCTGATCCCAGGGTCCCAGCCTGGCTGGCGTGGATGATAAAAAAAAAAAAACATTGATGATGCATTTATGATTATTTAGCTTATATATATATACATTCTCTGTTGGTGCATTGCACATTTAATTGCTTAACTGCTGTGATTAGCCTTATATAGACACACGTTTTACTTCATTTGAGTAATCTGCTTATTTGTATGTATTTGTGTGCCTTTTTATGTGATATCTGGGAAGAACCTTAATCAATTCATTACTCAGACTAAAAGTGCTGCATTTTTTGGCATTGTTTCCTCTTCGTTTGAGCCAGAGCAGTACAATAAACAAGGGGCCACTATCAACGGGCAAAATTTTGAGGCTCTGAGAGACACAGGTGGCAGCATGACTATGGTAAGGAGTCAACTGGTGTCCCCAGAGCAGGTGATTCCCCATGAATTTCACCAAGTTGTGGTGGCTGACAACAGAGATGGTCAATATCTTGTAGCCCTTGTTCCATTTGAGTGGGGGGCGGTTCAGGCTCACTGAAGGTTGCTGTGAGCCCTGTCATACCTTTGGACTGTTTGTTAGGTAATGAGCTGGTGTCCATTATCTGGAAGGAAGTGGAACTTAAGGCTCATGTGGAGATGTTGGGGTTACCTGATTGGATCTGTGCTACCATAAGATCCATAGCTGCCCGGGAGGGGAGTCAAGAAGGTCTGGAGCCTGGTGCAATGGCCCAGCCAGCTGCTGAAAAAGGGAAAGGCAGAGGGCATGGGAAACTAGCCCCTGAGTGTACCCCTAGTGAGATGGATGGGGCACCTGCAGTGGCTTCCCCAGAGTCCACTCAGGAGGGCACTGCTCCTCTTGGTGAATTGCCTACACCTTCTGATTGGCATGTGAGAGGAGGACCCACCAAAGAGGAGTTCTGTAGGGCCCAGAGGGATTGCCCAGCCCATAAGGGCATGGGGAAGCAGGCTGAGGCCCAAGCAGCACATGATGTTTCTGCAAGCTATCACATTTACTGGGAGGACAACCTCTTTACAATGAGCCTAAGGTTCCTGTGCATGGGACAACACGGGCCTTGGTGGTCCCCCAGGGCCTTCCTACTGGAACTGGCTAGTGAGATTCTTCTGGCAAGACACTTGGGTAAAAACAAGACCTTTGCAAGTCTTGTTCCCCACTTTTATTGGCCATCAGAATTTTCTCAGACACCTTCTACAGGACATGTGTGATCTGCCAGGCCAGTGGGAAAACAGAGAAAAAGTAAAAGACTCCTTTGAAACAACTACACGTCATTAGCACCACCTCTGAAAGGGTGGGCATCACCATTGTTGGGCCTATGGATCCACAGACTACTTCTGGTGACAGATTTATCCTGGTTCTGGCAGATCATGCCACACGGTACCCAGAGCCCATCCCTCTGAGGACCACCGCTGCACCTGTAGTGGCAAGGGCCCTGGTCGGTATTTATATCTGGGTGGGTTTCCCCAAGGAAGTGGTGTCTGACAGGGGCACTAGCTTCATGACTCCGTACATGCAGTCCATGTAGAAAGTATTTGGAGCAAATTACAAGTTCTCCACCCCTTACCATCTCCAAGCCAATGGACTTATTGAAAGGTTCAACAACACCCTGAAAGGCATGATTGTAAGAATGCCTGAGGGTCTGAGGAAAAAGTGGGATATCCTCTTGCCCTTTTTGTTGTTTGCCTACAGGGAGGTACTGCAGAAGGGAGAGGGCTTCAGCCCCTTTGAGCTTCTTTACTGGCACTCTGTCAGAGGACATCTTGGTTTGATGAAAATAGGGTGAAAGCAAGCTCCCAAGAAGGTTTCCCAGGATGTAGTGAGCCGCATGCTGGCCTTCTGAAGCCAAATGCCTCAGTTGTGGAAGCAAGCTTCTGACAACTTGCACACTTTTGACGACTTAGAAGCCAACCAGGTGCGATGAAAGAGTAGTATGATCAAAATTCTACCCCTTTGAAATTCCAGCCTGGGCAGAAAGTGTAGGTGATGGAACCTGTGGAACTTGGAGCCCTCCTGGACTGCTGTACTGGGCCATATGAGATGATTGAGAAGAAGGCTATGTGGTGGACCTTAAGACCCAGAGGAAACCCCACAGGGGTTTATATCAATTGCATCAAACCACACTTTGAGAGGTCTATGGTCACCATGCTGTTGCTGACTTATGGAGTTGAGGAGGAGAGTGAGCCTCTGCCAGAGCACTTAGCCTCCAAGGAGAAAGATGGTCTGCGGAATGAGCAATCCTTTCCCCTAATTTGACTCCTGAACAGCAGAGGGACTATCGGCAAGTGTCGGAGCAGTACTCATCTTGTTTCTCCCTTACTCCTGGGATTACCTACCTGTGCACCCATGATGTTGACTAGAGAATAACCTCCCTGTCAAGAACAAATCTTACATGTTTTCAGATAAGGTGAGGGCCAGCATCAAGAACGAAGTTTCTAAGATGCTGGAGTTGGTGGTGATACAGCCCTCCATTCGCCCTGGTCCAGTCCTGTGCTTCTGGTACCAAAAACTGCCACACCGGGCTCCATGCCTGAACTGAGGTTCTGTATGGATTATAGAGGGCTATATTCTGTAACCAAGACAGATGCTCATCCGATCCCCGGGTTCATGAACTGATTGACTGGTTAGGGGCTTCCCAGTACTGGCAGATCGCCCTAACAGAAGGAGCCAAGGAGAGGTCAGAATTCTCCACTCCAGAGGGCCACTATCAGTTTAGGGTGATGCCCTTGGAATGCTTCTGCTACCTTTCATAGGTTGGTGAACCAGGTCCTTGCTGGTTTGGAGGCCTTCCCTGTTGTCTATCTGGATGACATAGCTGACTTCAGTAGCAGCCAGTTGGACCACCTCTTTTACCTCCAGGAAGTGTTTCAGGCCCTGCAACAGGCAGGCCTGACTATCTAAGCCAGCAAGTGTGAGATAGGGCAGGGGTCGGAAGTGTACTTGGGACACCTGGGGGAATGGGGGTAAGGTGCAGCCCCTCCAGGCCAAGATTAAAGCTATCATGGCCTGGAAGCCCCGCAAAATCAGACAGAGGTCTTAGCATTCTTGGGCCCCACTGAGTACTATAGGAGGTTTGTCAAGGGAAACAGCATCATTGTTGACCCCTTGACTGAGCAGACTGAGCAGACTTCTAAGAAGCAGCCCAGAAATGTGATTTGGACAGAGGCATCACAAAAAAGCATTAGACTCCCTGAAGCAATCCATGTACACAGCCCCTGTGCCCAAGTCCCCTGACTTCTCCAAGGAGTTTATAGTTCAAACAGATGCCTCATAGCATGGCATAGGAGCAGTTTTATCACAGCTCAATGAACAAGGCCTGGACCAAACTGTAGCCCTCATCTCTAGGCGGTTACTTACCCAGGAACAGAGGTTGAGTGCTATTGAGAGAGAAGCCTAATCTGTGGTTTGGGCCCCGACAAAGGTGAGGCCATACCTGTTTGGCACTCACTTCCTGGTTCAGACTGACTACAGGCCCCTAAGGTGGCTTATGCAAATGAGCGGTGAAAATAAAAAACTATTGATGTGGTCCATTTCCCTACATGGTACGGACTTCAGGGTAGAACACAGTCCTGGGGTAGACCACACCAATGCTAATGACCTATCTAGGTTTCCATAGAGGTTGGGAAGCTCTCCGCACATTCAGCTAGGGGGGAAATGTGTTAGACCTGTCATCCTTAGGGCAGTCTTACCCCAGACTATTTGCCTTTCACCTCCTGTGTTTCACTGTACTGTTTTGTTGGCCTTAGGGGTCTGAGCACTTTACCCCTGCTATCCTGTGCTAAAGTGCATGTCCTCCTACACTAAACATGGTAACATTCATGTAACCACAGGAGGCATATTTTATTTAATTCTAAGCCACTTGAAAACTGATATACCACATACCCAGGGCCTGTAAATTACATGCTGTTAATGGGCCCACAACACTGATTGTGCCACCCAGTTAGGTAGCCCCATAAACATCTCTCAAGACTGACACTGCAGGGCCTAGGTGTGCTGTTTCACTGCCACTTTGACAGGCCATTTAAAACCTCTTGCCAAGCTTTAAACTCCCCTTTTTTTTTACATATGTCACCCCTAAGGTAGGCACTAAGTAGATCACAGGGAAGGGTGCTATTTAAGTAGAAGGCAGGACATGTCCTTTCACATTTTAGATGCTCTGTAATGAAAAACTCCCAAAGTCATTATCCATTACTGTGAGGCCTGCTCCTCTTTTAGGCCAGCATTGTAAATTCCTTAATATACTTTTAAGCTCTAAATTCTGATTAGAAAGGATCTGCTGCATCATGTTTCATATCACTGGAATGGTAATGATTAATGCTCTTTACTGGTAAAGCTGGATTTATTATTACAATTTTAGAAATGCCAGTTTTAGAAAGTAAGGATTTCGTTGCTCTTACTGCTCTGTGTGCCTGACAGCCTGTCTCCAATATACGTCTGGTCTGGGTTGGTTGACAGCTATATTTGTGCATTCCTTCTAGACACCCACAACCCAGGACACTCAAATGCATGTGGATTCTAATGGGTCTGCCTGGGAAGAGAGGATCGGAAGGGCTCCCACTTACACTTCAAAGATTAGCGGCCTGAGCCCCACAAAAAGGGATAATTACCCCCAACTGATAGCCTGGAAGCAGGGCTGGGATGAAAGGGGGACCTGTGAACTTCAGAGAGAGTGCAGGAGAAAAATCAGCACATTGCTCATCGATGGCAATGCAGCAGCTACCCAAAGACAGCAGATTCAGAGACTATGCGGCCCGATGACGCTCTACGCTGCCTGACAACAATGCATCGCATTCACTTCTATGGAGTCCGCTGACGAAGCAGTGCCCCTTGTGTGAAAGAAATATTGACGCATCATGTCCATGACATCGATGCTTTGCTCCATCAAAGGTACTGTTTCAGTGGACACTGTGTGGGTGCTGTAGCCGGCCTGCCCTCTATCGCAGTGGGACTGAGTTTTGTATTTGCTCCGGTCCCTTGCAACCTCAAGTAACTGTTTTCGACCGCTAGTGACTTCCCAGCACTGTTTTCACATCTGATCTTTAAAAATTCACTTCTCAACTTCTATTTATTGGATTTTTGTTGTTTTGGACTTGTTTTACTCAGATAAATATTCTCTATTTTTCTAAACTGGTGGGGAGTTCTTTTTAAGGTGTTTTCACTGTGTTACTTCATGTGTTTTTGGCACAAATACTTTACATTTTGCCTCTTAAGTTAAGCCTCTCTGCTCTGTGCCAAGCTACCAGAGGATCAGCACAGGTTAATTTAGGGTGTGTATCTGACTTACCCTCGCTAGGACTGTGGTTCCTACTTGGACTTGGTGCATACCTCAGTCAACTAGAGAACCAATTTCTAATAGTCCTCAAAGAATAAAGAGCCATAAGCGACGTTCGGAATAGTGACATTTTCATATGGCAGCTAAAAAAGAGGCCACAGTTTGAAGTAATGTTAAAAATGATCTTGAGGCCAACACATCAAAGGACCTTAGAGAAGGTTTGCGTAACCATGATCACCAGACAGCATCAGAGAGCATGCTACCCTCAATGTCGGTAAGTTCCATATCGGTCTACAATGCTGCTGCCTTCCTAAAACCATCACCACCTTTTGATACTGCCAAAAAGCAAAATCTTTGCAATAGATGGACTGTTTTTATAGAGATATTTGAAGATTTTATTGATTCCCTTGAAGAGATTGATAGCAAAAAGATTATCAAGTATCTCAAAAATCTTGCTGGTGGTGGTATGAAAGAAGTCATAAAGAAAATGCTGAGAACTGACGCAGAAGTCACATACCGTGAGATTAAAGAAGCGTTGAATCTCAAATTCAATCCAGTACCAAACGTTGATTACCAAAGATAAATTTTCAGTCAAGAGCACCAAAAAGTTGGTGAAACCATCAATTAATTTGTGGAGAGACTCAACGCTCTCATCAAACCCTGTAAGATTAATTCATTTAGTGATAATGAAGCTATACATATTGCAGTTATTGATGGATGCTTGTCAGATTCATTCAGACAACGAATGCTGAGAGAAACTTTTAGGCCTAGATTTAAGAAGGCCTAGCACCTCCTTGCGCCACATTAGCATAAATGTTTATGACGTTAATATGGATCAACAAGGCCAAATTTGCCATGCCAGATTTACAAAGTGACGCAATGCATCTATTGCACCTCTTAGTAACCACTTGTGCCATATCATGCCTGCACCAGCTACATTGTATGCAAGGGGGGGTACCCCCTTTAAGGGGACTGCGAAACTGGCGCAGTGGAATCTATGAGATTCCACTGTGCCATTTTTAGTGGCTAATTTTAATGCCTGCACAGAGCAGGTGTTAAAAGGGGGAACACCATTATTCTTAACGGGCCCCTATGTACTTTGCAGGATTAGAGCAAGCATTTTTGGTGCTAATCCTGCATTGTGTTACAATAGCACCTATTGTCATTAACCTGTGCCACGGAGCACACATGGTGCCGTTAACGGGGCGTTAAGGGGCGCAAGAAAAGTGGTGCTGCATATAATGCAGCTCCAATTTTCTTAAATTTGGACCTTAGTCTGGAGCAAGTTTTAATGGCTGCTAGAGCTCAAAAGCGTACTGAAAGACAAGCTGCTGACATGGAGGCCATAAGTGCCCAGAGGGAATCAGTTATGAGTGTGAAAAGTAAGCTAAAGCAAAAGATGGAGGGACACAAAGCGATGCCTACACATAAAAAGAAGGTATGTTTTAGATGAGGATTTTCATTTCCATATAAAGGTTAAAACACCACTATGGACAGATATGTAAAAGCTGTGGGAAAGAGAACCATTTTGTGAAGGTGTTTAAAGCGAAGGAAAAAGTAAATGCGTTACGGCGCAAAGACAAAATGACAGGCAGAATGTTCCAGGAGCAACGTTTGGCTAACGCCCATATGGCCCAGCACAGACATCACTTGAGGAAAATCTACACTAAACAAAGTCAATCATCATCTAAATCATCGTCAAACAGCTCTTCCGCCTCAATATCAAGTGAAAGTATGGTTGTCCCATATAGATGCTTACCTGAGAGAAACATGCGCATGTTGGACTGGCCGCATGTGTAGAAAACTATCAGTCAAAGAAAAATTAACCTGCCAAAGCACCAAATCACAGAAACACTGTCCAAAGATTACATTGAAAATAAATGGTTGTTTGATACACTCCATTATCCACAGTTGTACATCGATAAACATAATGCCTGAAGAGCAATAGAATGAACTATCTCCATTACCACGTCTCACGCCTTCGAAAACCAAAGTGTATAAATGGGCTGCATCGATGCCCATAATATGTCAAGGTTCATTTGTACCGACAATGAAACACAAGAAAACAAAGGTGAAAGCACACAACCATGTGCTTCAAGGTACTGTGTCAAGTTCCTGTTTACTCAGTTTCAGCACAGCCGCTGATATGGGACTGATTTCTGTGAATTACAACATGAACGCTCATCCTGAAATAATAAGTCAATTCCCTTTGTTACTTCATGGTTTAGGAAAGCTTAAGACTATGAAAGTAAAGCTGCATTTAAGTGAGGATGTCCATTCTGTTACTCAGGGACATGGATGATTTGCTTTTAATGTAAAAGACGCTGTTGAAAAAGAACCAAAATCATTACTCAGGCATGACATTGCTGAGAGTTCTACTTGTCCAATGCCATGGGTTTCTCCCATAGTGGTAGTTCCCAAAAAGGACAGTGAAGAAGCTGTACCCATATGCGTTGACACGTGTCAGGCAAACAAGGCAATTGAACAAGAACGACATCCATGTCCACACACTGCTGACATGATATTGCTATTGAATGGTGCAAAGGTCTACTCTTGCCTTGATTTAAATAAAGGTTATCATCAGTAGGAACTCGAAGAAAATTGCAGGTACATTACAATCTTTTCTACAGTTATTGGTCTGTTTCATTACAACAGACTTAGGGCCAGATTTAGGGCCAGATGTAGCAACCCTTTTGCGAGTCGCAAACGGCGAAAATCGCCGTTTGCGACTCGCAAACGTGGGTTTGCAATGCACAAATGCATATTGCGAGTCGTTACAGACTCGCAATATGCATTTGCGACTCGCAAATAGGAAGGGGTGTTCCCTTCCTATTTGAGAGTCGGAGTGGTATGCAACTCCATTTGCGACCGCGTACGCGGTCGCAAATGGAGTCGCAGTTACCATCCACTTGAAGTGGATGGTAACCCACTCGCAAACGGGAAGGGGTCCCCATGGGACACCTTCCCCTTTGTGACTGGACCCCATATTAATTTTTCAGGGCAGGGAGTGGTCCAAGGGACCACTCCCTGCCCTGAAAAATCCGAAACTAAAGGTTTCGGATTTTTTTGAAATGCAGCTCGTTTTCCTGTGAGGAAATAATAAGTCAATTCCCTTTGTTACTTCATGGTTTAGGAAAGCTTAAGACTATGAAAGTAAAGCTGCATTTAAGTGAGGATGTCCATTCTGTTACTCAGGGACATGGATGATTTGCTTTTAATGTAAAAGACGCTGTTGAAAAAGAACCAAAATCATTACTCAGGCATGACATTGCTGAGAGTTCTACTTGTCCAATGCCATGGGTTTCTCCCATAGTGGTAGTTCCCAAAAAGGACAGTGAAGAAGCTGTACACATATGCGTTGACACGTGTCAGGCAAACAAGGCAATTGAACAAGAACGACATCCATGTCCACACACTGCTGACATGATATTGCTATTGAATGGTGCAAAGGTCTACTCTTGCCTTGATTTAAATAAAGGTTATCATCAGTAGGAACTCGAAGAAAATTGCAGGTACATTACAATCTTTTCTACAGTTATTGGTCTGTTTCATTACAACAGACTTAGGGCCAGAATTAGGGCCAGATGTAGCAACCCTTTTGCGAGTCGCAAACGGCGAAAATCGCCGTTTGCGACTCGCAAACGTGGGTTTGCAATGCACAAATGCATATTGCGAGTCGTTACAGACTCGCAATATGCATTTGCGACTCGCAAATAGGAAGGGGTGTTCCCTTCCTATTTGAGAGTCGGAGTGGTATGCAACTCCATTTGCGACCGCGTACGCGGTCGCAAATGGAGTCGCAGTTACCATCCACTTGAAGTGGATGGTAACCCACTCGCAAACGGGAAGGGGTCCCCATGGGACCCCTTCCCCTTTGTGACTGGACCCCATATTAATTTTTCAGGGCAGGGAGTGGTCCAAGGGACCACTCCCTGCCCTGAAAAATCCAAAACTAAAGGTTTCGGATTTTTTTGAAATGCAGCTCGTTTTCCTGTGAGGAAAACGGGCTGCACTTCAAAAAAAAAAAAATGTTTTATTCAAAAGGCAGGTCGCTAACATGGAGGCCTGCTGACGTCAGCAGGCCTCCATGTTAGCGAGTGCCTATACTCGCAATGGGGCCGCAATTTGCGACCCACCTCATGAATATTCATGAGGTGGGTCATTGCGACCCCATTGCGAGTTGCAGTCGGTGTCTCAGACACCGTACTGCATAGCAATTTGCGACTTGCAAATTGCGAGTCGCAGGGACTCGCAATTTGCAAGTCGCAAATTGCTTTTTTTGTACATCTGGCCCTTAGAGTTTGGCGGAGGGGCTACTCCTTCACAAACGTGACAGATACCTCATCTGCCGTTTTACAATTTCCATAGGATACAATGGGATTGTAATACAGCAGATGGGATATCCATCACATTTGTGACAGAGTAACCCCATTCGCCAAACCCTAAATTAGGCCCTTAGTTTTGGTGTGTCATCGGCTGCAGAACTTTTCCAAGACATCAATCGACATATCATCCAGCCTTTTTTTAACGTGTTCACATATAGCGACATACTCGTTTTCAGAGCTACATAGAAGGAGCAAGATAGAGCTCTTGCACACATATGTTGTTTACTTACTGATGGAGGTATCTTTTCTGATAGGGCTATGACACCCGATCCTTCGAAAGTGAAAGCTCTGTCAAATGCTAATCCCCCACAATATGTTTCTATGCTCTGTTCATTTCTTGGCATGCACAGTTACTGTTAACGATACAAACAGGACTTTGCCTCTGTAAGTGCTGCATTACAAGAGGTGACAAAGAAAAATGCTTCATTTATTGGTCACAAGAATGTGAGAGAAGTTTCAAAAAAATCAAACAAGCCATTGAAAATGCTGCCGAAATGGCATACTTCAATCTGAAGATTCATACAGAAGTTGTTGTCGCTAGCGTAGTAGGGTTAGGCGCCATCCTTGCACAACACAGTGGAGACTCAAATGCTCAAAGGCATAGTATGGCCCACGCTAGTAGAAGTTAGTCCCAAACAGAATGTATGTAGTCACAACCTGAAAAAGAAAGTTTAGCCATGATATGGGCTTCTGAACATTTCCAGGTATTCCTCTATAGAAAGCCCTTGACACTGGTAACCGATCATCAAGCTTTACTGACTATGTTTAGCAATCCAGAATTAAGATGCCTCCTCGCATTGAACAATGGGGACCACAATTGCAATAGTACAATAATACTGTTGTGCATCATCTAGGGAAGAATCAAAACCCTGCTGACTACTTTTCCAGAGTGCCTTTACAAGGTCAAGGTACTCCTACCAAGACGGCTGAAGCTACATTAATTTCATTGTAAAATCAAATATGCCGGTTTTTATCTTGTTAGCCCAGAATATCACTGCTATGAGCCATGAGAGTGAAATGCTGAAGTTAAAAGACATAATTACACATCAGTCATGGGACCCACACACTTGACCTCTCACCAATGGTGGTGAATATCAAAAATACAGAAATGCCAAAGATGAACTGTCCATAACTCAGGAGAAAGTTATACTGCGAGGGTCGAGAATCGTGATTCCAGAGAATCTGCAACAGAAAATAATTGAAGTGGCTCATGAAGGAGGTTGTGGTATCGTTGCCACAAAAAGAGCTCTTCAAGAACTAGTTTGGTTTCTTTATTTAGAAGAGAGGTTTGAAAAAGAACTCAAGGGCTGTAACCTATGCAACTGCCTTTCTACAAATACTACTCAACATACTCTGAGTATGTCAGAACTCACTAAGGATGCATGGGAGAGAATAGCCATCGACTATTTCAGTCCACTCAATAATGGACATCACCTGATGGTGATTGTGGGGCACACCAGTCATTTTGAAGTCTGATAATGACCTGCCTTTTAACAGTCGAGAAAGCAAAGACTTACTGGAGCATCCAAATGTAAAGCATCAAAAGTACACTTTTTGGTTGCAGGCCCATGGACTAGTTGATAATTTTAGCAGTGCGCTAAAGAAAGCAGTACGGCGTACAACACTTGAAAAGCTCGGTTTGAAAACTATCTTAAATTCTACCCCTCATTGTTCAACACCTCACAGGGAAAAGTCCTGCGATTTTGATGTTCTAAAGAGCAATGACAACCAAGTTTCCTCAATGGACCAAGAAGAGAGAAAGAAGTGAGAACACGATTCATAAATGGGACTTGGTTAACAAGCAGAAAATGAAAGCCTATGTAGACAAGAAGGGATTTGCAAAGAATATCACTTTTAAGAGAGGAGATTTAGTGATCGCCCAACAGATGTGAAGAAGGAAACTTGATGCGCCATATGATGCTCAATATCTCCACATTTTGTCTACCAAGGTAGACACTGTGACTGCCCAGCTCCCTGGAAGTCTGTTACCAGAGACTCTTTCTCACTTTAGGCCTTTAATTTATCAGTCTTCAAATGAAGATGGTGAAGAAAAGACTGTACCGGAGAACGTAATGGCTGTTACCTCTTCACCGTCTTTAAAAATCTCTGACACTGAAGATGACAGCTCCCAGCTTCGAGTAACCAGATCAGGTTGACGATCAAAGTGCCAAGAAGGTTGATTCAAGACATGTAATTGTACATGCTTATGCATGTATGTTTACAAATTATGAAAAAATGTGTATGTTTTTTTTTTAACACAGGGTTGTAATGTTTTGTGAGTTTTATGACAGAACCCCTTTGGCTCCGAACAGACTCCATAGAAGTGTTACGTAGTTGCTGGAGCAGAATGCAGTGAAATCTTAATTTAGAATGTTGAGTTCCCAGTTGCATGTAGAGGAATAAAGACGGGTTATATTCAGGTCCGTGCATGGCGTGGTCAATGGCGGGTACCCAGGCTGGGGAGGATGCTGCACTACCTAGAACTAAGAGTCCTATAATAGTGAGAGCATTCTGCCAGATTTAGATGGAATTATCTAACTTCATACCTTGGTGTGATATCTCGGGAAGCCAGCCTCAGTGAATGTAATGAATGCACTCTGTCTCTGTGAACAAATGGGCCCTGCAAGGCTACATTCTCGTTCACAGCTCTCCATGATAACTCCAGCGTGAAGTGCCTCTCAGCTAACTTCAGCTTGGACATTGTTTAAATAATAAAACATCAGCCTTATCACATTCACCAAGAGATGAGGAAAAATAGCATTACTTAGTATGGGGAAAAGAGTTGTCCCTACAAACACAAAACAAAGCTGGGCATCGCACTCTAGTATCTGTCCCTGAAACTAACTGTGCAGACTATAGAGCAACAATGTCTGAATAAATGCTTTTGTGGCATTTTCTCATGCTGGTGAAAAACATGTTCAAACTACTATCCCAGACAGATGCTAAGTTAACAGCGAAAACTCAAATGAAGACGTATACACTAAATAAGAGCAATCGCTACAACAGCCTGTTTTGGGTCACACTTACATCCTGATGGGTCACCACCTCGAGACATACGTCACCCGAATATGATTGTGGAGACTACATTTTGGCCCTCATTCTGACATTGGCGGGCGGCGGAGGCCGCCCGCCAAAGTCCCGCCGTCAGGTTACCGTTCCGCGGTCGAAAGACCGCGGCGGTAATTCTGACTTTCCCGCTGGGCTGGCGGGCGGTCTCCTTCAGACCGCCAGCCAGCCCAGCGGGAAAGAGGCTTCCACGATGAAGCCGGCTCGGAATCGAGCCGGCGGAGTGGAAGCTGTGCGACGGGTGCAGTTGCACCCGTCGCGTATTTCACTGTCTGCGCAGCAGACAGTGAAATACATTTAGGGGACCTCTTACGGGGGCCCCTGCAATGCCCATGCCAGTGGCATGGGCACTGCAGGGGCCCCCAGGGGCCCCGCGACCCCCCCTACCGCCATCCGGATCTCGGCGGTCCGACCGCCGGGATCTGGATGGCGGTAGGGGGGGTCAGAATCCCCGCGGCGGTGCAGCAAGCTGCGCCGCCGCGGAGGATTCAATGGGGCCGCGGTACACTGGCGGGACCCCGCCAGTGGTGCCGGTCCGACCGCGGCTTTACCGCCGCGGTCGGAATCCCCATTGAAGCACCGCCGGCTTGTCGGCGGTGCTCCCGCGGTCCTCCGCCCTGGCGGTCAAAGACCGCCAGGGTCAGAATGAGGGCCTTTGTGTCTAATCTTTGTCTCCTCGTTTTCATACCTAGTACTGCAAATATGGCCCTGACCAGTTGAAGAATCCTGTTCAACCTGGCTACAGAACCTCTGGTAGCAGAGCTCATGGGGGAGCTTTTTGACTGGTGTTCCACTGGCTTGTGTAATTTGGTGCCTTATTGGGTCTTAATGATTAGATACTTGTTGGTGAATATGAAAATCCCTCTTGCTGTCTTTATATATTGTAGGGCACAAGGTGTATCCCCCAGAGATCATCATGGGTCAAGCTGAATCTTATGACATCCTCTTAGTTGTGAATGAAAGAATGACCTCATTTGTAAAGTGCACACTTTCTAAGAGAGTGCTCCAGCGCTAAGGGAAATACAGGCCAAATACACTACAGTTTTAGGCTAAACAAATGGGTTTTTAACGATTTGCAAAAGTAAGTCTCATTAGACATATTTTCAGTTGAAATAGAAGATGATTTCAAATCTAGGCGACACAGACAGAGAAGAAGGATCCTCCTTGTCACAGCCTCTTAAAATGAGAGACCACTTGCAGCCGTGTGTTCCCCAAGTGAAAAGTCCTGTGAGGACATTATTGCTGTATTCTATTATTCAGATAATATGGTCCCTTTCCGTGAAAGACCCAGTAAGCTAACACTAAAGCCTTGAATACAATTCTCTTGCCAACCGGGAACCAGTGAAGCTGTCTTAGGTACAAGGACGTAGGGGTCCATCTAGTGAGCTCAAATGAAAGACGGACTGTGGTATTTTGCACAACTCGCAAGTGATGTGTTGTGTTTGGTAAACCCAAATAAAAAATATTTGAGTAGTCCAACCTAGATAAAATCAGCGATTAGACAACTATTTTCTGTGCTTCCGAAGGCCAAAAACTTTTTCAGTGCTATCATTATCAAAAAACACATCTTCGCTACTTAATTGAAAGATGAGTGTCAAACAGCACTGCTAAATTCCTAGCCACCTCCATTGCAGAAGGGGCAGTCTCTCGGCCAATATCCAGTCTACTCAGGTAACGCAAGGGAACAAAAAGCATACTTTACGTCTTGTCTGGGTTGCACTGCAGATTATTGAATCTCAGCCAGCTCATCACTGCCCTCATACAGGCTAAAAAAGTCTTCTTAGCTGAGGCAGAATCATCCACATAAGAGAGCAGTAACTGAGTTCCATCTACATAAGAGATGATTTTAATGCCATCAGATACCACTATAAAGGCAAGAAGGAATATGTAAATGTTGTATAGGGTTGAATGAGATGCTGCAGCACTCCACACTTACGAGTCTTAACATCTGGAAAACAGGGCTTCATCCAAACTGCCTGCTCTCTGAGATTCAAAATGGAAATAGACCACGACAATCCAAATCCTCCCACCCTGATTGCTGCCAAGTGTTGGATTAAGATATCATGGGATACAGTGTTATAGCTGCTGAAAGATCTAATAACATCATGGTGGCATTATGACCAAGATCTAAGCCCAACAGGGCAGTTTCCGTAATGTGACGTGACTGAAAACTGGATGAGAGGGATATAAAAGTTTGAATGCCTCCAAGAACTCTGCAAGTTGAGTATTCATTTTTTCTAGAATGTTTGAGGAAAGCGGTAAGAGAGAAATTGATCTAAAATTAGACAGAAACAAAATATCTGCAGTTGTGCTTTTTAAAAAAGAGGCATACTACTTGCTCTCTTCCAAGCCTTCAGAATCATACCCCACTGCAAGGAGGAACTAAACAAGCTGAGATAAATTGGGCAAGTAGTAAACAACCTGTCTCAAAATGTTTGGGGGGCACGGATCTGTGGCCAGGTTCTCACCCTGGAAATAAATTTGATACCCTAAAACTTCCTATGAATGTGGGGGTTGGCACTGACGGGTTTTGAAAACTGCTACAGTCAGCTCATTCACCACATATCCCTCAGAGGCTGGCTGTCAATCTTAATGGCTGGTTGCTTCAGAGGAAGCACACTGAGCAGCATGTTCCCTGCACATCATATGATGAGACCAGGAATGCATTATTGTTTAACATCACTGATGTTCCAAACATGGGATAGAATGGTGAATAGGGTAATAGTCACACTCCACCTCTTCATTTTGAGGCTAACGTCCGCGAACTCCCACATTTTACGTCTTTGAGAAATGTATCAACTGCCGCAATAATTTAGAGGAAGCTACTGCAAGATGGAGGGTCTATATTATGGAGATAAATTTGTGCAGTTTGACGAAGCAAAAGATCACTTGCAGACCGCCCAGGAATTCGTCTAGGGCAAGTTCTGGTGTATGTTAAACTGGCTGGTGTATCATGATCATCGAGGAATGGTGGCTGATCCGTCCCAGCATTACACGCAGAGCTTTGTTTTGACCGATCCGAGAAGGTCCTAATGACAAAGACTAATTGGGAGACAAACAGGTGAACAGATTTTACTCAGGGAGCTGTCATACACCTTATTGTGTGGGAATGTCATTGTAGAATACGTCCGGATGCGTCTTAGGAACAGTCCACTACACCAGAAATGATGTTCTGATGTTATTGTTTATCGTTCTCTGCCTGAGAGAGCGTAGATTTATATAACCTATATTAGAGCAGGTTATCTATATTAATGTGTGACGATACTGCATAGAAAACTGTAATAATAGTGAATTTGCTTAAACGCGCACCTGAATTGTGACCACAGTAAATGGCCACCAATGTATACGCAAACTGATAATGATGAAAAAAATGTTTATGTTAGACCCAATTAAGCTTATATTAACGTTCGTATTGATGAAGCTGTATTGAAATTCCTCGTAGGCCTTAAATTAGCGTGAGCTGCAGTTTAGTTGCTCAGCTCTCATATTAAATTTATTTTTCAGTTTTTCCAGTGTGCTTACTCACAAAGGGCCATGACCCTGCAAATGTTCTTTTTCTTCAGCTTTGAAGATGAATGTATCTATGTTAACACCGTTCCCAAGCGCATACTCAGTGCCTTGGTTTAAAAAGTATGAGCAAATTGAAACAAGTGTAGATTAATGTTATGTACAAGGTCATTTAGACCGATGGACAATGAATCTGCTGACCCAAAAGACGTGCCAAGGAGTGAAGTAACGCCGGATGTCCCACCTCCGAAGACGTCAATTATGGAGACCAATCAAAGAATAACGAATTAATGTGGGGTGACAATTGGGATTACGAAATGCTAAATTTGATAGGCTCAAGATAGTAGGGTATAGTAAGTGTCCAATAGAATTTTGGGGGAATGTACTACGAAAAGGGATAAAAACCCATGTCACAGAAGGGTCATTAGAATTAGGTAGGGAATGCTATTGATTTTATCCAGAAACTCTGTCACTCTGTTTGGTGACTTGAGACTTATTAGAAACTGTCCTCACCCATAGACTGCCCTTTTCACTTGTCCTCCTCATGAAGGAAGTGCCCACTTTGCCCCTTAGTTGAGTCCTGATTCATGGTGCTTTGACTGATGTTGTGAAGACGAAGACTGAACCTTTGCGCTGACCTAACCTTTGGAGGGTAATTATGACAATGCAATTTGTAATTTGTCTGTTTGCTTTTCCTTTCTAGGTACCAACTGCTAATTATGGGGGGCATGCAAAATTAATGATAAAATTAAGAAAAATTGGACCAAAAGAACCAGGAGAAATGAAGAAAGTGAAAGAGAGAAAATGTTCAATGAAATTTGGGAAAGCTCACACAAGGGACAAGACGTTGAAATGTGCATTATGCGTAAAGTGTAAAATTAAAGTGAAAGGTCAAGAGAGATGTTTTGTGTGATGACGAGCGTCATCAAAGGAGGGACTGAGAGAGCGTAGATTTATATAACCTATATTAGAGCAGGATATCTATATTAATGTGTGACGATACTGCATAGAAAACGGTAATAATAGCGAATTTGCTTAAACGCGCACCTGAATTGTGACCACGGTAAATGGCCATCAATGTATACGCAAACTGATAATGATGAATAAAATGTTTATGTTAGATTCAATTAAGCTTATATTAACGTTCGTATTGATGAAACTGTATTGAAATTCCTCGTAGGCCTTAAGTTAGCGAGAGCTGCAGTTTAGTTGCTCAGCTCTCATATTAAATGTATTTTTCTATTTTTCCAGTGTGCTGACTCGCAAAGGGCCATGACCCTGCAAATGTTCTTTTTCTTCAGCTTCGAAGATGAATGTATCTATGTTAACACTGTTCCCAAGCGCATACTCGGTGCCTTGGTTTAAAAAGTATGAGCAAATTGAAACAAGTGTAGATCAATGTTATGTACAAGGTCATTTAGACCGATGGACAATGAATCTGCTGACCCAAAGGACGTGCCATGGAGTGAAGTAACGCCGGATGTGGCACCTCCGAAGATGTCAATTATGAAGACCAATAAAAGAATAACAAATTAATGTGGGGTGACAATTGGGATTACGAAATGCTAAATTTGATAGACTCAATATAGTATAGTAAGTGTCCAATTGAATTTTGGGGGAATGTACTACGAAAAAGGGATAAAAACCCATGTCACAGAAGGGCCATTAGAATTAGGTAGGGAATGCTATTGATTTTATCCAGAAACTCTGTCACTCTGTTTGGTGACTTGAGACTTATTAGAAACTGCCCTCACCCATAGACTGCCCTTTTCACTTGTCCTCCTTATGAGGGAAGTGCCCACTTTGCCCTTTAGTTGAGTCCTGATTGATGGTGCTTTGACTGATGTCCTGAAGATGAAGACTGAACCTGTGTGCTGACCTAACCTTTGGAGGGTAAATATGACAATGCAATTTGTAATTTGTCTGTTTGCTTTTCCTTTCTAGGTACCAACTGCTAATTTTGATAGAGACCCTAGCTAGATGTTTTCCAAATTGGTGTTCTAAATTGTTTTGCATGAAGCCCAACATGCCAATGCTAATCAGTGGTTAGAATAGGTGATCATTAAATTGACGCAAATAGACAAACGACTGACGTTATGCTATGTTGAACTGACGCGTATTTGACACTCTTCTGTATTCAGATCTATGTTTGCGCCGTGCTACATTCTGATGTTTATGATTCTTGCCTTATTGAAATCTTACCAAAGTTGCCATATCGTAACTATGCTATTGTGTTTCTTGGCTTTGAGATTGACGCATCTAATTCTAGCTTGTAACTAATAGGGAATAAACTTTACAAAATTCTATCAAAGGTGTGGTTATTCATGGCTGAAAGGTCATGGTTGCGTCGTCAATTTGATTAATGACTTTGACCAAAGTGAAATGTATTGTGGTGATAAATATTGATAACATTATTGATATATTGATTGACATTGATCAGCTATCTCGTCTTACGGTGTCTCTCAACTGGGTCCAAAGATTCATTGGCCTAAAACGAGTCCTAATGTGTAATAAATTAGCATAAAAGGACGCATTAACAGTTCTGGTAGCAGAGCGACGGTTAGGCCCTGTGGGGCCCTAAGACGAGGAATCATTGTTTAAATTGTTTTCTGTGATAATGCAAATGGGAGGTATGATGGGTTTCTAAGTTCTCCATGACTTTCCCGGGATCTCGGAGCCTGCCTAAGTGAGTTGGGAATGTTCTCAGCGTCATAGCGTGTGCGGTATAGGGTTTTTGCGGTTGCTCAGCTTATGCCTTTTTGCAGGTGATTGTGAAATCTGTGTGTATTAGGCCAGGTAAATGTTGCTTTTAGTAGGAGTGGGCGTACTCCACAGTATGAGAGTAGGGAAGTCAGCGTACTTCACATGAGTGTGGCGCTTTGTGCTCAAAATTATCCACATGGTTGGTTGTTTATGTACGGACCCATTGTGGTCTAAGACTCCGGAGTATATTGACAAGTGTAGGAGACACTTGGGTTTATGTTGTAATCTGTGCGGTTTAATAGGTCAATCGGGCATGGTTGACAAGTCAAGTTTGAGTTGGAATGCATGTGTGAAACCTTCAATGGAGATTTGGTAAGTTCTAAAGTGCACTAGGGCGAACCATTGACAAGTCGAGAGTAGAATTTGCGGGACGAATTCTGAATTGCGTATGCGGGGACTGAGAAAGAGAGAGTAGCGGCCGAGGCTTCAAGTGAAATCTCTGTAAAGTTCTGAAGCGATTGTGTTACCCTTCCTGTAGTAAACCAACAGATTTGTGTTGTTGTTAAGGTGCTCGCAGTGAGATTTTGCATTAGTTTGTGTGAATCCAGTGAGGGGCGGACGAGCCGCAAGACTTTGTCAGCTGCAGTGTGTGAGAGTGACGTCAGTGGTGCTGCGCTGAGATAGGTCAGTTGTCGAGAGGGGTCGCGCACGGATTGGCTGCCGTCTGTGAAAGGCAATAGGTTGAGAAAGGTGGGTGAAGAGTGTCCTGGGAATTAAAGTCACTTTTTGATTAAATACAAAGAAGAGAAAAAAGCAAAGATGAATTTTGTCAAGGCTTTTAAGAGTGCTCTGAAAGGAGACGTGTATATTATGGCAACTGATGGGGAGCCTACACCGCCTGAGGGTACTCCAGCTTACACGGTTATGGAGGAGAAGGGTGTTGCGCCTTGTTTATGGATGAAACAGTGGTGCAAATTAACAGAGAAAGAGGGATGTCTAGCGTTCCCAGAGCATGGGACGTTTCATCCAAAGGTGCTAGAAAACTTAAGGTGGATGCTAAGTACTCAAAAACCACCTCCGAGGCCAGCTCAATACGAGGCTTTAGCAATTTGGGACTTAATGGCTCTTAAACATAGACAAGAAAGGTTCCAGAGAAGGCTAAAAAGGGCAGAAAAATCCTATGCAGAAGCTAGGTGGGATAACGAGAACAAAATGTGGAGACGAGGGATTGTTGATGGATTAAAATTGTTCCCCGCGATAGCTCAAGGAGAAGAGTCACAGGGAAAGAAAGCCTCCTGCAAAACAGATAAGGACTCTAGTAAGTCTAAAGAGAATAAGAGACCTTGGGAAGAGGAAGACGATTCAGACGATGAGGAATTCATGGACCGATTATTACATGATCGCCCGCCACCTTATGCGGTGAGCAACAGTGTTCCAAGCACTAGCATGGGTCCTGGGAACCAGACACAGGAGAAGGGAGTTACTGATACGGTACAGACTAGTGATACGGCTTCGATACAGAATGGTGTCAGTGTACCCACTGCACCAGACATGCAGACACAGTTGCAACCTCCGCCGCAGATACAGAGAATCTATCCAGACGTCCCAGTACTTGAGACTACTACAAATCTGATAGTGCCGCCAGACCCGATATATACAAAATCGAAGTTAGTGCAGATTGAGTCAACTCCGAAATTGCTGTCCCAGCCGCAACCACAATTAATACCAGGGTACAACCCAGTAGCTGGTCCTCCATTAGTACCTGTCCCGGGTACTTTGGAACAGACCTATGGAGTTACTGCTCCACGGAGTTTGGGACCAGGTCAGACACCTGCTGCCATATTGTTACCAATTACTGTCAGTCCACCAGTGCCATTATACGCACAAGGCAAACCTGGTGCATGTGATCAGGGAGTAATGACCCAAGATGCGATAAGAGGAGGGCCCATAGGAACTCCCCAGATAATGGCTCCAGGAGAACAAGCAGTCGAAAAGCTGAGGTCCTTAATAGACCTTAGCCCTGTAGAAGCACCCTTAGAAGCAATGCGTCAGGGAGGATTAGGGGTTTTAACTCCACAGACGATGAGTACGAACACCTCACAGTCGCCAATGATACATACAGGGAACATTTCACTGCAAGGTTTTACAGTGCAGCAGCTAAATGAATGGCTAGAAAAAACTTATACTTCGCAAAAGACTTCAGTGACTGCAGTAGAACCGGAAAAGGTAGGGCAAGATGACTACCTAAATTTTGTAAGACTGGGAGTGGAAGCTGCTGAATTAGTGGAAGGTACGATGGAATTAAACAGATTAGAGTCCTACACTGAAGCAGAATTGAGATACCTGTGTCCCAAGATTACCAAAGAAGTGGGCAAGGTGCATCAGAGATTAGCAAACCTGGCAGATAAATACAATATTGACATTGAAAACACTAAACATTTGAAAAGAAGTTACAGATTAGACTTTGATTCGAAAGATTTTGAGCACATGAGGTCTGCTGGAATGAGGGCGCACTTAAAAGAGTTATTTCAAAGTGCGCAAATTTGGGGTGCATTAGAAAAATGGGAAGGCAGATGGGCAAAGAATAGAGATAAGGAAAAAGGTGACAGTCCAGGGTCAAGTCAGACCAAAACCTCGCCCAACACAGAATCAGTAAAAATATTACCCATGAGAGAAACAGCTGGTGGTGTTTTAGTACATGTACCATGGTCCAGAGGAGACATCCTATCCTTTACTAACGATTATCCCAGATTGAGGGAGAAGCCGATCGAGTGGTATCAACAAACAGACAGGTTCGTGAAGCTTGCGAAGTGTCTTTGGGAAGACTTGAATACCTTGTTCGAGATCATTGTTCAGCCTGATTTGTGGCTCGAGTGTAAGAGAGGGGTAGATTGGCTGACGAAGGAGCCGGTAAGGGATAAGGTGACCAGAGCTCCCTCTGAGGAGGTGATGAAGTACTATCATAAGGTGATTGAGTTTTTGAAACAAAAGGTGTCGCCGAAGGTGACTGATTGGCAGAAGATTGACCGGACCTCACAGGAGGTTAAAGAATCAATACATGCTTACTATGAGAGGTTGTTAAAAGCATTCAAACATTACAGTGGTACTGAGACTATTGAGCCAACGGACATGAACCATCTCGTGTTCAGATTTTTTGAATGGCTGAGACCAGAGGTCAGTCAAATGATTAAGAATCATTTGATTTGTTGGCAAGCAAAGCCAATTGATGAGGTGTTGCAGTATGCGAAATACTGTAGTGACGAAATTGAGTTGAAGCAGAAGAAGCTGAAAGAGAAAGTGATGGTGATGCAGATAAGGGCTGCACAGGCAGGAAAACAGGGATACGGAGTCCAGCAGATGATACAGCAGCAGCCGCAAATGAATGGTGTGTTTCAGGCGCAACCGAGAGGCCGAGGTCGAGGTCTTGTGAATCGCGGTCCGGACTTAAATACTGTTGTGGTGCAAAATGACGCACAAGGGATGAAAAAGATGTCACCATGTCACGCGTGCGGGGGCGTGGGACACTGGAAACGGGAGTGCCCGAATGTGGTACAGGATGGTGTCGTTCAACAAAGCACTAATGCCGGTACCTTACAAAATGTAATAGGTCCAAAACTGAGAAATCAAAATCCGAATTTTCAAAATAACATGGTACAGATGCAAGGGGTACAGCCCATGCAGCAGATGCATATGCCACGTTTTCAGCTAGCGCAGATGCAACAAGTACAACAGCAGGTTCCCATGGTACCCAGACAGCAATTGCAATTACCAATGGCTCCAATGAGACAGCAACAGGTCATGCTTCCTCAACAGGTCACAGGTCAGGTAATGAGTCAAAATAATACAGTACAGCAATTCCCATTACGAGGTGAAAATGGCAAGAATAGTGAATGGTCGAATGATAGCTCAAATAGTGAATAATGCAGGCTTGCAGCGTCTCTAGAAGTAGATCAGAGGGGACCCTATGTAGAAGGAAAGGTAATGGGTCACAATGTTTCATTCCTGGTTGATACCGGAGCTACACACTCTACAGTCAGAAGTGCAGAGGTTCCGAAACTACCACTTTCGGGGCGCACCATAAGGGTAGTCGGTGTAGCAAACCAATACCTGACAAACCCGATTACAGATCCAGTGCAAGTAGAGATCGGCAATTTCCAGGGACTGCATAGATTTGTAGTCTGTGATTCAAGTCCGGTATCCTTACTGGGAAGGGACTTACTGTGCAAGACAAAATGTTTGATTACCTGTTCCAGTGATGGAATCGAAGTACAGACAAATAGTGATGATGAAAGAGACAAAGGTCAGTTTTCAGAAGAAGAGACAGGGACGGCAAATGAGGATTATCCATTGATTACCTTGTTTCCGATGCTTACAGTGATTGACCTACCTGTTGAGTTACAGGGAACAGTGACAGAGAAAGTATGGGATCTGACAGGAAAGGAAGTGGGATTAATAAAAAGTGTGGAACCAGTTAAAGTACAAGTAAAGCCAAATGCAGTGTTTCCCCAGGTGCCGCAATATCATATGGCACAAGATGTTCTCATTGAAGTGTCACAAATAATTGCAGATTTTCTGAAACAGGGAGTTCTGAAAGAGGTGTTGAGTAGCCCGTGCAATTCACCGATAATGAGTCTGAAAAAGCCTTGTGGGAAAGTTCGAATTGTCCAAGGTTTGAGAAAAATAAATGAGATTGTGGTCAAATGCTGCCCCATAGTACCCAATCCAGCAGTGATCATGTTTCAGGTTCCGTGTGATGCTGAATGGTTCACCGCTACAGACCTGTCACAAGCCTTTTTCTCAATACCTCTTCACGAGGACAGACAGTTTTTATTCAGTTTCAAATTCCTGGATAAGGTGTACAGTTGGTGCAGAATTCCTCAAGGGTTTTCTGAATCACCGTCTGTCTTTAACCAGATATTCAAAAAAGGACTTAGAATTCTTAGTGCTGCCTTTTAACTCGACTCTAGTGCAGTACATTGATGACTTGCTGATTGCATCCAAAACAAGGGATAACTGTAAATATGATACAATTGCCTTACTGAATCATTTGGGAAAAAACTGACACAAGGTGTCACCCAAGAAGCTGCAATACTGTCAGAAAGAGGTGAAATACCTAGGGCATCTAATTGAAAGAGGGTCCCGAAGAATATTGAAGGAAAGAATAACAGCCATTTTACAAATGAACCCCCCAACGACAAAAAGGGACATCAGAATGTTCCTGGGAATGGTGGGCTACTGCCGCCAGTGGATACCCAACTTCTCGATTATCTCAAAACCTCTGATAAAACTGACAGGTAAAGAGATCAAGGATGAGCCATATACCATAGCCTTGTCCAAAGAAGAGCTTGAGTCATTTATGGAATTGAGAGAATGCATGTGTAGGACACCAGCGCTAGGTATGCCTGATTATACGAAGCCTTTTTTACTGTTTTGTCATGAACTTGATGCTTGTTCTTTGTCTGTCTTGACACAGGTCCATGGAGGTGCAAATCGCCCTGTAGCATATTTGTCAGCTACCTTGGACCCCGTCGCAGCAGCCTTACCGGGTTGTTTGCGCGCAGTCGCAGCAGTTGGTCAGAGCCTTACACAGTGCGAAGGCATAGTCATGGGATACCCCCTAACTGTAATGGTTCCGCATTCAGTTGAAATTTTGTTGACTCGAACTAAAACTCAGCACATGGCAAATGCCCGTCTTACCAAATATGAGACAATTATACTGGGGTCACCTAATGTTTCACTAAAGCGATGTACTGTGTTGAACCCGGCAACTCTACTTCCTGCTGAGAATACTGAAATTAACAATGAGGAAGAATTTGAGCACGATTGTCTTGAGGTAACGGAATTATGTACCAAACCACGACCAGATATTCAAGATACACAGCTGAAAGAAAATTATTGTATCATGTTTGTTGATGGGTCTTGTCTGAGAGATTCCGTTGGAACACTGAGGGCTGATTACGCTGTATGTACCATAGCTGGTATCATTGAAGCTTTCTGGCTCGAGAAAGTGTTTTCCGCACTAGTGGCAGAATTAATTGCCCTTAGTAAGGCATGCCACGCAGCTGTGAATCTAAGAGTCACTATCTATACTGACAGCAGATATGGATTCGGAATTGCACATGATTTTGGCCAACTGTGGTCGCAGAGAGGTTTCATGACCTCTTCTGGTTCTCCTGTGAAAAATGGTGAACAAATCAAGGATTTGTTACATGCGATTCAGTTACCTCTTGAAATTGCCGTGGTAAAATGCAATGCTCATGTTAAGTCACAAGACTTTGTGTCCATGGGAAACGGATGTGCAGATCAAGTCGAAAGGTTTTGCGCATTGAACTGTATATCGTTCAAGGAACAGTGGGAATTGTTACCGCAAACTGAAAATGACACATGTTTGAACCGTGCATTAAGGGTGGTGGATACCTTAGATGAGCTAAAGACATTACAGGGTCGTGCTAGCATAGAGGAAAAACGTTCCTGGCAGAGAATGCAATGTGTACAGAGGGCTGATGATTTATGGGTCTCAGAGGAGGGGAAATTAGTCTTGCCAAATAGCCTTCTATCACAATTCGCCCGGCTATATCATGGACAGGCTCACCTTGGGAGAGATGCAATGATCAGGTCATTCAAAATCGACTGGTTCAACCCAAAATTTAGACATGCCGCAGAGGTTACTTGTCACATATGCATCATCTGTCAACAGATGAATGCCGGAAAAGGGACAGTGGTAACTTTGAGCCACATTGGGAGAGCTGGTGGTCCTTTCAGCAAAATGCAAATGGATTTCATTGAGATGCCTGTTTGTGGAGGATTGAAGTACGTGTTGGTGATTGTGTGTGTTTTCAGTCACTGGATCGAAGCCTACCCCACACGTAGAAATGACAGCCTCACAGTTGCAAAGCTGCTACTTAGAGAACTAATACCAAGGTTCGGGTTTCCGGTCTCTATAGAATCAGATAGGGGCAGACACTTCGACAATGAGGTGATTAAACTTCTATGTGCCGCACTAGACATTGAACAAAAGCTGCATTGAAGCTACCACCCTGAAGCATCAGGACTAGTAGAGCAAATGAATGGTACCCTGAAATCAAGAATGGCAAAGATGTGCGCAGCTACCAATAGGAAATGGCCAAATGCATTTCCCTTAGTGCTGATGTCAATGAGGAACACCCCTGATAAGAAAACAGGACTATCACCCCATGAAATCCTCATGAGCAGAGCTATGAGGTTGTCAGCAGTACCTGCAAATGCTCTAGTGAATATCACATATGATATGGTGTTGGACTACTGCAAAGGTTTGGCTGACGTGATTCGCTCTTTCTCTCACCAGGTAGAGG
Organism: Pleurodeles waltl; assembly: GCF_031143425.1. Taxonomy (NCBI): domain Eukaryota; kingdom Metazoa; phylum Chordata; class Amphibia; order Caudata; family Salamandridae; genus Pleurodeles; species Pleurodeles waltl. The sequence continues at coordinate 1,090,247,212 of NC_090440.1, forward strand.
CTAACACATTGCCACCGATTGGAGATTCAGGTCACATCCTACAGGCCGGTGACTGGGTGGTTGTCAAGAAGCACGTGAGAAAGTCGTGTTTGGCGCCACGTTGGAAAGGACCGTATCAAGTAATCTTGACAACAACCACTGCTGTGAAATGTGCAGGCGTTCCAAATTGGATACATGCCAGTCACACAAAGAAGGTAACGTGTCCAACTGGCGAGGAACTTGAAGTTTCCGGCACAACAGTTCCAGGAAGAGAAGTCTCAGGGTCAGAGAGTAGTCAAGAAGGAACTGAGACTGCAGGAGAGCCCATTGAGAACAGCCTTGTCCCTCAAACAGTGAATGAGTTCGAGGGAGGTGACAGAGTGCCTACCTCAGTAGAGGTGCCAGGAGAACTAAGTCAAGGAGAGGTTCTCCCAGAAGTAGACGGATACGGGTTAGAACTAGAACCCGTTACTGATCAGGAGGAAGAAGAAGGAGAAGAAGGGGAAATAATAGAGAGAGATCAGAGTGTACTGACATCCCCTGAGCCAGTTGCAGGTCCATCAAGTGAAAACACCATATCAAAAGAGGAGGGTGCTGTCCAGCGTCCTGAAAAGACATATCAGAAGAAGACGCATAAGGGTGATAACTGGCCAGAGAAACCACTTTTAAGGATAAGAAGCATACCAGACGAAACCATAACAGAGGAAACTGATACATCCAGAGTGGAAGATTTAAGTGAAGGAGAACTGCAAGGTGAACGCAGGTTGAAGAGAAAGAGAGTCGCAAACAGAAGACATACAGGTCCTGAATGGGCGTATGCTACAACATCTGAATGGCAACAAGAATTCCTAGCATTCTGTTTTGATCGAGAAGTACCAGGTCAATACTACGGTACCTGAATTAACTCTAAGGAAAGACTTTGTTAAAAATTGAAATTGAAAACTAAGAAAAAGACTTATAAATTACCGGATGTGACATTAGAACCTGATTTGACTTCGAGAAACCTGATTATGACAAGCAGCTAACCTGATTTTACGAAGGGGTCCTGAACGAGTGAAAACGCTGTAAATACACGCAGAGAGCAAGAAAAAGAAGAAAAAAAAGGGAAGTTCTATATTATACTCGAGTTTATTGTTATTCTGCTATTTGATTCTATACAGAGGGCTCATAATAGAGGTAGTAACAAGGGAAGTAAGGTGGGTGATTGGTTAAGCCTTATAATAGGTATTGTGTGTGCAATAATAATTGTGGGAGTGATTGTGGGAATGCTGTGGTTGGAGAAAAAGACTATTAAGGCTACTTCAAAACCTGAAACTACAACACTAACACCATGGGAGAGGTTTGAGCAAGATGCAAGACACCTGCATAAGGGAACTAATCCAAAGGGAGAACTTTCTACTAATGTCTTCTATCGCTTGCTGAATGAGTATGTGGAAACCATGGATGCGAAAGACTGTTATGTGTGTACCAAGAATCCTTCATCTGTGCAAGAAGGGGTTACCTACCATAGCCTTCCTTTAACTTACGGAATTAGCTGTACATCGCAACAATCTGACCTGCTTATTGTCACCTGCAGAGAAAAGCTTTTTAGATCACACTGATGATAGACGCAAAGCATTAAAAGAAAGATTAGAAAAAGGATTAGAAAAGCGCACATATGCAAATGATTATGCTTACACCGCAATCAAAACGCAAGGCAAACTAGCTATAGATGCATTACATGTAGGTAGGCTTTGTATATATAGGCCGAAATCTGAGCAGGACAATTTTTGGGGGGGAACGAGTGAATGTAGACATGTGTTTTTGTTTCAGAGTAAATGGACATTTATGTTGAATGGACAGGATCCAGCGATCCCCGGGATTTATTACATCTGTAGACTTAATGCTTATTACCGTCTCCCTAAGAGATGGGATGGGACATGTTATTTGGGAATAGTTTTCCCAAAGATTTACCAGATTGATGACTTAAAGCAAATACCTAAAACGTCTAAATTACAACATGCTAGACAAAAACGAGAATCAGTGGCTGCTGTCATTGGTGATATATTTGGAGCTATAATCCCTTCAGTAGGGGTTATCTTGAATTCCATGAAGATTCAAAAGTTGTCTACTATAGTGGATAACATGCTGACAAATTTTACAGGGGCTATACTCCTGATGGATACTGAACTTGCTGCAGAAAGAGCTATGACTCTCCAAAATCGGATTGTTTTAGACATTCTTTCAGCAAAGAGTGGAGGGGTCTGCAAGATGCTCAACGAACGCCATTGCTGCTCATTCATTCCGGACAATAGTAAAAAGATTAGAGGTATGCTTACTAACCTAACTAGAGATGGTGCAGATTTGAAGGATTTGAAAGAACTCGGAGTTTGGGAGAAATTTGGAAAGGGCATTGCCAGAGTAGGGAGCTGGTTTACCAACATTTGGAATGGGGTACTTGCAAAAATACTAATGGGTCTATTAATTATTCTGGCCTGCCTATTAGGATTATGGGGGGCATGCAAAATTAATGATAAAATTGAGAAAAATTGGACCAAAAGAACCAGGAGAAATGAAGAAAGTGAAAGAGAGAAAATGTTCAATGAAATTTGGGAAAGCTCACACAAGGGACAAGACGTTGAAATGTGCATTATGCGTAAAGTGAAAAATTAAAGTGAAAGGTCAAGAGAGAGGTTTTGTGTGATGATGAGCGTCATCAGAGGAGGGACTGAGAGAGCGTAGATTTATATAACCTATATTAGAGCAGGATATCTATATTAATGTGTGACGATACTGCATAGAAAACTGTAATAATAGCAAATTTGCTTAAACGCGCACCTGAATTGTGACCACAGTAAATGGCCACCAATGTATACGCAAACTGATAATGATGAATAAAATGTTTATGTTAGATTCAATTAAGCTTATATTAACGTTCGTATTGATGAAACTGTATTGAAATTCCTCGTAGGCCTTAAGTTAGCGTGAGCTGCAGTTTAGTTGCTCAGCTCTCATATTAAATGTATTTTTCTGTTTTTCCAGTGTGCTGACTCGCAAAGGGCCATGACCCTGCAAATGTTCTTTTTCTTCAGCTTCGAAGATGAATGTATCTATGTTAACACCGTTCCCAAGCGCATACTCGGTACCTTGGTTTAAAAAGTATGAGCAAATTGAAACAAGTGTAGATCAATGTTATGTACAAGGTCATTTAGACCGATGGACAATGAATCTGCTGACCCAAAGGACGTGCCATGGAGTGAAGTAACGCCGGATGTGCCACCTCCGAAGACGTCAATTATGAAGACCAATCAAAGAATAACGAATTAATGTGGTGTGACAATTGGGATTACGAAATGCTAAATTTGATAGGCTCAAGATAGTGGGGTGTAGTAAGTGTCCATTTGAATTTTGGGAGAATGTACTACGAAAAAGGGATAAAAACCCATGTCACAGAAGGGTCAATAGAATTAGGTAGGGAATGCTATTGATTTTATCCAGAAACTCTGTCACTCTGTTTGGTGACTTGAGACTTATTAGAAACTGTCCTCACCCATAGACTGCCCTTTTCACTTGCCCTCCTTATGAGGGAAGTGCCCACTTTGCCCTTTAGTTGAGTCCTGATTGATGGTGCTTTGTCTGATGTCCTGAAGATGAAGACTGAACCTGTGCGCTGACCTAACCTTTGGAGGGTAATTATGACAATGCAATTTGTAATTTGTCTGTTTGCTTTTCCTTTCTAGGTACCAACTGCTAATTTTGATAGAGACCATAGCTAGATGTTTTCCAAATTGGTGTTCTAACTTGTTTTGCATGAAGCCCAACATGCCAATGCTAATCAGTGGTTAGAATAGGTGATCATTAAATTGACGCAAATAGACAAACGACTGACGTTATGCTATGTTGAACTGACGCATATTTGACACTCTGCTGTATTCAGATCTATGTTTGCGCCGTGCTACATTCTGATGTTTATTATTCTTGCCTTATTGAAATCTTACCAAAGTTGCCATATCGTAACTATGCTATTGTGTTTCTTGGCTTTGAGATTGACGCATCTAATTCTAGCTTGAAACTAATAGGGAATAAACTTTACAAAATTCTATCAAAGGTGTGGTTATTTATGGCTGAAAAGGTCATGGTTGCGTCGTCAATTTGATTAATGACTTTGACCAAAGTGAAATGTATTTTGGTGATAAATATTGATAACATTATTGATATATTGATTGACATATTGATCAGCTATCTCGTCTGACGTGTCTCTCAACTGGGTCAAAAGATTCATTGGCCTAAAACGAGTCCTAATGTGTAATAAATTAGCATAAAAGGACGCATGAACATGCCTAAACTATGTAATGCTCTCTTTGTTGTCTGACTGTTCATGTCATTCAATAATAATTGTATTAAAAACATCCCTCGTTATCCTACATAACGTTCAGATTACCAATATTACTTTACCCACATTTTACCACATTCCTTTGATATTTCTTTAAAAAGGTTGACAAAGGCATCAATGCACAGTTTTTGTCATGCAGTGCTAACATGTTTCCTCCGCTCACTTTATTATTGCACTGGTGATGGGCACCTGCAATTCCTGTCTGTGCCGAGCAGGCACTTGTGAGGAAGCTCATCATCTTCCCACCAGGTTACGTTGCCAATCCCCACTCTCCCATCACTTACTTGCCTTTAATCCTGTCCCCGCCAGTGACATTCTGTCCTCTGAGTTCTGGTGCCAGAAATCTGGCCACCTCCACTGTTTTTTGCCACTTAGCATGCACTTCCGGATTCTGTTGCCAGCCCCCAGTAAAGTTATTATGCCTCTGCTGAGTCCGTCTCACCGTCAGTTGGAGGATGACCGCTGAACCTCAATCAACGTATTTCCAAGATGGTTTACATGTGTGCACAGAAAGACGATAGACAATGTATTGCTGCATGTGCAAAGGCACATTTATACAGTGAATGGGAACCCATACAACTTGTTATGTTTGAAAAAGAATGATTAATGGAACAAGTGCAACACTCACTGGCAATATAAAACATGGCTTCTTGGTTAACACATTTTGTTACAATAAAATAAATCTGGTCAGTCTTTGAATACAAGAAATCTAATGTCTGCTTACTGACTGGTTGACAATCCCTGGTACTGCAGTGACAAACTAAACAGTACAGGGGCGGGGGTTCAAGAATGTATTGTCTTGCATTTCAAAAGTCACTGCAGCACAGGAGACAGAATCATTTACGAATTGTCTGTCCAAAATCACAGCCTACAACAATATTGTATACATAAATGAGTTTTGATAAAGATTTTTAATTACGAGAGCGAACAGGAAAATAAGGGGCTGATTTAAGAAAAGTGGAGCTGCACCTAGTGTTTAAAATACAGCACACCATGGCGCAGGGTAGGGGGCAGTAGCGTCATAATTTTTTACGCTTATGATGTACTCTGCAGGAGTAGCGCAAAAATGTGGGCGCTACTCCTGCAGAGTCCATAGGGGCCCATTGTATTCAATGGCATGCCCCTTTTAATGCCTGCTCTGAGCAGGTGTTAAAAGTGCTGAAAAAATGGAGCAAGGAAGTCTCTCTAGATTTACTTGTGCCATTTTTTGGCCCCCCTAACGGGGGAACGCCCCCTTTGCATAGCAATGATGCTAATGTATCGTTAGGATGGCATTAGGGACTATTAAATCAGTCCCTAGGTATTTTTAGGTTTAGCTTGATAACACAGTTTGCCAAAACATTTGTCACTAAAAATGCATGTATACATCGGTGAGCTTCAGAGGAATAAACATCTCTCACTTCATACTACTGGCTCTTTGTTGTATGTTTCTGCTTCCTGTGAAGTGCTAACACTGCAATACATAAGGTACTAGTTGATATGTGAGTAGTAAAGTTAATCATTTCACTTTCTATCTTATTCAGTCATTTATCTCATACATGCATTCCAATGCAAAATCAATACATATTTATTTTTTTCAATTAAGGAAGCATTTTGTAGGACTCAAGGGCAAGACTAAACATGCTAAAGACACATTATTGGCTTTTCTATTTTTGCCGATTGGAATGGCCAGCTCAAGTCTTGCAAGATCAACAGTAACAAGAATTGTCAATTCCATAGGTCTGGCTTTAAAGGAAAAGTACATGGTAATGTGAAGCATTACCCATAAATAGCATGGGAATAGATATGTATTTGTGTGAAAGCAAAGAACTGTTGAATACTATTGGTGTAGGTTAAAAGGTTCAGTACTAATAAACCAGACCTAAAAAAATAATGTAGGCTGCCCTCCTCCAATCTGTGCTGCTGCCAGAGAAAACAATATGCAGTATCTACTTAGATAAGGCACCTTAATAGAATTCCAATGTCATGTAAGTGTCCCTGAAATCTCAGGCTTAGACAGCTGAATAAATAAACAAAATGATCACAGCTGTTAGAGGGCAAGCCCTTTTTTGTATAAGCACAAAATGTCTGCCCAATCAAAACATGTACTCCTGGCTCCCAACATGTGGACAGAGCCAAAGTCCCTCTCTAGCTATGATTGTATAAATGCCTGAAGACAGCTACGCTGTCAAGCCAGGCCACAAAAACTGTAATCTTCCATGACTCCATGAGGCCATTTGTGGGCCAGGGCATTCTCAAGTGCACAGATTTCAAACATAAAAGCCCACACAATAGTTGTTTAGTCTGTGTAGACTTTACCTATTGGCTTTACTGATCCTTGTTTCAAAACGTTTGTCCCATTAATAGCTATTCTTCTGACTTTTCAAGTTTAAGACCACTAGAAAAAGCATGATGGTCCTGAATAGAAAAAATGACAAATTACACTCAAGAGTTGGGAGAAAACTCCAAGCTTGCCAGGCCCATTTGTTTTTTGTAGTTCGGGGGTTTGTTTCTGAAAAACAAAAATGTTTGCCCAGCATTGCCAAAACAACATGGCCCCTGTCTGTAAAACTTCTTTGACTTCTGTGCAAATGTCTCAGAGAAGGCAATGAGATACCTGTCAAGCAGATTGGGTTCCCATGAAAAGGCAAGCAGTCCTCAACCAGAGGAGGTGATGACCTTCAATTATCAGGGGACTGGTGGACAACCTGCAAGGATGTAAATGACCCTTCTATTGCTGATCAATGTTCCAACCTGAAATGGCCATCTTCACAGATTTCCTAGGAAGGCACATACAATACGCAAACATAAAAGAATCAGGTATGACCTACAGACTTTCACCAGCCTCATATTTGTTTTTAAATGCATACATATATCTACATGCACACCACTGGTCTTTTCAAGTGGCACTGAAATTGTCCTTCTTCCACCAAAGCATACAACATAAAGAAATGGGCCAGTCCATTTCATCCATTGGCTTTCTTTACTGAGTGTGACAGTCTTTTGCTTGTGCACATTTTTACATCTAACTAGAGAGTGGTCCACTCCAGTGCCAGGGCTGGTGAGCCAATCTCTGCTTTCCTTTTTGCATTCAAGTTTTTTTTACATTTACTTTTGTGAAAGGTAATTTTTACTTATTTGTTTGTTCAAAAATATGCCAGATATTTTAACGCCTATTACAGGTGTTTGCAAAAAAATTAAAAAACATGGAAGGCTTGTCAGAGACAGAAAAGTTAGCTCTACTGATGCTTGGTTTAAAGTAGAGCTTCACAACATAATTTATAAAGTTCTAAATCCTTAACGTTTTATACCTGATAAACGATTGTGTGATGAACGAACAATTCACGCATGAACGAACAATTCATGCCTTAACAGCGCGGTCGGAACCACAACTGCGTTGTTTCCACGCATGCCTTTACCATGCATGCCTTTACAACGAATTTTGTTGTAAATGTATGCCTAGTAAACACATGTGTAGTATGCAAAACGTCATTCGTGGCTCTATCATACAATCCCCCACCATCCATAAGGCCCAAGACAACCCCCACCCCTAATAATTAAACTACCCGACCCCCACACCTGCCCTGAGCCCTAAAAAAAAATACTATCCTAACCCCCACCCCTTCCTTAGAAACTAGAGTGCCCAGACCCCCCACCCACCCTGAACCCTAATGAAAAACCTACCCTGACCCCCACCCCTGTCCCATAAAACAAACTACCCTGACACTCCCCACCTGCCCTGAGCCCTAAAACATTCCCCCTAAGTAAACTACCCTGACCCCCCACCTGCCCGGAGCCCTAAAACCTTCCCCTAAGTAAACTACCCGATCCCCCCAACCTAACCCCTACAAAGAAAACTATCCTGACTCACCCACCTCTGCCCCCAAAAACTACATTACTACATAAGCCCTAAAATCTTCCCCCTTAAGTAAACTACCCTGCCCCCACCCGTCCTGAGCCCTAAAACCTTCCCCCCCAAGTAAAGTACCCTGACCCCCCACCCACCCTGAACCCTAATAAAAAACCTACCCTGACCCCCACCTCGTACCATAAAACAAAACTACCCTGACACCCCCCACCTGCCCTGAGCCCTTTTACTTTGCCCTGCCCTAAGTAATCTACCCGAGCCCTAAAACCTTCCCCCTAAGTCAACTACCCCGACCCCCACCCACCCTAAGCCCTAAATTCACCCCACCCCTAAAAACTACCCCCCACCCTGCAACCAACTCCACTTACCTCACTGCATCCTCTCACGATCCTTCCTCCTCTTCTCTCCTCTTTCCTCCCACCCTTCCTTAAACCTTCCCAACCCCTTTAAAAATAAACTATCTGCCCCAACCTGAGCCCTAAATAAAAATAACCAAACCCCCCAACCCCACTCCTAAGAAATAAAATAGACCAACCCCCCCCCCACCCTAGGCCCTAAAGAATGAAATACCCAAATCCCCCACCCCGCCCCTAAAAGAAAAGCCCGACCCCCACCCACCCCAAGCCCTTAATCCACCCCACACCCTAAAAACTACCCCCACCTCTTCCCCAGCCACACTTACCTCACCACGTCCTCTCCCGATCCACTCTGCCTTTTTCTTTGCCTTAACCACGCATATGCGTAGTTTGGCACATGCGTGGTTAAGGCATATAAAAAGGCAGTCATTGTTCCAGCAAGCGTGGTTACGCTTGCGTGGGAAATGTCTGCGTTGTTTACAACGCGTTGTTCACGACGTTTCCCCCAATAAACAGCAATTACTGTTTCGTCATAGCGTTTAAGTTGGCATGCTTGGACTTTGGACATAATCTTGTGTTTCATAACAGGAACATTTAATTTTTTGAATAAATGAATGCAAAAGACCAGCCGAACTTTCCAAATGAGGGTCACTCAAGAACCATGTCTTCAGCCCTTTTGTTAAGCACTTTTACATTTAACACATAGCTATCAAGTTATCGCATGACAAGAGGAGCGCTGTCAGCTAGTCCCGGAATTTTTGATGACACCTCTTGTGGGACATGTTATTTTGCCTTTCACTTTATAAGCATTGTTTAAACTCTCAATGCAGGCTAACAGTTAGTGAACACTTACGTGAATTCATCTAGACACTGACGGGCAGGTTTACTAAGGACCTGCCACAATTCGACACAAGGCAACGCAAGTCCTTCAATGGTATTTACAGAGCCTCACAAGGCTGAGTCCTCAGAGTTTACATGATTATGTAATAGATCCCTTCAGTGATTTCCATTATTCTGGGTGTGTCATTGGTAGTTACACATATTCAGTTTTCATTTAGCTGGCCGGAGCCATCATAACTTTGATGGCCGTGGAGGGCACAGCTGGAAAATGCTTGACTGGACAGGAAGCTTGTGACCACTTTTCTTCAAAAAGTCAGAGGTTGCTCACAGAGCTAGCTTTGTCTAGAAAAGCTGCCAACAATATTGATAGAGATGATACTTTTGCAAGAGACAATAACGGCATCTGACGATTGAATGAATGAAGAAGAAGACAACTTTTAATCAAAAAAATACTTTTACTGGCATAGTAAAACTATTCTTGTAATATGAAATGTTTTGGAATATAAATGTAAGACAGGGCAACCCTTCCTCTCTACGCTAGGGAGCCATCTATTCACATAGTTATCATCAAATAAATGACATTATCAGAAAACCTCATATCTATTGTGGTTGAACGAGGGGTCTTCCCTAACAAGGGACCATCCCGTCCTGGATACCTTCTTTATTCCACTTTATTTCATGTTCAGATCTGTATGCGAAGTGATATTTTTCTGGGTGACCGTTAAAGTGTTTGAATTAGGTAATTGGCGGACCTGCTGATTTCTTGCCATTCTCCGGATCTGTGTAGAATGGATGCCCGCACTTCAGGCAACGGAATTGTTTGAATTTGAATCTAGTCTCACCCGTGGTTACTAACATTGTTGGAACAAATAAGAAATGTGGTCCATCTTTCCAGAACGTAGGCAGGTCTTATCTGCATTGATTAGTGGCTGCAGGCTAGATGGCTTTTCATCCTGAGATGGCATGACAGCACTAGGTGTTGTGCTGATTATTATGTTAGGACTGCATTCAAGGAAATATTTGCTAAGAAAAACGACCTTCGTGCTGTATTCATACAGGAAACATTGCATACATTCGGAAGAGTTGCACATCTGTATCTTTAAGCAAAAGATGTTAAGGGAGGATCTGGACTAAATTACGTTTTTCTCAGAAAGAATGGTTAGTTCTTTCAGTAGAAATTGGAGGGGTCCGTAACCTAGGTTCGAATGGCCCAGGAAAGTCTTAGGAGCATCTTTCTTGTGGAAGAGTTAAGGTAGAGCTGGAGAATCGGTTGAAGAAAATGATCGTCACTGGGATGCCTAGTCTCCTTTTCACATATCCATTTTATATCTCACCTACTAGATAGCACATGCTGCGTGGTTGTGGAAGGCCTAGTGTGGGCTTACTAAGAAATTACTTTGCATGCCATTGGTTGGATTTACTGTCACGCTTTTTCCCCTGATTGCTACTCAATGGCTTTACTTGTCCCTCTCGTTCTATCTTGTGTTTGTCCTCCCCTGAGAGACAGCCTCATCAATGGCTGACTTGTGCCCTTCAGCTGCTCACTTTTAGGCAGCTACTTTTTTTCTCCTTTAGGTAAGCACTTGCTGAGAGTATAGATGTTATCCGACTTTCTCCCTTATGTGCTTCTCCCCCTGCGCTATGTGTTGCTTCCTACACATCTTCATGTTCCTCTAGCCTTCTGTGTTTTGCTCTCTCTCATGTGCTTCTCCGCTCACCAGGTGTTCTTCTCTCCCTCATGTGGTTCTCTCACAAACCCTTTATGTTGGTACACCTCATGTGCCTCTTATCCCTGCCTTCCCCACGTACCTTTATTTTTAGTTTAACCCCTTCCACTTACACTCTCAGTTCGCGCCTCCATTTGCCAACCCAAATCACATGGTTTTATTTTTTAGGCTAGGCAATAAATTGCCACCAGTCCCTCTGCTTTAAAAAAGTACTTTCACACTACTTCATTGACTTTTTTTACCAATCCATCTCGTATTACTATATTTTACAAAATGGCACCCAAGTCAATTTGCTGGTGCTCACATGTGTAATGAACCTTGCATGCACATTTGTCATCAAACAAGTGCGCACCTAAAAAACGATGGGGACACTAGTGGCCATGTCTTTGCACTTTTTTTTCTTTTCACCAAACTGCACATTATTTGCAGAAATGTTTTTCGTCAATGCTGTACAGCATCACCGAGAGGCATTGGTAAAGTCAGTAGGTATCAATGGCTTTTCCAAAAATTGTTTGTCTTTTAACAGGTATTCACAGAAACTCTGGCAAAGCCTAGACTTCTATAAATATAAGGTACTAATGTACAGTACGTGTACACTTGTCTTAATAATTCAACGGTTAGTTGTGATTATTCTAGAGTAACACATTGCTGGTAGGACTGTTTCTTAGGTTTCCCATCCAGCTTTGAAAAAAAAATACACAATAATAACTATGGTTACAAAAAGATAAAGTGATTTTCCTAGAATGACACAATTTTGGTCAATCAGACAAGTAATCATTGAAATTCTAATCTCTTGTTTCCACCATCCATGACCTTATCACTAGGCCCATTACTTAATTTGAGCTAGTGGTTGCATATGTAGCCCACCAGCACTCGTTTCTGGGGACCACGACATATTTTTCATCACCAGACTTTGACCCAGAGCAGGAGAGAGCAGAAGGCAGAAAAGAGGAAAGAAAGAGGAAGAGAAAGAAGATCAGTGGCTAATGGAGATAGCAAAAGAGAAAAGAACCTGCAAGAAAGAGATACAGACAATGATGGGTGAGAGAGGGAGGAGATGAATGGTGATGAATGAATGAGACATGAAGTGAAATCAAAACCCAACATTCAACAGTGTCAATAGCAGACTTCTGAGAAAAACATTGGACCCTCACGTATTCTTTTTGCTAGGCTACATGTTTGCAAGGAGATGGGCGAGAAAGACACCAGACCTGACAGCCACATTGTATGCAATATATTGCAAGATGGAGTCCGTCAGTTGTATTGCTTTACTCTACAGCTTTATTGCTATATTCTATTGATATTGTAGACATCTAGGCATGTTCCTTGTTTTGTGTAGTGATGCAACATCGTTATTTGTCTTGTATGTATTGTTGTGTTTTAATTTTATGCAATTGATTCCCTGCTAAGTGCCACAATATCGAGGTGTGTGCCATTGTGTGATACCAATAAATTACATTAAAATGTTTTTGTCCAAAGTCATATTGGACATTTTCAGTGATTAATGTTTGTTTTCCCTGTTACAATAATTATTTACACATTTTTCCCTTCTATACACCACCTCTCCTTGATTATTTTGGCTTTGCCCAGGTTTAGTGGAGTCAAAAGGGCACATTCCCTATTCTGATACCTCGAGGAAGACACCATCGGCAAAGCTTATTCTTATTTTCCGCGAAATGCTCACTGGGTCTACTTTAATGTTAATATCACCCCTTGAGGAGAAAGACAACATTGAATTATGGATGCACACAGCATGAGCTAAGATGTCGAAAGATACTTTAGCATGTTCCCTCTCTCCAGGAAGAGCAGGGTTAGCCAAGATTCAATGTGAAAAAGCTTTGTGGACATAAACTCTTCTTGGCTCATCTGAAAGATTAAGAATAAAAACCGAAGATGCAGCTCTCCTTCCCACAGAGAAGAGACGTTGGATGCAAATCTATTGCTAATGCTTATGTCTGTGCTTGGAAGCCTCCAATTTCCTTTTGATACAGGTCGGCTTTCTCTCTGTCCTGCTGTAAATCTTCCTTATCTTGACCGTTCCCTTCATGAACTCGAGATCTAATCTGAAGCACAAATTTCAGATGATTTGTTCTTAATGACATACTGCCAGAAGTGCCTTGACGAGGAAACTGTTTCCAGGGTAGGGGTTCAAAGATGAGTCATTTTGAGCGGTAGACATTAACCAGCAATCACTGTCTTTGATCAATGTGAGGCAGCAGGTGCTAGAGCACCCTGGCACTTTCCCTAAATCCCCTTTGTGGGGGTGATCTATGCTCTGTTTGCTTATAACATCAATGCCTCCAGCCCTCATGATGGCGATTTACACTGTCCTGTTGGCCTATTAACAGGGCTTGAACATTATCTTGGGGGTCCACGGGCAGGACCCTCTCCAGTCGTAACACATTGTCACAGTGGTTTCAGTTTACCGATTAAAACATCTTTCAAAAGAGAGTGCTTTTCGACCCAGGGAGGAACATGTTCTGAATATTGCTTGTCACAGCAATCTAAAAATGCATCATTAAATCTATACAAGGACCAGTTTTAAGCCACTGAATATCTTTTGTAGGTATTCGAGGGCCTATTAAAAAGTGTTATTAAATGCCTGCTGCAGTTTATGTGAAGGCCCAATGCCCATTCCTTAATATTCACTGCTGTCCAGTTTCCTAGGTCTATGCGTGATGTGTTACTCTAGTCCACATTTTATTCTTTGAATTATGGGACCTGTATTCAGAATACAAGTCCCAGAAATCAAAGAAAAAAAACTGGACTTAAGCAACACATCACGCATGGACATAGGAAGCATGGTAGGCCTGCATATTATACTGGTGCCAGGAAACTTTTGGACTTGGACAAAAATACATCACCATGTCCTCTTACCTGTTCACCTGAAGTAAATGCCTGCAACGCTTAAAGTTTAATTTATTTTTTAAAGAAATGAAGAGTTACTACTGATGGAGCCGGAGCCCTATTTTTTCTTCTGCGGCCCGATAAATCTTTTCTTCTCTGTTCCGAGGTTTGAAGAGATAATTTATCAAGCCATTCAAATCGGTTACAGTGTAACTCAAAAGTCACACATTAAACCTCAGGGTCTAAATTAAAGTTTCAAAGGGCTTTATTACAGATTCAAAACCAAAGTTACATAGGTGAGTCTCAAAACCATAGTATCGAGATACAAAATCACCAATGGAGATTTAAAGCATTGCACAATATTAAATCAAAGCAACATATAAAAGACCAAAACTTCAATAACAACAATGCAGAAAATGAGGAAAAGTACTCTAAGTCTGGATTCTAAAATTACGTTCTCTTGTCTTATCATTAAATCTAGCTCCTAAATTACTCTAATGCTAAAGGAATATCTGAGAAAGGTTAGCAAACAGAACTTCAGTAGAAGATTCTGTTTAAGAGAGATACGTGGAAAGCAAGAAGTCTATACCTCAAAAAGGTCCACTCTGAGTAAGGAGCAGAGAGAGTCTGTCTTTCACCAGCTAAACTGCTCTTCAACCTTGGTTTTCCAGGTGTGATGACATGATGACAAAAACTTTCATTTGAAAAACAAAACTGTAAGGCAGTTAGAACTAACAATTCGGTCTTCTGAAGTCTTCGACTCCCATCCTTGATACACCCTCCCATTCAGCCATCTCAAAAGCTATAGCTGGCAGTGCCAGGATATTCTTTTTGTCAGGTAGCATTCGCTCAGGCCCTCTTATCTCGTGTGTACAACAAGTTCCTTGTTAATTTCAGCACCTGCAGCTTTAGAAAAACAAGCTTTATGTTGAAGATTAGAACATACAAAAAGAATGTGGCCTTCACTCCGACCAACTAAAATGAACACCAATGTACCTTTAGTTCAAATATGTTTAAATGTCTAACTTGTTGACAATAAAATGATTATAAAGAAAAACATTTCTAAAATACTACAACATTGACATAACTGCAAGTGAGTATTAATGTGGCTTGCACAAACACTAATTTTCATTGTGCACTTTTACTAATATATTTCAGTGCACCATGTTTAACAATTTGTTTTACACGTTACATAAGGATAATAACCACCCCTTCTTCTTCACATTTTAGGAAGCATAATGGTGCAGCCAGGTTATGTTCCTTCACTACCATCTATGAGTAGGCAGGAAAAGAAAAATCTTCTCAACAGCTAAATTGATTCCTCACCATCAGTAGTGTGCGTGTACATCCTCATGATAGATTATACAACGCTGTTCAATTTCAAGGATGTAATTCCTGGTAGAGTTCATGAAAATGTATTTTTTCATTAATAATTTGTTGGCTAAAGGTGTCCCATTCTTACCCAGGTTGACCAACAGCCCAGGATTTAGGTAAATACCTTTTAAAAAAGCACTGGAGCATATTCTCCAAAGTATTTTTTGTGTACTGAGTAGGGACCCATGTAGTGCTACTTTTTGCAAGTTCCGCACCCACAAATGTTATTCACAAACATACAGGTGGAGATCTCTGCTTAACAGTTCTCCACTATGAGTACAGAGAACTCTGCACACAATGATATACATTTATGTAGTAAATATGGGAGGGGCAAAGATGAATGGCAGGAAGGTGGGGAATATCTATTATGAAATGGGAGGAATTATGGAAAAACTAAGGAGATGCTCAATAAAGCATCTGCCAATGAAAAAGTACCCTTACAAAAGATTGAGAAAATTGCTTTGTACAAAAGTTGCACTCATGTCCACTCCAATGGTACTACTGACCAAAGAGGCTCAAATCTAGCCCACTTAAGTTACACACCACACATAGCCATTTACTGGTAAAGCAAGGCAATCTCCTAGAAATCAACAGACACAAGCAATAACATTAACAGCACATGGGGTAAATATTGAAATAGGAAACATATTTTTATGTTTTAAAAATGCTAATTTAAGATATTTTAATGAAAATAAAGGCACACCGGAGTAAACAGCTGAAATTGGTAGAGAACTTTTACTGCAGCAAGGTTTCATTTGCATTCAACACCTCTGCAAATGCAAGGGGGTAGGTTTTTTAACAGCCATGATGCCACCACACCCATCATCAGCTGTGACTAACTACAACATGAACCAAATCCCACACAGCATGCCATTTTAACAGCATGACAATTTTTTAAATAGGTCGGCACTGTTACTCATTTGGAGGAGCAATTTATTGAGGAGGAGAGAGAGGATTTACAGAGTGTGAATCAACATCTTTGAGATGTCCAGGGAGGCAGCCTTTTCTAGATACTACTTCTTAACTGATGTAATCCATAACATGTGTGCATACTCAGGGTAGGAGTCCACCTCACCTTCAGCCCATTCCCAAGCCATCCTTGCGCAGGTCAAACTACAGACTGCCTCCCACTTCATCGTCACTGAATCTTCTCAGAGGATAAGATGGGGTACCTCACCTGCAAGTCAATTATGATACTTGTGCCAAGTAATGAGATGAATTACCACCTGAATACACGTTTATCACCATGCCACAGTCCCTGGTGGAAAGGAAAGGGTGGCAAGGGAATTCTATTCCATTGCACATTTGTCTTGGGTGGTTGGTGCTTTTGATTGCATTCATGCGGCAATTTAGCCACCCCACCTCTATGAACATAATTTTTTTAACAAATAATACTAGTACTACATCAACTCTCAAGCTGTTGGTCTATGCCTGGGTCTGCTTTAATGATTTGTCTGCAGACTTTGCTGGGAGTACGCACGACTGCTGCATCATCTGACAGTCTACTCATGCACATTAGTTGATTGCAGGGTATTTCAGTGATATGTGACGACTAGGTAACTTACACTAACCCCACTGGAAGTGCATGCATACCTAGGGAAAGGCATCACATACATAGTGCTCATAACTTCATCCCATCAAAATGCACAGCAATGAGACTAACACTGAAAGTATGTATGGCCAGGTAAATACATTAAAACAAATATCATATGTTTTTGTTGCAGGTGTGGTCTGGTATGCTCTCGCTTCAAGTTCCTCAACCCATTTCTGCCTCAACAGAGATACAACAGGGCACACACTTGTACCCAAGCCATCACTGAGGGTACTTTTGGCATCTTCAAGTCACGCTTTAAGTGTAAGCACTCCCATACTTGTACAATACCGACATAGTATCCAAGAACACTGTAGCCTCCTGTGTGTTGTACAATGTCACTATGCAGCTGGGATTACATATAAACCTTGCCCCTCAACTATGACCCCATGAAGGTTGGGACAAAGAACAGAGGCAAATGTTTTCAGGTGCATCAATGGATAGTGGCCTCACCATGCACCAAATATGCTAGTTTGATTGCCGCATCACTGATGTTGGACAGTATAGAGACAATAACGAATGGCAGACTATGTCACCGTCCACTTGTATCCAACTGAGGCAAAACGTTTACACCATCTTAATGTCACACCCAAAATTTTAATTTTATATTTAATTGTCATTCATACATATATAACTCATTTATTCATCAAAATTTTCAATTTTACGATAACATACATAATTTACCTAAACTTGTAATTTCCGCTCACATGAGCGCACCCCCACATGCAGCCTGTGACTACAACACGTAATACATGTAAGAGTAGCCGGACATCTTCAAATACACATTTAAATCATCCAATTTGATGTCAGGTCCTTCTAGGTTGTTGTTTTGAGCCCTAATCATTTTGTTCCTATCCCTCACTTCATATTCCTATTTATTCTGCAAACGTGGAACTTTTCTCTACTTCTGCTGTCTAGATGGAGAACTATGTCATTAAGGCAGAGAACTGATAGCAGAGAAAGTGTTTTCACCTAAAGATGACAAACAGAAATAGTCTATTCCTAAGCCATACATGACTATCATAGAATCCTCCTCCATTCTGCTGCTCCTTTTCATGTGGAAATACCCAAAAAACTAAGGATAGAGAAGAAAGAGCCATAAGCTTCGATCAGTAAGAATTGGACTTCATCGGGGGAGGGCCTCTAAAAATATCCTCAGATCTACTGAGGATGAGACACCCAACAAAGCTGTGCATGTGTATGGAAATATGGTGGCACACTGCCAAGTGCTGCAGTGCGGTGGTTGATCAAACCCCTAGAGCTAGGAAGTATTGGGAGAACCTTCAGTGCTGGGTATCCCTGAAGGCACAGGATGTGTCTGTGTATTCAGCCAGCCCCATACACAATACCCAGGTGTTCCTCTGTGCAAAGAAGATTTTTCAAAACAGCATGGCAAACCCTACAGGGTCAGCCGGAGACATACGGCTGGCAGCAAGGAGGGAAGTCTTACCATACACATAATGTATTATTTTATCTTTGAACTGAAAGCGTTATGTCCGAGGGCTTATGTGTCTTTTCAAGCATGTATCTATGTTTATGTGTGGTATTTCTATAACATGAACTTAACCAAAAGGCAGCGGAGCACTCTACAGTGTCAAAGACAAGCATAAAAGGAATGAGTGATGGGAGAGGTAGATGCTTTGTGTACTGTTAATGCATTGTGATGTACTGTTCTTTCAAGAAGGATGTTTTCAATTCTCTCCTAAATCCAAGCCACATTGAAGCAGTGCTAATGGATACAGGGATGTTGTTCCAGATCCTTGGTGCATAAATGGAAAACCCTACTTTTTTGTCTTTGTTACACTTCTTAGTCTGCAGTATTTTGGTGTTCTGGCTGTGAATTTACAGAGAACCACCAGAGATGCTGAACTTGTCAGCACGAGGAGCAGGAAAGTTGGTCATGTTGGTCATGTTGGTCCATCATCTGTTGTTTTTGCATATGTTAATGAAGGTGTTGTTTTTGAAGATGTCCATTTTGTCTACATTAAATCTTGCCCTCCAAAATGTGCAGTTGAATGAAAGTCAATAATGTAACCTTTTTTTACTTTTTTGTTGTCTAATGAAATTTTTTCAAACTGTTGTAACATACGTTGGCACATCGGAACTTGGTACGGAAAATCATCTCTTTTGTTTTACAAATATTCCGGTAACGTTTGCCATATGGCCACATTTTTAGAATGATTCCCTTAATCTGAGTAATTTTTATAATGTCACAACCAGACAGGCTGCAATACACATTCTTGCCATTTTGACATAGTAACATGTACAAAATTGATGCTTGCCACTCTCATCAGCCATCATCGGTTGACCTTCAAATCATGCCTACATTTTGTAGTTGGTATAGTAAAGGAATCTGGGTAACATTTCTTTAGTAAATCAAGGCACGCCATGTGCTAAGGTCACGTTTCTATTTGCAGATCAAAGAAAGGATAATATTTGAGAGGACATCATGTGCTTCCAGGGTACCTTAGTTACAAATAAAATGTGATACTTTTTACCAGGCACAAAAAAAAAAGGGTGGAGTATATGACTATGTCACACTCTGTCACATTTTATATTGTAAAGATGAAAGATGTATTTTTGTGTAACTAAAGCAGAGGACATACGCACTTATGAGTATTAACTTTCCTTTTAATGGGCAGTCAAGGCCAAAGCTGTGAACAGCAGGACAAAGGCTGAAGAAGAGGAAGCACTTTGTCTGAACATGATGGCACCATCACTACAGATGAGAAAAAGAGAATCCACCAGCAGGGAAGGTGCCCTCACCAGGATAGTCACTCACTCCCAATACAAGAGGATCCAGATGGAGTCTTTGGAGACCACCACTGAAGTAGTTTAAAATGGATCTCCAACTTGATAACCCCCTTGCAGGATCTTTGCAACAACCTCCCTCAGTTCCTAAGCAATACAATCACTGCCATTTATAGCATATTCTACCCACAACAGGACCCAACACACCGCACCACTCCTCCCAATCTTATCCAAAGAACCAATGCTAACCACATGGCTAGTCATCACCGCAGAAGAAATAGGCGCTGCCAAAAAATCCATTCACTCAGGGACACCATCTGACTGCTGCCCTAACACGCCTACTCTAGAGGACTGCAACCCTTCTGCAACATGCTCAAGCTCATTTTGAATACCTGCAATTCTTCCTCGACGTTCCCGGCATTTAACACACACATTACCTACAATTTCTGAACAAACCCTGAGCTGACCCTTCAACACTCGCCAAACGCAGACCGATCTCCCTGCTACCATTCCCAGTGAAGATCTCAGAGGAAATCATCAACAGATGCCTCACTGAATACCTTAATGATCACCAACTCACTCTGGTTTCAGACCCAATCAAGCACAGAAACAGCCTTGTTGCTGCCATGAATGACATCTGCATGACTCAGACCAGAGGAGCCACAGCTGCCCCCATCCTTCTATACCTCTCTGCAGTATTTAACTTAGTCTATCACCCCATCCTCATCCAACACCTACACAACATCAGAATTAAAAGACACACACTTTGATGGCTCTGCTCCTTCCTGACTGGAAGGACCAAGTCAGTCAGCCTGGTACCATACACCTCAGATGCCTGTCACCTCATCTGTAAAGTTCCACAGGGATTCTCCTTGACACTGACACTTTTCAAATCCTGCTTGATCCTTCCAGTCAACATCATACGCTCTTATGACATCAATGTCCTCTCCTATGCCCAGTACCTAGAATAAGTTCAGTGCCTCATTAGTGAAATCGCCCACTGGATAAAGACCAACTGTCTAAAGTTGAGCATCGACAAGACCAAAATTGTGATTCGGGAAGGGCACTTTAGTGTGGGAATCCATCTGGTGGCCAACAGAGCTAAGACTGACACCCACCCCCACCACCAATGCCAAGAAGCACGGGATTGTCATCGAAAGCAAAGTTGACATGACCACCCAAGTCCAGGCCAATGCTCCCTCATGCGTCAATACCTTGAAGTTCTTCAAATGGCTCCCAATCAGCACCAGGAAAGCTGTCACGTATGCCCTGGCCACAAGTAAGGTTGGCTAGGGAACACCCTCTATGCCGGGATCAGCAAAAAATGCACCCGATGGTGGCAGACCATTCAGAACCCAGCAGCCAGAATCTCTCTCAATCTCTTCCAACCTCCCATACCGCACTCACATCACACTGCACCTGAAGGAGCTTAACTATCTTCCTATATGTAAACGAGCACAATTCAGATTCCACACCCATACATTTAAAGCACTACTTAACAGTGCCCCAGCATGCCATAACAAAAGTATCTGCTTTCAAAAACCTTCCAGACACCTCCACTCATCTAGACTCCTACTTGCACATATACCACACAGATGGAAAACCAGATCTGGTGATCGAGTCTTTGCCTACATTGCTCCTAAAGCATGGAAGCACATGCCACTACACATAGGACCCTTCTCCTCTTTTCTTGAATTCTGCAAGAAGCTTAAGACCTGGCTTTTCTGTTAGTCCCAATAGGCCCTTGATTTGACTAGACTCACAGCAACACAACAAGATGATGGACAGAGTGCTGAACCTTTTCCAACACTCACCCCCAGTCACAGATCTGAGCTAAATCCATCATTCTTTTGCTCACTATGCCACCCCAGCTTTGACATGGAGGACCTGGCCTGACAGTTCAGACTGGACTGTTCCCATGGGTAACAGGGTCAAGACTGATTTTCACATGGCTGGGTCTAAACTGGGAGGCATAGTGAGAAAAAGAAAAATGGAATAAACCCAGATCTGTGACTGGGGATGAGTGTTTGAAAAGTTTCAGCACTCCGTCCATCATTCCTTTGTGTTGCTAAAGTCGCCCTAAGTTGCCAGGGTATGCCCAGATGTGGGTCCCTTGCCCTCTGTGCCACTGGTTGCAAGCTAGCCTGGCTGATAAGGAGTGATACCCTTAAATCAGTCCCAGGATGCTTGTTTCTGGTCCAGCAAGGACTTGGCTTGGCAGTTCGGGCTAGACTGTTCCCATGGGGAGCAGGGTCAAGACTGATTTGCATATGGCTGGGTCCAAACTGGAGCAGCATGGTGAGCAAAGGAACAATGGATTTAGCCCAGATCTGTGACTGGGGGTGAGTGTTTGAAAAGTTTCAGCACTCTGTCCATCATTCTTTTGTGTTGCTTTGACTAGACTCACACCTCCTCAGCACCAGGATACTCTCCTGGGTGATAATGCACTCTACAAATCTGCATAACATAACATAACACCACCTGCCAGGAGGAGTTGGACAAAGGGGCTCTTATAGGCCCACAAGCAGATACATCCAATGTATCCTAGATGCATTCCTCTGCATTATTGGAGTTTGAACCTGCCCTCTACCAGTCAAGAGGCCCCCACAATAAAGGGGCCTCCTACTGTACCCACTACTACCCTTCTTACTTCTTCAAGTATCTGCACACAGGAAATGTGTCCAAGAGTAACATTTGCCACTAACACTTCTGAGCTCCCTTGTGGAATCCCATCCCAGGCTCTGACTGTGTTTCCCGGGCTGCCTTCCTGGAAGGCGATTATCAGCTGATTGCTTTTCAGCAAACACTCTTGAAGAATTTAAGACAGGGTGTTGACAGTGAAGGCTCAATAAGTGGCACAGAGTGGTTAGTAAGCACACTCCTGGTGATTTCCAGACCAGGTATTGACAGTAAGGGCCCAGCAAGAGGTAAAGACTGACCAGCAAAGAGAACACTTTTATCTCCTGTCCTTCTGGACTGCAGTAATTTCTCTCATGCAGTGAAACACCCATCCACACCCCTTGCTGATGTTGTGTCTCCAAGTTTGACTTCCTCCTTCTGCTCCTACATCTATCTCAGGGTGTCCTGAAACTCAGGAGGTGTCTAGTTCTGCCCATCCCTAAATGCTTGTGCCTGACAAGGTATTACAGGTGGTCATCAGTTAACACCCAGATAGTGGCAGGAAATGTTGCCCTAAACCTAGCGCAGCATGTCAAATACACCATGTAGGTTGGGGAAAAGATTAGGGACTGATTTAAAGTTTGGCGGACGGGGTTACTCTGTCGGATATCCCGTCCGCTGTATTACGATTCAATTATATCCTATGAAAATTGTAATAGAGCAGACAGAGTAACTGTCATGTTTGTGACAAAGTAACCCCATCTGCCAAACTCTGAATCAGGCCCCTAATCTTTACCGGTAAATTTGACTTTGAACATTTCCTCTGGATATTCATTTTTTTTTTGGACCTCTGGAAATTTGTTTTGGACTCTGTTTTTGAAAATGTGCATATTTTTGTACTATTATCCCCATTGGACAATGGAACTAGACTTGACTGCCAGACATTCCAAACTTCTATTTTATCCATTGGTCACCCCCTTCCAAGTTGACACTTCCTTCCGGGGCGCTATTTTTTATTATTTCTCCCCTTCCCAAGGGCAGTTGACTTTCATGAGGTGTCATTGCAACATACTGAAAACTATGTTTTGAAACGTTTTCGAATCAGACAAATGTGGTCTTACGGACAATTGTTCAAGAAGTGCAGTGAGAAAATATCCACAAAGTGAGATCAAATCTCTGCAATGAGACAAAATCGCAACTTTGAGATACATTATTTGCAAGATCTAAAAACTGCTTTTTAGATAAAATGTATGCAGTAAGCGATGCCGTGAGGACATCTGTGTAGTGACATAGCATATCATGACACAAAGTGGCATATTTAAGAGTCCCTTGCACCGCCTTAGCCCCACCTTAGGCTAATTTTTTTTATGCTAATGTGGCCTTTTCCCCCGTCATATTTACAAAGTGGCACAATGCATGCATTGCACCACTTTGTAACCCCTTGCACCACATTATGCTTGTGCCAGGTATAATGTATGCAAAGGGGGCGTTACGGAGCTAGGAGGGCCACAAAAATGGTGCAGTGAAATTTTACAGATTTCACTGCGCCATTTTTGGTTTATTTGGTAACGCCTGCTCAGAGCAGGCATTAAAAGGACATACCCTTAAAAACCTGTGGCCTCCTTGCACTGTGCTACAGTAGCGTCAACATTTTTGACACTAGCAAAGTGCCACAATATTATAAAAATTTTTGACACTATTGTACTAACGACCCCCATGGTAAATACAGCGCAACCATGGTGTTGTTAGGTGCCGGTGGGGGGGGGCAGATAAAGTGGGGCATCAACTCTGATGCACTACTTTTCCATAAATATGGGCCAAAGTGTTTGTAGATAAATGACAAACACCCAAGCTCACATTATACCTACCACATTATTTCATGTACTCTTTATGTTCATTACTGTGCATACAGTAAGCTCTTGGAGCTGAACAATCTACTGTTCAGGGGTTCGCTTATGTACCTATAATATACATAGCAGAATACACCGACCGCAGAGTCAATGATTGCTCTACATAGAGCTAATCAGAAGAACATATTGACTGACTGTACTTGATTCCATATTTCAGCACAGTGAAAATCCCTTTGAGCATCCATCTCAGCACTGTTGCATCATTATACATCCTGTGGTACATGCCAAAGACATAGCATGGTTTCTCGGTTCGCTGTTCATGTGTAAGACCATCAGTAAAAACATGGGAACCATATTAATGTTGCTTAACAATTGATGAGACATTTTAAGAGTTAATGTTCATGTTCTTTTTTAGGTGCCATCTACACACAACTCTGGATGTTTGTTGACTAAGCTCTGTTGTCGCAAATAAATAAAAATGTATAAATAAAGAGGGCTTTTGGGCAGCTTCTTGCTCTTGATTCAGTGGCGTTTTTGTGTCTCTCATTTCCTTGCTCCTTATTTGATTTACCTTCCTATTCTTTGTTTGTCCCACTTCTTCAGCATTTATTTTTTGCTAGGTTCTGAGTGGATGACATGTGTTTTCTGGGGCTTGCATTCAGGGGACTATTTTTTATTTTCTTTTAGCATTCCATGAGATTGTGTGCTTTTTTGCTCCCCCTCACTCTCTCTCCTGTGTGCTGCTTCCAGCTTCACAATCTGCCTCCGCGTTCTGTGTGCTGCCCTATCAGCTCGTAAATTGTATCCCTCACATTCCCATCCAAATCTGTTTTTTTAATTAAAATCTCACCCCGTCCAATACTCCCTCGGCCTCCTTTGCTCCTCACGGCTGCATTTTTAAATGTATTTATTTTTATTACTTTTTGGGAGTGCCCTGCAGCTGCAGTTTGGTACCAATGCACTCTTGCTGTTAAAGCACTTCCACCCATATGTTATTTAACTGTTTTGTAATTTACTCCTTCACTATCGGCGATTGCCATCTTGGAACAGTATATAAAAAAAACTGCCTTGAGATTACACATGAATATAAATCATCACGCTTTAGTGGCGTAATTTCATGATGCCCACTCGAGCATATGTGATAATGTGAGCAGATGTATACCCTATCACACGTTTTTGCTGATGCTGAACAGCATTGGAAATAACTGTTTTTTCCTCATTGCCAGTGCTGAACACTATCTGCAAAAAGCGTTAACAAAAGCAAAAGGAGAGACTGAGTGGTTTTGACAATGTGTTTATATGGCCTTTAATCTGACTATCTAAGCGCATGTCCACTGGTTTAAAATGTTGCAAATAAGGAAAACAAGACACAGTAAGATCTACTAGCACAAGATCACACAATTAGGTGAAGTGTGTGTAGAAAAATAGCATCTTTCTTGGCATGTTACCCCCAATTTTACCTGTATGTCAGTATGTTTTTGCCTGTCTCACTGGGATCCTGCTGGTTAGGACCCTAATGCTCATAGTTTGTGTCCTAATGTGTGTGTTGTCAGTAGTGCTTAACGGTGTCACTGAGGCTCTACTAACCAGAACCTTAGTGCTTATACTCTCTCTGCTTTTAACTTTGGCCCTATCGGCTATTGACTTCATTTACCAATTTCAATTGGCACACTGGACCCGCCTTATAAGTCCCTAATATGGTACCTAGGTACCCAGGGCATTGGGGCTCCAGAAGATCCTTATGGGCTGCCACCCATATGGAGCTCAGACAAACCCTTTCACAGGACCGCCATTGTAGCCTGCGTGAAATAGTGCACACATTATTTCACAGCCATTTTCACTGCACTTAAGTAACTTATAGGTCACCTACATGTCTAACCTTCATTTACTGAAGGCTAGGTGGAAAGTTACTAAGTGTGAGGGCACACTTGCTCTAGCAAAGGTGCCCCCAGGCAGCCCAGGGACTATTCCCCAGACGTTGTGAGTGTGAGGACGCCATTACATGTATGCACTACACATAGGTCAATACCTATATGTAGCTTCACAATGGTAACCCCGAATGTGGCCATGTAAGGTGTCTAAGATCATGGAATTGTCCCCCCATTCCAAATCTGGTATTGGGGAGCCAATTCCATGCATCCTGGGGGCTCCACCATGGACCTTAGTACTGCCAAACCAGCTCTCTGAGGCTTGCACTGCAGCTACAGCTGCTGCAACCTCACAGACAGGGTTCTGCCCTCCTGAGGTCTGAGCAGCTCAGTCCCAGGAAGGCAGAACAAAGCATTTCCTTTGGGAGGAGGGTGTTACACCCTCTCCCTTTGGAAATAGGTGTTACAGGCTTGGGAGAGGTAGCATCACAGAGCCGGAAATGCTTTGAAGGGCACAGATGCTGCCCTCACTGCATAAGCCAGTCTACACCGGTTCAGGGACCCCCAGTCCCTGCTCTGGTGTGAAACTGAACAAAGGAAAGGGGTGAGACCACTCCACTGTCCATCACTACCCCAGGGGTAGTGCCCAGAGCTCCTCCTGTGTGTCCCAGACTTTAGCCATCTTGTTTTCCAAGGAGTGGGGGCACTCTGGAGGCCTCTGAGTGGCCAGTGCCAGCAAGTGACATCCGAGACCCCTCCTGATAGGTCCATACCTGATAAGGTAGAAAATTCCCCTCTCCCAGCTATTTAGGGTCTATCCTGTGGGTTTCTCTTCAGATTCTACTTGCAAGTTTTCAGCAGGAATTCTCTGCAACTACTACTTTATCCTCTGACCTCAGATCGACCGCAGACTGCTCCAGGAACCGCTGTAACAGCAACAAAATATCCAGAAGGGCTTTTTCTCTGCAACTTCAGCTTCAGCCAGCAACTGCAACAGTTTCTACGGTCTGCACGCTCTGGGGACTCCCTGTCGTCACCTTGCACCACAAGGACCAAAGAAATCTCTCGTGGAGTGACGGAGTCACTTCCCTGCTCTTGCAGAGACCTTCTAAGACGACGACCAGTTCTCTTGGACTCCTCTCCTGGCGACATGCGTGCTCCTTGGAACACAGGTGGTGGGCCCCTTCGACACAGACTGTCCTAAGGTCCTGCTGTCCAAATTTGGAGGAGGTAAGAGCTTGCCTTCCCCGTTTGCGACAGTACCCCTGTGCACTACGTCATCTTCACCTCCCTGAGGCCTCTGTGCACTATTTGCAAGAATCATTCCTGCACAGCCAGGCTCAGTTCCCCAGCACTCTATCCTGTGATGCTCAACTCGCTGAGTTGTCCTCCAACGGTGTGGGACTTTCTTTTGTAGTGCTGCAACAACCGCAATTTGCACCTTCTTTGTCCACGTGTCCTGGGACCTCCATGGGTGCTGCCTGGTCATTTGTGGGTTCCCTCCATTGTTAGGAACTCTTTCTGCCTCCTCAGTCCAAGTTGAGGCCCCTAGGTCCCTCTTGGGTCCAGGCAGCACCACTTTGACGCAGTACGCAACATTGTTTGAACCCAGGCTTGTTGGACAAATCCAATGCCGAAACTCACCTGCATCCATCATCTCCACGTGGGACATCCATTGCATCATGCAGGAACCCGCAGCCATCTTCCTTTGGTGCATTTCTGAAGTCTTCGTCCAACCAGGGACTCCTTTTTTTGCACCCTCTTCTAGATTGGCTGGGGCTCCTGTCCTTCCTGGTACATTCCCTGACTTCTGGACTTGGTCTCCTCTCTTTGCATGTCTTCAGGTCCAGGAATACACCATTTGTTGCTTGCAGTTTTGCTTGGTTCTTGCAATAACTCTAATCACGACTTGTAGTGTGTCCTAAGGAAACTTGCAGTACTTTACTCCTACTTTCCTGGGCTATGGAGTGGGGTATTTTAATCACCTTTGTGGTTTTCCTACTCTTCCAGCGATTCTTTACACACTACACTTGTCTAGGGGGGAATTCGTGATTCATATTCATCTTTCTTAGTATATGGTTTGTGTTGCCCCTAGACCTATTTTCTCCTATTGCATTCCATAGCATTTCCTATTGTTTGCACTATCCTACGTCTAATTACTTACCTTATTTTGGTGCCTAGTGTATATATTGTGTATAATACTTACCTCCAGAAGGAGTATTGCCTCAGAGATATTTTTGGCCTTGTGTCACCCAAATAAATTACCTTTATTTTTGGTAATACTGAGTATTGTCTTTACTTGTGTATAAGTACTGTGTAACTATAGTGGAATTGCAGGAGCTTTGCATGTCTCCTAGTTCAACCTAAGCTGCTCTGCTACAGCTACCTATAGACAGCCTAAGCTGCTAGATCACTGCCTACATTTCATTAATAAGGGATAACTGGACCTGGAATAAGGTGTAATGACCCAAGGTACCCACTACAAACCAGGCCAGCCGCCTCAGGGGAATCTCCAGGTTCTTGCCTTACCAGCAGTGATTAATTTGAGCAGGTGGTTGCTCAGCACTTATTTTTGGGGGCCAGCACTTATTTTTTAGCATCAGGCATTTACTGCAAGCAAAAGACACTAATGGAAAATAAGGAGGACGAGAAAGACAGAAAAACGTGATAAAGAGAGAAATGAGAAAGCTGCAAGAGTGGGCTGAAGGGGCAAGGAGTACCTGTAAATGGATTAAAGAGGCCCGGAATGGCTTCAGGATTATGCTGCCTCAATTTTCTGTGTTCCACATTTAATTGCAGCAGCAGGGAGTTTCAGAGGAAAGCTTTGAGCACCTGAACGTTTTTATTTACAAATTAACCACTGCTTACCAGAATGTAGGGAAATAAAAAGGTAGATACCTTTGAAGGTATTAGTTAAAGCCCACATTTTGAAGAACTTTCTCCATGTATTATGTTTGGACATCGTGTGCCTCTGAGTCTAATTCATCATAGCAAACGGTGGTATTTGGACCTTTATTACAGCACACACAGCAATCCTGAAACCTAGAGCATGGATTTGTGACCATGGAACACACCACCAGCTCTCTGCTTTCCTGGCTTGGCTTGACTTCTGTCAGCACTCCGGTCTGTAGAAGGTGGCTGTGGTGGCACCTATACTTGTTCTAGAGACAAGGCAGATCAATGATCTGCTCATGACCGGTAGAGTAGTGTCCTCTCCCACCGATTTAAATGGATCTGCCGGTTCCCTTGAACCTCATTATTTCCACACACATGTGGAATGTCACACTTTTGCGTGTGCAGAGGAAGTATGTGGAGTGTGTATGTTTCACCTGGTCATAGCCACACTGGAACCCATGAAGCAGAGGGAAGATATCTCCACCAAAAGAGATGCAATATTACAAGGCAACACCCCACATACTGGTCAGTATTCTCCAGTACTCTTCACACACCACTTTTCCAGAACGGGTCCGCCCAGAGACAGACTATGGAGTATTGCACAAAGAGTACCCTAAGATGTTATCCCATGGGAGACGCCTATGCTGTCACTCAGTAAGGGCTGAAAAGTATTATTACTACCAAGTAGTGTTTGCTCCTGCTGAAATATTATGTACATTACTACATTGGGTGTGTTTAGAGTGAAAAATGTTTTTCAAACAATGGCAGGACATTGAATTATTTATATGTATTGGTTGTTTTATTGAGATCTGATCCTGTATTCGCACACTGCTTCCCTGAATAAGGCTTAGATTGTTTGACTTTGTAACCGTGAAGGTCGTGTGCAAAGGGGGAATATCTGCTGCTCAGTTTTGGGTCCAAAAGTAGGGTAAATAAGTGGGACACCAGTGGTAAACATCTTTGCTTCAACAATCCTGGCCCCGCATCCCCTAATTTCCCTGAAACCCCTGAAATAATCTTATTTTTTGTATTATTACAAGACGCCCTTAAGTACAGTACAAGCGTACAGAAGGTCCCTTCTCTCCAGTAATATTATTCTATATTACTTACTGGTGAATTGCACTTATTGCAAGACAGCACCTACTGGAACGGAACAAATGCACGAGAAGCATCACACTGAAAACATATACCTACATTGACGCTTTCTGAAAGCTCTCGACGCTGTAAAATTGGTGAGCGGGAAATTTTGCACAGGAAGGAATTCTGAATGTGATTTTAATAGCAGTAGCGCTTTTGGGGGGTTGGTGGGGGTGGGGGGCGGGGAGGTTGACACAAAACATTTGATGAACATCCACTATTCACTTCGTAAATTACATGTTCATGACAAGCCTCTGGCATTTTTTTCAATTCCATTCCGGTTTCTGGAGTGAAAATAAAAAACAACTCCAGTACACAGAAATAAAATTGTGTTTGCCAAGCACCACGATGCTTTGATGAGTCGCATATTTGTCTACCGGAAGCCAACCAACAGCATCAGGAAAGCAGGAACCTGTTTCCAATGTGTAGTTTGCAAACAGAAAATAATTGAGCATAGCGTGTGCTGAACCGAGCAAGGAGTTTGCCGCTGGAGCCTGCTTCCACTGAGCAACCACTCGTAATTCCCCGACCATTGTCCCATCAACCTGTAGAAAAGAATATATAGCTCCCTGAAACATACACCTATTACAGGTAGAGTGGATGACATCTGTTATGAACAACTCGGCGAGATACGTAATAAAAAATAACTTAACAATGGGGGCAGAGGAGTATTATAAAGTAAGTTTGGACTGAGTCTGTAGACCACACAGTTTATGAAGATTTTTTATAGATATATTCTTTATTTGAAAAGGTACTTAAAACCATTGCAGTAAAAGCCAGCATTCACAGCTAACTACAGCGTCTAATAATAATAGATACAGTTATAAAAGAGCCAATCATAATCTAAACTAACATAAAAACTAATTTTTCAGTATGGCTAAAAATGATTTCTAAAAACAGTCCATTACCTAATATAACCATTCAAGAGGTAGCGGACAGTCAGTGGCAAAGGAAGCAATAGACCTTGTCTTGTACCTTAGCAGAATTATTGTGGTAGCCCCTGTTGCTTCTTGATTACCAAAGTTAAATTTTTACCAATTGACAGTTTAACTTTAAGTCTCCTGGAGCAAAACAGGCCAGCACAGCTTGTCTCCTTGTGTGTATACCCCTTTCATTAAATAGTTTTTCCAAAAGTTCTTACCTTTCTGTTACATGTTTTTCACAGGTACAAAGCAGATGCTGAAGATCCTCTATACAGGTGTCACACAGATGACAGGTCGTTTTTGCCAGGTCTCACAGCCAAGGAGCTAGGTTTAGTGCGCTACGACGGAACCGCAGAAACTGCTCCTTAATGTGTCTTGAGAAACCCAGTCCAAGGTATGTCTGTGGTGCCAGTGTCGTATATAAGTTCACTATAATCTAGGCATGGGCCCTCCTTGAGAAGGGTGCCTTATCCTCCACTAAGGATTAAATCCTGATCGACTTCCAAACCGCTTTTTTGAAAGGGCTATGGGAAGTTTCCCTATAGATGAGAAAGCCCTGTCTTCCCCAGGGAATCACCCAGTGGGCTCTGGCCGGTGAGTCGTCCTTCCGCTGGAGCTCCCGCCATAAGTAATAATTGAGGGAGTCGGGAGCAGCTGCCCTAATTTTGTGCCAAAAGTTTATGTATGCATCTCATCTTGTCAGAGATTGTTTCAACAGACCAAAATCCAGTCTAGTTTGAGCAGAAGTGTGTTTTGATAGGCTGAAGATGATCCTGTAGGCTTTTGCAACTGTGCAGTCTAAAATGTGCACGTCCCTTCCTCTTGTAGGCAGGAGCTTAGCTTTCATTACCTGTAGGAGGGGTGTGAAAGACAGCCAGTTGAATTGCGTTTTTAGTCATTTTAAGGATACTGCTAAGGCCAAGCCTTTTCCTGTGGTGCTGTACAAAGTTGCCTAATCTATCAATGATAACCCCAAGGTACTTATATTCATGCAATTGCTGAAGCTGTGTCTCACCCCAATGCCACACCAGGGTAGCCTCTTCCTGTTGCTAATGGTTGTAGTACAAGTTTTTTCAAAGTTGGCTGTCAAGGTGTTACCTTCCTAGTATAGCTTAGTTGCATCTATTAGCTGCTGAAGCCCTAACTTGATGTGACACAGTGCATTTGGGTTGCTGGCATCGAGAACCCCAGCCAGGTCGGCTAAATACAAGTTGAACAATGTGGGGACCAAGATGCAACCCTGCTTCAACCCTTTAGTGGTAGGTATCCAACTCGAGAGGTGCGTGTCTGCGCCCAGTTTCACCTGTACCCAGGTTTCAGAGTGGAGGGCTATTATGAGGTCCAAAAGAGTTTGAGGGATGCCCCAGTGTGATAATTTACTTTAGAGACTATTCCTCTCCACATAGTCAAAAGCAGCCCTGAAATCGATGAAACAAAGATGTAGTGGCTGTTTCATTGCCTTCGCTCATCAATAAGAAGCAAGATAGTCATTATATATGTTGTAGTGCCAGTTGTTTTGAGAACCCTATTTGATTGAAGGGAACTATACTCTTTTCGACTATCCGGGCTGACAGATGGTCCAGCAAAAGTTCTGGGAAGTACTTTGCCTCATTGTCGATGAGGGCAATTAAGTTGTAGTTTTTTGGTAGCGATCTGTCCCTGCTTTTAAAAATAGATGAAGTTATGGGCCCCTTCCAGGAGGATGGTATTGAACCAGTGAGGCCAATTTCAATACGGAGGTGCTCTAATATTTTGGCCAGAAAGCCCTATTATGTATAAAGACTGTAAGAGGTAGACCGTTTGGTCCTGGGGCACCTTCCCTCCTTTCATTGGCAATCTGACCAGGTATTAAATCCATCCAGTTCAGGCTCAGAACAGATGTTTCTATAGGAAGGAGTGAAGACTGCTGAGTGCCCATGAAGAAGGAAAGTCAGTCCTAGAATTGGCACTTCATAAGAAGCATGGGCCTTCTGGCAGCTGTTGAAATGGTCACCAAGATGTCTTGCCCAGATGTCTTCTGGTATGTGAGATGTGACGCCTCCATGTAGAGGACGTGAACGTTTGCTTATTGTGTGCCAAAAACGCACACTGTTATTGTTCTTTGCATTTATGAATAGCTTTGCCCATAGATCTTCTTCCCATGATCTATTGATTGACCACTTAAGCTTGCTCAGTAAACGGTTTTGATGTCGTAGGGCATCCTTTAGGGCTGAGTTGCAGGGCTTGCTTTGATGATGCCTTACGGTGATATTGATTGTTCCGTTGAGCAGCCTTAGTTTAGTCCTTTGTTCCTTCAGAATAGGCATTTTTAGAGAAGGAGCTGATTGAGGTCTAATGGAAATAGATTCTGCAAATATTGAGTGTGAATGACTTTCCGAAGCCTCTGACTTGATGTTTTGGTCCTCTGTTAATAGGGGAGAGTGGGTACCCGTATTTGCAGCATTTAGTGATGTTTATACCCCAGTTTTCAAAGATGGATTTTTCCGCAAAGATTATGTTAGCATTTGAGCTTGTACTCCATGTGGTCATAGTCACTTCTCTTAGCGATGATGCTTCCAGCCAAGTAAGCTCTAAGGCCTAGAGCCTGTTGAACACAAACCAGCAGTAGCTTAGAAATGAGATAACAGCCCAAGGATGTTGCCCCTATTCAGGGTATCTACTGATCCTCTTCATTTATAGAGCGGCCATAGCATAGGAATGTTTGTGTCTGGATGCTCAATAGGCGTCTCCAGTATTTGAGAAGGCTGGTAGAGTGCCTTCCCCTGTGCTGGGCCCAAAACCTGTTTTGATCGTGCCAACTGTTGATGCCTTGAATAGTGCCTTGAGTGACTTGCTTGGGCCTTATGCTGTCCTGGACAGCCGTTCTCTGATCTGTTCTCTTTATAGGAGGGAGTTTATTGAGAGTAAATTCCTGAAGGAATGTTCCTTCAGTATTAGAGGCCGGAGAGTTATGACGTTCAAGCTGATTATGTGCTCCCTTATCAAGGCATTCTGCATTTGGCTTATTGGGTGAAGTTTTCTCTGTGGTTATGTTAGGGGGGGCACGCCTCCTTCTGATTCGCTTTCAGCCGCTCCCTGCTATTCATGATGGATTTCTGTTGCACTCAGTTCTGGTGTAATTGTTGGGGCAGGAACAGGGGTGGTGGCAGTAACAGTGATGCCCCCACAGTAGTTAACTGTGTGCGCTGATAGTTAATTGCTCATAAAGGAATTTTTCTGTGTTGTAATTCCCCATAGGCCCTGGAGACGGTACAGTTGAAGCAGCTTGGTGGGTCTGTATCAGTAAAGTGCTGGGTTTTGGGCCAGTCCCTGACTTGAAGATGAGGGCAATGTCTGCATTGGTTCCAAGGGGTTACTTATTATGCCCTTTATTCCTTCGCACCGGTCTTTGTTTAGCATTAATTTTTTCAACCATGGGGCTTCCATGGGGTTGGGTTTTTCCAAGAATTTGAATATTGCCAGGAGCTGGACCTGAAGTGGTTGCGGGCTCCACATCAGTTGGCATCAGATGGGTGCCAATTGCAGGCCCTGGTCCCTTGCTCTTTTCTGTGTTTTTTGTTTTAACCAGGGGGTGTTGGCTCTTCTTGAGCAAGAGTGCTCACATTAATGTAGGGCTGAGTAAGATTACTAGGAGCACCTAGGCCCGTATTTATACTCCGTTTGCGCCGAATTAGCGTCGTTTTTTTTTACGCAAATTCGGCGCAAAACTAACGCCATATTTATACTTTGGCGTTAGACGCGTCTAGCGCCAAAGTATGGGCAAATAGCGTCATTTTTTTGCGTGAACGCCTTCCTTGCGTTAATGAGATGCAAGGAAGGCGTTCCCGTCTAAAAAAATGACGGCGACGCAAATGCGTCGTATTTATACTCCCGGGCAAAAATCACGCCCGGGAGGTGGCGGGTCAAAAAACCCCGCATTTGCGCCACTATTTAACGCCTGGGTCAGGGTAGGCGTTAAGGGGCCTGTGGGCTAAAAATGAGCCCACAGGTGCCCTCCCCTGCCCCCAGGGACCCCCCCTGCCACCCCTGCCCACCCCAGGAGGACACCCAAGGATGGAGGGACCCACCCCAGGGACATTCAGGTAAGTTCAGGTAAGTATAATTTTTTATATTTTTTAATTTTTTTTGGGTGGCATAGGGGGGCCTTATTTGTGCCCCCCTACATGCCACTATGCCCAATGACCATGCCCAGGGGACATAAGTCCCCTGGGCATGGCCATTGGGCAAGGGGGCATGACTCCTGTCTTTACTAAGACAGGAGTCATTTAAATGGCGTCTGGGCGTCGAAAATAATGGCGCAAATCGGGTTGAGGCGATTTTTTTGCCTCAACCTGACTTGCCCCATTTTAAGACGCCCTAACGCCATTTTCCCCCTACGCCGGCGCTGCCTGGTCTACGTGGTTTTTTTCCACGCACACCAGGCAGTGCCGGTCTGCTAGCGCCGTCTAACGCCATTCCATAAATATGGCGCCCGCATGGCGCTTCAGAATGGCGTTAGACGGCGCTAAATTTTTTTACGCTAAACTGCGTTAGCGCAGTTTAGCGTCAAAAAGTATAAATATGGGCCCTAGTCTCAAGGTTGCGCACAATGTGCTGAGCATAAAGGGTAGCGTGGTTAATGTATCAACAGCTGGGCTGCGTGCACAATTGACATGTGCTAATCAGATTGGATTGTGTCTGCGTGAAGAGAAGCTTCAAGTCCCCTATTTTCCTATATATTCCTAATACAAACACTGCCAAAGTGTTTAGTAAAGTGAGTTGAACATTCATTTTGTCAGATTGATATTGGAGGGCTTCCACTGGGAGATGCATGGTTTTTAACACAGACGACCACACGCCATCTGTGTTTGATTCCTTGGTGTTTACACTGATTCTCCTTCCTGTAGGCTTCTTGACTCCTCTGGTTGGACCAGCGCCAGTGACCTTGCCCTGTCTGCAGGCTGATGTGTTGGCTGCTATGCTAGGGGTTGTTCTAGGAACTGGGGAGGTGCCTTGAGAGTAAGCAATCAGCATGCCCTCCCACTCTTGCATGCCTAGGTACGTTAATATTGCTTTGTCTTCTAATTCAAGGCCTTCCACTGCCTTCTGTTCTTCTGAGAGCACTGGAGGTGAATGATGTAAGTTTTTGTCACAATTTATTGGGGATGATTGAGAAAAAAAGTCTATATGCGATGTCATGCCCAGAGTGCCTGGAGGCGATGAGGTCTCTTCCTTGGGGGCAGTAACCCTTCCAAGTTCATTGAAGGATGGTGCGCTGTGGTACTTCTTGCTTCTTTGGGGAGTGTCTGCCGCCGAATTCCCCATGACCTGCTTGTGTGTTGCGTGAACCTCTGCCTGGGTGATTAGTTCATGTTTTCTCATGGTCTGCAGGCATTTAGCCGCAGCTGGGATTGGTCTTAGTTTTTGACTTTGCACTCCCCCATTGTGTCTGGATTTTCCTATAGAAGGCTTGCTTCCACATAGGTTGAGGATACTAGTGGTTGTAAGGGTGGCTGCAAGCCCTGAATGTTGCCGTTGCTTGAGTAGAAGAACGATACAGCATTTTTCAAGAACCAGAACTTTGTGTAAATTTTCAGCTGGAGTTTATCGGTACTTGTTTGGTTGTGCTGGATTATGAATTGCGCTTTGACCAGCTTCCTCTTCCTTGTCAGCTTCTATCACAATGAGCAGAGGGGCTCTCTGGGTGCTCATTTGCTTCGCTAATTCTTGAGATTTCCTCTTTCGCTTTACTTGCATGTATTTATTGGGGGGATCTTCTTAGTTTCCCTGATCGCATGGTTTCTTTTTTCCTTTCTTAGGCCGCTTCCTTTTGCTTGACCTTGTACTTGTGCTAGTGTTGATTGCTATAAAGCTATGAAGCTTATTTTACATGACAGCCTGTGCAGCTCAGCTCAGCCTTGACCCCTCCCTCTCAGCTTTAGTTGGTGGATAAAAATAATGGTATAGGGAGAGAAGGCCATTGGCAGGGCCACGTGAGGATCGCCAGGCCCCCGCAAGCCACACCGAGCCTAGCCAGGCTGCTTCTGCAGAGGCCCAGGGCACACTCTTTGCAGTGACTGCCTAAATCACTGTGCTTGCCTGCCCGCTTGCAGCTGCCTAGCTGAGCTGTAGGATATAAAGTCGCCAGTTCAAAAGATCAAAAGAGATCAAAGTTCAGAAGTGATCCACGCCGTACAGGTTACAGCACCAAATTCACCCCTGGCTTTTGGGGATTTTAAAGATTTTAATGATGATGCCAGAAAGGAGGGCGAGAAAGAAGGCAAGAAACAAGGAGGTGCTTGATGTGGGGCAGAGTGAGGTAAGTTATAATGGGGTAATACAGGCTGTGGGTGGGAGCGGGCAAGCAGAGGTAGAAAAACACAGTAAACCGGGGAACCGAGGCTCCCAATCACATCATCCACCAGAGCCAACCGAGCCGACCGGCGCTCAAGCTGAATAGCAGTACGCACTGGTGCTCCGACGTGCTGGCAGTTTATAAAGTAACTTACAAACAACCTTCTGCAGTACAAGCCATAACATTTGAATTTTCTTTCTACGCAGCTTTAAGCCCCGACGGGGCACACTGCGTGGAAGAACTATACACCCTCCTTTTCATGCAGTTTTATTGTTGAGGAAGCTTGGCCAAATGCACACACTAAATAAATATTGATATGTCGTAGACGTTATGTGTCCGAAATCCTGATTGTGCTTGGACAGCATCTCTATTGTTGTATGGGCAATTAACATATTAATAAAGGGTGAAAGGTCAATGTGGAAATGAACTAGTTAATTCTCTATGAAACGTATCTGAATCCTCAGAAGAAAGCAGCAATAACCAACCCACTGGCAACCACCAAAGATGGTCCTGATCGGGAAAAGCTAGAAACTCAGAAACTAAAGGCAGAATTTAAATTTGCTTTGTCGAAAAGAACTGAAATCAGAGAGCAGCCTAGGCCATAGACAGACATGCTCGATTAGAAATTCCGCCACATTCAAGATGATGCACTGAGGCAGCCTTGAGTTAAACCCGTCCCTTGGAACACTGTTGACGAGTTTCAGGGTTCTGTCTCTCACATGGCAAAGGAGAGAGGCATTCAACTTTCACAGGGACAATAACCCGTCAATCATGAGGATGACCAGGGAAGTCTGTTTTCCAAGATGAGGGGAGAGCTCGCTATGGAAATGAGATCACGCACCCAGAGGCAGTTAGGCCTGGAGCACAGGGGAGCCGGTGAAGTGAGAGAAGCATGGGGTGTCTCACCTTGCATCTTTGCTTCAAAGAGGGAGACCACTGAACATGAAAACACACCTGCTCACAATATTAATAGATAGACTTGAAGGGCTGACACACAATATCTATATTTTCATGATTCAGGCCTGAAAAGAATTTGAAGAAGAGGCAATTGGATAATGTTCTATAAAAACAGAGCTGATAAACAGTAAAGATTTTCAAAAGACACACAGTAGGATTTGGTACACTGATTACAGCCCAGCCAATCCAAATATCTGCAAAATAAAATCAAAACGGCTGCCAACAGAAGTGGATAAAAAACCTTCAGTTAAGGACTTATTTCCAAACAAACAAGTGAAGAAAGATGGTGAGATCCAGTCAACATATTTGCAATAGCAGGCCCCAGACACCCATTCAGCAGAAAACGAGAAGATGGCGATCCCTCAAGATTACCTTCAACACTTTTTAAAGAGTTTAAACTGTAAATAGGTACAATCAGATAAGACATGAAAACTTATTTGAAGGATCTGAAAAGTATCACCCATGCCCACCGAGCACAAATAAACAATCTGGAGAAGCCTGGTGATGATGGGTCAGAAAAGCAGCACCAGGTGTGGGTGATGAAACCTTACTGGAAGTGAACAATGCAGAGAGACCGAGAAAGCAGGTTGTGTGTTAACAATATAAACATTATAAGCATCCAGCTTAGCACTAAGGGGCAAGATACCAAGGGGCTTCTCAGGAATTTATGCATACTATCAGAGGAAGAAGAAAAGTCTCCTCCACCCCCTTACCCCATGCCAGTACAGCTAGCAACTAGATTGTATTCCTTCAGTCGCAACTGAGGACCAGAGCCTAACATACCCCTAAACCCTGCTGTTTCAACACTGAAAAAGAAGAATTCTGAAAGATAACAGAAATTCTCCAAACACAAAGATTGCGTACCGGACATTCTGTATTGTCTTTGAATGATGATAAAAGAATACAGTGGGAGATAGCGCATGAAAGCTGCCAAACATACCCTGAGACTCCTGGAACAAAGTGCGACACCCAGAGAATATCCCAGGTGAAAGAATGGTGCGAAGGGCAAACTGACCACAGGTGTGGAAATAGAAAATAGGAAACAAAAACTCTCCTGAGTCCACAAATGAAAAATAAGCCTGACAACAAAGGCTGATCGACAGGTGTGAAGGGAACACACCAGGGGCCTGATTTGTACTTTTTTAGCGCTGCATTTGCGTCATTTTTTGACGCAAAAGCGGCGCAAACTCACAAAATTTAATTATATTTTGTAAGTTTTCGCCGCTTTTGCGTCAAAAAATAACGCAAATGCGGCACTAAAAAAAGTATAAACCAGGCCCCTCGGTTCATCAACTCGAACTCTGTACTGTTAGAGATGATAATAACCCCGAGAAAAAGTCCATCCCATGCAGTGTTTTCTGAGGTTTTTAAAGTGGTTTTCCTTACTGGGAAACATTCCTCGGGGAAAATTGAATACTTCGGTGATAAGACATCAGTTAGAGAAATAACCTCAAGCAATTATGCGTTCACGCATAGATGACAGTTTATGTAAATATAAACACAAAAACGGTGACGAATATTAGTTTCAATGCTAGAAACCTCAATGAACCAGCAAAGCTCTCATTAGTCCTCCACATGTTCCAAACTCGAAATGTGGACGGGCTGGGTCAGTAGATGTCGAGATGGCTTCAGTTTCTCTCGTTGGGTGTATACAAAATAGGGAGCATCTATACTGCAGAAGGATATTTTCCTGGTGAGGCTGTAAAGATAATCTCAGATAATGTGCCAATATCACTGAAATTAAAAATAAAACAAGGTACTAAAGTTTAAAGACATTTCCAATATTTACATGCATAATCACCATCACGAGAGAACACTTAAAATTACTTCTGCAGCTAAACTAGAAAAAGAAGAGAGCTGGTTATCGAAGGGAAGCTCAATCTAATCATGAAAGAAAGATCCTTGAAAGGAAGTGGTCAGGGAGTTGCAATGTTTGACAAGGGAAAGAAATTGTTGAAAAACATATGTTTGGTAGGATTTATGGCAGGCATAATATCCAAATCCCTTAGATGACATTTTCTATTGTTTTGCACGGAAAATCTATGATAGACTGATTCATGTCCTGACTGGGTACGCACTCTCTCTAAAAATAGACAATAGACACTGAGGGCCTCATTTACAAGTGGCTGGCACCACTAGTGTGTCACTTCTTTTCACCAGCAGCTCAGGCTACAGTCCCATAACTACAAGGCCACATAAGCTTCTTTGTGTGGCTTTTCATGGCCTGGTAAATATGGAATAAGGCAATGCAGCTCAGGTTGCACGTTGCCTCCCTTAGTGTCAAAGAGGTGTTCCATGGGTGCTGCAGTGGGTGTTCCCACGCAACACCCACAGGTTTTGCCACATTCCCAAATTTTCAAGATTTTGTAAACCTGCAAATGCGTCAAAAACCTATGTCTCCCCAGGTGAGGCGTAAGTGAAGTGCAACAAGGAGAAATAGATTTATTTCTCCTCATGTTTCCTTTTTCTATGTATGCTGCACTCTGTAGCAGACATAGAAAGAGGAAAATGCCTCTAATGATTGTTTTTGTGCAGGAAGGTGTCCCTTCATCTCTTCAAGGCAGACACCCTTGCACCATGGTGCAAGGGTGTCTGTGTTGGCGCATGGCAGCCCATTGTCCGCCAGCACAGGGGATCAAAGGACAGGAATGCACCGTATCTTATAGATATGGTGCATGCTTGCCCTTTTCTTTTGAAGCAAGGCAGCATGGCAAGAAGGCTTGCGACGCTGCCCTGTGCCAAAAGATTTGTAAATGAGGCCCTTAGCTTTCTTGGTTCATGCTGCAGTCTTAATTAACATGGCACAACAAAGTACGCCCATAGCAGATATACCATGGAGAGTTCATGAAAACTTACTGAAAGGCACAGCTGCCCATGGCAATCTAGAAAAAGATAGAAGAAATTATTTAAAAGAGAATAATACATTGGAAATAAAGATTGACACAACTTGGAATTCATTAAAATCAATTGTAGGGAATGTCCATCTTTAGAGTGGTGTATCCCCAGATTTGTGTCTTTACTGTTTTTGCTGGCTGTAGAACTCGGTGCACTTTACACCTGCAAACAAGTGTTAAACTGACTGCGCTTCTCCTTCCAACATAATAAAATCGGTACACTTCCAAATGCCATATTTAGTTTACCTATAAGCCCCTAGTTTATGGTACAAACTCTACCCAGGGGCAGTAAGGTAAATTTCACTAGTAAACTGCAACACATATTGTGTCATCCACTACAGTGATAGTTCAAACATGGCATCAAGCTGAACATTGTAGCTTCACTGTAGCAGGGTACAACTGCAATTCAAAATATCAAAATAAACCCGTTATACATGTCAAAGTCACCACATATAGGCCTTATATCCCACAAGATAGGGTTCCTGATATTTAAAAGTAGAACAAGAAGAAATTAAATGCTAACATCCTTACACTGACTAGCATCCAAAAGCTATTTTTCACTGTGGCAGGCCTAGCTGTCCTATGCAGAAAACGACAGAACAAAATAAAATCCTAATATTCTATCTCAAGAATGGGACTAGTTAGAAAAATAATTAAATACCTATTGTTAATAGTTATTAAAATCCACTTCAATGATGAAGTAAGATTTTCAATTCCCACCTACTAGCTTGTGACAGGCATAAATGTGGATTCTCCAAGCACACACTTCAGAACACTGTTTGACCTGAGGGAAACCAGAAGAGGATTGTACCGGATTGAACCTGATTGAACCTGCTGCATGTGACTTGAGAGGAGCCCTGAAGGATTGGACCTGCTCCCTCTTGTACCAAGGACAAAGAAGTCGAATCCAAAGGTCATAAGGCTGATCTACTGTTCAAGGTATGGGGATATAACAAGCAAAAAGAGGCCTTTCCTTCATCTGCCTAGCAGACCAGTGGCATCTCGACCTGGACTTGACCTTGCTGTTACCTCAGCCAGACACCCTGCAAATCTTTCAGTGCCTCCCTGAGGTCCTGTGGGGACTTTAGAAGTGAATTTCTCTAGTAAAGTGGGACTTAAGGGACTATGTTAAAAGGTCAAATCTTTAATCAGAAGGAACCTGGTTAGTATTTCTGACCTGCACTCCATCACATCCAGCCTCAAATTGCATCTAGGCCATGGTCTACCACGACTATTGACTATCAATTGAACTTTGCCCTTCCTGGTGCTGTCCCTATGTAAAGGTTTAGACAAGTCATACCTTGGGTTTCTCTTAGTGTTGTCATTTCTGTGTCATTTTGTTTATTACATTTTACTCTATTTTTCTAATTCAGTTTGTGATTTTTATTGTTTTGCATTTTGACTTGATTACAATTTTGGTACTGTAAAAAAACTTTACACATTTCCCTAAGTTAAGCCTGTTTGCTCTATGTCATAGCTTCCAGGGTGTTGAACTCAGGTGAATTTAGTGGTTTTAAGGGTTCACCCTGACAAGGTTTGGGATTATTCCTTGAGGTCGGTAATAACCTGCCCCAATTAATAATCATATATCTTACTGCAGTCATAAGAGGCCAATAGGTCTCAGGCCCCACAAGATTGAATAAGATATGAGCTGAATCACGTTGCTGTCTGGAA
The DNA here is from genome assembly GCF_031143425.1 of Pleurodeles waltl. NCBI lineage: Eukaryota > Metazoa > Chordata > Amphibia > Caudata > Salamandridae > Pleurodeles > Pleurodeles waltl. The sequence goes on from NC_090440.1 coordinate 1,090,290,047, forward strand.
TTACAATAAAGAAAATAGAACGATGACCTAAAGCAACTACTGATATTAAAGTTTAGGGGAGAATTGTTGGACTAGACCCTCTCCTTCCTTCACCCCTCCTGTTTTCTGAAATGTGTGGTTTTTTACATCAGGACTCTGTGCATGTTACACTGCTTCTAAGGTTTAAAGTGCTTGCAGTGTCTCCCTAAAACATAGTAAATTTGCCCTACACCTGAAAATCACATCTAATGTCAATAAAAGTCCCTAGTATATGGGTCTACAGGTACCCAGGCCTGTAGATTAAATAGTACTAGTGGGCCTGCACCACTCATTGTGCCACTCACTAAAGTAACACTTAAAAACATGTGTCAGGCCTGACATTGAAGCCTGTAGTGCAGTTTTAAAATGCCAATTTTACCTACCAAATAAACCTTTTGACAAGCCAAGCCCTTCCTTTTATTATTAATACATATAATTCACACCTAAGGTTGACCCTAAAAAGCCCATAGTGTAGGGAGCATTACGCTTAAAAAAATATGATGTGTTTTTAAGTCTTACCTGTTCTGCTAGTAAAAAACTTAATTTTTCACAACTGTAAGACCTACCTCTCCCATAGGACAACTTTTGAATACCTTAAAATATTAAATAAGTGCTATCCTTTAATTGGGGGTAGGAAGAAATGTCATATTTCGACTCAAATGAATTGTAATTTAAAATCCTCTATAATGGTAAAGGCAGATGTTAGATGGCAATTTTGAAAATGCAACTGTGTACATGGAAGTTTACACAAAGTGATGAATGGAATGCTTAAACAATTCTCAGTCATTGGCACAGGCCACATCCCAATCCATGGTTATTTTGCAAACCATGCCACCTCAGTTTAGACCTAGTTATCTGCAAATCAGTCTTGACCCTGCCCCAATGGGAACAGTTCATCCGGAACTGCTAGGCAAGGTCCTCCCAGAAGGGGAACACAAGCATCCCAGGACAGGTTTTGCACTTGTTATGGGCTCTCCATCCAGGTATAGCTTAGTTCCACAAGTTTGACGATATTCTGGTTATTGTCACAATTCAATATGTTCTCATCCTTTCCTAATAAAGGAGCTGGAGGCACCTTAGGAAGACAAGGGATTCAAACTCAATTTATAAATATCTTGAATGACATCTCAAGATGTCAGATATCAGCACTGAAGACAGCATTGCCTTTTCATTTCACACCCACAACTTCACAGGTGATTCAGATTAATTATACGACAGTACTGGTAGACATACAGAAAGACTTAGGCCCGTATTTATACTCCGTTTGCGCCGAATTTGCGTCGTTTTTTTCGACGCAAATTCGACGCTAAACTAACGCCAACTAACGCCATATTTATACTATGGCGTTAGAGGCGTCTAGCGCCAAAGTTCCCGGAATGTGCGTCATTTTTTAGCGTGAACCCCTTCCTTGCGTTAATGATATGCAAGGGAGGCGTTCCCGTCTTAAAAAATGACTCCCAGGCCTTTACGTGGTATTTATACTCTCGGGCAAAAGAGACGCCCGGGAGTGGGCGTGGCTAAAAACGGCGCATTTGCGCCGCTTTTTAACGCCTGGGTCAGGCATGGCGTTAAGGGACAAGTGGGCTCAAAATGAGCCCAGAGGTGCTCTCCCCTGCCCCCAGGGACCCCCCTGCCACCCTTGCCCACCCCAGGAGGACACCCAAGGACGGAGGGACCCATCCCATGGACATTAAGGTAAGTTCAGGTAAGTATTTATTTTTTTATTTTTTGTGGCATAGGGGGGCCTGATTTGTGCCCCCCTACATGCCACTATGCCCAATGACCATGCTCAGGGGACAGAAGTCCCCTGGGCATGGCCATTGGGCAAGGGGGCATGACTCCTATCTTTACAATGATAGGAGTCATGTTGATGGGGGATGGGCGTCGAAAAAAAATGGCGCAAGTCGGGTTACGACGATTTTTTCGACGTAACCTGACTTGCCCCATTTTAAGACGCCCATACGCCATTTTCCCCCTACGCCGGCGCTGTCTGGTCTACGTGGTTTTTTCCCACGCAAACCAGGCAGCGCCGGTCTGATTGCGCCGTCTAACGCCATTCCATAAATACGGCGCCCGCATGGCGCTTCAGAATGGCGTTAGACGGCGCAAAATTTTTTGACGCTAAACTGCGTTAGCGCAGTTTAGCGTCAAAAAGTATAAATATGGGCCTTAGGGTCATATTTACAAGCCCCTAGAGCACCTTGAGCCACCCTAGCCTATTTTGTTTTACGTTAAGGCGTCGGTAAGGAGGTCTTTCTCCCACGCCATGTTTACAAAGTGGAGCAATGCTTGCATTGCACCACTTTGTAAACCCTTGCGCCACATTATGCCTGTGCCAGGCATAATGTTTGCAAGGAGGCAGTCCCAGGCCTGAAAAAATGGCGCAGTGAAATTTACAACATCTGACTTTGCCATTTTTTCAATTTTTTCATTAATTTTTAATGTCTGCTAAGAGCAGTCATTAAAATGAAGCACCCATTTTAATCAATGGTCCTCCCTGTGCTTTGCTGCACTAGCATCAAAACTTTTGACGCTAGTGCAGCAAAGTGCCAAAATAGCCTTAAAAATGTTGACGCTATTGTCCAAACGGCCGATATGGTGCACAGTATTATAAATACGGCACAACCATGGTGCCGTTCAGTGGGGCAGGGACGACGCAAGAAAAGTGGCTCATCGGGATCTATGCATTACTTTATTGTAAATATGCTCCTTGCAATCTTGCATATAGGAAGGCTCCACTACCTAGGGAGACTGCCGACCGTTAAGGTGACAATCTTTCCCATTAGCATATTCTAATTTCAAACACATTTCTAACACATATTGTTTCCCAGTATGCTCACAGAGAGGGAAACAAATAGCAATAGCCGTATGTGCTGCCAGAAGGCCGTGCCACTAAATGAAGCAAACAGGATGACCCTGGGAAAAAGGATTGGTGTTATTGTCAAATCTAAGAAATAATGGAATGGAAAAAATAGCCATGGCACTGAAACGGAATTGAAGCTCTTCTAAAACTACAGCACATTATTTATTATTCAATTATTAACCGAATTTATAGATCTTACCCGCCTAATATACTTCAGAATTCTGCCAATCCTATCACCAGAATTGTCACAACTAATATGAACTAATTTCAGAACAAATTAAGAACTCTGTGCTGCACAGAACTGCTACTGCTACTGATAATAGTACCTTGTTTGTAAAGGTGGTCCAAGGGCAGGTTGTGGATGGCATATCCGTTACTCCCTATTTTTTCTCAGGAGCATTTTTAATTCCATTCTTTTCTGTCCCAACAACACTGTTCTTGTTCTTTTTTTGTTGAGTCCTGCCTCTACAGAGAGGTGGGTTCATGCAGTAGCCTATAATCAATGAATCTCAGAAAAACTGTTAACTAGAATAATGTACCCTTCCAACTGGTCCATAAACACCCCGGTTAAAGCAACATAAGGGCAGGAATAGGGCAAAAGCTATTTTTTGCAGGGTTATCCCCAAATGTTTTGCGTTCTTCCTCCTATTTTTTGTGACCTGTCTTTTTTGGCTTCAGGACTTTGGGCACTTTACCACTGCTAACCGCTGCTGAAGTGCATATGCTCCCTGTGTAAATTGTGTTGGAAATTGGTTGGTCTGTGATTGGCATATTTGATTTACTAATAAGTCTGTAGTAAAGTGCACTATGTGTGCCAAGGGCCTGTAAATCAAATGCTACTAGTGGGTCTGCAGCACTGATTGTGCCACCCACATGAGTAGCCCTGTAAACATGCCTCAGACCTGCCACTGTAGTGTCTGTGTGTGCAGTTTTAAACTGCCATTTCGACTTGGCAAGCACCCCCCCCCCCTTGCCAGGCCCAAACCTTCCTTTTTGCCCCATGTAAGTCATCCCTAAAGTGGGCCCAAGGCAGCCTAAAGGGCAGGGTGCAGTGTATTTCAAAGGTAGGACATGCACTAGTGTGTTTTACATGTCCGGATAGTGAAATACTGCTAAATTAGTTTTTCACTATTGCAAGGTCTAGCCCTCTCATAGGGTGACAAGGGGATTGCCTCGAAATATCTGTTAAGTGAAACTTCCCATTAGGAGGAGATAGAGATATAGAGTATGGGGTCCCTGAACTCATAATTTAAAAATACATTTTTTGATGAAGTTAGTTTGAATTGTAAGTTAGAAAATGCCACTTTTAGAAAGTGGGCACTTTCTTGCTTAACCATTCTGTGCCTCTGCCTGTCTGCTGAAAGCACATCTGGGTCATGATGACAATTGGGCTGTTTCTGTATTCATTCAAGGCAGTCACACAAAGGAGCTGAACTGTGCCCTGCATATCCCGATGGCTCATCACCAGGCTGATAGGACTTTCAGAGCTAGAGTGGTAGGAGGAGCTGACACTTGCACCTGAATAGGGCTGTGCCTGTCCTCACCCAAAACAGTCTGTCACCCCTTGCAGTTGTCTGGGGCCAGGGCAGGGAATAGCAGGGTCTTGTGCATTGCAAAGGCTTCTCTTTGAAGTTTGCCTACTTCAAAGACAGAAATGGATATAAGTACTAGACCTCTGATACCACATAGTTATAACACTTCTATATTGAGGACATTCTGTCAGGAAGAAGAACTGGATGATGTACAAGGGACTGCCACTGTGCCTATTGTTTTGTTGTGCTGGCGTCCTGCTTGCTGCTTCTTTCCTGGGAGTGAAAGGATTAGACTTTGCTTTCTACATCCTGCTTTCCACGGTTCTCCAAGGGCTTAAGCTGGACTTGCCTTCTATTAAAAGTCTCAGGGCCATCAAAGATTTCTCCTGCCAGTGCCTGGGCTCTCTTGCTGAGGGTCCAGACTTGCCAAGTGGTGCCAAATTCAGTGCCTGGGCCCTTGGAAGTGAGCTCTGGTGCAATCAAGAGGAAACTAAGCACATTGACTCCAGAGCGACTTGAAAAGCAGCGCCACTCTCTGACTCTGCGCTTCTGCCTGCACCAGAGCCGTGGTCCCCCCGGAGTGCAACCACTGCGACCTGTAAGACAGGTTCAACTTCGTCCCAGCACCTCTGAAGTCCTGTCACAGCATGAGTTCTGAGTGCCGTGTCACCATCTGTGACACCCGACTCCCTCGTAGAACCTGTGGCCCTGTGGTGTGATCGTGACACTGCAAAGTCAACACTTTGCATCTTGGCCTGCGGGATTCATCTATCCTGCCTTGTCATAAGGAACCAACGCCCCACCACTGACGCTCCACCACCTCCCCTGCAACCATAAAGAACTGACGCCTCACCTCCCCTCCCTAGCAGTAAGGAACCAACGCCTCACCTCCCCTGTAGAAGTAAGGAACCGATTCCGCACGGGCTCTAGCAACACCTCACCTCCCCTACTCCATGCAACATCTTTGTTTCCTCATCGTTTTCCAAGGTACTGTACCCGGGGTCCGTGTGACTCCGTGACTGGCCCGCACTCCCTTGGGAGTAGCGTCAGACTGTTAGAAGAGACTCCGTCAAAATGCTGGGATAGCCTCAGTTGGAGCAATTGTGTTTCTAAGCCCTATACTAAGATTTAGGTGGTCATTACAACCCTGGCTGACGGTGTTAAAGTGGCGGTAAGACAGCCAACAGGCCGGCGGTAAACAATTTGCAATTACGACCGTGGCTGAAACCGGCAACAAAGACAGCCACTTTAACACTCCGACTGCCACGGCGGTACAAACAAACAGCGCGGCGGTCACCGCCAACAGACAGGCGGGAGACAATGTACCGCCCACACTATTATGACAGGCCAATCCGCCACCTTTTCCGGGGCGAATTCATCGCAGATAAAAACATGGCGGAAGCAGGAATTTCAAAGGGAAAATGCTCACCTCTACATACCCCACGAGGAACGACGACACCACGGACCCGGAACTCCAAATTCTACCTGCGATAGTCTTCCTGCTCCTCTACCAGGAGCACGAACGCCGGCGGCGAAGACCACAGTGAGTACTGCACCTACGACACAGGGGAGGGGGGAGGGAAAAAACAGGGACACACACACGCAACACGCAACACCCCCACCCTCACCCACTACAACACACACACTAATGCATATTAATACATCACAGTTACACCCCCAACCCTCCCGGAAGAATGCAAAGACAATAGAAAATGAGTGTAACCATTGTAATATATTAAAATCAAGTAGGCAAAAATATATGTATACACCACTTACAAAATATATACCAAGCATAGTAGTCCAGGTAGTGCTCCAATTAAGTCCGTGGAACATTGGGCCCACACGGTATGGGCGAGGCCCACACAAGATCCCTGACCATGACGGAGAGAACACTGCAGGGGCCTCAGAGAGGAGCTAAACAGGCACCTCAGGGGGAGGGAAAGGGGGGCACCTCAGCCGCTTGAGTGCACAACACCAAATCCACAAGGGGGCCACATGCCCACTGTTACATCCTGGGGAGTGCAAAGCCACTGTCTCTCAAGTCTTATAAGTGGGTGGGTTGCCCACTGTTCCATCCTGGGGAGTGCAAAGCCACAGTCTCTCAAGTCTCTACAGTGGGTGGGTTGCCCACTGATCAATCCTGGGGAGCGCAAAGCCACAGTCTCTCAAGTCTCTACAGTGGGTGGGTTGCCCACTGTTCAATCCTGGGGAGTGCAAAGCCACAGTCTCTCAAGTCTCTACAGTGGGTGGGTTGCCCCCTGTTCAATCCTGGGGAGTGCAAAGCCACAGTCTCTCAAGTCTCACAAGTGGGTGGTCTGCCCACTGTTCAGTCCTGGGGAGTGCAAAGCCACAGTCTCTCCAGTCTCTACAGTGGATGGGTTACCCACTGTTCAATCCTGGGGAGTGCAAAGCCACAGTCTCTCAAATCTCACCAGTGGGTGGTATGGCCACTGTTCAATCCTGGGGAGTGCAACGCCACAGTCTCTCAAGTGGATAACAGTCTCCACTGGTTCTGGAGGGGGCATGGTGCCCAGAGTGCCTCATCCTGCTAAGGACAGAGGTAGTGGATGGATCTCTCCACTAGTTCTGGAGGGGGAATGGTGCCCAGAGTGCTTCATCCTTCTAAGGACAGAGGTAGTGGATAGATCTCTCCACTGGTTCTGGAGGGGGCATGGGGCCCAGAGTGCTTCATCCTGCTAAGGACAGAGGTAGTGGATGGATCTCTCCACTGGTTCTGGAGGGGGCATGGTACCCAGAGTGCTTATTCTGCCTGTGACGGACTCAGTAGCGTCAGTGCCCTTGGCGCTCATGGGCCAGCGGTTCTTGAGGCGGCGGTGCCCTGTTCAGCGGTGCTTGAGGCGGCGGTGCCCTGTTCAGCGGTGCTTGAGACGGCAGTGCCCTGTTCAGCGGTGCTTGAGATGGCGGTGCCCTGTTCAGCGGTGCTTGAGGCGGCGGTGCCCTTTCAGCAGTGCTTGAGGCGGCAGTGCCATGTTCAGCGGTGCCTGAGACGGCGGTCTCCATTGCAGGGACTCAGCTGCTGACGGTCCTTCATGGCCCAGCGGGGCTTGTGCTGGCGGTCCTTCATGGCCCAGCGGGGCTTGTGCTGGGGGTCCTTCATGGCCCAGCGGGCCTTTTGCTGGCGGTCCTTCATGACCCAGCGGGGCTTTTGCGGGCGGTCCTTTATGGCCCAGCGGGGCTTTTGCTCGCGGTGGCCTCCTGGGCAGCTGAGCTTGTGCTGGCGGTGGCCTCCTGGGCAGCTGGGCTTGTGCTGGTGGTGGCCTCCTGGGCAGCTGGGCTTGTGCTGGTGGGGGCCTCCTGGGCAGCAGGGCTTGTGCTGGCGGTGGCCTCCTGGGCAGCTGGGCTTGTGCTGGCGGGGGCTTCCTGGGCAGCGGGGATGATGGCGGTCTTCTCCACCGTGCTGCTCTTCCCAGACCTGCAGTGTTTCTTGTGGCCCTTCCCCACCTTGGAAGGTGTCACAGCTGACTCCACACTCCCACCGGGACCCCTGGGAGCGGCTTTGGTGGCTGGAGTCTTCCCCCTCTCTCGCCGGGCACTGGCCAACTTCTGATGCTTCACAGATGGGGGACTGTCTGTGCTGTGGCTCTGTGACACACTGGCTGCCCTGGTGGCCGGTGCACTCCAGATTCCGGTGACTACAGGCACCACTGGTCCCGGAGATGTTGTGGCTGAGGTGCTAGGTTGGGACCTGGAGTGTCGGGCCCTAGGAGACGGACGGGGTGGGGTAGGTGTGGGAAAGAGGTCAAGGTTGGACAGTAAAAGTTTTTTGTAGACACTGGGACGGGTAGCTGGAGGGGGTTTGGGAGTGGAGGAAGAGGTTGTGGTTGTAGGAGGTGTTCATTTGCTGATTTTGGGTGAAGGTGCATGCGCTGGAGGCTGTCGTGAGGTGGATGGGTGCTGGGTTGGTGTGTGCCTGCATTTGTGTATCTTCGGAGGGGGCGTCACAGACACACTGGGAGAGGACACAGGGGATGTGTGAATGGTAGTGGGGGTGGTGACTGCACGTGAGCGGGGTGTGGTGGTGGGTCTCCTGGAGAGGGACGTAGTGGCTGTAGAGGTAGTGCATGCAGGTGTGAGTGTAGACGAGACAGGGAGAGAAGAGGGAGACGAGGAGGAGGGGGACACAGTGGAGGCAGTGGATGTTGGTGTGTCTGCATGTGTCTGATGCTTGCGTGAGTGCCTGTGGGATGTGTGGTGCTTATGTTTGGCTGAGCTTCCCTTGTGTGTTGACGTGTGTGCATGCTGGTCTGTAGGTGTGCTTGGGAAAGGCTGAGGTACAGGGGATTGGGTCTGGGTGGAGGAAGTTGGAGGGAGGAGGCTAGACACACGGACAATGGCTGCCATCAGTGCTGAGGCCAGAGTCTGAAAAGCTTGCTGAAGGGCCGCATGACCAGAAAGAATGCCCTCCAGAAATGCATTTGTTTGTTGCAACTGCCTTTCTACACCCTGGATGGCATTCAAAATGGTAGACTGCCCAACAGTGAGGGACCTGAGGAGGTCAATGGCCTCCTAACTGAGGGCAGCAGGGTTGACTGTGGCAGGGCCTGAGGTGCCTGGGGCGAAGGTGATGCCCACCCTCCTGGGTGAGCGGGCACGGGTCGAAGGCTGAGGGGCTGCTGGGAGCACGGTGCTGGAAGGGGGGGGTGGCGGCTGTACCTGTAGATGGGGGGGCACAGATGTTGCCGCCACCACAAGGGAGCTCCCATCAGAGGATGAGTCCGTGCCACTGGTCTCAGCTCCTGTCTCCGCCGTGGAGCTCCCCTCGCCCTCTGTCCCACTGGTGAACTCCGATTCCGTAGTGTGGCCCTCCATGGGCATGTGGGATACAGCTCCCTCGTGCTCTGGTGCCACTGCTCCTCTGCCTGGTGATGCTAATGCACACAAGAACAGGGAGACCACAAAAAGGGGGGGGGCCGACAGAAGAAAGACATGTTGAGTGCATGCATTACCGTTACCGTTGGCGGACACGACAGACGCAGAAGCCCCCTACACTACGCCGCGCTCTTGGGCTCCACTGTTCAATTCCTGGGAAATGGCCTACAAGGCTGTGGACGACATCTGCACACATAGATGATACAGGGGCATGACTAGGTGTACTTGGCACTCTACAGAAGTGGGGTGGGGTGCCACATGGCCTGCCTCATGGAGGGACCTTTCCTACGGAACTCGCCCTGGCCTAGGGAAACCCACAGCCCACCTCCCCCACCCAGACCCCTCCACTGCGCACAAAGTCAGTAGAAAGCGAGTGTACTCACCCCCTTGTGGCTGCTGTGATGCCCTCAAGCGCCCATCCAACTCCGGGTACACCACTGCCAGGATCCTGAACATCAGGGGGGTCATGGTGCGACAGGCACCCCTCCCACATTGGGAGGCCATCCCCAGCTGAGCCTCCACCATCTTCTTTCTCCAGCGGCGAATGTCCTCCCATCTTTTCCGGCAGTGGATGCTCCGTCTGTGGTAGACCCCCAGGGTCCGGACGTCCTTGGCGATGGCACGCCAAATATCTTTTTTCTGGTGGGCGCTGACCTACATGATTTGTACAGGGAGAAGAGAAACTTATTACCAACTGCACCGTCAAAGTGATTGGCCCCCATCCCTACCCTTGCCATGTGGCACATGCACTCACCGTCGTTTCATGCACGCCTAAATCTACCCCCCCATCTTTCATCCACCCCACTCCACACAGGCATTGCCCATACAGCATGCTTGCAGTGTACTTACCTGTTTGTCTGGAGGACCGTAGAGTAGCGTATACTGGGGGAGGACCCCATCCACGAGTTTCTCCAACTCCTCCGATGTGAAGGCAGGGGCCCTTTCCCCAGACACTCGAGCCATTGTCTCTTCCAGACCGAGGTCACAGCAGCACTTGCAGTGTAGGTCCTCTCCTGTCGAAGATCAGGTATCGAGTGATTGAACAGATAGAAAATGGCGGTCACGTCCGCGGCGGTGCGTACCGTCACCGCCAGCGTACATCATCATAGGGTCCAATGTTAACCAATGCAGCATTGCGCCGCGGTCTTCGACCGCCTACCGCGATGGTGTACAACGCCAGCGCAGTTACCTCACATCCCATTGTCCCAGTTTAGAGGTCAGGCAGCCGCCATTTCAGGGGCCCACATGGCTTCATTTTCAACTGCGTCACACATACCTAGGCCTAGACTCAACACACATACAGGCCACTTTTTAGATTATGAATGGTGTTCTGTGTAAGCTGTGGGTACGAACCTCTGAGTTGGTTGACTCTGTGCTCGCTGTTGTCCTTCATAGGCACCGTCCGCAGGGACATGTGAGGAGATGGCGGCATCCTCCGGTGTACCGACCGTTGGTGGACCTGTCGACAATGGAGGAAAGACACGTGATAATCACCTACAGGCTTGACCGTGCCACAATCCAGGAACTGTGTACCCAGCTGGAGCCAGACCCGATGTCAGCTATCCGCCATCCCACAGGAATCCCCCCTCAAGTGCAGGTGCTGTCAGTGCTCCATTTCCTAGCAAGTGGGTCATTTCAAACAACAGTGGCCATAGCATCAGGGATGTCCCAGCCTATGTTTTCCAACGTGTTGTCCAGAGTGTTGTCTGCCCTGCTGAAACACATGCGGAGCTACATCGTTTTCCCTCATGTTGAGGATTTGCCTACAGTGAAAGGTGACTTCTATGCCCTGGGACATATCCCCAACATCATAGGTGCCATTGATAAGACACATGTGGCTTTGGTCCCCCCCCCACAGGAGTGAACAGGTGTACAGAATCCGGAAGAATTATCATTCGATGAATGTACAGATGGTATGTTTGGCAGACCAGTACATCTCCCATGTGAATGCCATGTTCCCTGGCTCAGTGCATGATGCTTACATCCTGCGGAATAGCAGCATCCCTTAAGTGATGGGACAACTCCAGAGGCACCGTGTGTGTCTATTAGGTGAGCACCTGGAAGCAAGTCAGTGGGAATGGTTGTCTGGGGATATCCCTCCAGGTTAGTGTGTGTCTAACAGTTGTCCCTCGCCACTTGCAGGTGACTCTGGTTACCCCAACCTGTCATGGCTACTGACCCCAGTGAGGAATCCCAGGACAAGGGCAGAGGAACGCTACAATGAGGCCCATGGGCGAACTAGGAGGGTGATCGAACGCACCTTCGGCCTCCTGAAGGCGAGGTTCAGGTGCCTCCATATGACAGGTGGATCCCTATTCTACTCACCAAAGAAGGTGTGCCAGATCATCTTGGCCTGCTGTATGCTTCACAACTTGGCTTTGCGACGACAGGTGCCCTTTCTGCAGGAGGATGGTCCAGATGGCGGTGTTGTTGCAGCTGTGGAGCCTGTGGACAGTGAAGATGAGGAAGCAGAGGAAGAAGGCATGGACAACAGGGACTCAGTGATCCAGCAATATTTCCAATGAGACACAGGTAAGAATACAAACCTGCCTACTACATGTACTTAAACACTACTACCTCTCTACTGTCTGTCATTTTCACTCAGTGTATGGCCACTGAGTTGTCACTTTCCCTTATGATTTCACAGATGTGGGTCCCACTGTGTGGCATCTGCTTTGTTTCCTCATGGACTAGAGCTGTGTGACATAGGTATGTTGCCATTACAAATGAAGAAGCTTTTTGCCACAGTTATTGCTAATACAGTATTCTGAAATCACAGACAGACACCAGATTGTTTTGTGATTTAAGGGGGTTTATTTTAGTGCTCATAATTGGAGGGGGTAGCAAAATGGTGTGGGTTGATGGCGGAGGAATGTCCATGGCAGAGTCCAGTCTATTAGTCTCACAGGTGCATTGCCCATATGGGCATAGGAAGTGGAGCTGGGGCAGTTTAAGGATGGACACGGTGACAAAGTGGGACAGTGGAATGACAATCAGGGTGGTCTCGTTTCTTGGCGGGGGTCTTGGCATCGTTCTCTATTTTGTTCCTGGATCTCAGGGACCGTTTGCGAGGTGGTTTTCTCTCTGCAGGGGGTGGGGTGCTGGTGTGGTGGTCCTGTGGCGGTGCCTCCTGTCCACTAGCGTCGGCGGAGGTGGTGGGCAGTTCATTGTATAGGCTAGTGTCAGGGGCCCCTTGTAGTGCCACAGTGTCCCTCCTGGTGTTGAGGACTTCCTTCAGCACCCCTACGATGTTGCCCAGGGTGGAATTGATGGGCCCGCTGGGTGGGTACTGTGCTGGTGTTTCCAGAGGGGGGAAGCTCTGTAGTGGCTTGTTACTGTGTGATGGGAACCGACTGTCCCGAGGTCCCCGACGGGCCGGGCTGGTCATCTAGATCCAGTTGGACAGAGGTGCTGTCTTCACTGAGGACCTCTTCTGTTGGTGGTGTGGACATGTGTGGACCCTCCTGTCCGTTGACGTTGGGTAGGGTCCTGCAGGGGTATAAAGGCATGATTATTGCATCTGTGTGTGTCAAGGTGTGCAATGGGTGGGTGACCGTGTACCCCAGTGCTTGCATTCCTGTGTGGGACCATGTGTGATGGTGGTTTAAGGGGGTGTATGGGTATGTGCAGTGGGCATGCTTTAGTGATGGGTGTCCATGCTTTGTTTTTGCATGCAGGGCCTTGTGTTGGGATGTGTGGTTTGTGATAGCGGGACATTGGTGAGGAGTAGGAGTGATGGGGGTGAGGGCGAGGGTGGGGGTAGGTGATAGCATACAGGTGGGTGGGAGATGAAGTAGTTAAAGTTTTGCCTTACCAGAGTCCATTCCTCCACCTACTCCTGCGAGGCCCTCAGGATGCAGAATCGCCAAGACCTGCTCCTCCCATGTTGTTAGTTGTGGGGGGGAGGTGGGGGTCCGACGCCAGTCCGCTGAACCGCCAGGTGGTGTCTGGAGACAACGGAACGCACCTTCCCCCATAGGCTGTTCCACCTCTTCCTGATGTCCTCCCGATTTCTTGGGTGTTGTCCCACTGCGTTGACCCTGTCCACTATTCTTCGCCATAGCTCCATCTTCCTTGCAATTGAGGTGTGCTGCACCTGTGATCCGAATAGATGTACCTCTACCTGGACGATTTCCTCCACCATGACCCTGAGCTCCTCCTCCGAGAACCTGGGGTGTCTTTGCCGTGCCATGGGGTGGTGTAGATGATGTGTGGGGTGGTGTGTGTGGTGATAAGTGTGCTGATATGTAGTGGGGTGTTGTGTGAGGTGCGTGGAAGTTATGTGGGTGATGGTGTTGTGTGCCTGTGGATGCTAGTGTTGTTGATGGTGGTGTCTCTCTCTGGCTTACTTTCGTGATTTGTTGTTGTAAGGGTTTGTGGGTGATTTGGGTGTGTGTTTTATAGTGCATTGAGTGTGTGGGAGTGGTGTGTGTATGTGTATCAGGTGTCTGTATTTTGAATTGTCCAATGTGGCTGTGTTTTGGAGATGTGTGTGTATTTTGAGCGTGGCAGTGTGTACCGCCAATGGAATACCGCGGTTGAAAGACCGCCATGTGGATTCGTGTGTCGTGATAGTGTGGGTGTATTTCTGTTGGCGTGACGGTGGAGGTTTTGTTATCACCAGTTTATCACTGACCTTTGGTGTGGCGGACTTGTGTGGGAGTCTGAATTTTGGCAGATTCCGAGCTGTGGGTCATAATATCTGTGGCGGAATTCCGCTGCCGCGGCGGTGTGTTGGCTGTCTTCTGCACGGCGGTAAGCGGCTTCTACCACCAATGTTGTAATGACCCGCTTAATCTTTGACATTTTGCATCCTTACTTGTGTAGGTTGGATTTTTGTCATTTTGGTCTTCATTTAATCAGATAAATATTGGCTATTTTTGTACACTAGAGAGGTGTACGTTTGTGGTGTTTTCACTGTTTTAATGTGCATGTGTACAAATACTTTACACATTGCCTCTGAGATAAGCCTAACTGCATGAGACAAGCTATCAAGGGGGTGAGCAAGGGTTATCTTAGCTGTGTGACTCCCGTGCCCTGATTGGAGTGAGGGTCCCTACTTGGACAGGGTGCAAACCACTGCCAACTAGAGGCCCCACTTCTAACAAGTACACTTGAGAGGATTACAAGATTTAACAAATTAAAATCAGTATTTAATTCTGTGGACTTCAGTTCCTTGTTAGAAGGAATTAACAGCCAAAATGTGGATGAAGTTTGGTGTTCGACTAACTACAGTAGACAAGCCACTAAGTGCTACAAGCTAGATGTACTAAACTTAGGGCCTTATTTACAAGAACTGATGCACTATTGGGTTGCAACAGCGATGTGTCAAAAATACTTGTGCTGCGGCAAGAAAGATTACAATGCCATGGATGTGTCATAATTACAATACAGTGCACCATGGGGTAGGGTCCTAGGATGTGCCATAGACGCAACCGAGAGAAGGATGCCACAACGCATCCACTCAAAAAGTGACGCATTGCTGAAGCTGTTGTCAGAAGTTATGCAACTTCAGCAATGCATCAAAATCTGAGCGATGAGTCAGTACAGATTGACACAAGGAGCCTACTGTGGAGGACCAATGGACAAGACTGTAAAATGGTGGAATATCATCTTCTACACTTTTACATTGGCCCAGGATATAAGAGGTAATGTAGGCAGTAGTGCTATGTGTCACATTACAGTTGACATAGTATAATTATGTGTATGTAGAGATCTGAGTATGTGTGACATAGTGAGTGACAGTGTAATGTAAGTAAATACAAATATATATTGGAATGTGAAGTGGCAATACATGTTTCATCTACCTTACGTGTGTACATACCCTTTGTCCTTTTCAGTACACAGACTTGGTCTTAGGGACCCCTTCCTCCATGGAGAAGTGACAATCCTGGCCTGTCCTTTACAAAAAGTACACAACGTCACTTTGCCTTTCTGCAGTGGATGTTGAAATCATTGGTGTCAAGGTTCGAGCTTGGCCAAGGGGACCTACAACATGATTGTCACATGTGTAGCCCAACTGCCAGTAGAGAGGATGTGACATACAGACATATTCTGGTTTGTAAGATGACTTCAGCTTGTTAAACTTCTATTGAAAAGCCACTGGCCCGTATTTATACTTCGTTTGCGCCGAATTTGCGTCGTTTTTTTCGACGCAAATTCGGCGCAAAACTAACGCCATATTTATACTTTGGCGTTAGACGCGTCTAGCGCCAAAGTATGGGCAAATAGCGTCATTTTTTTGCGTGAACGCATTCCTTGCGTTAATGAGATGCAAGGAAGGCGTTCCCGTCTAAAAAAATGACGGCGACGCAAATGCGTCGTATTTATACTCCCGGGCAAAAATCACGCCCGGGAGTGGGCGGGGCAAAAAACCCCGCATTTGCGCCACTTTTTAACGCCTGGGTCAGGGTAGGCGTTAAGGGGCCTGTGGGCTCAAAATGAGCCCACAGGTGCCCTCCCCTGCCCCCAGGGACCCCCCCTGCCACCCTTGCCCACCCCAGGAGGACCCCCAAGGATGGAGGGACCCATCCCAGTGAAGTACAGGTAAGTTCAGGTAAGTATAAATTTGAATTTTTTTAAATTTTTTTTGGTGGCATAGGGGGGCCTTATTTGTGCCCCCCTACATGCCACTATGCCCAATGACCATGCCCAGGGGACACAAGTCCCCTGGGCATGGCCATTGGGCAAGGGGGCATGACTCCTGTCTTTACTAAGACAGGAGTCATTTAAATGGCGTCTGGGCGTCGCAAAAAAATGGCGCAAATCGGGTTGAGGCGATTTTTTTGCCTCAACCTGACTTGCCCCATTTTAAGACGCCCTAACGCCATTTTCCCCCTACGCCGGCGCTGCCTGGTCTACGTGGTTTTTTTCCACGCACACCAGGCAGCGCCGGTCCGCTTGCGCCGGCTAACGCCATTCCATAAATACGGCGCCCGCATGGCGCTTCTGAATGGCGTTAGACGGCGCTAAATTTTTTGACGCTAAACTGCGTTAGCGCAGTTTAGCGTCAAAAAGTATAAATATGGGCCACTGTGTCATTTCCCAGGCCTGAGTGAAGGAGAAACATTTGAGGCTAAAAGTGTTGCATCTCAAAGATGCTTCACACACTGGTAAACTTGTAAATATCACTGCGTCAGTCCTCAGTGAGTTTTCACGAAGGAACGCCCACCCTGCATACATCATAAACTGTGTGGCGTAGCCAGATCCAGCACAGGTATTTTTTTACGCAGACCGTCAAAAACTGATGCAGTGGGTTGAATGTTTTCTTTTGTAAATATGGGGCAACATGGAGCATAGAATGAGCCACAGTGCATCAAAAAAATTACACAGCGGGTCTAGCACCTTGTAAATATGCCCCTTAGTACCAAGAACAAAGCATAGTGCATGCATTGCATTAAACATGTTAGAAACTGCAATTGTGAAAAATCAAAACTATAAAATGTGTTAACCTACCTAATGTACCACCATTATATACGCTGACGATTTAAGCATTGTTTGATAATTATTAAAAAATGCAAGTTGAACACTACATCTGGTATTCTGAGCATGACAAACAATATTCCCTATGAAGGATACAGCAGTACTTAAATAATGTGCACACATATTAATTCAGACATTATCGACCATGTTATATTACTACAGAAAGTTTAAACATAAAAAATAAGTAATTAGTGAGACCTTTTTCATCATGGAATCCATACCTTGTAGATAACAAAATCTCTTGCAACTGCATATCTTTTGTTATGATGGGCAGAAGGGTGTGTCTTCTTAGTCAGAGTATCATCCGCATGGTGATGAGCAGTTAGCCATTTGTTAACATATGACAATAGTTTCCAAAGAGACAGAGAAGGGCCCATGAGATTTATGAACATTAGTGAAGAAAGACATGTGATACCAAGACAGTTTTCCAAGGGGGACATCATCAGGTTCATGGTGCTCAAACCACTGTAACAGTCACTTAAGTCACTAGTAGAGCTTTCAGTGCTCTCAAAACAGATTGCAGTTATTCTGGTATCCTATCCCCACTACTGCCTTTGTCTCTGAAATCTTGTGATATGAGTTTATCAATAAGAAATAATCTCCTAATAGGTTGTGCAGTTTCTCAATGTTGTTTGGTCACCTGTGTAAACTGATAACATCTACCTTAATTTTACCTGGCCACATGATTCATTACTGCTGACTAGTCCTCCTTTAAATAAGCCACCTTCAGTGACTTGTTTAGCTTCCTTTCTGTCTCCCAGGGAACTCCTTAAGTTCTTATTTGCCCTTAATGCATGATTGATAAGCTGGTAAGCTTGCGTCAGTGTTACTTCACGTTTGCAGTGCTTCTGAAAGTGTCCCAAGACAGCATCAGCAATACCGGCTATATTCAGGGCACAAATCTGCTGATGTTAGTATTTTAATCAGCCCTTCGAAAGTAGAAAGATGTTTCACATCACGAGAAGTGCTTAAGCTTGACAGAAAAAAAAAAACATTTGTGAATGGTAGGATTCTCATAATGTTCAAACTGCTCTTTTGCTAGAAGCAATCCACCAAATTGAAAATACTCCCCCAATTTTGAGAATTGCAATTTCAAGCTCTTTTGTACATTCAGAGAGTTCTCACTGATCTTTGGCAAACTGGGGTCCCTCCTCTGTCTCTTTGGTATCCATTGACATATGTTAACAATTGGCTGACTACTCATCGACATGCAACTTTTCAAAAAATTACATGAGGTACTTAAGGCATGGCAAGGTATCACTGATTCTGATACACTGAGATCAGTCAGGTGGCATAGGCTCTGCCATTATGCAATATGTGAGTATTTTGAACATAGCCGCTCTAAAACAGCAGTGTTTCTCTTAAGCATTTCAAAGGCACCATCACTGCACACCCCATCGTATTTTCCACAAGGCACTTGTTACAAAGTCCTTGTTTCATACATGCCAAGATTTTGAAATAAGAAAGAGGGAGATTTTGAAAAACAATTCAGAGGACATAATTTTCCCTGTTGACATACATTAAAGCAATGGCAATTTCAGGCAGGCAGCAGCTAACATAAAACCATTTCTTTCTTAGAAAATTGGGAGTCTCCCATCTGAATCAGGTCTGTCGGCATGCATAATGTTTCTCAAGAGATTTCAAAAGTAAGAGTTAATGCACTCAGCATTCCCCAGTCAACTCAACCAAGTCAAGGAAAAAAGTGAGGGTTTCTGTTCAACTGGCAGCTCACCCTCGAATCAGTACCACCAGAATACCCACACAAAGAATGGACCAAAAATTTCACAGCAAAAGGTATCAGCTCCACATCAAAATAAGTGTAAGATACCAGGTGACAAGGATCCGAAGAAAATGCTGATAAGGTTAACTCCAGTTAGCTCCAGGTCACTTAGAAGATAAGGAACAGGGTGGCTAAGGCAAGTGTATGGGTTCAGAAACAAAAAGACAAACATTCTTTCTGCTCACCTAGCGTGCAGTGAATTTTGATCTTCAGCTTATGGGCACACTGCATTCTAGGAGAACTGTAGGGCAGACATTTGTCTACATTCTACCTGCTTATTTGTTCCAGTCTTCTGGTACTGGGCATGTTGGGAAAAAGCACAGGGACAAAGCAAAGTAGGCTTGAAATAGTTTTCCAGCCTTGCTACGGCCTTTTCTGTGATTCTATAGCTGTGCTGGAACTGAAATACTTTATTCCTGAACCCATAAATTGGTGGTCAAAGGGAGGGGAGTCACAACAGGCGAAGTCATGAAAAGCAGTCCGAAGGTCACCTTATATGTTTTTTTAAGAAAAAGCTCTGCCACAAAAAAATTGGCAACAAAGAGAAATGTGATAGTAAATCTCTTCTGGCCTAATTGGTTGCAAAGGATGCATTTTAAAATATCGTATGGGGTTGAGGCACCTGCTGCAGAGATTTCCATGTGCCTATATAATCTCAGGGAAGAATAATAGTGGCAAAATAACTCTGGTGGATAATGCATTTCCTGGAATGATCTGTGTTTTGTGTATTACCAGTTTTGATTCATAAAACAGCATTTTGCAGCCTCAGCTTCTCTGAGCCCTAAACAGCCCAGTGAGCCAGGACAAAGAAGGTGGTAAGAAAACATACCTTGTGCTGGGTACTTTGAATCTTTATAACTGCTCTTATCCTCTACCTGTGACTGTTTAAATGTATCTCCTGGTTTCTGTGCAATTTGTACTTTTAAAACTGCAGTTTTCTTCTACCTGATTTTCACCTGTACTGTGCTAAGGCCTCTAGATGCAATCCCCCTCCCAATCCCATTTTTTAACAAGCTAAAAAGGCAAAATACAAATCTAAGCCTAGCCAGAGCGTGTTTATGAGACTGCTTAGTCTTTTTTGTGTTTCCGAAAGTGTCAGGAAGGCATTTTTGGCTAGAAAAAGTCTTTTGTTTAAGTATGCTAAAATTAGTATCTTTGTGACTTCAAATGTGGGTTACATATGAACTACAAAGTGTGGATTGAGCCTGTTTGTAACCAAAGAGAGTCTGACCTCTGGAGCACCTCCCTGCCCTTCTTTACTGATTGCCCTCAAGCTTCTAAGCAGCCCTGAGCCCTCCCCTCACACTTGCACGGGCCCTTAAGTTTGTAGAAGGAACTCCAAGACAGACACCTCCACTTTGTAGCACCAGCTTTTCTGAGCCCTAAATAGCCCAGTGAGCAAGGGAAAGGAGGTTGTAAAAACACAGGGTTGTGCTATGTACTTTGAAACTTTGAAACTGCTCTTTTCCTCTACCTTTGACTATTTAAAGTTATTTCTTGGCTTTTGTGCAATGTGTACTCTAAAACTGCTGTTTCTTTTCCCCATGACTTTCAATTTCTCTCCTGGTTTTCTCCTATAATGCCTGAAGGCCTATAAAAGGCAATACCCTCCCAACCCCCTTTTTTAACAAGCTAAAAAGGCAGAATAAACCTCTAAGTCTAACTAGAGTGTATGTAAGAGACTGCTTAATAGGTTTTGTGGTTTAAATTGTGTTTGGAAAAGTTTATCTAGCTGGCATTTGTTGCAAGAAAGGGAGATTTGTTTAAGTTTAAGTGCGCGAAAAGCAATATTTTAGTGCCTTTAGATTTGGATCTTACCTGCAGGGTTGAACAGGAACTACAAAGTGTGGGTTTAGCCTGTCTTTATTCAAGGAGATTCTAACTTTAGGAGCAACTTCCTGCCCCCTGCACATCAATTTGTGCTTTATTGATTGGCCCTCAAGCTTTTAGGCACCCCTGAGGTCTCCCCCCACCCCTGTCCATCCCTTCTCACACACCCCATACGCTCTCCATCACACATCACCATCCCCATTGACACTCAACTTCCACTCACCAAAAGTACTTTATATTCTAATCATTCACAGAAAATCACTACCAAAATATCTCATTTTACTGCTCCACAAAAACAAACACAACACACACACCAGCACACCAAAATCTCTCACACACACAAGTTCACATTATATTCCTTCACAAAATAGAAAAAAAACACAGACTCCCACCCTCATGACTTCAAAAATAATACAGATCCTAAATCATCTTCACTCCAAAATCATCTATCTTCACCAACACCTGCCACAAATAACCCCAACACAACAACACTTATTCACCTGCCTCTCATCTATTTCACAATGTAAAGTCTTATGACATGGCCTACATGCACCCTCACCACCTCTCACCCATACATTTTCCACCCTGAACAAAATATACTGCATGGCACTCTTCACAACTTTGCATCTCCATCTCTATTATACAATAAGACTACTCTGTAAATACATCAGAGCTCAATAACTCAGTCTAAACCACCATATCCACCACCTTCATGTGCAGAAACAACAAAATGCCTTCTAAGCCTGCAAGACAAGGATTAACTCTGACCATACGTAAGATATTTTACTGGTCATACTGAAAGTACTGATGAGCCAAAGGGAGGAGTGTCTGGCCTTGGGTGAGAACTTCCTGTCTGCTACCAACAAGGCCTGCTAAAAATTGGGATGCCCAGTCATTAGTTTACCTCTAGTGGTCCGGGATAGCAGCCTAGCTGAAGATCATCATAAACAATCTTCATTTACTTATCAGGGAACCCAGGCTGGTAAGCCTTAAGTGCTTTGTAAGGCCACTCATGAAAAGAATGTTTTTCATCAAGATAGCCATGTTTACTTATTAAGAAGTCTCTTCACAATTTTCCCCTTTCCTTCTACGGTCAATACCCTGCCAAATGAGTTGGACTCTGAAATGGCACCATTTGCTATTTTTAGATGAACAGCTCGATTATCATCCGAACCTGCTGCATTGGTCAAAAATGGAAATAATTAAAAGAATGGCAATAAAAGGAAGAAAGAAGGGATAAAAACTGCCTGGAAAAAAGGATAAGTGGCGGATATCGAAAGAAAAGGCAAGGAAAATTAGGTTCCAGGAATTGGGAACCTCAGGATTCTCTCCCTCAAAGGACGAGATCGAGCAGATTCCTACGCAAGGACAAGGCATGTCACGATCCTCATGTTGTGAAGTCATCAGTGGAGAGGGGACTCCTCATCCAGGGCTGTTGGCTCAAAATCGGCCCCTGCGGACACCGCATGTCTTGAATTTATTGCACTTTTTGACTCTGATTTAACTTCGAATCGCTCATTTTAATATCTTTTTTTTAGATATTGATGATTTAAAATTCATAGAAAGCAAAGATATTTCATTTGTCTATTGGGAAATAATTCAGTGACAGCTGTTTTAGTGTAAAAGGTCATTTATTAGGACAGGATTGCATAAGTAACATAACCATTAACTTTCAAATGTAACCATAACTTTAATAACGCCCTCCCATTAACATCTCCTCGCTCATCCTTCTCCTTCAAACCCTTATCTCATTTCCATTCCCCTACGCGCTCCCCTTTTCCTTTCATGCCCCATTTGGTTCGTGCGTACCCCCACTCAGAGCCTTCACCTGCTTGTTTATTCCCTGGAAGGGTGGCCAAGCCCACATCTGACTCACCACCCTCCCCCATCTACTGCTCGCTCACCCCTGCAACATGCCCTAACTGACAACTTCCCTCCCCCCCTTGCTATTCGACTCTAACTTCCGTCCTTCCAATCGCTCTTCCAATTGCCGGGTGGGTGGGAGGCCAAATTAAAACGAGCGATGGGAGTGCGGAAAGAGGCCGGTCCCTCCACCCCCAAACCCTTTTATTCCCTCCCCCTAGACCCACCTCCACTTACCTTTTCCCCAATCCCTGTCCCTCGCCGTCACTTCCTTCCCGAAATGACCCGCGAGAAGACTAGAGCGTTGCTCTTGCTTCCCGCTGGCCCCTCCATTTAGCGCATATCCCAGGAGTAGTGAAGACAGGAGTCTGGTTTTATTCTGAAATTGTTGCAAATCTGATTTTACATAATTGTGAACAGTTGCACTGTAGAGGCATAGATGTGATTCTTTTATGGAAAGACACGTCCTCCCCTTTTTGCCTCTCCAGTTCTACAGCTGC
Organism: Pleurodeles waltl; assembly: GCF_031143425.1. NCBI lineage: Eukaryota > Metazoa > Chordata > Amphibia > Caudata > Salamandridae > Pleurodeles > Pleurodeles waltl. The sequence goes on from NC_090440.1 coordinate 1,090,312,805, forward strand.
ATGGAGGTGGGCTAAGCCCTATGTGCGATCCAGTAACATCTACTTTGAAAAATCTCAATGTGTTTTATTTAAATGTAGAAAGATCTGTAAAATATGTGCAGCTAGTCAATACTGTTCCCCCCTCCCCTTGGGTAAAGAATGAACAGGAGAAATGGAGTTGGCTAGCTGGAGCCTAAAATAGTACCTGGGCAATGGGATGTGCATCACATACTGGCCATTAGCAATAATTTCAGAGTGGTTTCCTGGAATGTAGCTGGAACTGATAATCAAACAGAAAAATTGGATCCTTTATGCTCTCTACATGCTGAGTTAATCTGCATCTAGAAGACCTGGTTTACAGCTGTTTTTGAATGCCAGGGCTATACTGCGATGTGTCAAAAATGCGCAGCCCTCTAAGAAAGGATTCGCAAAAGGGGGAATCACCATTCTTTTTAGTAATAAGCTAAAATGGGAAGACAATTGTTTTACAGTCCCTTCCAATTTCTATCAGATATTCAAAGTCAATCCTTATATTGAAGGTGGTAGGACAGTTCCACTGTTAGTGGTGAATGTATATATACCCTCAGATAAGTGTTATAACAAATTCATAATAGACATGTTTAATTTGATCTCATCGATTGAGTGGAATGAGGCAGAATGTGAGGTGCTGTTAGTGAGTGACTTAAACTGTAAAGTCTCTATAATCAATCTGTTTCTTTATTTTGTGATGCAGAGGGAATCCACGTTCGATATATCTTCTCTATTGTTCACATCAAGTATTAGAACTGATAAAAGGGGATATACCATTTTAAAATGTATGGGGGAATCTGGGTATGTAATTTTAAATGGGAGATTCACTAGTTCAATTCACACATAAATCCCTGTGAGGAGGTTCTATCATTGACTACTTTATTGCTTTTTATTCTATAGCTCAATCTGCTGAGGATCTGATAGTACTAGATACATCGCATAGGGATCATAAGATTCTTATCCTTTCATTAAAGCTGAACCTGCCGGCTGTAGAGGGCTGGAAATTTAATGGCCTAGAGACAAATTTTATTAGGATTTCAGGCAGAATCCATTGGTCCCTTTTAAAAAGAATTAATCTAAAACCTGTCTGGAAAGAGCTATACTGTACATTGCTGATTGGAGTAGGAACCTCCTCTGTTGTTTTTCTGAGTTTATAGGCAAAATAGTACATGGTAGCCAGATAAGGCGCCTCAGGCCATCTCAGAAGATAAGGCCATCAGTGATGCTGTTGAATAAGGAAATCAATAGGTTAACAAGACTACAGTTTGTGTCGGTTACAAAGGAAAGGGGTAGAATAATCTTGCTACTAAAGAGGAGGAGAGGGGTGTTAAAGCAGGTAGAAGAAAAGAGAATGTTGAGCAGAGATGTATTACCTTGAGAGAAGCTGCTGTGTCAAAAAATGCTCACAAATATTGGGCGAATGTTTCTGAATGCTGTGGGTCACATAAATCCTCATTCGCTTCTTCTATAGCTGAGGCACAGTTGAGAGATTATATACTTTCCCTATAGGCGGAAAATCTGGATATCAAACCAAACGAAATGGCCATCCGTCTTGATTGCAATGCTGATACCAATAGTTATGGCTCATCTACAGTGGGAAAGATTGAAGCGTTTATAGGGTCCCTGTGGGTTTCAGGAGCAATGGGCCCAATGGGGTTCCTATCTCAGTGATTAAACAGGAATTAGCATTTTGGACAAATATTCTACATCCCTTATTTCAGTTCCACTACCTAAAAGGTATAGTACCGGTCTCATGGGTTGGCAGCATTATAGTCCCTCTATATAAGAAGGGTGATAGATCTTCCTCAGCAAGCTATCATCAAGGTGCCCTACTGGACGCTGTTGATAAGGTTTTTGTTAAAAGTTAATGAGAGCATCTAAAGATTTGGGTTGAGAGAAATTCAATCCTTCTTTTGGAACAGGCTGGCTTCAAGAAGGGTCATATTACTTTAGAAAATATCTCAGTGATGCAGTTGCTAAATTAAAAATATGTAAAAAGTAGGGGCGGTGTTGTCTATGCTGCATTTATAGACTTTTCAACAGCCTTCAACAGGGTTGATGGCTTGATCCTGTGGAGGAAGCTAACTAATTTAGGCATTCCAGCTAATCTGTTACATTTGATTATGGTCTTGCATTCCGGCACATGGTGGAAAGTACTGTTAGGCAGAGACTGGGGATTGTCAACTGAATAGTCAACAAAAATGGGTTAAAGGAGGGGTGGCTATTGGCCCCTTGCTTTTCTCTCTGTAGATTTATGATTTGCCTGCCGCATTAATGAAAAGTTATGATTTTGCGCCCCATATTGGAGGGCATCCGGTGTCTTGTTTATTGTTCGCAGATGACATTGTAGTTTTTGAACTCACCCCGAAAGGATTGAATAATCGCCTGGTAGCTCTTAGTCGTTATGTTGACCAGCATCATCTGAAAATAAATGCCATGAAATCACAAGTAGTATGCTTTTTAGAAAAAAACCATAAAAAATAAACTTCTCATGATTTGTGGGCTACCAGAAGATTGAGCGAGTAAAATCTTACAGCTTTCTGGGGAAAATTATGATTAGTTCCCTCAGTGACTCTGAGGACATATATAGTAATGTGGGTAAGGCTTGTTCAGAAGCACAGGGGTTAGGTGCATTTTACAAGGCCATCGGCAGGCAACACTTTGCTCATTTACTGTCAGTTTTCCAAGCACAGATCTCCTAGTACTTTGTTGTACACAATAAAATGTACAAATGTAGCAGTCTGGGGTTTCTTAGACAAAACGGAAGGGCAAATTCAAAGGCGCTTGGCTCTCTGCAATACCTTGGCATCTACTGCAGACCTAAGGCTGGAGTTTGGTACCAAAAGTTCTTTTGTTCAGGGTTCAGAAGGGGTGGTTCGGAGGGCCTTCTACCTATTTCACAGTGATGAATCTTCATTAAGGCACCTTACTTCCAAAGATGTTTTTGTAACATTGAGAGAGAAATCTCAGGCACATATTTATAATTTTTTTTGCACCGCATTTGCGTTATTTTTTAACGTAAAAGCAGCACAAACTTACAAAATATAATTGTCATTTGTAAGTTTGTGCCTCTTTTACATAAAAAAAGACGCAAATGTGGCACAAAAAAGTATAAATAGGGGCCACGGCTTTTTAGAAATTATAAACATGCTCTCAAATTGTTAGAGTTAGATTTTGATTCAACTCTTCTATCGCCTCTTCAGTTTAACATGAGTTTAAAGGAGGTCACAATGCACAAATGTTATCAGATAGATCTGTAGCTTTGTAGCCAAAAGAGGAGATTTGACAAAAACACAGCTCTATATATCTTGGAAGCTCCCGCAGGGGGTGAGGCATCTATTTATTTTATTGAGACGAATATACTGCTGCTAAAGGGCTTAACCCACAAATGATATGGCACTTCGAATGTGTGCGATTTGTGTCAAGTGGATGTTCAAGATCTCAAGCACTTTTAATTGCTTTCCCTCTTTGTTGCCACTGAGGAAAAATGGCTAAAACCCCTCTTTTTAAAATTCAGTGTAGGTTCAACAAGTAGAGCTCTTGAACTGTTCTTTAAGACCCCAAATGAAATGTCCTGTTATCAGATTTGTACATTTTTTAACGCTTTTTAAAAAAAATTCTACTGATTATTTTATAGAGTATGTGGGTTTATAAAAGGATGTATTTTTCATACAAACCACTTTACAGAGTCTGTCTGATCGTATTTTGATACACTGTATATGAAATGTATTGCAACAAAGCCTTGAAAGTTGGCATAGGGATGCACTTAATACATAATCTATTTTATAGAGTTTGACAGATCGTACATTGCTGCACTTTATTTGTAAGGTAGCACACATTTTAATCAATTGAGTATGCACTTATGTTGTTTTGTTATATATTGATATGTTTTATGTGGATCTCCTAGGAAATCATAAATAAACTTGAACTACATCGAATGATCCACAAACCCACACACATTTCTGGGCACATCCTAGATGTCATTTTTGTAACCCCAGATCTAGCTACCTTCCAGAGGATTACTCCAGTCACACGGTCAGACCTCCATCTGGTAGCTTTCCAACACAAAACACAACAAATTACCATACCTAAGGCCATCTTACATGCATCCACCTATCGACCATGGAACAAACTCAATTTTGAACACTTAGAAACACAACTAACGTCCCATATAGATCTAGACAAAATAAATTCCATTAAAAAACTTTAGGAGTGTCTCCAGGAAGTGTTTGATATCCTAATACCACTAACAACAACCAAACAGGACAAAAGAAAGCACGCACAGTGGAATAATGACAAACTATAAAGGATGAAACATCAAATTTTAAAGTTGCAACACACCTGACTCAAAACAAATAGTAATCAGGACAAACTACACCTACAGAAACCCAAAAGAATATACAAGTCAACAATCAAAAAAGTTAAAAAATGGTACTATTCAGACAGAATTTGAAATGAAAAATGTGCAAATAAAGAATTCCATTACATTCTCACTGAATTTCATAAACCTAGATGTACGGAAGGAACTCATCTCCAGACTCAATAATTTAGTAACAAACTGGAAAAATATTACAAAATCAAAGAAAACATGTTGAACACCTATTTAAAACAAAGGAAACCCACCAGCACCGAACCATTTTCACCAATCCCCTCCAATGGTAGGCTAACCCAGCCTCTGCATTCCTTCAAACAACTATCACAAAGTGAACTTATGGATGTGGTTGAAGCAAGCAAGCCAGGCGGCTGCCCTTCTGACCCTCGTCCAACACAAATCATCAGGAACATTCTTTTCACAACCCCTCCTGCCAGACCAGTAAGAAAAATCTTCAATAATTCTTTAACTCCAAGAATCTTAAAATTTAAAAAGGAATACATATGCTAATTATTAAAGAAAACAAACCTGGAACCTCATGACCCAAACAACTAGGGTAGGTCGCTCCCCCTGCCGCTGCAGCTCCACCAGCCCAGGCTCCTGACACCTCCCAGCAAGACCTGCTAAAAACAGTAAGTACTCCCCCCGCCCAGCCCCTCGCCCAGCCCCGCGCTACTCACCTCTCTTCTCCTGTACCTCTGTCTTCTGCCTTCCGCTCCCTCCTCCAACCTCTCTCCGCACCTCTGCTGTCCTTCTTCCCTTTGCTCTCTGCTCCTCTTCTGCAGCCCTCTTGCTGCGTGTTCTGCTCTTCCTCGGCCCCGCTCCTCTTCCTCACTGCGTTCTCTTCCTGCTTCTTTCTTCTTCCTTGGTCTTCATCTGTGTTCTTCATCTGTGTTCTTCATCTGTGTTCTTCTTTCTCCCCTGTACCCCGACCTGCGTGTTCTTTCTTCATCTGTGTTCTTCATCTGTGTTTCTTCTTTCTTCTCTGCACCCCGTCCTGCGTGTTCTTTCTTCTTTCTTCATCTGTGTTCTTCATCTGTGTTTCTTCTTTCTTCTCTGCACCCCGTCCTGCGTGTTCTTTCTTCTTTCTTCATTTGTGTTCTTCATCTGTGTTTCTTCTTTCTTCTCTGCACCCCGTCCTGCGTGTCCTTTCTTCTACCTTCATCTGTGTTCTTCATCTGTGTTCTTCATCTGTGTTTCTTCTTTCTTCTCTGCACCCCGTCCTGCGTGTTCTTCTCCTCCTCTGTTGTTTTCTCTGCGTGGTCCTTCTCTTCCTCCGTGGTCTCCTCCCATCTTCTGGACGCTTCCCCTCTGCTTCTCAGGTCTCTCCTCCTCTGCCTGACTCCTCTCCTTGACTCTTCTCTCTTCTCTCTGGACCCTTCTCCTCTTCTTCTTCACTCTTCTCTCTTCTCTCTTGACTTTTCTCTCTTCTGTTCTTGACTCTTCTCTTCTTCTTTACTCTTCTTCTTGACTCTTCCCTCTTCGGTTCTTGACTCTTCTCTTCTTCTTTACTCTTCTCCTCTTCTGTTTTTCCTTACTCCCCTCCACCTCTGTAACTCCCTCCTCCCCTATCTTTTCTCCCCTCCCTCTACCTGACCCCCCCACCCTCCGCTTTCCCGCCGCCACCTCCTGCTTGGCCCTGCCCCCCCGCTCCCATTCGTCGTCCCTCTCCCGCCCCCTGCACCCAGCTGACCCCTCCTCCCCCCTCCTCCCTTTTATGGCGGCCGCTGCACGGCAGAGTTAGCGACCCTTGACCCAAGGGTAGGTCGCTCCCCCTGCCGCTGCAGCTCCACCAGCCCAGGCTCCTGACACCTCCCAGCAAGACCTGCTAAAAACAGTAAGTATTCCCCCCGCCCAGCCCCTCGCCCAGCCCCTCGCTACTCACCTCTCTTCTCCTGTACCTCTGTCTTTTGTCTTCTGCCTTCCGCTCCCTCCTCCAACCTCTCTCCGCACCTCTGCTGTCCTTCTTCCCTTCGCTCTCTGCTCCTCTTCTGCAGCCCTCTTGCTGCGTGTTCTGCTCTTCCTCGGCCCGCTCCTCTTCCTCACTGCGTTCTCTTCCTGCTTCTTTCTTCTTCCTTGGTCTTCATCTGTGTTCTTTATCTGTGTTCTTCATCTGTGTTCTTCTTTCTCCCCTGCACCCGACCTGCGTGTTCTTTCTTCTTTCTTCATCTGTGTTCTTCATCAGTGTTTCTCCTTTCTTCTCTGCACCCCGTCCTGCGTGTTCTTTCTTCTTTCTTCATCTGTGTTCTTCATCTGTGTTCTTCTTTCTCCCCTGCACCCCGACCTGCGTGTTCTTTCTTCCTTCTTCATCTGTGTTCTTCATCTGTGTTTCTTCTTTCTTCTCTGCACCCCGTCCTGCGTGTTCTTTCTTCTTTCTTCATCTGTGTTCTTCATCTGTGTTTCTTCTTTCTTCTCTGCACCCCGTCCTGCGTGTCCTTTCTTCTACCTTCATCTGTGTTCTTCATCTGTGTTTCTTCTTTCTTCTCTGCACCCCGTCCTGCGTGTTCTTCTCCTCCTCTGTACTTTTCTCTGCGTGTTCCTTCTCTTCCTCCGTGGTCTCCTCCCATCTTCTGGACGCTTCCCCTCTGCTTCTCAGGTCTCTCCTCCTCTGCCTGACTCTTGTCCTTGACTCTTCTCTCTTCTCTCCGGACCCTTCTCCTCTTCTTCTTCACTCTTCTCTCTTCTCTCTTGACTCTTCTCTCTTCTGTTCTTGACTCTTCTCTTCTTCTTTACTCTTCTTCTTGACTCTTCCCTCTTCGGTTCTTGACTCTTCTCTTCTTCTTTACTCTTCTCCTCTTCTGTTTTTCCTTACTCCCCTCCACCTCTGTAACCCCCCTCCCCTATCTTTCCTCCCCTCCCCTCTACCTGACACCCCCACCCTCTGCTTTCCCGCCGCCACCTCCTTCTCGGCCCCGCCCCCTGCTCCCATTCGTCGCCCCCCTCCTGCCCCCCGCCCCCAGCTGACCCTTCCTCCCCCCCTCCTCCCTCTGATGGCGGCCGCTGCGCGGGAGAGTTAGCGACCCTTGACCCAAGGGTAGGTCGCTCCCCCTGCCGCTGCAGCTCTACCAGCCCAGGCTCCTGACACCTCCCAGCAAGACCTGCTAAAAACAGTAAGTACTCCCCCCGCCCAGCCCCTCGCCCAGCCCTGCGCTACTCACCTCTCTTCTCCTGTACATCTGTCTTCTGCCTTCCGCTCCCTCCTCCAACCTCTCTCCGCACCTCTGCTGTCCTTCTTCCCTTCGCTCTCTGCTCCTCTTCTGCAGCCCTCTTGCTGCATGTTCTGCTCTTCCTCGGCCCCGCTCCTCTTCCTCACCGCGTTCTCTTCCTGCTTCTTTCTTCTTCCTTGGTCTTCATCTGTGTTCTTCATCTGTGTTCTTCTTTCTCCCCTGCACCCCGACCTGCGTGTTCTTTCTTCTTTCTTCATCTGTGTTCTTCATCTGTGTTTCTTCTTTCTTCTCTGCACCCCGTCCTGCGTGTTCTTTCTTCTTTCTTCATCTGTGTTCTTCATCTGTGTTCTTCTTTCTCCCCTGCACCCCGACCTGCGTGTTCTTTCTTCTTTCTTCATCTGTGTTCTTCATCTGTGTTCTTCTTTCTCCCCTGCACCCCGACCTGCGTGTTCTTTCTTCTTTCTTCATCTGTGTTCTTCATCTGTGTTCTTCATCTGTGTTTCTTCTTTCTTCTCTGCACCCCGTCCTGCGTGTCCTTTCTTCTACCTTCATCTGTGTTCTTCATCTGTGTTTCTTCCTTCTTCTTTGCACCCCGTCCTGCGTGTTCTTTTCCTCCTCTGTACTTTTCTCTGCGTGTTCCTTCTCTTCCTCCGTGGTCTCCTCCCGTCTTCTGGACGCTTCCCCTCTGCTTCTCAGGTCTCTACTCCTCTGCCTGACTCCTCTCCTTGACTCTTCTCTCCGGACCCTTCTCCTCTTCGTCTTCACTCTTCTCTCTTCTCTCTTGACTTTTCTCTCTTCTGTTCTTGACTCTTCTCTTCTTCTTTACTCTTCTTCTTGACTCTTCCCTCTTCGGTTCTTGACTCTTCTCTTCTTCTTTACTCTTCTCCTCTTCTGTTTTTCCTTACTCCCCTCCACCTCTGTAACTCCCTCCTCCCCTATCTTTTCTCCCCTCCCCTCTACCTGACCCCCCCACCCTCCGCTTTCCCGCCGCCACCTCCTGCTTGGCCCTGCCCCCCCGCTCCCATTCGTCGTCCCTCTCCCGCCCCCTGCACCCAGCTGACCCCTCCTCCCCCCTCCTCCCTTTTATGGCGGCCGCTGCACGGCAGAGTTAGCGACCCTTGACCCAAGGGTAGGTCGCTCCCCCTGCCGCTGCAGCTCCACCAGCCCAGGCTCCTGACACCTCCCAGCAAGACCTGCTAAAAACAGTAAGTATTCCCCCCGCCCAGCCCCTCGCCCAGCCCCGCGCTACTCACCTCTCTTCTCCTGTACCTCTGTCTTTTGTCTTCTGCCTTCCGCTCCCTCCTCCAACCTCTCTCCGCACCTCTGCTGTCCTTCTTCCCTTCGCTCTCTGCTCCTCTTCTGCAGCCCTCTTGCTGCGTGTTCTGCTCTTCCTCGGCCCGCTCCTCTTCCTCACTGCGTTCTCTTCCTGCTTCTTTCTTCTTCCTTGGTCTTCATCTGTGTTCTTTATCTGTGTTCTTCATCTGTGTTCTTCTTTCTCCCCTGCACCCCGACCTGCGTGTTCTTTCTTCTTTCTTCATCTGTGTTCTTCATCAGTGTTTCTCCTTTCTTCTCTGCACCCCGTCCTGCGTGTTCTTTCTTCTTTCTTCATCTGTGTTCTTCATCTGTGTTCTTCTTTCTCCCCTGCACCCCGACCTGCGTGTTCTTTCTTCCTTCTTCATCTGTGTTCTTCATCTGTGTTTCTTCTTTCTTCTCTGCACCCCGTCCTGCGTGTTCTTTCTTCTTTCTTCATCTGTGTTCTTCATCTGTGTTTCTTCTTTCTTCTCTGCACCCCGTCCTGCGTGTCCTTTCTTCTACCTTCATCTGTGTTCTTCATCTGTGTTTCTTCTTTCTTCTCTGCACCCCGTCCTGCGTGTTCTTCTCCTCCTCTGTACTTTTCTCTGCATGTTCCTTCTCTTCCTCCGTGGTCTCCTCCCATCTTCTGGACGCTTCCCCTCTGCTTCTCAGGTCTCTCCTCCTCTGCCTGACTCTTGTCCTTGACTCTTCTCTCTTCTCTCCGGACCCTTCTCCTCTTCTTCTTCACTCTTCTCTCTTGACTCTTCTCTCTTCTGTTCTTGACTGTTCTCTTCTTCTTTACTCTTCTTCTTGACTCTTCCCTCTTCGGTTCTTGACTCTTCTCTTCTTCTTTACTCTTCTCCTCTTCTGTTTTTCCTTACTCCCCTCCACCTCTGTAACCCCCCTCCCCTATCTTTCCTCCCCTCCCCTCTACCTGACACCCCCACCCTCTGCTTTCCCGCCGCCACCTCCTTCTCGGCCCCGCCCCCTGCTCCCATTCGTCGCCCCCCTCCTGCCCCCGCCCCCAGCTGACCCCTCCTCCCCCCCTCCTCCCTCTGATGGCGGCCGCTGCGCGGGAGAGTTAGCGACCCTTGACCCAAGGGTAGGTCGCTCCCCCTGCCGCTGCAGCTCCACCAGCCCAGGCTCCTGACACCTCCCAGCAAGACCTGCTAAAAACAGTAAGTACTCCCCCCGCCCAGCCCCTCGCCCAGCCCTGCGCTACTCACCTCTCTTCTCCTGTACCTCTGTCTTCTGCCTTCCGCTCCCTCCTCCAACCTCTCTCCGCACCTCTGCTGTCCTTCTTCCCTTCGCTCTCTGCTCCTCTTCTGCAGCCCTCTTGCTGCATGTTCTGCTCTTCCTCGGCCCCGCTCCTCTTCCTCACCGCGTTCTCTTCCTGCTTCTTTCTTCTTCCTTGGTCCTCATCTGTGTTCTTCATCTGTGTTCTTCTTTCTCCCCTGCACCCCGACCTGCGTGTTCTTTCTTCTTTCTTCATCTGTGTTCTTCATCTGTGTTTCTTCTTTCTTCTCTGCACCCTGTCCTGCGTGTTCTTTCTTCTTTCTTCATCTGTGTTCTTCATCTGTGTTCTTCTTTCTCCCCTGCACCCCGACCTGCGTGTTCTTTCTTCTTTCTTCATCTGTGTTCTTCATCTGTGTTCTTCTTTCTCCCCTGCACCCCGACCTGCGTGTTCTTTCTTCTTTCTTCATCTGTGTTCTTCATCTGTGTTCTTCATCTGTGTTTCTTCTTTCTTCTCTGCACCCCGTCCTGCGTGTCCTTTCTTCTACCTTCATCTGTGTTCTTCATCTGTGTTCTTCATCTGTGTTTCTTCCTTCTTCTTTGCACCCCGTCCTGCGTGTTCTTCTCCTCCTCTGTACTTTTCTCTGCGTGTTCCTTCTCTTCCTCCGTGGTCTCCTCCCGTCTTCTGGACGCTTCCCCTCTGCTTCTCAGGTCTCTCCTCCTCTGCCTGACTCCTCTCCTTGACTCTTCTCTCTTCTCTCCGGACCCTTCTCCTCTTCGTCTTCACTCTTCTCTCTTCTCTCTTGACTTTTCTCTCTTCTGTTCTTGACTCTTCTCTTCTTCTTTACTCTTCTTCTTGACTCTTCCCTCTTCGGTTCTTGACTCTTCTCTTCTTCTTTACTCATCTCCTCTTCTGTTTTTCCTTATTCCCCTCCACCTCTGTAACCCCCCCTCCCCTATCCTTTCTCCCCTCCCCTCTACCTGACCCTCCCACCCTCCGCTTTCCCGCCGCCACCTCCTGCTCGGCACCGCCCCCGCTCCCATTCGTCGCCCCCCTCCCGCCCCCGCCCTCAGCTGACCCCTCCTCCCTCTTACGGCAGCCGCTGCGCGGCAGAGTTAGCGACCCTTGACCTAAGGGTAGGTCGCTCCCCCTGCCGCTGCAGCTCCACCAGCCCAGGCTCCTGACACCTCCCAGCAAGACCTGCTAAAAACAGTAAGTACTCCCCCCGCCCAGCCCCGCGCTACTCACCTCTCTTCTCCTGTACCTCTGTCTTCTGCCTTCAGCTCCCTCCTCCAACCTCTCTCCGCACCTCTGCTGTCCTTCTTCCCTTCGCTCTCTGCTCCTCTTCTGCAGCCCTCTTGCTAAGTGTTCTGCTCTTCCTCGGCCCCGCTCCTCTTCCTCACCGAGTTCTCTTCCTGCTTCTTTCTTCTTCCTTGGTCTTCATCTGTGTTCTTCATCTGTGTTCTTCATCTGTGTTCTTCTTTCTCCCCTGCACCCCGACCTGCGTGTTCTTTCTTCATCTGTGTTTCTTCTTTCTTCTCTGCACCCCGACCTGCGTGTTCTTTCTTCTTTCTTCATATGTGTTCTTCATCTGTGTTTCTCCTTTCTTCTCTATACCCCGTCCTGCGTGTTCTTTCTTCTTTCTTCATCTGTGTTCTTCATCTGTGTTCTTCTTTCTCCCCTGCACCCCGACCTGCGTGTTCTTTCTTCATCTGTGTCCTTCATCTGTGTTTCTTCTTTCTTCTCTGCACCCCGTCATGCGTGTTCTTTCTTCTTTCTTCATCTGTGTTCTACATCTGTGTTTCTTCTCTCTTCTCTGCACCCCGTCCTGCGTGTCCTTTCTTCTACCTTCATCTGTGTTCTTCATCTGTGTTTCTTCTTTCTTCTCTGCACCCCATTCTGCGTGTTCTTCTCCTCCTCTGTACTTTTCTCTGCGTGTTCCTTCTCTTCCTCCGTGGTCTCCTCCCATCTTCTGGACGCTTCCCCTCTGCTTCTCAGGTCTCTCCTCCTCTGCCTGACTCCTCTCCTTGACTCTTCTCTCTTCTCTCCGGACCCTTCTCCTCTTCTTCTTCACTCTTCTCTCTTCTCTCTTGACTCTTCTCTCTTCTGTTCTTGACTCTTCTCTTCTTCTTTACTCTTCTTCTTGACTCTTTCCTCTTCGGTTCTTGACTCTTCTCTTCTTCTTTACTCTTCTCCTCTTCTGTTTTTCCTTACTCCCCTCCACCTCGGAAACCCCCCTCCCCTATCTTTTCTCCCCTCCCCTCTACCTGACCCCCCCACCCTCCGCTTTCCCGCCGCCACCTCCTGCTCGGCCCCGCCCCCGCTCCCATTCGTCACCCCCCTCCTGCCCCCCGCCCCCAGCTGACCCCTCCTCCCCCCTCCCTCTTATGGCGGCCACTGCGCGGCAGAGTTAGCGACCCTTGACCCAAGGGTAGGTCGCTCCCCCTGCCGCTGCATCTCCACCAGCCCAGGCTCCTGACACCTCCCAGCAAGACCTGCTAAAAACAGTAAGTACTCCCCCCGCCCAGCCCCGCGCTACTCACCTCTCTTCTGCTGTACCTCTGTCTTCTGCCTTCCGCTCCCTCCTCCAACCTCTCTCAGCACCTCTGCTGTCCTTCTTCCCTTCGCTCTCTGCTCCTCTTCTGCAGCCCTCTTGCTGCGTGTTCTGCTCTTCCTCGGCCCGCTCCTCTTCCTCACCGCGTTCTCTTCCTGCTTCTTTCTTCTTCCTTGGTCTTCATCTGTGTTCTTCATTTGTGTTCTTCATCTGTGTTCTTCTTTCTCCCCTGCACCCGACCTGCGTGTTCTTTCTTCTTTCTTCATCTGTGTTCTTCATCTGTGTTTCTCCTTTCTTCTCTGCACCCCGTCCTGCGTGTTCTTTCTTCTTTCTTCATCTGTGTTCTTCTTTCTCCCCTGCACCCCGACCTGCGTGTTCTTTCTTCATCTGTGTTCTTCATCTGTGTTTCTTCTTTCTTCTCTGCACCCCGTCCTGCGTGTTCTTTCTTCTTTCTTCATCTGTGTTCTTCATCTGTGTTTCTTCTTTCTTCTCTGCACCCCGTCCTGCGTGTCCTTTCTTCTACCTTCATCTGTGTTCTTCATCTGTGTTCTTCATCTGTGTTTCTTCTTTCTTCTCTGCACCCCGTCCTGCGTGTTCTTCTCCTCCTCTGTACTTTTCTCTGCGTGTTCCTTCTCTTCCTCCGTGGTCTCCTCCCATCTTCTGGACGCTTCCCCTCTGCTTCTCAGGTCTCTCCTCCTCTGCCTGACTCCTCTCCTTGACTCTTCTCTCCGGACCCTTCTCCTCTTCTTCTTCACTCTTCTCTCTTCTCTCTTGACTCTTCTCTCTTCTCTTCTTCTTTACTCTTCTTCTTGACTCTTCCCTCTTCGGTTCTTGACTCTTCTCTTCTTCTTTACTCTTCTCCTCTTCTGTTTTTCCTTACTCCCCTCCACCTCTGTAACCCCCTCCCCTATCTTTTCTCCCCTCCCCTCTACCTGACCCCCCACCCTCCGCTTTCCCGCCACCAACTCCTGCTCGGCCCTGCCCCCCCACTCCCATTCGTCGCCCCCCTCCCGCCCCCGCCCCCAGCTGACCCCTCCTCCCTCTTATGGCGGCCGCTGCGCGGCAGAGTTAGCGACCCTTGACCCAAGGGTAGGTCGCTTCCCCTGCCGCTGCAGCTCCACCAGCCCAGGCTCCTGACACCTCCCAGCAAGACCTGCTAAAAACAGTAAGTACTCCCCCCGCCCAGCCCCTCGCCCAGCCCTGCGCTACTCACCTCTCTTCTCCTGTACCTCTGTCTTCTGCCTTCCGCTCCCTCCTCCAACCTCTCTCCGCACCTCTGCTGTCCTTCTTCCCTTCGCTCTCTGCTCCTCTTCTGCAGCCCTCTTGCTGCATGTTCTGCTCTTCCTCGGCCCCGCTCCTCTTCCTCACCGCGTTCTCTTCCTGCTTCTTTCTTCTTCCTTGGTCTTCATCTGTGTTCTTCATCTGTGTTCTTCTTTCTCCCCTGCACCCCGACCTGCGTGTTCTTTCTTCTTTCTTCATCTGTGTTCTTCATCTGTGTTTCTTCTTTCTTCTCTGCACCCCGTCCTGTGTGTTCTTTCTTCATCTGTGTTCTTCATCTGTGTTCTTCTTTCTCCCCTGCACCCCGACCTGCGTGTTCTTTCTTCTTTCTTCATCTGTGTTCTTCATCTGTGTTTCTTCTTTCTTCTCTGCACCCCGTCCTGCGTGTCCTTTCTTCTACCTTCATCTGTGTTCTTCATCTGTGTTCTTCATCTGTGTTTCTTCTTTCTTCTTTGCACCCCGTCCTGCGTGTTCTTCTCCTCCTCTGTACTTTTCTCTGCGTGTTCCTTCTCTTCCTCCGTGGTCTCCTCCCGTCTTCTGGACGCTTCCCCTCTGCTTCTCAGGTCTCTCCTCCTCTGCCTGACTCCTCTCCTTGACTCTTCTCTCTTCTCTCCGGACCCTTCTCCTCTTCTTCTTCACTCTTCTCTCTTCTCTCTTGACTCTTCTCTCTTCTGTTCTTGACTCTTCTCTTCTTCTTTAGTCTTCTTCTTGACTCTTCCCTCTTCGGTGCTTGACTCTTCTCTTCTTCTTTACTCTTCTCCTCTTCTGTTTTTCCTTACTCCCCTCCACCTCTGTAACCCCCCCTCCCCTATCTTTTCTCTCCTCCCCTCTACCTGACCCCCCCACCCTCCGCTTTCCCGCCGCCACCTCCTGATCGGCCCGCCCCCGCTCCCATTCGTCGCCCCCCTCTGCCGCCCCGCCCCAGGTGACCCCTCCTCCCTCTTATGGCAGCCGCTGCGCGGCAGAGTTAGCGACCCTTGACCGAAGGGTAGGTCGCTGCCCCTGCCACTGCAGCTCCACCAGCCCAGGCTCCTGACACCTCCCAGCAAGACCTGCTAAAAACAGTAAGTACTCCCCCCGCCCAGCCCCTCACCCAGCCCCGCGCTACTCACCTCTCTTCTCCTGTACCTCTGTCTTCTGCCTTCCGCTCCCTCCTCCAACCTCTCTCCGCACCTCTGCTGTCCTGCTTCCCTTCGCTCTCTGCTCCTCTTCTGCAGCCCTCTTGCTGCGTGTTCTGCTCTTCCTCAGCCCCGCTCCTCTTCCTCACCGTGTTATCTTCCTGCTTCTTTCTTCTTCCTTGGTCTTCATCTGTGTTCTTCATCTGTGTTCTTCTTTCTCCCCTGCACCCCGACCTGCGTGTTCTTTCTTCTTTCTTCATCTGTGTTCTTCATCTGTGTTTCTTCTTTCTTCTCTGCACCCCGTCCTGCGTGTTCTTTCTTCTTTCTTCATCTGTGCTCTTCATCTGTGTTTCTTCTTTCTTCTCTGCATCCCGTCCTGCGTGTCCTTTCTTCTACCTTCATCTGTTTTCTTCATCTGTGTTCTTCATCTGTGTTTCTTCTTTCTTCTCAGCACCCAGTCCTGCGTGTTCTTCTCCTCCTCTGTACTTTTCTCTGCGTGTTCCTTCTCTTCCTCCGTGGTCTCCTCCCATCTTCTGGACGCTTCCCCTCTGCTTCTCAGGTCTCTCCTCCTCTGCCTGACTCCTCTCCTTGACTCTTCTCTCTTCACTCCGGACCCTTCTCCTCTTCTTCTTCACTCTTCTCTCTTCTCTCTTGACTCTTCTCTCTTCTGTTCTTGACTCTTCTCTTCTTCTTCAATCTCTTACCTGACCCCCCCACCCTCCGCTTTCCCGCCGCCACCTCCTGCTCGGCCCCGCTCCCATTCGTCGCCCCCCTCCCGCCCCCAGCTGACCCCTCCTCCCTCCCTCCTCCCTCTTATGGCGGCCGCGCCGCTGGCGCGCCAAAGGCAAGCCCGTCTGCACCCGTCCGCGCCTGGACTCCCCAGCACTCCCAATCCCCACAGCACCGCTCCGACCCCAACACCCTCCACGCCCTCAACCCGGGGCGCTCCAGTATCTGCTTCCAAGCCAACCCTAAACGCACCCATGGACCCTTCGCATGCCTCACCTGCAAGCTCACCTTCCACCGCGAAACCACCCCGTCCGCCAGCCATCGCGCCAACAACCACCTCAAATGCATCCTGATCAACGCACACTCCGTCCACAAGCACGCTGTTGAACTATGGGACCTCCTGCACTCCACCGCACCGGACGTCGCCTTCATCACTGAGACCTGGATGAACACCTCTTCGGCCCCCGACATCGCCATAGCCATCCCCGACGGCTACAAGATCTCCAGGAGAGACCGCACCAACCAAGTAGGGGGAGGAATCGCCATCGTCTTCAAGGACTCCATCAACGTCGCCACCTCCACCGAAGACACCCCCCTCGCCGCCGAACACCTGCACTTCCAGATCCACACCGACCCCAGGACCACCCTCAGAGGAACTCTCATCTATAGACCCCCTGGACCACGCGCCCTCTTCAGCGACTCTATCACTGACTTCATCTCCCTGCATGCCCTTGCCTCGCCGGACTACATCCTCCTCGTGACCTCAACTTCCACCTGGAACAGAACAACGACCCCAACACCACCGTCCTGCTCGACAACCTCGCCAACCTCGGTCTCAAGCAACTGGTGAACACCCCCACCCACATCGCCGGACACACGCTCGACTCCATCTTCTCCGCCAGCAACCACGTATCCTTCAGCCACTCCTCCGTAATACACTGGACCGACCACAGATGTGTCCACTTCACCTTCCGACACGAGACTCGCCACCTCCGCACACAATCCATCCCACGCCGACATTGGAACAAAATCCCTGCGGAACAGCTTCTCTCCACTATCAGCGACAACCAACCCACCTTCTCCACCGACCCTAACGATGCAGCCCTCAGCCTCACGCATTGGATCACCAACTGCGCAGACAACCTCGCTCCCCTCAGACGCCTCCCAAGACAGACCAACACCAAAAAACCTCTCTGGTTCACAGACACCCTCAAGGAATCTGAAAAAACCAGCCGCACCCTCGAGAAAGCCTGGCGCAAGGACCACACCGCAGATAACATGTCTGCCCTCAAGAACGCTACCCGTGAACACCACCAACTGATCCGCGCCACCAAAAGAAATTCTTTCACAGACAGACTGGACAAGAACACTCACAACAGCAAAGAGCTCTTCAACATTGTCAAAGAGCTCTCCAACCCTAACGCCAACGCCATCACGCCCTCACAAGACCTCTGCAACTCCCTCGCCACCTTCTTCCATTGTCAGATCACCGACCTACACAACAGCTTCGGACACCAGACCCAGCCAACCACCACAGAACCTACAACCCCAGCCATCACCCTCAACGCCTGGACTCGCATCAACATGGAAGAGACCAAAGCCACCATGAACTCCATCCACTCCGGTGCCCCCTCGGGCCCCTGCCCACACTTCATCTTCAACAAGGCTGACGACATCATCGCCCCGCATCTCCAGACCATCATCAACAGCTCGTTTGCTTCTGCCACCTTCCCCGAGAGCTGGAAACACGCAGAAGTCAACGCCCTACTGGAAAAACCTACGGCGGACCCCAGCGACCTGAAGAACTTCCGCCCCATCTCGCTCCTCCCCTTCCCTGCCAAAGTCATAGAGAAGACCGTCAACAAGCAACTTACCAACTTCCTTGAAGAGAACAACCTACTCGACCCCTTTCAGTCCGGATTCCGAGCCAATCACAGCACAGAAACCGCCCTCATCTGTCACTGACGACATCAGAACTCTGATGGACAATGGAGAAACAGTCGCCCTCATCCTCCTCGACCTTTCGGCTGGCTTCGACACCGTCTGCCACCGAACTCTAATATCCCTCCTCCGCTCCACCGGGATCCAAGGACAGGCCCTGGACTGGAACACCTCCTTCCTCTCCAACCGCTCCCAAAGAGTCTACCTCCCACCTTTCCGCTCAGACCCCACCGAGATCATCTGCGGCGTCCCACAAGGCTCCTCTCTCAGCCCGACTCTCTTCAATGTCTACATGAGCCCCCTCACCGACATCGTACGCAAACACAACATCATCATCACCTCCTACGCAGACGACACTCAGCTGATACTTTCCCTCACCAAGGACCCCACCAGCGCCAAGACCAACCTGCAAGATGGAATGAAAGACGTTGCAGAATGGATGAAACTCAGCCGTCTGAAACTGAACTCAGACAAAACAGAAGTCCTCATCCTCGGAAACACCCTGTCCGCCTGGGACGACTCCTGGTGGCCCACGACCCTTGGCACCGCACCAACCCCCTCAGACCACGCACGCAACCTCGGATTCATCCTGGACCCACTTCTCACCATGACCAAACAAGTCAACGCCGTATCTTCCTCCTGCTTTCTCACCCTCCGCATGCTCCGAAAGATCTTCCGTTGGATCCCCGCCGACACCAGAAAGACCCACGCCCTCGTCATGAGCCGCCTGGACTACGGCAACACCTTATATGCAGGAACCACCGCTAAACTCCAGAAACGTCTGCAGCGAATTCAAAACGCCTCCGCCCGCCTCATCCTCGACATACCCCGCAACAGCCACATCTCCGCCCACCTGAGACACCTGCCATGGCTTCCCGTCAACAAAAGGATCACCTTCCGACTCCTCAGCCACGCACACAAAGCCCTCCACAACAAGGGACCCGAATACCTCAACCGTTGCCTCAGTTTCTACACACCCACCCGTCAACTTCGCTCCGCCAACCTCTCTCTCGCCGCCGTCCCTCGCATTCGCCGCACCACGGCAGGTGGGAAATCCTTCTCCTACCTGGCATCCAAGACATGGAATTCCCTCCCCACCAACCTCAGGACCACCCAGGACCACCTCGCATTCCGGAGGCAACTCAAGACCTGGCTCTTCGAGCAGCAGTAACCCCATCCCCCTAGCGCCTTGAGACCCTCACGGGTGAGTAGCGCGCTTTATAAATGTTTATGATTTGATTTGATTTGACTACAGACCGGTTACACATGGACCTTTCCTGGGCAAACATTCGCTCTGATGTCACAATTCACTGAAGATTACTCCTTACTTTCCCACTTTCAAACAGGACTTTGTCCAGGAAGAGGCACAGAATCTGCCCTCATCGCCATCTGGGATAACTTTAAAACATAGTAGACTAGAATGGGGTCACTGTATTACTCCTCTTGGACCTTTCAGCTGCCTTAGACACAGTTGACCGCCACTCTCTAAATCAAAGGCTCTACGAAGCTGGCATAGAGGAGACTTCTCTCAACTGGATCACATCCTACCTTCAAAACAAGAAAAATGTA
Source organism: Pleurodeles waltl (assembly GCF_031143425.1). NCBI lineage: Eukaryota > Metazoa > Chordata > Amphibia > Caudata > Salamandridae > Pleurodeles > Pleurodeles waltl. The sequence continues at coordinate 1,090,332,069 of NC_090440.1, forward strand.
ATCTATAATCTACCTTTCTCACCCAAACCATACTTCACAAAAGCAGGTGCTCTTCAAGGGTTTATCATCTCCCCCAATCTTTTCAACATTTGCATGAAGTCATTTCCAGCAATGATCAATGATTCTCCGCTCACATGCTAGAACTATCAGATGACTCACAATTACTTCTTAAACTGGAAGGCTCCAAAGACATTGGAAATTCAAAAATCTTCAGTTGCCCATGAAGCCACCTCAAATTGAATGCTTCCAAAACTGAAATACTCACATGTGGTGATTGGAAAAATTACGACCCTCTCCACGCCTGGGCTTAGGATGTGGTACTACCTCCTAATGTATCAGAGGAAGTAAAAAACCTCGCAATTACAATAGACTCCAAATTATCAATGACTGCCCAACTGGACAAGTTAGGAAGATTAACCTTCATTACTATGTAAACTCCTGCACCGGGGATTTTCACACAGGGTACAAGCTACTATCTCTCTTGTACTGTCTAAATTTGACTACGCCAATGGTCTCTAACATAGATCACCTTTAGCTACTATAAAAACACTACAATGAATTCAGAACTCTGGTGCCAGACTACTCCTACATATGAAGCCGCATCTTCCCTGCCTTCAGGGCCCTAAGATCAACGTTTAAGCTGCTTTGTATCACTCACAAAGCAATACTTGGTGCATGACCACTTTTCATCAGGAATAAAATCACCAAATGCATACTACAAAGGAACCCCTGCTTAAGATTGCTGCCTTGCCTCAAAACCCCAGCAGAAAAGAAACAAGGGGTGGCAAAGCCAACAGGTCTTGTCTATACAAGAGCTATTGGCTTTGGCAATGTGTTTTGCCATGTTGTACACCAGTGTGGCTGCTGTTCAGCATGGCTAAAAGTTAGTGGTGCAGAGTATCAGTGTGGAGTGGGGGAGTAGAGTGTTGTAGAGTGGATTTGCTGTAGTGTCATGGAACGGAGTAAGAGGAGTAGAGTATCGTAGAGTTGAGTAGAGGGAGTAGAGTTCAGTGGTTCAGTGGCAATGAGTTTCATAAAGTGGTATGGGGTGAATTAGTATGGAGTGGGTTGGAATGGATTGAGGTAGTGGGGAGGATTGCAATATAATAGGGTGAATTGGATTGGAGTAGAGTGGAGTGAATTGAGTGGAATGGCCAGGATTGGTGTGGGTGGATTGGATTGAAGTGGGGCAGACTGAAATGGGGTGGGTGGATTGGATTGGGGTGATAGGACTGGGTGGATTGTATTGGGGTGGTGTGGATTGAAATGAGGAGAGGAGGATTGGGGTGGATTGTAGTGGGGTGGATTAGATTGGATTGGGATGGGTGGTTTGGATTGGAGTGATAGGGCTGGGGTGACTGAATTTTGGTGGGGAGGACTGGATTAGAGTGTGGTGGATTACATTGGACTAGAGTGGAGTGGATTGGATTGGATTCACTAGATTAGAGTGGGGTGGTTTGGACTGAAGTGGGGTGGGATGAATTGGATTGGAGTCAGGTGGATTGGACTGAGTGGGTTGGAGTGGATTGAAACGGGGTGAATTGGATTGTAGTGGGGTGAATTGGATCGGATGGATTGGATTGGAGTGGGGTGGACTGGATTGGAGTGGGGTGGATTGGATTGGAATGGAACAAGGTGGATTGAATTGGAGTAGGGTGGATGGGTTGGATTGGAGTGTGGGTGGGGTGGACTGAACTGGGATGGAGTGGGTGGATTGGTTTAGGATAAAGTGTGGTGGATTGTGTGAGTGGGGCGGAGTGGGTTGGGGTGTAGTGGGATGGACTGGATTGGAGTAGGGTGGATTGAAATGGGATGGGTGTATTGGAATGGGGTGTGGTGAGTTGCAGTGGAATGGATTGGATTAGGATAGGGTGGGTGGATAACATTGAAGTGGGGTGGATTGGAGTGGGGTGGATGAATTGGATTTGAGTGGGGTGGACTGAATAGAATGGAGTGGGAATTGTTGTAGGTGGAGTTATAGTGGGGGGATTGGAGTGGAGTGCATAGTATTGGCATGGGGCGGATTGGATTGGAGTGGGGTGGAGTGGATGGATTGGAGTGCAGTGTACTGAACTGGGATGGGATGGGGTGGGGTGGATTGAACTGGGGTAGAGTGGGGTGGATTGGAGTAGAGTGGTGTGGATTGGAGTAAAGTGGGGAAGAGTTGATTGAAATGGGGTGGGGTGGATTGGGGTAGACTGACTGGAGGGGTGGATTGGATTGGAGTGGATTCGAAGAGTGGGATGGATTAGGATGAGTGGATAGGATTGGGGTGGGGTGGGGTGGGTTGGAGTGGGGTGCGGTGAAGTGGAGTGGATTGTGGTGGATTGGACTCGAGTGGGGGTAGTGGATTGGAGTGGATGGATTGGATTGGTTTGGAATGAGATGGATTGGATTGGATTGACATGGGATGGGGTGGGGTGGATTAAATTAGGGTAGAGTAGGTTGGATTGGAGTACAGTGGTGTGGAATGGAGTAAAGTGGAGTAGAGTGGATTGAAATGGGGTGGGGTGGATTGGGGTGGGGTGGATTAGGGTGGGTGGATTGGGGTGAGGTGGATTGTAATGGGGTGGGTTGGAGTGGGGTGAGGTGAGGTGAGTGGATTGTGGTGGATTGGAATGGATTGGGGTGGAGTCAATTGGTGTGGCTGGATTGGATTGGATTTGAGTGAGATGGATTGTATTGGATTGAGGTGGATCGGATTGGGGTGGGGTGGATTGGATTGAGTGCACTGGATTGGATTGAATGGGGTGGATTGGATTGAGTGGGGTGTATTAGGGTGGGTGGATTGGATTGGGATGAGATGGATTGGAGTGGATTGGGGTGGATCGGATTGGGGTGGGGTGGGTGGATTGAATTGAGTGCAGTGGATTGGATTGAATGGGGTGGATTGGATTGAGTGGGGTGGATTAGGGTGGGTGGATTGGATTGGGGTGAGGTGGATTGGAGCGGGGTGGGTTTGAGTGGGGTGAGGTGAAGTGGAGTGGAGTAGATTGTGGTGGATTGGAGTGAGATGGATTGGATTGGATTGACATGGGTGGATTGGATTGGTGTGGGGTGGATTGGATTGGTGTGGGTTGGATTGGATTGGTGAGGGGGTGGACTGGATTGGAGTGGGGGAATTAAGGAGATTTGGACTGGGGTGTATTGAACTTGAGTAGGATGGATTAACGTGGACTGGATTGGACTGGAGTGGGATGGATTAAAGTAAATTGTATTGGAGTGGGGTGGATTTGGGTGATGTGGTTGGATTGGACTGGAGTGAAGTGGCTTGGGTAGCAACAGACTTGATTGGAGTGTGTTGGATTGGAGTGGGTTGATTAGGTTGGATTGGAGTGAGGTGGGTTGGAATGAAGTGGGGTGGGATGGATTAGAGTGGGTTGGATTGGAGTGGGGTGGATCAAACTGGAATGTGGTGGATTCAACAGGAGTGGGGTGGATTGGACTGGAGTGGATTGGGTGGGGTGGATTGGATTGGGATGAGGTATATTGGATTGTAGTGGGGTAGATAGGACTGGGATTGATTGGTTTGGTGTGGGGTGAACTGGAATGTAGTGAGGTGAATTGTGGTGGATTGGAGTGGGGTGACATGGGATGAAGTGGGTCGACTGGATTGGGCTGAGGTGGACTGGATTAGAGTGGAGTGGGGCGAACTGAAGTGGGGTAGATTGTTTTAGATTGGTGTGGAGCAGATTGTTTTGGATTGCAGTGGGGCAGACTGGCGTGGGGCAGATTGTTTTGGAGTGGGGCAGATTGAAGTGGGACAGATTGCTTTGAATTGGAGTGGGCAGGTTGTTTGGGATTGGAGTGGAATGAACTGGAATGGGACAAAGTAGATTGCGGTGGGTGGGGAGGATTGGAGTGGGATGGGGTGGGTTGGAGTGGATTGGATAAGGGTGAGTGGTTTGGATTGAGTGGGGTGGATTGGTGTGGAGTGATGTGGGGTGGTTTGAGGTGGATTGTAGTGGGGTGGATTGGGGTGTACTACACGATTATGTGTTAAAGCATAATTTCAGAAATTACACATAATAAAGGGACAATGTTGCTTTGCATTATTTACAACAATAGTCAGTTTTTAAGAATAGCGCCCTCAAGCAAAAACAAAACTAACATGAGTGCAAAGTAAGAAAAGACAACTTGGCAAAATCAAAGAACGTTAACTATAATAAATAAAGCTTTGCAATTTTGTTTGTCCTGCTGTTCACATTTTTGCGGGTCACAAGCCTTCTGTTTTCAGGGCACTGGAAGTTAAAAAGAACAAAACAGTACCTCAATCACATCGGGAGCAGCGGACAGACACTGAGTCAATTGAATCAATTAGTACATCACACAGAGGAATGGAAATGATGCTTGGCCTGCAGTGACGAATTTCAAGACTGTAAAGAAGAGGACCATGCAAGCCAACAAATGATAAGCTCCAACCCCTTTACTGTACACAGCATAGTCTCGTAAGCGAGACACATGTGCTAGTGCATGCATCAGCAGGCTCAACCCTAAAAAACCATGGTGGTACATCTTTCTCTGTTCAAGCAGTCAAACTATGGAATTCATTAAACTCAAACATAAGAGCCACGGATATCTATCTTATCTTCAGAAGAGTACTCAAGAGTTGGCTCTTTCCTACATGTAATTATACATGTAAAAATGTATATTGTTGTCATATGTATGTATTTAGACACGGGCATTTCTTTGTACAAATACATATAGTACTTATGGTTTAAAAATACATTAATTTACTTCAGGTTTGTTTAACATACACACGCACACACACACACATACACACACACACACACACACATATATCTATAATCTAATCCCCGGAATCTTTTACTGAGCTAAAAAACAAGGTTATCCATTGGTTGCATCTCAACGCGGGGTTTGCATTTTCCATGACATCCTCCATTTTGATGGTGAGAAGGGTTGGGTGGGTGGGTTTTCTAGAAAAGATCGGTTCAGGGGACTGTATTGTCATCAATTTCAACTCCCCTGTTCTTGTACGGCAGCTTGTGTTAAATACAGATAGACCATATCCTTCAGCAGGCATGGTCTCTCTATGTAGACTACAAGCGTTTTATCCGTCCGTACGGCCATCCATGAATAGGCAACCATTATTGTTTCGTAAAGTTTCCTTTGACATTGAGACACGGTCTAGCCCTGACCTTGGTCTCAGACATCCATCGCTGTCACTCTCGGAGATAGATTGACTATGTGATGGTCCGTGGGGAGAGGATTCCAACACTCTTGTTTCTGAGTACACTAACCATACTGTCCCTAATGTTCCTACTTTAGCAATTCCATTGTCTCTGATGGACCCTGATAATCGGGGAACTTTTGAAAATACTTTTCATTTAGCTAATAAGGAGGGGGCTCCTCTTCGTACAACCACTTCTAGGGGTCCAGGGCTCTACTGTTTAGATACCTCACTAGATATGAATTCATCGGGTCCAGCACTTTGTGAAGTGTATATCACACAGGACAATACAGATGCAGGCAACTATATGTCAGTGGGGAATAGCACGATCCCTGCTGTACTGTCCCTAGCATGAAACATCCCCCAAAGGAAGCTAGACACATCAAATCTAATGGTCTTGCCAAGGTTCTCATTTGGAATATAGCAGGGCTGGAAAGTAAAATGCAAAATCCGGAATGGGGTCAATTTATCGACGAACATCTACTATGTCTATTCCAAGAAACTTGGGCGATGGGTCCCAAACACAGATTAGGTTTTAGAAGCTATTGGGTTCCAGCTCGAAAGTCGCCCTCTGGGAGACCTTCGGGAGGGCTACTTATATGGCTAAGTAGTTCTCTCAGATGTAAAGCTGTAGCAATAGACACGGGCTACCCTGATCTACAGGCCCTATTGTTAACGATCCCCGAGGAGAGATCTCTACTAATAATCAACATTTACAACAGGAGTGAGGGCAGCCTTGTAGATCACGATGCTCTATTTTCATTGGATAGCTTACTTAAAAATAATTTATCTCATTTTATTCTGATTGGAGGGGACTTCAACGTTACATTTGAGCCCAACCCCCTGGTTCAAGAGATATATCAAGAAGAGGATGCCTATTGGGGGATTCCACAGCTAGTCTCTAATAAAAGGCCGAGATTGAATAAAACAGCTCGTTTAGTGGCTGATATTACAATAACATATGGCCTTCGAGCCTGTAATGGTCGCTCCTGCTCTGACACAAATCTGCATCCCACTTTCAAACGAGGAGGGTCTAGAAGCCAGATTGATTACATACTCCTCAAAATCCGACTGTGGGGCCATATGGTTGATATGAGAGTACAAGAGCATGAAGAGAGTGACCACGACACATTGATTCTATCGACTAGAGGCCTATTCCCTTTACTTGAGATAACCCACTCTAAGGCTTATGCCCAACAGCTAGCTCTATCAAATAATAGACGTAATATAAAATGGGAGTCTGTTACCACATCCCGAGCATCTCTCATCAATATATAATCTGCTAGCCAATCAAATGGAGTGCATGCTTCATTATAAAGAAGATGATGAGGGTGATAGGCTTTTAGCAGCCCACAGTAAACTGTTCGATTCCCTAAAACATCTTTTCACAAAAGAGATCTCCAGTAACCCCAAGAAAAAGTGCCGGGCACAGTGGTTTAACAATTTATGTAGGGAAGCACAGCTCACTTTATTGAAAGCTCTAAAAACAGGCCAAGTTTAATCTATAAGAACAGCCAGAAAAGATTACAAGAACGAATGCACCAAGGCACGCAAAAGTTGGGAAGAGGCTAGATGGGCTGCTATCCTGGAAACCGCTAAATCAAAAGATACCTCCAGGTTTTGGAAATTAATAGCAGAAAACTGTGGAGACTCCGGCTCTGTACCTGGCACATCAATTCTCCCCGCAGCCTGGGTTGAGCATTTTGGCCAATTATATGCAGGTCCTCCCGAGGCATCCTTTAGGTCCCTTGATGTTCCAATAAACCAAGACGCTACCCCGATCATATTTACCTTAGCTGAAACAAGTGTCGCTATAGATTCACTAAATTGGGGAAAGGCTCCAGGTCCTGACAAGATTCCGGGCGATTTATATAAGACAAGACCTGACATATGGGCTCCTTATCTCAATCGAATCTGCAATGCAATCGCAGCTGGAGTCCCTATCCCTCACTCATGAAAAGGGGCTGAGATAGTCCCCATCTTTAATAAAGGTAGCCTCAATATTCCAGCTAATTATCGTCCGATCAGTCTCCTGGACAATTTTCAAAAAATGTATGCTAAACACCTTTTGTGCCACCTCGATGAATGGATCTCGGAATCTAATGCCCTATCTAATCTACAAGCAGGGTTTAGACCTGCTGTGAGCACTATTGACCAAGTCTTGAGATTCCTGGCAATTAAATGGAAGAATGTGGACTTGGGGGGGGGGGGGGTAATCTGTATGTGGTCTTCATAGACCTGAGAGCTGCATTTGATCTGATCCCCAGGAACATGCTATGGTCAACACTCTCTAATATGGGGGTTCCTTCAGGTCTTTTGAGTCTTATCACCCGACTTAATGACAACACCTATGCTCTAATTAGATGCGGCAAGGAGGGTGAGCTGACAGATCCTGTGGCTATCAACAGAGGAGTCCGGCAGGGGTGCGTTCTGGCTCCTACCCTTTTTTTGCTTTATATTAATAACTGTATCCGTTATTTGGAGAATTGCATAAACGACTCGCCCAAACTGGCTGGGGAAAAAATCCCTTGCTTATTGTATGCGGATGATACAATCTTGCTAGCTAAATCACCCATGGGGATCCAAAGTTTGGTTAACCAATTTTGTGCTTTCTGTAGGGATTTTGGGCTTGATGTTAATGCTAAAAAAACGAAACTTATGATATACAGCACTCTAAGAAAATGACCACGTGCTAGAATTGAAATGAATTCAGTCCCGCTGGAGAAAGTGGAAGAGTTTGACTATCTGGGAATTAGATTATAGACCACAGGAAAATGGGAGGCAGCCATTGATAAAGGGGCACTTATTTTAAGTCAAAGAGGTGGGGCCCTAGTACGTAGGTCCAGAAAGGCTCTGAGTTCCCCTTTGATCATAATTGCCGAGATCTATAATGCCCAAATCCGTGCGGCGGCCCTGTATGGAGTGGAACTCTGGGGATTACATAGAAGATTGGATATTTTACAAACAAAAGAAAACAACTTCCTCAGGCAGGTTTCCCGGTTAGGAGTAGGTACCCCAATGATTCCTCTCAGGCTCGATTTAGAATTAAACAGCATCAAAACCATAGCGGCCCTGAGATCGCTTTCCTATTGGATCCGCCTTTGGAAAACTCCCGAACTCGAACCATACAGGGCGGCGGTGAGGGAACTTATAGCTACACCTCAGGGCCCGATCAAAATCCAATGGCTGCAGGAGATGAAATCTGCTTGAGTTAAAATAGGTCTCTCTCATTACTGGGAACATCCGGAACTGATTCCCAATAACGCGAGACAACTTGTCAAAAGAAGATATTGGGAAAATGTCAACGAAGATACACTGCGCCAAAACGGGCTGGGCAGGCTAACAACAGATTTCCTCCAATTCAAACATGAACCCTGGCCCGAGACTTTCATGAACCTCCCCACTCCACCATATGCTCGTGCCCTCTATCTACAGCTTAGATATGGTTCCCTGCCTATTAATAATCATACGGCCCATTGGTCATCCAGCGACCCCTCAACTGATAGATGTATATCTTGCCCTCATTAAAAAAGAAACAATCAAGCATATTCTGTTCTTCTGTCCTTTATATAAGAGCCCTAGAGGAAAGTGGATTATCCCCCTCTGTAAAAATTTATCACTGTTGGACAGAGCCAATGCCACCAGAATATGCAAATATGAAACATCCACACTGGTAGCCTCCTCAGTTACCAAATTCTTACGGAGGCATGGTGTATCCGTTGTAGGCTCATTTCTGTGAAGGGCCCCTACAGCTCTAGGCTGAGCCTTTGTTTGTTTATAGAGGGAGATTTTGACAAGATTCATATTCCTTCGTTCCTCCTTTTATTTTTTAAACGTGCCAGGTACCCTCTCATTATTTTGAATCTATAAATTTATATGCGACATCCTTTTTGTATTTTAGTAAGAATTTGTGGCCCTTTGTAGGAGCAAATTGAGATCGCACAAGCTTACAGAGATGTTTTTTTTTATGCCAAAACTTGCTAATTGTCGTAAAGCCCGATTTTAACCTTAGTTGTAAGGATTTTACTGAAATATTTTATATGTTAGTTGATTATTAAATTTTTACAGTATATTGAATTATTGTTATTATGAATTATGATGAGTTATTGCGATCCCAATGGATTTTATACAACTATGTAAGACTGTTCTTTTCTTTTTAATTCTAAATGGTCCAAACTTTCTGGACCGAATGTATTTAAATAAAAATAATAAATATATATATATATGTATATGTAGATATATATATACACACGCACACACCCCACACACCCACATATATCAATGTAACATGTATATAGGTTATATAGGTCACTGCATAGTTTTCATATGTCATTTGATTAGTTGCTTATGGGTCTCTGTTTATTTTATTTATGTATCACAATATATAAATATACCCATAACCATTGCATCTAAAAGTTCTTCACTATTAGAATATTGAGGAAAATACAAAAATAAAATAAATATGAAAAAATTAAAAAAATACAAAAATATGTATATATATACACACACACACACACACACATATATCTCACTCTCTCTCAATATATATATATATATATATATATATACATATATACACACACAAATAAATTAGCTTAACATACAGCGACGTCTGAAAGTCTGAATTTCTAACAATCTATGTATCCATGCACATATAGAACTTTCCATAGTGCAATTTTCATGCTTTGTTATTTTTCCTTACCTATGTATAGCCTTTCTATGTAGTTATCAATCTATATATTTATTACTTTACTCCTCCTGTAGAAAGAAAAAAAAGTAAAACAAGAGCCTTCAATTCTCTCTGCAGTACTCTACGTCTCATCCTACACCTCTCTCAATATACACTCTACCTCCACTCTCTGACTCATCCCAAACCTTATTCTACAACTATGATCTCCCTAAGACCTCTGTCTCTCTGACTCTCCTTGACTCTCCCCAAACCTCATTTTACTACTATGACCTCCAAAATAACACTTTCTAGACTCTTCCCTCCTGTATCCCTCCTTTGACTCATCTCAAACCTCATTTTACTAATATGATCTCCCTAATACCCTTTTCTAGACGCTTCCCTTCTCAATCCCTCCTGTGACTCATCCCAAATCTCATCTTCCTAATATCATCTCACAAATAACACTATCTAGATACTTTCCTCTATCCCTCCTTTATCCTATTCATCAAACAAACACACTCTCGTGCCCATCGCTCAAATTAGCAACTTATATTTCCTTATACTATCCCATGTCTAATCCTTTGGGTTGCAGTGTACCATGTTACACACCGAAAAATACTTCAAAGCCTCATCAGGGGTAACAAGTACTATATAAATACTATTAAAATAGAGAGTTAATGTGTCTCCTGAGCACTTTGTGGATTAAACAAATGACAGATTTTTATTTTAAGTAGATAGAGAAGAGTTTTACTGCATTCTATTCTTCTATTCTTGAGGTCTTATATAACGCATGGCTACCTCGAGGCCTCCCCTTGTTGCCATAGACACTGTGGGTGGTCAGAATAGTGCTAATGTGGGATTCCTAAGCTAAAAAGCTAGGTCTTCAAAGCCTTGTGGAAAGGAATCTCACGCTCCAGAAGATGCAATTTCAAGAGTAAAGTGTTCCGGAGTCTGCAGGCCAGAAAATAAGTGGACCGGCCATCCTAGCGGGATCTGGGAATTCTGGGGACCTTCAGTAAATGGGCTGATGAAGATCAAAAGGCTCTCCCAGGGAGATATAGGGAGGGTAAAGATCTTAACATAGAGGGGCCCTTATTATTGATTGCCCTTTGCAAGGTGGAAAGGGGCTTAAACTACACTCGGGTTCCACAGGAAGCCAGTATAGGTCTCTCAAAGCCTTTGTGGCCAAAAACATTTTAGGAACAGAAACCAGGAACTCAGCAGGCACTGCTGAGTTGTGCCTCAGTGTTCGAAAATGACACTGGGACAAATTCAGCATATTTCACTGGAGCCACACAGATCCTGTATCTGGCTCAGTACCAGCTGTCAGATCTGAGATTTGGCTGGATCACAGTTTATTACAGCAGCCCAACTTCTTCACAGTCTTCACACAGTGAAAATATTGAGTATACGCCATCCATCCACATGTATCACTGACTTCTGCTTTTTTGTCTGTACTTTTTTATGCCATTTTGCAGATTTCGGGACGGGAGCCCATGTTTCCGTGGTGTTTGCATTCACCTGTCAGAGTTTGGGGATGGGCACAGCAATGAATATTTAAGTGTGTGTCCAATGGGACTCTCCCTCTGCCTCTTCCAGTCACAGTATGTTTTTTCTGTTCTTTCATTCACGATGCATGCCCTTTTCTTGCATTAGTAGCCTGCATGCCACATCGAAGATGAGATTCCGAGGCAGCCAATACAGAGATCAACACTAACAGATCAACAAAGTCACATGGGCTCCGAGGCCTGTGACTGAAATTTCAAGCAAAGCAAGTCAAGATCAGGATCTTCTGGACAGCTTTGGGTTGTGAGCCATTCATCAGCTGTGAGACAAAAGAGGGCCTAGAGATGATTAATGGAAGACATGTTCTTGAACTTCAATGGCCTGTTCAGAGGGATGCACTGGCTCAGTGCAGCGCAAGTGCAAATGAACACTGATGAGGCTGTTTAGTCAATGGCAAGGAGACACATTTGCCTACAATTTTGTATGAGCACCAAAGAAGAGAGGAGCTCTTAAAAATATAAGGAAAAGCATTGACAACGTATATAGGCCAATATCATGGGTTTGGTAAATCGTCAAGATGAACCTGTGTTTAGTCATCAACTCAATGTCTTGTGTCTGGGTTTAGAAGCCTTGTTTTATGAATATTGCACAGCAAGCCTCCATCCAAGTACTCACTGCATACAAGAAATCGAAACATAGCGATTGCTTTTTAAATACAATGTGTCTGCATTGTCCCTCCTAAGAATGACTTTGGGTCCACCTGCCTCATTTAGAGACAGACAGGCCTTAGGTTTTTCATAGATGGAGCCCTCATAGACTCGGTCAATGGAAGGCTTCCTTCGAGAGACCGATGGAGGTGGGACCACCAGAGGAATGGTATTAGACCGCCCACCTTGTTTAGGGTGTAATGCATTTTATTTTATTTTATTGTAATCACTGCCAGGAAAAACCTGCTTTGAGGAACAGGAAAAAATAATAACCTACTGCAGCCCCTGGAAAAACCTCTCAGGGTGTGGTGGTGGTTAGCTATTTTTTCTGAAACTTAATCTCGAGCTGGGTTTGTTTCGTTAAAAACAAAAAATGTTAAAGGTTTAGTGGACCCTGGTTGACAGAGAACCATTCGTCAAATTCTAAGTCAGGCCCTTTCCTGCTAAGACCACATATACCTACACATGTAAGTAACATGTGTGCAAGGTTACTTTCCACCTTGCGCATGGTCCGCTGACACAAAATGCATATTTCAACTTGATTCACTCAACAGTATTACAATAAACTCTTAGAACAGATACATGGATAATATTTTCTCATATGGAACGACACTACTAAAACTGTACAATAGGTTATAAAAATGTTAAATCATTGCAACAGAAATGTCAACTTTACTGCACAGAACAATTAAATAGTCCTTTAGAGGACAGTCCCATTGTCACACAGGAAGGCTTTTCAAAATGGAGTTAATCACTAAACCAACATAATTGTACATTTCCATAGGCCCTAGGAAAATCTCCTGTTTGCTCAGTTTTTGTTTCCATAGGCCACTCAAAAGGACTGGTGTGCCACTCCAAGCACAGAGCTCTTTGTTATCTCTCTGTGGGGAAACTGTCTTGCTAACACACAAAAAACTGGCAAAGCCTATAGGTCCGGCCTTTTCAAGCATGCATATTTTTGTTTTTGCAAACACGTGTAATACACATTTAAAGTGTTAAAGCCATAAAAGGTATAATTGTAGTAATGTCTGAGTGGTCCTTAGAGATTTGTAAAAAGAAAAAGATCAATGAAACAAAATCACAAAAATGGCCAAAGAAAAAAAAGATTTAAAAAAGGACCGAATAGAAAGCAGAAATTAAAGTACATATATGGGGCTACCCGTCGTGCAACTGAAGTGGATTACCCTTTTAGTAGATTTGGACATGTGCAAGAGCTAAATGAAGTCACTCAAAGTGAAAAGAGTCAACTGCTGATTCTGATCTGGGACCCATTGCATTTTAATGTGTGGTAAGTAAAAGACAAATGAGAATAATAATTCAACAGACCAGAGGATGAAGCAAACGAACTGATGGTTGTACAGTTACACGTGGTCGCTACTTTGTAGTTATAGTTAAGTCAGGGTTTGCATAGGAAATGCTTTTTTGTTTCTTTAATAACGTTGCACTGTTAGATAAATTGGCATGACATTTTAAAAAAATAGCTGTTTGATCGAAGGTTTCATCTTGATTCATCAAGTGAAGAGGGCCAAGAAAAAGTAGGCATCCCAAAAGTGCAATCTCCTATGTTACTTCCCATAGGAAACTTTGATCTCCAATACAGAAAAAGCAGCCAAACGAAACTGCACCAAGTTTGGCAGAATGTTAGATCTTCATTCAGAAAGCATGTCATTCTAATTTGGAGTAAATTCACATTTAAGGAGGTGCTTAGGGGTGCATAAAAGATGGAAAAAAGATTTGTCAGTTGGTGTCTAGACGTGCTCTGATAGGCCATTTCAATGTGAATGAGTGGATCCTGATTGCCTGCCACAACATGGATAATGTTTTTTGGCAGCCATTACAGGACTCCTGAAATAAACAAAAGACCACATAAGGAGGCTGGGTGGGCTTACCCTACCTCCCGGGGCCATGTGAGGAGCCAGAAGGCCTAAAGAGGCATCTCCTCATTTTTTACAGAGGGCCTCAAGGAACACAGGAACACTAACGGGCATATTTATACTCCGTTTTTGGGTCATTTTTTCACACAAATCCGGCCCAAATTTAACTCCATATTTATATTTTGACATGAGACCCATCTAGCGTCACATTATTGGAGTTCTCTCCGGGAAGGCCAAGCTCTCAGATGTCTGCTCTATGAGATTTAAAAAATGATAGACTCTGGGAGGGGATGTGCATGGAGCCTCTGTCCTACAAGCCGTTTAACTTGTGGGGCCCCATCTCACCAGGAGCAGAAAATGAAATGACCACTGGTGTGCTTTTTGTATATGTATCTCTGGAGGACCCCATCTGCTCACGGGCAAGAGGGAAGTAATCCAACAGGTGCTCTCTTGCCCATTTGCCAGTGTCCTAGGGGTGAGAATGCTTTTCCTGAAATCTACCACCTGTGCTAACTACGTACAGGGTACCCAAGGGGGATGGGTATTGACCCTGTGCCCAATCCCCTGCTGTGCACAGCCAACCGTGCACAGCTCAGGATGAAATTTGGCCATCTTTGGGTGAGGCCGCAGGTTGCCTGAGTGGGATGGTTGTATGCTCAACTCTGAATATGATAAAAAAAACACTGAAATTAATTGAAAAAAATCAAAAGGTTAAACTGATGTCATAATTATGTATGGTAATAAGATCTTAACTTAAGTTAAAAAAGAAACCAATATTCACTGAAATACAAAGTTCAAAGGGATGTTATTTTTAGTTGTGGAAAATAGTTAAGAAATAACATTAAAAAAAAACAAAAAAAACACTGAAACACATCAGTTATAGTTCACTATAGCATGTGCCCCTGCCGTGCACTGCTTATGACTTCACATATTATATTACTCAACGTGTTAAATTGCTGACAGCATACAGCCATTGTGATGGTGTGACCCATTGGCCTTTAAGTAATTCTACAAGCTTCACATGTGCCCAATATTCTATCACCAATCAAGTGATAATGGCCGTAACGTTTGACTACGTGCTGGACAAATACCATATCTGTCAGACCACCCATATTTGGTGGATGTTACTCTTTTTTTAACTGTTATTCATCCACCTAGCAAACAAAATGCATGCATAGACAATAATTGAGGAATCTCCTTTTTAATCCTTGAACACCCTTCAAAAAAGTTGTACTCTATTAGCTTTAATGAGATAGCTCTCCTAGAGATTTCACATAACCTGCAATTTTAAGTCAAGAGGTTTATATTTAGTCATTTGCCACTGCTAAGACACCTTCTGCGAGGCCCTATAGGCAACGCTCCATAGTTTGACATAATACACTACACACATTCCTGAGATGAGCCCAAAGGCATGCAACTTTAAAGCCATGCTTACAAGCCCCGTGTAAATTAAACCGTCTCTAAGAGGGTCACCCTAAATTCTATATTATTCAACAGTATGTACTGCTGAAAAGCTTCAGTGAATTACTGTAAATATAAATTCACACCTTAAAAACAACCTTGTTACATAGAATCATCCAGAAACGGTATTAAAAAAATTAACTTGTTATAGCAGTCTTTGGCTTAAAGACACAACATACTTTAAAACGTCACTGAAACTCACATCTGGTGCAATCAGCCTTTACCTTGTATGACATTGAGTACTACTTGCACACAAAACTTTACTTGTTATGAGGAAACCCATGTATTTCTGAAATGTTCCCAAATCATTGAGTTTAGGAACAGTGGTTATTCATATAGCTCTAAATTTGGGGTTACCCATAATACCAGGTGATTCCAGGGACATTTTCATCTTTCTTGAAAACTGACGTATTTAAAAGACAAAAATGTTAAGAAATGTAATTGGTAAAAACAAATGCTCTATTATTATGTGTTCTCACACATCTCATGATACAAACGTACACAACATGTGTGGCTGGGCCTAGCCCCCATGACACAAAGCTCCCCAAAACGTGACCTGGAGGCGACACATTTCATACTGCAAAATCAGTGACTTTTTTTTTACAATGTCATTAGCTTCAGAATTTTGGTCCTAACTCAGCCGCCACCCATGGAAACCTACCAAACCTAGACATTTTTGAAAACTAGACACCCTGGAGAGTCCAGGATGGTGTGACTTGCAAACCCCCTCAAACTGATTAAAAACACACATTTTCCACGCATTTCTGTGAGGAAAAGTTAGATAAACTGAAGGGATACACATTACCCAGCAATACCACATTGAAAAAACGCTACCCCACTTGTGTGGTTGGGTCTAATGCCTGGGACGGGCAAAGCCCCAAAATTGCAAATGGATGGATCATTTTTTTCCCAGTCAGAACTGGCCTCTTTTTGCAATGTGGATAGCTGTGGATTTTGAGCCTGGGTTCATCCGTCACCCACGGAAACCTACCAAACCTAGGCATTTCTGCAAACTAGACTTCATGTAGTGTCCAGGACTGTGTGACCTGCATGGATCTTATGAAGGCCCATATTTATACTTTTTTTGTCCTGCATTTGTGTCACTTTTTGATGCAACAGAGATGCAAACTTACAAAATACAATTATAATTTGTAAGTTTGTGCCGCTTCAACTATAGATATAGGCCTACGTTTTTTAACCCAGAAGCTTTGGCTAACCTCAAACTTTGGTTTATAACACACATTTTCCACACATTTTCCACACATTTCTGTGAGGAAAAGTTCTGGAAACTGCGGGGATCCAAAAATTTCCTATCACCCACCATCCCCATACTGACAAAATGCTACCCCATTTGTGTGGGTGGGCCTAGCGCCTGCGACGGCCAAGGCCCCAAAATGTCACCGGGACAGATATTTTTTTCCACTCAAAATTGGCCTTAATTTGCAATGTGGGTAGCTGTGGATTTTGAGCTTGAGTTCGGCCGCCATTCAGGAAAACCTACCAAACCCAAACAGTTCTGAGAACTAGACACCGCGGGGAGTCCAGGGTGATGTGACTTGCATGGATCTCACAAAGTTTGTTACCCATAAGCCCTTGCAAACCACAATCATTTGCTAAAAACACATTTTCCTCACAGTTATGTGAAAGTTTCAGAATCTGTGGAGCTCCACAAATTATCTACCATTCAGGCCCTCATTACAACCTTGGCGGTCGGACGAGGCCGACCGCCAAGGCTGAACCGCCAGTCGGCCGCCCATGCGGCCAGAAACCCGCCGGCTACATTTGGACATCCATGCTGGGCCGGCCCAGCGGGGATGTCGGCCATAACATTGCCGCCAGCTCCTAGTGGAGCCGGCGTCAATGTGGCTTGCGGTGGGTGCAGCAGCACCCATCGCGCTTTGGCAGACAGTGAAAATCGCGACGGGGCTGTGCCTGGGGGCCCCTGCACTTCCCATGTAGCAAGCATGGGCAGTGCAGGGGCCCCCAGGGGCCCCGCGATTCCCCTTACCGCCAGCCTTTCCATGGCGGTGTCTACTGCCATGGAAAGGCTGGTGGGAAGGGGAGTCAAAATCCCCAGGCCAGTGCTGCAAGCAGTGCTGCCCTGGCAGATTCTGACCGCCGGGACAACCATGGTGGTAAACTGCTGCTGTCAAAAAATGGCAATTTGTACCGCCAGCCTGTTGGCGGTACGATCGCCACTGCAACCCTGGCAGTCGTTGACCGCCAGGGTTGTAATGAGGCCCTCAGTGTTTCCGCACTTGTTCTGATGAAAAAGTTATCACGCTTGTGAGGATGGGTCCAGTGACAGGAAAGACCAGAAAACAGTTCATGGATAGATGAGATTTTGCAACTCAAAGAGGACATTTCATTTTTATTTGCAATGCAGGTAGCTGTGGATTATGGGCCTGAGCTTGGCCCGCTCCCAAGGAAATCTGCCACTTCCAGACATTTTTAAAATGAGAAACCTATGGGAATTCAGGGTGATGTGCATTTGTGTGGAGCCCCCTATCTTTTCTTAACTACAATGCCCTTTAAACCTCAAAATCAGGCCAAAAAAAACCACACAATTTCTCACATTTCTTTGAGGGAACTTCCAGAATCTGCAGGGATTCACAAATTTCCTACCACCTAGCATTTTGCCCCATACAAATACTATCCCACTCATGTAGATAGGCCACAAAATGCAACATGGGCAGATAACATTTTTCCAACTCAAAACTGACCCCTTTTTATGGAATGAGGGTAACTATGAGTTGTGATCCTGGGCTCGGCCAGCACCCAAGAAAACCTACCAAACCCAAACATTTTTAAAAAACTAGACACTCAAGAGAGTTCAGTGTAGTGTGACTTGCATGGAACTCCCTTTTATTAACCACAATGCCCTTTCAATCACAAACACATACAATGTACATCCATTTTCCTGATATTTCTCTGCAGGATAGTTCTGTATTCTGTGGAGGAGCCACAAATTCTTACTACCTAGTGTTCCCATACGGGTTCCAATAATAATGTTACTCCACTTGTGTGGGTTGACGCAGCATCCATGACAGAAAAGGCCCCAAACAATGTGGACAGATAACACTGAAAACCAACCTTTTTTTTACAAGGTGGGTAGCTTTGGAATTTAAGCTTGGGCTCAGCTGATACTAAGGGGGGGCCTACAAAACCCAAACATTTTTGAAAACTAGACACACACAAGATGCCAGGGTGGTGTGTCTTGTGTGGATTCCCATAACGTTTCTTACCCAGAATGCCATTCAAACCTCAAACACAGGCAAAAAACACACGTGTCCCACTTATTTGAGAAAAAGTTCTGGAATTCAAGATTCTACCACCAGTATTTGCCAGTCGATTGCCCAGTTGTCCCGACAGACAACTCTACTACACTTGTGTGCTTCGGCTTAGTGCCTGCAATAGGAACAGATCACATGAGGAGCAATGGGAGTCTTCCATGGCTTGCTCAGTTCCTGTTGTGAGCACTAGCACCAGCCACTCCCCGGTTTGATCTATTCCTGTCAAGGGCATTAAGCACAGCCACACAATAACTTGTAAGAGTAGCTACCATGTCAGAAAGGGTATAAGTGAGTACTACTTAGCTGCCAGGCAGAGAAAGTTGAATTTACATCTTGTGCTACGTTAAATTTTGGCTGGATATGGGGAAACTGACTTCAAATGGACTTTTGTAGATCCTTTAATTCCTGTTCCCAATCGTGAGAATAATTTTGTAAAGGCCATTCTATCTTAAAGAACAGAAATAGATTTTGTTACTCGGGTACAGACACATATGACTTGAATGGAAGAGCAGAATGGAACGCACTGGTCTTTATTTAATAAGACTGATATTTACCCATTGCTCTTTTCGTGTCGTTCAGTTGCTCAACTCTCATTCATTGGCTTTTTTTCACCACTTTATTTTTAAGCTTCTAAGCACATCTTGGAGGAGTTTACTGATTCATCTTTTTTATTGAGTACGAGTTCCTTGACAACAGCTTTAGACTCCCTTCTTACTATGTCTAGCAACGAATGCTGCACCTCACTTGCAATGATTAAGGAGGTTAAACTTGCTTTGGAGGGGTGGGGGGTGCTTTCTCCTGCAAAAGGAACACCGAGTAGGAGAACGGCAAGACTGTTCCATTTGATATTGTATTGGGCTGACTGAAACAGTGTTCCCTTTCTCAAAATGACAAATGTTAACTAAAAATTATGACAACAAACATGACAGATTTCTGTTTAATCGCTGCAGGCGCAATCAATGCGTGTACACTAAAGGCATGCTTCATTATTCTGAACACAGTTTACTTGGCGACCCTTTGTTTGGATGTTGTCATTGTGCACAGCAGACTATAATTGAAATGGGTGCAACTCAAATAAGAAGCATTGGCAAAGCCAGGTTATCACATTTGGGTCCTATTGGCTTTTTTAATGCCGTTTAGCTTTGCTGCAAAGCATCCCCGATCCTGTGCAGCATGGCTGAATAAAAAAAAAGCTTATTGTGTCATTTTGTAGGCGCTCTCACCTAAAAACGGATGCATCTGTTTTTTTTTTAATTTGGTGATCCAACTCGGTTCAGCAAATAAAAATAAAAAAGCATTAAAACTGTTCTTTTGAAAAACAGGTGTAATGGAAGCAACATGTGTGAGGGGTGTGGAGGCAATACTTGGGGTAAAGTGGGGGAGGAACAACACTGGTAGGGCCGCAGAAGCAACAAATGGGCCGGTGAGGGCTGTAGCAAAACGTGGGTCTGGATGCAACAAGCAGAGTATCCGTGGGGAGAACAACAGAGATGTTGTGAGTGGGTTCAAACAACAGAGAGGGAGATAATATTTGCAGCAGGATAGAAGCACACGGGTGAGAATGCAATACAGCAGCGGTGGAGGACAAGAGGGCAAGCACATCATGGAGGGAATGGGGAGAAGCACACAGGTGAAAGAGACAAGCGCCAAAAGAGAAGTGCACAAGGGAGCAAGCTGGAAAACACTTGCACTCTCAGAGAGTGCTTAAAAAACTAAAATAGAATCACCTAAAAAAATGAGTAGAAGAGGGACAAACACAAGAAGAGGAAGGAAAGCCCACATGTTAACAAAAAAGTACTGATAGAGCGTTCCGTACTAGTAATTTACCTGTATTTTGGACGCTCTTTTGGCCGATGAATCTTTTGGCTAAGTGGGACCCTCTCCACCCTTAGTCAGTTCTCTTTTCCTTTTAATTCCCCTAGTTTTCGCCTTGTATTCTTCTGCCATTCTTTTCATCATTTTCTCTTCCTTCCTTCTTTTAATTCTTTCCATAATCATTATTATTCCCCTTTTTATTCCCCAAATTCCAAATATGCAAATTAGTACTATTAATATTCCCTGTATTATTTTTAGTAATATTCCATTCCAAATTCCCCCAATCCAATTTCCCACTGAAGCAAGTCCTTTTCCAACCTTCTCCCACACTCCTGGTTCTTTCAGTTCCTTCAAATCTCCACTCTCTTTTGTTAGATTAGCAAGCATAGTTTTAATTTTCACACTGTTGTCTGGAATATACGTGCAACAGTGTCGCGCACCAAGCATTTTGCAAACGCCGCCATCCTTTGCTAAAAGAATGTCTAAGGCAAGCCTGTTTTGAAGAGTCATAGCTCTTTCCGCTGCAAGTTCAGCATCTATCAGGATTATAGCACCTGAAAACTTTGTCAACATGTTATCCACTATAGTAGACAACTTTCTTATTTTGATGGAATTCAGCACAACTCCCAATGAAGGAATCATGGCTCCAAATATATCTCCTACCACAGCAGCTGCGGTCTCTCTTTTCTGGATACGATGGGATCCAGATGTCTTTGGAATCATCGATAGGTCATCCAGTTGATAAACCTTTGGGAACACTATACCCAAATAACATCTCCCCCACCATCCTTTTGGAAGACGATTATAGGCATTATACCCACAAATGTAATATACACCTGGTATGACAGGGTCAAGTCCGTTCATCATGAATGTCCATTTGGCCTTAAAGATAAACGTATGTTTACACTCACTCGCTCCTACAAAAATGTTATCATAATAAGATTCACCTCGATATATACAAAATTTCCCTACATGCCAAGCATCTAAAGCAATTCTCCCTTGTGTCTTTATTGCGGCAAAATCATAATTATCTACTGAAGTCCTCTTATGTAGTTCTTTTTCTAATTTCGCATTCATTTGTGCCCTTCTATCATCTGTGCGATCTAAAAAGCTTATTTCTACTGCAGAGAGCGAGCAGGTAAGGTTCTCCCTATGAGCGTGAGCCGTTTCAAAAGGTTGCATTGGCTCGAAAAATTCCCTCATTATTTTAGCATCCCAATCTTTAGCAATCTGGCTTAGCTGCGCTATTATAGGAACATATGCAAAGGTAACATCATAATTCGAGTAAAAATACTGTATGTTAGCCTGACCATAAAACCTAGACATTACTATACTACATGTAATCCCGTATGTAAGAGGCATGTGGTGATAAGTCACCCCTTCCTTTACTGATGTCGGTATCTGTGTACACACATAACAATCTTTCGCATCCATAGTCTCAACATATTCTGTTAGCAAGCGATAGAAAACATTATACGAAAGTTCTTTCTTATCATGCAAGTGTCTCTCATCTAATTCTAGTCTTTTCAGTGCGGTTAGTTCAGTGACAGTAACAGGAGCAAAAGTAGAAGCATCAATTTTCTCATTCTCACCCTTTCCATGCATTCCAAGCACTATTGCAATTATTATTAGTACACATGCAATTACCAAGCCTACACACACATATTTACAATATTTCTTTCTATTATTTTGCGTCATGATCTGTATAGAATCAGAGAGCTAGAAGCACCTATAAAGAGACTATTTAGCAATTCAGTTACAAAGCTGAACGAGCGTAATATTCACACCGTCTTCTTCAAGAGGCCAGTCACTTATCGGTTAGCAGCATTTGTCTCAATTCGGCAATAACTCAGTCTCTATTCGGCAATAACTCCATTTTTTTTTTTTTTTTTTTTTATTTTATTTTTTTTCAGTTAGCAACGTTGTCTCAAATCGTGTTTAAGAGTCAATCAGGTTTTCAAAGTCTTATCAAGTTAGCAAATGTCTCATCCGGTTTAGCAATGTCTCAGCTGGTTGTTTGTACCACGTTAGATTGTAGCAAGCAATGTCATTTATTACCCTTTCAATCGACAGAGTCCATAAAACTTTTCTTTTCTATTGGTATCTCTTCTTCTTCGTTCTCGAGGCTTAGAGATACAAATTCGTCAGTCCAATCGTCATTGACTACATATGCCCATTCTGGACCGGAATATCTCCTGTTTGGTATCCTTTTCCTTTTCAATTTTGCCTCTCTTTTCGATTCTGCCTCACTGGTGCTTTCCTCTTTGGCCAAGTCTTTCCCTTCACTTGAGGATGGTACCACGACAGTCACTTCCTTTCTTTTCTCTTTCACTTTTGGCCTTTCTCCGTCGTTCAAACTTTCTTTAGTCCTTTGTTTTATTGGTGATATACTTAGTCTCCTCTTTGCACCGTGTCCATTTGATGGACCTGCGATCTTTTCTGTGGAAGCTTGAACTGTTTCGTTCTGTTCTGCCTTGTCCCCTCCTTCTGGGGAATCAATCACGTTCTCCTTTTCTTTTTCTCTATCGCCTGCTTCTGGGAAAGCACTCCTCTGATCAGGCTCTCCTGCTTTTTCACCTCTTTCGAGCCCTTCGTCACCGTTACTTTCTTCAGACTCTTTATCACTTTCAGCTGCTTCAGGCTCTTTATCACCTTCAGCTGCTTCAGGCTCTTTGCTACCCTCAGCTGCTTCAGGTTCTTTGTCACCTTCAGCTGCTTCGTCGCTGTCTGAACTTTCTCCTTGGTCTTCCCCAAGTGAGTTGGTCTCTTCATCCTCAGAGAATATCTCTCTCTCTTCCGTTCCTGCCTGTTTGCTTTCAGTTTGGTTTTGCTCTGTCTCAGCGCTCAGCACTGTTTTATCAGGCACTGGCAGTTTCAGCGCTTCAACTTCCTCATCTGTGGGACACAACACTTTCTTTGTGTGACTGGCGTGAATCCAGTTGGGAACTCCCGCACACTTCACAGCGGTAGTGGTCGTCAGGATCACTTGGAAAGGGCCTTTCCAACGGGGTTCCAGACACGACTTTCTCACGTGCTTCTTTACCACGACCCAGTCACCTGCTTTCAGTGTGTGTCCTGGACCTTGGATCGGTGGCAAGGTGGTTGCTTCCACCTGGTGAGAGAAAGAGCGAACCACGTCAGCCAGACCTTTGCAGTAGTCTAACACCATATCATCTGTAATATTCAAAAGCGCGTTTGCGGGAACTGCAGGAAGTCTCATAGCCCTGCCCATGAGAATTTCGTGCGGAGACAATCCAGTCTTTCTATCAGGGGTGTTTCTCATTGACATTAGCACCAAGGGCAATGCGTCAGGCCATTTCAAATTTGTCGATGCACATATTTTCGCCATTCTTGATTTCAGTGTACCATTCATTTGCTCCACCAGTCCTGAGGCTTCAGGGCGATAGCTACAATGCAGTTTTTGCTCAATGTTCAGCGCTGCGCAAAGTAACTTTATCACCTCGTTATTGAAGTGACTTCCCCTATCTGATTCTAAAGAGATCGGGAATCCGAAACGTGGTATTAACTCCCTCAACAATAGTTTTGCAACTGTAAGGCTGTCATTTCTACGTGTGGGGTATGCTTCAATCCAGTGACTAAAAATGCACACAATCACCAACACATACTTCAAACCTCCATGCAGAGGCATCTCAATGAAGTCCATCTGCATTCTACTAAACGGGCCACTGGCTCTGCCAATGTGGCTCGCGTTCACAACTGTTCCCTTTCCTGGGTTCATCTGCTGGCAAATGACACATCGATGGCAAACTGCTTCTGCAGCTTGACGAAATCTGGGGTTAAACCAATCAGTTTTGAACAATCTTATCATGGCATCTCTCCCTAGGTGAGCTTGCCCATGATAGAACCGCGCTAGCTGCGATAAGAGACTATTTGGCAAAACAAATTTTCCCTCATTTGAAACCCATAACTCATCTGGTCTCTTTATACATTGTGATTTAATCCAGGAATCTCTTTCATCCTCCCTGACGTTATTCTGTAATGCTTTTAGTTCATCTATTGTATCTACGACCTTCAAGGCAAATGCTTCAGCTGGTTCGAGTTCTGGTTCACTTATTGAATTCCATTCATCCCTGAGTAATATACAGTTCAAGGCACAAAATCTTGCGACTTGATCTGCATATGCATTTCCCAGAGAAACATAGTCCTGTCCTTTTGTATGAGCACTACACTTTACCACTGCAACTTCGGCTGGCATTTGAATGGCGTGTAACAAATCCCTTATCCTCTCCCCGTTTTTCACTGGGGATCCTAAAGAAGTCAGGAAACCTCTCTGTGACCATAATTGCCCAAAGTCGTGCACAATTCCAAACCCGTACTGACTATCAGTGTAAATGGTGACTTTCATCAATGCAGACAATTGACATGCTCTTGTAAGGGCTACAAGTTCTGCTACTTGTGCAGAATAGACTCCTTGAAGCCAGGACGCTTCCAAGACACCTGTTACAGTACATACAGCATATCCTGCTTTCAAAATCCCCATCCCATCTCTTAGACATGAACCATCCACGAAAACAATTTGGTCATTTTCATCAAGCTTAGTATCCTTAATGTCAGCTCGAGGTATTGTGCAAAATTCAGTCACCTGAAGGCAGTCATGCTCGACGTCCTCAGCGTCCTCAATTTCAGCATTTTCACCGGGAAGCAAGGTTGCTGGATTCAGCGTAGTGCACCTTTTCAGCTGCACATTCGGTGAGCCCAGAATTATCGTTTCATACCTTGTGAGTCTTGCTCCAGTCATGTGTTGCGTTCGGGAGCGGGTCAAAAGTATCTCAACTGAGTGAGGGACCATGACTGTTACTGGGTGTCCCATCACTATTCCTTCACTCTGAGTGAGGCTGATACCAACTGCTGCTACGGCGCGAAAACACCCTGGAAGTGCTGCTGCGACCGGATCCAAGGTAGCTGAAAAATACGCTACTGGTCTGTTTATGCCACCATGGGCTTGAGTCAAGACAGACAAAGAACATGCATCACGTTCATGACAAAACAATGTGAAAGGCTTTGTGTAATCAGGCATACCTAAAGCTGGAGCCCTGCACATGCATTCTTTCAATTCGATAAAAGCATCCATCTCATCTCCTTTCAGCTCAATTTGATCCAAGGCATCCTTCTGGGTCAGCTTCAGTAAAGGCTTTGCTAGAGTTGAGAAGTTGGGAATCCACTGACGACAGTAGCCCACCATTCCCAAAAACTTCCTCACCTCCCTCCTTGTCTTTGGTGGACTCATTTGAAGTACACTTGTTATTCTTTCCTTCATTATTCTCCGTGACCCTTTCTCTATCTGGTGACCCAAGTATTTCACTTTCTTCTGACAGAACTGCAATTTGGAAGGAGACACCTTGTGTCCATTCCTTCCCAAATGGTTCAACAGAGCAATGGTATCGGCTGTGCAGCCACTTTCTGTCTTTGATGCAATCAGTAAGTCATCGATGTACTGTACTAGGGTTGACTCGAATGGCAATTCTAATGCTTCCAAGTCTTTCTTTAGAATCTGATTGAATATTGACGGTGACTCAGAAAACCCTTGAGGAATTCGACACCAACTGTACACTCTGTCTAAGAATTTGAAACAAAAGAGAAATTGGCTGTCCTCATGAAGAGGCACTGAAAAGAATGCTTGTGACAAGTCGATGACTGAGAACCACTCGGCATCGCAAGGGACTTGAAACATTATCACAGCTGGATTTGGTACGACAGGGAAGCATTTGACTATGATGTCATTTATTTTCCTCAAGTCCTGTACAATTCGGACCTTTCCACTCGGCTTTATTAGTCCCATTATTGGTGAATTACATGGACTGCTTAACACTTCTTTCAGTACTCCCTGTTTTACAAATTCGTCAATGAGTTGGGCAACTTTCATAAGGGTGTCCTGTGCCATGTGGTATTGTGGGGTCTGGGGAAAGGTTGCATTGGGCTTTACAGTCACTTTCACTGGTTCCACTCCTTTCATCAATCCCACCTCTTTCCCTGTCATATCCCACACTTCCTTTCCAACTGTTTCCCGTAATTCAGCTGGAATATCTTCTTCAGTTACCATCGGGAAGAGACAAATCAGAGGATACTCTTCATCGACAGTTTCCATATCATCCCCCTCTGCACTGTCCTCTTCTTCCCCATCACTGCTCGTCTGTATTTTAATTCCCTCGTACGAACACATAATCGAACAACCCAATTTGCACAATAGGTCTCTCCCTAACAGTGCTATCGGGCTTGAGTCACATACCACAAATTTGTGTAACCCTTGATAGTTACCAATGCTGACTGGTACCGGATCTGTAATTGGGTTTGTCAGGTGCCTGTTTGCTACTCCCACCACTTGAACTGTCCTTCCTGAGAGTGGCAAATTTGGTACTTCAATGCTCTTAACAGTTGAACGTGTGGCTCCCGTGTCAACCAAGAATGAGACACGATGACCCATTACTCTTCCCTCCACGTACGGACCCTTTTGATCAACTTCCAAGGATGCTGCAAGCACACAATCTCCTTCCTCTCCTGAACTTTCACTCTCCCATACATTGTTTATTCCACTCTCACTGTGTAATGGGAACTGTTGTACGGTGCCATTTGTATTCATTACCTGACCCGAGACCTGTGGAGGAACCATCACTTGCTGCTGACTCATTGGTGCCAAAGGTATTTGCATTTGCTGATTAGGTACCATAGGAAACTGCTGTTGCATTGGCTGCATTTGCGTCATCTGCATACGGGGCATCTGCATCTGCTGCGGCTGCATGGTCTGTAATCCCTGTAGCTGATTTATGGTCTGAAAATTTGTGTTTGGACCTCTCATTTTCGGTCCCCTCATTGTCTGAAATGCATTGACATCATTGTTTTGCTGACCAACACCTGCACCTTCCTGCACCACCATCGGGCACTCGCGTTTCCAATGACCAACAATTCCGCACACGTGACACGGCATCACCTTTTTCAATGCCTGCACACCATTCGGAGTCACAACAGTGTTCAAATCCGGACCATTATTCACAAAACCTCCTCTGCCTCTGCCTCTGGCCTGTGGCTGAAACGCCATATTTCCCTGCAACTGCGGCTGCGGTTGCGGTACCTGTTGTTGGAACCCTTGCAACCCTTGCAAACCTTGCAAACCTGTCTGAGCTGCTTTAAGCTGCATCATCATCACTTTCTCTTTCAACTTTTTCTGTTTCACTTCAATTTCGTCGCTACAGTATTTCGCATAATTCAATACTTCATCAATAGGTTTCGACTGCCAACAAATCAAATGCGACTTTATCATCTGACTTATCTCTGGTCTCAGCCCTTCCACAAATCTAAACACAAAATGAAGCATGTCCTTCGCCTCTATTGTTTCCGTGCCACTGTAGTTCTTGAACGCCTTCAACAACCTCTCATAGTAACTATGAATCGACTCTTTAGCTTCTTGGGCAGTTCGATCGATCTTCTGCCAATCCACATTTTTCGCGGCAACCTTCGTCTTCAAATGCTCAATCACCTTATAGTACAAGCTCATCACCATAGGTGATGGTGCACCCGTATCCCTGTCTCTCTCCGGTTCACTTGTCGGCCAACCTACAGCTCTTTTGCAATCCTCCCACAAATCTGCCGGAACCACAATCTCAAAGAGAGTGTTCAGGTCTTCCCAGAGACATTTTGCAAGCTTCACAAACCTGTCAGTCTGTTGATACCATTCAATCGGTTTCTCTCTCAGTTTGGGAAAATCATCCGTAAAAGACTGAATGTCGCTTCTATGCCATGGTACATGTATTAATTTTCCCCCTGCTGTCTCCCTCATTGGTAACATGGTTACTGCATCACTACTCTGTGGTCTTTTCTCGTTTAGCTCTGGGACACTGTCTTTCCTCTTTTCCTTTCTCCTTACCCATCTGCTTTCCCATTTGTCTAAGCACCTCCATACTTGTGCACTCTGCAACAATTCTCTAAGGTGCGCCTTCATGCCTGCTGACCTCATGTGTTCAAAATCTGTGGTCCCGAAATCCAACCTGTAGCTCCTGCTCAAGTGTTTTGTCTTGTCTATGTCAACCCTGTTTTTGTCAGCTATTTCCTGCAAGCTTTTATGTACCTTGTTCACTTCTCTCGTAATCCTGGGACATAGATACCTCAGCTCTTCTTCCGAGTAGGACTCTAACCTATTCACACCCATAGTCCCTTCCACCAATTCTTGTGCTTCCATGTTCAACCTGACCCTATTCAGATAATCTTCTCCCTTCCCACTGGCTGAGCTTTGTGTGGAATTCAGACTGTTGAACCACTGTGTCAGCTGTTGCGCATTCAACCCCATCAGTGTAGCATTCACATCGACTGCCATTGATGGTTGCGGCAACTTTTCAGTGTTCGATGATAGAGGTATTATCAGTGGGGGGCTCGACCTCACCACTGTCGACTGAGCACATATGGGACTAAACTCCATCAAGGACCCAGATCCGGTTGGCTGAGCCGCTATCGGAGTTATCCCTGGAGTGTTTTCTATGCACCTCCTTTCTGTCCCACTCTGCAGCATTGATCCCTGACCGCTCATTCCTAAGTTAGGCTGACTGTACAAAGGTACCGGCGGACCTACAGTAATGGGTAGTGATATCGCGTCTGGGTTCTGTCCATTTCCCATGTTCTGAGACATGTTCATTCCCACACTATGGGTCATCATTGCCGGCATGCCCATCTGACTCCCCGTCATCTGAGCATGTGCGTTTCCCCCCTGCATCTGCTTTTGAGGCATCAAAAACTGGGTTGATTCAGCTTGTGCCAGTATTGGGTTGTGACCATTCTGTCCTCCCATTGCGGTTGGATCTAGAATCATTCCCGTACTGTTGTCACTGCTGTAGTACCTTGGGACCTGCGGCTGATAATTTTCTGCTGATTTCAATATGGGCACATCTGGATATATTCTCCTAACCTGCGGTATCTGCGGGGTGAACAGTAAACTCGGGTCCTTAGATCCCGATGATGCTCCTGAACTCTGAGTTTCACTGTTCTGTACCGGTGCCGGAGGGGCAGAACTGGTACTTGGACCTTGTCCACTCTCTGCATAAGGTGGTGGACGGTCGTTCAGCAATTGCATGATTAACTCCTCATCCTCTAACTCCTCTTCTCTTCTCAACTTTTCCTCGTCCTCTCTATCCTTGGAACACCTCCTGTTTGTCTTACAGGTAGCTTTCTTACCTGTCTCCTCTTCTTCCTTAGTAATCGCGGGAAACAATTTTATCCCCTGCAATACATCTGACCTCCACACCTTCTGTGCATTATCCCACCTAGCGTCCGCTAGTGTCTTTTCTACCTTCCTTATCCTAGTCTCGAACTTATTTTGCTGCTGCTGTCTAGCCATTAGTTCCCAAATTGCTAGAGCCTCAAACTGTGCTGGCCTTGGAGGTACCTTCATGTCGTACATCGCGAATCTCAAATTCTCTAGGATCCTTATATTGAATGTCCCATGGATCGGGAACGCTACGCTCCCATGTTTCTCTGTCAGCTTGTGCCATTGCTTTAGCCAAAGACACGGAGCTACCCCCTTTTCCTCCATTACAATGTAAGCTGGTGTGCCTTCGGGCGGCGTTTCCTCTCCTACGCTCGCTTTAATGTAAGACTCCCCCTTCATCGCACTCCTTAATGCTTTAAAAAATTTCATTTTCTCGTCTTTTATTTCACAAAGTTTGTAATCAATAGGTGACTTTAATTCCCGGAATACTCTTCGCTTGCCTTTCCCCTTCCAATCGAGCCCCACGGACTGCGTCCAATCTGTGCGCGACCCTTCTCTACAACCAACCTATCCCAGCGCGGCTCCTAGTGACGTCACACTCACACACACTGCGGCTGACAAAGCCTCGCGGCTAGTCCTCCTTCACTCAGCTCCTCTCGTAACAACTTCTTGCATGTATCGCGAGCTACCAAAAAAATAATAAAACAGATCTGTCGGTTTACTACAGGAGGGGTAACACAATCGCTTCAGGACCTTAGGGATTTTTCACTAGCCTCAGCAGTTATTCCATCTTTCTCGGTCCCCACGTTCGCAAGCAAATCTGACCCGCAGACTCTGCTCTCAACTTGTCAGTGATCTATTCTAGTGCACTTAGAATTTTGTCAAAGCCCGAAGTCGAAGTTTCTTTCACTCCCTTAACACACGTACCGACTTGTTGACCACGCCCGATCAACCTACTAAACCGACCAGACCACAACATAAAACAAGTGTCTCATACACTTTTCAACATACTCCGGAGTCTCTTGACCTCGCAGGGCCCGTCTCAACAACAACAACCACGTGGACCTTTTTATGCACGAAGCGCCACATGCACATGAAGTTCGACGACTTCCCTACTCTCACACTCGGAGTCGCACCTCTGCTATTTCTATGAAGTTCGACGACTTCCCTACTTCTACACTCGGAGTCGCACCTCCGCTATTCCCAAAAAAAAAATCCTCGCAACCTTTTCACACAATCTGCGGCAATAAGCTGTGCAAGCGCAAAATCCTAACTTCACTCATACCATCACTAGTACCGCCAACGCTGATCTCACACCTCCATTCTCTTCATTCGCAAGCTCCGAGATCCCGGGAAAGTCGCGGTGGACTTAGCCCATCATCATTCTGTCAATCTGTTTTACCCAAGAAAAATCTACTTCAACTTCTCGAGTGGGGTCTCAAAGGGCGTAACCTTTAATTCAACACCATGTACTTTAAGAGTACGGGGTCCCAAAAGGCGCAACCGTCCTCTGCTACCATCTACTGATAGAGCGTTACGTACTAGTAATTTACCTGTACTTTGGACGCTCTTTTGGCCGATGAATCTTTTGGCTAAGTGGGACCCTCTCCACCCTTAATCAGTCAATTTAATCAAACCCATAATCAATAACGAACATAAGCAATGCCCTGATCAACATAACACTTAACAATTAATCCAGAATACATTTCGGCGAACCCTGACCTTTCAGTCAGGAATAACCACACCAGTTTATTCAAAGTTAGTGAATTTATTTCCCTATATTAACAAAGCTAACACAATATAGATGTGTCTCAGCACCAAATGATAAACATAAATGAACATTAATAGCTGTCCATAACGGCGAAACAGGTGCAATCTATGCAGCATTTGAATAACAAGGCATTCGATAATAGCAATGCAAATCACTAAAACTATAATCTGTAATGAGCTAATTTCATACATTTAGTCAGCATAACAAGGTCTCAAATTGCATCGTGCAACAAAAGGAATCCTCATCTAACCTCAAATTAGCATCGGCATGTGGGACTTCATGCAAAAACAATTTAGCAACATTAATTTAGAAAACTCCTAACTAGGGCTCTTATCAAAATCAGCAGTTGGTTACCTAAAAGAAACACAATGCAATTGTACAATTTCCTTTCATATTTACCAATTTCAATCAGCATTCAAGGAAGTCTTCGTCTCACAGGTACCGTTTCTCAATCAGCATGGGACGGGGCAAAGGGGCAGGGGTGGACGGGGCAGTTGCCTCACGGCGGCAAGATAAACTACTACTTCATGCAAAGGGGCAAATCAAAGTTAAAGTCTCTAGGGTAAGAATCATTTAAGTCTCTTTCTCTCGATTAGAGAAAGCATCAAAGTCTCTCAAAATGGCGTCGCAGCAAGGTGGGCCATAATAGCTGCAATGTCCTGCAAATTGACGGGTATATGGGCTGTAATGTCCGTAATGGCTACCTTCTTCTCGTGCACCTGGTTTAAATAGACAACAGTTCAAATCCAGTAGGGTCTTCCATTGGAGGGTTCATAGGTTAGCTTCAAATTGTCCAATCAAAAACAACAGTTCTCAAGCTTTTACTTAAGCATACATTATCCTTGGAAACGGGTACGCAAGTTGCAACATTTTATACCAATTAACTCATTTTCAGAGCTTCCATTGTCCGCACCTGCAGATTGACCTTGGAGCAAAGAGAAAAATGCCAGGCTGGCACGAAACCTTAAGATAAGCATGTGAACGATCTCAGTGGAAAAGTACAGCTTCAAGCAGAAATACACGTTTAATAGCACATTGGAAAAATACGAGCATCTAAATCGTGAGACCAGGCTACTAGGCCGAAGCCTGCACTAAAGTAATGCTAAGCTAAAACATTTCAAACAAGCCAATCATAGCACACGTTTACGATTATGTCGGATTAGTGCAATTCTAATACATCACATTATATAAAGCACGCTTATAAATGTTGGCAAACTACTCTGAGGGCACATTTTGTCCCCGTACAATCTATTAGTTCGGTTAAAGTCACACATGATTATTGCAGCACTACGTTTAAGCACTAATAAATGTAAAACCTTCATTTCAGCTTCATCAGCAACAACAAGGTGATGGGTAGAATACGTGAATTAATCTCAGTCACTAGCAATCGCTCTGGGCCACATTTCAGTTCATAATTTTTTGCCCACCATGCCACTCTAAACAAAGGTCCACCTTCTGCAAATTAGTACTGACCCTACCCCTCATGGGAACAGTTCGTTCTGGACTGCCAGGCAGGCTTCTTTCCAGAAGGGACCACAATCATGAATGGTTTTGACCTACTTAGGTCTCAACAGTGAGGTATAGCTTGAGTCCTGTGGAACAGCGAGCACAGGACAGTTCACGGAGAACCTGGCCTGGCAGTTCAAGGTGGACTGTTCCAAATGGAGCTGGGTCGGGACTGATTTGAATATGGCTGGGTGTAAACTGAGGTGGCTTGGAGTTCATAATAATAATGGACCCTGATTCATCCTCAGGTAATTACCAGTAGCCAATGTTCCCTGTAAGGCGCGTGCACGAGCGCGCGCGCACCTTTCCTTCCCCCATCGCGCAGGCCCCTTCGGCAAGCGCGCACGTTAATAAATAAGCCTTTTAGAGCGATATACGTGCTCCCCGAAGGCAGATAATGCTCATATTTGAATCTGGATTGAAGTGAATGAAAACAGCGTTTAAATGCCGCGGGGAGTGTTTTAAACATCATTTGGCGTACTTTAGCATACAAGCGAGCAAGTGATATTTATGTTGATAATTAATGGTTAATGAGCTAGGAAATGCTTCAGAACAGTAGGAAATGTGCTGTTATCAACTTTTCCATCATTGTCATACTTCATAGTTGTTTATATGCATTATCACTTTCTCAGATCAAATAAGCCTTTTAGAACGATAGTCGTTCTCTCCTATTGCAGAAAATGCTCATATTTGAATTTGGATTGAAGTAAATGAAAACACCGTTTAAAGGCCGCGGGCAATGTTCCTCTATTTTCTCTAACTGGGGTGTAGGTGGCACTTAACAGGTCATGTCCTTTGGGTGTGCAACCAGGTCACAAAACTGCCTTGATGCCCTATTGCATGGAGCAATGATATCCCTTTTTTGCTTTAGTGGTATGGAGAGGCTAATGCCAAAGATCTTGGCTAGTTATGCGCTGCGCGCGCGTGAATGGTCAATTTCTTGGCGCACGTATCCTTGGCTGCAGCGCACAGAGACCGCACACTGCCGCACACAGTGGAAAAAAATTAGAGGGAACATTGCCAGTAGCTAGTATCAAACTCAAGCATTCCACCTATCACTTTTTTGTATACTCCAGTTTATTGTCTTAAGTGGGGCAGATAAGCTCAGACGTGGATCCTGTGCACACCTTACCACTGGAACCAAGCTATACCTGACTGATGAGCTATAATAAGGGTGAACGTTGTCTTGGGTTCCTTGTGTTCCCAGTTTGGGTTGGGCTGTTCCCATTGCAGCAGGCTGAAGACTAGTTTGCTCATGGCTAGGTTCAAACTGAGGTGGCATGTTGTGCAAAATAACAATAGACCACTATGCAGCCCTGGGTAGTTGCCAGTAGCTGAAATTCATTCAAGCATTCCACCCATCACTTTTTTGCATATTTCAGTTTAATGCCCTAAGAGGGAAGGTTATGCCCAGTAGTGGGTCCTGTGCACACTGTGCTGCTCGAAAGAAGCTATTCCAGACAGATGAGCCCTAACAAGAGCAAAACTGCTTTTGGGTTGCATGCGTTCCCGTTCAGGAAATAACTGGCCTGGAAGCTGGGATGGGCTGTTCCCATTGGAGCAAAGTCAAGACTGATTTGCATATGGTTGGCTCCAAACTGAGCTGGCATGCAGGTCAAAATAACAATGGACTTGGATGTGGCCGGAGTAATTAATAGTGGCTGAGATTAATTCATGCATTTCATCACTTATTTCTATACTTCAGAGTGAACAAATAAGAAGCCAATAAAAATTTAAGCAATTGGAGGGCTATAAGCTCACTGTAAGCCTACAATACATCCCTCAGTAGACAGAGACCTGAATAGCACTTTGATTTCATAAAGCAAGAGAGCTGGCCTAAAAGACTGCATCCAAAGTTAGCATAATAAGTAACGTATGTTACAAACAACATGGATATGGCCAACCTTAGGGGTGAATTATGAATTTTGCTCCTACTTTCACAGGAATGTGCCTCTCTCCTACCATGGAATTTCAAGCCAAACCTCACTGCTGTTATGTTTGGGGACCTCCCCAAGTGGTTTGACTGACAGGGGTGTTTGTTCCGACACCCGTGTCAGGATGTGCTAAATGTTTACCTCCCCTGCTATTGGGGCGGAAAATGGTTTAGACCCCGTGACGTGAGGCGGGGAAATAAAGTGGCTGGGTTTGGCAGACGGAAGGCAGTTAGAATGCCGGGCAGCCGAGGAAAACCATAAATGATTCCCGTGTGATTTATTTCAATAGCGTGCATAAAACAGGGGCCCCCTACCGCCCCTACTTGATAGCTAAACAGAACAAATTGGCGACGAGGCCGGAGGCGAACCCACGTGGGGGCAAGAGCGGTGGTGCTGAACACGGAAATTCGAATAAATTGCCCGAAGCAAGGAGACGCGAAAGGAAAGGTCTTTCACTCAGGGATACTGGAGTAAGCCCTGAAGGGAAGTAAGCTCTGAAGACAACATTTTACGGTGCCCCCAGAACGACCCCAGGAGACCGGCTCAACAGACAAACACGGAAAGAAGGTGAGGGGGAGAGTGAGGCCTATAAACGAAGGGGCACAGAAATTTAAAAAAAAAAAAAAAAAAAACACAGAGAGTAAAGTAAAGAGACACGGGAGAAACAAAGAGGGACAATAATAAAATATATGAAAATCAGACAGAGGCCAACGAAGTAAAGGAGGAATACATAAAAAATAAAAAATAAAAATAAAAAAGGGCCACTTTCCCGGTCATCGAGCCTTTTATTATGGAAGGACCCCCATCAGCACAGGCCGCAAAATGGAAGTCATGGGTGGAACGTCTAGAAAATTATTTTGCAGCCGTCGCAATAGACCCGGATAGACAAAGACCGATGCTTCTACACATGGGAGGAGCGATGTTGCACAGGATCAGCAAAACAGTGGCTGAAGAAGGGCCCCCTTTTACATACCGAACGCTAAAAAGGGCGATAACTGCATATTTTGAACCCATGGCAAATCCTGACTACGAACGATTCCTCCTACGACAAGCCAGACAAAGCTCAGATGAATCAGTAGACACATATTATGCAAGGTTAAAGGAACTAGCAAGCACATGCACATTGCCTGACCCAGACGATGAGATAAGAGCACAATTTATCCAAGGATGCCACTCAACAAAATTAAGAGAGCACATCCTTCAGGTCCCCGGCATGACAATGGCTAACATGCTGACGATGGGCAGGTCAAAAGAATTGTCCAGGGTAAGAGCAGCACACATGGAATCGGCGCTCACACAAACCATTAAGACAGAACCGATAAACGCCATAGCTTCAGGCAGTACGACAAAAAAGAAGGACAAAACAAGACCAACAGGTGCACATCGCTCATGCTACATGTGCGGAGGAACATTTCCACACCAAGGGAAGTGCCCGGCACTTGGCAAACAATGCACAAACTGCCAGAAACCTAATCACTTCGCAAAAGTTTGCCGGTCAAACATCAGAACAAGAGGAGAGAGACAAAGGACGAGTCAAGGAGCTAAAGCGATACAACCACCAGATCTAATCCCTGACATGGATGATGATGATGATGAGCCAGAAGGAACCGTGTACATAATCCACGCAACGGAACCAGGGTGTCAAAGCCGGAAGAAAATTCCGAAGTGCCAAGTCAAAGTGGCGGGACACCAAGTAACGGCCCTAATTGATACGGGAGCTTCAATTAATATACTGGCACAATCTGACTTTGACCAAATGCCGCATCACCCCTCGCTACGGCGCACTACTGTACAAGTATTTGCATTCGGATCGAAAAGACCACTCCCAATGGCGGGAGTTTTTGTGACGGACATCAATCATGATGATGTAACGGTACGATCTAAGGTGTATGTCACCAAGATAGGAACAGGGATTCTACTCAGTTGTCGCACTGCCGAAGAGTTGAAGTTGGTAACATTCGCGTTCAGCATCCATGTGGGGGAACTAGAAAGCTTACAGGAAGAGTATGCAGATATATTCCGAGGAATTGGCTGTCTAAAGGACCGTCAAGTAAAACTACACATCGACAAGTCCATAGAACCAGTCGCGTTGAAACACCGACGGATTGCATTCCATCTTCGCCCACAAGTGGAGGCAGAACTGAGGAAACTCGAAGAAGCGGACATAATTGAGAAGGTAGAAGGACCAACCCCATGGGTGTCACCCATTGTGGTCACCAGAAAACCCAAGCAACCAGGGGAGGTACGCATATGCGTAGATATGCGCCTCCCAAATGTAGCCATCAGGAGGGAGCGTCACCTCACCCCGACAGTCGATGACATAGTGGCCGAGGTCAGTGGGTCCAAATGGTTCTCAAAAATGGATCTAAGAGCTGGATATCACCAAATAATGTTGGCTCCGGAGTCTCGAGCTATCACCACGTTCTCTACCCACGTGGGACTAAGACGATACCGACGCCTGAGTTTCGGGATTGCCAGCGCGGCCGAAGTGTTCCAAGACACTATAAGAGGAATCCTGGCTGGCCTGGATGGAGTCATAAATGTGAGTGACGATATCCTAGTACATGCACCCACAATTGAGGCACACCTACAGAGGTTACGAGCAGTATTCCAACGATTACACACAAGTGGTCTAACATTACACCGGGAGAAGTGTGAATTTCTGAGAAAAGACATTGCATTTTTCGGATATCATTTCTCAGAAAGAGGAGTTCGACCTGACCCAGAGAAAGTGGCGGACATAAAGTCGGCACCACCACCCACATCAGTCACGGGTGTGCAAAGTTTCCTGGGAATGGTAACTTATTGCGGGAGGTTCATTCCCAATCTGACTTCCCTCACTGCGCCCCTAAGGGAGTTAACCAAGGCTCACACTCCGTGGGAATGGAATACTACGCAGGAAAAGGCTTTTCAGGACACAAAAAAAGCACTATCGGCAGAGACAACCCTGGTCTTCTTTGACCCAGCCAAAGAAACAGAGCTATCAGTGGATGCGAGCCCAACAGGCCTAGGAGCGGTGTTGTCTCAAAGGAAAAAAGAAGGCGACTGGGCCCCCGTGGCATACGCCAGTCGAGCATTGACAGAAACGGAACAAAGATACTCACATATTGAGAAGGAGGCGTTAGCAGTCAACTGGGCCTGTCGCCACTATCATCTATACATCTATGGTCACCCATTCGTTGTCTACACTGATCACAAGCCGTTGATACCATTATTCAACAGAACAGCCTCACAGCCTCCCCCGAGAATTGAAAAATGGATTCTCCAATTACAAGGATATCAATTCTCTGTGGTGTACCGCCCTGGGGCACAAAACCCAGCAGACTATCTGTCTCGACATGCAAGACCGATTACCGTGTTTGAAAAAGAGGAGATTGAGAGCACAGAGGAGTATGTGAGGTTGATAGTGGAGAGGTCGCGACCACTGCCCATGTCCCTGAAAGAAATACAAGACGCAACAAAAGAAGATGAGGTATTGCAATTGGCAATGTCCTGTGTCAGGGACGGGAGATGGCATGTGTTGAAGCAGAATCTGAATCTCAGAACCGAGGAAGCCAACCACAATATACAATCACTATTCCGAGTCAGGCACGAACTGGCGGTGTCACCTGAAAGTTGCCTGTTAAGGGGAAATCGGCTGGTTATCCCGGACAGTTTGAGGCAAAGAACAGTAGATTTGGCCCATACAGCCCACCAGGGCATGGTAAAAACAAAAGCTCGGCTGAGAAGCAAAGTGTGGTTACCAGACCTAGACACCTGGGTGGAGAGGACAATACAGATATGTCACGCATGTCAACTGGTGGGGCCAATGGATCCTCCACACCCCATCATTACTGAATCCATTCCAGCAACGCCATGGCAAAGAGTAAGTGCGGACCTGGGAAGTCTACCAGATGGAAGGCATATGTTAGTGGTGATTGATGACTTCTCCAAATATCCAGAGGTCGAAATTTTAGAATCCACGGTCACGGAGAAAGTGATACCGTGCATAGAGAAAATAATGGCCACGGATGGGATGATACAAGAACTACGAACCGACAATGGTCCCCCATTTTCGAGCCATGACTTTGCAGCATATCTGGCATCCCATGGAATCCAACACCGAAAAATTACTCCACGCTGGCCTCAAGCCAATGGAGAGGTCGAAAGATTTATGAGGACCCTGAACAAAGTGCTGAGGATTGCAGTAGTGAGGGAGAGAAATGTAGACTGTGCGATTTTTGAGTTTTTGAGAGAATATCGCCTGACCCCTCACAGTACAACTGGTGTGTCCCCAAGCCACCTTTGCATACTACGACAAGTAAGGGACACTATTCCCCAAGTGAAAACTATGGCAGAGACACCAGGACAGTTAAAAAGTAAGCAAAGCCAAGCGGAAGCGAGACTGAAACAGAGACATGTCCAAAATGCTCGGATGTCAAGAAAGAGGAGAGCGTGTACCCGACAGCTGAGCATAGGTGAGGTGGTACTCATGAAGAATCGACATCCCGCAGGAAAGTTCAAAACAACTTTTGAATCTGGCCTGTGGACGGTCACTCGAGTAAAAGGAACGCTCGTGACAGTTACAAGAGGAACTGAGATGGTGACAAGGAACATCTCCTGTTTCAAGGCTTATCACGGAGAGCACCTGTTTGGTCAAAGGAGCGGAAAGGACAGGAGCAGAGAGAGAGAAGATGAAGACTTCGAGAGGTCAGACGTTTTCAATGAGAGTGAGTTGAAGAATAGTCCAACATCTACCCGGGATGATTGTGGAGAGAGAGAAGTGGCACCTATGAGGCCCCCGACCCAGGTTGAGGAGGATCAGCCTGCAGAGGTGCATGTGGAGGAAGACAGCCAGGAGGTGGTTCAAGGCAGAGGGAGGGGTAGATACCATTTGCGATCCCGCCTATCACCCCCGGAGAGGCTGAAGGACTATGTGTGTGAGTAAATGGGACATTTCAATGTATTTTGGACCATTTTGGGCAAAGGATCAGTGGAAAGTTAATTGCGGTCACCATTGAACTGAGTAAGGGGAGTGAATTGAGTTTTCTGTTTAGTTGTCAGTTATTTCATAGTTGAGGAGGAATGTTATGTTTGGGGACCTCCCCAAGTGGTTTGACTGACAGGGGTGTTTGTTCCGACACCCGTGTCAGGATGTGCTAAATGTTTACCTCCCCTGCTATTGGGGCGGAAAATGGTTTAGACCCCGTGACGTGAGGCGGGGAAATAAAGTGGCTGGGTTTGGCAGATGGAAGGCAGTTAGAATGCCGGGCAGCCGAGGAAAACCATAAATGATTCCCGTGTGATTTATTTCAATAGCGTGCATAAAACAGGGGCCCCCTACCGCCCCTACTTGATAGCTAAACAGAACAACTGCAACATACCAGTGACAAGCATGCTGACTTAAGAAGAGCCCAAAGGAGAAAGAAAGGGGCAGATGAGAAACAATATATAAGAATGAACTGCTGGCAGCACAACAAAATGAGCAACTCCATTACTAAATGCTTCTTCCATGGAGGAGTCTTTCCCTTCACCTAGCAGGGAAGGTATTTGACCTCCATCTACAGTCAAAAAGACCAATCATATCTCCAATCAAATCTACAGCCTCAACCAGTCCACACACAAAGGTCTTTGTTGCTTCAATCTGCGAGAACACATATTTATGCCTCTGTAAAATGACCTTCGTCTCGATTGCGTCACCAATGGGCACTTCAATATGGGGCACTGTATTTAACTGTCATTAACGCTAGGTGAACAGCAGCTTGCAACACCCCTTTGCTATCCACAGATTTTACTTCCACCCTTAATGTCAAGTATTGCTTTTAGCTTCAGTCTTAGAAGGGAATCAACATGCTTTACAGTTCACATGTTCACATTAAGCCCCTGTATACCCTCCTGGGTTATTAGTGTGCTATACAAATCAATATAACATAACTTAGCATAACATAACATGAATATCTCTAATCATGAGACATCAAGAGATTACAAAATAACTTCGACCTCACCGATGAGACTGATTCCTCTCCTTCCAGTGAAGGGATACCTAACACGATGTGCTGGATACCCCTTTGCAGATTGTCCAACTCTTCAGATTTTGCATCCAGCTTTAGGATACTGTTTATGACACGTGGTCACAGAGGGCAGAACTGAAGTTACTAGCTTGATTCTCCATTGGCGTAACCTAGCAACACACTCTTCATCTTCAGAACCAAACCCACCAATACATTCAGTTTCTACTCCACTTTCCTGACCGCTTCCTCATTTTGGTGAATTATCAGTCTAAATCTATGTGAAGGCCACTGAACAAGCATTGGCAAACCCAAGAGATCTCGCCTTTGGAACCTAATAATTTTGCCAAAACCTTTTCATAATACTGTACAGCATCCCCGATGCTGTGCAGCATGTCTAAAAGAGAAAACCAAAAGCTCTTGTGCACCAGTTTAATAACACAACTGCTTTTTTTTTGTTTTTATGTACGGATCTAAAACAGACCAGCAAATGACAAGAAAAAACATATGAAAGTGTTTTTATCTTTTGGAAGAATGGTAGGGAAAGCAACATGAACATGAGGCATGAAAGCAACATGTGGCAAAGTGGGTGGGGAAGCAACTGGGTCGACAGGTGTCAAAGCAACAAGAGGGACTGATGGGGAGCAAACAGGCAAGAGGAAGAGCAACGTGAGCATAGTGGAGAAAAGTAAATGGGCAAGAGAGAGAAACAGAGAGCTGGGAAAGAGAAAAGGACAAGAGCGAGAAAGAGTTGCAGAGTGGGTGGGGGACAAGCATACAGGCGAGAGAGAGCAAAATAGAGATGGAAAGAGAACACTAGGGAGAGAACTGGAAAACACATGTAGACTCGTAGAGTGTGTTAGAAATGGAGTCTCTAATTGGCAGATGTATACATCCTTGTCCAAGTAGGGACCACAATCCTAGTCAGAGTAAGGTTACACACAATTGAAATTATCCTGTGCCCACCCTCTGGTAGCTTGGCATTGAGCAGTCAGGCTTACCTTAGAAGGCAATGTGTAAAGTATTTGTGCAATAAATCAGACAGTAACACAGTAAAAACACAACAAAAATACACCACACAGGATCAGAAAAATAGTTTATATTTATCAGAATAAAATAAGGTCAAAACGATAAGGATTCCATAAGCACAAGTTGAAAATCACTTTTGCAAGTTTATAAAGAGTCTTAAATATTAGAAATGAACAGTTGTCTCTTGATTACACAAATTACCTGGTTTGTGTCAAAAATAAAACACACATAGACCATAGAGGAGGAGATTAGTGGAAAAATATGATGTGCATTGGATTTTCCAAAGCGGCACAGACAATGCGTTGTTTCTTTCTACCCTGCAAGGGGCTTGCATAATTTTTCAGCATGCAGTCTTGGTTCCTCAATGCGATGGGGATCTTTTTGATGCCCAGGGACAATACGGGGAAAATATGGGCGTGCTGGAAGAAGTCACAGGTGTTGCATCGATCTGGGAGGGCGATGTGTCAAATTTTCTGTCACACAGCAGGCGCTGCGTTGATTTTCCACGTGTATAAAATACACACCCACAATACCCACATCCCTTTACAACTAGAAAGAATTGCCACCAGAGAGAGATTCAGCAAGAGCACTCACTCAACCAGAGCCACATACCACCATCACCCATACACCATCAAGGCACCTTACATCACACACCCCACACACCCTCACCCACACCACTCAAACTATACCCAATGCACCACACCGACACCCCAGATTCTCTAAAGGAGGAGCTAAGGTTCATGGTGGATGATATCATCCGGGTAGAGCCACAGGTATTTGTATCGCAGGTGCAGCAGACATCCATTGCTAGGAAGATGGAGCTATGGCGGAGAATCGTGGACAGGGTCAACACCGTGGGACAGTACCTCAGAACAAGGGATGACATCAGAAAGAGGTGGAACGACCTACGGGGGAAGGTGCGTTCCACCACAGCAAGATACCAACTAGCTGTACAGAGGACTGGCAGTGGACCCCCACCTCCTCCCCCGCAGATTACAACATGGGAGGAGCAAGTCTTGGCAATCATGCATCCTGAGGGCCTGGCAGGAGTAGGAGGAGGACTGGATTCTGGTAAGTCAAATCCCTATTACTATCACCGCCCCTAACTGCATGCCATCACAAACCCACACCCTTACCCTCACTCCCATCACATCACCACCTCCCACATACCCCACCTTCACAACCCACTCATCCCAATACCAAGCCCTGCATATAACACCAATGAATGGACACCCCTCACAGACCTGCATGGACACCTATCACCACTGCATGCACACTGGAGAGAATCACCTAGCCCACCAAACAGCAACTCACACAAAGGCAAATCTGGCAGGGCAACAACAACCATAGAGGGCAACACACCCATGCACATGATGTCACACGCAGAAACAATAACACTGCATTTACATCCCCACAGGTCCCCCAGCCAATGTCACCAGAAAAGAGGTGCCAACAACATCCAGTCCCCCCCCCCCAGAAGAGTCCCACAGTGATGACAGCAGCTCTGCTCGCCTTGATCTGGATGACCAAACTGGCCCATCAGGGATCTCCGGACAGTCGGTTACCCAGGCACACTCTCACACCACCACAGAGCCCCACCCCTCAGGAAACACCACCACAGCGCCCACCCAGCGGGCCAATACTTCTGTTCCCAGGAAACGTCAATCAGCAGTGTGTCAACCACTACAGGGACTCCAGGACAGCCCACAAACACAGGACGATCAGGGGCCTGGGGTCAGTGACAGTGGCCACACAGTTCAGGGGACAGAGGCACAGGACAACAGGGAAGCTGGGAGGACTGTTGGGCGACAGGTGGAGGACAGGCCCAGGGAACCGACTCTCCAGGAGGCACTCACCGTGATCCTGTGAGCATGCCAACATTCCCAGGATACATTGGGCCAGATACTGGACAGGTTGCAGGAGAACATGCGGCTGCAGGAGGGACAGTACCTAGGGATCAGGGAGGACTTGAAGGACATCAACACCACCCTGGTCACCATTGCAGGGGTGCTGGCAGACATGGACAACACTATGAGGGAGGCAATGGCACCCCACCGGGCCCCTGCCACTAGCCAAACCGATGAACAGCCCTCCACCTCCGCTACCGCTCTTGGACAGGAGGCCCCTCCACAGGACCAACAGGCCACCATCACCCCTACCGCTGCAGAAGGAGAACCACCCCACAAACGTTCCATGTGATCCAGGCAGAAGCCGTAGACTATTGACAAGACCCCCGCCAGGAAATGAGACTCTCCTGATTGTCACCCTTGTGTCCCACTCTGTCACCCTGT
Source organism: Pleurodeles waltl (assembly GCF_031143425.1). Taxonomy (NCBI): domain Eukaryota; kingdom Metazoa; phylum Chordata; class Amphibia; order Caudata; family Salamandridae; genus Pleurodeles; species Pleurodeles waltl. The sequence goes on from NC_090440.1 coordinate 1,090,376,314, forward strand.
CCACCTTGAACTGCCATTGCTGCCCATCTTATGCCCCCTTGGACAATGCACCTGTGATACAAATAGACTGGACTCTAACCTGGACTTTCCTCCACCATCATCCCAGCTTATTGCACATCCCCTCCACTTCTTAGCACTTAAGTAAACACCCTTTGAAAAAATACAAGTATGGAGTATGTCAAATGATTTAAGTATGTATTCATTTAACAAGGTTTAAACATTGAAAATCAACTGTACAGTAATGTATACATAGGAATGACCTGTAGTATGCTGCAGTCAACACACCAGGAGCAATAGTGGGGCACAAATGTCTGCAAATAGAGATGCCTAAGGGTAAAGTGAGTGGCCATAGAAGTGGGAAAATCAGCATGCCAGTGACAATGTCAAACACAAAACTGTCAATTAAATGTGAAGTTACACTGTCTTACCTGTGTGTCATTGGAAGTATTGGCAAATTATTGCACTTCTATTGTCCTCATCCTCATCCTCTGCCTCCTCATTTTCACTGTCCACAGGGTTTGTAGTGAATACTAGTTTGTTTTAATGGGATAACAGGAGTTAGCTTAGCCGTAGGCTTGTAAACTCGTGCCCCCGTGACCTAGTGACTTTTAACCTACTTAGCTTGCTCTGTCTTAGCTCATTTAATTATTTATTTCCTCTAAGATGGCTGCCTTGTTTATAGTTAGGCCACTTGTTATGAGTTTTATTATCAGTGTCACTGCGCCAAGGTGTCAAGATCAAGCACACTGCTGCCACACGGTCATCTCCAGCCTCATCCTCCTGCAGAATAGGCACCTTGCGACGTAAGGCAAGGTTGTGCAACATACAGCATGCCACGATGATCTGGCAGACCTTCTTGGGTGAGTAGTACAGGGATCCACCTGTTAGATGGAGGCAACGAAACCTGGTCTTCAGGAGGCCAAAGGTCCTCTCAATAATTCTTCTTGTTCGCCCATGTGCCTCATTGTAACGTTCCTCTGCCCTTGTCCTGGGATTCCTCACATGGTTCAGTAGGTATGAGTCACCTGCAAACATCAAGGGACAACTCTTAGCCACACACCAACCCTTAGGGCCCACACCATACCCATACACCAACATATACTGGGTGGGAACCAGGGCTCACCTATTAGCCACACCCTGTGCCTCTGGAGTTGAGCCATAACATATGGGATGCTGCTGCCCTCCATTGTCGCCAAGTCCGCCAGGGGTCTGTATACAGGGGTATGTCTCCATCTCCTATTCATCCGCAGAGGTTGCAATCTATGGGCCAAATGGTGAGCAGCTGGTCAGTATCTCTTATTTTCAACCACTACACTTCAATGTTTGTTGTGATTGTCACAGTATTTTGTTGGAGAGGTCCAAGTGGTGCATATGTGTACTGTGACGCAGTTAGGAGCAATGGCCTGCACTCCCTCCCACGAAATGGCATCCGTCTGTCCTGTTTGGAGAGGCAGGTGGAAATGAGGTAATTCCGCTGCCGTTGTGCGCCATTGCAGGAGGTGGTCGAAAACCACTGTGCAACTCCTCATTGGTTAACATTGGGCACTACGGGGTACAGTGGCCAATGGTGATGTACGCCAGCAGTGACGGTATGCATCGCCGCGGACATCACTGACATTTTCTATCTGTTCACTCACTTGCTACCTGACCTTCAACAGGAGAGGACCGACACTGCATGTGCTGCTGTGACCTGTGTCCGGAACTGACCATGGCTTGTGTCACTGGGGAAAGGGACCCTGCCTTCACCTCGGCGGAATTGGAGAGACTGGTTGATGGAGTCCTACCTCAGTACCGAATGCTGTATGGGCCTCCAGACCAACAGGTGAGTACACAGTGAGTATGATGCATGGGGTGTGAATGCATGGAGTGCTATGTGTGAAGGCCTCATGTAGGGGGTTTGTGGTGGATGGGCCCTGGGCAGCATGCAGCATATATGGTTGGCTATGTCTGTGCTAATGGGGATGGGAACTGGCATGGTAGGCCATGAGTGTAACAGGCAGGACCTTCGGAATAATACCTTTCCCTGTGTCAATTTCCCTGCAGGTCTGCGCGATCAAAAAAAAGGATTTATGGTGTGCCATCGCCAAGGATGTGCGGACCCTGGGGGTCTATGGCAGGTGGAGCACCCACTGTCACAAACGGTGGGAGGACTTGAGACGCTGGGAACGGAAGATGGCGGAGGCCCAGCTGGGGATGGCCTCCCAACGAGGAAGGGGTGCCTGTCGAACCCTGACCCCCCTGATGGCCCGCATACTGGAGCTGGATGGGCACTTGGGGGCATCACAGCAGCCACAATGGGGTGAGTACAGTGCCCCAATATACAACTTGCGCCTGGTGAGGTGGAATCCAGGTGGGGGATGTGGGCCTGTGGGTGCCCCTAGGCCAAGCCTGACATTGCAGTGTAGGTCCCATGTTGGGCAGGGTTCTGATGTATAATTCCTCCAACCAAGCTAGTAGGCATCCACTACTGGGCGGGATCTGTGGGTCTTAGGTATGCTGCAATTGGCATTAGGTGTCCCTATCCATGGCCTGGTGACTAGCATTGTGACTGGTAGTGCATTACCTAGTGCGTAGGGTGGTTCCCTGTGTGTGTGTGTCCTGTATGCCAACGGTGGTGTTGGTGCCGCCATTGACCAAGTGTATCCTTTGTCTCTTCCTCCCCCTTTTTGGTTTGTCACCCTGTCCTTATCTGCATTAGCATCATCTGGCAGAGGAGCAGAGGCACCGGCAACGGAGGGAGCTGCATCCCACAGGACCCAGGAGGCCAAATCCACCGACGGTAAGAGCACCAGTGGGACGGAGGGCGAAGGGGGGCACCATGGCGGAGACTGGAGGGGACAGTTCTGACAGTGATACCTCCTCCGATGGAAGCACCCCGGTTGTGGCGGACACCTCTGTGCCCACCCCAGCTAAAGGTACAGCTGCCACCCCCATAGCAGCACCGCCCTCCCAACAGCCCCTCAGTGAGTTTCCCGTGCCCGTCCACAGTGTCCCCCTCCTCGTCCTCCACCTACCTCCCAGTTGCGTCTACACTCACACCTGCATGCACTACATCCTCATCCACTACCCCCATCACCGGCACACCTAACACCACACGCCCCTCACTGGCAGTCACTTCCATGCACATGCCCCCTGTGTCCTCTCCCACTGTGTCTGTGCCCCCTCCTCCTAAAGTACACAAGCACAAGCACTCAGACACCCAACAGCCATCCACCTCACAACAGCATCTACCCCATGCACCTGCACCCAAACACAGCAGACTGACACCTCCAACAACCATTCCTCTTCCTCTACTCCCAAACCATCTCCCTCTTCCCGCCCCAATGTCCCTAAGAAGCTTTTCCTCGCCAACATTGACCTCTTCCCTAGCCCTCCCCCTGTCCCTTACGTCAGGCTAGGGTTGTCCAAATCCAGGCAAGCACCTCAGCCACCCAGTCCACGGGCATAGTAGTGTCCACAGCTACACCAGGTGGGAGAGGATCCCGGTTACCAGGCAGCCACACTGAAAGGGTGCCTGCACCAAGTGCTGCAAGGAAGGGCAAGGAGTCACCCCCAGCTGCTGGAGGGAAGGGCAAGGAGGCACCCCCAGCTTCTAAAAGGAAGGGCAAGGAGGCACCCCCAGCTGCTAAAAGGAAGGGCAAGGAGCAATCCCTGGCTGCTGAGAGGAAGGGCAAGGAGCAGCCCCCAGCTGCTGGCAGGAAGGGCAGGGGGCCTGCACCAGCAGGCAAACAGGACAAGAGGCCTGGTGCTTGGACTCAGTTGGAGCCCCCACCATCAACCATGGTGGTTCAGCCATCCTAGGCTGCAGGGGAAGGGCTGGAGCCTCCCCCCACCACTGCTAGTACTGCCACCAGCTCTGCCACCAGCACCGCCACCAGCACCACTGCCAGCAGCAGCAGCCCAGGGGGCAGCCGTCCGAGGCTGCAGGGGATGGGCTGGAGCCTCCCCCCACCACTGTCAGCACTGCCACCAGCACCATCACTGACACCACTGAGCAGCTGTCACTGCCGGCAGACAGTGTGTAGTCCTATGTCCATGGGCTGTTGTGCAGCCTGGCACCAGCAAATCCTGTGGGTCTGACACCCAGGTGAGAGGCTGTGACCTTGCACTCCCCAAGATCTGCATCACAGGGCACAATGCCCCCTCCAGAACCAGTGGAGAAGCCATACACTCACCCCACCCTACCCAGGATGAAGCTCACTGGGTACAATGCCCCCTCCAGAACCAGTGGAGAACCATCCACTCACCCCACCCTTCCCAGGATGAAGCTCACTGGGCACTGTGCCCCCTCCAGAGCCAGTGGAGAATCCATCCACTCACCCTATCCTTCCCAGGATGAAGCTCACTGAGCACAATGCCCCCTCCAGAACCAGTGGGAAAATCACCCACTTGAGAGACTGTGGCCTTGCACTCCCCAGGACCAAGCAGTGGGCAAATCACTCACTTGAGAGACTGTGGCCTTGCACTCCCCAAGACCAAGCAGTGGGCAAATCACCCACTTGAGAGACTGTGGCCTTGCACTCCCCAGGACCAAGCAGTGGGCAAATCACCCCCTTGAGAGACTGTGGCCTTGCACTCCCCAAGACCAAGCAGTGGGAAGATCATCCACTTGAGAGACTGTGGCCTTGCACTCCCCTGGACCAAGCAGTGGGCAAATCACCCACTTGAGAGACTGTGGCCTTGCACTCCTCAGGACCAAGCACAGGGCATGTTGACCCATCCAGGACCATTGGTGTTGTACCATCTTCTGGCAGAGGTGCTCCCCTATTCCCCGTCCCCCGTCCCCCTGAGGTGCCTGTCTATTTTCGACCTGATTCCCCTGCAGTGTTCTCCCTGTGTTGTTGCAGGAGTAAGGTGGGGCCTTGGACTACGTGATGTGGCAGTGTGACCCATTGACATTAAGGACTGGGCAGTGTCTCTACATTTGTAAATATGTATATACTTTTTGATTTTGATGCACATATTTCTACTATTTTATCTCATTACACTCACTTTAATCTATTGGTGTTGTCCTTGCATTATTCCTCAGGGGTACGGGGTGCATATGTTATGTTGCTGCATCTGCTTGTGTGTATGGGTGTGTGTGTTGCATGTGTGCGTCACTCTCTTTTTCCTCCCTCCCTTCCCTGTGTGCTAGGCGGAAGTACTCACCATGGTCGACTTCGCCGACGTTGGTGTTCGTAATGGAGCAGAAGGTAGAAGAGCATGGGGAACATATGCAGCTCGGGCTCCATGGTGGCGTGGTTCTTCCCTGAGTCTCCAGAGGTGAGTTGGTTCCCTTCTGTGTTCTGTTTCCGCCAGGCTTTTGATGTCGTTGGTACTGCCCCGGAAAAGGTGGCGGATAGGTGTGGGTGATATTACTGTGGGTGGAACATTGTCCTCCGCCTGGCTGTTGGCGGTTACCGTGGGGCCTGTTGGTTTCGCCCTGGCGGTTGGTGTGTTAAAGTGTCTGTCTGTCTGAGCAGTTTCCGCCATGGTCATAATTTCATATTTACTACTGCCAGCCTGTTTGCGGTATTACCGCCGCTTTATCACCAACCGCCTGGGTTGTAATGAGGGCCAAAGTCTTTTTGGCCCTGAGACTTCAGAAAACAGGAGGAAAGCTCAATCCAAGCCCTTCTCAGCAAAGTCAGTTGTCAGCAGAGCAGCAGGGCAATAGCAGGGCAGCAGTCTTTCTCAGCAAAGCAGTCCAGATGAGTCATTCAGGCAGCCAGGCAGTTCCTCTTGACAAGTTGCAGGTTCACCTCCAGAAGTGTATGAGTTGTAGGATCAGGGACCCAGTTTAGATACCCAAAAAAGCCTTTGAAGTGAAGGAGTCTTCAAAGAGTGGTTTTGGAGTGTACAAGTTTTGCTTTCAGTACAGGTCTGTCCGCCAGGGTCCCAGTAGGGGGTTTGGCATTCCATTGTGTGAGGGCAGGCCACTAGCCTTTGAAATGTAAGTGTCAGACCCTCCACCCTTCCAGCCCAGGAAGACCCATTCAGTATGCAGATGAGTGCAGGTGTGTCTGAGTGTCCTGTGTTTGTGGTTGTCTGGGTGAAATGAACAAGGAAGCTGTCAACCAGCCGAGCCCAGACGTTGATTGAAGACAGGCTGTAAGGCACAGGATGGTTTTTAAGTGCAGAGAAATGCTCACTTTCTAAAAGTGGCATTTCTAAAACAGTAATATAAAATCCAACCTCACCAATAATCAGGATTTTCTATTACCAATCTGGCCGTACTAAATATGACCTGGTTACCCCTTCCTAATCAGAATCTACCACTATAACAGTTTATGAGAGTAGGTCTAATGCTATCCTATGAAATGAGCAGGCCTCACAGCACTGGAAAATGAATTTAGGAGTATTTCCACTACCAGGACATATAGAAAACACATGTACATGTCCTGCCTTTTACCTACATAGCACTCTGCCCAATGTGGTACCTAGGGCCTACCTCAGGGGGGACTTATATGTAGACAAAGGAGAGTTTAAGGCTTGGCAAGTATACCAGTAGCATCTAATTTACAGGCCCTGGGCACATGTAGTGCACTTTACTAGGACTTTCAATTAAATCAAATATGTCAATTGGGAAGGAACCAATGTTACCTTGTTTAAGGGAGAGAGCATATGCACTTTAGCACTGGTTAGCAATGGTAAAGTACAGAGTCCTAAAACGAGCAAAAACAGCATCAGAAAAACGGAGGGAGACAGGCAAAAAGTTCGGGGGAGGACCACCCTAAGGCTGTCAGGTCTAACTGAGTTCATAAACAAAAAGAAAAAAGTAGCACCTGAAAAAGTGAGCAATATAAAGGCACAATAATGCGTCCATGCTCAAGGGGAAAAGCAAACACATGAAGAAGGACAGCCAACACGGTGTAATGAATGAGAAGCAAGCAAATGGGAGTGACACAGAAGCCTATCAATGGTAAGCAATTGTTGAGTTCTAAGCCAACTGTAAGCAAGCAATATGTCTTGCAATAGGCAGCGCAAACACTGTCTAGTAGGAAAGCCCTAAAAATGGAGAAGTCTCTTTCCCCTTTTTCAATTCAGATTCAGATGAAGGAATCTTATCCCCCCTTGCTATGCTCCTTTCTCACTGTGCTTGTATGAAGCTTCGAGAAATCCTTGTTGCTCTTTCTCTTATTAGTTATTGCAAGAACAAAAAACAAAAGAAAGCAAAGTCAGCACTTATCTGGCCTTCTACAAAGACAAGCGGTTTCATAGTTCCACGGTTGAGGTGAATAATTGTTAGTATTGTTTGTAGGGGAGCAACTAGATCCAAACTTCGGTGGGGGCTAGTATGTCAAGCGGCAGTGGTGGGGCTACTACTCCACATGATGTGGGAAGAGACATTCTCAGAGCCAGTATAAGAGCACACATTGCCAAAACGTATGCCTTTAATGTGCTAACACATACAGACAGCATCCATGTAAACCTGTATTTTCATGCATCAGCACATTAAAGCCAGATCTACTGGCTTTGCCAATAATTTCCATTTAGACACTAAGCACTGCTGGAACTTCTAGAGTATCCACCAGACCTGCGAGTATCAGATGTCTGCAAAATATTTTGTACCAACGAATCCTCTGCCTATGTGCATGTCTGACACACAGAAAAGAAAGCCTTACTTTAAAAGTGTCTGTTCTTGCTAAAAGGGACGTGGAACAAAAAGGTGTCTATAGGGGATTCTCCTATAAACTCAAGAAAGCGTTCCCTCAGACATCAGGAAGGAGACTGATATGAGCCCTTTTAAAGGTGTGGCACATGTACTTGGTGAAAAGAAAACTGCTTGTGAATGTCACAAAATAGGTGCTGTTTACAAAGACTCCAAAGGGAAGGGGCGCTCACAGAGCGGAATAAGTGGAATAACTTCACAATGTAAAAACATGACTCAGTTTATATTATTATAGCACAAATTTAGCTGGGGAGTGTTGTATATTATGAGCAGTGATGGAGACAAACAAGACTGCATACATGAAATGGGGGACCTAAATCTTTGAATAGCAAACAGTTATACCATCATCACAGATTAAGGCCCTCATTTCGACCCTGGCGGTGGTGGTAAATTGGCAGTAATACCGCCAACAGGCTGGTGGTAAGTACCGCTAAATTATGACCATGGCGTTGATATCTCTGATAGACAGCCAATGTACCACATCAACCGCCAGGACGGAAACAACAGCCACCACGGCGGTAGCTGGCAACAGCCAGGCGGAAGTCAAAGTTCCGACCACCATATTAAGACCCTGCAAACCTCCACCTTTTCCGGGGTGGTACCGACGCCAACAAAAGCCTGGCGGAAACAGAGCACAGAAGTGAAAGGACTCACCATTGGAGACACAGGGAAGAACCACGCCGCCATGGAACCCGAACTGCAAGTTTTCTCGATGATCTTCTATGCCATACTCCACCTGGAACACCAACGCAGACGGAGACGATGATGGTGAGTACAGCCACCTAGCACACAAGGGAGGGTGGGAGAAAAACAACAGTGACACACACACGCACCACACACACCACACACACAACCACCTGCACAAGAAAAACAATTTGACCCCGAAAATCGGCAGAATAATGCAAGAACAACACGAATTGATGAAAGTGATTGTAATCAGTTCAACATCAAAATTCAGAATCTGATTTGGCTATGAAAAAGATATGTACACTTGTATAAAAAAGGGGACACTATCCATTCCAAAGTTCAAAGGGCCCACATGGCCACAGGGCACAGTCGAAGGCCCAACTCAAGTCCTGACCACATCTGGATAGGACACTGCAGGGGCATCAGTTTGCAAATAGTCAGGCACCTCAGGGGGAGGGGGGGCACCTCAGCCGGATGCGGGAACAAGTCCACTGGTTCTGGAGGGGGCAACGTGCCCATTGCTCTTTGTCCTGGGGAGTGCAAGACCACAGTCTCTAGAGTGGGTGTCTTGCCCACTGGTTCTGGAGGGGGCAATATGCCCATTGCACTTTGTCCTGGGGAGTGCAAGGCCACAGTCTCTGAAGTGGGTGTCTTGCCCACTGGTTCTGGAGGGGGCAACATGCCCATTGCTCCTTGTCCTGGGGAGTGCACGGCCACAGTCTCTCAGATGGGTGTCTTGCCCAATGGTTCTGGAGAGGGCAACATGCCCATTGCTCTTTGTCCTGGGGAGTGCAAGGCCACAGACTCTGGAGTAGGTGTCTTGCCCACTGGTTCTGGAGGGGGCAGCCCGCACAGTAGTCCCTGGAGGGTGGACTACATGGCGTCCACCGGCGGTGATGGCTGCATGCTGGTGGTGGTTGTGGGAGACTCCTGGGCAGCCCCTGCACTCAGTGATGGCTGCATGCTGGTGGTGGTTGGGGGAGCCTCCTGGCCAGCCCCTGCATTCAGTGATGGCAGCACATCCACAGCTGGCGGTGGGGGCCCTGTGACAGCTGGTGGTGGTGGCGGTGTTTGGCTGACAGCTTCGCAGGAGTAGAGTGCCTCTTGTCCGCCTGGTCATGGGATGGGGGATCCCTTACCCTTCCTGGCAGAGGTGGATGGGCTCTTCCCCTTCTTCACAGCTGGTGCAGGCTCCTTCCCCTTCTTCACAGCTAGTGCAGGCTCCTTCCCCTTCTTCACAGCTGGTGCCGGACTCTTCCCTTTCATCCCAGTGCTATTGGTCTGGTATCCTTACCACCATGAGTAGGTGGTGCTACAACTGTCCCCGTGGACTGTTTGGCTGAGGTGCTTGGCTGTGTCCTTGGTACCCTGCCAATACGTGCAGGATGGGGTGAAAAGGTAGGGAAGAGGTCAATCTGGGAAAGGAAAAGCTTCTTAGGGACGTTGGGGTGAGGGGAGGGAGGAGTAATGGGAGTGGAGGATGAGGGAATGGTTGTCGGATGTGTATGTCTGCTGGATTTGGGTGCAGGTGCATGGGCTGTATGCTGTTGTGAGGTGGATGGCTGTTGGGTGTCTGAGTGCTTGTGTTTGTGTACTTTGGGGGGACAGATATGGTGGGAGAGGACACAAGGGATGCGTGCATGGATGTTGTAGAGGTGTCTGCCAGTGAGGTGTGTGTTCTGCTTGGTGTGGTGATGATGCTGGTAGTGGATATTGATGTAGTGCCTGCAGGTGTGAGTGTGGACGTAAATGGGAGGGAGGTGGAGGAAGAGGAGAAGGGGGAGACAGGGGAGGCAGTGGATGTTGTCATGTCTGCAAATGTATGGTGTTTGTGTGAGTGCCTCTGGGATGAAGTGTTGTGCTTGTGTTTGAATGTGCCACTCTTGTGTGTTGTCTTGTGTGCATGCTCGTCTGCCTGTGTGCTTGGGATGGGTTGGGGCTGAGGAGAATGGGACTGGGAAGTGGAAATTGGAAGGGGGACGGTAGAAACAGGGACAATGGCTGCCATCAAAGAGGAGGCCAGAGCCTGAATCGATCTCTGTTGGGCCGCCAATCCACCTTGAATGCCCTCCAGGAATGCATTGCATTGCTGCATCTGGGAGGCCAGCTCCTGGATGGCATTCACAATGGATGATTGCCCTACAGAGACGGATCTCAGGAGCTCAATAGCCTCCTCACTCAGGGCAGCAGGGCTGACTGGGACAGGGTCTGAGGTGCCTGGGCAAAGTAGATGCCCATCCTCCTGGGTGAGCGGACACAGGTGACTCGCTGAGGAGCTACTGGGAGGGCTGTGATGGTACAGGGGGCGGCGGTTGTACCTGCAGCTGGGGTTGTCCCAGAGGTGTCTGCCACCACCAGGGAGCTCCCATAGGAGGAGGTATCAGAGTCTGTGTTGTCCTCTCCAGTCTCCGCCGTGGTGATCCGCTTGCCCTCCGTCCCACAGTTCCCTCAGCGGATTCTGCTTCCAGGGTTATGTGGGTTGCAGCTACCTCTGTTGCCAGTGCATCTGCTCCTCTGCCAGATGATGCTAATGCACATAAGGACAGAATGACAAAATAAGAAAGGGGGGATTAAGACAAAGAATACAGTGGGTCAATTACTGCACCAACACCACCATTGGCGTACACAGCACCCTCACAGACAGGGAACAGGCCTACGCACTATGCATTGCACTAGCAGTGAAATGGCTAGTCACCAACGCATGAGGAAGGGCACACACCGCCAACTGCTGCACACCTGGGATCCACACAGCCCTGCCTAGAAGTGAATACTAACATGCTAGGTAACCACTATTTTCCATTTAACCCTTAGCCTCCAGAGGACCTATGCTGCTGTGTCTGGCCTGGCCCAGGGGCACCCACTAACACACAACCACCACCTGGATACCACCCCACCAGCCGTAAATTGTCATAATAGCCACTGTACTCACCCCCTTGTGGCTGCTGTGATGCCCTCAAGTTCTCATCCAGCTCAGGGTATGCCAGTGCCATTATGTGGGCCATCAAGGGGGTCAGGGTCCGACGGGCACCCCTTTCTCGCTGGGAGGTCATCCCCAGCTGGGCCTCCGCGGTCTTCCATGCCCAGCGTCTCAGGTCCTCCCACCGTTTCCGACAGTGGGTGCTCTGCCTGCCAGAGACCCAAATGGTCCGCACCTCCTTGGCGATGGCACACCATATTCCCTTCTTTTGATGGGTGCTGACCTGCAGAGGCAATACAGACAGGAGAACACCATTAGACAAACAGTCCAGCCTGTCACACAAATGGCCCATCATACCCGTTTGCATCACCATTGGCACACACATAGCCCAGCGCACAACATGTACACCACCAAGAGGACATCCACCCCCCTTACACAATGCCTTCACACACAACTCCTTGCATTCATGCCACATGCATCGTGCCCACAGTGTCCTAACCTGTTGGTCTGGAGGCCCAAACAGCAATCCGTACTGGGGTAGGACCCCATGCACCAGTCACTCAAACTCCTCCGATGTGAAGGCTGGGGCCCTTTCCCTGGTCACACGGGCCATGGTAGGTTCCAGACACAGGTCACAGCAGCACATGCAGTGTAGGTCCTCTCCTATGGAAGGTCAGGAAACAAGTGAGAAATGTGAAATAAAATGGCAGTCACGTCTGTGGCGGTGCATACCGTCACCGCTGGCATAGATCCTCATTGGCCACTGTACCCCTTAGGGCTCAACATAAACCAATGAGGAATTGCACAGCGGTTCATGACCGCCTACCGCCATGGCGCACAATGTTGGCGGCATTACCTCACACCCACTTGTCCCTCCACACAGGACAGGCGGTCGCCATTTCAGGGGGGGGGGTGAACAGGCCTATCAATAATTTCTGCGTTACAGGATATATAGGCACATACTTTCAAATTCCACTGTCCCAAAACATGATTGCACAATGTGGACTGCTGTTGTGCTAGAGTTGTTCAAATTGTGACAGCCTACTCACTCTTGTGCCCCCTAGATACTTGCTGCTGCGGATGAATAGGAGATGGAGACATATCCCTGTGTACAGACCCCAGGTCACATTATACTCACCTATAGACTGGACAGGGCCACAATCACAGAGCTGTGTGCCCAGTTGGAAGCTGACCTGATCTCAGCTATGCGTCATCCCACTGGGATCCCCCCCTTTTGTGCAAGTTCTATCAGTGCTCCATTTCCTGGCAACTGGTTCTTTCCAAGTGACAGTGGGGTTGGAAGCAGGAATGTCACAGCCAATGTTCTCAATAGTGCTGGCAAGAGTCTTGTCTGCCCTGATAAAGCACATGTGCAGCTACATTGCTTTCCCCCATGTGGAGGATTTGGCCACTGTGAAGGCAGGGTTTTATGCAATGGGACAAATCCTGAATATTATTGGGGCAAATGACGGAACACATGTTGCGTTTGTGCCCCCCCGGCAAAACAAACAGGTGTTCAGAAATCGTAAGAGTTTCCACTCCATGAATGTGAAGATGGTGTGCCTGGTGGACCAGTACATCTCCCATGTCAATGCTAAGGCCCGTATTTGTACTCCGTTTGCGCCGAATTAGCGTCGTTTTTTTCGACGCAAATTCGGCGCAAAACTAACGCCATATTTATACTTTGGCGTTAGACGCGTCTAGCGCCAAAGTATGAAGAAAGAGCGTCATTTTTTAGCTTGAACGCCTTCCTTGCGTTAATGAGATGCAAGGAAGGCGTTCCCGTCTAAAAAAATGACGGCGACGCAAATGCGTCGTATTTATACTCCCGGGCAAAAATCACACCCAGGAGGTGGCGGGTCAAAAAAACCCGCATTTGCGCCTGAATTTAACGCCTGGGTCAGGGTAGGCGTTAAGGGACCTGTGGGCTCAGAATGAGCCCACAGGTGCCCTCCCCTGCCCCCAGGGACCCCCCCTGCCACCCCTGCCCACCCCAGGAGGACACCCAAAGATGGAGGGACCCATCCCAGTGAAGTACAGGTAAGTTCAGGTAAGTATAATTTTTTTTAATTTTTTGATTTTTTTTGTGGCATAGGGGGGCCTTATTTGTGCCCCCCTACATGCCACTATGCCCAATGACCATGCCCAGGGGACACAAGTCCCCTGGGCATGGCCATTGGGCAAGGGGGCATGACTCCTGTCTTTACTAAGACAGGAGTCATGAAATGGTGTCTGGGCGTCGAAAAAATCGGGTTAAGACGATTTTTTAGCATCAACCTGACTTGCACCATTTTAAGACGCCCTAACGTCATTTTTTCCCAATGCCGGCGCTGCCTGGTCTACGTGGTTTTTTTCCACGCACACCAGGCAGCGCCGGTCTGATTGCGCCGTCTAACGCCATTCCATAAATACGGCGCCCGCATGGCGCTTCAGAATGGTGTTAGACGGCGCTAAATTTTTTGACGCTAAACTGCGTTAGCGCAGTTTAGCGTCAAAAAGTATAAATATGGGCCTAAGTATCCTTGGATGGTGCATGATGCCTTTGTTATGAGGAATAGCAGCATCCCAAATGTGATGTCCCAACTACAGAGGCACAGGGTGTGGCTAGTAGGTGAGCACTGGTCCCCACCCAGTATATGTTGGTGTATGCCTATGCTGTTGGCCATATAGGATAGTGTGTGGCTAAATGTTGTCCCTCAATATTTGCAGGTGACTCTGGCTACCCAAACCTATTGTGGTTGCTGACCCCTGTGAGGAATGCCAGGACAAGGGTAGAAGAACGTTATAATGAGGCACATGGGCGAACCACAAGGAGTATGAAGAGGGCCTTCGGCCTCCTGAAGGCCAGGTTCAGGTACCTCCACCTGACAGGTGGATCCCTGTGCTACTCACCCGAGAAGGTCTGCCAGAGAGAAGTGGCATGCTGCATGTTGCACAACCTGGCCCTCAGACGACATGTACCTTTTCTGCAGGAGGAGGAGACTGGAGATGCCCCTGTGGCAGCAGTGGACCCTTAGGACAGTGAGGATGAGGAGGCAGAGAATGAGGATGTGGACAGCAGAACATTGGTGATGTGTCAGTACTTCCAATGACACACAGGTGAGACAGTGCAACTTCACATTTCTATGACTATTGGTATATTCTGTGTGGCATTGGCATGCTGGCATTACCCACTTCTTGCCCCTACTTACTGTTACCTATGGATATTCATTTTACAGATGTTAGTGATATGACAACAGTGTCCTGATGTGATCACAACAGCCAGCAACAGGTCATTCATTCTATCCTCATACTATGTACATTTCATTTGCAATGGTTGTAGCTGTTTCAATCAATACAGATTTGCAATGCATGAAATACTAGTAGTCAAGTTTTATCCAAGGGTGTTTATTATAGTGCTAAAAAATAGAGGGGAAAGTGCAATGCAATGGGGTGATGATGGAGGAAAGCCCAGGGTATTGTTCCAGTCTGTTTGTAGCACAGGTGCAGTGTCCATGGGGACTTAGGGAGGGGAGCAATGTAGGTTAAAGGTGGACAAGGTGACTGAATAGGACACAAGGGGGACAATCAGGAGAGTCTCATTTCCTGGCGGTGGTCTTGGCAAGAGTCTCTGGCTTCTGCCTGGTTTGCAAGGAACGTTTGTGGGGTGGTTCACCTTCTACAGGGGGAGGGATGCTGGTTGCCTGTGGGTCCTGTGGCGGGCCTCCTAGCCACAAGTGGCAGTGGAGGGCTGTTCAGATGACTGGCTAGTGGTAGGGGCCCGCTGGTGTGCTGTTGCCTCCCTCATGATGTCGGTCATGTCTGCCAGCGCCCCGGCTATGGAGATCAGGGTGTTGTTAATGCCCTGCAACTCCTCCCTGATACTATCCCTCCTGCAGAAGCCTGTTCTCCTGCACATTGTCTAGGATCTTGGCCATCTTGTCCTGGTGTCCTGGGAATGTTTATAAGCTCCCAGGATCTCGGTGAGTGCCTCCTGGAGAGTCGGTTCCCTGGGCCTGTCTTCCCCATGGCTCATAGCAGTCCTCCCAGTGTCCCTGTTGGCCTGTGCCTCTGTCCCCTGAACGGTGTGCCCACTGCCACTGACCCCAGGTCCTTGATTGTCATGTGGGCGAAGTGTGGCCTGGGGTCCCTGTACAGGTGGGCACACTGATGATTGATGTGTCCTGGGGACAGAGGCGTGGGTACGCTGGGTGAGTGCTGTGGTGTTGGTTCCTGATGGAGGAGGCTCTGTGGTGGTGTGAGAAACTGGGGCTGATTGCAGAGGCCCCCTAACTTTTTGCCCCCATTTTCCACTTTATGCTGGTGTTTTCCTGACTCTGATGGTGCCCTGGGTACTGCTAACCAGTCCCAGGGCCTGTGCTCTGTGTAAAATGGATATGCAAATTAGGCTAATTATAATTGGCTAAGTTAACCTACCTATAAGTCCCTAGTATATGGTAGGGCATGTAGGTTTAGGGACCACAGCATAGGTGGTGCACACCTAGGTGCATTGCTGAGGTGCCCAGTGTCATTTTAAAAGCAAGCCTGCCTTGCTGGCTGCTTTTAAATTAAAGTTATATGCAAATTCGACTTTGGAATTAAAGGTACTTCCAAAGTCTTAAACTACCTTATTTTTACATATAAGTCACCCCTAAGGTGTGCCCTATGTGCCCCTAGGGCAGGGTGCCATGTAACTATAAGCAGGGATTTTATAAAAATAGATTTATAAGCCCTGGTGAGGTAAAAACAGCCAAATTCGTTTTTCCCTCATTGAAGTAAATGGCCTTCATAGGCTAGAATGGGCAGACTTTATTTTAAATTTTAAAGTCTCCTTAAATGTTACATACCAAGAATTTGGTATCAAATTGATTGTTATAATAAATCCCACAACTTCCAGTTGTAGGATTTAATATAACTAGTGCAGGTAAAAAGTTTAGACTTTACCTAAAAAGTTGCCAATTTCAGCTCTGCATTGTTTTTGCTGCTGTGCTCTGATTGGCCAGCCTGCAGCAGCTTCTGCCAGGCTACTTTAATGAGGTGTGAAGTGGCCTGACTTCACACAAAGGAATGTGCTTGGGGGAGAGAATCTCCCCTCAGCAGATGGTGAGGCAGGAAGGGGGAGGGCTGCCAAACTGGTCTTCAAAGGCAGAGAAGGACATCTGGAGCACCCAGCAACACCCCCACATCCTGCAAACCCAGACAGCTAGGTGCCCCCTTGATTAGATTAGGAGAGGGCAGGAGAGGGGTGTGTTTATGATTTTTAGCCACACCAGTGGGTGGGCTCAGCCAGATCTCTCCTCTAAAAATCAGATTCATCCATTTTGGATTTTTAGAGACTGTTGCCTTCTGGGATGGATTTTTGCCACACTTCCCAGGAAGTGGTCATCACAGGGGGACGACCCTGTCCCTGATTGGAGGACCAGGGCCCCCCTGCTTTTCACCCAGGGGCAAGGATAAAACTGGCAGACCTGCACCCACGCCTCAGATCCCCACCAAATTTCAAGAAGAAAGAACTACAAGGAGAAGAAGGACTGCCCTGCTGGACCCCTGGCCTGCACCTGGACCCTGCACTCAGAAAGACTGCACCAGCTGCACACTTGGGCTTCACCACAAGAAGGACTTTGCCTGGCTTCAACTGGTTCAAGGAGGGACTCCCTGTTTGCTACAGGTGAAAAATTGCTAACCAGAGTCCCCTGCACCAACTCCTGAAAAAGTGACCAGCTGACCACTGCCCAGTGGCCAAAAAGGAGTTTGCGCCAGGTGCACTCTGGGAGTTGAAGTCCGCACTTCCCAAGGACCATCACAGAACTTCTGGACCCTTGGGGTGAGCTGTGGACCCCAAAAGAACCTTAAAAGAACATCTGGGTGAAGCCCCAGAAGTTTGGAAAAGATTGGAGAAATTTTAGAAAAAAGCTCCATAAAGTGACCGACTCGACGCGGAAATTCTAGCCGGCTTGCCTCAACCGCGACCCGGCCTGACTTCGTGGTTCGTCCCGGTCAAGAAAAACATCCGAAAAAGAGACTAAGTCCGAACGTAAAAAGTTGACCGGGACCTTCCAGCCATCGTATCCGAGAAGGGCTCCACGGACGTCGGATCAAGATCCAGGTTTACCCCGGTCGAAGGATTTTCATCTCGAAAAAACGACTAAGTCCGAAGGTAGAAATCACCACCGAGGAAACCGACTTCGCGTATCCGGACAAGGGCTCCAGGAGGTCGGATCCAACTGGCAGGTTCGTCCCGGTGAAGAAAAACTTCAAAATAAAGACTAAGTCAGAAGGTAACTTTTTAACCGAGGCCTCCCGCGACCTGTAGCCGAGCAGGGCTCCATCGCGGTCGGCCTGAAAGTTTGACTTTGTCCCGGTCCTGGTGCAACCAGATGACCCGATTGGCGCTTTTCGTTTCTGAGCGCTAGAAAATAATAATACTTTAAAAATTCATATCTCCGGTTCCCCTGAACCGATTTTAATCGTTTTTGTGTCATTTTAAAGATAAAAATATAAGCTATTTTTATAAATTGGTTTTGGATTTTTAAACTGTTTCCTGTGTTTTATTTAATTACTGTTTTGTGATATTTGAATGCTTTACACTTTGTCTCCTAAGTTAAGCCTTGACGCTCGATGCTAAGCTACCAAGGGTAGAGCTGGGATTAATTTACTGAGACCTAACTGTACTTTTGTGGAGGTTTGTGGCTTGTTGCTAGGTGTAGGTACCAACCTGCCCTACCAATAACCCATTTTCCAACATAATTGGAAGCAGCGACGGGATCCTGTACTTGTGTTCAATATCACGTTACAGTTTTAGATAAAACAAATTAAAAATCCTTTAAATTGTCCTAGTGCAAAAATTGTTTTTAATTTTTAATTTTAATTTTTTTTTTTTAATTAATTTGGATTAATTTCAATTATTGAATTTTTGTAATTTTTTCTAAATTCTTGTTTCCAATTTTTGCAAAAAGTTTTTGTTGACACAAAACTAGGGAACCATGGAGCTTGATCTGGCTAGCCTACCCACACTGACAGTAGTCCAGCTTAGGGGGTTGTGTATTGAGAGGGGGTTGCCTGCAACCACTAATCTCAGGAAGGAAATCCTGATTAAATCCCTGACAGCATGGGCTGAGGCCCAAGAGGTAGAGACAGAGGAAGCTCCAGAGGAGGAACCAAAAGAGGATGATGCTAACTCTAACCACTCAGGGGAGGAAAGGCATCAGACCCCAAGTGAGGAAGAGGAGGAACGGTCCTCACTGGACACAGTCACTAGGGGCAGACCCAAAGCTAGTGGTAGGAAGAGGGTCCTTTCAGGAGGAGAGAACCCATCCATCAGGGAAAGAGAGCTGGAAGCCCAGCTAGCCTACATAGCTTTGGAAGCAGAGAAGCTGGCCCTAGAGAAGAAAAAGTGGGCATACAAAGAAAAAAGAGATGGAAGCAGCGATAAAGAAGCTGAGGTGTCCATGGGTGGGGGAGTTTGCCCCAGATTACCCAAGGGGGTAGTTCCTGCTTATATAGAGGGGGATGACATAGATAAGTGGCTAGGGGCCTTTGAGAGGGCACTCCAAATGAGAAGGGTTAAGCCTCAATACTGGGGTTCCCTTTTGTGGGAGTTGGTCCCCAACTCAGGGAGGGATAGGCTTCTGACCTTAAGGGGGGAGGAGGCAGATTCATACCCTAGTATGAAGAGGTGCTTAGTCAAGAAGTTTGGTCTGACCCCAGAGCAATATAGAATGAAGTTCAGGGACACCCAGAAGGTCAGTACCCAGTCTTGGGTTGACTTTGTGGACACCTCACTAAAGGCACTAGAGGGCTGGATTATTGGCAACAAAGTAAATACTTATGAGGGGTTATACAATCTGATCATGAGAGAGCACATGTTGACCAATTGTATCCAAGAAAGGTTACGCCAGCATCTAGTGGACTCTAAGCTGACCAACCCTAGAGAGCTAGGGGAGGCAGCTGATGAGTGGTTGAGAACCAGGGTGGTTGTCAAGTCCCAGGGGGGAGACTCCAAGAAGGGGGGGACAGGTCCCCAAAAACCTAAGGAGGGAGGTGGTAAGGCCACCACAGAGACTCCCTCTGTACCCCAGAACCCTAAAAAGGAGGAGAGTAAATCCCACTCCCACTCTGACATGCAGAGACAGGGAGACCCAGGGTTAAAAAAGCTCTTGGACAGTAGGGCTTGCTTTGACTGTCAGCAGACAGGTCACTTCAGAGGAGATGCAGCCTGTCCAAAGAAAGTGGTTAGCACTGGGCTGTCCAGTGTAGCCATAGAGGAGGATTCCTCAGATGATGAAGTCCTCCTAGCATTGTGCTGGGAGACAGGACCAGATGGTAAGCTGGTGATCCCTGAGGGTGGGAGTAGGCACTTCCACCACATTCAAGTGAATGGGATCCCTACCACTGGCCTGAGAGACACCTGTGCCAGTCACACTGTAGTGAGTGACCGGTTAGTGACCCCAGACATGTATGTCCCAGGAAAGACAAAGAAAGTCAGGATAGCCACAGGGGAGGTCACCTCCAAACCTGTAGCCATAGTGCCCCTAGAGAGGGAGGGTATCCTTGACTGGATTAGGGTGGTAGTCAGTGCTGACCTTCCCCTAGATTGTATCCTGGGCAATGACCTCCCAGAGGTGAGTCTGGTCACAGATGGGGTGGTCGCCCAGGGCGCCCCCCCAACCCAAAGTCCTGGGGAGTCAGTCCCTACAGTTAGGAGACAGGGGTCCCCAAGAAAAGGAAAGAAGAAAAGGAAGGGTAGGCCACTCTTAAAAAGAGTTCCAGGGAGCCAAGGGCCCTCTGCCCCAGTAAGGGGGGAGCCCAATGTTGGCACTGGTGAGGCCTCACCTGACCCCAAGGAAGTCCTGAGTAGTCAGGCAGCTGTCCAGATGCAGGGTGTTGCCCCTGCACTGACAGAAGGGAGAGTGGAAGGAGGGTGTCTGCCACAGGAGGTGGTAGCCCCCCACTCAAGACAGCAAGAGGGGTGCCAGGACCCCAAAGATGCCCCTAAAGCAGCTCAGCCACCTGTCAGTGGAGAGCTTAGGGTGTGGTTCTGGGTACTGACAGCTGTCAGTAGCCTCTGCTGGGTGCTAGCCTTCCTGGCAGCACTGTACTTGGCCTGGGAGGCAGACCCCAAGGCCAATAGCAAAGTAGGCCCCCTGACCCTGTTGGTCATGGTGGGGTTGCTCAAGTGTTGGGTGACCTCTTTGGGTAAGCTAGGTCTTGCCCTAGCAAAGTTAGGAGTAGGGGAGGTGGGCACCTCACTACCCAAGTTGGCAGAGAGAGAGGAGGAAGACCCCCCTAGAGGGAAGTTTCAGTTTGGGTTGGGTCCTTTTACTGTTGGGATGGCTTCACTACCCAGAGGGAGTGACCCTGACAGGAGGATATAAGGCAGAGTAGGCCCTGCAAAGGGACAGCCAGTTTTCTTCACTGTCTTCCTCGCCTAACAAGCCAGGAAGACTCTCCCAGGGTTGGGCTGAGTCTCCTGGGCGTGTGGGCTGGGGGGGGGTTGTGTGAGAAACTGGGGCTGATTGCAGAGGCCCCCTAACTTTTTGCCCCCATTTTCCACTTTATGCTGGTGTTTTCCTGACTCTGATGGTGCCCTGGGTACTGCTAACCAGTCCCAGGGCCTGTGCTCTGTGTAAAATGGATATGCAAATTAGGCTAATTATAATTGGCTAAGTTAACCTACCTATAAGTCCCTAGTATATGGTAGGGCATGTAGGTTTAGGGACCACAGCATAGGTGGTGCACACCTAGGTGCATTGCTGAGGTGCCCAGTGTCATTTTAAAAGCAAGCCTGCCTTGCTGGCTGCTTTTAAATTAAAGTTATATGCAAATTCGACTTTGGAATTAAAGGTACTTCCAAAGTCTTAAACTACCTTATTTTTACATATAAGTCACCCCTAAGGTGTGCCCTATGTGCCCCTAGGGCAGGGTGCCATGTAACTATAAGCAGGGATTTTATAAAAATAGATTTATAAGCCCTGGTGAGGTAAAAACAGCCAAATTCGTTTTTCCCTCATTGAAGTAAATGGCCTTCATAGGCTAGAATGGGCAGACTTTATTTTAAATTTTAAAGTCTCTTTAAATGTTACATACCAAGAATTTGGTATCAAATTGATTGTTATAATAAATCCCACAACTTCCAGTTGTAGGATTTAATATAACTAGTGCAGGTAAAAAGTTTAGACTTTACCTAAAAAGTTGCCAATTTCAGCTCTGCATTGTTTTTGCTGCTGTGCTCTGATTGGCCAGCCTGCAGCAGCTTCTGCCAGGCTACTTTAATGAGGTGTGAAGTGGCCTGACTTCACACAAAGGAATGTGCTTGGGGGAGAGAATCTCCCCTCAGCAGATGGTGAGGCAGGAAGGGGGAGGGCTGCCAAACTGGTCTTCAAAGGCAGAGAAGGACATCTGGAGCACCCAGCAACACCCCCACATCCTGCAAACCCAGACAGCTAGGTGCCCCCTTGATTAGATTAGGAGAGGGCAGGAGAGGGGTGTGTTTATGATTTTTAGCCACACCAGTGGGTGGGCTCAGCCAGATCTCTCCTCTAAAAATCAGATTCATCCATTTTGGATTTTTAGAGACTGTTGCCTTCTGGGATGGATTTTTGCCACACTTCCCAGGAAGTGGTCATCACAGGGGGATGACCCTGTCCCTGATTGGAGGACCAGGGCCCCCCTGCTTTTCACCCAGGGGCAAGGATAAAACTGGCAGACCTGCACCCACGCCTCAGATCCCCACCAAATTTCAAGAAGAAAGAACTACAAGGAGAAGAAGGACTGCCCTGCTGGACCCCTGGCCTGCACCTGGACCCTGCACTCAGAAAGACTGCACCAGCTGCACACTTGGGCTTCACCACAAGAAGGACTTTGCCTGGCTTCAACTGGTTCAAGGAGGGACTCCCTGTTTGCTACAGGTGAAAAATTGCTAACCAGAGTCCCCTGCACCAACTCCTGAAAAAGTGACCAGCTGACCACTGCCCAGTGGCCAAAAAGGAGTTTGCGCCAGGTGCACTCTGGGAGTTGAAGTCCGCACTTCCCAAGGACCATCACAGAACTTCTGGACCCTTGGGGTGAGCTGTGGACCCCAAAAGAACCTTAAAAGAACATCTGGGTGAAGCCCCAGAAGTTTGGAAAAGATTGGAGAAATTTTTGAAAAAAGCTCCATAAAGTGACCGACTCGACGCGGAAATTCTAGCCGGCTTGCCTCAACCGCGACCCGGCCTGACTTCGTGGTTCGTCCCGGTCAAGAAAAACATCCGAAAAAGAGACTAAGTCCGAACGTAAAAAGTTGACCGGGACCTTCCAGCCATGGTATCCGAGAAGGGCTCCACGGACGTCATATCAAGATCCAGGTTTACCCCGGTCGAAGGATTTTCATCTCGAAAAAACGACTAAGTCCGAAGGTAGAAATCACCACCGAGGAAACCGACTTCGCGTATCCGGACAAGGGCTCCAGGAGGTCGGATCCAACTGGCAGGTTCGTCCCGGTGAAGAAAAACTTCAAAATAAAGACTAAGTCAGAAGGTAACTTTTTAACCGAGGCCTCCCGCGACCTGTAGCCGAGCAGGGCTCCATCGCGGTCGGCCTGAAAGTTTGACTTTGTCCCGGTCCTGGTGCAACCAGATGACCCGATTGGCGCTTTTCGTTTCTGAGCGCTAGAAAATAATAATACTTTAAAAATTCATATCTCCGGTTCCCCTGAACCGATTTTAATCGTTTTTGTGTCATTTTAAAGATAAAAATATAAGCTATTTTTATAAATTGGTTTTGGATTTTTAAACTGTTTCCTGTGTTTTATTTAATTACTGTTTTGTGATATTTGAATGCTTTACACTTTGTCTCCTAAGTTAAGCCTTGACGCTCGATGCTAAGCTACCAAGGGTAGAGCTGGGATTAATTTACTGAGACCTAACTGTACTTTTGTGGAGGTTTGTGGCTTGTTGCTAGGTGTAGGTACCAACCTGCCCTACCAATAACCCATTTTCCAACAGGTGGTCTGTGAGTGGCCTTGGGTGACCGACTGTCCATGGGTCCCTGATGGGCCAGGTAGGTTATCCAGATCCAGAAGTTCAGAGTTACTGTCATCACTGGGGGCCTCTTCTGTTGGGGGACTGGATAGTGGTGGTTCCTCCTCTCCACTGACATTGGCTGGGGTACCTGTGGGATGTAAATGATGGATTATGCTTCAAGTGTATGACATTTGTACTTCGGTAGCTTCCCCTCTATGGTTGTTGTTACCCTGCAAGCTTTTGCTTGTGTATGTTGGTGTATTGTGGGATTGTTAGTTTCCATATGCTGTGGATGCTTTAGTGATGAGTGTCCATGCAGGGCTGGGAGGGGTGTCCATGCAATGGCACAGCATGCAGAGCCTGCCATAGGGATTAGTGAGATGTGTTGGTGGAGTGTGTGGGATGTGGTGGAGTGATGGGAGTGAGGGTGAGGGTGTGTGATGGCATGCAGGTATGGGGGTGATAATTGTTAAGAGTTGATTTACCAGTGTCCAGTCTTCCGCCAAGTCCGGAGAGTCCCTCAGGATGCAGTATTACCAGTACCCCCAACTCCCATGCTGTGAGCTGTGGGGGAGGAGGTGGGGGTCCACCGCCCGTCCTCTGTATGGCGAGCTGGTGTCTTGCTGCAATGGAACGTACGTTTCCCAGAAGGTCATTCCTCCTCTTCCTCATGTTGTCCCTTGTTCTTGGGTGCTGTCCCACAGCGTTTACCCTGTCCACGATTCTCCGCCATTGCTCCATCTTCCTTGCTATAGATATTTGCTGTACCTGTGCTCGAAAGAACTGAGGCTCTTCCCTGACAACTTCCTCCACCATGACCCTTAACTCCTCCTCAGTAAAACAGGGGTGCCTTTGTGGTGCCATGGGTGTTGTGTGATGCGTGTTGGTGAGAGTGTGTTGAGTAATGTGGTGGTATGTGTGATGTGGAGTGCGTGAGGGATGTATGGGTGTGAGTGGTGTGTGTGTCTAGTTGTCTCTGTGCTCTTCTTCTCAGTCTCCTGGTGGCAATTGTACATAAGGGGTTGTGGGTAATGTGGGTGTGTGTTTTATAGTGGTGCAGGTGTGTGGGTGTGGTGAGTGTATGTGTGTCAGGTGTGTGTATTTGGTATTGTCCAAAGTAGTTTCGTTTTTTTATATGGGTGTCCATTCTGAGCGTGATGGTGTGTACTGCCATTAGTTTACCGCTGTTGAACGTCTGCTATGGTGATTCGTGGGTCATAATGTGATGGGCATTGTTCTGTTGGCATAACGGTGTGGGTTTTGGTACCACCACTTTAGCACTGACCTTTGGTCTGGCGGATTTGTGTATACAGCTGTATTCTGTCGGATTGGTGTGTGTGCGTCATAATATGGTGAACGGATATTCGCCAACACAGCGGTAAGTTGGCAGCCATCAGCGTGGCGGTAAGCGGGATTTACCACCAATGTCATAATGAGGGCCTACTTGATTTGGGGCCATATTTATACTTTTTGACGCAAAACTGCACCGATGCAGTTTTGCGTCAAAAAGTATAACGCCGGCAAACGCCATTTCCTTGCCCCACCCGGGCATCAAATTTATACTTTGACACTTGGCGGCGCAAACCACTGGTTAGAGTAAATTTTTTCGACTCAAACCAATGCGCCACGTTGTAAAGAAAAACAACGTTAACGTGGCGAAAATGACTTTAATCCGGTTTACGGCGTTGCAAACCGGATACATGCCATTTTTTGCAGCAATAGTGTCAAAAAGCAGAGCAAACACAGCAAAATGTGCAAAGGAGCCCCAAAATGGATCCCAGAAGCCATGAGAGACCCTAGGAAGATGACAACTGACCAGGAACCAGCCAGGGGAACCCACACAAGACCCAGGAGAGGGAGAAGAAGAAAAGGAAGTGTCAGTTCAGTGCAGAGGAGCATGAAATACCAGTGAAAGAGGTGACGGAACACCAGCATCAATTTTTTGTCACCTCTAAATTGCCAATAGGTAGGAGAGAAGCAATTTGGCAACAAATTGTCGATAAGATCAAAAGTGTGGCAGAACTACAGAGAACAGTCACCGAGTACAAGAAATGCTGGCATGACTGCAAGCGCAGGACCAAGGAAAAAATGGCAAGGAACAGGAAGGTAGCACTGCAGACTGGAGGTGGGAGTCCAGCACCACAGGAGGCCCTGGACCACATGGAGGAGATGGTGGCAGCTCTCATCCCTGAGGAGATCGTCACAGGGATTCAAGGACAGGACAGGGCAGAATACCAGGATACAACACAGATGCAGGTCAAGTGGCATGGGTAACAAAAATGCTTAATTGTTAACTGCAAGCAGGGGGGACATACCTACTACACAATGCATGTCAGCCATGATAATCAGGAAGTGGAAAGGGCAAAGGAGCACGGCACGGGTGCATGGGCTGTGCAGGGGAAACCTGGGGCACAACACTACATCAACAACCTTTGCATGGGGGCACTCCGCCATGCCAAGGCTGTTAGAAAGGCAAAGCCAGTCTAGGAGGGTAGGGTACAACGTAAAACTGGCCTGCTGTCACACCACAGCTGGTATTGTCGCTACAAGAACTAGGGCTCAATTTCCAGTCTCAGGCCATATCCGCAAGTGGTATTTACCATTGACAACAGTTGCCACTACCACCTCTGCTGTGTGTGCAGGTCAATTAGCTAATGGCAGTACTTGCCCATGGATCAAACACAACCAAATTATAGGGTTCAGGATGACAACATTATCAATCCCCTGTAATTAATAAAAATGTGCAAATCCTGTCAAATGCTCATGTCTATAGGCGCTACAAACACCAGGAATTGTATTTGACATTATGAGGTACAAAGCAGTAATGTAATTCTCATGCTGCACATGTCAGGGTCTACCCTGTGCCTGTGTCACAATAGCTGCAATGCCACCATGCAACATCTCAAGTGTCATAGTGCTAAAACAACAGCATTGAGGGGGAGGACATTTGTTTCCAGCTAGTGAAACGCACCCGCACAGTCATAAGACGAAATGGCACACTGCTAGGACCATCAGTGCAATCCAATGTAGCACACATTCCCCAACATCAGCAGTACACACTACCAATGCTGACATGTGTATTGTGCCATGCCAAAGCTATGCATAGTATATGCTAGGTCTCAGCAACATATCGGTGGAAGTGAAATATCAGAGACTGGGTCAGTTCCAGATTGTTAAGTGTGGTGCAAGTGCCATCAGAACACCCACAGCCAGTGCAAGGCCACACCATGATAATGGAAGTAGACGGAGGGTTGAGTAGTACAAGAAGGTGGCAACATACAATTTGGGCAGAACGTACACTTAGAGGATGTGACACAGACATTTCCCCAAACTGCCCACACTACATGTGACATGCAGGTGGGGCACAGGCCTGGGAGAATGCTAGTCTTTATGACAGTAACAATGAACAGGAACCAAGATCACAATGTGCAACTAATAGGAAGTCAGGCACTTGACATTACAAATGTCACAACACAGACACACTAATTGTACAATATCTCAATGCAGAGGACGATGGCTCTCCTGGGGATATGCCTGTCCTGGACTTCCCTGATGACATGGATGACGAGCTGACAAACATCAGCCAGCAGACCCTCCAAGATGTCCTTGGAACCCTCCAGACACCACCTTTAGTCGCAAGGAGGAGCCCCGAAGTTGCAGCCATCACAGAGGACCCATCCACCACCCTTATTGTACGACCTGCCAACTCCAACCCAGCCGAGGACTCTGACGACACTGGCACCACCTTTGAGAGGACTGTAGTTGGAGTACAGCGGGAGATGGCCAAGGAGGTGCAGGTGGGGATGCAAAATATGGCAGCCAGCCTTGAGGGGATGTGTTCGTGCATGATGTCATCTGCAGAACAGGCAGCAGCCATGCAAGCCCGAACATCTATCCTGCAAGAACTTCAACAAAGTGTAAAGGAAATCACCACTGCAGTAAGGGAGTTGCCACAATACCTCGCACACCAAACCTTTCACTGTGTGCATGAATGCAATCATGACCCCCTCAGGGACGACCTGGCTGCCTACCACAGTCATGTAGTTGCTATACTTAAGAACCAGCAGGTCCTCCTTGCTGCAGTACTGGCCTTCATAGCCCCACAGTTGGCAGCTACCAGGATTTCTGACTCCACGTCTTCAAACACTAAAGTGTGTGTTGCCCCTTCAAACCCACCACCACCAAGGGCAGAGGAGGCGACACACACATCAGAAGATGAAGACGTGGAACAGATCACCTTCACCCGTACGAGAACCCGGCAACACAAGTCCATGCCAAATGGGCACTTATATCCTAGGTCCTGTGCTTGTTAACATGCCAGTCTTGCAACAGCTGCTCACATGCACTGTTCTCCAGCCCACTGTTTACCTTGACACTATGCTCTGTGGTTGTCCCTCACTATCTCATTGCCAATTCGTGTTCCTCTGCACTGTATGACACTTCAACCCAGCATGTCTAATGACATGTCCCATTGCACCTGTGTAGTGTCACAATAGAAGGTGTCACACTAATGGACTCACAGTCCTGGACTATGTAAATATTGCACTACAGCATTTTAAAATAAATAGCACTTACACAACCACTTTGTGTAACGTGACACATCAACCGCGTAGGAGATTAGTGATATATGTCACATGTCAATGGCCATAGAATGTCAATACAACTGCATTGAAAGATTGTGGGCTGATAACTATGCACTGGGGTCTGGATTGTATCATCATCTGCGCTTCCTGAAGGTTATTTCTGAAGTAAAAAGAAAACTAACAGTATAATGCTGTGTGTTGGACTTAAAAAGTCCGCTTCAAGGCGTGTTTAAGCTGGAAATCAATGTGTTCAAAATTCCATGCAAGACAATCTTTATGTATGTGACATCTGACTATAAACGTTCATCACACACACCAGGCAGCAGGAATGCATGTGTATGATTGTATGTACAAATCTGTAACCTGGGAGTACAATGTAAGAAATGATAGGTGTGAGTTATGTATACAATACTGCATACGATTATACCATCACTCACCTTATCAGGGTTCACATGAACATCAGGCTGCAGGCAAACGTACCACATTGGCCAAGATTCCAAATCAGGTCTCAAACGATGATAGATTGAAAACACACATCCAAACTTAACAACACATTGGGAACCATAGTAACCTTGAGTGGTGGGTGCAATGGATGGCAGATGCATAGAGAAGTACCTTTGGTGTAGCTGCCAATGTGACAGCTCATTTAGAATTGGGTATAACCATGTCAATATTGGGATTTGGATGCAGGATGGAACACAAATGCAAATACTAAATTGACACTGTTCACCCATGCCAAGGCTCTGATCCCCAAGCATATGACACATACTGTAAAGGAGTACCTAAATATTTATTTAACAGTACAAAGGATACTAAAACTAGGGGAAACACCTTAACTAACCTAACCTAGCCTAACTACACATTACCCACAACTGGCCCTAACTACCCTATTCTAAACTTACTTATCCCATTTAACTAAACACTATAAACATCAACCCCCCAACCTCCTTAAATGACGGGACATATGTAGGACAACATATACTAACCTAAACACATAGGGCCGTATTTATACTTTTTGGCGCACAACTGCGCCAACGCAGTTGTGCGTCAAAAAATTTAACGCCGGCTAACGCCATTCCAAAGCACCATGCGGGCACCTTATTTATGGAATGACATTAGCCGGCGGAGCTGCCTGGTGTGCGTAAAAAAAAATGACTTACACCAGGCAGCGCCGGCGTAGGGGAAAATGGAGCTTGGGTGTAAAAAAATGGGGCAAGTCAGGCTGAGGCAAAATTTTCGCCTCAACCCGATTTGCGCCATTTATTTTGACTCCCAACCCCCATTTAAATGACTCCTGCCTGTCTTAGCAAAGACCGGAGTCATGCCCCCTTGCCCAATGGCCATGCCCAGGGGACTTATGTCCCCTGGGCATGGTCATTGGGCATAGTGGCATGTAGGGGGGCACAAATCAGGCCCCCCTATGCCACCCAAAAAAAAAAAAAAATTACTTACCTGAACTTACCTTAAGTTCCCTGGGATGGGTCCCTCCATCCTTGAGCGTCCTCCTGGGGTGGGCAAGGGTGGCAGGGGGTGTCCCTGGGGGCATGGGAGGGCAACACTGGGCTCCTTCCGAGCCCACAGGTCCCTTAACGCCTGCCCTGACCAGGCGTTAAAAAATGACGCTAAAGCGGCTGGACGTCATTTTTTTTGACCCGCCCACTCCCGGGCGTCATTTTTGCCCGGGAGTGTAAATACGGCGCACATGCCTCGGAGTCATTTTTTAGAAGGGAACGCCTACCTTGCATATCATTAACGCAAGGAAGGTGTCCACGCTAAAAAATCACGCAAACTCCAAGATCTTTGGCCCTAGATGGGTCTAACGCCAAAGTACAAATATGGAGTTAGTTTTGCGTCGGATTTGCGTAAAAAAAATCAACGCAAATCCGGCGCAAACAGAGTATAAATATGCCCCATACTATCTTATCCTAAACAAATATATATTTTTTTAGTATTTTGTTTCTTAAATATTTTTTTTGTAGTTTTTTTATTTTTGATACACAGAAACCCCAATATCATCCCCCACCCACCCACCCAAAAAAAACACATGTAAAAATATAATCCCCTCCACCCCAACCCACTTATACTAACTAAACTAAAAGCCTATTCTAACCTAACACTAAGCCCCCTAAACCCATTAAATATAAGAACCTGGAAAGAGGAGGGAGGGGAGGGATTCATGGCTGAGGGTCACAAAGTCACAAGTTTGCCCTCCGCATGATCTTCTTTATCCCACGCAGTCTCCTGCTATTGCGGGACACCTCCTGCTGCAGCCTGTCCATCCTGCGCAACATCCGTTGCATGTCACGTCTCATCTGTTGAAATTCTGCATTGTCTATCACTGCAGCAGGGGTTGTCTGTGTGCCACTAGTGGTTGGTTGTGCTTGTGCCGGTGCCGTGGTTGAAGGGGGTGGTGCTGTCTGTGGGCCTGGAGCTGATGAGGTAGAGGGACCTGCAATAGTGGCTGTCATCCTTTGTGATCTTTCGTTGGAGCCGCTGTGCTGTTGGTGGTGGCTGTTGTGGGCAAGGATGACCCCCCCCCTTGGGCAAATGCCATCCAGACCCCTGTGTCTCTCTCATGGTGATAACGCCGTGCCATGTTGCGGAACCCAGACTCCACATCTAGAATGTGGCGGTAACGCATCGCCCGCCTCTGGAATTCCGTGATTTAAATTGGCATTCATGTTGGCAGCTGTAAAAATAGAGAAAGCCAAACATTAGTGACATCATTGTGTGATACATCTATTGATGATGTCCTAACACTTCATCAAAATTAGCTTTAACAGTCCAAATCACAGTACAGATCATAGATTGTCCCTGAGGAATTACATGCCAACGGAGCCTACACATCTCCTATCTAACAGCACAGCAATGCTCAAAAAGGTGTGTACCTACTTAAATGATCTGTGCATCATTGTTCTGCCATTAGTCACATAACAAATGCTGCAAGTACTCCACATGTGGTAGGCCAACTAATGACTATCTTCTGGATGACAATCAAGGCCCACAAGATCTGTGATTTGTAAATGGAATTGCCTGGACGGTATGCAGTTGCTAATCATGAGGGAGTATCTTAGGTTGGACCTAAGGAATGTTGGAATTACATGTCTGTCTTCTACACTGGGATCCTCACACCTAGGTACACATATTTCATAATCCTAACCCTGTGCCTCAGGGGGTGATGGACATGCAACTCATACTTTCAAACATCAAGGACAGCCAGGAAGCTTTAGACAGCTGTCCATGTGTTTAGTCAGGCCATCACAGGTAAGGAGGGCTGCCAACTAGGATAGACTCAAACATTGGACAGTCACATCCACATTTATGTTCCTAATTGCGGACAATTGTCAACATCAGTTGATCTCACTAATACCTTTCCAAAAACAAGCACATAGATGCAAGCAGCCATCTGGGCTTGAGCTGCATGCACACCTATGACATTTTACGCAAGTGCCACATAAACATAGCACAACATGTGGAGCTAGATGCTGCTAGGAAGTCAAACATACAGTCCTACATGTTCATTAGTTAACAGGAAGGCTCAAGTCTGTGGGTAATACTTTGGCACCACTGGTCTGTGTGAATCAGGGTATGACTTGCTGACTAAATCATGAACATGGCTACCTCCAAATTTTTCATTGGCATAAATGTAGCAACAAATATCACCCTGTTCACCTGCCCATGCCTACAGCGCAGCACTAGATTCCCAAAATATGACTCTCTGCCACTGATTGTCCAACTCAAAAATGGAACAAAATATCAAACTCCATTCAAGTCACATATCAGATCATGTGCCAGCACATCATACCTTGCTATGTGTCCAACATAGAGGAGTCAATCACACAACAGCTGCAAACACAACACAGAACTAACATATCAACACTTACTGGATATGTCTGGGTCCGCAAATCGAGCCACTTCTCCAATTGTGTAGGGGGGGGGGCAACTGTAAAACATGGAAGGGTGAAATGTGCTCAATGTCTACTCTGTACAAAACTTGGAACAAAAACTCACTGTGTGTGACATTTTATATGATAGAGAAGCACCTCAGGCATGTAGACACCATAAAAGACATACCACTGCAAACATGTATTGACCCTGTCACTCCAGTGAGTGATAGACACACATATGCACACATGCACTCGCCCTAACAATCATGCCGTGACAAACATGATGACTCAATTTTGTGCAGAATTATTTATAGAGGGTACTCCATTTCTTCATTTGTTGTTATGAGAGACATGCAAAGCCACATTCCTGGCGCACTGCAATACCAGTCATTCAGGTATTGTGGCTTGTGCATCAAGGGACAATCATTTACTGTGTAATGCTCATGTGGGTTGAGTTTAGCTCATGAATTATTGTGCTTTCTATGGTCCATTACATGTGGGCCTGGGTTGTCTGTAGGTTACATATGCCACATTGGCAGTGTACCCAGAGCCGTATATACCCCCTATGACACCATGATGGCAGGGATCATGTGTGTTACTTGATGACAATGTTACGCTAAACATGGATTGGCCATTTATCTAAATCAAAACAACAAACAAATATATGCTGACAGTGTCTAATTTGATCATCCGTGACAGAATGCATGGGCACAGGTGTAGTCATTGCACCTGAAATGTGTTCCTCAGGGCCCTGTGTACCTACATCAGGTATTGTAAATCACAGTTAGCCACATTCATCATCTTACATTTGCCAAGTTGGGTGATCTGTGGTTATACAACGAACTGACACTGTCCCCTAATTGAAACATGGTTTAGCAAATGTCCTACTGTGGCTATCTTGATGAGGTAGGTCTCAATTTGTATGCACCTTGGGAATGGCAGCAGTCACAGGAATGCTGGTCTGCTGATCTTAGCATACACCCATATCTGTGATAGCCTTCATACTGAGAAGTTAACAATTGACATATGCTGCACTAGATCAGCAGGGGTGTACCAAACATAAACTAGCAAACTATTTTGTCACTTTAAATGTATGATGCATAACATCATGCAAATAAATTATTTGTGGCCATGCATTCACCAGGTTCAGGGGGAAAATTGCTTGGCTATAAAGTGACACAGATGGCAAATACAATAGCTCTGTACCAGCAATTGTGCCCAAGGCAAATTAAAACACACAGGAACAATGAACATAGGGCCAGACATATATATTTTTTTAAATGTGTAGCATTTGCTTCATATCTTTACGCTACAGCTATGGAAAGTAGCACCAAACATTTAGATATTATCCAGTGTGCATTTTTTTGGCATCCATAATTAATTTAAATGCTGCACAAAGCAAGTCAAAGTATCAGCCTAAGATATTACCAGAGGTTAAGAAGAACTTTGTACGTATGGCCATGAATACAGTTCAGACATGTATTCCAAATAATTGGGGACTACATTCATTCCTTGCTTTAGCATGTGAAATATATCTCATTCCTGGTACACTCACAGGCCATGAATAAAACATATGTTTGAGCCGCACAACCATCATCTATCGACGTCAAAGCAGCACTAATTTACAAGATCAAGTTGTGTTTTGTAAGTTTGTGCAGCTTTTGCGTCAACAAATAACGGTAATGTGTAGCAAATATTGTATAAATCAGGGCCACCGTACATTTAACTTGCATTCCTCATGTCCACAAACATTGCTTGCAGCATGTCAACAAATCTGCTACTGTCACAACAGAGCATTTAAATGCACATTAGTCTGATTTGTACTCACCAACAGGGCCACCAATCACCACACCCAGGTGGTCCAGCAGGTCTTGGTCTCTGGCCACAAGGTCAGTCCAGCGATGTTTGAGTTGGTGGTCGTTGCGCTGGCTGTTGAATACTCTCTTCAGATGGAACAGCACCTTGGACCACCTGAGCCTCCTCGCTTCGGTGTGATACCCCTGTATCACCCTGCCACCAGCCTCTAACATCAGGGGGAAGAAGTGGCACACCAGCCAAATGAAAGCCCCCAGCTCATCCTCACCAATTCTCCCCAGATGTGGCCTTTACAACATGACAAAAATAATAGGGATAGGAAAGGAAAAATAGGAAAATACAGGAAACGAAGGTAAGAAAATGAAACTTAAAGAACCCACAAACAGCCCAACAATACCCCAACTAACAATACCCACTACACACTCCCAACAGTACAAAGACAAAATTAGACACAAAAAATGACAAAAACACACTCACAATGATTTACTGAGACAATTACGAAAACAACAGAAGACAATTTGAAGGGCACACAGGAGCCAAAAGCACAAATTGGACAGACACAGCCCTCAACACAGCCACACAGTCTAGAAGAATCACAGACTGCAAAGTGAAAGTGAAAGTACACCCACTGTACCATTTCTGTAAACAGGATATCCTATTACATTGCTTCCTGTCTCAAATACAGTCCATTTATATTATGATGCGTGAAAATTTTATGGCGCTTATGGGCTTTGCGTCAAAAAATTTTTACGCAGATGCTTAAAAATTAACCCGCATTCATAGATCAATTTAGTTTTCATGGATAACCAATTTCATGGGGTGCAGTGTTGGAATTACCGCTAGGGACCAATCGATGTATAATGGCTGTGAGCGTCATCTTTCAATGCATATGCGGCATATTTTGACGCATATGCGTCTTTTTTGCCGCGTTTACGTCAAAATATCTGTCTTTAACTGTGTTTGTGTCATTTTTCGCATTTTTAATGTACATGAAAGCTGTAACTATACAGAGATAGTCTGTTAGGGCCTGCTGTATGCGTTTCAGTGTTTGGGCACATGTGGCAGACCACACTACTGCAGACCATATTACTCATGTTGTTGTGCCAGATTAGCACTCTTAACTGACGCACCAGCAACCCAAACATTTGGAATAAAAATTGGTATTTCCTAGTTTGAGCAGGTGGTGCATCAACAGAGGACAGCAAGGCTATGCAACTTAAAAAAATCACTTATGGCCTGTGTGTTTATGTATGTGAATTGGCTATTTGAATTGTTGTTGTTCTTCTGTGTGAACGTCACAACGTGTTTTGCATAATGTGCTTGTATGCATGTGTTGTAAATGTGGATAACCATCAGATGACATTCATTGAGGTATATCAGTCAGGATATGTGTTTGTCATACCTGTAGCATCTTATGTTGTGTGAACTTCCCTGACTTTTGGGACAAAACATCTCCCATGGCAAACTATGCACAGGATAGATAGAGGACGGTTGATAATGCCAATGTTACAAGGGTAAGCCATCACATGTACTGGAAAGTTGGATACCACTTCCTGGTCACTTGTTTGTATACTACCCATGAGTCAGGCATTTGAACATGCTAGGTAGGTACAGTGTATGTGACACAGAATCCCAACACCAATCCAAAAAAGTTATGGTACACCACAGTTTGAGTCATATAAATGATCTATGTTTCTCCTGTGGCAGTGGAGGACCAGCAGACCATGCTGCATGTGTTCACATATTTCCATAGGTTCATTGCACAAAGGCTCAAGTGTTTGGACATGTGTACCCTGTGTCAGTATTGGCCTCCATATTGTCACAGTTACGTGCAGGTCTAGTCATGAGTCTGTGGAGCCATTCCATGCATTAACAGAGTATCCTTCAAAGCAGAATTGACCTAAATCCAAAGATAAATTGACAACACACATGGGGATAGTCCAGCTATGGCACTGCAGATCTTTTATAAGGCTGACAACTGGCAACCTTGATGTGCTCAAAAACATTATGTATCAGTAATAGGAAACAGGCAGGTTTCATCACAACATTTGTACACAGGGTGGCCTCTTAAATTTCCACTGCAACAGGGAAGATCAGTGCATCTGTGCTGATTGATCTCACAGCTAGTCACCACGCAAGCCCCATCAATAGGTTGCGAATGTGAATCTGTGTGTGGACCGTCAGGGCACAAACATGTTTTGTCCTTTCATACACATTAGCAAACATTGTTTGTTGTGCTGGAGGCACCATAACAAATCCATGTATACAGCCATAGTACACTGTGACTGTTTGGCACTCATGAATACATGAAACCCAGGCAAGGGATGGGGGCTGGATTAGGCAATTTGAATACATGTCCCAGACCATAAACTGTAATCAGTAAACTGATTTAACTATACTATACGTTTGAGGATTCATCATAGACCTACCAGACACAATACCCCAAGATGAAAGAGAGGGCATGGAACGCAACTATAAGACAAATGTAGCCTCAGGGAACCGTTATGGTTAACGCAATGACAGGAACCAGTAAGGCTAACAGGATGCAGGCTCTGTCAGGAACAAACATGAACAAGGCAAATACACAGTGAGCACACTCTGACTGGGAAAAGCTGGAACAACACTGTGGGAATTAAAAACTGTATTTGTGCTGTGGGCTGCAACGTTACACAATCCCCCAAGGGCTCTGTTACACAAGTGATTTATACGCCAATGCACAACAAGGATATTCAGAAAATGGCAGCTTCTAAGCAGTTCCAGGCAGCAGCAATGGCAGTGCAGGTTCAAATGGCTGGTCTGCATGGAAGTGCTCACAGGTGTGTGCAGCTTCAGTCTCTCACTAGTCCTGTAGTTCAGAATCAAGTTCAAAGGGCCAACTGTACCTTTCACACGGGAAGCAATGGACAGCTGATTACAGGTCCTACCGACTACCAGGCAGTGCATTATCGGACCTGAAGTCCATGCAGACTGACGAACTATGACTATGGCATGCCATACTGAATCGGGAACGACACACGAGTCAGAATGGGAGTCTGGGTGTGTGTAGATGAAGGTTATCAGGGTACAGATAGTCCATTTACAGGGCCCCCTAGAGAAGGGTGGGTAGAGACTGAAAACATGCCAGTGGCAGGACTTATTACCTGGGATGGACTGCGCAGGGCATGTCTTGTGAGCAATGCTTGTCATACCTGGGGCACTAGTGCTATCCATTTTCTGCTTAGATGGACTCCTTGTCACACATGTTCCTTGCAAGGATAGCTGAGTCACACTTACTGCTGTCACGGTTCTGGTCATACATTCGGGTTAACAATGCAATAGCACATCCACAGCCTCATGTATGAAACACTTTTTTACCTTATGATTGATGGTGTCTTAGTTGTGTGTCATGTGCTGCAATGAACCATGTTGGCAACATGGATGTGTGTTATAGCTGTGGTCCTCTGATTTTGCCCTTCACATGGGAAGTAGAAAGGAAATATGTAATTTGCCCTGTGTGTGAAGTTGGCTGTACATTCATACCCATCAAATGTGATGTGTCTTTCTCTGTATCCAAATCTGTATTTCTGCAATGCTCCATGAGGCTAAACTCGTATTATGATTCCTAGGGATCATGGATGCATAAATAATTACCCAGACCATGATTGAGTGATAAAGTGAGGTGTTTAATCTGTTCTGTGCATTGGACGAGGTGCTCTCATCCAAGGCACCGGTTCCCGGGTGCCTTGGACGAGATCACCTCGTCCTGCACCCAGGACCTGGGGGGGAGCGCTAGCGCTCCCACCATGGGTCCCCCACCCACACACCCCCGGTCGTGGATGGAAGGGAAAATTTATTTTAGGCCATTTCTGCAGATCGGCCTATTGTTATTAGGCCGATCTGCCCCCGGGGGGACAGAAACCTCTAGGCGCCAAGGCTAATTATTTTTATGTGTTTTTTTTTGTTTGTTTGTTTTTTTTAGAGATGGGGAGCGACCCATTAGGCAAGGGTCGCTCCCCTGGCGGGCAAATTGTATTTAGACCATTTCTGCCCCCCTTGGGGGCAGATCGGCCGATTTTAGGTCAATCTGCCCCCAAGGGGGCAGAAACCACTAGGCACCAGGGATTTTTTTTTGGCGCCAATGTCACGCATGGGGAGCGACCCCGTAGGCAAGGGTCGCTCCCGGGGGTGGTTGGGGTTGTGGGGGGGCAAATTTATTTTAGGCCATTTCTGCCCCCGCTGGGGCCGGCTGAGCTAGAGGCCAAAATCCACAGGTAGGCACTTTGTAAAAAACACCTCTGTTTTCCGTGAAAAAATGTGATGTGTCCACGTTGTGTTTTTGGCCATTTCCTTTCGTTCGCGCTAGGCCTACCCACACAAGTGAGGTATCATTTTTATCGGGAGACTTGGGGGAACGCTGAGTGGAAGGAAATTTGTGGCTCCTCTCAGATTCCAGAACTTTCTGTCACCGAAATGTGAGGAAAACGTGTTTTTTAGCCAAATTTTGAGGTTTGCAAAGGATTCTGGGTAACAGAACCTGGTCAGAGCCCCACAAGTCACCCCATCTTGGATTCCCCTAGGTCTCTAGTTGTCAAAAATGCACAGGTTTCGTAGGTTTCCCTGGGTGCCGGCTGAGCTAGAGGCCAAAATCTACAGGTAGGCACTTTGCAAAAAACACCTCTGTTTTCTGTCAAAAAATGGGATGTGTCCATGTTGTGTTTTGGGGCATTTCCTGTTGCGGGCGCTAGGCCTACCCACACAAGTGAGGTATCATTTTTATCGGGAGACTTGGGGGAACGCTGAGTGGAAGGAAATTTGTGGCTCCTCTCAGATTCCAGAACTTTCTGTCACCGAAATGTGAGGAAAACGTGTTTATTTAGCCAAATTTTGAGGTTTGCAAAGGATTCTGGGTAACAGAACCTGGTCAGAGCATACAAGTCACCCCATCTTGGATTTTCCTAGGTCTCTAGTGTTCATAAATGCACAGGTTTGGCAGGTTTCCCTAGGTGCCGGCTGAGCTAGAGGCCAAAATCTACAGGTAGGCACTTTGCAAAAAACACCTCTGTTTTCTCTCAAAAAATGGGATGTGTCTACGTTGTGTTTTGGGGCATTTCCTGTCGCGGGTGCTAGGCCTACCCACACAAGTGAGGTATCATTTTTATTGGGAGACTTGGGGGAACGCTGGGTGGAAAGAAATTTGTGGCTCCTCTCAGATTCCAGAACTTTCTGTCACCGAAATGTGAGGAAAACTTGTTTTTTTAGCCAAATTTTGAGGTTTGCAAAGGATTCTGGGTAACAGAACCTGGTCAGAGCCCACAAGTCACCCCATCTTGGATTCCCCTAGGTCTCTAGTTTTAGAAAATGCACAGGTTTGGTAGGTTTCCCTAGGTGTCGGCTGAGCTAGAGGCCAAAATCTACAGGTAGGCACTTTGCAAAAAACACCTCTGTTTTCTGTCAAAAAATGGGATGTGTCCACGTTGTGTTTTGGGGCATTTCCTGTTGCGGGCACTAGGCCTACCCACACAAGTGAGGTATAATTTTTTCCTTCCAAATATAAGAGAGTGTGTAAAAAAGACGTCTATTTGAGAAATGGCCTGTAATTCACATGCTAGTATGGGCACCCCGGAATTCAGAGATGTGCAAATAACCACTGCTCCTCAACACCTTATCCTGTGCCCATTTTGGAAATACAAAGGTTTTCTTGATAGCTATTTTTCACTCTTTATATTTCAGCAAATGAATTGCTGTATACCCGGTATAGAATGAAAACCCACTGCAGGGTGCAGCTCATTTATTGGCTCTAGGTACCTAGGGTTCTTGATGAACCTACAAGCACTATATATCCCCGCAACCAGAAGAGTCCAGCAGACGTAACAGTATATTGCTTTCAAAAATCTGACATTGCAGGAAAATGTTACAGAGTAAAACGTAGAGAAAAATTGCTGTTTTTATCACCTCAATTTCAATGTTTTTTTTTTTCAGTTGTTATTTTGTGTAGGAAACCCTTGTAGGACCTACACAAATTACCCCTTGCTGAATTCAGAATTTTGTCTACTTTTCAGAAATGTTTCGGTTTCTGGGATCCAGTATTGGTTTCACGCCCATTTCTGTCACTGACTGGAAGGAGGCTGAAAGCACAAAAAATCGTAAAAATGGGGTATGTCCCAGTAAAGTGCCAAAATTGTGTTGAAAAATGTGGTTTTCTGATTCAAGTCTGCCTGTTCCTGAAAGCTGGGAAGCTGATGATCTCAGCACTGCAAACCCTTTGTTGATGCCATTTTCAGGAAAAAAACCACAAGCCTTCTTCTGCAGCCCCTTTTTCCCATTGTTTTGAAAAAAACAAACTTTTCACTGTATTTTGGCTAATTTCTTGGCCTCCTTCAGGGGAAACCATAAAGTCTGGGTACCCCTAGAATCCCTAGGATGTTGGAAAAAAAAGACGCAAATTTGGCATGGGTAGCTTATGTGGACAAAAAGTTATGAGGGCCTAAGCGAGAACTATTCCAAATAGGCAAAAAAAGGCCTGGCACAGGAGGGGGAAAAGACCTGGCAGCGAAGGGGTTAATGACATATGGTAAGAAAGTGGTGATGGTGACTATAGTTAAAAGAAGTTTTGTACAATGTGTTGTCTCTGACGCAATCCTGCTGCACTGTTTGGGTGGTCCCCCTCATGTTGACGAATAGCATCCTCCTCTTCCTCCTCTTCAGGCATTTGTGGGTCTGCTCCATAGAGGGGAATGTTCCTCCTTACACAAATGTTGTGCAGGATGGCACAGGTCAAAATGATCTTGCAGACCATTTCAGGTGAATATAAGAGGCTGCCTCTGGTGATGTCGAGGCACCTGAATCTTGACTTCAAGATGCCAAATGTCCTCTCTATTATGGTGCATGTCCGCCGATGTGCCTCATATAGGCACGCTCTGATGCTGTGCTTGGGTTGGCAAATGGGGTCATGGTCCATGGCTGGATCCCATAATCCTGATCAGCTGAAAGAGAGAATGAGTGTAAATATCTGGATGTTGCTTGCACCTTGATTATCACTTTGCATGGCAGTTGTTATCTTGTGTCGTCTGTGACTCATCTGTGTTTGTGTTACTGTATGGGATCCTAGGCGTCTAGGATGTTCTTTCATCATTGGGTTGTTTATTTATCTAAACTGGTGTTTGGCTGATTGACCGGATATCAGCGGTGTATTTCTAAACTTGCAGTTCATTGTGTATCTCCCATGCATTATGTAATGTGAAAGAAGTGTCCATGTGCCTTCACTGGAGGTGACATGATACTTCCACACACAGAATCGATTCCTCTGTGGTGGTAACACGGTTGCACTATATGGCCTGAACATCCCATCCAATTCAACATATGTACTAGCATGTGAAAAACAATAGTGAGGCCCTTTGATTTGGCTAGGTGACAATGTACAACACATCTCCATAAGTTTGCAGCACTGAAGTGTTCACAATTGCCAATGCACAAATATCCCATGTGTGACACGTTCTATGCAAACATATTTTTGTGCACTCACCCAGTTGGCTCATGTGCAAACGTGTACATACACTATTGAACCTGATCCTGATAAGCTGGCTAACTTGGTTGTGGGGGTGAAGGTTTAAGTGTAATAAGGTCCATGTGCCTGTACATCTGTTGTGTATATATGTAATTGTGTCAATCCGTATGTGTAGCAATGTGCATTTTGTAATATTGTCACATCAGTATGTGTTCTTAGCACAGTCCACTTCCTTATTAGTAGCGGGCAGTGTCACCCCAGGAGTGATGTGAGATGTTGGAACAGCCTCATTGATTCCATGCAACCTTCATTAGAGTCAGCATCATCATGCTATGTGTCTCACGGTGTTTGACCTGCAGCAAAACACATTACACACCTGTTACACAGTACGTATTGGTTGGAAAGGTGTGTGATTGAGTGTTATTGATGTGATATTGTAAGATTCATCTTCCAAGTTGTACTACCAGTTAAGGTCATGTCATTGTCACTGTGTGGTTTTCAATTGGTCCCTTGTGGTTCTGGAGTGGCATCTGTTGTTACTTGCATCTGTCATTTGTCCATAGGTGTGTATCCCACTGGGTCAGGATATCAAACATGACTAGCAGTGTCACAACCTCAGTGTCTTCCTTGCCACGTGTCCATGTAGTGGTGTATGTGTTGTATGTCCTACAGGGTTGCTGTGCAGTGTGTATATAACTAGGTATCTGTACTTACCAACAAGTAGGCCATTTCCATATTGTCCATCCTGGAAGTATTGATTGCTGGTGCTGTGGCGGAAGATGAATGAATCATGTAAACTCCCAGGATACTTTGCCACGATGTTGGTGATTAATCCCCAGTGATCCACAATGGCCCGCACATTGATGGAGTGTGTGTGCTTACTGTTGCAGTATAGATGCTCAGTTGCAGCAGGTGGCACAATCCGTACATGTGTGCAGTCAATGTCACCAAGCATGTGTGGGAAGCCATTGATTTGGTAGAAGCCATGTTTGGTCTCCTGCTGCTTCTGATGTGTGTTGGGGAAGCTGATGTGGTGGGGTGTGAGCGAGATGATGGCATCCAGTACCTTGGGTAAGAAGGCAGAGAATGAGGGCTGTGAGTTCCCGGCAACCAGGGCTCCAGTGGTTTGAAAAGAGCCACTTGCCAACATATGGAGGACAGCTAGCAACTTGGTCTCTGGTGGAATGATGTGGGGTGTCTGCAAGCTAGGTGCCAACTGTGGCTCAATGTGGCGCAGCAGCTGCTGTATGGCTTGCCAGTTTAGTCTGTACCTCTGGATGATATCATGTTCCCTGAGGCCCTGAAGGGTTGTCCTGGTCCTGAATATCCTCTCCTGCCTTCTGCGTTGCCTTTGGGGTCCCTGCTGGTGTGGTGGAAGTGCCGCTGTTGGTCCTGTGCTCTGCGTCTTCGTGCTTTCTGGATGAATAGCACCTCCATGTCTTCCTTTTGGAGCTCTGATGTTGCGTCTGTGTGTTTTCCTTAAGTACTGGTGTGTTTGTCCCATTTTAACACCTGCCCTGAACCAGGCATTATTTTTTTACGCAAATCGGGATGTGCGCCATTTTTCGACTCCGCCTCCCAGCCGTGCGGGATTTTTGTGCAGTTGGATAAATATGGCGCACAGGTGTTTAAGTCATTTTTGGGACGGGAACGCCTACCTTGCATGTCATTAACGCAAGGTGGTTTCACACATCCAGAAAATGACGCACTCTGAGATATTTTGACATTAGCGGGGTCAGGCATCAAAGTATAAATATGGTGTTAGTTTTGCGCCAAATTTGCGACCCCAAAAAGTTTTGAACACAAATCCGGCGCAAGCAGAGTATAAATATGCCCGTCATCTCATGCACACTTTTCAGTCAAGATCTAAGCCGGATTCGAAGCCAGGTTCCCAAGTTGACTTCATCACTACACCATAGCTTCTTTTTCAGTTGGTGTAATAAAACATTAAAAAAAGGTTAAGTTGAAAATGCTCCAAATGTTCACCTTTACAAATCCCTCTGAATACCTATATTCTTTTGATATTTTTCCATAGGCATTACTATGTTCCTCATGCTGTCTAGTGAGTAGACCCAATGCAAATTATTGTGGTATGCAGGTTTCATACAGGTTCAGGTTTGTCTATATGCATATACACTATGGGTTGAAGTGTAACATGGTAATAAACATAAATATATGTACTTATTTCTCAATGATGTCATGATTTATTAATTGTGATGTATCTCCAGTGTGCCCATCAGGGTGGAACGGATTGTGAGTACATCTCTTTTGTTTATTGTGGTATTATTATAAAATAATACAGAGAGGGTTGATTGACCTTATTTTCAGTCTTTGGCCCTTCAATGCTTACTTGACATGGCTATGCACTGCTGTGACATGAAAGTGTGAAATGTTGCAAATTAAAACTTGTAAAGCCAATATCTATTTTTGATCTGCAGGTTAAGGGGCATATTTATACTCCGTTTGCGCCGAAATTGCGTCGTTTTTTTTTACGCAATTTCGACGCAAAACTAACTTCATATTTATACTTTGGCGTTAGACGCGTCTAGCGCCAAAGTTCATGGAGTTAGCGTCATTTTTTTGCGTGAACACCTTCCTTGCGTTAATGATATGCAAGGTAGGCGTTCCCGTCTTAAAAAATGACTCCCAGGCATGTGCGTGGTATTTATACTCCCAGGCAAAAATGACGCCCGGGAGTGGGCGGGGCAAAAAACCCCGCATTTGCGCCTCTTTTTAACACCTGGGTCAGGGCAGGCGTTAAAGGACCTGTGGGCTCAGAATGAGCCCAGAGGTGCCCTCCCCTGCCCCCAGGGACACCCCCTGCCACCCTTGCCCACCCCAGGAGGACACCCAAGGATGGAGGGACCCATCCCAGGGAAGAAAAGGTAAGTTGTGGTAAGTATTTTTTGTTATTTATTTTTTGTGGCATAGGGGGGCCTGATTTGTGCCCCCCTACATGCCACTATGCCCAATGACCATGCCCAGGGGACATGTCACCTGGGCATGGCCATTGGGCAAGGGGGCATGACTCCTGTCTTTGCTAAGACAGAAGTCATGTTAATGGCGTCTGGGCGCCCAAAAGAAATGGCGCAAATCGGGTTAAGCCGATTTTTTTGCCTCAGCC
The DNA here is from genome assembly GCF_031143425.1 of Pleurodeles waltl. Lineage (NCBI taxonomy): Eukaryota > Metazoa > Chordata > Amphibia > Caudata > Salamandridae > Pleurodeles > Pleurodeles waltl. Next base: position 1,090,420,445 of record NC_090440.1, read on the forward strand.
TGACTTGCCCCATTTTGGGACGCCCAAACGCCATTTTTCCCTACGCCGGCGCTGCCTGGTGTACGTCGTTTTTTTTTCACGCACACCTGGCAGCGCCGGTCGGCTAACGCCGGCTAACGCCATTCAATAAATACGGCGCCCGCATGGCGCTTCAGAATGGCGTTAGCCGGCGCTAATTTTTTTGGCGCAAAACTGCGTTAGCGCAGTTTTGCGTCAAAAAGTATAAATAAGGGCCTAAATATCTTAAAAAGTACGGACACATGCCTAGGGCAAACTTGCATTCAGTCATGTAGTCCGAATAAAAGAGAGATGACTAAAGATGCCAAACTTTAAGAGGCATATTTATACTCTGTTTGCACCGAATTAGCGTCATTTTTTTTTTTACTCTAATTCGGTGCAAAACTAACTCCATATTTATACTTTGGTGCTAGACCGGTCTAGCGCCAAATTTATGGAGTTAAAGTCATTTCTTGGATGTGGAAACCTACCTTGCCTTAATGAGATGTAAGGTAGGCGTTCCCGTGCAAAAAATGACTGTGGGCCTATTTCCATGGTAGAAAACTATGGAATAAGCACACAGGTGCCCTCCCCAGGCCCCAGGGACACCCCCGCCCACAGCAGAGGGACTGCGGATGACCCCATCCCAGGTAAGTACAGGTAGGTATTTAATTTTATTTTTTTAAGTGCCATGGGGGCCCTAAAATGGGCCCCCATACACAGCACAGGATGCAATGGCCATGCCCAGGGGACCCTTGTCCCCTGTGTTGACCATTGGGGTGGTGGGCATGAGTCCTGTATTTTCTAAGGCAGGAGTCATGTGGTATGGATGGTTTTGTGTCAGAAAATGACTCTAGGTAGGTTAGAGTAATTTTGATTACTCTAACTTGCCTAATGTCATTTTTTGGTGCAAAACATCCTTCTTCCATACCACCAGCCCCATCAAACTAACGTAATTTTTTAAAATGCTAGCCTACCCTTTGCACTGGCTTGCACATTCCATAAATATGGGGCCCTGCTGGTGCACAGAAATGGTGCAGGCCGGTGCTAAACATTTTGGTGTAAAACTGCGTTAGTGCAGTTTTTCACCAAAAAGTATAAATCAGGGCCTAGTTGTAGACATGTTGCAGCAGAACTTCATAATTGTAAATAATGTTGTCAGTCATATTTATGAAAGAGCTTCAGCGGTGTAATGGTTATGGTGAGCATCCACAGCACAAGACACTGGTCCAGGATTAGATTGAGAAACTTGCGGATAACCAAAGAGAGACCTGGGCATGGTGCTTGAATGTGGGACGGTGTGAGAATACCCATTAACCTGCTGCTCCCTCACACTGAGATCCTGTCACTTTAGCTGGTGGACAGCACATGCACCACCAGCCAGTGATGAGTCCATGTTCCTCCACCTGAACAGATGCCAAATGATCTCTTGAAGGAAGTTGAAAGGCATAGCTAGCAGTCTAGTAGAGTGCTTAGACACCCATGATTGAACCCTGAGGCTGCTGATGGAAATCCCTCCTCCTGCACCCTTGAAGTTGATCTGCTCCCACAGGCTTCATTCTTCACACATCTATCCACGCAATTTATGGTTTGCTTGCTGCAATCAAGCCTGGACAGGGGACAGCACAAGGACTGACAGATAAATCACTAGTGGATGACAGCATTGTTCATGATGGCCTGAAGAAGCAGGGCACTAGTATGAGTTATATCCATTGACAACAGTATTCAGAATAACAGCAGCCGGAGCTGACAGTATATGATAGCAGCAACACTTGCTTGCAATGACAAGAGCATGAGCTACAGGACATAGCAGCGTTAAGACATACAGGCACTGAAAGTAAGATTAAGTGGCAGCAGCAGGGCTCCAGGATATGAAAAAGCATGAGTTGTTGTAGGAAAGTGCCCTTTTTTACTTTGTCACCCCACGTTTTGCCTGGTATTTGGTGCACTTTTGACTGAAAGTGCACTGGGTTCCTGATAACCAGGTCCCCTGTGCCAGATCTCTTTCCCTACTATTGTGCAGTTGTTCCCTAACTGGCAATACCTTTGCCCCCCCCTGTAAGTTCCTAGTAAATGGCACCCCTGATGCCTAGGTCCTGGGTACCAAAAATGGTCCCCAAAGGCTGCAGCATGTATTGTGCCACCGTCCGAGACCCTCACCTGGCACATGCAGACTGCCTTTGCAGGCTGCATGTCTTGGTGCAGCTACAAGTGAAAATACGACATGGCAACTGCCTCTGTGCCATCTCCCCTAACACTGCATGCAATATATGTAAGACACCCACACAGCAGGCCTTATAGCCCTAAGGCAAGGTGCATTATATTACATGCGAGGACATATCTGCATGAGCACACATGCCCCTTTGTCAGTTCTTAGACAAGTGAGTGAACAGGAAAGCCATTTTAATTAGATGTGCTGGACACTGATTAAAGACAGATTCCCTAGATACATGATGGATTCATTGAAAAGAGGGCTATTTGGCATCAAACATCTCATATTAACAAACCCTGACTGATGCCAGTGATAGATTTGTTAATACATGCTCCCAGAGGACACTTTAGAAGTGCTCCCTGAAAATCTACCAGCATGCCGACTAACTAATTTTAGCCAGGCTGGCACCACCAGACAAGATTCTGACCCCCAAGGGTGAGAGCCCTTGGTCTCGGGCAGTCAGAAACAAAGTCTTCTCTGGGAGAGGTGCTTGCATACCCCACCCAACAGGACGGCCTGCAAATATGAATTTCAAGGCAGGGGGCTTCAAAGAAGCCCATCACCCTTGGTAAGCAGATCTGGCTTCACTCAAAGGAGAGTTGTCGACCCCCCTGCCCCAGGGCCCTTTGGCACCTGGGCTGGTGGGGAATTTGGTATTCAGAGAGGTGTATCCAACTTCTAGGTCAGTCCCACCTCTATGGTGTGTTCCTGAAGTAGACACAGTGTTTAGAAATCTGCCATTTTGGTTTTGGCAGATTTAGGAACTCTGAGACAGGCTTATGCCCTGTAGTCATATGGGGGTGTAGTGATCCCAGGGGTAATTAGCCTATTGGTTACTACCCTACATTCCCCAAAAAGCCCATAAATGCAGTATTTAGGGGAGCCCCTGGCACCAGGAAACCAGATTCCTGTTGACCTACGAAGAAGGACACTGAATAGCCATAAAAGCAGAGGAAGAAACACCTGACCTGGAACCAGCCCTTCCAGTCTGTGTCCTGTTCCTGCCAAATTGCACCAAAGTCACATCGTCCTGCAGCTGTTGTGCCTCTAAAGCCTGGGAGGTCTGCCTGTTTTCAATAAAGACTCAGGAACTCCCATGGAGCAGCAGAGCTGCTTACCTGCATCTTGCAGGTACCCCAAGACAATCTGCGAGGACACTGGACCACCAAAGACCTGACACCTGAAAGCACCATGGCAGTCATGCCGCACAGCCCGAGCTGAAGTAGCACAGCTCCAGCTTGGTTACCCAGCCCACCAGAGACAAAGCCCTTCTTGGACTTGCCCCCTGTAGACCTTCCAACATTACCTGCAGTCTCTGCACGCAGGTCCCCTAAACCGCGAGAGCTCCGGTGGAGAGAACCTATTGCCTCAAGGCACCTCTGCACCCGTCGCCCCTGGCCAATTGAGAATAGGACCTGAGGTGCCCACATCCACAGACATCTAAGGATTGGAACCCACTTGTTGGTTCCTTGTGACTGAATCCCCAGTTGTCACCTGCAGCATATTTTGGACCGGACCCCGACACCATAATACACCTCAGCACCTGGCTGTCCTAGTACCGCCCAGTGTGACATGTTGGTGTGGTCATGAACCTTGCACAATACTTATCTAAAGTCCAGGAGATTGGCCTCATAAGTTGCTGTATTATACCTGAATGCAGTACTTGTTGTTCTCACCATAGGATAACATAACTTCATCTGAAAATTGCACTGTGTTGACTTTTGAAATCTACAAATATTTTTCTTGCAAAACGTATTTACCTGATTTTATTGATTCTAGTGCCTAAACATATATATAGATACTTCTCATTATTGTAAATTGGTGTGAATCTCCTTCTTGAGTCATGTGTCTCATTTATTGACTGTGTGCCTATGAAAAAATGTCTAACAATCCTCTCCAATAATCCTAAGGCTACTAAACCACACTACACCCTAAGAGAGCACCTTGGGATTGCTAGAGCAAACCCCTGTCCACTAGTAAGGAAATGCCTGGACTCTTTGCAAGACATATCCCATTTTGAAATATCATAAAAAGAGCCATCTTCCTACAGTTGTGGTAACAGCATGACTCAATGTGACTGCTTGAGAAGGTTCAGGATATTTCAGAAGCATCTCTAACAACATCTTAAGTAAATGAGTGTGCCTATACAACTACTGTCAGAATGCCACTGCAGTGAGAGGGGCAGTAGCGCTCACACTTTTACCAAAATACTAATTTCAAAGGATTCAGCACCTGCTCCAAAGAACTATTCTGTCAGCGATAAAAGTTTGCACTACATCCGTCATGTTGTGTCTGTTCTAAATGAATGTAGAGATTGCACTGCTACTACCTATTGCGAACAAGGGAAGCATAATGGTGCTGTCAAGAGTACCTGTTATGTGAGAAGATAAAGCTGGCACCGTAAGGGCTGATATGTAGCGAAGAGTGCAATGCTGCTGTCTGGGACATACATGCTCTGTAAGAAAGTGAAGCTTGCATTGCTTTCCCCTAAGTTGCACCTATTCTTTAAGCAAACAAGGCATGCCCTGTTGCTGTCCTATGTGTTCTTGCTATCTGAGAGAGTGATGTCTTTCTACCTATGCTTGTCTTCTATCTGTTTTGCAGAGAAGCTTTCACAATTGCCGTCCTTTTTGTACCTACTGTGTTTGAAAGCACCTTCTGCTGCCACATACACAGTACCCATCTTTGTGCTAGGGATGCTGGCAATGTAATGATGTGTCTGTGGTATGTATTGGTGATCTTTCTAATAAATAGTTTATCTTTGCAGAAGCCTGAAAAATGTGTTTGTCAGTGTTTATTTTTATACGGTAATAAAAGACCAAGCTCACCAAACTATGCAAAAGGTCAATGCTTTATGTCTCATGTGAAACAGAGATTCAAAAATTATTAGACTACCTTCTACAATTCTAAAACATGTCTGCCAAGTGACTATATATGTGTGCAACACCTTCACTCCTGCCCAGTGCTTATTTTGTAACAAAAAACATAAGTTCTGTTATCAAAACCATTTCTGGGTACCTGCAACATCCCACAACAAGAAGTGCCATCACTCACATACATCATGACAGTCGGATATCTAGTGAAAAACAGGGCAAAAGTAATAGGCAAAATGCGCTGTAAAGTTTGCCTTAATATCGCTGCTAGCTGCTTGCTCAAACGTCACTCATTCTGCCATCTCTCATTTCACACACTTTCTCTCCTCTTTCAAATCTCAGTCACATTCTCTTTCATTTCGTTTTCCTCTTTCTTTCCTCCATATTCTTTCACACCTTCTCATTCTTATCAGTCACTATTCTCTGTCATGTCACTCTTTCTCCACAATATATTTTCGCGATCTCTCATTCTCTCTCCAACTTTTTCCTCCGGACTCCCTATTACAGACAGGCCATGTCAGAGACTAACCTGGGTGAGAGGCATGTGGTACTCCCACAGATTAGAAGCTGGTCACTAGTATATCATTCCCCACAGAAGTTCAGATTTTACATTGCATTAATGAATATTGAAAGAGCTGAACTCTGCCTGTGAACTGGCTCAACACAATCTATGCATCAACAGGACTCTGCTGTGCAGTGGCTGAGATCTATGTATGCAGTGACTCTGCTCTGGGTCAGTGCAAGAAATTAAGTGTTTGTAAAGGCACTCAACAGAATGTCCGTAAGAGCTCAGCTCCATCTGTGCATAAACTCTGTTCTATCTATGCAGGTCTTCAGCACTATGGCCCTCATTAAAACATTGGCGGTAAAAGCCGCTTACCGCCGTGCATAAGACTGCCAACACACCGCCGCGGCCGCAGAAATCCGCCACAGCTATTATGACCCGCAGCTCGGAATCCGCCAAAATTCAGACACCCACACAAGTCCGCCACACCAAAGGTCAATGATAAACTGGCAAAAACAAAACCTCCACCGTCACGCCAACAGAAATACGCCCACACTATCACGACCCACGAATCCACGCAGCGGTCTTTCAACCGCAGTATTCCATTGGCGGTACACACCGCCGCGCTCAAAATACACACACTTTTATAAAACACAGCCACATTGGACAAATCGAAATACACACACCTGACACACATACACACACCACTCCCACACACCCAATACAATATAAAACACACACCCACATCTCCCACAAACCCCTACAACCAGAATCACTGAGAGAAGGCAAGAGAGAGACACCACAAACAACTACCAAGCATCCACAGGCACACAATACCATCACCCACAGAACTTCCACACACCTCACACAACACACCACTACATATCACCCCACTTATCACTACAGACACCACCCCACACATCACCCACACCACCCCATGGCACGGCAAAGACACCCCAGGTTCTCTGAGTAGGAGCTCAGGGTCATGGTGGATGAAATCGTCCGGGTAGAGCCACAGCTATTCAGAGCACAGGTGTAGCACACCTCCATAGCTAGGAAGATGGAGCTATGGCGAAGAATCGTGGACAGGGTCAACGCAGTGGGACAGCACCCAAGAAATAGGGATGACATCAGGAAGAGGTGGAACAACCTACGGGGGAAGGTGCGTTTCGTGGTCTCAAGACACCACCTTGCGGTTCAGCAGACTGGCAGCGGACCCCCACCTCCTCCCCCACAACTAACAACATGGGAGGAGCAAGTCTTGGCGATTCTGCATCCTGAGGGCCTCGCAGGAGTAGATGGAGAGATGGAGGAATGGACTCTGGTAAGTCAAATCCTAACTATTACATCCCCCACCCTACCTGCATGCTATCACATACCCCCACCCTCGCCCTCACCCCCATCACTCCAACTCCTCACAAATGTTCCAATATCACAAACCACACATCCCAACACCAAGCCCTGCATGCAACAACAAAGCATGGACATCCATCACCAATGCATGGCCACTGCAAATACCCATACACCCCCCTAAACCACCATCACACAAGGTCCCACACAGGAATGCAAGCACTGGGGTATACGGTCACCCACCTATTGCACACCATAGCACACACAGATGTCATAAACATCCTTTTATACCCCTGCAGGACCCCTACCCAACGTCACCGGACAGGAGGGTCCACACATGTCCACACCACCAACAGAAGAGGCCCACAGTGATGACAGCAGCTCTGTCCAACTGGATCTAGATTACCAGCCCGGCCCATCGGGGACCTCGTGACAGTCGGTTCCCCTCACACAGTCACAGGCCACCACAGAGCTTCCCCCTCTGGAAACACCAGCACAGCACCCACCCAGCGGGCCCATACCTCTGTCCCCAGGACACGTCAATCAGCAGTGTGTCCACCACTGCAGGGAACCCAGGCTAACCCACCACCCCTACAACAACAGGGACCTGGGGGCAGTGGTAGTGGGCACACCATTCAGGGGACAGAGGCCCAGGAAAACAGGGGAACTGGGAGGGCTGCTGTGCGACAGGGGGAGGACAGGCCAAAGGAACCCACTCTCCATGAGGCGCTCTCCAACATCATGGGAGCCCACCACCACTCCCAGGAGATGATGGCAACAGTACTGGCCAAGTTTCAGGAGACCCAGCGCCTGCAGGAGGAACAGTATTTGGGCTTCAGGGAGGAACTCAGATCCATCAATTCCACCCTGGGCACCATCGTAGGGGTGCTGAAGGAAGTACTCAACACCAGGAGGGACACTGTGGCACAACAAGAGGCCCCTGACACTAGCCTGGACGATGAACTGCCCACCACCTCCGCTGCCGCTAGTGGACAGGACGCCCCACCACAGTACCACCACACCAGCACCCCACCCTCTGCAGAGGGAGAACCACCCCGCAAACGGTCCCTGACATCCAGGACAAAGACAGAGAACAATGCAAAGACCCCCACCAAGAAATGAGACCACCGTGAATGTCATCCTTCTGTCCCACTTTGTCACCCTATTCATCCTCAAACTGCCCCAGCTCCACTTCCTATGCCCATTTGGGCAATGGACCAGTGAGACTTTTAGACTGGACTCTGCCATGGACATTCCTCCACCATCAACCCTCACCATTTTACAACCCCCTCCAATATTGAGCACTTAAATAAACAACCTTGAAGCACAAAACAATCTGGAGTCAGTCTGTGATTTTGAAATAGTGTATTAGCAATTACAGTGTCTAAATGCTCTTTCAAATGTAATGTCAACATACCTATGTCACACAGCTCTAGTCCTTGAGGAAACACAGCAGATGTCACACAGTCGGACCCACATCTGTGAAATCTTAAGGGAAAGTGACAACTCAGTGACCATACACTTGGTGAAAATGACAGACAGTAGAGAGGTAGTAGTGTTAAACTACATGTAGTAGGCAGGTTTGTATTCCTACCTGTGTCTCACTGGAAGTATTGCAGGATCACAGAGGTCCTGTTGTCGATGTCCTCTTCTTCTGCTTCCTCGTCTTCACTGTCCAGAGGCTCCACAGCTGCAACAACACCGCCATCTGGACCATCCTCCTGCAGAAAAGGCACCTGTCATCGCAAAGCTAAGTTGTGAAGCATACAGCAGGCCACGATGATCTGGCACACCTTCTTTGGTGAGTAGAATAGAGATCCGCCTGTCATATGGAGGCACCTGAACCTGGCCTTCAGGAGGCCGAAGGTCCGCTCTATTATCCGCCGAGTTTGCCCATGGGCCTCATTGTAGCGTTCCTCTGCCCTTGTCCTGGGATTACTCACTGGGGTCAGTAGCCATGACAGGTTGGGGTAACCAGAGTCACCTGCAAATGGCGAGGGACAACTGTTAGACACACACTAACCTGTAGGGATATCCCCAGACCCAGACAACCATTCCCACTGACTTGCTTCCAGGTGCTCACCTAATAGCCACACCCGGTGCCTCTGAGTTGCCCCATCACATAAATGATGCTGCTTTTCCGCAGGATGTAAGCGTCATGCACTGAGCCAGGGAATTTGGCATTCACATGGGAGATGTACTGGTCTGCCAAACACATCATCTGCACCTTCATGGAATTATAACTCTTCCAGTTTCTGTACACCTGTTCGCTCCTGTGGGGGGTACCAAAGCCACATGTGTCCCATCAATGGCACCTATGATGTTGGAGATATGTCCCAGGGCATAGAAGTCACCTTTCACTGTAGGCAAATCCTCCACCTGAGGGAAAACGATGTAGCTCCGCATGTGTTTCAGCAGGGCAGACAACACTCTGGACAACACGTTGGAAAACATAGGCTGGGACAACCCTGATGCTATAGCCACTGTTGTTTGAAATGACCCACTTGCAAGGAAATGGAGTACTGACAGCACCTGCACTTGAGGGGGGATTCCTGTGGGATGGCGGATAGCTGACATCAGGTCTGGCTCCAGCTGGGCACCTAGTTCCAGGATTGTGGCACGATCAAGGCTGTAGGTGATGATCACATGTCTTTCCTCCATTGTCGACAGGTCCACCAGCGGTCTGTATTCCAGAGGATGCCGCCATCTCCTCACATGTCCCAGTGGACAGTGCCTATGAAGGACAACAGCGAGCACAGAGTCAACCAACTCAGAGGTACATACCCACAGCTTACACAGAACACGAATCATAATCCGAAATTTGGCCTGTATGAGTGCTGAGGCAAGGCCTAGGTATGTGTGACGCAGTTAAAAATTAAGCCATGTGGGCCCCTGAAATGGCGGCTGCCTGACGTTTAAAGTGGGACAATGGGATGTGGGACAATGGGATGTGATGTAACTGCGCTGGGGTTGTACACCATCGCGGTAGGCGGTCCAAGACCGCTGCGCAATTCTGCATTGGTTAACATTGGACCCTATGGGTCCCAGGAGCCAATGACGATGTACGCCGGCGGTGATGGTACGCACCACCGCGGACGTGACCGCCATTTTCTATCTGTTCAATCACTCGATACCTGATCTTTGACAGGAGAGGACCTACACTGCAAGTGCTGCTGTGACCTCAGTCTGGAAGAGACAATGGCTCGTGCGTCTGGGGAAAGGGCCCCTGCCTTCACATCGGAGGAGTTGGAGAATCTCGTGGATGGGGTCCTCCCCCAGTACAAGCTACTCTACGGTCCTCCAGACAAACAGGTAAGTACACTGGGAGCATGCTGTATGGGCTATGCCTGTGTGGAGTGGGGTGGATGAAAGATTGGGGGGGAGATTGAGGGGTGCATGAAACGACGGTGAGCGCAAGTGCCACATGCCAAGGGTAGGGATGGGGGCCAATGACTGTGACGGTGCAGATGGTAATAACTTTTCTTTTCCCCCTGTACAATTCATGTAGGTCAGCACCCACCAGAAAAAGGATATTTGGTGTGCCATCGCCAAGGAAGTCCGGACCCTGGGGGTCCACCACAGATGGAGCACCCACTGCCGTAAGAGATGAGAGGACATTCGCCGCTGGAGCAAGAAGACGGCGGAGGCCCAGCTGGGGATGGCCTCCCAACCTGGGAGGGGTGCCCGTCGCACCATGACCCCCTTGAAGTTCAGGATCCTGGCGGTGGCATACCTGGAGCTGGATAGGCGCTTGAGGGCATCACAGCAGCCACAAGGGGGTACACTCTCATTCTGCTGATTTTGCACGCAGTGGAGGTGTCTGGGTGGGGGAGGTGGGCTGTGGGTTTCCCTAGTCCAGGGTGAGTGTGCTAGTTAGGTCCCCTTGTTCTGGCAGACCCTGTGGCACCCCACCCCACCTGTGTACAGTGCCAAGTTCACCTAGTCAGGCTCCTGTGTCATCCATGTGTGCAGATGTCGGCCATAGCCTTGTAGGCCATGTCCCAGGGATTGAACAGTGGAGCCTAAGTGCGCAGCGTAGTGCAGGGGTCTTCTGTGTCTGTTGTGTCCACCAACGGGAGCGGTAATGCATGCACTCAACATGTCTTTCTTCTGTTTCCCCCCCTTTTTGTGGTCTCCCTGTTCTTGTGTGCATTAGCATCATCAGGCGGAGGAGCAGTGGCACCGGAGCAGGAGGGAGCTGCATCCCACATGGCCCTGGAGTGCGAGACTACGGACTCGGAGTTCACCAGTGGGACGGAGGGAGAGGGGAGCTCCACGGCGGGGACAGGAGCTGACACCAGTGACACGGACTCGTCCTCTGATGGGAGCTCCCTTGTGGTGGTGGCAACATCTGTGCCCCCCGCATCTACAGGTACAGCCGCCACCCCCCCTACCAGCACTGTCCGCCCAGCAGCCCCTCAGCCTTTGCCCCGTGCCCGCTCACCCAGGAGGGTGGGCATCACCTTCGCCCCAGGCACCTCAGGCCCTGCCCCATTCACCCCTGCTGCCCTCAGTGAGGAGGCCATTGACCTCGTCAGGTCCCTCACTGTTGGGAAGTCTACCATTTTGAATGCCATCCAGGGTGTAGAAAGGCAATTGCAACAAACAAATGCATTCCTGGAGGGCATTCATTCTGGTCAGGCGGCCCTTCAGCGAGCTTTTCAGACTCTGGCCTCAGCACTGATGGCAGCCATTGTCCCTGTGTCTAGCCTCCCCCCTCCAACTTCCTCCACCCAGACCCAATCCCTCTACCTCAGCCTATCCCAAGCACACCTTCAGACCAGCATGCACACAAGTCAACACACAAGGGAAGCTCAGGCAAACGTAAGCACCACACATCCCACAGGCACTCATGCAACCATCACACACATGCAGACACACCAACATCCACTGCCTCCACTGTGTCCCCCTCCTCCTCGTCTCCCTCCTCCCTCCCAGTCTCGTCTCCACTCACACCTGCATGCACTACAACTACAGCCACTACTTACATCACCAGCACACACACCACCACACCCCGCTAATGTGCAGTCACCACCCCCACTACCATTCACACGTCCCCTGTGTCCTCTCCCGGTGTGTCCCCTGTGTCCTGGTAGAGGAGCAAGAAGATAAGGGCTGGTAGGATGTGGAGTTCGGGTTCCATGGCGTCCGGATTCCTTGTGGGGTGTGTAGAGGTGAGCGTTTTCCCTTCGAAGTCCTGTTTCTGCCGTGTTTTTGTTTGCGGTGAATCCGCCCCTGGTAGGTTGTGATACTGTGGGTGGTACATTGTCTTCCACCTGTCTGTTGGCGGTGACCGCCAAGCTGTTTGTTTGTACCACTGTGGCGGTCGGAGTGTTAAAGTGGCTGACTTTGTTGGCGGTTTCCGCCACGGTCGTGATTCCAATTCTTTTCCGCCGGCCTGTTGGTGGTCTTACCGCTGCTTTAACACCAACCGCCAGGGTTGTAATGACCACCTATGTATGAAAGGACTCAGCTGTGGCATTACGACCAGAGATGCTGACTTTGGAACTGGGGAACAAAGTTTGAGTCTCAGTGACAGTTCAACTTCCTGGGATCTTGGGCAAATCACTCAATTTCTTGTGCCTACAAACTGTATGTGACCTTCTGTAATATAACTGGTGCTCATGCAAATCACCCCATTACCTTCAGGTCAAGTGTGTGCTATATAAAACTGAAAAAAAAATATCAACTCAATCTGTGAATGAGCTTTGTCCTTCAAGAGGATAGGGCCTGATTATGACAGAGTCCCACTCTCTCTGCATGCACAGGAACTAATTTATACTGTGCAAGTACTCATTTATGTCTTCTAGGTCAGTGGTTCCCAACCTGTGGTCCGCGGACCCCCAGGGGTCCGTGACACATTCCCAGGTGGTCCTCAGGCCTGGGCGGCAGGATGGCACTTCTCCTGCTGGGGCCTCTGACAAACACGTGCGTGTGTGTTTTATATTTATAACTTCCTTTGTTGGCAGTTTTAAAAGCACTGCAACATTCCTTGTACATCCAGCAGCTTTACAACAAAAATAAAAGCGGGAAGATAACTTAGTGATTAATGTACCTGCTGGAGAGAGATGGGAGTTTTGTGCCCTGGCAGTTTTGACTCAAAGGTAGCACAGATGGTTAAAATGCCTGCTGCACAGAATGTGTATTATGCATAGAACAGCATTTTATATGCATAGCACAGTGGGTTTTTCTTTTTGTCACATATTCTTTTGTTACAGTGCAATGCATAAGTTACAATTGTAATCTAGCACAGTGAGCTATGAACTGCCATTAAAAAGCTCCAGGCAAACTGCATGGCACAAATTAGAAAGTTGTTTTTTTCTCAGTCTTTCATTTTCTTTATGCTACTAAAAAAGGTTTCCTTGCTTAGAAATACTTTCTTATTATTAAAGTCAATGCTAACCACTGCGTTGTGTTATGATTCCTGAGTTTGTGCTTCTCCAGACCAAGCACTCTTAGAAAACGCCTACCAGTGTGGATGACATGTGAATCCTACACCTTGTAGTACCCTGTAAAGTGCTCAGACACCCTACACTGGTATGACAGGTGCTATAAAACAAATGAATTATATGTGACAGAGAGGCTAGAGAGAGATGAGAGGCCATCATGGTTTTACTTCCTTTCCCCACCACATATTTATGTCAAAAAGCTTTCTCAGATCTTAGGTGCCTAAAAATTAAAACCAGAAATTGCTTTGAAAATATAGAATCTGACCTGAGGATTCAACTTTCTTAAATAAAACCGAACATTGAAAAGTTAGTCGCTGAGATGCAGTGCCAACCTTCCCATTAATTTTTTTTTTTTTGCATCTGTTTTCAATATATAAAGATTATGGCCCTCATTATGAACACGGCGGGGGCTGGCGGTCTAAACACTGACTGCCAGCCCGTCGAGGACCCCGCCGGCCCAAGAAAGAACATTCCGTTTGGCCAGCAGGTGGAAACAGTGTTTATGCCAGCTGGCCCAGCAGAATGCTGGGCCTGGACATTGCCGACGGTTCCACATGGAGCCAGAGGCAATGTAGCAGTGCGGCGGGTGCAGCAGCACCCGTTCTGCATGTCACTGCCCGTAAATCGGGAAGTGACATGCGCGAAGGGGCTGTGCACGGGGGGCCCTGCACTGCCCATGCCAAGTGCATGGGCAGTGCAGGGACCCACAGGGGGGCCCGAGGCACCCTTCCGCCAGCCTTTCCCTGGTGGGGTAAACCGCCAGGGAAAGGCTGGTGAAAGTTGCCTCATTATCCGGTGGCCAGTGCTGCCCTGTCGGATATGTAACTCCACCATCGCCAGGCTGCCTGGCGGTGGAAGCCTGGCAGTGGTGGAGTTACGCCAGTGGCGGTTTTGCCACGAATATTATATGGCGGTCCAGACCGCCATGTTCATAATGACCGCGTATATCTTTACTAATTGGAGTATTTGTTTAGTGTGAACTTGTTTGTGTATTTTTTGTGAATTACTGTTTTAATGTTTGAAATTCAAAGTGTACAAATTGCTTGGGAGTCCCCAGCTTCCAATAATGATTCAGTGGGGGTCCTCAGGAGTCAAAAGGTTGGGAACCACTGTTCTAGGTATTCAGCAGCATAGCTAGAAGTGCAACTGACTTCAGTTTTGGGTTCCTCTACTTACTCATGCAAGCACTGAAATGTGATTCTCAATCCTAGGCAGTGTTGACACTTTGATGCCTTTGTTGTGCAACAACTCTCTAGATATATCATGCTTTGGCTGAGTTTGCTTTGTCAAGTTCTAAATGGGAGCCCTAGTTTTAATCTAGGGGGAACCACATCACATGTTCATGGGGATTGTGCTTGAAGAGCCAGGCCAGAGGGTAACTATGATTTTGAGAAATTTCAGACTGAACATTTAATTTATGTGTCTTTTGGAAAAATAAATACTGTCTGAGAATGTTTAATTCTCAAAACTAAGGGGCAGATTTAAGAAAAGTGGCAGTGCATCCAATGCAGCATTACTTTTCTTGCGCCCCTGAGCATCCCCCTACCGCCATCATGTGTGTGCCGTATTAAAGATAGTGCGCACCACAGCGTTAGTTAGGCCATTTGTAGGATTAGTGTAAAAAATCTTGATGCTAATCCTGCAAAGCACATTGAGGACCATTATAAATAATGGCGTACCTCCTTTTAACACCTGCTCTGAGTAGGTGGTAAAAATGCAGCAAACAATGGTGCAAAGTAATCGTTTACATTTCTTTTCAACATTTTTTTTTTGCCCCCCCTAAAGGAGGAACGCCCACCTTGTAAACATTATGCCTGCTGCAGATGTAATGTGGTGCAAGTGGTTAAAAAGTAAAGCATTGCATTCATTGTGCCACTTTGTAAATCTGGTGCAGTGATTTTGGGTCAGTTGGGCCACATTAGCATCAAACGAATGTCGCTAATGTGGGGCAAGGAGGCACTAGACCCTCTTAAATCAGGGCCTAAGTTTGGTTGATTCAGGTTACTTCATTACTTTTATGCTGGGATGTGGAGTGTTGGTGTTTTAGTATATTCACCCAGATGTCATCCCTACTCAACCTCTCTGATTCCCTTGCCAATGTAAAATGTGAGCTCTTGTCTCTGGCACTGAGCTGAGCTTTAAAATCCCCTCTTCAGGATGACATTCAAAAGAGGGGAGATGTTTGGAGTGTGTCCCAGAAGAAGGTGCATTAGCGCACAAGAATACCGTACTTGGTTTAAAGTTGACATATTATAGTAGAAGGCAGGGGCAGTACCAGCCGACTGCAAAAGTGAGTTAGCTTTAGAGACAGAAAGGCCCATAGGTTGCACATCCGGCGTGTGTTTCATTTGAGCCTTTGAAATTAGTCTGTGTGTTGGATTTGGATTTGGGCACTCTTTTCACCATGTTTTCCAAGCATCAAATACCGCTTGCAGAGATGGAAAGGATGCCCAATAGGTAAGTCACAAAGCACAGTGCGGTTTGGGACACACCATGTTGCTGCAACAGAAAGCTTTGATGTGTGCAGTGCCAGGCGCTGCCCATACACAGTGACATGCTGATCATCTCTGTGTCTATTACATGTTCAGCTACCAAATACCAAGGGCAAGAGGCACACACAGTGTTTTGTGAGATGAACTGTAAGAGGTCAGCACCCAGCAGCCTGTGACTAGGCACAGTGGAATATTGCACCACACGTGTGTTCTTAATGTGGTGCACATGTGCCATCCAACCAACCTGAGCTACATAGCAATAATGAGGTAGAGGAGCACAATGAAAGATGGCTCTCCTCCGCTGCTTGTGTATAGACTGTTAAAGTAAAATGCATGACTGTTAGTAACTGTGTGACATGATGTGATTGTCGAGCCATCACTCTGATGCAAATACTGCCTGGTAGACCACAGCTAGCCTTCCTTCTGGGACAGAACAGGCAGCCACGTCTGAGGTGCGATCTTTTAAAAGTCCCTGCCCCTACTGATCAGTGCTGGTGCCACCAACTATCAATTACCAAAGAAACTAACTGCTTCCCAGGCCTCTATTTGACAATATCACTTTGCACACTCATTTACTAAGGACTTCCCTTGCCCTTGCATGACACAAGTTGTTGCAAAGCAATGCAAGTCTGTAAACCAAGATTGCACAAAAATTGTGGGCCTCCCTGACTTAGGCTTAACGAGAAGAAATATCTTTATTTTTCCTTGTTACTTCTTCTTTGGTTCTTTGTATGTGTTTTGCATTCTGCAGCACACATACAAAGAGGAAAATGCTTTTAAGGGCTGTTTTTATACAGAAGGAACCCCTTCCTGCACAAACACAATCTTGCCCGTAACACAGGAACCCTACATAATGGCACAAGTGTGCCTGTGTTAGTGCTAGCCACAAGTGCTTCAGCACGAGGAGACAGCAGAAATGCGCCATAGCTTTGTAAATGTGGCACATTTCTGCTCTCTCCCTTTCATGCAACGGAAACCAGCAAGTTATCTTGCTGCATTGCATGAAAGAGTAGTAAATCTGCCCTTTCTGTTTAGTCAGTATTGGAATTGTTAGAAGCAAGACCACAAGCACCATAATCCTGCTTCCCACTGCATCCCCCACCTACCACACACACACACAAATAGAAAATGTTGTTGTTGCAAAAATTCTGGACTGCCTAATGGACACAAGAGTCATTTCAATGCAATAATATTAAAAAAAAAAAAAAAAAACGTTCTTCCCTTCGTATGCATCCATATAGCTCTTGCTACCCCTTGTCATGCGTAGGCAGTGCTATATAAATGCAATTACATACAATATGATTTGTGTTTTGTGCCTTTTTTGTTCGACTGTACTTAGGCGAACTGTTAGGAATGGGGCATTGATTGCCTTCAATTGTAGATGATGCCTGAGTCATCGCAGTCTTTATGGAAAATCGTGCAGTTTCCAACGCAAAGAGGAATGCTAAAGCATATGGCCTTGTACAGCGAGAGACTCCACCATGAGGTTTGTGACTTAGAATCACTGGTGACCTCCGCTCCTTCTTTGAAGACACTTTCTAGCTACACTGTAGCTGCACGTGTCTTTCTAAAGAAAAGAACATGTTTCTTAAACAGTGCTCTGCCAAGGCACTCCCTAAGACAAACACACACGAGTTGCAGCCCAGCCTAAGGCACACAAGGGGGAGCTGAAGCCCCTTTGCCCCAATGGGCATTGCCTGCCTCATCATTAATAACCACAGACGCGCTCCCAGCAAAAAGCCTCTGAAGAGAGAGAGAGGGACTCGAGAACTCAAAAGGAGACTCAACTCCTGAATCTCTGAGAGCTGCCACACACTGCCAAGTGGACAGTTGCCCAGGGCCCCCACTGTCCAAGGGGACCCTAGGAAAGGAAACCTTTTCTCTATTTTACCTCTGTTTATTCTATTTCTCCACCTAAACCTCTCTCCCTCTGCCTACATCAACCTCCTACTCTGACACAACCCAGTGTAATCTTTTGGATTTTTGGTGTCCCAGGCAGGACATATTTAAATTGTTTTTTGTGGCTGTTGAAGTTTAGCATACACCTTAGTATTTCATGGCATAATGCAGACTTACGTTAGCAGGAAATGGGTGATAAAATTCAAATTTGTTCCATACAAGGGCCCCCAAAAAGTGTATTACCCGGGGCCCCAAAATCCTGAAGATGACACTTGTTTGATGCACCATTTGTATGAGGACACATCAAAGGGTCTGTTGATTCATAAGGCACCAAAGCCCATATTTATATATTTAGCGCTGCATTTGCATCATTTTTGATGCAAAAGCCGCGCAAACTTACAAAATACAATTGTATTTTGTTAGTTTGCGCCTATTTTGCGTCAAAAAACGAATCAAATGGGGTGCTAAAAAAGTATAAATATGGGCCCAAGTCTCTGGCAAGAATGGCAGAGGACTGGAGCCTTACCCAGAGCTCCCATGAAATCAGTCATTTTAGTCCAAGACAGGCAATTATTCTTTGTGCTGTGTTCTAAGAACAAACGTATTGCCATTTTCCCAGTATGTTCTGAAACGTCAATTAAAGGTTTGATGTAGCGTTGCAGTGTGCATGTCACTGGAAATGTATACTTTTATTTTTCCCCATAAAAATGTATGTATTTCCTTATTTGGGAGAACTATTTCAAATTATCTCCATCCGATCTTCTATTCTCTTTTATTCTTTTCTCTTTCCCCAAATGGACTGGTATGCCCAAATATTGATTTTAAGGCCAAATCCGGTCAAAACGTGTCTTTCTAAGCATGTTATTTCAGACAAAGGCAATGTCGCCTGGCTGTCTGAGACAGGCTGCTCATTTTCAGGTCTGATCAATTTGATTAAGGCTGGTTTTCTCTGAGACACAGTCAATAAATAAGCATTGACAAAGCCAATAGGTTTTTGGGATTTATTTGTTTGCCAGTGGTTTTGAGCCATGCAATGTGCAGCTTGACAAAAGAATGAACAAAGGGGCATATTTATAGCCCCCTAGCACCAAATTGCGCCACATTAACGTAATTTATTCTGATAATAATGTGGCCCAACGAGGCCAAAATCCCCCCACCATGTTTACAGGGTGGCGCAATGCATGCATTGCGCCACTCTGTAACCCTTTGCGGCAGGCATAATGTATGCAAAGGGGGCGTTCACCCCTTAGGGGAGCCAAAAAATGGCATAAGGAAATCTATGAGGTTCTTTAGAATGGGGGCCCTATGTACTCTGCAGGAGTAGGGCCAATATTTTGGCGCTACTCCTGCAGAGTACATCCATAGGATCATGAAAGATGCCACTTATGCCCCCTACTCTGCGCCATGGTGCACACTATTTTAAATATGGCACACACATGGTGGTGGTAGAGGGGGTGCTAAGGGGTACACGGAAAGTGGTGCAGCACTCGGTGCAGCGCCACTTTCCATAAATCTGCCCCAAAGTCTTTCAAGCAGCCACCCATGTTATTTTGAAGGCATGCACAGAAAACATGTGCATGTCTACAAAATGGCATGGTCACGTTTTTCTATTTAGTTAATTTTCCAAGTTGGATATGTAACTAAAGAGAAAATAAGAACACATAAAACGTTTTTTTTTATAAAACAAAAGTGGGTGGTTCAGAAGTCACAGGAGGCAGAAGCAACAAGGGGGGGGAAGAAACATAGAGGACGCAGGTGGCAGAAGGAGGAGCAATGGGAGAGAGAAGAGTGTGAAGTAGGGAAGAAGCATATGAGCGAGCAGGCGATGGGGGAGAACAAGGGTGGAGAAGAGGAGCACTGGGTGAGAGAGCACAGGTGGGGGGAAGCAAAATGGAGGACAGGGATTGGGAGATGAACCAAAAGACTAGATGGCAACTTGGAGTGGGTGTGGAAGAAGCACACAGGTGAGAAGGAAACAGAAGAGGAGAAATACACAAGTGTGAGCGCAACAGTGATTCCAGAGGGGGAGAAGTACACAAGGGAGACAGCTGGAAAAACATGCACCCTAATGGAGTGTATAACCAAAAATATAAAACAAGCACAGGAAACATAGAAGCCAGCCAATCAAAAGTGATGGCAAAGAGGCAAGGCCCCATGGGAGGGACAACCACTAGGTTGACAAGCTGCTACACGAATAAGAAGTAGGCGAATACAATTGACAGAAAAACCAACCAATGGTAAGCAGTGAGCTGGCTCCAAGCCGCTGCCTGTTCGTGGTAAGCCCACAATATGTCAACAGACAGAGCATTTGTTAGTAGTTTACAACTAAAAATGAAGATCGCTGTTTTGAACTATTCCTAGAGGTTTAGAGTCATAAGCTTCATTATTTCTATCATAATTTACTCTTTAGCAGTTTCCTGTGATATTTATGCAAGGCAAAGCAAAATTTGCTGAAAATAACATAGGAGTGCATCTGCCACACATTGTGTGCCAGCCTACTCTTAGTAAGGCAGTGTTGCATTTAAAAAACAAGCGCCAACAGAAAAATGAAAATATCTCCTATTGGGTAGAGAAATGGAGAACAAAACAACTGTATCAATTCCCTCACATAGTTAGCCAGATTTTTTTAACCCCTTCGGAGCTCATGATGGTGTGGTTCCATCATGTGCACCAGGGCTGATGTGTGGAGGACGGAACTGTTCTGTCCTCATCACATGCTGTTTACAGCAGAGGGATTTAGTTTTTGTAAATACAGCCTTGGAAGCTGGGAAAGAGCTTTCCCAGCTCCTGAGGTTGTTTTTGGTTTTCAGTGATGACAAGCAGCGTGCACGGCGTGCTGGCATATTTTCACTGAAAACGAAAGTGAAATGAGCCTATTGGCTCACTTCACTTTCTCTGCCTCTGTACTCAGGGGGCTATCTCACCCCTTCAAGCACTGAGAAAAAAGGGAGGGGTATCGATGCAAAGGGGAAAACCTCTCCCTTCCAATGGTACCTTTTCCTAGTGATCCCTGCTTGGAAATCACCACAGGCGAGCAATCTCAAAGCAGGAACCCACCCATGAGACACCAGGGAGGGAGGAGCGGCCCTTTGAGCAAGAGCTTTTGCTCCCCACTTACTTTTGTGTGCATAATCAGACAATGCCCCCGTAAACACTAACAACAGCCTTTCTGCCTACCTTGGTGGCAGATGGGGGGTATTACTCTTGATCTGCACTCAGGGGGAGGTGGGCAGAAAGTGCCCTAGAAAAAAAGGGATTTATTTTATAAAAGTGTGGTGGGGGCTTCCCACAATGGGCATGCCAATGCCCCCAGCCCCCCAGACACAAATAGGAACAGCCTTTCTGCCCCCGGGGGTCAGATGGGGGTTATTACCCCCAAAGTAACCCCGCTAGACACCAGGGAATTTTTTATGAAAGGGGGCTGGGGACTGTCCACAATGGGCATGCCCCACAAACCCAAATGGAAACAGGCTTTTTGCTCCTGTGGTGGGGGGGGGCAGATGGTGGCAATTAACCCATAGAAAGCCCACCAGGGATTGCTTTTTTTATTTGTATCATTGGGGCTGCTCAGCATGGGCATGGTCATGCCCCCCACGGCAAAATATGGAAACAGTCTTTCTGCCTAGGGAGCCAAATGGGGCAGTTCCCATGGGGGTACAAAGCCCATGGACACCAAGGATTACTTTTATATTTGTATTGATGGGGACTGCCCAACATGGCCATGTCCATGCCTCCCCACCCAAAAAGGGAAAAAGTCTTTCTGCCCCCGGGGGTATATGGGGCCAAATACCCAATCTGTCCCACGGTGGGAAGAAAGCCTATTAGACAATAGGAATTACTATTATTTTTTAGTCATTTGGGCTGCCCAGAACAGGCATGGCCATGCCCTCACCCCCTCAAAAATGGAAAAGGTGTCTTTCTGCTCCCCTGTAGACTAAAGCATTTCCCCCCAATGGCAAGCAAAAGGATATTTGATTTTGTTTCCTGTTGTTTTTACAAATTAGGTCAGGAGAGTTTGGCTGACTCCCATTATCATCCCACTTGCAATGGTGAATAGCTGCACTTTTATGGGTTGGGTAGGCTGCCACCTGGAAAACCCACCAGATCCAGACAACTCTGAAAACTAGGGGGCATATTTATACTCTGTTTGCACCGGATTTGCGTCGTTTTTTTTTATGCAAATCCGATGCAAAACTAACTCCATATTTATACTTTGGTGTTAGACCCGTCTAGCGTCAAAGATCTTGGAGTTTGCGTAATTTTTTAGCGTGGACACCTTCCTTGCGTTAATGATATGCAAGGAAGGTGTTCCCGTCTAAAAAATGACTCCGAGGCATGTGCGCCGTATTTACACTCCCGGGCAAAAATAACGCCCGGGAGTGGGCGGGTCAAAAAAAATGACGTCCAGCCACTTTAGCGTCATTTTTTAACGCCTGGTCAGGGCAGGCGTTAAGGGACCTGTGGGATCGGAAGGAGCCCAGAGGTGCCTTCCCATGCCCCCAGGGACACCCCCTGCCACCCTTGCCCACGCCAGGAGGACGCCCAAGGATGGAGGGACCCATCCCAGGGAACTTAAGGTAAGTTCAGGTAAGTGTTTTTTGTTTGTTTTTTTGTGGCATAGGGGGGCCTGATTTGTGCCCCCCTACATGCCACTATGCCCAATGACCATGCCCAGGGGACATAAGTCCCCTGGGCATGGCCATTGGGCAAGGGGGCATGACTCCTGTCTTTGCTAAGACAGGAGTCATTTAAATGGGGGTTGGGAGTAAAAAAAAATGGCGCAAATCGGGTTGAGGCGAAAATTTTGCCTCAGCCTGACTAGCCCCATTTTTTGACGCCCAAGCTCCATTTTCCCCTACGCCGGCGCTGCCTGGTGTAAGTCATTTTTTTTTACGCACACCAGGCAGCTCCGCCGGCTAACGTCATTCCATAAATAAGGCGCCCGCATGGCGCTTTGGAATGGTGTTAGCCGGCGTTACATTTTTTGACGCACAACTGCGTTGGCGCAGTTGTGCGCCAAAAAGTATAAATACGGCCCTAAACATCTCGGGGAGTCCAAGATGGTGTGCTTCGTATCCATCCCCTATAATTTTCTTATCCACAAGTCAGCTTAAAAACATATTAAATAAAAACTGCACTTTTGGACCTGCCTTGGGCCTCCCTCAAACTATACACGTTTTTGGCCCTTCCCTGTCGCAGACACTAGGCCTGTCCACACAAGTGAGGTGCCATTTTATTGGACTTAAGGGAACACAGAATAGTAGAACACGTGTTACCAATTGTATTTCTCAGCATTTTCACCATCCAAATGTAAGCCAATGTGTAAAAAAGAAGTAATTTTGAGAAATACCCTCTAATTCACATGCTGGCTTGGGTACCCACAAATTCAGAGATGAGCAAATAGCCCCTGCTTCTAAACTCCATATCTTGTACCCATTTCAGAAATACATTGGTTTCCTTGAAAACTACTTTGCACAGAGTACACAATGAAAATCCAGTGCAAGGTGCAGCTCAGTTATTGGCTCTTGGTACCTTGGGTTCGTAGTGAATGTACAAGTCCCATATACCCCTGCAATCAGATGGGGCCATCAGACGTAACTGTTCATTGCTTTCATAAATCTGCCATAGTTGGAAAAAGTTACAGATGAAAACGTAGACACAAATGACTGTTTTCTTTTTAACTCAATTTCATTTTTTTAAATTTCAATTGTTACTTTCTACAGGAAACCTTTGAAGGATATAAACAAATGACCCCTTGCTGAAATCAGAATTGTGTCTACTCTTCAGAAATGTATAGCTTTCCGGGATATGACAATGGTTTCACACCCATTTCTGCCACTAACTGAAAATTTTAGCTAAATTTTGCCAATTTTCCCATCCCCTTCCAGGGAAATCCACAAATCCTGGGTACCATTAGAATCCCCGGAATGTTGAAAAAAGGACACACATTTGGCATGGATATCTTACATAGGCAAAAAGCTAAAGGGCCTAAGAGTGAACTATCCCAAACAGCCAAACAAGGCTTAGCACTGTGGGGAAGAGGCCTAGCAGTGAAGGGGTTAATTTATTAAAAATAAACAAGTCACTTAGACTGTGGCTACAGTTCTCCAGCATGGGAATCCTCCATAAATGTACTAACTTGGTTCATTCTACATTGTTGCAATTGATTTCTGGTATCTTTAATTAGCAATAAACCTAAAGATGACCTTGGCTCATATTTTCAAAGCACATGGGTGAAAGTAAGGAAGCAGTGAGAATCTGACTGGGGAGGGCTGAATGTGAATTGATGATCGATATCAGCGGTGGGGGAAAGCAGACTCACCTTAAAGTAAGGAGATGAGTAGAACTCCTTGTCCCACCAAAGAATGTGATGCTGCGTTCATATCTACCAAGCCTCAGTTCAGCCGATATTGTTTTCCAGCATACAATGCTGCATTCGGGACCTGCTTTAAGTGAAATGAACTATCATCTTCCCCCTTAGGGCTTTGATTGCCGCTTTGACAGTGAAGATGATCCGTGTGAGACCCATTTTGCTAAACCTTGTTCAGAAAGGGGACAACCACTTTTTGGACATATCAAGGTCACAAATATATAGGCATTGCTTCTGACCGTTGTAACATCTTTCAGTAAAACTTCAAACAAGTACAAACAGCGACAGCAGTCTAAGATAAATCTCTGTGAGCACTGAAGGAAACATTCCAGGTTTGTTGAGGCTGGAGACACAGCGTACTTTGGGCATGGTAACATTGCAGATCTCGAGAAAACGTTTCTTGACAGTAAAGGTTTGTAGTTTGTCAACAGTCCATGTGATGAATACAGCAAGCAGTCTCTCATGAAATAAATTTCGGCTTAGTGAATTAGTTTACACAGTGGGTTAATAAGCTGGCTGAGCACTGTTCTGAGTTCCCTATGTATCGGCAGCTGCCCTACTGGGGACAGAAGGCACGAGACAGCTCTTTTATAAAGCATGGAATCACCCTTTGAGGAAGAAAGACTGTACTTGAGAGGATCAACTGCAATGAGAAATATCCATCAGCTGTATCTTGAGGTGCATTTTAGGCCAGGTGAATGAGATAACAGGCTTTCTTCCACCTAACCCCCAGTCTGTGTTATTCTATACCTGATCATATTACAAAAATCCTGACTCTCTTATTCTCCCTACGGAATCTAAGGCGCAGATTTATACTTTTTGCCGCAAAACTGCGCAAACGCAGGAGATGATACCGACAAGTCTAATAACTCATTAACATACAAGTGACATGCAGGTGGGCCATAGGCCTGGGAGAATGCCCATCTGAAGGACTGGAGCAATGAACACGAAACAAGATCACAATGTGAATTCATCACAAGGCAGGCATGTCACATCATTCATGCCACAACACAGACACACTAATTGTACCCTGTTTCATTGCAGAAGAAGATGGATCTCCTGCAGATATGCCTGTCCCAGATACCCTGATGACATGGATGACGAGCCGATAAACATTCCCCAGGAGACTATCCAAAAGCTCCTTGAAACCCTCCAGACCCCACCTTCAGTCACAAGGAGGAGCACAGAACAAGCAGCCATCGCAGAGGATCCACCCACCACCCCAATTGTAAGACCTGCCAGCTCCAATACAGCTGAGGACTCAGACAACACTGGCACCAGCTTTGAGAGAACTGTAGTTGGAGTACGGCGGGAGCTGGCCAAGGAGGTGCGGGTGGGGATGCAAACTATGGCAGCCAGCCTAGAGGGGGTGCGTTCGTGCATGATGTCATCTGCAGATCAGACAGCAGCTATGCAAGCCCTAACATCTATCTTGCAGGAACTGCTAAAAACCCAGAAGGAAATCAGCACACCTGTAATACAGTTGACCCAACACATACAACAGCAATCCTGTCAACGCGTGCACAAATGCAACATTAAACCCCTCAGGGCCGACCTGGCTGCCTACCATCGTGATGTGGCTGCTAGTCCCAATAACCAGCAGATCCTCCGTGCTGCAGTACTGCCCTTAAGACCTTCACAGGGAGCAGCGACCGGGATGTCTGACTCCACGTCTTCTAACACTGAGGTGTGTGTTGCCCCTTCACAACCACCAACAACAAGGACAGAGGAGGCAACACAACCATCAGAAGAAGAAGACATGGAACAGGTCACGTTCACAAGGAAAAGTACCCGGAAGCACTAGTCCCTGCCACATGTCTAACTATTACGAAGGTCCTGCACTTTGTAACTTGCCAGTCTTGCAACAACTCTACTTAATGACTGTTCTGCTTACGACTGTATATCTTGTCAGCCTGCCCAGTGATTGTCTCTCTCCTACTCATTGGCAACTCCTGTCACTCTGCACTGTCTGAAACATCAACCCCAGCATGTCAAAAGCATTTCCGTAACCCCTTGTGTAGGATCACAATGTAAGATGTCATTATAATGGACTCACAATCATGGACAATGTACAGATAGCACTACAGCACTTTTCAATAAATAGCACTTACACAACAAATCTGTCTCTGGGTAATGTGACATATCAACTGTGCAGTAGATAACTGAAATGTGCCTACTGTCAAATTACGTAGCTTATCAGTACAACTGTCCTAATATTATGTAGTCAGATAAATCTGCACAATGCCCATGATTGCATCATACTCTGCCCATCCTGAGGGACATATCTGATGAAGTGAGAAACCATACACCATAATGCTGTGTTGGACAGAAGAATGCTTCATCAAGGGATATCTAAATCATCAAATAGTGGCCGCAAAATGTTGTCACCATGCAATACTAACACATATAACAGTGCACACTAATCTAAGCAAACACTACAAAAACTGCATAAATGAAGGAGTCTGAGTTTACATACAAATAGGTAATCATGCTGAACTGTGTCACAAATGACGTATGAGAGTCATGAAGACAAGAATACAAGAGTGCCTATGAGAACTCATCTTATAAGGGTGTCCTTGATCATCACACTGCAGTCAGACCTAAAACTGTTCCCCCCAATACCAAGTCTGGAAGCACAGTTTGTGACGTAGAAAACACACTTATCAACAGAAACACATTGTCATCCATATTAACTGTGATTGGTGGTTGCAACGAATGGTGGAAACTTTGCAAGGTAGCTCTGGGGTAGCTGCCAATCATACAGCTCAGTTGGAATTTGTTTGTAGCATAGGACACAAATGTAATAGTACAAAATTCATGTACACTGATTCCAAACCCAGGATCAAGTACCATTTAACACATAGGGGGTCATTCTGACCCCGGCGGTCTGCGGGAGCACCGCCGACAGACCGGCGGTGCCCGGCAGGGCATTCTGACCGCGGCGGTTCGGCCGAGGTCAGACTAGGAAAACCGGCGGTCTCCCGCCGGTTTTCCGCTGCCCTACAGAATCCTCCATGGCGGCGGAGCACGCTCCGCTGCCATGGGATTCTGACACCCCCTACCGCCATCCAGACCCGCCAGGAACAGTATGGCGGTAGGGGGTGCCGCGGGTCCCCCGTAAGAGGGCCCCACTTTTTATTTCAGTGTCTGCATTGCAGACACTGAAATACGTGACGGGTGCCACTGCACCCGTCGCACCTTCCCTCTACGCCGGCTCAATTCTGAGCCGGCGTCCTCGTGGGAAGGTTGATTTGCCCTGGGCTGGCGGGCGGCCTTTTGGCGGTCGCCCGCCAGCCCAGGGCAAATCCCAAAATACCCTCAGCGGTCTTACGACCGCGGAGCGGTATTTTGGTGGGGGAAGTCTGGCGGGCGGCCTCCGCCGCCCGCCGGACTTAGAATGACCCCCATACTGTTAAGGGTTAACCAAATATTTATTAAATGCTAATCACAGAAGAGGAAACTGAGGGAAAAATCTTACTTACCTTAATCTACTCTGACTACTCATTACCCACAACTGTCCCTAACTAACCTAAGCTACACTTACTTATCACATGTAACAAAACGTTCTAAACATCCACCCCCCACCACCCTTATGAGACGGGACACATGGAGGACAACACATACTAACCTAAACACATACTATACTATCCTAAACAAATATATATATATATATATTTTTTTTAAACACACAAGAACCCCAACATAGCCCCCCACCCACCAACCCACACACTTAATAAGTAAAAATAGAAAGAATCAGGACCCCCCACCCACTAACACTAACTAAACAAACAGCCTATACTAACCTAACACTAAGCCCCCTAAGCCCACTAACTATGAGAACAAGGAAAGAGGAAGGAGGGGAGGGAATCATGTCCATTTAAAAAACAGTCTAGAGGTTGGCCCTGCGGAGGGTCCTCTTGATTGACTTAACACGCCGGTTAATGTGGCGCACATCCTGGCTCAGATGGCTTAACTTGCGCAGCACACGGTCCATCTTCCGTTCCATGTTGTGGAAGGCTGCAGGGTCAACAGATGGAGCTGGGGCAGTCTGGGTACCGGTGGAGGAGGTCTGTGTGTGTGTGGAGCCAGGGCCAGTGGGCTGTCCTGTAGCAATGCTGGGGCCTGGAAGTCCAGCAGATGTATGCACAACAGTCCCAGCTGTGGGTGGGGCCACCTGGCTTGAAGTGGTGGTTGTGCTGGTGGTGGCTGTGGTGGGCAAAGTAGGCCCACCCTGTGGGAAGGCTCTCCATGCCCCGGAGGCCCGTTCATGGCGATATCGACTGCCCATCCTCCTGAACCCCGACTCCACCAGCAGGATGTGCTGGTATCTCATGGCCCGGCACTGGAATTCACGGACCTGGTTTGGAGTCATGTTTGCAGCTGTGAAGACAAATGCATTGTGTGAAATGGCACAATAAGTTAATCAGACAATATATCTACTGTACTTGTAACAGCTCCTATCACAATACAGATCATAGAATGTCCCTGAGGAAGTACATGGCAGGCCAGCCTACAAAGGTCACATCACACATAGCACATCCATAACCTA
Organism: Pleurodeles waltl; assembly: GCF_031143425.1. Lineage (NCBI taxonomy): Eukaryota > Metazoa > Chordata > Amphibia > Caudata > Salamandridae > Pleurodeles > Pleurodeles waltl. The sequence goes on from NC_090440.1 coordinate 1,090,449,141, forward strand.
CAAGATGGGTAACAACTGGCTTTGACTTGCCATCTAAGTTCTGCCAGTTATCAGCTAACAATCATGCTGCATATCCTCCGCCAAGACCTGGGCTACAAATGTCAGTGTACGGAATGCAAAACTAAAGCCACATGGTCTGCAAGTTGTAACTGGACTTGCCAGTATAGTACAACGTGCCATACCTGAGTGTGTATACTAGGTTCAAACCAAACAGTCACTTATTCACATGTATGTGTAACATACTGGTAGCATCAGTACTAGGTACCCCATTCACAAACCCATGCCTGTGTTTGAGGGTGGGGGGGTGGATAAACAACTATCAATTTCCAACAACATGTACACCGAGGAGTGTATAGAAAACTCCACACGTGTTTGGCTCTACACACACACCACAGGTAAGGTCTATCAACAATGAGGAGTCAGCAAACTCTAGACGAATCATAGGGACACACATGTCAGGAAATGCAGAACTTGGTACACAACATATACTTCCAGTAAGGCCTGACTTACATCAGACACAGAGTTGCAAGAACACCCATGATCATGATTAGCATGCACACCTAGGCCATTGCACTCAAGTTCCACATACTTGTAGCACTACATGTGGAAGTACATGCTGCTAGGAGGTTCTACCTACAGTTTCATAAGTATCTTGGTAAATAGGGAAGCAGAAGTCTATTGGAAAGCAATTTGCTGTACCAATCTTGGAGAATGTGGGTTTGACAGGCTGACTAAATCAGAGCTGACTTCCAGTGCGGCTCTTGTTGATACAAGTGTCATCCACATGACTCACCCCAGTACTCACAGTGAGGCCTACAGGAATGGCCTACAATCCCTAGATAATACCATTGGATATGCATTGGCCAACTCAAAACATTTGAGAAACTGAAATCCCACTCATGGAACAAGAGAAATGATTGACCAACGCATCACACCTTGCTATGCGTTCAACACATACGAGTCCATAAACAGCAAACACAACACATAACAGACATATCAACACTTACTGGAGTGGTCGGGGTCCTCAAATGTAGCCACCTCTCCCACAGTGTAGGGTGCCGGTCCACCTGTAAGGCATGGAAGGAAGAAATGTGCTCAAAATATGTGCACAGAGCAACAATTTCATAAACATATACAATGTGTAGGCTGAATAAGGAAATGGCAGCCATTCAGACATGATGATACTGCATCTGATATATCACAGCCAACTTGTACATAGCATGGGTCTCCTGTGACAGTTACACACATATCTGCACACATACATTGGCCCTAACTATCATGTGGTGGCAAACATGCCCCGTCATTGGTGACCAGAAAAAAATATGGAGTGTAATCGTCTCATCATGTGCATCGAAGAGAGACATCCAAAGTCTGGTTACTTGAGGACTGCATTACCAGTCAAACATGCCTTGTGGCCATGACACATTTATTGCATATAGGTAAAATGTACAGAGGGAGGGGCAGGGCCTTTTGTAAGCCCTCCTGTTGTCACATTTTATTCAATTGATGTGGCCTAGCTATGGTGATTTGCACCAACCATGGAGATGTGAACCCATGTGCATACCTTTGGGCTGCCATCCATAATTGGAATGTGGCACAACTAACTCCAACAAACATTCTAAGATGTTAGCTGAGGGCACCTTACACCTTTTCACAATGTTTTCAAATCCAGATCTGACATGTATCCAAAAAGATATAGGACCACAATAATCCCAAACATTCATAGTACTTCCGTGAACGCTTTCCTTCCACACTCACCAGACTCACATGAGACATATGTCTGAGCCACTTTGCTATAATCAATTGACGTGAAGCCAGCACTCATTTTCTGCATCATGTAGTGATTCTAAAGTCAGTCTAGCTATAGCGTCAACAAAGTTAGCCAATATGTTGGTACATCTTTACTTCTCTGGCAAAAGTGCCCTATATAGACATGATTGGCTCCTATTTTGTTTGGTTTTCTGACACAAAGGCCGCACTTCATGGAAAAGTATCCTGTACATTTGCTGAGCACGTGCTACCTGACAGCTAGCAATTGTGATCCTTACCATAGTGCATCAATTATCCCTGTATGTTTCCCCAGCATAACACACAGTCAGCAAGTTAGCTGGCAGTCATAGTACAAATCATCTGATGTCACTACAGAGCATTTAATCGTGCACATTTACATGATTAGTATTCACCAACAGGGCCACCAATCACGATTCCCAGGTGGTCCAAGAGATCCTGCTGCCTGGTGATGAGGTCAGCCCATCGGTGCTTCAGCTGGTGGTCACTCCTCTGGCTGGCATACACACGCTGCAGGTGATGCAGCACCTTTCCCCACCGGATTCTGAGCGCCTCTGTGTGATACCCCTGTATCACTCTGCCCCCTGCCTAGATCATCAGTGGCAACAAATGGGACAGAAGCCAGATGAAGCCCCCCAACTCCTCTTCACCCATCCTGCCAAGACGTGGCCTACCAGACATATTAGAAATGTGAAAGGGATTAGGGGTAAAGAAATAGAAAGGGGTAAAGGGGGAAAGTAGGGTTACAAATACAGAAGAAAAGAAAACTTAACCACTAAAACAGCCCAACTATCCCCAAACTACCACTACCCACAACAGACTCCCACAAACAACAAAAACACAAGGTAAATGGACAAATGGACACAAAACACAGTAGGACAGTATACACCAACAATATTTATTTCACAAATTGACAATAGAGACAGCACACAGGACAAAAAAGCACAAAATCTTAGGACACCACTCTCTACACTGCCACACAGTCTAGAAGAATCATAGACTGCAAAGTGAAAGTGAAAGTACACCCACTGTACATGATCTGCAAACAGGATATCCTATTACATCATTTCCTGTATGAAATGTCTGTTTCACATTATGCGTCCTCTTTTGTCCACCATTACTGTATTTGCGTCATTTTTTTTGACGCACAGGAGTGAAAATTGGCCTAATGTTCACTCCTGTGCGTAAAAAAAAATGACGCAAATACAGTATTTGTGGGCAAAAAATGACACATAACGCTAGGAATGTCAAAATTTCAGTGCATGAACTGGTTTTGGACATTTTTTCTGTTTTTATGTTATGTTACATTTGGGACACATCAGAGATAGGCTGATTGCACCCACTATGGTGTTGATGGTGTGTGTTCACATGTGTGACATCAAATTGTAGCGGACCATGATCCACTACTCCCTTCACAGTATTTTTACGGTTGGCTGACGCAATAGATGGTCATAAGTGTGGCCTACATATATGTGTTGCACAAATTGGGCATGTTTGGCATAAGGAGAGGATAGCAATGTGATGCACATATGTACAATACCTAAATGCCTTTGGCTCAAAGTGTGTGCTTTGGCAACTAACATATTTGTTGACAAAGTGTGTGTGTATCACATGAAGCATTATTGCACATATGCTTGTATGAATATGACGTCCATGTGTCTAATCCTTATATGCAAGTCATTGTGGAACTGAGAGAGGGCATGTGTTAGTCATACATGTAGCAACATCCGTAATGTGGACTTCCAAGATTTAGGGTAACGTAGACACCACATGTGACAAAGCATGCACCAGATAGATGGCAGACGCTTGTTCATGTCAATGGTCCACATTTTCAACATCCTATGTCCTAGAGTTTTGGTAACAGCTTCCTAGGCACTAGTTGGTGAATCCCACAGTGAGTCATACACATGCATTGAGGAAGTGGGTACCATGTTGTTTGCACTGACAGACAAGGGTGAATCACAAATGTATGATGACACCACAGTTGAGGTCATAGAAGTGAGCCACAACTCTCAAGTGGCTGTGGTGGACCAGCATACGAGGCAGCACGAGTCCACTTATTTCCAGTGATCAATTGCACAAAGGTGTCTTGTTCGTGTGTGTGGTCCAATGATGATCCTGTATATTGTTTGGGGTGTAATGTGTCACAGTTTGGTCCAGGACTCATCATGAGTCAGTGGCAGCTATTCCTGTATCTACTGAGTATCCTTGGTTGAGCAATGTGATTAAAGTGGATGAGGACATGAGAACCTACATGGGGATGGTCCCACCCTGTCAATAAAGACATGTGATGAGACAGTCAACAGGGCAACCTTGGTGTGCTGAGTGAGATAATGTCTCAGGTGTCATGTTCCGGCAGGTGTCATTACAACATTTGTACACAGGTTAGCCTCTGCAATTCCCACTGCATCTGGGAACATCATAGCCTCTGTGCTGATTATTCTCGCAGCTATTAACCACACACGGCCCATCAATATGTTGTGAGCACTGTGATTCTGTGTGTGAACTGTCAGGGTCCTGACATGTGTGGATTTTTCATGGACATTATCAGAGGTTGCTGGTTCTGCTGAAGGCCCCATACCCATTCCCTGCATACGGCCCTGAGACACTGTCACACTTTGTCATTCATGCATAAATATGACCCAGACAAGGGATGGTCGATGAATTTTGCTTTTCACAGAGGATTTAACTCAAATGGTACAGTTAAAAGGCAGATGATGCTATACAATGTATTTGGGTATGCATTGAAGAAGCCCATGCCCAATACCCCCTGATTAATGAGAGGTTTGCTAACGCAAGTGTGGTACATATGTAGACACATGGATACTTTAGTGTGACGCACAGACAGATGCCAGTCAGGCTGACAGAATGCAGGGTGATTCAGGATCCAGCAATTTGACAAGTTACAGAATCAGTGGTCTGACTCAGACTTTTTGGAGGACGAACTAGGCAGTTGACATGTCAAACTGTGTATGTCCTGTGTTTCTGAAGGTGACAAATGAACCCAAGGGCTGTGTTATAAGGCTTATTTAGTATCAATGCTTAACGGTGTATTTGACATAATGGCAACTCCTATGCTGTTCCAGGCATCAGCAGAGGCAGTGCTTGTTGAAATGGGTGGTGTGCTTGGAGGTGATCACAGGTGTGGGCTGCATCTGTTTCTTACAAGTCCTGTAAGTGAGATTTGCATTCTAAGGGCCAACATACTTTTTCACACGGGAAGCAATCTTCAGGTGTTAACAGGGCTTAGAAACTAGAATACAGTGTATAAATTGACCTGACGTCCATGCAGTCAGATGTTCTATGACAATGGCATACCATAGGAAAGGGTGTAGCACACTGGATTGCTATTGTTAGTCTGTGTGTGTAGAGGAGGGAATATCAGGGTACACATCTTAGTATTCCAGAGACCTCTTCAGACAGGTGGGTTGTGGTCAGGTGCATGGGTGTGTCAGGAGTTAGGAAATGGGCTGACATGTACATGGAATGTCATGTGTGCAATGCTGCTCATATGAGTGGCATTTGTGCTGTCTATGTTCTGCTTCTATGGAACTCTAGTCACAGATAGTCCTTGCAAATATTGGATGCAGTTGGACTTACTGCTGCCAAGGGTCTGGTCAGACATTCCTGTTGCTGATGCAAAAGCACATTGACTGCCTCATGTATAAGACTTGTTTTCCCCTTATTGAGTGATGGTGTCTTAGTTGTGTGCCATATGCTGTGTTGGACCTTGATTTCAACATGTATGTGTGAAATAGGTGTGGTCCTCTGCTATTGGCCTTCAAAGGAGAAATGTACATGATATATGTCATTTACAGTGTGTGTGTATGTGACCATTGTATGTTAGGCACCACATTAGCTCTGGGATTTTCAGTGTCCTAATCAGTATCTCAGCAATGCTTCATGAGGCAACACTCTTATTCTGATGAGTAGAGATGAAGGTGTGCAAAAATGATTAGTCAGACCATGATATGGTGATTATTATAGGTGTTTATTTAAATTAGTTCATTAAAGTGGTGATGGTGATTATATTTAAAATAAATTGTTGACGCTATGTTGCCGCCTGCGTATACCATGGCCGTGTTCTGTAGTTCCCCCTCATGTTGCAGGCCACCATCCTCCTCTTCCTCCTCTTCAGGCATGTGTGGCTCTGGTTCCAGGAGGGGAATGTTCCTTTTGATGCAAATGTTGTGCAATATTGCACATGTTAGGATGATCTTACAGACCATCTCCGGGGAATATAGGAGGCTACCACCAGTGATGTTGAGGCACCGGAACCTTGACTTGAGGATGCCGAAGGTCCTCTCGACTATGCTGCGTGTCCTTCTATGTGCGTCGTTGTAGGCACGCTCTGCTGCAGTACTCGGGTTGCCAATAGGTGTCATTATCCATGGCTGGATGCCATACCCCTGATCAGCTGCAAGAGAAAATGAATGGGATCATGTTGATGTAGCTGGCCCTATTGAAATGACCTTTCATGGCAGTAGTTGTCTTGTGTTGTCTGTGACTCTTTTGTGTTATAATGTCGCATCCTATGCTTGTAGGATGTACCATCTGCATTGTGTTGTTTCCTTGGCTGAACGAGTGTTTGTCTGCTGACCGTTTGTCAGCAGTATGTTTTGGGATTTGCAGTACAGTGTGCCCTCCCTAGCATTGTGACTTGTGATACAGGTGTCCCTGTGTCTTCACTGGGGGTGAGATGATAGTTCCATACACAGGTTAAAAGTGCCAGTGTTGTTAACACGTTCATAGAAATGTACCCTGGTCATCCCATACCTTTAGACTTATGCAATGGATTAATGTAAACGTCATTGGGACACTTACATTTCGCAAGGTGACATTTAGGCAACCCACTCCACACGTTGTGATCATTGTCCTCTTAACAGTAGACTGTACACTCATTTCAGATGTGTGACAGGTTCACTGCAGACCTAAGACACATGGCTAGCGATGTCACGACCTCAGTGTGTTCCTGTTCACATGTTGCTGTTGTGGTGTATGTGTTGTGTGTCCTAGAGGGTTGCTGTGCAGTGTGTGTATATAAGTAGGTTTTTGTACTTACCAACAAGTAGTCCATTGCCATACCGTCTATCCTGGAAGTGTTCATTGATGGTGCAGTGACGGAAGATGAATGAGTCATGGACACTCCCAGCATATTTAGCCACGATGTTGGTGATCAATCCCTGGTGATCGACTATGGCCTGCACATTGATGGAATGTGTGTGCTTCCTGTTGCGGTAGAGGTGTTCAGTTGCAGCAGGTGGCACAAGGCGTACATGTGCGCAGTCGATTGCACCAAGGACATGTGGGAAGCCACTGATGAGGTAGAACCCCTGTTTTGTTTCCTGCTGCTTCTGCAGTGTGTTAGGGAAGCAGATGTGGTGGGGTGTAAGTCCAATTATGGCATCCAGTACTTTAGGCAAAAATGCAGAGAATGATGGTTGTGAAATTCCGGCAACCAGGGCACCAGTTGTTTGAAAAGAGCCACTTGCCAGCATGTGAAGTACGGCAAGCAGCTTTGTTTCTGTTGGGATGGTGTGGGGTGTCAGCAAAGTGGGTGCCAACTGCGGTTCAATGTTTCGCAGCAGCTGTTGAATGGCCTGCTAGTTCAACCTGTACCTCTGGATGATGTTGAGTTCACTGAGGCCATGAAGGGTTGTTCTGGGGCGGAATATTCTCTCCTGCCTTCTGCGCTGCCTTTGGGGTCCCGGCTGGTGTTGTTGTAGCTGCTGTTGTTGCTGCTGGGCTCTGCGTCTGCGTGCACGCTGGATAAGAATCACCTCCATGTCACCCTTTTGCTGCTCTGCTGCTCTGCTGTTGCTTCTGTGTGTTCTGATTAAATACAGGTGTGTTTGCCCCATTTTAATGCCTGCCCTGACCGAGGCGTTAATTTTTGACGCAAATCGGGCTGTGCAGCATTTTCTGGCTCCGCCTACTAGTCGTGCGTCATTTTTGCCCAAAAGCATAAATACGACGCACGGGCGTTTAAGTAATTTTTTGGACGGGAACGCCTACCTTGCATATCATTAACGCAAGGCGGGTTGCCGCATCCAAAAAATGATGCACATGGCGGAATTTTGTCGTCCGTGGGCTCGGGCGTCAAAGTGTAAATACGGGGCAACGTTTGCGCTGAATGTGCGTCAACATTTTTGACGCACATTCGGCGCAGACATAGTATAAATATGCCCCTTAGAATACAACTTGATTAATTTAATGGCATGCCAACCTGGCACCAATGAATATTAGTTCTGTCCTCATGGAGAACTAAAATGTATGCCGAGAAACCTGGGTGCACCCACATGGTTTCTACCAGTTGCACTGAGTATGAGGTGGGATGACCTTCTTCAGTTCTTGAGAACTCGAGCCTAAAAGACATCAATGTAACGACAGCGGGAGAACTTTCCTCATTTGATCCTGTTAATGTTTGCAGATATTTCAACCACAGGTTCCAAGCTATGCTGGCTTTTGTCTGCAACAAAAGCAATCCTCTTGGAAAAGTAACTGATTTCTTTTGGCAGAAAGAGTACCAGACAAGAGGTGCTCTTCATATTTGCATGCTGCTATGGATAAAAGACATACTCAAATTTGAAGCAGACACCGATAAGTCTGCACTGTCTTTCATAGAACAGTATGTGTCATGTACCATACCAAAACACACAGGTGAAAAACGTTTCAGAGACAAAGCTTTGCATTTCCAAACATCTAGATGTGGACAGTACTGCCGTTGTAAATACAGATCCAAGGGACATTTCTACACAAGATGTAGATTTGGATTTCTAAGACTTGTCATTTCAAAAGGAATAGTGAACAGTTTCTTGTCTTCAGTGAGGCATACACTGAAACAGAAATCACCCAAGAACACTTATAGCCTACAAAGAACAGAGGCTTCTAAATATATTAATGACTATGACCCTGTGATTTTAAAAATGTGGAATGCTAATATGAACATTCAATTTGTTGCAGACAACGTCAACGATGTGGCTTCGTATGTAGCATCATGCATTACATCCATTGACTCACCCGTACAGCCACTCACACCCCCTCTCTCACCCATGCAGCGACTCAGACACCCACTCACTCACTAATACAGGTACTCAAACATCCACTCACTCTCTCATACAGTCATTGACACAGCCAAGCACTTATCCATACATCCACTCACACACCCACACCTGTACAGCCACTCACACACCCACTCACTCAACCAATGCACCCAGTTACAAACCCACACATTCATCCATACAGCTACTTTCACATTCACTCACTCCACCATACAGGAATTGACTCAACCACTCACTCACTCATACAACTTCTCACACCCACTCAAACATACATACAGTCAAGTGCACGCACTGGATGATGTCATCAGTGATGTCATGTAAGATGTCAACAATTATGTCATGAGTGATGTCACTGTCCATGTCAAAAGTGATGTCATTTGTGAGGTCATAAGCAGTGCATTACGGAGCTGCAAGTTATAGTTAGCTCAGGTAACTATAACTGCTGAATTTCTTTGGTTTTGTGCGTCAAATGTGAGCCTAACTATACGTCCCTGTAACCTTTATTTTTTCAATGAAAATATATATATGTGCGTATGTATATATATATATAAATATATACAGACACGCTGATTTTCTAAAAATTGAAATTTTTTATTTAACAAAGGGGGAGATGTAGTGTCTTGCATACTTTAGGAAGGAACCTTTCCAGTTCCTAACTGACTCCCTACCAGTGTGACATAATCTCTAGAATACAATATAATGAAAGCTTGGTTTAGAATTTTGGAGTTCACCAGTACACATAAAGACCTGTAATTTACAGCTCCACCAAAAAGCCCCAGAGTAGGCCCTTCCCCAGCTTCTCATGTAATCGAGATTTTTATTCATTTATTTATTTTTTGCAATTTGCTATAGCGCTAACTGGGCCCGGAGGTATTGAAGCGCTTTGCACCAGCACCAGTTACATTACCTCCTCTCCCAGTGTCAATGTATCTGTCATACTTGAGAAGACATAAAAAGCAGGATAAACCTCACATTTCAGTGTGATACGTAGGACTCTTTTGCCTTTTATTTGTAGTACCGGCCATTTTGTGGCAGTAACTAAGCTCCGGCAGTGCAGAGTGGCATTCCCATATGCAATAATAATCTATCTCAAAGGCAGGTTGCCGTGACGCTCGTATAAACAACAACTGGTTCATATACTTGCCCCATGTCAGATATGACTATAAATAAACTGGCGAAGTGGATGCCGAGACAGACATTATAATCTCTTTCTGTAAGGTCGAGGCAAAAGCCATCGCTTCTGCCCGTGCCCGCACCCAGCCACGTTGCTTAGCAATGCAGTCATTTCTGCCTCCCGCTGTCTTTGCCAGAATGAAATGAAGCTCTTTTAATAAGCAGTTGCAGTGCGCCTGCTGAATGAATTACATCCCAAAATGGCAGGGCTCTGGTATTGCTATTGCTGGCAGGAATTCTGTCTCGAAATCCAATACTTAAACATGAATGACCAACGACTATAAAGAACGCGCGTGATTTTGTTGTAAACCGTACAGCGTTTTATCCCCGTGACATGGCAGCCAAGCACTTTGCAGAAGGGTAGCACATTACCCTGAGAGTGCTTTCGGTGGGAGACTGTGGGGCATATTTATACTCTGTTTGCGCCGGATTTGCGTCGTTTTTTTTAACGCAAATACGACGCAAAACTAACTCCATATTTATACTTTGGCGTTAGACCCGTCTAGCGCCAAAGATCTTGGAGTTTGCGTCATTTTTTAGCGTGGACACCTTCCTTGCGTTAATGATATGCAAGGTAGGCGTTCCCGTCTAAAAAATGACTCCGAGGCATGTGCGCCGTATTTACACTCCCGGGCGAAAATGACGGCCGGGAGTGGGCGGGTCAAAAAAAATGACGTCCAGCCGCTTTAGCGTCATTTTTTAACGCCTGGTCAGGGCAGGCGTTAAGGGACCTGTGGGCTCGGAAGGAGCCCAGAGGTGCCCTCCCATGCCCACAGGGACACACCCTGCCACCCTTGCCCACCCCAGGAGGACGCCCAAGGATGGAGGGACCCATCCCAGGGAACTTAAGGTAAGTTCAGGTAAGTATTATTTTTTTTTTTTTTTGTGGCATAGGGGGGCCTGATTTGTGCCCCCCTACATGCCACTATGCCCAATGACCATGCCCAGGGGAAAGGCAAGGGGCCATTGGGCAAGGGGGCATGACTCCTGTCTTTGCTAAGACAGGAGTCATTTAAATGGGGGTTGGGAGTCAAAATAAATGGCGCAAATCGGGTTGAGGCGAAAATTTTGCCTCAGCCTGACTTGCCCCATTTTTTGACGCCCAAGCTCCATTTTCCCCTACGCCGGCGCTGCCTGGTGTAAATCATTTTTTTTGACGCACACCAGGAAGCTCCGCCGGCTAACGTCATTCCATAAATAAGGTGCCCGCATGGCGCTTTGGAATGGCGTTAGCCGGCGTAAATTTTTTTGACGCACAACTGCGTTGGCGCAGTTGTGCGCCAAAAAGTATAAATACGGCCCTGTATGTCTCTCAGTTGGCCTATGTCGGTAGATTTTGATGTGAGTGAGAACTAGAGTTGTGCTCCTGTGGTGTTTCTTTCCCTGCGCATATGCAAGAATATCAGGAAAAATGAGCTAAACTATGCTTCAAAATTAGGGCCTTGATTTATACTTTTTGGTGCAAAACTGCACCAATGCAGTTTTGCAACAAAAAGTTTAGCACCGGCTTGCACCATTTCTGAGCACCAGCCGGGCACCATATTTATGGAATGGTGCAAGCCGGTGCAAAGGGTGGACTAGCGTGAAAAAATATATATATGTTAGCCGGATGGGGCTGGCGGTGTGGAAGAAGGGGGTTTTGCACCAAAAAATTACGCTAGGCAGGCTAGAGTAAAAAAAAAAAAATGACTCTAACCAGCCAAGCGTGATTTTCTGAAAAGACAGGAGTCATGCCCACCACCCCAATGGCCAGCACAGGGGATCAGTGTCCCTTGGGCATGGACATCGCACCCAGTGCCATGTAGGGGAGCCCACTTCAGGGCCCCCAATGGCACTTTAAAAAATAAATAATAATACTTACATTTACTAACCTATACTTACCTGAGATGGGGTCCCCCATCCTCTGCTGTCCCTCTGATGTGGGTGGGGGTTTCCATGGGGCTTGGTGAGGGCACCTGTGGGCTTATTCCATGGTGTTCCACCAGGGTATAGGCCCACAGGTCCCCTAACTCCTACCCTGACCCAGGCGTTAAATAATGGTGCAAAGCATGCTTTGCACCATTATTTGACCCCTCCCCCACGGGGGATAAATATGGCGCTAAGGCCATAGAGTCATTTTTTGCACGGGAATACCTACTTTGCATCTCATTGACGCCAATTAGGTTTCCACGTCCAAAAATTATTTTAACTCCATAAATTTGGTGCTAGACGGGTCTAGTGCCAAAGTATGAATATGGGTTTAGTTTTGCAACAAATTTGCGTTAAAAAAAATGTAGCAAATTCAGCGCAAAACTAGTATAAATATGCCCATAGATCCTGGTGCACAGATGGTTAGACATCCAGAGAGTGCGATGCGACCTATGTTAAAAGTGTTTTTGTGTCTTTTGTGCACATCAGAGACTGCTCAAAATGAAACAAAGCAAGCAAATAGCTAACCTACACATGTATAGAAAGGTATGCCAAAAGGCACAGCTGTGCATACCTTCAGTTATGGCTAGTCTGCTACATACAGTTTAAAGCACATTGAATACTAAAATAGAAATTGCCAAGAGGAGAATGATGCCATCGACTGCAGAATGTGTTCTCAGGAGTCCACAAAGTGGTGGCAGAAGACAACCCACAGGAATTGGTATTATGCAAACAGCCATGATTTATGTTGGAGGAGTCCATCTATGAGCAGCAAGGAACACCCTATAGGAATTACAATTACACAACTAGCCATGCTGAGCCCCTGAGGAAAATATGCCACGTTTACTTTAACTGTGAAGAGTAGTTCTGTTTATTTCCTTATGTCTAGATTGCTCTGGAGAGCTTGCACTTCTTCCTCAAGTTCATCATAGCAAGCTGTAGATTTTTTAATCCCCACCTCAGCACATGACAATCATGTGTCCACTGGAGTCATCTATGGACATGGACTGAGCATCAGAGCAGGGCTCTCTGATCTAGAAGAGCGCACAATTTGCACTTTCTGAGTATTACTAAATACAGCCCACAGTTCTGTAGTAGACTGATAATGTTGACAGCAATAGAGAATATAGTGGCAAGGAAGGCCTTTTTTACCTGTCCTTACCACAGAGAGTAACCAACTGAAGTAACCAACTGTCCTTGCCCAGCTATTGGTTTAAATTGGTCTACAATCATGTCTTTCATCTATGCATTTGAGATAGACATCGCATGAGTATATCTATCTTCATGGATTGAGGATGTGTGTGGAGAGTGTGTGACATGTGGACATAACCACACTGGAACCCATTACTTAATTGCTACATCCAAAGGGTGCCTAAGATGTAGGGTTGGAGAGAGACCAGGCAACAGATGTGAATTGTTGGTCTCCTAAAGTACATTACAGGGATCCTTTTAAGTGAGAAAGGGTGTGGAAGAATCAGGAGGTTCCTTTCAACTTTAGGGTGTTTTGCCTCTTGTTTACTAGAAGTGTTGCCCCCCCCCCCACAAATTAAGCTACTGTTACAAACCAGGAGGGCCGGGGGGCAGATGAGCATGCTTCATGCTAATCCACACATCACCAAATACCAGCTGCTGCCTGAAACTTGAATGAACTAAAACCTTTAGGTGCTCATGAGGGAGAAAGGAGGAGATTGAAGGTTCATATCCTGGGGGTCAGGATCACACAAGTCTCGTTCTCTCTTAAGGAGTATATAATAGCAGTGGTAATGCACACCACAGAAGGACAGCAAGTCTAGATATATCAATATACACATGCAATAAGTGTACATCCATGAGAATATATAAAAATACTGAGCAAGACCGATCCTAATATGGCTCACCTCATGCTCAAATAGTTAGTGCGGGTCACAAACTAAAGAATTATCCAGAGACCTCGCCCAAGCTCAGGAACACCAGGAGACACTTTCAGTGAGGTCAATTTTCAACTACGTTGAGGCACAGAAACTGAGAGAGGAGCCTTCTTTGTGGGAGAACGGCTTGGATCTACTCTCAGTGTTGGTCTTTGGAACACACAGCTACTGCCTGCAACACTGTTATAAAGATGGGACAGAACTCCCTACCAGAAACTGGAGTCTCTGCATCTTTGTTGCCAGAGAGAACTCACTGTGCTCCATGGCAGGGGTGTTGACTGCCAACTTTCCTTGCCACATTTGAGGCTAGAAACTTTTGGAACGATGACCAAAAGTGCAGGGAGAGTCAGCTGATACCATGTTTTGAGGGAGGAGCTGACTGACTGCTCACAAAGGTCATCGAAGGTGTCCTTGCACAAGGATGAAGCTGCTCAGAAGGAAGGGCTCTTGAAGGAACCAAGAAAGGTCAAGATGAGGGTTTCTGCACAGCACCAAGACAGGGATGGCACCACTCTGCCAGGGTGAGTCTGAGGAGTCCCAAGGTGTCCTTGCAGTCCCGGAAAGTCATGTGCCCTTGCAAATGGAGGGCACTGAGGAACTTGAGCCAATCCAAGTTCCATTGTGTCCTGAGAGCCCTAAAATCATGAGGAGCTATAAGAAACCAAACTACAGTCCTTTAGGCCAATCAAAGTGAAAACCAAAGTGCTCGGGGATAACCTGCATCACCACATAGGCCTACACCAGAACCTAAGTAAACAATAAGTACTCAACATTATGGCAAGAGGAGGGTACCTTGATTGTTTGGATTTTGTTTTTTTTGGTTTGTCCCCGAGGAAGAAAGAACCCAAGATTCAAGAACCAGCAAGCAGCAAGCACAATATTACCATTACAACCTCCATGAAAGATGCCTCTGCTTATCTGTTTCCCCACTACAGGGCTGTAACCACCACTCACACACATTGTGAGAAAAATAAACTGTACTCTGTACTCCATGCAAAGCATATCAAATGAAGCTACCTTGCTTCAATGATTAAATGATTCACAAAGGTACTGTGCCACCCAGGATAAACCAGAAGAGGTGGAACAAAGTACATTCTGAATTGGGAGGGAGTACAACAGAAGTTCTGGCCATTGTCCAGATCAGGCTTTCCAAAGACTTACAGATTATTTTTTTCACTGGGGATTTGCATACAGAGTACCTTTCAAACTTATCTCATAGGAACATCATAGGCTGTCTCCCTAGTAACCACTGAAAGTTGTTTGAACATCCAGTATAATTAACTGTTCTCTATAATATTGTGCATAGTATTACATTGGGTGTGAGGAAGTTAGGTATGTTTTATTAAAAACTAAAAACTGGGTGGACATTTAGTTATTGACTTGTATTGACTACCTCATAGAGATTGGAGTCTCTAACCTACACCCTGACTTGAGTAAGTCTTGAGTAAGTCTTTGACTGCTGTCTTTGCTGCCCTTTGCAAGTGCTAAAAGGGCATACGTGGTGCTCATTTTTTGGGCTCATTAGAAAGGTAAGATAACAGCATATCAGAAGTAAAATGCTCTAATTGTCACTGTCTAAACCCAGTAAACCTTGTCCGCCCAAGGGGTTGATTTAAGAGTTGCCACAACCGGCATTATTATGTGTGTATGATAACAATATATAATAATGTCCATATTAATGATGGATTGTGTCATTGAAGGGCAGCCTTTTCAAATTAAAACAGGGGAAACAACTAGTTTAGAAGGTAGAAATCAATGATGGTATGATGTCCCATTCAGTTTTTGCTTACAAGTAAGTACCGAGTGTATTATTGACACTCCCTTTCTCTAGGGGCTACTTGACTATACTAGAGAAGAGTCTCTCTACCTTCAGAAAATTGTCAGTGAGACGCAGACTGAGGCACAGACAGCCTGGATGATGGAGACCTTGGCAGCTTTCAAACTCCATCGTTCTTCATCTCTGAAAGGACCCAGGCATATTTGGATAACCAGTCCCAGTAGTGTTAGCAGAGGAAAAGCCTTACCGCTCCAGTAGGAAGTGTGCCTTCTGAGATGGTTCAGAGGATGGCAGCTGGTCCACAAAGAAATTAGTAGATCATCTCAATCTAGGCTGATGGGGCAGGCATGTTCTTCCTGCGGAAGTATCTCCTCTATGCTAGTCTGCTTCCAGGAGGATTCAACTGGAATATTGGGTCAAAGGTTTACCCTGCCTTGAAAGACTGAAAGAACTTCACCATCTGAATAAGAACAGTAAGTCTAGTTGTTACCACTTGAATGGCTTCTGTGATTTGGCCTTTCATCATGACCATCTTGTACTGCTGGAACACCTCATGTTTCTTGAGATTGAGCAAATTCTTCACATGTAAGGGGAGTTGATGACTTCATTCTGGGCCTCTAACTTCAGTTGTGAGGCCTTAACCTATAGTTACCAATGCATAGGCAGACTAATGTCCATGGTCCTGGCGACTGTATCATTGTTGTGAAAAGACAACAGCAAGTTTTACTCTAAGAAATCCTTGCACAGGTGGGGTAATAACTGTAACATTTTCTGTGCGCAGTCTAGGAGCAAGTATTAATAGTGGTCAAACTTGTGCGGATCATAACTGGAGACAATGGTAACTGGCATTAGTTTGCCACAAGAAGAAACTGCAGACTGTCATCTTGCCTTATGCAACTCCAGGCACTTTGCTTGTCCTACCATGATGAATCCTTAGTGGGTGGTCACTGAGGTTTTACACCTTGTGGTTAAAGCATCCAGGAAGTAATTTCTGTAAAGTAGAGGGCACACTACAGAGACAAATCCTGCAGCAGGAACCACATAGGATTGTGGCATTTATTCCTGCTACTCCTGGTCCTAGGAAACAGACAAATCCAAACTCTCTACCTTTGAGTCCAAAAACCTTGATCAATGAAATGCACAGGGTACCTCAGCTGAGGGTTGTGTTCTGAAGAGGCAGATTACAGGCACCAAAGTTTGACTCCAGAAAGCACAACTTCTATGCCAGAGAGACTAGTGCTAAGCCCTTTTTCTGAAGTGAGTGGATCAGCGGAGAAGTAATTAAGTTCATGTACTCACTGCATAGTGCACGCCTCGTGTTGTGGCAACCGCCAAAGAGAAACTGTACAGATGATCATCTGAAAAGGGCTGTGCTTCGCAGTGTTACTGCTTCCTTTTGCGCCCCTTGTGCTTTGGAGGGACATTGAGTGTGCCTAAGCACTAGAGTAGGCCTCCGTCCTCTGTTAAAGCTTACATAAAGGCTTCCCACTAGGTGACTGGAGGGGCTGCCCTTCTCAACTGCCATTTGCACTGCAAAGGAGCTGTGCTTGATCACTTTGCTGGGAGATTACTGAAGAGAGTTGCCTACCTCAGTGAACTGGGACTGTATAATAAACAGCCAGCAAGAGGAGCAGGGCTTATCCTGCTGCTGCAAGATTCCAGAGACTAGACAGACTCTAGGAACTTGCATCAGAGACATGAGCCCATCTCTAAAGCGTTTCCAGTAGAGGGAGACAGACTAACCCTCAATAATCCTACAGAACAACACTCAGAATTAGAAACTGCCTCTACCATTCAGTGAACATAGGATTGGGGTTCCATTGCAGTGCAAAGAACCCTGTCTCAACTTGATGGGGCAAAAGTGTCTTAATCTTGAATAATCCTCGGTTCCCCGGCATTTCCCGCTCCTTTTTTTCTGCACCATGACAATCAGATCATCTGGAACAAGTCATCAGGTAGCTCGGTATGGAAGAAACTACTTGTAATTTCAATTCACCAGCATTGTTTGAATCATTCCTTATCATTGAGCTGGGTTGGATGGTCCCACAGTGTATTTAATACAGTAATGTAAACCTAAACATAGCATGACAGACTGGAAATCATTGTCACTATAGTAGCACGATCTCTTCATTAGAAAAGACCCAGACTTCATCAAATTACATAAGAGTAAATTGAACACCAACCCCACCCAAAAGCTACCATACTTCAGATTATGAAGCATGAGTGAAAGGATCTCATCTTGTAGGTGAGCCCCTACCTGGGAGAATCTGTGAAAGATACCAATGTTGGAGACCTCTAGTTACAAGTAAGTAAACTGTTTCTTCTCCAGCAACCGATATTTAAAAACTTCACATGCTAGAATCAGAATAGCAAGAAGTTTAGCATCACTGTAAATAAGCATTACCTTGAATGCCTGATAAGCCGAAAGAGACTGCTCTCATTGAAAGAAATATCAAAGAAGCAGCTGTCCCACTGCTGCACCTCTTCGTGTCACTTTCTTCAGACAGTATAGCATGGAAATGTGTGGAGATTCTTCAAGGCAGTTTCCTGCATATGTCTGATTTTGACACTTCCACGTAAAGGACAGGTGATGTTGCTATGCTCCTTGTTGAATGGACTCGGCCCGAGAGGCGCAAGCCGTTTGGGACGATGTGGGGCAATGCCGTGCCCAGAACGGAACTACCGCTTGCCGCAAACGGGGTCGCGGAGCCCGGGCGTCCCTGCGAGCACAACAGGAGATGGACTCTCGATCGCACAGCGGGGAAGACAGAGGGCCGTCTGTCCCGTAACCTGTGCATGCGCCCCCCGGATGGTACTGGGGTGGCACTTGGCAACGCCGAGGGGTCAGGCAGAGGCATTGCCCTGGAGCTGCGAGCTGAGGCTATGGACCCCCCCTGTGTTTTAACTTGGCCCCTGCTCCCCCCTCTCCTCCCTCCTTCCCCGATTGTTAGATTTGTATGGAACCTGTCCTGCTGATGACCTAAGGCACCACTGAGTAGATGGACAGGGGGATTTCTCCCCCACTCTGCAGATCCTCCAGCTAACCTCCTACCGAGCTCTTCCCTTCCCCTCATGAACATTAAGGCGTCTTCCCTGTCTCAGACTCACTGAAGGGCCAGAGGGGTTTTCCTTTTCGTACTATGTTTTTTTTTATTTATTTTTTATAACTTTTTTATTAGAGAAAAATATAAGACGATACACAGTATGCATTGACATTTTTCAGTAATCCGTGGTTCAGATGGTAGTATTACAAATGATATCTGAATGTACATTGTCTAATAGGTACATTGATTGGTCGACATAGACTATGGTTTGAAAATTAGGGAGGGTGCGGGGAAGGGGGTAGAGGTTATTGGGGGGTCAAATTGTAATAGAGGGGAGCAGGAGAGAGAGAAGAGTGATAGAGAGGAGAACGGGGAAGTAGGAGGGTTAGGTAGAATATTAGGGGGGAAAGGCAAATATTTTGGCTCCGTGTTTCTGGGTTATTAGATGGATATTCCGGTTGTTCCTCGTCATTTGCCGACGATCTTATAGGATTGTGCCATGTGATACATTTATCAACGTGTATTGTAGGGTGGGCCAAGAGGATACATTTATGGGGGGGAAGAGGGCCATTCCAGGGGAGGCTAGACAAGGGAGAGTATCTGTGTAGATTCAGGATTAGATGTATAAAAAATCCGGTCTTGCCTACTAATGTTGGACAGTTAGCCTCTGATCGAGCAAAACCAAGAAGGATAGTTTCTAGTACGTATTTAAGCGGGTCGATATGGCATGGTGTAAAGGATGTTCTCTGGAATGAATAGTCTCCGGGGTGGAGGAAAGGGGTAGGAGAGCAGGGAGGGAAGCGAGGGAAGGAGAGAAAGAAGATGGTGGGGTGTCAACTGCCATCCACTGACCATCAGCCAGCTGCCTCATGGTCTTGTCAGGAAGGGGCTCCAAATTTCAGTAAATAGGGCCGCTTGATCCTGTAGGTTATAAATGACTCGCTCATGGGTAGCTGTTTGGAACATGGCTGTCATCCATTCCGTTGGTGTTGGGGCAACAGCAGACCTCCAGTGTCGAAGAATACAGATTTTCGCTGTGGCAATTGCTGTGTGAAGTAGTCGTTTATGGGGGCGTGATAGGGAGGGGCATGGGCGCATGTTGTGTAAGATAATGAGTGATATCGGTGACGGGTTTGGTATTGATATGAAATCCCTAAGTGTCTGGAACACAGCTTCCCATGGGGGCTGTATCTTCGGACAGTGGCACAGAATATGAAGTGGATCACAATGGAGCTCTGCACATCACCAACACCTCGCATGTGGTATCAGACCTGCCCTGAAGAGTTTTGTGGGGGTCCAGTACCAGTCCTGGAGGATTTTGAAGAGACAGAATTTCAGGCGGGCCTCGCGGACCCCTCTGTCTAGGACTTCGATTATGTCTTGCCAATCTTCTTCTGTGTAGGCTATCGCTAGTCGATCTTGCCATCTGAGACGCAGTCGTTCTAGGAGGGGTTGCGAGTAAAGATGGTTCGTAATCTCTGCGTATAGACCGGCCATAACTCCTCTGTGCCGGCCCCATTTCTGCAGGTAATTAACAACGGGTGAGGTTTTGATCGTCCACGGGGGGGTCCTAGGGCCTTGCGCATACAGTGCATGAGTTGCATGTACCTCCATTACTGATTTTTGTGGATTCCGAACTCTTCCCGTAGGGATTCAAAGGACCGGAAATCATTGCCATCTATTATTTGAGTTATATTGTGGATACCAGCGTCGTTCCACTGGGGCCATCTTAGGGTACTTCCCCCTATTTTTATACATTTGTTTCCCACTAAAGGGGCTTGGGCATGTAGAGAAGGGTGCACTCCCAGTAGCCGGTGGGCTCTGCGCCACGCTGTATTTGTGGCCGCGAGGATAGGATTGGACGAGTGAGAGTAGTCGCTATATATCCCGCCTGGTTCGGAGTGTTGTCCCTGTATGTGTTTCTCCGTGATTGTCCATTGTGGGGGGTCTGGAGTGCCTGGTAGTGTGTAGGCTAGTTGTGATAGTCGTAGGGCTAGAGCGTTTTGTTCTACTGAGGGTAGACCTAGTCCTCCATAGGGTCTGCGCGCTAATATTGTCCCCGGTTTTAGTCTTGGCCGTATAGAACCCCAGACAAAGGACCTTATCAAAGTATCAATCCTTCGGAGAAGAGAGAGCGGAATCTGTAGGGGGAGCATGCCTAAAACATATGTGAAGCGGGGGAGGGTGACCATCCTAACCGCCTGTGTTCTGCCCCACATAGATAGGCCGAGTAAGGTCCACTTGGCAAAGTCCTGTTTCATCCGGGATATAAGAGGGTCTAGGTTATCCCTGACCATGTGTTCTAAGCCTCGGTTAATATATGTCCCCAGATATTTGAGGTGGGTTGGGGTCCATTTAAATGGGCGGCCATGGATTGCAGCTCTCGTTGTTACGCGAGATAGGGGCAACGATTCACTCTTGTCCCAGTTTACTCGATACCCGGACAAGGGTGCAAAGCTTTCTATGATAGAGAGTAGGGATGGGATGGATCTTTCTAAGTCAGACAAGGTTAACAGAATATCGTCTGCATATAGATAGATTTTGGAGGAACCCCCTGGTAAGGAGATACCTGTTATCTGTTGAGAATTCCTTATAGTTGCCGCCAGCGGTTCCATTGCTAGTAGGAATAGGAGTGGAGACAAGGGGCAGCCCTGTCGAGTGCCCCTTCCGATGGGGAATGGGTCCGACAGAAAGCCCCCGCAGTTAACTTGTGCCGTAGGGTGATCGTATAATAATCGGACTTTAGAAATAAATTGATCTCCGAGACCAAAATCTTTCATGGTGGTGAATAGATAGGGCCATTCGATGCGGTCGAATGCCTTCTCCGCGTCGAGGGATAGTGCCAAGGCTTCTTCTGGTAGGTCTAACGATTCAAGCAGGGTGTGGCATAGTGTGCGCATATGGTTTCTGGAAGTGCGGCCCGGTACGAATCCCACCTGGGTATTATGGATTAGGGACGGTATGACTTTGCGTAGACGTGCTGCAAGGACACTAGCTAGTAATTTAACGTCTCTGTTTAAAAGGGAGATGGGGCGATAGCTACTGCAAAGTAGGGGGTCCCTTCCAGGTTTAGGCAGGACGACAATCGTGGCCCTGTTGGACAGGGCACCCAGAGAGCCCTCCTGGCACGCCTCCATGAGTGCCTCGTGTACTGCCGTGGTTGTCTCCTCTCCTGACCATCTGTAAAATTCCGCTGGGAATCCATCTTCGCCCGGGGATTTATGGTATGGGAATTTTGTGATAACCTGTATAATTTCTTCCTTGCTTATATCGCCCTCAAGGAGAGCTCGGCCGGCTTCTGATAGGCAGGGCAATTTTGCCGCAGTGAGAAATGCCTCTGTCTGTGCCTGGTTGGTCGGGGTTTCGGGGGTGTAAAGGAGTTGATAATATGTAGCAAATTCATTCACAATGTCTTGCGGGTGGGTCAGTACTGCTCCGGAGGGAGACGTTATAGCTGGGATAGCTGAGGCAGCATCTCTCTGTCGGAGCTGTGCCGCTAAAAGGCGTCCGGCCTTTTCTCCTTGTTCATAGTGGCGGTGACGTAATCTTTGTAGTGCATATTCTGCCTGCGTTGTGTAAAGATCGTTGTGTGCCATTCGGGCTTGTTCGAGGGAGCGGCGTAGCGCTGGGGACGGCTGAGTAGTGTATTGTTTGGTGAGGCGTTGGATCGTGTCTTCTAGGGTGCGGTAGCGGACCTCCCTATCTCTATTGGCCAGTGCTGCGTCCCTCATCATGTTCCCTCTCAGAGTGGCCTTAGCCACTGCCCATAAGACCCGCTTGGATGTCACAGAGCCTGTGTTTTCGGTCATGTATGTGGATATGTGGGCCTTGAGTTGCTCTTTCCCCTGGGGGGAACGGTATCTGTGTATGGCAAAGCGCCATGGTTTACGACCAGGAGAGGTCAAGCCCACCTGAATAGAGAGTC
This sequence comes from Pleurodeles waltl, assembly GCF_031143425.1. Taxonomy (NCBI): domain Eukaryota; kingdom Metazoa; phylum Chordata; class Amphibia; order Caudata; family Salamandridae; genus Pleurodeles; species Pleurodeles waltl. Next base: position 1,090,471,724 of record NC_090440.1, read on the forward strand.
AAATCGGGGAATGGTCTGAGAGTGCGCTATCTAAGATGCTAGTTTCTAGTATTTGGGGGATTATGGTGTGTGATACAAGAAAATAGTCCAGGCGTGATTGGGTGCCATGGACGGACGAAATGAATGTGAATTCCTTGTCCTTTGGGTGTGTTAGTCTCCAGCAGTCGACTAGACCTACATCTGCTGTGATGTCCGTCAGTAAGGCCCTATCAGGATTATTGCCCACATCGATGGGGCCTGTCCTGTCCAGTATGGCATCTCTAGCAAGATTCCAATCCCCTCCGATGATATAGCGTGTGGTCCCTATTTCGGTCAGTACGCAATTGAGTTGTAGGAAGAAGGAACGCTTTGGTCCGGTTGGTGCATAGACAGAGCCCACACATAGGAAGGTATTTCCTATTTTCAGTTTGACAAATGTATATCTCCCTTCTGTGTCATTCCATGTTTTAATGATCGTGGTCAGCAGGGATTTACTTATTAGTATCGCTACGCCACATTTACGAGGTGTGCCTCCCTTGATTCCCTGATCTTCTGGACAGCAGCTGAAGAGGACCTTTCCTACCCAGTCACGTCTAAGTTTGTCAGACTCTATATTATCAAGAAGCGTTTCTTGGATCAGGGCTATGTCTGCTTTTTTAGATTGGAAATATGACAAGATCTTTTTCCGTTTTATGTAATTCGTCATGCCATGAACATTCCAGGAGAGGATTCGTAGAGGGTGTACTATGTGGGGGGTTGTCTCTGGCATACTGAGTTGGAGGAAGGAATTTCAGCAATACTGGGGGTGGTAGTCGTGTGGTACTGTGTTCGCTGTAATATGAATATTTGGGAGTTCGAGGGGTGAGACAGAGGCAGCTGATGAGGGTCGGGTACCCCAACAAGAAAAGGGGGGGGAGAAACAAGAACGTGTAGGGGTCGGTGAGGGAGGGGAAAGGGATAATATGGGAGGAAAGAAGGCTAGAGTTAGCGTTTGTCTGTAAAGGGGAATGGATGTGATGATTAGGAGGGGGAGAGGTTAGAGGGATATAGGGAGGACCGGGAGTACTATGCTCCCTTAGGGACGGTCTATAAACGGCGAGTCCGAGTCCTATCCGACCTCCTAATGCAGTCGATGCAGCCTCTATGCCGAGGAGGCGGCGTTGGGGCAAGGGGAGGCCAGTATTGATCCAAGGTGGTCGAATGCACAGGTTCTGAGCTGAGCTCCGGAGGAGGGGAACGGATGTGGGGGGAAGCCATGGGCATATTATGGAAGGGGGGGCGGGAGAGGGTAGTAGCTATGTTGATGAGGGAGGGTATGATGTGTAGATAATGGGGGGGGATTTGGTGACATAATTTTAATATGGTGAGGGTGGGTACAGTGGGAAAGGTGGTAGAGGGGGAGTTCGCACTGGCCTGGATTAAGAGATGGAGAAGGGTCCAGTTGATACCTCGCAGTGTCCAGTGTCTAAGTTAATAGGGTAAATGTTTATCCTATTTTCGAGTGAAAGGGGGCTAGCGATCACTGTACTTGATGTATGTCATCGCGATGGGTTCTATGTTGTGAGGGTATATTGGTCGAGGAGGGGGGTGGGTGTGGATCAGGGTGTGTATTTGTAATCATGATTATAATGATAGATATAAATATGGTGATGGTTGTAATGTAGATGTTACCGTAGGTGTTGGTATTTGTGTAAGGGGGGGGAGAAGTGATTTGTGGGATCAAGGGGTGGGTGTCTAAAGGGCCGGAGGAGAGGAGAGGGCGGGGGGGAGGGTATTAAGTAACACAGGGGGTCATTCCAACCCTGGCGGTCCATGACCGCCAGGGCCGGGGACCACGGAAGCACCGCCAACAGGCTGGTGGTGCTTCCAGGGCCATTCTGACCGCGGCGGTAAAGCCGCGGTCAGAAAAGGGGGACCGGCGGTTTCCCGCCGGTTTTCCCCTGGCCCAGGTAATCCTCCATGGCGGCGCTGCAAGCAGCGCCGCCATAGGGATTCCGACCCCCTTCCCGCCAGCCTGTTTCTGGCGGTTTACACCGGCAGAACCAGGATGGCGGGAACGGGTGTCGTGGGGCCCCTGGGGGCCCCTGCACTGCCCATGCCACTGGCATGGGCAGTGCAGGGGCCCCTTAACAGGGCCCCATGAAGATTTTCACTGTCTGCTTTGCAGACAGTGAAAATCGCGACGGGTGCTACTGTACCCGTCGCACCCCTGCAACACCGCCGGCTCCATTCGGAGCCGGCTTCTATGTTGCAGGGGCTTTCCCGCTGGACCGGCGGGCGGCCTTTTGGCGGTCACCCGCCGGCCCAGCGGGAAAGCCAGAATGGCATCTGCGGTCTCCTGACCGCGGAGCGGCCATTTGGCGGTGACCGCATGGCGGGCGGCGACCGCCGCGGTCAGAATGACCGCCATAATGCCGGTTCAGATCAGGATATTGGAGTACATTTGCACATAATAAAAGTTGAAATATTACTATACTTATATAGCATAATATCGCTATGTCAAACAACATAATGTCAAACAGCATAATGTCACTGCAATCTGTTAATTTGTATAACATAACATAGTATAATATAGCATAACGTAACGCAATATAACTTATTTCCACACAGGTAATCCTATTACATTCTATTAGTTTATATGTTGTGGGACCAGCCCCGGGGTGGGTGTTGTTATTGAAGGGTGGAACATTGGTTGTGTATACAAGTGGTTGGTCTACTGCTCATCATCTACGTGGTCAGGTGTCATCGCGAGTATATGGGGGGGTTGCATCCCCCTCATGGGGAGGATTCTGGGGAATACGTATGAATGTCGACCTGTTTGTCATGTCTCCATGGAGATATAGGCCCTCATTCTGACCCTGGCGGTCGGTGATAATGCGGCGGCCAAGCCGCCAACAGGCCGGCGGTCCAAAATATGCAATTCTGACCCTGGCGGGAACCGCCAACACAGCCCGCCGCATTAACACTCCGACCGCCACGGCGGCACAAACAAACAGCGCGGCGGTCCCCGCCAACAGCCAGGCGGCAGACAATGTACCGCCCACCCTATCACGACCCACCAATCCGCCACCTTTTCCGGGGCGGGAGCACCGCCGATAAAAACACGGCGGAAACAGACTACGAACGGGAAAACGCTCACCTCTACGCACTCCACGCGAGATTCCGGCAGTATGGAACCCGAGTTGCAGGTCATCCCCGCACTCCTATACCTGCTCCTGTACCAGGAGCACGCCCGGCGGTGCGGAAGACATCGGTGAGTACTGCACCTACAACACAGGGGAGGGAAAAGATTACCGGCACACACCCACCCACCCATACCCACTACAACACACACATCAATGCATTCCCACAGATCACTGTCACAACCCACAAACCCCCCCCCCTCCGAAATAATGCAAAGACCAAAAGAAGAGATCATAAACGGGCAGATACATTGAAATATGGACACCAGTAATCCCAATAAATAAATAAACTATGTACAAAATATATACAGCTACTAAATGTAGTCCAACCACTGTCCGTGGACCACAGGGGTCCTGTGCAAAGGGGCAAGGCCCAGTCCCACAACAAGAACTCCACGGAGAGAACACTGCAGGGGCATCAGAAAGAAAATAGGACAGGCACCTCAGGGGGAAGGGAAGGGGGGGCACCTCAGCCACTTGAGTACACGACGCCAGATCCACGAGGGGACTCCATGACCACTGGGCCATCCTGGGGAGTGCAAAGCCACAGTCCATACAGTCCATACAGTGGCTGGCCTGCCCACTGGGCCATCCTGGGGAGTGCAAAGCCACAGTCCATACAGTCCATACAGTGGGTGGCCTGCCCACTGGGCCATCCTGGGGAGAGCAAAGCCACAGTCCAAACAGTCCATAACAGACCCCACTGCCACTGGAGGAGGCATGTTGGCCAGAGGACATCCTGCAGCCCTCCCCGAGACAGATCCTGCCCTGCCACGTCTGCCAAAGGGCCAGCGGTTCTTGCCTTGAAGGGCCCAGTTCAGCGCTTCTTGCCTTGAAGGGCCCAGTTCAGCGGTGCTTGAGACGGCGGGGCCCAGTTCAGCGGTGCTTGAGACGGCGGGGCCCAGTTCAGCGGTTCTTGAGACGGCTGGGCCCAGTTCAGCGGTGCTTGAGACGGCGGGGCCCAGTTCAGCGGTTCTTGAGACGGCGGGGCCCAGTTCAGCGGTTCTTGAGACGGCGGGGCCCAGTTCAGCGGTGCTTGAGACGGCGGGGCCCAGTTCAGCGGTTCTTGAGACGGCGGGGCCCAGTTCAGCGGTGCTTGAGACGGCGGGGCCCAGTTCAGCGGTTCTTGAGACGGCGGGGCCCAGTTCAGCGGTGCTTGAGACGGCGGGGCCCAGTTCAGCGGTTCTTGAGACGGCGGGGCCCAGTTCAGCGGTGCTTGAGACGGCGGGGCCCAGTTCAGCGGTGCTTGAGATGGCGGGGCCCAGTTCAGCGGTTCTTGAGACGGCGGGGCCCAGTTCAGCGGTGCTTGAGACGGCGGGGCCCAGTTCAGCGGTTCTCATTGCCTGGTGGTGCCCTCCTGGGCAGCGGGGATGGTGCTCCTTCAATGGCCACCTGGGCTGTGGGTGGTGGGGCCCTCCTGGCCAGCTGGGCTGGGTCCTCCCTGGGCAGCGGCTATGGGGGTGGTGGGCTCCTCCTGGGCAGCAGGCCTGCAGCCTGACCTCTCCGACTTGCTGCCCTTGCCCTCCTTAGTCGGGAGTCTGTGGCCCTTTCCTCCCTTTGGAGCTGTGGCTGGTGACTGTCTCTGGGTGGTGTCCGGGGGGGATGTAGAAGCCGGGCTCCTGCGGCGCCCCTTCCGCCTTCTGCTCCTCTTCCCAGGGGGTGGGCTGGCTGTCCCCTTGCTGCTGGGCGAAGATCCAGACATGCGGGCTGGTGGGCTCCAATACCCCTGCACCCTTGTCAAGGGGGCTGCAGGGCTGGTGGTGGCTGAGGTGCTCTTCTTACCCCGACGAGAAGGAGGGGGGGGCTCAGGGTCAGGAAAGAAGTTAGCAGTGGCGAGGAAGAGTTTCTTGGGACAATGGAGAGTGGTAGGTACAGTGGGAATGGGAGTGGAGGGAGAGGATGTGGTTGTAGGTGAGTCACGTTTGCTGTCTTTGGGTGCAGGTGCAGGAGGGATAGGCTGTCGTGAGGTGGATGGCTGTTGGGTGGGTGGGTGGCTGCGTTTGTGTGGTGTGGAAGAGGGGGTGACAGACACAGTGGGAGAGGACACAGGGGACGTGTAAATGGCAGTGGGGGTGGTGACTGCACGTGTGCGGACTGGAGTGGAGGGTGTGCTGGTGATGGAAACACTGGCTGATGGTGAGGTGAATGGAGGTGTGAGTGTAGACGTCACAGGGAGGGAGGAGGGAGACGAGGAGGTGGGGGTCACAGAGGTGGTAGTGACTGTTGGCATGTCTGCATCGGAATGTTGCGTGTGTGAATGTCTGCGTGATCTGTGGTGCTTATGTTTGGATGAGCTTCTCTTGGGTGTTGAGGTGTGTGCAGGCTGGTCTGATGGTGTGGGTGGGACAGGCAGAGGAACAGGAGACTGGGAGGAGGGAGTTAGTAGAGGGAGGCAGGAGACAGGGACAATGGCTGCCATCAGTGCTGAGGCCAGAGCCTGGAACGATCGCTGATGGGCAGCCTGACCCGAATGAATGCCCTCCAGGTACGCATTGCTGCGATGAACCTCCCTCTCCACCCCCTGGATGGCATTCAAAAGGGTAGTCTGCCCAACAATGAGCGTTCGGAGGAGGTCAATGACCTCCTCACTGAGGGCAGCGGGGGTAACAGGGGCAGGGCCTGAGGTGCCTGGGGCGAAGGAGATGCCCGGCTTCCTGGCAGAGCGGGCACGGGGCGAACGCTGAGGGGCTGCTGGGAGGGCGGAGATGGTGCGCTGGGTGGCGGCTGTACCTGTAATGGCGGGGGGCACGGATGGTGCCACCCCCGCAAGGGAGCTCCCTTCCGAGGACGTGTCCGTGTCGCTGCAGGGTCCAGTCGTCCCCGTTGTGGAGCTCCCCTCGCCCTCCGTCTCACTGGTCCAGTCTGACTCTGTGGCATGGCCCTCCTGGGCCATGTGAGATGCAGCTCCCTCTTGCCCCGATGCCACTTCTCCTCCGCCTGATGATGCTGATGCACACAAGCACAGAAAGACAAACAAAAAGGGGGGGGAGAGAGAAATAAAGGGATATTGAGTACATGGATCTCCGGTACAGTTAGCGGACATGACAGACACAGATGCCCCCTGCACTAAGTTGCGCACTTGGGGTCCGCTACGCATTCCGTGGAACATGCCCTACACGCCTAGAGTTGACAACTGCACCCATGGATGACACGGCCCAGGGATGGCTGTACTGACAAACTACTGAGGGTGGTGGCTGGGGACACAGGGGCTTACGGGGGTGCCCAGCCTACAGATATCGCCCTGGCCTAGGGGGACCCACAGCCCTCCTCCCCCACCCAGACACCTCCACTGCGCGACAACAGAGTAGATAATGCTTGTACTCACCCCCTTGTGTCTGCTGTGCTGCCCTCACGCGCCCATCCAAATCAGGGTAGGCCACCGCCAGGATCCGGAACATCAGGGGGGTCAGTTGACGGCAGGCACCCCGCCTACGTTGGGAGGCCATCCCCAGCAGAGACTCGGCGGTCTTCTTGGTCCCGCGGCGGATGTCCTCCCACCTCTTGCGGCAGTGGGTGCCCCGTCGATGGTGGACCCCCAGGGTCCGGACTTCCTTGGCGATGGCACGCCAAATCCCGATCTTCTCATGGGCGCGGACCTATGTGACACGTACAGGGAGGGAGAAATACCACGTTCAAGTTTGTCTGCATTTTCGTTGCCAGTGGCCCAACGCCCCCCATCCCCGCCAGGCCCCCCGCCATGCCCCCCACCAGGCCCAACATGCCCCCCCATCCCCGCCAGGCCCCCCGCCAGCCCCAACATGCCCCCCATCCCCGCCATGCCCCCCGCCAGCCCCAACATGCCCCCCCATCCCCGCCAGGCCCCCCGCCATGCCCCCAAGCCAGGCCCAACGCCCCCCATCCCCGCCAGGCCCCCCGCCAGCCCCAACATGCCCCCCCATCCCCGCCATGCCCCCCGCCAGGCCCAACATGCCCCCCCATCCCCGCCAGGCCCCCCGCCAGCCCCAACATGCCCCCCCATCCCCGCCAGGCCCCCCGCCATGCCCCCCACCAGGCCCAACATGCCCCCCCATCCCCGCCATGCCCCCCGCCAGGCCCAACATGCCCCCCCATCCCCGCCAGGCCCCCCGCCAGCCCCAACATGTCCCCCCATCCCCGCCAGGCCCCCCGCCATGCCCCCCACCAGGCCCAACATGCCCCCCCATCCCCGCCAGGCCCCCCGCCAGGCCCCCAAGCCAGGCCCAACGCCACCCATCCCCGCCAGGCCCCCCGCCAGCCCCAACATGCCCCCCCATCCCTGCAAGGCCCCCCGCCATGCCCCCCACCAGGCCCAACATGCCCCCCCATCCCCGCCATGCCCCCCACCAGGCCCAACATGCCCCCCCATCCCGCCATGCCCCCCGCCAGCCCCAACATGCCCCCCCATCCCCGCCAGGCCCCCCGCCAGCCCCAACATGCCCCCCATCCCCGCCATGCCCCCCGCCAGCCCCAACATGCCCCCCCATCCCCACCAGGCCCCCGCCAGGCCCCCAAGCCAGGCCCAACGCCCCCCATCCCCGCCAGGCCCCCCGCCAGCCCCAACATGCCCCCCCATCCCCGCCAGGCCCCCCCGCCAGGCCCCCACGCCAGCCAGTGGCCCCAAATCCAGATTGAATTTAACTCACTTGTTGGTCTGGAGGACCGTAGAGTAGTGCATACTGGGGGAGGACCCCATCCACAAGTTTCTCCAACTCCTCTCCAGTGAAGGCAGGGGCCCTTTCCCCAGGCGCAGCAGCCATTGTCCCTTCCAGACCGAGGTCACAGCAACACTTGCAGTATAGGTCCTCTCCTGTGAAAGTTCAAGTCGCAAGTGGATAAGTAGATAGAAAATGGCGGTCACGTCCGCGGCGGTGCGTACCGCGGCGGTGCGTCCCGCCACCGCCGGCGCCCTTCGCCATTGGCTCCTGAAACCCATAGGCTTCAATGTTAACCAATGCGGCTTCGCGCCGCGGTCTTCGCCCGCCGCCCGCCGCGGTGTGCCACGCCAGCGCATTGACCTCACATCCCATTGTCACACTTCACAGGTCAGGCAGCCGCCATTTCGAGGGTCCACATGGCTCAATTTCAACTGCGTCACACAGGCCTAGGCCTTGCATAGCCACTCAGACACGCCATTCACTGCATAGAGAATCGTTTACTGTGCTAGCTGTGAGTACGTACCTGTGGGTTGCTTGACTGTGTGCTCCATGTTGTCCTTCCTAGGCACCGTCCGCTGGGTTTGGCGAGGAGACGGATGAATCCTCCCGTGTACCGACCGCTGGTGGACCTGTCGACAATGGAAGAACGCCACATTATCCTGACCTACCGTCTTAACCGTGCCACTATACATGAACTGTGTGCCCAGCTGGAGCCCGACCTGATGTCCCCCATCCGCCAACCCACAGGGATTCCCCCTCTGGTGCAGGTCCTGTCAGTACTCCATTTCTTGGCAAGTGGGTCATTTCAGACAACAGTGGGAATTGCTTCTGGGATGTCTCAGCCCATGTTTTCGAAGGTGTTATCCAGAGTGTTGTCTGCCCTGATGAAATACATGAGGAGCTACATCATTTTCCCTGAGGTGGGCGAATTGGCTACAGTGAAGGGTGATTTCTACGCCCTTGGACATATTCCCAACGTCATTGGTGCCATTGATGGGACCCATGTGGCTTTGGTTCCCCCAAGAGACAGGGAGCAGGTGTACAGGAACAGAAAAAGTTACCATTCAATGAACATCCAGGTGGTGTGTTTGGCTGACCAGTACATCTCGCATGTAAATGCCAAATTCCCAGGGTCAGTGCATGACGCCTACATCCTGAGGAATAGCAGCATCCCTTACGTGATGGAACAGCTAGAGAGACACCGTGTATGGCTATTGGGGGACTCTGGGTACCCCAACCTGTCGTGGCTACTGACCCCAGTAAGGAATCCCCGGACCAGGGCAGAGGAACGGTACAATGAGGCCCATGGGCGTACTAGGAGGGTGATCGAACGCACCTTTGGCCTCCTAAAGGCCAGGTTTCGGTGCCTGCATATGACAGGTGGATCCCTAATGTACTCACCTAAGAAGGTGTGTCACATCATCGTGGCCTGCTGCATGCTTCACAACCTGGCTTTGCGCCGCCAGGTGCCTTTCCTGCAGGAGGATGGTCGAGACGGTGGTGTTGTGGCAGCGGTGGAACCTGAGGAGAGTGACGAGGAGGAAGACGACGGGGCTGAAACAGACAACAGGGACAGAATCATTGAACAGTACTTCCAATAGGACACAGGTAACAATTCAAAGATAATTTAGTAAATGTGAACTACTCTCCTGCATCTCTGCTGCCTGTCTATTTGCCCCAGTGTATGATGACTGAGTTGTGGCTTTTCCCTCCCTATTTCAGATCTGGGGTCCCCACTACGAGTCCTGTGCTTCGTTTCCCCATGGACTACAGCTTTGTGGCAGCTGTTTGTTGACTTCACTATGTACAAGGACATATTTGCACTGTCATGTCAATTACAATATTTTGAAATCACAGCCAGACTCCAGATAGTTTTGTGCAAAATAGGTGTTTATTTAAGTGCTCAAAATGGGATGGGTGGTTTCAAGTGGGTGGGGGCTATGGTGAAGGAATGTCCATGGCAGAGTCCAGAGTTACAGTCACACAGGTGCATTGTGCAGAGGCCTGTGGAGAGATGGAGCATGGGCAGTTCAAGGATGGACAGGGTGACAATGTGGGACAGTGGGATGACATCAGGTGGTATCCTTTGCTGGCGGGGGTCTTGACATCCTACTCTGTCTTCTTGCGAGATCTCAGGGCCCTCTTGCGGGGTGGTTCTTCTCCTGCAGGAGGTGGGGGTCTGGTGGGCTGCTGCTGTGCGGGGGCCTCCTGTCCACTAGCGCCAGCGGAAGTGGTTGGCTGTTCTTGGTCCAGGCTAGTGGCAGGGGCCCTTGGGTGTTGTTGAGTGTCCGTCCTGGTGTTGATGAGGTCCTGCAGCAGCCCTACCATGGTAACCAGGGTGGAGGTGAGGGCTCTGATGTCCTCCCTGTACCCCCGATAGTGTTCCTCCTGCAGTACCTGGATCTCCTGGAACCGGGCCAGTAGCGTCGCCATCGTCTCCTGGGAGCGGTTGTATGCTCCCATGATGGTGGTGAGGGCCTCGTGGAGAGTGGGTTCCCTGGGCCCGTCCCCCCCCTGTCGCACAGCTGCCCTCCGAGTTTCCCTGTTTCCCTGGGCCTCTGCCCCCTGGCCGGTGTGCCCACTACCACTGCCCCCAGGTCCCTGTTGTTGTTGGGGTGGTGGGTTATCCTGGGTGCCCTGTAGTGGTAGACACACCGCAGATTGACGCGCCATGGAGACAGAGGCATGGGCCCGCTGGGTGGGAGCTGTGCTGGTGTTCCCAGAGGGGTTGGGGTCTGTAGTGGCCTGGGCCTGTGTGAGGGAACCGACTGTCCAGAGGTCCCCGATGGTCCGGGCTGGTCATCGGTGTCCAGGTCGACAGAGCTGCTGTCATCGCTGACGGCCTCTTGGGTGGGAGGTGTGGAGAATTCTGGGCCCTCCGCGGCGGTGTGTTGACGGTCGGGTCCTGCAGGGGTATAGAGGTATGGTTATAGTTTCAATGTGTGGCATATGGGTGTATCTGTGGGTTCCCGTGTCCCCAAGTGCTGGCATTCGTGTGTGGGGGCTTTGGTGAGGGTGGCTTGTGGGGGGGATGTGTATATGCATTGGGCATGCTTTGGTGATGGGTGTCCATGCTTAGTGGACGCATGCAGGCCTAGGTTTTTGGATGTGTGGGTTGTGATGGTGAGACATTGGCAGGGAATAGGTGTGGTGGGGGTGAGGATGGTGGTGGGGGTGAGGATGGTGGTGGGGTGAGGGTGGGGGTGAGGATGGTGGTGGGGGTGAGGGTGGGGTTCGAGGATGGGGGTGAGGGTTGGGGTATGATTTGGCATGCAGGTGGGGGGAAACAGTAGTGAAGCTTCAACTTACCAGTATCCATTCCTCCGCCGACTCCTGCGAGGCCGTCAGGATGCAGGATGTTCAAGACTTCCTCCTCCCATGTTGTAAATTGTGGGGGTTGAGGTGGGGGTCCTCCGCCAGTCTTCTGCACGGCGATGTTGTGCCTGGATACCATGGAACGCACCTTCCCCCGTAGGTCGTTCCATCGCTTCCTGATGTCTTTCCGATTTCTGGGGTGCTGTCCCACAGCGTTGACCCTGTCGACAATCCTCTGCCATAGCTCCGTCCTCCAGGCAATGCTGGTGTATTGGACCTGTGTGCCGAACAGCTGGGGCTCTACACGAACGATTTCCTCCACCATGACCCTGAGTTCTTCGTCTGAGAAGCGGGGGTGTCTTTGGGGTGCCATGGGGTGGTGTGTATGATGTGTGGGGTGGAGTATGTGTAGTTAAGTGTGTTGAGTGTGGTGGTGTGTGTTGTTTTGTGTGTGGATAGTGTGTGGGTGATGGTGTTGAGTGGCTGTGGCTGCTAGTTTGTGGATGGTGGTGTCTCGCTCTGGCCTTCTTTCAGAATTTTCTGTCGTAGGGGTTTGTGGTTGATGTGGGTGTGTGTTTTATATTGTATTGTGTGTGTGGGAGTGGTGTGTGTATGTGTATCAGGTGTGTGGTATTCAAATCGGCCAATGTGGCTGAGTTTTGTTCGTTTGTGTGTATTCTGACCGCGGCGGTGTGTCCCGCCAATGGAATACCGTGTTTGAAAGACCGCCGCGTGGATTCGTGGGTCGTAATGGCATGGGCGTATTTCTGTTGGCGTGACGGTGGAGGTTTTGTCACCTCCACTTTTCCGCCGACCGCTGGTCTGGCGGTCTGTTGTGGCTGTCGGATTTTCGGAGGTTTGCCTTCTGCGGGTCAGAATGACCGTGGCGGGTTTCCGCGACCGCGGCGGGATTATGGAGGATTTCTGACCGGCGGTAGGCGCCTTTTACCGCCGAGGTCAGAATGACTACCATAGTGTTCCCGTAAGAAGTAGTGGTGCATCTCCGTAATATGTAATGTTGTGTTGTATTATATCTTATCGTCCCCTGAGGCAGTACTCTAGTGATCGTCGGGGTGTGTATTATTGCATGTAGATTATATTACATTCGTTTCGTTTCCCGGAACGGCCGTTTAAGGGAGAAATGGAGTGTGGTAGATTTAGCTGAGAGGGGACAGCATTACGACTTGTCTGCAGGATCGGGCCTGTTCATGTAGTCTTGTTGTTTTTGTGTGGTGTTGTGTTGTCGAATATTCTATATTGTAGTAGTGCTGTGAGGGGGTGAATGGCAGCTTCTCTTTAGGTGTTGGAACTTGTCCCTACTGAGCAAGGTCCCGATGTATGTGTTTGCATCACCTGTGGGGTCTGCAAGATCCGGCTTGTGCGTTTCGTGTTATACAGTGGATGTCTATGCAACAGTGTTATAGAATAAAGCCCCATGTTATCTTGTAGAACATGTAAACATAATGGTCATCTAATGTTGTTAAAAAGGTTATTGACGATTGTTAAGTAATAATGGTTACAAACAAAACCCGGGCTTGTACTCATCCTTCCATGAGTTCTCGTCGTTCCAGTTTCAATGTCTTGTAATCATCTCACATGCACCCAGCCAGGGATCGGTGTCTCAGGGGGGTACAGTCATTGGTTTTAGAGGTGATCTGGATTTGTCTCTTTCTGACAGTTGGGTGTAGGTTGCCACAGCGTGGAGAACCTGACCCCTGTCGTCGTGTAGTCTGGCTAGCCTCTCTGCGTCCCTGCTCCTTTGATTGAGGTCGGTGTCATGATGGAGCGGGCCTTCTTTCTCTGGGCCCGGGGGTAAGAGTCCTCCCCCTTCGTTTTCTCTCCCGGTATCTTCTGAACAGTCTGGATTGGTAGAGTCCATAGGCTGATGTTGAAAAGAGTCATGGAAAAGGCTCAGTTTGTCTCGATTATAGAAGTCTTTGGATATACTGTTATTGGTGACCCACATTCTGGCGGGGTCGAAGAGGCCGAATTTCATCCCCATTTGGCGAAGTCAAGGTCTTAGAGCTAGGAAGGCTTTTCTTCGTTCGTTGGTGTCCTTGGAGTAATCAGCCGTTATTCGGATGTCATGTTGGCCTATCCGGAAAGGGCCCTGTTTACGCGCCGTTTGTAATATCTGTCGGGCATGGTTGTGGAGTTTACTCCTATGGTAAAGGAGGTCTTGGTCTCTGTCTCGGTAAGTGGTCATCTGCGTTTCTAATGAGCCCATGCGGTGTTCCAAGCCTGTCACCCTGGTTTGAAAACCTGCAATGTCCGATCTCATAGATTTGGTTTCCAGGGTCAGTGAAGACAAAGAAGCGTCCATTCCCTCTATTCGGCGGCTGAGAGCGGTGATCTCCTGTAGTATTTTTTCCATGGTTATGGATTGTTCCTTGTCAGATATTGTGGTGGATTGTGTTGGGGAGGGTGGTGAGTGAGGTCCTGTTATCGTAGATATTGGACGCCTGTGATGGAGAGCTTCGGAGAATAGTAATTGTCGTGCCGACTTATCAGTGGGTTTCTGGTTTGTTTTGCTGCCGGGCATCGCCTCGTCCGTCTGCGTGTGTTGTCCAGCTGGTTCCAGAGTTTTCCTCGGGGTCTGGCGAAAGCAGTGTTATGCAGTCAGCCAGCTCTTGTCTTGTTCTGACTTTTGATATTCTCTCTTTTTTTTTTTTCCCCTTTTCTTTTTCCCCTCCTCTTCTTTTTTGTTTTGTTTTGGGGGGATTTTAGGGTTGAGGCGGTAATTTATTTGATCCTTTTTCTGTTCCCGGATGTGTTGGGGTGGGGGGATTTTTTGGTGTGTTTCTTCTTTCTTTCTGTCTTCACCTCTTTCCCCCCCTTTCGCCTCCCCTCTCCTTCTTTGTTTAGCTTGGTTCTTAGCTCTCTTCTTCCCCTTTTCTGTTTGCTCTTTCTTCCTCCTTCCTTTTATTTTTCCCTTGCTCCCCTTCTTCTCTTGTTTCCGTGTCTTTATTCCTTTCTATTGTTTACTGTCCTGGTTCGCCCCTCCTCGCCTCCTCACCTCGTTCCCCTCGCCGCTCCGCGGCATTGTCTTCTTTCCTCTCCCGGGCCAAGTAGAGGATAAATGCTCACCGCCTCCCTTTGGAAATAGGATGCGAAGGACTGTGCCTGCGACTCCAGTCGCCGTAATGGTAGGGAGGCCGGCTCCTCTCTCGGCTCAAGAGCGCGGCTCCTCCCCCGCAGTTGGGTCTACCTCGATATTGTGCACCCTAGATCCCCTGGAGCTCCGGAGCGTGTCCCCACTCAAGATCGGAGGTCCTGGGCTTTGGGAGGCTCCTCAGGGTCTTCCGGACTGGGTTCCTCCGTCCTTAAGAGAGCCGGTTTTCTGGTCGAGGAGGCTCGGCTCCGCCCTCGCTGTAGGCCATTTTCCCCCTTTCCCTCCGAGGCGCGCTGTCGGCCGATAGGGTCTCGGCGGCCAGTTGTTGAGGTTCGGACGGGAGCTCGAGGTTGTGGGAGGGTTTCGGCATGCGTTAAGGCGATTTTTCGGCCTCCATAGGGCCCCCGCCACCTCCTCGGGGCCACTGCTGCGCGGAGCTCGGGACTTAGGCGGCCATCTTCTTTCGTGGCCCAGCCACGCCCCCTTCGTACTATGTTTTGAAAGTAAGCTGACCATGCATCTGCTGGTTTGATGATGGGGCGTAATAAATCTGACAAGCATGGCGCGGACCACGTGCGCAGCAAGCGCAGAGCAACTCTGGGGCCCTTCAGGACCTAACTGTGTCGGCCATACTTGCGGCACATACACAAAAGTTCAACGACATCCTCCGTGTAGTGCAAGGAGTCAAATCTACTCTGGAGCCTAAAATCAACACCTTATGTATAGACATGGGACACCTGCGCAAAGAACACAAAAAGTTGAAGGAGTGCTTCACATCCATGGAGGGTGAGGTTGCGGAGATGCGCCCCCCTATTTCCACTGCTACCCAGCACGTCAGAGACCTGCAGAGGGAGGTCTCGCGCCTCCCTCAGCGGATTGAGGATCACGAAGTGAGAGCTTGTCGAAACAATATTAGGGTGGTGGGCCTGTCTGAACAGGAAGGGACCCCTAATATGGACCTCCATGGAAAGGAACCGGGCTTGTGGGAGGTGGAGCGGCGAGTGGGATCTCCTAGGTCTTCTGTAGGAAGCGTGGGTCACCTGGATGCAACATCGCCTGACTTAGCAATGGAACAAGTGTGAGCAATCCTGGGCGAGGGCCACATGGTGACGCCACAGTCAGCAGAGGATCTGTTGTGAGAGGTGCTGCACCCACTGTGATGAACCACTCTGCCTTGGAGGTAACACTATGACTTTGTCAGGCTTTTCAATTCGGACATCTCATCGGGCCCGGCTGGGCTTGGATTGACTGTTTGTTTTTCTCTCTATTGTTCCCTTTCACTTACCCATTTCGGGTTACTTTGCTCCGATTGTATTGTCCACAATCCCCCCCCCCATACCTAGGTGTAATCATATAAGAACTATAAGGTTTCAGTCAGGTATAAGCATCTCAGTTCTCTTGGCTGTTAACCGTTTTTTTTTTATTCAGCCAGGGGTAAATTGTTGTGGTTATATTTATATTTTTCTTCTTTTTCTTTTTTTTGTAGCAGTGGACATCTTTATGGGTACATGGGCGGCCATGCTGGGCTCTGCGGGGCGCTGTGTGGGTGGAGGGCTGGGGGCTCGGATGGGGCGCGGGGTGTGATCTGTTGTTTGGTTGGTCCAGGGGCGGGTGCTTTCCCCATGGGCCCACATTCCATTACCCATATGTCTAGCTCCATGACGCAATATACCTTTATGACTTGGAATGTTAGAGGGCTGGCGGGCTTTGGTAAGAGGCACAGGGTCTATCAGTTTCTGCGCCGCCATAAGGTCCATGTGGCGTTGCTTCAAGAGTCACACCTTACGGCCCCAGACTTGGTGCATATGCGCAGACGCTGGCGTGGGTCCATGATTGGCACAACATACTCTAGATATGCTAGAGGGACTTTGATATGGGTGGGCCATGGGGTGCCACTGTTGATACTACATACCATGATAGACCCAGAGGGACGCTTTGTTATATTGGAGGGCTCCCTGGATGGTGCACCATTGTCTATAATCTTGCTATACGCCCCTAACGCGAATCAGGCTACCTTCTGGTACTCTTTGTCCTTAGTTCAATGGTACTCCTTGTATCGAGTTAGATAGATCCCGACCCCCCCTACGAGGGGTTCAGGTTGGTGCACTTGCATACCAACTCCACCTATGGTCCGATAATAACCAATTGCATGATGTGTGGCGAGGCCTCCACCCTGACGAACGCATATACTCTTACTACTCTGGGCTACATGTACGACATACTGGAATTGACCTGGTGTACGCCAACAATGACGCACCGCTGAGAGTTACCATGGCCGAATATCTTGGTCACACACTCTCTGATCACTCTCCATTGAAGTTGAAGATATGCTGGAATCGTGCTCCGCCAGCTGTAACAACCTGGAGGATGCCTGTGGCGACACTTCAAGACGCTGCATACAGCGAGACATATTGAGTCTTTTATAACCAATGCAGATATGGCGTCGGATGAACCGGTAGAACGGGATGCCTTCAAGGTTGTGATGAGGGGTCATGCAATAAAAACAAATTATGGTGTGGCGCTCTCACTGCGCCGCAAATTGGATGCGCTTGAGACCGAGCTGCAACACTATGAACAGCTTTTACCTGCTGACGCAGATGCAGCAGCACCATTGGCGAATCTTAGGACTCATTATCAGAAGACCTCAGATACATTTTCTAGACTACACTACTCTGATTATTTGGCTCGCAAGCATGCTGAGGGGGATAAGGCGGGCAAGTTGTTGGCTTGGCTACTCCGTACGGAGCGTTCCCAGTCAACTATTATTGCAATACGGGGTGGGAATAACCAAATGTTGAACTCTCAAGGGGAAATCAATGCGGCATTCTCTGACTATTACTCCACATTATATACCGCCTCTACATCTGGGGGGGATCAGGTGGTGGCGGAGGAGTTTTTGTCCTCTCTCCACCTGCCCGCACTGTCTACAGTAGGGAGGGAGTTGCTGGATGCCCCCCTACAGCTCACTGAGCTCGAGGGAGCTATAAAACGTTATTCACGAGGGAAGACCCCTGGCATGGACGGGTGGCCTGTTGAATTTTATGCCACTTATCAAACAATGTTGGCCCCCAGATTGCTGGCTATATACAACACAGCATTTGAGGGGGGAGCACTTCCACCTTCCCTGAGGGAGACAGCATTGGTGGTCCTTCCTAAACCACGCAAGGATCCTCTACAAATGGGTTTGTACCGCCCATTGTCGTTATTAAACACCGACTATAAGATATTAAGGCGTCTGCTGGTGGATAGACTTACGCCCATAATTACAGGGGTGATTCATGCTGACCAAAACAGATTCATTCCGGGTAGAAGCACTTTCCTTAACCTCTGCAGATTGTTCGCCATTATGAACAGAACGAGCAAGGAGAAAAATGAATCGGCGGTGGCCTCGTTAGATACCGAAAAGGCGTTTGACACACTGGGATGGGCCTATCTACTGCAGGTTCTCTGACAGCTAGGCTTTAGCCCCAACTTCCTGAAATGGATATCCCTATTATACCACTCCCCCAGGGCTCGGGTAAGTATGGGCACAGCGTTCTCCAAGCCCTTCGATATCGCCTGGGGGACCCGCCAGGGGTGCCCCCTGTCACCGATCCTTTTCACGCTAGCTATGGAGCCCTAGGTGCAAGCTTTGAGACTGAGAGCACCCAAATGGGAAATTCATGTGGGAGGGTTGTGGCTCATCGTATCGCTTTCTGCGGATGACACCCTGATATACCTCCACAACCCGGGTTAATTGGTCGAAGTCTCGCCTATTTCCCCTTATACCGTTATCCACGGCCCAGCGTGAGCAATTACCTCATACTTCGCTGACGTGGGAATATGATACCATTAAATACCTCGGGGTCAAAATCTCCCATGAGGTAAAAGACCTAGTAGATGCAAACACAGGCGCCGTTCTGACTGACGGGTGTGAGGTCCTCATTGCCTTTTTGGACCTCTCTCCTGCTCTCTTCCCTCGGTAGACTGGCTATTGCTAAGATGTTGGTCCTTCCAAGATTACTATATCACTTCTCGGCTCTTCTGTTCCTTCTTCCAAACAAATGGTTTGTGGAGATGCGCTCTTTCCTCACTGCACTTATATGGGGCAAGGGCAGAGCACGGGTGGCCTTAAACAAACTTTAAGCTCCCCTGTCAGAGGGAGGCCTGGGAACTTCGAGTTCTACTTTGCAGCAGCTCAGCTCCAGTGGGTAGTGCGTTGGTTGGCAGGACACAATCTGCATGAATTGGACACCGCGATTACACAAGGGGGCACGACCGGGCTGCTGAAGCGACTGTTGTCACCTGGCCCTGATACTCCAGTTGCGGAGACTAACCTATTACTGATAAATGCCGAGAAGTGCTGGTTCAAGTACATCCGCAGCTCAGTATGCACCGCTGCTGCCACTTTGGGTGTTGCCAGGGGTGGGCCATACCCAACATAGACGGACAGCCATTACATGAGAGGGGGCAGGAATAATGGATTGCAGTGATCTCTTCAACGATAACTTGCTGACGCCATTTAATGACTTGCTGAATTACTTTAGCCTCCCTCCTGGATCCTTTCTTATTTATGCTGCCCTAACTCGGGTGGCGGCCCTACTGGGGTTCTCTACCCAACGAACCCCCCACATCGGTTTTGCTCCAGACAATTCTGACTCATGGGAACGCAAATAAGACGATTACAAACGTATACAACACGCTCCACATAGATGATGCTACTTCCCTTACATCTCTTCGAACATACTGGGGGGAGGCACTGCGCAGCGTACTCACTGACGGCCAGTGGCAGCTGGCCATAGCAGCTCCTAAAATTATATCAATGAATGCCCGCTACAAACTCATCCAGTTCAATTATTTACACCACACTTATCTGGCACCTGCTAGGCTGGCGAGGATTTATCCAACTGCACGGGACGAGTGTCCGAGATGTCACAGGGATTCTGCAGATTTTTTGCATATGGTGTGGTCCTGCCCCCAGGTTATCGAATATTGGACAATCATAACTGAGATATTGAATACATGGACAGGAGGGAACATGCTCCGAGACATGGCACACTATTTAATGGGTATAACACGCAGAACCTCCAAAAACAAATCAGCAAACAAAATCCTTGATCTGGCATTGGTAGTGGCAAAAAGACATCTAGCCATGTCTTGGAAATCCCCCAGTTTACTGCTGGCATCGAGATGGCTAACTGACTTGCACACAGGGGTGCTGGTGGAGCAGCAGGCGCTTACATCACTGAACGCTACATTTGGCCCCTATGCGGATCCCCCCGGTTGGGCGGGGGTTCTTGCGGTGATAGAGGGTGAGCTGACCCTACCGGTGGGGCGGGATGATGGGGGGGATTGCCCCTCCCCTCTTTCCCCCTTCTTTGCTCCCTCTCCCTCCCCTTCCCCCCATGGGTGTGCTGATGGCTACTGATGTCCCGCCCGCGGCAACCTCCTCTGCCCTACTCACTCATAAATAATAACGAATAATCCGCTACCCTGTCATGGGGGTCCTCTCCAGCACTCCCTTTGCGGGCCCCGGCGGCACGCCTACTCAGTCCACTGCAGTTTAATGTAGATTATGAGGGATGTTTTAAGGTTTGATGTTCTATTGTATTTCCTCTTTCCCAGATATTTCTGAACTCTGCTTGGAGTGCAACATTTGCACAGCATCCAACGGGTTTGTAATTGTTATACGGTAATTGTTTCTTACTGCTGCAAATACTGCTGCCTTTTACTCCCAGTCCCCTTGGACTGGCTACCTCTATGTGCTGTACTGGATGTTAATATTCGAAATGTGTGGTGGATTGCTGCTGTTTCTTGGTTTAACTCTTCTTTTTTTTTTTTTTTTTCCTTGCTTGACCTCCTATACTGTATAGATTCGTCATTTGGATTGGCTTCTTATTTACAGTAAAATACAATAAAGAAATAAAAAATATAAAAAAAGAATTGGATACAACCGTGAGCAGTAAGCAAAGATTTCTCTATGATGGGCCAATCTGTTTAAAATTTTCATGCACAGCCTTGTGGCAGTAAATTTTGGTTGTGGCCAAATGAGGCTCCTTTTGTAAGTCTATTATGCAGGTAGGGACACACTTGTTGACTGAGGTAGGCTGCCATTTGGGGTAAATATAATAGTGGAATTTGTAAATAAGCATCCTGAAGATCCAATGATGTTATCAGCTCTCATTCCATGAGGAGTTAAAGAATTGCCTGAAGTGAAACCACACAAAATAGAGAAATGCTTTTTTGAGTTATTCGCGGAGTTACCTTAAACCAAGAATTGGGCTCCATCCACTTATTAGAATTCTTCCTAATTAGGTACAACCTTGATTCAAAACATCTATTTGTCTGGGATTTGGGGAAGGGTTTCAGGACTCCTTTTATTCTCACAAAGAGGATATCAGACTTCAGAAGTAGATGCTGATGTGCTGTCATAAGCAGTGTTTTTTTTGTGTGTCTTTGAGTCAATTCAAGTATATGTCCAAACTGCACTACATTGATGTTTCACTGATCAATAGTAATGGAACTGCACTCATGGATAAATACTGCATAGGTAAAGATTGGGGTGCACGGCCAATGTCTGCAGGAGGTCAGTGCTGCCCACTGGTATTATGACTTTGGCTGAGTTCCATCTTTTGGGCACATTGCTTGCTTCATACAGGATGATGTATGTGGATCCCTTTATTGTTGGTAAGAGTAGAACTGATTTAAGGGTTGATGCTGTGCCTGATGAGGTCTGCAGTGGTACAATTGATATACAGTTCAATAACATGGTTGGTTTCTAAATATGGAACGCTGATTGGCTGAGGGCACCTTTGTTAAACGATTCCCATCAACCTGGCTGTATTGGCATCTGTTTGAATATTTTGTTGTGCTGCATTCACATGCGTCCCTAAGAAGAATTTCGCCATCAAATGCCATATCTAGGATTCTGCTCTGGGTCTCTTGGCCTAAAATCTGAAAGATGTTCCCCACAGCCAGGCCTGTCTCCGTAGCCCCAGTTCTCTTGTCAGTTGCCTAAAGACTATCATGGCAATGACTGTTTAGAGCTGAGGAAGCCCATTCTCCTTCCCCCAGAATTTCTGTAGTTTCCACTTGCCAGTGCTTTGGAATAAAGTTCAGAAAAAGCCTAAGGTCTGACCACATTTGTCTATCGTCCTATGAATCATAGTAAGTCGGCTGCCCTAACTAATGTCCCTATGAAAGAGACACTTTTCCCAATATTACCCAGGCAGCCTTCATCTCTATCTGGAGAAACTGACTGTGGGGAGGTAGGGTTCCAAGTCCCCCTTTGTGCTGCCTGCAAGTCTTCTGAGATCACTCATAGGTGTCCTATGAGACACGCCGTTTCTGATATCTGGCAATTTGGCCCTTGCCCCTTTAGAGCCCCCCCCACGCCACTATGTGTGCGCCATATCTAAGATATGGCACACCATGGCGGTAGTTATAGGAACTAGCGTCAGGTAAGGTGATCGTCCGACAGGGAATGGGGGGTGGGGGGGCGTGTTGTGTGTGTGTGTGTGTGTATGTCTGGAAGAATGTGTGTATGAATGTGTTTATGAATGCGTATATGCCAGTGTGTGTAGGAATGTGTGTATGAATGCATGTATGCCAGTGTGTGTATGAATGTGTGTATGAATGCATGTATGCAAGTGTGGTTATGAATTTGTGTATTCCAGGGTGTGTATGAATATGTGTATGGATGAGTGTAACTTAATGGGTGTATGTGTGTTGCGTGTCTGTGTGCGTGAATGTGAAGGGCTGTGTGGATGAATCAGAGAGGGTGAGGGGTTAGTGTGTGTGTGGGGAGGGTGGGGTGCTGAGTTTTGAAGGAGGGGAGGTGGGGGGTGCCAGGTGAGTGTGGGGTGGTGGGGGAGCCGCCTACGGTAACAGGGAAGGAATTCCCTGTCACCGGTAGGGCCTACTGCCATGATTTTCGTGGCATTGCTAATGCCACGGAAAACATGGCAGTAGGCTAGCTCAGACTGCCAGGGGCGGTACTTTGTAGGCCACCGGGCTGGGGATTCACATCCCAGGCCCGACGGCTCATACCGCCATGGTGATATCAATGGTAAATTGGTGGGTTGGCTGCAGCCAACCTGCCAATCTCATGATGTGGCGGTATACCGCCAGCCTGTTGGCGGTACTTTCGCCACATTATCCCTGGTGGTTGCAGACCGCCAGGGACATAACGAAGGCCTATGTGTTCACTCTACTGTTCTCCACAAATATGAGGCCGTACAAATGGCTAGATTTATCACACACACACACGCAGTCATTGTACACTGCACATTGTATACAATTGCTCTCCCTTATGATTGTGGCAGGATGTCTGACGGTCAGTACACTGCACTATTACACATTATCATAACATTTCCAAACTGTGTCAGTTTGCAATCTTTGTTTGGTGTATATCTACCCAATGAACATGCATTTGGCACCTGTTGTTGACACGTACTCATTTTTTTATTAAGAAGATGATGTCCAGCGGAGTTTGTTATACATTGCTACATACCATTGTTATGGGTTCATTACTATCGTGTGATGTGAGGTTTTTGTTGTTTACAGTGAGTATGAAGTAAGATAGCTTACGCAATGGAGGGTACATAAAAATCTTCGCATTTTAGAACACTTTTTTCATGAACTCCATATAATGTGTCCATTGATGTGACTCATGCATCAGCAAAAAAAAGTCTGTACCATTTGGTCTCTCCGCCGTGTCCCAGTAATTGTATGCCATTATGGAATTGGTGCTCTTCTCCCTCATCATTCTCCTTCGGGCCTTCATGGTACCTTCAAGTATGCTCCTACATACAATGGGGGGAGTAGAGCAATTACCCCCTGGACATGTAGAGACAGTGAAAGCGTGACTTAAGGCCTCCAAAATTCAACTCAGCTATTGGCCAGGTCCTGCTGAGTGCATGGTTGTAGCTCTGCTGTACATCCGTCTGGGGCTGTGAATATGGGGACTTGACCCATGGCTGCAGACCATATCCTTGGTCAGCTGAAAAGACAGGAGAGGAACAACCAGTCAATGGTCATGATAGTTGATGGATCCACATTCAAGTAAATTTTGCTATATGTCCTGAATGACTCAGACAAGTTTGCACCAGTATGGGACGTGCACTGACTTTGTTTGGCATACATGCGCTTTCATTTTTGGTATTACTGACACTGTACTACAAA
Organism: Pleurodeles waltl; assembly: GCF_031143425.1. Lineage (NCBI taxonomy): Eukaryota > Metazoa > Chordata > Amphibia > Caudata > Salamandridae > Pleurodeles > Pleurodeles waltl. The sequence goes on from NC_090440.1 coordinate 1,090,495,108, forward strand.
TACAAGTATACTGTCCTGTGTGATACACTTACTATTTGTAATACTTGTGAGTGTCAATGCCGTGAACGTGGTGAATCTTTCCTGGTATGGAGAGATAATTAGCCATTGAGGAAACACTTCTCTCACACCTCTCTATTATGTTGGATTAGGACTAATATTGTCATTTCTGACTTACAACATGTCTGATTTTTTAAAATGTAGCCGGTGCAGATGATGTTGTCCTATTCATTCACACATATTTGGATGCAAAAGTAATAGTAGCTGTTGATCAGTAGACACTGCCATATATAGATTAGCGAGTGCATGTCAATGGGTACATCATTGTCTACACATGCTAGTGCACTGTGTCTACTATGTTGACAGAACACAAGAGGAGAGATCTGCAAAGTGTACTGATAAACTATCAACACTGCACTGCCTCACTGAATGAGGGCAGTGTAGGACATATTTTTCAACATAATGCAGCATCCTGAGTTTTCAGGCTACACTGGCAGACAATGAGCAGCATAACACCAGGACAGGCACATAGCAAAATGGTGAATGTGTTGCTACCTTTCCTATGAGATGTACATAGGTTTGTACCTTGTGCACAGTCTGAACCCTTCGGGGAGTAGGTCAGTGTGCCACAAAATGGAACACACATAGGATTGCAAGTGTGTATATGATGACTAATGTAAATTTCCATGGTAAACATGACCTGGAGAGGGCCAATTACTTGTATTATATCTTATTTTCACAGGTATTGGATACATGGCATGCCTCATGCCAAATGGAGCTATCTGTGGACACACTGAAAAAAGAAATGGAGGCCCTTCCTTCAGCACAGTGTTACAACATGATATTTTACATCGTTTTGCATTGCTGAAGATCTTTCCACCTTTTTGAGACACACACAGGGCTTCATTTATAAGTTTTTGCCGCAGGGCAGCATAGGAAGTCACTTAGCTGCTCTGCCCTTCGTCAAAAGCAAAGGGCAGAAATGCTCAGTATTAATTAAATAAATCGCATTCATGTTCCTTCTGCATGCTGCGGATCACAAATTGGTGCCTAGCGCCAACACAGAAGACCTTGTACCATGTTGAACGAATGTCTACATTGTTGACACAATTGTTTTTATGCAGTAAGGAACACCCTACTGCACAAAAACAATCAATGGAGGCGTTTTCCTCTTTCTATGTCTGCTGCAGAATGCTGCACACATAGAAAGAGGAGAAAAATTAGGAGAAATAAAGTTATTTCTCCTCATTACTCCTCCCCTGGGGAAGCTCACAGTTTTGACACATTCCCAAGTTTACAAATCCTTGTAAATCTAGGGATTGTGTCAAAACCCATTGGTTTTGCGTAGGGAAAACTCACCATAAGGCCCATGGAAAACATCCTTGACGTAGAGCTAGGCTGCAGTGTTTTGTGTTGCCTTGCCTTACTCCATTAATATAAGGCCATACAAAGGCATGCAGTGTGACTTTGCCTTGCCTCTAAGATATAATTGACAGGCCTGCGCCGCCAGAGTGTCATGAAAATTGATGCTCCAGCAGAGCTGGCCTCTTGTAAATGAGGCCCACAGTGGCTTAGCAGGTCTTAACATCTTGGTCTGCAGAGGGATGTTGGTGCACCTCTGGGATGTTGTCTGCAACATTGTGCAATCTGGTGCAGGAGCTGAACAATGGACTCTCTCCTGAACCTGTAATAGGTGATGACCTCCTCCTCCCTGGGGTCAAAAAGGGTAGACCTTTGAAGGTATGTCTGCTCCCTTCTACTGCACTGGCTCCGTGGTGGTGAGGTTGGTGGGGGTCATCATCGTATCCTTCCTGCTCTGAGCTGAAATATTAGTAGTTCCATGGCGTAGTTGAGCTTGCCAAAGTTCTTTGGGTATGGTCTGCTTATGTACCAGTGCCAATGAACCATTTTTACGCCTGGGTTGCCAGTGCACAGACATTTTCATGCATGTTGGACTCTGTGCATCATTTGCCAACGGTACATCACTTTCCCATAAACTTGTAGATATTTATGCATCTGTTCTGCAGTGGATTTTATGGGGGAATGCCTACCTTGCTTATGTTTAACCTGATGCAGCCGTTGTAGTGCAGGAAAAAAATGGGACTGTGAAAAGTGTGGCATTATGCCTAATGCAGCACTTTGTAAATATGGAGCACAGAATGCATCGCCGCTGTGTCAAACAAAGGATGCAGCAGCGGCGCAAGCTCCTTGTAAATATGTCCCTTGGTGATTACTGACAGAAGGAGAGGAGCTCCATGCTTTGTGACTTCACTTGTTGCTGCAACGTAGGGAATTTAAATTGTATTTCCTTTATTGTGGTCACATTTAGTGGAGCTCACTGGCAGTAAGCCTTGGGATTTGTTTTATTCCCACTCTCTAATATGTGGTAGGGACAAATCTCCCCTCTACCCCCAGGTTTTTATGATCATGATAAAAATGTATCTGATGATCTTTCTTGATGGGGCTCTAAAAGAAACCCGTATCCTGGCTGGTGACAGGAGATTTAAATCACGTCAGTGTTCTCTGCCACTGAGTCATCAGGTGAAGGACAGAATGGCCAATCACTGTCACAACAAAGTCATCCCTTTCAGCACCCACTGCGTTTGAAACATTGTCTGGGTCAATGAGAATACAGTAAGTTGAGGGAAATGCAGGCACGCTCAGGCATGCTACTTGACTCAAACATTATCAGATGGCTCTTCAACAATAGTCTCGGCCGGAAACATTTTAGGTTAATACTCTGTACAGGTGTGTAGTTTCCACTTTCCACAAGACCCTGAACAATTACAAGAATAGTAAGACCCCCATATATTTTATGTTTTTATAACCACAGACAAGAAACAATACATTTCTGAGCAAGATTCTGGACTAACAGAAGAACAAATCATGGTTTGCTGTGTTCACGAGTGACTTACATGCTTAAATGCAGATTAACATAATAGCATATGCTGTTGTCCCTGTATAAATATGTATGTCATTTTGTTTTTATATTTTTATTTCTACAGGGTCAGGGATACTAGATCAAGTAGGTTCCCTGATGTGGAGGATACTTACTAGCAGTCTTGAACCCACATTCTTCATTGTTAGACTCGCTTGACTCTGGTGGAATGGCAAGCACGGGACCTATGTCTGGGAACACCTGTCCCACTTAGGGCAACAAATGCACGAAAAAAAGATGATAGACAAAATGCTGAACAATGTCAAACATTCATCACAGTCAGAGATCTGGGCTTGAATCCATCCTTTTTTTGCTCACCACACCATTCCAGTTTTCACCCAGTCATATGCAAAACAGTCTTGCCCCTGCTTCTCATGAGAACTGTCCCCCCAGACCAGAAACAAGCACCTTGAGACTGGTTTCTGGGTATCACTCTTCATCGCCAGACTAGCTTGACTCTGGTGGCATGGCAAGCACTGGATCCACATATGGGCATACCCATCCCATTTAGGGGAACAAATGCAAAATGAAAAGATAATGGATGAAATGCTGAACAATGTCAAACATTCGCCCCCTGTCAGAGATCTGGCCTGAATCCATTGTTTTTTTCCCTCATCACGCCATTCCAGTTTGGCCTCAGCCATAGGCAAATCAGTCTTGACTCGGCTCTTCATGGGAACAGTCCAGCCCGTATTCCAAGGCCAGGTCCCCTCGGACCGAAACAAGCATCCTTGGACCGGCTTCGGGGTATCAAACCTCATCAGCCAGGCTAGCTTGACTCTTGGCCTTTTTAGGCAGCAAGCCATGAAATATGTAGAGCAAAGACCAGGACCAAAGAACGACTAATGTTCGATTGGTCTAGTCCAGTTTTTAATTGTGCGATAGATTACCAATCCAAAATAAAGGTGAACTTTCTTGGCAATTTATAGGGAATTGTATTCCTCTTTTCACTTCACTCACTACCCACTAACTTCACTAACTCACTATCACTCAACAAGGGCAGGAGAAAAATCTTCACCAAAAAGCCTCACTGGGCCTTGCACCTCCTGACTAGCATAGAGAAGGACCCAATGATGAAGCGTGACACCTAGGTGGAGATGGCCTTTGCATCTTGGGTGATCATTGCAGCATAAATACAAGCAGAAGCTCTGGTTCTTATGTCTAAATCCCAAAGGTAGGTTAGGGATCTCTTTGGAACATCACTTTTCTTATTTATGATATAGTCTAGGGAGGGCATGTGACAGCCTGGCATCAGCCTCCCTTTCCCTCCTTTTGATGACTGGTAACATTGTCCTGTCACTGGTCTTTTTCTTGTTCATCATTTAGAGTATCTCCTTCATTCAGCGAAGCAACCATTTCCATGAAAATCCCCGAAAAACAAGGTGGTGATTGTCCCAGATCAGAAGGATGCTGTGGTTCTGTCAACTGTGGTTGTTGAAGAAGTGATTATTGTGGTGGTAGCTGTGGAGACTACAGTGGTTGCATAGGAGGTGGTTGCAGTGTACAAAGGAGCTAGTGGTTGGGCTCTTGATTACTGTGGAAACCTTGAATAGTAGCCCACTATCATGTGTTGGAGGTACTTGAATAGGCTTATTGAGGCCTACACCATCGACATTTAGGCCAATATTTATACTTTTTTACCAAATCAGCGCTAGCGCAGATTTGCGTCAAAAAGTTTATTGCCGGCTAACGCCATTCCAACGCACCAGCCGGCCTCCTTATTTATGGAATGACGTTAGCTGGCGCTGCGGCCTGGTTAGCGTCAAAATAAATTACTCTAACCGGGCAGCAGAGGCGTAGGGAAGAATGGGGGTTGTGCGTCAAAGAATGGTGTAAGTCAGGTTAGAGTAAAAAAAATGGGCTCAAACCTGACTTGCACCATTTTTTTATGCACAACCCCCGGGGAAATGGAGGCATGCCCCCCGCCCAATGGCCATGCCCAGGGGACATCTGTCCCCTGGGCATAGTCATTGGGCACAGTGGCATGTAGGGGGGCCCAAGTTAGGCCCCCCTATGTCACTGAAAAAAAAAAAAAAATTATACTTACCTGCACTTATCTGCACTCACTATGGATGGGTCCCCCATTCATGGGTGTCCTCCGGGGGGGGGGCTAGGGTGGCAGGGGGTGTCCCTGGGTGCAGGGAAGGGCACCTGTGGACTGCTTTCATGGTCTCCCACCATGGAAAAGAGCCCACAGGTCCCTTAACGCCTGCCCTGACCCAGGCGTTAATTTTTTACGCAAATCCAGATTTATATCATTTTCCAGCTCCGCCTCCCAGCCGTGCGGAGTTTTTGCCCGGTTGGGTAAATATGGCGCACGGGTGTTTAAGTAATTTTTTGGACGGGAACACCTACCTTGCATGTCATTAACGCAAGACGGTTTCACACATCCAGAAAATGACGCACACTGGGATATTTTGACGTTAGCGGGGTCTAGCGTCAAAATATAAATATGGTCTTAGTTTTGCACCAAATTTGCGTAACAAATGATGCAAATCCGGCGCAAGAAGAGTATAAATATGGGCCTTAGTATCCTTCCTCATCCTCCCAATAATATGAATCATAGTGGTAATCATAGTGAGACGAATAATTACACTGTCCATCATACAGGAGCTTTGTGGTATGCTCAATGTCCATCATCTGGATTTTTGTGGCATGATTAATGCTGGTAGGTGACATTATAGCTTTGCCTGTCAGCTTTGTCTTCAGCTCCTGTGGGCATAGTATAATTTTCTTCATCATTCAGTTTTTGTCACTGTGCCCTTAACTACACTTCACTCTAGGCACACCTGTAAGACTTTTTGTTTTCTAACAACTCAGTATCCCAAAGCATGAGTAGAGGCTGCAGGAATACTTTGCTGAAGGAGGTGTTCTCAGAAAGCAGAACCGTGGCAAAGACTTTCTCTGAAATCATGATAATCTTTGATGTCTTCGAAGGCTGTGTTATATATGATGTTTTCTTCAATGGTGTAGTTGATACAGTTCTCAAAGACAATGTCAGCGGAAGGACTGTTGAGGGCTTTTAAAGAGTTAAGCACCAACAGTACACACCAGCTGAAGATCGGCCAGCAAGCCAGTTGGCAGATGTGTTATAAACAGAGCACATATACTTTTTTTCAGCAATGGAGTCTTTGATTGTGGGAGTGCCAATGAGCATCTTTATGCACATGCCATCAAATTAGAGAGTCTTAAATATGCAGTCAAGGAACGTCCTGTAGATCATGTTTTTGTCAATGATTAAGGTATAGTCTAGACCATCAACTCAAATTTACCTGCAAATTTCTCAGGCACACAAACTGTATCAGCAGGTTGTCTTCGACCTTTAGCAGTGTTCTTCTCCTTTTTTCTGCACCTTCTAAGGAGAGACTTTGAAAGTAGATATAATCTTCCCAGCTTAACTAGTTTGGTTTACTAATTTATGCCCAAGTGCTCTGTTTTTGTAACATTTTCAGCACTCAGAAAGTAATCCAATCATATTAAATTCAGGATGTGGTACCCTTTGAATTGGATCTGTGAACCTAAAGGAGGGGGAAACCTTTCCTGTCCTTTAAGGTTGTTTTATTCAAGCTCTCTGCAAATGTAAGCAGTAAATGCAGTCTTTGTAATTGTACACGAGGCCTGAACGTGAGTTTTATATATAAAATGTGACTTATTATGTATATCTTATCTACACTCATGAGACAGCTCACTGGATCAAAAACCTGCCACAGGATTAACAAAGTATCTACAGGATAGAAAAATATATCTTGTCACTTATGTGAAGATAGTTAAGCAGAACATCCTTCTAAAAACAACAGGAGGTAGAAATTCTGAGCTACTGAGACCTATGCAGGAGTGGTGTTAATTGTGCTATGACCTAATTGAATTTTGAGTCTTTTCTCGTGAAGTGATTGTGCTTCAAAATGACAATGTTTTCACTCTTTCAGACTATGTTTCGGCTTACACTATTATCTTAAAGTTACAAGGTGACTTCCGGATTTATGGCGGAGAATGATTCAAGATTGCGAACCTATGAAAGATTTAGGCCTATATTTATACTTTTTGACGCAAAACTGTGCCAGCGCAGTTTTGCGTCAAAAATATTACCGCCGGCTAACGCCATTTGGTGCGCCATGCGGGCGTCATATTTAAACTTTGACGCACGTCGGCACAAACAACAGGTGGGAGTCATTATTTTTGACGTACACAGCGGCGTCAAGTCGTAAAGGAAAACGACGTTAACGTGGCGGAAATGACTGTGGGTCGATTTACGACACCGCAAACTGGATATGCGACAGAGGAGAGCCAAAATGGATCCCAGATGCCACTACAGACCCCAGGAAGATGACAGCAGACCAGGAACTAGCCAGGAGGACCCACACAAGAACCAGGACACATTTAAGAAGAAAAGAAAGTGTCGCTTTAGTGCAGAGGAGCAGGAAATTCTGGTTAAAGAGGTGACAGAACACCAGCACCAACTGTTTGTCACATCAAAGTTGCCAATCAGTAGGAGAGAGGCCATATGGCAACAAATTGTCGACAAGATTAACAGTGTGGCTGAAGTACGCAGAACAGTCATTGAAACGCTGGCATGACTGCAAGCGCAGGACAAAGGAAAAGATGGCCAGGAACAGGAAGGCAGCACTGCAGACTGGAGGTGGGAGTCCAGCACACCAGGAGGCCCTGGACCACATGGAGGAGATGGTCGCAGCCATCATCCCTGAGGAGATCGTCACAGGGATTCAAGGACAGGACAGTGCAGACTACCAGGAAACAACACACATGCAGGGTAAGTCGCATGGGGAATTAAAATGCACTAATGTCAACTGCAACCGGGGGGGGGGAATACCTACTACACATTGCATGTAAGTCATCATATACATGGAGTGGCATGGGGGCATGTCCTCCACAGACCGGAGCTGGGGCACACCATTACACGACACCAACAACAGTCCCATGGGGGCATGCTGTCATGCCAACGATGGAGCAAAGGGAAAGCCACGACAGGAGGGAAGGCAACTATGTCAAACTGACATTCTGGCACACGTCAGCCAACATACCCCCTACATTAACTAGGGCCCTATTAGCAATCCTCTAGCCATACCGACAACTGCAATGTAACTGCGACAACAGTTGCCACTACCACCTCTACTCTGTGTACAGCTCAAGTAGCCAATGGCAGTAACCTCCCCATGGATCATACACACCTAAATTAGGGGGTGAGGATGACACTTTTTTCATGAACTCCATATAATGTGTCCATTGATGTGACTCATGCATCAGCAAAAAAAAGTCTGTACCATTTGGTCTCTCCGCCGTGTCCCAGTAATTGTATGCCATTATGGAATTGGTGCTCTTCTCCCTCATCATTCTCCTTCAGGCCTTCATGGTACCTTCAAGTATGCTCTTACATACAATGGGGGGAGTAGAGCAATTACCCCCTGGACATGTAGAGACAGTGAAAGCATGACTTAAGGCCTCCAAAATTCAACTCAGCTATTGGCCAGGTCCTGCTGAGTGCATGGTTGTAGCTCTGCTGTACATCCGTCTGGGGCTGTGAATATGGGGACTTGACCCATGGCTGCAAAACATATCCTTGGTCAGCTGAAAAGACAGGAGAGGAACAATCAGTCAATGGTCATGATAGTTGATGGATCCACATTCAAGTAGATTTTGCTATGTGTCCTGAATGACTCAGACAAGTTTGCACCAGTATGGGGCGTGTACTGACTTTGTTTGGCATACATGCGCTTTCATTTTTGGTATTACTGACACTGTACTACAAATACAAGTATACTGTCCTGTGTGATACACTTACTATTTGTAATACTTGTGAGTGTCAATGCCATGAACGTGGTGAATCTTTCCTGGTATGGAGAGATAATTAGCCATTGAGGAAACACTTCTCTCACACCTCTCTATTATGTTGGTTTAGGACTAATATTGTCATTTCTGACCTACAACATGTCTGATTTTTTAAAATTTAGCCGGTGCAGATGATGTTGTCCTATTCATTCACACATATTTGGATGCAAAAGTAATAGTAGCTGTTGTTCAGTAGCCACTGCCATATATAGATTAGCGAGTGCATGTCAATGGGTACATCATTGTCTACACATGCCAGTGCACTGTGTCCACTATGTTGACAGAACACAAGAGGAAAGATCTGCAAAGTGTACTGATAAACTATCAACACTGCACTGCCTCACTGAATGAGGGCAGTGTAGGACATATTTTTCAACATAATGCAGCATCCTGAGTTTTCAGGCTACACTGGCAGACAATGAGCAGCATAACACCAAGACAGGCACATTAGCAAAATGGTGAATGTGTTGCTACCTTTCCTATGAGATGTACATAAGTTTGTACCTTGTGCACAGTCTGAACCCTTGGGGGAGTAGGTCAATGTGCCACAAAATGAACCACACATAGGATTGCAAGTGTGTATATGATGACTAATGTAAATTTCCATGGTAAACATGACCTGGAGGAGGCCAATTACTTGTATTATATCTTATTTTCACAGGTATTGGATACATGGCATGCCTCATGCCAAATGGAGCTATCTGTGGACACACGGAAAAAAGAAATGGAGGCCCTTCCTTCAGCACAGTGTTACAACATGATATTTTACATCGTTTTGCATTGCTGAAGATCTTTCCACCTTTTTGAGACACACACAGGGCTTAATTTATTAGTTTTTGCCACAGGGCAGCATAGGAAGTCACTTAGATGCCCTGCCCTTCGCCAAAAGCAAAGGGCAGAAATGCTCCGTATTAATTAAATAAATCCCATTCATGTTCCTTCTGCATGCTGCGGATCACAAATTGGTGCCTAGCGCCAACACAGAAGACCTTGTACCATGTTGAACGAATGTCTATATTGTTGACACAATTGTTTTTATGCAGTAAGGAACACCCTACTGCACAAAAACAATCAATGGAGGCGTTTTCCTCTTTCTATGTCTGCTGCAGAATGCTGCACACATAGAAAGAGGAGAAAATGAGGAGAAATAAAGTTATTTCTCCTCATTACTCCTCCCCTGGGGAAGCTCACAGTTTTGACACATTCCCAAGTTTACAAATCCTTGTAAATCTAAGGATTGTGTCAAAACCCATTGGTTTTGCGTAGGGAAAACTCACCATAAGGCCCATGGAAAACATCCTTGACATAGAGCTAGGCCGCAGTGTTTTGCGTTGCCTTGCATTACTCCATTAATATAAGGCCATGCAAAGGCATGCAGTGTGACTTTGCATTGCCTCTAAGATATAATTGACAGGCCTGCGCCACCAGAGTGTCATGAAAATTGATGCTCCAGCAGAGCTGGCCTCTTGTAAATGAGGCCCACAGTGGCTTAGCAGGTCTTAACATCTTGGTCTGCAGAGGGATATTGGTGCACCTCTGGGATGTTGTCTGCAAAATTGTGCAATCTGGTGCAGGAGCTGAACAATGGACTCCCTCCTGAACCTGTAATAGGTGATGACCTCCTCCTCCCTGGGGTCAATGAGGGTAGACCTTTGAAGGTATGTCTGCTCCCTTCTACTGCACTGGCTCGGTGGTGGTGAGGTTGGTGGGGGTCATCATCGTATCCTTCCTGCTCTGAGCTGAAATATTAGTAGTTCCATGGCGTAGTTGAGCTTGCCAAAGTTCTTTGGGTATGCTCTGCTTATGTACCAGTGCCAATGAACCATTTTTACGCCTGGGTTGCCAGTGCACAGACATTTTGATGCATGTTGGACTCTGTGCATCATTTGCCAACGATACATCACTTTCCCATAAACTTGTCGATATTTATGCATCTGTTCTGCACTGGATTTAATGGGGGAATGCCTACCTTGCTTATGTTTAACCTGATGCAGCCGGTTGTAGTGCAGGAAAAAAATGGGACTGTGAAAAGTGTGGCATTATGCCTAATGCAGCACTTTGTAAATATGGAGCACAGAATGCATCGCGGCTGTGTCAAAAAAGGGATGCAGCAGTGGTGCAAGCTCCTTGTAAATATGTCCCTTGGTGATTACTGACAGAAGGAGAGGAGCTCCATGCTTTGTGACTTCACTCGTTGCTGCAACGTAGGGAATTTAAATTGTATTTCCTTTACTGTGGTCACATTTAGTGGAGCTCACTGGCAGGAAGCCTTGGGATTTGTTTTATTCCCACTCTCCAATATGTGGTAGGGACAAATCTCCCCTCTACCCCTAGGTTTTTATGATCATGATAAAAATGTATCTGATGATCTTTCTTGATGGGGCTCTAAAAGAAACCCGTATCCTGGCTGGTGACAGGAGATTTAAATCATGTCAGTGTTCTCTGCCACTGAGTCATCAGGTGAAGGACAGAATGGCCAATCACTGTCACAACAAAGTCATCCCTTTCAGCACCCACTGCGTTTGAAACATTGTCTGGGTCAATGAGAATACAGTAAGTTGAGGGAAATGCAGGCACGCTCAGGCATGCTACTTGACTCAAACATTATCAGATGGCTCTTCAACAATAGTCTCTGCCGGAAACATTTTAGGTTAATACTCTGTACAAGTGTGTAGTTTCCACTTTCCACAAGACCCTGAACAATTACAAGAATAGTAAGACCCCCATATATTTTATGTTTTTATAACCACAGACAATAAACAATACATTTCTGAGCAAGATTCTGGACTAACAGAAGAACAAATCATGGTTTGCTGTGTTCACGAGTGACTTACATGCTTAAATGCAGATTAACATAATAGCATATGCTGTTGTCCCTGTAAAAAAATATATGCTGTTTTGTTTTTATATTTTTATTTCTACTGGGTCAGGGATACTAGATCAAGTAGATTCCCTGATGTGGAGGATACTTACTAGCAGTCTTGAACCCACATTCTTCATCGTTAGACTTGCTTGACTCTGGTGGAATGGCAAGCACGGGACCTATGTCTGGGAATACCTGTCCCACTTAGGGCAACAAATGCACGAAGAAAAGATGATGGACAAAATGCTGAACAATGTCAAACATTCATCGCAGTCAGAGATCTGGGTTTGAATCCATCCTTTTTTTGCTCACCACACCATTCCAGTTTTCACCCAGTCATATGCAAAACAGTCTTGCCCCTGCTTCTCATGAGAACTGTCCCCCCAGACCAGAAACAAGCACCTTGAGACTGGTTTCGGGGTATCACTCTTCATCGCCAGACTAGCTTGACTCTGGTGGAATGGCAAGCACTGGATCCACATATGGGCATACCCATCCCATTTAGGGGAACAAATGCAAAATGAAAAGATAATGGATGAAATGCTGACAAATGTCAAACATTCGCCCCCTGTCAGAGATCTGGCCTGAATCCATTGTTTTTTTCCCTCAACATGCCATTCCAGTTTGGCCTCAGCCATAGGCAAATCAGTCTTGACTCAGCTCTTCAATGGAACAGTCCAGCCCGTACTGCAAGGCCAGGTCCCCCCAGACCGAAACAAGCATCCTTGGACCGGCTTCGGGGTATCAAACCTCATCAGCCAGGCTAGCTTGACTCTTGGCCTTTTTCGGCAGCAAGCCTTGAAATATGTAGAGCAAAGACCAGGACCAAAGAACGACTAATGTTCGATTGGCCTAGTCCAGTTTTTAATTGTGCGATAGATTACCAATCCAAAATAAAGGTGAACTTTCTTGGCAATTAATAGTGAATTTTATTCCTCTTTTCACTTCACTCACTACCCACTAACTTCACTAACTCACTATCACTCAACAAGGGCAGGAGAAAAATCTTCACCAAAAAGCCTCACTGGGCCTTGCACCTCCTGACTAGCATAGAGAAGGACCCAATGATGAAGCGTGACACCTAAGTGGGAGATGGCCTTTGCATCTTGGGTGATCACTGCAGCATAAATACAAGCAGAAGCTTTGGTTCTTATGTCTAAACCCCAAAGGTAGGTTAGGGATCTCTTTGGAACATCACTTTTCTTATTTATGATATAGTCAAGGGAGGGCATGTGACAGCCTGGCATCAGCCTCCCTTTCCCTCCTTTTGATGACTGGTAACATTGTCCTGCCCCTGGTCTTTTTCTTGTTCATCATTCAGAGTATCTCCTTCATTCAAAGAAGCAACCATTTCCATGAAAATCCCCGAAAAACAAGGTGGTGATTGTCCCAGATCAGAAGGATGTTGTGGTTCTGTCAACTGTGGTTGTTGAAGATGTGATTATTGTGGTGGTAACTATGGAGACTAGATAGAAAAATATATCTTGTCACTTATGTGAAGATAGTTAAGCAGAACATCCTTCTAAAAACAACAGAAGGTAGAAATTCTGAGCTACTGAGACCTATGCAGGAGTGGTGTTAATTGTGCTATGACCTAATTGAATTTTGAATCTTTTCTCGTGAAGTGATTGTGCTTCAAAATGACAATGTTTTCACTCTTTCAGACTATGTTTCGGCTTACACTATTATCTTAAAGTTACAAGGTGACTTCCGGATTTATGGCGGAGAATGATTCAAGATTGTGAACCTATGAAAGATTTAGGCCTATATTTATACTTTTTGACGCAAAACTGTGCCAGCGCAGTTTTGCGTCAAAAATATTACCGCCGGCTAACGCCATTTGGTGCGCCATGCGGGCGTCATATTTATACTTTGACGCACGTCGGCACAAACAACAGGTGGGAGTCATTATTTTTGACGTACACCGCGGCGTCAAGTCGTAAAGGAAAACGACGTTAGCGTGGCGGAAATGACTGTGGGTCGATTTACGACACCGCAAACCGGATATGCGACAGAGGAGAGCCAAAATGGATCCCAGATGCCACTACAGACCCCAGGAAGATGACAGCAGACCAGGAACTAGCCAGGAGGACCCACACAAGAACCAGGACACATTTAAGAAGAAAAGAAAGTGTCGCTTTAGTGCAGAGGAGCAGGAAATTCTGGTTAAAGAGGTGACAGAACACCAGCACCAACTGTTTGTCACATCAAAGTTGCCAATCAGTAGGAGAGAGGTCATATGGCAACAAATTGTCGACAAGATTAACAGTGTGGCTGAAGTACGCAGAACAGTCATTGAAACGCTGGCATGACTGCAAGCGCAGGACAAAGGAAAAGATGGCCAGGAACAGGAAGGCAGCACTGCAGACTGGAGGTGGGAGTCCAGCACACCAGGAGGCCCTGGACCACATGGAGGAGATGGTCGCAGCCATCATCCCTGAGGAGATCGTCACAGGGATTCAAGGACAGGACAGTGCAGACTACCAGGAAACAACACACATGCAGGGTAAGTCGCATGGGGAATTAAAATGCACTAATGTCAACTGCAACCGGGGGGGGGGGAATACCTACTACACATGTAAGTCATCATATACATGGAGTGGCATGGGTAAAGGGGCACGGCATGGGGGCATGGCCTCCACAGACAGAAGCTTGGGCACACCATTACACAACACCAACAACAGTCCCATGGGGGCATGCTGTCATGCCAACGATGGAGCAAAGGGAAAGCCACGACAGGAGGGAAGGCCACTACGTCAAACTGACATTCTGGCACACGTCAGCCAACATACGCCCTACATTAACTAGGGCCCTATTAGCAATCCTCTAGCCATACTGACAACTGCAATGTAACTGCGACAACAGTTGCCACTACCACCTTTGCTCTGTGTACAGCTCAAGTAGCCAATGGCAGTAACCTCCCCATGGATCATACACACCTAATTTAGGGGGTGAGGATGACAACTGCAACAATCCCCAGGAACAATACAAAGGCCCCAGTACTCTCAAATGTCAATGCCCATAGTTGTCACAAACATCAGCCAATGTAAACAACAATAGGAGCTACACAGCACTAAGGACACACCCATGCCGCATTTGTCAGGGTCCATCCTGTGCCTGGGTAACAAGGCAACATCCCAAATGCCATACTGCTCAGACAACAGCATTGAGGAGGGGACACATGGAACTGGTCACTGAAATACACCTGCACAGTCAGAGGATGAAATAGGACACTGATACGACTATCAGGGCAATCCAATGTAACACACATTCCCCAACATCAGCAGGACACATTAACAATGTCAACATCCAAATCGGATCATAACATTGCCATGCATAGGATATGCCACATGTCAATGGCATTTAAGTGGATGTGAACGATCAGCGATTGGGGCAGGTCCAGATTGTTAAGTGTGCTGCCAGGGCCATCAGTACACCCACAGCCAGTGAAAGGTCTCACCATGAGAATGGATGTACACGGAGGGTCGAGTAGGAGAAGAAGGTGGTAATTCTCTATTTGGCATAAATCAACACCTAGAGGCGATGAGGCTGACAAGTATGATAACTCAATAACATACATGTGACACACAGGTGGGCCAAAGGCCTGGAAGAATGCCCATCTGAAGGACTGGAGAAATTAACACAAAACAAGATCAAAAGTGAATTCATCAAAAGGCAGGCGCGTCACATCAAAATTGCCATAAAACAGACACACTAATTGTACCCTGTTTCATTGCAGAGGAAGATGGATCTCCTGCCGATATGTCTGTCCCAGATTTCCCTGATGACATGGATGACGAGCCGATAAACATTCCCCAGGAGACCATCCAAAAGGTCCTTGAAACCCTCCAGACCCCACCTTCAGTCACAAGGAGGAGCACAGAACAAGCAGCCCTCGCAGAGGAACCACCCACCACCCCAATTGTAAGACCTGCCAGCTCCAATACAGCTGAGGACTCAGACGACACTGGCACCAGCTTTGAGAGAACTGTAGTTGGAGTACAGCAGGAGCTGGCCAAGGAGGTGCGGTGGGGATGCAAAATATGGCAGCCAGCCTTGAGGGGATGCGTACGTGCATGATGTCATCTGCAGATCAGCCAGCAGCTATCCAAGCCCTAACATTTATCTTGCAGGAACTGCAGAAAACCCAGAAGAAAATCAGCACAGCTGTAATACAGTTGACCCAACACCCACAACAGCAATCCTGTCAACGCGTGCATGAATGCAACATTGAACCCCTCAGAGCCGACCTGGCTGCCTACCATCGTGATGTGGCTGCTATTCTCAAGAACCAGCAGGCCCTCCTTGCTGCAGTACTGCCCTTAAGACCTTCACAGGGAGCAGCGACCGGGATGTCTGACCCCACGTCTTCTAACACTGAGGTGTGTGTTGCCCCTTCACAACCAACAACAACAAGGACAAAGCAGGCAACACACACATCAGAAGAAGAAGACATGGAACAGATCACATTCACAAGGAAAATGACCCGGAAGCACTAGTCCCTGCCATATGGCCAACTATTACCAAGGCCCTGCGCTTTGTAACTTGCTAGTCTTGAAACAACTGTACTCAAGCACTGTTCTGCAAACCACTGTATATCTTGTCACCCAGCCCAGTGATTATCTCTCTCCTACTCATTGGCTAAGTCTGTCCCTCTGCACTGTCTGAAACAGCAACCCCCCCAGCATGACAAAAGCATTTTGGTAAACCCTTGTGTTGGATCACAATGTAAGATGTCACTATAATGGACTCACAATCATGGACAATGTACAGATAGCACTACAGCACTTTTCAATAAATAGCACTTACACAACAAATCTGTCTCTCGGTAATGTGACATATCAACTGTGCAGTAGATAACTGAAATGTGCCTACTGTCCAATTACGTAGCTTGTCAATACAACTGTCCTGATATTATGTAGTCAGAGAAATCTGCACAGTGCCCATGATTGCATCATACTCTGCCCATCCTGAGGGACAAATCTCATGAAGTGAGAAACCATACACCATCATGCTGTGTTGGACAGAAGAATGCTTCCTCAGGGGATAACTAAGTCATCAAATAGTGTTATCAAAATGTTATCACCATGCAAAAATAACACAATAAACATGCCACAATAATCTAAGTAAACACTTCAAAAACTGCACAAAGGAAGGTGTCTGAGTTAACATACAAATAGGTAATCATGCCGAACTGTGTCACAAATGATGTATGAGGGTCATGAAGACAAGAATACAAGATTACCAATGAGAACTCATCCTATAAGGGTGTGCATGATCATCACACTGCAGTCAAACCTAAAACTGTTTCCCCAATATCAAGTCTGGAAGCACTGTTAGTGACTTTGAAAACACACTTATCAACAGAAACACATTGGGATCCATATTAACTCTGATTGGTGGTTGCAACAAAGGGTTGACACTTTGCAAGGTAGCTCTGGGCTAGCTGCCAATCGTACAGCTCAGTTGGGATTTGTTTGTAGCAAAGGACACAGATGTTATAGTACCAAATTGATGTACACTGAATCCAAACCCACGATCTAGTACCATTCAACACATACTATTAAGGGGTAACCAAATATTTATTAAATGCTAACCATAGATGAGGAACTGAAGGAAAAATCTCACCTACCCTAATCTACTCTGACTACTCATTACCCACAACTGTCCCTAACTAACCTAAGCTACACTTACTTGTCACATGTAATGAAACGTTCTAAACATCTACCCCTCACCCCCCTTATGAGACGGGACACATGGAGGACAACACATACTAAACTAAACACATACTATACTATCCTAAACAAATATATATATATTTATTTATTTATTTATTTATTTTATTTATTTTTTTACACACAAGAACCCCAACAAAGCCTCCCATCCACCCACCCACATATGTAATAAGTAAAAAAAGAAACAAGCAGGCCCCCCTACTCCACACCCACTAAAACTAACTAAACTAACAGCCTATACTAACCTAACACTAAGCCCCCTAAGCCCACTAACTATAAGAACAAGGAAAGAGGAGGGAGGGGAGGGAATGATGTCCATCAAATAAAGTGTCTAGAGGTTGGCCCTCCGGAGGGTCCACTTAATATCCTTGACCCACCGTTTAATGTGCCGCATGTCCAGGCTCAGGTGGCTCAACTTGCGCAGCACTTTGTCTATCTTATGTTCCGTTCTGTTGAAGGCTGCAGGATCAACAGATGGAGCAGTGGCAGTCTGGGTACCGGTGGAGGAGGTCTGTGTGGGATGTCCTGCACCGGTGGCAAT
The DNA here is from genome assembly GCF_031143425.1 of Pleurodeles waltl. NCBI lineage: Eukaryota > Metazoa > Chordata > Amphibia > Caudata > Salamandridae > Pleurodeles > Pleurodeles waltl. The sequence goes on from NC_090440.1 coordinate 1,090,513,026, forward strand.
GCTGGGGCCAGGAAGTCCTGCAGATGTTGGACCAACAGTGGCAGCTGTGGGTGGGGCCACCTGGCTCTGATTGGTGGATGTGCTTGTGGTGGCTGTGGTGGGCAAAGTAGGCCCACCATGTGGGAAGGCTTGCCATGCCACGGAGGCCCGATCATGGCGATATCGCCGGGCCATCCTCCGGAACCCCGACTCCACCAGCAGGATGTGCTGGTATCGCATGGCCCGGCGCTGAAAATCACGGACCTGGTCTGGAGTCATGTTAGCAGCTGTGAAGACAAATGCAGATATGCTACATTAGTAACTGCATTGTGTGAAACGGCACAGCAAGTTAATCAGACATTACATCTACTGTACTTGTAACAGCACGTATCACAATACAGAGCATTGAATGTCCCTGAGGAAGTATATGGCAGGCCAGACTACAAAGGTCACATCACACAAAGCACATCCATAACCTACGAGATGGGTAATAACTGGCTTTGACTTGCAATCTGAGTTCTGACAATTATCATCTAAGAATCATGCTGCATATCCTCCGCCAAGAGCTGGGCTACAAATGTCAGTGTACGGAAAGCAAAACTAAAGCCACATGGTCTGCAAGTTGTAACTGGACTTGCCAGTATATACCAAGTGCCAAACCTGAGTGTGTATACTAGTATGCAACCAACCCGTCACTTATTCACATGTATGTGTAACATACTGGTAGCATCAGTACTAGGTACCCCATTCACAAACCCATGGTTTGAGGGGGGGCGGTGGATACACAACTATAATTTGCCAACAACATGTACACTGAGGAGTGTATAGGAAACTCCACACATGTTTGTCTCTACAGACACACCACAGGTAAGGTCTATCTACAATTAGGAGTCAGCAAACCCTAGAGCACTCATAGGGTCAGACATGTCAGGAAATGCAGAACTTAGTACACAACATATACTTCCAGTGAGGCCTGACTTACATCAGACACAGAGTTGCTAGAACACCCATGATCATGAATTGCATGCACACCTAGGCCATTGCACTCAGGTTCCACAGACTTGATGCACTACATGTGGAAGTACATGCTGCTAGGAGGTTCTACCTGCTGTTTCAAAATTACGTAGGTAAATAGGGAAGCAGATGTCTATTGGAAAGCTATTTGCTGTACCAATCATAGAGAATGTGGGTCTGACAGGCTGACTAAATTGGGGCTGACTTCCATTGCGACTCTTGGTGATGCAAGTGTCATACACATGACTATCCCCTGTACTCACAGTGGGCCCTACAGGGATGTCCTACAATCCCTAAATGATACCATTGTATAAGCATTGGCCAACTCAAAACATGTGAGAACTGCATTCCCACGCATGGAACAAGTGAAAAGCTTGCCCAACGCATCACACCTTGCTATGCGTCCAACTCACACGAGTCCATAACCAGCAAACACAAAACATAGCAGACATATCAAAACTTACTGGAGTGGTCGGGGTCCTCAAATGTCGCCCCCTCTCCCACAGTGTAGGGTGCCCCTCCACCTGTGAGGTATGGAAGGAAGAAATGTGCTCAAAATCTGAGCACAGTGCAACAATTTCATAATCATTTACAATGTGTAGGCTTAATAATGAAATGGCAGCCATTCAGACATGATGGTACTGGATCTGATATATCACGGCCAACTTGTACATAGCATGGGTCTCCCGTGACAGTTACAGACATATCTGCACACTTACATTGGCCCTAACTATCATGTGGTTGCAAACATGCCCCATAATTGGTGAGCACTAAGAAATATGAAGTGTAATCGTCTCATCATGTGCATCCAAGAGAGACATCCAAAGCCTGGTTACTTGACGACTGCATTACCAGTCAAACATGCCTTGTGGCCATGACACATTTATTGCACATAGGCCCAATGTACAGAGGGAGGGGCAGGGACTTTTGTAAGCCATCCTGTTGTTACAGAATAGTCAATTGATGTGGCCCAGCTATGGTGATTTACACCAACCATGGAGATATGAAGCCATGTGCATACACTTGGACTGCCATCCATATTTGGATTGTGGCTCAACTAATTCCAACAAACATCTTAAGATGTTAGCTGAGGGCACCTTACACCTTTTCACGATGTTTTCAAATCAAGAACTGACATGTATCCAAAAAGATCAAGGAACACAATAATCCCACACATTCATAGTACTTCTGTGAACACTTTCCTTCCACACTCACCAGACTCACATGAGACATATGTCTGAGCCACTTTGCTATTATCAATTTACGTGAAGGTAGCACTCATTTTCTGCATCATGTAGTGATTCTAAAGTCAGTCTAGCAATTGCGTCAACATAGTTGGCCTAAATGTTGGTACATCTGTACTTCTCTGTCAATAGTACCCCATATAGACATGATTGGCTTCTATTTTGTTAGCTGTTCTGACAAAAAGGCTGCATCAATTTCCTTAATGGAAAAGTAACCTGTAAGTTTGCTGAGCACGTGCTAACTGACAGTTAGCAATTGTGATCCTTGCCATGGTGCATCAATGATCCCCTTATATTTCCCAATCATTACACAAAGTCAGCAAGTTAGCTGGCAGACATTGCACTAATCCCCTGATGTCACTACAGAACATTTAATCGTGCACATTAACATAAGTCATACTCACCAACAGTGCCACCAATCATGATTCCCAGGTGGTCCAAGAGATCCTGCTCCCCGGTGACGAGGTCAGCCCACCGGTGCTTCAGCTGGTGGTCACTCCTCTGGCTGGCATACACACGCTGCAGGTGATGCAGCACCTTTCCCCACCGGATTCTGCGCACCTCTGTTGGATACCCCTGTATCACCCTGCCCCCTGCCTGGATCATGAGCGGCAAGAAATGCGTCACCAGCCAGATGAAGCCCCCCAACTCCTCTCCCCCATCCTGCCAAGACATGGCCTACCAGTAGAAGTGATGATAAGGAATAGGGGTAAAAGAAATAGAAAGGGGAAAAGGGTGAAAGTAGGGGTACAAAGACAGAAAAAAAGTAAACCTAAACACTAAAAGAGCCCAACTATCCCAAAACTAACACTACCCACAACAGACTCCCACAAACAAGAAAAACACAGTACTACAGTATACACAAACAATATTTACTTCACAAAAGGACTTTACAGATAGCACACAAGACAAAAACAGCACAAAATCTCAGGACAACACTCTCTACACAGCCACACAGTCTAGAAGGATCATAGACTGCAAAGTGAAAGTGAAAGTACACCCACTGTACATGATCTGTAAACAGGATATCCTATTACAGCATTTCCTGTATGAAAAGTCCTGCCTTTTTCGCGTTATGCGTCATTTTTTGTTTACCAAAACTGTATTTGCGTCATTTTTTTTTTACGCACAGACGTGAATATTAACCCGCATCCACATAATGACACATAGACTGTACAAATATCTGGATGTGGGCTAAATTTCACTCCTATGCGTCAAAAAATATGATGCAAATACAGTTTTGGTAAACAAAAAATGACGCACACCGCTAGGGACGTCAAAATAACAGTGCATTAACTGGTTTGGAGCATTTTTACTTGTTTTTTGGTTATTTTACATTTTGAACACATCAGAGATTGGCTAATTGAAGACAGTATGGTGTTGATGGTGTATGTTCACATGTGTGACATCATACTGCAGCGGAACATCATCCACTACACCCTTCACAGTATTTTTACAGTTGGCTGATGCAATAGATGGTCATAAGTGTGGCCTACATATATGTGTTGCACAAATTGTGCATGTTTGGCATAAGGAGAGGATAGGAATGTGACGCACATATGTACAATACCTAAATGCCTCTGGCTCAAAGTGTGTGCTTTGACAACTAATGTGTTGGTTGACCAAGTGTGTGTGTATCACATGAAGCATAGTTGTACATATGGTTGTATGAATGTGACGTCCATGTGTCCAATCCTTAGATGCAAGTCAAATTGAAAATTAGCAAGGGCATGTGTTAGTCCTACATGTAACAACACCCGTAAAGTGTACTTCCAAGTTTTAGGGTCACGTAGACACCACATGTGACATAGCATGCACCAGATGGATGGCCGACGCTTGTTCATGTCAATGGTCCATATTTTCTATATCCTATGTCCTACAGTATTGGTAAGAGCTTCCTAGGCACTGGTTGGTGAATCCCACAGTGAGTCATACACATGCATTGAGGAAGTGGGTACCATGTTGTTTGTACAGACAGACAAGGGTGAATCTCAAATGTATGATGACACCACAGTTGAGGCCATAGAAGTGAGCCCCAACTATCAAGTGGCTGTGGTGGACCAGCAAACAAGACAGCACATGTCCACATATTTCCAGTGATCAATTGCACATAGGTGTCTTGTTCATGTGTGTGGTCCAATGATGATCCTGTAGAGTGTTTGGGGAGTAATTTGTCACAGTTCGGTCCAGGACTCATCATGAGTCAGTGGCAGCTATTCCTGTAACAACTGAGTATCCTTGGTTGATCAATATGAGTAAAGTAGATGTGGACATGTGAACCAACATGTGGATGGTCCCACCCTGTCACTAAAGACGTGTAATGAGACAGTCAACAGGGCAACCTTGGTGTGCTGAGTGAGATAATGTCTCAGGTGTCATGTTCCGGCAGGTGTCATTACAACATTTGTACACAGGTTGGCCTCTGCACTTCCCACTGCATCTGGGAACATCATAGCCTCTGTGCTGATTATTCTCGCAGCTATTCACCACACACGGCCCATCAGTATGTTGTGTGCACTGTGATGCTGTGTGTGAACTGTCATGGTCCTGACATTTGTGTATTATTCATGGACATTATCAGAGGTTGCTGGTTGTCCTGAAAGCCCCGTACCCAACCCCTGCCTACGACCCTGGGACACTGTCACACTTTGTCATTCATGCATAAATGCAACCCAGACAAGGGATGGGCCATGAATTTTGCTTTTCCAAGAGGATGTAACTCAAATGGTACAGTTAAAAGTCAGATGATGCTATACAATGTATTTGGGTATGCATGGAAGAAGCCCATGCCAAATGTCCCCTGATGAATGGGAGGTTTGCTAACGCAAGTGTGATACATATGTAGACACAGGGATACTTTAGTGTGACGCACAGACAGTTGCCAGTCAGGCTGACAGAATGCAAGGTGATTCAGGATCCAGTTACTTGACAAGTTAAGTAATCAGTGGTCTGACTGAGACTGTATTGAGGACAAAGTAGACAGTTGACATGTCAAACTGTGTACGTCCTGTGTTTTTGAAGGTGACAAATGACCCCAGTGGCTGTGTTACACGGCTTAATTAGTATCAATGGTTGACAGTGTATTTGACATAATGGCAACTCCTATGCTGTTCCAGGCATCATCGGGGCAGTGACTTTTTGAAATGGGTGGTGTGCATGGAAGTGATCATAGGTGTGGGCTGCATCTGTTTCTCACCAGTCCTGTAGATGAGACTTGCATTCTAAGGGCCAACAGACATTTTCACAAGGGGAAGCAATCTACATGTGCTAACAGGGCTTTGAAACTAGAAGACAGTGTATAAATTGACCTGACGTCCTTGCAGTCAGATGTTCTATGACAATGGCATACCATGGGAAAGGGTGTAGCACACTGGTTTTTCTAATGTTGGTCTGGGTGTGTAGAGGAGGTATTATCAGGGTACACATCTTAGTATTTCCGGGACTTCTTCCGACAGGTGGGTTGTGACCAGGTGCATGGGTGTGTAATGAGTTAGGAAATGGGCTGACATGTACATGGAATGTCATGTTCGAAATGCATGTCATATGTGTGGCACTTGTGCTGTCTATGTTCTGCTTCTATAGAACTCTAGTCACAGATAGTCCTTGCAAATATTGGATGCAGTTGGACTAACTGCTGTCAAGGGTCTGGTCAGGCATTCCTGTTAGTGATGCCAAAGCACATTGACTGCCTCATGTATGAGGCTTGTTTTCCCCTTATTGAGTGATGGTGTCTTAGTTGTGTGCCATATGCTGCGTTGGACCTTGCTTTCAACATGTATGTGTGAAATAGTTGTGGTCCTCTGCTATTGGCCTTCAAAGGAGATATGTACATGATATATTTCATTAAGAGTGTGTGTGTATGTGACCATGTATGTTAGGCATCACATTAGCTCTGGGATGTTCCATGTCCTACTCAGTATCTCAGCAATGCTCCATGAGGCAACACTTTTATTCTGATAAGTAGAGATGAAGGTGTGCAAAAAGGAAAAGCCAGACCATGATATGGTGATTAGAATAGGTGTTTATTTAAATTTGTTAACTAAAGTGGTGAAGGTGATCATATTCAGAAGAAAGTATTTACAATCTGTTGCTGTCTGCGTATACCAGCAGCTGTGTTCTGTAGTTCCCCCTCCTGTTGCAGGCCAGCATCCTCCTCTTCCTCCTCTTCAGGCATGTGTGGCTCTGGTTCCAGGAGGGGAATGTTTCTTTTGATACAAATGTTGAGCAATATTGCACATGTGAGGATGATCCTACAGACCATCTCGGGGGAATATAGGAGGCTACCACCCGTGATGTCGAGGCAGCGGAACCTTGACTTGAGGATGCCAAAGGTCCGCTCCACAATGCTGCGTGTCCTCCCATGGGCGTCGTTGTATGCACGCTCTGCAGCTGTACTTGGGTTGCCAAATGGTGTCATAATCCATGGCTGGATGCCATACCCCCGATCAGCTGCAAGAGAAAATGAATGGGATCTTGTTGATGTAGCTGGCACTATTGAAAAGACCTTTCATGGCAGTAGTTGTCTTTTGTTGACTGTGACTCTTTTGTGTACTAATGTAGCATCCTATGCTTGTAGGATGTACCATCTGCATTGTGTTGTTTCCTTGGCTGAACGAGTGTTTGTCTGCTAACCGTTTGTCAGCAGTATGTTTTGGGATTTGCAGTATAGTGTGCCCTCTCTAGCATTGTGACTTGTGCTACAGGTGTCCGTGTGTCTTTACTGGGGGTGAGATGATAGTTCCATGCACAGTTAAAATTGAAAGTGTTGTTAACACGTTCATATCAAAGTACCCTGGACATCCCATACCTTGAAAATTATGCAATGGATTAATGTAAACATAATTGAGACGCTTACAATTTGCAAGGAGACATTTAGGCAACCACACTCATTGACGTCTTAACATTAGGCTTTACAGTAATTTCCGATGTGTGACAGGTTCAATGGTGACTTAAGAAACATGGCTAGTGATGTCACGACCTCAGTGTGTTCCTGTTGACATGTTGCTGTTGTGGTGTATGTGTTGTGTGTCCTGGAGGGTTGCTATGCAGTGTGTATATAAGTAGGTTTTTGTACTTACCAACAAGTAGTCCATTGCCGTACCGTCCATCCTGGAAGTGTTCATTGATGGTGCAGTGACGGAAGATGTATGAGTCATGCACACTCCCAGGATATTTAGCCACGATGTTGGTGATCAATCCCTGGTGATCGACTATGGCCTGCACATTGATGGAATATGTGTGCTTCCTGTTGCGGTAGAGGTGTTCAGTTGCAGCAGGTGGCACAAGGCGTACATGTGTGCAGTCGATTGAACCAAGGATGTGTGGGAAGCCACTGATGAGGTAGAACCTCTGTTTTGTTTCCTGCTGCTTCTGCAGTGTGTTAGGGAAGCAGATGTGGAGGGGTGTCAGTCGAATGATGGCATCCAGTACTTTGGGCAAAAAGGCAGAGAATGATGGTTGTGATATTCCGCCAACCAGGGCACCAGTTGTTTGGAAAGAGCCACTTGCCAGCATATGAAGTACGGCAAGCAGCTTGGTTTCTGTTGGGATGGTGCGGGATGTCACCAAAGTGGGGGCCAATTGCTGTTCAATGTTGCGCAGCAGCTGCTGAATGGCCTGTCAGTTCAACTGGTACCTCTGTATGATGTTGTGTTCCCTGAGGCCCTGAAGGGTTGTTCTTGGTCGGAATATCCTCTCCTGCCTTCTGCGCTGCCTTTGGGGTCCCTGCTGGTGGTGTTGTAGCTGCTGTTGTTGGTGCTGGGCTCTGCGTCTGCGTGCACGCTGGATTAGGATCACCTCCATGGCTCCCTGTTGCTGCTCTGCTGCTCTGCTGTTTGTTCTGTGTGTTCTGATTAAATACAGGTGTGTTTGCCCCATTTTAACGCCTGCCCTGACCCAGGCGTTAAATTTTGACACAAATCGGGCTGTCTGTCATTTTCTGGCTCCGCCTCCCGGCCGTGCGTCATTTTTGCCCGAAAGCATAAATACGTCGCACGGCCCTTTAAGCCATTTTTTGGACTGGAACGCCTACCTTGCATATAATTAACGCAAGACGGGTTGCTGCATCCAAAAATTGACACACACGGCGGAATTTTGTCGTCCGCGGGCTCGGGCGTCAAAGTTTAAATACGGGGCAACGTTTGCGCTGATTGTGCGTCAAATATACGGAGTATAAATATGTCCCTAAAATTACTCAAAACTCTTCCCTCGCACAATCCAGGGCAATCTAGATGACAGAGAAAGGGGTCTCTAGGGGGCAACCACACTATCTTCATTGTAGAATGGGTGCACAGTACTGTGGCTGGTGGACGTACTTCCTGGGGATTAAATCTAACTTCCATTTAGTAATTAGTGGTCTCTGACTCAGCATGAAAGTCAGGCAGTTCCAGAGAAACATGACAGTGATGGCAGCTTAAAGAGCATAGGCATGCACCATATGGAATTAACCCAAGAAGAAACAAAGACGTAATATGACATGACACACATGAACTACATGTTAGGGTTTGTGCACAGCAAAGAGCATGTCCCCTCTCACTGCACTAGTGGGTTCTGTAATAGCTCCCTTTTAAACTTACTATTGAAAGCCTTTCTTGTTATCTCACCTTCCCCCCCCTAGGCTTCTGTGTATGTTGTTTAATATGCTGTTTTGTTTACACATTGGGCCTTGCTCTTACCAAGGCTTCTTTAAAACACTCCTCCCTAGGCCATGTGTTAATTCAACTCATTTGTATAATAACTGAAACTCTGCACACCTTTCAAGAACATGTGCAGCATGTGAGGACCACACCCAGCTCTTCAAACCACACCCAGCTCTGCACACCTTTCAAGAACATGTGCAGCATGTGAGGACCACACCCAGCCCTTCAAACCACACCCAGCTCTTCGAACCACACCCAGACCTGTCTATAAAAGGCAGCCCCCGAACCTCACCCAGTGCTTGTGCTCGTCTACCTCCCGCTTACCTGAGACCAGATCCCTCGGCGCTGGCACTCCTGCTCTCTACAGACTTTCATTGGCTTCAATGGGTGCAGCTGCTGGCTCTTCCTTCCTCTGGTTTCCGGTTCCTCCTTGCCTCAGCCTCTCTCCTACAAGCAACCTGCAAAAGGGAAAGAAGACAAGGTTAGACTGATCAGTATCTCTTGCCAGCAACAAGTAAGTGCAAAACTTTTATTACCTGAAAGAACTTTGACAACAATTTCTGGATTCGTGTATAGACAATTTGAAACAAGATACCTTCCACGAACATTGTGATTCAAACTCTTTGTTACAAGAATACTTTATGGAACTTTTAAGAATCGAACAGTGGCAACCATTAACAGCAAGACAAACAGTAAATCAAGGACTTGCACAAATTACATGCTGTATTTTGATGTAAAAGTACAGTATTTGTTTTATAAAAGATTCTGGAAATATGGGAAAAGTGAGTCTGCTATTGGGAGTTTAGGCTTTAGTTATATTAAGATGAATGTTTGATATTGGTAATTCTGATAACGGTATTTGTTTAATGTTTTAGAAGCTTTACAGCAATAGAAAGCACATCCCAGAGCAGTAACACATTCCAAACCTGGAAACTAGAGACCAGGATCCAAGAGGTACTTTTAGAAGAGAATTTCTAATAAAAAAAAGGGATAGTCAGGAACCCATTTAGGAATAGGTTGTACTTATCTGTTCTTTGTTTATGTTTCATTAGGCACCAGTTTCTACAGAAGTCAGAAAGGGCCGCAGATTTGTGCAGCACTTCAACAGTGGAAACGCAAGAACGGTGTTGTCTCTCTTTTTTATTTTATCCACTTCCCCCCTTCCCTTGAGCTTCTGTTCTTAGTGCACTGTTTTAAAAACTAGTGTGCTGGAACAAGCAGTTTCAGGGTGGGGTCGGATTGTCTTCAACCTCCATCAGAACTGAACAAGGACTCAGGTGAGCTGGGCTTTGACAGAAGCACAAGACTTAAAAAAATATATATATTTCAGTTCTGGTGGACGATGAATACCGGGGAAGTAATAGAGGGCACTGACGTCACGGATATGGCGCAGGCCCTAAATGAGGACTTGGCTCATAATGAATCAGTGTCTGGCATCTTGCAACATAAGCAAGAGGAAATAGAGAGATTAAAGATGGAGAATACCTCTTTAGAACAAGATTTAAGCAGGTATAAATTTAGGGGATCTCAGTGGAACACAGCTTTTACGCCTTTGTTGAAAACCTCCTCAGAGACAGGGGCGCCATCAGAACATACAACTTTGCCTCCCCCAGTTGAGCTTACTGTTAATGTTCCTAATGCTGTGCCCTTAGCAGCACCTGAACGTTTTCATGGAGATAGTAACAAATTCCATGTTTTTATCAATCAATGTCAATTACAATTCGTTTGTAAGCCACAACAATTCCCTACTGATGCTACGAAAGTGGCATTCGTCTTGTCTTATTTGGGTGGCACAGCAGACAATTGGTCAATTCCTTTCGTGGAGAGAGATGATCCCATCCTCCATAATTGGAATCAATTTAAACGTACCATGACCAGCCTTTTTGCAAAACACACTTTCATGCAGGCAAGTGATAATGAGCTTTTAAATCTTAAACAAGGTAACAAGGATTTATTGACCTATCTCACTAGTTTTAATCGTTTACTCACCGAGACACAGTGGCCAGAAGAAAAGCGTGTCTCCCTTTTTTATAAAGGTTTGAGAGACGAGTTAAAAGACGCGCTGGCTCATATCGTTGATTTGCCAAAAGACTATCCGGACTTTGTAGATTTAATTGTGAAATTAGAACATAGACTAGGAGAAAGAAAGGGAGATAAATACAAACTGGAATCACGGTTAACTTTTATTAGACACGAGAAGAAAGACTCAGATAATAAACTCCCTGAACCTGAGCCTATGCAAATAGGGACACTCAGAGGTCCACTCACATCAGAGGAAAAAGAAAGAAGGAGAAAACTTCAATTATGTTTATATTGTGGCAGGGCAGGTCACTTTGCCAGAGAATGTCCAGTAAAGCCTAAAGCTCCACGAAAGGGTGCTGTTTCCTCCACCTCCTCAACTGAATCGGGAAACGATTAAGCTCGACAAGGGGAGAGGTTACTTGTTCGAGAAAACATCTTAATCAAACCTCTAATGCTGCAGCCTTCATGGTACCGCACATACCTAGACATTTCATAATTCAGGTAGTTTTAATTGTTACTACCCAAGTGAGGCATTCTCTCCCTGTCCTACTGGACTCAGGCGCGACAGGAAGTTTTGTGGATAATAAGTTAGCTGAAAATTTAGGACTTCCTATGTGCCTAAAGCCTTGTCCAGAAGCAGTATGTGCAGTGGATGGGTCAGAATTGACCTCTGGATTAATCACAAAACAAACAAGTCCACTTGTTATGGTCTGTCAGAACGGGCACACAGAGGTGATTAGCTTTGATCTGATAGATACTCCTAATTTTGGTTTGATTCTCGGGGTACCCTGGTTAACAACTAATAACCCAAAAATTGATTGGGTGAATAGAACTGTTACTTTGGATTCCTCTTTCTGTAGAACCAATTGCTATCAAGAAGCAGGTACAGAACAGAGCACAGTATTACACTGTGCTAGTCTTACACAAGATGAACCAAGTCTCCCTCCTGAATATTCTGACTTTAAAGACGTCTTTGATCCAGTAAAGGCTAGTGTGCTGCCCCCACATCGGTCTTATGACTGTCGTATAGATCTTATCCCAGGGGCCCCTTTACCTAATAACAGAGTATATGCTTTGACTGACGAAGAAACCAAATACTTAAGAACCTACCTAGATGACCTACTACAGTCTGGGTTCATCCGTCATTCCACATCTCCGGTGTCATCTCCACTCTTTTTTATCCCGAAGCCGGATAAATCCCTGCGCGCGTGTATCGATTATAGAGGACTAAATAAGGCTACAATAAAGAATAAATATCCTCTTCCTCTAATACCTGTGTTGTTGGATCAGTTAAGACATTCTACTGTATACACTAAACTAGATCTGCAGGGAGCTTACCACCTGGTCCGAGTAAAAGAGGGGGATGAGTGGAAGACAGCTTTCAAGACAAAGTTTGGTTTATTTGAGTACACAGTAATGCCTTTTGGGTTATGTAATGCCCCTGCGGCCTTTCAGTTCTTTATAAATGAGGTCCTACACAAATTCCTGGACGTTTGTGTCATAGTATACATAGACGACATCCTCATTTACTCTAAGAACTCAGAAGAACATACCCAACATGTTCGTGCAGTATTATCAAAGTTAAAAGAAAATCATCTTTTTGCTAAGTTAGAAAAGTGTACTTTTAATGTCAGCAAGGTGGACTTTTTAGGATACTGCCTGTCACCTCAAGGAATAACTATGGATGTAAAGAAAATCAGTGCTATTGCTGATTGGCCAGAACCATCCTCTGTAAAAGATATTCAGAAATTTCTGGGTTTCGCCAATTTTTATAGGAGGTTTATTGCACATTTTGCAGACATTGCGGCCCCAATAACTACCTTGTTGCGGAAAGGGCAACGATTTCTTTGGACTGATGAGGCGGCACACGCCTTTCAACTCCTAAAACAAAAATTCACTTCAGCCCCAATTCTGAAACATCCTGATCCTGACTTGCCCTTTTTTGTTGAAGCGGATGCTTCACAAGTAGCTTTAGGAGGAGTTCTCTCTCAACGAGATGCAGTAGATGGCCAGTTACATCCTATAGCCTTCTATTCCAAAAAGTTATTACCAGCTGAACAAAATTACACTGTGGCTGAAAGGGAACTAGTAGCTATCAAAGTAGCCTTTTCAGAATGGAGGCACCATTTAATGGGAGCCAAGTACCCAGTTACAATCTTTTCTGACCATAGGAATCTACAGTTTTTTGGATCACTTAAAGCACTAACACCACATCAGATGCGCTGGTTAATTTTTTTTAGCACATTTGACTTTGTAATAACCTATAGACCAGGTGCACAACAAATTCAATCTGATGTGTTATCTAGATACGGACATACCTCAGACATGAAACAAGATAAAATAGGAGAACCCATTATTCCTCCCCAAAAGGTTTTGGCACCAGTACAACAGAAGGATTTCATCACAGATCTATATAATGCACACATGCAAATAGCACCTCAGGATTGGTTAAAGGATTCCCATAACACAATACAACGAGGTTTATTGTATCAAGACAACATGCTGTTAGTGCCCACCTCTGAACTACAAACACAGGTGATAATGTGGCATCACGCCTCACCGTTGGCAGGTCATCCTGGTTGGGTAAAAACCCTGGAAAATGTGCAAAAACACTTTTGGTGGGACACTATAAGAAAGGACATTAAGCAATTTGTCACTACCTGTCCAATTTGTGCAAGACATAAATCTTCTCATAAGGCCCCTGACGGCTTGTTAATACCAATGCAAACACCCAAACAACCTTGGCACACTGTGAGCGTAGACTTTATTGTAGGTTTACCACCTGTAAAATCTTTCACAACAGTGTTGGTTATAGTGGATTTTTTATCTAAAATGGCACATTTTTTACCATTACGGAAATTACCCACGGCGGCAGAATTTGCTGATATTTTTAGAAGGGAAATTGTGCGTTTACATGGTTTGCCAAGCAAAGTGGTGTCAGACCGAGGGAGCCAGTTCAACTCTAGATTTTGGAAAAAATTATGTGAAAAACTGAAAATAGATGTGGCATTATCCACTGCTTTCCACCCAGAGACAGATGGACAGACTGAACGACTGAACCAAACCTTACTTCAAACGCTACGTTGTTTATTGGCTGATTATTCTAGTGAATGGTTGGAAGCTCTCCCTGTAGCGGAGTTTGTTTATAATAATACTGAGCATTCAGCTCTACTTTGCTCACCATTCTATTTCTTGCAGGGGTATCATCCAAGAGCTATACCCATTTTGTTAGAAGATTCCCTGTTACCTACAGTAACGGATAGACTAACAAGGTTAGGTGACATACAAGACAAAGCCAGGAAACATTTATTAAAGTACAAGGAAAGCATGAAAAGGCAAGCAGACAAACACAGATCTGAGGCCCCAATGTATAAAATTGGTGACAAGGTACGGCTCTCCACAAAGAACCTAAACATAGAGGGATCCCGAAAGCTGCAACCACGTTTCATTGGACCCTTTAGTATAACTGCCATAGTAAACCCGGTAACAGTAAAATTAGATTTACCAAAAGAATATCCAGTACATACTACATTCCATGTGTCCTTGCTTAAGCCGTACAACCCAAAAACCCGACCTGAACCACCACCTCCACCCATACCAATTAAGGGAAATCTAGAATATGAAGTGAAAAGCATAAAAGACTCAAAAAGAATTAGTGGACGTCTGTTTTATTTAGTAGAATGGAAAGGATATGATGAATCTGAGAATTCATGGGAACCAGCATCATATGTACATGCCCCACAGCTGATTAGACGGTTTTATTTAAAAAATCCAGGAAAACCCCGTCCTGTAGGAGGGCCTTTGAGGGGGGCAACTGTTAGGGTTTGTGCACAGCAAAGAGCATGTCCCCTCTCACTGCACTAGTGGGTTCTGTAATAGCTCCCTTTTAAACTTACTATTGAAAGCCTTTCTTGTTATCTCACCTTCCCCCCCCTAGGCTTCTGTGTATGTTGTTTAATATGCTGTTTTGTTTACACATTGGGCCTTGCTCTTACCAAGGCTTCTTTAAAACACTCCTCCCTAGGCCATGTGTTAATTCAACTCATTTGTATAATAACTGAAACTCTGCACACCTTTCAAGAACATGTGCAGCATGTGAGGACCACACCCAGCTCTTCAAACCACACCCAGCTCTGCACACCTTTCAAGAACATGTGCAGCATGTGAGGACCACACCCAGCCCTTCAAACCACACCCAGCTCTTCGAACCACACCCAGACCTGTCTATAAAAGGCAGCCCCCGAACCTCACCCAGTGATTGTGCTCGTCTACCTCCCGCTTACCTGAGACCAGATCCCTCAGCGCTGGCACTCCTGCTCTCTACAGACTTTCATTGGCTTCAATGGGTGCAGCTGCTGGCTCTTCCTTCCTCCGGTTTCCGGTTCCTCCTTGCCTCAGCCTCTCTCCTACAAGCAACCTGCAAAAGGGAAAGAAGACAAGGTTAGACTGATCAGTATCTCTTGCCAGCAACAAGTAAGTGCAAAACTTTTATTACCTGAAAGAACTTTGACAACAATTTCTGGATTCGTGTACAGGGAGTGCAGAATTATTAGGCAAGTTGTATTTTTGAGGATTAATTTTATTATTGAACAACAACCATGTTCTCAATGAACCCAAAAAACTCATTAATATCAAAGCTGAATATTTTTGGAAGTAGTTTTTAGTTTGTTTTTAGTTTTAGCTATGTTAGGGGGATATCTGTGTGTGCAGGTGACTATTACTGTGCATAATTATTAGGCAACTTAACAAAAAACAAATATATACCCATTTCAATTATTTATTATTACCAGTGAAACCAATATAACATCTCAACATTCACAAATATACATTTCTGACATTCAAAAACAAAACAAAAACAAATCAGTGACCAATATGGCCACCTTTCTTTGCAAGGACACTCAAAAGCCTGCCATCCATGGATTCTGTCAGTGTTTTGATATGTTCACCATCAACATTGCGTGCAGCAGCAACCACAGCCTCCCAGACACTGTTCAGAGAGGTGTACTGTTTTCCCTCCTTGTAAATCTCACATTTGATGATGGACCACAGGTTCTCAATGGGGTACAGATCAGGTGAACAAGGAGGCCATGTCATTAGATTTCCTTCTTTTATACCCTTTCCTGCCAGCCACGCTGTGGAGTACTTGGACGCGTGTGATGGAGCATTGTCCTGCATGAAAATCATGTTTTTCTTGAAGGATGCAGACTTCTTCCTGTACCACTGCTTGAAGAAGGTGTCTTCCAGGAACTGGCAGTAGGACTGGGAGTTGAGCTTGACTCCATCCTCAACCCGAAAAGGCCCCACAAGCTCATCTTTGATGATACCAGCCCAAACCAGTACTCCACCTCCACCTTGCTGGTGTCTGAGTCGGACTGGAGCTCTCTGCCCTTTACCAATCCAGCCACGGGCCCATCCATCTGGCCCATCAAGACTCACTCTCATTTCATCAGTCCATAAAACCTTAGAAAAATCAGTCTTGAGATATTTATTGGCCCAGTCTTGACGTTTCAGCTTGTGTGTCTTGTTCAGTGGTGGTCGTCTTTCAGCCTTTCTTACCTTGGCCATGTCTCTGAGTATTGCACACCTTGTGCTTTTGGGCACTCCAGTGATGTTGCAGCTCTGAAATATGGCCAAACTGGTGGCAAGTGGCATCGTGGCAGCTGCACGCTTGACTTTTCTCAGTTCATGGGCAGTTATTTTGCGCCTTGGTTTTTCCACACGCTTCTTGCGGCCCTGTTGACTATTTTGAATGAAACGCTTGATTTTACGATGATCACGCTTCAGAAGCTTTGCAATTTTAAGAGTGCTGCATCCCTCTGCAAGATATCTCACTATTTTTGACTTTTCTGAGCCTGTCAAGTCCTTCTTTTGACCCATTTTGCCAAAGGAAAGGAAGTTGCCTTATAATTATGCACACCTGATATAGGGTGTTGATGTCATTAGACCACACCCCTTCTCATTACAGAGATGCACATCACCTAATATGCTTAATTGGTAGTAGGCTTTCGAGCCTATACAGCTTGGAGTAAGACAACATGCATAAAGAGGATGATGTGGTCAAAATACTCATTTGCCTAATAATTCTGCACTCCCTGTATAGACAATTTGAAACAAGATACCTTCCACGAACATTGTGATTCAAACTCTTTGTTACAAGAATACTTTATGGAACTTTTAAGAATCGAACAGTGGCAACCATTAACAGCAAGACAAACAGTAAATCAAGGACTTGCACAAATTACATGCTGTATTTTGATGTAAAAGTACAGTATTTGTTTTATAAAAGATTCTGGAAATATGGGAAAAGTGAGTCTGCTATTGGGAGTTTAGGCTTTAGTTATATTAAGATGAATGTTTGATATTGGTAATTCTGATAACGGTATTTGTTTAATGTTTTAGAAGCTTTACAGCAATAGAAAGCACATCCCAGAGCAGTAACACATTCCAAACCTGGAAACTAGAGACCAGGATCCAAGAGGTACTTTTAGAAGAGAATTTCTAATAAAAAAAAGGGATAGTCAGGAACCCATTTAGGAATAGGTTGTACTTATCTGTTCTTTGTTTATGTTTCATTAGGCACCAGTTTCTACAGAAGTCAGAAAGGGCCGCAGATTTGTGCAGCACTTCAACAGTGGAAACGCAAGAACGGTGTTGTCTCTCTTTTTTATTTTATCCACTTCCCCCCTTCCCTTGAGCTTCTGTTCTTAGTGCACTGTTTTAAAAACTAGTGTGCTGGAACAAGCAGTTCCAGGGTGGGGTCGGATTGTCTTCAACCTCCATCAGAACTGAACAAGGACTCAGGTGAGCTGGGCTTTGACACTACATCCAGAGATCTGTTGCTAGATAAGCAATCCAAGCTGAAGGAAGTATAGAGGTATAAACAGACAAAAGGTTAGCCCTTTCACTAGGACTCAAAGCTACACTAGACTTCACTGTAAATATTTGCTGAGTGTGGCTGAGCAGTTTTTGCAGAAAAAAGTTAACTGCAAAGGCTGCCATTTATGACATATTCCTTTGTATCCACTATGAGGGCAAAATGCTCTGCATTTAAACAGCCATAGAAAGTTTATGAAACCACCATTATGGGACGGGCATACTCAGAAATGGAGAATGGAAAAGAGCAAGGACAAAAAAGCATTATATGATTTACTTTTAGATGAAAAATAATCAATGACATGAGTGGCATATCGATGTAGAATTGTGTTTTAGGTTTAGATTTTTGGACACTAATAACATATAATATGTAATTTTACATATTTATATATAATTTTACAGTATGTGAGAGTGTTCCCTGCAATAATTGAATAATGTTAGGACAGAAACACGGACATGGAAGAAAATTTTACTAAATATCTTTTGAATGTCGAACCTCTTCTATATACTGCCAGGGCACAGGGGACTAGCACAGGTTCTGGTAGAGTCCCCGATGTAGGTGCAGCAGTACAGATACAGAGCCCATCTTTAATTGGGGTTGTTACCATAATAGTGAGTGTCCCATCTGAAATTGGAATGACAGCATTACCGAGTCCTAGCAGAGAGACTCCAGTTGTTTCTCAAGTGCAAGTCCATTTCTCTTGTTACTCCAATAGTAGTTGAAGGAACCCCTAAAGAGAGAACTGTTAACGTTGGCCTTTTGAAAAGTGAATTTGGAGAAATGTCACAAGGGACAATTAATTTAAATAGGCTAATGTCATGAAATGTTGATAAAATTAGGTACTTGATCACAGAAGCCGCCAGATGTGCAAATGAAGCACATGATAAATTATAAGAATTAGCCGATGAATGTGAATTTCACATTGGTAGGATGAAGATTGCGAAAAAGCATTATTCAATGGATTTGACTAACAATTAAATAAATGAATTGGGTATGAAGACGTTAAACGCTCACAGTAAAGATTTAATTGAGAAAACAAGGTAACTCCCCAGAGTCTCTTTTGGCCTTTGGCAGACACTGTGGAGGGGTATAAAGGATTCCATTATTCAATTTTGAGCTCATGCAGATTTTTTTTTTTTTAATGAAAATCAGCTCGTAGGGTGTGCTGTCATTGTTAATGTAAAGTGAAAGTAAAACAAGCAGATGGCCTTGTTTTATTTTCACTGCATCAGTGCTTGGGGGACATATCTCGTCTCCCAAGCACTGATTGTTTTGGCAGAGTTATCATTGGAAAGGGGAAACTCTCCCTTTTCCAATGGTATCACTGCCCACTGGATCCCTGCTTGGGGATCGCCACAGAAAAGCAATCCCCAAGCAGGAATCCACCCACTAGACACCAGGGTTTTGAGAGAGCAGCCCCTTAGGCAAGGACTTCAGCTCCCTCTCCCCCCAAAAAAAGAGATGGGCCTTATTTAGACCTTGGCAGATGAGAACACTCTGTCACAAATGTGATTGATTTCCAGTACTGCATATTATGATCCTATTATATCCCATGGAGATCGTAATATGGCAGACAGGGATATTCATCATGTTTGTGGCAGAGTAACCCCTCTGCCAAGATCTAACTCAGTCCCTAAGTCTTTTTGCTCCCTTGGGGTGCAATTGGGGGCAACTACCCCAATCAGCCTCTGGGTAGAGGGGCAGAAAATCCAAGACATCCAAGGGAGAAGTTAAAAAATGAAAGAAACATAATGGTGAGGGATGCCCAGGAGGCTCAATAGTCTTTCTGCCCCCCACAAGGGAGCAAATGGGGTCACGTACCCCCAATCTGTCCCGCTTGTGGGGCAGAAAGATCACTAGACACCATGGAAAAGTTTTTTTAAAAAATGTTGGGGGTCAGAGCTGGCCACAACAACCATAGCCATGCCCCATCCCAAAAAGTCACAGATAAGCTAAGCTTATTGTCCCCCCAAGGGGGTGAATGTGACGCCCAATCGGCCCCCCCAAAAGGGCAGAAAGCCCACCAGACACCAGAATTGCAGTATTTTTGGGGGGGAGGCACCCCCCCTGGGCATGGACCTGTGCACCCCGCCACCCTGGGGCCCAATAGACTTTCTGCCCCCCAGGGGGGTGAAAAAGCATATTCACCTCCAATCATCCACCTAGAGGGCAAAAAGGTCACTACACCCCAGGGGCTTCATTCATCTTCTTTTTTGGGGGATCAGCCCCCTGGGTATAAGCCTGTGTTCCCCAAATCCCAGGGCCCTTTAGACTTTCTGCATCCCTGGAGGGTTTAGAAGGGTACTCATCACCAATTTTCCCCCTTGGGGGGGCTGAAAGCCCAGTAGACACTAGGGACTGCAGTCTTAGTCTTGTAGTATTTTCTTGGGGGGGGAGCCACCCTGAGCATGGGTGCATGTTCCACTCTCACCCATTTGCCCTACAGACTTTCCACCCCACCCTGGGGAATGAATAAGGGATTCACACCCAAGTTTCCCCCTCCAGGGGGGCGGAAAGCCCAGTGAAAGTAGGAACTACTTCTTTGGGGTGGGGGAGTGGCCCCCATGAGCATGAGCCCATGATCTCCCCACCCGAGGGCCCAAAAGACTTTCTGCCCCCCCGCCCCCAAGGGGTGGATAGAGGTTTTCACCAGGGACTGTATTTTGCTAAATATTTATTGGCAGTAGTGGCTTCTTTGGGCATGGGCTTGGGGCTGTGCTTCCTCCCCCACTGCATAATGGGCTCCATAATGCAGCACACATAGAAAGAGGAAAACATGAGGAGAAATAAAGATATTTCACCTCATTACACCTTTCCTGTGGAGGCATAAGATTTTGGTGCGTTCCCGGGTTTGCAAGCCCTTGTAAATCTAGAGATGTGTCAAAATTCATGGGAGTTGTGTGGGAACACCCACTACAACACCCATGGAACGCCTGCCCATGGCAGAGTAAAGCAATGCAGCAATTTGCACTAAATTGCCTTACTCCAGATATTTGCAGCCACTCAAAACCATGAAAAGTGGCTTTGCGTGACTTCAAAAATCTGACTTAGAGATTTGCCTCATGCATGTACCACGTTGCGTGGTGCAAACGTGATGTAACACTTTCATAAATATGCCCCCCAGGTTTTTTGCATTTTGGGCAAAAGAAAGGGTGTGGGCATTGCACTCTACCCAAAAGGGATAAACCAGCCTTTCTGCCTTTCCCCCAGGGACAGACTTAGGGTTTGAGACTAGGGACTAATTGGGCCCTGGAGGCAGAATGCTCAATAGACACCAGGGATTTTGAAATGGCAGCAAAACAAAGAAAGGGATAAGGCTGCCTATGCTGGCATCGAGCTATACCCCTGACCCAGTAGGGGCAAATGTATTCCCCTGTGGGCAGATGGGAGGCTTTTCCCAATTGGGGAGGTTGCCCATCTGCCCTTTGAGGGTACAAAGCCCACTAGACTCCAGGGATTTGCATTTGGGACAAATGAAAGGGTTGCAGTCATCACACTTTGATATTCAGCCATACTCCTCAACCATACTACCACCTAAAAAAAAGGACAAACCAGTACTTTGGCATCCCCAGGGGGCAGAGAGGAAGTTTACCCCCTGTTTTCCATCTGGGGGAGGCAGGCAGAAAGCCCAGTGGATGAAAGGACTAGTTTTTATTCAGAACAATGGTGAGTGTGGCTCTGGCCCATCCTGAGATCAGGTCACATCCTCAACCTCAACAGTCTTTCTGCTCCTTTGCAGGTTAAAATACCCCATCCCAATGACTAGCAAAAGGAAATTAGTTTCTTTAGGGTCTCGTTTTTACATATGCGCCAGGAGAGTGGGACTAAATCCCAATATTGTCCCTCTTGTCATGGTAAATGGGTGCACTTTTTGCACTTTGGTAGGCCCCCACCTGGGGAAAACTGCCAGACATTTCAGAAAACTAGACATGGAGGGGAGTTCAGGATGCTATGCCCTACATGGATCAAATGAAATATTTTCTTACCCACACTGCTCTGCATACCTTAAACTCTGCCTAAAATCAGAGATTTTTTCTTGTATTTCTGTGATGTACAGTTCCAAAGTACACAGGGATTCACGAAATTCCTCCTACCCAGAACTACCCATTTGTTCTGATAAAAAACTACCGTTCTTGTATGGGTGGGGGTAGCGTCTACAACATGAAAAGCCCCAATACGTAATGTGGAGACATCAACAATTCCAGTCAAAAAACTAACCTGATTTGGCAATGGGGGTAGCTGTATTAAATGAGCCCAGGCTCGGCCACTAACTAGGGAAACCTACCAAACCCACACATTTCTGAAAAGCAGTCACCAGGGAGAGTCCAGGGTTGTTTGTTTTGCATAGATCCCATAATATTTCCTTACCTACAATGCCCGCAAACCTCAAACTGTGCCTAAATCACAACATTCCCTTGCACTTCTGTGACCTAATCTTCAGGAATCTACAAGGATCCAGACAATTCCTACCACCCAGTGTTTTCTCACTTGTCCCAATAAAAACACTATCTCACTGTGTGGCTGGGCCTTGCCCTGCAACAGGAACAGCTCTAACCAGGGTCATGAGAGTTCCATTGCGGAACTCCCATTGGCCTTGGTTTGATCTGTTCCTATCTCAAGCACAGGGGCCCAGCCACATTAAGTGGGAAAGTGTTTTCATCGGGACAAGAAGGGGAATACTACATGGTAGAAAGTTTGTAAATTGCTTCACATTCCGAAAGTTTCCATCACCAAAAGGTAAGGAAAATGTGTGATTTTTGCAAAAGTTTAAGGTTTGAAAGGCATTGAGGGTAAGAAAACCTTGTGGGGTTCATAAATGTCTGTAATTAGTAGATGTGCATGGTTGGAGTCCCCAATTACCACAGCTACCCCTATCGCTGATCTCGCCATGTAGCTTTTTAGGGCCTTTTGGGCCATGGTCTACGGGCCCACCAATATAAGTGGGATGCAGTTGTTATCAGGAGAGGTGTGTGAACTCTGGGCAGTGCGAAATTTGTGAATCCCGGAACTTTTCTGCACAGATGTGTGAACAGAATGTGTTTTTTAGCAACCGTTTGAGGTATGCACGGGCTTTCAGGGTATGAAAACCTGATGAGAGCCATGCAAGTCACCCCACCCTAGATTCCCCTGGGTGTCCAGTTTTGGAAAGTGTACATGTTTGCTAGGTTTTCCTTGGTGCCAGATAAGCTAGGGCTGTTCACATTGCAAAACAAGCATTGTCAACGCCAACAAGTCCTGCCTATGAGAATTATTGGCTTTGGCAATATTTTGAATCCATTTTGTACAGCAGCACATATGTTTTGCAGTGTGATTAAAACTATTTTTAAAAGCAAAACAGTTTTGTATGGGAATACCTTCAGTCCCAGTCATGCAGCAAAACATCAAAAATAAAATGGCCTATAGACCAGGGTACCAACAGAATCCCTGATTATGCTTAACAATGTTTCTCCTTTGTTTATGGGAGTAATTCACAAAGACCATTCTTAGAAGTGGAGGAAGACTGATTACTTTGAGTAGTATTGGAGGTAGACCAAAGTGGCCCATACATTAAAGGTGAAGTCAAAGGCCACCCTGTTTCATTTTCAATTGCTAAGGGTGCTACCCATTTTACAGTTCGTTCTGTGCAAGTTCTGAACTTATCCCTCCCTGGAACAGAAGTCAAAGATGTAGGGATCCGTAATAAACAATTTGTCGCTCAGATTAAAGCAGATAGCCCAATAAAAATAGAATAAATGGAAAATAAACATCAGTTCATTTTGTTTGATTCTAGTCCAGTGAACTTGTTGGGCAGGGACTTGCTTTGCAGACCTACTTTCGGTCAGGAGCTCGCTCCCCCACGCTCGCATCACCACCTAGCTGTGTCTGTGTCGCCTGTCCCCCGCCCACGCTACTGTTCACATGTTTGAGGCCCTCCTCCACCCGCAGGCACCCGCCTGCGCCTCATCCCTGGTGTCTAGTGGGCTGCAGGTAAGCGTCCTTAGACTTGCGCTTTGTTTTATTGGTATCTCGTAGACTTTGTGACCTGTGATTTTCTGACTTAGTTTTGTGAATGTTTGACCTCGCTTTGTGTCTTTCTGCCTTTTTTGCCTTTTTGCCTTTGTTTTTGTGCCTATTGTATTGTGCCATCCCGCCGCTGCCTCCCTGTGGCCCGTCCCCCTTGCGCCCCCATTTGCTATTTTCCTCCCGCCTCCCAGCTGCTCCTCCCTCCCTCCTCCCTTCTTAATAGCAGTCGCTGCGCATCGCGGGTGAGTGACCTCCGACCTATTTTCAGTCAGGAGCTCGCTCCCCCAGCTCGCAGCACCACCTAGCTGTGCCCATGTTCCCTGTCCCCCGCCCAAGCTACTGTTGGCTTGTTTGAGGCCCTCCTCCACCCGCAGGCACCCGCCTACGCCTCATCCCTGGTGTCTAGTGGGCTGCAGGTAAGCGTCCCTAGACTTGCACTTTGTTTTATTGGTATCTCGTAGACTTTGTGACCTGTGATTTTCTGCCTTTGTTTGTGAATTTTTGTCTTCCTTTTGTGACTTTTTGACCTTGCTTTGTGTCTTCTGCCTTTTTTGCCTTTTTGCCTTCATTTTTGTGCCTATTGTATTGTGCCATCCCGCCGCTGCCTCCCTGCGGCCCGCCCTCCTCGCGCCCCCCTTCGCTGTTCCCCTCCCGCCTCCCAGCTGCTCCTCCCTCCTTCCTCCCTTCTTAATGGCCAGAGGCAAGCCTGCCTGCGCCCGTCCACGCCTGGACCGCGCCCAGCCCCAGTCCCCCTGGTCCTCGCGCTCCCACACCACCAGACTCCATTACACCCCCAGAGACCTCCACTCCCTAAACCCAGGACGCACCTCCACTTGTTTCCAGTCCTCCCCCAGGACCACCAAAGGACCCATCGCCTGCCAAGCTTGCCATTTCTCCTGCACCCTAAAGCGCAACGAGAGACCAGCCAACAACTACCTTAACTGCATTTTACTCAACACTCGCTGCATCCACAAACACACCATCGAACTTTGGGACTGCTGACCTCCTTATCACCATACATCGCCTTCCTCACCGAAACCTGGACTAACTCAGCCTCTGAACCTGACATTGCAATTGCCATCCCTGAAGGATACAAGATCACCAGGAGAGACCGCACCAACAAGCCAGGTGGGGGAATCGCCATAGTTCACAAATGCACCATCAAAGTCTCAACCAACACCCACGACACACTTAACTCTGCAGACCTCTGGGCCCCCGAGCGCAATTCTGTGACTCCATTGCTGACATTGTCGGCGCCCAGGCCCTCACCTCAGCAGATTACATCCTCCTCGGCGATCTGAACTTCCATCTTGACAACAACAACGACATCAACACCTGCCACCTACTGGACAACCTCACCAACCTCGGAGTCAAGCAACTCGTCAACTCACCCACTCATACCCCAGGCCACACACTCAACCCCATCTTCGCCGCCAACAGCCACGTCTCTTTCAGCCGCACCACCAAACTCGGCTGGACAGACCACCGATGCATCCACTTCTCCTATCAGAAACCAGCCACACACCATCACCGCACACAACCACCCCGACGCATCTAGAGCAAAATTTCAACAGAAGAACTGAACTCCACTCTAGCCCAGACCATACCACATACAACCACGCACCCCGACAAAGGCGCCATCAACCTACATCACTGGCTAGCAGACTGCTCTAACACCCTTGCACCGCTCAAAAAACCCTCAAACACCCCGCACAGCACCAAACCCAACTGGTTCACACCTAATCTACAAACCTCCAAACGAGAATGCCAAAAAAGAGAGAAGGCCCTGCACCTTGATCCCAGCAAGCACAACCACATCGCACTCAAGGAGTCCATCCGCAAGCACCACTAGCTAATCCGCACCACAAAAAGGGCCCATTTCAAAAACTGCATAGATAACAATGCCCACAACAGTGAAGAACTCTTTGGCATCATCAGAGACCTCTCAAACCCCAGGACCTGCTCCAGCGAACCCTCGCTACTCAAGAGTTCTGCAACTCCCTCACCACCCATTTCCGCCGCAAGATAGAAGAAATCAACAACAGCTTCAAACCCTCCGACACCCTCACTCCTGACACAGGACCCCCCCAAGCAACACCAACCTCCTTCACACTTGGACCCTCACCAATAAAGATGACATCGCACACGTCATGGCCTCCATCCACTCCGGTTCCCCAACGGACCCCTGCCCCCACCACATTTTCAACAAGGCAAGCGGCATCATCGCTCCACATCTCTGCAACACCATCAACAGCTCCTTCAAATCAGCCACCTTCCCAGAAATCTGGAAACACGCAGAAGTCAACGCACTACTGAAGAAGCCCAAGGCAGAACCAGATGACCCAAAGAACTATCGACCGATCTCCCTCCTCACCTTCCCGGCCAAGGCCATCAAAAAAATCGTCAACGCCCAATTCTCCCGCTTCCTGGAAGACAACAAGGCTCTCGACACCTCCCAATCCGGATTTAGAAAAAATCACAGCACTGAGACCGCACTCATCGCTGCCACGGACGACATAAGAATCATGCTAGATAACGGGAAAACCGCAGCACTCATCCCTCTGGACCTCTCCGCTGCTTTCGACACGGTATACCATCGCACTCTACTTACACGTCTCTACAACACCGGAATCCGCAACAAAGCCCTCAACTGGATCTCATCTTTTCTCGCCGGCAGAACCCAGAGAGTCCGCCTTCCACCTTTCCAGTCCAAAGCCACCAGGATCATCTGTGGAGTCCCCCAGAGTTACTCACTCAGCCCTACGCTCTTCAATGTCTACATGGCCCCACTCGCCAACATCGCACGAACACACCACATCAACATAATATCATACGCAGATGACACTCAGCTGATCCTCTTGCTTACAAATGACCCCACCACCGCAAAAAACAACCTCAACAACGGACTTCAAGCCATCTCCAGCTGGATGGAATCAAGCCGCCTCAAGCTTAACACCGACAAAACTGAGGTCCTCATCTTTGGCCCCAACCGTTCAGCTTGGAACGACTCCTGATGGCCCAAATCCCTAGGCACCACACCCTCGCCCACCACCCACGCTCACAACCTTGGTTTCATCTTGGACCCCACTCTCAGCATGACTCAGCAGGTCAACACAATCACCTCTTCTTGCTACAACATCCTCTGCATGTTCCAGTAGATCTTCAAGTGGCTCCCCATCGAGACCAGAAAAACTGTCACCCACGCCCGGGTCAGCAGAAGATTGGACTACGGTAATGCCCTCTATGCTGGAACAACAGACAAACAGCAATCAAAGCAACAGCGTATCCAGAATGCGGCCGCCCGTCTCATCCTCGACGTACCACGCCGCAACCACATCTCCTCCCACCTCAAATACCTGCACTGGCTACTCATACCAAAGAGGATACCTTCAAGCTCCTGACCCACGCTCACAAAGCCCTCTACAAAACAGGACCCACCTACCTCAACGCCAGACTCACCTTCCACACTCCTGCACGCCATCTCCGCTCAGTCAGCCTCGCCCTCGCCACCTTCCCCCGCATCCGATGCACCACCGCCGGAGGAAGATCCTTCTCACACCTCGCCGCCAAGACCTGGAACTTGTTACCGCTCCAGCTACGCCAGACCCAGGACCTCCTAACCTTCAGGAAATGCCTCAAAACATGGCTTTTCGACCAGTAGCCTTCCCCCGACCACCCCCCTCAGTGCCTTGAGACCTTAATGGGTGAGTAGCGCGCTTTATAAATATACTGATTGATTGAAAATTAATTTTGTGATTTACTGCACACCGGATAGTGTTCAAAATCAAATCAGAAGATTTCAAAGTTCAGTTGTCTCCTGATCTAGCAAAAGATGACCTAACTTTGGATTTAAAACATACTGTCAAAAAATAAAATGTGGAAATTATAATAAGTGCAAAGCCTGCTAAAATCAGAATAAAACATAATGTAAATTTCCCCAGAATTATTCAATCTGAACTTTCAAGAGAAGCAGAGGAGGGAATTAAACGTATTTTTGAAAACATGATTCAGCAGGGAATCCTTCTGGAAGTGCTTGGTAGCCTTTGCAGTTTTCCCGTGATGGGGATAAAGGAACCTAGTTGGAAATGGCACATTGAGCTGAACCTAACAAAAATTAATAAAATTGTCATTCCATGTTGTCTGGTGGTATCGAGTCCAACAGTGATTTAGTTGCAAATTCCTTCAGATGAAGAATTGTGTACAGTTACTAAATTATGCCAAGCATTCTTCTGAATTCATCTTCATGAGGAGAGCCAATTTGTTTTTGCATTTCAATTTCAAAATGAAGTTCTTGCGTGGTGTAGAATTCCAGAAGGGCATTCTCAAAATCCTTCAATCTTTAGCCAAATTCCAAAAAAGGTTCTAAAAAAATGAAGGTTGCCCTGTGACTCAGGCTTGGTGCAGTGTATTGATGACCTATTGGTCGCAATAAAGACAAAAGAGGACTGTAAACTTGATTCAATTGTTTTGCTGAATCATTTAGCTCATAGCAGTCATGAAGTTTCTCCAGGGAAGATGCAGTTATTGTAAGAAGGAAATACTTTATCTTGGTCATCTTATTGAGAAAGGTGTCTTGGATGCAGTACCTATAAATCCTCCTGGTTATATGAAATTGGTTGCAGCTTTTTTTGTGGCCATTGAACAAAAGTGAAGGAATAGTTTTGGGCCATGCTTTAATTGTATATGTCCGATAATCAGTTAAGTTTCCAGTGACACTTCCAAGGACTCAGCACATGACAGACAGTCATCTTGGCAGATACAAGCAAGTCATTCTTGCAGCAGAGAATTTTTCAGTTTAGAGATGGAAATCACTCCAGATAAAAGCTGTGAATACAGGGACACTGAAGAAAATGAGGATGAAGATAATTAAAGTGAGCATGATTGTATTGCAGTTAACAAATTATGTTCGTAACCAAGACCAAATATTGGAAATATATGGAAATGGCAGAACTGGCTTCATTTGCTGATGGGTATGGTTTGAGAGACCAATATAGAGCATTGAGGCCTGTGATGCAGTATGTTCCATTTCTGAAATTCTTGAAAGATCCAATCTGCCAAATGGAATTTCAGCACAAGTGGCAGTATTGGTTGCATTGACAAGAGCATTTTGCTCAAAACATTTAAATGTGAGATTACTGCAGTTAGGTTTGCTGCCAGTAAGGCTAGAAAAGATTTGGATAATCTTGGAGATAACTATGTTGATCAAGTGGCCTGATATTCTGCAATTGAAGATGAAACAGTGGTTCAAGAAACTGGAAATCAAGAATCAAGAATAGAAGCTAAACAAAATACAGGAATTGTGAATTGTGTTATTTTAAGTTAAGTTCAGGCTTCTTTCAGCTCATTGAGAAACATTCAAGAGGATGCTACAGAAAATGATTGAAAAAAGAAGATAGGAAAGATTGGGTTACAAGAAAAATCATCAGGATTCGTATGTTGAGTCTGAAAAAAGTAAGGGGCATATTTATACTCTGTTTGCACCGAATTAGTGTCATTTTCTTTTACTCTAATTCGGTGCAAAACTAACTCCATATTTATACTTTGGTGTTAGACCCCTCTAGCACCAAATTTATGGAGTTAAAGTCATTTTTTGAAAGTGGAGACCTACTTTGCCTTAATGAGATGCAAGATAGGCGTTCCCGTGCAAAAAATGACTCTATGGCCTTAACACCATATTTAGGGGCATATTTATACTCTGCGGCATATTTATACTCTGTTTGCACCGAATTAGTGTCATTTTTTTTTACTCTAATTCGGTGCAAAACTAACTCCATATTTATACTTTGGTGCTAGACCCATCTAGCACCAAGGCCCTGATTTAAACTTTTTTTGCACCGCATTAACGTCATTTTATGACGCAAAAGTGGCGCAAACTTACACAATATTGCCCCTTATTTATACTTTTTGCTGCAAAACTGCACTAACTCAGTTTTGCACCAAAAAATTTAGCACCGGCTTGCACCATTTCTGTGCACCAGCCAGGCACCATATTTATGGAATGGTGCAAGCCGGTGCAAAGGGTAGGCTAGAGTTTTAAAAAATTACTTTAGTCGGGTGGGGCTGGCAGTATAGAAGAAGAGGGTTTAGCACCAAAAAATGGCTTTAGGCAGGTTAGAGTAAAAAAAAATGACTTTAACCAGATTAGCGTCATTTTATGGTGCTAAACCTACCATGCCACATGACTTCTGCCTTTTCTAATGTATGGGGGCCCATTTCAGGGCCCCCATGGCACTTTCAAAAATAAAATGCACTTACCTGTACTTACCTGGTATGGGGTCCCCCATCCTCGCAGTCCCTCTAGTGTGGGTGGGGGTGCCTCTAGGGCCTAGGGATGGCACCTCTGGGCTTATTCCATGGTGTTCCACCATGGAAATAGGGCCACAGGTCCCCTAACACCTGCCCTGACCCAGGTCTTAAGAAATGGGGCAAAGCAAGCTTTGCCCCATTTTTTGACCCCTCCTCCCTCCCTTGCACCATTTTTACATGGGAGTATAAATATGGTGTTAAGGCCATAGAGTCATTTTTTTGCACGGGAATGCCTACCTTGCATCTCATTAAGGAAAGGTAGGTTTCCACTTCAAAAAATGACTTTAACTCCATAAATTTGGTGCAAGATGGGTCTAGCACCAAAGTATAAATATGGAGTTAGTTTTGCACTGAATTAGAGTTAAAAAAAAATGACGCTAATTCAGTGCAAACAGAGTATAAATATGCCCCTTAGCATCAAAAAAATGATGCCAATCTGGTCAGAATCATTTATTTTGACTCAAAACTGCCTAATGTCATTTTTTTTTAAGCTAGCCTACCCTTTGCGCCATTCTATAAATATGGTGCCCAGCTGGTGCTAAAAAATGGTGCAAGCCGGTGCAAAACTTTTTGGGGCAAAACTGCCTTAGTGCAGTTTTGCACCAAAAAGTATAAATAAGGCCCTAAATTCTTCCTGATGTCATGTTATATCCTATTGCAAGTATTTCCATGGTTAATCTTATTCAAGGTGGAATCTCTGATTTGCACATTTAGGAAATAGTGGGAAAACATACATTTTATAAATGTTGCTAACTCACATTGGCAAATCAGAAGGCCTAAAACACGAGCAAACCTTGTATAAATGCCAGTTTGCAATGACTTGAAATAAGTCTTTGTCATTGTCTGTTTTCTAAATGGGCCAAGATCTATCCCACTCAGGGATCAGATAGCTTTATAGTTTTTGTTGAGGGGGTTGATTCCACGTTTTGGTTTGCCAAACTTCTAATGTGGCAAATCATGGCTCACACTTTAAAGATGAGATTTTGCAAATAATTTGCACTGCCTTCCAATTCAATCAGAGGTTCCATTGTAGTCATCATCCTCAATTTTCTGCAATGGTTGAGAAGATGAATGCAACTCTAAAGAACACATTGACCAAAGTCTGTGCTTCTACTGGTTTGAAATGGACAGATGTTCTTCTTGTTTTGATGAGCATCAGATGTATCCAGACAAAAAGACTGGTCTGTCACCTCATGAGGTTATCATGGGCAGAACAATGAGATTGGCTTATATTATTTCAGCTGAATTAGTTTAAAAAACTGATGGCGTTGTGCTAGATTATGGCAATGATCTGGCTAATATGTTGAAATCTGTCTCTCATTGAGTGAATGTGGCAACAGAAGCACAGAAGGAAGTACTATGTCATGGACTGACCCCTTGAAACAAACTGGATAGTGGTCTAAAAACATGAGAAAGAATTGTCCTGAGAAGTGATTGAGTGGATCCTATCAGATGATGTTAATGGCAAACACTACAGTGAGAAATGTGCTGAAACCCAACAGAGGATCCACGTCACTCACTCAAAAAAAGTGAAGGCAGCAAATGAAGAAATGTTGAAAGCAAGCACTGATTCACAGGGCCAAGCTCAAGTTCAAAGCATGGATCCAGAGGAAGGAGACAATTTCCAAACTGGCAAAGAAAGTGAAGGCATAAAAGTCCAGATGAAAAAAAGTGAATGTTCTAGTCAAGATCTGGGTACCTCGAATAGTTGTGCTGCTCCCCAATTTTTAAAAGAAAGATCAGAGTGAAGAGCTGTAGCAATGCCAAAGTCAAAGGCATGGGTGGCAGCAAGAAGAAGTAGTCTCTGATCCTAACCATGAAGGGCAAAGCTGGAAATTCGAGTCACAAAAAACCTAGAGGAAGGAAACAGTTCAGAGTAATTTGTGTGGGCGAAGCTGATCAATGTTCAAGTCCATCAGTGAACGAAGAAACAAGTGAAGGAGACAAGTTAGATGGATAATAAGTCTTTGAAAAGAACCAGTGAAAGAAAGCATTATTATTCAGAGAAACAAGAAAAAATAAAGCCAAACAATGACAGTTCTGAAATAATTGAACTAGATTCAGAAAATAGTGAAATTGACTCACCTGTTATTAAAAGACCAACTAGAAAGAGAACACCACATAGAAAGTATACATCACCTGAACGGGTATGTCTAGCTACAATGTCAGAGTAAGAAGAATCAGAGTCAGAGATCTACAGCCCAATAAAACTTTCCAAGTATGGCTTTGAAAGTGCATGTGAAGTGAATCAAAAAAATAACCATATTAATATGTTTTTAAAGACTGTAGAGATTTAATTTTTCATGTGAAATAAATTCAGGTAAATTCACTGAGCGAATACCCTCAAAGACCTTTTGGAAAAAAAGATTATTTTGAAGTGTGTTTTAATTGTTCTTTTGAAAGATATAAGTAGAAGAGAAGAAATGCACCATTTTTTTATCGTTTTTTTGGATCACTGACAGAATATTGGGAATAGAGATATTGTGTGGACATAATATTGTGTCAAAAAAATTGAGGACAAAAATATTAAGAAGGTAAGTGCAAATAGGCAAGTATAGATGCACTATTCTTAACTCCACATCTGTATATATAGTTATATACAGATGTGGAGTTAAGAATAGTGCATCTATACTTGCCTATTTGCACTTACCTTCTTAATATTTTGTATATATATAAATATATATATATATATATATATATATGTGTGTATATATATATATATATATATATATATATATATATATATATATATATATATATATATTCAAGGTACATGTATATGCAGTTATAAATAGTAACATTTTGCTTACCTATAAGAAATGTACATTCATGATAATTTTGTCCTCGCTATTCTTTACACAATATTTTGGGCCACAATATTTGTGTTTCTGATATTCTGTATAAATACCAATTTTTTTGTTAACTTTTGCATTTTGATCCTCACAATACATCTTTAGTATTCATAGACGTACATCAAATGTTGTGAAAGTATTGACTTCATTGTTTCATTGACATTATTAAAAGTCTTAGTTAGTGAATTGTTGTCCTTACCTTCTCTAATGGGAAATGTCCCAACAAAGATTGAATTCACCACAGTATATAATGATATGAAACATAACCACTGAAACCTAGGGAAAGTAAGTTAGTGGATTTCAAGATCACATTTATACTAAAATGATAGAGAAGAATTCTGATATTATGAAGGCTAAGAATTGTTTAATTTTCATTTTCTTTTCTTCTTCTGCAGGTGAGGTTGTTACATATACATAGCGTCCACTTTCTTATGGATTGTAATGCACAGTGTTTTGTAGTATATTTAATATTAATGATTTTTTGTTTCTTACTTGCTGGATTACAACACGTGTTTTGAGGATTTGCCTATCTCAAAGAATGAAGAATTTAATAATGGTATTAAGTATGATAAATTGTTTTAATTTAATTGCACTAATTAATTATGAAACTAATGCTATTAAACGTGGATCTGTGTGTTGTTTTAGCGAAGAAGAGCATGAATTTTAGGAATACAATAGGAGGAGCGTAAAAATTGTGTGAGATTGTAGGGATGAAATGGCTATAAGAGAACAAATTAAAGAAGAGGAAGGATTTAGATTGTGGAATCAACATCCTAGAATGAAAATGGAACAAGAAAGAAGAGGTGAAAGATTTATGGTGTGTTGTAAAACCTCTTAAAGGTGACAAGGCTGAATATGTGGAGGAAAGTGAGCATGAAAGAAGCTACATTGTAAGCAGTGATTATTTGCTTGGAAGAGAGCCAATTCAGAGAGTTTTTAAGGTCTTACGTTGCTGTGTAACTGTATTGGATCTTGTTATCTTGCTTTAGTGTTTCCAAGAGTTTATCTTATGGGTGTAATTGATGACGCAGTTGGTTTGAGTAGAATGAAATCTGAATGTGGACAGATATTTTAGGTGATATTATTCCTCCTATGAGAGTGGCAATGAATGATGTGAAAATTAAACATTTATCTATGTTGGTGAAAATACTTGCTTTAAGTACACCTGGTCCACTAACTCAAAATAATTCAGAACTGATTGCTATTACAGCTGTAGTGATGCAGAACCTCTTAGCATTAGATATCTTTCCTGCGAAGAAAGGCGATATTTGCTAAGTGCTAAGGGTGAAGAGACACAGTTAAGCTGATGTAATAATGGTTTATTTTCACTGCAGTAGTTGTCTTGCTAGTGTTGAACTTACCAGGGTGACGATATAACATTACCACAAGTATCTAATTCATTTATTTTTCACTGAGTCCATTCACAGGAACAAATGTTTCAAATTTGTTTGAATATCGCTGTCACTTCTGTTGCTATCTA
This sequence comes from Pleurodeles waltl, assembly GCF_031143425.1. NCBI lineage: Eukaryota > Metazoa > Chordata > Amphibia > Caudata > Salamandridae > Pleurodeles > Pleurodeles waltl. Next base: position 1,090,547,438 of record NC_090440.1, read on the forward strand.
CATTTTACACTTTATCCTGCTAATATTACCTTATTGCATCAAGTTGTGAATTTGGGGGCACTTCTGCTGCTATTTGCTCTTTACACTTTATGCCACTAATAATACCTTATTGGTGCTCTTTGTGAATTTGGGATAATATTTAATCACTGCTAGTTTTGGGGGCTATCTTTTAAATTTGCTTTCAAAAATATTTTATTCAAAGTGTGTCAGTAGTGGTCTTATCAAACCACACCAGCCCTACCCTACAGTCTTGAAGTAGAGAGTGTTTTTGGCCGCCATTTTGGGAGAGAGGTTAGCAGTCTACTTGTTGACGGACTACATGCATATAAACCCCACACTAATCTAAGTGTATAGTTCTGCAAGGTTGCTCGCTTAGCCCAACACTATTTAATATCTATGTATCCTCCATGGCTGGTATTGTCAGACCCTGGGGCTTCAAGATCTGCTCCTATGCTGACAACACTCAGCTTGTTATCTCCACATGGAAGAGACATAGGGAGACTGGAGAGAATCACACTGGTTGTCTTTCAGAGGTAGCCACCTGGATGAAAGAACATTGTTTGAAGCTTAATGTCGAAAAAACTAATAGCTTACGTTTTTGGAGGAGCCTGCAGTATCTGGGATGCTTCATGGTGGCCGACCTCCTTGGGCACCACTCCGGTAACAAGATGAGTAGCAAGGATTCTTGGATACCTGAAAAACGATTCCCTCTCCAAGCCGGATCAGGTCAATGTGACTTGTGGCAAATGCTTTGGCCTACTGAGGCTTCTACATAAACTATTTCGCTGGATTCCAGTGGACTGGGGAAGAACAGTAGTCCAGGCATTGATCACAAGTTATATGGCAATTCCCTGCATCTTGGAATAACAGAATTTTTTATTTGCTCGGCTACAGGCTATCAAAATTACAGCAGCTAGACTCATCTGTAATAGGGCCCAAAACAGCGCAGCATCATTCTGTTTAAATACTCTTTACTGGCTGCCTGTTCACAAGAGAGCTAAATTTAAGCTATTATGCCATACCCACAAAGCCATTTTACGTACCCGAGTGGGTTTTAAGAGGCCTGCACAAGGTCTGCACTGGTCTAGGTCAAATGGATTTAAAAACAGAATGGGTGGTCATCTTTCGTTAATCTGGCAGCTGCTCATTGGAATTTGCTATCTGCTGATGTTTGTCTGACCTCAGACCATGTCAGGTTTAATAAGAGATTACACACCTGGTTAGTTTTCTTATAAATGTGTGTGGATTGGCTACAATGTTTAAAATGATCTAGCACTGTGATTTCCCTGTGGGGATGAGTGTTGTACTGTAGAAGTAATTTAAATAAACAATTCTCCAGATGACATTACCATAGAGGGTACTGAAAACATTTTTAGAAATGGAATGGTGCTTATGTGTTATGGTAATGACGTGTATTATTCTTGTGTTCTGATTTGCTAAAGAACTGATTCTTTTGCTTACACCAAGATGATTTTGCAGTTTTTCTAATTTAATATGCAAGAACTGTGTGAGGAACCCCTTGATTTTGTGGGTGACCCAGAGAGATTTCTTAAGCTTTCCTATGCTGATAAGGATGCTGTACAATTTTCTTAAGATTTTGCTGCTCACTTAGGGCTTAGAATAGTTTCCAATTTTTACATACTCTGTGTAATTTACGTCTGAGAGAATGCATGTCATTGACACTCTACTGCTTACTTTTACATTTTTAAATAAAACCATTTAATTTTTAATGATCTAGAACTGAGTTACTGAGTGGACCTCATTACTTCTTGAACTGTTTTTACTCTACTAATTTGATGTTTTGGGAGGTGTCTTAACACAGTTACAAATTGCCCCATGACATTAAGGTTTAACATTGTCTCCAAACCAGTAAAGTGTGAAAGAACTGAATGAGGTAACATTTTGGGGTGTAAAAATGTTGACGCACTGTTTTCTCCGTCACCAGTGCCCAGTGGAGAATAAGATTGATATTCAGTATATGAAGATAACAGAGTTGGATACTTTTTTTAAGTAATAATTGATATTGATATAAAAAAATAGACTGAACTGTGGATCTTTTTTTTACTTTTTTGCAACATTTATTTCACAAAATATGACAAACAAAGTCCACTAGCCAGTCAATAAATGTCTTCGCTTTTGAAAATAGGTGCTATTGTTACGGTTTTAAAGCATCCTGTCAGTTCTCTCAGCTCAGTGGTTTTAGTGGACAAAAAAGGGGTGTTCCCATCTTGTTTTGAACCTCAAAGAGTTCAATGGATGCTTGGGTTATTGCCATTTCAAGATTGAGAGCATCCTCTTATTGAGGGACATTCTTCAAGAAGGAGACTGGATGGTTCATTTGGATCTAAAGGATGCTTATCTAACCATTCCTATATTTCCTCCCCATAGTCGTTTCCTCCAGTTTCAGTGGGAAGGCCTTTATTACAAATACAAGGTTCTTCCTTTTGGCCTCTCTTCGGCCCCCTGGTGCTTCACCAGGGTGATGCAGCCAGAAGTCGAGTCCCTCCGTGCGCAAGAGTTACGTCTAATAATTTACTCAACGGCATTCTTATCATGTCTCAATGCCCCAGTCTACTCCTCTCCCACCTGGAGTGGTCCATTTCCCTTCTTCAGGGTTTGGGGTTCATAATCAACGCCCAAAAGTCAGTCTTGATTCAGCGGATAGATTTTCTGGGATTTCGGATAGACTTCATTCTAGTTCAGTTGATCCTTCCCCCTCAGAAGATTCAACTAATCAAGAGAGAATTGAGGTTACTATTGTCTAGACAGACTGTATCATTGAGGGCGATTGCCCACATGGTGGGCCTGCTCTCTTCCTCCATCCAGGTGATAATTCCAGGGCCTCTACATCACAGAGAGCTGCAGAGGTTGAACATTTCTCATCTTCAGAGAGTCCTCAGGTATGCGGATCAGGTTCCTCTTTCGGAAGAGGCTTGGAATGGCAGGGCTATCTTCAGTTCCTCCCCGGAGATTGTGATAGAGTCCGATGCCAGTCTTTGGGAATGGGGGCCCTTTGTGGGTCAATTTCCACAGGGGGTCATTGGCCCAAGATGGAACTGGAACTGCATATCAATTGTCTGGAGCTTCTAGCTGGCTCGTTTGCAATCAAGAGCTTGTCCCCTCTCAAGGCGAATTGTTGTATACTTCTTCAAATGGACAATATCTCGGCAGTGAGATATGTCAACAAATTGGGAGGGAGCAGGTCTTGCATTCTGGCAGAGATTGGCAAGCATTTTTGGCACTTCTGCCTTCAGCACCGGATCTTGGTGGTAGCGGAATATCTGCTGGGGAGCAACAATCCAGTTGTGGATTGGCATTCGCCTCACATTCGGGATTTCCGTGACTGCAGGCTTCCCTAGCTCTCTGCGCTCTGTGGGGTCCTTTCTTGATAGATCTTTTTGCTTCCCGTCTCAACTGACAAATGAAGAGGTTTGTCAGTTGGAGGCCGGATCCGGTAGCATTAGCGACAGACGCTTTCCTCGAGGATTGGTCTCTGGATCGGGTGTATGCATTCCCGCCCTTCTTGATGGTTCCCGGGGTGTTGGCTCGGATCCGTCATCAGCAGGCAGATCTTATTCTGGTGACTCCTCTCTGGAGATCCCAGGCATGGTTTCCGGTGTCTCTGGAATTGAGTTGCGGACATCCTCTCTTAATCCCATTCAGGCAGAACCTCCTTCTGGATCCTCTGGGCCTCCCCCAGCCTCTTATTCTTTCAGGACAGCTGGCCCTAGTGGCTTGGCATCTTTCAGGGAAAAATGGAGTGTCCCAGGTCTTTTGCAGGAGTCTTCTTCTTTCATTGCGGGATCCTGGTCTTCCAGTACCTACAAGAGAAATGCTTCCACTTGGAACCAATGGAGTTCTTGGTGCAGTGCACGGAATGCTGATCCTTCTTCAGCGGATTGCAGTTTAGTCTTGAATTTTTTGTCTTCTCTAGCTTTGTCTGGTTTGGCGTTTAGATCAGTTAATAATTATCGGTCGGACATTTTGGCGGGTCATTTGCCAATAAATGGTAAACCAGTGAGAGAATTGCCCATTGTTTGCAAGCTTTTGAAAGGTATAAGGTTGGCTAATACCCCTCGTCCTCATTATCCTACCCTTTGGGATGTGAATGTTGTTTTACGATTTTTAGAGTCTTGGCCAGCTAATAGATTCATTTCCAGGAAGCAGCTATTGGCCAAACTCACTATGATATTATGTTTAATATCTTGCAAGAGAGTTTCTGATGTTAGAACCCTGATTTAGCAGGCAGAGTTTTATCCCCTGAGGGACCAACGTTTCCTATTTCAAGTCGTACTAAGTGAAATTTGAAATCGGTTTCTTATCCTAGTTTTGTGGACAATCCCAAATTGTGTGTAGTACAATGTCTCAGAGCTTATGAGGAGAGTACAGAAGAATTCAGTTCTGATATGGGAACCATTATTGATTTCATTGGTTAAACCTTATCACCCTGTTTCGTCTGCCACTCTAGCCAGATGGGTTCAATGGCTCTTGGATGAAGCAGGCATTGATATTTCTAAATTTGGCGCTCATTCCACTAGAGGGGCCACGGCCTCAAAATCTTTTGCCTTGGGTTCCCGTCTAGAAGACATTTTAAGGGCTGCAGATTGGTCATCTGAACCTACATTCAAAACATTTCATTATAAACCTATTGTGGATATTGCATCGGTAGTGGTGGGTCCGCTTTAAACAAGCATAACTGGAGCCTCCGGTCCTGACATAGATTAACAAAATGTCTAGCATTTGCGTTAAGAATTTTTTAATTCTATTAAGGACACGGAGGCGCGGATTATCCCACCCGCACTGTTGAAATTGTGTTTGATCTATTGTTTTATAACTGTTTACCATTTTCATTTAAATGTTTACTGTATTCCAGTGTTTATCCCTCCCTATTACTACCTATAGGATTATTTTATCCTGGTTCAGTTTTATGGCTTGTTTTTTTCATCTCTTTACAGGAACTGAAGACAAATAATTCTGATGTGTCTGCAGCTCATTATTCTGAGGGTTCAGATGGATATTGGATTCCTCCATCTTCTTTTGCAAGTTAGTCTTCTTGGTTTCTCCTCTACAGGCTGTTTGATGTCCTTTCAGCTTGTGTATTATGGACTTGAATAGACTTTGTTGTGTTGTTGCAAAGAAAGAGGAGTAGTTTAACGAGTGTCAGTGTTATACAAGGGGTCTACATATATGGCCATCATGTGTTATGGATACTGTTGGGATTTGTAGTTTTTCTCTCTGTACACTTCTGATTGCCTGCTGTCAAAATTAAAGTGATTAATAGAATTGAAAAATTCTTAACGCGAATGCTCGAAAAAATGTTATTCACTGCATTAAAAACATAGGGCTGAACAAACAGGAAGTGCTGTGTAGCTGAGGTGCACACTGGAGCACTAGAATGCTGACCTTTGATGGTATAATGGATATGGTTTTGAGACCAGACGAGGTGGTACAAATTCTAGTGGAAAGAGAAATGGTAGGTAGAATTAAACAAGGCAACGAATGCAGTGTTTACAGTACAAGAATCACTTGGCAGGAGAGTAGCTTCCATTGGTGCGCAAGGTGAATATTAAACCAGAGATTAATCTTGCCATTGTCTCTGTGCCTTACAGTTTACAGAACCCGCATTTTCTCAAAAGAAGTAGGAATGTATTCATTTTGATGATTCCGGAGATAAGAACAGCCCTATGACATGGGGAGCTTCCTGACGCACAGTATTTCTTCACTTTCATGAACCAAGAAGGTAGTTCCCTGTTAGGTACCTTAGACCCAAGATACACAGGTATCGAACGTAGGTTACTGCAAAACAACCAATCTCAAGCCAGTTTAAACAGTTTCTTCTTTTTTAATTCCATGCATTTTCATGCTTCAATATTTTCTTCAACAAGTTTATAGGGATGCCAGTCCAGGATTTTCTCTAAAGCACATAAAGTTACGACATTCCTTGGGCGTCAAAGTGGATTATATCAACCCAATGCATTTCGGTCAAAACTGCCCTTTGTCAGAGGTAATTGTGATGCAAGAAAAACAGCATCAGAACAAACAGTAACCAACAAATAATCATACTTTCTATTGTGACAATTATTATTACCACTTATGTGACAAATCACTGTTTAGTATTGAACCCTCTGACATGCACATCTAGTGGCTGATGTCATAACAAGTGAAACAACTGAGGGCATGATTACGACTTCGGCGGAGGGGATTACTCCATCCTAAATGTGACGGATATCCCGCCCTCCGTATTACTAGTTCCATAGGATATAATGGACTCGTAATTTGGCGGGCGGGATATCCGTCACATCGTAATCAGGCACTCAGTGTATGAAACAAATAAAACATTTCAAACAAGTGTCACAGAAAATTAAACTGAATCACCATTTAATTGTGACGTTAAAACAATTTAACAAATACATTAAGTGCCCTCGTGTTTATCCATATGCTAAAAACGTGCTCTGTGGTAGAAACCCCAAAACAGAATCATGCCCGATGTGTGCCTGCTTTAAACTCCAGTCTACCGAACAAAACCTAAAAACATTTAAACTGGTTCACAACAAATGCACCATTAACTACAAACATAATTTACCTGCAACGGTCAGTGAAATCGAGAAAAGTCAATCCATTAGTGAGTACACTGTTAGCGAATATGAGTGTAAGAGGTGCTTTTAAATGGCAACAAATGAATAATCTGTGTTATGTGACAGCAGATTGACTAGGTGGAATAGAAATAAACAAGATACTCCAACAGTGCCATTCATACCATACAAATAAATGTGGATAAACAGTGCTTAGTAAAAACACAAAGGTTTTATTGAACCTCTTTGCTGCTATGGACCCCACCTCCCACCAGTGTGAAGCCTTTTTTTTTAACTCTTTGGGGTAGTTCGCTCTTAGGCCCCCATAACGTTTTGTCAACATAAACTATCCATGCCAAATGTGCATCCTGTTTTTTCCAACATTCTGAAAATTCTAAAGGTATCTAGAGTTTGTGAATTTCCCTGGAAGGGACCACGAAAGTAGCCAAAATAAAGCTAACTTTTGGTTTTCGGGGAAAACAGAAAAAAGGTGCTGCGGAAGAAAGCATCTAGGGGCCTATTTATAGGTCCCTAGCGCCACCTTGCACCACATTAGCGTCATTTATTTTGACGTTAATGTGGCCCAATGAGGCCAAAATCACTGCGCCTTATTTACAGGGTGGCTCAATGAATGCATTGCACCACTCTGTAACCCTTTGCGCTGCTTTATGCCTGCGCCAGTCATAATGTATGCGAAGGGGGTATTCCCCCGTTAGGGAAGCCGGAAAAAGATTGTAAGGAAATCTATGAGATTTCTTTCTGCCATTTTTTAAGAGCATTTTTCAAGAGCAGGCGTTAAAAAGGGGGCTGCCATTCTTTAGAATGGGGCCCTATGTACTCTACAGGAGTAGCGCTAATGTTTTGGTGCCACTCTTGAAGAGTACATCAATAGCATCATAAAAAATGACACTATTGCCCTCTACCCCGATCCATGGTGTGTCGTATCTTTATTACGGCACACATATGGTGGCAGTAGGGGGGTTGCTAAGGGGCACAGGGAAAGTGGTACTGCACTTGGTGCAGCTCCACTTTCCATAAATCTACCCCCAAGTTTTACCCATGCAAATGGCATCAATGAAGAGTTGCAGTGTTAAAATCGCTATCTTCCCAGATTTCAGGAAAAGGCAGTCTAGAATAAAAATTTAAAAAATTATTCAACAAAGTTTTGGACTTGTAGTAGGGCATACCTCATTTTTCCTATTTTTTTTGCTTTCAACCTCCTTCCAGTTAGTGACAGAAATGGGTATGAAACCAATGGCAGTTCCTGGAAAGCTATACATTTAGGAAAAGTAGACAAAATTCTGAATTCAGAAAGGGGTCATTTGTGAAGATCCTTCAAGGCGTTCTTATAGAAAGTAACACTTGAAATAAAAAAAAAAATTGAAATTGAGTTAAAAAACAGCCATTTGTTTCTAAGTTTTCATCTGTAACTTTTTTTAAGTATGGCAGATTTTCAAAAGCAATATAATATAACATCTGCCTGACCCTTTTGGTTGCAGGGATATAAACAGCTTGTAGGTTCTCAAAGAACCCAATTTACCCAAAGCCAAAAACTCAGCTGCACCTTGCAATCGTTTTTTCATTGTGTACCGGGGTATACAGAAATTCATTTGGTAAAATATCAGGAGTGAAAAGTAGGTATCAATGGAACCTACGTATTTCTCAAATGGGCACAAGTTATGGAGTTTAGAAGCAGTGATTATCTACACATCTCTGAATTTGGGGGTACCCTTACTATCATGTGAAGTAGAGGGCATTTCTCAAAATGACTTCTTTATTACACGCTGGCGCAAGGCGCAAATGCAGAGAAAGAAAATTGGTAATAAAACTTGTTCTGCTATTCTGCATTCCCCTAAGTCTCGTGATAAAAATGGTACCTCACTTGTGTGGGTAGGCCTAGTGTCCACTACAGGAAACGGCCCAAAACGCAACGTGGACACATCACACTTTTCAACTGAAAACTGACTCATTTTGGGCCTTAGCACAGCCAGCACCTAGGGAACCCTAGCAAACCTGTACATTCTTGAAAACTAGATACCTAGGGGAATCCAAGATGGGGTGACTTGTGTGGCGTTTACCACATTTTTCTACCAGGAATCCCTTGCTAACTTCAAAATGTGTCTCAAAAAACACATTTTCCCCATATTTCCGAGATGAAAGGTCTTGAATCTAAGGGGAGCCACAAACTTCCAACCACTCTGCGCTTCCCTCTGAAAAAAATAATACCTCACTTGTGTGGGTGGGCCAAATGCCTGTGATAGGGAAGGGCCAGACACGTGTAGAGATTCAGGGGGCACCAAATCATGTTCATAAGCGCAGGGTTTTTTTAATAAGTTTTTAAGCCTACTCTGTTTGGGCACCCTCATAAGTGAGGTATCATCTTTATCGAGAGCCCGAAGGGTATGCTGGGTGGTAAAATATTTGTGGTTTATTTCTGTTTCTGGAAAAAAATGGCACAGAAATTCAAGGGACATTTGGGACTTTAATCACATTTTGAGATTTACAGGGCATTGTGGGTAAGAAAACTTATTGGGATCTATGAGAGGCACACCAGCCTGTACCCCCCTGAGTGTCTAGTTTTCAAACATATCTAGAGTTGGTAGATTTTTTCTGGACAAGAAGTGAGCACACTACAAAGCGTCTCACTTTTAGAATGTCCCAAACACTCAAATTGTGAAAAAATGCTCTTAGGGTTTTAAAAAAAAGACCATTTACCCACCAACCTAGTAGGTGGCATGTTTCATCATTGGGGTCCCACCGGAGAGACCTAGCGTGTCAGGGGTGTGCTTCGACACCGGATTACAGTGGAGTAGGTATTTTTTGTGAGTTGACTTCCCAACTGAGAGAAGTGCAATAAACAAGTCTTGTGGCTACCAACCATTCTTTTTACACATACACACTGATTAGATTTGGCACAAGTATGAGTGATGGTTCGATATATACAATTTTATTAACAAGAGACTACACAAAGATGAACTGCACTGTTAATAATCAAAAGGTCAAAAAACTGAACCAATGACTCACAGCTCATGAGCTGTAAAGTGGCAACAAAGCACCAACAGCTTTACAGGCCATCCACACTCTTTTTTATACGTGACACACATAGGACGATTCACACCATCAGCTGCGGGCCCAGCACATTACAACTATCACATCAACAGACAGTGCCATTCACGGGTCCATCACTTTCACATGCCCTCATGCGTGACCCAGCAATCAGACCGGCTGACAGAGTTTGTGGACTGGCGTTTGGCTAGTAGTGTGTAGTGGCCAGCAGCAAGTCAGTACTCACACACCACCAGCTAAATGCCAGCTCACACACCGCAAGCCAAGCAGCAGTCCATGCACACCACCAGCCAAGGGCCAGCCCACACACACCGCCAGCCAAGCACGAGTCCATGCACACTGCCAGCCATGTGCCAGTCCACACCCACCACCATCACATTTTTTTAACAAAAAAGAAAACACAAACCAATTGTAAGTAAATACAAAATTACAAACACAACAGCTCTAACTAAATACATAATTCTAATGCCAACCGTGAAACTAAGCAAAACATTGAAAATTATACAGACCAAGCAGTTCACTTTTACAATCATAGTTGCTTCCAAAAACTCTTTTCCATGAGATACTCTCCAAAACATGCGAACACACACAGCCACGTTTAGAAGGACAGTCAGGGCAGTACCATCTCCTTCCGCAAATCTCTGTGCATACAGACTCTACATCTCTCTAATGGGAAAGTCTTTTTTGGGTGTGGGAGGAAAGTGATCTAGCCACATCTTCCACCACTCTAACTGTAGGAACACTTGCCTGTTCAACTTTAACAAGGCTGCCTATCACAGGCTCCTGAAACTGAACAAATGTCAAATGTCATCATTGACTCTGGTGAGTAATCCTTGAACATCACAAAAGCATTAAAGATTGCTAAGTGGAAAAGATGGATAGCCAAATTCATAAACCAAATGTAAGCCTTACTATCAGCAGTGTAAGGTTCCAACCTCTGATCAATCAATCATGAATTTGTAAAGCGCACTTCTCACCCGTGAGGGTCTCAAGGTGCTGAGGGGGGGGGGGTTGAGATGAGGAGGAGGTGCTGCTACTGCTCCAACAGCCATGTCTTGAGAAGTTTCCTAAAGGTAAGGAGGTCTTTGGTCTGGTGCAGGTGGGTGGGAAGAGTGTTCCAAGTTTTGGCGGCGAGGTGCGAGAATGATCTACCACCGGTTGTAGTTCTGCAGACGCGTGGGACGGTTGCGAGGGTGAGGTCAGCGCAGTGGAGATGCCGAGTCGGGGTGTAGAAGGAGAGCCATCTGATGAGGTATTCTGGTCCGGTGTTGTGCAGTGCTTTGTGAACGTGGATGAGGAGTTTGAAGGTGATTCTCTTGTTGACTGGGAGAAAGTGCAGGTTTCTCAGGTGGTCTGTGATGTGGCAGTGGCGGGGGATTCCAAGGTGAGGTGTGCGGAGGCATTCTGGATGTGTTGCAGCCTCTTCTGGAGTTTGGCCGTGGTTCCTGTGTAAAGGCCATTACCGTAGGCCAGTTTGCTGCTTACGAGGGCTTGGGTGACTGTTCTTCTGGTTTCGGTGGGTATTTGTAGATCTTTTGCAGCATGCAGAGGGTGTTGAAGCAGGAGGAGGAGATGGCGTTGAATTGCTGGGTCATAGATAATGAGGAGTCCAAGATGAATCCTAGGTTGCGTGCATGGTCGGTGGGAGTCGGAGTGGCTCCGAGAGTGACAGGCCACCAGGAGTCATCCATGCGAAGGGGGTGGAGCTGAAGATGAGGACTTCCGTCTTGTTGGAATTGAGTTTGATCACTTTATCAATACCACCCATGTGCCTATTATAATCTATATTGCTCACAGGTTTGCACACTTCAGCAATCTGACTCCAAACAGTCACAGGTGAAGTACTTTCATCATGGATGGTAGTCAGCATGTAGATATCTCTCCTGTCTGCAAATTTCACAGCTAGACATTTATCACTACGCAAAGCACTGCACTGTCCCCTCTCAAGTTTTTACAAAAAGGGGACATATTTATGTGCGCCTAGCGCTACTGGAGCATCACTTTTCTTGACACTCCCATGGCACTATGCCCTGTGCCATGTTTACAAGGTGGCAACATGCCACTTTTTGTGGCTTAACGCCACCTTGAAAATTCAACCCCTTCGCACGCAGCCCTTTGCATGGAAGGGGCGTGCAATGAGTGTTGCTGTGGTCGTGCCCCAGCAATACTCATTCCATTTGGACGCTGCCTCAAATTTACGAGTTTTCATGAACCTTAGGCTGCGCCAAAATCTAACTCCACCCCAGAGGTGCCTTTAGCAAGGCCCAAGGAGTAGGAATGCTTTTATTCCTCCTCGTGTTTTTCTTTTTTGTATGTGTTTTGCATTCTGCAGCACACATAGAAGGAGCAATATGCCACACGTGATTGTTTATGTGTATAAAAGTGTCCCTTCCTGCAAATAAACAGTTATTTGAAAATGACCCTTTGGCACTTCGGTGTGTACTGCATTCTGCAGCACACACAGAAGTGCCAAATCGTCATTAGTGATTGTTTATGTGCAGGAAGGAACACCTTCCCGCACATAAACAATCACACCCCTTAGCGCAGACATCCTTGCACAATAGTGCAAGGATGCATGCATTGGCTCTGGCAGCTAAATTTAGTGTCAGCACAGGAGACAACACAGGGGTGCCCCGTATTCAATAAAATGCAGCGCATCCCTGCATTGTGAAAATGACAGACGCGGTGCTGCCAATTTTGGTGCAGGCGCCGCGCTCCGTCATTTTTGTATAAACATGGGCCAAGCTCTTTCAGGTAACCTTTACGGTAAGAGAGGACTGTGCCACAAGCAGCAGTGACCACTTTGATCAATACACTGAGCAATTGCACACCAGTGTAGAAGTTATCTACATATAAACGGTGACTTTTGTTAAAAAGTCCTCTACCACACAAGTTTCTCACTAACTTCAAAAGTGGACGGACAACCAGGGCGATCAGTACTGGAATCCCTACCAGTGCACACCCTGAAATTATAGACATATCCAGTCCTAGTCTCAGACAGCGTACACATCTTAGTTCCATAACGTGTCTAAGAATGTTCTGTCCAAAAACCAAACGGCCCTTGAACAGATACAAAGACTGTTCAACAGCTATTTCTTTCCCTGGAGCACAGATATCTGAGAAACAATCTAAAAGGTGATCAAGGACAGGCCAAATCTTTAAAAAACGGTTAAAATCAGGATGATTTTTTGGTAACGATAAAGCATTAACAACAAAATGCAGCATCCGAAGCAGAAGCAAATACCAATCCCGACTCATGTTTGCAGGAAATATAGCTGTTGCCATCAAGGGGCTTGTAGGCCAATATGAAGACAGCGATGACTTCCTTATCAAGCCCATCAACAAAGTTACACCCAAGAGCTTTTTCAAGTCATCCAGATTTGTGGGAGTCCACCAGCTGGCTCCAGAGTGGGACTTAAGTGTGGTACTGTTGTCCCTCAATACATATAAACTAGTCTGCTCAACAATCTCATCCAAAAATACATTGTCCATAAACAACTGAAACAATGATACAGGCAAAAAGTTTTCAGTATTCACTCTACACCCTGCGACACTAGCAACACTGGCTGCACCATGTTTAAGGGTAACCCAGAATTCAGTTCTTCTAATTGGAAGCCTTGCAGTCCCCGGCTGCAATCCAGATGCCTTTTGCTGTCGGCACATCAGTTCTCCTCTAAAAGAGGCAGTTCTTCCACACTGAGAGTGACTTCATCATCAGATGATTCCTCTTGGACAGAAAATTCACTGCCAGAATCTTGCACTTCTTCCTCTGCCTCAGATGCAGAGTAAGGTGGTCATTACAACCCTGGCGGTCGGTGGTAAAGCGGCGGTAAGACTGCCAACAGGCCGGCTGTAAAAAGTTTGCAATTATGACTGTGGCGGAAACCGCCAACAAAGACAGCCACTTTAACTCTCCGACCGCCACGGCGGTACAAACAAACACCACGGCGGTCACCGCCAACAGACAGGCGGAGGACAAAGTACCGCCCACAGTATCACAACAGGCCAATCCGCCATCCTTTTCCGGGGCGGATTCACCGCGGATAAAAACACGGCGGAAACAGGATTCCGAAGGGAACGCTCACCTCTACACACCCCACAAGGTACTAGGACACCATGGATCCGGAACTCCAAATTCTCCCTGCAATAGTCTTCCTGCTCCTCTACCAGGAGCACGAACTCTGGTGGCGAAGACCTCGGAGAGTACTGCACCTACGACACAGGGGAGGGGGGAGGGAAAAAACAGGGACACGCAACATGCAACACCCCCACCCTCACCCACTACAACACACACACTTATACATATTGATACATTACAATTACACCCCCCAACCCCCCTGAAAGAATGCAAAGATAAAAGGAAATGAGTGTAACCATTGTAATATATTAAAATCCAGTACGCAAAAATATACATATATACACTATAAACAAAATATACACCAAGCATAGTATTCCAGGTATTGCTCCAATTAAGCCCGTGGAACAATGGGCCCACACGGTATGGGCGAGGCCCACACAAGATCCCCGACCATGACAGAGAGAACACTGCAGGGGCATCAGAGAGCAAGAAAACAGGCCCCTCAGGGGGAGGGAAAAGGGGGAACCTCAGCCGGTTGAGTGCACGACGCCAAATCCACAAGGGGGCCACATGCCCACTGTTCAATCCTGGGGAGTGCAAAGCCACAGTCTCTCAAGTCTCTACAGTGGGTGGGTTGCCCACTGTACAATCCTGGGGAGTGCAAAGCCACAGTCTCTCAAGTCTCTACAGTGGGCGGATTGCCCACTGTACAAACCTGGGGAGTGCTAAACAAACAGTCTCTCAAGTCCCTACAGTGGGTGGTGTGCCCAACGTTCAATCCTGGGGAGTGCAAAGCCACAGTCTCTCAAGTGGATAACAGTCTCCACTGGTTTTGGAGGGGGCATTGTGCCCAGAGTGCTTCATCCTGCTAAGGACAGAGGTAGTGGATGCATCTCTCCACTGGTTCTGGAGGGGGCATTGTGCCCAGAGTGCTTCATCCTGCCATGGACAGAAGTAGTGGATGGATCTCTCCACTGGTTCTGGAGGGGGCATTGTGCCCAGAGTGCTTCATCCTGCTAAGGACAGAGGTAGTGGATGACAGTCTCCACTGGTTCTGGAGGGGGCATGGTGCCCAGAGTGCTTCATCCTGCTAAGGATAGAGGTAGTGGATGGATCTCTCCACTGGTTCTGGAGGGGGCATGGTGCCCAGAGTGCTTCATCCTGCTAAGGACAGAGGTAGTGGATGACAGTCTCCACTGGTTCTGGAGGGGGCATGGTGCCCAGAGTGCTTCATTCTGCCCGTGACGGACTCAGTAGCGTCAGTGCCCTTGGCGCTCATGGCTCAATGGTGCGTGAGAAGGCGGTGCCCTGTTCAGCGGTGCTTGAGACGGCGGTGCCCTGTTCAGGGTTGCCTGAGATGGCGGTGCCATGTTCAGCGGTGCTTGTGACAGCGGTGCCCTGTTCAGCTGTGCTTGAGACGGCGGTGCCCTGTTCAGCGGTGCTTGGAGCAGCGGGCTCCTTTGCAGTGACTCAGCTGCTGGCGGTCCTCCATGGCCCAGCGGGGCATGTGCTGGTGGTCCTCTCTAACCCAGCGGGGCTTGTACTGGCGGTCTTCTCTAGCCCAGCGGGGCTTGTGCTGGCAGTCCTCTCTAGCCCAGCGGGGCTTGTGCTGGCGGTTGCCTCCTGGCCAGCAGGGATGGTGGCCTCCTGGGCAGCAGGGCTGGTGCTGGCGGTGGCCTCCTGGGCAGCAGGGCTGGTGCTGGTGGTGGCCTCCTGGGCAGCAGGGATGATGGCGGTCTTCTCCGCCATGCTGCTCTTCCCAGACTTGCTGACTTTCTTGTGCCCCTTCCCCACCTTGGAAGGTGTCGCAGCTGACTCCACATTCCCACCTGTAGCCCTGGGAGCGGCTTTGGTGGCTGGAGTCTTCCCCCTCCACCAGACACTGGCCAACTTCTGATGCTTGACAGGTGGGGGACTGTCTGTGCTGTGGCTCCGTGCCACACTGGCTGCCCTGGTGGCCGGTGCACTCCAGATTCTGGTGACTACAGGCACCACTGGTCCCGGAGATGTTGTGGCTGAGGTGCTAGTTCGGGACCTAGGAGACGGACGGGATGGGGGAGGTGTGGGAAAGAGGTCAAGGTTGGACAGGAAAAGTTTTTTTGAGACACTGGGACAGGTAGCTTGAGGGGGTTTGGTTTTGGAGGAAGAGGTTGTGGTTGTAGGAGGTGTTCGTTTGCTGACTTTGGGTGAAGGTGCATGCGCTGGAGGCTGTCTTGAGGTGGATGGCTGCTGGGGGGGTGTGTGCCTGCATTTGTGTATCTTGGGAGGGGGCATCACAGACACACTGGGAGAGGACACAGGGGACCTGTGAATGGTAGTGGGGGTGGTGAGTGCACGTGAGCGGGGTGTGGTGGTGGGTGTGTTGGTGATGGCAGTAGTGGCTGTAGAGGTAGTGTATGCAGGTGTGAGTGTAGACAAGACTGGGAGGGAGGAGGGAGACGAGGAGGAGGGGGACACAATGGAAGCAGTGGATGTTGGTGTGTCTGCATGTGTGTGATGCATGCATGAGTGCCTGTGGGATGTGTGGTGCTTATGTTTGCCTGAGCTTACCTTGTGTGTTGATGTGTGTGCATGCTGGTCTAGAGGTGTGCTTGGGATAGGTGGGGTACAGGGGATTGGGTCTGGGTGGAGGAAGTTGGAGGGGGAGGCTAGAGACAGGGACAATGGCTGCCATCAGTGATGAGGCCAGAGTCTGAAAAGCTTGCTGAAGGGCTGCCTGACCAGAATGAATGCCCTCCAGGAATGCATTTGTTTGTTGCAACTGCCTTTCTACACCCTGGATGGCATTCAAAATGGTAGACTGCCTAACAGTGAGGGACCGAGGAGGTCAATAGCCTCCTCACTGAGAGCAGCAGGGGTGACTGGGGCAGGGCCTGAGGTGCCTGGGGCGAAGGTGATGCCCACCCTCCCGGGTGAGCGGGCACGGGGCAAAGGCTGAGGGGCTGCTGGGAGGGCGGTGCTGGAAGAGGGGGTGGCGGCTGTACCTGTAGATGGGGGGGCACAGATGTTGCCACCACCACAAGGGAGCTCCCATCAGAGGACGAGTCCATGTCACTGGTGTCAGCTCCAGTCCCCACCATGGAGCTCCCCTCGCCCTCCGTCCCTCTGGTGAAGTCCGAGTCCGTAGTGTGGCCCTCCATGGCCATGTGGGATGCAGCCCCCTCGTGCTCCGGTGCCACTGCTCCTCCGCCTGATGATGCTAATGCACACAAGAACAGGGAGACCACAAAAAGGGGGGGGACGACAGAAGAAAGACATGTTCAGTGCATGCATTACCGCTACCGTTGGCGGACACGACAGGCACAGAAGCCCCCTGCACTACGCCGCGCTCTTGGCCTCCACTGTTCAATTCCTGGGAAATGGCCTACTAGGCTATGGACGACATCTGCACACATGGATGACACAGGGGCATGACTAGGTGTACTTGGCACTCTACAGAGGTGCGGTGGGGTGCCACATGGCCTGCCTTACAGAGGGACCTTGCCTACGGAACTCGTCCTGGCCTAGGGAAACCCACAGCCCACCTCCCCCACCCAGACCCCTCCACTGTGCGGAAAATCAGCAGATTGAGAGTGTACTCACCCCCTTGTGGCTGCTGTGATGCCCTCAAGCGCCCATCCAAGTATGGGTACGCCACCGCCAGGATCCTGAACATCAGGGGGGTCATGGTGCGACGGGCACCCCTCCCACGTTGGAAGGCCATCCCCAGCTGAGCCTCCGCCGTCTTCTTGCTCCAGCGGCGAATGTCCTCCCATCTTTTCCGGCAGTGGGTGCTCCGTCTGTGGTAGACCCCCAGGGTCCGGACGTCCTTGGCAATGGCTCCCCAAATATATTTTTTCTGGTGGGCGCTGACCTACATGATTTGTACAGGGGGAAGAGAAACGTATTACCAACTGCACCGTCACAGTCATTGGCCCCAATCCATGCCCTTGACATGTGGCACATGCACTCCCTGTTGTTTCATGCACTCCGCACTCTCCCCCCCGTCCTTCTTAAATTCACCCCTCTCCACACAGGCATAGCCCATACAGCATGCTCCCAGTGTACTCACCTGTTTGTCTGGAGGACCGTAGAGTAGTGTGTACTGGGGGAGGACCCAATCCACAAGTTTCTCCAACTCCTCTGATGTGAAGGCAAGGCCCTTTCCCCAGACACTCGAGCCGTTGTCTCTTCCAGACCGAGGTCACAGTAGCACTTGTAGTGTAGGTCCTCTCCTGTCGAAGATCAGGTATCGAGTGATTGAAGTGATAGAAAATGGTGGTTATGTCCACGGCGGTGCGTACCCTCACGCCGGCGTACATCGTCATTGGCTCCTGGGACCCATAGGGTCCAATGTTAACCAATGCAGCATTGCTCCGCGGTCTTCGACTGCCTACTGTTACGGTGTACAACGCCAGCGCAGTTACCTCACATCCCATTGTCCCACTTTAGAGGGCAGGCAGCCGCCATTTCAGGGGCCCATATGGCTTCATTTCCAACTGCGTCACACATACCTAGGCCTAGACTCAACACACATACAGGCCACTTTTTAGATTATGATTGGTGTTCTGTGTAAGCTGTGTGTATGTACCTCTGAGTTGTTTGACTCTGTGCTCGCTGTTGTCCTTCATAGGCACCGTCCGCTGGGACATGTGAGGAGATGGCGGTATCCTCCAGTGTACCGACCGTTGGTGGACCTGTCGACAATGGAGGAAAGACATGTGATCATCACATACAGGCTTGACCGTGCTACAATCCAGGAACTGTGTACCCAGTTGGAGCCAGACCTGATGTCAGCTATCCGCGATCACTCAGGAATCCCCCCTCAAGTGCAGGTGCTGTCAGTGCTCCGTTTCCTTTGCAAGTGGGTAATTTCAAACAACAGTGGCCATAACATCAGGGATGTCCCAGCCTATGTATTCCAACGTGTTGTCCAGAGTGTTGTCTGCCCTGTTGAAACACATGCGGAGCTACATCGTGTTCCCTCAGGTGGAGGATTTGCCTACAGTGAAAGGTGATTTCTATGCCCTGGGACAGATCCCCAACATCATAGGTGCCATTGATGGGACACATGTGGCTTTGGTCCCCCCCCCACAGGAGTGAACAGGTGTACAGAAACCGGAAGAGTTGTCATTCGATGAATGTACAGATGGTATGTTTGGCCGACCAGTACATCTCCCATGTGAATGCCAAGTTCCCTGGCTCAGTGCATGACGCCTACATCCTGCGGAATAGCAGCATCCCTTATGTGATGGGGCAACTCCAGAGGCACTGTGTGTGGCTATTAGGTGAGCACCTGGATACAAGACAGTGGGAATGGTTGTCTGGGTCTGGGTCATGGGTTGTCCCTACAGGTTAGTGTGTGTCTAACAGTTGTCCCTCGCCATTTGCAGGTGACTCTGGTTACCCCAACCTGTCATGGCTACTGACCTTAGTGAGTATTCCCAGGACAAGGGCAGAGGAACGCTACAATGAGGCCCATGGGCGAACTAGGAGGGTGATCGAGCGGACCTTCGGCCTCCTGAAGGCCAGGTTCCGGTGCCTCCATATGACAGGTGGATCCCTATTCTACTCACCAAAGAAGGTGTGCCAGATCATAGTGGCCTGCTGTATGCTTCACAACTTGGCTTTGCGACGACAGGTGCCTTTTCTGCAGGAGGATGGTCCAGATGGTGGTGTTGTTGCAGCTGTGGAGCCTGTGGACAGTGAAGACGAGGAAGCAGAAGAAGACATGGACAACAGGGACTCGATGATCCAGCAATATTTCCAGTGAAACACAGGTAAGAATACAAACCTGCCTACTACATGTACTATAACACTACTAACTCTCTACTGTCTGTCCTTTTCACCCAGTGTATGGTCACTGAGTTGTCACTTTCCCTTACGATTTCAGATGTGGGTCCTACAGTGTGACATCTGCTTTGTTTCCTCATGGACTAGAGCTGTGTGACATAAGTATGTTGATATTACATTTGAAAGAGCATTTTGCCACTATAATTGCTAATACACAATTTCGAAGTCACAGACTGACTCCAGATTGTTTTGTGCTTCAAGGGTGTTTATTTAAGTGCTCAATATTGGAGGGGGTTGTAAAATGGTGAGGGGTGATGGTGAAGGAATGTCCATGGCAGAGTCCAGTCTATTAGTCTCACAGGTGCATTGCCCAAATTGGCATAGGAAGTGGAGCTGGGGCAGTTTAAGGATGGACAGGGTGACAAAGTGGGACAGAAGGATGATAATCAGGGTGGTCTCATTTCTTTGCGGGGGTCTTGGCATCGTTCTCTGTCTTTGTCCTGGATCTCAGGGACCGTTTGCGAGGTGGTTCTCGCTCTGCAGGGGATGGGGTGCTGGTGTGGTGGGCCTGTGGCGGTGCCTCCTGTCCACTAGCGCCAGCAGAGGTGGTGGGCAGTTCATCATCCAGGCTAGTGTCAGGGGCCCCGTGTAGTGCCACAGTGTCCCTCCTGGTGTTGAGTACTTCCTTCAGCACCCCTACGATGGTGCCCAAGGTGGAATTGATGGTTCTGAGTTCCTCCCTGAAGCCCAAATACTGTTCCTCCTGCAGGCACTGGGTCTCCTGAAACTTGGCCTGCAGTGTGTGATGTTGGAGAGGCCTCCCAGTTCCCCTGTGTTCCTGGGCCTAAGTCCCCAGGGCCGCATGCCCACTACCACTGCCCCCAGGTCCCTGTTGTTGTTGGGATGGTGGGTTAGCCTGGGTTCCCTGTAGTGGTGGACACACTGCTGATTGACGTGTCCTGGGGACGGAGGTATGGGCCCGCTGGGTGGATGCTGTGCTGGTGTTTCCAGAGGGGGGAAGGTCTGTGGTGGCCTGTGACTGGGTGAGGGGAACCGACTGTCCCGAGGTCCCCGATGGGCGGGGCTGGTCATCTAGATCCAGTTGGACAGAGGTGCTGTCATCACTGTGGGCCTCTTCTGTTGGTGGTGGGTAGGGGTCCTGCAGGGGTATAAAAGGATGTTTATTACAGCTGTGTGTGGCATGGTGTGCAATGGGTGGGTGACCGTGTACCCCAGTGCTTGCATTCCTTTGTGTGACCTTGTGTGATGATGGTTTAGGGGGGTGTATGGCTATGTGCAGTGGGCATGCTTTAGTGATGGGTGTCCATGCTTTGTTGTTGCACGCAGGGCTTGGTGTTAGAATGTGTGGTTTGTGATATTGGGACTTTTGTGAGGATTTGGAGTGATGGGGGTGAGGGTGAGGGTGGGTGTATGTGCTGGCATGCAGGTAGGGTGGGGGATGTAATAGTTAAGATTTGACTTACCAGAGTCCATTCCTCCACCTACTCCTGCGTCTCTCTCTGGCCTTCTCTTCTTGATTGGTTGTAGGGGTTTGTGGGTGATGTGGGTGTGTGTTTTATATTGTATTGGGTGTGTGGGAGTGGTGTGTGTATGTGTATCAGGTGTGTGTATTTCGAATTGGCCAATGTGGCAGTGTTTTGTAAGTGTGTGTGTATTTTGAGCGCGGCGGTGTGTACTGCCAATGGAATACTGCGGTTGAAAGACCGCTGCGTGGATTCGTGTGTCGTGATAGTGTGGGCGTATTTCTGTTGGCTTGACGGTGGAGGATTTGTTATCGCCAGTTTATCACTGACCTTTGGTGTGGCGGACTTGTGTGGGTGTCTGAATTTTGGCGGATTCCGTGCTGTGAGTCATAATAGCTGTGGCGGTTTTCCGTGGCCCCGGTGGTGTATTGGCGGTCTTCTGCACGGCGGTATGCGGCTTTTACTGCCAATGTTGTAAGACCGCCTAAGTCTCATAATCATGGTCCGAGGAAGATTCAAGAAGCATACTAACAACCTGCTGAGCTGTAATCTTGCGGCTAGCCATAATCCTTACTAATAAAAGTAACTAGAAAAATAAGTCAACAATAGCCAACTTTGTAAATGGTAGCAAAAATAATTTTTCAGAGCAGGCAGTGGTCCGAGCAGGCAATGGTCCAATTAACTTTTCATTTTTGCATTTGAAATGCATCCCCTTTTCCTGTAAGGAAAACGGGCTGCATTTTGTTTTTTAAAACTGCTTTATTTAGAAGCAGTCACAGACATGGTGGTCTGCTGTCCATAGCAGGCCACCATCCCTGTGAGTACAACCATTCCCAATGGGGGTGCAAATATTAATGAGGTAGGTCATTTGCGACCCCATTGGGAATCGCAAATAGTGTGAAGTTCACAGTTGAACATATGGTTTTGCGACTCTCAATTGGCGACTCGCAAATGAGTCGCAAACCTGGGGGTCGTACATCTGGTCCTTAGAGCAAATAGCACAAAAACGGTTTCTTACAAAACACATGCAACTACACACACTGCAGATCAAACAGTGCCAAAAATGCAACCAGAAGTCGCAGCAAAGGAAATCAAAAGCTTTGCACTAGAATAAAAAGGAGAAATAAAACATTACAACCACAAATGCAAACGATGACAGGAAGCTAAACAGTCATCAGGAAACTCTACCTATCACCTCCCAAATGCCAGCCACACATATTGCCAACAACATGCTAGTTCCACGGGTTGCTACCCTAACAACAAATAAATCCCTGGTGGTTTAGTGGACTTCCACCTCCCTATAAACAGCCGATATGCCCCCTGGGGGGTGGAATTGCTACATAAATTCTCCCCCAAGGGCAGCGACCCTTGCAAACAGATAATGTGTAAATAGAGAAACGAATTATAAATGCATGAGCATGTGATTGCTACATCATTAGCACAGCTTTACAGGCGTTCCCATGCTTTTTGCAGAGATGTTTAAGTAGCAAAAGTAATGTCTGTTGGAATTCTTAATACATTGGCTCATGACCACAAGGTGAATAAACAGTGCTGGTAACGTACACTGATTAAATCTGCTGTTTTTACAGGGTGCAAACTACAAAGAACAGACCTTTCATAAGAAATATTCCCTTTCCTGAAGACATGTCTCATGGACCACCAATGATTGATTGTCCCTTCCGATGTTGTCCCTTTAATCATGCGTCAGGCTCTGTCGCACAGATCTGTGCATTGCTTCCACATTTAAGGAAGATTTTTTCTTTATGAATGATAATGACTGAGTGAGAAAGGAATGCCAGTATAGCTGGAAGCTTGCAGCGAGGTGAATCCAGCCCTCTCTGACATGCATCATGTCTTTGAACAATGAAGTAAATTTGCATATATGTAAAAGCTTGTACTTAACAAGGTTGCTGTAAGCTTCGAAATATTATCATATTAAAAATATGCCTAGGGCCGACAGAAAAGATGGGAAATAGAGGCTAAGGGAAAACTGAAAACTGTGCTGTGCAGCTGAAGTACACATTGGACAGCAAGAACACTAGAATGCTGACCTTTGCGGGCATCAAGAGAGCAGCCCCACAAAGAAGTTCAGCAGATGAAAGAGAGTACTTGGGCCTTGGGACACTGATAAGAGCAAAAACACACAGAACAACAGGAAATAGTGTGCGACAGCCAATAGAAACGGAGGAAAAGTAAGTAGCGAGCACACAAACCAATAAAAATTAAGAGTGGGATGTAAACCCCTTTGAAGATTTGTAATAAACACAATAGATTTTGCAAGCATGTATGCAAAAACTAAAAAAAGGAAGTACATGGTGGCGGTTTCACAAGCTGGTCTGGCCAAATTAATTATAATAGTCCTTTAGCACAGTGGTTCCCAACCTTTTGACTTCTGTGGACCCCCATTTTATCAGTATTGGAGCCTGGGGACCCCCACTGAATCATTATTGGAACCCGAGGACCCCTGACTGAGTTCTTTCTGATAACTGGGAACTAATATTATTATATTTGTTAAGCAGTCGCGGAACCCCTGAGGAGGCTTCACGGACCCCCAGGGGTCCCCTTCCCACAGGTTGACAACCACTGCTTTAGCAGACAGACTCCCCATAGATGGAGTCCAGATGTCCACCAACCTCTGGGAGTTATTTCCTTGTGCCAGAGGACATTTCAAAGCTTTTGTGGCCAAGACTTTCATGATTTTAAAGGCATCCCTGACAGAAGGGGCTCAATTCAGTGGCGTAACAAAGGCCCCTACAGGTCCCACAGTGCGGTGGTGGGAGGCCCGAGCTCCAGGGGGCCACCTCGGCACAGTACACTGTGTATGAGTGGAAGGCCTCTGACTTGGTCCAGATGAGAGGGGGCCCCCTCAAGGTACTTTGCAGGGGGAAGGGGTACTCAAGTTTTCTTATGCCACTGACTCAATTCAATGACATCAGGCGGGAATGGCATTGGAGGGGTGGTCCTTATTTGGGGTGCCCTCTGACTAAACTTTCCCCAGCACTAGGACCGATTAAAGGATAGTCACAGTTGTGGAATCGGCAACAGATTTGCCATTGGTAGCATCGCAAATCGGAGGCCTCCTAATTGGGTGGCAGTTCAAAGAGATGAGCGGACTGGACATCCACCGCTGTTTGGCAGACGTCCCATTATAATCAGCTCTGAGGGCCTGATTCATACTTTTTAGCGCTTCATATAATTGTATTTTGTGAGTTTACGCCGCTTTTGCGTAAAAAAATGACGAAAATGCAGCGCTAAAAAAATATAAATCAGGCCCTAAGTGACTCAAACCTGTGACATTCACGTCACCCATACGTTATTGCAGTTGCTGCATTAGCCCACTGAGCGATTGCAGGATTTTGATGTTTAAGTGTAGCAAACGTGGAAACACGATTTCGTCCCTTCCTCCGATGCAGTCACATCGAGACTCTTCATCTCAATATTGCCATGGATTTCATTTCCTGTCTTAAGTAATAAGAGCTAAGAGAAACTGTATATGCAGTTTAAAGCTGAACTCTGCATGAAAGGATCGTTCGGGGACATGGAATGCTCCACTCCACACCCATCTCCACTCCTTTAAACTCCAGAAATAAACACCAGATGCTGCTTTATTCCGCTTCTCTGCTAAATATACACTGAGGGATTATGTGAATTTACGTTTTTTACACATTGTTTAACATTCATTTGTATGCAGAAAGAATTCGCTGTGGAGAAAGCCCTCAGTCTTGTCTATGCAGTTTCCTAGGCCCATAATCTTGGTGGCCCCGGAGTAGGCAATACTATTGTATGACACTTTATCAGCACTTGTGTAACACATTTCTAAATCAACATGGTTGTGGCGCTCTTTCAGAGTTTGAGGTATATCGCCGGTCATCTCAGTCTAATATTTCTAACAGTGCCTTCGCACATAAAACACACCACAAACGAAATTGTCTTGTAGAACTTAAACAACAGGTGTTTATATTAATCAAATCAATGGCACTAGTTGGTTTGCATAAGAATAATGAAAGCACTCTACAATCTTAGAAAAAACAAACTTGTGAGCTATATAATCAAATTATTTTTCGATGAGAAAGAGTGATGACGGTTTAGGAGTCCCATACAATTCATTCTCTGTGAGGGGCATGAAGGAAATGAACCATGCAAAGAACTGCAAGAGTTTGTTGGGACAGATGACCTTTTGAAATCTTAGGTCAAGATTCTCAAAGGTTTGCTTTTTGAACGCTAAACCAACGTTAACCGTTTTTGGCATTTACATACCAATGCAATTGGGTATTAGAAAACAGAGAATTGCAAGAAGGAGCTGAAGGGGCATGACGTGGCTGCAAATTGTTTGAAGAGGCCCAAGATGGCTTCAGGATTACGCCGCCTCGGTATTCTGTGCTTGCACATTTAAATGCAGAAGCCGAGTGTTTCAGAGGTGAGCTTTGGGCACCACGTTTTCATTTACAAATTAAGCACTGGTACCCTTGCTACCACCCATGCTTTTTTTTACACTAACCCCTATTCTGAAACATCAGAAGAAAGGGTTTAGCACCAACAATTAACACCTTTGAAAAGCAGGTGTAAAACTGAGAAATGTTTTCATTTCTCCCTGCTTTTTCAACTTTGCATGTGTGCAGCACACGTACAAAGTGAGAAAAGCAGTTGTACTTGTCTAGGCATAGTATTTTGTACAGGAAGGATACCCTTCTTGTACAAAACCTATGCTAGACTCACGCACACACCTTAGAACTATGGCTCTAAGGTGTGTGCATGACGCATGGCAGCTGAAATCAGTGCCTGCGCTAGGGGCAGAGGGGCGGAGACTGCCATTTCCATGAGAATATGGCCCTCTCCTCCTCTCTCCTTGTCATGCAGCGCAGCATTGGGTGACATATAGGGGGTTATTCTAACTTTGGAGGAGGTGTTAATCCGTCCCAAAAGTGATGGAAAAGTGACGGATTTACCACCAGCCGTATTACGAGTCCATTATATCCTATGGAACTCGTAATACGGCTGGTGGTATATCCGTCACTTTACCGTCACTTTTGGGACGGATTAACACTCCTCCAAAGTTAGAATAACCCCCATAATGTCCTATTGTCTATCCACAATAGTGGAAATAAAGTGATGAGTCTGAAAATGCACGCAAAGAGTACATGAAATAAAAAAAAAAGCAAGGGCACGGTCATGCTTTCCAGTTAAGTGTGGGTTTTGTAACTTCTTATGCCTGGGTGAAATTGTAAAAATGTCAAATTCCAGAATTTCTCAAAATTAAGCTATGTTGTGTAACGTTTTTTTAAGCGAGAACGCATCCTGTGTAAAAAAGTCTTGAGAATTACCAGTGGGAAACTGGTTCACACACTGAAAACTTCTCGTCAAGAAACATGTTCTGCTGAAAGCACTCTACTGTTCTCACAATTCTGTTTTCTGGCTGATGTGGACATTCTCTTCAAAAAACGTTACAAGAGATCCCAAAGGACATGTGCAGAGCGTGCAGGGCTTCCGTCAGCGCTCCACTACAAAGAGCCACATGCCACATGCCTTTTCATAACAATATCTGTCTTGTTCTGTCACAGTAAAGTGCTCAGCAGCACAGCTGTTTAAACCATGAATTAGCTGTTAGGCCTTGGACTAAATTTAAATGATGATTTGCCTGTGTCACCACACAACCTTGCCTTGGCCTCCAGTGAAGAGAGGGTGCAACTGCAGGTCAATGTCAGATTCACAGAACACACAACGCACTTCACTTCTCTCATACCCTCTGTAGATGCCCCGTCCAACCTCTCATTGAAAGTTCAAATTTGTTGACAGAATTATTCATGTGTCAAGCCTTGTGTAAAGCTCTGACTAGCATGTTTCTGACCCTTTCCCCTCCTCACTGGCTTTTATTAAGGGGCCAGAGGCTTTGGGCCTGATTTAGATATTGGCGGAAGGGTTACTCCGTCACAATGGTGATGGATATCTCATCCGCCGAAACCTAAATTCCATTATTCCTTTTGGGATTTAAATTTTGGAAGACTGGATATCCGTCACCATTGTGACAGAGTAACTTATCCCCTAATCCCTTAGTAAGGCCTTTTGTGGTATCTTGGGTTGACAGGAGAGTGTGTGGAATGTTTGATGTGGAGAGTTCTGAGTGTGTTTATGGTTGGAGAATGGAATATTGAGATGACAGTTGGAGTTGAGACACTGATGGAGCTCTACAAAGGTAGTTGATGGAGCCTGTGCATTGGAATAAACTGGATTAACCCATCCTCTGCTGCCCTTCGTCTTTTATTCCATACCTTACCTTTGTCACTCCCTCCACCACATGAAGGGCCGAAGGGCCTATAGGTCAGTCAGCCACTGAGAGAGGAAGGAGAGGGTAGAAGGACTATTTGATGAGAACACTGAGAACAGAGCCAGAAAGAACTTTTACTCCACCAAGCATTTCCTTGGTGGGATGGAGCCCTTGGTGGCTGGTTTTGTAAGCCCTGGGGCACTCCTGGTGCCTCTCTCACTACCTCCCTGAAGTTAATTGCATCAGGCACAGGGAAGCTTTAAGAGAGAAAGAGAGGGGGCATGTTTGGGACACTTAAAATGGCAGGTGCGATTTGAGGAGGCTCTCAACACAGCAGCCTTTAATTCTGTGTTTCTATGATGACAGTTTACCACCGGCCACCATTGTACAATAACGTAAAACTGGTGCAGGCGGGCACCCCCTGGAAGTGCTAAGGCCTAACTCTCTTTTACTGCAGAGCACAGAGAGGAATGCCCAGCGCCACTGCTGCCTTGAGTCTTCCTCCCTGCTGCAGGCTGCGTCGACATCACAGCCAAATCCCTCCCTACTCTCTAGGCTTCGGTGAGAACTCCAGAGTCCCTCCTCGGTCCAAAAAGATGACAGCTGCCTAGTCCAGCTGGGCCCGCCCAGGATGTACAAGGGCTCTGACAAGCTAACAGGGGGAGCAGGGGCTGGTGAAGGCAGTGAGCACTGGGCTAAATCCCATCACCATATCTACCATATCGGCATCAGCCTGAGAGGTAGGGGGCCTCAGAAATAAACGCACAGGCCATGGTCTATTCTGTACATACCGAGCAACCAGAGGCCAGCACCCAGCGGGGAGCTGCACCCCTGTCTAAGTCTGACTCACTGAGATCAGGGCACACATAAATAAGGACTCCCCCAAACACACACTAACTGCCAGTCTGCCATACTGTTCATCAAGGTTAGCAGTCATGGGGGCACATTCCCCAACCCCAAAAGATCGTAACTGTTTGCATGCTCATCCAAAGAACTGCTATCCTGGTTGGAAAACCTACAGCACTGGACACACAAAGTCAATCTAGTGTGCACCGGGGTGAAGACTGGCTTCTCTCTGCAATGACCCTGCAACACAAGCACAAAAGGCTTGTTGCTTACTATTTTTTTTCCTCTTTTTTTCATGGTCCTCTCATAAGGGTGAATGAATGGATGGAGTTGTCTGGCTTCTTTATCAGGGGTTCCTAGAAGGTGCTATGTACCCCCCAATGGCGATGTAGCAGAAGAAGCTCAATAACATTTCAAAGCCCTACCTGCTGGTGCACTTCACACTCCTGCCCGTTCTATGGCTTGCACACAACAATCAGCCTTTATTTAGTGCCACTGTCAGACACCGGGGTCCTGTTCCATCTCAAGAGTTCAATTGGACATTGTGAAAGTTCCTTTCCCCCTTGTAACAGGGGTGAGGGGTCACGCTAATTGGGGTGGGAGTGGCAGTGGCTGGATTGTGCAGCAAATCCTGTACTTCTCTGTGCCCTTAAATTTGCTCTGTAGCCCCCTGCTACATGGATACCAGGTTTATGCCCCCACAGCATGAACCCTCTCAGATGGAGCGAATGAGGCCCAGGTGGGACAGCACAGCTCATTGAACATTGGCTAACATCTAACTACACAATCTAGCTACACAACCAACCTTGCAAGGACAACAGTTTCAACCCTACGTTCTCAGCTAGGCTGCTTGTGTTGCCCAGATTGATTCATCCCACCCTGGATTGGAGGACCCTTTGCCAGCACGTCTTTACAACAGAATTTTCATCGAATTGTTGTAAGTTTCAGCTGTCAGTCGTGGTCCTTCGGCATGGCTTCCCATTGAGGCCTGGAACTTTCACCCCTCTGCCCCGTGGTGAGTGCGCTGTGGTGCGCATCATTGAACTGGAGGTAGGGGTGCGGTGGCTGCATGGGGCTAGAGGTAGTGCCCGGGTGGCGGTGATGGCCACACGAGTACAGCGGCCCAACTGGGCCCGTAGCTGGCTGCCATTTTGAGACATGCACTATAGCAGCCACCGTAAACAGGCACATTGAAGGCAACAAGATGCCGTGTACCGGTACGGGGCGCTCCCTCCTGGCCCCGCGAAAGAAGGGAGATAACTGGCTCGTGTGGTGCAGGACTGGATCCTAATCTAACCCAAAGCGATTGTGCGCTGGGGGCCCGGAGACGACACCCCCTGCTATGACGCTCTGAACTTCAGCTTGGACAGGGAGTCCAGTGGTCCCAAGATGTCCTTTGCGCTGTCACTGGCTTCGGAGCTAAGCCCGATCGGGTCGAGGGGCCTGGCTTGAGCCAGGGATCAAGGCTGAGCCAGGGTCCTCAAACTTAAAACTTTAAGGAAAAGGGACCTATCGCCCGCGACCTCTCTGCCGTACCTGGGAACATGAACCTCGGTAAGAGGCCTTGAGTTGTGGGGTGGGATGGAGGGCTCCAGGGAGTGCCACATATGTGTGTCACCATTCCGTAGGAGTAGCGGTGCGGTGGTTGGCAGATGGCCCTTTCGGCCAGCCCTCGGGAGAAAACCCATCTGATGTAGTGTTGCAACACTACTGCTACCACTCCACCTCTGACCTAGTGATATCACCAAATAAGGAGGTGCAGTAAACCACAGCCATCGCTCATTGTTTGCCAGCCGCACTCCACCAGTAATAACAAGGCTCAGAGCCTGTTCTATGCTACCACGACTGCCTCTGAAAACGCAGGATAGGGCGCACCAGAACCAAACAAACTAAGCCTGACATACGAGCTTTATACCCACTCTCCGCCTTCTGAGAATTCTTCAACAAGGGTGACGGTCGACTGTGTGTCCCCCACCTGCATACTTCACTCCACAAACACACTGGATATCATCATGCAAGAAACACGAGACTCCAGGATGGGACTGGAACAGCAGCTCGGGGCCATCACCACAGATATCACCTTGCTTAAGGACGATCATCAAAAATTGTCAGATAGAGTCAAAGATACAGAACACTCTCCCTCAACCTTAACACCCGAAATGTCAGAGCAGAAAACTCTGGTGACACAGCTGCAGAAAAAAATAGATCAGCTCCAATCCAGAGCGAAAGATGCAGAGGGTCGAGCACGCAAGAACAACATTCAGATTGTGGGTCTACCAGAGGGCCTGCAGGGATCCCAGCCCACTCAATACATCGAAAATTGGCTCCGAACTGCGATAGCCCGAAGGTCTCTTGGACCTCTTTACGGTGGAAAGAGTGTACAGGGTGCTGACAAAGCTCCCTATCCTGCCCCCCCAAGACCCACGAATACTCAACTTCAGGTACAGGGACCACTTGATGCGAGAGGCTCACAAGAGGGCAACCCTAACCATAGATGGAGCGAAGGTTTCACTATTCCCATATTTCACACTAGCAGTAAAATTACAGCACACCTCATTCTAACCAGTAAGCAGCAATTGTGCAGCGATGGTCTGTCAAACACTTTAATCTTCCCTGCCAAACTGAAAATTGTCCACAACAAGCATGCGCATTTCTTGGAAACTCCAGAGGCCACGAGAGACTGGCTAGACCTCCACTATCTGGATTCTCGCGGGCACACTCAGCAAAAATCTCCACCGGCACAGCAAAACCACCCCCACAGGAAGAGGTTAAGGAATGAACATATGGAAACTCACTCAGGAGGAGCTCCAGCTCCCCAACAAGTTCGGGACAGTCAAAGGGAAGCTATCCGCTCCGCGACAGCCCTTCGAGACCTAGATCCTCCCCTGTCTGTATCCAGTTCATCCCAAAGCAGCGTATCACATTCAGACACAGAAAGTAGCGTGGCCCTGTTCCCAAAAACGACAACTCACACTGCAAATGTACTAGTGGGTTGAAATAAGTGAACAGGGGCACACTTTTGCATAACTCCACTGCGTCTGAGTACCTTTGGCTGAACACCAGCAAACATTGTTTAATTCCATTTGACTCTAGTTCTGATATGCCCACCAGGGCTGGTGTACGCTGGACGATGTGTGTGCCACTGGTGATGGAAACAGGATTGGTGGGCCATGTGTGTGACAGGCTGCATCATATGTGTAATGCTGTCCTCCCGCCCGTATCGCCTCTGCAGGTCAGCGCCCATCAAAAGAAGGGATTCTCAGATGCAGCAATGCAATGCATTCCTGGAGGGTGTCTATGGTGGATTGGCGGCCCAATAGAGATTGATTCAGACTCTGGCCTCCTCTCTGATGGCAGCCATTGTCCCTGTACCTAGCGCCCCCCCCCTCCAACTACCACTCCCAGTCTTCTGAACCCCAACCCATCCTTTGCACACATACAGACAAGCATGCACACAAGACATCATACAAGAGTGGCACAGTCAAACACAGGCACCACACTTCAGGCCACAAGCACTCATGCAAACACCAGACAGTTGAAGACACAACCACATCCACTGCCTCCACTGTCTACCCATCCTCCTCCACCTCCCTCACAGTTATGTCCACACTCACACCTGCATGCACTGCATCAACATACACCATCACCACGTCAAGCAGCACACACACCTCACTAGCAGACACCTCCACAACATCGATCCACGCGTCCCCTGTGTCCTCTCCCACTCTGTCTGTCCCCCTCAAAGGACACAAACACAAGCACTCAGACACCCAACAGCCACCCACTTCACACACGCACACTCCCCATGCTCCTGCACCCACGTCCAGCAGACGTACACCTCCAACAACCACTCCCTCAACGTCCACTCCCATCCCTCTTCCCTCTTCCCACCCCACCATCCCTACGAAGCTTTTCCTTGTCCAACTTGACCTCTTCCCTCCCCCTGTCCTGTCAGTGAGAGCAGGGTCCCAACAACCCAGCCAAACACCTCAGCCAAACAGTCCACGTGTACAGTGGAGGCACCTCCTAGTCGTGGAGGCAAAACAGTGAAGGATACCACTCCACCTGCCAGGATGGGTAAGGGTCCCACATCTCCTGCCATGAAGGGGAAGAAGCCCTCAACTCTTGCCATGAAGGGGAAGCGGCCTGCACCTCCTGCAATGAAGGGGAAGAAGCCCCTGACTCCTGCCATGAAGGGGAAGAAACCCTCAATTCCTGACATGAAGGGGAAGGAGCCGGCAACTCCTGCAATGAAGGAGAAGAAGCTCTCGACTCCTGCAATGAAGGGGAAGAAGCCCTCGCCTCCAGCAGAGACTAACAGGGTGACACCACCTCTGCCACCAGTGGTCACGGGGTCCTCACCTCCAGCTGAGGCAGAGCAGCCCACTCCTCCAGCAGAGACTGCCCAAGAGGCACCTTCACCTGCTGACACAGTGCAGCCCTCAACTCTAGCAGAGGCTGGCAGGGTGACACCACCACCAGTGGTCACAGAGCCCTCACCTCCAGCTGAGGCAGTGCAGCACACTCCTCCTGCAGAGGCTGCACCTTCACCTGCTGAGACAGTGTAGTCCTCACCTCCAGCAGAGGCTGCTCAGGAGTGCAGCCCTCACCTCCAGCAGAGGGCATGTAGGCCACCCTCCTGGGATGGCTGTACAAGGAGCCCCCTCCAGAACCAGTGGGGAAGTCACCCACCTAAGAGACTGTGACCTTGCACTCCCCAGCACAGAGAAATGGGCATGGAACCCCCTCCAGAACCAGTGGGCAAGTCACCGATCTAAGAGACTGTGACCTTGCACTCCCCAGCACAGAGAAATGGGCATGGAGCCCCCAACAGAACCAGTGGGCAAGTTCTTGAATTCGGCTGAGGTGCCCCCCACTCACCATCCCCCTGAGGTGCCTGCCCACTTGCAAAATGATGCTCCTGCAGAGTTCTGTGCGGATGATGTCAGGAATCAAGTTGACCTTGGACTGTGCCCTGTGGCCATGTGGGCCCTTTGTACTTTGGACTGGGCATTGGCCCTTTGTGGACAGTTGTACATATCTCTTTTTTATACAATTGGTTCATTTGGTGGCTGTTCCCATTCAATGCATTCTCATTACTGCCTACTTGTTGTCCTTGCATTATTATGCTGTGTGTCGTGTAGCATTGTTTTTCATCTGCACCTGGTATTTGCATGGTCTGTGTGTGAATGGTGTGTGTTGTGCATGTGTGCCACTCTCCTTTTCCTCCCTCTCTCCCTTGTGTGCTAGGCGCCTCTACTCACCATTGTCGTCTTCGTCGGCGTTGGTGTTCCAGGTGGAGCATGGTGTAGAAGAGCATCGAGAAGACTTGCAGTTCAGGTTTCATGGCAGCTTTGTCCTTCTCTGTGTCTCTGATGGTGAGTCTCTTGTCTTCTGTGCAGTGTTTTCGCCAGGCTTTTGATGGCATTGGTTCCACCCCAAAAATCGTGGCAGTGTTCTGTGTTGTGATATGATGGGTGGTACATTGTCTTCCGCCTGGCCGTTGATGTTGACTGTCAGCGTGCGTGGTGTTAACACCCTGGAGGATGGTGTATCTCATCACCATGGTCATAATTTGGCGGTACTTACCGCCGGCCTGTTGGCAGTATTTCCTCCACTTTATTACTCACCGCCAATGTCATAATGACCACCTATATTTTGTTATAGGTCTTCTAGTAGTCGAACGAATGTTGCTTCTCTGGACCAAGTATTGGGAAGTTGTTTATATGTTTAACCATTGCTACCACTATTATGGGTATTGAGGACACTGGTGACAAATGTGAACGACGCCCCACACACAATACATAACACACATGATGATCAAGCATTTGAATTGTCATAATATACTCAGATGGAATAGAAGAGTATTAGGCTCCCCTTATAAACGACACAGAATACTAGCACAAATGCACAAAAGCAACATACACATATCAGCCCTTCAGGAAGCATTCCTCACAAGTTCGGAGATTCAAAAGTTGCCCCAGAAGTGGAGAGGTCAGACCTTCTCCACGTCATACTCTGCATGTGTTCGAGGGGCCGCGATCTAGGTGTGAGCTGGTGTACCCTGGCAAAACATAATTCAAAAATCAATACACAAGGCCATTATGTCTTCCTAAGGGGATGCATGGAAATGGCACCAGTGGTGTTGGGATGCTTATATGCTCCCAACTAAGACCAGGATAAATTCTTCGCCCATCTCACATCCACATTAGCCGAATGGGCACATATACCATGGATACTGAGAAGGGACTGTAATGAAGTGCTGGATATCCATCTAGATCGCTCTCACCCCCCTCTGCCAACAGCAGCCCCGACTAGGCAAGCTAAAATACTGAACCAATGGGTACAGAATTGGGGGCAGGTAGACATATGGCACAACCGCAAGAGCCATTACCAAGAATACTCATTCTAATCACCTCCACACTCTCAACTCTCCCAACTGGACAGGTTCCTCAGCTCCACACCTTTGACCCCACAGATCACACATGCAACATACTTAGGTAAAACACTATCTGACCATAACACTCTGGAAATTACTTTAACATGGAAGCAATCCCACCCCGATCCCGATGTGGCGCCTCCAGCCAGCCCACTTGGAAGATGCTGTGTTTTGCTCCAAACTCATAGATATGATAGATACCTGTTTCCATGAAAACAAGGGTACTACATCTTCACGGCTGACTGAATGGGAAGTGGCAATCAGAACAATAGTGGTGGGCAGGGGGGAAGTTCTATGTGAACTCACGCAGATTGAAAATAGCCTAGGCAAGCTCCAAAGACTAGCTTCACTCGACCAGGGACACGAACCACTGCTACAGGAAGATAATGTGACCTATGCAGAGTTCATAGAACGCCTTAGAATAATTTACTATAAGACGTACATACAGAAACAACACACCGAAGATGATAGGGCAGGAACTCTCTTATCCAGACTGATACACCCAGAACAATCACCAACACCCATCCTAGCTGTTCAAACCCCCTCCGGAGAAACTGCAGTGACCCAAGCGGCCATTAACACAGCGTTCCAGGAATATTATTCAACCTTATGCACTGCACCCCCTCCTCCTGACCCTGCCCAATTAGCGTGTTTTTTAGATCAGAAAACCCTATCAGAGGTACAGGAATTAGAAAAAGAATCCCTCAAAGCCCCAATCATGAAGCCATTAAAACCCCTGCCCGTAATAAAACACTGGGACCAGAAGGCCTACCGGCGGAATTTTATTCCACTTACACGCATAAATTCGTCCCACTACTGGAAAAGCTATATAATGCCTCCATTACAGCAGGTGCTCTCCCACCACCACCAGAGAAGTGTTAGTGACCTCACTTTTAAAACCCGGCAGACCACCAACTGACCTATCATCCTACAGACCACTATCCTTATTAAACACAGGATACAAAATGTTAAGTAAGTTATTGGCAGCCCGTTTACTTCCCCTCCTCCCTTGGTTGCTCTATACAGACCAAAATGGTTTCGTACTGAGGCGAAACACCTCACTGAACGCATGTCTTCTATTCATGTTACTGGATGCCACTAAAAGCCGATATCCACATACGGGATGCATTGCCTCGGACATAAAACAAGCGTTTAACACTCTCAGATGGAGCTACTTGTTGGCAGGCCTAGTGGCATTTGGGATACCAAAGGAATATCTTCGCTGGGTGCGGTTATTAAATACAGAACACACTGCGAGGGCTCCAATGGGACGGCTCACCTCACCCACCTACAATATTGCTAGTGGGACCAGACAAGGGTGCCCCCTATGTCCGCTGTTATTAGTGCTGGCTCTGGAACCCCTGGCACAAACAATCTGGCGCTCAGCGGACAGATGGGGCATCACACTGCAGCACAAAACTCATGCAATATCTCTCTATGCGGATGATATAACCTTATACTATAGGGACCTACGCTCTAACCTGGCCCTGGCTGCGAGCGCATTAGCAGAAATCGGCGACCTCTCAGGTCTACAAGTTAACGCTGATAAATCATATGCTTTCTTCCACAATGATACATACATGGACCAGACTGTGCGCTTCGGAGCCCTCCACATTAAGATAGCTCCAACCTGTTTTCGATACCTCAGCATCCACATATACAGAGAACAATCTGACATACTGGCAGCCAATCTACATAAAGTTATCACAGGAGCCTGCTCACAGGTAGCCCTCTGGTCCATACTTCCACTATCGGTGGCAGGTCGTCTTGCATTGGCAAAGATGGTGCTGTTGCCACGCTTTTAGTACTTCTTCACAAACCTACCAATTGTGGCTTCTGCTCAAACATTTAAGACCATCAAGACCATACTAATAGACCTGATCTGGTGGGGGCACGAGAGAGTGAGTTTTAAGAAGTTGCAAAAACCACCAGAGCGGGGGGTATGGGAGCTTCATCATTCAAAGCCTATTGCATAGCGGGTCAGTTACAATGGCTCTCTTATTGGCTGGCGGGCCGACATTTTGAGGAAATAGGATTCATGGGGGAATGCTCCAGCGAGAGTGACTATACAGATTGTTATGTCCGGGTCCGGCCATACCCACTTCCAACTCTAATCTCCTGCTGCGTACGGCCCTTATATGCTGGAAGATGGCAAAGTGATTCAAAAACGCTTTGAACCCCTATGCCCCAAACGTACCACTGTGTGGGATGCCAACATCGCTTGGCATTCTGTCGGCCCATATGCTGAGCTCCTGGGAACCTGATGCACCACGAACGCTAGGTGACCTTTTCCAAGAAGGCAACCTCATGCCACACACAGATTTCACACAAGCCTATGGACTCCCTGATACGTTGTTCCTTACTCATGCCAGTGTCACAGCATATGCTCGACAATACTGGGCCCCAGTAGGGACAGAACCACAGACACACAAACTATTGCAGTCTCTGCACACCATGGGACAGGGCAGGCACCTGGTCCAGTGGCTGTATCGAAGAAATCATTCATATAATATGGACATGCCCAAGACTCAATCAATCAATCAATCAGTAAGTTTGTTAAGCACGCTATTCACCCGGAAGGGTCTCAAGGGCCTGGGGGGGCGGGTGCTACTGCACTTGAGGTGCTTCCTGAAGGTCTGGAGGTCCTGGGTCAGACGTAGGTTGGCAGGGAGGGAGTTCCAGGTTTTGGCAGCAAGGTGGGAGAAGGATCTGCCGCAGGTTGTGGCACAGTGTATGCGGGGGACGGTTGCAAGGGTGAAGTTGGCGGAGCGGAGCTGGCGTGTCGGGATGTGGAAATTAAGACGCTCGTTGAGGTAGGCCAGTCTGGCGTCGTGGAGAGCTTTGTGAGCTTGGATTAGGAGTTTGAAGATGATCCTTTTGTTGACGGGTAGCCAGTGGAGGTTTCAGAGGTGGGCAGAGATGTGTTTGTGGCGAAGGAGGTGGAGGATGACTCATGCTGAAGCGTTCTGGGTGCGCTGGAGTTTCTTCTGGAGCTTGGCCGTTGTTCCCGCGTAGAGGGCGTTGCCATTGTCCAGTCTGCTGCTGATAGGGCGTGGGTGACCGTTCTTCTGGTTTCCATGGGAATCCATCTGAACTCGCAATGTACTGGTCAGGAATAGGAGACGTGCTTTTCCAATTAACAAGCAAGACACATTGGCACACAGCAGAACATTGTATCCTAGTCCTCTTTCCGAGACCTCCCAGCTCTAAAGTCGCCATGGGCATTGTGGACCTAGCGCTCCTTTTGGCAAAGCGCCTCCTAAGCAAACACTGGAAATCTCTCCGAACACCACCACTAACTCAAAGGTGGGAGGAAGTTGTATTAAGGTGACAGGCAGAAAGCCTGCCTATATGTCGCGAAGAGCATAGAGGGCTCTGCAAAAGACCAATTTCAATGCAGTGGGATGCCTTATTGGAAGCGTTGAGTAGAAGATCAGGACGATTAGATGGGTCCTCATGGATCAAATGACTCCTCTTTCCTAGCAGGAAAGCTAGGCATAATCCTACACCCTCACTCTTCTAGAGTCGCCTCAAGTACCCCCAATATCACACTGCAGTTTATAGGTACCACGATTGTTCTATAAAAGCTCGACACCCCGTCAGAGCAAGCACATATAAACGGGAAGTTTAGTTCACGTCAACAAGGTTCACTAGAATCTTCCATACATGCATCACCACAAATAGACTACGCAGCAGACGGCACAAAGGGGGGGAGGGGGATTGTTGTGTTTCTTAGTTGTTAACATGGTATATACGTTTCTAAACTGGATATATGAAAACTAAACTATCTACACGCCGTGTAAATCACATCTAACATAATATCATTTACAATGTTGTAAAGAGTATCAAAGCATGTGATATACTAATACAATAAAGTTGTGTTTAAAAAAAAAAAACTTGTGCTTTCCTGCCCTTTGAAATTGGCCTAGGGCAGCACAGTAAAAATACTTGCAGCACTGCCCTAAGCCAATTTTTTTTAAACATGCCCAGTGTTCTGGAGGTAGTGTGATTTAATCCTGCAGGCATGCTCAGCTTCCCATCATTCTGAAATCTGTAGGAGGACCATCATATATAGGGTAACAGGGTTGGATTGGGAAGGCAGGCAGTCGGGAACTGCGCGATCGGCCGGTGCCTCAGGGTCACATGTGGGTCCGTTTTTAACTCCGTTAACTGTCCCACAGAGCCTTAAAGTCTGGCAGGCCCAGACACGGCCATGCCTCTTCCTAACTAAGCCAGCCTGGGGACCAGGTGCTACTCAGGCCTCTTGGGCTATTCTCACCTCGAGGGGTACGGGGCGGGCGGCATGCCTCTCAGCAGGCCCAGCAGCAGTTTTTCCCCTGACGCCTCTCTGCTGGGCCACCACATTCTGACCATGGTGAGAAGGGGAGGAGGGAGTATTGAGAGGCCTCGCGGGGAGCAGATGTTGTCACCTCGGCCCAGTGTCATTTAGGCCCTGGTTGGGGGGGGTGCCTTTGCATAAGCCAAACTGTGAGGTCAGCTTTCCAAGAGAGAAAAAATAGAGAGGCTGTAAACTACTTTCAAATCAAGGAATTTGATCTTGTGAATGTAACTAGTGCTCCTGTAAATCGCTCCAATGCCTCTGGGCCGAGTTCATATTACATAAAACCACACAAACAAAATATAAACGACCAAATTCTGCAAAAGCCCGAGCTATTCTAAATAAGAAAGACTTTTTTTTATATAAAAACAAACATATTCCCTTTTAAAGTAGCTTTTCTAGCTCTGGCTAGTTTTAAAGCCCTTTCAGAAAACATATTAATGTGCTTTTGCAATACATTGGCTTTTAAAGTATATGATGATCAGAGTTAAAAATACCCGCTTTGGGTGCTGTTCTTCTTTTTCGTACCAGCTAGGAAATGAAAATACTGGCCATACTGGTAAAAAAAACAGCCAGATAAGAAGCCTAGCCAGATATGTGGTTGTGGCTGTTTTATTTCACCTTGCCCGTGATAGCGCGTCCCAGCTTTGATAATTTACTTACAATGGGACTCGTTTTAGGCCAATGAATCTTTTGACCCTGATTGAAGACTCCTTAGGACAAGATATCTATTTAACATCCCAACCGACAGATCAATAACCAAATCAATATTCTCAATAACTAATCAATAACACTAATCATTGACATTTAATAAGAATGAAACACACCATGACCTTTCAGGCATTGAATAACCACACAAATCTAGTAAGATTTTGGATATTTATTCCCTATTAGTTACAACCTACTAGCATATTCATTAGTCTCAATACCAATAAGCACATCAATAAAACTACAATATGGCAACTGGAATAAGATTTTATCAATGCAAAGATCATGAACATTACAACAAACCACGAAGTCAACATGAATCAAACTTTAGCAAAGTATTATTAGCACATTATTCAACAAGGCGAAGATTCAGTCATTTGTCTATGTGCACCCGATTTTGGTGAACTCTATAACTAACCTCTAATTAGCATCAGCATGTTGGGCTTCATGCAAAACAATTTAGTAACATGAATTTAGAAAACATCTAACTATGGCCTCTATCAAAAGAGCAGTTGGTACCTAGAAAGAAAAGGCAAACAGACAATTACAATTTATCATCAGATAGTTACCCATCCAAATGGGGCGGCATACAGGGACAGTCTTCATCCTCATGACAGCAGTCGACTCGCCATCAGCCTGGATAAGCAGGTAAGGCTCAGCAAGGTATAGCAAAAGACTCTTCCCTCTTAAGGAGGAGAATTGCAAACCAGGCCAGGGGGTACGGCAAGGATGGTTTGGGGTGTTAAACAGCTAAAGACGACGTCTCTCAGGATAGCTAAGAAGAATAACGGCTTCAAGAGTGGCAGGGTAAAGGCAAGTAATGGCTCAATAATGGCAAAGTAATAATGGCTTGGTAATGGCTGATTTCTCCTGTGTCACGCTGTTAAATCTGTCGAATAAGTCTCTAATTTCCCATTGGGCAATATTTGATGCATCGTTATCTTTGTCCAATAATCCGTCGCTCACTTTACTAGAATTTACACCTAAGACAGTTCTCATGCAGTTTATTGGCTCCTGTGATTGACGTCTTCAACGGGTAGAATGTCAGGTAGCAAAAGTTACACTAGTCACTCCAGTCAGTAGTTCCATTGTCTTCCCTTGGTTTAGGCAACCTTGTACCTGTTGCAATTTACACTGTTGCATTCGGCAAGAATGTCTCCTTGAGCAAGTCGGGTCTCATGAGAAAGAATTTACTACGGCTACACACACATCTCTCTAGCTTTTGGAAAAGTACAGCTTCATGTCCTTAAGGAGAGCAGCACATTGCACGTTAGAAAACACAGTTAATATGAGAACAAGCAGCTAGGCCCGAACCCCTGCTAACTAAGGCCTAGTGAGTAATTTAGCAAAACTTTAATACATAGCTCTTAATACTAATACAAAATCATACATGAATACGTTATTAATTAATTATTAGTCAGTTTCATTAGTCATCGTATACATTGGTGGCCACTCCCCGTGGGCACATTTCAAACGCTTGCATTAGTATTATTCTAACACATTTTCTATGCAGCTTCATTATACATTAACTTGAAAGATTTTCACGTTAATATTGATTTTAAAGGTCACACTCCATCACCCGCCTGGCCAAATGCTGGTGCTTCTAGTTTTCACCTACTTTACACCCCTATAAGCTTTCAAATGCTTAATTTGACGTTTCTCTAAAAATTAGTCCAATGAAACTAAGCAAATGGCAATCAATAAATGAGATGATCAGGGAATGTGGGCCACTTTATTTGAGAGTGCTTGGGCCTAATTGTGATCGCAATCTGACCCTATAGGGTAATATTACCATCTGTTATCTAGAACAGTGGTTCCCGACCTGTGGTCTGGGAAGCCCTGGGGGTCTGCGAAGCCTCCTCAGGGGGTCCGCGACTGCTTAGAAAGGAATGTCAAGGAATTTGAAATTGGAGGCTAAAATTAAATTAGTATCCTCAGAATGATTCATGGGAGCAGAGCAGGTGCATCAAATTGAATATAGTATGGCCAAGGTGTGGCTTCATTTGAATTTCCAACCTTCCTATTACAATTTTTTTTATTTTATTTATTATTTATATTTGTTTATAAATTAACTAAAAGTGTTATCATTTGTTTATGTTTGATGAATGCTTATTTCTATATTGTTTTTGTATTGGTTTACAGTTCAAATCATCAATTTAGGCCAGGGTCCCTTGCTTCCACTATATCCAATAATGAATTATTCAATGGGGGTCCCTGGGTTCCAGTAATGGTAAAGTGAGGGTCCACAGAAGTCAAAAGGTTGGGAACCACTAATGTAGAATATTTAGAAACTGAACAAATTCAATATGTAGCACTAAATAAAAAGTTGTCAAGTTATTTTTTTACCTTTCCCCGAATGAACCTCCCTATTAGGAATTGACTTTGTATGTGGCTTGGTTTGTCCTTTCACTATTTGCTTTTCAGGGCCTGAGGTAGCTAGTGAAATTAGTGCAAAGTATATCCTCTTAATAGAGCCATAGGATAAAGGTATTCATTTTAATTAGGCTTTTTATTTACATATGTTGTTATCCATTGCCCTGATGCCCAGAGAAGTTACTTTTTGTAAAATCATTTCAATGTAAACAAAGAGGATGAAAGGTCAAGTGGTGTTATTGTCTGTGAGGTCAGGTCGAATGCAAATTAGAGTGCCTTCTCGCTTTGCCCTTTTTGTCGGGGCCCCAAAAATATTATGACCAGACCTGCTAGCCGCCTAGACCCCACCCTCATTCCACTAAAATTTGACAGCTTTGGAGTCTCACATCTAACCAGTGTCGGCTGGTAAATCAAGTAGCAGGCGGGATCACACACACGCGCACACACAGAGCTTTGGATCTGTCAAGAAGACTTAGGGGCATATTTATACTCTGTTTGCACCAAATTAGAATCATTTTTTTTACTCTAATTCGGTGAAAAACTAACTCCGTATTTATACTTTGGCTCCAGACCCGTCTAGCGCCAAATTTATGGAGTTAAAGTCATTTTTGCGACGTGGAAACCTACCTTGCCTTAATGAGATGCAAGGTAGGCGTTCCAGTGCAAAAAATGACTCCATGGCCTTAACGCCATATTTATACTCCTGTGCAAAAATGGTGCACGGGAGGGAAGAGGGGTCAAAAAATTCGGCAAAGCTTAAATTTAATTTAAGCTTTTCATTTTTTAACACCTGGGTTAGGGCAGGCGTTAGGAGACCTGTGGGTCTATTTCCATGGTGAAACACCATGAAATAAGCCAACAGGTGCCCTCCCCATGCCCCAGGGACACCCCCACCCACACCAGAGGGACAGCAGAGGATGGGTGACCCAATCCCAGGTAAGTTCTGGGAAGTATTTTAGTTTTTTTTTTTTTTGTGCCATGGGGGCCCTGAAATAGGCACCCATACATTGCACTGGGTGCAATGGCCATGCCCAAGGGACCCTGGTCCCCTGTGCTGGCCATTGGGGTGGTGGGCATGATTCCTGTCTTTTCTAAGACAGGAGTAATTTCGTGTGGATGGTTGTGCATCAGAAAATGACTCTAGGTAGGTTAGAGTCATTTTCTTTTTTACTCTAACCTGCCTCACGTCATTTTTTGGTGCAAAACCCCCTTCTCCCATACCGCCAGCCCCACCCAACTAACGTCATTTTGTTTTACACTGGCCTACCCTTTGCACCGGCTTGCACCATTCCATAAATATGGTGCCCAGCTGGTGCACAGAAATGGTGCAGGCCGGTGCTAAACCTTTTGGTGCAATACTGCATTAGTGCAGTTTTGCACCACAAAGTATAAATCAGGGCCTTACTCTCTCACCTGTCATTGGTGGTTTTGTGTATCATTCTGCCTGCAACAAAATGTTTGCTTTGAAATGCACGAGGAACTGTTACATTTGAAAAATAATCAACCATCACACATTCAATCATTTATCTTATACATGTGTTGCATGCAAAAAGCAATCAATTTTTGCATTTTATTTTACTAAAATTATATGTATAATACACATAAATATCGGGGTCCTCAGCAATCCCGGTTCACCCATTTGGTTACATTTTAATACACCCACTAAATTATAAAACATAGGGCAGTTGGCAACCCACTTCAACCACTAGCTATCGTCATGGTAGGTGATGTAATTCTTTCCTTTCACAAGGGGCACATCCACTCCCAACATAGTTCCCTTTAAGTGGCAGGGGCTACTACGGCAATGTGTTCTTATTAAAACTAAAATATATTTTTGCTTTTAGCCAGTCATTTTGAGATCAGAGCCTGGCAGCTTCTCCAACATTAAGGGTCTGCAAAAACCATCCTCAAATAAAACAAGCAATGGCAAAACCAAAAGGTTGGCCTCCAAAGCAGACCTGCTGGATCCTCCAAAACTTGCTTATTTTACTGCTATAAGTTTTTTGCTGGTTTTGTCAGGACGCAAGTGCCAGCAACACATTAAGCTTACCATCATTGTTTTAGTTTCCACATCCTGTCTCACAAGATTGTAGCTCCAGCTCAAACCTACTCTTCTTATCATAGTACCTCTTCTGTTTTTGAGCCAATGTGTAGATTTCCAAAACGCCCAGCAATCTTCATGATGCTCATCCATAGTGCTTCCCCATTCAACCACCATCTGGTTCTTGTCTACAAATTCCTTGAGACCCTCACGGGTGAGTAGTTACGCTTTACATAATCTGATTGATTGATTGAATCACAGCGTCCAGCTCAGTGCCTCTTC
Organism: Pleurodeles waltl; assembly: GCF_031143425.1. Taxonomy (NCBI): domain Eukaryota; kingdom Metazoa; phylum Chordata; class Amphibia; order Caudata; family Salamandridae; genus Pleurodeles; species Pleurodeles waltl. The sequence continues at coordinate 1,090,591,700 of NC_090440.1, forward strand.
ACCCACTCACTTCTGTGGCTCATGGAATGCTGATGCATTATTCACCCAGCTCCAGCTCAATTCTGCCTTCCATTTTACTGTGGCTCTTCAGCCATACTGATAACTGCATTTTCAGTGCATTGAGGAGCTCCCCCAAAGATGTCCCATTTAGCTTCCCATCAAGCCATTACTACCACCACATAACCCCAACCCCATTACTAATATCATTATTTACACTAACATTACCAGTACCACAATCACCATCAATACTACCACCAGTACTACTATCTCCAACATTACCACTACCACCACCACCACCACAATTACCACCACCATAACTGCCACTACAAGCAGCATTTCCACCAACACCGCCGCTATCACACCAGCATTACCACCAACAATGTCATCTCATTACCACTACCACCATAACCATCACTAGCAAACATTACCCCACCACCATCATGACCACTCCCACCCCCATTGCTGCAACCATTACCTCCACCTTAATCATCACCATTACCACCACCACCTTTGTCACCATCACCGCCATCATTACCATCATTATTATCAATACTAGTACTATTCTTGCAACCACCATTACCTTGACCCACACTAACATCAACACAATTACAACTACTGACATCCCACCACCATCATTACCAACACTGACATTCTCACTAGCACTATCATAATTTCCACGACTATTACTATCACTATATCCACCATCATCATTGCAACCACTACCACCAAAGGTATACCACCACCGTTAACACCACCACTATTAACACTATTACAATTGCTACTACAATTACTAGCATTACTAGCATTACCACCACCACCATTACCCCAATTGTCATTACCTCAATCACCACTCCCACCACTATTACCATTACCACCATCAATATTACAAACCCTACTGTTTCCACCACCACCTTTACCACTATTATCTCCTATACCATTACTACCACCATTACTTCCACCGTGACTACTACTATACCATGATTACAGCCACCACCATTACCACCAGCATCACCGCCAAAGCCGTTAGGTCTGGCTTAATGAGCTAACAGATGCAAATAAAGGTGTAAGCATAAGCACATACCATTTGCATGTGTAAAGCCAGTCCTGTTGGCTTTGCCAGTGCTTGCCACAAGTGATCCTTCCCATATAACCCCAGCTCAATATTAACTTGCTAGTTGCATATTCTTCTGCTGTAAATGGTTTCCATTTCGGATGTTTCTCAAGTTATCCCCTGACACGCCACTGTACATGTATTTCCAGAGTTTAGAGGGAACTTCACTGCCAGCTTAGGTCACATTATCGATTCTACAATAAAATAAATATATAATAAATGCACTTTGAGTTTATAGTATATGCCTATTTATACTATACATTTCTTCCTTCACAATTTATCGGTGAAACTTTTTGAAGTTTTGTTGCTGTGCTGTAACTAGTAGGGCATCGAATACTTCAATTTTAAGCATTTTAATGGTCCTGTATGTAAAACATACGCACTAAAGATATCTGTTTAAATATAATGCTAACAACTATCTCACCCTGATATACGCATGCATCAACCCAACGGAGCCTTAAAATTCGCTCACCGGTCACCTGGAACCTTCAGGAGCACGAGAAAGTTGTGCACAAAGTCTCCTTCAAAATACACATCGGTACGACAACGAGCTGTTGGCAGGATCTTTAACTGTAAAAGAATGCATAGGTTCTAGTCCTATTATGAATGGATTATTGGATCAATTGTTTGTGAAAAATGTACAGTGCGCTGCAGCTATGTTCTCTGAGTTTCCTCTCTATCAGTTTATTCAATGAACATTACATACTGTACATAGCTATTCTCCTTTACTTCCTTCTTCAATTTACAGTTACATTATGGTACAGGATGTGTATTTCAGAGTAGAGGTAATGCTGTGAAGTTAGACATTGGGTTTTTGATGGAGGGTGGTGGTGAAAACCCTTCTCGAGCAACAACCATAATGCTTGTCAGGGTGAACCACAAAATTCACTAAATGAACCTGTGATTAACACTCTGGTAGCTTAACAAAAGCAGTTAGGCTTAACTTGAAAGCACTGGGTTAAGTATGTATGCAGTGCACAAACAGTAGTAAAGTGAAAACACAAGAGACATTCAACACCAATCTGGGAAAACAGAGTAAAATAATAAACAACTAAAATGAGACTAAAACAAAAAAAAAAACAATCAATTGAACCAGAGATATGCAATTTTAAAGGTTTAAGTAAAAATAGCACTAAGAAACAGAAAGTACTAACTGTGAATATCCAGTCATCCTAGACCAGAACAAAGTCATACGTTTAGGCCGACCAGAAGGAGCGCGGGCAGATACAGAGACCAGCTTAGTCCAGCTGAAAAAGTTACATTCTCAAAGTCTGTCGGACACAGAATCCACACTTTCAGGATTATACTGGTGTTCAACGAATGCCAGCCAAGAGTCCAGGATATAGGGAGGCACCTCTTGGGGATTACAAATGTACTCCGGCAGAGTCCAGCAGGGCTCAGGCAGGCCCAGTTGCAGGTGCAGACAGATCCAGTTGCAGTTGGTCGGCTCAGCAGTTGCAGGGAGGCCTCTGGAGCTTGTTGTGTCCATGCAACTCAGAACAAGAAGTAAGTCAAAAGTCCCTTGGGGTCACTCAGGTTAGTCTAGGCTGAAGGGAACAGGTCCAATCTTCCTTCTCAGAGAGCAAAGCAGGCCTCAGGCAGCAGTGTATTCTTCTGTGGAACAAGAAGTAGAGCAGTCCTCAGGTAGCAGCAGGGCAGTCTTCTGAAGAACAAGGCAGGCCTCAAATAGCAGAGCAGTCCTCTGAAGTACAAGGCAGTCCTTCTGAAGTCTTCCACAGGTACAGGAGTGCACTGAAAAATGGCTCAGGATCTGCAAAATTTATACCTGATGCCACCCCTTGAAGTAGGGGAAAGGTCTAGTCTACCCCCACTCCTGACTCTGAAAAGTTCATTCCTTCCACTTTCTTCAAGTGACAAGACTTCAGGATGTTGAGGGTGACAAAAGGCTGGTCTCAAGTTCCTTTGTGAGTGTGCTGGAGACAGCCCATTGAAATGTCAGCTGGACATCGAACAGCTCTGCCCATCCTATTTTGGCACCATTTTCTTCTCCATCTACACCCAGGTCCTATTTTCCACTGTCTGAGCCCAGTACGCACTTCATTTGGGGGAGCAATTAACAGGCCATGGCAGCTGGAAACTCCTAGAAGGCCTCAGAAAGTATAGGGCAGGGAAATGCCAACTTTATAAAAGTGGCATTTTCAAAATGATAGTTTAAAATCCGACTTTACCATTGAAGACGATTTTCAATTAAAAATCATGTGAGACTAAGCATGACATTTATACTTGCTCCCAATCAAAAGTTAGCACTTATGAAATGTTCAAAAGTTTAAGTTAATAAGATGTAACACCCTGAGCAAGCTGCCACAACAAAAGCTGGTTGACTTATCTGACTTACGTAAGATAAGACATAAATATAATGTTTGTTGGGTGCTAAGTATTTGTGCAGCATTACAAATATAAATAGCACACTTACTTTTCAAATTATTTTTTCACTACCAAGACACTTAAAACATTTTTTTTTTTAAAGTCCTACGTTTTCAATATAATGCACCCTGCCCTATTGGCTGTTTAGGACCTAGTTTAGGAGTGACCTATGTGTAAAAAAGGAAGGATTAGGCCTAGTAAAAGAATTCTTTTGCAAGGTCAAATTGGCAGTTTAAGGTGCACTAAACGCTGCAATGGCAGGTTGGAGACATGTTTTAAAATGCTACTCTTAATGGGTGGCACAGATATTTAGTAACAAACCGAACCACAGCTATTTTTCTAGAAGAATGTTAAGGTCTCGCCTACAGACAGCTTATGTTGTCTGATGTGAAAGAAGCACTGTCTCTTATACATAGGAAATATATACTTATAGTGGGCTTTGGGTCAGCCCTTTAACCTTGATTAAATTGTTTTCTTATCTATCTCATTTCACTGCTTCATTTCTCCATAGTATGTGTTTGTCCCACATCTGGAGCATATCCTCTTTACTGTTTTCTGATTGAATGACCTGTGTTCTTACACTGCTTGTGTTCAGGAAACTACTTTTTTCTTTTTCTTCTAGAACTCTATAGAGGTGCAAGTGTTTTCCTGCTTTCTCCTTCATCTGAAGCTTCTTCACTGAAGTACCCCTAGGAGCTCAGTGTTGCTTGCTCCTCCCCAACATCAATTCAATTGCTACCCACCTCTTTTTTAAACAAAACATTTATCCCCTTTGCCCCCAGTCCTCTGTTGCTCCTCCACTCCTGGCTGTTCCCTCCATTCAGTTGGATTAACATCTTCCTATCCCAACCTCTGGATACCCATCCATCACAGGGTGGACACTCAATCAAAGAAATGTATAATGTATGATGTGTGTCATAGAAGCATCCTACTAAGCACTCAGCACTTGAACAACCTTTACAATCATGTTCAAAAGGACAGCCTTTTCCAAAATATAGACCACTTAATCACACAATGAGGGATCAGAACCATAACATAAATTTAAAAGTGTTGAATTAGAAGAAACTATATCCCCCCGAATTTACTATATGAACGTTCAACATTAGTACTAGATTTTTCTTTGAATAGTAGTCCAAAAGTTTGCTATATTATGGTCAAAAAGTAGGTTAAGTTTAAATGATCAACATTCAGAAAATAAAAAGGAACTGTAAAGCGATGTCCTCAAATAAATCAAGTGTGGGTAAGGTCAATAGGTTTGACTTGCCTTTTCAGCTAAAATTTTGCCTCACATATTTTGCCAATGTTGCTCAGCAGAGAAGGTGGTAAGATGTTGAGAAGCTACAGGGAGCAGTGATTCTGTGAGCATCAGACAGAAGACGTGGAGCAGCCAAGGCTGCATAGGACTAAAAGAGTCATGGCTGTGGCAGCTAAAAAATAGCATTGGCGGAAGATTGGACTGCCTGATCCCAAGATGGCCTGCTGACGATAGGTTGGTCATCGAAAGACCAGGCTGTCCAGAGCTACAAACAGAGAGGCAAACCTAAGCTCACGCTCACACATAAATCTTATCAAAACATTTTTAAAAGGCTGCTTTATTTAAAACCATAACAAAAAAGAGTTGTTTTATGTATAGAGTGAAAGTATGATATAATAAATTAAACATACTAAGGGGGTTATTCCAACTTTGGAGGAGTGTTAATCCGTCCCAAAAGTGACGGAAAAGTGACGGATATACCACCAGCCGTATTACGAGTTCCATAGGATATAATGGACTCGTAATACGGCTGGTGGTAAATCCGTCACTTTTCCGTCACTTTTGGGACGGATTAACACCTCCTCCAAAGTTGGAATAACCCCCAAAGTGTACTTTTTAAAATTAAAATAGTCCCACATGTACTGCAATGGAGGCACTCTAAAGGAGACTGAACAATACAGCAAATGGTTAGTAGCATTAGAGAAAGTTAGAGAGAGTAATCCTCCTGAGTATTGAGCTCAAAGACTGCTATTGGTATGTTTTAAAAAATTTGAAACAAAACATCGGACAGACAGCAATAGTTCCTATCCTGCGAATTAGATAGACCAAACATAACTGAACATGTTTGGGCGGAGATTGTCCCATAGCATATACAGCTCATCAAATACCACCTGCAATGCCAACTTGACTGTCAGCACAGGCAAATCGTGTAGATCATGGGTGTCATCAGTGTCGGAGCATGGACATTGTGAGTTGCTTGAAAGGCCCATCAAATAGAGCCAAAGAAGAATATAATAAAAGCAGAAAATTCTAAAATGTTGTGGTAATTACCACTTGGTTTCACAATACATTTATATGGGCTCTTATTTTTTTTTCCTTTATATTTAAAAGTAAAACACGTTGATCAAATTAATTAGTTACACTGTGCTATTGTGTATGATTAAGCAATTAGAGTTACATTTCTTAAAATACCTTTTTTATATCTTCAGTATTATAATTATGGGACCTTACGAGATAGCATCTGCCAGTCAGAAAAACAATGTCATTAAATATTGTTGGATTGAGAATGTCATTGGCATACCGTTCAGTCCTGTTCCCTGCCCTGCATGCCCAGCTGTGAGTATCTGGTGTCCAGTTTTTGGACTTGTTTGCCCTAGTGTCAAACAAATGTAGGCAACTTTCTCATGAGAGACGCCTTGGACCTGGAGGGCTGCACCAAACGAGCCCTCAGTAGTGACAGAAGACTGCTGTTTTCATCATAGGGTCATGCTTGTCTTGAATAAGGGAAGTATATGGCTGACATTCCTGAGACTGTCAGGAGAGAAAACTGGGATATTGAATTTGGGAAATAGGAGACAGACGTTCTTGCCTTCAGAAATTTGATTCAGTCTTTTTTTATATAGAGGAGTGACCATCAATCTTCCTGAAACTTATGTGGTGAATGGTAGGGGTGAAGTGTATGATGACATTTCATGTAGTCAGAGTGTGAAGGATCCTCTTAGAAGGGTGTCAGTGTTTGGTCGCCCTTCCTGATCACTGTTTGGTGTTCCTGATTGTAGTCTGATGTGGACTCCTCAAACTTCTTTGTGCCTCTGTTGTGGGTGCTCCATTCTGAAGAAGTATCACCCAATACAAATGCTGAGTTCAGAAGATAGCTTGAGAAGTACACATGAAAACAGAATAGAGACAAACCAGTTCTGAAAGGGCAGACAAAGAATCCACATCTTGATACATTGCAGGGAGGCCTAGCATGACTTCAATCGAGACACACTAGATCAGAGAAATCAGGCCCACCACAACTGCGACACCCTTCTGCAACTGACACCACCAGGATCCAAGAAGAAGGCCAGTGTCTGAAACTAATCACTCCCACTGGATACTTCGGGATCTGCCAAACTGCCTGTGTCTGCTAGACTTTAGAGTTTCTGCAACATGATTCAACTGCAGCCCAACAGAACTCAGGTGAGCCACACTAGGAGCAGAAGGCCCCTCATAGTTTGTTATCATTCACAGGACTAGGTGAAAAACTGTATAGCTATCCAAACCCAAGAGAGACTATCAGATGCCCTTTCAGCAAACCACGGGGCAAGGAGGCATTACTGGGCCCAACTATGGAGGTTGAGGATTTTCACTCCTGAGGTCCTGGGTCCCAGCCTACTATAGGCTATGAGCAACTGGGCCAAGTACCCCCTCAGCAGTTGACTCCCAGTGGCAGTATGGGTTAAGCAGTCAATGGCTTCTCATGAGAAGGCAGGTGTAGAATAAACACAGGCTCACAACTCAAAACAATCCCCACAATCCCAATAACAGATTGTCCAGACAATTACTTTCTTCTCCCAATAAATTGCAGTAGAGTCTTATCCTTGTATGTAGAATGGTGAACCTTAAAACGATGATTAGAAAAGACAATATCCTTGTGCAATAGATTTTAATGTGTCCCACAGAACAGGGAGTTATGCCATACCTTCATTAGTGTTGAAGGTTCACTGTTGCAAGATCCGTCGTCTGGTAGATCCTACATATGAGAACGGTGATCAGCAGATAACCAGTGATAGGCTATAGGAGAGGCTACCTTCAGCAATTCGACTGGGGCCAAAACTAATAGATTCTAGAACAGTGTTCATATTGTGCAAAAGGTGTAACCAGACTGTTCTAAATAATGCCACTGCCAACCATGCATTAAGCAAAAAGTATTCACCATTTGATGAATGGTTGTGTGGAATCTTCTAAGAAATGGCAGAGCATGGGTATTGGAAAATTCTAACACTGGCATAGACACCAATTCAGTAAAGTTGTAGGAGTAGGGAGTAGCAGAAGTGCTGTCACTTTGTTGCACTCTGCCCTTAGCTAAGGTGGGACTTCATCCCCCAGCAATCACCTGCTATAAGGAGGGGCAGGCACAGGACCAACAATGTGCTAAAAGCTCTACACAAGCACATGTCCTGCGGTGCGGGTCCCCGCATTTGCTGCATTCTGCCCTTAGTTGGGATGTAACTTCATCCCTCAGCAGTCAGCTGCTGTAAGGAGCAGCAGCACAGGACCATTGACACTGTATATACTGTACATGCTTCCCGCGGGCATGTACTCGGGCCAAGACCAGGCCAAGACTGGGCCCGTCTTCGCCTGTCATTGCCAGGAAGAGGCTGGGCTGGGCCCCCCCCCCTTTAATTCTTGGGCTCTACTCCTGGTGTTAGATCACTTGTATTGGCACTATTCTTGTTGTTCCCCCAGCCTTTATCAGTGTCCACAGGCAGTAGGGGCAACTATTTATGCACCTAATTATGCTCTTGAAACCTGCAGCACCATTATAACTTGCAGAGGTTTTTGAGGCTCTGTTGTTTTTTCATGTTCCCATATTAGTGTCTTTTTTCTTCCACTATGGTGAAGCGGAAAGCCCGCATTCCAGCCAACTGTAGCTTCAACTCTTCATCTTTGGACAGTTATATTAAACGAGCAGTGGATGTTTTAAATAAGTAGATTGAACAGGTGGAGCATCGACTCCCTGCTCTCATGGCTGCAGCTCCTGAGATAATACCCCCTTCAGAGTCATCCTCGCAGCTTACAATTGGTACCATTTCAGTGTCTGCCCAGGGCCACTGCTAGCACCAGAGCCATCATCTTTATGTTTGCTTCCTCTTGGTGACACAGGACTGAACCCCAGCACCATTTTGACTTTGTCAACTAACTGTGGCCCCCTGACTAAACATAAAAGATGATAGGGGGCAGGAAAATCACACTCTTCCTTTGACTCTCAAGCTTGTGCAATGGCCCCTGGCACTGAGAGCCCTACTGTGCTTAATACTGCAGAGATGGAGTCGCTCCACGAAAAACTGTTGACTTGTGTGAAAGGGCTGGTGGAAAGCTTAAGACTATGCATATTGCATCCGCTAGTTTAGCGGCCCAGCCCACCATATGGTACAAGGGGTTCCACATTCAGGACTCAATGACACTTTAGTTGTATCTTATCCCTTAGTGGGCCTATGGAAAGCCACCTGGGCTGCCTTCCTCCTTCACAGTGCAATCACCCACCAAACCACAGCCAACTGCAAGCTGCTAATGTATCTCATAATGCGGGAGGACTCCCTTGGCCGAATGGGATGTGATCTCGACTAGGGCTTTGGGTCCTGTGAAAGTTCCACCTCCTGTTCAGTCGCATCTGACTGGAACTAATAATTTGGGCAGTCATTCTGGCAGCACATGATCATCTGTAAGTCCTCCAGGAAGCCCCTTTCAACATCTAGGTAATACGCGTACCCATGAGAAGGATGGGGAGCCCCTAAACATAGTTACCATCCACCCCCACCTGCTGCCCATACGTTGTAATAATGGCCTATGTCCCTCCCCTGTCCCCAGGTACAACTGAGTCACCTGTCCAGTTGAGAAATAAGGTCCTCCACTGGCCACAGTCTAAGTTTGTTTTTCCTATCATTAGAGCTGACCAATTCATAATGTGTGAATTGATCCAACTTAAAAAAAACTTTAAAGGAGGCAATGTCATTACTAATTTTAAACACCCAAGGTTTGCAGGAGAGATCCTGTCTAGGTTCCCAACTTTTAATTCAAACCTTGGTAATATCACACTCCTCCGTCTGGGTTACTTATCTCACCAGCTGCATCCAACCCGCCATGTGCTTGATGTTCCATCCCCGACCAGTTCTTCTCTGATGACTGTCCACTCTGCCCTGATGAACATGTTGATCGGATCATTAACCTTTCATGCCCCAATCATTAGCCTATAGCATGGTGGCCTTGCACAAGAGCGAGGTCAAGACCCACTATCTAGGTGCTAGCTCATAAAAAAGGGCCCTCATAGAGTCCAGGAAATCTACTATTGCTACCTATATGTTGATTGCTTCCTGGGATGGTTTTCAACCATACCTATCCATGGTATCAATCCCCCAACACCGATTCATTTTAACTAGGTTGCAGCTATGTTATAGTACATTTCCTAGTCGTTTATCCTATTATGAAGCATCGGTCCAGTGATATGGTTTCATGCCTAGTTGATGGTATCTCATAACAGACCACTCACCACTTTAGATTATTTTGTAGTTTTTATGACGGGCTAAAGAAATACTCTTTGAAATCGTTCTTTCTATCAAATAATGTTTGGATTATAATGTTGCTGTAAGATTTCTATGTGCACTGGTGGACCCTTTCTTATGCTTCTGTATTGCTTCACATATATGGGGAGTGGTTCAAATTAGGAAAAGTATCATACCTTAGTATCTCAAAACAGAGCACTCAGAACTTTAGCTTATCCTATAGCTTCTATGATGGGCTAAGGAAATACTATTTGAAATGGTTCTTTCTAGCAAATAATGCTAGGGATTACAATGTTGCTTTAGGATTTCTTTGTGCAACGGCAGATCCCTTCTTATGCTTCTGTATTGCTTCATATATTTGGGGAGCTGTTCAAATTAGGAAAAGTATCACATTTTATTTGTTGCATTGAGGTTGGAGCAGGGGCTCTTTCAATGGCATTGTTTTATTCTGAATGGTTATATTTTCGTTTTATCTGATTTTAATTTATATTTTATGGTTATTTTTAAATTACTTACCGCTGTCTTTTATTGTGTTCTTTTATGGTCAACTTGTTTGTGCCAAGTAAAGATTTTGAACCGAAGTGCCATCACATTCTTTGACCCCCTGCCTTCATGACATCACAGGACGTGGCCTCATATGACCTTTGACTCTGATGACATCACTAGAAATTAGGTTGTACGCCCCTTGACTCTGTTGATATTACTGAAAGATATAGAGAAAAGACACACAAACAGACAAAACTGTACTTAAATTACCACCCACAGACTCCTGCCATAGTATGGGTAAGCAGTGGGGTAACGAAACGTGAGGGGGGCTTCCTGCAAAGTACATGGAGGCCCCCGCTCCAGACTCACTCAGGTGCTCTTAGGCCAGGGTACAGCTCAAAGGGAGCTCGACACCCCCCACCTTCACCCCAGAGGCTGCAGGGCCTTTGTTACACCACTGCAGATAAGTTGCAAATATGTTGCAAATATGATAGACCAAGTGCGAGGCAATCATTGGCTAGCAATACATTTACCACATTCCCAAGTACAGCCTCAAACAGCCTAGCAGAAGTATAATTTTATTCAGGCACAGTTATCATAGTTTCACATGCTAAATGGAAGCCACATAATAGACTGTGTGGAGGCTGTCCTCGCTCTCAGAATAAGGGCCAGATGTAGGTAGGAAAAAATGTGCGAGTCGGAAATTGCGATTCAATGCGAATCGCAATTTCCGACTCGCAAAATGGGATCCAAGAAAAAAAAGCAACACCAATTTGCGACTCGCAAATGATGTCGCACCGCAGTTTGCGAGTTCGCATTTAGCGAGGTCGCTTTTTGTGACCTCGCTAAAAGCGAACTCGCAATTTACGAGTCGGGTGTCGCAAATTGCGACTGGCCCGCAAATTGCAGGCAGGTGCAGGATAACAGTTGGAAAAACAATCCTGGCTCTTGCTGATGACATCAGAACCAGGAAGTCATCAAATACACCTGGGAGGACCACACCCTTTTCAAACTGCTGTGCAACAACTAGGAGAGAGGAGCTGCTTCTACCATGGAGGACACAGGCAGTGCAGGGAGGAAAAGAAAACTCAAGTTTTCTGAGAAAGAACTTGAGGTGCTAACTGAAAAATGCTGCCAGCACCACGACCAACGTTTTGGCAAGGCAACCCTGAGTGTCCCAGACACTGAGAAGAAGAAGATCTGGCTGCAAATCCAGGACCGGATCAATGCCATTGGGGTGTGCCACGAACCCTGGATGAAATTAAAAGAAGGTGGTACGACCTGTGCTCCAGAACCAAGGAGAGGGTGGCAGAGCGGCTCAGGTAAATGAGGGGCACAGGAGGAGGCCCATCCACCATCCCACCACCCACAGCCATGGAAGAATTGGTGGAGCAGACCCTGGAGCCTGAGGCTGTGTCTGGAATTGGAGCATTGGACACTTCTGCGCAAGGGACATCCAAAAGTGAGTACCATGAAATATGCATTCACACCTACAAATGTAGTATCCACACTCTCCCAGTACACAGCAGCAGGCACAACCAGACTAGCTCCATTCCAGACTAGCAACCACCAGAATGGTGCATTATGGGCAATGTAGTACAGTAGTACAGTAGTCAGCATATAGGCAAATGTTTATTATGTGGCATACAACAGATGTGAGAGACTGACAGTGTGTTCCCTATGTCCCACAGGTCTCCCACACGACACCCCCAGCAGCCACACAATCCATGGAGGAAATAACAGGCCACAGGCAGTGCAGGAGGCTGCAGCAGATATTCCAGGGCCCAGCACGACACCACCACAGTCCCCTCCAGAACAAGTGCAGGACATGGAGGAAGAACACACGACCCCTGGCCCCAGCCCCACAGTAAGACGTCCAGAGCCAGCAGCACAATCACGTTGCAGATGCCAAGTTCAGGCAGTGCCCCAGGAGGAGATAGGGGAGGCAGCAATGTCTATAGTCGAGGCATCCCTCTTTACCGGTCAGCGTCTGCAAACAAGACAATTGCGGTTGATATCAGGTGCTTTGCACAGACTTGAAAATAACATGAGCCATGGCCTGGCTGATGTGAACTAGCAGTTCACAAGACTCAATGACAATGTGAGCGAACTCACCCAGTCCATCCACCAACTAGTGACGGAACTGGTGGGTGATAGGCGCAGCGCAAGGCGCAGGGAGCGCCACCTAGTCACACGCTTTGACCGCATGGCAGCGTCCATTGGGCGTCTTGCTATGAACACTACTGGCCTCTCAAGACGGACCGTGAGTCTGCAGGTCGAACTTGGGCACTTTGCTGGGGATGTGGCACAAGGACTAGGCCGCATCAGCCATGCAGTGGACATGTTGGAAGCCAGGCAGGTGGCAAGGGGCACAGGTGAGACCCCTCAGGACAGTGAGGAGGGGTCCACTATCAGCAGTGTGTCTGCAAGTGACTCACGTGTACTGAGGAGTGGAAGTGCACGGCAGGGGTCAGCAGACCCACCTGGGATGAGCCATGCTGGGCGAACAAGGAGGAGGGTGTAGGCCATAAGACAGCATGACTCATGAGGCACATGAAGTCAATGTGTCCTCATAAAAATTGGACATGTGCAGCCCCTTACGGACAGAATTATTCTTTCAACATTTGGTTCACAAAGAAAAAGATTTTGTTTGTTCCACTACACAACTGGGCTCTGTTTGTGTGACATCAGAGAGTGTGGTGACAGTTGCCACGTACCTGCCAATGTATTGGGTTGCAATGTGGTCCCGTCTCTGTCTGCCTTGATTTGCAATGCTTCTATCCCCAGGCTGGCGATGTGGTAGCTCTTGCTCCTCATCCTCTGAATCTGTGTCTTCAGGGGTGAGATGTAGCCCACGTCTGGTGGCAATGTTGTGTAGGACTGCGCATGCGCCAACGATCTTGAATGCTGTTACTGGGGCATACTGGAGCGCACCTCCACTTCTGTGGAGGCATCTGAATCTTGCCTTTAACAGTTCAAAGGTCCTCTCAATGACATTTCTTGTCCGCCGATGTGCACTGTTATATCGCCTCTCATTCTCATTGCCAGGTGTTAGGTATGGGGTAAGTATCCATGGTCTTAGCGCATATGCACTGTCACCTGTTTGGCAAAAATAAGCAATGTTAGCAGGGCATGGATGGTTTCTACAGTGACCTGTGTGTATGGCTTCAGGGTGTAGTCAGCAATACCTAATAGATATCCGTCTCCAAACTCCCCACGTTCTAGGCGTTGGTGTATCCCACTGTGCCTGAATATTTATGAGTCATATGTGCTCCCTGGAACTTTGGCTACAATGGCAGTGATGACATTATGGGCGTTACATACCACCTGGATGTTCAGTGAGTGGGTACATTTCCTATTGCGGAACACATATTCCAGATTTGCAGGAGGGCAGATTTGTATATGTGTCCCGTCCACACACCCTATTACATGAGGGAAGTTGGCAATTCTGTAGAAGTCCAACTTGGTGCTGTTAATTTCTGCCTCATTCCTGGGTAGGTATATGTATCTGGACATGTGTGTGAGTATGGCATCTAGGAAACATCTGAAGAACCGTGAGAGTGCACTTTGGGATACCCCACCTGCTACTGCAATCACCCCCTGATAGCTACCCGAGGTCAAGATGTGCAGTGAGCATAGCACTTGCACATGTGTAAGGATGGCGCTGCAGCGCATAGTCTGGCGTTGAAGCTGCGGATTGAGTAGTTCAATTAATTCTAATATTGCTGCACTGCTGAGTCTGTATTTGTCATAAATCTCCTCCTCAGTTTGTTCGAAAAGTGTCTGCCTGGTTCTGTATATCCTCTCCTGTCTCTGGCTCCTCCTCCCCCTCTCCTGGGCGGCGTGGACTCTCCTCCTCCTTGCTATCACATATAGTTCAGCCATTTTGAGTAACCCAGATGCCTTCTGGGTCTCCTTTTATACTTTGGTTCTGGTTACCACCTGCTCTGACTTAGTGGTAATTTGGGTGTGCAAAATGGGCTTTTTGTGACTAGTCGTAATTTGCGAGTGGCTTTTTCATATGGTTTGCGTTTTGCAAATTGCGACTTCCTATTTGCGGGTCGCAAAATCAGGTCGCTATTTTTGCGAGTCGGTAATGGCTAGTATCGCAATTTGCACTTCGGAAATTGGATTTTTGCATCCCATTTCCGATTTTGCGGTGTTGCAAATTGCGAATCAGACCATTTGCGACTCGCAAAACTTTGCTATTAGTCTGTACAGTGGTTAAATGGATCTTACATCCAAGTGTGTGCTCAGGAAACCGGTGTGCCTCTTCTAGTGGCATTGTGGTTAGTTTGATCACTGATCTGTGTAACATAGACATACATACGGAATGTTCTAATAATTATAATCCTTTGGTTTTACCTACACTAGATATGTTTGGCATGTACATAGCACACACTGAAAACCAAATTGCCTTCTGTGGATGTATTTATTTGCAGCCCCATGATGTGGGCAACTGTGACTACATACCTTTCACACAGGTTTTTTCAGCCTTTTGAGCAATTTTACCACAGGCAAAATCTTAGAAATGTTATCAAAATACAACATAGAGAGGGTGCTTGGAGATATTAATTACGTTGTTCAGCTCAGATGCTTCAACACCTGAAACATACAGAGATTAAATGCATTGGCCCTGCACAGAAAGGAAAAGCTAAATATGTGTTCTGAGAGGTTTTTTTCCAAGTGCATAACTGTCATCAAATATACAATATGGTAATCCTAATAAATGTAAACAATGGGAAGCAACCATGTATGACACTTTGCAGCAGAGTTCCTTTTCAATGCAGAAGGTAGATTGATCCGAGCATGTCTTTTTCACATATGAAACCTGGTAAAATCCCTTTCAAAGGCAATAGAAAACAGTTGTATTCTGAATATAAATGCATTTCTCTTCTAACAATAATCAGTCAATCAATCAATCACTGCATTTGTAAAGCGCGCTACATACCTGCAAGGGTCTCAAGGCGCTGGGGAGGGGGGGTGCTACTGGTCGAAGAGCCAGGTCTTGAGGAGTCTTCTGAAGGCCAGCAGGGCCTGGGTCTGTCGTAGGATGGTGGGGAGAGTGTTCCAGGTCTTGGCGGCGAGGTAGGAGAAGGATCTGCCGCCGGCAGTAGTTTTTCAGATGCAGGGGACTGTGGCGAGGGCGAGGTTGGCTGAGCGGAGGCTTCGGGTGGGGGTGTGGAAGCTGAGTCGGTTGTTGAGGTAGGTGGGTCCGGTGTTGTGCAGTGCTTTGTGTGCGTGGATCAGGAGCTTGAAGGTGATCCTTTTGTTGATGGGGAGCCAGTGCAGGCCTCTCAGGTGGAGTGTGATGTGGCTACGGCGGGGGACATCGAGGATGAGTCGGGCCGAGGCGTTCTGGATGCGTTGGAATCGTCTCAGGAGTTTGTTTGTAGTTCCTGAGTAGAGGGCGTTCCCATAGTCGAGTCTGTTGGTGATGAGGGCCTGTGTAACGGATTTTCTCGTGTCGAGGGGGATCCATTTGAAGATCCTGCGGAGCATACGGAGGGTGTTGAAGCAGGACGCGGAGACGGCGTTGACTTGCCTGGTCATGGAGAGAGTGGAGTCGAGGATGACCCCCAGGTTGCGTGCGTGGTCCGTGGGTTCCGGGGCTGTGCCTAGTGACGTGGGCCACCAAGAGTCGTCCCAGGCTGATGGGGTGGGTCCGAGAATGAGGACCTCTGTCTTGTCTGAGTTCAGCTTCAGTCTGCTGTCCTTCATCCAGTCGGCTATGGCCTTCATTCCTCGGTGGAGGTTAGCTTTGGCGGTGTCGGGATCTTCGGTGAGGGATATGATCAGCTGGGTGTCGTCGGCGTAGGAGATGATGTTGAGGTTGTGTTGTCGTGCGACGTGGGCAAGGGGGGCCATGTAGATATTGAACGGTGTCGGGCTGAGGGAGGATCCCTGTGGGACGCCGCAGATGATCTCAGTGGTTTTGGAGCGGAAGGGTGGGAGGCGGACGCTCTGGGTTCTGCCGGAGAGGAAGGATGTGGTCCAGGCCAGGGCCTTCTCTTGGATACCGGCGTCATGGAGGCGTGCTGATAGGGTGCGGTGGCAGACCGTGTCAAAGGCTGCTGATAGGTCCAGGAGGATGAGGGCAGCTGTTTCTCCTTTGTCCATCAGGGTCCGGATGTCGTCAGTGGCGGCGATGAGGGCGGTCTCGGTGCTGTGGTTACTGCGAAAACCAGATTGGGACGGGTCCAGGATGTTGTTGACTTCGAGGTAGCGGGTCAGCTGTTTGTTGACAATCTTATCAGTCACTTTTGCCTGGAAAGGGAGCAGGGAGATGGGATGGAAGTTCTTGAGGTCCTTGGGGTCCGCCTTGGGCTTCTTCAGAAGGGCGTTGATCTCGGCGTGCTTCCAGCTTTCTGGGAAGGTTGCTGTCTCGAAGGAACAGTTGATTATTTTCCGGAGGTGGGGCGCGATGGCTGCGCTGGCTTTGTTGAACACGTGGTGAGGGCAGGGGTCCGATGGGGATCCGGAGTGGATGGAGTTCATGGTTTTGATGGTGTCTTCGTCGCTGACGCTGGACCAGACGGTCAGGTGACTGGTGCGAGTGGTAGTCGCAGGGGTGGTGGACTCGGTGGTGGGTGAGGGGGGGTCGGGGTTGAAGCTGTCGTGGATGTCGGTGATCTTGCGGTGGAAGAAGGTGGCCAGGGAGTCTCACAGGTCTTGAGATGGCGGGATGTCGTTGGTGATGGAGCTGGGGTTGGAGAGTTCTTTCACGATGCTGAAGAGCTCTTTGGTGTTGTGTGCGTTGTTGTCTAGGCGGTCCTAGGCGAGTTGGTGCGGTCTCTGCGGGAGATCTTGTAGACCTGTGGGATGGCTATGGCAATGTCTGGTGCTGAGGTGGCGTTCAGCCAGGTCTCCGTCAGGAAGGCAACGTCAGGGGCAGTGGAGTCTAGGAGGTCCCAAAGTTCGATGGTGTGCTTGCGAGCGGAGCGGGTATTGAGGAGGATGCAGCGGAGGTGGTTGGGTTCTCTGGCTGGTGGTGTGGAGGGTTGGATGCTGGTGAATCTGCAGTTTCCGGCAGGTGAAAGGCCCCTGGGTGCGTTTCGGGGTGGCCCGGTAGCAGGGGTGGTCTCGTCTGGTGTTGAGTGCGTGGAGGGTGCTTGCGTCGTAGTGCAGTCTGGAGTTGCAGGGGGTGCGGGTTCCAGGGGTTCTGGTGCTGGGTGCGGTCCAGGCGCGGACGGGCGCAGACCGGCTTGACTTAGGCGTGCCTTCGGCGCGCCAGCGGCGCGCCCGCTTCGCGGCCTTCATATGAGGGCAGAGGGAGGGAGGAGCAGCTGGGAGGTGGGAGCGGGGCGGCCAATGGGAGTGAAGGGGGCGGGGCAGCAGGGGCTCAGCAGCAAGGGAAAAACCCGGGGAAAAACCCAGGGGAAAACCCGGGGAAAAAACGTCGGGAAAAGACGGCGGGAGAGGGACAACAGAGCACAGGGGTACAGAAAGCAAAACACAGGGGCACAGAATGGAAAAAACAAGTGGCACAGAAGTACAAGCTCAGGGGAATAGAAAAAAGGGAGCGAGTAGTCAGGCGGCAAAAGTGGCAACGGAGGTTCAACCCACAGGGGGCTGCGTGGCAGATGGGGGGAGCGACCTGCCTGGTGACAGGGTGAAAGGTCGCAGGAAATAACACCTTTCCAGTGTGAGTTTCTATATACTGAGCCCTGCAGGGTCATGCAAGCATGTGTGACATCGTAAAAGGTCATTTTGTCACCATTTACCATGTCTCTGCTTCATGCCTTGCATGCCATGCTAATTGCCTTTCGCATGTATTGTCTGGTTGTAGAAAAATCTTGTGGAACTCTGTGGGGGCCTATTCACAAAGGCATTTTCGAGTACCCAAAGCAGTTCTCCCGTATTTGTACTTGTCATTGTAAATTGGCCCTAAAAACATCTAAAATGGGGTTAAAGTGGGCATAATCAACGACTGTTTGTATACACGAAATACACATATAAATATCTATGCCCTCTTTGCATGTTTGCTAAAAGTTATTTGGACATTATTTGGGCAATTCACAAAGGAATGTAAAAGAGCACTCCTGTACTACTTCGTGTACTCATAAATGCTTTTATGCATCGGCCCCAATGTGCTTTTTGCTACAAAAGAAGTCCTGCCCTTCAGAAGGCTGTTCTGCGTATAGATAGGCACATATAATAAAGGTATGTCAAGGACTCAGAGCTGAAGTTCACATTCTACTGCTTTTAGTAGAGATAGCAAAGCTCCACCAAGGAGGTCAATTGTGGCCCGGCAGCTCCTGCTTTCATAAATACAGAAAATCTCCCACTGACAAGATATTCCAGTTCCAAACTTCAGCTCCCCAAATTCTATTTTAGAAAAGATTTCCAGAGAACCTTAGTCCTGACCTAGCGCGTCTAGGATCGTTCCCCGAGCACTTCAGTTCTGTCTTCACTTAGGTACACAAAGATCAAGCCAATCATAAAACAATCACCCACAAAAAGTACCATGACTTTGTAGGCACTATAACATTTGGTTAATTACTTTTGGGTGTGTCAAGACAGTGGTAAAAAAAAAAAACTCAACAACCCCATAAATGTACTCCTCCTCCCAGATCAAATTTTCAGTTGGTGCGTGCAAGGGAGGGGCCACAAGGGAATGATTTTGAACAAATATTACTCTTTTTCTATTTGTACATTAGCGTAATGTATTTACTTAAAATGAAGCAGCATTACATTTCCCGTTGCTTGAAAAAATCTGACATCTGTTAAAACCTGCGATTAAACGTTTGTATTACGGACAGTATGTTTTATAGATGCATATTGTATAACTGAAAGACAGTGGCACATATTTTTCATCCCCGGTGTCCCGTAGTGCACTAATGCTTTCCTGAGGCAGACATGCATGTTTTAGTCCCTTAGGGGCCAGATGTAGAAAAAACTGAATTGCGACTCGCAAATTGCGAGTCACACTGACTCGCAATTTGCGAGTCACAATGCAGAATGTAGGAAGGTGTCCCTGACACCATCTGCGACTCGCAAGGGGGTTGCAAAGGCCCACCTCATTAATGTTAATGAGGTGGGTCACAATTTGCGATCCCCTTGCGAGTGACGGCAATCATTGGGATGGTGGCCTGCTGGGGACAGCAGACCACCATGTCTGTGACTGCTTTTAAATTAAACAGTTTTTTTTTTTGTAATGCAGCCCGTTTTCCTTAAAGGAAAACGAGATGTCTTACAAAACTAAAAAATTTAACGTTTTCGTTTCATTTTTCATGCCATTCACAAAGGGGAAGGGGTCCCTTTTGCGAATGGGTTACCACCAGTGTGACACACTGGTGGTAACTGCGATTGTTTTGCGACCGCGTTCGCTGTCACAAAACAATACAGCATCGCGCTGGTACTCGCAATTAGGAAGGGGAACACCCCTTCCTAATTGCGACTCACAGTCCCGTTTCGCAAATCGGTAACCAGGTTACTGACTCGCAAAAGGGGGACTGGACATCGCGATGTGCTTTTTGCACGTCGCAAACAGCTAAATTCGCTGTTTGCGACGTGCAAAAAGTTTTGAACATCTGGCCCCTAGACTCGCAGTCCTGTTTTGCAAGTCGGTAACCAGGTTGCTGACTCGCAAAAGGGGGATTGGGCATCGCAATGTGCTTTTTGCACGTCGCAAACAGCGAAATTCGCTGTTTGCGACGTGCAAAAAGTTTTGAACATCTGGCCCCTAGGTTCGGCTGTGCACTGTGGAAAATCTAAGAGTTAAACATATGCTGCAGCCGTACGCCTGACTCTGGGATTGAGAATGCATGTTATTGGAGTGTGGCTAAGTTCTGCCCCAAATTGATCATGAGGACTGTGGAGTGCCTAATGCTCGTGTGCGATCTGTTCCATCCACCAAATTTGCATGTGCACTGAGAAATGTATGCATAGCACTCCACTGGTAACCCCATGTGGAACCACTAGCGGTCTTTCTTATTGCAAAATACTGTTTAAGTTGGGAAAATTCTAATTTGTTCTATTATGAGCCAAGTTACACTCAGAATGTCTGGTGTTACGTGAAGTTGGTGCCTTGTCAGCATGAAGTAAAGTGAAATAGCGGCATGATACTGTTTTCAGCTCTAGGCCTCAATGTGGATCCAGGAAAGCGTGAGTGTAACGTGCAAGGGCATTCTTAAGGACAAACTAATACACAACATAGCTACTTGAGAAAATCCATGTACCAGACCACCGCCATGCCCACACTAGTCTCCTCAATCCACCTCCTACGCCCTCCTCGTGGGACAATGAGAACTGAAGACGCTCCTGCAAAATGGTGTAAGAGTCACCTAAAAAGTCACTTTAACTTTAGGCTTGAATGGCAACCTTACAGGAAGTGAAGCTGGAGAGTGCACAGGGCCCAGTATTCACCGTTTAGCAGCTAAACTGGCAGAATGGACAGGCCCAGCCATCATTACTTGGGTTGCTATTCTACATGTTTTGCCCATCCTCACCAAGAAGTGAGAGTTACTAAATTTCAAAGTGACTTAAACAATTTCAAGAACAGCCTGTGCTGGACTGCACGACACTAGCCACCTACATTTGAATATGCTTCCCCCAACGACCAGTACCACATTCCTCATCTAACAGTTTACAACATTAGATAGTTGAAAAAAGATTTGTTGGATTGGAAACATGAGCAAGTCATGAGCATAAATAAGCCAGGCTTGCCTTAGCGAACCCATCTGTAAGTTCCTGAAGGGCTGCACAACAAAGCCCCTCTTTCCCCCGGCAGTCATTAGCACAGAGCAAAGTGCAATTCACTGCCCCTCATTGCGTGAAGTGTAGCCCTCAAGTAAATAATGTGCTTTAGATTAACTAATCATGGCACTTTAATCGTTGATAGAAAAGTGTTGCATCAAAGACTTGACCACCTCTTAATGTTAGTAATTGTGGTTGTTCATAATTATCAAGTATGTATCAAGTATGTGCAGTAGACAGTTGTACACTGCAAGAGGTTTGGTTCAACAACATCAAAAGTCGTTAATTAATGTTTCCCAAACGCGAACAGAGAATTTAAAACACGCTCAAGCTAATGAGCAAGAAAGCAGCCAAACAGTGTGGACACAAACGAAATATACGTATATATAAATATATTTATAGATATATGTTTCAACATATGTTCAAGAAACACCATAATCCCGAGTTGACCCAAAAAAATATTACTGGCCAACGGGAATTTCTACCGTGGCTCAGATTTTAAGGACGATGGGCCAGATGCATCAAACTATTTTGCGTTTGAAACTGTGCGAATCGCAAAATTCCACCGTTTGCAAATGCAAAATAGCCATACAGAATGTATAAAAGGCACTCACTGTGCAATTTTAAGGAAACGCTAAAATAGCAATTTCATAAAATTACGACTCAATTTTGCGAATAGTAAATTGCAATTCCCTAAATAAGAAATCACAGAGAGGGAATACCTAATTGTGATTCCCTATGTATCAAGCATTTCTTAAATGGGAGATGAGCATTTAGGAAATGCAATTACTACCAACTCCAAGGTGCACTAGAGCATGTATGCACATCACATGTGCACAATTAAATTTTGGGGTGCCTCAAAGGGGACCTTAGTTCCTCAGCACCCTTGGTTTTGCATTTACTAATTTGCGATTTCCTAATAAGGAATCGCTAATTAGAAAATGCAAAAACATTTGCACCTATTGGCCTGGAGGCCCATAGTAATAAATAGAGTTGCATTTCTTAATATCGATTCACGAATAACGATTGTGTCTCTGCGGGAATCGCTATTAGGAAATCGCTATTTTCTTACATACCATTTTGCATTTCCTAAGTAGTGATTGCATAAAATTTGCTATTTAATAAATGCAAAATAGTACTCTGATACTTCTGGCCCCTAGGATGCTAATGCTACACAAAGGGAGCTCTAAGAGCTTATATTTATTTATCAATAAATGTAATAAGAATGCACAGCAATAAACTCACAATACGACTTTGCTTTTCAATGAATGGATGCCTGGAACTCCAGATGACAAAATTATATTCAAATATTTTATTCAGAAACACACATATTCATTTATAGTTCAGCAACATATATGGTTAAAATGGCAAAGGGACAGAAGCTAACACACATACAAATTGTAAATTATCAAACATATATTCCACAGACTGAAACATTTAGTACAACAACAAACACTGTGTGAAAAGGTCTGCCATGGAAACATTGTTCCCTGCTCCATCAAAGAGATCCTTATCACAGGAGAGGTACAATCTTTTGGTGGCCGATAGCTGAATGAGTGTTGACGTTTCAGTCTCCAAGAATCAAGAGTACGTGACCCAGCATTATTGATCACTTCAGTCCCTAAAGTTATAGATAAATTAAGAGTAATTTCACGTTTTAACAATAGGTCCACTACCAAATACCGATGGGTTCGGAGCCAGTGGAAGTTACAGAATGCAGTTCTCAAGTACTCGGTTGTGGAACATAACATTAAAGAAAGTATAGGAAAGTATAGGAGAATACCTAAGTCATAGCATCCCAGATGACCTGTAAGCAATGACTTTGTTGGAGGCTTTGAAAACAGTGGTCAGGGGTAACTTCACAGCAGAGACGACCAGGCAAAAGAGGTGACAGGACGAGTTACAAGCCTGCTTATGTAAAGCATTAGGAGACTTTGAGCTGTCACACAATCACAGAAAACGTGGAGGGAATTTAAAATGCAGGCGGGTCAAATTAGAAGACTGGAATTCAATGGAGCAGCTTACCATCTGGCCAAACTAGATAAAAAATTATATGAATTCAGTAACAAGCCAGGGCCCCTCTTAGCTAATCTCCTGAGTGCCCACCAAACCAAAAGCCACACAGAGCCATGACAGTTGCATAATGAAAGGTGAAGCTGGTAAAGCTAAATGGTTTTATGAATTCTGTGAATACCTATACAAAAACAGGTTAGACAATTCCATCAAAACATTGGAAATAATTCAAGACATTTCGAATATATGCCTGTTAGACCTGGCATCCTTGCTGGTTTCTCCCTGACTTTTTGCTTTCAGCCCGCCTATTTTGCTGACTTCATTTTTGCTGGTTCTAGGATTCTGCACACTTTATCTGTTGTATGTGATTTCACAGAAAAACGATTTCATGGAATATAATTACCGGGAAAAGAATTCATCTGAACTGTTTCATGGAAATTTCCTGAATAAATAGAATTTACCTTTGATAGAAACCAATCCCTGGAATATCTTTTTGGACAAAATTGGCTTTTAAATGCTGCTTTTTTTTATATCGAAACATGTTTTATTTTGTTTGTATGCACAGTAACAGTAGCTCTTGTCAGTTGAAAATATTTGCACAATATCCTACAACTCTTCAGGGGCCCTTCCCGACTCTTCAGTACTTCAGGATATCGGTCAATCTCATCCTCATTCCTCCCAACCATGACGTTACCACCATTTCCTCCAGGTTCTTTTATATGTAAGGGGGCAGCCTCTGGCTTCATAGATTGTTTCTTCCATCTTATCACACCAGTCCATACACCTTATTCAGGCTGTTACCGCAGGTGCCGTGGAGGAGTTCCATTGCCTAAGTACTTTTCTTTTAGCTCTCACTGTTCCCAGGCCCACAGCATACAGTTTCCCTTGAGCCCTCCCACATTGCCAACTATACCCAACAGTGCAATATTCAGCTGGACCGCTATGTGAGTCACCACTATTTCAGATAGGATGGCCATGCCGTTAATCCAATAATTATGTATTACTTGGCACTTTCAAACCGCATGATAGAAGTCCCTTCTGGGTTCCTGGCACTGATAGCAGTCTAGGGAGTCATGGATAATGGCTTTCCACAAACAGAAAAGTGTTAGGGAAGCATGATGAAGACATTTAAATTGCACTATTCAGAGTCTTGCGGAAGTCGCCTGAATGCGGGGTGCCAAACATGCGTCCCTCCAGTCCACCTCGTCCAATATGCCACCCCATCCCTCCCACTTCTCCCTCATGGGCCCAGCAACTCGGTGAGTATACCACTAGAGTTCTATAGATCTGTGAGACCCTACCTTTTCCCAGATGGCCCATAAGCAATCTGCCCTCTAGTGGACTACATTCTGGGATGGTATCTAATTCCTTTTGATAAACCGAAAGGGCATGGTGGAGCTGAAGATACCAGAAGAATTGGGAAGCTGGCATTTGGAAGTCCATGCTCAGGTCCTGGAAGGCCCGTCTATTGTCCCGTTCCCAAACATCACCTAATTTTGATATTCCTATATTGTCCTATCCTTTAAAGCCCTTTAATGTCGATATCTGGGTCAGCCACTGGCCCTCCCGCAGTGGGGTCTCTAGTGTAAGTCTGCGGTCCCACCTGGTCCATCTCATGGTGGCTCTCCATGCCCTAAATACTACTTGGGTCACCTCTGGAAGGGAGGCTGGGATGGGCGCACCATATAGGATACTTGTTACCTTATCCAGCCCCAGCAAAGATAGCTCACCCCGATATGCAGGGTCACCCAAACCCCCAAGCATCCAGTCGTCAATGGGCAGAAGTTAAGTTGCCCAATCATACAGTCAAACGTCTGCCATGGCAAGGCTAGCGTCATATACTGCACAGACACATTTGCTGATGGCTACTAAACGGGGTTTTACCGGCCCATTTAATTTCCGTTCCATGGCCATCACAGCATCACACCAAGCCCGTGTGATGTGCATTGGGTAATTTTGAAGAACATACAGAAGCCTTGCGAGGATCCTCTTTTTAAAAAAGTGCTATTCTGCCTATGAGGTTAAGGGGATGTTTGTCCCACCATTGTGTCATGTCCTTCTGGGCTCTCTTCATCACAGGGCAAAGATTCAGGCTCCATGTAAGGCCCACTCCCGTGAAATGTAGATCCCAAGATATTGGAAGTTACTGGGGTGTATTGGGATCTGGGATTACCAGGCTTTATCCAGGCGGTCACCCCTCAAAGGGACCAACAGGGACTTGTTCCAGTTGATCTTTAACCCGCCAGCCCCAAAGACATCCAAACTATGGAGGAATCTAGGTACCTTCTCAGCTGGGTGGGTCAAAAACAGCAAAGCATCTTCCAAACAGAGTGCTATTCAGCCCCCTGTCACCAGGCCGCAGTCAAACCCCCAAACCAGGGTATCATATCGAATACATACCGGCAAAGGCTCTATGGCCAAGGCAAACATGAGAGGAGAGAGTGGGCATCCTTCTTAGGTATCCCTCCCGATGGAGAACTTATAAGATAGACCTCCATTAATACATACCCGGGCCTGCAAGCCAGCGTAGAGGGCCTTAGAGTAGAAACAAAATGTAGGCTAAAACCCAATCTTGAGGAGAGCTTCTTCCAAGTATGACCAGTTGACAGTGTCAAATGACTTCTCAAAATCTATTAAAAGAAGACTTGCCAGGTCACGAAGGGCTCGTATGTGGGCCAATGCCAGATGTACTCTGCGGATGTAGTGTCTGGTTCTGCGGAGAGGAATAAAGCCACAATGGTGTAGATGGACCAGCTGAGGGATGACACTCAGTAGTCGATTGGCCAGGAGTTTTGTATACAGCTTAGCTTCTGTATTAATGAGGGAAATTAGTTGAAATAATGCACAAGTGCATTGAGGGTGGCCCGGCTTGGGCAAGACCACAAACGTAGCCTGATCGATGTTAGGGGGAAAATGAGCACTAGCAATAGCTTCAACGTATAAGTCCAGCAAGGACATGCAATAAAACTCCACAGGGTAACCATCCGGTACCGGTGTTTTTACCAGAGTTTCGGTCCACCAAGGTGTCTCCTACCTCCTCCACCATGATGGCGCAATCCAGTGCAGCTCTGTCGGAGTCGGATAGTCGAGGAAGCAGGAGTTCTGCTACCAAAGGGCCTGTTGATTCACAATCCCTGTGAGCCCTTGCCGTGTATAAGCCCTCATAATAATGGGTGAATACTGCCGCAATTCCCTGTGAGTCGTCAACCCACTGTTCAGCCTTATCCATTATACAAGGTATCACTTTTGTTTCTGAATCTCTTATAGCTGCCAGTGCTAAAGCTTGCTTGATTTTTCCCCTCATTGGTAGAGCCATCGCATGGACACCATCCAACACTTATGACCTTCCTCCATGCATAGGCGGTCATCATGAACACGGCGGTAACAACTGCTGTGTTCATGCTGGCGGTCAAAACACTGACCGACAGCATCTCCGGGTCCCCACCGGCCGCATAAAGAACCTTCCTGTGGGCCAGCGGGCGGAAACATTGTTTCCACCCGCCGGCACACTGGAGCGCCTGGCCGGGACATTGACGGCAGCTCCACATGGAGCCGCCACCAGTGACTCTGTGCGGCGGGTGCAGCTGCACCAATTGCACAGATCACTGCCCGAAAATCAGGCAGTGATCTGCGCGATGGGGCACTGCACCGGGGCCCCTACACGGCCCATGCCAAGTGCATGGGCAGTGCAGGGACACCCAGGGTTTCCCCGGTGCACCCCTTCCACCAGCCTTTGAAAGGCTGGAGGCTGAGGAAACATTATCCGAGGGGTAGCAGCGCTGCCCTGTCGGATAATGTTTCTGCCCGCCGCCAGGCTGCCTGACGGAGGAAGTCTGGCAGTGAGTGAGGGCTGCCGATGGCGGCCCTCACCGGGTTCATTATGTGGCGGTTTGGCTGCCATGCCGGCTGGCGGTTTCACCCTCCAACGCTGGCATGGCGGGCCAAACCGCCATGTTCATAATGACTGCCATAGTTGGTGCAGATTGCTGTATCGAGCTCTAACTGACATATCATTGATTCAGTCAGTCTACCTGGGGCCTCTCGCTCTCAAGTTAGTGTTGAGACTTTCAGGTTAATCATGCAGCTATGTTTTTCATGGTTTGTCCTTGAGCATATGAATGGGCGATACCACTCATTGAGGCTCTGCATGCCTCCCAGAAGATCCCTGCGGTGTCCACCATGCCCCTATTCAGGTCTAGCAAGGCTTTCAGCTCTTCAAGCATTTAGTCCTCAAAATGATCATCTATAAGGAGCCATGCATTAAGGCGCCAGATAGGGCTTACCCCTTTGTGTGGTGTCAAGTTGAGGCAGGACCAGAGTGAGGTCCAATAACTCTCAAGGGAGAATTTGTGATCCCTTGGTGTGAAGGAGATCAACAGCTGGGAGAAACAAATAATCTATGTGAAACAGCGACCCGTGTGCTGCCAATGTGTGGGTGTATTCAAGTTTCCCAGGATTCCAAACTTGCCAGGCGTCACTAAGGCTGATCCCCCTTGGCCATACCGGTGGGCCTCTTCCCCATCGCCATTCCATCCGCTCCATGACATCATTAAAGTCACCCCCCACAATGGTAACTCCAGGAGGCAAAGCAGTCACTAAGGGTCTGTGAACTCCTAAGGTAGACTAGTGTATGGAAAGTGGGACATATACGCTGAGGATATGGTATGTGGTTCCCTCTAATGTTCCGTCTAGGATTACATAGCCACCCTGGTCATTCTGTGTGACCTTAGTTAAAGCTAGTGGAAGTGTTTTATATAGAAGGATTGCTACCCCACAGGATTCTTATGTGTATCCTGCCTGATATATTCTATTATATCCCGTACATGCTAAAAATGTATGACTTTTTAACTGAGTTTCCTGGAACAGTAGAACCTTTGAATTATGCTGCTGCACAAATTGGAAACCATCCCTCGCTTAATACAGTCCAGTAGAGTGTTCACATTCCAAGTCATCACTGACTGGGGCTCTGTCATGGTGGTAGGGAAATAGCCAGCTGAAACCAACAGCATGCTGCCCAGCCCTTCCCTCGAGGTGGGTCCAGCAGGGTATCCTTCAGTGGGCCCACTCCTCCAGGTACATAAGGAGGATGACAGCATGCAGCACTCCCATTAGTAGAGAGCATAAAATAATGCATTGCAAATCAAACTTGTACCGGAACAAAACAGAACCACTTCCTCCCAACTCTCCATGCTTATTCTTCCTACCTGTAGAAGCATCTCTTACCCATCCCCCACTTAGAACTAAGTAGCTAATTATGATGGGGTGATGTACCCAGGTGGGCTGGATAGGCCACCCATAGCCCCCCTCCAAGAGTCCATGATGGTCAATACTGTCATAGGATACATTGGTGCTGGCGTGCATTGTAGGATTTCTCAATCTGTAATGGAGATTCATCCCAAGTTCGAGTCTATAACAGTCCATGGCTGAGATGCAGGATTAACTTCCTCCGAGCTGTGCCTTCTTTCTCTATCAGAGTCCATGGAGGCCTCCTTCTCCAATGGCCCATCACATCCCTGTCTTGATTGCTTCCTCTGACAGTTGTCTTTCACCTTTTCAAGTCTGTGGCCTGACGACAAAGATGGGGTGGCAGCATGCCAAGGAAGAGGTGGGTTGGTGACAAGTGGTAGTTGTTCAATGAGCCATACCCAGGCCTCCTTTGGTGAGTCGAAGAACACTGTCTTGGAGTCGTGGATTACTCACAATTTGGGTAGAGAAGCATATAGGGTATCCTCATGGCTTGCAGCTTTAACTTCACCTCATTGTAGGATTTGCACAGCATTTGGACCAAGTGGGTGTAATTGGGAAAAATCATTATCCATCTTAATGGAAACATGGAGTCCCCTTTGAGTCTAGCACCCCTCAGAACTGCGTCTCAGTCTCTGTAGTTTAAGAAATGTGGTAGAAAGGCCTAGATGGGGCCCTAGGTGGTGGCTTATAGGCAACAGAGGGATGAGCACGCTCAAGGACAAAGCAAAGGGTCAGACTCACCAGATCCAGCCATGTCCGGATCCATTGCTCAAGAAAAGTCCCAAGGGATGGGCCCTCGCCCCCTTTGATAATCCAATGAAGCAGAGGTTATTTCGATGGGCCCAGTTTTCTTCTTCTGCATGGTACTGTAGAGCCTTAGGCCCACATTTATACTTTGTTTATGCTGAATTTTCATCATTTATTTCTACGCAAATTCGGCACAAACCTAACTCCAAATTTATACTTTTGCGCCAGACCTGTCTAGCGCCAAAGATTTGGAGTTAAAGTTATTTTTTGCTAGCAGGAAACTAACTTGCATCAATGAGATGCAAGGTAGGCGTTCCCGGGCAAAAAATGACAATATGGCCGTAGCACCATATCTATACCCTGTGCTAAAATCAAGCACCGGGGAAGGGGGCTTTAAATAATGGTGCTAAGCTTGCTTAGCGACATTATTTAACGCCTGGGTCAGGGCAGGCGTTAGGGGACGTGTGAGTCTATTTTCATGGTCAGAGACCATGGAATGGGCCCACACGTGCCCTTCCCTAGCCCCAGGGACACCCCCGACCACACCAGAGCGACGCCAGAGGATGGAAGGTCAGTACAGGAAGGTAATTTAGATTTTTTTTCTAAGTGCCATGGGGGGCCTAACTTAGGCCCGCTACATGGTACTGGGCCCAATGGCCATGCCCAGGGGACATGAGTCCCCTGGGCTTGGCCATTGGGGTGGAGGGCATGACTCTAGTCTGGTTAGAGGCATTTTGTTATGCCTCTGCCCATACCAGCGTCATCCTTTGATGCACAACCTCCTGTTCCCCCTACGCCTCCCCCACCCAGCTAGCATTCTTTTTTATGACGCTAGCCCAGCCTTACCGCCGGCTACCATCATTGCTTAAATATGTTGCCCGGTTGGCGTCTTCGAATGGCGCTAGCCAGCGGTATACTTTTTCATGCAAAACTGTGTTAGCGTAGTTTTGCATGAAAAAGTATAAATATGCCCCTTAGCATCTTGGGAGAGGCAGGTCACCTTTGAGGAAAGTCCTTTGACGGTGTCTTCCAGCTCTGACATCCTCCCCTCTGTCATCCTGTCCATCATTTGGCAGAGGTCTTGGTGCAACAGGGCCACACCCGAGCTGACCTCTCCAATTTTGATCTGTTCCCACTCGGTAGGGCCACATCCGTGCTGCCCTCCCCAATTTTGGGCTCCAGTGCAGTCTTGGAGTCCCAAATGGCTTATGGAATGGTACAGGTGTTATCCCCACTTAGTGGGGTCCTGGCCCCAAGTCCTCCATCAGGGGATCCATTTCTTGCCTATACGGTGCTGTGAATGTGTTCATTTTGGTCTGGCCGGTGGTGCTTTGTTGTGGCCCATTATGTCTCCACAGCCAAATCTTGTGTCTTGTGATTGTGAGGTGGGGGGCAATCACCTGTCAGGCTCCTCCTGGTGGATGTTGCTGCCAATGTGGGATTCTACTTTGGCTGGCTGACTACCCTGTTGTACCAGACACACTTATCTGGGCTGCTGGGGCACCCCATTTCAGGGTGCAAGCCAAAATGCCACAGTTATTTCGCCTCCAGGTCGTCCACCAAGGAGAGTGGTGAAAGCTAGGGAGATCAAATGCCACAATAACAGAGTCTCCAAGCCCCGATATTGTGTTCCTGTTGCCTCAACTAGGGCCCTCTTCACCAAGTCTGCAAAGGTTTCCAATCTGATCCTTCGGGAGTGGGGCCACAACTAGCCTCCTAGCAGCCAGAAGAGGCCCATGATCTGCTCCACTGTCAGTGGTGCGGCACCCCTATGTTGCTGCTGCCGCACCTGTAATCCTGATCATTTCTGGAAGTGGCCCTCAGGGGTAGGGTTGCGCTGTGCAGCATACTAACTCATGTGTACCCCCAACAGGGCAAGTGCAACGTAGGCACGGGCACCAAATCCCTGTGAGCGATACAATTCAAGTGAGCTGGGGAGAGTACCTCACCTCCAGACTGCCATTTTGGGAGGCATCACAGCTTATCAGAGCCAGCGGTTTCAGCCGTGTCTGGTGGTTCATCGTAGCCTAAGGATGCACCCTGCCGCTGCCTCAGCACGTCAGGGACCACAACGGTCCTACACCAACCTCATTAGACAAACCAGCAGCCAAGGAAGAAGGCTTCACTGAGTCAGACAGTGGGAACTCACTCGAGTGCGCCTGCCATCTTGGATGATGATTTTTTAAGTGTAAATGCAATGGTTGCAGGTCTCACTTTCAGAAACATTTAAGTTGGAGGTATTTATTTCAGTGCTTCACTCCAAGGGACATTATTTCATATTCATATTTTTCACATTGTCAATTACTTTGAATGGTTTTAATTCGCTGACCCATCACTACCTCTGAACAGCATCCATCGCTGACCCCTCACAACCCCTAAACACCATCAATCCCTACCTCCTGAAACCCCTAACCACAGCTAAATTACACTCATCCTCGAAGCCTAAAAGCCCTTTCTACCCCCAAAAATCTAAAATCCCTGAACCATAAAATCACTCACTACCCCCTAACTCCACCCATTCCTGAACCCTAAAATTCCCTTTCTACGCCTAAACCCTAGCCATCCCATTCTCCTTAAATCACCTTACCACTCCCAAACTTCACCTATCGCCGTAGGCTAAAAAACCTTTCTACATCTAAACTCCACCAATCCCTGAATCCTTAAAACCCCTCACTACCCTAAACTTCATCCTATCCTGAACCCTAAAAACATCACCACACCAGCTGTCACCCATAATCAAACATTGAAAATCCTCACAGACCTAAACTCCGCCTATCCTTAAACCCTAAAACCACTCAACACACTTACACTCCACCAATCCCTGAAACCTAAAAACACCTCACTCACCTATACACCACTCACCTGTGAACCCTAAAAACCCCTTACCACCCCTGCACTCCACCCATCTCTGAACCCTAATACTTCTTTATGTCCAAACACAATTATTCCTGACCCCTAAAAAACTATCATTACGTTAAATATTACCCATCCCTGAAGTTTATTTTCCTTTAAAATGTTTTCTTTAATTTTCTGGTTTTTTATTTCCCTAAAATTGTGTTTCCTTAAAATTGGTTATCCATGATTTGGTTTCTTCTAATGCGGTTTCCCAGATTTTTGTTTTCTATTAATTCACACACATCACACTTCACCACTCCTAACCAGTGTTAAAGTGATTGTGTTCTTTCACTAAAAGCATGGTAACATTGGTTTATACCCAATTGAAATATTTAATTTACTTATACGTCTCTAGAAAAGTGCACTATATGTGCCTGGGGCCTGTAAATTAAATTCTACCACTGGGCCTGCAGCGGCGATTGTACCACCCACTTAAGTTGCTCTCTAAACATGTCTCAGGTCTGCCCTTGCACAGCCTGTGGGTACAATTTCAAACTGCCATTTCGACCTGGCAATGTAAACCTTTTGCCAGGCTAAAACCTTTTTTAAAATATATTCAAATCACCCCTAGGGTAGGTACTAGGCAGCCCCAAGGACAGTGTTGACCTGTATTTAAAACGTTGGACATTTACTTTTAAGTTTTACATATCCTGGTAAAGAAAAACTCATAAATGTGTTTTTCACTACTGAAAAGTCTATCTCACCCTTAGGATAACACTGGAGTTGCCTTGTTACATTTTATAAGCGTAATTTCTAAATGGCAGGAGACAACCACTTCAAATTTGCCTTTAGAATCCTAATTTAAAATTCTAACCTATGTTGCAGTTAAATTTTAAGTTACAGTTCTAAACATTCCACTTTCAGAAAGTTGTCATTTTCTTGCCCCAGCAATTTCGGGCCTGCAGAATGCCTGGGTCACATGACCGGGTGTAGTTGGCAGTTGGAATTGTGAATTCTACCTAGACAGCTGCACACAGTGGGAGCTTAGATGTG
The DNA here is from genome assembly GCF_031143425.1 of Pleurodeles waltl. NCBI lineage: Eukaryota > Metazoa > Chordata > Amphibia > Caudata > Salamandridae > Pleurodeles > Pleurodeles waltl. The sequence goes on from NC_090440.1 coordinate 1,090,624,794, forward strand.
ACTAAATGGACCATCACTGGCAGGATGGGAGGGAGGAGCTGGCCCCAGCCTCGATTACACCTGAATAGTCTGTATCCTGTCTCCACACAAAGGGCTCCAACCGCCCTGAAGGTAGTCTGGAGCCATGGAATTAAAGTCAGGGCATCTGTATACTTCAAAAACATGCCTCTAGAAGCTTCTCCTCACTTCAAAGGTACAATTGTGTATAAAAGAAGGACCTCAAACACTACCACTTCAGTACACTTCTGGACCGGTGGATACTCTGACAGGAAGAAGGACTGCTGTGCTTCTACAAGGACTGCCACTATGCTGCACTGCTGCTCTGAAGGGATTGCTGCCCTATTGTGTTGACCTGATACCTTCTGCCCTCTCGCCTAAGTGAGAAGGACTGGCCCTGCATTTCTTGAACCTAGAAACCAGAGTGACTCCAAGGGCTAGTTGGCTGTCCTTCTGATCTGAAGACTCAGGGACATACCAGGTGTCAAACAACCTTGTATCAGCTCCTGGACTTCGTCATCTGTGAGGCTTTCCCTGTTGAGTGGTGCTCCCATAGTTCAGGCCCCTGGGAATTGGGCCTAAGGTGCTCTGCCAGTCTAAGGCACTAGAGGAATCGATACTTATCCTCTGCTGCATGACACAACCTAGAGCAGATCCGACTCATTGGCGCTGTTGTATGGATTGGACCCCCAAAAAGAACTGCATCAGTGCCACAGATCACCTTACCTTTGGAACCGACTGCTGTGTGATGCATCCTCGGCACAAGCCCTCACATCCCTCAAAGGTGGCAGCTTAAACAATAATGCTAGACTCTGCATTAAAGCCTTGCAGCTCTTCAGAACCAACGTATCACCCGGATTGTGCATCGCTTCTGCAACACTGTACTTCATATTGCAAGCCATGTCAACAGGATCCTCAATGTCAACGCAACAGGACTTTGCAACGCACCCTCGTCGCATCTTGGAACCGATGCATCGCCTCAGCTGCGCAATGCATCTTCAACGCGCATCCACACAATGCTCTGCAAAACAAGACTGAAGGCACTTTTGGTCAGTGGGCCTAACTGGGTACCAACCCGGTCAGTCTTTTGGGGTGTTTTCTCTGTTTTACTGCTTGAAGTGTTGCACAAATAATTTACACACTGCCTCCAAGTTAAACCTGACTGCTCTGTGCCAAGGTACCACAGTGCGGAGCACGGGTTAATTTGTGGTTAGCTTGTGCCCTACCAAGATTAGGATTGGGGTTTCTGCTTGACCAGGGATCACACGCCAGTCAACCAGTAACCCAATTTCTAACAGCGCCCAACAAATACGCTGGGCTGTGACAGGTTTACTGCTTCCTTTTATAAGGTCTTTAATGCATTCCCCCTGCCCCTTCTCCTTAGAAATTTTTAGGAAATGATTCAAGAAAGTAGGCTCACTATATTGAAGTTGGTGATCTCCTTGATCTTGAAGCCAGGAAGCAACTCATAGCAATACTAAACCTAGGTGTAAAAACCTTTACTTAGCAGTCACATGACTGCAGTTAGCATTTGGGGATATCACACACCCAGAAAAGTCAGGTATTATTTGAGAATGGCAAGGGAGTGATAATAGGAAAAAACCTCCACCTTCTGGATGTAGAGAGTAGGGACAGCAAGAAAGCATTCCTAGTCTCCCAAGAAACAGAAAGACAAGATGATGGAGACAGGAGAAAATGGGAAGTATATGATGCAATGTGCACACATCTGCACAGTTGACAAGTGTGAATGTACCGTCATTGTGGCGCCAGCATTCATTTGGCAATTAATACTGATACCATAATGACAGTTGTTTATGTGTTCGATATGTGCTGTGTACCAGTGTTTCCTCACCCATGTCTGACCTACCTGTGGCCCCGACATATGCATGTCACAGTAATATCAAGATCATCTATGACAGTTTCAACAAGGACAACCGATGCACAGAACAGCCTCTACCAAAACCCAACACCAACTAGCCAACAATCACCACCTGGACCCCCCTCACCACTGAAGATACGCTGAGAACAATGAGATCCATACACTCTGGGGCCCCCATGGACCCATGCCCCCACCACATTTTCAACAGAGCTACAGACACCATCGCCCCCAAGCTCCGGCTCACCATCAACCGCTCACTAGCTGCCGCCACCTTCCCCAAAAACATGCCGAAATCAACCACCTCCTCAAGAAACCTTCGGCTGACCCCACCGAACTCAAAAACTTTGTACCCATCTCCATACTCCCATTTCCTATGAAACTCATCAAAAAAGCAGTCAACAGCCAACTTGCCACATTTATGGAAGACCAAAACATTCTCGACATCTCCCAATCCAGATTCAGAAAAACCATAGCACTGAAACAGCCCTCCTCGCCGCAACAGATGACATCCGCTCCCTGCTGGACAAGGGAGAGACGGCAGCACTCATCCTACTAGACCTCTTGGCGGCCTTCGACACAGTCTCCCCTTACACCCTGATAAGAAGACTCCACGAAGCCAGCATCAGAGACAAGGCCCTCGACTGGATCCAATCCTTCCTCTCTGGCAGAACTCAATGAGTGAGACCCACCCCCTTCCTGGCAGACCCCACACCCACCACCTGCGAAGTGCCCTAGGGATCCTCCCTCGGATCCACGTTGTTTAGTGTCTACATGGCCCCGCTAGCCACTCTTGTCAGAAGCTACGGAATCAACATCATCTCCTATGCCGACGACACCCAATTCATCCTCTCCCTCTCCAACAAACCCGACAAAGCCCGACACAACTTCCACGAAGGAATGGAAGCAGTCACCAACTGGATGAGATACAGCTGCGTTCAACTCAACACAAACAAGACAGGAGTACTCATTATGGGCCATCAACTCAACGTGTGGAATGGCTCCTGGTGGCCACCCACCCTCAGAAATCCGCCCACCACCACCAGCCAAGCCCGCAACCTCTGAATCATCCTGGACTCCAACCTCAGCATGAACCAGCAAATCAACTCAGTCATCTCCACCTGCTTCCGCTCTGTCCGCCTCCTACACAAGCCCTTCAAGTGGATTCCCCTCAAACATAGAAAGACCATCACACATGCCATGATCACTAGCAGACTGGACTAAGGCAACACACTCTATTAGGAATCATCAAGAAACTCACCGGCAAGCTACAAAACATCCAGAACGCCACCGCCAGATTGGTCCTCAACCTCCCTCGACCCTGTCACATCTCGCAACACCTGCGTACATTGCACTGGCTTCCCATAGAAAAAAGAATCACCTTCAACATCCTCACTCACGGTCACAAAGCCCTCCACAACACCGGACCAGCCTACCTCAACCAGCGACTCAACCTACACGTACCCCACAGGGCCCTATGCTCAGCCCAGCTCTCTCTCACAGAAGTACCCACATAAGGAAAACCAGAACAGGAGGATGCTCCTTTTCCTACTTCACAGCCACCGCCTGGAAAGCCCTTCCTCTCCACATCCGACAAACTACCTCCCTCTTCAGCTTCATGAAGGAACTGAACACATGGCTTTTTTAAGAACCACCTCACTGGTATACGCTAATCTTTCCCTCCCCACCCAGCGCCTTGAGACCCTAACGGTGAGTAGTTGTGCTTTACAAACACTAATTGATTGATTGATTCCAGGAGTGCTCACTTTCTCGGCACTCCCTTTTTCTATTTCGTGAGGCACTCGGCAATGACGCATGTGCTTTCAATTGCCTCCCTTGTTTGCTGATTCAGGAAGTAGTAAGTGTGCTGTATTTCTTTGAAAACATTTGCTGCCTCATATCATTCTCCTTGACTGATACTACATATCTCTGCCACTACAAGTTCATATTTCTTGCATGTCTGTGAGGAACAATGGGCCAGATGTAGGTAGGTGGCAAATTGCGAGTTGCAATTTGCGAGTCCGAGCGACTCGCAAATTGCAACTCGCAATTTGCTATGCAGAACGGAGTCTCAGACACCTTCTGCGACTCGCAATGGGGTCGCAAAGACCCACCTCATTAATATTAATGAGGTGGGTCGCAGTTTGCAACTCCATTGCGAGTCTGGGCACTCACGGGGATGGTGGCCTGCTGGAGACAGCAGTCCACCATGTCCGTGACTGCTTTTCAATAAAGCAGTATTTTTTTTTCCATCTGCAGCCCGTTTTCCTTAAAGGAAAACGAGCTGCACTTGGAAACAAATACCGAAACCTTTTGTTTCGGTTATTTCAGAGCAAGCAGTGGTCCATAGGACCACTGCCTGCTCTGAAAAAATATTTTTGTGATCATTCACAAAGTGGAAGGGGTCCCATGGGGACCCCTTCCCGTTTGCGAATGAGTTACCATCCACTTCAAGTGGATGGTAACTGCGAGTTCATCAACTTGCATCGCGTTGCGATTCGCAAATAGGAAGGGAACACCCCTTCCTATTTGTGAGTCGGAAACGCATTTTGCGAGTCGGTTCTGAGTCGCAAAATGCGTTTCTGCATCCAGTAGAGGCTTTTGCGCCTCGCAAACGGCGTTTTTCGCCGTTTGCGAGGCGCAAAAGCCTTGCTACATCTGGCCCAATGTTCTGTCTATGTACTTGTTTATTTTGGTCAATGTTCTTTACTAAAAGCATACCTTAAACAATCCTCTTGCTCAATTTCAATCCCATGTCATAGGCACAGGGACTGAACTTGCTATAGCACCCCAAAATTACCATATTGGAGTTTAGTAGTGAATGAGCAAAAAACAGGCCTTTACATTGTGATTTTATCTTGACACATTTGCTGTGCATTCAAAGACAGAGGTCAAATACTGGCCTCTGTCTTTCGAGGAAGTTGATGTTTACTTTTCTTTCTCTGACTGCAAAGTGAGAGGATTATTGTGATAATCTTGCTGGGCACTGGGGGTGAGAAAGGAAAGGCTGTATACAATGTTATTTTATTCTAGCACACAACAAAATGTAAATGTCTGTAAATGAACTATGGAAATATTTCTTACTATAACAGAATTAGAAAAGCACATATGAACCACATTTTTTATATTCATGAAGTGTGGTGGAAACAAATATTTTTATATGATCAAAACAAAGCAATACACTAGGTGATGCAGATTTCCACGTTATTGTTTGTGCACTGCATAGTTTTATCAGTAACATGGTATGTCTGTGCAAATGTAATGGTCATTTCAATTGGAAATGTGTTGTCTGTAATATCAGTGCAGTACCACACCATGCTTTAGTAATATATTAATATATTTGCTGCAGTGTGTCAAAAATGTACCACCAGCTACATAGTGCATACTTATCATTCTCCTGCTGAATACATTGAGTACACTTGTTTGTGTGCCACACAAGGATTTTTTACAATTCCTGTGACTTCAGTAATGTAACATAAATTCAACGCCCCCACTCTGAAAATTATTCCAGCACCACTGGTTCATGCAAATTGAGAAATGTCAATTCATGCAGGAGTCATTGTTGGTACACATATTTTCAACAATCCTGAAGGAAGCAGTATGCTGTAATGTAAAAAGCATTTGCATTGCTGAAAAAAGACTACTCTTAAGCATATATACTGTGCTATTTGTAATCACATCTCAGCAAAACTTTATAACAGATTATAACAGGATCTGCTGAAAACAGTGCAGAGACACATTCAGAGGAACTAAAGTATCTAAAACTTCACATTAATGTAGACAAAAGCAATTAAGGAAGTATGCGCAGGTAAATTACAAACAACATTTAGAAATGAAGAAAACCCAATATCATCCTTTTATCAGTGTGGGACACTGGCACTTTGTTGCAGTACCTCCTCCCACACTTTTTGCCTGGTTTCTGGGTGCAACTTGGACTGGAGTACACTGGGATCGATCCTGCTAACCAGATTGCCAGTGCCAGTGCTCTTTCACTAAAAGTGCAAAGGTAATTGGCAATACCTTCAGTTGTCACTATAAGTCCCTAGTAAATGCTACTTGGTAGCCAGGACATGGGGTACTAAGGGTAGGCCCCTGAGGGCAGCAGCACTGATTGTGCCACCCTCTAGGGCCATGCATACAAATGCACCTAGCGCTGCCATAGCATGCTGAGTGTCCCGGTGCAATCCTAAAATGCAAACTCGACATGACATACTGCCTGTGTGCCCTATCCACTATACATTGCATATCATATAGGCATGTCACCCCTTTGGCAGGCCTTTCAGCCCTAAGGCAAGGTGCACTATATTTTATGGCTGGGCAGAGATGCATGAGCAATATGCTCCCACTGTGACCTTGCCAAATCTGGAACATAGTGAGTAAACAGGGCAGCCATTGTGCAGGACATTGGTCAGTACAAGTTTCACAGCTACATGATGGCTACTATGAACCTTGGGTTGTTTGGTATCAAACAACTCAGAATGCTAAATCCAAACTGGTACCAGTACTGGATACATTATAAAATGTACCCAGGAGTCACCTTAGAGATGCCCCCTGCAAAAGCTAACTACCCTAGCATGGCTGCTGCCTGGTACCAACCAGCCTGCCACCTCCAAACACAAGTCTGAACCCCTGGGGAGAGAACTCCTACTCACTGGGGTTCAGAACAATGCCCTTTCTGGGTGAAGGTGCAAACACCCCCTCCCTCAGGAATGTGCGCTGCCTTGCTGGTGAACTTCAGAGTGATTATCACCCTTGAAACTCGACCCCCCTGGTCTGCTGCTAGCAGCAGATGGCCTCCCCTGTTGCAAACCCCCACTTTTGTCGGGAGCAACAGCGGGTAAACCAAACAAAGGGTAAGAGAAGTGGCCCCACCTGGCAGGCACCACCCCTAAGGTGTTGCCTGCAAGGTGGATACTCCATTCATTTTCCTCCATCTTAGATGAAAGGAAAATAGCCAATCGGGGATAGGGAAGTGACCCTTCCCACAGGAAGTGGTCACTGTAGTGGGTGTAGCAACCCACAGGTAGGTGTCCCATTGGACACTGCAAGGTTCCCCCTAAAACGCCCACTAAATTTCAGTATTTAGTGGGCACCAGTAGAACAAGTAATCAGATTCAAAGGACACAAAGAAGACCAGCACAAAAAAGATCCAAGGCACAAGAACTGTGGACCTCCTGCACAAAAAAAAGGCAACAAACCCTGTCTGCTGCACCCAGGACCCGACAATCGCCGCTAAGGAGTTGCTGGACAATTGGACTGACCTCAAGAAACCCAGAGGACCTCCAGGCATCACGAATCACCAAAGAACTTCCTCCAAAGTAGCGGTACCACACTGCAACAAAGAAGAAACCAGCAACCCAGTGAAGGTCACTTCACTCACTGGCTGCTAACTCCAAAACCTGGATGTCGCAGCTGGACCCCATGACACACCAACAATTACCAGAACAAACGCTGCAAGTGTGCCAAGATTGATGGCACTGCCCCCTTCAGTGGCTGAACTGTACCAATACCCTGGGTACTGGTGATGTCTGACACCAGGAAAACCAGCCCTCAACTGGGCTGAAAAGGACCAGGAGGAAGCCCCAGTCAAGGGACTTCAGGAACACCCTGTGCCTCCTGCCAGAGTGCCCCAGTTTTCTTGCAAGTGACTCTTGAAGCACCTTATCTCCAGATCCAAAGGGTATCTTTGCGCACAGCTCCTGGCTCACCAATTCTCTCTGCACCCAGCCACCCTGTGCCCTCCAACGAAGAACCGTCTGTGCCCTAAGGGTCCCTCACCCCTTGCAAACTCGACATTCCAAGAGGACCCCAAGGAACCACCTCTTAACTTAGCTGCACAGGCCTTTTCCAAGTGGTCCCCCACAGTGGCCCTGCACCAGCTCCAGAGACTTTTCCACGCTGCTCACACAGGAACCGGGAACCGCCTGAACTTCTGCAGCTAGCACAGTGTTCCCACTGATGAACTGGACTAACCTCGAAAAGAAGAACTTGGCAAAGTCACTGTGTGAGTTTATATGTATTTTTAAAGGTGACTTTTCCATTGATTTCAATGGTGCATAATTACGCACAAAAGACTATTTTTCTTAAACTTCAAAAATCCATATCTCCAAAAGTACTTAATCAATTTTGATAACCTTGGTCTTAAAATTATATAAAAATTGGAAGAATGTTTATAAATTGGTCTCGAGTAATTCCTTTGAATGTGTGAGTTGCATGACTGACACTGTTAGTACAACAAAAGCTTTGTACTTCTCCAAGATTGACCTAACTGCTCGACCAAGCTACCAGAAAAATTAGAGCATTAGTTTTTACCTCTGTAAACCAACGAGTGGTTGCCTGGAACCCCTGCACAGTGTGCCTAGCCTTGCACTCTACATAGAGAGCCAGCCTCCTACAATCCGCAAACTTACAGTGAAAAGTCTTGACAAAGCAGTTGGTCTTTGTCAAATAGTCTTTATAGAACTTGCTACCTTAACGGAGACTGTTTAGAAGCATTGCATAATGCTTACAGACAAGGGGCCAAAGGAATTTGGACATTGTGAGGCCTAAGACTCTATTTCATTCCAATTCAATAACTGTTACTTTCTTTGCACACTTAGGGCCATATTTATACTTTTTGACGCACAACTGCGCCGGCACAGTTGTGCGTCAAAATTTTTACCACCGGCTAACACCATTCCTAAGCGCCATGCAGGCGCCTTATTTAAGGAATGACATTAGCCGGCGTAGGGGAAAATGGGGGTTGTGCGTCAAAAAATGGTGCAAGTCAGGTCAATCATCAGGCTTCAAACTGGACTTGCGCCATTTTATGACGCACAACCCCCATAGAAATGACTCCTGTCTTGGCAAAGACGGGAGTCATGCCTCCTTGGCCAATGGCCATGCCAAGGGGACTTCTGTCCCCTGGGCATGATCATTGGGCACAATGACATGTAGGGGGGCCCAAATTAGGCCCCCCTATGCCACCTTGAAAAAATAAAAATAAATACTTACCTCAACTTACCTGTACTTACCTGGGATGGGTCCCCCCATCCATGGGTGTCCTCCAGGGGTGGGCGAGGGTGGCAGGGTGTGACCCTGGGGGCAGGGAAGGGCACCTCTGGACTCCTTTTGAGCCCTCAGGTCCCTTAACGCCTGCCCTGACCCAGGTGTTAAAAAACGGCGCACATCAGGCTGTGTGCCGTTTTTTAAGGCTCGCCCCCTCCTGTGCGTCAAAATGACGCTGGGGTATAAATAAGGCGCACAGGCCTTAAAGTCATTTTTTGGACAGGAACGCCTCCCTTGCATATCATTAACGCAAGGCAGTTTCCCACCTCCAAAAAATGACGCACACTGTGGAATTTCGACGTCCACGGGGTCGGGCGTCAGAGTTTAAATATGGGGCAAGGTTTGCACCAAATGTGCATCAAACTTTTTTGACGCACATTCGCCGCAAACAGAGTATAAATATGCCCCTTAACTCACTAAAGATCACGATGACAAGCAGAGAAGTCTCCCCAAGGGTATGGTAGAGGGACAGCAACTTAGTTGCAGCATTGCATAGTATCATCAAATCTGTGACTATACTAGAGACTAGGGCGTAATTTAGAGGGCAGTATGGAATGAAACCCTCAAAATAACTCCACAACGCAGCCCACACCTTCTACTTCCTTCACTCCAACTACACCCACCTTACATCTACCTGTTCATTGACCCCCACCCTGCTGGCATCAATACTGCCCTCGGCTGCACCACATACCTAGCCCAGAGGAAAATCTTTGCGAGTATCTATGGCGTAGAGCAATACTAAAAAATATTGGCAAAGCCAATAGATCCCAAAGGTGAGACTGTTGCCTTTGCCAATGCTAGTATAAATAAATGTTGGCTGACCCAGCTTCCAGGAAACACAGTCGCCCTCTATTGTTGATGCTGTAATGTAACAAATACACATCGTAGTTGAGAACCTTCATTCTTCATCAATTGTTATATTGATGCTCTAATGTAACAATTACACATCATAGTTGAGAACCTTCCACTGCTCCACAAACTCTAACTTTTTTCGTAATAGTAACTAACAGATTGAATCTCAGTTTCCGCAGTAAGAAATTGTTCTTGCCAGTAATATTTGTTTCCTGCACACACATAATATCAAGATGGAGCTCTTGGTCCTTTGCTGCAATAAGTTTCTACCCAATCAATTCATTAACGTTCCACATAAGTATTCTTGGGTCGTCCATATTAAATTCGCATCAGAAACACTATTGCTAGTTCCGCCAAACCTGAAATTTTTTTCTATAAGTACGATGATTACAGTCTGTCTTTTTTATTATGGAGAGTACCTGTTTATATTCAACTAATGTGTTTTTTGGGACACTCATTTTAAATTGTTTGGCTACTAACCCAGTATTTCTAAACCGGATAAGGAACTATACAATACTGTGTATGTCCAAGAACATATGTGTGTAAATGTATGTACGGAAGGGAGAGGTGCCCGTAAACTCTGCACACATCACTTATTTGTTTATGACTTTTTTCCATCCGATTCCAAGTAAATTAAACCAGTATCATTGTAATTACTTCCAATTTGAGATTAAATATTTCTGGAGTAAACAATGAATGAACATTCCACCTGAAAAATATTTCTTCCTTTTTTGTCACCCTAAATAACCTCATGCCGTCAAGACCCTAGCATACATTTTCTATTTCCATTTTGATAGTTTTTATCGTGTGATTCCATAGGTATAAATTATGTGAAGACATTCCGTACAAATTACGCACTTCATGTTATATACATCTGTTTTATGTTCTGTTAATGGCACAACAAATTAAGCCATTAACTATCCTGTTAAATTATATTAAGTCAAGATGTGGAAGGGAAATGCTGTGACCTTAGGGAGCACGGATAACATGCAGACAATTTTATATCTAATCTGGTCGATGTATTGCTCTCTAAAGAAGGCCTAAACCCATCCGTACGGCGGCGAATTTGTGTTTTTTATTGCAATCCATCGGCCGGTCAATGAATGGCAGAGCAGACTGGGCTAGAACTGGAAAAGTCCCGATGCCAAGATGTCTTACATTTTGCGCAGAGGTGAATCATTTCATTTCAAAATCAATTTGGGGGATTAACAAAGCCACGCTCATTCAAATTTGCGAGGCTTTGGAAAAAGAAGAAAGCAACGCAGCGCATAGCATTGCCTTTCATTACTTTGACTCAGGTAGGCGTTACAAGCATGTGTGTTAATTCACCAAAATGCCAAAGGTAGCGGAAGCGACATCACATGCCCTTTCACCTTAATGACATCATAGGAAGAGATGGAATGTGACCCTTAACCCTAATTTTTCCAGGAAGGCATTTCACCTGACTCTAACAACACATTCACAGTCTTTTTCATCTCTGTACACTGATTTGTATTCTTTCTCACTCCCTTGGCTTCACTCTTAATGTCACTCATACACACTCATAGATACTGGCTCTAGGACCAGGTTTGCTAACCTTTTGCCATCCAGTGACATAAACCTGCCACCAAATGTTAGGCTAAGATGTCCTATCCATTCCAAATCCTGATTTGCGATCAATAGTATCCCTATGTTTCGCAAAATTGCTCTATGCACTGCTTTGTGTTATTGACCATTAAGAGGGCATTCTATGGGTGTTGCCTGGCCGTCCCCATGTGTATTGACATGGGTATTGGCACAGATTCCTATCGTCACACATTGGAAGAGAGGAATTTGCTGCAAAGTCTTATGACTCATCAAGGAAGGCACAATGAGAACAAATGTTTTAATTTCTTCTCACTTTTCTGACTTTGCATGTCTGCTGCATTGTACAGCACACATATAAAGTGGGAAAAGCGTCAAAGCATAGTTTTTGTACTGGAAGGAATCCCTTCCAGTACAAAACCTATGCTACCCTTGCACTATGGCACAAGGGTTTGTGCATTGGCGCCTGGCTACCAAAAGTGCATCAGCGCACAGGGAGAGAAACAATGCACCGTATTGGCTAAGATATGGTGCATTGTTTCTGTCTCCCTTTGATGCAAGGCAGCGCAGCTTCTTTCATGGAGCATTGCCTTGTGTCAAAGAATAGTAAATGTGGGCCTTGATTTCACTCACTACCTGTCACTGACAATCACTCACTTTCACTCACACTCACATGCTTATACATGGGCATGATCTCTCTCACTCACATGAACACTTTCAGCCAACATTTTTACTTATAACAGCTGCCATCAAAGGTTCCGTTCCAGCTAAGTGTGCTCCATTTTTTACACTAATAGTGAATTATAGAACGTTATTCACTATTAGTGTAAAGAAAAACAGGCTGAAAATTAGGAATGGGGCGCTTAACCTAAGTTCCAAGCACTGATTATGCCATCTTTGAGGCTATGGGTTGCATAGGCAGTGCCAGGAGTCTCAAGGGGCCAGCCAGGCGTCACAGCTGCAACCTCTGGCGACCCCTAAATGGTGTCCATTGTTAAAAGGGTGGTGTATTTTGCCACAAATCTTGGCACAAACCCATACTTACAAAGACTTGTAAACATGGGTGCACATATCTGGGGCTGGTGTAACAAGGATAAATATTTTTTATTTCTCCTTATTTTTTTAACTTTCTGCATACATGCTTAATTCTGTCCTGAAGAAAAACTATCGTGACCACAATGCAGGAACCCTAGAGACATGACGCAAAAAAGCTTGTATTGGCACTAGGCAGCCACAAGTGAACCAGTGCTAAGAAAAAGCAGAACTGTGCGATATCTTTGTAAATATGGTGCTGTTCTGCTCTCTCCCTTTCATGAACCATGAACTTTAGTGCAGAAACTTCCCTTGCAGTGCCAGGTGAAATCTTAGTAAATCCCAGCCATTGCCTGAGGAATGTAGATGTGGCTAGTGCTCAGATGTTCAAATTGTAAACCAGTGCGTTCCAAACTTTTTCGAACCACACCCCACTTTTTAGTCCGATAAACTTTCATGACCTACTCAGATTTAATAGACATGAAGCAGGTGATTTTTGATGTTACTGAAGCATCGTGGGGCAGTGCTCTATCGTTCACAGCTAGCACATTTACCATTTAAATGGCTGCTAAACTTCCACAGGCATGTAGTTTACAGGTAAAACTATATAACATTCTATTGCACACAAATGATTTTATGTGGAAACCGGATTTCGGTGATTATTTATCACTTGTGCATCACCAAGAAAAGCGCTTGGATTTGTTTTGATCTTCTTAAAATCTTTGCTTCCATCGCATTTCAGGATTATAAAAACTGTGCTCCAATTTTGCTTTCCGAACTGCTTAATGTGCACAGTGGGTGGACACACTGGGTGTCACATGGACACAGAAGACACATTTACACACACTCCAGACAGTAAGAGTGTAAGTCAGTGCATGGCCCTTGGTGGCATGTCAATGGGACTAGGTACACTTCTCACCCAGTGATCCTTAATGGTCATGACATGTGGCAGTAGAATTCTTGTTATCTAAAACATGCTCTGACCAACAGCATGAGACCTCATGTGACCCAATGTTAAAGTGCATCCTGAACTGCACACACACACTACAGATGAACCCTGAAAATCCAATTGAAACTTCTAGTAAATGTCAAGCGAAGATACCTTAAAATGACTAATCACATTCGGCCTGTGAAAGGACATTAGAGACTTGCAGTATTCAGGAGACTCTGGCTGTGTACTCTGTCTAGAAGGCTAAGGAGAACTAGCCTAAGTACAGTTGAGAGACTCATGATTCGCACATATACCTTCAACCAGTCTTAACTTAATTCAGAGAAAGTTATTAAAAGGACCCCCATCAGAGTAGGCAGGTACCTATCCATAACAAGTTGGGGAGAGCAGTTATTGTGTATGCTTGCACATGGTATATGAGGTAATTGATTGAAAGTATGTGTAACTAACTAGTGTATGTATCCTTCTGCAGAGATGAGGATTTACAACGAGGATCTCCTCAGACTCTGAGTGGAAGGAACCAAGAGGTCCAGGTGTCAACAACATGTGGCCAGTAGTTGACCAGTTTCTTATTTTGTCCCTTCCTCCATTGCCTGTGGTGCTCCTCGGAAGTGGGTACTACCTTGTTGGCAACTCCACTGACATCTGAGGGGGTTGGTATGGCACTCCTCACGCATCGCTCCTGCCGTGCCACTTACCACAGTTTAGTGCTCTTGATCAGATGTTCATCTCAGGTTCTGACAAATTACCTAAGTCGCATTGATCTTCCTGGCCTGAGCAATGGACACCAACTCTATTTCAACTTCTGTTCTTGAAATGAAAACAGTCTTCCAACATGAGGTACAGGCCTCCAGAGCCGAAACTCAGCATTTACGAAAGGAGCCAGGTTCAGTGCATAAGGAGATGGCTGGGCGCTGATGCAAAGGTAAATCAGACATGGGGGAAATGTTGGCCCAACCTTGAAACCATGGACATTGCCCCCATCAATGACAATTCAGGAATCTCTTCTAACCATGCTACCACTTCTTCTCTTACAGCAGCAGCACACAGTAATAAACCCATGTGCGACCCCCCCCATTCAATTCACATAATCCAACCACCTCAGATTCTGCTGGCACCTCCTGTGTGGTTCTATGGGGACCCCAAAAACTATGCTATATTTACCAACCAATGTAAATTACATATGTCTGCAGCCTTCGTCGATGAGCAGAAAAATAAGTATTTGTATTATCATACTTAGGGGGGAATGCAGCCAGCTGGTCTATACCAATCAATGAATGGAATTACCTAATACTGTATAATTTCACCACCTTTTGGACAAAAATTAGGACATTTAGAGCAGAACCTATATTCTGTCCTTAGATAGGGAACTCATTCTGCTGAGACGCAAGATATGTTATCATACATTATGATCTTTAACAGACTTGTCGTAGAAACACGTGGCCAGTGGAGAAGCAAACTTTCCTTTTTATCATGGCTAAGGAGAGAGCTGAAGGTTGCTTTAGCTCAAGTTGTGATCTCCTAGATAATTGTGAAGAATTGACACAGCTAACAACATATGATCTAACTATTCAGTTAGAGAGGAAGGGAGATGGAATGCAAACAGAAGCAAAATTTATTGTAGCCCACCCAACAAAATCAGTCACAGAGAATGGGGAGGGAAACAATAATGGATCTGTTATTAGAGGCCTTCTTTCCGCTGAAGAGAGGCAGAAAAAAAGAAAACAGAAATTGTGTGTTTACTACTGCAGGAATGAACATTTCATAAAGGACTTTTGAGCTGGGGAATTGCCAGTGAAAACAAACAATCCAGTATGGGACAGGCAGTGGTGCTAACAGGTTGTGACGAACAAATGGAGTTGGAAAACTGATACTCTTGAGTATGATAGAGATCCCTTATTCAAGAGAGTTTTCCAGAAAGACTTCTACAGTCTGTGACAACACTCTGCAGAATTCTGTGGCCTACATGAACGTTTACATCCAGATACAGTTACGGGATGATCAGTAGTTTGAGGTTTCTGCCTTACTAGATTCTGGTGCCACTGAAATTTATAGATCAAGCGTTGTTCCAAAATCTAAGAATACTATGGCCCTCATTACAACCCTGGTGGTAAATCCCGCTTACTGCTGTGCAGAAGACCGCCAACATACCGCTGCGGCCGCGGAATTCCGCTACAGGTATTACGACCCACAGCCCGGAATCCGGCACAATACAGACACCCACACAAGTCCGCCACAACAAAGGTCAGTGATAAACTGGCAGTACCAAAACCGACACCGTCACGCCAACAAGAATACACCCACACTATCATAACCCACGAATCAACGCAGCGGTCTTTCAACTGCGGTAATCCATTGGCGGTACACACTGCTGTGCTAAAAATACACACACATATACAAAACACAACCACATTGGACAATTCGAAATACACACACCTGATACACATGCACACACTACACCCACACACCCATTCCAATATAAAACACACACCCACATCACCCACAAACCCTTACTACCAGAAATTTGAAAGCAGGCCAGAAAGAGACACTACCTAAAACAACACCAGCATCCACAGACACACAACACCATCACTTACACAACATCCACGCACCTCAAACAACACACACCAACACATCCCCTCACACATCACAACAGACACCACCTCACACTTCACCCACACCACATCATGGCACCTCAACAACACCCCAGGTTCTCTGAGGAGGAGCTCAGGGTCATGGTGGAGGAAATCGTCCGGGTAGAGCCACAGCTATTCGGATCACAGGTGCAGCAGACATCCATTGAAAGGAAGATGGAGCTATGGCGCAGAATCGTCCACAGGGTCAACGCAGTGGGACAGCACCCAAGAACTAGGGATGACATCAGGAAGAGGTGGAACGACCTATGGGGGAAGGTGCGTTCCGTGGTTTCCAGACACCAGATTGCTATACAGAGGGCTGGCAGTGGACCCCCACCTGCTCCTCCACAACTAACAACATGGGAGGAGCAAGTCTTGGCAAGACTGCATCCTGAGGGCCTCGCAGGAGTAGCAGGAGGACTGGACTCTGATAAGGCAAATCTTTACTACCTTACCCCCCACACCCCACCTGCATGCCATCACATACTCCCACCCTGACCCTCACACCCACACCCCAACAACCCACAGATACCCCACCCACACAGCCCACACATCCCAAAACCAAGCCCTGCATGTAACACCAATGCATGGACACCCATCACCCAAGTATGTCCAGTACAGAGACTCTCCCATGCCCCAAAATCACCAATCACACAAGGACCAAGCCAATAATGCAATCACCGGAGTAGAGGGTCACTCACCCATTGCACACGATGGCACACACAGATACAATAATTATGCATTTACACCCCAACAGGACCCCTACCCAACGTCACCGGACAGGAGGTGCCAGACATATCCAGTCCCCCCACAGAAGAGGTCCACAGTGATGACAGCAGCTCTGCATGCCTGGATCAAGATGACCAGCCTGGCCCATCTGGGACCTCAGGACAGTCGGTTCCCCTGCCACTGGCCTCCCCCTCAGGGAACACCACCACAGCACCCACCCAGCAGGCCCATCCCTCTATCCCCAGGACATGTCAATCAGCAGTGTGTCCACCACTACAAGGAACCCAGGCAACCCCACTAACACAGGACGATCAGGGACCTGGGGGCAGTGGCAGAGGGCACACGGTTCAGGGGACAGAGACACAGGATAATAGGTAAGCTTGGAGGAATGCTGTGCAACAGGGGGAGGACAGGCCCAGGGAACCCACTCTCCACGAGGCACTCTCCAATATCATGGGAGCTTACCATAATTCCCAGGAGAAAATGGCAACGGTACTGGCCAAGTTTCAGGAGACCCAGCGAATGCAGCAGGAACACTACCTTGGGATCAGGTAGGACTTGAAGTCCATTAACACCACCCTGGTCACCATTGCAGGGGTGCTGGCAGACCTTCTCAACACCAGGAGGGACACAGTGGCACAAAAAGGGGCCCTGACACTAGCCTGAACGATGAACAGCCCTCCACCTCCACCGGCGCTAGTGGACAGGAGGCACCACCACAGAAACAACAGGACACCAGCACCCCACCCCGCAAATGGTCCCTGAGATCCAGGAACAAGACAGAGAACATTGGCAAGACCCCCGCCAGGAAATTAGATCCCCCTGAATGTCACCCTTCTGTCCCACTTTGTCACCCTGTCCATCCTTAAACTGCCATTGCTGCACTTCCGATGCCACTTTGGACAATGCACCTGTGAAACAAATAGACTGGACTCTGCCATGGACATTCCTCCACCATGACGCCAGCCCATTTTACAACCCCCACACTTATTAGCACAGGAATAAACACACTTCAATCACAAAACAATCTAGAGTCAGTCTGTGCTTTCACAAATGTGTAATTGCAATAACTATGGAATATAGCAATGTCAATGTACTTGTTCACATACCAATGTAACACAGTTGTAGGCCAGCAGTAAACATAGCAGAGGGTACAAAGTGGGACTCAGATCTGTGAAATGGAAAGTCAAAGTGACAAGTCAGGTTCCATGCACTAAATGAAAATGACAGACTTATGCTAGCTCAAACAATAGTATGAGATGTGGGAAGCAGTGACATTTTCTTACCTGTGTCTCACTGGAAGTATTGCATGATGATGTTGTTTCGGTTGTCGATATCCTCTTCTTCTTCCTCCTCTTCTTCACTGTCCACAGGCTCCACAGCTGCCACAAGACCACCATCTGGCCCATCCTCCTGCAGAAAAGGCACTTGCCGTCCCAAAGCCAGGTTGTGCAGCATACAGCAGGCCACGATTATCTGGCACACCTTCTTCGGTGAGTAGTATAGGGAGCCACCTGTCAGAAGGAGGCACTGGAATCTGGCCTTCAGGAGGCCGAAGGTGTGTTCGATCACCCTCCTAGTTCACCCATGTGCCTCATTGTAGCATTCCCCTGCCCTTGTCCTGGGATTCCTCACTGGGGTCAGTAGCCATGACAGGTTCGGGTAACCAGAGTCACCTGCAAATGTCGAGGGACAACTGTTAGACACACACTAACCCTCAGGGACAGCCCCACACCCAGACACCTATGTCAACTGTATTGGGACCTTGGCCTCACCTATTAGCCACACAAGGTGCCTCTGGAGTTGCCCCATCACATAAGGGATGCTGCTATTCCTCAAAATGTAAGCGTCATGCACAGAGCCAGGATACTTGGCATTGACATGGGAGATGTACTGGTCTGCCAAACACACCATCTGCACATTCATCGAATGGTAGCTCTTCCGGTTTCTATACACCTGTTCATTCCTGCGGGGGGGGGTACAAATGCCACATGTGTACCATCAATGGCACCAATAATGTTGTGGAAATGTCCCAGGGCATAGAAGTCGCCTTTCACTGTGGGCAAATCCTCCACCTGAGGGCACACAATGTAGCTGCGCATGTGTTTCAGCAGGGCAGACAACACTCTGGATAACACGTTAGAGAACATTGGCTGGGACATCCCTGATGCCATGGCCACTGTTGTTTGAAAAGACCCACTGGCCAGGAAATGGAGTACAGACAGGACCTGCAATACAGAGGGGATTCCTGTGGGATGGCGGATAGCTGAAATCAGGTCTGGCTCCAACTGGGCACACAGTTCCTGGATTGTTGCACGATCAAGTCTGTATGTGACTAGGATGTGTCTCTCTTCCATTGTCGACAGGTCCACCAGGGGTCTGTACACCAGAGGATGCCGCCATCGCATCACCTGCCCCAGCGGAGGTGCCCTATGGCAGAGAACAGCGAGCAGAGAGTCATCCAACACTGAGGTATCACAATGTGTTATTTGCAGAAACTTTATTAATACACAATTTGCCAGTATCTGTCTATATTCCCAGCCTAGATAGGAGTGATGCAGTTAACATCCATCCCATGTGGCCTCCTGAAATGGCGGCTGCCTGACCTGTAAGGTGGGACAAGGGGATATGAGGTAACTGCACTGGCGTTGTACACTGTCGCGGTGGGTGGTCGAAGACCGCAGCGCAATTCTGCATTGGTTAACATTGGGCCCTATGGGTCCCAGGAGCCAATGACGATGTACGCCGGCGGTGACGGTACACACAGCTGCGGACATGACCGCCATTTTCTGTCTGTTCACTCACTTGATACCTGACAGGAGAGGACCTACACTGCAAGTGCTGCTGTGACCTGTGTCTGGAAGCGACAATGGCTCATGTGTCTGGGGAAAGGAGGAGTAGGGGAAACTAGTGGATGGGGTCCTCCCCCAGTACACGCAACTGTACAGTTCTCCAGACAAACAGGTGAGTACACTGTGAGCATGCTGCATGGGCAATTGCTGTTTTGAGTGGTGTGGATGGAAGATACATGGGGGGGCTGAGGCCTGCATGTGTGGATGGGGAGTGTATGTGCGTCAGGGCATGGGTGGGAACTGGGGGGCAATGAGTATGATGGTCCAGACGGGTAATGAATTTCCTTTCCCCCTGTACCATTCCTCTAGGTCAGCGCCCACCAGAAGAAGGGTATTTGGCGTGCCATCGTGAAGAACGTCCGGACCCTGGGGTCCTACCACAGATGGAGCACCCACTGATGGGAGGACCTGCGCCGCTCGAGCAAGAAGACTTCGGAGGCCCAGCTGGGGATGGCCTCCCAACGTGGGAGGGGTGCCTGTCGCACCATGACCCCCCTGATGTTCCAGATCCTGGCGGTGGCCTATCCGGAGTTGGATGGGCGCTTGAGGGCATCACAGCAGCCACAAGGGGGTGAGTACACTCTCATTCAGCAGACTTAGCGCGCATTACGTGGTGTCTCGGTGGGGGAGGTTGGCAGTGGGTTCCCCTAGGCCAGGGCGAACTTGGTAGGCAAGGCCCCTTGTGAGGCAGGCCATGTGGCACCCCAAACCCACCAGTGGTAAGAGCCATCTACACCTAGTCAGGCTCCTCTGACTTCCAAGTGTGCAGCAATTGGTCTTAGGCCTTGTAACCCATGGTCAGCTGAAATTTCTAGGAATTGTCAGTGCATGGCGTAGTGTAGAGGGCTGCTCCCTGTGTGTTGTGTCCACCAACGGTAGTGGTGTTGCATGCACTGAACATGCTTTTCTTCTGTCTTCCCCCCCTTTTTGTGGTCTCCCTGTTCTTGTGTGCAATAGCATTATCAGGCAGAGGAGCATTGGCACTGGAGCAGGAAGGAGCTGCAACCCACTTGGGCCTGGAGGGCGAATCAACGGAGTCTGAAGCCACCAGTGGGACGGAGGGCGAGGTGAGCACCACGGCGGGGACAGGAGCAGACAGCAGTGACAGTGACTCCTCCTCTGATGGGAGCTCCCTTGTGGTGGCGGGCACCTCTGTGCCCACTGCATCATCAGGTACAGCCGCGACCCCCCTACCAGCACCGCCCTCCCAACAGCCCCTCAGCGTGTGTCCCGTGCCCGCTCACCCAGGAGGGTGGGCATCTCCTTCGCCCCAGGCACCTCAGGCCCTGCCCCAGTCAGTCCTGCTGCCCTCAGTGATGAGGCTATAAACCTCCTGAGATCCCTCACTGTTGGGCAATCTACCATTGTGAATGACATCCAGGGTGTCGAGAGGCATTTGCAACAAACAAATGCATACCTGGAGGGCATTCATTCTAGGCAGACAGCCCAACAGAGAGCATTTCAGGCTCTGGCCTCAGCACTGATGGCAGCCATTGTCTCTGTGTCCAGCCTCCCCCCTCCAACTTCCTCCACCCAGACCCAATCCCCTATACCTCAGCCTATCCCAAGCACACCATCAGACCAGCATGCACACTCATCAACACACAAGAGTGGACATGGCAAACATAAGCGCCACACATCCCACAGGCACTCACACAAGCACCAGACCCATGCAGACACACCAACATCCACTGCCTCCACTGTGTCCCCCTCCTCCACGTCTTCTTCCTCCCTCCCTGTCTAGTCTCCACTCACAACTGCATGCACTACATCCTCAGCCACTACCTCCATCACCACCACGACCATCACCACACACCGCTCACGTGCACTCACCACCCCCACTACCATTCATGCATCCCCAGTGTCCTCTCCCAGTGTGTCAGTGAGCCCTCCTCCCAAAGTACACAAACGCAGGCACACACCCACCCAACAGTCATTCACCTCACAACAGCCTCCGGCCCATGCACCTTCACCCAAATTCAGCAGACGTACACCTCCTACAACCACTACCTCTACCTCCACTCCCAAACCCCCTCCATCTTCCCGTAACATTGACCTCTTCCCTACACCTCCCCCCTGTCCTTCCCCTAGGGCCATGCTTTCCAGGTCCCAGCCCAGCAACTCAGCCACCACATCCCCAGGCACAGTGGTGCCAGCAACTGCATAGTCATCGAGTGCACCACTCATCAGGGCTGCCAGTGTGCCACATAGCGAGGGCAAGGTGAAAAAGGTGCCCACATCCCAGAGGGGTAAGCCGAAACTACCAGCCACCAAGGGCTCAGCAAAAACCAAAGTGGATAGTGGCAAGACAACTGCAGCACCATCAAAGCTGGGGAAGGCCCAAAAGCAGAAGAGCAGGTCAGGAGAGGGCATGGTGGCACCGACTGAGGGACCAGTGTCACACTTTCTGTCAACAACCACGCCAACCTGTACGGCGGCGAACACCAATAGCTGCCCCGCCACCTGTACCACCACCTGCACTGCCCCGGCACGTCTACAGCCTCAGCGACAGTCCCCAGCCACTTCCCCAGTGGGCAGCTGTCCAAGGCTGCAGGAGACATCTTGCTGTATCCCTCAGCAGGTGCTGAGTCATGCCCCGCCGCCAGCACCGCCGCCACAGACACTGCCGCAAGCACCGCCACCGGCCCGCGGTGTCCTCCGACACAGGCACCACCACTGACATGGCTACCATCCCCAGTGGTCAGTCGTCTGAGGCTGGAGGAGAGTGCCTGGACCCTGGGAAGCTTCCATGAGGCATGACATCCATCACTGTTTGCACCTGCAGGTGGAAGGTGCAGCTGCAGCAGTGTGGGGCATGTCGCTGCCTCCATGGCGTATCATGCTACCTGAACCTCGCCAATCTCATGGCACGCACACCCAGGTGAGGGAATTGTACTGGCCACACCGCACATGGAGCACTCTGGGCACCATGCCCCCTCCAAAACCAGTGGAGAGATACATCCACTACCTCAGTCCTCGGCAGGATGAAGCACTCTGGGCATAATGCTCCCTCCAGAACCAGTGGAGAATGACATCCACTACCTCAGTCCTTGGCAGGATGAAGCACTCTGGGCACCAGGCCCCCACCAGAAACAGTGGAGAATGACATCCACTACGTCAGTCCTTGGCAGGATGAAGCACTCTGGGCACCATGCCCCCTCCAGAACCAGTGGAGAATGACATCCACTACCTCAGTCCTTGGCAGGATAAAGCACTCTGGGCACCAGCCCCCTCCAGAACCAGTGGAGACTGTTATCCACTTGAGAGACTGTGGCTTTGCACTCCCCAGGATAAACAAGTGGGCAAACCACCCACTGGAGAGACTTGAGAGACTGTGGCTTTGCACTCCCCAGGATAAAGCAGTGGGCAAACCACCCACTGGAGAGACTGTGGCTTTGCACTCCCCAGGATACAGCAATGGGCATGGAGCCCCCTCATGCAGCAGTGGCGTTGTGTGTTCATCAGGCTGAGGTGCCCCCCTCCCCCTGAGGTGCCTGTGTATTTTCAATCTGATGCCCCAGCAGTATTCTCTCCGTTTCGAGTCAGGTATCATATGTGGGGTTCGTCCATGCATTTTGAGCCCAGTGGTCCACAGACAATGATTAGTACACGATCCAGACTTGTGTAGTTTGTGTACATATTTGTATATACAGAATTTGGAGTTTTGACTAATGGATTTTTCATGGTTACAATCGTTACAATCATTTCCTTTTGTCCTTGCGTTCTTCCAGGGGGTGGGGGTGTATATATAATGTTGCTGCATGTATTTGTGTGTATGTTGTTGTGGGTGAGGGTGGGGGCGTTGCGTGTTGCGTGTGTGTGTCACTCTCTCTCCTCCCCCCTCCCATGTGTCGTAGGTGCAGTACTCACTGTGGTCGCCGCCACCGCCGTTCATACTCCTGGTAGAAGAAGAGGTAAACCAACATGGGTAACACCTGAAGTTCGGGTTCCATGACGTCCTGGTTTCTCATTGGGTGTCGAGAGGTGAGTGTTTTCCCTTCTGTGTACTGTTTCCGCCGTGCTTTTGATAGCATTGGTTCCACCCCGGAAAAGGTGGCGGATAGGCCTTTTGTGATACAGTGGGCGGTACTTTGTCTACTTCCTGTCTGTTGGCGGTGTCCGCCGCGCTGTGTTTTTCTACCGCCGTGGCAGTCGGAGTGTTAAAGTGTCTGTCTATGTTGGTGGTTTCCGCCACAGTCGTAATCCCATTTTGTTTCCTGCCGGCATGTTTGCGGTATTACCGCCGCTTTAACACCGACCGCCAGCGTTGTAATGAGGGTCTATGTATTGAAAAGGAAACCCAGAACCATTACCATATATGTTGCTGTTGGGGGTTAGAGTATTATGAACTCACTACATTTGACTTAATTGATGCACCAAATTTTATGCTTATTCTACAAATGCCATGTCTGAATTTACGCAATCCTTTTATTCAATGGGCAGAATAGTCAGTAGAGATGATCTCAGAATGTTGTGAATTTTGTGTAAATCATTGTAGAGAGAAATTGTTCTCTAACTCCATGAGGGGAAACCTAGTAAATCTCCTGACTTAAGGCAGTGTAGAGTTTTGCCTCAGTTTTGTGAACACCCTTCCAGAATGGTAAATTGGAAAAGGTTTTTGGCAA
Source organism: Pleurodeles waltl (assembly GCF_031143425.1). Classification (NCBI taxonomy): domain Eukaryota; kingdom Metazoa; phylum Chordata; class Amphibia; order Caudata; family Salamandridae; genus Pleurodeles; species Pleurodeles waltl. The sequence continues at coordinate 1,090,648,952 of NC_090440.1, forward strand.
GCAGAAGTTCTAATACCTGCTACCACATCAGCATTATGACTACTGGAAAGACCTGCTCCCTGGAGCAGTAGATGTCTATGTAGTAGAAATTATGAACTCACATAACATGAGATCCAACACCTGAGAAGGCACTTGGATGAAAATCTTGCTTCAGGCTTTATAAGGCCTTCACAGTTGCGTCATCTCCCCTGTTATTTGTTCCTGAGAAGAGAGAAGACTTGTGCTTATGTGTAGATTACCGAGCACTAAACCAAGTAACAGTCAAATAACAGTAACTCTTACTGCTGATACCGGTACTGCCGGACCAACTCAGAGAGGCAATAGGCTTTACCATATTGGACCTCTGGGCGCATATCACTTTGTACTTTTCCGAAAAGTGATGATTGGAAAACCACTTTTAGAACCAAGTTTGATCTGTTTGAGTACACCAAGTTGTGCCCTTTGGACTCTACAACACCACTGCGGCCTTGCAGTATTTCACGGACAGTGTCTTGCAGGTTTATCTAGATGTTTTTGTATTGTCTATATTAGATATATTTCGATATATTCGGAGACCACGTAGGAACATATTGTGAGAAAGTAGCCTCTTTCTAGCCTTGTTACCCCCACTTTTGGCCTGTTTGTGAGTGTATGTCAGGGTGTTTTCACTGTCTCGCTGGGATCCTGCTAGCCAGGGCCCAGGGCTCATAGTGAAAACCCTATGTTTTCAGTATGTTTGTTATGTGTCACTGGGACCCTGCTAGTCAGGACCCCAGTGCTCATAAGTTTGTGGCCTATATGTATGTGTTCCCTGTGTGGTGCCTAACTGTCTCACTGAGGCTCTGCTAACCAGAACCTCAGTGGTTATGCTCTCTCTGTACAAATTGTCACTAACAGGCTAGTGACCAATTTCACCAATTTACATTGGCATACTGGAACACCCTTATAATCCCCTAGTATATGGTACTGAGGTACCCAGGGTATTGGGGCTCCAGGAGATCCCTATGGGCTGCAGCATTTCTTTTGCCACCCATAGGGAGCTCTGACAATTCTTACATAGGCCTGCCACTGCAGCCTGAGTGAAATAATGCACACATTATTTCACAGCCATTTTCACTGCACTTAAGTAACTTATAAGTCACCTATATGTCTAACCTTTACCTGGTAAATGTTAGGTGCAAAGTTACTTAGTGTGTGGGCACCCTGGCACTAGCCAAGGTGCCCCCACATTGTTCAGGGAAAATTCCCCGGACTTTGTGAGTGCGGGGACACCATCACACGCGTGCACTACACATAGGTCAATACCTATGTGTAGCTTCACAATGGTAACTCCGAATATGGCCATGTAACATGTCTAAGATCATGGAATTGCCCCCTCTATGCCATCCTGGCATTGTTGGCCCAATCCCATGATCCCACGGGTCTGTAGCACAGACCTGGGTACTGCCAAACTGCCTTTTCAGGGGTTTCACTGCAGCTGCCAACCCCTCAGACAGCTTTCTGCCCTCCTGGGGTCCAGCCAGGCTTGGCCCAGGATGGCAGAACAAAGGACTTCCTCAGAGAGAGGGTGTTACACCCTCACCCTTTGGAAAAAGGTGTTAAGACAGGGGAGGAGTAGCCTTCCCCAGCCTCTGGAAATGCTTTCATGGGCACAGATGGTGCCCATTTCTGCATAAGCCAGTCTACACCGGTTCAGGGACCCCTCAGCCCTGCTCTGGCACGAAACTGGACAAAGGAAAGGGGAGTGACCACCTGCACCTCCCCTTGGAGGTGCCCAGAGCTCCTCCAGTGTGCTCCAGACCTCTGCCATCTTGGAAACAGAGGTGCTGCTGGCACACTGGACTGCTCTGAGTGGCCAGGGCCAGCAGGTGACGTCAGAGACTCCTTCTGATAGGCTCCTTCAGGTGTTGCTAGCCTATCCTCTCTCCTAAGTAGCCAAACCCTCTTTTCTGGCTATTTAGGGTCTCTGCTTTGGGGAATTCCTTAGATAACGAATGCAAGAGCTCATCTGAGTTCCTGTGCATCTCTCTCTTCACCTTCTGCCAAGGAATCGACTGCTGACCGCGCTGGAAGCCTGCAAAACTGCAACAAAGTAGCAAAGACGACTACTGCAACTCTGTAACGCTGATCCTGCCGCCTTCTCGACTGCTTTCCTGGTGGTGCATGCTGTGGGGGTAGTCTGCCTCCTCTCTGCACTAGAAGCTCCGAAGAAATCTCCAGTGGGTCGACGGAATCGTCCCCCTGCTACTGCAGGCACCAAAGAACTGCATCACCGGTACCCTGGGTCTCCTCTCAGCACGACGAGCGAGGTCCCTTGATTCCAGCAACTCTGTCCAAGTGACTCCCACAGTCCAGTGACTCTTCAGTCTAAGTTTGGTGGAGGTAAGTCCTTGCCTCCCCACGCCAGACTGCATTGCTGGGAACCATGACTTTTGCAGCTACTCCGGCCTCTGTGCACTTCTGGTGGAAATCCTATGTGCACAGCCAAGCCTGGGTCCACAGCACTCTAACCTGCATTGCACGACTTTATAAGTTGTCCTCCGGCGACGTGGGACTCCTTTGTGCGACTTCGGGTGAGCACCGTTTCACTCCTCTTTGTAGTGCCTGTTCCAGTACTTCTGCAGGTGCTGCCTGCTTCTGAGAGGGCTCTTTGTCTTGCTCTACGCCCCCTCTGTCCCCAGACGCAATTGGCGACATCCTGGTCCCTCCTGGGCTACAGCAGCATCCAAAAACCCTAACCGCACGACTTGCAGCTAGCAAGGCTTGTTTGCAGTCTTTCTTCAGGAAAACACTTTTACACGACTCTCCACGGCGTGAGGAATCCGTCCTTCTAAGGGGAAGTTCTTAGCCCCTGTCGTGCCTGCAGAAATCTCAGCTTCTACTTTCCAGTAGCAGCTTATTTGCACCCACAGCTGGCATTTCCTGGGCATCTGCCCGTCTCCGACTTGCTTGTGACTTTTGGACTTGGTCCCCTTGTTCCACAGGTACCCTCGACTGGAAATCCATCGTTGTTGCATTGCTGGTTTGTGTCTTTCCTGCAGAATTCCCCTATCACTACTTCTATGTCCTTTGGGGAACCTTAGTGCACTTTGCACTCACTTTTCAGGGTCTTAGGGTGGGCTATTTTTCTAACCCTCACTATTTTCTTACAGTCCCAGCGACCCTCTACAAGGTCAGATAGGTTTGGGGTCCATTCGTGGTTCGCTTTCCACTTTTGGAGTATATGGTTTGTGTTGCCCCTATCCCTATGTGTCCACATTGCATCCTAGTGTAACTATACATTGTTTGCACTGTTTTCTAATACTATACTGCATATTTTTGGTATTGTGTACATATATCTTGTGTATATTTGCTATCCTCATACTGAGGGTACTCACTGAGATACTTTTGGCATATTGTCATAAAAATAAAGTACCTTTATTTTTAGTATATCTGTGTATTGTGTTTTCTTATGATATTGTGCACATGACACTAGTGGTACTGTAGGAGCTTCACTCGTCTCCTAGTTCAGCCTAAGCTGCTCTGCTAAGCTACCATTATCTATCAGCCTAAGCTGCTAGACACCCTATACACTAATAAGGGATACCTGGGCCTGGTGCAAGGTGTAAGTACCCCTTGGTACTCACTACAAGCCAGTCCAGCCTCCTACATTGGTTGTGCAGTGGTGGGATAAGTGCTCTGTAACTACTTACCACTTTTGTCATTGTACTTTTCATAAGAGAAAAATATACAAAACAAGTTCAGTGTATGTACACCTAACCAAAAAGTTTTGCATTTCTTTTCTCACTTCTTTTCTAAAGTGCTGAAAAGTACTTCTAAACTTTCTAAAAAGTTCTTAAAAAGTTTTAAACGTTTTTTTTTCTGTCTTTCAAAAAGTTCTGACAAACTTTTGTTCCTTTTTCTGTCACTAAAACACTTTCTAAAATGTCTGGCACAGGCCAAACTGTTGATCTGTCCAAACTTGCTTATGATCACCTTAGCTGGAAAGGAGCAAGGAGTCTCTGCATAGAAAGAGGTTTAAGTGTAGGGAAGAATCCCCCCAGAGAACTATTGGTTAACATGCTTATAGAACAGGATAAGGCCAGAGGTGCCCCATCTGTTGAAAAAGTAGCTAATGGTTCACAATCTGATCCAGGGACACCCCTAGAAAAAGATTCAGGAAAGAAACTTCCTAGCCTGCCCATTACAAGACAGCCTAGCATAGTTGGTACTGATGTAGAGTCACACCATACTGATAGTGTTGTCTCACATCATAGCAAGAGTATTCCTTCACATCATAGTAGAAGTGATGTTTCTGTTAACCAAGCTGTTAGGATGCCCTCTGTACGGGATGGGTCTCCTTCTGTACATTCTCACCATACTTCTATTTCAAGGAATGTCCCACCCACCCACCCTGATGACAGATTGTTAGAAAGGGAGCTCAATAGATTGAGAGTGGAACAAACCAGACTGAAGCTCAAGAAGCAACAGCTGGATTTGGATAGACAGTCCTTAGAAGTGGAAAGGGAAAGACAGAAATTGGGTTTAGAAACCCATGGTGGCAGCAGCAGTATTCCCAATAGTCATCCTGCAAGAGAGCATGATTCTAGGAATCTGCACAAGATAGTTCCCCCTTATAAGGAGGGGGATGACATTAACAAGTGGTTTGCTGCACTTGAGAGGGCCTGTGTTGTACAGGATGTCCCTCAAAGGCAGTGGGCTGCTATCCTATGGCTATCATTTAGTGGATAGGGTAGGGATAGGCTCCTTACTGTGAAAGAAAGTGATGCCAATAATTTTACAGTTCTTAAGAATGCACTCCTGGATGGTTATGGCTTAACCACTGAACAGTACAGGATGAAGTTCAGAGAGACCAAAAAGGAGTCTTCACAAGACTGGGTTGATTTTGTTGACCATTCAGTGAAGGCCTTGGAGGGGTGGTTACATGGCAGTAAAGTTACTGATTATGAAAGCCTGTATAACTTGATCCTGAGAGAGCATATTCTTAATAATTGTGTGTCTGATTTGTTGCACCAGTATCTAGTGGACTCAGATCTGACCTCTCCCCAAGAATTGGGAAAGAAGGCAGACAAATGGGTCAGAACAAGAGTGAACAGAAAAGTTCATACAGGTGGTGACAAGGATGGCAAGAAGAAAGATGGTGAAAAATCTCAAGATAAGGGTAAAACCAAAGATCCCACTTCAAATCTTAAACACTCTTCAGAGGGTGGGGATAAAACAAATTCTTCCTCTTCTTCTCAACCTACACACATTAAAAAGCCTTGGTGCTTTGTGTGTAAAAACAGAGGCCATAGGCCAGGAAATAAGTCCTGTCCAGGTAAACCCCCTGAGCCTACCACCACTAATACATCAAGCTCTAGTGCCCCTAGCAGTAGTGGGACTAGTGGTGGGACTGCTGGCAACAGTCAAGTTAAGGGTGTAGTTGGGTTCACTTATGGGTCCATAATAGAAACTGGGGTAGTCAGTCCCAAGACAGTTTCTGTCACACCTAGTGGCATTGGCCTTGCCACACTGGCTGCTTGTCCCCTTACAATGGATCAGTACAGGCAGACAGTTTCAATAAATGGTGTTGAGGCCTTGGCCTACAGGGACACAGGTGCCAGTATCACTTTGGTGACTGAAAACCTAGTGCATCCTGAACAACACATCATTGGACAACAGTATAAGATTATTGATGTCCATAACTCCACTAAGTTTCTTCCCTTAGCTATAATTCAGTTTAGTTGGGGTGGAGTTACTGGCCCTAAGCAGGTGGTGGTATCACCTAGCTTACCTGTAGACTGTCTCTTAGGTAATGACCTAGAGGCCTCAGGTTGGGCTGATGTAGAGTTTTATGCCCATGCAGCCATGCTGGGCATCCCTGAGGAATTGTTCCCTCTCATTTCTACTGAAATGAAAAAGCAAAGGAGAGAAGGCCTGAAAACTCAGGATCCCTCTCCATCAACAGGTAAAAAGGGTATCACAGAATCCCCTAACCACCCTACCATTCAGGATACCATTCCTGTGGTGGGAGAAACCTCTCCTGGGGTGGCACCTGTTCCAAGGGTATCATCAGCTGGCAAAGCTGGACTCCCTGAGGTAGAAGTACCTCTCTGTGGGATAACTAACATTGGTAAGAAAAAGAGCACCATTTTAGTTAACATGGAGTATCCCTCCAACCCTCCCAGAGAAACTTTAGTGCAGAAACCCTGCACTGCCTCACAACACTTAGGACAGCATCCCTGCCCTAGTGTGGAGCTCATAGGACAGCATCCCTGCCCTGCTCCAACTCAAGAGAAATGGCATCCCTGTTCTCTCTTCCAGCCAAATGGACAAAGTTTTTGCCCAGCTATGGCTTTTCTGAGACAGCATCCCTGTCTGGCATTTCCATCACTACAAATAGGTTCAGTGGACAATTCCCACTGCACTAAACTAAAACTTACTGATAGAAACTCTGATAATACATCTTCACATTCTTGCTTAGCTAAAAAACTTCAAACAGGGTGGTTTACATCCCCACAGGGAAGTAATCATATAGTGGATGATAAAGGGAGTAACCAGTCTATTGCAGAGATACTCTCTACTTATCACCACTTAGACAATAAAGTCTCAACTGGCCAATGTTAGCCTTATTGTCCTTCGTTTGGGGGGGGGGGGGTTGTGTGAGAAAGTAGCCTCTTTCTAGCCTTGTTACCCCCACTTTTGGCCTGTTTGTGAGTGTATGTCAGGGTGTTTTCACTGTCTCACTGGGATCCTGCTAGCCAGGGCCCAGGGCTCATAGTGAAAACCCTATGTTTTCAGTATGTTTGTTATGTGTCACTGGGACCCTGCTAGTCAGGACCCCAGTGCTCATAAGTTTGTGGCCTATATGTATGTGTTCCCTGTGTGGTGCCTAACTGTCTCACTGAGGCTCTGCTAACCAGAACCTCAGTGGCTATGCTCTCTCTGTACAAATTGTCACTAACAGGCTAGTGACCAATTTCACCAATTTACATTGGCATACTGGAACACCCTTATAATCCCCTAGTATATGGTACTGAGGTACCCAGGGTATTGGGGCACCAGGAGATCCCTATGGGCTGCAGCATTTCTTTTGCCACCCATAGGGAGCTCTGACAATTCTTACATAGGCCTGCCACTGCAGCCTGAGTGAAATAATGCACACATTATTTCACAGCCATTTTCACTGCACTTAAGTAACTTATAAGTCACCTATATGTCTAACCTTTACCTGGTAAAGGTTAGGTGCAAAGTTACTTAGTGTGTGGGCACCCTGGCACTAGCCAAGGTGCCCCCACATTGTTCAGGGCAAATTCCCCGGACTTTGTGAGTGCGGGGACACCATTACACGTGTGCACTACACATAGGTCAATACCTATGTGTAGCTTCACAATGGTAACTCCGAATATGGCCATGTAACATGTCTAAGATCATGGAATTGTCCCCTCTATGCCATCCTGGCATTGTTGGCACAATCCCATGATCCCACGGGTCTGTAGCACAGAACTGGGTACTGCCAAACTGCCTTTTCAGGGGTTTCACTGCAGCTGCTGCTGCTGCCAACCCCTCAGACAGGTTTCTGCCCTCCTGGGGTCCAGCCAGGCTTGGCCCAGGATGGCAGAACAAAGGACTTCCTCAGAGAGAGGGTGTTACACCCTCACCCTTTGGAAAAAGGTGTTAAGACAGGGGAGGAGTAGCCTCCCCCAGCCTCTGGAAATGCTTTCATGGGCACAGATGGTGCCCATTTCTGCATAAGCCAGTCTACACCGGTTCAGGGACCCCTCAGCCCTGCTCTGGCACGAAACTGGACAAATGAAAGGGGAGTGACCACTCCCCTGACCTGCACCTCCCCTGAGAGGTGCCCAGAGCTCCTCCAGTGTGCTCCAGACCTCTGCCATCTTGGAAACAGAGGTGCTGCTGGCACACTGGACTGCTCTGAGTGGCCAGGGCCAGCAGGTGACGTCAGAGACTCCTTCTGATAGGCTCCTTCAGGTGTTGCTAGCCTATCCTCTCTCCTAAGTAGCCAAACCCTCTTTTCTGGCTATTTAGGGTCTCTGCTTTGGAGAATTCCTTAGATAACGAATGCAAGAGCTCATCTGAGTTCCTGTGCATCTCTCTCTTCACCTTCTGCCAAGGAATCGACTGCTGACCGCGCTGGAAGCCTGCAAAACTGCAACAAAGTAGCGAAGGCGACTACTGCAACTCTGTAACGCTGATCCTGCCGCCTTCTCGACTGCTTTCCTGGTGGTGCATGCTGTGGGGGTAGTCTGCCTCCTCTCTGCACTAGAAGCTCCGAAGAAATCTCCCGTGGGTCGACGGAATCGTCCCCCTGCTACCACAGACACCAAAGAACTGCATCACCGGTACCCTGGGTCTCCTCTCAGCACGACGAGCGAGGTCCCTTGATTCCAGCAACTCTGTCCAAGTGACTCCCACAGTCCAGTGACTCTTCAGTCCAAGTTTGGTGGAGGTAAGTCCTTGCCTCCCTACGCCAGACTGCATTGCTTGGAACCGCGACTTTTGCAGCTACTCCGGCCTCGGTGCACTTCCGGCAGAAATCCTTTGTGCACAGCCAAGCCTGGGTCCACGGCACTCTAACCTGTATTGCACGACTTTCTAAGTTGTCCTCCGGCGACGTGGGACTCCTTTGTGCGACTTCGGATGAGCACCATTTCACTCCTCTTCATAGTGCCTGTTCCGGCACTTCTGCGGGTGCTGCCTGCTTCTGAGAGGGCTCCTTGTCTTGCTCGACGCTCCCTCTGTCCCCAGACGCAATTGGCGACATCCTGGTCCCTCCTGGGCCACAGCAGCATCCAAAAACCCTAACTGCAAGACTTGCAGCTAGCAAGGCTTGTTTGCGATCTTTCTTCAGGAAAATACTTCTGCACGACTCTCCAAGGCGTGGTGGATCCGTCTTCCAAAGGGGAAGTTCCTAGCCCCTGTCGTTCCTGCAGAAACCTCAGCTTCTACTGTCCAGTAGCAGCTTATTTGCACCCACAGCTGGCATTTCCTGGGTATCTGCCCGTCTCCGACTTGCTTGTGACTTTTGGACTTGGTCCCCTTGTTCCACAGGTACCCTCGACTGGAAATCCATTGTTGTTGCATTGCTGGTTTGTGTCTTTCCTGCAGAATTCCCCTATCACGACTTCTATGTCCTTTGGGGAACTTTAGTGCACTTTGCACTCACTTTTCAGGGTCTTGGGGTGGGCTATTTTTCTAATCCTCACTATTTTCTTACAGTCCCAGCGACCCTCTACAAGGTCACATAGGTTTGGGGTCCATTCGTGGTTCGCATTCCACTTTTGGAGTATATGGTTTGTGTTGCCCCTATCCCTATGTGTCCCCATTGCATCCTATTGTAACTATACATTGTTTGCACTGTTTTCTAATACTATACTGCATATTTTTGGTATTGTGTACATATATCTTGTGTATATTTGCTATCCTCATACTGAGGGTACTCACTGAGATACTTTTGGCATATTGTCATAAAACTAAAGTACCTTTATTTTTAGCATATCTGTGTATTGTGTTTTCTTATGATATTGTGCATATGACACTAGTGGTACTGTAGGAGCTTCACTCGTCTCCTAGTTCAGCCTAAGCTGCTCTGCTAAGCTACCATTATCTATCAGCCTAAGCTGCTAGACACCCTTTACACTAATAAGGGATACCTGGGCCTGGTGCAAGGTGTAAGTACCCCTTGGTACTCACTACAAGCCAGTCCAGCCTCCTACACATATTGGTCCTGTTAAGGCCGTTCTTAAAAGATTGAGAGAATACAGTCTGTTCACTAAGCTGGAAAAGTGCAATGTTATACAGTTCCTACGAATTAAGTAGGACTGGGTATTAGGCCAACATGAACTTCAAAATCTAGGGTCTTAGTCCACATATACCATCACTACATGTTGACACAAGTCCTAGCTAGCTTGCACTGCTCTATCTGAACCCCTAACCTTACAAGGGTATCAGATGGTATCAGCAACCTCAAACATCGTCACTTTTCTTCCCAAGGAAATTTTGGGAACAGATCTACCCTTCCGCTGTTACTCTGCATACCCAGAGTAAACACAAGATACGAAAATGGCTTTACAAGCATTTATTAAAATAATTGTATTATTGTAAAGAAAGCATCAGCTCCAATTATTAGGCAGATGAAACAAAGCTTTGTAACCAGCATTATGAGAATGGTGAAAAAGATAAACATTTCAACCATTGTAAACTTACACTATTGTCACACTCCTATCTAGCACTGCCTACACTATGGAGAGCTCAGTGGAAGTACCCTCTGACAGATCCATTGGGGTAGCCTAACCTCCTATACATGGTATGATGTGCCAGGAAGGCAGTCTGATGTAGCATGGGCTATTTTCTTTTGCAGGATGGAGGTTAGAGTCTGCAGGGCTGCATCTCAGTCACAGTGCACTGTGTTCCAGGATAATCCCAGCAGAAGTGCTCCTTTGTCAAATGTAACACAGAGGCTGTTTATATAATAGAAACACTGTCCATATTGCACTGCTTCAAAGGTACAGAGCTGCTGTCTGGAACCCCAGAGCTTTCTCTAACAGACAAGCATGATACAAGGGCATCACGTTCTGTGTGCTTAGCTGTGGACAGAGTGTACAGACTACATGGTAGCAATCACTTACTAGGAATAAGCTGCATGTACACTGTCTTCTCAAAACATTATTGTATAATTGTACACACATGTAAATGTCACCATTAGAAAAAGATGTTGAGTTATAATGTGCAATCTAAAATAGAGACTCAGCATGGGCTCTAATGTACTTCACCATACCAATTCCATGCCACTGAAATAGAGTTCCTAACCTACGTCATCTATCCAGAAAGAATAAGAAAGGATAAATTAAAGCTGTCTCAGAGTGTCAGAGTTGAGGCATTATGATCAATCCATTGACAAAGAGGCTTTGGTGAATGCAGAAAGAAGTAGAACAGAAAAAAAGGGCTATTATATCTTCACAGTATTTTGTTTGTTCTCAGTAGCCCCTAAAGTCACCAAGTTTTGGCTTGGATGCATGATTCCAATTTAGTTGGCCACATGGGTGTACAAAAGTGAAGGTTGCAATCTAACACTATTTCTGGTGGCCAAGGTTACATCAAAATGTGAAACATCATGTTTCTGCTTGTACAGTATGGCGGTCATTCTGACCGCGGCGGTCGGCGGTCGCCGCCCGCCAAGCGGTTCCCGCTGAAAGACTGCACCGCGGTCAAAAGACCGCGGCGGTCATTCCGGCTTTCCCGCTGGGCCGGCGGGCGACCGCCAGAAGACCGCCGGCCGGCCCAGCGGGACAGCCCCTTCAACAATGAAGCCGGCTCGGAATGGAGCCGGCGGAGTTGAAGGGGTGCGACGGGTGCAGTGGCACCCGTCGCGATTTCCACTGTCTGCTAAGCAGACAGTGAAAATCATTGAGGGGCCCTGCCACTGGCATGGGCAGTGCAGGGGCCCCCAGGGGCCCCACGGCACCCGTTCCCGCCATCCTGGTTCCGGCGGTGGACACCGCCAGAAACAGGCTGGCGGTAAGGGGGACGGAATCCCCATTGCGGTGCTGCAAGCAGCGCCGCCATGGCGGGTTCCCTGGGCCAGCGGGAAACCGGTGGGAAACCGCCGGCTCCCCTTTTCCGACCGCGGCTTTACCGCCGCGGTCAGAATCGCCCAGGAAGCACCGCCAGCCTGTTGCCGGTGCTTCCGCCGCACTCCGCCATGGCGGTCATGGACCGCCAAGGTCAGAATGATCCCCTATGTGCCTTAGGGAAGGTGAAATACAAAAAACTGCAAAATTGTTACATCCGTTACCCATTCCGCCTAGTCCATGGTAAACCATTTCCATGAACTTTATAATGGAAATGCCCTAAGTGATGGGAATAAGGAAATACTGGTTGTGGTAGACCACTCAACTAAAATGGGACACTTCATAGCCTTACCCAAGTTACCCTCCACTCCTACATTGGTACACACCTTTTCACACAACACTTCCTCAGGCTACAAAGCCTTCCTAGTGTAATAATAACAGACTGATGATCTCAGTTTGCTGCACAATTTTGGCAGAAAGTTTGGCCCATAGTTATACTTTTTGACGAAAATCTGCGCTAGTGCAGATTTGCGTCAAAAAGTATAACGCCGACTACCGCCATTCCAACGTGCCAGCCGGGCGTCATATTTATGGAATGACCGTAGCCAGCGCTGCAGCCTGGTTAGCGTCAAAATAAATTACTCTAACCAGGCAGCGGAGGCGTAGGGAAGACTGGGGGTTGTGCGTCAGGTTAGAGTCCAAAATAGTGACTCTAACCTAACTAGCATCATTTTTTGACGCACAACCCCCATGGAAATGACTCCCCGCCTTAGGAAAGACAGGAGTCATGTACCCCTGCTCAATGGCCATGCACAGGGGACTTTTGTGCCCTGGGCATGGCCATTGGGCACAGTGGCATGTAGGGGGGCCCAAGTTAGGCCCCCCTATGCAACTTCTACGTAAATAAAAAAATACTTACCTCTACTTACCATAGATGGGTCCCCCCATCCATGGGTGTCCTCCAGGGGTGGGCGAGCGTGGCAGGGGGTGTCCCTGGGGGCAAGGAAGGGCACCTGTAGACTGCTTCAATGGTCAGAGACCATGGAAATGAGCCCACAAGTCCCTTAACGCCTGCCCTGACCCAGGTGTTAAAAAATGACTCTAAACCGGTTTAGAGTCATTTCTTAAGGCCCTCCCCTTCCTGTGCATCATTTTTGCACAGGAGTATCAATAAGGCGCAAATGCCTTTGAGTCATTTTTTGCCCGGGAACGCCTACCTTGCATTTCATTAACGCAAGGTAGGTTTCCAAGGTAAAAAATGACTCTGACTCCATAAATTTGGTGCTAGACAGGTCTAGCGCCAAAGTATAAATATGGAGTTAAGCTGAATTTGCGTTAAAAAAAAATGATGCAAATCCGGCGCAAACAGCGTATAAATATGCCCCTTTGTATGGCCATGAAAATATATGCCCGAATGTCAACAAGCTATCACCCAGAAAAGGACGGCATAACAGACGAAACCCTGGAACAATACCTGAAATGTTTAGCAATTCAATAAGGGGAGGGTTACAGTATGCACATGTGGATGGCTGTTTGTGTACAACAATAAAGAACATCCAACCTTAGGGTATTTATGTTCTGTTGCACCAATGGTTACCACTGTAATATCCTGCTGCTTGAGTGGACAGTGACTTCCAGTCTTCGCACTGTGCAGAAACGTTATCCACATCCCCAGACTACTCGCCATCATGTTAAGAAACAATTGGAGGTAGCTAAAAGTAAAAAGTAAGCAGTATGCTGATAGAAAACTTTCTACTGCACCTGGATACTAAGTTGGAGGTTACATTTGGTTATCCAACAAACATTTAGCACCGAAAGAAAACTGAAAACTAAAACCAAAATGTATTGGGCCATACTCAGTCTTAATCAATTCAGTAGCAGTTTCCTTAGAGCTGCCCTCCCTACACATTTCAAATACACCCAATGTTACATATCTCATTGCTCAAACCATGCCATTTGTTTTCAGACAACTCTTCCCCCAGTGGAGGGTGATGAGGAAGTTAAGTATAAAGTAAAACAGATACTAGACTTTAAAGTGATGCAAGGGCAATTATATTACCTAATAAACTGGAAGGGTTCGGGTTGGAAACAAGGACCTGGTAACCTACCTGCCATCTCTATACACCCAAGCTATTGTAAAGATTCCACCAACAACACCCAACAAAACTTAGATAACGACAGAGACAGCGGTCTTTAAGGAGGGGAACTGAGTACACAAATAGGTCCACTCTCCACTCTCTCAGAAAGACACCGGAATCATACCATCTTCCCTGAAAATAGGTGGATGGATGCACTGAATGTGCACATGGAGACACAAGGTGTGGTTCCCTACACCCCAAGCAGTAAGAGTGTAAGTCAATAGAAGGCCCTTGGTGGCATTTTAGTGGGGCAAGATTCACTTTTCACCCGGTGATCCTTCAGTGGTAGTGAAACCTGGCATTTTAAAACTTGTTATCCAAAACACGATCTGACCCACAGCATGTGACCCCATGTGCAAGCGTGCTCTGAACTGCACACAAGCACTACAGTGAATACTGAAACACCAATGGAAACTTCCAGTATAGATTGCATAAAATGTTGAAATCTCTGCGGCCATTTTGGAAGTGGAAGGGTACAAATCCCTCTCCCTTGTGAACCACACCCTTGCTAAAGAAAGAACTCCTGTGACCCTTAAGTGTACCTTATATTCAGCGGATTCTCCTGAGTAGTGCCTGGTCCATTCAGTTGTCGTCATCTAGAAAAAAACAAGAACAAAAGAAAACCAATTGTAGTTAAATTCTTTAGCTCATGCTCGACTGCAGAGACTCACCCGACCCCAAATGCCTTACGTAAATTATGGGTTCTACTGTTAAGTGAGACCACTGTGAAGCTACCAATCACACTTGACCTGTGAAAGGACATTAGACACTCACAGTGTTTGAGAGACTCTAGGTATGACATGTATCCTAAAGACAAAGGGGGAGATTTAAGAGCCCATAGCCCCTCCATGCACCACATTAGCGTCATTTTTTTCTACCCTTATGTGGGCCAATGGGGCCAAAATCACTGCACCAAATTTACAAAGTGCCACAATGCACGCACTGCACCTCTTTGTAACCCTTTGCACTACATTACCTTCTGCTAGCTCACTGTACCACATTTATTCATAATACCTTGCTGTTCATGTATCTAGTTTGTTCTACCATTCCTTGATGACATTATCATAGAGTGAGTAGAATCATAAAGGAGTGAGACAAATTTGACTGAACTTTTTATTGACTTTCATACTTTGCAACTATTTGCACTGCAACTACTACCATATATTGTGACTAGGATGCATTGTTATCATGTTGCTGTCTATTGAAAAGGTGAAGTGTTAAAACCCTGACATTCTTTTTCATATAACAATGGTTTATGCTTGGGCCCCGATGAAGCGACCCTGAGGTGGTGAATTAAGTGTTTGCCGGATTCTTGTCCACTATAAAGTAGCAAGCTTTGAACAGAGACATATTTCTCTTCATTTTGTAATACCTACTTTGTTTCCAACCTCAGAACTAGTTTTCCATTTAATTAAACTCTGTTCTGTTTTGCTGAGAAAGTAACTCTTTTGATCATAACCTGATGATTTCGCAGTTTTAGTGATTTAGGCCCTCATTATGACATTGGCGGTAAATCCCACTTACCGCCATGCTGACCGCCGCCAACATATTATGACACACACACACCAATCCATCACTATTCAGCCACACACACAAATCTGCCACACCAAAGGTCAGAGATAAACTGGCGATATCAAAAACCTACACCATTACGCCAACAGAACTACGCCCACAACATTGTGACCCACAAATCACCAGGTGGAAATTCACCGGCGGTAAAGCATTGGCAGTAGTTACCTCCGCGCTCAAAATACACACACACTAACAAAACAGCACCACATTGGACAATTCAAGCTACACACACCTGACAGCCATACACACACCACGCCCACACCACTATAAAACACACACACATTACCCACAACCCTTTACGAATACAAACCATTGCCAACAGACTGACATCACGACTACAGACAAGAACAGACCCACACACCACCATCACCTATACACCACCCACGCGCCTTACATCACACACCTCAACACACCACCCTACACACCCTCACACACACCATTCACACTACACTCATGGCACCACAACGACACCCCAGATTCTCTGAGGATGAGCTAAGGGTCATGGTGGCAGAAATCATCCCGGTAGAGCCACAGCTATTTGGATCACAGGTGCAGCAGATATCCATTGCTAGGAAGATGGAGCTATGGTGGAAAATCGTGGACAGGGTCAATGCCCCAGAACAAGGGATGACATCAGGAAGAGGTGGAACGACCTACTGGGAAAGGTGCGTTCCATTGCAGCAAGACCCCAGCTCAGTAGAGAGGAGTGGCAATAGACCCCACCTCCTCCCCCACATCTAACAACATGGGAGGAGCAAGTCTTGGCAATACTGCATTTTAAGGGCCTGGCAGGAAAAGGAGGAGGACTGTACTCTGGTAAGTCAAATCTCTATTACTATCACCTCCGACCTGCATGCAATCACATAGCCCCACCCTAACCCTCACTCCCATCACTCCACCACCTCCCTCACACCCCACCATCACATCCTACTCATCCCAAAGCCAATCCCTGCATGCCATACCTATGCATGGACACCACTCAGAGACCTGCATGGACACCTATCACTACAGCATGCACACTAGAGACAATCAGCTAGCCCACCAAATAACAACACACACAAGGCAAAGCTGGCAGGTCAATAAGAACCATAGAGGGCAAACCACCCATGCACAATATGTCACACACAGAAACAATAACACTGCATTTACATCTCCACAGGTATCCCAGCCAACGTCACCGGAGAAGAGGTGCCAGCAACATCCAGTCCCCCCACAGAAGAGACACAAGGTGATGACAGCGACTCTACTCGCCTGAAACTGGATGACCAGCCTGACCCATCAGGGACCTACGGACAATCGGTTACCCAGGCACAGTCTCACACCACCACAGAGCCTCTCCCTCAGGAAATACCACCACAGCACCCACCCAGCGGGCCAGTACCTCTGTCCCC
Source organism: Pleurodeles waltl (assembly GCF_031143425.1). Taxonomy (NCBI): domain Eukaryota; kingdom Metazoa; phylum Chordata; class Amphibia; order Caudata; family Salamandridae; genus Pleurodeles; species Pleurodeles waltl. The sequence goes on from NC_090440.1 coordinate 1,090,665,602, forward strand.
AGGACACGGCAATCAGCAGTGTGTCCACCACTAGAGGGACCGCAGGGCACCCCACAAACCCAGGATGATCAGGGACCTGGGGTCAGTGGCAGTGGGCACACGGTTCAGGGGACAGAGGCACAGGACAACAGGGAAGCTGGCAGGACTGCTGTGCGCCAGGGGGAGGACAGGCCCAGGGAACCGACTCTCCAGGAGGCACTCACCGCGATCCTGGGAGCATACCAACATTCCTAGGATATGCTGGGCCTGATCCTGGACAAGATGCAGGAGAACATGCAGCTGCAGGAGGGAGAGTACCTGGGGATCAGGGAGGACTTGAAGTCCATTAACACCACCCTGGACTCCATTGCAGGGGTGCTGGCAGACATGGCCAACAGTATGAGGGAGGCAGTAGCCAGACTACTGAACAGCCCTCCACCTCTGCTGCCGCTAGTGGACAGGAGGCCCTGCCACAGGACCGACAGGCCACCAGCACCCCCTCCCCCTGCAAATGTTCCCTGCAATCCAGGCAGAAGCCAGAGACTATTGCCAAGACCACCATCAGGAAATAAGACTCTCCTGAATGTCACCCTTGTGTCCCACTCTGTCACCCTGTTCACCTTGAACTGCCATTGCTCCCCTTCCATGCCCCCTTGGACAATGCACTTGTGCTACAAATAGACTGGGCTCTAACCTGGACTTTTCTCCATCATCACCCCCAGCCAATTGCACTGTGTCCTCCAAACACACCATCTGCTCATTAATCGAGTGATAACTTTTTCGATTTCTGAAGACCTGTTCATTTCGCCGGGGGGAGGGAGCAAATGCTATATGTGTCCCATCAATTGCACAGATGATGTTGGGGATATGTCCCATTGCATAGAAGTCAGCCTTCACTAATGCCAAATCCTCCACCTGGGGGAAAACAATGTAGCTGCACATGTTTTTAATCAGGGCACCCAACACTCTGGTCAGCACTATTGAGAACATTGGCTGTGACATTCCTGCTGCCAAGCCCACTATCACTTGGAAAGAACCTGTTGTCAAAAAATGGAGCACAGATAGCACTTGCTATAGAGGAGGGATCCCAGTGGGATGACGGATACCTGCTATCAGGTCAGGTTCCAATTGGCCACACAGCTCTGTGATTGTGGCCCTGTCCAGTCTATAGGTGAGGATAATGTGCCTGTCCTCCATTGTTGCTAAGTCCACCAGGGTTCTGTACACAGGGAGATGTCTCTATCTCCTATTATCCGCAGCGGTTGCAATCTATGGGGTAAAATATTGAGCAGCTTACCATTATCCATACATTGTAACCACTTCAGTTCAATGCATATTTTGATTGTTACACTATTTGGGTGAAATATGTCCAGATTGTGAAATTGTGAAGTGTGACGCAGTTAGGATCCATGGCCTCCCCCCCCATAGAAATGGCGTCCGCCTGCCCAGTATGGAGGGACAGGTGGAAATGAGGTCATTCTGCTGACATTGTGCGCCGTTGCGGGAGGCGGTCGAGAACCGGCGTGCAAATCCTCATTGGTTATCATTGGGCCCTATGGGGTATAGTGGCCAATAGTGATCTATGCCAGCGGTGACAGTAGGCACGGCCACAGACGTGACTGCCATTTCCTATCTCTTCACTCACTTGCTATCTGACCTTGAACAGGAGAGGACCTACAATGCATGTGCTGCTGTGACCTGTGTCTGGAACCTACCATGGTACGTGTGACTGGAGAAAGGGCCCTTGCCTTCACCTCTGCGGAGTTGGAGCAATTAGTGGATGGGTCCTGCCCCAGTACTGACTGCTGTATGGGCCTCCAGACCAACAGGTAAGTACACTGTGAGCACGATGCATGGGGCATGAATGCATGGAGTGCTGTGTGTGAAGGCCTTGTGTGGGGGGGGGTTGGTGGATGGGCCCTGGGCAGTGTGCAGCATGTATGATGGTCCATGTCTGTGCTAATAGGGATGGGAAGGGGCATGGTGGGCCATTAATGTAACAGGCAGGACTGTCTGACTAATACCTTTCCCTGTGTGCATTTCTCTGCAGGTCAGCTACCATCAAAAGAAGGGTATATGGCGTGCCATCACCAAGGATGTGCGGACCTGGTGGGTCTATGGCAGGCGGAGCACCCACTGTCGGAAACGGTGGGAGGACCTGAGACACTGGGCACAGAAGACGGCGGAGGCCCAGGTGAGGATGGCCTCCCAACGAGAACGGGGTGCCCGTCGAACCCTGAACCCCCTGATGGCCCACTTACTGGTGGTGGATTGGCGCTTGGGGGCAACACAGCAGCAACAAGGGGGTGAGTACAGTGCCCTTCATTTCTACTTACGCCTGGTGGGGTGGTATCCGGGTGGGGGATGTGTGTCTGTGGGTGCCCCTAGGACAGGCCTGACATAGCAGAATAGGTCCCATGTTGGCCTGGGTTCTGATATGAAATTCCTCCAATCTAGCTAGTAGGCATCCACTACTGGGCAGCGGTGTGTGGGTCTCAGGTATGCTGCAGTTGGCGGTATGTGTCCCTACCCATGGCCTGGTGACTAGCATTGTAACTGGTAGTGCATTGCCTAGTGCGTAGGGCTGTCCCCTGTGTGTGAGTGTGTGAGTGTGTTGTGTACGATAATGGTGGTGATGGTGCCGCCATTGACCAAGTGTATCCTTTGTCTCTTCCCCCCTTTTTGTTTTGTCACCCTGTCCGTATGTGCATTAGCATCATCTGGTGGAGGAGCAGTGGCACCTGCAATGGAGGGAACTGCATCCCACAGGACCCAGGAGGCAGAGTCCACCGACGCTGAGGGCACCAGTGGACAGAGGGTGAAGGGAGCACCATGGCGGAGACTGGAGGGGACAGTTCGGACACGGATACCTCCTTCGATGGAAGCTCCCTGGTAGTGGTGGACACCTGTGTGCCCACCCCAGCTACAGGTACAGCTGCCACCCCCTACCAGCACCACCCTCCCAGCTGGCCCTCAGCTAGTTGCCCGTGCCCGCTCACCCAGAAGGGTGAGCATCTCCTTCTCCCCAGGCACCTCAGGCCCTGCCCCAGTTAGCCCTGCTGCCCTGAGTGAGGAGTCTATTGACCTCCTGCGATCCATCTCTGTTGGGTAGTCAACCATTATGAATGCCACCCAGGATCTGGCAGCTTAAATGCAACAGTCCAATCCATTTCTAGAAGGCATTCACACTGGTTTGGTGGCCCAAAAGAGATTAATCCAGGCCCTGGCCTCCTCTCTGATGGCAGCCATTGTCCCTGTTTCCACCCTCCAACTTCCTCTACCCAATCCCATTCCCCTCAACCCCAACCTATCCCAAGCACACAGGCAGACCAGCATGCACACAGGACAACACACAAGAGTGGCACAGGCAAACACAAGCACCACACTTCATCCCACATGCACTCACCCAAACATCATACAGATGCAGACATACCAACATCCACTGCCTCCACTGTGGCCCTCTCCTCCTCATGCTCCACTTCCCTCCCAGTTGCATATCCATTCACACCTGCATGCACTACATCCTCATCCACTACCCCCACTACCAGCACACCTATCAGAACACACACCTCACTGGCAGTCACCACCCCCATATCCATGCACACGTCCCCTGTGTCCTCTCCCACTGTGTCTGTGCCCCCTCCTCCCAAGTACACAAATGCAAGCACTCAGACACCTAACAGCCATCCACCTCACAACAGCATCCAGCCCATGCACCTGCACCCAAACACAGCAGACTGACACCTCCTACAACCACTCCCTCCTCCTCCACTGCCAAACCTTCTCCCTCTTCCGCCCCAATGTCCCTAAGAAGCTTTTCCTCTCCACCATTGACCTCTTCCCTCTCCTCCTCCCCACCCTTCACGTCAGGCCAGGGTGATCAAAACCCAGGCAAGCACCTCAGCCACCCAGTCCGCAGGCACAGTAGTGTCCCCACCAACTCCAGGTGGGAAAGGATCCCAGCCACCAGCCGGACAGACGGAAATGGTGCCTGCCCCAAGTGCTGCAGGAAGAAAGGGCAAGGAGCCAGCCCCAGCTGCAGGAAGGAAGAGCAAGGGCCCTGCACCAGCAGGCATTAAGGACAAGGGGCCTGGTGCTGGGACTCAGTCGGAGACCCCACCACCAACCATGGTGATGTGGCTATCTGGGGCTGCAGGGGATGGACTGGAGCCTCCCCCCACAACCACCACCAGCAGCAGCCCCCCTCCAGAACCAGTGGAGATGTCATCCACTCACCCCATCCTCCCCAGGAGGAAGATCACAGGGCACAAGGTCCCCTCCAGAACCAGTGGAGATGCCATCCACTCACCCCATCCTCCCGAGGATGAAGATCACAGGGCACGATGCCCCCTCCAGTGCCAGTGGGCAAGTCACCCACCCGAGAGACTGTGGCTTTGCTCTCCCCAGGACAAAGCACAGGGCACGATGCCCCCTCCAGTGCCAGTGGGCAAGTCACCCCATTGAGAGACTGTGGCCTTGCACTCCCCAGGACAAAGAGCAATGAACATGTTGCCCCCTCCAGGACCAGTGGTGTTGTTCCATCTGTCGGCTGAGGTACCCCCCGTTCCCTGTCCCCCTGAGGTGCCTGCCTTATTTCCAACTGGTGCCCCTGCAGTGTTCTCTCCGTGTTGTTGCAGGATTGAAGTGGGGCCTTGGACTTTGTAATGTGGCCCTGTGGCCCACAAACATTGAGGACTGGGCAGTGTCCCTACATTTGTAAATATGTATAGACTTTTTTATTTGGATGCATATATTGCTACTATTTTCTCTTATTACACTCTTTTTAATCTATTGTAGTTGTCCTTGCATTATTCCTGAGGGGCACGGGGTGTATATGTTATGTTACTGCTGCTGTATGTTTGTATGGTGTTGAGGGTGGGGGTGTTGTGTGTTGCGTGTGTGTGTCACTCTCTTTTTCCTCCCCCCCCTTTCCCTGTGTGCTAGGCGGGTGTACTCACTGTGGTCGTCTTCACCGTTGTTGGTGTTCATAGTGGAGCAGCACATAGAAGATCACTGGGAAGATATGCAGCTCGGGCTCCATGACGGCTTGGTTCTTCCCAGAGTCTGTCTCCACAGGTGAATCGTTTCCCTGTGCAGTGTTTCCGCCAGGCTTTTGATGTCGTTGGTACTGCCCGGAAAACATGGTGGATTGGACTGCCTTACTGCAGTGGGAGGAACATTGTCTTGCGCCTGGCTGTAGGCGATTACCGCTGTGGTGCCTGTTGCTTCCGCCCTGGCGGTCGGTGTGTTAAAATGGCTGTTGGTCTGAGCTCTTTCTGCCATGGTCATAATTTTGCTGTATTTACCACCAGCCTGTTGGCGGTATCACTGCCACTTTAGCACCAACCACCAGGGTTGCAATGATGGCCTTAATATGCAAAAGTAGACTATATAAACCCTGGATTTTGGGATGAACTAAAAGACTTTCTTGAAGACTTAGATGGTGCTAGCGAAGCTGTTCGCTTCTCTTTAATTGTGCTGTCCATTTGTGGCTTCATTTTTGATTTTGCATTTCTCTATATTGCTCTATTTCCAATACTTCTGTACAGTAACTTTTGAATTTTGTAATAGAACCCTTAAGTTTAATCAGCTAATATGTATTTATGATATGTTGAGAGGTACTGTCTCCAATTAATCAATCTGTGGGCCGGTGCTTATGGGTGCCTGAGATGAGACAGACACCTTCATTCTGAACTGTTTGCTGGCAAGCTGTACACTTCCTGGAAGTTCCTAGAAGTCAAGCATTCCCACATTTCAGGTGAGAAACTGCCAGAGCCTTGGCAAACCATTGGGTCTGTGATGGTTTGGGCCAGGAACAGTAGAGTGCTTTAAAAGTCTTAACTGCCAGTAGCAGGTGCTGGTGATTCTGGATGCTTCAAATTCATCATCAAGCTTGAGCCCATTTTTATGCTTAGTTTTTTAACTTTGTAAACCAGGGTTGAAGCTGACTCTATAATCGGCAGCCATGATTGGTGAAGCTAGTAAGCTGGTCACTCATCACTGACCCAACATCATAAGTTCTGGCTTAGTGGGATTCAGTTTTAGAGAGTATTTAGTCACCCAGTGGTAAATAAATGAGAGAGTCTGATTGAAGCATGGCTAAACGAGGTGCTTGTGCTCTCGCTGGTGGCTCAGCTTGGAAAAATATGAGTGTCATCTGCTTGCATGTAGAAGCTTGTTAATCCAGCAGGTAAGCCAGGGGCAGATGTACGTGCTAAAGTGAACTGGGAATAAAATAGATCCCTGCAGACCCTGGAAACCAAGGCATTAGGATCAGAGATAACAGGTGGAATGGCTACTGCCTAGGCACAGTCAGCCAAAAAAAAAGCAGAGCCATGCCAGCAACTCAGAGTCATCATCATCAATTACTCTTTATTTGGTTACTTAAAACCATAAAAGATATAAAAAAATTAAATAAGCACAAGCTAAATTAATACAACATCTCCCATTAGGCAATAACATAATTAATAGTCATATCCTAAATTCACAGTAAGGTCTACCCTTTTTAAAAGACAAAACAATTAAATAAATAACAATAACATTGAGGCACATTAACATTTACATACATTGATGAATAGGACTCAAATATATATATATATATATATATATATATATATATATATATATATATATATATATAGATATATATTTTTTTAAATCATCCACTATTATTTTATAAGAATTCAATTAAAGTAAGTCCTCGTGGTCTAAAGAACAAGTTACATACCTTCGGAAACACCTTATCTGGTAGAGACTCTGGCCCTCATTACAACCCTGGCGGTCGGTGGAGAAATGGCTGTAATACCGCCATCAGGCCGGCGGAAACAAAATGGCATTACAAGCATGGCGGAAACCTCCACCTCTCCACTCCGACTGCCAGGGTGGTAACGATCGCTGGGCTGGAGACTTCGGTCTCCAGACCTGCGGCTGTCACAACACCGGCCGGCAGTATCACAACACTGCATACCGCCATGGATTTCGTGGGGTTCTGGACCGCCACGAAATTCCTGGCGGTAGGCACTATCAGCGCCAGGGAATTCCTTCCCTGGCACTGATAGGGGTCTCCCCCTCCCCCCTCCCCAGAGTTCTCCACCAACCCCCCCGGGCCCTCACCACCCCCTCAAAGGTGGCAGGACCCCCCGCACCACCCCCCCAACATCAAAACACACCCCCACCCTACACGCATACAGACACCAACATTACACTTGCCCGCACACATACCAACAAACATACAAACAGACACACACACAGTCATACACCCACACATACATACAGACATACACACACACATACTCACAGACATACAAATAGATAGACATACACACATTTTCAAACACACACACCCCCCCCTCTACACACTCACACCCCCATGCATGCACATAACACACAACACCCCTCCACACCCCTCCCCTAACAGACGATTACCTTACCTTGTCCGGCGACCCTCCGGGGGGGGGATCCCTGGGGGCCGCTCCGCCGCCAGCTCCCCGTCACCAGAACACCCCTGCGCCGAATCATGGGATGTGATTCGTGGGCATTGTTCTGAGGATGTGGCGGTGGAAGTGGAGCAGCCTCCACTTCCCAGCCGACTGCCAGTATGGCTGCTGGCGGCTCTCTGTCAGAAAAAGGACAGAGGGCGGCAGCAGTCATAATACGCTGTGCGGAAAACCGCCTGCCCTGGCGGTCTTCAGCATGGCGGTACCTCAGCTGTCTTGAAAGACCGCCGAACTTAAAATGAGGGCCTCTGTCTAGCCACAGATTCCTTACGTTAAATTATTCCCAAACATCAGACTAGATCCGCAAAATTTTCATGAGCCGTACCTATGGTAGAAGGTGTTGTTCACTCCACAGGGCTTTCTTAGCTTCATCTGCGCCAAAAGTGATGTGTGCGATGCCTATATAGGTACCACCCGAGCAAGCTAACGTCAGTTTCTTTTTGTGACTTTCCATGCCAGGAGCAGAGAACTACAAAGAACACTGACCATTGGTGTGAAAAAACAGAGCCCTGAAAGGTGACCCTAGAAACCTGTTTGTAGAGCATGGAGGGTGGGCAAGGTGGCATTCAATCTGCAGCTAGATATAGTCTCTACCAGAAAAACCTTTGTCAAAGATAAGTAACTTTTTCATCTGATAGAGACTTCGAACAACAATTCCTTACCTTAGAATAGACACCAAAGCAATACCTCCCCAGAGGTGGGGCTGCAAAACAGTATAACACTAAATATTCCTGAAGGACTGAATGGGTAAGTGCCCATCCCTACAGACCAGCCTCTCCAGTCAGTAGTGCTTGATAAACGTGTGCAGAGGTGCCCACGTTGCTGGCTGGCAGATGCACAGCACTGTGCTAATGCAGTGGTTACAGCCTTGGCTTTGGTGGAATAAGCACGCAAACCCTAAGAGGGTTTCTTTATGGCCAGTGTGTAGCAGATTTTAATGCAGAGCACAATCCATTGGGAGATGTTCTGCTTCTGCACAGTCTTTCCATTCTTGGCTCTGACATACCCCACAAAGAGTTGGTCATCCACCCAGACGCCTCTTGTGCGTTCAAGGTAGAATTAAAATGCTGTTTTGGGGTCGAGCCGGGGGATTCACTTCTCTTCTTTAGAGTGATGCATTATAGCATAAAAAGTAGGCAGGGTGATGGACTGGCCTACATTAAAGGGAGTGACAACTTTTGACAGAAAGGAAGCTCTAGTGCGAAGAACCAGCTTGTCTGGGAAGAAAGTTAGGTATGGAGGCTTAGATGACAAGGCCTGGAGCTCACTGACCTCCTGCCAGTTGCTGTCACCACTAGGAAGGCTGTCTTGATGGTAAGGAGCCTGAGAGCACAGTTATACAGTGAGTCAAAGGGAGAGCACGTCAGAAATGTAAATACAAGATTGAGGTCACACTGATAAAGGTGAAGGTGTAATCATCTGTTGGAGACACTTCAAAAAACTATTCACAACAGGGGAATTGAAGAGGAGTGGACGATCTGGCAACCGCAGGAAGGATTAGGTGGCAGAAAGAAAGCATACTGAAGAAACAGGATTGGTAGTAAAGAGACTTGTTGGGGGTGGATTCCCTGTCGGTGGTCACAGTTGCTGAGGTTCATCATGGCCCATTTATCTCCTCTCCAGAATTGGGCCAGCTTGCAAGGAAAAAGAAGGTCCTGGGTGAGAAAAGAGACCAGTTTCTCTGCAGCCAGCCCTAGGAAGGGCGGTAATGCCTGTAGAATCACATAATCATGATATAAACACTGCCCTAATCTGGATACTGAGAATTTCAAACATGCATATAGAAACTTTGATGACTACATTTTATGGGAGAGTGAAAGTCCTAATAAAAAGCATTGTGGAATGTCTATATAATAAATTGTACAAGATAGAGGCATCTATTAAGAATTTGGGCCTCCCATCAGAGGAGAAAACAAAGTCAGTGGCTGATAATTTAAGCACTCTTTCACAACTAGCCAATGTAAACCATGATAATCACACCAATATGGCCCTGAATCACAATTCCATGAAGCATCCTAGTCACCTTTGCATAACAGAAACGTCTAAGAGTTTGGTACAAAGTAGAACCTTGCACATTTTAACAGGAGTGCCAGGTGAAAGGGACCCTCTCTCTGAGGTGGATAAGGTTCCTGATACCCTAGGCCCCCCTTCTCAGTGGGATCAAGCCATATCGAGAACTGGAGACAGGAATAGGAGTGTTCGTATTACACCTCCCTCTAAAGTACAGAACCCTAAAAATAATCTATATTTCTCCCCAGACTCCACCCCTCTGGCATTCATACCAGAGTCCCACCATTGAGACCACAAACAAGAGAATCTACTCTCCAACTTAAAAACAAAGCTGTCCATTGGTGTAATAGGCAGGTCGAGGGAGAGAACTACTTGGCCTCCCATATCAAGATGGTCAAAAGAATAGAGTGGGTGGCCAAAGGGAGAAAACTTGGGAGGAGGATTGTGTTGTAATCGATTTCAATCAACCTGATATTGCATTCCATTTAATGCAGCAAGTATCCCAGGTTAACTCTCTCCCATCCATGATCAAGTTACTCCTTTTAGGCTATGTTTATTTGTCGGGCACCAATTTATATGCCAGGAGCTTCAAGGAGAAAACAGGAAGACATTTAGGTCAACAGGACATGGTCATGGCCGCCCTGGTAGCAAATAGACTTAAGCCTATTAGCGCACTTGATGGCGACTGATAGTCACAAGCAATGGCCTCTAGTTGAGCAAGGATAATATCAATACTATAGCCTTTTCTAAAGCCGGCTTGTAGCTGGTGTAGCAGGTTGTATGCCTCCATAAATTATCGTAACTGCTGGAAAAGATGTTTCTCCAGCACCTTTGCCAATAAGGGAAGCAATGATATCAGATTAAAATTATTCAGACTCAAGAGATCTAGCTTGTTTTTTTTTAGGAGGGATTTTAGTCTTGCAGATTTCCACTCTGTTATATATTTAAAATTCTCACAAAGTAAGATTCTTTCAATTCAGTTTTATTCCACATCATCACAATTCCAGTCAGGTATGAGTAGAATGTTAAGGGTGACAGTTGATGGAAAGGGGAACGTTCAATTAACCTGACTGGTAGGGGAGACAAAAAGGGAGAAAGAACAATTTAAGAAATGAGTCACAACACATCTCTTCATTTAAGAAGAGAACCAGAAAATATAATACTTATAAGAAACAAGTTACAACAATAATTAATTACTTGCCAAATACATAAGAGATAAAGGAAAAAATTGTGAACCTAACCATGGATAAATGTTGTTATAAGGTAAAAAGAATAAACAGAAGGTCAAGGCAATTCAGGTAAAAACAAACTCTCTGCCACCTTGGCTCAGAATATACTCTCTTAACTCTACAATGGTTAATTTCTTTTACTCCTTTCTCAGTCCTTGACAACTAGTTACTATCTTATTGGACATTGGAACTGCAAGGGGCATGTAAAACAACTTTGTCCATACCTCACATCTGCCCATTTCCCAAAGTCACCACATTTCTGCCAATATGGATAATTCTCATAGGAGAATATAACTTACTATCTCCTACCCCCTGGGTAAGTCCATGCAGATGCTATTGCCAAGACCAAAATTACGCTTTTTCACACGGTTCAATACATCACATCTAGTTTTTTATTTGTTCTGGTGTGATGTGACTCTTTCTTTGATGTTTGACCTGTCCACTTCATTTGTCGCTGTTCTTTTTACCCATGAAGCTGTGATCTTTGGTGTTGGATTTCTTCCCCTTAGGGATGCAAAAGGAGATATCACTTGATGCTATTTGGGTGTCATATAGTATGCCAAGATAGTTTCGTTGGAGCTCTATGAGCCCGCACCCCCATCAATTCTGCTCTTTGTAAACACTCTTTTAACATATGGTTCATCCTCTCAACTAATCCACTGGTATGCAGGCAGTACAGAGCAGTTTTATGGATTTGGATGGAAAGTTCTTCAAGGAATTCTCTTGTCAGGTTAGAGGTAAATCGTACCATATTGCCGTAATTAGAATTTCAGGTGGACCTTCATCGCAAAAGGGATCCTTCAGGAAAACTATTGTCATTGTCAGGTTCACTGGTTGTACACATTTCACAGTCATTCATTGTGGGTGATAATCCACCAATACTAGTATGAATCTCTCATGTAACATTTTTAAGTCAAGGGGACTGATGATGTCTAAGGTTAACTTTAGCCTTGATTTGTCTGGAACAACAGGTGATTGGGGGCTTCCTGACCTGATTTGTTTTGTCACTTTTGTACTTTTTTGTCATTCCTTACTTTTAGCCTCCATCATATCATCCATACCCAGCCACCAATACTCAGAACGCACATTGTTCTCAGTAAGGCTACACCCTAAATGACCCTCATGCATGAGATCTATGATTTTCTGGTGGTATAATTTTCTCCATACAGTACCCTGTCCCATTAATGACTCTCAATCCATATCCCAATTTGTGAGATATTCATATCATATCCCAATTTTTGGGTATTCATGTCATATCCCAAATCACAAAAGATCTTAGACCACCCATTTAGAATGTATTTTATGAGCGTAACCATTTCCTTATCAGGCTACATGCAATCCTGCCACTCATTTCCACTTACGCTTGTTAGTTTTACTTCAAACACTACTTCTTTCTCAGTCAATTCATTCTCGTATATGGGATAGTCTAATGGCACACAGAAGAGTTTGTTTTGTGACCCTGGAACATACTGCATTCTGAAATTCTACCCTTCTAAACCTAATAGCCAACAGGACAGTCTGAGTGTGGTTCTTTCCAACCCTTTAGTGGTAAATGCATAAATCAAAGGTTTATGATCAGTTTTGATTAAGAATAGTATGCCCCTTAAGTACATTTAAAAATGTCTATCGCTCAATAGCACACAAGGGCTTCCCTTTCTTACACAGGGCAGTGATTTTCTGACCCTTTTTAGGGCACGAGATGTGAATGAAGAAACTTGTTCCCTACCCTCAACTGTTTGTGTGATACTAGCTCCTAGGCCCTTGTTACTGGTGTCTGTGGTAAATACAGTGGTTTTATTTAGGATCAAATCTGCCTAACAATGAAGCTCTGGTTATTGCAAGTTTGACTATTTCAACTGAAGACTGCCAATCTTTGTCCCACAAGTATAGTACCTTTATTTTTAAGGAAAGCAATTTGTGCAAAGGTTCCTCAATGCTTGTGTGAGAGCTGTTTTCCCTCTTCTCACTTTAAATGCATTAGAAACTGGTCTTATATTAACATAAACTGCGTTTACACTGTCCTCCATCCTGAATCACTGTCGTAGTATACCACATGATGACTAGTACTGTTGTTTCCTGCTCTAAATAAAGAAGTGGTAATTTACTCAAATAAATAAAGAGCGTTCTCAGAGACTTCTCCCGGCACCTTACCTAACCAAAGACGTTCAAACTGTCCCAAGCTATTGTTATACAATGTATGAACTAGCATGCTTGAATAAACTGTGTGAATGACAAATCCAATGCAATGCTACGAGAGAATCCTCAAATGTTTTTTGCAGTAAAATATTTCCCCTTGTTTGTTCCTCATTGGTGAATATCCTGAGAACCTTGTACTTGTGCATTAATGTATGAAAAACATTGTTTAAATTCCTATATCCCAACCCTTCCAACTTCCTACCTCTAGGAGGCAAATCTATGATGGATTTCATATAGAACTTTAACTTGTTCTTTGTACTTATGAATTGTACACTTTGCTGCTTAACTTATTTATGACATTTTAATGTATTCTGCCTATTAATTACTTCTATAAAATTTCAAACTATAACTGATGTCAGTCATCCTTATTAGAATGCTTCAGTGCAGATTTTTTAAACTTGATCTCAAATGTGTTATTGACAGGTCCATTCAGAGAGCACCAAAGTCTTTATCAGGACTACACCGCTCCTGCTATTAGCCATTTGAGTGCTTTTGGTATGATCATTTCAGATAGGTTTGTACACAAACAGATCTGGTAACAGAGGTGATGCTTCTGATTGGAACCAACCAGTAATTTACAAACCAATAGGCCACAGAACCGAGTACTGTACCTACATGGTACAGACAGTTTTTCCCTGAGATTTAAACTGAACCACTCTCAATCCAATCCTGGTCCCGGGAGATGGAATGACTGAGAAGGACAACATAAGTATTAATAGGGATTGGTACACATACAAAACATGAGCAAGTTGCAGAGCAGTGTAGGTTGGAAGTCATAGTGGCGCATTGTGGTGGAATGCAGTGGATAGATTCCAAGAGCAATTATTGTGCAGCTTTTGGATTTGTGGGAACAATAAATATTTTGTCTTTGATGATATTCTTTGATTTTTGAAGTTGACAATTGAATGGTTTGTTACACTTAGAACCAAAGAGAGGTACCTCAAGATAGAGTACTAAACTGTTGAACTTGTCAACTAGGGTAAGGTGAACTGTGAGGTGCTATCAGTCACACCAAGATAGGGACGTAACTTTCGTTTGTACGATTGTATTAATTGTACTCTGTGGCAGTTCATTCCTTGGTGCATGGGAGTAATCGTGCTGAGCATGCTGACCTCTGCAGGTCGTGGGTATATAGTTATTGTGAAAGTAGGTAGTACTCTTGCTGTTGTAGAGATTTCCACTTTAGATGAAGCAGACGATTAAGAAGTTAGTGAGAAGTGGTTCAGGAAGCTTTGGCAGTATTCATGCATTGCGTTATTAGGGTGCCGCAGTCAGAGTTTGGCTGGCAGACACTGCAGCCATCCTGCAATAGAGTGACCTTTGTCAGAGATGTGCTGCTATTGGTGGGCAGATCGTGAACAAAATAGAGTAAAAAACTTGAGAGATAAGAATGGAGAGTAACTGAGAATTTACCAGTATGGGAAATCCATCATCACAAAAGGAGAAAGATATGAGTAAGGAAGAAATATTTTCTCAGGTGACAGCAAGGAAAATTCCAGCCAAGAAAGGGTTACACACATACATGTGGCTTAGCCAATGGCACAAATATGCATCCAAAGATAAGGAATTATGATTCCCACTGAAGGTGACTTTTCATATCCCTAGTATAGAGAATTTGAGGAGAAGAATGTATGACTTGAAACCTCAGCATAGGCCCACACAGCTCAAAGCTTTAACTTTTTGGGACAAATGGCAAGCAAGCAGAAAAGGAAGAAATTTGAATTAAAAATCTGCAGTGCTGCTTATTTGTGAGGAAGTGTACGGGATGAAAAAAGACAGAAAAAGTAGAGGTAGGAAGTCATTGAGACTGTTGGAGCCTATCTCTTGATAGAAAGTGAAGAGACAGAAGGAGAAACCTAAAAAGGATACAGAAAGAGAGAGTGGTGAGGAGGACACCTTCATAGAAGAGCTCCTCAGCATAAGACTACACCCATATAATGATGCAACCGCGGCACAGAGTATCACAGCCCCAGCATTCACTGAGTCGAGGACAGTCTCTGAATCCACTATAGAAGCTTCTGCACCTCCAAGCTATACAGAAACTGTTGTCTCATTTCCTAAGATCCCTGCTCTTGTAGCAGGAAGCACACTGCCCTTGTTGGGTACCGCAATAATTTCCCCAGTCGAGGAACTTGTTAGTACTCTACTGAGTCAACCAATCCCAAGCATACCCCAGGATGCTGCACAGAGACCTGGGGTGATGGCATTAGGACTGCTGCAAGGAGAGACTTTGACTAGCACTATGACAGGAGGGCTAGCTTTTCCTTTATGCTACCAGACCATTCCATCAACATTATTTGGGGGTAAGTGATGACGATGTATATTCTGTTGACAATCTCTTGTTAAACTTGCACAATGTTAAAATCCTCAGTTGGAACATTGCAGGTACTAAGGCCCAGCTGGGTCACAGCAATAGATGGACAATATAAAGCATTTTGACATTGCCTTACTTAAAGAAAATTGGACTGAAGATTATTATTTTTCAAGAGCTTTGTGAGCTACATGCAGCATGCCCTTCTATCTTAATCAGGGAAGACTAGATCTGGACTTCTGACTTGCTTTAAGGTAACCATAGATTGTGTGGTTACTCCAGAAGATACTGGTAGGAGGCTATGCCATGCTTCCCATTTAAATTGGGCTTTGAATTTGGAATTATTTATATTAAATTTTTATAACAATTTCTCAGTCCTTACCTATTCCAATTTTAGCTTTGTTCTTTTATTGATATTTTATACAATAGTCCACTTCTGAAGCGTCCCTGTTTTAACTTGTTGCTACCTGAACATTTTAACCTCAAGCTCAGCAATACCTCGTACTTATTGGACTAAACCCGTATGATGTGACCAACTGCTTGTACCCTTGCCAGCACCGGGATGCCAAAGTTCTGTGCTTTTCCCTCTGTCTGTCAGCCATGACTTATGTAATGCCTTTGAACTCTTGGGTTCTGGTGTTCCCAAGAACAGCTATATTTACTGGCAAGGGTCAATGTTCTTTAATTGATTAGATTTTTGTTACAAGGGACTTTCAGAAACTGATTCTTGACAGGGCATTTAATTGAAGTATTTTTAGTGATCACAACCCCCTCAGTATTAGCTTGGCTTGGAAAAATTATTATAATATACCTTGAGGTTCACATTTATGAACTTCTCACACAGAGCAGTGAAGCAAGTCATCTTGATGTGCTGCCCTGTGTCAAAGGGAAAGAGCAGGAATCCACTGTATCTATGGTGTATTCCTGTCCTTTCCCAATGCACTGGTGCTGTTTTGGCAGCCTAGTGCCAATGCAGGCACATTTGCACCATAGTGCAAGGGTGTCTGAGTTGTAGGTAGGATTGTCTTTGTGCAGGAAAGCGTACCTTTCTGCACAAAACAATCCTGCGAGACGTTTCCACTTTCTATTTGTGCAGCACACATAGAAAGAGGAAAAAATGAGGAAAAATAAAGATATTTCTCCTCGTTACGCCGCCCATGGGGAGGTGTAAGGTTTTGGTGCATCCCAAGGTTTACAAGGTCTTGTAAATCTGAGGATGCATTAAAATGAATGGTTGTTACATGGAAACACCCACTGCAATGCTGATGGAATAACTCCCAGCGATTTGTGCTGCCTTGCCTTAATCCATATCTATGAGGCCATTCTAAGCCACACAAAGTGGCTTTGCGTGGCCTCATAGATATAATGTCAGGATTTGTCCCACTGTTGCGTCCCTTCCTATTACTGAATCGCAGCGGTACGTAGGAATGTTTTGTGACCAAAATGCAGTTGTAAAACATTCGCAATTTACCACCTTCTTCAAGTAGATGGTAACCCATTCGCAAAAGGGAAGGGGTCCCCAAGGGACACGTTCTCCTTTGTGAATGCATGCAAAAACATACGGACCACTGCCTATTCTTAAAAAATGAAACGAAAACTTAATATTTTTCTTTTCTAAATGCATTTTGTTTTCCTTTAACGAAAATAGGCTGCGCTTTAAAAAAAGATTGCTTTATTTAAAAGCAGTCACAGACATGGTGGTCTGCTGAGCCCAGCTGGCCACCATCCCTGTGACTTTAGCGTTTCCTAATGGGTCGCAAATTGCGACCAACCTCATGAATATGAATGAGGTAGGTCACTTTGCGACCCATTAGGAAACACAAAATGAAACCCCATGAGTTTTGTACATTTGAATAACGATTCCCTAATTGCGATTTGCAGGGAATCACAATTTTATAAAATTATACATCTGGCCCTTATTCTTTTGTAAACTTGTGTCAAGCAACTTGAATATTATTTTTACCTGCCTCTCTAGTGAGGCTGGGGGTTAGACTATAGTTGCCGCCTTTGAGTCCCTGGGAGATGGTACTAAACAAATACTTATGAAAAAAGTACAGCCAGTTGAGCAAAGGGGTGCCTTTTGGTTTAATAAAGCATGTAGGCATGCAAAACAGGAAGTTGTGATTCGTTTTAAGTAAATCACAAAGGAATAGGAGTGCAAACTGCAATATGCAGGAAGGAATGTAAACAGTCTCTGGCAATCAGGAAAGCTGGGGTGAGGACAGGGTGTTGGGAAAACCTGGCCCTTGTTTGCATGACCAAGGACACCAGGACTTTTTGGAATATATTGGTAATAATTATTCCCTGCCTGACTCCCCGAAGTTAGCATTGAATTGTAACATTGTCCCAGAGGCTTGCGTGACTCACTTCAGTAGGATATATTGATCTGAGGATAGTGGGTCAGTATGGGTTGATCTAGACCAACCACGATTTCCTACAAACATCTCATTTTCCTTGGAAGAGGTCATTACTGCCCTTGTGGTGAGTCAATCTAACAAAGCACCTGGCCCTGATGGTTGTCATGACTCCACCTTGTGCCCTATGTCTGGTGGGTTGTACTTACCGTCTCATGTCGCCCTTCCCTTGTGGTGCCTCCCTTATTCCAGATACTCCCAGTCATCCTTCCCCTGTGGCATCTTGCCATCTCAAGTACTCTATTCTCCCCCAGAACAAGCCTGATTCACTGGCCATTCAGTATTTTTTTTGTTTTATCCCACCCCATTTCCCCTCTGGTGGCATTTAGTGTCAATT
The DNA here is from genome assembly GCF_031143425.1 of Pleurodeles waltl. Taxonomy (NCBI): domain Eukaryota; kingdom Metazoa; phylum Chordata; class Amphibia; order Caudata; family Salamandridae; genus Pleurodeles; species Pleurodeles waltl. The sequence goes on from NC_090440.1 coordinate 1,090,683,574, forward strand.
GACACTTATTGCTTGTTACACTGAGCTTCCTCAGCTGGGATTGGCGGTCCAGCATTGTCCATATCGGGAATCGATAAGTCACCTCTGGAAAAGAATGTTACTTACTAGGTTTTGTTTGGGATCAATCAAATGTAGGTTTTGCTTCCCTCTTGGCTAGTATGATGTTGCCAGTATATGTTGTTGTCCCTGTCATGAAAATTGCCACCAAACACTGCTCCATTTTGTATTCTTTTGCAAATATTACAATCATTTGACAGGAGGCCTCCTAATGCCCATTTTAAAGGAACTAAAATTCAAAAAATGTAGAGCAGCATTGATTTATTTGCAGTATTTATGTGCAGTCTGCTATTGGACTTCATAATTTGTTATTATTATATAATCATGATGTACCAATTTTGAATATTTTTTTTATATAGACTTGTTGACCTCCATGATTGTTTTTAACATATTAATAATGCTCTTGGGATTTTGATAAAATTTGTTTTTAGATTTGATTTTGAATATTCCCATGCTGTGATATTTGAGTATTTTATTTTTACTGCATATAGTAGTTAAACTGCTTCTCTATATTAGTAATAAATGTCATCTTATTTATACATCCATTTTTATGGTCTAAACAGACCGAAATAAAGTTTAAAAGGAATAGAATTTAATTAAATTGTCAGGCCAGATGATTACTGCAGCCTCACCAGGTAACTCACCAAGCACAGGGCAACCCCCACAGTGACTTAACATCGCTCAGCTGAAAACAGAATTCGAAGAAACTATCAAAGGTAATGTGGGAATGGACAATTCAAGGAGTTTCAATGATATACAGAAGGAATGCCCCAGGGATGGGAAGAGGTTGAGGTAATATGTCAGGAACCAGCATAAGTGCCCTCAGAATGTTATTACTTACCATATTTGCAACAAGGTGGGGCACAGGAAGTGGAAGTGTCATTATAACCCAACTCGGGTCATGACCGATGCCCAAGCCGTGAATCTTGCGGGGCAGGGAGAGCTTGCCCCTAATGCCTAGACCACCTATGTCTGCCTTGTAGATCCCTAAGTCTGGCATGCTGCAGAATTCCCCTAGCCCTGTGCAGATGCAGGGAGGAGCTCCACATTTCCAAACAAGCAATACTGTACTCCACAATCGATAATGTCTCAAAACGGCCCATTCTCTATGATGTTTGGGACTTCCACAGATTTTTTTCAGAACCAATGACAGTGCCTGAAGGGGGAGGAGGAGTGTGTACTTGGTGCAGTCCTGGAAGTAGAATAGAGTGAACCGCATATGGATGGAGTTTTATTTTAAATATAAGCTTTATTAATGTGGATGGGCAGGTTAACAAGCATTCCATATCTTTCCTAATAGACACAAACATCACTCGTTTGGCTGCTAGAACAGTTGAGGTCCCTAACCTATCCCTCTGGGGAAAAGAAGTCCAAGTTGTAGTTATCACCAATCTGCAGCAACCAATCAAATTACTGCCCCTGTTCCAGTAAGAATAGGAGACATCAGAAACAGCACAACCTCACTGTTTGTGATTCTAGACCTGTAAACTTTCTAGGAAAAGACATTCTTTGTAAACTCAGCTGCCTCATTTACTGCATGCAGGATGGAGTCGGAATTGAGACCCAAGCAGCCAATGCGGAATTGGGCTACAATTACAGGACGCTGCTGTCAGATTGTATCCGGTCATTACTAAGGAGGACCTACCAGTCAAGTTGAGTGATTCAGTCAGAGAGGATGTCTGGGATTTCACAGGGAAAGAAACTGGATGCCAAACCCCTAAAGATCACCCTAAGATTCCCCCAGACACCTCCTTATAACATGACCCCAGAAGCCTTTGCAAGGATTGTCCCTGTCATTGAGAGCATGATATAACAGGGTATTTTAAAGTACGTTATCAGGAGTCCTTGTAATTCACCCAAACTGGCCTTACAAAAAGCAAACAAAAAGTGGAGGATGGTTCAGGTTCTCCAGATGATTAACCACATTTCCGTTCTATGCTATCCTGTGGCAGAGAACTCTACTTTGATTTTATTCTAAAATTCCTCCGGAAGCCGAGTGGTTTATGCTCATTGACCTCTATCAGGTCTTCTTCTTGGTTCCCTTACACAAACAGAGACAGTTGCTCTTTGTGTTCTGGTTCCAAGAAAAGACAATTGTGTGTTACAAGGGTATACTGAATGCCTGTTGGATTTCAATCAGTTACTTAAAAGATACTGTTAAAAAATATAGAGTCTCTGTAGGTAGCATGCAGTTTAAACCTAATACAGTACATTGACAATATGTTGATTCCCTCAATAACCAAGGAAGATAATAAATAGGGCACAATTGCTCTGCTTAACCACTTGGCTGAGAATGGGTACAAAGTTTCTCCTGGGAAATTACATTACTGTCAGAAGGAAGTCATGTATCTGGGACATCAGATAGAGAAAGGACGGAGGCGAGTGTCCCATAAATGCATAGAGACAGTTTTTAAATTGAAATTCCGAACCACAGAGAAAGAAGTGTAAATGTTGCTGGGCATGGTTGGCTACTTCTGACAATGGATTTCAGACTTTTCTTTTGCGGCAAAGCCTTTACTGAGGCTGACACACGTTAATGTCAATTAACTGATACAAAAGGATGAAAAAACCATGGAGGACAGTTCTCCCTGATTATATATTGCTTGCAATGGTATGGCACATGCATGGCCCAACATATGTGAGTAGAGCTGGAGTGGTGCCCACTTTCATGTTGTACTGGTATAATCCCCATTTCAGATCAACGGTGGAAAGCTTGTGTCAACATTGCACTATCTTCCAGAAACAGAATGTGGGCAAAGTGTTGTGGTGACCATAAGCCACATTGGAAAGTCTGATGGTCCCTTCAAGAATCTCCAGATTGCTTTTGTGGAGATGTCCCAATGTAACCAATTGAGGTATATCCTCATCATATTGTGCTTGTTCTCCAGGAGATGTGACAGTTTAGCAATTGCTAAACTATTGCTGCAGGAGTTAATTCCATGACTCAGGATGCCAGTTCATCTTGAATTGGATCAAGGAACTCACTTCAAGGGTGAGGTAATGCAGTTGATATGTACAGCATTAGGGATCATCCACAATTCCACTGTAGCTACAGGCCCGAGGTGTTGGGCATTGTAGAGAGGCTAAACGGGACAATCAAAACTAAATTGGCCATGGCCTGTGCCTCTGCATCACTCAAATGGCCAGACTCTCTTTCCTTGGTGCTGATGAGCATCCGAAGTATTCCCTATAAGCAAACAGCATTGTTTCCTCAAGAGGCGGCAATGTGGAGAGACATGCAAATTCCTTCTGTCCCTGCAGCTGCTGTTGTGAATATCACAGATGACCTGGTCCTTGAGTACGCAAGGGTTTGTCTGATGCAGTGCGTTCTGTCTCTCCTAAGGTTGATGCTGCTACTCCAGCTGTCCAATAATCTCTAGGACATGATTTGAACCACAGCAATTTGGTTCATGTAAAGAAAGAGGTATGCAAGTCCTATTTGGAAGAGCACTGGAAAGGTCCTTATCAGGTGATCCTGGTCACCAACATTGCAGTTAAGTGTGCTGATCTGTCAAACTGGATACATTCCTACCACACCAAGAGGTGAAGACAGGAAGATGAGAAAATGGAGCCAATATCCAATAACTCCTCAATTCACCTCAGATTTCAAGTTTCTGAGGCTTCTGAAGAGGAAGAAGATCAGTCCGTGGGCCTACAGTCTCCATCATCAGCTCATCATCTGGAACAAGAGCCAGGAAAAGGTATAGTCATCCCAGCAGCCACTGTGATACCAACCACTGGATTGTGAATATGCATTCACAGAGACAGCAAAAACTCACAGAAAGCTGAAACAAACCTGCCACAGACAAGATTGCAAGAGTCAGAGGGTAGCGTGGCACAAGGAAGTTCCACCTCCGAGAGTGAATCAGTTTCACCAGAACTAGAAATCTCAAGTACCCCAAAGGATGAAGGCTCGAATGAGGAAGGCTGGCTGAGGACAACAAAAACCTGAAACTGAGATTATTGACAACTAGGAAAAAACACCAGAGACAATAATGGAAGTGAGATAGAAGAACTAGAGCAGGTTGATCAACCAGACATCGTGGATGAAAGCCTAGACTTGACTACTTTCAAATGACACAAAAGAGAGAGAAGGTTCAACCAAAAGTATTCAGGCCTGGATTAGACATACTTTGCCAAAATCAATTTTGAATCTGATGATTGCCTGACGACATTGACAAACCTCCCTGAGATCAAGACAAGTCACACAGTGAGCTCATTTATGTTGATCAGTGACAAAAGTTGAAAAAGACAGCCAGAGAGATAGGGTAATGGTCAAGAGGACGGTAGCCCCTTAGGCCTCCAACTGACGCAGAATAAAAAATACCTGTCATTTTTGAGATAGGATAGTGATGGTAGGGTAGAACCTAGAGAATTAACCACCACTGTCTGAGATTTTCTTGATCTGATTTAAGCTAACATGGTGCAGCAACACTGCAAATCCTTGCTTGCATTGTTGGTAGTTGCTATTTCTGTTTCTTTCTATGTTTAGATGGATTTTGGATGTTTAGCTGTTGAGAGGTGATATCCCTCATGCTCCAGTAAACTCCACCATTGTTTGTTGTAAATAAACCAGTACACAAGAGTGAGGTTTCATGCGTTCCACAGCATGAACATGTGTATATTTAAAATGTGCATTTTCAAATGTTAGCTGAATATGTGAATCTTATGGAAGTAGAAACTGCTATGTGTGTTCTTACCTTCCAGCCTCTGCGGCTGAGGGGGTAGCATATTTTAATTTACCCCTGTTTTACTGATTTTCCTGTTCTATTTTCTTAAATCTCTTTTATCAGCAGAACTCCATTAAATTGTTCTATTCCAAACATGAAAAATGTTTAGAAGATGTGCCAATCTTGAATGATGCTAATCCATACTTGTGGGCTGCCACACATGTTTATCATTCTTACAAAGGTTTTAAGTCAAGGGATCGTTAAATGCATATGGTAAAATTCTTTACCCCGTAACTAATATGAGCACTGCTAAGCAAAAAATGCATGATGTAACCCATAGAATTAGTAAATATGAAAGGGTATTTGTAGATGAACTGAAAGAGAGGATAAGAATAGACAAAAGGAGAAAAGAAGACAAACACAGATCATTGTTTTGGGAAACGCAAGGAGATTCTAAAAGAACCACCTCCGAAATTGAGTATTGATATTGCCTAGAAGGGATCCCTATGTGTGATGAGGAAGCAAGCAGGAAATTGGACTGTTGAGAAGTTGGGATGGAGCAAAGGTGAACATAACTATTTAGTTAAAGGTAGAGCCTTTTCGGAACTGGAGGCAAGTGTCAAGGGCATCCATTATGTGTGTGTTGATTTCGGATTGCCACACAACTGGGTAGATGGTTACTACACAGCCCTAGTTTTCCCTAGAATATATGACACCAACAAGCTATATGTTCCTCTTGAGTAATACATGAAGTGAAGTATGAGTAGTTTTAAACAGATCCTTAGCGATATCTTTGCCACACTAATACCTTCTATAAGAGTGGCATTAAATTATGTTAAGATTAGAAGACAATTCACTCTAGTAGACCTGCTACCTACTAACACTGAGGGAGCACTGACAGTTATAAATAAAGAATTGCTTGCTATCAGACCTATGAATATGCCAAACCGCCTTACTTTGGATTTGCTCCTGGCAAAGGAGGGCACAGTTTGCAAAGTCATTCATGCTCACAAATGCGGTGCTTATATCCTGGGCTTAGATAAGCAAATTGACAGCTACATTACTAAGATTATTATGCACATAACACATGAACTAACTAAATTGGAGGAGTCAGGCTCATGGGAAGAATCTGATTCTATATTTGGATCTATAGGAACAAGTTTTGCTAAGATAGGGGTGTGGCTTGGTATTGTTCTAAAATTGCTTTTAACCCTTCTCTTAGTCCTACTAATCAACATGTGCTCATTTTCCTAAATGTTTGCAATAGAATTTCATCAAGCAATGGTATGGACTGTGGGTTTAAGACAGTGTCAGCAATGTGAGGAATGGAAATAGAGAGACATGATGTAAAGTTTCAAGAAATGCAGAGTGATCTGTACGACACCTTGAAGGACTTTCGGGAATCCATGGGAAAGAACCTAAAGCTAATGAATTATGTGTTGCAATAAGGAGATTACATGATAATTTAGAAATGATCAGAGAAGGGGTTGTAACCGCTGTTTTTCTTTTTCACTTCCTAAATACTTTAGAATCTGGGCTTACACTAACATAAACTTTGTTTACACTGTCCTCCATCTTAAATCAATGTTGTAATATACCATGTGAAGACTAATACTCTTGTTTCTTGCATGATGTAAAAGAAGTAAAAGTTTACTCCAATAAATAAAGACAATCCCCAGAGACTTCCCCCAGCATTGTGACAAAGCAAGGATTTTCAAACTGTTCCAGGCTATCATTATACAATGTACCAACTAGCATACTTGAATAAACCATGAGAATGGCTAAGTCAGATTCAATACTAGTATCAGGGAATCCTCAAATGTATTCTGTAGTAAAATGTTTCCTCTTGCTTGTTCCTCATTGGTGCATATCCTGAGAACCATGTATTTGTGCATTAATGCATGAAAGACCTTGTCTAAAGTCCGATAGAAGGGCATGTTTATCTGTATCCCAACACTACCCAACTTCTCCCCTCTAGGAGAGGAATCTATGCCAGATTTCATTTAGAACCTTACTAAGTTACTTGAACTTATGAATTGTAGGCTTTGCTACTCAACTTAGTGATGGCATATTTCATGTATTTTGCCTATTAATTCCTTATATAAAATTTCAAACTATAACCGGTGTCGGTCATCCTTATTAGAGTGTTTCAGTCCTGATTATTGAACCTGAAATCAAATGTATTAGTGACGGGTCAATTTGGGGAGCACCAAAGTCCGTCAATGTATTAGATTGCTTCCAATCCTAGCCATTGGCATGCTTTTAGTATGATCAATTAAGATAGGTCTCTGCACCAACACTGCCATGGTTTTGAACAAGCCCAGAGTGGTACTCCAAGAGCCCAAGAAAGGATTTGAGTTCCTTCTTACTGGTAGGAGCTAATGTTTTTTCAGTGGCATCCACTAAACTCCATTTAGGTTTGATGCCAATGTAGTATATAGCATGCCCAAGATATTCTACAGATCCTACTGCGATCTGACAATTCTCTTTCTTTATGGTGACCCCTGCCTACATGAGCTTGGATGCTACATCTCTTAATGTGGTGTTCTGTCTCTTTTCATCCTCTCCATAAAGTTAAATGTCAGCCTTAATGCACATTCTGTGAGAAAGTTCTTTGAAGACATGCTGCATTAGCCGTTGGAATGCTACAGCTGCTAAAACAAACCCCAAAGGGCATACTTACATACTGATGGGCCCCTAAAGGATTTGCACATGAAGTGAGGTGACAGAATGAGTGATGAAACTCTACCTGGTGGTAGGCAAAATAGATATCTAGCACACTGAAACATCTGGCCTTTCTAATTAATGTTAAAGCCTTGTGAATGTGGGGAAGAGAATATCTATATACTCATATGCTAGCGTTTAAATTGTGTAAATCCACACAGTCTGATGTCCTTACTAGAAGATTTAGTAGCAATTGTCACAAGTGCTTAGCACTGTGGACCTTCAATAGGTTCGATAACACCTAATTTAAGCAATCTGTCTAATTACTTTTTCAAGGGGATTTGAAGTAGATGAGGAATGGGTCTTATGTTGTGTGTTACAGACTTTGATTTTGATTTTCATTTTATGCAATGTTGGTAATTTTATAATTACCCAGTTCATCTGAGAATTATTTAGGAAATTCACTACAGACTTCATTACCACACAAGGATGGCTCTACTAAAAGAACAGGATCTGAACTATTCAGGTCAAGTTTAATTCCCAATTCTTTTTGATGGCATGAACCAGGCAAGTTGGATCCTTTTCTTGTCACGTACCTTTCCAATCATATTTCTCAGTTTTAAAATGATTCTCAGTGTACCCATTCCATCTAAAGGAATAAGGGTCCCCATTAAACCAACCTGGCTCAATGTTAGGTTTTTCTAGATCACCCTGCTTCTCAGGGGACATTTGTGACTATCTAACAACATGTGAGGGGAACAAGAATCTCCAAATACTGCTATTAGTTTATTGTTCAGAGTGATTTCACAATAAGGAAACTTTGCATTCTCTGTATTCTTTCGTAATTGTAACACCAACTTATTTTCTCAAATGCCTCAGGTTCAAGTGCAAATATCTGTTTGGTACATGTATCCCTGCACACTCTGACAAAGTGCCTTTTTTGCATAGAATTATTAAAAAATCCCAGCAGTAAAGCAATTCAGTACCTGCACAGACATCTCCTGACGTCAGCGCTGCACAGGGTGATAAGCGGCAATAAGTATGGTAGCAGTCCTGAAACGTTAAGAGTATGCTTCTATAATGTTCACAAGGTGCCCACCTGTATTGTGCTCCTGTCGGTTCTGACGGAATTCTCTGTGCAAATGCTGACACTTACGCCTTCCTGGTAAGGAGGTTATTTGTAGTTCTGCAGATCCTGCTGGAGTACTATTTGGGGTGATGATATTGCTGTCCCCACACAGCTTGAATAGATTGTCACCAGTGTTATTTATTAAAAATCCTTATGAAGTAAGATTCTTCCAATTAAACTTTATTCTAGACCTTCACAATTACAGTCAGGTATGAATAGAATTGGAAGGGAAATGTTTCATTATTCGGACTGTGAGGGGAGAGAAAAGAGGGAAGAACCATTTAAGAAGAAAGTTACAACATACTCCTTAGGGACAAAATCTGCCTTTCTTGACAGGTGGTTAAATATTTCTGTGTTTTTTTACTACAAACAGAACACATTGTCTTCATAAGGACACCCTCGGAAGGGCTGGCAGGTGAACCAGAAGGTTTAGACTGACCAATGATCTTGAGTACAATATTTACCGTAACTTCTTGAAAGGAGAGCTGGAGCTAACACTACTCTCCTTGGGGTCTTCCGACCATGGTATTTAGAAGTTGCTGTACCTGAAGTCAAGCAGTCTTCAACAATAGTGCTCCCAATTTTCAAAATCGTATCCTCAAAGAACTCTGAAAGTGACTCACATAATGTCTGTCAGACTTTCCCTTCATGTTTATTATCTGAGGCACTGGCGAAATGGCCCCCTGTCCTAAAGAACTGTCGCCGGGAATTAGCAGCCAATGAGATCCATTCTGTGAAAAATTTAGTTTTCCCATTGTGAATCTCCCCATGGTAGTATGCATGAGCTGAAAAGAAGGTCAGCTGAGATTGAACGTCTAATGACCTCTTGCAAATACGCTCCACTTCTCTGGTTATTAGCTTTAGTTGCCATAGTTTGTTTGAAAATCAGGGCTGGTTCTAAGACAAGACCGCTTATTTTTAGGTTTAGAGATTTCAGGTAGTAAAACAGCTTGCGTCTGGCTATGGTGAGCATTAAATGAAGCAAGGGATTAATCGGTCAAAGAGGGTGTTGGGATGGAAAAGTCCCTCCATGGTGAGGGACCTGTACTCTGCCCTGAGAGCCCCAGCTCCAATGATGTCTGGATTCTTGGTGCTGATTTCATGCTAGAACATGGATCATGTATGTGCGCCATGACATACACCTGTCCTCTTTGGACCGGGAGGGGTGCAGAAAAGCGTAATCCTCATTTTGATAAAAGGCTACTGCCTTTGCCTGAAGTTAGGCAGCACAAATATAGTGGTGGCTGCATACCTTGCAGTGATCAGTAGAAGTGAACCGGTCTTTTTAAAGAACTATTTGCTCACTCATAAAATGATCTGTTGCTGTATACTTACCTTATCCTTGGCTTACATAAAGCTAGAAAGTGGTGATGTGCAGTGTGTTGTATACATGTGTTGGGCGTATCTGTGCCAGTGAACAGTACAATACATGGAAGATTGTGGGTTCTATTTTGGGAGTCCTAGGGTTAACTGGAGGAGTATGTGGAAGTACAGGCATCCCCCAGACAGATTTGTGGATTTCTGCATTCCTGTGAGCTGGGTGGGATACACACCAGAGGAAGGAGACATAGCCAGGATCTCCAGCACATCAAAGAGTGACCTCTTGTCACTCCCAGGGCTTGTGTTGTGGGGCTTTAAGATTTGGAGTCACTCCTGCTGTGATAAACCACTTTCTGGAGGAAGGACATGGCACTTCAAAAAGAGGCAGATCAGCAACACAAACCTCAAAGACTCAGACCCTAAATTACATTCAGTCTCTGGAGATGGACTATAAGAATGAGAGCTTCAGGTCCCCCAAATTGTCAACTGTCAAGCATCCAGACTGCTGTGTGAGGAGGGGAATCTCTATAAGTCTTCTGTCTGTAACCAGAATTTGAGGCTAAGTCCTGCCAGTCTCCAAGCTGGGTGACAGGAGTTTACCCAGGTACTTCCAAGACCACCTGCCCCTGGAGCATCAGTGTCTGCCTGATTGGCAAGACCAGTGAGCCGTGTGAGGAAGAGGAGAGCTGTAGGGAGTGAGGGCCAGCAGGAGATCCTGTTGAGCTGCGAGGAGACAGCTGCTGGACTAACCTGGTTGTTGCCCATGTCCAAGTTTTAGTCTGCAACTCCCAGATGCCAGCCACAGGTAGGCCACCATGAAGTGAGACATGAACTGTGCTCCACTGATGGGGTCATTGTCCATGTGCAGGTTTAAGTCAGCAATTCCTGGATGCCAGAGGAAGACCGCCATCAAGTGAGCAGTGAGCTCTGCTGCACCAATCAGGACATTGCCCGTGTGTAATGTTAAGTCCGGGACACTTAAATGCCTGAGGAGGGCCTCTGTGAAGTGAGCTGTGAACTCTGCTGCACTGATTGAGTCATTGGCCAGGTGCAGATGTAAGTTGAAAAACATGTGTGCCACAGTGGGCTGCCATGAAGATCAGCATGCTGATCAGGCCAACGCCCGTGTGTGGAAGGCCCTGGGGAACTTGTCTGCATATGGGACCTAACCTGAATGCTGCTTAAATTGAATGGGGAATAACCATTACCACTATTTAGAGGGAAGTGAGACTTAGGGGACTCCCATTTAACACTAGAGCCTTGACCTCAGGGGGCTTGTGTATTCTTTGTATATGTTGTATTTCTTTTTTTGTTTTTTGTACATAAATACTACTTTTGTAATAAATGAAAGTACTTGACTGGACAGTAATTTATTGTCGTTAATAGGTGTATTTTGAGTTGTGAGCCTGTGTCCATCAACTGGGTCTAACCTTCAACCCAAAAAGCCTTGGAGTGCTGATTGCCACTGAGACTCAAGCGCAGAAGGGGTACTTGGCCCAGTTGCCCAGGATCCATAGTAGGTTAGCCCTCCAGGGCATCCAGAGTAAAAGACCTAAAATCCCATGGGTGGGTCTAGCAGCTCCTCCTTCCCTATGGCCCTCTGAAAGTGGTTCTGAAGGGGGCAGGGGGCAAGACCCCCTTCCCATGGAAGGGCCCAGCTGCTCATTCTTTCCCCATGGCCCTCTGAAAGGGGCCCTGAAGGGGCAAGTTCTCTCTCAGCAGTGTAGTCATCACATTGAGTTTACCTAAATAGTCTGTCAGGGCTATAACGAGTAGGAATAAGAGGGTCCTTGTAGAATAAAAGGTGACTTTTAGATCATAAAAGTAACTACCCAATGATGGAACCACAGGAGGTATGAGTATGGCCATGGCCAACACAGACCGTCATCTAATGTGAATATTGCGCCCAGAAAATGCCCAGCTTTGTTAGATGAGGATCCGTTGCGTAATTTATTTGAAATAACCTACCACCTAAATGGCAAAAAAGGAGTTTACTGTTAAAGACGCTATGCTCAGGTCAGTTCAGAAAATCGCATGTCAGCTGTAAAAAATAACTGCAACTCCACCCCCTGGCCTACCACAGTGATCGTGGCATATAATTTGGTACCCCGAGGGAATAATTCACCCAAGAATGGACCGAAAATCTTTGTAAGCCACGTTTCTATGATGAAACAGAAATCTACATTAAGGTCTACACAGAGCTCAGCAATTTCCAGTTGACATTTAATCATTGATTGTGCATTACATAGTACAGCTGAAAGGTGATTAGTGTCACATTAAAAAATGGGCCAGGTTTTGGTGCTTTGTAGTGCAGGTCTTGACAGTAGATATTTTATTAATCTGAAATCGTTGGTCGGGTCCTTCAGGTGTGGCCTAGTTTTTATCAGCTAGATTGACTAGTCTGTGGAGGTTCTAGCAGACCTGGATAAAAAGGCACTTAAAGTAATCAGTTGGAATATTGCAAGGCTTGCAAGCAAGTTTAAGGATCCCACTTGGCAGGATTTCATCAGAGACTTCACAGTGGTTTGTTTGCAGGAGACCTGGGCAATATCTAACTGTTTTTTCTTAGAGGGGTACAAGACCTTTTTACCCCAGCAACCGAATCTTGGATTGGAAGACCAAAGAGTGGGCTGGTTATCTTTGTATTATTGACAATTAAGGAGAAGTTTAATGGGTTAACTACAGGGGTTTCTACTTTGCAAGGAATAACATTCACGTTGGTTGGACCCTCCAAGTTGATTTTGTTGAATTTTTATAATGCTATGCCTACCCATGTAATATTCTAGCACTGGGTTCTTTTTTTACATGATCTGTATGGTAAGAATGCGTTTACAGTGGATATTATAGTGGGTGAAGACTTCAATGTCCATTTGTGGGGAGACCCCAGGGGGAGGAAAGAGCATAATTCGAGATGTATGTTACTGCCGAGCTTTCACCTTTAACAATTACACTACGGTTTTTTATTGAACACTCTGTTGAGCAAGATTAATTTAGTCTTTTCCCTTGATAAGATTTTCCCACGTGGATGTGTTTTAAATCTTACTTTTATCTGGCTAGGAGACGTTTATTGATTGATTTTACTTTTGTCTCTACATCCCTTTTCCTTGTATCAGTACAACAGAGATAACTATAAGTCATTTTAGTGATCACAATCCATTGTTTGTGTCCTTATGCTGGTCTCCTCTGGCTCAAAAACGATTATTGGGAGCCAGAGGTGTTACCAGAATTATGTGTCAGGTAGGAGACTGGGGTGGATGCAGTTAGAGATGGAAAACTTTTATAGGACATCTTTCTCCTGTTGTGAGAATGAGTTTAGAATTTGTTCACAGGTCAATAACTCACCTTGCAAAGTTGTAGGGGCTTTTCAAGCGATCTTCAAATTGGCATCTAGCCTTTTGGAGGCCCCTGTGTCATGAGGTATTCTGGACAGTCCCAGAAGGTTTGATAAAGGCTGTATCCTGGCACAGAAGATTCTCATGCATGCCTTGAATGCTAAGCCTAGAGATCCTTTTCTAGTGAAGCATAGCCCCACTGAATACAAAAAGCAGCTGGCGAGGCAAAAGAATGTTATAAGGGATGCGGCCAGGGAAGAACTGCTTGAAGCGAGTACTTTAAAAAGCAATTGTAAATTTTGGGGATTAGTTAACAGTTTGCTTTTGTCCCCGGAATCCACTGTGTCCTTGGGTCTCATGTCACTGAGGATGATTTAACTAGGAGTAAGGCTCCTGGACCTGACGGTATTCCTCCAGATATGGATATTTGTGACGATGAGGTATGGGCCCCAGTTTTGATCTCACTTGTAAACATGGCAGTTAGGGAGGGACCTCCACGTCCATGGGTGTATTCTATCATTGACCCTGTCTTCAAAAAGGAGGCAGGGACAATCCTGCATACTATTGGCTTATTTCGCTTCTAGACTCTGTTATGAAGGTAGTAGGGTGTATTCTTCTGGATCTTTTAAGGAAGTGGGTAGAGGAAAATGGTAGTTTGTCAGAGGTTAAGTATGGCTTTTGCTCAGGGAGGTCAACAGTAGATCAGTGCTTAAACCTTTGTATGGTTTTAAGCAAATATACCATGGCTCGTCCCAGTTCATCTAGATTTTATGGCTCTTTCCTTAGTGTTTGACCAAGTTAACGGAGGTAAACTATGGCAGATCATGTTATCTATGGGGGTAGACCGTAGACATTGTCCTCCTTTTAAGAGAGCTGCATATGAATACCATAGCTTCAGTATGCTATTCTGGCAATCTCAAATGATCTACATGTTTTTATGCAAAAAGGGAGGTTGGGCAAGGATGTATTTTGGCCCCGTTTCTTTTCAATTTGTACATCAATAGGATAGAGCAGATTTTGATTGACATCAAAGCAGATTGTCCGCATGTGGGAGCCCGATGTTTACCGGTGCTGTTATATGTGCACAATGGCGTTATTAGGGCTAGAACTGCTAGGGCTCTTCCGTCCTTGCTGAATTATTTTGCTATTTTGACTTAGATCTATCAGCTAACATTCAAAAATCTTTTGTGATGGTGGTTGGCCCCCATAAGACCAAGACATGTAGGTTTACCTTGGGTCCAGAGTTCTTCCTAAGATGAGTGTTTTTTCTTATTTGGGCCCGTTATTTGATTTCTCACTGTGCTGGCACCCTCTTGCGAGCAGAAAGAGGGAGGAACTTATTTGGGCAAATGCGGCTGTATTTAGTTTTGCCTCTAGACTAGGGAGGAGACTGATTAAGGCCATACTCCAGATCTACCAAGCAAAATGAATCTCCAAGGTATTTTATGGGAGGGAAGTCTGGGTGTTTGTTAACCAGGCTGGCTTACAGACCATTGAAAACACTTTTATGACGTCTTTTGTGGGTTCTGCACAGTGCACCTATGTTCTCTGTGCATGAGGACCTGGGTGTGGGGTACATAACGGACGTCACAGCTTTTTGCCTGCTCTCCTTATGGTGAGACATCTGGACAAGGCTTGCGGCTAAGTTGAATAAAGAGATCCTAAAGGATTATATGTCCCTTGATCTTTCATTACAGATACCCTGGCTTAAGCATATTAAGGACTTCATGCAGCATCTAGGTAGGAGTGAGTTGTTCAGTTCCCCTGAGGGAATTGTTAGGACTGACAGCAAATAGGGTAAATATAGGCCCGTATTTATACTTTTTTTAGCGCCGCATTTGCTCCGCTTTTTGACGCAAAACGGCGCAAACCTACAAAATACAATGGCATTTTGCAAGTTTGCGCCGTTTTTGCGTCAAAAAACGACACAAATGCGGCGCAAAAAAAGTATAAATACGGGCCATAATTTCTTTCTGTGCAGGACTAGCGCTGGTGAAAGGTTTGCCTTTCTAAAACCCTGTGTACCTTCCCATTTTCTGTTGAAATCTTCTCCTTTTATGGAGCCTTACCTTTATGGTCAAAAGTACATATGAGCGTTTTTTGCTGACCAGATTTGGGTTTGGCCTCTTTCATTTATGTTAGCTTTATCTCAGGGGAGGAATAGGGGTGATCTGATAGAGCCCTGCCGTTGCGACAACGTGTCCTCACAGGGCACTTTGGCCCATCTTTATACTTTTTTGCGCCGCATTTGCACCGCTTTTTAACGCAAAAGCGGCGCAAACTTACAAAATACAATTGTATTTTGTAAGTTTGCGCCGCTTTTGCGTAAAAAAATTACACAAATGCGGCGCTAAAAAAGTCTAAATATGGGCCTTTGCATTTTATTATGTTCTGTAAATTTTATAAGGTTCCCAGGAACGTATTACCCTGTTGCTTAAAAGAATGATTTTTTTCTCAAGTCCAACCTGCTATGTTGTATTTACAATTGTTGCCGGACGAAGCTATTTTTAATGTTGTATGTTTCTTGAAAGGGCGATGAGACTGAGGAAAACCTGTGATTGATTATTCTTTTGGCCTGCAACGGTCGTGTTTTTACTTTTTTATGTGCTGTGTACGTTTTTACGTATGTTTTTATCCTCTGTATTTATATTAATGAATTTGAATGTGAAATGTTTGATTGCATATGCAGATCTGTTTTATTATGTGTTTTTTTGTTTGTTTCTGCTTTTATGGTCTTATCCCAAACCGAATAAATCTTGATTTGATTTGATTGACTAAATCAGTGCAAGGATTGCTTACTTATACCAGTACTTATGGCTCTTTAGCTCAAAGGGGGTCAGGCGATCTAAGGTAGCTGGAAGCACGATCATCTCACTATGAAAGGCTTGGAATAAGTACATTTTAGAAGAAGCATATTATTCAGTCTTCAGAATAACCTCTCTAATCAGATTTTGTACGGAGGGGGAAGAAATGTGCAACTGGAATGAATGTCTGCGGCGCTGTGCCTAGGGCCCAAGTAAGAGGGCTTGGTGCCTGCAATGACACATGAGTTTTGAATTTGAGCAGTCTTGGAAAACAGAAGTTACATACTGTGCTATTCATAAGAGCAAGTCACTTTGTTAAGTTTGTGTGTGGCTCATTGCAAAGCAGAAGTTGTCTTACAATACTGTGGAATGTTAATAGACAAAGAAACGTTGCTAATTTCAAGACTGTGTTGTTTTTTTACTTAGGTTTCAGAAGATGTAGGGCCTGATTTAGAGTTTGGCAAGGGGTTACTCTGACACATAGAAAACTAAGGGCTAGATTTAGATTTCAGTGGAGACTTTACTCCATCAGAATGGTGAGGAATATCCCGTCTGCCAAAATCTAAATCCCATTGTTGCCTATAGGGTTTAGGTTTCAGCTGAAGGTATATACGTCACCATTGTGACAGAGTTACCCTTCCGTCGAAATCTAAATCAGGACGTTAGCTTTCTAATGATTACAAGACAACCAATCTAAAGAACAGTACTACTTGAAAGGGAGGATCTATGAGTCAGCCTATAGTGAGAATGCAATAGACATTGCAAAACCTGCAGATTACCACAGACCCTGGGACTGCACACAAGAAGAAGATGTCTAATTCCACTAGACCACTGGGCTACCAGGAGAGTTTTGCCCCCTTAGGGGCTGACACTCAACATTCAAGAGACATTAGCTTGGATAGCACATCACTAAACCACATGCTACTATAAACAACAACAAACGCAGTGGCAGCCCATCCTTTAGGGCGGAGGGGCCACAAACCCCCACCTTTTGCCCCTCATGAAGAGTGTCTGTCAGGCTGAACAAAGGACAGCCTGACAGACATGCTTCATTTTCAGCTCAGACAGCCAGGAGTGAGACATGCGTGATTTGCGCAGACTCCTGGCTACCTGAGCTGAACTTTGCTGGGCTAAGGAGGTCACAGCTCCTATGGGCGTGACCTCATCAGCTCAGCAAAGGTGCCTCAATGCCCTTCCCTGGGCGACGAGAAAAGCGCCACCCATTGACTTCGACCTGGGAGCTTCAAGTTTAATCCCTGAAGAGCCCAGGGCGAGTGTCAATCAGTGACACTTCGTAACAGAGTGGGGTGAGGTCAGCAGTCTCACTGACCCCATCCCTAAGGTCAGCCAATAAGGGAAGGCAGCAGTCCCAACCCTACTGGGACCTGGAGGCTGAAGGTAAGTGTGTGTGAGTGTGTGTGATGTTTTAAATTGAATGCTTGGTGCGCACGTGCATGTTTGAGTGTTATGAGTGTTGTTAATGGATGTGCGTGCATGTCTGTGTGTGAAAGAATGAGTGTGTGGGATCTTAGTACTATCACTTTGGATAAGAATTCCAAGCGCCTTTTAGCAAGGGGTTTGTCATTTGTACCTAATTCCAATATTAACAAATTTGACCTTATGAAACATTTGCAAGCTTGTTTCAGATGTATTAGGCTTAAAAAATAGTTTCTTTCTTCTTCTTTGTCGTTGTCGGCTTTGAATAGATCAGGTTTAAAGCCTCTTTCATCCTTTACTCCAAGTCCTGAAGCCGTTGGACCGGAAGTGGCCATCTTTGAGAAAACGGTAGTACAGAAGTTTGATAATATGCTTAAACATATTCCCAAATCTAAATACAATGTGGAGAAAGAGGAAAATGTGGCCTTGCGCAATTTAAGAGACAACAATATGATTACGGTAAAATCTTGTGATAAAGGTAGTGGCATTGTTATATTGGACTCTAGAGTATATAAAGAAAAAATGCTAACTATGCTCCAATGCCCTGAATTCTATAAATCAATATCAGGAAACCCAGAGCTTAGGGTTAAGAGACGCATTAAGGATATGAATACTACTGCCTTAGAATCAGGATAGATTTGTCAAAATGAATTCAAATTTTTGACACCTACACATACTAGATTTCTTATCATATCTGGACTTCCCAAAGTCCATAAAAATGCTATGTATCCTCCCCTACGGCCCATTGTATCAATGATTGGCTCTGCAATAGAGCCACTGTCCAAATATGTAGATACATTTTTGAAACCTTTAGTTTTACAACTTCCATCGTATATCCGTTACACGGGCGATTTCATTTCGAAACTGGAAGGCCTACATTATAATCCAGAAGGAGAAATACTAGTCACAATGGACATTGAAGCTCTGTATACAAATGTACCACAGCAACAGGCACTTGATTGTATTGTGGCTTGCCTGAATGGGTTGGGTGAGGACCCCCTTCATGCATTCATCTTGAAATATCTTGAGATTATTTTGTTCAATAATTATTTTGACTTTGATGGATAAATTTACCAACAAATCAAGGGTGTCAGCATGGGAGCGGCATGCGCTCCAAGCATGGCTAATCTGTATGTTGGAGCGTTTGAGGAGAAACAGATTTACAATGAAATTGCTCCATTTTTTGAGAATGTGCATCTATGGTGTAGATACATAAATGATGTTTTTTTCATATGGAAAGGAGAGGAGCAGGAGTTGCATGAGTTCTTTTTGTGGTTGAACCTTTGTGACAGCAATTTGAAGTTCACCATCAAGTATAATCACAAATTGGTGGAATTCTTAGATGTGTATGTTAAACATCTCGACGGGCACCTTGCAATGACTTTGTTCACGAAACCTACGGCTAGGAACACTCTACTTCATTTTGACAGTTTCCATCCTAGGAGTCAAAAACAGGCAATTCCTTTCTCTCAGTTTCTACGATTAAGAAGAAACTGCACGGAAATGAAAGAGTTTTTGAAACATGCAGAGGTTCTTTCGGATAAATTAAAACAAAGAGGTTATCCGAAAAAAGTGATTAGCGACTCGCTGAAAAGACCGAAGTACTACAATCGCGATTCGCTTTTTCAGGTTAAAGAACATAATAGTAGTGAGATGCTAGCATTTGCAGTACATCACTCGTCGCTTAATGACAGGATTAAACTGTGAGTGGCATATTTTAAACACCAGTGTGGACTCAGTACGTCTAGAGAAAACATTATTTGCGTTTAAAAGAAACAAGAACCTGCGTAACATCTTGGTTAAGTCTGCGTTTAGGCTCCCTCCTATACAGTCCCAAGGATCTATTACTGGAGCAGACAAGATGAAGGGCAATTTCAAATGCGGCAATTGCCATGCCTGTGAAACAGCTTTGGTCACAAAGGAGATTACACACAATGGGAAGAAAATTCTTCCCACTAGGATGACTAATTGTAGGTCGAAGAACTTGATCTATCTCATTTGATGCCCATGTAATCTTGGATATGTGGGCGAGACCTCCAGGGAGTTCAGAATTCGATAGTCGGAACATAAATCGTCTATTAGAACTCGGAAACTCAATGCGTCATTCGTGATGCATTGGGTTGCCCAGAACCATCATGAGGATGAATTGAGATGGGTGATTTTCGAAAAAGTATTTGCAACGAATGAGTTTAGTTCCGAACAATTAAGAAAAAAGAAAGACGTTTTTGGGATTTATTTGTTGGACACATACAAGAGTGGACTCAATGATGACATCCCTTGGCACAATGCCATGTGAGAGTCTACAGACCAGATTTTGGGGTGTGATCAAAGTATTTTCAATACTACCTAGCTGATTAGCTTGGTTTCTTGATCTATTTTTTTAATTCACAGTATCTTATGGTGATTTACATGTGGATAGGCATTATTGGTATGCAATTTTAGATGTTAGGTTTTCAGTTTCCTAAATCATCTTTGTTGACTTACCCTCTTCTTTAGTGTGATGGAGGAAATTGTTCTACATATAGAACAGTAAGTATTTAATCAAGGCCTCTGCATAAAATTGTGGCCATAGGTGTTTTACTTTCCCCATGGCGCTCTTGCCTCGGGTATTTTTATAATTTTTGTCTGTGGTGTAGGCCAGGTGACTGCTGCATAGCCCTGGTAATTGTTGTTGTTTCCATTCTTTGTATACATCTGAATGTATTTTTAGCCTCGCTAACATGGCCGCCACATTAGGGTAAAGATTGAACGTGCGGCTAACTTCCTTTGTCTATGTTTATTACATCTTGGTTTGCCGCACGTTCACGGCAGCTTGAAATAACCGAGGAACGCGGAGGTCTGTTTTAATCCCATTCAAGATCGATTCTATATCTGGACGGCCCCCGTTTTCACTAAGTCGAGGTAAGAGGCGTCTCTGGTTCCATTTCAGAATGGGTACATGCTCCAGTTCAGATTGACCTGGATGCATTAAAAGTTCGTTATTTCTCTTTTAGTCAGTAACGGCAACTCCATCGGATGATGAGGTGATATGCTTTTGTTCTACCTTGAGTTTTGCTAAGCCGTATGGTTAGGTATTATTATTTTATCGTTTTGTTTTAATTCTTTTTCCTTACACTAGGTGATTTGCACTTTTGATTTGTTGGGTGTTAGTTTTTTGGTGATTTTGGCCTGTGGTATTAGGTTTCTTTCTGTCACTGATTTGGTTTGTGGTGGTTGATGTGAACAGACGCAGTGCACATATATGTTTGGTGCTCTGTAAGTGCGGACATTTGTGATTGATTAATGTATATGTATTTGGACTAGATACAGACTGGCAGAGAAGATCCTATGCACTATCAAGAATTGATTGCCCTGAAGAAGGTGGCTGCAAACAAGGGGTATATATCCCAAGTGCAAGTCCACCGAAACGCGCGTCGGCGAGTTTGTTGGCTTATAATTGGATTGGAAGCTCTACATGTGAATGAACGATATTCTAGAAGTCGTTTGGATGTTAATAATTTGAACTGAATGATGGAGTTTTGAAATGGATTATACTCTCAAGATGCAATTGTTTGAGTAAAGTCAGTGAACTTTTGAAGGACTGTTACCAGCACCTGTACATACGATGTTTATTCCTATTTGTAATTATTGAATCATTTATAATGTTTTGGAAGATCAGTTTAAATGTTTTGTGTTATGAGTTGTAGACATTTATGGTTTAATGTTTGAAATGTAATGTAATGTTGGATGTGTATGTGATATGTGTTGATGTGATTTTTTGTATGGTCCTGTCTGTCTTTTTTTTATGTGTTTTGATAAGAAGTATTGGGGGTGTAATGATGAATAATTGATTTAGCAGATGTACAATTTTGGATATATATAAATAATGTGAATACATTTTGATTGTGATAAGTTATATTACAGTTTCTGTCCATTTGGACTGAGCTGATTTCATTAGGACTCAGGAGAATGATGTTTCTTACCTGTGGTACTTTTCCCTAGATCTCTCTCCTTATTGAGTTAGGGACCCTGTGTATTACTTGGTGGTGTGTGGGATCTTTTCAAATGAATGTTTGGTGCATGCATGCATGTTTGAATGTTATGAGTGTAAATGGATGTGCATGCGTGCGTGTGTAAAAGAATGAGTGTGTGTGTGTGATGTTTAGAAATGAATGTTTGGTGCGTGCGTGCATGTTTGAATGGTATGAGTGTTGTTAATAGATGTGCGTGCGTGTGTGTGTGTGTGAAAGAATGAAGAATGAAGAATGTGCTTCCCGCCCACCCCCCTCCCTCCTAAAGCTGCCAGCCGCCACTGAACAAACAGCACTTGTAAAATGCACTCTAGCCTTCTATGTCTCAGCTCTGTTTTAGGGATGAGCCTGCCAGAGCATGCACTAACGCATGTGCTCTCATTTGTAAGACACTATTGTTTACCAAAAGAGCTTGGAGCCCGCCCATTGCTTTACCATTTGCACACTTCAGTGCCTCTCGTATTTGCCACCTCCTAAATAGGCCAATGCTGGCCAAACATCATTTCTGATCCTTTCACTAGAGCACGGACCAAGCACAGATAGATTTAAATTAATCAGTGCACCTCTGTGGCTCCAGATCTGATTGAGGTATTATTTATTCCCCAATCCCACTCTCCCTGCCTGCTGCTTCCTCCATAGCACTTTTTTCTTGTTTTAGGTGTTGGTTTCAACTGGTTGCATGTGCCACTTACTTTATCCTGATTTGTAGCCCAAAGCTGTCTACCAGGAGTTGCAACAGAATGCAGTTTCCTATCAGAGAAAGTATGCAGCACAGAGACAGCTCCTCCGCGATGGTGAAGGAGTGTCACCCCACTGGCTACGAGCCAGCAGCTGAAAAATGAAATATTTGATTATCTTTTTATTTTTCAGCTGCTAGCGGAGCCAGCATGTGCAGGGGGAGCTGGGCTATGGAAGGGGGAGGAGAAGGAGTGGAGTGAGTGAACTTGAGTGCGCATGTCAGTTTGGCTGGCTGTCTTAGGCTGGCCACACAGACATGGGCACTTAGGTTTCTCCCATGGCTGTGTTGCACATCCAGGTTAGAGAAACAGCCCAGACTCCAGTGCACTGTCTGAGTGGCAGACTAAGCTGTTCAGACCAATCATGGAGCTGATCTCATACTAGGTATAGCATGAGAGCAGTGCCAGGATTGTGTGGGGAGCATGTGCTGATGTCCCAGGGACTGCCGGGACACCATCAAGAGAGAGAGGAGCAAGGCAGCCGGCAGAGTTGGGACAGGTACGTTTAAAAAAAAAAGATTTCATTTATTGTTTCCCCCCCCGCCCCCCTTAAAATCCCCCCCCTACCTCCATTGAGATTTGTGGCGGCCGCCACTGATTCAGGACCGAGCCTCACATTTTCTCATGAACATCGCACCTCATCCCAGGCATTTCTCTACTCTATTCTTTAGCTGGGCTTCAGTGTCATGTACACTGGACTTAGAGGGGCCCGCTGATTTACCAGATTTGATAAACTGGCCAGTGATGCATATTTAATTTGTACGCAGTAGTTAGCTGGACACACTTGAATAATTAAACACATTTAAGTATTTTGCTAATCAGATAATGAGCTCTTGGTGTTGACACTTACCTAAATGTTTGTCCAATGGGCATTTGAGTGCTTCCAATTGTTAAAATAAACATGTTTGGTTCAGGTGTCAGCCTGATAAGATTTGTGCACCATTTCTTTCAAACTGGAGTGTCTGCACCATTGGTATCAATATAGAGGGCATCAGGTCATAGCATGTCATCTGTGAGCTCCTACACTCCCAGACCCTTGGTGCTCCATTTATGCTATCTTCCCCACTTCGCAAAATCTCCATTCATACAAATTTTTCCTTTTGGTAAATAGGGTGTTTCAGCCTGAGTATTCAGTTTGTCCCCAGCTCTCGCAGTGGAAACAAATAGACTTATGGGTTTGCATCTGGTGTCCTAAAGTGAATGTTGGGGTTGTCAAACTGGGCAGTGGAGCAAATTGACTTCTGCTGATTGGATTGGAGCAAACTGTGTTCTAGACAATGCTTTTGTACATTTAGTACAGCTCAGAAGACTTCAACTGCCCAATGTCGGATGTGAGTGGCTATCCAAGTCATGCTCTCTTTTAACTAGGTACTTTAGATTTCTTTTTTTCCTGCTATAAATGCAGAATTTATTATGCCAGACAGGAAGAAAAAATACAGGACTGGGAAAGCTGCTTATGCTTTCCCTGGTGCTGCACAAGGGATCTGCATTTCTAATCTGCCAAATTGCAGTCAAGAACCTCTGAGATTGACAAGCTGGCCTAGGAGGGACTACTTGTTTAAATGCTTTGTGCTAATTGCACATGTTGCAAGGCACAGCAGGAATTTAGACAGTTTTTGAATACAAATAAGGGATGTGACCCTCCAAATAAGTGACACATGAGAGCTATGATATTGGTGAGTATTGGTGAGATACAGTTTTCGCCATGGCATTGATGCATGAATGGTAAGATTTCCGTCTCTTTTTTGTTTTTCCTGCTTTTAGTACAGCATGCAGCAATGCAACAGCAACGATGCATCAGATAACACGCATCATGCATCTGCAGGCAGGCCGGTTCCTGTGACGTTAAGAATGGAGTTTACATAGCTGCCAAGTGGCCCCGTGTCTTGGGTGACACCTTTAGCTACTCCTGGCTTTTCAGCCAAGAGTGTTTTTTAGTCCATGAGTATAATTAAAAAATTTAAACTACAGCCAAATCCTCGAATGCTGACAAAACCCACTAGTGCTTCAATGTGTTAAACATCCCTTTCTGATCAGGTGTTACACCAGGACTTCTGACCTTTAAATGTCAGCTAGGAGTGGCCTTATCATATCTCTTTGAAAGAGTTGTTTGTTAACCTTCCAGGGCCAAGGGTTTTGAGAAGTGACGCTATCCAGGCTGCACTGATCTCCAAAGGTTGGAATTCTGCCACCTCATGCTTGACTGTAAGATTTTGATGTTGAATAGGTATTGTGCAGCAGTACCACTGCTAGATGAAAGATTTCCATATCCACCCTTCGTTCCTTCAGTTTTTCAGCTTTTTCCAGCACTAAGGTAGGACCTCTATTTGTGCTTGTGCTCCTAGCATGAATAAAGATGACATGAACTACAGGAGAAATGTCTAGTTGTCCTGGGCACTTGGTAAAGTTCTCTTTCTGCCCAGAATTTGCTTTACTGGACAGGCGTTCATTTTTCTTGCCTCTGCCTTCTTGATAATGTCTTCCTTAATATTAGGCCGAAGAATCCTACTCTCGGAGGGGGGCAAGACTACATTTTGCTTTCCTTTCCTTCCCAAACTCTCTTTAATAGGGTCGAACACTTCTTACTGCCCTCAGAGTGACAAGCCCTAGAGCCAATGGTGATGGATCCCTAGCCCATTCTGAATCTTACAGAACATACCTCTGCTCGACATTAAAACCATTCTGACGAACAGTTGTGTTCAGCCCTGCACCAAGAGCAGTAAGCTAATCTTCCAGGTTGTATGGTTCATGAGGTTGCCGCTCTATGCTCTTGCTTAAAGATAAAAATAATGGTGATCAATCACTGCTAAAGTTCTGGTATATTTAGGCCCGGGATCCCCCCTCAGGATATAATAATGAATAATTTTATATTGTTGACATGCAAACCTTTGCAATGCTTTTCGATACCTAGTGCAAATGAAAAACAGTTAATTCGTGAAGAGACATCTTCACTTCATCTTCCCTCGCCTTTCTATCTGCTGCACTAACTGCTATGCACGACCTCAGGTCGTGTATTTTGAACATTTGGCTTTTTATTATTTTTCATTTTTCTTTTAAGCTTTGACTCTTTAGCCTTTTTGTTCGATGCTGTGCACATTGATATGCATTATTGATAAACGTCTGCCTCACAGACTCTTAATTACTTGAGGTTTCAGTTAATAACTCAGACCTGAAATTAGGATTAGATTAAACTGTGCCCTACGGTAGGCCCCGCTGGACACGACACCTCTGCTCATGACATGTGGGTCCAAGCTCAGGCCTGTCGTTGAAGTTTTTGTATGGTTCTCCCACAGGGTGGAAGCACTTCTGTTGGAGGAAGTAGAGCATGTCTGTAATTATGCTTTCTTTATTTTTACATTCAGTAGAGGCAAGGGTAGATTCCAAACCAAAAAAACACTTCACATGAGAGCTAGCGTGATCACCGAGCAGCTTTTTCTTGCCACATAACATTATGATTTCAAATATGATGACAATATAAATCTGGATATACAAACGGTCTGTGAATATGCAACAAATGCATTTAAATAACAAAAAATGCAGGTATTTTGGTATAAAATGGTGGACAGGATTGGTTAAGATGTGCAGACTTTAGCAGAGAGCAACTCAAAAGCCACCCGACTTCAGCCATTCCAAGCCACTCCACGCCATTCCACTCTCCACCATTCTACTCTACGCCACTCCAATCTACAGCACCCTAATCCTCTCTATGACACTCCACTTGACTTAACACCATGCTCCTGTGCACCACTAACTTTTAGCCATGCTGAACAGCAGCCACACTGGTGGGGTGTACAACACATTGGCAAAGCCAATAGCTCTTGCATAGCCAAGACCTATCGGCGTTGCCAATGCTTGTTATAATGCCTGTTTACCCAAGGAAGCAGGTATTGAGCTTTTTGCTGAAGGCTGCAAATGAGCGGAACAGCCTATGTTCAACGAAAGACAATTCCAGATGAAGGGAGATTATGCTGAAAAAGTATCTCCCTCCCAATAAGCCAAGACAGACTCTTGGAGTAACTAACAAGGACTAATATTTACTCTGCACATTATGACCGGGAATAGAAGACTGCAATCTAGAGGCAAAGTTGGTAGGGCTAGGTGATAAAAACAGTTGAAGGTTAAACAGGCAATTTTAAAATAGATTCAATCCGAGACCAGGAGCCAGCTGTATGTCATACAGGATGTTACACAAGAACCCTCTTCCTGAGGCCAGCAATGGCTCTGACCACTGTATTTTGCAATGGTTGAGGTTAGGTTAGTACTTAAGGGAGGAACACACAATAATTGTCATTCCAGTAGTCTATGCATGAATTAATGGCTACCCCACCTAATCTTACTTGATGTTTTGGAGACAACAATCGGATAAAATAATAGGATAACTGTTGTATGTTGTTTGCGGTGGAAGTAGCAACTGCTAACTATTGAGTTATTATGAGATTCAAGGGATCCTTTTGTGCTGAAGGTTAAAGTGAGGATTTTTATCTTCTCAGCTGGTTTGAATAGTAGATTTTGAAAGATTTAATATTGATTGGAGTGGGCATGTCTTTGTGTCCAAATACTAGTTTGGTGTCTGAAGCACTTAGTTGAAGAAAGTTGGCTGATATATACTGTCATGGATATCGGTAAGAAGGAGCTCGGGGTGCAGAGTAGGACTGGGGCTAGAGGACAAGTTAATATAGCCCTGGGTGTCCTCAACATAGAATTGGATCGACACTTAGAGGTCATGCTAAGGATCAAACAGCAGACACAGTTAATATTGAAGGGTGCTGAAGACAGTGTAGGTCAGTGAAGTCTGCTGACAGGGCCGGAGGATATGTTGCATTACACAATGGATAAGAGCTGAGGAAGGCAGACAATGGTTAATGCGAGGGACTCAGCCCAGAGAGTAGGAGAGTTGTTTTAAGGAAACAATAGTTGTCCTGAGAGTACAGATGGAGACATCAGCTGAAGAGGCCAAGGTTTTTTGTGACTCTGTGTGGGAAGAATTAGCACCTCGAGAAAAACGAGGGACACAAGATGGAAGAGAAAGTTGGAAGACACAAGAATAGTTGGAATCAGTAGGACAAAGGGGGGGGCAAAATTAATATGGTTTCCGTTGGGTTTTGGATGGAGAGCAGGATGAGTGGAGGAATATGTTAAGGCAGGAAATTAATACATGACAATGTACATGTGTGCTAAAAAAATTATGGTGAAAAAGTGTAAAGACAAGAGACAAGAAGGGAGGGATGGTGCTGGGCAGTGGAGTAAGAAGGGGTAGTTGAAGCACAATGAAAATAAGTACAGCAATGTGGCTTATGAGCATGCACTGATGGGCAAGTTGGTGGGATAGTAGAGGTTGAATCAAGAGGAGGAAAGGAGGTTAAATAAAAGACTAGTAGAATTCGCAGAAGGGCCTTGCACAATACACTGAGAGGCAAATGTATCAGAGTTTTGCATCGCCCTTGCTCCACTCAAGGTAATGCAATGGCAACTCAAAATCTAGATGAGATATACCAGGCCACACAAGGCTATCTTGCATGGGCCTGCGGTGATTGGTAAATCAGGAGTAACCAAAGACAGTGTAAGGGCCTACTTAGAACTCGGCAGACAGGTTACCTCATCACAACAGTGACGGGTAATCCGTCCGCTGAATTCTAAATCTCATTGAAGATAATGGGATTTTGACAGATATGACACATTTCTGCCCTCTCCCTTTCACACACAGCACAGTGAGGTGTCTTTCTGCATTGCGTGAAACAATGATAAATATGACCCTTAGGATTAGAAGCAGGACAGCACTGAGTCACTAAGTGCATAATAAACATACACATTATGCTTAGTGGCATAACAATTTGTAGTGTAATCCATATAGCAACAAACCATCAAACCATGATCCCGGTTAGGCACTCAATAACCACATTTGGGGTCACATTTACTATTATTTCACCCAACCCTGAACAGCAAGGGAACTTGTTGTGTTGCATTGCTTGAAAGGGGGACAGCAGAAACGCTCCATATTTATAAAGATGTGGAACATTTCTGCTCTCTCCTTGTGGTGGCGCACTATGTGCTGCAGAGTGGCAACACAGGGCAAGGGTGCATGCATTATGGGCAGGATTGTTTTTGTGCAGGAAGGAGCATGTCCGGCACATAAAACTTAGAGGCATAGTATCGTACAGACATAAAGATATTCCTCCTCGCTATTCCTCTGTCAGGTAAGTGCACAATTTTGGAACAAACTCATGTTTACTAGTATTTGTAAATGTGTTTTTCATCAAAATGCATGGGAACACCCAGACTTGATCCATGTAATGCGTACCTGATGCAAAAGAGCGCAAGGCAGCGCTCGGTATTTACTAGTGACTTTGTAGGTCTTAGTAAAGGCCACAAATTATTTTGTGTAGGGGCTGAGCTGCAAAAGTGAAGAGATTCCAATCACAGTCATCGTAACTCTAGGCCTTAACGTCTATATTATTAGTGGAGATTTCCATCCTGCTGGATCATACTGATTCTGGTATAGTAATATTAAGTGACACAAAATTATCTATTATCA
The DNA here is from genome assembly GCF_031143425.1 of Pleurodeles waltl. Classification (NCBI taxonomy): domain Eukaryota; kingdom Metazoa; phylum Chordata; class Amphibia; order Caudata; family Salamandridae; genus Pleurodeles; species Pleurodeles waltl. Next base: position 1,090,712,266 of record NC_090440.1, read on the forward strand.
AGGGTATATTTGATTTAATCAACTTACCAATTTTCTAGAACGAACAAGGAATAGTTACAGCTTAGTTAATCACAAGCCTTTATGTCACTCACTTATTTCCCTAGGTTGGAGGGGATATGTGCGTGAGTGCACACATGCAAATTGGCGATATCTGTGTTTTAGCTCAAACAAGGTAGTAAAACATAATAAAAACCTTGATCTCACAAAAAACATGTTTTTAATGATTTTATGTGTGTCAGTGTAACAAAAACAGCTAGTGATACTAGGAGCATTTAAGAGATACGTAGCGAACTCTGCTACCTCCTTTTGCAAACATCCATTTGATCTGACACAAATACTGTGAAATGAGTTCATGCCATTTGTAGTTTAGCAGTTTCAGTTTCACTGCAGCAGTGGGTACTGTTAGACCCTCACTCTAGTCAGGGCAAAGGAGAAACACACCTGGTTAACCCCCCCCCCTCACCCCTTTTGTAGCTTGGCAAGAGTAGAAAGGCTTAACCCAGAATCAATGTGTAAAGTATTTGTACCAACACACACAGTCGTACCGTGAAACACTACAAAATGGAAACCTCATGGGTTTACAAAAATAGTAAATATTTATCTAAGTAAACAAGGCCAAATACAATAAAAATCCACAGTACACAATTAAAAATATGACTTTAGCAATTAAAATCACAAAAATATTGCCTAGAAGCACCAATGATGCAATTTGATGTTAAGCGGCGCTGTGACAGAGTTGTTTCCCACAATGCTGCACCAATGATGCCATTTACGGAGTCACACAGACCCCCAGGTACATTACCTTAGCAAAAGCGTGGAAAACAGGCTGGTGCACGGTGTCAGGGAGTGAGGCGTCGCTGGATCCGATGTGGTGTCGGTTCCAGTGCTGCAAGACGAAGAAGAGGAGGCGTCACAAAGACGTTGCGAGGAGTCGTTCACAGGGCACCTCTAGCAAAGTCGAAGTCCGGCGAAGTCACGATGCTGCGAGGCCACCTTACAGGGTCGCAGTCACGTCACAGGGAACAGGCGCTGCAACGGGTCGCATGTCACGAGCGTCGGTGCTAAGACACTCCGATCTTGCTAGTTCTTGGGACATGAGGCCTGCAATGTTGGTGGGGTCGTTAAGCTTCTGCGAGGTCCACGGCTTCAGGTGCAGGCGGTGTCTCGTGTTTCGTGCGACGCCATACTTACGAAGTCACATGGCGCCGTCTGGCGTCGTTTCACAGGATTTCACCAGAAACTCACCCTCTGGAGCCCAGGAGGTAGAATGGCACCCTTTGACAAGCTAGAGTCCTCAGCATGCAGACTCAGAGCCTGGTTGGTGAAGCCTTTGCTGGCCCTGAGGCGGCACATGTTAGGGGTGCCTTACATGTATAAAAAGATACGGTTTGGGTTTAGCAAGTGGGTACACTTGCCAAGTCGAATTAGCAGTTAAAACCTGCACACACAGACACTGCAGTGGCAAGTCTGAGCCATGTTTACAAGGCTACACACGTGGGTGGCACAATCAGTGCTGCAGGCCCACTAGTAGCATTTGATTTACAGGCTCTAGGCACCTCTAGGTCTCTTTACCAGGGACTTACTAGTAAATCAAATATGCCAATCATTGAAAGCCAATTACACATATGATTTCCCATAGGGAGCACTTGCTCTTTAGCTGTGGTCAGCAGTGGTAAAGTGCCCAGAGTAATAAAAACAGCAAAAACAGAGTCCAGCACACAGCAACAACCTGGGAAGTAGAGGCAAAAAGTTTGGGGAGACCACTCCAAGGATGCCAGGTCTAACAGGTACTATGACACTTACCTAGACAAAAAAGAATACTATATGTCTATTTTATGTTGCATACCAGCCAGATGTTCATCACTTTAAGCAAATTAGTTTTCTCTTTATTAATTCTGCAGCAATTAGCAATTTTCTCAGTTGTAATCTTCGCTTTTCTACAAATAAGATTGTGGACTGTGAATTCTGTGAAATAATGTTTTCTAATACAGTTAATGTGCAAAATGTGAAATACCTACATGTTTAGGTCTATGTATATGTAAATAATAGTGTCACCAAATAACACCTCCTTTAATTGCACCCTCACCCATGAATTTAAAAAATGTTATTTTCCCATCAAGGGCTCCAACCAGTCTGTATTAATATACTATTGTAATGTGCATCACATTCAACCAAAATTGAAATGGCCAGATTAAAACTGCATTAATGGGTAAGAGGCAAGTGAATCACGCACTGTCAAAGCCAATGAGACTGACGTTGGTTGCCAGACTTTTGGCTTTATCAGTGCCTGTTTTTTGTCATTTTTTTGTAAACATTTATGGTAGGGGGAGCTACCAGGCCCTCACTGATATAACAAAAATGTGTAAGAGAAAATTTGAACTAAGAAAGTGCACATTTTCATAGTAGTATCTGGCACTGAAGAGAACTCCTTTGTGTGCAGATGTGCTTCTAGTGACAGAATAGAGGGCCAGATGTAGGAAAAAAAATTTTTGCGACTCGCAATTTGCGAGTAGGTGCGACTCGCAAATTGCGAGTCGCAAAATGAAATGCAGGTACAATGTCAGTGTTGAAATAGCGACTCGCACCCGGAGTCGCAAAGCAGAGAGCGAGTCCGCTGATTGCAAGGTCGCTTTTTGCTACAGTGCAAAAAACAAACTCGCAATTTGCGAGTGGGTGTCGCAAATTGCGAGTACCTTGTAAATTGCTTACAGGTGCTGCAGAACACTCCAGAAACCACTCCAGAACACTCTGGAAACACTTCCTGGCACATGATGATGACATCACAGCCAGGAAGTTTACAAATACACCTGGGAGGCGGGAGGACCACACCCTTTTTAACTGCTGAACTGCACACAGGAGAAACAGCAGCTGCAATGGAAGGAACTCCTAGGAAGAGAAAACTTAAATTCTCAGAGAAGGAGCTGGAGGTGCTGACAGATGAATGCTGTCAGCACTATGACGAATTATTTGGGAAGGCAGCCCTCAATGTGCCAGAAGCCACCAAAAGGCAACTGTGGCAGGACATCCAGGAGAAAATCAACTCCCTGGGGGTGAGCCACAGGAGTGTTGACAAAATAAAAAAAAGGTGGTATGACCTCCGCTCCCGGACCAAGGAGAGGGTGGCTGAAAGGCTCCAGGAGATGAGAGGCACAGGAGGGGGACCATCTTCAGTACCACCACCCACACCCCTGGAAGAAAGGGTGGAGGAGACCCTGGAGCAGGACGCAGTATCAGGATTTGGAGACCTGGACACCTCAGAGCCCACCACATCAACCGGTGAGTACCATGTGATATGCCTGTACCCCTATCAAAGCCATACCTCCACCCACCATGTAGACAGGGGCATGCTCAAACAAGATAGCTCCATTTCAGGGTAGCAAACACCAGAATGATGCATTATGGGAAATGTAGTCAAGTAGGCAGTTCATAGGCAATTGTTTATTAGGAAGTGTGCAACAGATAGTAGACACTGACAGTTTGTTCCCCATGTCTCATAGGTCTCCTACAACACACCACCACACCCCACAGCAGCCAGCCCCATGAGGACAGCGCAGGAGCCGCCAGCACTCCCACCTGCACAGCCAATATCATCCCTGAAATGTCAACACCTGCTGCAACTGTGTTCCAGGAGGCTGCGCCAGCAACAGGCAGGAGTGATAGAGGTGAACACACAGGCAAGCCACCGCTGCGCAGGCGACGCAGGTACAGGAGATCAGGGCTGCAGGCTGCGTCCGGCCGTCAACCTCCCAGCCACAGTGAGGCACAGCTGCTGCGTGGTCAGCGCCTGCAAAATAACATATTAGGGAGGATTAGTGGTGTGCTGCACCGCTTTGTCCGCAATAACGAGGCCAGCATGCAGCATCTTAACTCCAGAATCGACCTGATTGCCACGAACACTGGGGACCTTGCCCTGTCCATGAGGGATCTGGCGGCAGGACTACTGGCCCAGGCCGAGGGTGGGCGGCGCAGGGACCGTCAGCTCCTACAAAGACTAGATAGGATGGCCACATACATCGGCAGACTGGCTGTGAACACCACAGGCCTGTCGAGGAGGACAGTTGGCCTCCAGGTCGAAATGGGCCATTTTGCTGGAGATGTGGCTAGGGGCCTGGGACGTATCACACACCTGATAGACTTAATGGAGGCACGGCATCTGTCCAGGGGCACAGGGGAAACACCCCAGGACAGTGAGGAGGGCTCTACAGTGAGCAGTGTCTCTGCCACTGACACTAGGGTGCTCCGGAGTACCAGGCAGAGCACAGCAGAAGCACCAGGGACCAGCCAGGCTGGCAGGAGCCGCAGAAGGACATAGACATTACCCTGGCCCTGTTGATGTGGCACATGACATCAATGTGCCCCATGCATGGTTTGCATTTACATGTCCATGAACAGTCATTATTTGTAAATAGTTCTATTTCTGCACAAATTAAATAGTTTTTCTGTTCCACTTAACAAATGGAGTTTTTGGTCAATAGGTGAGTATGGTTGGAGTTGACACGTACCTTCCAAAGTATTGTGTTGCGATGTGTTCCCGTCTCAGTCTGCCTTGATTCGCTATACTCCGATCCCCATGATGGCGATGTGGTTGCTCTTGCTCTTTATCATCAGGATCTGGGTCTGCAGGGGTGAGAGGTAGCCCACATCGGGTGGCTATGTTGTGGAGGATGGCGCATGCGACCACAATTTTGAATGCAGTAATGGGGGTATACTGGAGGGCACCTCCACTGCGGTGGAGGCATCTGAATCTTGCTTTCAGGAGTCCAAAGGTGCGTTCGATAAGGTTCCTGGTCCTCTTATGTGCATTGTTGTATCGCCTCTCACATTCATTGCTGGGTGTTAAAAACTGAGTCATAATCCATGGCCTTAGAGCATATGCACTGTCACCTGTTGGGCACAAACATTACACTGTTAGAAAGTTCTGGTTGGTGTGCACAGTGACCTGTCTGTATGTCTGCAAGGTGTATGCAGCTCTACCTAGGAGGTATCCGTCTCCAAACTCCCCACGTTCCAGGCGTTGATGTATCCCACTGTGCCTAAAAATGTAGGAGTCATGGGTACTGCCTGGAAACTTAGCTACAATGTCAGTGATGACATAATGGGCGTCACAAACAACCTGTATATTCAGTGAGTGGGTACACTTTCTGTTGCGGAAAAGATGTTCCAGGTTTGCAGGGGGGCATATTTGAATATGTGTCCCATCTACACACCCTATGACATGGGGAAAGTTGGCAATGCGGTAAAAGTCCAGCTTGGTGCTGTTAATTTCTGCCTCATTCCTTGGTAGGTATATGAAGTGAGACATGTGTGTGAGTAAGGCATCTAGAAATGCCCTGAGGAACCTTGACACTGCACTTTGAGATACCCCACCTGCCACAGCAATGACCCCCAGATAGCTCCCTGAGGCCAAGCGGTGCAGTGAGCATAGCACTTGCACATGCGTAGGGATGGCGCAGCCACGCAGAGTCTGGTGTTCTAGCTGTGGTTTCAGTAAATCAATTAATTATAGTATGGCAGCGCTGCTAAGGCGATATTTGTCATAGATCTCTTCCTCAGTTTGCTGAAAAAGAGTCTGCCTTGTTCTATATATCTTCTCCTGTCTGTGGCCCCTCCTCCTCCTCAGCTGGGTAGGCGTGGACTCTCCTCCTCACTGCTATCAGGTATATCTCCGCCATCTTGAGTAACCCAGATGCCTTCTGGGTCTCCTTTTATACTTTGGTTATGGTTACCACCTGCTCTGAGTTAGTGGTAAATTGCAAGTGCAAACTGGGCTTTTTGCGACCAGTCGCAATTTGCGAGTTGCAATTGCATAAGGTTTGCGACTCGCAAATTGCGACTTGCTATTTACGGGTCGCAAAATGGGGTCGCAAATTTTGCGAGTCGTTAATGGCTCCCATCGCTTTTTGCAAGTCGGAAATGGGGTTTTTGCATCCCATTTCCGATTTTGCACAGTCGCAAGTAGCGATTCGGGCCATTTGCGACTCGCAAAACTTTGCTTCATCTGGCCCAGAATGTCATCACTCTCTGTGAAGTTAGTGAAGTTAGCCAATAGTTCAACTTGGCTGGCCCATTGCCCTATGCTTTATGCTGTAGTGAGCAGAATAACAATGTCAATGACACAGCAACAGACCAATGAATGAAGAGAACTGGCTGATAGCCCCATGAGTAGTTGTTATATAGATATACACTTTTAGTAAAATCAAAAGATCTTGACTCACTCCAGACCTAAAAATGACTGATAACCACACGTTCTTTTTAAGTAGTAAGGTTAAAAAAATAATTATATCTGGACGGTTGGTCCCTCAGGAGTAGCACAGTACTCCTTCAGTACCACAAAAGTAAAAAATAGGGCATCCTGATTGGACCAGCCATTTTTTTCCAGTCTGCCCTTTCGGTCCTGTGGGACAGGGCCATCTAATTTCCTGGACACAAGTCAAACAGAGATGTTGCAGGAACCTTTACAGGACATGGGGGCTGGACCTTGTGTCCTGAAGTTGAGATGTAAATAACACATAAAGGGCAGGGTAGGGGTAACCTCACCCCATGGCACTTCTAGGGGAGCCAGAGGAACCCCAAAAAGCAAAAATGATCAAAAAACGTTCATGTTGCGATTACTGCAATGTTTCTGCAGTACACAGCGTACCTCTAGTGTGGTACCCAGGGGCATCATGGACCACCCGCTTTAGCAGCACGAGCTGGGGTGGGATCCTTTATGGGCCTCCTCTGTATACAACTCGGCAGACAAAGGTTCATCATTAAAACCAGAATACAGCGTCAATAGAAGAGTAAGCAAAAGCCAGGAAAAACAACAGCTGAATGAGTAGGTCAATGAATGAGTATGTGGATGAATGAGTGGTTGAAAGCATGAATGAATGATAGGTGAGTGGACAGATAAAAGGATGGCACAGTAAAGAGATGAGTTGATGGATGAGTGAGTGAATTGATAGGTGGAATCACAGATGTAAGGATGGTAAAGTAAAGGGTTGAATGGTTGAGTGAATGGATAAGTGGATGAATAGGTGAAAGGATGGCAGAGTATAGGGATGGAAGCATAGATGGATGCATGGGTGGATGGATGGGAGTGAATGGATAAGTGGATGGACAAGCAAAAGGACAGCAGAGTATAGGGATGGATGAATAGGTGGATGGACAGGTGAAAGGATGGCAGAGTAAAGGGCTGGACGGATAGATGGCAAAGTGAAAAGATGGATGGTAGAGTGCATGGATAGATAGATAGATGAATGGCAGAGTGGATGAATGGATGAGTGAGTGAATGGATGGATGGCAGAGTGAATGGATGGATGGCAGAATCGAGGGATTGATAGGTGGCAGGATCAATGGATGGATAGATGGATGGCAAAGTGTATGAATGGAGGGCTGGGTGGATGGATGGTAGAGTGGATGGATGGACAGGAATGGGGAAGAATGAATGATGAAAGAAAGAATTAATGGATGCCAAAATGTTAATGTGAAATAGTGGATATCAGTAGGTGGATGGAAGGGTAAAAGAATGAATGAGTAGATGCATGGATGGAAGAGACAAAGAAATTGTTGTGTGGAGGGTTTGGCTCATTTGCTTTGCTTGCTTGGTGGCATCAGCACTTTAGTTCAAAGTGGGGGCTATTTTAATTTCCTGGCTACTCCCTTAGTGGTATCGCAAGGCTATTGCATGAGACAGGGTACTGCAAAACCAAAGTTAGCTTCACCAACTGAAGCTTGCATGGTCGTGTAATACCAGGGATTACGCTTTGTGGTTGTACCGCAGTACTCCATCAGTAACTAAAAAAACATTAAAAAAAATATGAGCACAGCCCTGCATGGCCTTTGCTCTCTGTTGAACCCTTTGACAAGCTCTTGTGATCAACAAATATGGGTGGGCAAGCCCCTGCTACTTATGGAGTTTGTCCTGTGCAAACCCTCTAACAGCCAACTCCCTCCATACACTCTAGCCCTCTTGGGTGGGCAAAGCCCTAGTACCCATGGCTCATGCCTTGTGCCAAACACTTTGCTGACAGCCAACCCCTGTGGGCTACCACCTGTACACAGGTGGGCCAGCATCTGTGGCACAGGTCTGTGCCCTGTGCAAATCCCCTCAGGAACAGCCCTCTCCCACTGCACACTCAAGCCCCCTTAGGTTGTCAAACACTCTGTATCCACGGCTTATGCCCTGTGCCGAAACCTTTGGGGACAGGCCACGGTCTTCACCCTATGCACAACCTTCATGGACAGAGCACTCCTTCCAAACACTCTAGCCCCCTCAGGTAGACAAACCCCCAGTACACACAGCCTATTCCCTTTGCCAAACACTGCAGACTGGCAACCCCCTGTGGGCAACCAACCATACACGGTTTGGCAAGTCCTTAATGCTCACAGTCCTCTCATGGACAGCCTATTCCTTCCAGACAGCCAAAGTCACCTAGGTGGAGAAAAAGATGCATGGCCTTCACTCTCTGCTGCACTCTTTGCAGACAGAGTCCCTCCTGTGGGCATCCAGTCGCACACAGTTGGGCAAGCCCCTGCTGCACATGGCGGAATGATGTGCGCTGAGGGGAGTTATCCACCCTGGGGGGAGGGGAAGAGAGCAGGGTAAGGTGACAGGCAAAGCCCAGTGGATAATCCCATACTGTGGACAGCGAAAGGATGTGTGCGGTGTAGGGTAGGCTACCTATAGGGGGTAGCGTGCAGCAGGTCGTGCCTTGTGGCCAACCCCAGGCCAAAGGCCAAAAACTTGTGCGGATCGGGGTGAGGGTGTTTACTGACAGTTGGGGCTTGGGCACAGGGCCTTGCTGCCTATACATGAAACTAATGATGTCAGCTAATGTGCTGCTGTTTCTTTATGACAGGTACCACTTTACCACAATACCTAAACATGCTGAGATTCCACCAAAACATTCAAGACACCTTTGTTATTTGGGACTCTGATGAAACATCTAGGCTAAAGGTTTAAACAATGAAAGCAATTTTTTTTAGAAACTCTGGGTCCTGCTGTGCTCCAGCAGGACTAGGAGCGGGAAGTAAAACATCGGTTGTATGGGTCCCACAGGATTACTGTGGTATCTATGGGACGTAAAAAAATAAAAAATTAAAGCAGTCATTTGATTGGCCTCTCGGGGGCAGTACGTAGACAAGGTGTCTCCAGTGGCCTTACAATTCTCAAGTTAATACCATTCATCTCTAGGGGCATAGCTTTGTGGGTGCTGGTTGAGGTGTGACACCCTTCAAATAAATACATTCTTAGCTTGGCAGTTGGGCCTAGAGGCCCTAAGTCGGGTCTGCTATATCTGTGTCAAGAATAAAAGACAAAACTGAGTTTTGGTGCAAAACAGGAGAGAGAGAGAGAGAGAGAGAAAGACAGAGAGACAGAGATCTACATTTGGTAGCTGAGTTAAAAAGTGTGAAACCATATAAACTGGAGTCAATACTGGCTTCCCTACTTGTCTAAATTTGGTAATTCTAGGCTAACATTGTATTTCACTGACCCTCCTTTTTCTATATTATGAACAATTTTAAATAGTTGAGTTCAGGATGTGGGATGTACAAGCACCTTATCTGTTTGATTTAATAGACTATAATGTTGCTCCATCTGTAATAAGAATGGACGCCACTTTTAGCATTTACATGACTACTCACTTGCTTCTTAGTTCATTAATGGTATTGTCATTTAGGGGGATGAGCCACTAATATTTCGAAGTTCACGTTTAAAAATCCCTTTCAATAAATGTCTGTATATGTAGTGTTATAATATGATGTGCTAAAGGCAAATGCTTCCACATGTTAAAGAAATACAGTTTTTTAAACTTTGAAGAGACTGTGTCATATTTTTACAATATGGCCCTCATTACAACCTTGGCAGGTGGCCACCACCGCCCACCAAGGTTTAACCGCTGTGCGGCCACCAAAGCAGCCGCACTCCCGCCGGCCCCATTTTGATATCCCCGCTAATGGAGCCGACAGTGTTGCGGCCGTGCGACGGTTGCAGCTGCACCCGTCGCGCTTTCAACTGTCTGTTGTGCAGACAGTGAAAAGCAGTGTGGGGCTGTGCCTGGGGGCCCCGCAACTCACCTTCCCGCCAGCCTTTCCATGGCGGTCTTTACGGCCATGGACAGGCTGGCGGGAAGGGGACTCATAATCCCCTGGGCAGCGCGGATTAAAACCTCTGGGACAACCATGGCGGAAAACAGCCGGGCCGGGCGGTGCGACCGCAGCGCTTCCGCAGCGGTCGTAATCCGCAAGAATGTACCGCCAGCCTGTTGGCGGTACAATCTCCAAAACAGACCTGGCGGTCTTTGACCGCCAGGGTTGTAATGAGGCCCTATGTTTGTTGCACTGTATATATGCCAACCCTTTTTGTGGCTTGGCTTCTGCGTGGACTCTTAGGCCCATATTTATACTCAGTTTGCGCTGAATTAGCGTCATTTATTTTACTCTAATTCAGCACAAACCTAACTCCATATTTATACTTTGGTGTTAGACACGTCTAGTGCCAAAGTTATGGAGTTAACATCGTTTTCTGGATGTGAAAACCTACCTTGCGTCAATGAGATGCAAGGTAGGCATTCCTGTCCAGAAAAGGATGATATGGCCTTTGCGCCATATTTATCCCCCTGTGCTAAAACCCAGCATGGGGGGATAGGTGCCTTAAATAATGGTGCTAAGCTTGTTTAGCGCCATTATTTAACGCTGGGTATGGGCAGGCGGAAGGGGACCTGTAGGCATATTTTCATGGTCTGAGACCATGGAAGGTGCCCACAGGTGCTCTTCCCTGGCCCCAGGGACACCCCCACTCACACCAGAGGTACACCACAGGATGGGGGACCCATCCGAGGTAAGTCCCTGCAAGTATTTTTTTTTTTTTTTTCCCTCTCGGGGGGCCTGACTTGGGGCCCCTTGCACAGCGCTGGCCCCAATGGCAATGCCCAGGGGACATTTGTCCCCTGGGCATGACCATCGGGGTGGTTGGCATGGCTCCTGTCTTTACAAAGACAGGAGACATGTCCATGGGGGTTGTGCGCCAGAAAATGGTGCTACACTACTTAGAGGAGTTATTCTGCCTCTAAACAGTTTAGCGCCATAATTCGACGCACAATCCCCGGTTTCCCCAATGCCCCTCCGCCCTGTTAGGGTATTAGCACTGGCTAGCACCATTCCATAGATATGACGCCCTGCTGGCATCATGGAATGGCGCTAGCCGGCGCTATACTTTTTCACACAAAACTGCGCTAACACAGTTTTGTGTGAAAAAGTATAAATCTGGCCCCCAGAGCCAACCCAGACACCTGGTGCGATTCTGGTTCACCTATCCCTATGAATCTGCTGGCATGCCCACCTCTATTTGCAACTTAGGGGCAGATTTATACTTTTTGACGCAAACCTGCGTTAGCGCAGGTTTGTGTCAAAAAGTATAGCGTTGGCTAGCTCCATTCCATGACGCCAGCCGGGTGCCATATTTATGGAATGGCACTAGCCGGCGCTAAGGCCCTGTTAGCGTCCTTGTAAAGGATGCTAACAGGGCCGGGAGGCATAGGGGGAACCAGGGCTTGTGTGCCAAATTATGGCGCTACACTGTTTAGAGGAGACAGGAGCCATGCCCACCACCCCAATGGTCATGCACAGGGGACAAAGGGCCTGTGTGGTGTTTGCCAAAAAAATAAAAAATATTCACTAGGACTTACCTTGGATGGGCCCCCCATCCTCAGGTGACCTCCTGGTGTGGGTAGGGGTGGGTGGGGGTGTCCCTGGGGCCAGGGAAAGGCACCTGTGGGCAATTTCCATGGTCTCTGACCATGGAATTATGCCTACAGGTCCCCATACACCTACCCAGACCCAGGAATTCAATAATGGCGCTAAGCAGGCTTAGTGCCATTATTTAAGGCCCCCATCCCCCATGCTAGGTTTTAGCCCCAGGGGATAAATATGGCACAAAGGCCATATCGTCCTTTTCTGGATGGGCAATGCCTACATTGCATCTCATTGACGCAAGGTAGGTTTTCCCCTCCAGAAAATGACGTAAACTCCATAACTTTGGCGCTAGACATGTCTAGCGCCAAAGAATAAATATGGAGTTAGGTTTTCGCTGAATTAACGTAAACCGAGTATAAATATGGGCCTTAGTCTTAGTACTCTGAACCATCAGTCACTTGATAAAATGATTTCTAAAAGGTGAGTACTGGAAATATTGAACGCTGCCTACATACACCGGTTTGACAACTACAACCAAGGCTTCTCATAGCAGCGAAGAAGAAGAGCGCATTCACTAAAAGTACATTTAAATAAGTGATCCTTGGGCAGGGCCTGTAGGGTGTTGTGTTGTATGTGACTGGGGTCATGAGAACTAACCAGGCTCAGGTGGGATGGGCAGGGGCGTAGCTTCAGGAGGGGTGTTTAGGGTGTGGCACCCCCAAAGCATTCTTTGCCTGGTAACTTGGTCTGGGGGCCATGAGTCGGATTAGGTGTAGGGAAGACATTGGACCAAATATCTTTGCAGATGTGGAGATTAGTAAAGATAAGTGTTGGAGGAGCAATTAAGAAAAGCGTTCACATAAGCACATGTTAGGAGACTGTGCTTAAGTCAAAGAACAGTGGGGGTGATAGAATAAACATGACTACTATTATGGCACTCAAGAAAACTCATCAAACCATAATTTTAAATGATTTATGAACGTAGCCTCACAATCACTGTTCCTAACTCAAAGAGTTGTGGCTTTAGGTCTTCGCCGTTTGATAGAGGAATGTTAAGAAAGTGGAAATCTAACTGCAAGCTTCAAAATCGAGGAAGTGATAGAAAAGACGTCAGCTACAATAGAAAGAGTTAATGTGAAATAACTTCGCATTACCCCCAGCAACACTACGCACATAGCAGACATCACCCTTACGACCATGGGAGGCTCTGTAAACAGCCACAGAAGCTAATTGGGCACTTATTACGTTTTTTGCTCTTATTATTGATAGTTAGCCTTTATATAGGAATTCCAATGTGTGCAATTAAGGTGTATGACACACATGGACATAACATGATTTCCTCAGGGTCAAATGGCACAGCTGAAATGAGAAGTTGGAATTGAGAAGTTAGTACTTAACCGTGACTTAAACACATCTCCCGCTTCTTGTAAAGTCTTCCATTCCCCCCTATATACCTGTTCTTAGCCTTCAGACTAATCAAGAACATTTGTAAAAATGTCAACACTGCATTATTATAATTTTGTGTTAAAGCTGTTGTTAAGATTCTTAAATGGAAGGTCTTTTGAAAATTCTTTAATGTAGTTAGAAATACTAATAATAGGACATACTTCTATTAGAAATACTCGGACTGATATGTGGATGAGATTCTGTAATACATAGCTAGCGCAGGGTAAGTCTGCAAAAATATTTACAATTCTGTCTGGTGAAAAAATGCAATTTTTGTCCAGTTGGTTTTTGCAAGTTTATTTTTATAAAGTTAGGTTTTGGAAATGTCATTTGTTGAGCACTATGGCCCATATTTATACTTTTTTGTGTGGCATTTGCATAATTGTTTGACGCAAAAGCGGCGCAAACTAACAAAATATAATTGTATTTTGAACGTTTGTGCCGCTTTCGCGTCAAAAAGTGACACAAATGCAGCACAAAAAAATATATAAATATGGGCCTATGTGACCTGGCATAGTACAACTGTAGTGTCAGAACTGTATGTGCTGTATTTATAGGCCCCTAGCGCCACAGGAGCATCACTTTTTGTGACGCTCCTGTGGCGCTAACCACAGGCCTGTGTGTACAAGGTGGCGTTAAAACACTTTTTGTGGCTTAAAGCCACCCTGTAAACAAGGCCCCTTCCCACGCAGCACTGTGCGTGGAAGGGGTGTGCAATGGGAGTTGCTGTGGGCGTGTCATGGCAACACCCATTGCATTTTTATGCTGCCTCAGATTAATGAAATGAGGCAGCACCCAAATCTAACGCCCCCCCCCAGGGTTGGCGTTAGCAAGGTGCAACGAGGAGGAATACTTTTACTCCTCCTCATTTTTTGTGTTTTCTATGCGTGCTGCATTCTGCCACACACGCATAGAAAAAGCTAAATGCCAGAAATGATTGTTTATGTGCGGGAAGGTGCCTCTTCCTGCACATAAACAATCATTTGAAAATTACGCTTTGGCACTTCTGTGTGTGCTGCATTGTGCAGCACACACAGAAGTGCCAAAGTGCCACTAGTGATTGTTTATGTGCAGGAAGGGACACCTTCCCACACATAAACAATCACACCACTCAACACAGACATCCTGGCACAATGGTGCAAGGATGCCTGCTTTGGCGCTGGCAGCTAAATGTACCGCCAGCGCAGGGGCAAATTTGGTGCAGCACCGTGCTGCGACACTTTTCTTTAAATCTGGCCCTATATTTCTTACAGATCCATTTACCTTCCCAGGTCTTCAAAAATCCATCTTTTTAAGGTTTTCAAACGTGCTTTTTGCTCTGGACATGTGTTATTATGACCTAAATGGTGCCTAAAGTCTCCTAATCGGTCCCAGCCATGTGTGCACGGTTTAAACTAAGAGCTGTTTTCCTTTCCCTTTTGTCTGAACTGTCATTTTTGCAAGGTTGCTGTTTTTGTGCAGGTCCCCTTCACAGTCGCACAAAGCACAAACACTAGAAACGAAGTGTAGGATATATTAACCTAACCTGCTTCTTCTATGTACCAATCAAAAAGTAATGGAACATTAATTTGGTCATTAGGTCCTGCTGCAGACAGCTGTTAGCTGTCTGTTGTCGAAGACCTATTGTGGACAATACCAATACTTACAGTCGTCTTTGGGCCAGTCCATTGCTTACCATTTGTCTGATTTCTTGTCAGTCTCACTTGCTTTCTTCTTATTCAACGGTTTTCCTTCCTTTTCATGTGTAGGTCTCTTCTCTGGAGCATAGCTTCCTTAGTGTCCTTTTCACTGAATGACTTGTACTCCTTCCACTGCTTACATTCATGAAGCTTTATTTTTTTTAGATTTCAGCAATCTATGGGAGTGCATGTATTTTCTTTTAATAATGCAATTCTTCATTAAAAAATCACTATACAACCTGTTTCAAATTCACTTTTTACATCAGAATCTTATAACCACTGTTGGTCCAAAATGAACTGTTGCGCAATGTATTTCCAGAAAATTCCAATTGTGTACTCCTAGATTTATCGCTCCTCATCCTTCTCCCTTCCCAGGCCCCAACCACCTTCAGAATGTGACCTCTCACTGCCCGCTATTATTATTCAGATTTAAATTTTCTGGTCAAAAATGTTCTCCAAAATTTTCAAACTTAACCATTTGATTATTCAATGTTTATATAAATGCTTCATAAGCCGCCATGACAAAAATATATTTTCACCAGGTATCATATGATGGTATCGTTGACGCCTTCCAGAGTCTTAGAATTCCTACTTGCACTATAGCTAAGGATAGAGCAAATCATTAGATTGCCCTTTACATTAGAGAAAGATGTGGCATTATGCAACAATGCTGTACATTGAGTCTAAGGTTGTATTATACAAGCTTCTCTTTTCAGAATGCCCCATATGTTGCCCAATATTGTGTTTAATTCTTGCATTTCCTGTATGTAGGATATCACAATCATGCTTCCTACATTTCCAACTGTTTGATGAGTTACTTAATGTTGCAAAATGAATATCCTCCCCATCGTGTGCAGTCCTATGCCCTGAGTCCCCAAACTGCAAGTATCAGGTATCCAGTTTTTTTATAATTCTGGCACAAGTCCCAAACTAATCTAGCATGTTTGTGAAGGCCTGGCCCTTGACAAGAGTAAGGTACTGGACCAGTTCTTCGCCGGGAGGGGCACACACAGTATTCTCTCATTTGTTGAACAGAGTACTAGCGTGCTTGTCATGGGAATGCATGTAGAGCAGTGGTGGTAGTATTCTGGATATTATTAATCCATAGGTGTGACTAGACCTTTTTATCTGTGCAACAATAGTGTGGGCCTACCAGACCATCCATGTAAAGTTACATTGTTACACGCTAACCCAGGCCCTGCCACTAATATCCTAGTGCATGTTTACATGAGTGTATGTGCGTGGCCTGCATGGGGCATATATAGCACACATGAGTGTACCAGAGTGCTGGAGACCTGTAGACTCCAAATTGGAAGATACTGGCATGTTAATGTGTACAAGATGGAGGGGGTTTGTTTTCCATGACAGTTAAAGCGTATTGCTGACATTCCTAAAACTGGGGAGAGGAGATCTAGGCATCAGGGAGGGTAAAGGGGAGAGAGGGTGATAGCGCGTCCCGTCCTTATAAATTACTTATACTTGGACACTCCGGAGGTCGGTGAACCTTTTGACCGGGTTGAGTTCTCCTCATCCAAAGAATTGTCGGATCCCTCAAATCAATAATCAATAATCATTTATAATCAATAACCAATACTCGATTAGTAATCAATCAACAAATTAAGAATCAATAATAATCAGTAATTTGACACACCATGACCTTTCAGTCATGAATAACCACACCTGTTTATTAAAAGTTAATGAGTTTATTTCCCTATATTAACAAAGCTAACACAATGTAAGTAAGTCTCAAAATCAAATGATACACATATACGAACATTACTAGCTGTCCATAGCGACGGAAGAAACGCAACTTATGCAAAACTTGGATTAAAATGCACTCAGCTATAGCAATGGAAATCACTAATAAAAGTAACTGAATTTGACTAATTGCATACATCGGTCAGCATAATAAGATTTCAACTCAGTATGGTGCATCAAATGAATACCTCAACTAACCTCTGATTAGCATTGGCATGTGGGGCTTCGTGCAAAATGAATTTAATCAACATACATTTAGAAAACTTCTAGCTTAGGCTATGTCAAAAATAAGCAGTTGGTACCTAAGAAGGAAACTACAACGAATAATACATTTATCTTGTTATAATTACCAAATACAATCAGCATTCAAGGTAAGTCTTCGTCCTTCAGGTACCGGTTCGATCAGCATGAAGCAGACTTCAAGGGGGGCAAAGTTTAAGACAAGTTTTCCTTGCAGCAGCAAGGAAAATGGGGGAACAAAGTTATGGTATGGGCAAGGCAAAGTAAAATTAAAGTTAAAGTCTCTAGAGTGAGAATTCTTTAAAGTCTCTCTCTCTCTGGGATAGAGAAAAAGCATCAAAGTGTCATCAAAATGGCTTCTCGAATCTGGCTTCAAAATGGCATCAAAGAAAATGGCTGGCTTCTCTTTGTCCGGTGGGTTTAAGTAAGAAAACGTTCCAAATTCTTCAGGTTCTTCCATTGGAGGGTCCATGGGGTGGTTTCTCTTTAACCAATGAATAGTGTCCGTCTCTTAATGTTCACCTATGCAAAAGGTGTCCTTGGAGTTTTGGAACACAAGTAGCAACAAAGTTGCCAATTAATTCTGCATCAGTGTCCTCATTGTCTGCACCTGCAGAAACTGACCTTGCTTCAAAGGGGATGAAAGTTGCCTAGCACACAACTTTTGAGATAAGTGTATTAGTCATTCTTCTGGAAAAATACAGCTTTAAAGGTTTAAAACATGTCTTTGTTTTACAAGTGAAAACTACGCAGTTAAAATTGAGACCAGGCGACTAGGCCAAAGCCTCTGCTAAATTTAAGCTAAGCATATAACAGTTATAACAAGAGAATCAGAGAATATAGCTGCAATTATGACAGATTGATACATTTGTCAGTTTTCATGATTAATTAAGCTTGTTTATACTAATGGTGATCTATTTCGTGGGCACATTTTCTACATACATTATTTTCTTTACTAAAATCACATTGTCTTATACGATTTTGTTTACATGATATATAAATGTTTGTTAGTCTTTCTTTTTCTGCTTCATCGAGGGTTCCCTTCAGAAATTCAATTAGGTCCTTTAGTTGCAAGAAGCTGCTGATTAGTCTTCCTGATCACTGTCATTTGTTAGATGGTGGGAGTGAGAGTAGTGAGACTGCAGTTCTGGTGGTACAAGGAGTGAAGGGTTCATTAGGTGAGGCCAGCCTTTCGTCTCTCCTCGTAACACTGTTAAGTGGGGCTAGCGATAGATAGGTTCAGTTTGCTGACACCTCTTTATGTTTCTGTTGTGTGTGCTCCAACATAGCGATAGTCCTGCTGTAAGAAGCATGACTCTACTCAAAGGCTGAATCTTGAAAACAACATGGAAAGCACAAGCAAAAGAAGAATCAACCCAAACCAGTTCTGAAAGTGCAGACAGAGCAGAGGAAACACATCCCTCGTCAGCTGTACCTGTAGAAAGTGAGAACAATTGACCCACTTGTTATTCAAGCACCAAGTTCTCTTTGACTAAGGATGAGGAAGCTTTGTGAAAACCCAGAGGACTTCTGTGCAGCCAGAGCTGGTGTCTGCTGACAGCCAGTTTCCCAGAGGTTATGGGGACATCAACTGGAGTCTGCCATGGAAGGAAGAGATGTCTCTCTATACTGAAGTTTCTAAACCTTCTAAAAGCTGACCTGAATGGCAAGAGGGAAGAGGTGAGCCAACCCTGCAGGAGAAGCTGATTACCAGGGTGAATAAAGCAGCTGATCTCAGAGCTGAGGGCCCATCCACCATACAGTAACTTGTGCGCTCCTGGATCGGAGCATTGTATCTCTCATTAAAGCGGCTAACCTGTGGTACTGTCCTGAAAGGTGCCCCAGTGAAGTGTTCTGTTGTGACCCTTAATGTGGCTGGATCATGGCAGTATCCTGTAGTGTGCTTTAATCGACTGTAATGCTGTGACTGTAACACAGCTAACCCATGACATTGATGGGAAATGTGGCTGACTGAGCGACTGCAAATCAGGCTGGACAGAAAGGCATCACTGCATTGACTGACTGGACTTCCATGGCCCATGACCATGACTCAGCATCAAGTGTGTGCTGTCAGAGATGCACCGCCACTGGCTTTGAAGAGTTTGTGGTGACTCTGTGAACTCTAATCCTGATGATTCAGCCTGCACCCAGAAGAGGGCCTGCAAAGCACCATAGACTGCCAGCGACACTGGAGCCTTCCACCAGTCAACCTCCGAGAACTGGCCCCTACATCAGCTGCTGTTAGGCTGGAGACTGCTGGTGCCCCCACATCCAGTGTGCCTTACTTCTAGAAGAGGGAGGAGAGAAATGATGTGTGCTGAGGTCCCAACCACACCTGGTATGGAGGGCTCACTTTGGTGAGTCAGTTTCACTCAGACTAAGGCTGTAGAACCTAGCGGATAGCTCTGCATGAGAAGTGTAGCACTGCCCCTGTGCCTGAAACCTACTACACATAACATATACTTTCCCAGAAGATAGAGGATGATGGATGGACAAGGGGACCATGAACCTTGGGTACAATGGCCATGGGTCAGTGATTATTCATAACTAAATTTTGTAGTGTATATTAAAAAAATTGTTTACAGAAATAAAAGTGCTGGGCAATCTGTTATTATGTTTTTGAGTGAGTGTTTAAAAGCTTCCAGTACTTCTATACCACCTCCCTGAGAAGCCTATGACTGCTCCTATTACCATCACTGAGAGTCTAGTGCTATAGGTGCAATACCTGGCCAAGTCTGCAGAGCCATGGTAGGACAGACCCAGGACATCAGAGGCAAAAAACACTAGCCCCCAATAATGAGGCCCATTGGCCCATACTTCCACAGTGGCTCCCTGTACGACGCCTGATATTTAATTTAGCCAATTTCTATATGACAGGGGTCTAGTGCAAATTATGCTAATCCAAGTCCTTTATCTTGCATACTCTTCAACTCATCCCAATCTTCTTCCTTGAATTCCACACCTAGTTTCCGCTCCCAGCATGTTTCAAGATCTCTTGATCTGTGGGTTGAAAATGTTTGTTCTAAAAGTTTACCATAAACACCTTATACTATGACCTCCTAAGAATCCTATGTTTCTATTAATTTTTTATGGACGATTGGGGAGAGTTTATCAGTATGGGGCCCTGGGAGTGTGCTAAGCAATGAGTCGATTGCATTTGTTTTCCATTATTGCGCTTGTGGTAAGTTAAATTCTTAGATTAATTCTACAAATATCTTAAAACTACCCTCCATTATTCTCTTATCAAATCATTCAATGTATGTATATCTCCTTTCCTCAAGCCTTCCTATGGCATTGATGCTTCGTCAATAAAAACACCACCATTTTGACACGTTAAAATGCAGTCTGTACACCTAACAATTTATGAGTCCTGTGCTAAGCGTGCCACAGAGCATGCATAATGGAGTTTGTAAATGTTCTGAGCTGTAAGTTTTTTTTATATATAGTTAGTTCAAATCCCTTTTACAATAAGTCAAAGGTGTATCAATTGGTACTTTATTAAACATCAACAGTGTGTATCCCAGCTGGTATAATTAGTGTGCCAGTCAGTACCTTTCTTTGTTCAGGGCCATCAATCCTCCAAGGTATAGAGTTTCGACATTTTAAACCAAGTTTGAATTTTACAATTCCCTCATACAAATTATTTTATAGGAGTTCGTATTGATTTGATTTAGTTAACCAGAATCTTGCTAAAGCATTGATAAAATATATTTTGCTCTTGGTGCTATATTGTTTTTAATGATTGGAATCCACATACATAAAATTTTAGTTTTGACCACCTATCTAAGTCACTTGCAATAGTATCTAAGAGTGGGAATAGATTGAATGCCATCATATTCTCCAAAATGACCAAATATTTCAGGTTTTTTTGTATTCCATTGAAATGGTGCTGTACCTAATGAAATCAAATCCATGTTTGATGTCAACGGCAATACATCGCATTTTTCCCATGTAAAGATTAATAAGATCGGAGACAGGACTGACTTTATAGGTTTTTTTTAAGACAACGGGCCCAATTCACAAAGGTAAACTTTAGACCAAAAGTCCAAGTTTAGACCTAAAGTCTAACTTTAGTCATAGTAAAGTTAGACTTTTTGTCTAATGTTTAGACTTTTGGTCTAAGTTTAGACCAAAAGTCTTACTTCACTACTAGTAAAGTTGGACTTTTGGTCTACGTTTAGACTTTTGGTCTCAACTTAGACCCTTTACTACCAGTAAAATTAGACTTTTGGTCTAAGTTTAGACTTTTGGCCTAAACTCTGACTAAAAGCCTAACTTTACTAAGAGTAAAGGTAAACTTTAAAGTCTAAACTTTGACTTTTCGTGTGAGCTTACCGTTGTGAATTGGGCTCAACATGCGGTAGGTGGTTGTATCCCTTGTATCAATGAGGATATCTATTTGGCTCCACTAGAGGTTCCGATAATAGTAGGAGCAGCAGAGACGAGAGTACACATCCTTGTCAAGTGCACCCCCCTGACACCCAAAGGTTTGCAAGATAAAACCCCTACAGCAGACCACTGACATTGGGCCGGTGTGTAGCCAGTTTACTTTCCCTATAAATTCTGGTCCTATGCTCAGTTTTGCCCTCATGTTAAACAAGTAGTTCAATTGCATGGGGTCATAAGGTTGTTCTGTGTACAAGGACACAGCTAAAGTAACATTATCATTGTCATCATTGCCTTTACGTTTAGGGGCATATTTATACTCTGTTTGCGCCGAATGTGCGTCAAAAATTTTGACGCACAATCGGCGCAAACCCTGCCCCATATTTATACTTTGACGTCCGACCCCGCGGGCGTCAAAGTTCCACCATGTGCGTCATTTTTTGGAAGGGGGAACCAGCCTTGCGTTAATTATATGCAAGGTAGGCGTTCCCTTCCAAAAAATGACTTTATGGCCTGTGCCCCATATTTATACTGTGACGTCATTTTGACGCACAGGAGGGGGCAGGCCTTAAAAAACGGCGCCCAGCCTGATGGGCGCCGTTTTTTAACGCCTGGGTCAGGGCAGGCGTTAAGGGACCTGTGGGCTCAGAAGGAGCCCAGAGGTGCCCTCCCATGCCCCCAGGGACACCCCCTGCCACCCTTGCCCACCCCAGAAGGACACCCAAGGATGGAGGGTCCCATCCCAGGGAAGAAAAGGTAAGTTCAGGTAAGTTTTTTTTTTCGTATTTTTTTTGTGGCATAGGGGGGCCTGATTTGTGCCCCCCTACATGCCACTATGCCCAATGACCATGCCCAGGGGACATAAGTCCCCTGGGCATGGCCATTGGGCAAGGGGGCATGACTCCTGTCTTTGCTAAGACAGGAGTCATTTCAATGGGGGTTGGGCGTCAAAAAAAATGGCGCAAATCGGGTTGAGGCCTGAATTTTGCCTCAGACCTGACTTGCCCCATTTTTTGACGCCCAACCTCCATTCTCCCCTACGCTGGCGCAGCCTGGTGTGAGTCATTTTTTTTGACGCACACCAGTCCGCTGCGCCGGCTAACGTCATTCAATAAATAAGGCGCCCGCATGGTGCTTTGGAATGGCGTTAGCCGGTGGAAAATTTTTGACGCACAACTGCGTTGGCGCAGTTGTGCGTCAAAAAGTATAAATATGGGCCTTAGTTTTTTAAACTGCATAGCTGCCCTAGACCGGGTGTCCTAGCACTCAGTCTCACTGCTGAACCAGAGAGATGTAAGGAGTTACCGCTGGAATATCTAGGCTTTTAGCCGCTTCATGAAGATGGATTTAGGTGGGCTGAGATGAATGTTCAAAAGCATACTGTGCCACAGCTTAGGAAGGAGATAACTAAAAGAAAGTCTTCCTTTTCTGGAAAGATTAAAACACAGTATCACAGGCAGTGACTGAACCTTGGAGCGCAAGTGGCCTAGGTGTGATTGACTTGCCTATTAGTTGGGGCAGAATAGGCAAAGTAAACTGTTGAGTGAACTTGAATTTGGCCAGTTTGGCAAAGGGAGCCTATGCATATTTTTCAGACGTGTGGAGATACGATAGCGGGGGATGATCAGAAAAAGATGAAGATGCATTCTGCATTACTGGCAGCTGATGTCAGGTTTTGAGATAGACCAAGATACAGGACATTGCAAAAGTCCAGGCGTGAGGTAATAAGGTCTTGGACAACAGATTTATGTGTGGGTATAGGAGGAAAAGGAAATGCTTTCTTGAGGGATTGCAGTAAGATGGCGCAGCAGGCTGCATGTTTCTTAATTTGATAGTTGTACAATAGTTTGTCATATACCTAAATGGATAGGTTTTTGAATGTAGGTTTGTTGTAGTTTAGGTCTGAGGTGGGTAGGCCACCAATTCAAAATTATCATTTTACACTTGGCACCATAAGTGAAACAAATCTTCAAATTGCCAGTAGAAACAAACTCCACTTGTGATGGATTACACTTATGACTTTCCTTTACCTGTTTTCTACTATTTTAGGTAGTATTTTCATATCTGCTGGTGATATTAGTCTATAACTACTACATAGCAACGTATCTTCATTAGATTTAAAAATCACAGATATATGTGTTCTATTAAATTTAGAGGCTGCTGTAGCTACTTCCGATGCCTCTTTGTACGCTTCACATACTAAGGGCATTATGTTCAGCTTGTTTGTCTTGTAGCACTCATTTGGCAGCCCATTCAACCACAATGCCCTTCTAGTGGCCAACTCATCTACAGATTTTGCTATCTCTTCCTCAGACATAGCCTCCTCTAGAGCATGTATTAGATCTTCCGTGAGAGTCAACAAGTTAGAGTTCCCCAGGAATTCTTACAGGAGATTGTCAGGGTTGTCATGATCAGAATGGTAGAGGTCTCTATAGAATTTGACAAAAGTATTTGTGATTTCCATAGGGTCAGCGATCAGCCATGCAATGTCATTTTCTTCGAATTGGATCATTTTCAATGCTTCCATTCGGTTCAAGTGTATCGCCAATTATCTTCCTACCTTTTCCCCTTGTTCACATTTTGGCCCCTATTTATACTTTTTTTGCACCACATTTGCGTCATTTTTTGATGCAAAAGTGGTGCCAACTTACAAAATATAATAGTATTTTGTAAGATTGCACCGCTTTTGTGTCAAAAAATGACGCAAATGCAGCCCAAAAAAGGTATAAATATGGGCCTTTGTGTTTAGAAATAGAACAAACTATCATACAACTATAATATTGAGAAACGTGTGAATTTCTGCTTCATGTTAATGAGTTCCCTAAAAAAATCCTTCCTTTTCTTCCTGAACACCACACAAATCTGTCATCCACGACATAATTTGACACCTGGACTATAGCAATGTCCTGTATCTTGGTCTATGTCAAAACCTTTGATACCAGATGCAAGTCATGCAGAATACACCCGCTCATCTATAAAAGTGACGTTTGTCCCACAGAGGACAGAAAAAGGGGAAACTTTCAGCTGGACCAACCATTAACTTGTATCTTAATGGGTTCACTTAAGAGTTTGCCAGAGACAGTGCCTAAGTCTGGCTCAAATCTTAATTCAACAATGCATTGTATCTCCTGGGATAACAGAGAACCTGTTTTTTCAGGGCTTATTCATTTACCTCTTCACCATCCATTTCTCTGACTCGGAAATTGATCTGACCTTCATTCATCCATGACATGGTTTCTGACCATGGCTTTATGTTGGTGCAGTTCGATATGGGCCTAGTCCCTCATTCAGTACACTGGCACATGAACACATCCAGGTACAAAATGCCAGAAGGCACTCGTGCTCCTTTGTGTCATCATGCAAGAAACGGAGGGGCTGCCTCCTCCACTCAGCTTCGGAGTAAGGAATATTTAAGGGTGAAAATAATAGGAGACTCAGAGGTGGCCAAAAGAAGTGTGAAAGACAAAAAATGTGACCTCATATTGTCTCTCAGGTGAGAATCGTTGGATTATAATTCTGCTTCATTGTAAACTATAGTGCAGTTACTGATACAGCCCAAATATGATTTGAGTCTTTCGTGGTGCACATACTTTCCTGTCTCAGACTGAGACAGATACCCACGAGCATGGGGAAAGGACAGCTGCATAACAGAAGCAACGTCCCTCCTTAAACGGTACTGGGGAACAAGAACACCCGGAACCTGTTGCTCACACTTGACACAGCAGAGGAATATGCCTCCTTTAACAAGTGCCTATGTAGGTCAAACCAGGCAGACACATCTTTGGAAGAGTCAGAATCTTGGCAGGTGTTGATCAGCCCACACCACCAAATGAACACAGAGTCAATCTGGAAGGTGATGAGTCTGAAGATGCTACAGCCGTGTAGGAAATGGTGGCAGTAGACACCTGGAAAAGACAGACATTCTATAGACAGTTACAAAGCGAATGAGCCTGTTTTGGTCCCCCTCTTCTAAATAGTTTATAAGGGAGCTAGTGAAAAGGGTGAATTGCTCTCAGAATACAATAATACAAGAATCGTCTTAGTCATCAACCATGATAGGGATCCCCCTGTTGCTCTTGTTACAGGCCCATCTCTCTAATTAATGTAGATATGAAGATGTTTTGGAAATTGTGGTCAGCAGACTGAAGAGTTATCCTGCTCATAATACACCTGGCTGAGGTTGGCTTCATCCAAGGCAGACACTCAACTAACAATTTGTTCACCCGTTTGCATCTGTTGTGTCAGGCCAAGAACAGTATGGGTGAGAAGCTTTCAACATCATTAGCTGCAGAAAAATACATTTGATTATGTTAAATGTGATTACTTATTGTGAATTGGACATAAATTCAGTCTCAGTCAAGAATTCATATCAAACGTCCAATGGTTCAAATGTACTTCCACGGCATCTGTGAACTGTGAAGGATTGCAATCACCTATCATCCAAAAATTGTGAGGATCTAGACCCAGATGCCCCATCTCCCTATCTTTTTCTTACTGGTCTTGGACCTTCTATTAGCAGAAGCAATTCACAAGTAACAGAAACACAGGTCATCCAAATTCCGGTAGAACACAAAGTGATGCATTAAGCTATTTACATATTTGTAAAATTGAAGGTTCCCTTGGAAGCTGTTTAGCTGTTATGTCAGTGACTGCCTCCTTCTTAAGATGTTCTGGTTATAGGATTAACTGGTACAAATGCAAGACATAGCCATTAACCACCACAACATTGTGAGCCTCTTTTAGTGCCATGGCTGCAATCTAGTCAGAACAATCTGGGGTACTAGCAAACATGGTTAGGTAGCACAGTGATATTATTAAAAAATATCTCACTTTTCTGTCTGGTCTGCAGATATTGCTGTGGGGTAGGCTCCAAATTGCATAGATGAGATTTGTTACAAGGTTTAATTGTGTCATTGGTATGATCCCACTTGCGCACCTATAAATGTATGACACCTTATTGAGAATGTGATTAAAAGGATCATATGAGGTGGCTTTAGTCCGAGGCTAAAGACTTCAAAACTACATGAAGCAATAATTGCCAGGGGAGTTGAGGTTCCCACACTTATAATCACAGAGACTTGCTGTAAGGAAGAAGGCTTTTTGCAGGTTTCCACCCACTTTTTGCTCCCATTTAGACTAGTAGCTGCTGTCTTTTTTGTCTCTGAGAGTGCACTGAGGCCTGCTGTCTGGACCTCAGTGACAATGCTCAGTCACTTTTTGCCAAAGTTATGTTAAATTGGGTGTACCTAATTGGCAAGTATTGACTTACCTATAGCACCCGAGTATATGGTACCCAGTTACCCAGTGCACATGAGACAGAGTGTGCACACAAGGCTGTAGCACTGGTTGTGCCCCCCTGTGTGCCATAAAGTGCAAGCATGGCTCCCAGCGCACCACTGCAGACTGGAAAGGCAGTGTCAGTCTGTCAGTTCGACTTCGCCATTGCCATTAATGATAAAGTCCCAAAGACCTTTAATGGTATAAGTAAGTCTCCTCTATTGAAGGCCTAGCAAGCCTCATGGCAAGGAGCTGTATATCAGTAAGCAAAATACACAGTTTAATATTTATATCAGCAGCAAAATCCAAAAGTTGTCATTTTCCTTTGGCAAGTTAGTGCCCCATTGGCTAACACAGAGTTACAAGTTAGCATCCCAGCCTTGCTAACCTCTGAATGGGACTATCGAACTGGGTGCTGTAAGTTGTCAAATTAATTATGGCACTAAATGTGACTTGATGGTCAAGCCGACATTAATGTTACTTTTAGTTAAGCACATTTTAGAAAGTTGTCACTCTTCCCCAACTAGTCCAGTGGCCTCATAAAGACTCTGACACACAGACAGCTATCTGACCACCTGGGAAGAGGTGTGAATGACTCCCATGCTAAGAAACAAAAGCATTTCCTGCAGAGTGAGCTCCCCCACGATGGCAACTCAGGGTGTTAGCCCAAAAGGTGAGTTTCAAAGGGGAAGCTGCCTTTGAAGGGCAAATGGTGATGACACTCCACAGAAGGCTGCCTTTTGTTCCTGCAGACAGTTTGGAGGCAGGGACAGAGAGGGAAAATCTAGTGCCATAACCGATTTTCCCGTGAGTATGTGGCCCTTTAGTAGCCACGCCTCTGGGGTGGGCTACCATGCTCCTGAAAATCAAGTGAGGTTCATGCTATCTTGGAAAGGGCATGCATGTTGCACTTTGGAATAGCCAGATGCCTCCCAAAAAAGGAATTTCATCATCCAAAACAAGGGGACCTACTAACCCATTGGCTAATGACTGAGTTGTCCTCTCGGAGTACTTTCTTGGGATAAACATGGCATCACTGGCAACCTACACTTTAGTACACTGTGTAGTTGTAGAAAAGACCAAAGGAGGACCATCCTGCTTGTATTGAAAGTGCACAAACAGAGACTGCACCGTAGGAAGGACTGCACCTGCTGCACTTTGGCTAGTAAAGTTTGGATTGTCTCAGTGGCTCCTAGCTAGAGGAAAACTTGATTCCCAAGCCCAGATCGAAGCAGTAACTCCATAGGTCGTTTGGCCTGGTCCCCTGAAACAGCACCAGGGACATAAAAGCTGTAAGAGTCCAAATCACCAGGTTGGTAGCCACAGCAAATGTTTTGATACTACCGGACGCCCGGCACTTCAAGAGGCTTATCAGAGGCAGCCAAAAGTTGCACCCGAGTCCGCTGAACCCCAGGGATGTTGTCTGTTCTCTGATTTGTTGCTCAAGAGTGACACTGGCTCCCACCAAAGATTTGCAGCCTGACCACTGTGTCACAAGAACTGAAGGCCTGACACAGCATCCCATCTACTATAGCAAAGAGGACTTAATGGAACCCCAAGTTCAGTGGCCAAAGTCATCCCAACTTGCCCCTGGACCGAGGACTCCTCTGAATCTTACCCTGTCAACTGCACAGCATCTGGAGCATCCTCAAGCATCTTTTCATCCTGCACCCCCAGCATCAGGACCACTCCATTGTCATCTATGGCGGTCGCAACCTAAAGACTGGAACTGTACTGAAAAAGGCTGTGGTGGCGGGTAAATGTCCAAAGTATGCTTACTGGTCTCCTAAACACCTGCCCTGTCGGAATTGGTTGCCAGGCTCAGGTCGGAGTAGATGGACTAACTCTTTCAAACTTTAAAAACCTTTTGTTGGCCAATGCTTATTTGCTGTTGATATAAAACTTATTTAGGCCCTCATTACAACCCTGGCGGTCGGTGTTAAAGCGGCGGTAAGCCCGCCAACAGGCCAGCGGTAAAAAAAATGGAATTATGACCGTGGCGGAAACCGCCAACATAGACAGCCACTTTAGCACTCCGACCGCCACAGCAATACAAACAAACAGCATGGCGGTCACCGCCAACAGACAGGCGGAAGACAATGTACTGCCCACACCATTATGACAGGCCAATCCGCCACCTTTTCCGGGGCGGATTCAACGCAAACAAAAACAGGACTTGGAAGGGAAAACTCTCACCTCTACACACCCCACGAGGAACCAGGACGCTATGGAGCCGGAATTCCAAATTCTCCCTGTTACTGTCTTCCTGCTCCTCTACCAGGAGCACAACCGATGGCGGCGACGACCACGGTGCGTACTGCACCTACAACACAGGGGAGGGGGGAGAGAAAAGAGAGTGACACACACACGCAACACCCCCACCCCCTACAACACACACACCAATATATGCTGAAACGTTACATTTACATTACAGTGCTTCATCCTGCCAAGGTCAGAGGTAGTGGATGTGATACTCCACTGGTTCTGGAGACGGCTTTGTGCCCAGAGTGCTTCATCCTGGCAAGGACAGAGGTAGTGGATGCCTTTCCCCACTGGTTCTGGAGGGGGCTTTGTGCCCAGAGTGCTTCATCCTGCCAAGGACTGAGGTAGTGGATGTGATACTCCACTGGTTCTGGAGGGGGCTTTGTGCCCAGAGTGCTTCATCCTGCCAAGGACTGAGGTAGTGGATGCCTTTCTCCACTGGTTCTGGAGGGGGCTTTGTGCCCAGAGTGCTTCATCCTGCCAAGGACAGAGGTAGTGTATGTGATACTCCACTGGTTCTGGATGGGGCTTTGTGCCCAGAGTGCTTCATCCTGCCAAGGACTGAGGTAGTGTATGTGATACTCCACTGGTTCTGGATGGGGCTTTGTGCCCAGAGTGCTTCATCCTGCCAAGGACTGAGGTAGTGGATGTGATACTGCACTGACGGTGGGGCAACATGGAAGCTGTCCAGGCCCCTGGAACTGACCCACAGCCTCGTACGAATGACCACTGGGGATAGCAGCCATGTCTGCGGTGGTGCCACTGGCTCAGGATGTGGCGTGGCCGCTGGCGGTGCTGGCGGCGAGCTCAGTAACGGCGGTTCTTGCGGCGGTCATTGGGCAGCGATGCTGGTGGGGGGCTCACTGACCTCGGTGCTGGCGGTGGTATCATGAGCGGCGGTGCTGGTGGGGGGCTCACTGACCTCAGTGCTGGCGGCGGTGTCATGAGCAGCAGTGCCCGTGGCGGCGGTGCATGTGGCGGTGCCGGTCTTGTCCGCTGTGAAGGTTGGCGACGACTTGCCTTTCTTTCTCAGGCCCTTCCCCACCTTTGATGGTGGCGTAGCTGTCTTGCCACTCCCAACTGTTGTCTTGGCTGAGCCCTTAGTGGCAGGTGTTTTGGCCTTCTCCCTCCAGGCTGCGGGCAACTTTTTCTGTTTTGGAGGTGGGGGAATGTCCTTGGCCTCCACCCTTGGGACATTGGCAGCCCTGCTGCTTGGCGCACTCCAGAATCCGATTACTGCTGGCACGACTGTACCCGGTGATGTGGTGGCTGAGGTGCTGGGTTGGGACCTGAAAAGGCGAGCCCTAGGGGGCGGAAGGGGTGGGGGAGGTGAAGGGAAAAGGCCAAGGTTTGACAGGAAAAGTTTTTTAGACACACTGGGATGGGTAGATGGAGGGGGTTTGGGAGTGGAGGAAGAGGTAGTGGTTGTAGGAGGTGTTCGTTTGCTGACTTTGGGTGAAGGTGCATGGGCTGGAGGCTGTCGTGAGGTGGATGGCTGTTGGGTGGATGTGTGACTGCGTTTGTGTACTTTGGGAGGAGGGCTCACAGACACACTGGTAGAGGACACAGGGGATGTGTGAATGGTAGTGGGGGTGGTGATTGCACGTAAGCGGTGTGTGGTGATGGGCGTACTGGTGATGGGGGTAGTGGCTGAAGTTGTAGTGCATGCAGGTGTGAGTGGAGACGTGGCAGGGAGGGAGGAGGGAGACGTGGAAGAGGGGGACACAGTGGAAGCAGTGGATGTTGGTATGTGTGCATGGGTATGATGCTTGTGTGAGTGCCTGTGGGATGTGTGGTGCTTATGTTTGCCAGAGCTACCCTTGTGTGTTGAGGTGTGTGCATGCTGGTCTGATGGTGTGCTTAAGATAGGCTGAGGTACAGGGGATTGGGTCTGGGTGGAGGAAGGTGGAGGGGGAGGTTGGACACAGGGACAATGGCTGCCATCAGTGATGAGGCCAGAGTCTGAAATGCTCTAAGTTGGGCTGCCTGGCCAGAATGAATGCCTACCAGGTATGCATTTGTCTGTTTCAACTGCCTCTCTACACCCTGGATGGCATTCAGAATGTTAGACTGCCCAACAGTGAGGGATCTCAGGAGGTCAATGGCTTCCTCACTGAGGGCAGCAGGGCTGACTGGGGTAGGGCCTGAGGTGCCTGGGGCGAAGGAGATGCCCACCCTCCGGGGTGAGCGGCCACAGGGCACACGCTGAGGGGCTGCTGGGAGGGTGGTGCTGGTAGGGGGGTGGCGGCTATACCTGTAGATGCGTGGGGCATAGAGGGGCCCACCACCGCAAGGTAGCTCCCATCAGAGGAGGAGTCGGTGTAGCTGGTCTCTGCTCCAGTCCCCGCTGTGGAGCTCCCCTCGCCCTCTGTCCCACTGGTGAATTCTGACTCCGTAGTCTCGCACTCCAGGGCCATGTGGGATGCAGCTCCCTCTTGCTCCGTTGGCACTGCTCCTCCGCCTGATGATGCTAATGCACACAAGAACAGGGAGACCACAAAAAGGGGGGGAAAGAAAGTAGATAGACATGTTCAGTGCATGCAATGCCGCTACCGTTGGCGGACACTACAGACACAGCAGCCCTCTGCACTACGCCATGCACTTTGAGATCCCTAATTGATCACATGGACATGGGGTACTTGGCCTTTGCCCGATTGCAGCACACATGGAAGTCACAGGAGCCTAACTAGATGTAGATGGCTCTTACTACTGGTGGGGTTAGGGTGCCACTTAGCCTGCCTCACAAGGGGTCCTTGCCTACAAGGCTCGCACTAGCCTAGGGGAACCCACTGCCCACCTCCCCCACCCAGACACCTCCAATGCGCACAGAGTCAGATGAATGTGACTGTACTCACCCCCTTGTGGCTGCTGTGATGCCCTCAAGCGCCCATCCAACTCCGGATATGCCACCGCCAGGATCTGGAACATCAGGGCGGTCATGGTGGTACGGGCACCCCTCCCACGTTGGGAGGCCATGCCCAGCTTCGCCTCTGCCATCTTCTTGCTCCAGCGGCGAATGTCCTCCCATCTTTAACGGCAGTGGGTGCTCCATCTGTGGTGGAATCCCAGGGCCCGGACGTCCTTGGCGATGGCACGCCAAAAATCCTTCTTCTGGTGGGCGCTGACCTACAGAAATAGTACAGGGGAAAAGGTAAAACATTAACCGTTCGGACCATCACAGTCATTGGCCCACGTTCCCAATCTTGCCCTGACGCACATACACTCACCATCGTATCTTGCACGCCTCATCCCCCCCATCTCCTATCCACACCACTCCAAAAAGGCATTGCCCATACAGCATGCTCCCAGTGTACTCACTTGTTTGTCTGGAGGACCGTAGAGTAGCGTGTACTGGGGGAGGACCCCATCCACTAGTTTCTCCAACTCCTCCGAAGGGAAGGCAGGGGGCCCTTTCCCCAGACACATGAGCCATCGTTGCTTCCAGACTGAGGTCACAGCAGCAGTTGCAGTGTAGGTCCTCTCCTGTCGAAGATCAAGTATCAAGTGAGTGAACAGAGAGAAAATGGCGGTCACATCCGCAGCGGTGTGTACCGTCACCCCCGGCGTACATCGTCATTGGCTCCTCTGACCCATAGGGTCCAATGTTAACCAATGCATGATTGCGCCGCGGTCTTCGACCGCCTACGGCGACGGTGTAGAACGCCAGTCCCCTTGTCCCACATTACAGGTCAGGCAGCCGCCATTTCAGGGGGCCACATGGCATTAATTTTAAATGTGTCACACATATCTAGGACTTGCATATACACTAAGACAGGCACATAGCGGATTGACAAATGTGTGCAATAAAGTTGTTTTTTTTAGTACCTCAGTGTTGCCTGACCCTCTGATCGCTGTTTTCATCCATAGAGCACGTCCGGTGGGGCAGGTGAGGAGATGGTGGCATCCTCCAGTGTACAGACAACTGGTGGACCTGTCAACAATGGAAGAGCGACATGTAATAGTCACCTACAGACTAGATCGTGCCACAATCCAGGAACTGTGTGCCCAGTTGGAGCCAGACCTGATGTCAGCTATCCGCCATCCCTCAGGGATACCCCCTCTAGTGCAGGTCCTGTCAGTACTCCATTTCCTGGCAAGTGGGTCTTTTCAAACTACAGTGGCCATAGCATCAGGGATGTCCCAGCCTATGTTCTCCAACGTGTTGTCCAGAGTGTTGTCTGCCCTGCTGAAACACATGCGCAGCTACATCGTTTTCCCTCAGGTGGAGGACTTGCCAACAGTGAAAGGTGACTTCTATGCCCTGGGACATATCCAATACATCACAGGTGCCATTGATGGGACCCATGTGGCCTTGGTACCCCCCCCCCCGCAGGAGTAAACAGGTGTACAGAAACCAGAAGAGTTACCATTCTATGAATGTGCAGATGGTGTGTTTGGCCGACCAGTACATCTCCCATGTGAACGCCAAGTTTCCTGGCTCAGTGCATGACGCTTACATTCTGAGGAATAGCAGCGTCCCTTATGTGATGGGGCAACTCCAGAGGCAGCGTGTGTCGCTAATAGGCGAGAACAACGACCCTATACCCTGTGAATAGCTGTCTGGGGTTGTCCCTAAGGGTTAGTGTGTGTCTAACAGTTGTCCCTCGACATTTGCAGTTGACTCTGGGTACCCCAACCTGTCATGGCTACTCACCCTAGTGAGGAATCCCAGGACAAGGGCAGAGGAACGCTACAGTGAGGCACATGGGTGAACTAGGAGGGTTATAGAGAGGACCTTCGGCCTCCTGAAGGCCAGGTTCCGGTGCCTCCATATGACAGGTGGTTCCCTATACTACTCACCAAAGAAGGTGTGCCCGATCATCTTGGCCTGCTGGCTGTATGCTGCACAACTTGGCTTTGCAAGACAGGTGCCTTTTCTGCAGGAGGATGGTCCAGAAGGAGGTCGTGTGGCAGCTGTGGAGCCTGTGGACAGTGAAGAAGAGGAGGCAGAAGAAGAGGACATAGACAACAGAAACACGGTGATCCAGCAATACTTCCAGTGAGACACAGGTAAGAAGACATCACTGCCTCCTACATCTGATGAAATTGTTCTACCTCTCATCTGTCTGTCACTTTCAACCTGTGTATGGACCCTGATTTATCGCTTTCCCTTTCGATTTCACAGATGTGGGTCCCACTGTGTGACCTCTGCTATGTTACCTCATGGAATAGAGCTGTGTGACATAGGTAGGCTGACAATACAATGGACATTGCTATTTCCCTAAGTTATTGCAAATACACATTAGTGACTGACTCCAAATTGCTTTGTGATTTAAGGGTGTTTATTTAAGTGCAAAATAGTGTAGGGGGTTGTAAAATGGCCAGGGGTGATGGTGGAGGAATGTCCATGGCAGAGTCCAGTCTATTTGTCTCACAGGTGCTTTGTCCAAAGGGGCATAGGAAGTGGAGCAATGGCAGTTTAAGGATGGACAAGGTGACAAAGTGGGACAGAAAGATGACATTCAGGGTGGTCTCATTTCTTGGCGGGGGTCTTGGCATTGTTCTCTGTCTTTGTCCTGGATCTCAGGGACCGCTTGTGGGGTGGTTCTCCATCTGCAGGGGGTGGGGTGCTGGTGTGGTGGTCCTGTGGTGGGGCCTCCTGTCCACTAGCCCCTGCGGAGGTGGTGGGCTGCTCATCATCCAGGCTAGTGTCAGGGGCCCTTGTTGTGCCACAGTGTCCCTCCTTGTGTTTACGAGGTCCTTCAGCACCCCTATAATGGTGCCCAGGGTGGTGTTGATGGATTTGAGTTCCTCCCTGAACCCCAAATACTGTTCCTCCTGCAGCCGCTGGGTCTCCTGAAACTTGGCCAGTACGGTTGCCATCGTCTCCTG
Source organism: Pleurodeles waltl (assembly GCF_031143425.1). NCBI lineage: Eukaryota > Metazoa > Chordata > Amphibia > Caudata > Salamandridae > Pleurodeles > Pleurodeles waltl. Next base: position 1,090,746,822 of record NC_090440.1, read on the forward strand.
GGAATAATGGTACGCTCCCATGATGTTGGAGAGGGCCTCGTGGAGAGTGGGTTCCCTGGGCCTGTCCTCCCCCTGTCACACAGCAGACTTCCCAGTTCCCCGGTTTTCCTGGGCCTCTGTCCCCTGAACCGTGTGCCCACTGCCACTGCCCCCAGGTCCCTGCTGTTCTTGGGGTGGTGGGTTAGCCTGGGTTCCCTGTAGTGGTGGACACACTGCTGCTTGACGTGTCCTGGGGACAGAGGTATGGGCCCATTGGGTGGGTGCTGTGCTGGTGTTTCCTGAGGGGGGAGGCTCTGTGGTGGACTGTGACTCTGTGAGGGGAACCGACTGTCCCGAGGTCCCAGATGGGCCGGGCTGGTCATCTAGATCCAGTTGGACAGAGCTGCTGTCATCACTGTGGGCCTCTTCTGTGGGGAGAGTGGACATGTCTGGAGCAGGGGTGTAAAGGCATGATTATTGTATCTGTGTGTGCCATGGTGTGCAATGGGTGGGTGACCCTGTACCCCAGTGCTTACATTCTTGTGTAGGACCTTGTGTGGTAATTGTTTAGGTGTCTGTTTGGGTATCTGTAGTGGACATGCTTTGGTGATGGGTGTCCATGCTTTGTTGTTGCATGCAGGGCTTGGTGTTGGGATGTCTGGTTTGTGATAGTGGGACATATGTGAGGAGTTGGAGTGATGGGGGTGAGGGCGAGGTTGGGGGTATGTGATAGCCTGCAGGTAGGGTGGGGGATGAAGTAGTTAAAACTTTGACTTATCAGAGTCCATTCCTCCTGCTACTCCTGCGGGGCCCTCAGGATGCAGTATAGCCAAGACCTGCTCCTCCCATGTTGTTAGTTGTGGGGGAGGAGGTGGGGGTCTGCCAGCAGTCCTCTGAACCGCTATGTGGTGTCTTGAGACCACGGAACGCACCTTCCCCCCGTAGGTCGTTCCACCTCTTCCTGATGTCATCCTGTGTTCTTGGATGCTGTCCCCCTGCGTTGACCCTGTCCACGATTCTGCGCCATAGCTCCATCTTCCTAGCTATGGAGGTGTGCTGAACTTGTGATCCGAATAGCTGTGGCTCTACCCGGATGATTTCCTCCACCATGACCCTGAGCTCTTCCTCAGAAAACCTGGGGTGTCTTTGCGGTGCCATGGAGTGGTGTGGGTTATGTGTGAGGTGGTGTGTGTTGTGCTGTGTGGGGTGATGTTTAGGGGTGTGTGGTGTTTTGTGCATGGAAGGTGTATGAGTGATGTTGTTGTGTGCCTCTGTATGCTGGTGTGGTCTTTGCTTTGCTGTCTCTCTGCTTCTCAAAAATGTTGGTTGTAAGGGTTTGTGGGTAATGTGGGTGTGTGTTTTATATTGTATTGGGTGTGTGGGAGTGGTGTGTGTATGTGTATCAGGTGTGTGTATTTCGAAATGTCCAATGTGGTTGTGTTTTGTAAATGTGTGTGTATTTTGAGCGCGGCGGTGTGTACCGCCAATGGAATACCTCGGTTGAAAGACCGCCGCGTGGATTCGTGGGTCATGATAGTGTGGGCGTATTCCTGTTGGCGTGACGGTGGAGGTTTTGTTATCGGCAGTTTATCACTGACCTTTGGTGTGGCGGACTTGTGTGGGTGTCCAGATTTTGGCGGATTCGGAGCTGTGGGTCGTAATAGCTGTGGCGCAATAGCTGTGGCGCAATTCTGCTGCCGCGGCGGTGTGTTGGCGGTCTTCTGCACGGGGGTAAGCGGCATTTACCGCCAATGTTGTAATGAGGGCCTTAATGTTTTAAAAAATCATATTTTCACAATCCTCTGTGGATTTTGATGATCAAACAATCGAAACACTGTTAAAACTGTGTTGTATTTTTATAAATTGTTGCTGTCTCTCTTTCTTGTTGTCTGACTTTCTTTTTCGTTGTTTAGTGCTGTTAAATGCTGTACACATGGTTCCTGTGCCAAGCCTTACTGCTCTCAGCCAAAGCTACCCAGGGTTGCGCTTAAAGGTTAAGCAGACGAGGCTGACTGGACCCAAGATGGCATTTATGATTGTACTACACGATAAGCCCACAGCCATATCTTATAGTACACCTAAATCCTCACACTTGCACATAAATTGTCAACAGGCGTCTAAATGTTTCCAACCAACAGGGAGGTCCCAGTCTTTGTGCGCATAAAAAAGGGAGCTATTGAGATTGAACTGAGATTTGACCATTTTATAATTACTTTAGTGTTGCCTCTGTGCTTAGAACCTGATGTGATAATAGGGTTCTTCTGATGTGGCCATAGGGCACATGCCATCTTTATCAGAGCCCGTCTCCTGTCAATGGTGTTATAAATTCCTTTTTGAGTATTTTTCTTTTCCAGCTGCTGTTATTTCACAGTATACCAGATTGTGGGGGTCATTCCGACCCTGGCGGGCCGGGGACCGCGGAAGCACCGCCAACAGGCTGGCGGTGCTTCCAGGGCTAATCTGACCGCGGCGGTAAAGCCGCGGTCAGAAAAGGGGAACCGGCGGTTTCCCGCCGGATTTCCCCTGGCCCAGGGAATCTGGGGATTCCGACCCCCTTCCCGCCAGCCTGTTTCTGGCGGTTTACACCGCCAGAACCAGGATGGCGGGAACGGGAGTCGTGGGGCCCCTGGGGACCCCTGCACTGCCCATGCCACTGGCATGGGCAGTGCAGGGGCCCCCTAACAGGACCCCATACAGATTTTCACTGTCTGCTTGGCAGACAGTGAAAATCGCGACGGGTGCCACTGCACCCGTCGCACCCCTGCAACTCCGCCGGCTCCATTCGGAGCCAGCATCCTTGTTGCAGGGGCTTTCCCGCTGGGCCGGCGGGCGGCCTTTTGGCGGTCACCCGCCGGCCCAGCGGGAAAGCCAGAATGGCCGCCGCGGTCTCCTGACCGCAGAGCGGTCATTCGGCGGTGACCGCATGGCTGACCGCCTGTGTGCATTTGAAACTGTTGTATATTAAACTAACCATTTTTTAGTAACTTTCTTTCCTTCTTTCTTTCCCTACTTTTTTTCTTTCTTTTCTTTATTCTTTAATTCTTTCTCAAAGGAAAGAGGCTTGCAGCCAATGCCGTAATGGTTGTGTTTTTGTAGGTCTGTATTAGCCAAGACCTTTTGGATTTACAAAAATTCTGTGTATAACATAGTTACTTATAGGGGTTTTCAGACAGGCTTCATCCATTAGTCTGTGGTTGGTGTCATTCCCATGTTTTTTCCACCCACTCCAGAATATATTACGGTGCAATTTATCAGCAAAATTCAGCGATTGGCTAATATAACTAGTTACTGCATGCCTCCATTTCACAAGGAACACATCCACACACAAAGAGTACTACTGTAATGTGTGTTTTGGAGTGATTTTTTGACACTAAAGAAACCTTTTGTCTGTAGCAAATGTTTGTTTTTAATTGATGACATCCCCACATATTCCCAAACAAAACAGTTTGCAAGAACTAAGAAAAAACAAAATAAGAATTGTCATGTCACCCTGTTTCAAATGGCTTCCAGATTTCCCTAGAAAGAAAAAGCCACAAAAGTTATCTGTATTGGCTTTAAAATTGTAAGGATTCTGATTTTACTAGCAAGGCTGTTAACATATAAAAATAACACTATCGAATAATGCACTGCTTATATCTGATTGCAGAGGTTTAGGCACAGAATACCTAAAGTATTACGCGCCGTGAAATGTCTCGCACAAGTCCGGCGGGCTTTTTTTTTTACATTGGCTGAAAGACGTCGATTTCCTGAACCTTTTATATACTGTCAACAACAGCTCATCACCATATCCCCGAGCGGCCCACTGAAAGGTTGCACTTTATTTGTGTTCAAGGCTCTGTCTACTGTTCTCTTGACTGTGCAGCTGAACGACTGGAGCTTCTGTTGACATTATACTAACTGTTCCAAATCAAAGGCCTCGACGTTCTGGCAAGTTCCCAGCGCATGGATCCACTAAACACATGCAATAATTAAAATGACTACTTATTGGAGCTACTGTCAAGGGAACATTATTGGCAGTTGCTCTCGTTTGTGCCTTATGTTCTCATAAATCTTTCCTCATTTTGTTAAACCTGCTGCGTGAACTGGACATTTTCTGTCTTGTTATTCCACTTGATGAGACAAAAACTGCCTTTTGAGCGTTAGGAACTGTCCTTTTAATTAGTGATTTGGTGAAACCAATAGTTGCTAAGATGCCTACAAGTGACACCTTCAGACAGACAATTCTACTTGCGGAACCTGTACATTGTAACCTATTGTAACATTTATATAGCACTTACTATCCCCCTGTGGAGCCCTTAAGCGCTTGCCTGCACCAGTGGCATGCTACATTCTGTAGGGTGGGTGATTACAAGTTTTTTTTTCTTGTTTTGGTCTTATGTGGGAAGGGTTCCCATGTTGTGCATGGTGACCACCAAGGTGTGGCTTACATGATATGGGATGCAGAGCTTATTGATGTGATGGATGAGGAAGTGTGAGAGATAGATGTGGAGTTTATGCTTGGAAATATGCTGAAAGTTTTGCTCAACTCTGCAGCCTCCTCTTTGTCAGAATACACTTTGATGGTTACCCTAGAGAGTTCTCCGTGCTGAGGATTTGTGGACCCTAGAAGGCGTGGGGGGGGTGGGAATGGGTCTGGCTTGTATCAGAATAGACTGCATTAAGGCAATTTTTCTGTGAATGTAGCTCAATGACGTCAAAGAGCGGGTATAGCATGCGGCTAGCAGGAATCTGGGGTGGACAACATTAGAGTCCTCCGTTGGCCAGCAGTGAGTAGCAGATCTCTTAAAAAAATTATCACATATCTGTCAAGATGGTGCTGTAGATTGGTAGGGTTGATGGGGCTGATGTGTCCATTGGATTAGAGTTTGGCCAGCCAACAAATTAATAGGAAGAACCAAACCAAGAGTTTGGCTTTGCTGTGAGGGCCAGTGTACAAGCCAAGATCTGAAAATCTTTGCCATGTAAATCATTCAACAAATTTCATGTAATCGTATGATAAAGCCTGTTCAATATTCCAAAAAGTGTATTTCTTTAACACATTGAAACATATCACCTTAGTGCATCAGATTATATCACTGTATTGAAAGGCATGTACTAAGAGCAATCCTTTTAAACATAAACTTTGAAACATGCATGCTACCCCACCCTGATGACAATGTCATTAGTGAACAAAAAGGCAAGCCTGTTCTCTATATGTGGCCTAAATTCTTATTACACATGGATCAAAAGTATAGTCTATTAAATCAAACACATGACAGGGTTTTGTACAAGACACATCTTAAACTCACATATTTCAAGGTTTTCTCGCATGAAATCATGAAAAAAGAAGGCCTATTGAAAAACAATATTTTCCCAGGACTAAACAACTTTGTCTAGTAGGGAAGTCGTGTTAGCGTGTCTGACCTAAATAAGTAAACTTATAAGGGGACGCCAATAGGTCGTTGAATCTTTTGACTCGCAATTAAGATGTTCTTAGCTCCAGTACATAATCAATAATTAATACACAATAATCATTAGGAATAGCTAAACATCAATAATCAAATGGAGTCAGTAATAGTCACGCACCATGAATTTTCAGTCATGAACAACCACACCTTTAGTTAAAGTTTAGAATGTTTATTTCCCTATATTAACAATCCTAAGGTCATGTAGATTAATCTTAAAATCAGATGAAACACATACAGAAATAACACTGGCTGTCCAAAGCGATGGAAGAAACGTAATCTAATCAAAGCTTGAACGACAACACATTCTAAAGTTATGGTGCAAACCAATAACAAAGTCAACTGGGTCAACGTTATAACATAAATGTAATTCAGCAGAGAAATTCATAAAGCATTAGTCCGTGTTATCATAAGTCATTAGTGAGAATCCTTAACTATCATTAGATTAGCATCAGCATGTTGTGATTCATGCAAAACAATGTAGTAACACAAATTTGGAAAACATCTAACTATGGTTCTATCAAAAGAGCGCAGTTAACACCTACAAAGAAAAAGCAAATAGGCATGATAATCACAATTCGAATATACCTATCCACAGGGTGGATCAGCAAAGCAGAATCAGTCTTCATCCTCAGGACATCAGTCAATCAGCAAGGCATCAGGCTTCAGCATAAGAATTTAAAAAAGGCAAAGTCTTTAAGCATTTAAGTTAAGCACGTCTCTAATCAAGACGCATAAGAAAGAAATAACCTTTTGGTCAGGAAGAATAAGGGCATTGGGCTGTCTTCTATCACAATGAGCTCTCTTTCCTCTGAGCAGTGTCATTAAGTTAAAGTCACCTAAACTATCCCCCAAATCCCTATTGGTCAGTTAATCGTATGTTCACACCTTGTCCAATAAAACTAAAATCCCAAATCTATGAATTCTAATATTTCTCCGTTCTCATATTGTTGATTGGTTCGTCTGACAATGTCCTCATCGTCCGGCTTGTCAGGTAACAATATTGTTGCAGCTTCTACTCTAGTCAGTATCTTCATTGTTCTTGTCCTGGGAAAGTCAGTCTCACACACATTACACATAAAATGTTGCATTAGCAAGAATATCATCCTTTAGCAGTAGGTTCACATGAAAAGCTTCCGTTATGAGCACATTTGAACAATACGATAGACATTCATAGTTAAACTTCTCTGGTCAGCAATTTTATTACACACTAAGAAATACACATTTACATGAGGCCTGGCAAGTAGGCCAAGACACTCGCTAAGTTAAGGCCTACAATTAATAAAGCTAAAGCTTAATTCAAAAGCCTTAATTTGACAAATTACAGCATTAGTCATTGATTAGTACATTTCGTTAACATTGGTGGCCATTCTTTGTGATCACATTTTCAAATGTGTGCATTATTTTTCTGCCTTATTGCTTTTTTTACATTAACGTATTATTTAAAATACATACACTCTTATTAAACATTTTAATAGAAGACCTGCGCTAGCAGCCATGATTGATCCCAGTTTTTCTGAGTTTTACACTGTGCAATTTAGACAGTAGATGGGTATTACTCAATTTGTTCTGTTTTACATCATAAGTAAATACTTTCTCTTTAATTTTTGGCACATGAGATTAGAGTGTGGGTGCAGGCACAAGCCACATGAAATCTTGGCTCGTTTTGATCTTAACCTGTCCAAGGTGACTTTGAGCTGAGTCACAACCAGGCATCTCGGTCAAGCCTAGCTCAAGTCTTCAGTGTCTCACCCATTTCTACTCTGAATTATAGGCAAGACCGGCTGTGGATTTCCTCCCTATCTATCCCCCCAGATTACTGAACCACAAGAAAAAGAGAAGGAGAGCAAAGAGCAAAGGGAGGAGCATTTGCTGGACATTTTACCCACACTGCAGGTACAGTTGCTGGTGCACCTGGAAATCATTTATCGCTTATGGGATTACCAGTGGAAGGAGAACAAGGAGGTAATGCCCAATCAAGTGCTGTGATGACACTGACAGCAAAGCACCTGGTAAAGGTGTGGGAGTGACCAGACAAGACACCTACTTCTCTACTCTTGACAGGTCTAGAGAACAAGTACATTCTGTCCCTGCTGGGTCTAGCGATACCTGAGAGCAAAATCCCACAATCACTGTAGAAAGTTTAAGAAGGTCAGCAGATCAACTTGTTATGAAATGCTAGCCCTTCCTCATTCTAGCAACACCAGTGATGAAGGCCCCACTACACCTACGCCCAATAACCTTTTCCGATTAAGAGACTACCCGACTGGCAGGAGCAGGATTAGTGTCTATGGACCTCCTCTGACTTGAAAAATATTAATAAACGATTTCCTAACTTTAAACAAAACACAGTCTAGTTCTGTGAAAAACTGTACAGTGGTTTTGAAGTACACAACAAACTGGGTGTATGTGAATGCATTGTTGATGTTGGTGGTATCAAGTGAAGTAAGTGAAAGATTGGTCAAAAAGTAGACATGGTCAAGGTGTGACCCCAATAAAGGATGCATATTGAATGAGCTTGCAAATGTGTGCCCAGTAAAAATAGATTGGCGTAACTTTTCGAATTGTAAGCGGAATAAGACATAGTGGCCTGCCGATTACCTATACAGCCTTAAGTCTGTGTTTCTGAGATACTTGGGGCCACATGTCCGAACGTTTGCAATTGCGATTTTCTAATTGCTATCGCTATCCCATGTGAATCACAATTAGGAAATCGCAATTCCAAATGTACAAAACTTCAATGAGTTTCTTTTGCAATTCTCAGTGAGTCGCAAATAGACCAACCTCATTAGCATTAATGAGGTAGGTCACAATTTGCGACCCACTGGGAATCGCAAAAATCTGGTGGATGGTGGCCTACCCTGTCAGCAGATCACCATGTTTGTGATTGCTCTTCAATAAAACAAACTTTTTTTTTTTTAACGTAGCCCGTTTTCCTTATAGGAAAATGGGATGCGTTTAAAAAGCAAAAAAATTAACATTTCAGTTTCATTTTTTAAGAGTAGCCACTGGTCTGTGGGACCACTGACTGCTCTTAAAAAACGTTTATACATGCATTAACAATTTGTAATTGGTAGTAACTGTGATTGTTTGGCGACTGCATTCATGGTCACAAAACAATCATACATACCACTCCGAGTCACTATTAGGAAGGGTCGACCTTGGCACGTTCCTATCTAATAACGAGTCGCAAACCCAATAGACTAATGAATCGCTAATTTGGGGTTGTGCATAGGGACTCTGAAAATCAGGCAGTTGCAACCAAGAAATATCTCTGGCACCAAGTCAATGCCTGTGTAACAGAGATGGCTCAGGAAGTGACCGTGCTACTATCATGCAGGTATTTATAACGAAGGTGAGGAGTCAGTTAGTAACAATATATATATTGATAGAGCAGAATTGGCGACTGTCTCTAACCTTTGTGTGGCTTCACAGGAAAGAAAGAGAAGGTGGAGGCCAATTAATGTCTTTGAAACTATAAAGTATGTTCCAGAATGTGAAAGAGAGAGAATGAGGAGGCCGTTAAAGGGGGGGAGCACAGAGTTGTGGTGAGAAGAGGATGGATGAGAGAAGTGGCAATGGAAGGATCAAGGGAGAAGCCCTCGGTGATGGAGGATCATGCCCTAACTCTGGTGCAAATATATCAAGTCTTACTGACCTGCCTGAATTTAACCAAGTTACGCAGAACTCCTTTTGTGATTTTTAGGACAACCCAAATGGTTTAGACTGTGCCCTGAATATACTTATTCCAGTACACCAGAGAGGTTACTACATTGGTTGCTTGATAAAACGTAGGTATACATCCTGTGTTACTGACACTGATGCAAGCGTCTCTGCCCAGAAAATCTGTGAGTTTAACTCAACATCTTTCTAAGGCTTCTTCATAGAGGCAGTTGGTATTTCTAACCATATTTCTAACCACTCTGTTTCCCATCAATCTCTGACCCCATCTTTATCTCCCTAGGACCTATTGCTGATAAACATGCTTTCTTGCTCACTCTAACCTCACTTGCTAATCTGCTACAGTTGGATATGTGTAAATTTAACTGCAGTGTTTTTCACCTACAATGGTGTCAGTCAGTCAGTCAAAATAACTTTATTCGGCGATTAGCCATAAAAGTAAACATGCATACATAAAAATCATCATAAAATACAGTGCTTATGACATTCATTAAAAGTAAGTCTATTAAATCTAAGCTTACCACCCAAGCTTACTAAAACAGTAAGATAATAAATACTTATAAAAACGTATATAACAATAAGAAAATATAGTAATAAGACAATGCCTAATTTCTCTTAATAAATAGTCACATTACCAGTTCATATCGATTTCTAATGGTGATAGCGGATTTAATAAAACTAAGAATAGAAATGCAGATTTGTTTGGATGAGAGGCTTTGGATGCCAATCAATCCTTCTTTGTAGGAAGAAGTGTGCAAGTTGCGCAAAATGGGTAATAAAAAGGATTTCCTGGGAAATGGTGTCTACCTTAATAAGCCCATGCAAGAATGATGTGCTGGCTTTATTCTGTGAAAATACAAATTGTCAACTTGCCGGAAATAACAATGAGTTATATCCTGATTTAACTGATTTGCTTACCCAGGTGCCTTCCACGTTATGATCCTCAGGAGCAAATGATGTGTGATTGATAGCCTTCATGGAAGCCATGAAGATCAAGATCAACCCACAAAAGAAGATGTCTTGAATCTCTCAGTATTCCCTTAAACCTGAAGCAGAAGCAATGATTCATCCTTTAATAGCATATTTGTAATCAGATAGGAGGCTTGCTACCAATTGTCATTAGATGCATTTCCATGGTTTTTCTTAACAAGAAAGTGAGAAGCGCCAACATTTAAATATCTGTTCAGGACATGTGCATCTTTAATAATGTGTTGATCCTTAGATTCCCTGTGGCTCTCAACCCTGCCACCATTCTTTCTAGCTTCTCCGCAAACATCAAATGGTTCACCTTATTGAGCCTATGTTCTGCCTTCTTCTCCATCACTGACAAGAGGACAGTTTGCAGTTTCATTTTCCCTTCCCCTGGCTGAGATAATTCAGTCATGGAATCTCAGATGGTAAGCACCACCTGTCACCCAAGCACACTGAAGCTATTCATAAGCTCTCACGTCCACTGACCATTTCACAGGTACGAACTTTCTTGAGTATGGCTAGGTACTGTAGACAATGGATTCTAGGTTATGCCACTTTGGGCTAGCCCTAGCAGGATTATGCCAGAAAAGCATCCTGAACCCTTGCAGTGGTCTTAAAATACAAAAATGCTTATGTACAAGTAATATTAGCACTGACTTGAGCATCTGTTCTCGTGCTCCCTTATTATGCCAAACCTTTTACTACACATTGTCCCAAATGAAATGGTTTTGTATTTGATACACTTGTACAAGATAATGTGGAAAAGAAAAAGCCTTTAGCGTTTTATTCCTCAGCTTTTGACCAAGTAGGGATTGAACTCGTGCCATGCCTCCACTCCTTAGTCACTGCTGCCCATCTTGTTGAAGCCCCTGAAAACTGTGGTACTGAGTATCACTTAGGTTGTTGCTGTGCTCCATGCTGTTGTTGCTCTTCCTCACTACCAAAACATAACACCTCTTTTATTTCCAGGTTTTCTGCCTATGAGACAGTCTTAGAATCCTCTTCTCATAATGCTCGTGTCTGCTGCCCCACTATAAACCTCTTGCTTCTGATGCCAGCCCTTGAAAAGGGAGAGCTACATGGTCACCTAATTGTAACTGAGCATGTCACCAAAACCCTTACTAATCTGTCAGTCCAATAACATACAGTAAAGTGCTGCATTTTGTTGATGATTCACTTCTCAGAAATGAAAAAAGGTGTTCTGATTGCAGGTTACGCAGTAAGGGCCAGATTTAAAGAAAAGTGGCGCACCGCAGTGCTGCGCCAAAATTGGCAGCGCCATGCTGCGTCACTTTAGAAATGCAGGGATGCACCGTATTTAATGCAGCACACACAGAAGTGCCAAAGCGTCTTTTTCAAATGATTGTTTGTGTGCAGGAAGGGACACCTTCCCGCACATAAACAATCATTTCTGGCATTTTGCTTTTTCAATGCATGCAGCAGAATGCAGCACGCATAGAAAAAGCAAAAAACGAGGATGAATAAAAGTATTCCTCCTCATTGCGCCCTGCTAACACCACCCCTGAGGGTGGCGTTAGATTTTGTCGCTGCCTCAGGTTTCCAAAATTTCATAAATCTGAGGCAGAGTCAAAATGCAATGGGTGTTGCTGTGGCACGCCGACAGCAACACCCATTTCATGCCCCTTCCATGCACAGTGCTGCTTGGGAATGGGCCATATTTACAAGGTGGTGTTAGGCCACAAAAAAATACCACTTCTGAGTTGGAGAGAATCGGTCTAGGTCCCCAGATGTTAACATGGTTAGCAGCTATTGTTAACAGAAATAAGGCCATCATTACAACATTGGGGGTAAGTGCCGCTTCCTGCCATGCTGACTGCCGCCAACGTACCACGACGTGGCAGTATACCGCTACGGGTATTATGACCCACACATAGAAATCCGCCACTATACAGACACACACACAAGTCCACCAGACCAAAGACCAGTGATAAACTGGCAGTACCAAAACCCACACCGTTACGCCAACAGAAATACGACCCACGAATCTCCAGTGCGGTCATTCAAACGTGGTAAACCACTGGTGGTACACACCACTGTGTTCAAAATACACACACACTAAAACAAATACACCACATTGGACAATACAAAATACACACACCTGACACTCATACACACACCACACCCACACACCCATACCAATATAAAACACACACCCACACTACCCACAACCCTTTACAAGCTAAAGATTTTTGCAAGAGAGACAAGCCAGGAGCACCCACTTAATCTGAGCCGCAAAACACCATCACCCACAGACCATCCACGCACCTCAAAGCACACACCCCAACACATCACCCCACACACCCTCACACATACCACTCACACTACACCCATAGCACCACAAAGACACCCCAGGTTCTCAGAGAAGAAGCTAAGTCCTGGTGGAGGAAATCATCCGGGTAGAGCCACAGCTATTCAGATCACAGGTGCAGCAGATGTCCATTGCTAGGAAGATGGAGCTATAGCGGAGAGTCGTGGATAGGGTCAACGGCGTGGGATAGCACCCCAGAACAAGGGATGACATCAGGAAGAGGTGGTCCCCTATGGGGAAAGGTTCATTCCGTGGTAGCAAGACACCAGATAGCTGTACAGAGGACTGGCTGTGGACCCCCACCTCCTCCCCCACAACTAACAACAAGGAAGGAGCAAGTCATGTATCCTGAGGGCCTGGCAGGAGTAGCAGTAGGACTGGACTCTGGTAAGTCAAATCTCTATTACTATCACCCCCCCCACCTGCATGCCATCACAAACTCCTACCCTTACCCTCAACCCCATCACTCCACCACCTCACATGTACCCCACCTTCACATCTCACTCATCCCAATACCAAGCCCTGCATGCAACACCAATGCATGGACCCCCATCACAGACCTGCATGGACACCCATCACCACATCATGCACACTAGTGACAATCACTTAGCCAAAGCAATCACAACTCACACAACCCAAAGGTGCCTTGCTAATAACAACCATAGAGGGAAACATATCCATGCACAAGATGGCACACGCGGAAACAATAACACTGCATTTACATCCCCCACAGGACCCCCACCCAACGTCACCGGAGAGGAGGTGCCAGCCCCCCCCCCCCCAGAAGAGGCCCACGGTGATGACAGCAGCTCTGCACGCCTGGATCGGGATGATCAACCTGGCCCATCAGGGACCTCTGGACAGTCGGTGACCCAGCCACAGGTCCAAACCACCACAGAGCCTCCCCCCCTCAGGAAACACCAGCACAGCACCCACCCAGCGGGCCCATCCCTCTGTCCCCAGGACACATCAATGAGCAGTGTGTCCACCACTACAGGGACCCCAGGCAACCCCACAAACACAGGACGATCAGGGACTTGGGGTCTTTGGCAGTGGGCACACGGTTCAGGGGACAGAGACACAGGACAACAGGGAAGCTGGGAGGACTGCTGTGTGACGGGGGAGGACAGGCCCAGGGAACCGACTCTCCACAAGGCACTCACAAACATCCTGGGAGCATACCACCGTTTCCAGGAGACCATAGGCCAGATACTGGCCAAGTTACAGGAGACCCAGCATATGCAGGAGGGACAGTACCTGGGGATCAGGGAGGACCTGAGGGACATCGACACCACCCTGGTCACCATTGCAGGGGTGCTGGCAGACATGGCCAACACCATGAGGGAGGTAAAGGCACACCAACGGGCCCCTAACACTAGCCAAACCGAAGATCAGTCCTCCACCTCCGCTGACGCTAGTGGACAGGAGGCCCCGCCACAGGACCAACAGGCCACCAGCACCCCACCCTCTGCAGAAGGAGAACCACCATGCAAACGGTCCCTGCGATCCAGGCAGAAGCCAGAGAACATTGCCAAGACCCCCACCAGGAAATAAGACTCTCCTGATTGTTACCCTTGTGTCCCACTCTGTCACCCTGTCCACCTTCAACTGCCATTGCTCCCCATCCTATGCCCCCTTGGACAATGCACCTGTGACAAAAATAGACTGGACTCTACCCTGGACTTTCCTCCATCCTCAACCCTGCCCATTGCAATGCCCCCTCCACTTATCAGCACCTAAATAAACACCCTTGGAACAAAATCAAATATGGAGTCTGTCAATTGTTTCACAAATGTATTAGTTACACAAACTGTAACGATTGCAATCCAAATGTACTGTAATATTTACATAGGTATGACCTGTAGTGGGCACCAGTAAACAAACCAGTGGCCAGAGTGGGGCACAGAGATCTGAAAATAGAAATGCCAAAGGGTACAGTAAGTGGCCATAGAAATAGGGAATTCAGGCTGACATGTTCAATGTCTAAAACAAAATTGCAATGGAAGGTGAAGTTACAGTGTCTTACCTGTGTGTCACTGGAAGTACCGTTGAATTAGTGTGGTTCTGTTGTCCACATCTTCTTCCTCTGCCTTTTCTTCGTCACTGTCCACAGGCTCCACTGCTGTCACACGACCATCCCCAGGCTCATCTTCCTGCAGCAAAGGCACCAGGCGTCTCAAGGTCAGGTTGTGCAACATGAAATGATGATCTGGCACACCTTCTTGGGTGAGTAGTATAGGGATCCACCAGTTAGATGGAGGCACCAGAATCTGGCCTTCAGGAGCTCAAAGATGCGCTCAATGATCCTCCTTGTTCGCCCATTTGCCTCATTGTAACGTTCCTCTGCCCTAGTCCTGGCATTCCTCACTGCGGGCAGTAGCCATGAGAGGTTGGGGCAACCAGATTCACCAGCAAATATCGAGGGATACCTGTTAGCCACACACTCACACTTAGGGCCAAACTCACACTCATATACCTACATCAACTGGGTGGGGACCATGGGCTCACTGATAAGCCACACCCGGTGCCTCTGGAGTTGACACATCACATATGGGATGCTGCTATTCCTCAAGATAAAGGCATCATGCACAGAGCCAGGATACTTGACATTGACATGGGAGATGTACTGGTCCGCCAAATGCACCATCTGCACATTCAGAGAGTGAAAGCTTTTTCTATTTCTGAACACTTGTTCACTTTTCCGGGGGGGGACAAATGCAATATGTGTACCATCAATGGCACCAATGATGTTGGGGATATGTCCCAGTGCATAGAAGTCAGCCTTCACCGTGGCCAAATCCTCCACCTGTGGGAATACGATGTAGCTGCGCAAGTGTTTCAGCAGGGCAGACAACACTCAGGTCAGCATGTTTGAGAACATAGGCTGTGATATCCCTGATGCCATGGCCACTGTCGCTTGGAAGGAACCACTTGCTAGGAAATGGAGCACTGACAGGACCTGCACTAGAGGGGGATACCTGTGTGGTGCCGGATAGCTGAGATCAGGTCTGGCCCAAATTGGGCACACAGTTCTTGGATTGTGGCCCTATCAAGTCTGTAGGTCAGGATAATGTGCCTGTCCTCCACTGTCGCAAGGTCCACCAGGGGTCTGTACCTGGGGGGATGTCTCCATCTCCTATTCATCCTCAGAGGTTGAACTCTAGGGTAAAAAACAGTGAGCCGAAGGTTAAATTCACACATATTTTAACAGTAATATGCATTTTTTCCTTCACAGAAACAGTATGTGAATTCAAAAGTCAGTTGATGTGCCAATGTCTGCTGTGATGCAGTTAGGTGCCATGGCCTGTGCCCCCCTGAAATGGCGGCTGCCTGACCTGTGAGGAGGGACAAGTGGAAATGAGGTAATCATGCTGGCTTTGTGCGCCCTTGCGGTCGGCGGTCGATGACCGCCGCGCAACACCGCATTGGTTATCTTTGGGACCTATGGGTTCCATGTGCCAATGGCGATGTACGTCGGGGGTGACGGTACGCACCGCCGCAGACATTACCACCATTTGCTATCTGTGCACTCACTTGCTACCTGACCTTCAACAGGAGAGGACCTACACTGCATGTGCTGCTGTGACCTGTGTCTGGAAGCAAGAATGGCTTGGGTGTCTGGAGAAAGGGCCCCTGCCTTCACTTCTGAGTAGTTGGAGAGACTGGTGAATGGGGTCCTACACCACTACACTTTACTCTATGGTCCTCCAGACAAACAGGTGAGTACACTGTGAGCATGATGCATGGGCCATGAATGTATGGATTGCTGTGTGTGTAAGCCTCGTGTGCGGGGGGTCTGAGGGGTCCTTGGCAGAGTGCTGCATGTATGGTGGTCAATGTTTGTGCATAAGGGGGTGGAGGGATATGTTGGGCCATGAGTGTAACTGGGGGATCTGGGCTGTGGGTGCCCCTAGGCCAGGGTGAACATGGCAGGGTATGTTCAATGATGTGCAAGC
The DNA here is from genome assembly GCF_031143425.1 of Pleurodeles waltl. Classification (NCBI taxonomy): domain Eukaryota; kingdom Metazoa; phylum Chordata; class Amphibia; order Caudata; family Salamandridae; genus Pleurodeles; species Pleurodeles waltl. The sequence continues at coordinate 1,090,763,183 of NC_090440.1, forward strand.
TCAGATGCACTCCAACCCCAATAATGTTAGTGGGCATCTATTACTGGGCAGGGTCCTGTGGGTTTCAGGTGTGCAGCTAATGGCATTAGGGATTGTACCCCATGGGCTGGTGACTAGCATTGTAACTGGTAGTGCATGGCCTAGTGCATAGGGGTGTTCCCTGAGAGTTGTGTAGGCCAACGGTAGTGTTGTTGCTGACATTAACCAAGTGTATCCTCTGCCTCTTGCCCCCCCTTTTTCTTTTGTCACCCTGTCCTTGTGTGCCATAGCATCATCTGGAGGAGGAACAGAGGCACCGGCAACAGAGGGAGATGCATCCCACATAGGTCTGTAGGCCGAACCCACCGACGGTGAGGGCACCAGTGGGACGGAGGGCGAGGGGAGCACCACGATGGAGACAGGAGGGGACACTACCGTCAGCGACACCTCCTCTTATAGCAGCTCTCTGGCAGTGGCAGACACCTCTGTGGCCACCCCAACTACAGGTACAGCCACCACCCCCATACCAGTACCGCCCTCCCAGCATCCCCTCAGCAAGTTTCCCGTGCCCGCTCACCCAGGAGGGTGGGCATCTCCTTTGCCCCAGGCACCTCAGGCCCTGCCCCCAGTCAGCCCTGCTGCCCTCAGTGAGGAGGCTATTGACCTCCTGAGATCCCTCTCTGTTGGGCAGTCAACCATACTGAATGCCATCCAAGGTGTAGCAGGGCATTTGCAACAAACAAATGCATACCTGGAGGGCATTCACTCTGGCATGGCCACCCAAAAGAGAGCATTCCAGGCTCTGGCCCATGCACTGATGGCAGCCATTGTCCCTGTCTCTAGCCTCCCCCCTCCAACTTCCTCTACCCAGTCCCAATCCCCTCAACCCCAGCCTATCCCAAGCACACCTTCAGACCAGCAATCACCCAAATCAACACACAGAAGTGGCTCAGGCAAACACAAGCACCACACTTCATCTCACAAGCACTCACACAAGTACCATCCACATGCAGACACACCAACATCCACTACCTCCACTGTGTCCCCCTCTTCTTCGTCCACCTCCCTCCCAGTAGTGTTTCCACTCACACCTGCATGCACTACATCCTCATCCACTACCTCCATCACCAGCACACCTATCACTACACACTCCTCACTGGCAGTCACCACCCCCACATCCATGCACACGTCCCCTGTGTCCTCTCCCACTGTGTCTGTGACCCCTCCTCCCAAAGTACACAAACGCAAGCACACAGACACCTAACAACCATCCACCTCACAACAGCATGCAGCCCATGCACCTGCACCCAAACACAGCAGACTGACACCTCCTACAACCACTCCCTTTTCCTCCACTCCCAAACCTTCACCCTCTTACCATCCCAGTGTTCCTAAGAAGCTTTTCACCACCACCCTTGACCTATTCCCTACCCCTCCATCCTTCACTTTGGGCCAGGGTGGCCAGAACCCAGCCCAGCACCTCAGCCACCCAGTCCACAGCCACTGTAGTTTCTGCAGCTACTGCAGGTGTGAGCGGCTCCAAGGAGGCACCCGTCAGCCCAGCCAGTGTGCCAGCACCACCTGCCAAGGCCAAGAGGGGTCCACCACCTAGTAAGGGCAAGAAGGGGACACCAGCCAGCAAGGGGAAGGAGGCACCACCAGCCAGCAAGAAAAATACACCAGCTAGCAGCGGCAAGGAGGCATCACCATCTGCCAGGGGCAGGAAAGGGCACACAACACCAACCATGGCACTTCAGCCATCCGAGGCTGCAGTTGAAGGCCTGGAGGCTACCACCACCACTGCCAGCACCGCCACTTGCACCACGGCCAGCACCGCCACATGGAGCTGCCAGCAGCACCACTGCCAGCAGCAGACGCCCCAGTGGGCAGCCATCCGTGGCTGCAGGTGAAGGTCTGGAGGCTACCACCACCACTGCCAGCACCGCCACATGCACCGCGCCAGCACTGCCACCTACACCGCATCCAGCACAGACACATGCACCGCCAGCAGCAGCACCACTGCCAGCAGCAGCAGCCCCAGTGGGCAGCCGCCCGAGGCTGCAGGTGAAGACCTGGAGGATACCACTGCCAGCCCCGCCACCTGCACCACGGCCAGCACCGCCACCTGCACTGTGTCCGGCACCGCCAGATGCACCGCTGGCAGTAGCACCACTGCCAGCAGCAGCAGCCCCAGTGGGCAGCCATCCGAGGCTGCAGGTGAAGGCCTGGAGGCTACCACCACCACTGACAGCATCGCCACCTGCAGCGCAACTGGCATCCACTGAGCAGCCGTCACCGCCGGCGAGCAGTGTGTAGTGGTGACTACATGGGCTGAAGTGCGTCCTGACCCCTGCAACACCTGTCAGTGTGACACACAGGTGCGAGACTGTGACCTTGCACCATCCAGGATGAAGCACACTGGGGACAAGGCCCCCTCCAGAACCAATGGAAAAAGTCATCCACTCAGCCCCTCCTTGCCAGGATGAACCTCACTGGGCACAAAGCCCCCTCCAGAACCTGTGGAAGAAGGTATCCACTCACCCCATCCTTGTCAGGATGAAGCACACTGGGCACAAGGCCGCCTCCAGAACCAGTGGAAGAAGCCATCCACTCAGCCCCTCCTTGCCAGGATGAACCTCACTGGGCACAAGGCCCCCTCCAGAACCAGTGGAAGAAGCTATCCACTCACCCTATCCTTGCCAGGATGAAGCACACTGGGCACAAGGCCCCCTCCAGAACCAGTGGAAGAAGCCATCCACTAGAGTGACTGTGGCTTTGCACTCCCCAGGACCAAGCAGTGGGCAAACCACCCACTAGAGAGACTGTGGTCTTGAACTCCCCAGGACCAAGCAGTGGGCAAACCACCCACTTGAGAGACTGTGGCCTTGCACTCCCCAGGACCAAGCAGTGGCCAAACCACCCACTTGAGAGACTGTGGCTTTGCACTCCCCAGGACCAAGCAGTGGGACAACCACCCACTAGAGAGACTGTGGCCTTCCACTCCCCAGGACCAAGCAGTGAGCAAACCACCCACTTGAGAGACTGTGGCCTTGCACTCCCCAGGACCATGCAGTGGGCAAACCACCCACTTGGGAGACTGTGGCTTTGCACTCCCCAGGACCAAGCAGTGGGCAAACCACCCACTAGAGAGACTGTGGCTTTGCACTCCCCAGGACCAAGCAGTGGGCAAACCACCCACTTGAGAAACTGGGGCCTTGAACTCCCCTTGCCCAAGCAGTGGGCATGGCGCCCTCTCCAGGCCAGTGGTGTTGTACCATCTTCCGGCTGAGGTGCCCCCCCCCATTCCCCGTCCCCCTGAGGTGCCTGTGTGTTTTCGACCTAATGCCCCTGCAGTGTTCTCTCCATATTGAGGCAGGAGTCAAGTGTGGCCTTGGCCTATGTGTTTTGGTCCAGTGGACCACGGACATTTTGGAGTGGGCATTGTCCCTCCTTTTGCATATATTGTATATATTGTACATACTAATTCTTGATTTAAGTACGTATTTTTCTAAGACTGTACTATTACACTCATTTTACTCCATTCCTTTTGTCCGTGCGTTATTCCTGAGGGTTATGGGGTATATATGTAATTCTGTTGCATCTGTTTGTGTGTATGGTGTTGGGGTGATGGTGGGAGTGGGGGTATAGCGTGTTGCGTGTGTGTGTCACTCTCTTTTTCCTCCGCCCCTCCCTTGTGTGCTAGGTGCAGTCCTCACCGTGGTTGTCTTCGCCAGCGTTCGTGTTCCTGGTGTATGAGAAGGTACAGCAGCATTGGGAAAGAAGTGCAGCTTGGGCTCCATGGCGCCGTGGTTCTTTCTTTAGTGTTGAGAGGTGAGTCGTTTCCCTTCAGAGTACTGTTTCCGCCGTGCTTTTGATGGCGTTGGTACCGCCCCTGAAAAGGTGGTGGATAGGCATGTTGTTATGCAGTGGGCAGTACATTGTCTTCCGTCTGGCTGCCTCTGCGGTGTTTGTTGCTACCGCCGTGGCAGTAGGTGTGTTAAAGTGGCTGTTTGTGTTAGCGGTTACCGTCATGGTCATGATTCCGTTTTTTTTACCGCTGGCCTGTTGGCAGTGTTACCGCCGCTTTATCACTGACCGCCAAGGTTGTCATGAGGGCCTAGGTCAGAGGAAGGTTCACTAACCCTGGTGATTAAACAGTTGGGGGCCACTTTTAGCAACATTCAGATATACGGGTGGATGCCTTTCAGGGGAAGGCAGCATAAGATACACTTCTTCACTGATTATATTTGAGTAATGCTGATTGAGTGGAAAACTCAATTCCCAACTTAATGAAGATATGAGAGGATTGTGAGAGGGTGTCCGGGTTTAAGGGTATTCTTGAAAAGTCTAAAATGCACAGTATAAACATACCCCCAGAAATGAAAGACTGGCTCACAGGCAGCCCCCCCGAACAGGGCTAGTAAAAAAATATATTATTGGGTATATATATTACACCAGACCATTGGCTACTCTACGAAGCAAACCAGCCCAGATTACTGAATGCAATTTCCACTGGTCTATTATAATGTAAATTGTGAAACCAGTTTATAATATGGCTAGGAAGAGTGGCTGTGATTAAACAGAATTAATTGTCTTCATTTCTTGATCTTTTCCAGGCACTGCCAGTAAAATTTCCTGATAAAGACAAAAAGATCTTGCAAAAGTTCATAGATACTTTTATCTAGGCTGGGGAAAGAGTATGTATCTGAAGCAAAATACTGAAAGAAGATAAGCAGTTTGGAGGGATGGGATTACCAGATTGTAGGAAAGTACCCTCTTTCTTGGCATGGTTGCCCCCATTTTCTGCCTGTTGTCAGTGTGTTTGACTGTGCTTACTGGGATCCTGCTAACCAGAACCCCAGGGATTATACTCTCTCCTTTTAAGCTTGGTTACTTGAACCACATACACTCCATATTTAGCATACTGGTGCCCTCAGGTAAGTCCCTAGTATATGGTACCCAGAGTGTTGGGGTACCAGGGGATCCTCATTGGCTGCAGCATATATTATGGCAACAATAGGGAGCCCAAGTGCATACACCTTTTCACTACAGGTCACTGCACCAGGTCACTGTAAGCCACCCCTTTGGTAGAACCTCCTAGCCCTGAGGGCAGGATGCAAGTACCTGTGTGTGTGAGGGCACCCCTGCACTAGCAGAAGTTCCCCATGAACTCCAGTTCCATTTCCCTTGACGTGAGTGTGGGGATGCAATTTTATGCTGATACTGGACATAGGTCACTGCCTATGTCCATCTACATAATGGTAACTCCGAACCTGGGCATGGTTGGTACCAAACATGTCGTAATCAAACCCCAATACCGTTGCCAATATTATAAGTATGACTCCATGCACTCTGGGATCTCCTTAGAGGACCCCCTGCATTGCTCATATACGCCTTCTGGGGTTTTCTGGGCAGCCCAAGCTGCTACCACCGCTCAGACAGGTTTCTGCCCTCCTTCTGCTTGATCAACTCAAGCACAGATCCTTTGGGAGAGGGGGGTAACACCTTCGCCCTTTGGAAATAGGTGTGATATGGCTTAGGAGGGGTAGCGTCTCCAAGCCACTGGTATGCTTTGAAGGGCACATTTGGTGCCCTCTGTGCATAAACCAGTCCACACCGGTTCAGGGAACCCAGTCCCTGCTTTGGCACAAAACTGGACAATGGAAAGGGGAGTGACCACTCCCCTGTCCGTTACCACCCCAGGGGTGGTGCCCAGAGCTCCACCAGAGAGTCCCTTGATTCTGCCATCTTGAATCCAAGGTAGGCAGAGGCCTCTGGGAACATCTGAATGGCTAGGTCAGGCAGGTGATGTCAGAGCCCCCGTTGTTATAGGTAGTCACCTGGCTAGGTGACCAATCCCCCTTTAAGGGCTTTTTAAGATGTTCCTTTGGGGTGGGTCCTCAGATTCGGCTTGCAAGATTCCAGCAGGACTCCTCTGCAACCTCTGCTTTGACTTTTAGCAACTGAAACTGAGACTGGACCCTCCAGGAACGACAATCTGCATCAATGATGAAGACTATGCTTCCAACAATGTTTCCACGGCTCCTTCCAGGTTTTGCAACATTTCCCCAGCTGTGCATCCTCTGAGGTGGCAAGTCTTCCGTCTGCATGAGAAGGAAGAAGGAATCTCCCTTGGAGTCACTCCCATGCATCCGCAGGCACCAACTGCAATGACGACCGGCTGTGTGGATCTCCTCTCATCCAGAACTGCATGGATCCTGCATCACGCGTGGTGGTCCGAAGTAGACCCCTTGGTCCTCTCTGCCAGCTGTCCAACTTTGGTGGAGGTAAGCCCTTGCCTTCCTACGCAGGTCTGTACCCACTGAAACAAGGTCCCTTGCAGCTACCAAGGCCTGTTGGCATCTCCTCCAAAGGATCTTAAGGCTCCATGTAGCCCTATCCCCCAGCACTCCTTCCTGTGATGCACAGCCCCCTGTGTGCTTCTCCTGCGGTGTGGGACCCTTCTCCAGTTGTGCAGAATGCAGCACACATAGAAAAAGCAAAAAACGAGGAGGAATAAAAGTATTAATAAACCCCATTGTGTTAGATTTGTTGTACCAGAACTTGGTAGACTCTGATCTGACCTCTCCACAAGAAATGGGAAAGAAGGCAGACAAATGGGTCAAACTAGGGTGAGCAGAAAAGCTCATGCAGGGGGTGACAGCAAGAAGAAGGAAGCAGGTAAGTCTCAGGACAAGGGTGGGGATAAAGACAAAAGTAAGGAGTTTTAATCAGGCCCACAAAACTCTTCTGGGGTGGGTCTAAACCCCTTCCTCCAATTTTAAAAAGCCTTGGTGCTATGTTTGCAAAAACAAATGACATAGGCCAGGAGACAGCTACTGTCTTAAGAAAGGCACCAAGCCACCCACCACTACCGACCCTACTTCTACTTCTAGTGCCCCTAGCAATAGCAGTAGTGGTGGGACTACTAACAGTAGTAAGTCAAAGGTGTATCTGGGCTCACGCTAGGAAATATAGTGGGGGCTGGCTTAGTTAGGGAGATAACAGAGGCTGTGTTAGTCTCTGATGGGGGCATTGATCTTGCCACCCTTGCTGCCTGTCACCTTAACATGGATAAGTACAGACAGCAGCCTTTGATAAATGGTGTTCATGCAGAGGCCTACAGGAAAACAGGTGCCAGTGTCACTATGGTGACTGAAAAACTGGTGTCGCCTGAGCAACACCTATTTTGTCACCAGTACCAAGCGACTGATGCTCATAACAACACTGTATATCACCCCAATGGCAGTTGTTGATTTAACTTGGGGGTGGTGGGATGGGGTTACTGGTCCAAAGAAAATAAAGTTGTTGTTCCACAGACCTACCTGTAGAGTGTCTACTAGGGGACGACTTGGAGACTTCAGCTTGGGCTGAAGTAGAGTTAGAGGCCCATGCTTCAATGCTGGGCATCCCAGGGCAAAACATTGCCCTGACTAGAGCACAGGCAAAAAGGCAAAACAAATCAAGGAAACCTGGAGCCTTGAAAATGGCCCAAGAGCTTCCAGAACCTATGGGTAGGAAGGGCAAAAGGTTCCCCCTTCCCCAACCTCCAGTGAGGTTTCCCCCTCTGAGGATGAGGAATCTACTCCCTTGGCAGAACCTACACCAGAGGAGCCCTAGGCCAACACAACTGAGCTCTTGGGTGCAGGGGACCTACCAGGGAGGAACTCAGTATGGCACAAAAGACTTGTCCCACACTGGAGGGCTTGAAGAAGCAAGCTGTCCTTCAAGAGGCAGGGGTTTCAGTGATACCCACAAGGTGTACTGGGACGATAACCTGTTGTATTCACAGCCAAGGGCTCCAAGCCTGGTGCCACCAGGAGATTGGTAGTCCTTCAGCAATACAGAGAATTTGTGTTGCCCTGACACATTATATTTCCCTGGCAGGTCACTTGGGGGCAAAGTAAGTCTTGGGACAGGCGTGTCCCTCACATTCACTGGCCCCACATGTCAGAAGACACTAAGTAGTTTTGTTGCTCCTGTGTCACCTGTCAAGTCAGTTGCAAGACAGGTGGCACCCCCAAGGCCCCCCTAATTACAATTTCAGTGGTTGGAAAGGGATGGGGTGGATATTGTTGTCCCCCCTAGACCTACCCACAGCCTCTGGGAACAGATTTATTCTGGTGGTGGTGGACCATGCCACAAGGTACCCAGAAGCTATTCCTCTAAGGACCACTGAGCCCTCCTGGGAATATTCTCAAGAGAAGGTTTTCCTACAGAGGTGGTATCAGACAGATACCAACTTCATGTCTGCATATCTCAAAGCCATGTAGAAGGAGTGTGGGGTGACTTATAAGTTCACCACCACCTATCACCCCCAAACCATTGGTTTGGTAGATAGATGTAACAAAACTCTCAAAACATGAAAAACTCAGGAGGTGATGGGATGTCCTACTGCCATGCTTCCTTTTTGCCTACATGGAGGTCTCAAAGAAGAGAGTGGGCTACAGTCCCTTTGAACTTCTGTTTGGTTACCCTGTTAGGGGTCCTCTTGCTCTTGTGAGGGAGGACTAGGGTCAACCTCCCAATCCCCCTAAACAGGACATATTGGACTATGTACTTGGCCTCAGATCAAGGTTGGCTGAGTACTTGACAAAGGCCACTAAAAACCTTCAGGCCAACCAGGAACTGCAGAAGCAGTGGCATGACCAGAAGGCTGTACTGACTGTTTACCAGCCGGGGCAGAAGGTACAGTTCCTGGAGCCTGTGGCTCCCAGGGCACTCTAGGTCCTGTAGAGTGGTCTCACACAAAAGTGGAAAAGAAGGATACGTTCACCTACTTGGTAGACCTAGGCACTCCTAGAAGCCCTACTATGACAGTTCTGATATGATCCTGTTCATGGCCACTGACGAGGGACAGGAAGAAGAGAGTAACCCTCTCCCTGATCTGTTCTCCCACACTGCAGCTAACGGTTCATTTGATGGGGTAGTCCTTGCTGACAGCCTTTCTGAATCACAGAAGGAAGACGGCAGAAATCTCCTGGGACAGATCTCAGAAATGTTCTAACACCTGGACAAACCACATGGTGTGAACACACCATTGATACTGGGACAGTTTGCCCACAAAAAGTACAATCTATAGGCAAATTGACCATGTTAGAGACGGCATCAAAGCAGAAGTGCAAAAGATGCTGGACCTAGGAGTAACTGAGCACTCAGACTGCCCCTGGGCTAGCCCAATCGTCCTGGTCCCAAAACCTCACTCCCAGAATGGTAAGAGAGAAATTAGGTTTTGTGTTGATTATAGAGGGCTCAACAATGTCACAAAGACAGATGCTCATCCTTTCCATAGGGCAGATGAGCTAATAAATACACTGGTATCTGCCAAGTATCTGAGCACATCTGATTTGACTGCTTGATATTGGCACATCAAATTATCAAATGATGCTAAACCCAAGACAGCATTTCTAACCATTGGAGGGTATTATCACTTCACTGTGATGCCCTTTGGTCTGAAAAATGCACCTGCCACATTTCAGAAGCTGGTGAACACAGTCCTCTAAGGATTGGAAGCCTATAGCTTAACTAGATGATATAGTTGTCTTTAGCTCCACCTGGTCCAGCTGTGGAATGTTTTGGAGGCTCTGCAGCAAGCATGCCTTACTATCAAGGCCTCTAAGTGCCAGATTGGGCATGAGAAGGTTGTATATCTGAGCAACTTGGCAGGTGGAGGCCAGATTGAACCACTGCAGGGAAAGATTCAAACCATTTTGGATTGGACTCCCCTATCACTCAAACTCAGGTGAGAGCCTTTTTAGGATTACTGGGTATTACAGGAGGTACATTAAGAACTATGGTTCCATTGCAGCCCCTCTCACCTCAAAGAGAATGCCCAAGAACATTTTATGGACAGCTAGCTGTCAAAAAGCTTTTGAAAATCTCAAACAGGCCATGTGCTCTGCACCTATTATAAGAAGCCCTGACTACTCCAAGCAGTTCATAGTTCAGACAGATGCTTCTGAGGTAGGGGTGGGGCGGTGTTATCACAACTTAACACTGAGGGCCAAGACCAACCTGTAGCTTTCATAAGCAGAAGGTTGACCCCCAGGGAAAAACATTGGTGAGCCATAGAAAGAGAGGCATTTGCTCTGATTTAAGCCTTAAAGAAGCTGAGGCCATACTTGTTTGGCACTCACTTCCTTGTTCAGACAGACCAAAAGCCCCTTCTTTGGCTGAAACAAATGAAATGTGAAAATCTCAAACTGTTAAGGTGGTCTTTATCCCTACAGGGAACGGACTATACAGTGGAACATAGACCTGGGAGTAACCGCTCCAATGCAGATGGACTCTCCAGATATTTCCACTTAAACAATGAAGACTCAACTGGACAAGGTTAGCATTATTGTCCTTCTTTGGGGGGGTGTACAAAAGGACCCTCTTTCTTGGCATGATTACCCCCATGTTCTGCCTGTTGTCAGTGTATTTGACTGTCTTCACTAGGATCCAACTAACCAGGTGCCCAATGATTATGCTCTCTCCTTTTAAACTTGGTTACTTGAATCACATACACCCCACATTTGGCATACTGGTGCCCCCATGTAAGTCCCTAGTATATGGCACCCAGGTACCCAGGCCATTGGGGTACCAGGGGATCCCCATGGGCTGCAGCATGCTTTATGGGAAGCCCATGTAAAATGTGTCTGCAGACCTCCCATTGCAACCTACATGAAACTGTGCATGTCCCTTTTCACTACAAGTCACTACACCATGTCACTGTAAGTCACCCCAATGGTAGGCCCTCCTAGCCCTGAGGGCAGGGTGCAACTACCTGTGTGTGAGGGCACCCCTGCACTAGCAGAGGTGCCCCCACGAACTCCAGTTCCATTTTCCTGGACTTCGTGAGTGCAGCAATCCCATTTTATGTGTATACTGGACATAGGTCACTACCTATGTCCAACTACATAATGATAACTCCGAACCTCTGCAGGTTTGGTATCAAACGTGTAGGAATCATACCCCAATACTGTTGCCTGTATTGGACTTATATTTCCATGCAATCTGGGGGCTCCTCAGAGGACCCCCAGCATTCTTCCTACCAGCCTTTGGGGGTTTTCTAGGCAGCCCAAGCTGCTGCCACCCATCAGAGAGGTTTCTGCCCTCCTGCTGCTTGATCAGCTCAAGCCCAGGAAGGCAGAACAAAGGACTTCCTTTGGGAGAAGTGGGTAACACCCTCTCCCTTTGGAAATAGGTGTTACATGACTTGGGAGGGTAGCCTCTCCAAGCCACTGTTATGCTTTGAAGGGCACATTTGGTGCCCTCCGTGCATAAACCAGTGTACACCAGTTTAAGGATCCCCAGTGCCTGCTCTGGCACGAAATTGGACAATGGAAAGGGGAGTCCCCCTAGGACTCCCTCCATGTGTTGAGTCCCCCAGGACTTTAGTGGTCCCTGGCAGCTCCATCTTTTAGCTTCACCGCAACTTCTGCCTTTGCCAAGGCTTGTTGGTTGCTTTTCCACACCACTGACAGACTGCAATCATCCATCCGGCGTGGGACATTGACTGCATCCTCTAGGAACTCTTCCCCGGGTCAAGGGCTGCATTGCTGACCGTCTTCATCCTACCGTCGACAAACTCCTGCAACCACAGGCGGGTGTATGGTGGCTCCTGCCCCTACCAGACTCTTCTGTGACTTCTGGACTTGGCCCCCTTCTTCCACAGGTCTTCCTCTTCAGAAATCCACCGCTGGTTTCTTGCAGTCTTGTCTAAGTGTTGCATTATCTTCTTTTTCATCCTTTTAAGTGGTTTGGGGATAATTCAGTAACTTACTCCTTTCTTCCTGGTTTCTGGGGGCACTGTGGTACTTACCTTTGGGGTTTTCTAGTTCCTCTAGCTCCCCTCTAAACATTCCACTTACCTAGGTGGGGGTCCTGCATTCGCATTTCATTTTTCTAGTATGCGGTTTGGGCTCCCCCTGAGGTCACTATTACCTATTGCTTTTGCACTGTTTTCTATTGCTTTCTATGCCTATTTCTGATTGCTAGTATACATATCTAGTGTGCTACTTACTTCCTATCTCTAGTACTTTTTTGTAATTGTGTCACTAAAATAAAGTACCTTTATTTTAATAACACTGAGGCCCATATTTTTACTTTTTGACGCAAAAAGATTAACGCCGGCTACCTCCATTCCAACGCGCCAGCCAGGCGTCATATTTAAGGAATGACGGCAGTCGGAGCTGCAGCCTGCTTAGCATAAAAATAAATGACACTAGCCGGGCAGCGGAGGCGTAGGGATGAGAGGGGGTTGTGTGTCAAAGAATGGTACAAGTCAGGTTAGCATAAAAAATATTGACTCTAACCTGACTAGCATATTTGTTTGACACACAAACCCCATGGACATGACTCCTGTCTTAGCAGAGACAGGAGTCATGCCCTCCTGCCCAATGGCCATGCCCAGGGGACTTCTGTCCCCTGGGCATGGCCATTGGGCACAGTGGCATGTAGGGGGCCCAAGTTAGGTACCCCATGCCACTTGAGAAAAATAATGAAAATACCTATCTGGACTTACCGTAGATGGGTCCCCCATCCATGGGTGTCCTACATGGGTGGGTGAGGGTGGCAGGGGGTGTCCCTGGGTGGAGGGAAGGGTGCAGTGGACTGCTTCCAAAGAGTTCCACCATGGAATTGGGCCCAGAGATCCCCTAACGCCTGCCCTGACCCAGACGTTAAATAATGGCACTAAACAGGATTAGCGCCATTATTTAGGGCCGGCCTCCTCCAGTGCATCATTTTTGCACGGGAGGATAAATAAGGCGCAAATGCTTTAGAGTCATTTTTTGCCTGAGAACGCCTACCTTGCATCTCCACTGTAAAAAAATGACGTTAACTTCACAACTTTGACGCTAGACGGGTCTAGCGTCAAAGTATAAACATGGAGTTAACTTTGCACTGGATTTGCGTAAAAAATGACAAAAATCTGGCGCAAACAGAGTATAAAGATGCCCATAAGTGTTTTCTTTCATGTGTGTAAGTGCTGTGTGACTACAGTGGTATTGCATGAGTTTTGCATGTCTCCTAGATAAGCCTTGGCTGCTCATCCATAGCTTCTTCTAGAGAGCCTGGCTTCTAAACACTGCCTACACTACACTAATAGGGGATACCTGGCCCTGGTACAGGTGTAAGTACCTTAGGTACCCACCACGCACCAGTCCAGCTTCCTACACAGCTATAAAGAAATATCATCAGGCATCACAGCTCAGAACACTTTTTGAATGGTCTCTGCATGAGATCGAGTGACAATGGATCCATATGGGTGCTGGAGTGGTGGGTCATACCCCTTTGGCGATGCCATAGCTGGCTAAAAAAGCAAGACCCCCAGCATGTTACTTCTCAGAGATTTTTAAGCTAGCTTTCAAAGTATGGGACTCAGTTACTAAAAAAACAGAAATTGTTCACGTTCCCTTACCCGTTCACTAGGCATCTGGGTAATTCAAACTTTTGAAGGGTGGCTTTGTGTAGTGGTTGGAAGGAGGGTGCAGGAATCAAAGGCCCACATTTATACTTTTTGACGTAAAACTGCACAAATGCAGATTTTAGTCAAAAAGTATAGCGCTGGCTTGTGTCATTCCACAGCACCAGCCAGGCACCAAATTTATGGAAACCCGCAAGCCGGCACAAAGGGGGGGAATAGCGTGAAAAAATGATGTTAGCCGGGTGGGGGTGGGGGTGGGAATGGTGGTATGGGAGAAGGCGGTTTTGCACCAAAAAATGACATTAGGCTGGTTAGAGGCAAAAAAATGCCTTTAACCAGCATAGCATCATTTTCTAATGCAAAACCATCCATACCACATGACTCCTGTCTTATAAAAGACAGGAGTCATGCCCACTACCCCAATGGCCAACACAGGGGACAAGGGTCCCCTAGGCATGGCCATTGCACCCTGTGACATGTAGGGTGACCTATTTCTGGGTCCCCAATGACACTTTAAAAACGTTTTAAAAATACTTGCCTGTACTTACCCTATTTACTTGAGATGGGGTCCACCATCTTCTGGTGCCCCTCTGGTGTGGGTGGGACTGTTCCTAGGGCTTAGGGACACCACATGTGGACCCGTTCCATGCTGTCTGACCATGGAAATAGGTCCACAGGTCCCCTAATGCCTGGTCTGACCCAGGTGTTAAATAATGGTGCAAAGCAAGCTTTGCACCATTATTTGGCCCTCGTCCTACCCATGTGTCATTTTAACATGGGAGGATAAATATTGGGCTATGGGGATAGCACCATTTTTTAGATGGAAAACCCTACCTTGCATCTCATTGACCCAAGGTAGGTTCACGCATCTAAAAAATGGTGCAAACTCCAATATTTTACTGTCAAAATATAAATATCAAGTTTGCTCTGCATTTGCATAAAGCAAATGATGCAAATGCAGCACAAAAAAAGTATACATATGGGCCTAAGAGGCTTCTTCCAGTGGCTGAAATCTAATTTTTTGGAAATTAAAATCAGTGGAAGCAAGAAACCGACCACATTCATTATTTCCAGTTAAGGTGCCGTACCAAGAGAACAGAAAGGCAACAATTAGGCTTTTAGATATGTGGAAAAAACGTTCACTTCTTATGTTAGCCTTAAAGGTCTTATTTCCAACATCTATGCAACTCTTGCAGATGTGGGTTCTAACCTGGATTGAATTTATACAAGCAAAGGCAACACACTTTGGGAAAGCATATCTCTATGGATCAATGTTAGAAACCTTGGGCTCACATTTCCTCCTTGTGTAAAAGTGTGTAGAACAGGAAATGGATGCATGAACTCATGATGGGATAGCATGTTACTCCTTTGAAGTTAAAATAAATGTATTGCACAAAAGAAGGGGTTATAGACACGAAGGAGATGTGCTACATGTGTGATGGTCATGCCCAAGAAGAACAATTGTTTGGAAAGATATCCTTAGTCATGTTAAGGGACAGGTAAGGTACCCTTGTGACCAGATCCAACAACCACCATATTGAACCACATACCAATGAAAATCACACATCTATCCAAAGCAACATGCTCTTGACAGTGAAGCAATTGTTTGTACTAAAAAGGAAATCACCAGTTATCCCAATAATGCAAGAATGGGCTGGCAAATTCTGGATGCTACTGTCCATGGATAAATTGGCATAGGAACCTAATGAAATGGGACATAAATATGACAGTTTGTGGCAGCCTCTGTTAGACATTTTGAAAGGCAAAGGTTTTGAGTATGGTTGCTCTAAATCTTTGAGTTCTCTTCAACTTGCTAATTTGTGCACCCGGGTGGACATTGAAACGTAAATAATTAGAAGGCAAAAGACCTCCATTGTGGAAAGTACACTTAGCAAATGGTTTTATTTGTTCCCCTAACTGGAGGGAGGAGAGAGGGAGGAAGGGAAACATATATGATGTATACAATTCAGTGCTACAATTGGACATATTTGATTATTACTGTTTGGTAAGCTTGATGTTGGGGCATTAGTAACTTGAAAGTAAATTAAATCTCGCTGAAAAAAAATGTTGAAAGCTACTGATTACTCAGTGTTAGGACTGCTTAATTACAGAATTCATTGCACTTGGTTGTGTCTGCATTCTGGCAGAGAAAAAGATTGTGGGGGTCATTACAACCCTGGCGGACGGTGGAAAAGGTGCGGTAATACCGCAAACAGGCCGGCGGACAAAAAAATGGAATCATGACCCTGGCGGAAACCGCCAACAAAGACAGCCACTTTAACACACCGTCCGCCACGGTACAGACAAGCAGCACGGCGGTTACCGCCAACAGACATGCGGGAGACAATGTACCGCCCACAGTATTACAACAGGCCAATCTGCCACCTTTTCAGGGGCGGATTCACCATGGATAAAAACACAGCGGAAACAGCTTTTGCTATGGGAAAACGTTCACCTCAACACATCCCACGAGTAACAACAACTCCATGGACCCGGAACTTCAAATACTACCTGCCCTTGTCTTTCTGCTCCTTTACGACCAACAGTGACGTAGGCGCAGAAGATACCGGTGAGTACTGCATCTACGACACGGGGGAGGGGGGGCAAAAGTCCGGGGGGCACCCTCCAAACACCCATACCCCCACTCTCGCATATTACAACATACACACCAATGCAGTCAAAACTATCACATTAACAACCCACAATCCCCCCGGAAGAATGCAAAGACAATGTACATTTCGGTCAAACATTGTAATGTGTCAATATACATGTCATACAAAAATATACAGATATATATCTCTAAATCACTCATAATTATATATACAATACAAGAAGTAGTGCAGATATGTACACAACAATGTCCGTGCACCAACAGTCCAAAAATGCATGGGCGAGGCCCACAATAGATACCTGACCAAAATCCGAGAGAACACTGCCGGGGCATCAGATAGAAATACTACAGGCACCTCAGGGGGAAGGGAAGGGGGGGCACCTCAGCCAGATGAATGCGAAGCCAGATCCATGACGGGGCTCCATGCCCATTGATGTATCCTGGGGAGGGCAAAGCCACAGTCTCTCACGTCTCTACAGTGGGTGGTTTGCCCACTGTGCCATCCTGGGGAGTGCAAAGCCACAGTCTCTCAAGTAGATGCAGGTCTCCACTGGTTCTGGAGGGGGACTGGTGCCCAGACTGGATGAGTCTCCCCGTGAAAGTTCCTGTCCTGTCACTGTCCCAGCTGCACATGGGATAAGGATGCCTGATGTGGCGGTCCATTCATTCCTACACAATGCATGCCCTGTTCAGCGGTGCTTTGCCATGGCAGTCTTTGCCCTGTTCAGCAGTGCTTTGCCACGGCGGTCTCTGCCCTGTTCAGCGGTGCTTTGACATGGCGGTTCAGGACTGTTCAGCGGTGCTTTGCCATGGCGGTCTCTGCCCTGTTCAGCGGTGCTTTGACATGGCGGTCTCTGCCCTGTTCAGTGGTGCTTTGACACGGCGGTCTCTGCCCTGTTCAGCGGTGCTTTGCCATGGCGGTTCAGGACTGTTCAGTGGTGCTTTGACATGGCGGTCTCTGCCCTGTTCAGCGGTGCTTTGTTATGGCGGTTCAGGACTGTTTAGAGGTGCTTTGCCATGGCGGTTCTGATACTGGACATTGGTGTGTGGCATGACGATCTCCACACTGGACATTGGTGTGTGGCATGATGATCTCCACACTGGATATTGGTGTGTGGCATGACAATCTCCACACTGGACATTGGTGTGTGGCATGACGTTCCATCATTGGCCAGCGGGCTGTGGCATCCTGTCCCCTCCTGGGCTGTGACTCCGGCGGTGGTCTCCTGACCAGTGACGATACTTGGGTCCTCCTGGGCTGTGACTCCGGCGGTGGTCTCCTGACCAGTGACGATACTTGGGCCCTCCCCTCCTGGGCTGTGACTCCGGCGGTGGCGGTGGTCTCCTGACCAGTGACGATACTTGGGCCCTCCTGGGCTGTGACTCCGGCAGTGGTCTCCTGACCAGTGACGATACTTGGGCCCTCCTGGGCTGTGACTCCGGCGGTGGCGGTGGTCTCCTGACCAGTGACGATACTTGGGCCCTCCTGGGCTGTGACTCCGGCGGTGGTCTCTGGACCAGTGACGACGGTGCTGGCGGTTGTGTCTGGACCGCCGGAAATGATGGCGCACTTCTCTGCTGTGACACTCACAACAGGCTGGGCAGACTTCCTCTGGAACTTCCCCACCTTCTTTGGAGTTACAGCTGACTCACCAATCGCCTTGGATCCCATTTCACTTGTTGTCCCACCAGGAGTCTTGACATGGTCCCGTCGTCCACTCCCCAATTTCAGAGCCTTTACAGGGGGTGGGCTGCCAGTGCCTTGGCTCCGGGTCCTACTGCCTGCCCTGGTGGACGGTGCACTCCAAAAACCTGGAACACGCACCACTGGTACTGGAGGCATTTTGGCTGAGTCGCTACGACGGGACTGATGAATTGGAGGGGGGTGTGAAAAAAGGTCAATTTGACATAGGGACAGTTTCTGACAGACACTGGGATGGGTAGCTGGAGGGGCCCTGGGAGTGGAGGAAGAGGAGGTGGTTGTAGGAGGTGTCACTTTAGGTGTTTTGGGTGCAGGTGCAGGTACTGGAGGCTGTCGTGAGGTGGATGGATGTTGGATGAGTGATTGCCGGCGTTTGTGTACTTTGGGAGGGGGCGTCACAGACACACTGGGAGAGGACACAGGGGACGTATAAATGGCAGTGGAGGTGGTGAGTGCAGGTGAGCGGCTTGTGGTGCTGGGTGTCCTGGTGGGAGTCCTAGTGCCTGTAGATGTGGTGCATGCAGGTGTGTGTGTAGACGAGACTGGGAGGGAGGAGGGAGAAGAGGAGGAGGGGGACACAGTGGAGACAGTGGATGTTGCTGTGTCTGTATGTGGGTGAGGCGTGCATGAGTGCCTGTGGTGTGTGTGGTGCCTATGTTTGCTTGAGCTACTTGTGTGTGTTGACTTGTGTGCATGCTGGTCTGTAGGTGTGCTTGGGATGGGCTGAGGTACAGGGGATTGGGTCTGGGTGGAGGAAGTTGGAGGGGGGAGGCTGGACACAGGGACAATGGCTGCCATCAGTGCTGAGGCCAGAGATTGCAGGGTTCGCTGAAGGGCAGCCTGACCAGAATGAATGCCCTCCAGGAATGCATTACCGTGTTGCAACTCCCTTTCTACACCCTGGATGGCATTCACAATGGTAGACTGCCCAACAGTGAGTGACCTGAGGAGGTCAATGGCCTCCTCACTGAGGGCAGCAGGGGTGACTGGGGCAGGGCCTGAGGTGCCTGGGGCGAAGGTGATGCCCACCCTCCTGGGTGAGCGGGCACGGGGTGAACGCTGAGGTGCTGCTGGGAGGGCGGTGCTGGTAGTGGAGGTGGCGGCTGTACCTGTAGAAGTGGGGTGTACAGATGGTGCCGCCACCACAAGGGAGCTCCCATCGGCGGACGAGTCTGTGTCGCTGCTTGGTGATCCGGTGGCCGACGTGAAGCTCCCCTCGCCCTCCGTCCCACTGGTGCATTCAGAGTCTGTGGTGTGGCCCTCCATGGCCATGTGGGATGCAGATCCCTCGTGCTCCGGTGCCACTGTACCTCCGCCTGATGATGCTGATGTACAAAAGGACAGGGAGAGCAGGAAAAGGGGGGGAGACAGAACAAAGAGAGTTTTAGTGCATGGCATACCGCTACCGTTGGCGGACAAGACAGACGCAGCAGCCCCATGCATTACGCCGTGCTCCTGGCCTCTGCACATGCAATTTCTGGGATATGGCCTACATGGCAATGCTGGAAATCTGCGCACATGGATGCCACAGGGGCAACTATACCTCAACTTGGCACTCTTCTGAGGTGGGGTAGAGTGCCACATGGCACACATTACGGAGGGGCCTTGCCTACCTAACTCGCCCTGGCCTAGGGACACACACAGCCCACCTCCCCCACCCAGACTCCTCCACTGCACGTAAAGTCCACAGAATGAGGTTGTACTCACCCCCTTGTGTCTGCTGTGATATCCTTAAGCGCCCATCCAACTCCGGGTAGGCCACCGCCAGGATCCGGAACATCAGGGGGGTCATGGTGCGACGGGCACCCCTCCCACGTTGGGAGGCCATCCCCAGCTGAGCCTCCGCCGTCTTCTTGCTGCAGCGGCGAATGTCCTCCCCTCTCTTCCGGCAGTGGGTGCCCCGTCTCTGGTGGGCCCCCAGGGTCCGGACCTCCTTGGCGATGGCACGCCAAATGTCCCTCTTCTGGTGGGCTACATGACATGCACAAGGAAAGAGGAACAGTCATTACCAACTGCACCGTCGTTGTGAGTGGGCCCCTCCCTACTCTGGCCATGTGGGCCTTTTATTCCCATGCTTTACTGTAGTATCTACTCTGCCCCCTTCCCTCTTCCACCCAGCCCTGTCCACCCCGGCCTAGCCCATACAACTTGCTCCCTGTGTACTAACCTGTTGGTCTGGAGGACCGTAGAGTAGCATGTACTGGGGGAGGACCCCATCCACAAGTTTCTCCAACTCCTGTGCAGTGAAGGCAGGGGCCCTTTCCCCAGACGCAGCAGCCATCGTCGCTTCCAGACCGAGGTCACAGCAGCACTAGCAGTGTAGGTCCTCTCCTGTCGAAGGTCAGGTATCTAGTGATTGAAGAGATAGAAAATGGCGGTGACGTCCGCGGCGGTGACGTGCGCGGCGGTGCGCATCATCACCGCCGGCGCACCTGTTCATTGGCTCCTGGGACCCATAGGGTCCAATGTTAACCAATGCAGCATTGCGCCGCGGTCTACGACCGCCTACCGCGACGGTGTGCAACGCCAGCGCTGTTACCCTACAATCCCATTGTCCCAGTTTAGAGGTCAGGCAGCCGCCATTTCAGGGTCCCACATGGCTTCATTTACTACTGCGTCACACATACCGAGGCCTACACTCAACACACATCCAGGAAGGGTTTATTGTCTGGTGTAGTCTTGTGTGTGACTGTGGGTACATACCTGGAGGAATAGTGACTGTTTATTCGTTGTTGTCCTTCTTAGGCACCGTCAGCTGGGACATATGAGAAGATGGCGGAATCCTCCGGTGTACCGACCGCTGGTGGACCTGTTGACAATGGAAGAGAGACATTTAATCGTCACCTACAGGTTTGACCGTGCCACTATCCATGAACTATGTACCCAGTTGGAGCCAGACCTGATGTCACCAATCCGCCATCCGACTGGAATCCCCCCTGACGTGCAGGTGCTGTCAGTGCTCCATTTCCTTGCAAGTGGGTCTTTTCAGACAACTGTGGCCATGGCATCAGGGATGTCCCAGCCTATGTTTTCCAACGTCTTGTCCAGAGTGTTGGCTGCCCTGCTGAAACACGTAAGGAGATACATCATTTTCCCTGAGGTGGAGGATTTGCTTACAGTGAAAGGTGACTTCTATGCTCTTGGACATATCCCCAACGTCATAGGTGCCATTGATGGGACCCATGTAGCTCTGGTCCCCCCCGCAGGAGTGAACAGGTGTACAGAAACCAGAAGAGTTATCATTCGATGAATGTCCAGATGGTCTGTTTGGCAGACCAGTACATCTCGCAGGTAAATGCTATGTTCCCTGGCTCTGTGCATGACGCCTACATCCTGCGCAATAGCAGCATCCCTGATATGATAGGTCAACTCCAGAGGCACCGTGTATGGCTATTGGGGGACTCTGGTTACCCCAACCTTTCCTGGCTACTGACCCCAGTGAGGAATCCCAGGACCAGGACAGAGGAACGCTACAATGAGGCCCATGGGCGGACTAGGAGGGTGATCGAACGCACCTTCGGCCTCCTGAAGGGCAGGTTCAGGTGCCTCCATATGACAGGTGGGTCCCTATTCTACTCACCGAAGAAGGTGTGCGACATCATCATCGCCTGCTCCATGCTCCATAATTTGGCATTGCGACGCCAGGTGCCTTTTCTACAGGAGGATGATCCAGATGACGGTGTTGTAGCAGCTGTGGAGCCTGTGGAGCCTGTGGACAGTGATGAGGATGAAGCTGAGGAAGAAGAAAACGACAACAGGGAGTCAGTCATACAGCAATATTTCCAGTGAAACACAGGTGAGTACATTTTCAGGTTTAACATTATATTAACTTTCATACGTCTACCTCTATCCTGTACCGACATTTCACTCACTATTTGTTAACTGAGTTGTCCCCTTCCATTTCAGTTTCACAAATGTGGTAACCTACGTGTCAACTGCTTGCATCCTTGAAGGGCTTGTGATGTGTGACATTGGTATGTTAGCCTTCCAATGGGTAACCCATTATGACACAGTCATTGATAATACAAAATTACAAATCATAGACTGACTCCATTTTATTTAGTGTTTCAAGGGTGTTTATTTAAGTGCTAAAAAATGAAGGGGGGTTGTGAAATGGGGATGGGTGATGGTGGAGGAATGTCCATGGCAGAGTCCAGTCTATTAGCCTCACAGGTACATTGCACATCTGGCCATTGGAAGTGGAGCTGGGGCAGTTCCGATTTGGACAGGGTAACAAAGTGGGACAGTGGGGGGACAATCAGGGTGGTCTTATTTCTTGGCGGGGGTCTTGCCATCTTGCTCTGTCCTGTTCCTGGATCTCAGGGCCCGCTTGCGTGGTGGTTGTCCGTCTGCAGGAGATGGGGTGCTGGTGTGGTGGTCTTTTGGCGGGGCGTCCTGTCCACTAGCGCCGGCGGAGGTGGTGGGCAGTTCGTCGTCCTGACTAGTGTCAGGGGCCCCTTGGAGTGCCACGGTGTCCCTCAAGGTCTTTTGAATGTCCATCAGCACCCCTACGATGGTGCCCAGGGCAGAGACGATGGTCCTGAGCTCCTCCCTGAACCCCAAATACTGCTCCTCCTGCAGACGCAGGGTCTCCTGCAACTTGTCCAGGACCGTCGCCATCGTCTCCTGGGAGTGGTGGTATGCTCCAATGATGGAGGATAGGGCCTCGTGGAGAGTTGGTTCCCTTGGCCTGTCCTCCCTCTGTCGCACAGCAGCCCTCCCAGTTCCTCTGTGTCCCTGTGCCTCCGTCCCCTGGACCATGTGCCCACTACCACTGCCCCCAGGTCCCTGTTGTTTTTGGGGTGTTGGGTTAGCCTGGGTGCCCTGTAGTGGTGGACACACCGCTGATTGACCTGTCCTGGGTAGGGAGGTTTGGGCCCGCTGGGTGGGTGCTGTGCTGGTGTTACCAGAGGGTGGAAGCTCGGTGTTGGGCTGTGGCTGGGCAAGGGGAACCGACTGTCCTGAGGCCCACGATGGTCTGGGCTGGTCATCAGGCTCCAGTAGGGCAGAGCTACTATCGTCACTGTGGGCCTCTTCTGGGGGTGGAGTGGTGTTGTCTGGACCCTCTGGTGTGGTGACGTTCCTTCGGGTTCCTGCGGGGGTATAAGTACATGATTATTGCATGTGTGTGTGTAATGGTGTGCAATGGTTGGGTGTGCGTGAACCCCAGTGCAGCCATTCCTGTGTGTGGGGTTGTGTGCTGATGGTTGGGGGGTGTTCTGGGTATGTGCAGTGGGCATGCTTTAGTGATGGGTGTCCATGCTTAGTTGTGTCATGCAGGTCTTGGGGTTGGGATGTGTAGTTGGTGTTATGGGTACATTAGTGAGGAGTTTGGGTGATAGGGGAGGGTGTGAGGGTGGGGGTGTGTGATAGCATGCAGGTAGGGTGGGGGATATGATAGTGAAGATTTGACTTACCAGTGTCCGTTCCTCCAACGACTCCTCCGAGGCCCTCAGGATGCAAGATGGACAAGACTTGCTCCTCCCATGTTGTTAGTTGAGGGGGAGGAGGTGGGGGTCTGCCGCCAGTCCGCTGTACCGCGATGTGGTGCCTGGAGACCGTGGAACGCACCTTCCCCCGTATGTCGTTCCACCTCTTCCTGATGTCCTACCTATTTCTTGGGTGCAGTCCCACTGCGTTGACCCTGTCCACTATTCTTTGCCAGAGCTCCATCTTCCTGGCTATGGATGTGTGCTGTACCTGTGAGCCAAATAGCTGTGGCTCTACCCGTAGGATTTCCTCCACCATGACCCTGAGCTCCTCCTCGGAGAAGCGGGGGTGTCTTTGGCGTGACATGGGGTGTTGTGTGTGATGTGTGGGGTGGTGTATGTGTTGATAAGTGTGGTGAGTGTAGTTGTAGGTGGTGTTTTGTGCGTGGATGTTGTGTGGGTGATGGTGTTGTGTGCCTCTGTGTGATGGGGTTGTCTATTCTGTGCTCTCTCTCTCGCCTTCTCTCTGAATTTTTGGTTGTAGGGGTTTGTGGGTGATGTGGGTGTGTGTTTTATATTGTATTGGATGTGTGGGAGTGGTGTGTGTATGTGTATCAGGTGTGTGTATTTGTAATTGGCCAATGTGGCGGTGTTTTGTAGATGTGTGTGTATTTTGAGCGCGGCGGTGTGTACTGCCAAAGGAATACCGCAGTTGAAAGACCGTCGCGTGGATTCGTGGATCGTAATGGCATGGGCGTGTTTCTGTTGGCGTGGAGGTGGAGGTTTTGTTTCCGCATGTTTATCGCTGACCTTTGGTGTGGCGGGATTGTGTGGGTGTCTGAATTTCGGCGGATTACGAGATGTGTGTCATAATAGCTGTGGTGGTCTACCGCCGCCGCGGCGGTGTATTGGCGGTCTTCTGCACGGCAGTAAGCGCCTTATACCGCCAAGGTTGTAATGACCCCCTGTATCTGTGTACACGCATCAAAGTAAGCTTTTGGAATGACATACGACTTTCGGCTCCTCTGGATAAAAATGGGATTCATAACATCTACAGTAATCTCAATGAAATGGCCAATATGTCAGAAGTTGTTGAACAAACTAATTTTATTCCAAATTGCAGTGGTTAATTGTGCTGCCCAGCAATGTCGTCATGATGATGTGTGTACTGAGGGATTCGCTGATTCAGCTGTAAGAAAGGCTTCCTTTTCATGTACTGTTGAAGCTGTAATGTACATTCTAGAAACGGATTGTTTCCTGTGCCATTGCTAAAATACCAATGTCTGTGACAGGAACAAGTTTCAGAGATTGAGCAACAGTACTGGATCAAGCAGAAGTGTGCAAGGACCACTGAAGGAGTGTGGAGGA
Organism: Pleurodeles waltl; assembly: GCF_031143425.1. Lineage (NCBI taxonomy): Eukaryota > Metazoa > Chordata > Amphibia > Caudata > Salamandridae > Pleurodeles > Pleurodeles waltl. Next base: position 1,090,787,683 of record NC_090440.1, read on the forward strand.
TCAGCTTAGAGCGTGATCACACAAACATTTCTACTACATTATCGTATTATGGCACTGCCCATGTCAGTAGGGATGGCATGATATGTGCCACTGCATCCCACAGATATGCACACTTCTTTATTTCTATGTCTCAAAATCATTCTCTCTCCTGTCACCTGTCAGTCTGCAATACAGGGAAGTCAGTCAAGACCACCCCCACTGCTCACACTCCTCCTTGGGGGCCACTGTATTTTGATGCTAATCCTGCACAGTACATCAATAGCGTCAAAAATGTTGACGACATTTTCCCTACCCTGCGCCATGGTGTGTCATATATTAAATATGATACACACATGGTGGTGTTAGGGGGGGCACTAAGGGGCTCAAAAAAAGTGGCGCTGCATTGGATGCAGCTGCACTTTTCACAAATCTGGCCCTAAGTTTTGTGTTTTGGCCACATGTGTTGACTCATCTAAATGCAAGCCTGCTGCCACAAGATCCTTGCCAACCAGTGCCTGCTCCCCCTGCATCAAGATTCAGGCTGGGGACCTCTGTCAGAGCTTCTTCTGTTGCTGCCTTGTCACCTGCCACTGAGTCTGATCTTCAGTGCCTACCTTCTTTGTATTTACCACCAAAACTGCATAATACTACTCACATTAACCCTTATTGTTATCACCTCTGTAGAAGGTAAGTAGCTGTCTTCTAAATTGTGGATCCCTCTGTGGGTCTGGCCGACTATCTTTCCAATTGCCTTTGGCTTCTGTTGGGTTATATCATTGCTTTGGAATGGGGAGGTGTCAAGAAACCTTACTGTAGTGAAGCATTCCTGAGTGAAGAAATCCTACATTCTGTTGCTTGAGAAATACCACCAAACAATTAATCTTCCTTCATGCTGGATCTGCACTCTCCCATTTGAAGACCTGGGGGGAAGTATGCATATGATCAGAATGCCTGCCAGAAAAAACAAAATTTGCCTTGGTCTGTTATACCATGGACACAGACTGCATGCATGTGCCAGCATCTACTCACAATCTTTCCAAACACTTGAAAAATACAACAATTCCCTTGGTTTTTTCAAACTTGACGTCACACATCTTGCCATGTCACGGTGAGGATTGGTTTGTGAGCACGTACAAGCAGGCAACCAGAATGTCGTTATAGGTCTGAGCTGGGTGTGATGTTGAGAAAACTATACTTTTTAGAATCATTCCTCTAGGCACACCAGCTTCCCATAGGTATGGTTTAGGTGTTGGACAAATGTTGAAGTTAAAAAGGATATATTCATTTCATCTGTGGAACTGAAGCCTATTCCTGGCTGCCTTAAGAGTTGGCATGGGGTCTGCAACTCTGGATAAATTGTGCCCACTGTCAGACATTCTGACATTCACCCTCTCCAAAGGCATCGGAGCGACCAATAATCTCAGAATCAAACAGATTTTTATCCCTTATATTATTCAACTATTGTGTAGGGCAGGCCATAAGAAAGATGAGACACAATGCTCAGATACTGGAAGGAGCTAATGCCAATGTCATTTACCTCTGAGTGATAACAGAACTGTTGGATGTCTGCAAAACCATGATCATGCAGAATAGAATGGCTTTAGATCACCTCTTGGCAGCCAAAATGGGGCTGAGGGCTATTCAACAGTAGGGTCTGATGCCCTCATTACGAGGTTGGCGGTCTTCAGACCTCCAGCGTCGCAGTCAGACCACCACCAAAGCGGCGTTCCCACCGCAACATTACCACCATGGTCGGATCGCCGGCACTGACACATTTCCGCCGCCCGACGGCCTGGCGGTGCCAGCGGTCTCAATCGGCCAGGGCAGCGCGCCCAGGGCACCGCAGCGAGGGCAGCGCGGCAAGCAGCGCTGTCCTGGGGATTATGACCCCTCTCTCTGCCGGCGTTTACATGGCGGTTTCACCGCCATGTATTTGCTGCTGGAGATGGGGTGCTGGCTGCCCCAGGGGGGCCCCACACTACCCATGCACTTGAATTGGGCAGTGCTGGGGCCCCCCTGGCCAGCCCCGTCATGCAGCAGACAGTGATTTGACCAACAGTGCTGGTGGACCTGACGCACAACAGCATTGCTGCAGCCCTTTTAGGAGCTGGCATCAATGTTGTGTGTTTCCAGCTGGACCAACAGGCCAAATCTGTAATTCCACTCACTGACCCAGTGGGAAACTCTAAACAGGGCCGGCGTGAAGGAGACCGCACTGGTGGTCTCCTGAATGCGGGAGTTTGGCAGGCGGCCTTTTCCACCCACCAAACTCATAATAAAGGCCTGAGTGTTTTAATCACCTCTCTCACATCTCACTTAGTAAATGGGGACAGATAGATCAACAATATAAAACATTACATAACAATCAAAGTGGCTTTGATTTTATCTTGAGCGTCATCCGGTCTTGATTGCCAGGGATATTAAAGAACTGGCAGATGAAGATTTATGAAATTGTGTCTGCAGTCATCCTGAGCATAATAACTTTATATGTGCTAAATACATTGACTACATGCATCATCCAACAATATAGGTATTGCCCCTGCTGATCCACTTAATATATTTGATGATGAAGAATGTGATAATATAGAATTCAAAAGTGTAATAATGCAATTAGCTCCTATTGAGTTGTTGTTGGGATTTTGCCACCTAGGGAAAAAGGGGATTCAGAATGTAAATTCATCCACATATGTGCCCTAAATACTTCATGTTTATCTATACATTTGCACATTTCCATGTATGCTGTAATTGTGCTGTTGTGTTTTGTTTTTATACCTGTTTGAAGATCTCTGAAGCGTTATTATCATAACAGACTTACATGCAATTTAAAAGAATTATTGTTTCGTTATTCCATGTTGTATATTGCACATTCCTGCTGAACCATGCTAGCAAAGCATAGCCTCGTTCGGAAGCTGATACAACAAAGTGAAGATTTTAAAAAGTAGTAGAGTTAACTTAATATTGTTAGCAGTTTCTCTTTTTCGAGGTCTTCTCACATTCTTTCCACAAGAAGATCTTGGCACCTAATCATTAGTGACTATTTGCAAGTTTCATTGCTATCAGATGTCCCCACATTCAATTGCATTGAGATAAATGATATACATGTAGCCGCATGTAGCAGCAAAAAGTATGTGTTTTAGCACTACATACTTTATCTGATCAAGAGCAAAGCCCTTGTTGATTGGAACACCACCAGCATTTGTCTTGCTTATTTTGAATGCTTGCTGGTTATTTTTGCATTAAACACATGTTAAACCTCTGTGTGCTATCCAAAGCGTTATGTTTTTTTTTTTTTTACCATCAACATTGCCCCTAAAGGATTTCACTAGAAACAGGGGCAAGGGATCCACAAAAAATACATCATTAAAGAAATGCAAAAAGTCAATCTAGTTGTACAATACAACAGTCACAAGTTTTAAGTTCAATATGAATGTATAAATGTAAGATAGCATCAGTATACAAAGTTCTTGATAGGAACACAATGTGAACAAATACTGCTCGTAATATACATAACAGTTCAAAGTGAAACACAAACAGAAAAAGGAAAAACAAGAACAATAGTGAAAAGAAATGTAAAAAAACTATGTGAGTCAGAATGAACAAAACCGGTACTTGGAAATCCCACATCCAAAAATCTGAACTAACTTTGCTGCACAGTGCATCTGCGCTAGTTAAGCGATATAAAGCTATTTTTTTATACGGACAAGTCTCTCTGAAACTTATTTTATACTGGGCAAGGCTGTGGGCCATTCCCAAGCTACAGCATTACAGATCTTCCTGCCAATTAAATTCTTAGCATGGACAAAGTTTACCTCACCCCATGTTCCTCACACATCATCACATCTTAATAATCTAGGTTTAACAACCTATTGGAGTGACCCCTCATTAATTGATGAAAGCACTAAGGGCATATTTATACTCCGTCTGCGCCGAATGTGCATCAAAAATTTTGACGCACATCCAGCGCAAACCTTGCCCCATATTTAAACTTTGACGCCCGAGCCAGCAGACGTCAAAATCCCGCGTGTGCGTAATTTTTTGGATGCAGCAACCCGCCTTGCGGTAATCATATGCAAGCCCAAAAAATGACTTAAACGACCATGCGTCGTATTTATGCTTTCGGGCAAAAATGACGCACGACCGGGAGGCAGAGCCAGAAAATGACGCACAGCCCGATTTGCATAATAAATTAACACCTGGGTCAGGTCAGGGCAGGCGTTAAAATGGGGCAAACACACCTGTATTTAATCAGAACACACAGAAGCAACAGCAGAGCAGCAGGGCAGCAAATGGGAGACATGGAGGTGCTTCTCATCCAGCGTGCACGCAGACGCAGAGCCCAGCAACAACAACAGCAGCTTCCACAACACCAGCAGGGACCCCAAAGGCAGCGCAGAAGGCAGGAGAGGATATTTCGCACCAGAACAACCCTTCATGGCCTCAGGGAACATGACATCATCCAGAGGTACAGGTTGAACTGGCAGGCCATTCAGCAGCTGCTGCAAAACATTGAGCCACAGTTGGCAACCACCTTGCTGACACCTCACACCATCCCAACAGAAACCAAGCTGCTTGCCATACTTCACATGCTGGCAAGTGGCTCCTTTCAAACAACTGGTGCCCTGGTTGCCGGAATATCACAGCCATCATTCTCTGCCTTTTTGCCCAAAGTACTGGATGCCATCATTGGACTCACACCCCGGCACGTCTGCTTCCCTAACACACTGCAGAAGCAGCAGGAAACAAAACAGGGGTTCTACCTCATTAGTTGCTTCCCACACGTCCTTGGTGCAATCAACTGCACACATGTACGCCTTGTGCCACCTGCTGCAACTGAACACCTCCACCGCAACAGGAAGCACACACATTCCATCAATGTGCAGGCCATTGTCGATCATCAAGGGTTGATCACCAACATTGTGGCAAAATATCCTGGGAGTGTCCATGACTCATTCATCTTCCGTCACAGCACCATCATTCAACACTTCCAGGATGGACGGTATGGCCATTGAATTCTTGTTGGTAAGTACAAAAACCTACTTATATACACACTGCACAGCAACCCTCTAGGACACACAACACATACACCACAACAGCAACATGTCGACAAGAACACACTGAGCTCGTCACATCGCTAGCCATGTTTCATAGGTCACCATTGAACCTTTCACACATCTGAAATTAGTATACAGCCTAATGTTAAGACGTCAATGATCACGACGTTTGGAGTGGGTTGCCTAAATGTCACCTTGCAAAATGTGAGCATCTCAATTATGTTTACATTAATCCATTGCATAAGACTAAAGGTATGTGATGTCCAGGGGACATTGATATGAACGTGTTAACAACACTGTCAAATTGAACCTGTGTATGGAACTATCTTCTCACCCCCAGTGAAGACACAGGGACACCTGTATCACAAGTCACAATGCTAGGGAGGGCACACTGTACTGCAAATCCCAAAACATACTGCTGACAACTGGTCAGCAGCTAAACACTCGTTCAGCCAGGGAAACAACACAATGCAGATGGTACATCCTACAAGCCTAGGATGCAACACAGTAACACAAAAGAGTCACAGACAACACAAGACACCTACTGCCATGCAAGGTGATTTCAATGGGGCAAGCTACATCAACATGATCCCATTCATTTTCTCTTTCATCTGATCAGGGGTATGGGATCCAGCCATGGATTATGACACCATTTGGCAACCCAAGCACTGCAGCAGAGCGTGCCTACAATGATGCACATAGGAGGACACGCAGCATAGTCAAGAGGACCTTCGGCATCCTCAAGTCGAGATTCAGGTGCCTCAACATCACTGGTGGTAGCCTCCTATATTCCCCTGAAATGGTCTGTAAGATCATTCTAACATGTGCCATCCTGCACAACATTTGCATAAGAAGGAACATTCCCCTCTTGGAACCAGAGCCACACATGCCTGAAGAGGAGGAAGAGGAGGATGGTGGTCTGCAACATGAGGGGGAACAACAAAACACGGATGCTGGAGTGCGTAGTCGCCAACATATCGTGAACAATTTCTTTTAAAAATAATCACCATCACCACTTTATTAACTAATGTAAATAAACACAGATAATAATCACCATATCATGGTCTGGCTAATCATTTGTGCTCACCTTTATCTCTAACTATCAGAATAAGAGTGTTGCCTCATGGAGCATTGTTAATATACCGATCAGGACACAGAAAATCCCAGAGCAATTGTGATGCGTATCATACAATGGTCACATACACACACACTGTAAATGACATATCTCCTGTACATTTCACCTTTGAAGGCCAATAGCAGAGGACCACACCCATTTCACACATACATGTTGGCAACATGGTTTATCGCAGCATATGGCACACAACTAAGACACCATCACTCAATAAGGGGAAAACAAGCCTCATACATGAGGCAGTTGATGTGCTATTGCATCGGTAACAGGAATGTATGACCAGACCCTTGACAGCAGTAAGTCCAACTGCATCCAATCTTTGCAAGGACTATCTGTGACTAGAGTTCCATATCAGCAGAACATAGACAGCACAAGTGCCACACATAGGACAAGCATTGCGCACATGACATTCCATGTGCATGTCAGCCCATTTCATAACTCCTGACACACCCATTCACCTAGTCACAACCCACCTGTCTGAAGAGGTCCCTGGAATAGTAATATGTATACCCAATATTCCCTCCTCTACACACACAGACTAACAATAGTAACCCAGTGTGCTACACCCTTTCCTATGGTATACCATTGTCTTAGTACATCTGACTGCATGGACGTCAGGTCAATTAATACATTGGCTTGTAGTTTCTAATCCCTGTTATCACCTGTAGATTGCTTCCTGTGTGAAAGGTACTGTTGGCCATTTGAATGCAAATCTCACCTACAGGACTTGTGATAAACTGATGCAGCACACACTTGTGATCACCTCCATGCACACCACCCATGTCAACATGCACTGCCCCTGCTGATGTCTGGAACAGCATAGAAGTTGCCTTTTTGTCAAATACACCGTTCTGCATTGCTAGTAATGAAGCCGTGTAACACAGCCCTTGGGTTCATGTGTCACCTTCAAAAACACAGGACATACACAGTTTTACATGTCAACTGTCTTGTTCCTCCTCCAACCAGTCTTAGTCAGACCACTGATTATGTAACTTGTGAAATTGTTAGATCCTGATTAACCTTGCATCCTGTCAGCCTGACTGGCACCTGCCTGTGCGTTACCCTAAAGATTCCCTGTGGCTACATATGTACCACACTTGCTTTACCAAACCTCTCATTCCTCACAGGGTATTTTGTCATGTGCTTCATCAATGCATACCCAATTACATTGTATGGCATCATATGCCTTTTAAGTGTACCATATTTGTTAAATTGTCTTTGAATACCAAAATCATGGCCCATCCCTTGCCTGGGTCTCATGTATGCATGAACGACAAAGCGTGACAGTGTCCCAGGGCCGTATGCAGGGATTAGGTACGGTGCCTCCAGCAGAACCAGCAACCTCTGATAATGTCCATGAAAAGTCCACACATGTTAGGACCCTGACAGTTCGCACGCTGAATCACATTACTCACAACATATTGATGGCCCGTGCGTGGAGAATAGCTGTGGAAAATAATCAGCACAGAGGCTATGATGTTCCCAGATGCAGTGGGAATTTCAGAGGCCAACCTGTGTACAAATGTTGTAATGACACCTGCCGGAACATGACACCTGAGACATTATCTCACTCAGCACACCAAGGTTGCCCTGTTGACAGTCTCATTACACGTCTTCATTGACAGGGTGGGACCATCCCCATGTAGGTTCTCATGTCCACATTGACTTTACTCACATTGATCTCCGAAGGATACTCAGTAGATACAGGAATAGCTGCCACTGACTCATGATGAGACCTGGACGTAACTGTGACAACATACACCCCCAAAAATATACAGGATCAACATTGGAGCACACACATGAATAAGACACCTCTGTGCAGTTGATCACTGGAAATATGTGGACACGCGCTGCCTTGTCTGCTGGTCCACCACAGCCACTGGAGAGTTGTGGCTCAGTTATATGACCTCAACTGTGGCGTCATAATACATTTGTGGTTCACCTTTGGCTGTTTGGGCCAATTACATGGTACCCACTTCGTCTATGCATGTGCCTGACTCACTGTGGGATTCACCAACAAGTGCCTAGGAAGCAGTTACCAAAAATCTAGGACATGGGATGGCGAAATTGTGGACCATTGACATGAACAAGCGTCTGCCATCTATCTGGTGCCTGCTTTTCCATTTGTGGTGTCTACGTTACCCAAAATTTTGGAAGTGCACACAACGGATGTTGCTACATGTATGACTAACACATGTCCTCTCTCATTTCCACAATCACTTGCATCTAAGGTTTGGACACATTGACTTCACATTCATACAAGCATGTTTGCAATAATACATCTTGTGATGCACACACACTGGGTCAACAACTACATTAGTAGCCACTGCACACACATTGAACCATAGGCATTGAGGCATTGTACTTATGTGCGTCACCTTGCTATCCTCTCCTGATGGCAAACATGCCCAAATTGTGCAATACATATATGTAGGCCACACATATGGCCATCTAGTGCGTCAGCCAAGCGTCAAAATCCTGTTAAGGAAGTAGCGGGTCATGGTCCGCTGCAATATGATGTCTCACATTTGAACATACACCATCAACACCAAAGTGGGTGCAATCAGCCTATCTCAGTTGTGTCACAAATGTAACATTACATCAAAATTGGCAAAATCCCCAAAACCAGTTCATGCACTGAAATTTTGACGTTTCTAGTGCTATGCGTCATATTTTTTCACCAATACAGATTGTGCGTCATATTTTTTGATGCACAGGAGTGAAAATTAGGCCGCATCCAAATAATTGTAAAGACTATTTACTATGCGTGAAAAAATATGACGCATAACAATAAAAACGGCGGCCATTTTATGCAGGAAGTGATGTAATAGGATATCCTGTTTACAGATTATGTTCACTTTCACTTTGCAGTCTGTGAATCTTCTAGACTGTGTGGCTATGGTCAGAGTGTTGTCCAGTGATTTTGTGCTTTGGTGTCCTGTGTGCTATCTTACTTGTTACTTTGTGAAATAAATATTGTTGTTGTATACTGTCTGAGTGTGTTTTGTTTACAATTGTCCGGTATTGTAGTGTATTTGTTGTCTGTGGGAGTCTGTTGTGGGTAGTGCTAGTTTGGGGATAGTTGGGCTCTTTAAGTTGTCAAGTTTACTTCTTATTTTGCACTTCTACTTTCTCCCTTTTCTCCTTTCTTCTTCTTTATCCCCTATTCCCCTTTTCAGTGCTGAGATGTTGGGTAGGCTACACCTTGGCAGGATGGGTGAGGAGGAGCTTGGGGGGTTTATATGGCTGGTGTGCCATTTCCTCCCACTCATGATCGAGGCGGGGGCAGGGTGATACATGGGTATCACACTGAGGAGCGAAGAATCCGGTGGGGAAAGGTGCTGCATCACTTGCAGCGTGTGTATGGGAGCCAGAAGAATGACCACCAGCTGAAGCAGCGCTCGGCTAACCTCATCACCAGGGAGCAAGATCTGATGGACCACCTGGGAATAGTGATTAGTGGCCCTGTTGGTGAGTACAAATCATGTAAATGTGAACAATTAAAAGCTCTGTAGTGACATCAGATGATTTGTACAATATCTGCCGGCTAAGTTGCTGACTGTGTGGAATGCTGCAGAAACATACAGGGTCATTGATGCACTATGTGAAGGAGCACAATTGCTAGCTGTCAGGAAGCACGTGCTCTGCAAACTTACAGAATACTTTTGCTTAATGAAATTTTGTGCCGCCTTTGTGTCAGACAGAAACATAAAATAGGAGCCAATCATGTCTATATAGGTTACATTTGCCAGTGAAGTATAGATTTACTAAAATATTGGCAACCTTTGTTGCTGCAATAGCCAGACTGACTTTAGAAACACTACATGATGCAGAAAATTAGTGCTGGCTTCACGTCAATTGATGATAGCAATGTGGCCCAGACATATGTCTCATGTGTGTCTGGTGAGTGTGTAAGGAAAGCGTTTTTGGAAGTTCTATGAATGTTAGGGATTATTGTGGTCCTTCATCTTTTTGGATACATGTCAGATCTGGATTTGAAAACATCGGGAAAAGGTGTAAGGTGCCCTCAGCTAACATCTTACACTGGTATTTGGAGTTTGTTGTGCCACATTCCAATTAGGAATGGCAGTCCAAAGGTATGCACATGGGTTAATATCTCTATGTTTGGTGAAAATCACCATTGCTGGTCCACATCAAATGAAGAAACTGTAACAACATGAGGGCTTACAAAAGTCCCTGTCCCTCTGTACATTGTACCTATGTGTCATAAATGTGTCATGGCCACATAGGCTGTTTGACTGGTAATGCAGTCCTCAAGTAACCAGGCTTTGGATGTCTCTCTTGGATGCAAATGATGAGACGATTACACACCATTATTATTTCTGGTCACTAATGAAAGAGCATGTTTGCCACCACATGGTAGTTAGGGCCACTGCATGTGTGCAGATATGTGTGTAACTGTCACAGGAGACCCATGCTATGTACATGTTGGCCGTGATATATCAGATGCAGTATCATCATGTCTGAATGGCTTTCATTACTTATGTCAGCTTACACATTGTTTTTGTCTTTAAAATTGTTGGTCAGTGCACAGATTCTGAGCACAATTCTTCCTTCCATGCCTTACAGGTGGACCTGCACCCTACACTGTGGGAGAGGTGGCTACATTTGAGGACCCCGACCACTCCAGTAAGTGTTGATATGTCTGTTATGTGTTGTGTTTGCTGGTGATGTGTGATGGACTCCTGTGTGTTGAACACATAACAAGGTGTGATGCACTGACCAATCATTTGTCTTGTTCCATGAGTGGGATTTCAGTTTCTCACCATTTTTTATTTGGCCAATGCATATCCTATTGTCTTATCCAGGGATAGTAGGTTATTCCTGTAATGAGAACTGGGGTGAGTCATGTGGATAACACTTGTATCAACAAGAGTCGCACTGGAGCTCATCTCAGATTTAGTCTGCCTGTCAGACCCACATTCTCTCAGATTGGTACTGCAAATCGCTTTCAGACAGACTTCTGCTTCCCTATTCACCAAAGTACTTATTAAAATGTAGGTTGAACTTCCTAGCAGCATGTAGTTCCACATGTAGTGCTACAAGCATGTGGCACTTGAGTGCAATGGCCTAGGTGTGCATGCAAATCATGATCATGGGTGTTCTTGAAACTCTGTGTCTCTTGTAAGTCATGCCTTACTGGAAGTATATGATGTGGACCAAGGTCTGCATTTCCTGACATGTGTGGCGCCAGGATTGGTCAAGGGCTTGCTGTCTCCTAATTGTTGATAGACCTTACCTGTGGTGTATGTGTAGAGCCAAAATCGTGTCAAGCTTCCTATACACTCCTGGGTGTCCATGTTGTTTGGAATTGTTCGTTGTTTCTCCACCCCCCCCAAACACGGGCATGGGTTTGTGAACAGGGTACCTAGGACTGATGCTACACATACATGTGAATAAGTGAATGTTTGGTCGGAACCTAGTATACACACTCAGGTATGGCACATGAGTACTATACTAGCAAGTCCAATTACAACTTACAGACCATGTGGCTTTAGATTTCCATCCCGTAGACTGACATCTGTAGCCCAGGCATTGACGGAGGATGTGCAGCATGATTGTTAGCTGACAACTGGCAGAGCTCAGATGCCAAGTTAATGCCAGTTGTTACCCATCTTGTAGGGTTTGGATGTGCTATATGTGATATGACCTTTGTAGGCTGGCCTGCCATGTACTTCCTCAGGGACATTCAATGATCTGTATGGTGATATGAGCTGTTACTAGTACAGTAGATGTACTGTCTGATTTACTTCTTGTGCCATTTCACACAATGCAGTTCCTAATAGAAATTGTATGCCTTTGTCTTCACAGCTGCGAACATGACACCCCTCCAGGTCTGTGAGTTCCAGAGGCAGGCCATGAGGTACCAACATATCCTGCTTGTAGAGTAGGGGTTCAGAATGATGGCCCAAAGATACCGGAATGAACGGGCATCCGGAGCATGGAGGGCTTTCCCACAGGGTGGGCCTACTTTGCCCACCACAGCCACCACCAGCACAACCACCAGTTCCACCGAGGTGGCACCACCCACAGCTGGGACTGTTGTCCCAACGTCTGCAGTTGCTCCAGGCCCCAGCAGTGCAACACCTTCAGGGCAGCCCACAGGCATTGGCTCTACACACCCACACACATCCTCCTCCGGTACCCAGACTGCCCCAGCTGCTACAGTTCCTGGACAGTTTCTTGTAGTCCTTGCAGGATGGATGTTAGGGCTTGCATAGCTGCTGCCTGATCTGCAGATGACATAATGCACGAACGCACCCCCTCTAGGCTGGCTGCCATAGTTTGCATCCCCACCCGCACCTCATTGGCCAGCTCCCGCTGTACCCCAACTACAGTTCTCTCAAAGCTGGTGCCTGTGTCATCTGAGTCCTCAGCTGTATTGGAGCTGGCAGGTCTTACAATTGTGGTGGTGGGTGGATCCTCTGCGATGGCTGCTTGTTCTGTGCTCCTCCTTGTGACTGAAGGTGGGGTCTGGAGGGTTCCAAGGACATCTTGGATGGTCTGCTGGGGAATTTTTGTCAGCTAGTCATCCATGCCATCAGGGTATTCCAGGACAGGCATATCCGCAGGAGATCCATTGTCCTCTGAAATGAAATGGGGTACAATTAGTGTGTGTGTTGTGGCTTTTGTGACATGCCTGCCTTGTGATGATTTCACATTGTGATCTTGTTTCCTGTTCATTGCTCCAGTCTTTCAGATGGGCATTCTCCCAGGCCTTTGGCCTACCTGCATGTCACATGTATAGTATTAAGTTCTTGGACTTCTCAGCATATTCTCCTCTAGTCTTGTTTTAGGCTGAATAGTGAATTGCCACCTTCTTGTCCTACTCAGGTCTCCATCTACATCCATTCTCATGGTGAGACCTTTCACTGGCTGTGGGTGTTCTGATGGCACTAGCAGCACACTTAACAATCTGGACCTGCCCCAGTCCCTGATCTTTCACATACACTTATATGTAGTTGACAAGTAGCATATCCTATGCATAGCATTGTTATGGCACGATATGGATGTTGGCATTGGTAATGCGTACAGCTGATGTTAGGGAATGTGTGGTACATTGGATTGTCCGGATAGTCATAGCAGTATTCTATTTCCTCCTCTGACTGTGCAGGTGTATTTCATTGACCAGTTACATGTGTCCGCCCCCTCAATGCTGTTGCCTGACAGTATGACATTTGGGATGTTACATTGTGACCCAGGCACAGGATGGACCCTGACATATGCAGCATGGGTGTGACCTTAGTGCTGTGTAGCTCCTAATGTTGATGACATTGACTGATGTTTGCTACAACTATGGGCATTGACATTTGACAGGACTGGAGCCTTTGTCTTGTTTCAGGGGATTATTGGAGTTGTCATCCTCAACCCTCTAATTTAGGGTTGTATGATCCATGGGGAAGTTACTGCCATTGGCTACTTGAGCTGCACACAGAGCGGAGGTGGTAGTGGCAACTGGGGTCACTGTTACATTCCAGTCGTCGGTATGACTAGAGGTTGTTAATTGGACCCTAGTTAATGTAGGGGGTGTAGTGGCTGACGTGTGCCGGGATGTCAGTTTGACGTTGTGCCCTTCCCTCCTGGCGTGGCTTTACCTTTGCTCCATCGTTGGCATGGCAGCAGCCCCCATGGGACTGTTGTTGGTGTAGTGTAATGGTGTGCCCCAGTTTCTCTCTGTGCAGGCCATGCCCCCATGCCATACCCCTTTACCAATGCCATTCCATGTATATGATGACTTCCATGCATTTTGTGGTCGGTATCCCCCCTGCTTACAGTTGACATTAGTGCATTTTAATCCCCCATGCGACTTACCCTGTATGTGTGTTGTCTCCTTGTAGTCTGCGCTGTCCTGTCCTTGAATCCCTGTGACGATCTCCTCAGGGATGATGGCTGCGACCATCTCCTCCATGTGGTCCAGGGCCTCCTGGTGTGCTGGACTCCCACCTCCAGTCTGCAGTGCTGCCTTCCTGTTCCTGGCCATCTTTTCCTTGGTCCTGCGGTTGCAGTCATGCCAGCGTTTCTTGCACTCGATGACTGTTCTGCGTACTTCTGCCACACAGTTAATCTTGTCAACAATTTGTTGCCATATTGCCTCTCTCCTACTGATTGGCAACTTTGAGGTGACAAACAGTTGGTGCTGGTGTTCCGTCACCTCTTTAACCAGAATTTCCTGCTCCTCTGCACTGAAGCGACACTTTCTTTTCTTCTTAAAAGTGTCCTGGTTCTTGTGTGGGTCCTCCTGGCTGGTTCCTGGTCTGTTGTCATCTTCCTGGGGTCTGTACCGGCATCTGGGATCCATTTTGGCTCTCCTCTGCTGAAATGGCTGTGTTCGCGGGGAATTTTGACGCTATTGCGTCATAAAACACTGCATATCCAGTGTGCGGAGTCGTAAATCGACCCACAGTCATTTCCGCCACGTTAACGTCATTTTGCTTTACGACTTGACGCTGCGGTGTGCGTAAAAGAAAATGACTTACACCTGTGGCTTGCGCCGCCGTGCGTCAAAGTATAAATCTGATGCCGCATGGCGCACCAAAATGGCATTAGCCGGCGGTAATATTTTTGATGCAAAACTGTGCCGGCGCAGTTTTATGACAAAAAGTATAAATATGGGCCTAAGGCCCAAGTAAAAGCTGCCTTTTGGACCAACAAGATCATCATCTATCACCAAAATGCTAATTCTGGGGGGATTCCTAGGGGAATTTTTTATCTATTAAACCCGATTCTGTCCTGGAATCACACCTGGATGCAATTCAACCTCCTTAGGCTCCGACCTTGTTTTTAAATTTTAGGTAGGGTACTAATTGTAAAAAATCACCTTTATGTGTATTCTGTGATAAAATGACTGAGGATGTCGAACATGTCTTATTTTTCTGTTCTGCATAGGACAGGCCGAGGTGGACTTGGATGAAGCCACTTTGCATTGCTTTCGGAGTGAGACATTTCAGGGTAGCTTCTGCATTTTACAATATGACACCAGTTCTACCACAGTTTTTAGACTTAGCCGCTATTTTATATAGAGTATGGCTGCTAAGGAGTTCAGCTGAGATTTTTGCTTTGAAGCTATGCAACAATGTCCCATATTCTTTCTCTTCTTTACAGGCACTTTACCAAATGGCCGGCGGCTAATTTAGATTTGCAGTTCCCGATGTTACTTTGTAGTATTTTTTACATACCTGCCTTGCATCACCTAGTTGTTTTAAATATTTCACTGCCGAAGCTTTTTTTAAAGAACAATTTTATGTATTTACTTTTTTTTAATGTGATCAAGCTCTTTTGATGTATGATATGTTTTGTGGGTTAGATCACGAAATAAACATTATTTAATCAATATAACAAAACGAATTGTGCATGAAATAAGTTACGCTAATGTTAAAAATATCATGACACAATCACTGTCCATTTTTGTGCCTGTTTGTGCAAACTGCCTTTCGACCATTCTTATTATATGGTCATCATCAGGATAGAAAAAGCAATAGAATCGTGACTGCAGACTGTAATAATTCCGGGGCATAAAATACAGGGTAATCGCCAGCATCTAATTTAGTTTAGCGGCTTCTGCACTTTTTCGTGTTAGAGGAATTACTTTCCTTACAGATGATCTCTTGGAGACGTTTTGGCTTTCCATCTTGAAAACTGGCTTAATAGGAATTTAGGCCCAGATTTATATTTTTTGTCGCAAAACTGCACAAATGTAGTTTTGCAGCAAAAAGTATAGCGCGAGCGTGCGCCATTCCACAGCACCATCCAGGTGCCATATTAAGGGAATGGTGCAAGCCGGTGCTAAACTTGGGCTAGCATCTTTAAAAAATATGCTAGCCGGGTGGGTGGGGGAGGCGGTAGGGAAGGAGGGGGCTGTCAAAAAATGACACTAACCTGGTTAGAGGCAAAGAAAATGCCTCTAACTAGACTAGTGCCATTTCCTGGCGTACAACCACTAAAAACATGGCTCCTGTCTTAGGAAAGACAAGAGTCATACCCACCACCCCAATGGCCAGCACAGGGGACAAGTGTCCCCTGGGCATGCCCATTGCACCCTGTGCCATGCGGGGGGGGGGTGGAATTGGGGCCCCGATGGCACCTAAAGAAAAAATTCAAAATGACTTACCTATACTTAGCCTACTCACCTGGGATGGGGTCCCATATCCTCTGGTGTCCCTCTGGTGGGGGTGTTTAATTTTCAGCCCCTCCTCCCACCTGTGCATCATTTTAGCACGGGGGATAAATATGGGGCAATGGGGATAGTACCATTTTTTAGATGTGAATGCCTACCTTGCATCTCATTGACGCTAGGTAGGTGCACACATCCAAAAAATGGTGCAAACTCCTATATTTTGACTCTAGACGTGTCTAAAGTCAAAATATAAATATGGAGTCAGGTTTGCACCGAATTTGCGTCAAATAAATTACACAAATTCGGCACAATTGAAGTATAAGTATGGGCCTTAATCTTTCCTACGCTGGGCTATCACCCTAAATTTTACATCCTGGTATTATTACAAACATCAATCACAATTCTAGTGCTTTTTCTGTGCTGAAGAGGACAATAAAATAAGAATGGTCAAAACACTGTTGACACAAACTGGCAGAAAAATGTATAACGATTGAGTCATATTTTTAACATTGGAGTGACTTATTTCATGCTCAAATAGTCACTTGAGTTTGTACTTGGCTTGTTCTGTCCCTCCATCTTTGTTTTTTCACCTGTTTAATTCCCTTAGTCCTCTGGTTCTCTTACCTGCTAGTTGTTCTTACCTGCTTTGATACAGTTTATTTCCTTGTCCACACCTCCTCTCTCCTGATCTAGCATTGACATTTCATCTTCAGGTCCTGAGCAGAACTTGCAGTATGCCTTGGGTAGTTTATAGTTTTCCCTCTACCTGCAGCAAGTAAGTCTTAAACTAGGTTACCTTTAAGTATAATTATTTTCCTTTAGTAATCCACGTTCTCTCGCCCATATGTAGAGACATTGATGTTCATTGTTTGGCTTTGAGACACTGTGGTCCTGATTTAGATCTTGGCAGTAAGGGTCCTATTGTCTGTTTTCCATCTGAAATATGATGGTCCACCTGTCTTAATTAGATGCTGGGGGAGCATAGGCAAAAGATCGCCGATGGCTTACCATCACTGCTGAGAATCTCCATTTGTGTCAATGGCGCCATAGGCTAAAGCGCGTGGTGGCGGAACTCCAGTCCCTTTTAACAAAGCCAATCACAATGTACATTCCTGCCAATGCAACCCCCACAGCTGAGTTGGCAGATCAGGATAAAAGGACAAAACCCCCCATTTTTTATCCTTTTCCTAGTCAGTCCTGCCGTTGCTGCTACTCCTGGACCAGGATGGAAATCAACCCCATCATGGCCGGAACAGAAGGTAAGTCACGGTCATACCAGTCATCCTTGGAATTGTTGCTTTACAGTGGCACTGGACTCCTGCATGTGTAAACATTTTTCCAAACAACACCATAATGATGTGCAATGCTTATGTCTGTAATATTGTACTTAGAAAATGTACATAACACATCTTGAGATATTAGTAGGACCCACCTGTCTGGTATGAACTGCCTTCATGGCAATGGACACATCCACAAAAAGTCACAACAATCACAAATAGAAATGTGTCCACACAGGTGTGTGCAATAATTTCCCAATAATTGTAAAATCATTGACTGAAACTGTATATTCAATAGGAACTACTTGATCCCATGATAGTCTAGCAATTTTACTACAACTTGCTATAAGTGAGTATACACAGAGTGTACTACTAATCTTACCTCCAAACTCTAAACACAGCAGAGATGTATAAAGGTCATATGCCCCTTGATATATGCAATAGATTATAAACATTAGGGGCCATATTTATGCTTTTTGACGCACAACTGCGCCAACGCAGTTGTGCGTCAAAAGTTTTATCGCCGGCTAACGCCATTCCAACGTGCCACGCGGTCGCCTTATTTATGGAATGACGTTAGCCGGCGTTGCGGACTGGTCTGAGTAAAAAAAAATGACTCACACCAGGCAGCGCCGGCATAGGGGAAAATGGGGGTTGTGCGTAAAAAAATGCTGCAAGCCGGGTCTGAGGCAAAAATCAGGCCTCAAACCGGACTTGCAACATTTTTTTTGACGCACAATCCCCATTGACATGATTCCTGTCTTAGCAAAGACCGGAGTCATGCCCCCTTGCCCAATGGCCATGCCCAGGGGACTTCTGTTCCCTGGGCATGGTCATTGGGCATAGTGGCATGTAGGGGGGCCCAAATTAGGCCCCCCTCTGCCACTTAAAAAAACGATAAACAATACTTACCTGAACTTACCTTTACTTCCCTGGGATGGGTCCCCCCATCCATGGGTGTCCTCCAGGGGGGGGGCGAGGGTGGCAGGGGGGTGTCCCTGGGGGCAGGGGAGAGCACCTCTGGACTCCTTCTGAGCCCACAGATCCCTTAACGCCTGCCCTGACCCAGGCGTTAAAAAACGGCGCACAACAGGCTGTGCGCCGTTTTTTAAGGTCCACCCCCTCCTGTGCGTCCAAATGACGCTGGGGTATAAATAAGGCGCACAGGCCTTAAAGTCATTTTTTGGAAGGGAACGCCTACCTTTGAGTTGGGAGGAAGAGGGATTGGAAGTGTCTGATGTGCATGTGTCTGTTGAAGGTGTGGGTGCCTGAGGGTCTGGTGTATGTTCTGTATGTTTTGCTCTGTGCTTCTTAACGAGTGTCTGTTGGGTGGGTAAGTGTGGGCATTTGTGTTCAGTATGTGTGTGTGTGTGTGAATGTGGATGTGTCTGTTGTGGTGGTGGTGTGTTTTATTGTAGTGTCTGTGGGTATGCTGGTGCATGGTGGGTGCGCTGACTGCGAGTGTGATGGTGGTGTGTGTGGGTTTTGGTGTAGTTGTGGGTGTGGTGTCTGCAAGTGTGCTGGTGGTGAATGAGGATGTCTGTGTCGTGGTAGGTGCGGTGTCTGCAGGTGTGCTGGTGGTGGGTGGGTGTTTGTGCCATAGTGGGTGTGGCGCCTCTGGGTATGCTTGTGGTGGTGGTGAGGTGTGTGGTGCCTGCCTGTGTGTGTCTGTGTTTCTTGGTATGTCGATGTGAGGATGTGCTGCTTGTGGTTATTGTAGTGGGTACGTACACATGTTTGAGTATGCTAGGGATAGGGCTGGGTGGAGGGATTTTGGATGGGGAAGGGGTAGGAGTCTGGGAACAAGGCTGGATGGGTGGTAGGCTACATTCAAAGTGGAGGTCAGACCCTTGAATGACCTCTGTAAGCCAGACAGGGTACCATAAATGCCAGTCAGGGAAGCCAGCATCTGGGTATTCTGTCCATCCAGCACCTGGATGGCATTCAGTAATGTGGTCTGCCCTACAGAGATTGCCCTTTAAAGATCTACAGCCTCCTGAATGAGTACAGCCTGGGACACCAGGGTAGGAGGGAGGTACCTGCAGCAAAGGTGATTCCCGCCCTTTTACGGGGGCGGGTAAGGCCAACTTGGAGGGAGGGAGCAAGAGGGAGAAATTCCCCATGCTAGCTCTTATATCATGTTTACCTTTGTCTTTTATCTACTCATAGACCTTCCATGATAAAGGGCTTCAAAAGCATGAATAAACACACAGAGGCCTTTAGACATTTCTAATCCACTGCAGTCCACTGCTAAAATATATTCACATTTCCAAAAGAGCCATATGATGGGCTGGAAATTGACTTCTCAAGATGGTATACTAAAACACCTATGTGATGTAACCTTTATCTCCCTTTAAGTATCACATTTTTCACCATCATTAATTTCGCATCTGGACAGAACTAACAACACTGAAATGTTGTTTGTGGGGACGTGTATGTCGCTCACCAATGTAGACACGTTCCTGTCTGCTGCAATCAATACAGTTTGGCATACAATTTCACATTGTTTGACAAAGACTTGCTTACAGCACATTAGTGAAGGACTAAGGTGATATGCCAACCTGCTACTGTCCACATGAACTCACTAGAAATTTGCTGTACAAACAGGTTTCAAACATGTTCCCGATAAGGAATGATGCCACTGTACACGTTTCCAAACCTTTTGGAGCAGATGCTCATTATCATATTGTCATAGCAGCAACTTACTAATGTCAAGTCTGATATATCAACTGCATCATAGGTGCGCAGTTTGCGAAGTCACCAGTAAGAATGCTTGCATTACCAACTCAACTTTGTGATGGAGCATCCTCTCCTGACCCGATCATAAAATGGGGCATGTTTCGACCAACTGTCTCTCATGACATACAGAAAATGCAGGTACCCCTTTGTATGCAACTGTGTGTCTGCTCAAAATAGTACTTGTCTTGTGATGAGGAATCTAGTGGCTACCTTTGCAAAAAGTAATATACCAGACACAGCATCAGACACTGTCTGATTAACCTACACATCCAGAAATCCTCACGTGCTTTGGATGTATGCCAACCATCATGTTGATGCCATACAACATTACTGGAAATTAAAAACGTTAAACAATAAAAATAGTTAAAGGCAGTAACTTACCCCCTTGATGCAGCTGCTGGGGCCTCACCTGCCCATCAATCTTTGGGTAGGCCACTGTAAGGATGCGGGCCAGTTGGGAGTCAGCATTGCACCCACTTGGATCGTTGGGAGGACTACCCGAGCTGGCCTTCCACAGACATCCACGTTGAACGTCAGAGGTCCTCCCTCCTCTTCCAGCAATGTAGGCTGTGCCACTTATGGGTCTGCATTTTCTTAGCAATGGCCTGACAGATTTCCTGCTTTTGATGGACGTTGACCTGTATGGATGATAGAAAAGAACCAGAAGAGAAGTTTGAGTGATTTGGTTTGTCTGTAGTGCTGTGACAAAATGTTGTTGCATCGCTTACATTCATTCACCAAACAGTAACTTAATCTTTTCCTAAAACATTTTGGACAATATTTATGGGAAAATGATGGACCGCAACATTGTGCCAAAATTGCAGCACCGCATTCCGTCATTTTCAGAATGCAGGGATGTGCCATATTTAAGTGAATGTGGCGCACCCCTGTGTTGTCCCCTGCGTTGGTGCTAAATTTAGCTGCCAGAGCCAACACAGGCATCCTTGAACCATCGTACAAGGATGTCTGCATTGAGGGGTGTGATTGTTCATGTGGGTTATGTGCTCTTCCTGCACATAAACAATCACTGATGGCGCTTTGGCACTTCTGTGTGTGCTGCAGAATGCAGCACACACAGAAGTGCCAAAGTGTCATTTTCAAATGATTGTTTATGTGCCGGAAGGGACACCTTCCAGAACATAAACAATAATTTCTGGCATTTTGCTCTTTCTAAACATTCCTTAGCGCCATTGTGTGTCTTTTTAAAAATATGATGCACGGTTGGCAATAGGAATGACGTTAGCTCGAGTTAATATTTTTCACGCACAACGGCACTAGTGAAGTTGTGTGTAATTTCCTTAAATATGGGCCAGAGTATCCTAGCTAACCATGGCTGTTGGCACCGCTGAGGAATCCAACAACACCAGGGGAAATCCACTTCAGTGAGGCCCATGGAAGAACAAACAGGCTAGTGGAGCAGGCTTTTGGGCTCCTCAAGGCCGGGTTTAGGAGCCTGGACAAGATCGGTGGAGCCTTTTTCTACTCACCTAAGAAGGTGTGCCAAATCATAGTTGCCTGATGCATGCTCTACAACATCCCCCTGTGATGGAACATCCCAACAGTCACAGACGATGGAGACTGTGAAGAGCCACTGCGTGAGGTTGTTGAAATGCCCATTGAAGATGACAGTGGTGAAGAAGAAGGAATTGACCTACATCAAGATGTCATTGACCACTTCTTCACCTAAGTGTAAATATACCTTTACATATTGTAATCTACAGTGTCAGTACAACTTGTGACACAGGGAACATATCAGTCTGCAATGATAATTTGGTAGCAATGGTCAGTTCAAGAAAGTCCAAGGCAAAGATGTTAGTGGATCAGAGTTTCCCTACATTGACTACTGTGTTCGTTGCCATATATTAACTTAGCTTGTGCTCAGTATATGTATCCTCCTAACTTGTTATTTGAGTGAAATTTATTATGAGGAATCATTAATTATCCCTTGTTATTCTGTTTCAAAGTCCTTTACCATGACATCTTAATTTGGGCATTTCAAAGTTGTGTTGTTTGCAGTGTGATGTTGCTTTTGGAAAGTACAAAGTGAACCTGTGTTGATCCAGGGACAGACACCCACTTGGGAAGGACAAATCTTATACAGAGAAAACTTGGAAGTTCAGGTGTTCGGATCAGACTTGTTTTCTGTGTGATGTTGTCATCAAGGTAATATGTGCCACATAACCTGTTCAAACCACATGTGTATGTCAAGCTATAGCATATTGTTCTTCCTTCACATTGGCTAAACCTTCACTTTGTGTTCAGTGGAGGTAGCTGTTGATGTGTCTCCTCATAGTTACACCACTGAACAGTGGTCATGACATTGCACCAGGTACTACCACAGTGTCCTGTAATGGTCATGTGATTCAAATTGTTATGCTGTCATGATATAGACTATTGGTGTTCTTAAAGTACTATTGCTGTTGTGAGGGCAGAATGTATGGCTCCATCTGAGGTCATGCACCAAAGATAGTTTGTCTATTTAATTTGATCCCCTGCAATATTCCCTTTTTTCCACAGTGTTAAGGTTGTTCAGTATCCATCCCTAAATGACACAGATTATTAGGGTAATACATGGTTTGTGAAACTCAGCTCAGAATTTGTCAAGGAATTGTCACCTACATATGTATATTGGAATTTTGATTTGTTTTGTTTGAATGAAATGAGTAACACATTACCTCTTTGTAATTTCTAACTTTCCTTTGCAGATAAATGTTCGAAGGATTTGACAACATGATGGTTGAAGACTGACTTGACAAATTAAATGCCACAATAAATGCAACAAGAGTCTTGTAATTTGTGTCCATATCATATATTTGCATGACACAAAAGAACAGAAATGTGATTCAAATAATCAGAAAATGAACTAGAACAAAATTATCATGGTGGATGAAAGTATCGTGGTAGAGCCAAAAACAGTTTGGATTCCAATGTCCAAAATACAACTGTGCTCAAAAAAGGTAAATGTGTCACTTAAACAGAGTAAATGATAGACACACAGTGGAGGAAACTAGGATCTGTGTCTCTCGGAGGTGGTGGTGGAGGTCTTGCCATCCTTTTCTGGTACTCCCAATAACTGTCCCCTCTGGGGAGGTGAGGGCACAGGTGCAAGGACTGGGGTGGAAGGAGCAGGTTACTCATGTGGATGGTAGTGGTGTACTTGATGGCATGGGAAAAGCGCAGGTGATAGGTGTCATAAAGCACCCCACTCAAGGAGCTAATTTTGTCATTGGGATTTCGTAGTTCCAACATGAGCTCCTTCTGCACCTCCTTGATCTCCTGGAGCTCACTTACGACCTGACCCATCACATCTTGGGACTGTTGTACTGCTCCCAAGACTCGGTCAATGGTGATCTGGCTGACAAAGCCGCCAGTGGCTTCACCTTGCTGGCCCACAGATTCCCTCCCTTGGCCCCTACCACCACTACCCATTGCCCCTGAGGCAGTGTGCCCCATCCCACTGGGTCCTGGCACACCTGGAGGCATTGTTGGTGTTGTCTCAATGCCATTCTGGACTGGAGGGCACAAGATCGGTGTGTAGTTTCTCAGTACACAGGAAGTGACAGTATCCTGTTACTGAGATGTTGTTGTAGGTGGGAGGCATATGTGTGGGTCGAGTGCAACTCACAGGCTCTGCTGTTCCTGATCATCCGGACATGCAGGACTGGAGTCCTCACTGAAGGCTTGCTCCTGGTCTTGAGCAGAGGTGTCTGGAGTAGCAGACGGTGATACACTGGCCCAGAGGGTTGGACCTGAGAAGAAAGTAGACAATATGAAATTAAAATCTGGTTTGTACCTCATATGTGTCTTTAGCTACAAATGGGGCTACATAACAAATTAAATTCAGACTGATTAGGCCTTTGTGTGATTTTCATTGTTTTACACATGCAGGTTGATTTACATAGATTACAAAAGAAAAGGGATCAGAGGATTAAGGGTCCAGTGTATACCCTCCTGATAATCTATTAATATAATGCAATACACTGTTGAAAAGATGAATGAAAAGAAAACAGGGGAGTCCTAATCAATAGGAGCAAGAGTCCTCACACACCATATTAGGTGTCATGCTTCATCATCGGACGGCTCCTCGTCAGACCGGCGCTGCAATGTCTGACGGGCACCCCCCGAAAGGGGGCTCTTTGCCGGAGGTCTTTTTACTATAGATGATGCCGCAGAACCAAATATGGGTCCGAGAAGAAAGGAGGAAAAGTAAAAAAAGGTAGAGAATAAAATTGGCTCAGAACCCTCACTAACTATTCATTTATTCTTTGATGTTTGGGTGATGGCCAAGATTAAAAAATATATAACAAGGGAGTGTGATAGAGATAATGCTCAGACACTCACTAGTAACAACAATAGAATGGGAAGGAAGTCGGTCATTCACAGACGTTCCTTAATATACGGTCGACATGTTTCGTGTCTCTTTTGGTCCATAAGGATCCTGTGACGCTTCTTCAGGACCTATTATATCACTAGACTTCTCCAATAAGAAAAAACACATGGTATAGACTCCTACATACTGACACTCACAGTCAAGACGTCTACAGTCACTTACTCAAGGTCACTTCAACCCGGATTTGCTGTTCCTATCAGTCACCCTAAGGACATGAAGTGAAGAGGTTAAAATTGCATAGCTTCTTCATCAGCAATCGATCGTCATAATGAAAGAATGACCAATTTGATCAAATCAATAATGTAATAGTGACAAACTGTGCAACACAAAGTGCTCAAGTGGATGGTAGCAACCCATGCTAGTAATATATGCAGGAGGGCTTACCATCCCAACTAGAGGACGAGCTTCATGGGATCATGCAGGCCTGTTGCCAGGTTAACAACAGATCTGGTCATGAAATAAATAGAAGTATAAAAAAGACACATATTTCTGTTACCAATTAGTTAATAAAATACTTTGAATTGACAACGAGAATGTACACAACAATCTTGGACATAGAGAGTATCAAAAAATTCATTGACTCATTAGGTCAAAAAACATTCAAAATCTAAAATAACATACTCAAGGGTCACTGGTATTGATAGTAATTGTAATACACTCAAGGTAAGTAAATGGCCATAATGCGATATGTATAAAACATGGTACATACCAAGTGAAAGACCACACTCCAACACAAGTATCGTATACTAAACCGTCACATTTCAGGAGATTTCAGAAAGTGCAATCAAAGCCCCACTGTTATAAGACTGAAGTATGTGTATATGTAAAAATATAGTCGAAGCATCTAGTAATCTACTGAAATAAGGGGGCCCAGTAAGTACTTTATATCCTGGACAGTCCTCTACTACCAGACAGGGGTAATTCGTAATCTTACCCAAAGAACCCAAGTACCGGGGAATCAGTACCATTATTTACATATAACAAATCTTATTGATGCGGCGGCAAAGAAAAACGAGCCACAACACGGGACCCGAACTAAGGGACCCGTCCAAAAAAGTAGCAGCGGCACATAAAAACGACCGCTGCAGAAGGACCACCTCACTTACTTGTGTGTGGACCGGTGTCCGATTTCGCACCTACCCCCTGGCTGCGCTCCCGAAAATAAACAGAGCCGAGCAACGGAGGTATAAGTAGTACGTGCGCAGAGCGCGTGCAGAGCTGAAGCGTTTCTTGTTGCTGAGCAACAGCAACACGTGCGGTAGGATCGAGCCATGTGATGCAAAAAACTAGAAATGATAAAGGAACTTCAGAAATGTGTTACTACACCAAGGACAACATGGCGCCCATTTTAAGCTAGTATTGGCCTAACTGTAATATATAGATAACCCAATGTAAATCCAACCAAGAACAATGAAGGGCAAGGTAATCTTTGACCCAGAATACATTGATCACTGTCAATACTGTGTCAATAGGTAATACAACGAAATGATACAATGTAGTTTGATTACTCAAGATATCGGAGCTCTGGTGGTTCTAATTTCAGCAACTAACTGTGGTCCCGAAACTGCCTAAAGGGAAAGGGTGAACCAGGGTATATCATCATTTAACCCTTATCGGTGAGTGTTGCGTCTATATACCCAGCGCTGTTCAAGTTCTAAGAGTGGACGAGTCTCTTCATGTGCACAGGTCTGTAGTACAACCCACCACATGTCATCTGGTGTATGATTCTTGTCCATAAAATGAATACTAAGTTTGGTTGTGGCACGTCCACAACGAATGTTGCTGCGGTGTTCATTTATCCTTATTTTGAAAGCTCGTGTCGTCATCCCTACATATCGCAAATTACAAGGACAGGTAATCAAATAAATACAGTGGCGAGTATTGCAATTGGTATGTTTCATCCATCGCCATGTCAATATAGGTTCTAAAACAAGGATGTCTGTCCGTTTAGTGAGTGAGCACACGTTGCAGTTTCCACACGGAAAATGACCCTTAACTGGGGGGAGATCCCAGAGAGACCTTTGACTGGTAGGGGTAATGAGGGATCTCGGTCGAGTGTGGACCAACATATCCTTAATGTTAGTGGTCCTTTTGAAAGCAAACAGTGGTTTTGAGATATTTTCACCTCAACTGCAGAGAACAGCCCATCTTTTATTGATTATTTTCTTGACGGTATTCAATAATGGCGTAAATGTGGATACACAAGTGAGTTTCGTGTCCGTGGATTCGGGGGTCAACTGTAATAGTGAGTCTCTGTCACAATACTTTGCTCGTTTGTAGGCCGTGTTTATCACTCTGTTGGGATAATGGCGATCATGCAATTTAGTCTGCAGATCGGAAGCTTTGGTATCAAATGAATGCAAATTACTGCAATTCCGTCGGAGGCGTAGAAGCTGCCCATACGGTAAATTGTCTCTGAGTGCCTTGGGGTGATAGTTATCATATAATAATAAGCTATTCCGGTCAGTGGCTTTATGGTGAGTCCAAGTCTTCAATTTCCCTTCCTCAATGCTGATCACCAGATCTAAAAAAGGAGTCTCAGTGGTAGAAACAGAAGATGTGAAATTCAAAAAGGGATCCAGACCATTGACCCATGTTGTAAACTTATCCACTTCTGAGGTCGAACCATGCCGGATAACCAATATGTCGTCTAAATATTAATGCCATAAATTGATATTGTCAAAAAAAGGGTTGGACTCTGGCAAAATGAAGCGTTTTTCAAAGTCATACATATACATACATGCTAGACTAGGGGCAAAGGTGCTGCCCATTGAAGTACCACGAATCTGGTGAAAAAGTTTGTCTTCCAATTGAAAAAAGTCCTAGTCATGGCTAAGCTAGCACAATGCATAATGAAATGGACTGGGGTTGCTGAATTCAATCTAGCAGACAGGAGGGACGACTCAACTACCTTAAGTGTAGCTTCTTGCGGAATGTTAGTGTATAATGCCTCAACATCAAGGATGATGAGCGCATTCACGTAGACTGTTAAGTTTATAGTTTCAATGAGGTTCAGGACATCTTTTGTGTCCCTAAGGTAAGTCACTGATTGTTGTACAAGGGGCCGTAAAAAGTGATCACAAAATGTGGATAGGGTTTCGAGGATAGGGGTTCGTCCCATAGTTTCAGACCCAATACCTGAAACTATGGGACGGCCTGGAGGGGGAGACCTTCCTTTGTGAATCTTCGGGAGACAGTAAAAGTAAGGAATGCAAGGATCTTCAGTATCCAGAAATTCAGCTTCTTTCTGTGATATCCAAGAGTTACCACAGGCTTCTTTTATCATCCCACGGATCTCAGTTTGCAGTCTAGCTGTGGGATCCTGGTTAATCTGAGCATAATAAGTAGAGTCACCCCGAAGGCGTAGACACTCCTGTCTGTACTCCTCTGAATTCATTATAACAATTGCTCCACCCTTGTCTGCTGGTTTAATGATAATACTAGTGTCAGTTGCTAGTTCTCTGAGGGCATCGCTCTCAGCTTTGGGTATGTTGACAAAGTTGTGCTTAGGTCGTATTTTGGTTATGTCAGTGGTGACTGCTTTCTCAAAAGCCAAGACCTCACAAGGCATTGATGATGGAGGTGGCATAAATTTGGAAGGTTCCTTAAGCCCAGAGTCTGAAGGTGAGTCGTCAATAGGTTTATCTCTAAAGAAAGACTGCAACCTGATTTTCCTGAAAAACTGCGAAAGTTCACATTGTAACCGAAATAGGTCATCCTTAGGAGTGGGTACAAAGCCCAGACCTCTGTTCAGAGCCCTCATTTCAACAAGAGAGAGGGGTCTTGAGGACAAATTCACCACTAAGTCTTTGTTTGTGGGACTTTGCCCTGACTCCGTGTGACCATCTGTGGTTCTTCCTGGGACCAGTGGACTCTCCTGCCTCTTCCTCGCCTTCTGCCTCTTCCTCTGCCCCTGCCGGGGCCTAAAAAAGGCACATATGGTAGCATGGGTCGAGGTTGGTAGAAGGGGAAGGGTTGTTGCCATGCCAGTGATTGACCCGGATGGTATTGGGGAAAATTATAATACGGTTGTGGTCTTTCATCTTCAGTATTCCAACCGTCAGAAGATGAACTCTGGCTATATTTGCGAGATCTCCTACCAGAGGTGGAGGATTCATCTGATGATACGGATTGAGTATCTATGGTATAGTCATCCTTAATATACGGATAGACCTTCTCTCTGGTAAACTTATTGATATCTTTCTGTAACTTGGTGATCTTTTGTTGTGTTAAAAATTATTTTGTTTCATTTCGATCTGAATTGATCTCTGCTAATCGAATCTTAAATGCCGCAATGGAAACTGTGGTTTTAAGTGTGTTTTCCATGAAGGTAATCTGTATGGCCATAGATTCCGCCAGTCGCCTGGATGTATTAATGATCAAGACAAGCCAATCGCGAGTACATTTCCAGGCGATCTGTGCCCAGTCCTTTCTGAAGACCAAGTCTTGTAGGAAAATCCTGGGCATGTTGGACACATGTAGTCCATTGGGGGCTATGTTTGCTCTGAGATATTCAGTCATGATTGTCCCATGTAACACTGTTTTAACCAAATCTCGTTTAAGTGAAGACAGTTTGTCCCATTCTTCCTTGGTGGGACCTGATGGTCCTGCACCATCATTGATCAGAATGGAAGGAGTCTGCAAAATAGCAGACACAATATCATCGTCGAAGCTGAGACCTTGGAAATTATCCATATTAAGGGTCTCAGAGAGAATATATAATCTAATCCCACAGCTGAACCAATGTACTGTATACTACAAAAGAAAAGGGATCGGAGGATTAAGGGTCCAGTGTATACCCTCCTGAGAATCTATTAATATAATGCAATACACTGTTCCAGAAAAGATGAATGAAAAGAAAACAGGGGAGTCCTAATCAATAGGAGCAAGAGTCCTCACACACCATATTAGGTGTCATGCTTCATCATCGGACGGCTCCTCGTCAGACCGGCGCTGCAATGTCTGACGGGCACCCCCTGAAAGGGGGCTCTTTGCCGGAGGTCTTTTTACTATAGATGATGCCGCAGAACCAAATATGGGTCCGAGAAGAAAGGAGGAAAAGTAAAAAAAGGTAGAGAATAAAATTGGCTCAGAATCCTCACTAACTATTCATTTATTCTTTGATGTTTGGGTGATGGCCAAGATTAAAAAATATATAACAAGGGAGTGTGATAGAGATAATGCTCAGACACTCACTAGTAACAACAATAGAATGGGAAGGAAGTCGGTCATTCACAGACGTTCCTTAATATACGGTCGACATGTTTCGCGTCTCTTTTGGTCCATAAGGATCCTGTGACGCTTCTTCAGGACCTATTATATCACTAGACTTCTCCAATAAGAAAAAACACATGGTATAGACTCCTACATACTGACACTCACAGTCAAGACGTCTACAGTCACTTACTCAAGGTCACTTCAACCCGGACTTGCTGTTCCTATCAGTCACCCTAAGGACATGAAGTGAAGAGGTTAAAATTGCATAGCTTCTTCATCAGCAATCGATCGTCATAATGAAAGAATGACCAATTGTGTTGGAGTGTGGTCTTTCACTTGGTATGTACCATGTTTTATACATTTTATGCATTATGGCCATTTACTTACCTTGAGTGTATTACAATTACTATCAATACCAGTGACCCTTGAGTATGTTATTTTAGATTTTGAATGTTTTTTGACCTAATGAGTCAATGAATTTTTTGTATACTCTCTATGTCCAAGATTGTTGTGTACATTCTCGTTGTCAATTCAAAGTATTTTATTAACTAATTGGTAACAGAAATATGTGTCTTTTTTATACTTCTATTTATTTCATGACCAGATCTGTTGTTAACCTGGCAACAGGCCTGCGTGATCCCATGAATCTCGTCCTCTAGTTGGGATGGTAAGCCCTCCTGCATATATTACTAGCATGGGTTGCTACCATCCACTTGAGCACTTTGTGTTGCACAGTTTGTCACTATTACATTATTGATTTGATCAAATTGGTCATTCTTTCATTATGACGATCGATTGCTGATAAAGAAGCTATGCAATTTTAACCTCTTCACTTCATGTCCTTAGGGTGACTGATAGGAACAGCAAGTCCGGGTTGAAGTGACCTTGAGTAAGTGACTGTAGACGTCTTGACTGTGAGTGTCAGTATGTAGGAGTCTATACCATGTGTTTTTTCTTATTGGAGAAGTCTAGTGATATAATAGGTCCTGAAGAAGCATCACAGGATCCTTATGGACCAAAAGAGACGCAAAACATGTCGACCGTATATTAAGGAACGTCTGTGAATGACCGACTTCCTTCCCATTCTATTGTTGTTACTAGTGAGTGTCTGAGCATTATCTCTATCACACTCCATTGTTATATATTTTTTTATCTTGGCCATCATCCAAACATCAAAGAATAAATGAATAGTTAGTGAGGGTTCTGAGCCAATTTTATTCTCTACCTTTTTTTACTTTTCCTCCTTTCTTCTCGGACCCATATTTGGTTCCGCGGCATCATCTATAGTAAAAAGACCTTCGGCAAAGAGCCCCCCTTCGGGGGGTGCCCTCAGACATTGCAGCGCCGGTCTGACGAGGAGCCGTCCAATGATGAAGCATGACACCTAATATGGTGTGTGAGGACTCTTGCTCCTATTGATTAGGACTCCCCTGTTTTCTTTTCATTCATCTTTTCTGGAACAGTGTATTGATTTACATAGATGCCAACTCCAGTGATGGCATTGTAGAGATGCAATGAAATGCAAACAAGTTATTTCTGAATTGTACATTACATGTAGCAGACATTCAACCTAACACAGTGGTGAGTAGATTAGAGTACTGGACTATTCCAAGACCTTGCAGGCTACAAAACATTAGACAAACTGTGGTTCAACTTTATATTGAAACTATCATTGGCTATCATATGGACAGTGCAAAGTAAATTGTGTGTGGCTACTACTTCTATTCAGCATGCCACACCACATGGTAGGAAATCTTGAGTTCAACAAACTATGAATTACGTGAGTATGTTCATCAATTCAATGTAGCTTTGAGAAGATGTCAATGTGTTTGAGATCCACAGCAAGTGACATTTTAACCCATAGCATGACATAGTGACTGTCAAATACACAGGTTTTTGAGATGTGTGCACAAATGGAAGTAATGGAAGGTGAAGCAATATTACATTGCACTACTGTTGCACAGATAAAAAAAACAGGGCATCATGGTAGTTGTAGTCATCTGTTGACACCATAGACAATACTTGTTTAAAAGGTGAGTTACACATATCTATTTCAATTACTATAGTGAGAATGTATGCACATTTACCACATGTACACACCTAGGGAAATAATGTGAATAGGTGAAAATACAACATACAAACAATAGTCCTTCATGTGCAAACGGATGGTGGTTTGGACCTGTTTTTGGGAGAAACAACAACATACATTGAAAGAAAGCAGCAAGGGACTGAGCAAATGCAAGGGGTAACCAATGGGGAACAACACACAATCTGACTAAACATATTGCACATTGTTAAAAAGAGAGATACAACCAGGGGCCAAATTCAAAAAAAGTGGTGCTGCATCCAGTGCAGCACCACTTTTCTTGCGCCTCCCTGCGCCTCCCTAACACCACCATTTGTGTGGCATATTTATGATACAGCACACCATGGCAGTATTAGGAGCAATAGCATCAAACTTTTTGACGCTATTGTGGCGCTTTGCTCCACTAGCATCAACATTTTTAATGCTAGTGTAGCAAAGTGATTACCATGGGTGTGTCTGTTTAACTCCTGCTTTCAGCAGGCATTAAAAATTATGCCAAAAATGGCGCAATGAAATCGTGTAGATTCCATTGCCCCGTTTTTGTGGGCCTCCTTGCGCCGGAACACCCCCTTTGCATATATTATGCATGGTGCACGCATAATATAGTGCAAAGGGTTACAAAGTGCCGCAATGCATGCATTGCGCCACTTTGTAAATATGGCATGTTGAAAAGACCACATTATCGCCGACTCATCATCAAGAAAATGACACTAAAGTGCCGTTAAAGTGGAGCAAGGGACTCTTAAATCGGCCCCCAGATATTTTGTGGAGTTACATTTAGATATATCTGTTTTGCTAAGGGTGTAGAAGTATTCTAAACGTCTAACTTAAGGGCAGGACTCCATTTGTGATTGTTGAGACATTGCTAAGTGCAAGTTACCCAAATCTACTCCATCAGTGTTTCCAGTGAAGCCTTCATGATGTGGGATCTGCAAGACCTTCTTCTCCCAGGGAGGTAAAGATTTGTAATGGTGGGCTGGGAGAGCCACCACCAGTCCTATACGCCTCCAGCTGATGCTTGGTTGTTTTACCTCTACCTAATCTCCTCCAGTGTGCGCTGGTTGTTTGCCACAACATTCACTCTGTCAACTATTCTGTCCAACATTTGCCTTTCCTGAGATATGGTTGTAATTTGTACTTGTGCTCCAAACAATTGTGGCTCTACTCTAATGATTTCATTCACCATGACAGACAACTCTCCCTCTGTGAAATGGGGATTATCCTCCCTGCCATTGTGAATAATTTTTAACCAAATATAGGGGCATATATATAATCCCCAAGTGCCACTGAGCGCCACATTAGCGTCATTATTTTTTACGTTAATGTGGCCCAACGAGGCCAAAATCCAGCATCATATTTACAGAGTGGTACAATGCATGCATTGCACCACTCTGTAACCCTTTGCGCTACATTAGGCCTGCACCAGGTATAATGTATGCAAAGGTGGCATTACCCGTTAGGGGGGCTGAAAAAATGGTGCAAGGAAATCTATGGGATTTCCTTGCGCCATTTTTTACTGTACTTCTAACACCTGCTCAGAGAAAGCGTTAAAAGGGGCTTCCATTATTTTGAATGGGCCCCTATGTACTCTGCTGGAGTAGTGCCAATATTTTGGCACTACTCCTGCAGAATATATCAATAGTGTCACATTGAATGACACTATTGCCCCCTAGCCTGTTCCATGGTGCACCATAGTTTAAATACAGCGCACACATGGTGGCGTTCGAGGGGTGCTTAGGGGCGCAGGAAAAGTGGCACACTTTCCATAAATCTGCCCCCTAGCGCCCCAAAAAATGATGGAAACGGAACTGAAATTAACAAAAACATAGAGGTAGAGGAACACAGAAAACAAACATTTGTAATGCAATATGTCTCGCATTAGCAAGAGTTAGAGCTGTTGGCATTGTAAATTTTCATGACAAACTCGCATTTGGGACCTTATAAATGTTTAGCCATGCAGTACATTAAACCTTTATCAGAAATAAACTGTGTTTGTGCATTCCTTCATACAATTGGCATTATATTGTAAGGGTCTGAACAGCCCCTACAGAGCACCACAGTAAAAATAGAATTTGAAAGAAATATGGTCATGTAAACATATATTCAGCCCCTAGAGGGCATAATCACATAAAAAAGAATGATATTGCAGTGTAAGCATATAATCAGCTCCGTGAGGGCATAGTGCATTACACATTTTCAGGCTTGGCAGGCCTTTTAAATATAATTTAATTGCGGAGTCAGCATCACAAGGGTGCAGTGCTGCAGGTCATTTACTAGATGTCCCTGTAGAGTCAACACTAGAAGGTGCAGTACCACTGGTTATGGCTAGATTTCCCTGTAGAGTGTACAGCAGAAGGTGGAGTACCACTGGTTATGGCTAGATGTCCCTCTAGAGCAGAGGTTTTCAAACTGGGAGGCGAGCCCCCCTAGGGGACCTCAAGTGATCCCAGGGGCGGTGTCAGACACTGGTCAAAAGAAGCATTATACAGACAACAAGCCTTTGTTTTATTTAGAAGCATGTTATTGCACTTTTAAAAAGGTAACAGTACTTAACTACAATGTTTAAATAGGTCTAGACATATTTAAACATTGCCATCTTTATAAAATCATTGTGAAAATTTCTGAGGGGGGCCCAATGATTTTTTTTGTTTAACTGGGGGGGCGCGACATTAAAATGTTTGGAGACCACTGCTCTAGAGTCAACAGCAGAAGCTGCAGTACTTCTGGCCATGGCTAGATGTCCCTGGGGAGCCAAATGCACTTTCAGAAATAAACATTAGCAGAAGATACAATACCACTGGTTGTGGCTAGATCTCCCGCTGTAGCCTACTAAGTTAGTAGTGTCTTTTAGCAATTATCATCCTTCATCCCTTGGAGAGCATGATGCATTACACATGTGCAGACTGAGAAAGACTGTCAGAATATTATTTCAAACAAGGTCCTTATAACACAAAGGGCCATATTTATACTTTTTTAGCACTGCATTTGTGTCATTTTTTGACGCAAAAGCGGCGCAAACTTACAAAATACAATTGTATTTTGTAAGTTTGTGCTGCTTTTGCGTGAAAAAGTCCTCTCAGTTGTAATAACAAAAGCTTCAGCTATAAGAATTTAAATATGAATTGAATGGTGGAAGAGGTTATGATTTGTGGGCCAGCTCAAAGCTACTGTGACCCACAAGATGGCCTGCACATAAAGAGCACAATCATTCTGAATGTTTTGGTAGTGGGCCCATTGCCCTAGGACCTATACAGGCTATGGCTTCCGTGCATACATTACACATTTAGCAGAAATAAACTATATTAGTACTTTAGCAGAAGGTGCAATACCACTGATCATGATTAGATGCTAATGTAGAGCCCACTAAATTAGTAGTGCCTTAAGAACAATTACCATCCTTTAACTCTTAAACAACATAGCACATCCCAGATTTGCAGACAAAACAGGCCCCTTAAACCACAAACTCCTATCAACTGTATACTAAAAAATAAAAAAAATCTAACTATAAGAAAAACAATATATGTTTTGTAAGATGGAAGAGGTTATTCCCCCCCGCCAACCTAGTGTGACATACAAGTTGGCCTGGCCAGAAAGAGCAAATCATTCTGAATGTTTTGGTGGTGGTCCCATTGCCATAGGACTACCACAGGCTGAGTTATGGCCAAAAATGTGTTATAAAAGGAATGCCTGCAAAGCATTATGGGGTGAGTTTACGTGCATAAATTAAACCTTTATCAGACATAAACTGTGTTTGTGCATTAGCAGAAGGTGCAATACTAGTGCTGGTGGCAGAATATTATTGTTAAGTCAACTGAGCTAGTAGCTCTTTTAAGTAAACATATACCATCAGCCCTGTGAAAACGTAGCACATTACACTGTTGCAAAGCAAACAGGACTGCCAGAACTCTACTACAAACAATGACCTTACAACACAAACACCACTCATATATCAAAAACAAATTTTAAAAAAAGGTTGAGCTACAAAATAACTTAAGCATTCAATGAATGGTGGAAAAGGTTATGATTTTTGGTCCCCCTCTCACCTAGTGTGACCCACAAGATGGCTGGAACAGAAAGAACACATCATTCTGAATGTTTTGGTGGTGGCCCCATTGCCCTAGGACCACCACAGGCTGAGTTATGTCCAAAAATGTGTTGCAAAAGGAATGCCTGCAAAGCATTATGGGGTGACTTTCCGTGCATACATCAAACCCTTATCAGAAATAGACTGCGCTGGTGCATTAGCAGAAGGTGCATTACCACTGGTGGTAGCTAGATGTCCCTGTTGAACCAACAGAGTTAATAATCCATTGGAACAATTATTATGTTTCCACCCTTTGAGAACAAAGCACATTACACCTTTGCAGGCCTAGCATGGCTGCCAGAGTATTATTACAAACAAGCCCCTTGCAACACAAATTCTTCTCAACTGTATATAATAAATATATTTAAAAAAAAAAAACTAAAGTTTCAGCTATGAGAGAATTGAAATACCCATTGACTGGTGGAAGATGTTATGATTTTTGCCCCCCCTCACTTACGGTGACCCACAAAATGGTCTGAACAGAAGGAACGCACCATTCTGAGTTTTTGGGTGGTGGTTCCATTGTCCTATGACTACCACTGGATGAGTTATGTCCAAAAATGTGTTGCAACAGGAATGCCAACTAAGCATTTTGGGGTGAGTTTCCGTGCAGACAATGAACCTTTATCATAAACAACTATGGCCCATATTTATACTTTTTTAGAGCCGCATTTGCGTCATGTTGTAACGCAAAAGCGGCGCAAACGTACAAAATATACTTGTATTTTGTAAGTTTGCACCAATTTTGCATAAAAAAATGACACAAATACAGCGCTAAAAAATTATACATATGGGCCTGTGTTTGCGCATTAGCAGAGGATGCATTACCACTGGTGGTGGCTAGATGTCCCTGTCAAGCAAACAGAGTTAATAGTGCCTGAGAACAATTATCATCCTTCCACCCGTTGAGAGCAAAGCGCATTACACATATGCAGGGCTTGCAGAGCTGTCAGAATACTATTACAAACAAGGCCCTTATAACACAAACTCCTCCCACCTGTAAAAAAATAGAAGTTTTAGCTATGAGAGGAATTAAATATGCATTGACTGGTGGAAGATGTTATGATTTTTGGGCCCCCCTCTCATCTAGTGTGACCTCCAGGATGGCCTGAACAAAAGAGCACATCGTTCTGAATGTTTTGGTGGTGGTCCATTGATCTTGGACCAGCACAGGCTGAGTTATGGCCGGAAATGTGTTGTAAAAGGAATGCCTGCAAAGCATTACGTGGTGAGTTTCCCCGAGTGCAGTGAATATTGTAGTATCGGCTTTCCTGCTGAGCCTAGAGAGCTGCTGTTGTCAAGGATTCATTCCTGGGTCAATTTCATGGTATGTAAAGGAACCAAACAAAAAGTACAAAACACATGCATGACACAAATACTTGTAATTACTGAATATGTAAAGTAAGGATCAAGTGATGGGCAAACTCAGAAAAGGAACCACGCAGGTGAACATGAGTGCTGACTGACCAACACGAGAGGCAGGGAACAAAGAAAAATAGTCCGTCCAAGCAACGGAAAAACATTCCAGGCATAATTAAACTGTTCTTGGCCAGTGCTCCTCAGCCAAGTACAGGAAGTGACGTATGAGCTGCCAAACCAGTTTGGAGGCAGCACAACAAGAGCGGCATTGCCTTTAACCCATTGTGAGTGCCAGGCACTAGCAGGCAGGAGCAAATGCCTATACTCCTTCCAACAGGTCTTGCAGACAGCGCGTGCACGCTGCCTAGGCTCAACCTAAAAAAACTGTCTCCTGTGTTGAGAATTCAGATGGCAGACTGGTCATCTGCAGTGTGATGGCAAAGGATCATAGTCTGAAATGGAGTGTGTTTTAAAGTGTGTTTTGCAGGTGTTCACAATTGTCCAGTATCCAACAGGTGTGGGCTACTAGCATCCAACCAATAGCCACCACCATAGTACTATACTGCAACGAACCCCCGCCACCATGGGCCTGCCGCTGATACACTGCTAACACGACTGTGTGATCTACATAGGCTCTGTGGGATCCCGCCATCAAGACATTGACAGAGGGCCTACTTGTCAGCATTAGAGTCAACCACATTGGCAGCGAGATATAGCTTGTACAACGGAGTGCCCTCCATCGTGGTGGCTCAGCTACAATATAGCTATATACGGCGGGTAGAACACCATGGACTTGATGGTCTTTATGGGCCCGCTGCAGATACAGCTTGGTGGTAACACCATCAAGAGCTAAATCAGGCCCTGTGTTCTCAGAATCCAGTCTGGGTTTTCCGATCACCAGCATGTAGGACTGTCTCTCCATTTCTATTTCTCCCTCTTTCCCCTTTTCCATTTAATGTGGTTTGGATGAATTGTACTCAACACACGCTTAAATATCTGTGTTTGTAATAGATTGCCAGACCTCACAAAATGGAGTCAGAGGCCACTCAGCTGCATCAATGCCACACACAGTCAGTAAGATTCAAGAGTATCTCGTCAAGAGTGCACATTTCTCATAAAAAAATGAATCAAGAGAGTAACCCTCCCAACACATCAAGGAGATGAGAAATAAATTCTGCTGCTCCCACTAGAATCAACATTACGTCAGATACAGGAGGAAGTAATATGGTAATGAGCAATTTGGGGGACGCTGCCTTATACATTCTTTATTTTAGGAACTACCTGAAAAGTTCACAATGGATCCATATCGCTTCTAAGCTTTTATAGCTCTGTTGATTTTAATTTTATAGCAAAACCTTACAAATTTGTAACTGATAAAGCTA
Organism: Pleurodeles waltl; assembly: GCF_031143425.1. NCBI lineage: Eukaryota > Metazoa > Chordata > Amphibia > Caudata > Salamandridae > Pleurodeles > Pleurodeles waltl. The sequence goes on from NC_090440.1 coordinate 1,090,826,514, forward strand.
ATCTGACTTTTACATTATCTTACTTTAGCAAAGACACTTTTGCCTGGGTGACTTTCTTAACTTTAAACTAGTGTCCTTTGTTCTCAAGTTTTGAAGCGTTTGTGCAGCAGATTACTTCTGTGTTTGTTAAAAGGCAAACAATGGCTTACCCAGAGTCTGCTTTACTTTCCCTTCGACAAGGCAAGGAGGATCTGTTTTCCTATACCAGCCGTTCCAAGAAGTTGAATCCAGAGGTAGCCTGGACAGATGAGTCTGCAGGCAGCTGTCTTTTACCAAGGCCTCCATGTGGGGTTTTAGGGAGGCTTTCTTTAGTGATAAGTAGGTCAACAACCACTACAACACTTATTAATCTCGCATTACATATAGATGCCCAACAAACTCAGAAAAGGCCAAAAAAACAGAGGATTCAAGCAAAGATATCTGCCTCTGCCTCTGTTGAAGCAGCTAAGATTGAGATGAGTTCCAGTGACAAAGCCATTCAAATGAGAAATATTTGTAGAATGCTAACTATGGAAACTGTCAAGGGTGATCCCCTGTCGAATTCTCAAGATATTGAGAGCTTCTCCTCCATCAGTACACCATATTGCAGAGAGCATTTCCAAATTCTGGTACAGCCAGCCAAGGACTGCTTTCAATATCAACTCTCATTGTGGTGTTTTAGGGGTATTTATGGACAAGAGATTCTACGAAAGACAATGGCTACGGAAAAAATGCAAGGAGACTTTAGAACCTATGTGGGGATAGATGGGAACCCAGTGATTTTGGTTGAAGTTTGCAGGAAAACTCCTTGTTTAGGAACGGTTTCTGATATTTTGAGACCATTCAATTTGACTTCACTGAAACTTTAGCCTTCAATATGCCACTGGGTACATCTTGGCTTCAAAAACAGAATCATTCTATTGATTGGTGAATCATGAATTGTTCATCACAAGACTACCATCAGAGTAGTTATGCTTGGAAGGGATTAAAGTCCATATTTCTTTTAATATATGTTGTAGAGCACAAACAAGAAAAACAACCACAGATACTCGAGGCACATAATGAGTTCCACAATATCTTAAGTGAAAAAAGAGTGCATAAACTGCCTTTCAATCACTCTCACAATTGCCCCATCAATGTGGTTCCTGAAACAAAGAATCCCCATATATCTATTTTGAGAACACAAAAATATGATTTTTCAAGAAGGCTTAGCCAGAAAGCTACAGAAAGGACTCTTTGCTCATTGCACTTCACAAGCAGAAACCCTAAGGGCCATATGTACGAACACTTTTTCCCATAGACACAGAATGGGGAAAAACCTTTGCTACATCTGGCCCTAATTTTCTTAAATCCCAAATTTACCTTTGAACTTGCATAGACTACAGAGAACGTAATGTCATCAGAATTAGTAGGAGTTACTCCTAACTACTGATATCTATACTTTGAGACCAGATAAAGTCAGAAAAGATCTATTCTGAGACAAATATTCATGGATCTTATATCTTAATAAGGATATCACCAAAAGATGATTGGAAGAAGGTGTACAACACAAGGTATGGACGCCTTTAGTATTTAGTGATACCTTTTGGCTGTGCAACACACCTCCATCTTTCCAGAATTTCTTAAAGGATATTTTCCAAAATATACTAGATGTAAACATAATTATATCTTGATGTTATCTTAATATTTTCATAGCATCTGAAAGAACACTGCAGACATGTAAAGGAAGAGAAGATTGTGAGAACATTATCTCTTTGTGAAGCTGGAAAGGACACTGTTTGAAGTGCCAGAAGTGGTATTTCTGGGGTTCCAAACCTCTAAAGAAGGAATACATATGAATCTAAAGAAAGTTATGATGATACGTGATCAGTCACCAAATCGAACAGTGAAACAAGTTCAAAGGTCATACAGAAAAAAGTTTCTTCTCACTGGGCCAGGGAACAAAAGACTGTCTTCAAAACTCTCAAGGAAAATTTACAGATGCACCCGTGCTGAAGATCCTCATTGTAATTTTCTCTTCATCATAGAACAAGACACTGTCTCCTTCTCTATAGGGGCTTTTCTGTGATCAAAAGATCCTAAGACTGGTAAAATTCACCCTGTGCCAGAACATTATCATCTGATGAAATCAACTATATCAGTTATGGCAGAGAACTCTTGGCAATACAGGAAGCCCTCCCCCATTGGAAACATCATTTAGAAGGAGCTCGGCATCATATTAACATCTGGACCAAGCACAGGTAATTAGTGTATCTTAAATCCAGGAAATGCATGAACCCTAGATATGTCAGGAGGGTCATTTTTAGGTTTGGTTACAATGTCATTTACATATCAGGGAACAAACATGGAAAGGTGGGTGCTTTGTCTTGACAACGGTATGAATTGCAGCCACCTATTTTAGCCTCTCAGAACAATTTACCTGAAACAAATCAAGGATTTGTACAACAACATTTACAGAGTTATCAGAAACTTAATGGAAATCAATGGCTCTCACAAGATACCATCAAATGAAAGAAACAAAATTAACCATTATGGCATAATCACAGAGTATTTATTCCTGACCAAGATCTCCAGGTACTAATTTTAAAGTGAGACCATGATTTACTGGTAGGATTACATCAATAGTAGCAAGCTGGATATTTAAATCCCACTTTTCCCTTCTCTGGTACAATAGTTATTGTGACCCTATGCACTTCAGGTTGCATTCAACTTCACCTTTGTTGTTTTCTCCCTTGTTAAATTCCCTTAGGTCCTCTAGAATCCCTACCTGCTGTTTGCGGTCACCTGCTTTCTTTCTTGGCAGTTTGTCTCCTGGTCCAGGCCTCCTCCCTCCCAGTGCAGCATTTGAATTTTCTGCTTCAGCTCCTGAGTGGAACTCATAGTATTTCAGGAGCTATAGCGTCCTCTCAGCTTCCACAGGGCACATCTTGAACACTGTTACTTTTACGTATAGTTCCTTTCTTATCATATCAAACCTTCAGTAATCCATGTTTTCTTATTTGTATGAGAAGTCATTGATATTCATAGTTTGGCCTTGAGTCACTATGCCCCTGGAATCCAGACAAGGTCTTCCAATTATCAGTCTGCAGGTGTATGTCTCTTTCTCTCTACTCATCATTTTCTCTATAGTCTATGTCTTAATTAACATCCTTGTCCTTGAGCTAGTGCATGGGGTTGAATTGACCCATAAGGGGAGATAGAAAGATTGGCCTCAACATCCCAACATTCAAATGACTGTGTTCATGACAGTAGGAAAACCAAAAATTGGTGTTGTTAATTCAGGATGTAATCCATTTTAAGCCATTTTCCAGTATGCGCCAAGATGGAGGGGGCTCTGAGGTAGTGTCTGGTAATGGACTGTGTCAAAGGCTGCCAAAGGCTGTGTAAAAGGGCAGCCACTTTATTTATATCCACTGCAGGCTACAGGTCATCCCAGTGAATATGATATTTGACTCAGTGCTTCTCCCAGGACTAAATTGTTGGTCAGACAGGATGTTGTTTTCCTCTGTGTATTACGGGATGGGCGTTGAGTGAATACTTCTCTTTCAAAGCCTAGGAAATTATGTTGAATAGGGGTCTGTAGTTTGCTAGGTTAGAATGATTGAGGTACTTCTTTTGCAGGAGCGGTCTAACGTATGAAGTTTAAATATCCAATAAGAAAGATCAATTTTTCCAAAGATTTAAACAATTTGTTTATAGCTACCTTTCCTGAATATTGTCCAAAGTGTATCCTTGAATATTTTTGGTGGGGCTGAGTCTGCTGGGGATTCTGATGGTGTGTTGGTTTTTGATGATGTCAATGTATTTTTTCACAGAGGGGGTAAAGGATGGTCAGAGGTGGTGGGTTTGCAGTGTTTCTCTCAATGGGTGTATTTTTGTGTGTTGGTGAAGTGTTTGTTCTTTTGTCCTTGAGGTAGTTTTCTGTCTTTTTTTCAGATGTGTTCCCTTGAGATTTTGTCTCAAAAGCCTTGGAATTGTTGTGTTTCTGAGCTTAGGCATTCTGGGTTCTGTAATTCTGCTAGTATCTTGTGAAGTTCTTTAAACAGCAATCTCCATCCATTATGCATGAGAAAAAATTACGTGTTTTTTTTCTTCTGTCCGTTGTTTTATTGGCTCAGTTGTAACAGACAAGCATGATTCTGTCTTTTTCATCCCTTAATTTTCTCTGCTTTAGTTGTACTATATTTAGTTCTACTTTACTTTTGTTGATCAATTCATAGGGCATTTTACTTGGGGTTAGACTGGGTTGAGACCTATAATGGTATTTGGGCCCATATTTATACTTTTTGACGCAAAACTGCGCTAACGCAGTTTTGCGTCAAAAAAATTAGCGCTGGCTAACGCCATTCTGAAGCGCCTTGCGGGCGCCGTATTTAAGCAATGACGTTAGCCGGCTTTAGCCGGCGTTAGCCGCCGGCGCTGCCTGGTGTGCGTTGAAAAAAACGACGTACACCAGGCAGCGCTGGCGTAGGGGGATATGGAGCTTGGGCGTGAAAAAATGGGGCAAGTCAGGCTGAGGCAAATTTTTCGGCTCAACCCGATTTGCGCCATTTTTTTCCACTCCCAACCCCCATAGAAATGACTCCTGTCTTAGCAAAGACAGGAGTCATGCCCCCTTGCCCAATGGCCATGCCCAGGGGACTTCTGTCCCCTGGGCATGGTCATTGGGCATAGTGGCATGTAGGGGGGCACGAATCAGGCCCCCCTATGCCACAAAAAAAATAAAAATAAAATACTTACCTTATTGTCCCTGGGATGGGTCCCTCCAGCCTTGGGTGTCCTCCTGGGGTGGGCAAGGGTGACAGGGGGTGTCCCTGGGGGCATGGGAGGGCACCTCTGGGCTCCTTGCGAGCCCACAGGTCCCTTAACGCCTGCCTTTTCCAGGCGCAAACAAATGGCGCAAAAGCGGCCGTACGTCATTTTTTTTGACCCGCCCACTCCCGGGCGTGAATTTTGCCCGGGAGTGTAAATACGGCGCACATGCCGCAGAGTCACTTTTTTAGACGGGAACGCCTACCTTGCATATAATTAACGCAAAGTAGGTGTCCAAGCTAAAAAAGGACGCAAACTCCATGGACTTTGGCGCTAGACGTGTCTAACGCCAAAGTATAAATATGGAGTTACTTTTGCGTCAGAATTGCGTAAAAAAAAACGACGCAATTCCGGCACAAACGGAGTATAAATATGCCCCTTGGTTTTCCAGTCCAGTCTAAATTCAGTTGCATCTTGGGTCACATGATGGGTAGCGGTCTTTTTTGATGTGAGACCTGAGTCTGGGGAAGTTCAGTTTATTCCGTTGTCTCTGGACTTGTCTTATGATTTGAAGCAATGAATTGATGTTGGCTCCTGATGACCAGAAAACTGTCAGTCACTGAGTCATGTTTTGCTGTGGCAAAGATGATTTCCAGTGCATGACCAGCATGTCAGAGGGGTGTAAAACCATTTGTTGGAATTTGAGGGCTTTGGGGTTAGATGTGATGACTTTGGAGGTTGTTAGATCCTTCTCGTCAAGGCATATGTCGAGGTCTTCTAAGATATATATGCTGAGATTTTTTGTTATGTCATTGGTCACTGTGCCTAGTAAGTCATCTTTAAATATTCAGTTATTAGAGTGTTGTCTGCAGATCCGAAGTAAGGTGTAGGTGAAATTTGTGATGGGGTGACATCGCACCAGCAAGACTTTACAATCAGTCATTGTGAAGTCTTTCTTTTGTAATGGATAGTTGGAGTGCTTCCATGTGAATAAATGTTGCGCCTCCCCCCATCTTACCTTCACTTTTAACATTGTAAACACAGGACTGGCTGAAGGTATCACACATGACATGGGACACTTGGGCAAGGTTGCTCTTCATGAACCTCAAATTCAGATTGTCCATGTCTGTGTTAAAAGATGAAAAGTTGCATAAATAAAAAACATAGTGAAATGCACTTAAGGATGTTCAAGTCTTAGAGAAAACCCAGAGACATTGTTGTTATACACTAGTCAGTAATGATAGTTGACCACTCAGTTCACTCCCAGCTTAGCACTGACTGAGGTGCTTTGACATCTATGTTGCACTATTTATTTGCTTATTTCTATTTCTACTACTGCATGGACCAGGCACAAAACATCATTAGGGTGCTTTTCAGTGCTAGTGCAAGGAGACATTAAAGTCGAACCAGGGACAGTACAAAGATGGGAATTTTGTAGTGCCCTATTGTGAATTTGAAAATACATGAGAGAATAGATTTTATTTTAAAAAGATAAATTCATTATATTTATTTGTATTTATTTCTATACAACACTTTCAGTAATTGATGGTACATATTTCTTTATTTAGGTAGAAATATAGGGCCTGATTACAACTTTGGAGGAGGTGTTAATCCGTCCCAAAAGTGACGGTAAAGTGACGGATTTACCACCAGCCGTATTACGAGTCCATTATATCCTATGGAACTCGTAATACGGCTGGTGGTATATCCGTGACATTTGGGACGGATTAACACCTCCTCCAAAGTTGTAATCAGGCCCATAGTCTTTTATGTAAACTTAAAAAAATGATTTTAGTGATATATATTCCATTAATCAAAATTTAAAATTGAAATTACATTAAAGTGTTGTACCATTTTTTGTTTGCTCTACATTTAAAGTAAATATTAAAGTGAATTTACATTAGTATGTCACATACAAATATTTCTATTTATTTCTGAGTTAAATAATTGTTTCTATGTTTCCCTTTTCGCTTTACCATACAAAGATCTCCACCCCAGCTCAGAAGTCTTCCTATGGTAACATACAATGACATTTTAAAAATGTACTTCACTTGAAAACAAATATTAGAAAAATGTTAAATAGTAATGTAAATGCAGCTTATAATTTTACATGAAATGCAGAACAAATTAAATACAATGCTGCAGCACTATTAAATCCATTTCATTAAAACTATATTTAATTGAAACATATTATGTTATATTAAAATCATTTTTAAGAAGATTAAATTAGAAAACATAATTCCCATCTAAAGAAATAATTATTATTGAGCAATAATGATCAGTAAACGTGGTGTATAGCATTCATATTTATTTTATAATTTTTAAGAACATGTACTACATTCTTCTGCACTTTCAAAATTGGTTATTAAAATATTTTATAATTAAATAATAAATATGTAAATTTTTTAAAAAGTTTTTAAACATTCATTGTATTTAGGGGGTTATTCTAACTTTGGAGGAGGTGTTAATCCGTCCCAAAAGTGACGGAAAAGTGACGGATTTACCACCAGCCGTATTACGAGTCCATTATATCCTATGGAACTCGTAATACGGCTGGTGGTATATCCGTCACTTTACCGTCACTTTTGGGACGGATTAACACTCCTCCAAAGTTAGAATAACCCCCTTAGTCTTTAACTATTTTAAATAATGTCATTTAATTTATTTCAACATTACTGTTTATGGTGTTTTATTGTGAGGCCCTACCTCCATTAATTTATATGGTAGGATTTTGAAGCCATGTGTAGTGCTGGCCAGACTACTCTTTTTTGTAGTAATGCACACCAAACATTATTTTTAGTAATACTTTTTATTGAAAAGTAGTAAACTTACTGAAGTATAGTACCATTGTGAATCGGGTCCTCAAGATTTAAAATACAGAGAAAAGCACTCCCAAATAAAGGTAAAACCATAACAGAGCTCTGAAAGAACATATTGAAACATTTTCTGAAAGAATTTCGGAGGTCTCCTTCATGGCGGTGGAAATAAAACTCTACAAAATAAAGGCAGCTCCAATGATGGTAAATTAGAAGGCCTTGACTTTCTGGAATGCCGGTACCTCCAGCATGTTCTTCTCCTTTCTATGTAGTATATTGGTCTCACTCTAAGCACACTCTTTGGTACCCAAGTATGGGAATGTAAGAGCATGCCCAGCCAGGAGGATAAGAGAAGTGACTGTTAAGGGTGTTCCAGATGGCACACACTTTCAATTGGATTCCTGAATCTTTATGACCCAGAGACTCATACGGAAGCTGGATAATGCACAGCCAACAAGGGTGGAAAAGTGGATGGAAGGAATAGCACCAAGACAAAGGCAGAAGAATTAATTTAAGAAACAACTGTTGTTTGAACAAACGTCTGTACATCTAAAGGTGAATTCATTTTTCCAGGGTCCAAATGGAAAGAACATAAACTTTAGCAGAAATTACTGGTTTCCATAAACCATGACACCCCGGGTGATATCACTGGCATCCATCTAATGCATCCAGGATTAAACATATAGGGGGTCATTACGACCTTGGCGGGCGGCTACTGCCGCCCGCCAAGCGGTAACCGCTGTGCGGCCGCCAATGCGGCCGCACTCCCGCGGCCCCCATTACGACATCCCAGCTGGGCCGGCGGGGATGAGGCCGCAACATAGGAGCCGGCTCCTAATGGAGCAGGCGGTGTTGCAGCCGTGCGACGGGTGCAATTGCACCCGTCGTGCTTTTCACTGTCTGCTATGCAGTGTGAAAAGCTGGCCGGGGCCCTGTTAGGGGGCCCCAGGACACCCCTTACCGCCAGCCTCTTCCTCAGTCTCGGACCGCAAGGTCAAAATGACCCCCATAGTTTGTAAATCTCACTGGATTAATAGAAAGCTCCCTCTGCAGATTTTTGGCCTTAGGAAGTGGTTCCTCTTTTGTCTTGCTCTACCCACAAGGATACACTCACATCTTCCATGGCGATATATGCCAGATCAGCTCAGAGTCACACAGCCATAGTCAGTGCTCAGAAAACCTGAATGGATCACTAGATCATCCAGTGGCTCCATAGAAAGACGGAAAAGTAATTGGAACAAAGGAAGGGCAATGGAACCATTCTCAACAAGCTATGAACAGAGATTCAGCACCAGTGCCCATTCACGTGTGCAAGCCTCTAAGCAGGACCTCGTGTTCTGCGCGATCCGTTTGCAAGACAGCAAGCACACCAATGTACAGTACACAATGGATATCTTTCAACACTTACACTGCTGTGGAGACGAAGCTGTAAATAGGACAAACGCCAGAATGTTAAGGTGCCATGAGGTCCTGTGATGAAACAAAGTGATCCCTTTGAATAGAACCAGCGTGCTCAACTATTTTTCCCAAACATGGGAGAGTAGTAATCAGACATTAGTTTTGCTGACATTTGGAATCCTGCAACAACTACTTTATAAGTCGGATGACATTTCTACATAGGGAAATTTGAGGAAAGACCATCTAAATAAGTGAACATTTGACTAAAGCTGAGCTTCATTTTCAATCATTCTGAGCCAGAATATTTTTGCGAGAGGGCACACAAATAAACTCTGGTATGTTTTCCTAAACAATAATGCTTTATTAATCAAAAGAGATGGCACGCTCAGCCTATTCTGAAGTGAGATAGTAACAGGTAATTTTACTGACAGCTGTCAGAGAATATTTAAGTTGCTTTAGGAAGGGAGCGCAAAACATTTAACTATAGTAACATTACAAAACAATCTAAGCATTTAATTTTAGGATACAAACTTTGTTTAACCAGAGCAGATTGTGACTCTTGAATATCAACCAACACCATTGTAGAACAGAGAGCTAGAGTTCTCTAAAAATTGCAACTGTACAAGAATTACTGTGTAAGTGGGACTCTAGCTTTAAGGCCAACATAACCTCCTGCAACTAATGCATTTTTAGGGTTGAGTCTGCGAGCGCATGTGCTAGTGCTTGCGCCTCGCTTGCAAAAATCAAGTACTAATTGACGCAACTTACTTAGGCCCTCATTTGGACCTCGGCGGTCTTTTTCCAAGACTGCTGAAGTAATGCCAGGCCGAAGACCGCCAGTGCAGGCTGTCTCCCGCGTATTATGACTGCTGGCAGCCCTCCACCCTTTTTCGGACAGAAAGCCGCCAGCAGCCATACTGGTGGTCGACGGTGAAGTGGAGGCTGCTCCACCTCCACCGCCACGTCATCAGAACACCGCCCACTGAATCACAACCCAGGATTTGGCGTGGCGGTGTTCTGGTGACAGGGTGCTAGCGGCGGAGCAGCCCCCATGGATCCTGTTCCCTCCGGGAGGATCACCGGACAAGGTAAGGTGATCGTCCGTTAGGGGAGGGGGGTGGGGTGGTGTTGTGTGTTGTGTGCGTGCACGGGGCTGTGCATGTGAGTGTGTAGAGGGTGTGTGTGAGTGCGTGTATGCAAGCGGGGTGTGTGTTGTGTGTATGGGAAATGAGTGCGTATATGTCTGTGTGCATGTGTGCGTGTATGTCTGCGTGTATGTGTATTAGTTGTGTGAGCATATATGTAGGGGTGTGGGGGGTGTGAGGGGATGTGTGTGTATGTTTTTTAGGGGGTTGGGGAGGAGATCCTGCCACTTTTCAGGGGTGGTAAGGAGGTCGTAGGTTTGGGGGGAGGACTCTGGGGAGTGGGAGGAGGGAGGGGGAGACCCCTATCAGTGCCAGGGAACAAATTCCCTGGCACTGATAGTGCCTACCGCCATGGGTTTCGTGGCGGTACAAAACCCCACGAAATCCATGGCGGTACGCGGGGTCTTGATACCACCGGCAGTCTAGTGACAGTTGCTGGGCTGGAGACCGAAGTCTCCAGCCCAGCAGTCGTTACTACCCTGGCGGTCACAGTGTAGAAGTGGCAGTTTTGCATGGCCATGCTTGTAATTCCATTTTATTTTCCACCAGCCTGTTGGTGGTATTACCGCCACTTCTACATCAACCGCCAGGGTTGTAATGAGGGCATTAGTGTCCGTCCGCTGCTCCCGACGTGATCGAGGTACTATTTGTTGTTTTTAACTTCGAGTGCCCCGTGAACAGAAGGATTGTGACTGGCAAAAATGTGCCTGTAAAGTCGCGAGCCGCTTACAAAGACTCAGACTCAAGTTACGCTATATAGGTTATCTTTATTGCTCACGTACTTTACTCTAGAAAACCCCCTTTCCCACCTTTGGTCCCAATATATAAACATTCCAGTATGTCACAGGGGGACGCAGCCACTCAGGAATAAAAGGGGGGGGGCAACACTCACCTACGCGGTCTTGCCTAGTGGGCTGACCCATGTCCAGGCTAACACTACATTCCTCCCCAACTGGAAACAAACAAAAAAAAAGAAAAACCCAAATACAGTAGGTTCCACAAGAAACATAGTCATAATCAAACAGGTGCAAAAGATGGATACAGCGACAAAACAATCCTTTCGTGCCTCCTTCAGTCAGTTACAAAATCTGCATTCCGCTGGGAAGGGTTGGGGTTGTACCTCAGGTGGTGCCGTCTGCTTCCTGACCTCCCTGATGTCAGCCTCTGGCTCCTCACAGTGTTGGGCGTGTCCCCTTCTGGGATGGGAGCCTCCATCAGAGCTGGTAGTGAGGGGGAACTTGGCCCCTGTTGGCTCATTGCTGCACCTTCGGCTGCCGGGATGCTTCATCCAACGGTGGTATCAGGTAGAAATGGAACCCCCTCCTGGTCGCTCTGACCCCCAGTCATTTCGGAGTCGGCATTGTTGTCATCCAGGGGGGTGAAGAGGGGGAGGCATTTGAACTGGGACATGTTCCAAGTTACCCCTTTGAACCCCTGATCCATGGTCACCATTGTTTCCCTCAGAGCGGTCACAGTCCACAGCTCTGCCTCGAAAGGCAAGTGGAATTTGTCCCCTGGGTAACGGTCCCTCACCAGGATGGTGTGCCCCACTTGGACAAGAATTACTCAGGCTTTCCGCTTCCGAGAGGCATAGTCATTGGTGCGAGACCTCCATCTCGTGGATTGGCTCTGGGAAGGCAGCTGGACCGCCCATGACCGGTGAATTGGGATGGCATCGGTCACAACTCTCCCAAAACAAAGCTGGCTTGGGGTCACACCAGTGGTGGCATGGGACATGACTCGGTACTCCCAGAGGAAGGCGTAGATGGCACTTTTGATGTTCTGTGATTCCACTGTGGCGATGCGGATTGCCTTGTTAAGTGTTTTGACAAACGGTTCTACCTCTCTGTTTGCCTGTGGCCACTTGGGCGTGACCCGGCGATGCTTCGTGTTTGTTGACTTTAGAAATTCTGCCCACTCCCAATTTTTAAAAGGGGACCTTTGTCTGTATGGATCTCCCTGAACAGATCATGGGTAGCCATCAGTTTCTCCATCTTTGGGATAACGATGGATGCTGATGTGGAGTGCACAAGCTCTACCTCCGGGTATCGCGAGTAGTTATCCACTACCACCACCATGTACGAGCTGCCGGGCAGGCTCCCGAAGTCCGCGCTGACCATCTGCCACGGGGCCGTGGGGTCTTCCTGGGTGAGGACTGATGCTGGGGGATCTGGAGTACCACTGGCTTGGCAGATGAGGCAGCTCAAGTGAGCATTCTCAGGGAGCCGGTGAGGTCAGATAGATTTTTCATGAACCGACCACAGTAAGTGACCATACAAAGAGAGCCCCTGACTCCTGACACAGAGGTTGGATCCGGGGCCTCCTGGATGTCCCTCACTTTCTGCGGGTCTGGGCTGATCCAGTGTTCCAAGAACTGGTATCCAAAGAAGCAGATTTTAAGGAATTCACACTTTTCTCGGTGCGGCGTCAGCCCATGCCCCTGCATAGGGGGGGCATGCACCAGAATATCGTTGCTCATGTTGAGGACTCCTGGGAGCCCTTGCAGGACCCCCTTGATGATGTGCTGGAACACCTCTGCGTCGCTGGAGATGCCAAAATTTAGCCGGTTATATCTCCAGAGGCCGGTGTGCGTGGAGATGTTGATTATTGGCCGGGACGTGGGGTGTAGCACAATCTGGTGGTACCCCGACCATTTTGAAAAACCACCTGGATCTTGAGAGTTCTCCTATGATGTTGTCTATGGTTGGGGTTAGGTGCCTCTCCCTCTTAATGGCCTGATTGGGCAGGCGCATGTCCACACAGATCCGGACAGCTTCAGGCTGTTTGGGCTTCCTTGCGATGACAATCGGGGACAGGGCCCGACACCTTTTCGATTATGCCTGCTCCCTCTAAAAGCTGTAGTTCATGCTCCACTTTTGGGCAAGGATGGAAAGCCACCTGTCTGTGTCTGAGGGCAACTGGGGCTACAGAGTCATCTATATGGAGTTTGAGGGGTGGTCCCTTCAGGCAGCCAATGCCGGTGAGGATCAAGTCGAACTCTCTCACGATGTCCCCTAAGCTGCTAATGTGGACACTGAACTCAAAATGCAGCAGGTTGAGGCTTTGAGCAGTGTGGCAGCTGAGTAGGAATCCTGACCCTTCCCGTGATACGTAGACGTTGGTTGTTACTTTCATGCTTTCATGGGCGACTTCTGCTGTGGAGACTCTGGCTATCTCTAGTGGGTGTGTGTTTCCAAACGCGTAGACTTGCACTCGTGTGGCTTTGAGTGGTGGTGGTTTTGGAAATCCATGATACCCCTCAGCAGCCATGAGGTTTATCGAGGCCCTTGTGTTAATCAAAGCTGAAATGGGTAGGCCTTGCAAAAACACCTGGCATGTAGGTAGCCACCAGTTGCAGACCGCCTGCACTACATGGACTACTTGGTGGTCGTCGTTCGTGTCACTGTCTGATGAGGTGGTTGGAAGAGCAGCTACCGGCCTGACGGCCTTCTTGAGTGTGGACACTACCACCTTTGGTGAGGGACAGCAGACTTTCGCGAAGTGATTGAGCTTCCCACATGTGCTGGAGGTCGTCCCTCGGGCTGGGCAAGCCCCGGGGTATGGCGACGGACCTCCGCACCATCTGCAGAGTTTGTCCCTCCGTTTCCCTTTTTGGCCTTCAGCCCTCACCTTCGATACACCTGTGGTCACCGCGTTGACTGGCTTCGTTTTTATCTGGACAGTCAGCACCTGTTCCATATGCACGGCCCTCGCCTTTGACAGCTCTTGTAAACGTCCAAGGGTGAGAATGTCCCTCAGCCGCAAGTTTGACTCTTGCAGGATGCGCTCCCTGAGTTTTGATGAGGAGCACCCTTGGATGAACTGCGCCTGGACTTCGTCTTCCTCGTCCGGCAATGTGCACGTGCTGGCCAGTTCCTGCAGGAGCGCATAAAAAATGTCTACTGACTCGTCCGACTTTTGGCACGCTTGGCGCAGTAAGAAATGCTCATAGTCCGGATTTGCGTGGGGCTCGAAGTGCGCAGTGATCGCTCCTTTCAACGTGAATATGTGTGAGGTGTTGCTTCCACCACAGTTTTAGACACCTTGTGAATATCCACCCCTCCTAGAAGAAGGAGTAGAGGTCATTTACACTCATCTTTGACCTCTAAAGCCTCGAAGTAGGTTTTGAGGCATTCTACCTATGCTTTCCGCCTTGCAGCTTGGGTGGGGGGCTCCAGTGATGGTAAAAGGCTCCAGGGCAGGGATGCAGGCCATGTCGACGGATGCACTGGGTTGCAGCTGGATTCAGAATGTGGTGCCTCAGATCCTGTGTCTGGGGAGTGTGGCCTCCTCACCTCAGTCAGTGTAGCTGGTTCCTCCTCAGCTTGCAAGCCTCCTCTGAGCTCTTCGAGGTAGCCACTGTGCAGGGTAGTACTGCCACAGGGACTATTGAGTGCTGGAGCCCCTGTATGCCGGAGGTAGCGCACATATGGGGTGTCCATCGTCGTCGGGCAGACCATAGTAGCCAGATGCTGGACTGCTCCCCAAACGTAGCATTCCAAAAGAGCCACGGGATGTACAGCGGGGGCGGGGCCACTCAGCAGGTTGTACTGCTCTGAGCCACGGCCTTCAGGAGAGCCGCCGGAGGTGCTGTGAGGATGGGGCCACACGTGCTGGGCCACCGGCAGCAGGGAGGCGCGCTCTTTGACCTGAGCGTGGCCAATGACTCCACCAGGGGTAGGGCGGGCCAGTGTGTCCTGGCGCGGCAGCCAGCAGTCCTGAGGCGTGCCGCTGTGAATACAGGGACTGGGATGCTGGGACAGTGTGCGCTGCAGGCGAGCCGCGGCACCATCCGTGGGATCTTCATCATGGGGATGGTGCAGCCGGTAGGTGGGCCCTCCTCGTCGCCAGTTGTAAGGTTGCAAGCCACTTACAAAGACTCGGACCCAAGTTGAGCTATATAGGTTACCTTTATTGCTCACGTACTTTACTCTAGAAAAAATCCTTTCCCCCTTTGGTCCAATATAGAAACATTTCACTATGTCACAGGGGGACGCGGACACTCAGGCAATACAAGGGGTGTGGTCCCAACAAGCACCTACACAGTCTCGCGAAGTGAGCAGACCCATGTCCGGGCCTACACTACAGTGCCTAGCAGGCACAAAATTGCTAGGTTTTAATTTTTAAAGCTAACTTTATTTTATTTTGCCAAGTCTTTTTTTTCAGTTTCTTCTTATGTTTTCTTTTGTTTTTGCTCGTGCGCCCTGTTGTCAAAAGATGACAACTTGTTCTAAATACACGAGACCTACTGCATTGCAACTGCTTATTAAGAAAACTATTAGCAGTTCCCTTCTGACTCCTGACTATAGGTTCAACGTCGTGTGTGGACGGAAAAGTATGATTTAGGGGGTCATTCTAAGCTTGGCGGGCGGCGGTAGCCGCCCGCCAAGCAGGAACCGCCAGAAGACCGTACCGCGGTCAAAAGACCGCGGCGGTCATTCTGGGTTTCGCACTGGGCTGGCGGGCGACCGCTGAAAGTCAAAGTCCGCCCGCCAGCCCAGCAGGAAACACCCTTCCCACGAGGACGCCGGCTCAGAATGGAGCCGGCGGAGTGGGAAGGTGCGACGGGTGCAGTTGCACCCTTCGCGAATTTCAGTGTCTGCAAAGCAGACACTGAAATTCTTCGTGGGGCCCTCTTACGGGGGCCCCTGCAGTGCCCATGCCATTGGCATGGGCACTGCAGGGGCCCCCAGGGGCCCCGCGGCACCCCCTACCGCCATCCTGTTCCTGGCGGGAGACCCGCCAGGAACAGGATGGCGGTAGGGGGTGTCAGAATCCCCATGGCGGCGGAGCGCGCTCCGCCGCCATGGAGGATTCTCAAGGGCAGCGGGAAGTCGGCGGTACACCGCCGACTTTCCGTTTCTGGCCGCGGCTGAACCGCCGCGGTCAGAATGCCCAGCGGTGCACCGCCAGCCTGTTGGCGGTGCTACCGCCGACCTCCGCCATGGCGGTAATTACCGCCAGGGTCAGAATGACCCCCTTAGTCTCTTCTTACCAGCAGCGTCATGCTGAAGAGAAAACTGCTCTGAGCTCAAGAATAGAAGTTTAGTAATTTTCCACTGTGAGCCAGGCATGATGATTTGATGAAACAGAACATCCGGTTCTTTCCAATGTGCAAACTTCCTCCTTTAGAATTTATACAGATAAAGTGTACCAACGAGATGAAAAAACATAGGTTCCTTTTATTGGATCGAGGAGCGAGGTTATGTTATCCATTTTACGTAAGGTCTGCACTGTAATACGGCAGCAATAACTGGCCAGTCTCGATCTAGGTGTGCCAATATGCAGAAGAGACATTGACCGAAGGGGACTGCAAGTGCTTCAGGGAAAAGCTCTCTTTGTCATAGCCCTCCTGGCATATTCTAACAAGGTTTCGTAGCAAAGCCTTTATATTACTCCTCTAAAATCCTATTGCATTGTCACAGGGACAGCACAACTAGAGAGAATTTCAAGTTAACATTTTTTTTCTGTTTGCTGGGAAGTATTGTGGCATGATCCTGCATTTAGAATAAATGACCGGTTCTTGCTCAACATTGGGAAGTCTGTCACGTTACATAAAGACTCATGAAGCCCCGCCTCTGCGCCTGAGTCAGTCCTGGTGCTGGCCCTACTGGACCACAACCCGTAGTGCTGGCAAGATCAAAGGAAGGCTCGTGGGTGACTATTAATAGCTGATTGTCTTTAACAAAGAAAGGAGAAGAAATCTGTGAACTAGTTTGCCTTTCATAAGAACTAAATGAGCTGTGGGGTGAATACTGGTGTTCTCAATCTGATGTGATGATTTACTATTTCCAGAACTTGTCGAGGTCAGCAAACAAGCAAAATGTAGCATCATATATTATGTTCTTCCCAACTTCAGTAGAAACAGCTATTGACATTGGAATGCATGGAAAAGGCCATATAGTAACCCCCTTCTGCTTTTATATGGAAAGATGTTTCACTGGGAAAGAAAAAAGGTTTCACTGTTTCCAACTATAACCACTGAATTTCAGGATGTTTTGCATCACCTCACAGTTGTGCCCCTGAGGAAGGATACGGGGATTTAAATACATAAAAAATGTACTTGTGATTAGTATTTGATTAGTATTTGACATCATGCTGAAGCAGCAGACTGGGCATTACTATTATTATTAAGTATTTTGGAGTTATGTATAGCGCTGACCTTCTTGCTTTGTATCCATTTCACAGCCCTCTGTAGCACTGTCCATGTCGCTTTGTAGTCACCTTGAAGAATCCTTTCCTGGATAAAATACAACATCTCAACAGATCATGGAGTGCAGAAGAGTTGTAAATTCCACATAATCCTCCCAGTAAATTTATCAGTAGTGTTTACTCTGATATGTACAGGTGAGGCACTGGGCCTAGTCCCTTGGCAGCAAGGTGGTAGTCCCATTCATATATTGGTGTGCTAAAGCCCTTTCTGAACAGGTTTTAGCTCTGCCAGATTCCTTCGTTCCATGAAGTTAAACCTTCCTCAGTGTTCAGTCGTCTGGGATTGCTGTGTCAGAGGGACCCTGCATTTCTGGACATTAAGGGGGTCATTCTAAGTCTGGCGGGCGGCGGAGGCCGCCCGCCAGACTTCCTCCTCCGAAATACCGCTCCGCGGTCGAAAGACCGCGGAGGGTATTCTAAGTTTTTCCCTGGGCTGGCGGGCGGTCGCCAAAAGACCGCCCGCCAGCCCAGGGAAAAACTCCCTTCCCACGAGGATGCGGCTCGTAATCGAGCCGGCGGAGTGGGAAGGTGCGACGGGTGCTGTTGCACCCGTCGCGTATTTCACTGTCTGCCAAGCAGACAGTGAAATACTTGTAGGGGCCCTCTTACGGGGGCCCCTGCAGTGCCCATGCCAGTGGCATGAGCACTGCAGGGGCCCCCAGGGGCCCCGCGACCCCCCCCTACCGCCATCCGGTTCCCGGCGGGCGGACCGCCGGGAACTGGATGGCGGTAGGGGGGGTCGGAATCCCCTCGGCGGCGCAGCTAGCTGCGCCGCCTTGGAGGATTCAATAGGGCGGCGGTACACTGGCGGGAGACCGCCAGTGTCGCCGGTCTGACCGCGGCTTTACCGCCGCGGTCAGAATGCCCTGCGGGGCACCGCCGGCCTGTCGGCGGTGCTCCCGCCGACCCTGGCCCCGGCGGTCTAAGACCGCCGGGGTCAGAATGACCCCCTAAGTCCCTCCTGGGTTGGTAAGAAAGAGTTAAGGTTTTTGCAAGTAAACGGGTCCTTCACCATGGAAGACCTTGTGCGTGGAACACAGATCTGTGAAGTTAGTCATTTGCTGAACTGGGAGCCAATGAAGGGGCATCAATGCAGAGCTTACATGCTTGTGTGTTTAATTTAAGCACTATCTGGCAGCCTGGTTTTGAAATCTTTGAAGTTTCTTGTCATGTCATTTTGTGTGATTGTGTCAGCATAGATGCTGTTCCAGGACTAAAGCTTTTGTCATTGGATAGTGTTTAGATGAAAGAAGAAGATAAACTTTCTTAGCAAGGAGAGTTGGACATTTGTATTTTTTACAGCAGAGTTATTGGAAGGGATGAAGGAACTTTCAGAGTAAAATAGAATTCCCAGATTGTTTACCTTGCATATCTGGGACAGGGCTTGTCCAGAGGTCAGCAGTCAGTTCAAGTGATGCGAATGATTAGCTTCCCTGTGTGGAATGCGTATTTCCTCATTCAAACACAGGAAGCTATCCTTTATCCTCGAACATCTATTCCTAGTTTCTTATCATACTCATGTTGTTGTCAGTAGGACACTCATTAGTCACAGGAAGATTTGTCTGTCATCAACATACATGTGGAACTGACATGGGTAAGAGAGCTCATATATGTGTTGAAATGGAGTAGGGATAGTGACGAGCCCTAGGGCATCCCACGTTATGATCTCCAGTTAAATCCAAATGAAAAGACGCAGATCTGTTGGCTTTTGTTGGAAAGGAGCAAGGCAATCCGGCCCAGAGCTGTGTCTAATATTCCAGTCCACTAAGGAGGATCTGGTGATCAACCGTACCATACGCAATCTGAAAGATTGACCAGTCGCTCATTGGTTCGCATGAAAGGCAGATCGGAATTCTCATGCTTGTTAATGCAGATTCCTCTTTCTGTCTGAATCCTGGTTGATGGTCACAATAAGGACGGTATACTGTTGCATGCAGGTGCGAAGTTGTCTATTGGCTTCATTTTACATATTTGTTCCCTGAGAATGGTAGGTGTGATTTATAGTTATGACTCCATGATCTGCAGGTGGCTTCTCAACAGACAATTGATTCCTGCCTGCTTTAGATGACTTGGTACTGAACTCTGTTAAAATCAGACGTTAATCCTACATGCTGTTTCCTTGACTAGTATAATGGAGAGTTCCTTGATAAAACTGCACTGACCTGAAGGAAGATGGACTGTTTGACACTTCTCTCTTTTTGGCCATATTTCTCACTTGGTTCAAGTTCAAGCTGGTTTTAACATGTAAGGGAGGAACAGGGAGGAGAAGAAATAGAGCTGGTCTAGCACCTTTGCAACAGCCTCAGTCATCTTAACAACCTTCTATTGAAAGTAAGGTAAATGGTGCTAACAAATGGGTTCATTTTTCAGACAGACTATATTACCAAATCTCTTTAAAAAATTGAAACAAGTTCACAGATTGTGTACTGGCTCACTAACAAGCTAATCACAGACATTTTTGTAATGGATTCAACGTCTTTGTCACAGCTCTTCATTTAGATTTACATTTTTCTCTTGCTGGTTTCAGACTTAGGGACGGATTACAATCTCAGCAGATGGAATTCTCTGTCACATATTTCCACTGTATTACAATCTCCATTGGATATAATGGAATCGTAATACAGAAGAGGGACTATCTGTCACATTTGTGACGGAGTAACCCAGCCTGCCAAGATCATCATCAGGCCCTTAGTTCTTAATTTTTATTCAAACCTGCAACCCATTCTTTTTAGTTTGTAAGCTTGTCATTGTGCCTTTTATTGGTTGCATTCAGTGCAAGACTGTGTGTCAGTGAGCTTGATCAGGCTGGGTTTTGGGTTAAGTGTCAATTGTGGGCTCTTGTAGAGTTTCACAAAGGCTTTCTACTCAGTCCAAACAGCAGATGCAGTTACTAGCATAGGGCTTTGTTTGAATCACTGTAAAAGAACAGCTATCATGCTCGGTTAAAGCAGGTAACTGATTCACTGTTGAAAGCATGCGCATTCCAGAACTTGAAGCGTAATATTCCAATAATAGAGAAGGAAGGGACCAAACACAAGATACTGTAAGTACCAAGGACATAACAAATCTCCTCCCAGTAAAACATAACTATTGCTCCCTCCAAATAAGAAAAAGGCGAAGAAACGAAACATAAGTAAGAATATTATACAATTCATGTAAACCATAATCTTTATAGTCCACATAACATGAATTTCAAACATTCATTTTAGAACCACGCAAGTCTCTGGATGCTCAACACCAGCCCCCACATGAGCTGGCACATTATTCCCAGAGCTAGACTCCTACTTCCCTTTAGCCACCTTGACCTCTTGTTCTAAACTCCACCACAGCTCTCTTAACAACTTAACAGAAGTTCCTGACACTTCATCAACCACCATTTCGTTTCCATAGATCATTTCTCTTTTCCTGACCTTTCCCAGGTGTTCAAGGTGCACTATAGCTCCCTATTAACACTACAACTCTTAACACATTTCAATAAACCGTACATCCCCTTCCTTTTTCTTTGTCTTCTTGTACTTTTTGTTTCCCACCATCTCTACTGATAACCCGTGTGAGAACCCCACTCAGATTCTATTGAGCCAGGCTGATCTCGGAACATCCTGAGCGTTTCACATTGCATTGCCCTCCAAAGGTGCCACCCCGTGGAAGTGGCTTTACTGTTGCAATAAGCCCACAACAGTGATCAAACAGCCACTACCAAATCATCGCGAATGTTGAGTCCAGGTGGCAATGCAGGTACAATCTTAGGTCTTTTTTCCAAACAACTCTGATAAAACATCCCCTGCCGCCTTCATTAGCAGATAAGTAAGCCCTTATTCAAAGCACCTCGATTCCAGAACTTGAAATGTAAAAATTCCATTAGGGGAAGGGTCTAAACTCAAGATCCCGTACGTACAAAGGATATAAATTCTCTCACCCATAGTGATCAATCTGCAAAATAAGCACAAAGAAGGACTGGAATTTGGCGTACTTTGAGAGAAGGTGCAAAACAAAGTCACAAAGAAGACATTCTTATCAGCTACTTCAAACATCCCTATGCAGTGAGACTTTTGGGGAGAAGGGAGGAAGAAAGTGGATCTGGTTCTGTATTAAATGTCCTTCTGTAGAGTGCCCCCAGAATTTTCACCTTTTGCTGGAATCTACATTTTTGCTGGCTGTAAAACTCTGTGCACTATAATCATGCTAACCAGTGATAACGTGCCTGTGCCCTCCCTTTCAATATGGTGAAATTGGTATATCTTTAATTGGCATATATAGCTTACATGTAAGTCCCTAGTATATGGTACAAAGTGTACCCAGAACCTGCAAGTCAAATGTCACTAGTGGTGGTCTGCATCATCCATTATGCAACCCACTACATTGACAGTGCAAACATACCTGTAGGTCTACCATTTGCAGCCTGGCCATTACTGTTAAATTGCAAACTCAACATATTGGAACAACCCCATCACACAGGTCAAAACCTTCCTTTTAGATATTTATAAATGAGGCTCCCAGCTTTCAGTTTTTACTGATTTTTACAGATAAATAGAGAAAGGCAACAATATGTTTTCTGCCTATGTATTTTTACAAGCAAAAGAATACTGGAAATGTTGTGTCTTGTGAGTGACTTACCATGCTGCCTTTCATGAATCCCAGGACAACTGCTGCGCAGATAGATAGCATGATTAGTTAAAAACTACAGGCACATGTTAACATATTTGTATCATAACGCTAATATTTTCCTGTGGGTGTAGTGGTTTGCTATTTTTGGATGCTTAATTTGCTAAAACGTGACAGGCATCAACGCATGAGCCCATGTTTATCAGTTAAGTAAATGTGAAAACACAATTTTACAAATTCATTTATTCTCAAAACATGAAATAAATATGGATAAATACCAATAAAATGGCAAAAAAATAAATATGGATAAATACAGGCGGAAATGGTAAAAAAAAAATACCATGAAACCGGGAGCCCTATTTATGTCATCCCAATGTAGACCTTATTGACCATACGGCAAAGTGCATGGTAGTTAAAAGTAGGACATGTGGGAATTAATGTTGAACATGTCCTTGCAGGAAAAAGGCCTCAAAAGCTATTTTTACTGTAGCATGGCAGGCTGTTCCATTGGAAAGCACTGGGTTATGTTATTACATCTAATAACCCTAATTTCAGTTAGGAAATTGCTAGACAAATAATTAATCAATGATTGTTAACAGTTACTAAAAATCCAATTAAGTGGTGAAGTTGGATTTTAAGGAAAAGCTAGGTTTAGACAGTTGCCTTCCCCTGCCTTTTTGCATTTGCTCTTCCACTTCAGACAACTAATAATTAGAATTTGAAGAGGTGTGAAAATGCTCTCAAAGCAGAGTGTAAAGGCCTGGGTACGCAGAGATGTTGTTGTTTACTTGATAGAATGGCTGATGGGGTGGGCCCTGTAACTGGATTGTCTTGAAAGAGGCCTTCACTGTCACAGGCAAAAGTTAGCTGACACTTGGGCAGGTCCTTTCTTCTACCCCCACCCAGACAGACATGGTTTAATCACTGTGGGCTTCCTACATTATCAATTCCTGCTAGAATATCATATTTTACTTGACAGGTCTGTTTCTAGTGGGGGTTACATATAGCTCTGGAGGCTTGGGATGCCAAAGCAATTCTTGTGCATCTACCGTCTAGTTGCTCTAAAACCCTGTTTTATTCTACCAGACTTCAGTCTATCTCTGGGTTTATTCAGGGTACAGTGACTGCTCCAAACTGGATTTTAGTGTTAGATGTGGGAGGACCCAAGGATTACCATAATACACTCACTACACACACCCCCAGCCATCAGAGCCCAAGTTTAGAGTGGGCAAAGACTTTCACCATCTTGATAATATCTAAAGTGGATAGGGCTACCCCAAGAACGTTAACTCCATTGGTTAGGACGTGTTCAGGAGTCATTCCCACCCACTAGCTCTTGTCAGGCATAAATGTGGCATTTTCAAGCACACAATTCAGAGCTGTCCTGAACTTGTCGAAGATCAGAAGAGGTCTCCAAGTGCCTCTCCTAAGGTCCTGGGGGGTTTCAGAAGTGTACTCCTGTGGTGAATTGGGATTCAAAGGACTAAAGTCAGAAGGTAAAAAGTTTGACCGGGACAAACCTGGTTGATGTATCACACCCATGCTCCACCACGGTCAATGTCAAATTGCACCCAGGTGGCACTTTATGCTTCCAGGTACTACTTCTACTTAACATTTTAACAATTCCTTTTATTGGAATTTGGCATTTTAGTGTCATTTTATTTATTACATTTTGCTCAATGTTTCTAATATGGATTTTTATTGTGTTCCAGTTCCACTTTACTGCTGTTTTGGGATTGCATTACTACTTTACACACTGCTCTAAGTTAAGTCTGTCTGCTGTGTGCCATGACTACCAGAGGTTAAGCTCAAGTTTATTTACTGACTTTGAGGGTTCACTGTGACAAGGGTTGTGATTGTTCCTTGAGGTGGTTTTGTCATTCACCCCAAATAATAATCCAATTTCTTCAATATGTGTTCAGCGGTGGGATCCAGGACTTGCTTTTTACAGTACTCTTCCGTGATTTAAATTAAAAGCCAAAATACTATTTATAATTTGACATCAAAATCAACTTTTCATTTTTAAATTGACTTCTGAATTTCATTTTCTCATGTTTTATTTTTCCTGAATTTCATTCCTATTCTTTAAATTTGCTCCTGTAATTTTTTTAAACCACCATTCTTGAGCCCCTCAAGTTCTTTAGTTAAGAGTCTCATACTGTGAGAGGAATGGCTCCCTAGACACCATCTGCAGCTCACTCCACTATGGTTGCTGCCAGTACTTATGGAATAGACTTGATCCCGACCCAGATTGTTAGCGGATCACAAATAGAAATGGTAGAAAATACTCCTGCTAAGGAAAAGCTGGAACTTGCACTGTAACGCAGCATCAAGGCTACCACCCAGTACCTAGGACCTTTGTGAGATGGTGGCGTATTTGTTCCATGCAGGTTCATCATTGAAACTCTTGATTCACACTCACCTTTAATGTTTTTTAGTGTTTTCTTGTGTAGTCCACTCTTCAGATATGGGTGAGTCTGTGTTTTTGACACTGCCTTTCACATTAATTTCCCTACTAAAAGCCACCTTTCTGTTTTTAGTTCAGATTGAACCCTCCTGTGGGTCAGCTAACTTCAAGCTGAAATTATGAGAGGTTTTATATATTTAATGTATTGCATTCAGGTATCAATGTACATATTGTATAGCATTCCCTCTAATGTTTATCTCACAAAGCCTGCAAGGTTTTCAGTGGGACTGGTGGGCAATTTGTCTCTCGTTCTTCCTACCCTGCCTGCTATTCCTCTAAACTCAGAGATCTGCAATTTTTAGAACTCTGTCCCAGCAGTTACCGGAGGTCTTAGGGGTACGAGAGGCTTGGTTTTGGCAGCAAGAGTTCAATCCTTTAATTATGGCCCTGACTGTCATTGAGTAAGGAATACTCGCTCACACGCATGAGACTGAATTAATACACATCTTCTTTCACCTATGTGTAATGTATTTCTTAAGCACATGTTCACCTTTGTGTCTTTTGGTGGTGAAACAACGGATGTTTACTATGACTTGTTGAGCTCAGAAAGATGGAAGGCTGAGTGAACCAGGGCTTTGAACAAATGACCACAAGGGGACAACAGAAACTCTTTAAGCACATGCCTTTGTTCACTGAGCCACTAGACTTTATGATAAATTGTATGGAATATTTTGGCCATCACATATATATAGAGCATATTTAAGGCAAACGAAAGAAAGACCCGATAGAAACAATCAGAGAGGCACTTTGCCCTGCAGATAAATACCAATTGATATTGTCTTGGGGCTATGTGACTATTATTCACACTGTATTCATATTGTGGCTCTTGAATGAATGAATGGCTCAGTAAGGTATTGAGAAAAGGAGCAAAATACATGTAGAGATCTGCAGAGTAAGTAGCATTTATTAGAATGAAAGGTCTGATTATTTATGCACCAGTTCTTCAATCTTTCATGGTTGATATTTAGGGCCATATTTATACTTTTTGACGCAAAACTGCGCTAACGCAGTTTTGCGTCAAAAAAATTAGCGCCGGCTAACGCCATTCTGAAGCACCATGCGGGCGCCGTATTTAATCAATGGCGTTAGCCGCCGGCGCTGCCTGGTGTGCGTGGAAAAAAACGACGTACACCAGGCAGCGCCGGCGTAGAGGGATATGGAGCTTGGGCGTCAAAAAATGGGGCAAGTCAGGCTGAGGCAATTTTTTTGCCTCAACCCGATTTGCGCCATTTTTTTCGACTCCCAAACCCCATAGAAATGACTCCTGTCTTAGCAAAGACAGGAGTCATGCCCCCTTGCCCAATGGCCATGCCCAGGGGACTTCTGTCCCCTGGGCATGGTCATTGGGCATAGTGGCATGTAGGGGGGCACACATCAGGCCCCCCTATGCCACAAAAATAAAATACCTACCTGAACTTACCTTAATGTCCCTGGGATGGGTCCCTCCAGCCTTGGGTGTCCTCCTGGGGTGGGCAAGGGTGACAGGGGGTGTCCCTGGGGGCATGGGAGGGCACCTCTGGGCTCCTTCAGAGCCCACAGGTCCCTTAACGCCTGCCTTTTCCAGGCGCTAAAAAACGGCGCAAAAGCGGCCGCACGTCATTTTTTTGGACCCGCCCACTCCCGGGCGTGAATTTTGCCCGGGAGTGTAAATACGGCGCACATGCCTCAGAGTAAATTTTTTAGACGGGAACGCCTACCTTGTATCTCATTAACGCAAAGTAGGTGTCCACGCTAAAAAATGACGCAAACTCCATGGACTTTGGCACTAGACGCGTCTAACGCCAAAGTATAAATATGGAGTTAGTTTTGCGTCGGAATTGCGTCAAAAAAAACGACGCAATTCCGGCGCAAACAGAGTATAAATATGCCCCTTAGCGCATAGTCACAGTAGATGTTAGCGCAATTGGGATGGGTCTGCTTTCGAGCCAAATCACAAGTTGTAAGGAGGATACTTCAGCTTTTGTTTCCAGGTGCTGAGCAGAAGCAGAATACAGTTGCATCACTATTGAAAGAAAAGCTTCAGTATGTGAGTGGGCAGTACATCACTATATATACTGTTTGTGGGGAGAGAATTTTTGTTGGTAACCGACCACAAGTTACTAATCTGCCTATTGAGTGACAGAGGTTTGGGTAAAGTTAGTCCATGACCGGTCAAAATACAGGAATTCAATTCTGAAATTAAATATATACCTGAGGGATAGAACTCGTAGGGTTAATTTTCTTTCAAGAGGTCCACTGAGCAGTGCTCATGATGAAAGCCTCAAGAATGACACTGAGGCCCTTATTTATACTTTTGGTGCAAAACTGCACTAAAGCAGTGTTGTACCAAAATGTTTAGCACCGGCTTGCATCATTTCTGTGCACCAGCTGGGTAACATTTTCATGGAATGGTGCAAGCCGGTGCAAAGGATAGGCTAGAGTAAAAAAAAATTGCTTTAGTCGGGTGGGGCTGGCGGTATAGAAGAAGGGGGTTTAGCACCAAAAAATGACTTTAGGCAGGTTACAGTAAAAAAAAATGACCCTAACCAGATTTGCGTCATGTTATGGTGCTAAACCTACCATGCCACATGACCCCTGCCTTAGAAAAGGCGGGAGTCATGCCCACCACCCCAATGGCCCATTACAGGACCCCCTATGGCACTTTAAAAAATAAAATGCAGTACTTACCTGGGAGGACACCTGTGGGGTATTCCATGGTGTTCCACCATGGAAATAGGCCCACAGGTCCCCTAACGCCTGCCCTGACCCAGGAGTTACAAAGAGGGGCAAAGCAAGCTTTGCACCATTTTTTGACCCTTCCTCCCTCCTGTGCACAATTTTTACACAGGAGTATAAATATGGCGTTAAGGCAAAGGAGTCATTTTTTGCACGGGAACGCCTACCTTGCATCTCATTAAGGCAAGGTAGGTTTCCACTTCCAAAAAATGACTTTAACTCCATAACTTTGGTGCTAGACGGTTCTAGCACCAAAGTATAAATATGGAGTTAGTTTTGCACTGAATTAGAGTAAAAAACAAATGACGCTAATTCGGTGCAAACAGAGTATAAATATGCCCCTGAGTGTGTCATTGGGGCTTGTGGATGGTGTGCTTGGAGGAGTGTGAACAGGATAGGGTGTTGTTGGATGACATGGATCACATAGTTACAGGATGGGAGAGAAGAAGAGAAGGAGAGAAGAAACCACTCATAAAGAATCAATCAGCTACTTTAAGGTGTGTGACTAATTGTGTGAGCTTTGATGGTCAGGGAAAGTAAGTTGATTTCACCTGTCAATCAATTTGGCTCATCAGGATCATCTAGGGTGAAAACAAACAAAGAAGAGGTTGAGGACGCACTAGTTTTGGCCTCACATAGATAATGATGTAGTTTTTTTCTGTCCTCATGTGATCGTGTATGAATAGTCTGATAAAGCTCATTCTCTGATCATCACTGGGAGAAATTGTGAATGGATTTCATTGGGCCATTGAATCACATGCATGAGCATTTGAAATTAGTTTTTAGGGCAGTGGGTAATCATTCTAAATGGGTGCTTTGCAGATTCATGAGAGAACAGACTAAAGCAGATGTGTTGCATTTTTTGAAGGTCATTTTTTAAGTGGAAGGGTCTCTGAAGTTTTGGCAATCGATAATAGCATACAGTGTAAAACTCACCAAATAGAGTCATTCTTAAGCTTGATGGGCATCAAACATTTATGGCAGGATTATGTAGTCTGCAAGGCAGTGGCATGAAAGAGAAACTTAACCTCTCAATAAAGGAAACTATACAGGTGGCTACTATTTTTGGTTTAGATGTACGATTGTGGAAATTATCAGAACACCTCACATTCAACAACAGGTGTCATTCCTTTTTTGATGTTACATGGTAGAGAGCGGGTTAACAAGGTGACCAGGGGCGGCTCCTCCGCTATGGCGCCCCTCACCCCCCAGCAGCAGGCGCTGCAAATCTTTAAAAATATAATGATAATAAACTATGTTTATTATCACTTTATTTTGAACCGGGCGGGAACATGGGGTGACGTGCAGTGAGGGGAGTGCACAGAGCACTCTCCTTAGTGCGCATGTGTCTCAGGACGGCCTAACACACATGCGCACAAGGGCTCTCTCCAACCCAGCACTGTTTTGCCGAGTTGTAGAGAGCCATCCCAGGCTCCCAGTCTGCATCGGAGCACCTAGCCAGGGTGCTCCAGCCAATCATAACGCTGCTTTGAGCAGCGTCATGATTGGCCGCAGGGCAGGCTAGGAGCCTGCAGTACGGCAGAGAGTGGCGGCTACATTCAGGTGATTTTTTTATATATATTTTATTTTTGTTTTATCCCCCGCCATTTTACCAAGTTGCCAGCCACGACTGAAGGTGGCACCTTGTTGGGTACTATAATTTACTTTTTGTCACACTAGTGTTGAGGAGGTCAGGAACAGGGTGTGTGAATAGTAAAGGAAAAGTAAGGTGCAGTGTGACACAATATGCTGTGCAAGGCAAGTAGATTTTTCAGTAAGTGATGTTCTCACAGTGCAGTAAACATTGTAAACATTTTGAGGTTTAACCCTACTACTTACACAGTGCAGGTCTCTAAGCATGTGCCAGGTAAATGCTGGACTAGAATTGGGTCTGCAGACAGTGAGGGAACGTATCCTAATGACATTCGTTAAAGGTTTCTGATGGAACCGGGAGAGAGACACCAGTGTTTTCCATGGTTTATCACCCTGAAGAAGTGATGACAAGTTCTCCTGTGGCCAACACATCAGTGCGTGCGGGGAGATGGGGCTATTGGGGGGGTGCGTTGTTTGTTTCAGGCACACCTAAAAAGAGGCTTGTTCGAAGTACTTGGAAGATTTTGTTTTGCATTAATATAGTATGTAAGGAGAGTGTTTTCTTAGCTGGCTCTCAGTTATTTTGATATTGTTATTTATGTTTACCCAGAAGTGCTTATATGTGCATTATTCCAGTCCATTCTCATTCCAGTGGTCTTCTAAATTCCACGGTTGGAGATTTAGGGCCTCATTACGTGGCGGGCAGTCATAGGACCGCCAGCCTCACAGGAGCAGTCAGACCACCGCGGCTGTGGCAGTCTGACTGCCACATTACAAGTTTGGCAGTCGCACCACCATCCGACCGCTGCCTTAGCCAGGATCCTAGGTCCCGATTGGATGACGACTGTCTTGGTTGCAATCAGCCAGGGTGGCACTGAACTCAGTCCTGCCCTGCTGATTACAACCTCGTTCTCCGCCAGCCTTTTCATGGCAGTTTCACCACCATGAAAAGACTGGTGGAGAACAAGTGCAGGGAGCTATAGAGGGGCCCCTGCACTGCCCATGGCATCAGCAGTACAGGGTTCCCCTGACCAGCACCATCAGAATGCACACTGTCTGATTTGCAGACAGTTTGCATTCCGAGGGTGCCGGACGGCCACCTCTGTGCTATGAGATACAACTCTGCTCCATTAAGAGAGCCAAGTGCTATCTTGTAACACAGTTCCCACCAGTCAGACCGATGGGAACGCTCTATTCAAAGGTTTTCGCTACTCAGCCAGGTCCAGCTGGCAGAAACCTTGTAATCTGGGGGGGGGGGATTCCAGCGCCATGGCAGTGGCGTCCTCCACGTGAGTTTGGCGGTCCCGCGTTGGGACCACCAAACTCTTAATAAGCCCCTCAGTATTTGGAATTTGGGCTGTTGCTGAAACGACTTTGGGCCTGATTACGACCTTGGCAGAGCGGATTATTCCGTCACAAGCATGACGGATATCCCATCCACCGTATTGCAGGTTTCATAGGATATAATAGAACTTGTAATACGGCAAGTGGGATATCCGTCATGTTTGCGATGGAGTAATCCTCGTCCTCCAAGGTCAAAGTCAGGCTCTATGTGTGCTGGTGTTGTCATTTTTCACAGTAAACATCTCTTCAAATGTACCAGTGTGTCAGTGATTGCTCTTCAAACCACGCTCCCAGAAATAATTAAAACCATGGCAGCAAAGAAAGTAGCCAGATTTTTTAAAAAGCGTGTTTACTTTCTGTAGTTCTCACTCCTTGCCTTAGTCCTTACCATTCGTAGCAAATAACACTTCAAGAGTGAGGCAATAACAGGAACCATCACTCAGTGTAGCTAGACATGCACTGTCAAACATAGGTTACGTGGCAGGTTTGCCTGAGAAGAAAAAGTTTAACATACTGCCTGAATACACTGGGAAAGTGACCAGAATTCGGTGAACTGCTACAGTAACTGGGCTTGATAAACCTATTAACTAGACAAACATCATTATGGGTGAGTGGAGGGTTGAAATAATTAGAATGGCTTCCAGGGTTCTGTGAGGGGTTGCGACTGGGATCTCAAAACTAAATGATATGTGGGATGAAGACAAAATAAAATGTTTCAAATATTAGAAGAAACAATATGACCTACTTGATTCAGAAGTCTTTAGGCCTTCCTCATTTCCCAAGTGGTGCCATAGTTCCAGATGGAGCCTCATTAAAATAGAAGACGACTATTGCTGTAGTATTTAGAAATAATACTTCAAGAAAGCACTTAACGTCTGACGTTAAATATCAGAGGGCACGATGAGGAGTGGATCAGGGTGAACTGGGTGAGTCAGAGTGGGAGATAACATTGCACCAGCTTTGTTGGCTACAAGGACCGGAATCAGACTGGTGTAAATCAAACCTGTACTTACAGTTATCATATGCGGGCCCAGATTATAAAATGTGTTTGAGCAGACAATGGTCTGTGAGTCCAGGGTTGTGAGCAGCTGGGGTACTTTTACCACATCATCCAGCTGTGACCCAAACTGAACTTGTTGTGGGAAGGATTTGTTGATTGTTTAACCACAGTAAAGGATTTTTCATCCAACATGGACCAAAAGATATGATGCAAGGCATATGGAATGAAAAGACACTCTCAATATATTTCAAACTGTTTAATGAGGGAAGAAGGTAGTAGTACATTGTGACATTATCAGAAAGTGGGGTGGTGTTGATGCCCCAATAATGGACAAATGGAAGGGGGATTTGGGGATCATCAAGGATGGCGAATGAGTTGATGCCTGTACATACCCATGTGAGGTCGCAATTCAAGAGGGGTTCAGGCTTATCCATCTCAAAATCCATATTACACACAGACACGGCTATTCGCGATGGGCAGGGCTGCAATGGATCGATGCCTGAGGGGGTGCACACAACAGGGTACCTTGAGACACACACTGTAGAACTGTCAGAAATTACATCATTTTTGGAAGTGGGTCCAGAATACAATATTAAAAACACTGCAGCAGTCGTTGGAGCTTAAGTAAAGGTTGGCTGTGCTGGGGATCTAGAGAGATCAAACATTGAATGGATGTGCTTTTTTTCTGTCATGTTGCGTTGATGGTTGTCAAGTGGGACATTGTTTAGCTGTGGGACGCACCTAATGTACTGTCAGTGGCCAAGTGGGAGACCACCATTGATAGGTGCTTGAGGGCTAAATGACAAATAATCAAGACCAAAGAATGCCTTGGGAAATTTACTAAGATCTTGGGCCTCTGGCAAGGCCAGGTATCAATGGCTCCCCAGATGGGACTTTCACAGTGTGGAGAAGGCCTCTATATCGCGACTGCGTCCAGACGCATGGAACGTGCTTAGGCACCGCCCACGGAAGGAGGTGGATCCCTAGAGGAGTGACAGTTATTGTGGGAATTGTCCTTAAATCATCAAGTCAAGGTTTGCCAGTGCCTTCCTTGTATTGTTGGGTGAGAGTGCCCTATTATGGGGAGGGCTGGTGTTCTGTTATTGCATGTAATGTAGACAACCTTGAAAAAAGAGGTTGAAAAAACAATGGATGAGTGGTAATCAAAAAAGGACTGGGACATTCTTACCCAAAACAATTATTTAAGAGGGCAGAGGGTGTCCCAAGAAGTTTGAGAAGGTTGTGGGCTACTAGATGAGGTATAATTGTGGTGCAGCACATTAGGGCCTCAGCTGAGTCTCCATTTTAGATTGCATATTTTAGCTTGACATCTTTTTCTGATAATGACTTTTTACATGTTTTTGAACTTATGCAAGAATGTATTCAGAAGACACTGCTTGTGCATCTTATTTCTAGTAAGTGATTGATGCCGTGTAGTGTGTACACTTTGTCCAAGGCTAGGCATATGGATGTGATGCCCTTGTATCATAAATGTTCATTGGAGACAGCTCTGAGGCTGCAGACAAGTAATCCCATCAGCTCTAAGCCTTTGACACAGTGGGATATGAACAGTGCATTTATTCTATAAACTGTCTTTGTTCTAAATTCAGCAGAGGAGCACTTCTTCTGGGATTATTCTGGAGTGCGGTGCACTGCGACCGAGATGCTGCCCTGCTCTGCTGACTCTGACCTCCATCCTGCAAAGGACGATAGCCTCCACTACATCAGCCCATCTTCCTGGCACATCTTACCTAGGTATCAGGGTTAGGCTATCCCAATAGATCTGGCAGAGGGTACGCCCACTAAGCTCTCAATAGTGTAGGGAGTAGCAGGTAGAAGTGTCACAACATAGTAACATTATCATGGTTGAATTGTATATCTTTTTTACCATTCGCCTAATGTCGGTTACCATGCTTTGTTTCATCGTCCTAATAATCGCTGCTAATTCTTTCCATACAAGAATACAATTGTTTCTTAAAATATTTGAAAAGCTATTTTCATATCTTTCCTGTATTTACCTTGGGCATGCAAAGTAACAACAAAAAGGTTGATCTGTTTCCATGATTTCCTTGGGAATCAGAGTGGTCATGTTCGAGGCTGCTGATACCATCGGGTACCCTTGTAAGGTTAGGAGTTCAGATGGAGCACAGTGAGCTAGCTAGGAATTGTTTCAACATTTCTTAATGGTGTAGATGGAGTGAGTCCCGATATCCTGAAGTTCATGTTGACTTAATACACTTTCCTACTTAATTTGTAGGAACTGTATAACATGGCACCACCAACATTCTAGGACAGGTACTTATTTAATGAGTCTCCTGACTAGTTCTTGCGTGTGCCAAGGCCCCCTTTTCACCTTTACATGGAGACATCTTTGGTGTTAAGGATTAATCCTCCTCATCTTAATAGGAAACCCCTATTTCTGTTTGAAGGTTGTTGAAGGTTGTTAAAGCTTTCACCTTCAAAAAGGATTACCCCATTATAGTACTTTCCTCTAGCACTTTCCTCTCTGAATTCCATTAATTAAAACAGCGAACACAGTTAACATTTCTGCTAATTGTAGGCATGCTTTTATAGCACATTTAGTGGCACAAGGGCTCCCTATTATGGGTGGAGACACCCCATTCATGGTTGAGGCACGCAAAGCGTATAAATGTGAAGTTTTTTATTCTTTGGTCAATTTTCCTGCAGTAGATTCCACAACACAGACATTTCATCCATCCGTGAGATCACAGTACCTAATCAATACAGACCTTATCAACAATTAGAAATAGCGTTAACTTTTGAGGAACATCAAAATTGTTTCCAAAGCACCCTCCAACATCCACTTCAACATGTAAGACAAGTTCACCTCAGCATTGAGGGGGCAAACTGGCCAGTCCTAGCTGGCTATACACCATATCCAAACTTGGGAGCATTAAATGCTTGAGAATTAACCACAATATATCATCACATTGTTAAACTATTCTGTGCACACTGACTGTAATCAAGCTGGGCAACCACAGTTAGCTGTGCCTGAAATTAGTTCTGTTAATATCAAAGCAATTATGGGTAAGGTTCACATCAAGCGGGAGGAAATTATGTTTTGGATTGCAAAGAAATGCAGGGGCATATTTATACTCCGTTTGCGCCGAATTTGCGTCGTTTTTTTTCGACGCAAAACTAACTCCATATTTATACTTTGGCGTTAGACGCGTCTAGCGCCAAAGTTCATGGAGTTAGCGTCATTTTTTGGCGTGAACACCTTCCTTGCGTTAATGAGATGCAAGGTAGGCGTTCCCGTCTTAAAAAATGACTCCCAGGCATGTGCGTGGTATTTATACTCCCGGGCAAAAATGACGCCCGGGAGTGGGCGGGACAAAAAACCCCGCATTTGCGCCTCTTTTTAACGCCTGGGTCAGGGCAGGCGTTAAGGGACCTGTGGGCTCAGAATGAGCCCAGAGGTGCCCTCCCCTGCCCCCAGGGACACCCCCTGCCACCCTTGCCCACCCCAGGAGGACACCCAAGGATGGGGGGACCCATCCCAGGGAAGAAAAGGTAAGTTGTGGTAAGTATTATTTTATTTTTTGTTTTGGCATAGGGGGGCCTGATTTGTGCCCCCCTACATGCCACTATGCTCAATGACCATGCCCAGGGGACATAAGTCACCTGGGCATGGCCATTGGGCAAGGGGGCATGACTCCTGTCTTTGCTAAGACAGGAGTCATGTTAATGGCGTCTGGGCGCCCAAAAAAAATGGCGCAAATCGGGTTAAGACGATTTTTTTGCCTCAGCCTGACTTGCCCCATTTTGGGACGCCCAAACGCCATTTTTCCCTACGCCGGCGCTGCCTGGTGTACGTCGTTTTTTTTCACGCACACCTGGCAGCGCCGGTCGGCTAACGCCGGCTAACGCCATTCAATAAATACGGCGCCTGCATGGTGCTTCAGAATGGCGTTAGCCGGCGCTAATTTTTTTGGCGCAAAACTGCGTTAGCGCAGTTTTGCGTCAAAAAGTATAAATATGGCCCGCAGTGTTTCCCCATACGGGACCCCAAGACAAACAGAATTCTCACAATTTGTCTACCACTTGGTGTGGTTCCCTGTTATGATGCATCTTTGCATCATAAATTCTAGAATGTGAGGCGGCAAGGATCGGTAACTGACAGTTGACCAGGAACCGGCCTGACGCCAGGTTGTGTCGTTTGGAGATTAAACCTGAGATGTGGCAAAGTACGTGTTTGTCTGTTTTTTTACCGCAACATTCCCCTTATAGAAGATTGTACCACCTGGGGCACAGTCTTTGCTGCCATATACTCCATAACATACAGTACACCGTATATTGCTGTTTTGCCCAAAGTGCTAAAGCAGGTTAAAAATGGATACAGGGCAGCTTCTGTCCTGGATTTAGAGATGAAATTAATTGGCTTCCTTGCCACAATTTCCTCAGTTATTTTAAGTAATATCAAAAGGGGAGGCAGCAATGTTATCAATGCGCCAACACCTCTTGCAGGTTCCAGTTGTAGACCAAGAGTGCAAATTGCCCAAAATTATAGCCAAAACCTATACATCTATAGGTCGGGATAATTTGGGAGCCAGGCCTAATAATCACAGCTTGGAGGCAAATCTGAATCAGATAATACCAAACAGGCACCTGAGTCTTCTAAAAACACTCTGGGACAAAATCAAAAATAAGGATAAAACAAAAACACAAGTTGTATCTATACAACAGGAGTCCTCTAAAAAACGGTATAACTTGCATAGCCATGATACACTCAAGCAGCCTGATAGGTGTCAGTACACTGATATACATCCTTCTCGTACCTTTCAAGACGCACCAGACAAACTCTCTGAGAGAGGAGGATGAACAGAATATAGGAATAAAGAGTATGTGAAACCAAACAACGCTCGCCTGACATCATTATAAAAAAGAAGAGAAACGTCCACAAAAAAAACACCTGTTTAAAAAGAAGGTAGCAGGTATTTCCACTAAATTTACCACAAATATTCAGAAAAAGACATGGGCATTGATACTGCTAGACAGTGTAGCAGAGTTCACAATAGTTTGCCAAAATCTTCAAGAGCTTCTGGTTTTAGGAGCAACAAGTGAATGTATTCAAGTTGAAACACCAGATCAGGGGGTTAGCCCTCCTGATAGACTTTATAAGTTGGATATCCAAACTGAGTGCCACAAACTACATACTTGAACGCACACTTAGCCAGAGTAGATCACATTGTTTCGGGATTTACCGAAAATGGCTACAAATTAAATTTTTAAAAAAACAAAAACTTTCTCAGTGTCCTCATGTTGGGATAAGAATTGTCTAATGAATGCAAAAGCCTTGTGCCCCATTTCTTGGAGAAATGTGCTCTTGTACACCCACCAACTACCATAAAAAAGCTACAATCACTTTTGGGCTTTCTGAACTTGGGTAGAACATAAGTATCAGACTATGCGCAATGGGTTAAACTGTTGTATGATTTAATTTGTCCTGACTTCTGCAGTTTACATTGGACATCAGAACACATACCGATTCTCAGAACACTGCAAACTAACATGCTTCCATCCAGAAGTTTACATACTTGTGTCAACACAACTAACTTGGTGATCTGCATAATTGCGGGGTCCACTGGTTAAACATATGGCGATTGCTGTGCCGCTTGCTTATAAATCACATTTATACTCTAATGCTTAAATGTATTGTGCATAAACAGAAAAAATACTGACTGCAGTTCAGATGGCTGTTATAAAGGAAATACCATTGGATCAGGGAAAATATATAGTCCCTATTCCAGCCCTAGAGGTTGTCACCAAGCCAAGCGTTCCTAAGGGAAAATCCTTACATCCACTATGGAGACAATGGACCATCTCCTTAACAGCTACTGATGTTTACTGTGTCTTTGACCCTACTGTGCGAACACAAGGATTCCTCTAGCATGAACAAGAATACCCTGTGCAGAGTGACATTTTGCTTCTTGATCAGTGTGATTACATAATATGTACTAATGGTTCAGCACAGCCCGTGGTTGACACTAATCAATGAAGAAAAAATATTTGCACAATCCTTGGGGGATTTTATCGCTCAGCTGGCTAAATTGAAAGCTTTGATTTGGGCACTGGAGAATACAGATCCTGATTTCCCACACTCACACTGTGTGATTCATATTACTGTGTCCAGTCTTATAATGAAAATGTACATTATTGGTGCCTGAAATGATTCAGAGGTTCCAAAGGAACTGTGATGAAGCATAAATTGATGTAGGCAAGAGTGGTGCATCTTAAGGATTTCTTGGCACAAGCTCATGTAATTCATACATTGAGTCATCTATGTTGCAGGGAATTCACTGGCTGATAATGCTGCCAAACCTGCAGTTCATACTGCTGTTGTAGCTGCGATTACTCATTCACACACAAGAGGGGATAATGCCATCATGGCTGCTGTCACTGTTTTGTGTAGTGGCAATCTGTTAACTAAAAAAATATACAGCAAATTATTCCTTTTGCTTGCATTCCCAAAGTAGGTGATTGAGTAATACCCAACTAGGACCACAGGCTAGAATTAATCATTGCTGCTCATGAGGGATAAGCGTCTGCCCATGCAGGTGTGGCTGCAACAGTTTCCTCACTACAGAAACATCATTGGTGCATGGTCTGTACAAACAGACAAAACAATATGTCCTCAGTGGTGACATTTGTCAGCAAATTAAAAGTTATCTTCAAATTATCTACAATGTGTGTATTTAGAGCAAGGCGAAGCTCTGCACTCAGATGATGTGTTTAAAAGTATTCTATTGGCCGTAGATTCTTGTTCCAGATGTCTATGGGTATGGCCACTGTGATCCGCTGACGCTCAAACTGTCAACAAAGATTTGCATGTCTTTAGCAGGAAATCTGCAGTAACAGCATTCCATTCGGACATGGGACCAGCATTTACCCTTAAGTTTAACAGGGATACCATGGGAACCCCGGGTGCTGCTGTGAATTATTCCTCCCTCTACCATACAGAGAGGAATTCAATAGTGGAAAAGAAGAACAGTGACTTAAAGCAGTCCTTATCAGCTAAAGTGTTATGTTCAGGTCGTGGTTGGATCCATCACCTGTATGGAGTCCTCCGAGCTTTGAATAAACTGCCTAGAAGATCTTTGGGTGGCCAAACCTCCTAAGAGGTCCTGTTTGGCACCCAGTTATAGGTTCCAGATCATGAAAGCCCTGGCACAGTAGCGGAACATATACTTTTTTACATGAATGAACGTTTTGCTGTCTTCCAGAAACCACAAGGCATCCTGGATAAGCACTCAAATGAAATTTCCAAACGTTCTGCCACTGACGAAGTGAAGGAGCACCCAGCATCTCCTGGCTGGATTCCTAAAGTTGGGAATCCAGTCCGAGAGAAGATTATGGACAGAAAGGAGTTTGGCCCATCTTACGAGCACAGGTGCTAGTCATTAGTATTCAAGGTACCACAACTGTGATTTTGCCACAGCTTGCTAGTTGCAGAAACAACCAATTTGTTTCAGTTGATCTGATTAAGATACATCATATGGCCAGTCATACATAGTAACCCAAAAAGGCTCCAGGGTAGTTCCCTGCCTCCTCTCACTACCTTGCAGGAAATCCCTCTACAAGCACTAAGGAGTACCCATATTGCTTCTCCCTAGCTGGGGACGTCAGCTGCTGAAATTCCACTAATTCCTGTTGCCACTGCTAACACAGGATACACATCAGAAGTGAGTCTACAGTTTTCTACTGCTAGTTCTAACAATTAAAATATTTATTACCAACCACCTTTGGAAGTGCTTACCAGATCTCCTTGACCACATGAGGTCCCTTGTTTCGCACGGACTGCCTCTGGTTACTTTGTCGATATTGATGATCTTTCCTCAAATTCCTCACGTACTTCACAGCATGGCATACATGCATGTCTGATCCCTAGACAAATGATCTTTCTGAACAAAACAGTGCAACAAACTCCGTGTGCGGGTCTGGCTACCATTAAAGAAATTAACTCACCTAGTATCCCCTCTATTGCACGCGATGACGATTGGCAACATTTTGCAAATTTTACATAAGAACTACCCAATTCTATAATACAGAATGGCAATTATAACTCTTCAATTTTCAGGTCCAGGTGGTGGTTAATGTGGCCAGTTGACACTAATGGCTGTAACATATGTTTTTAAACTCCTCAATGGGTTTTAAAGTTAGCTGATCAGGCCTCAATATATGCAGTCACATCCAAGGGTATTTAGCACTTATAGTATAGGACACGTATGCCAGCAATGGCTACAGCATTCTACCTTATCTGCAGTTAAGTAACATTTATCTCTCCTTCCCATTGAAAAATGTCTTGTTTGGTCCTAGATTACCACATTCTAAACATTTCTTATATGCCATTTACAATGAGATTTTTAAAATTTCTCAGCAAGAAGCTGCTGAATGCTTGAGACAAACTGGAAGGGCTGATTTAGAAAAAGCATTGGCTGTTGTGTATAATGGCATAACATTGTATCATTGCATTTAATATCATACAGCATGACAAGTAGGCAGATATGAAGCTATGGGGGAGGGTTCTGTTCACAGAACTTGGTTTTTGGCCTTTGATTACAGATGTGTGAATGTGCAAATTGAAGTCCTCCTTAGTGAAAATGAACGTGAAACTTAGTTCAGCCATTCATTAGTTTGTAAAAAGTTGACACTTCATGGGACGAGCAATGCCTTTATGGCTCATTTAATGTGTTATCTAAAGCGCGTCCCAGTCTCCTTGATTTGGCCAGTGTTTCAATTGCTTTTAAATGGAAGTACTTTGATCCTGAACGACAAGGTTGTTTGTGGGATAAAGCCAGGTGTCCCATATGTGGTGACAGTTTCCAGGATCGTGACTTGCTATAATAATAACATGCTATTTCCACCCACACACACGATTAGGGAAGTTACCTTGTGGCCCTCCATTACTCCTTTTACCATTAACTTTGATAAGTTAAACTGACTGAAAGCCTTATTGTTCCAATAGGATGTTGCATTAACATGTGCTCGAGAAACTTTTGATCTTTAATTTGCAAGGTCTTTCTCTGAAGTCCAATTGCTACTGTGCACCAACTTATAACAGCATTTTGGTGAATTTGTTCACTGAATACTCAGTGCTTCAAATAACACAGGAGTGGTAAAAAAAATTCAAAACAATTGAGTCTTGCTTTGTGAGCACGTTTCAGCCTGTATTATGAGTAATACCGTCCTTTTTGTACTCTTCAGTTTCCAGTGTATTTTGAGGCATACCGCTTGTGTTACTCCTGGTCGTTGCTATTTTGGTACTATTTTTGTTGCTCCACAATGGAAGTTCCACCTCAGTTCCAAATCATGATGGACTTGCTATATGTCCTGCTTTGTTGTGAACACATGATACAGTACTTTGGAGTGTCTTTGCTCTAGGAATTCCACGTGAACTTATTCCTGTCCTTTAGACCTGTCTGGTTACCATGTGTGCAGCCTGTGTTCCGCTGTCTATGGTGCCCTTTAAGCGTGCTCTAGACTTGTGGCTGCCTATGCAATTGGTTAATTCTATGGATATGGATCCGCAGGTGCATTCATTGAGGGCTCACCTTCAGTGCTGTCCTATGAGGCTGCCATTGCTGCTAGATGCCTAATTTAAGCCATTTTTAAAGGTAGTAATAGATGCTTTGGCTCCAGGATTCCTAGGATCTGGCCCTCATACTGTGGCTGCACTGCCGGCTACCACACCTTCTGCATCTGCTGATTGGGCTTGAGATGACAATGTATGTTTCTTGGAATCTGCTCTTCAGGCAACAGTGGATCAGTCGTCTGCGGATGTGGGTTCCTTCCTGGGCCCCCCTCACTCTCAAAGCATGGAAAACATTTCAGGAGCCTCTTAGACTTTTAATTCGGCCCCTTGTTTTTTACACAAATTGCTTTTTTATTAGATTTTTATTAGTTGCATGCTTTTAATTGGGGTTTTTAATGGCTTTCATCTGCTTTTCTTATTAAAGTAAAATTTATATTCATTTTATGTTGACATTTTAGGCTAGCTATAATGCTATTCATGATTGAACTGAGTCTTCCAAAACCAGGAGGACAGTGTTGAAGCACGTTAGGGCCTGTGCTGAGTCTCCATTTAAGACTGCACATTTTAGTTTGACGTCTTGTTCTGCTTGTGAAATTTACATGTTTTTACACGTATGCAACAATGTACTGAGAAGACACTGTAGATGAGCTTATTCCTGCTGGGTGGTCATTATGACATTGGGGGTCTATTCTGAAGAACGCCATGGTGACGGCTGCCAATAGACCTCTGCGGAGGCGGTAATCCACTTGCCAGATTATGACACAAACAGCAAACCAACAGAAACCAGCCACACCCACAAGTCCGCCAGACCTAACAAAGGTGAAAAACTATCTGACCCACCACCCGCACTGCTACACCAGCAATACATCACCCTCCAAATTATGACCCATGAATCACCACAGCGGACATTCAACGGCGGAAATTGGGCACCCAACACCACTTCAAGCCAATATTGGCAGGATAAAAAAAAACACATCTGACACATATACACACACCCAACACACCCACCAACAGCACTATAAAACACACCTCCACATAACCCACAATCCTTTGCAAACACGAAAAGACTGCTACACCTTGCTAGGCCAATCCCTTAGAGAACTGCTCATGCACACCACATCAACCTATACATCCATCATGCATCACACACCACACACCCTACAACAACACTGAACACCCTCTGCACAACACACACAACACACAATAGGCATGCCCCCACAAAATCAACCCCGTTTCACAGATGTGGAGATATGGGTCATGTTGGATGAAATCGTCAGGGTAGATCCACAGCTGTTCGGTGCACAGGTCCAGCATATCCTCCTTTGCCAGGGAGATGGAGCTATGGCAGAGGATCGTGGACAGGGTGAACTCCATGGGACAATATCCATGCTCAAGGGATGACATCCTAAAGAGGTGGAATGACCTACGGGGGAAGGTGCGTTACATTGCATCAAGGCACCAGGTCGCCATCATGAGGACTGGCAGTGGACCCCCACCTCCTTCCCCACAGTTCACAGCATGGGAGGAGCAAGTCTTGGCAATCCTGCATCCTGAGGGCCTCACTGGAGTCGCTGGAGGGCTGGACACTGGTACGTCACCATTACTAACCTACCTCCACCAATACCTGCATGGCATGTCACCCCCTCACCCGACTCCCTACACCCCACTCCATCCCACACACTGCACGACCACAATGACCACACTTAAATGTGTACCCCCTGCATGCCCTACCCACTGCAAGCACACCCCTCCCAGCTCAGCATGCACACACAACAGCAATGCATGGACAGCATGTACAACTACCAATCCCACAGTCCATCACCATACACTACCAAAGGTGGGAGGACAACACCAAACCCATAGGAAAAGGTGGAAATGCAGAAAATGTGACAGGCAATGACCCTAACAAATCACTTACATCCCCACAGGTGCCCCAGGCAATGTCAGGGGCTAGCAAGTGCCACGGCAACCCAGTCCTCCACCAGAATATGCCCTCAATGATGACAGCAACTCTGGATGTCCCAAGCTGGATGAACTCCCTGGCCCATCTGGGACAACAGGTCAGTCGGCTTCCACATCCCACAGTCAGTCCACTACAGGGCCCCCGACTCCAACACCACAGCAGCCAGTCAACATCCCCAGACCCCTGTCCCCAGGACACGTCGAACAATAGTGTGCCCATCTGCACAGGGACCCAAGTCGACACCACACAGGCAAGACGGTGAAGGTCCTAATGTAAGTGGGAGGGGCACATTGTTCAGGGGACACAAGCACAGGGGGCCAGGGACAGTGCGAGGTCAGCTATGCCCAAGTTGGAGGCCTGGCCCAGGGAACCGACAGCAGAGGAGGCACTCACACATGTCCTGGGGGCATACCAAAAATCCCAGAAAAGGATGGCATAGGTGATCAGCATCATGCAGGAGAACCAGTGGCTGTAGGGGGTACACCACCAGGAGGTCATGCAGCAGTTGCAGGCCCTAAATGCTAACATGGCCTCCACTGTAGGGGGTGCTGGGTGACATGGCCAACACCATGCGGTAGAACAGAGCACACCATCAGCCGACTTCCACTAGCCAGTCCACTCACTATCCATCAACATCTGCTGCAGCTAGTGGACAGGAGGACATACCACAAGACCCACAGGCCAACAGCACCCCTCCCTC
This sequence comes from Pleurodeles waltl, assembly GCF_031143425.1. Lineage (NCBI taxonomy): Eukaryota > Metazoa > Chordata > Amphibia > Caudata > Salamandridae > Pleurodeles > Pleurodeles waltl. Next base: position 1,090,869,753 of record NC_090440.1, read on the forward strand.
TGCAGCAGAAGAACCACCCCGCAAAAGTTCCCTGCGACCCAGACAGACACCAGAGACTGTTGCCAAGACCAAGACCATCTCCAGGAAATGAGCGCCTCAAAAATGTCCCCCTTGTGTGCCACTGGTCACCTTGTTCACTTTGGAATGCCATTGTTCCTGTTCTTATGGCCCCATGGACACTGGGCCTGTGCTACAAACCAACTGGGCTACAACACTGAAGTTTTCCTCAACCATCACCCCACTCTATTGCACTATCCCTTCATTATTACTGTCACTTCAATAAACACCCTTGAACACAACTGGAGTAATAGTGCTTTATCAGACAGAAATGTGAAATGTATTATCCTGTGCAAAGGTCCAGTAATGTGTGAATCCATCCAACAAATGTGTTAAAGCAGTCTGTAGTCATCACATCAGTACACAGTCTGCAAAAAGGGAAGGCATAAGTGACAATCAATTAAAATGTGAAGGCAGTGGTTGGCACAACACAGCTGGCACACAGCACTTAACTTAAATAGAGATATGATCAAATCTACAGCCTTACCTGAGTGTCATTGGAAGCACTGCTGTATATGTGTCCTGTTGTCCTCCTCCTCTTACACCTCCTCACTGTCTTCAGTGTCCACTGCTGCCACATGTGCATTGTCTCCCCCCTCCTCCTGCAAGTAGGGCACGTGGCATCTAAGGGCCAAACTGTACAGAATGCAGCAGACTACCTCAATCTGGAAGACCTTTTTAGAGGCGTAGCATAGGAACCCATCTGTTAATTGGAGGCACCTGAACCTGCTTTCAGTAGACCAAATGTGCATTTTACAACCCTCCTGGTACGGCCATGTCCGTCATTGTATCAATTTCCAGCCCCTCTTCTCGGATTCCTAACAGGGGTCAACAGCCAGGACAGGTATGGATAGCCGGAGTCACCTGGAACTAGTGAGGGGCACACATTACACATGTACAATGGCATGGAGTACAATTCCAGTTGGCATACACTGACATGCATGGTATGAAGACTCAAGCTCGCCTATGAGCCACACTCTGTGCCTCTGTAGTCGTGCCATCACCTGTGGGACGCTGCTATTCCTCAATATATAGGCATCGTGCACAGATCCAGGAAACTTGGCTGTGACGTGGGAGATGTATTGATCAGCAAGTCTCACCATCTGGACATTTATTAAGTGGAAACTCTTTCTATTCCTGTAGATCTGCCCATTTTCCCTGGGAGGGACCAAGGCAATATGGGTCCCGTGAATGGCCCCAATCACATGCGGTATGTGTCCCATGGCGTAGAATGCAGCCTTCACAGTGGGCAAATCTTCACTCTGGGGGAATGAGATATAGTTGCTTTTGTGTTTGAGCAAGGCAGCCAAAACCCTTCCAAGCACTATTGAAAACATTGGCTGTGAAATTCCTGCAGCTAATCCCACTGTCACCTGAATGAACCACTTGCCAGGGAGTGGAGCACTGAGAGTACCTGAAGTACAGGGAGAATTGTTGTAGTGCTATGGATAGCAGGAATTAGATCAGGCTCCAATTGTGCACACAGATCAGTAAATGTGGTCCTGTCCAGACGATAGGTGAGTATGAAGTGCCGGTCGTCCAGTGTAGCCAAGTCCACTAGGGGTCTGTCCACGGGTGCTTGTCTCCTCCTCCTCACCCTCTGCAGTGGTTGGTATCTAAGTGAACCAAAATTCAAATGTATGTGACTACAGGAAGTATGGACACACAATATCACAGTACACAGACCATGTATGTATGTAGAAGACTGGAATTGTCTAGGTGTGCACAATCGATACCAATGATACAAATAAATTTGTCCAGCATGAGTACTAGCATTAGGAAACGGCAACCAAATGTCCTGTATGCAGGGACAGTTGGAACTGACCTCATTCCGCCAGCATTTGACTTCATGGCGGAAGGCGGTCTGTACCACTATGCAACTGCTCACTGGCTAACATGGAGCTCTATGAGTACAGGAACCAATGATGATCAACGCCGGTGGAGACAGTGTTCACCGCCGCTGACGTGACTGCCATTTTCTCTGTGCCACTTCATTTTATTCTTGACTCTCTACGGTTGAAAATCTCCACTGCATGTGCTGCTGTGACCTGTGTCTAGAACCTGCAATGGCCCATGCTACTGGGGAAAGGGCCCCAGGCTTCTCATCTGAGGAGTTGGAGAAGCTTGTGGATGGGGTTCTATCCCTGTATGGGCAGTTGTATGGGCCTCCAGACCAACAGGTGAGTGCATCAAGGGTACGTAAGATGCAAAATGGCTGCATGAAGATGTATGTGTGTGCTGGCAATGTGTCATTTGGGGGCTTTGGCTGCGTGCAATGTGTATACAAAGGTAGGGGTAATGTGTGCGCTTAATGTGGGTCATATGCAGAATGTAAGCCATGTGTGTAACAGAATGGATTGTTGAGTTCATGGTGCACTTCTGTCTGTGTCTCCTCTGCAGGTCAACACCCATCAAAAGAAAGGTTTGTGATGTGCCATCACCAAGGACGTGCGGACCCTGGAGGTCCATAGCCAGTGGAGCACCCACTGCAGGAAACGGTGGGAGGACCTGCGACGCTTGGCCCGGAAGACCGCAGTGGCACAGCTGGGGATGGCCTTCCAATGAGGGAGGGGGAGCCCGTCGGAGCCTGACCCTCATAATGGCCCGCATACTAGCGGTGGCCAATCCTGAGTTGGATGGGGCTTGAGGCCAGCACAGCAGCCACAAGGGGGTGAGTGTAGACTGTGTGGTATTTATATTTTGTTGCCTGCCATGGGGTTTTGGTGCAAGGTTTTAGTCAGTGGGTGCCCCAAGATGCCAGTTCAGCTTTTCCTGTGTTTTCCTGCTTAGCTATGTAGGGTGGTATGTATATTTGGTATTGGTAAGTAGCTACCATACCATGGCAGACACGGCTTAGTGAGTCCTATTAGGTGTGCAGATGGTAGTGTTTGGGTTCTTTACTGGTGTTGTACCCAGGTATTGGTTTGTCATTGTGGGCCATACTGCACAGTGTTAGTCCCAGTGAGTGAATGTGATATGTATGCCATATGCACAGTTGGTGCTGTGATTGACCCTTTCTTTCTCCCCCACCATCTCTCCTTTTCTCATCCTGTCCTTGTGTGCATTAGCATCATCTGGTGAAGGGGCAGTGGCACCGGCGAGTTGGGGATCTGCAGCCCACGGGACCCAGGAGGCAGAGAGCACAGATTCCGAGGGGACCAGAGGGTTGGAGGGTGAGAGGAGCACCATGGGGAAGACAGGAGCGACGACTACAGACTCAGGCCCGTATTTATACTTTTTTTGCGCTGCATTTTGTAGGTTTGCGCCGTTTTGCGTCAAAAAGCGGCGCAAATGCGGCGCTAAAAAAAGTATAAATACGGGCCTCAGATTCCTCCTCCGATAGGAGCTCCCTGGTGGTGGTGGACTCATGTGGGAGCAACCCAGCAACAAGATCTTCCGCAACCCCGTATCAGCACCACCCTCCCAGTAGCCACCCGACCCAGTTGCCCCTGCCAGCTCACCAAGGAGGTTGGGCGACTCCTTCGCCCCAGGCACCTCAGGCCCTGCCCCATCAGCCCTGCTGCCCTCAGTGAGAAAGCTATTGACCTCCTGAGATCCATCTCTGTAGGGCAGTCAACCATAGTGAATGCCATCCAGGGGCTGGCATCCCAGATGCAGCAATGCAATACCTACCTGGAGGGCATTCACGGTGGCTTGGCTGCCCTACAGGGATCATTTCAGGCTCTGGCCTCTTCTCTGACGGCAGCCAGTGTCCCTGGTTCTACCGTCCCCCCTCCAACTACCTGTTCCCAGTCCCAAAGCCCTCTCCCCCAACCTATCCCACGCACACAATCTGACAAGCATGCACCCAAACCAACAGACAGGACTCACACAGACAAACACAGGCACCACACCTCACTCCACAAGCACACACACACCCAACACACAGATGCACATACTATAACAGCCACTGTCTCCACTGTCTCCCCCTCCTCCTCCTCCCTCACAGTCACATCAACACACACAACTGCTGCACTGCATCATCAGTCCCAGATCCTGCCACCTGTATAGCCTTGCCCACACTCACCACAACATGCACCCCACACATCACATGCGCAGTCACCACCACCACCATCACAACCTCATGCAGCACACCCACCTCACTTGCAGACACCACAACACACATACACATGTCCTGTTTGTCCTCTCCCACCCTGTCTGCCCCCTCCAATTACACATAAAAGCTCCCACTCAGACACCCAACAGCCATCCACTTCACACATGCACACTGTCCATGCACCTGCATCCACGTCCAGCACACCTACTCCTCCTACAACCACTCCCTCTTCCTCCACTCCAAATCCTCCTCCCACAATCCACCCCCTTGGTCCTAAGAAGCTTTTCCCTCCTTGACCTCTGCCCCCCAAGTCTCACCTGTAAGAGAAAGATCCCTCCTCCCAAGGCCAGTACCTCCAGCTCCCAGTCGACTCCTGTTCTTCCCCATAAAAATACACCTGCCACTAAGGGGCACAAGAGTGGCACTCCGGCCCCCTAATTCAAGCCCACTCCCCCGTCCCCTAAACAGAAGGGTAAAGACCCACCCCCTCCCAAACCCAAACCCAAGCCCAAGGACCCCCCTCCAAAGAAGAAGACCCCCGACCCTCCCACACCCACCCCCTGAGGTGCCTGCCTAACATCATCATGATGCCCCTGCCCAATGGAGTGACTGGGCTGTCAGGAGTCAACTTGGGTCTTGGACGTTGCCCTGTGGCCATTTGTTGACTATGGACTGGCCAATGGACCTACTGTGTATTTGTACATATGTAAATATTTATATTTTATAATTGAGGTCACTGTTCCCACATTATTACAGTGGTTGGACCAGAAGTATGTGTCATAGCTTTCTTTGCTCCTGGGTTATGTTGCTGTTGTTTTACCCTGCAGATTGTTCTTGTTGTGTGTTATGTGTGTTTGGTGTGGGTGTGTCACTCTCCTCTCCCTCCCTTGTGTGCTAGGCGGCTGTACTCACCATCGTTGTCTTCGTCGGTGTTGGTGCTCCTGGACTGCCATCGCGTGGTACAGCATCAGCAGGACTTCCAGTTCGGGTTCCATGGCGGCCGCGGACTCCTCTGTGTCCCAGAGGTGTTTGTCTCCTTTAATGTGATGTGTTTCCACCAGTCTTTTGGTGGCGGTGGTCCCCCCCGGAAATACTGGTGATTTGCTGTGTCATAATATGGTGGGCCGGTCGTTGTCTTCCATCTGCCTGAAGACGGCTACCACTGTGTTCAGTGGACAGATCTCACTGGCGGTTCACAACATAGTAACATTATCATGGTTGAATTGTTCATAATTTTTACCATTTTTACAATGCTGATTACCATGCATTGTTTGATCTGCGTAATAATCGCAGGTCATGCTCTCTATACAAGAATACAATTGTTTCAACAAATTTTTTAAAGGCCATTTTTGTATCTTTCTTTTGTTTACCTTGAGTATGCAGAGTATCAACGAAAGGGTAAATCTGTTGCCATGATTTCCTTGGGAATCAGAGTGGTCATGTTCGAGGTTGCTGATACCTTCTGGTACACTGGTAAGTTAAGGGGTTCAGCTGGAGCACTGTGAGCTAGCTGGAAGTTGTCTAGACATTTCCTGATGGTATAGATAGACTGAGTACTTATATATTGAAGTTCATGTTGAACTGATACACATTCCTACTTAATTCGACCCAAAGGTATTGGAGCACTTTACATGAGCACCAGTTACATTACACAAAGTCACATTCACTTTTTAGGCACTGGGAGATTAAGTGATTCTGGTATCACTCTGCTGTCTCATCGCATAACGAGTCCTGCAGTTGATCAGCCCATGATTGTGGCCATGGAAATCAAGTAGCTCCCTATTTCAGTGACACAATGAAGTCTGGTGAGAGGTTGGGAGTATTGTTCAACCTATAACTGTGGCTAAAAGTGCTCAGTGTTCAGAATTCAGAGCATTCAGGAAGAGGAGAGACTGTCAGTGCTCATTGCCTGATAGCCTCAAGCCCCCTTCATGCACTCTTGTTCCCAATTCCTGCTGATTTCTTCTGAAGCCCTTTGATGCTTTCAGTGGGGCTGACTGCTTGCTGAGTTTTCGTGTAGAAGTCCTCAAGTTATACATAGGTCCTCTCCTGATAGCACCAGGAAAAGGCTATGATCCATCAACCACAAGTCGCTTCAATGCTGCCTCACCCCACCCCACATCAGACGACCCAAGGTGCTCAACTCATTGCTCTCCGCTCCAGCTCACACTCACTAGTAATACTTGCTGGCATTTCCTAGGGCCACCAGCTACACATCAACAATGGGGAGGTGGCTTTCAAGAGTTGTGTGGACCGATACAGCTGCAGAGACAGCAAACACCAAAAGGACAGGGCTTACGAGCATCCTGGCTGCCTCTGCGCTGTCTGCTGTGTTCACCTCCAGATATGCTGATAGGTGTGAAAGACAGAGTTGGAGAAGACAGGCAAGGTGGGTATTGCAAACAGAAACCGTAGAAGGCTGTTTACTGTCTTGTCTCCCTGATGCCATCTTGCCTATGGCAGCCAAGCACCTGCGTCTCCCTGCATCTTACTGGCTCTGTTTGTCTCTTTAAAATAAATATGCCTAGGAGCTGTGAGTGCAATTAGAGAGACTGGAAAAAGCATTAGTGTTGATCTGTGTTGTTGCCTATTGTTCACTACATGATGGTTTGTAAGGTCAGGGAATGGTGGAAATGTTGAAATACAGACACTCTGTTGCCTACTAGGCTCAATCAAGTGGGATCACAGTTGTATGAGGGACTAGAAGTAAGAACATGTATTCATTTGCAGACATCAACATTGCCAAATGTTTAGACCCAAACAATTTGTCAAGCAGTCCATAAGGGAAATACGTTTTAAGTGTGGAACACTGATGCATTTATCTAATTCCCAGTCTTGTCCTGCTATCGGCCAGATTTGCAGAAGGTGTGGGAACATTGGTCATTCTAGTAAAATGAAGTGAGGTGGAAGAAACGATCAGGATGGGTGTGTAGTGAATGAGGATACTGAAGATTATACAGAAAATGATGTTGATTTATTTTGCAGTATGGATGATTTTGTTGTAGCTGTTGAGATGGTTGCCTCTAATGATGAAGAAACAGTAAGGTAGTACGAGGATCATCATATTAGTGTCTGTTAATGAGAAGCTAACTGGTCTACTGGCAGACTCAAAAGTAAGCAATACCATAATTTCTAGAGATGATTTTGAAAAGGACTGGTTTGTACAGTAGTTGTTGCTACTGTAGCACCTGAAGGCAGCAAGATTGAACTTTTATGGCACTTTGAGATTTTTATTACCTTAAGGGATTGGGTTATCAAAGGAAAGGTGTACAAAGGGAATGAAGGGTTCAAGCTACTTAGATGGGGCATCAAGCTGGGTTTAAAGTGATTCGTATGTCGGATGAAAAGGTACAGTTTTCCCTGGTTGAATTAAATCTAATTGACAAGTGAACAGAGAAATTAATGTTCAAAGATAAAGTTGGTGAGAAATACTGATTAGCCACGTGTCATTATTTTCAGAAAGTGTGTATACCAATAAAACACAAGTTGTGCAATGTCCCGTTCAGTGTTCAAGGTGAGCTAGGTAAGTTAATTGATGACATGCTCAAACAAGTTTTTTGTTAACATCTAACATCTACGTTCTATTTTCTTGTTATCCCCCATTTGAACTTGTAGCAATAAAATCAGGTGAATAACATTTGTGCATAGATCTCCCAAATCAAAACAAGGTTATATGGCTTGAGAAATTTCAGTTTCCGAGGATCGAAGGCCATCTTGTTGGAGTAAGCCATGCCAAACGCTGTACTAAGCTGCATACCACCAAATTGTGTTATATCCTGACTGTTGATATTTTTCAGCTTTTGTCATGCCTGGTACGTACAAATATTTCTAGCATGCTGTTTGGCCTGGCTTCTGTAGCGTCTACCTTCCAAGTCATCGCTGAAATGTTTAAAAGTTCATGAAGTAGATTGTTGATAGCACTCCTGAAATCAATGCTGCTAGTTTTTCACTTGCTTTAAATTGTGTTTTTACTTGCACTTTACAGACCTTTTTCATGAAAGCTTGCTCTTTTTGACTCACATTAGTGGGCACCTCTTTTAGATCTCCTCAAAAGAGTACACTGGGGTACGGCAACAAACGTCTGCTACCTCCCAAACAGTGAATGTACCCCACTAATTAGGACAAGTCAGGAGGGTGAGACAGGGCTGTATACTAGCACCATATTTATGCTTTTGTACATAAATCCCCTCCTAGTACAGTAAGGGAAGACGTACGCAAAGATGCACACGCCAGTCTCAGTCCTCCTTTAGATCAACAACGAGTTTTTTTTAATCCCTTGCACAGCCAATAACTTTCAGATTTTATTGCATTCTTTTAATTACTTTGTGGGTAATTTAAACTTAAATATAAATGATCTGAAATCTTTTATTGTGACATTGTGGCCAGAAAATACCGGTTCAAGGAATTTCCACATTGGTGGTACTTCAATGTCTAAAGTCCACAATTTTAACTATCTAGGATCATTTAAGAATCTAACCTAAAACTGGATAAGTTACTGACCCAGAGGGCACACACATTTGATGGGAAAATCAAAGCAATTTTCTAATTTGCTAATAAAGTAGTTGATTAGCCTATAAAGGAGATGTCTTTACTATACAGAAGCAAATGCCCCTCTGCTGGCCGTATGGAGCAGGAGTGTGGGGTTATGCACACCAAGGAATTCTGCAAAAACTGGAGAATACATTTTTATGTAGGGTGTTGGAAATCCCGGAGACTACAGCTAGTTACATCACCCACTCAGAACTGGGGATCCCGTTTTCGGAAAAGGCAGTGAGAGCAACATTGCTGCTCTTATAGTTAAAGAACTGGCATACACCTGAGGCTACTTTTTCTCTTGCTTTATTTCCGCGTAAATGGCTAAAACCAATCTGTCTTCAGCTCTCTCTGTTGTCGGTGCCTGAGTTCCTCCGAGCCCGGTATGACCCTCTTTACAAAAGATTTTGTTTTCAAATATTTACTTTTTTCAAATGTTTTTTTAACTTATTTTAAGAGCACTCGCCGAAAGGCAAGTTGGGTTACAAGGTCTATTAATATAACTATTGCTTCAACTCGCTTGTAATAATATTACTACTGTGGAGCTGAGAATGCAAGACCCCTCACAACATAATACGAACAAAGTCTTGAGTTTGGCCCATGAAACTGCTGCCTTTTGCACATGTACTTATCAGGAATATTAGGATTAGAGAGGTTCTGTCTTAAGACAGTCAGTGTTGGAATTTTTTGGTAATCCTCCCCTTTTCATATTGTGCTCTACTCATACTTTGCCACTCTACATCTTGCAGCTATATATAGCGGGGATTGTTTTTAAAGTCTTAATATTTTCGTATTTTCTGTTATGTTATTTGCACTGAGGTGAGCATCCTCATTTTTTCTTTTCTCTTTCTCTTTTCACCTTTCCCGCTCTTTACATGAGTATTGAGCATGTAATTTCAAGGTTGGAAAACATAGCGGAGAGTCTTGATGCAAATTTTATTGTATAAATTTCCTTTTGTATCCAACTTTAATTTTATGTGTAAATAGCAATAGAGACTAAATATATGGTTGTAGAGTGTATTTTTTATGTAGACCTCAGTTGAGTTTCAAATCATAAATAAAATTAAATTGAATTGAACAGATAGCAGCTACTTTTTCTCGATTGGTGCTCGAGGACTTCTTGAGCCAGGACAAGCCAGAGCTGATCTCATGGATAGCCTGCGTTAAGCGGGCTTTTTTGCACTCAGGATCCCTAATCTTTGTTATCATCCAAACAAGTGCGCAAATCACTCTAAACTACGAACAAAAGATTTTATAAACAGTGTCAAGATGCTAGGTGTGAAAACATTTTACTATTGACTACTGTGGTAATTTTTTTCACAGATTCTGACCGCAGAGGGGTTGGAACTGTACTTTTAAAGGATATCCAACCCAGTTCATAGATTTTACTCCACTCGTTTTAGACTGAGCACTGTGCACTTTTTGATAGCTTTCCCACACAAGGGCTTCTGGTGTGCTTCATTACCCTGTTGCCTCTGTGACCATGTTTCCTGACAGCCCACTGCTCATTTTTTCTCCTTTTGTAATCTTTATAGTATTTCCAGACGACGATTTTTAGGTCCTATACTGAAAGCAAATAATTTTACATCTTATCAGCCAGGCCTTCTTTAACTCCATTGCTTAGAAAATCAACATATCCACAATGTTGTGATCAGTTTTCTCAGATGGTCACTAAAAAATAGAAATAAATATGAAAACTAGAGACTGCCTAGAGACAATTTTAGATGGACGTCTCTAAGGTTTAATGCTTAAAAAGCATGTGTTTAGGATTATTTTGTAGACCGTAATACCAACGTTTTCTCAACTGCGTTTTACTGTATATGAATATGATAGTGTATCCTAACTGATTTAATTTCTGTATTGAAAATATGTATCTTTTTATGGCAATAGCCACATAAACGCTATTGACAGACTGACATATTAGTAGTTTAGTGTGTTTGAATGAAAGTGAGAAACATTGTTTGAAATTACATGCACTTTAGGGGTTCGAGGAATTAGTTTACAACCCCTGGGCCCTTCTGAGTGCTGGTTATAGTGGCGCCGGTTTGGTTGCATTCCTGGAAAATGGTTCAGTCATCCACTAATGTGCCGACCGGCCTAACACTATTAAAACAAGGAGGCTGCACCAATTCAAGTAGCTTGCTCATAACACTCCTGAAATAAATGATGCTAGTTTTTACTAGTCTTAAATCGTATTTTACTTGCGCTTGCTGAAAATGGGAAACATTGGTTGCAATTACATGCACCATAGAGTTACTAACCATTCGTTTTCCTCCCCTAGTCCAGTCTGAGATCAGGTTTAAGCACTGCCATTTGGAAGCGTTCCTGGATGACGGCGCAGTCACCTCATCAAGGTGCCAACCAGCTCATCACTAGTTAAAAGCAAGGTGCCGCGTAGATGCTCAACAGAAACATGCAGCCGGCACCAAAGCAGTGCATAATGAAAGCCTGCCTGATGGCACCCTAACACTACCCAACTCCCCCACACTGCCTTTCAGCCCTTTGATTCTGAACATCGCTCCCCAAGTGAAACAATAGTCACTTGATGTGCCAAATATCTCCTTGACCATCTTGCTGACTCCTGTGCTGGGATGTTGTGGGTCGCCCTGAGAAATTTCATCTTGATTACTGCATAACAAGGGGGAATGCTTCTCAGGACATTCAGCACAGTTGGAAAGACTGGGCTGAGAGCCGCCTCGGGCTGTCACCGTGAGTGCAGGGGACTGCATGCTCCAGAATTTCCCTCCCAGCCCCACACCTGCATCACATTTGTGCTACTGACTGTCACTGTGAGCACTGGGGACTGCATGTACCAGAATTCCCTTCCAGAATTCCCTCCCAGCCTCACACGTGCCATTTAAGTCATAGAGAGCCCCGCTTTGTGGGACGCGCCGGGGCGAAGTTCGGTACAAGGGCGGGCATGTCCTGCACCCTTCGGCAACCCCCCCCCCCCCCCCCCCCCATTGTCCAGCAGTAAAGTGCCCCCATTATCTGGGAAAAACATCATGTCACTGCTTCCAAAGGTGCTTCCATGTGTTTTGGCTTCCAGATATATCCCTCCCTCGAAGGATTGTTCTAGTCTGCTTCGTTGTATGTCATTGCACTATCCTGCTCTGTACTGACTCTGATTTAACACTTGGATTGAACACCTCCTCCTTGGGAGAAACATCTCTTAACCCCGGCTCGGCCGCCACCCCCACTTCCCCTCCCCCATGCTGGCCCACTTCTGGGAACCTATGATATTACTTCATCTTGCAGTATTGTGGTTGTGAAAAAGCTTTTTGGGTTACAATGGGTAAAAGGAAGGTTCAGGACGGGGCTTGGGGAACTCGGGTGCAAAAAAAGTTGTCTTCTGTGGATATTAGTAGGAGTGATATGGATAGGATAGATACTTTGTTATCCAAATGCCAAGATATAGTTAACACTCAACCATCCCTCATTCCCAATGCCCCAAATGCTACAAATGCAAACTCAGCCGAAGCTTTACATACCCCTCTGCTGAAAGGAAAACTGCCAAGTGCATTCCCTAGGTGTTTAGTAAATCTCACTGGAGCAGGCATCAGGCAGTTCAGGAGGCAGCAAAGAGTTGCACCTTAGTGCTCCTGAGCAGGCTCTAAACACCCAGGTGGTTGAACTGCTTTGCTGTCCTATCTGTAGTTGACAATCCAGAAGAGGGGCAAAGTGTGGCCCTGTTGGACATCCCCAACAAGGACATTTTATTCCAATTTGAAAGCATAAGGGGTATAATCAAGGGCCTTAGGAATGAGTTAATGGGCTTAAAAAAATAGTGTAGGCGTTGGAGGAAAGGGTAGTAAAGACCAGAAAAGGAGCACAGCCTGCCAAGCCAAGGTGGTAGTAGACAGATGTGAGGGGTCTCTACATGAAAAAGGCCAGCAGGCTGCCCCCCTGCCCAGCAGTGCACGTACGCCAGCCAATTATTAACAACAGACATTGGTATCCCCCTGTTCCGGTCTGGCCCCCGGACTTGCCCCCGATGCTCTTCACCCGATCCATCACAAGGACCAGTCTGGGCAGCAATTATCATCTAGGGTCCCCGTTTTACGCTTGGCCAATGTTTGGCAGGGGAGGGCCAAACTAAGGATCTGTTTGTACCAACAGCTTCCCAAGGAAATGGATGTGGGGTCTGAGGTTTGCGAAAGTATCAGAGCTACCCTTGAGGCCGACTGTAGTGCAGTGGTCTTCAAACTTTTTAGTGCCATGCCCCTCATGTTGAAAAATAAAAATCACCGGGCCCTACCTCGGAAATTTTCACAATTATATTATGAAGATGCCAATGTTTAAATATGTCCAGACATAGTTAAACGTTGCAGTTAAGTACCGTTACCTTTTTAAAAAAGCAATAACATGTTTCTGCTTAAAAACAAAATACTGTATCTGTGTAATGCTTCTTTTGGCCAGAGCATGGCGCCCCCCCCCCCCCGGGATCACTTAAGGCCCCCCAGTTTGAAGACCTCTGCTGTAGTGTGACCCAGAATCAATGCCCAAAACTCAATTCCACTCTGATAAATTAGATCCAGATATAAATCTTGTTATGGAATGTAGCAGGAATACGTAGGAAGTTTCCACAGGCAGCATGGGGCAAATTTGTAGGTTCCTATGACATGTGCCTGTTTCAGAAAACATGGAGCATGACTCCTTTCCTCAGGAGTGGGTTTACTACCTACTGCCAAAATGCAGTCAAGAAAGGTAAAGGAAGACCGTCTGGGGGTTTAGCAATTTAGTTGAAAACTACACTTCAGTGTAAGATTAGAACTGTCTCTGTTGATTCCCTGGACATCTTGGCAATTGATCCGGCCCTACCTTCTGGTCTGAAGACAAGAGTTTATAATGTGTACAACCGAGTGGGACTCGGTAAGATGGAAACCAGTAATGTAGTGGTCCTTGACTCCCTCCATCGCGCAGTATATTAGCAGCAATCCACTATTGGTAGCAGGGGGCTTCAACTGTACTTTTGAGCCTTTGCAGCAACCCATTTAGATTTGACTCTGGAGTGGGATAGAAATTGGAAAATCCCTCAGCTAGAGCTACCTAATGTAAGATAGAATGAAAAAGTGGCCCACGTGTTAGCCTTAACACTATAGTATGGTTTGAGGGCCACAAATGGACCAATTCTGATCGGAAGGGCAAAATGACGTACAATAGACCTGTACAACATATCATGAAAGCCCAGCAGAAAAAGGTGAGTCTCCACCAGAATAGAGTCAGAAAAAGCAATACGTTTTCCTCAAAAAACCCTCACCTTCCAGGGTTACCCGTTGGCGGTATGCTTCATTATTGGGTTTCTTCCCGTTCCGCTATGGAACAGGGCGTGCTGCGACCTACATATATGTGGGAGAACTTTTGAATATAAAGACTATGGGGGTCATTACGACCCCGGCGGTCGGGGATAATGTGGCGTTAAGTACCGCCAACAGGCTGGTGGTACTTACCGCCATATTATGACATTGGCGGGTTGGCTGAAGCCAACCGGCCAATGTACCACTCCGACCGCCACGGCGGTAACAGACGCCGGGCTGGAGATTTCCATCTCCAGCCCGGCGGGCGCCATTGTGCCGCCTGCGGGATTATGACCCCGCCTACCGCCATGGTTTTCGTGGCATTCGTAACGCCACAAAAACCATGGCTGTAGGCCATTTCAGTGACTGGGAATTCCTTCTATGTCACTGATAGGGGTCTCCCCCTTTCCTCTCCAGTTGCCCACCCATCCCCCTACTTCTCCAAACACCCCACCCCCCCTACATTTACGCCCCCTTCACACACACATACACACACCCATTCCCACATGCTTACACGCATGCATACATCAATTCACACACATCCGCACACACTTCCAAACATACATGCAGACACGCATTCACATTTCACTACATACATGCACTCACATGTCCGTACATGCACAAACGCAGTCAACACTCAACACACACCCACATTCATGCACAAACGTACAATCACACACCCCCACACACACACGACACCCCCCTCCCCTGTCGGATACTTGACTTACCTGGATCCAGGGGATTCTTTGGCAGGGGACGGGGCACCGCTATCGCCAGCAGCGCCGGCCAGCAGAACACTGCCAGGCCGTATTATGAGTCATAATACGGCTGGTGGCGGTCTTCTGGGGTGGCACGGCTGGTGGTAGCAGTGACACCTTACCGCCATCCGCCAGCATGGTCACAGCCAGATTTCCGCCATTCTTGTGGTTGAAATCTGGCTGTTGTCATAATATGGGGGACGGCTGGTAGCTGCTGTGACGGTGTTTTGGCAGCCCTTGCCGCGGTGGTAGTCATTTTTTACAGCCAAAGTTCAAATCAGGGCCTATATCATGAAGATGGAGGAGGAGATAGGAGTGGAGGGGTCTGAAAGTGGTAAAAAAATACCTGCCTGCTAGGGACTCTAATACTTTAGTACCTACCCTATTGGCGGTATGATTAAAAGTGGAGTGTAAGGAAGTAGGGTATATAATGTATCTGCCTTCTAGGTCTACATGTTTTAAAGCCTACCCCTAGGCTTATCATCAGGACCAAGGATGACTCCCTGGTTCAACTCCTTAAACAAAGGATATACCCAAACATGTCCCTTGTGTGCTAATGATAAAATACACGGCACCTATCTCATGTGGTGACTTCAGAATATTACATCATAAACTACTAGCTTGGATATCATGGATACCCCTGGAGAGGGTGTGCTTATAGCCATACTTTTTTCACAGCGACACTCCTGCTTTCAAACCTATTAGTCACCTCCCTGGGGTACAATAGACCTGGACACTCAAGTCGTATAGATTATTGTCTGGTTGATTGCAGGCTTTGGCCCGCTGTATACGATATGGGAGTGGTCAAAAGAACAGTTAGCCACCACAATGCTTTAAGCTTTATTATACTTGATATTATAGGGTTGGAAGCTGCTTATAGGGGTTCCAGGGATTTTGGTGTATTGTCCCAAGCCAACAATTTAAGGAATACTAGATTGGACGGGCTGGAAAAAAACAATGTGGTCGTTGAAATTATCAAGAGTAAAGTAACAAAGGTGGTGGATTTACTGTCCTCTCTTCCTCAAGAAGGAAGAATAGAGAAAATGAAAACTATGCATGACGCACCATACTCACAGATCAGGGATACCTTTGGGCAAGAAAAACAGGTTAGGAGGTAATTGCCCAAGGCAGCGGTATAGTAAAACTAGGAACGTAGGAAGGTGAAGGGCGAGCTCATAGCTGCAGCAAAATCTAATTCACATCAGGATCTGGTGCGGTACAGGGCTAGGTATAGTCTGACACTGGATCAAGCCAAGAGGCAATGGGAGAGCTCTTTGTGGTCCTCCCTCCACACAGCTCTGTAAGAAAAAGATAATAAGCCCTTTTGGAAGAAAGAAACATTATGTTTGAATGGTCCTAAGAGTACCCTTGATTTTTTTGTCCAACCTCATGAGTGGGTAAACCACTTTGGTGGATTGTATACATGCAGAAGTGGTGAGAAAGAGGAAGATTCTAGCATTTTGGAAAAGGCCATATCCAGTAAGCCAGTAAGTTCCAGTTAGAACTCCAGATCCGAATAGGATCCCAAATGAACTAACAGCATATGGAAGATCCAGAAGTGTGGGATGCTTATATTAATCTGTTGTCTAATGCCATCCTTTTGGGCATGGAGAGCCTCGCTTCTTAGAAGCTGGTGGAAATCATACCAATCTTCAAGACGGGGCATAAGGCCCACTCTAGAAGTCACAGGCCTATTAGTGTAATAGATTCCTTGCAGAAAATATTTTGCAAACGAATATTGGCGCGTCTCCAGGAGTGGATTATAGAAGAAAATTTCCTGTCTGATTTTCAGGTGGGGTTATGCGCCATCATTAGGTCCTGGGATCAGGTTTTCCATTTTATTTGTATCTATTGGAAAGAAGGGATAATAAATGGGGGCAAATCATTTGTAGCATTCATGGATTTACATACAGCTTTTGATTTGGTGCTTAGGGGTAAACTCTGGAAGAAGCCCGCTGAGATGGGAATCCCCACAAATGTATTGGATATTTTAGGGAGACTATATACAGATAATATGGCCCAGGTCAGGTGGGGAGAGGAGGGGAACTAACAGAGCCCTATAAGATCAAGTGTGGAGTTAGACAGGGGTGAGCTTTAGCCCCCACCCATGTTTTCATTATTCATTAATGGGGTTGTGGGACATTGTTATAGAGATGGGTGTGACGCTCCTAAATTCAGGGGGAGAAGGGCTCCGATCCTTCTCTTCGCCACCGACACCCTAATGTTATCAAAGACTCCCCAATGGCTCCAACAGGTATTGAATGATTTTAATTCCTTCTGTGATGAGCGAGGGCTGGAACTAAATGATACAAACACAAAGTATATGGACTTCTCTAATGGCATTTTGAAGCTGTCCAAGAAATGTATGCATGTTGGGGAGAAACCTATCGAACTGGTCTTGTCGCGTTGGCTCTCATTATCCTAAATGAGACTACTGGATTTCTAGGTAGCAGAGTCGTTCCTGGTGTGGTGGACTAAGTCTGACCCACAAGGAAGGACCCCTGTCACCGTCAATCTGGTTTTGCTCCGGCTAACTAGCAGTGCCTCATCTCTCCCAAGGGGAAGGGATGATTAGGCAGCCGAGCGCATGACATCTTTTAGAACTTCTCAGGGAAGTCGTGGTCACTCAGATCCTAACCAACTCTCTCATATACAGTATGATCTCATATACAAATTACAAAGGCAGTGTACGTTTTATAGATTGGTTTAATAAAACGACTGCATTTTAGATAATAAGGCGTGAGCCGCAATAACCAGAACCATACAACACAGTAGGATTGAAATAGTCACGAGGAGAGTGAAACATAAGAATAATGTTATCATAGTGTTAATATATTATGTTCTCTCTAAGTAAGTTCTATTTCGAGCACAGCATGTTAAGCTCTAAGCTTGCCTTTCAGATTCCCTGGGAAGACATCAACCCTCATACCTGAGCAAAGGCCTGTGATCTGGGTCAGCATCTGCAACAGGGCAGTCAGCGTCTAGTTGTGGTTCCCTGGTCAGAATCTCCCTCTTCCTCTATTAGGACTAGGAAGTGTTTTTATAACTAGCATGTCGATGTGCTAACAAAACGTCCCTACATAAGAATGTGTATTGTCAACAAACCAAAGACTAAACCCCTACCACGCGTATCGACAATGTACCAGACTGTATCCTTGACTGAAGCACAGAGTGAACAAGAATGTATTATTTGAACTCCAGTGCTGAAGTAGGCTAAACAGTGCGATATGAAGATATAAAACAGGACCGCGGAACTGGCTATTGAAAAATAACAGTACGAGGCTGAATAAAATGCATCTAGAGCAAAGTGCACAGAGGCCCAAATGCTTTAAGCAAACAAATAAAATGCATCTAGGGCAAAGTGCGCAAAGGCCTACCGCCTGAAGCAAACGCGCAAAAGCTACATAAAAATGGCTACACTACAGTCTCAACCTTTGATTACCTCGGTGTAAGGCTCACCCAAAATCTGCGCTGGGCTTTACATCTTGAGTAAGCACATTTACTTCTCATTCAGCAAACTTCAAATATAACAAAGATTCACAGAAGGACAGTGTCAAGAAAAATGGCACCAGCTATTGAAATTGATAACACCAAGGCTTTAGGATCGGTTATGTATGGAGCAGAGTTGTGGAGATGTGGGACTACTGATAGTTTATCTATGATTGAGCATCGTTTTATAAGATATCTACTCAATCGCCCAGTGACCACCCCTCTAACTCCATAGGGGAATATTGCGCATAAAATATGGTGTAGGCTTTTAAGGCCTCATTTTTTTTGAGGATGAGACAGCCCATCTACCAAACTCCTGGCAGGGTGGCCGCTGCCATAATGCAACCACCTTGTAGGACCTCTTAGGGCTTTGCCGCTAGGCTGACAGGTGGAAACCAAGGCTTCCGCCTGGCAGCCTAGCAGGAAGCAGGCGGCAGCATTGCCTGCCACCTGCAGGGCACACCAGCACTCTCGCAATGTTCACTGTCTGCACCGGGATCACCGATCGCCACGAAGACAGTGGAACCCTGCCAGGGTCTTTATGGGAATTTATTCTGGTGGAAAGTGTGACCAAATCAATGGAATCTTTCACCCTAGGGTTCATAAATTTCAAACCCTTCCCTCAATTCGAACACAAACAATTAGTGAGATTGGTCCAGTTATAGTGCAGAAACTTCTTCTTCAATTTAGATACAGACACTCCCTAGGGAAAATGTTCTGCAGTAACGGTGAACTCGGGGCATGGTCTGACAACATGGCCGCCAGGACGTGTGCTCCCACCAGCCAGGTGGCAAATTCATATCAATCCTACACTAATCTTGTCTGATCCTGACTCTTCATCGCTGCATTTGCATCTATTAGTGACCTGCCACCCAAGGATTGATTTATGGTGCCATGCGTGCCGTGGGAAGTGGGAGTGGAACCTGAGGCCTGGTCTTGGATCACCTGACTCATGTGCCCCTACTGATACCCCAAGGGGGCACCGCAATCTACGGACTCTCAAAAACTGTCCTGGGATACGGCTTGTGGGCTGGATACTTGGCGTCCACCCTCGCCTGTGAGTGCGGCTGCCACAAGGGCCCTGTACGGGGTCCTCAACCTTTTTTTAACTAAACCTGTAGGGGTTGCTGGGTCCCATGCTCCAGGTCATCAGCGGATCGGGCCTGTTGGCTGTAATGTGCTGGTCCTAGCTGTAAAAAGAGAAACCTGTAGGCTGCCAAAGGTGAGATGCAAGACGTGTAATGCGGTATGTGTACATTGCAAGGGAGGGCCTCATTTCCATATTACCTTCGACACCCCTTGTGGGCAATGCAACTAAGTCCTGCCTTGCAACGCACCGAACATTAAGGGTCATATTTATACTTTTTGACGCAAAACTGCGTTAACGCAGTTTTGCGTCAAAAAAATTAGCGCCGGCTAACGCCATTCTGAAGCGCCATGCGGGCGCCGTATTTAATCAATGACGTTAGCCGGCGTTAGCCGGCGTTAGCCGCCGGCGCTGCCTGGTGTGCGTGGAAAAAAACGACGTACACCAGGCAGCGCCGGCGTAGGGGGATATGGAGCTTGGACGTAAAAAAATGGGGCAAGTCAGGCTGAGGCAAATTTTTCGCCTCAACCCGATTTGCGCCATTTTTTTCGACTCCCAACCCCCATAGAAATGACTCCTGTCTTAGCAAAGACCTCTGAACCAACCAAATGACCCATCGATAACACCTGTGTACATGAGGTACTGTACAAGGTTCAATGTGCCTTCCCCGCTAATATCCTCTGTATCGTGTGTCCGCTGCATATCTAACAGACAGCATGGGGAAGGATAAGGCAGCCCGTTCGCACGCATCGAATACCATCACACAACATACAATGCCTCTGCAGCCACACAATGACTAACAAGGCAGACTGGGTCCCCAGAGGAGGAGGATCCACCAGAGGCAGAGATGGAACCCACCAGGGCGGAGATTTTAGCTGCGATGCATGGTGCCCACACCGTCTTAGAACAACATATTGACTCTGTATCCATTGATGTTAACCTATTGTGTACTGCCCTTTGCAGAGTGGCAGAGAAAGTCACAACTGCAAAATCAAACATCGAGGCTCTCTGCAGCGTGAGGTCTCTACATTGAAACGACAGATGGTGGAAAGGAAGGCAGCAGCTGCAGAGTTAAATAGGAGGGAGGAGGATACAGAGGACCACTCTTGTCACAACAATGTTCAGCTTCTCGGCTTCCCTGAAAGGTCAGAGGAGGCCTCCGCAGAGACATTCATCAAAAATTGGGTGCGGACTGTCCTGAAACCAACAGGGCTTTCCAGTCTGTTTGCGATTGAATGGGCACCTACAGCATTGGTGACCCACACGAGCGGGGGCGCCCCCTAAGGCTATCATCATGAAAATACTGAATTGTCGAGATCGTGATTGCCTCCTTGGGGTGGCAAGGGAGCAGGAGATCCCCCATTATTAAAATTGCAAGAGAGCCATTCATCCTGACTGCATGAAGCAGGTTCAAGAACGTCGCAAGTCCTTTCTCGCTGTCAAACAGAAACTAAGAGCACTGCATTTGCACTATATGCTCCTGTACCCGCCCGACTGAAAGTTATCCTACATGATAAGGCTCATTTTTTTTGATAGACCACAGGAAGAATGGGAATGGCTGGAGATCAGAGATATTTCCACTCCGGGAGGACATGCTGTCCCTGGAAAGAAGACATGGGGCACGCAACCTGGAAGGGGATCAGCCCGCTCATCTACAGAGAAACCGAATTTCACACCTCAGAGTTCGCATCGAGTGCATATTGGGGAGGATGGAGGCATGCATCTTACTACAGAGACTCGACTGCCCAGAGTGGTGATTCCTCCCCTGCAGGGGTCCATGTAGGGCCTACCCCTATTGTCGTCAAGTACACCAGAGGACCTGGTACCAGATACTTTGGCAGACTGTGATGGTTTGCCACACTAGTTCCCTTATTCATTCACAATGGAATTCCTGATTCCAAAAGTGTGGGGACCACTCAATGTTGTGGACAGCTAAGGTCTGATTTTGAATGGCCGTAGCAACTGGGGAACATGGCAGGGTCAGATGAGGCTTTGCTGGTTCCTGGCAGGTTGTTATGATAATAGGCCAGAGGAGTACTGCATTACTTTGCTTAGTGTACATTGACCGAGTGGATGATACGCCAGGCTGGCAGAGCTCAGTAGGTATTGGTTGGTCATTGTTGGACCGATGGGGTGGATGTGCGTGACAGGCACACACGTGGGTTGGGCTACAATAGTCTTGCAGTTGCACATTGTTTGCCACAGTTAGGAGGATATAATGTTTCTAAATGTTTAGTTGAGTTTTGTTTATGTTGTTCTGGTTACCCCAGCTGGGTACGGGCACTGGACGGAGCGGGTGGGATGCTGATGACCACTGAAAACAACACTTAGATGAGGCGTAGTGACTCCAAGATACTTACTTGGAATGTCTGGGGTCTGGGAACCTACGTAAAGAGATATAGAGTTTTGTCACTACTTAAAAGGCACCATATAGATACTGCTTGCATCCAAGAAACACACCTGGATGACGCTGGAGTATCTAAACTAGCAAAAAAATGGAGGGGACACTTATACCACTCTTCATACTCAACATTTGCTCATGGTACTCTGGTTTGGGTTGCACCTGGGATCCTATTTTCCCTCACTTATATAGAGGCTGACATAAATTGTAGACATGTATTCCTGCAGGGCACACTAGATGGTAGGAAGGTCTCTTTACTGAATACCCAGGCCCCAATAGGGATGACTCACCCTGTTTTATGCCATGCAGGACCTTATTACTGTCACTACTGACACTCCCCTATTTTGGTTGGGTAATCATAATTGTGTACCAGATCCCTGCCTTGACCGGACACCACCATGAGCAAGGACGAAATCGGCCATGTCTAACGCCCTCTTCGAGGTGATGCATAACCTAGACTTAAGGGAAGTGTGGAGACTATCACCTCATAAGAGCCGGATGTACATTTGTCACTCTCTCACACACAACACCTATGTTCGGCTGGATAGAATACTGGTAGGGGGACTTTACCGGGTAGAAGGCCTTGAAGTTACACATTTGGCCCGGTACTTGTCTGACCACTCCCCGTTAGTTTGTAAGTTGGACTGGGGAGACAACTCTCAATTGGGAAAGGGATGGAGGATCCCCTCAGATATTCTGGAGGATGCACTGGGTCGTGAAGCCCTGAGAAAAGCCCTTAGTGATTATATGGAAGGGAACTGGGGATCTGCCTACAATAGGTCCATAGAATAGGCAGCTTCAAAGGCAGTTATGAGGGGTGCATGTATGGGCCTCCAATGCAGTGTAAAACGGCAGTTGCAAACCGGCATTCAGAAGGAGGAGGCAGCCCTTGCTGTCTGTAGAGCACTACATCGGCTACCCTGGACACACAGGGCGGGAGGTTCAAAGTCGTAGAAGGTTAGATGAACACTGGGATCTGTTTGACAAATATACCTTGCAAACGTCTCGACAAAGGCTTCATAGGGAAGGGGAAAAGTCCGGCAAACTGTTAGCCTGGATATTGTGTAGAGAGCAATCCCTACCATTAATTGCCTGGTCAACTTAGACAGAGATAGGATCACATCCAGGGTGGGTATAATGCACACCTTACAAAAGCATTTACAAAGGGTCTATACTGCAGATCCAAGAGTCACCATGCTTGGATATGTCCCTTATCTCATTGCTGCGGGACTGCAGAGATTGACTCCAGCCACTGTTGAGCATTTAGATGGCTCACTGACTTTTGAGGAGATTAGAGAGGCCCTGCTGGCCCTACCGTGCTCCAAGGCCCCGGGAAGTGACAGCTTCCCTCCTGAATACTATCAGGCCTTTTCTGAGACATTGGCACTGCAACCATTGGAAGTCTATGAGGGAAGGGTAAATATACATGCTTCCTAAACCGGGCAGAGATACAACTAACCTGTCGGCCTTCAGACCTCTAACACTGATTTACTCAGACACAAAATTCCTGTGCAAGGCCCTTGCTCTCACAGGTTCATGAAGACCAATGCGGCTTCATCCCCGGCCGTAGTACAATTCTGAACTTGCATAGGCTGGCTCATGTGATGCATGAGGTTTGATACCGGCAGGATGAGATGGCCCTGCTGGCCATTGATTTGGAAAAGGCATTTGATATTTTGGACTGG
Organism: Pleurodeles waltl; assembly: GCF_031143425.1. Classification (NCBI taxonomy): domain Eukaryota; kingdom Metazoa; phylum Chordata; class Amphibia; order Caudata; family Salamandridae; genus Pleurodeles; species Pleurodeles waltl. Next base: position 1,090,893,117 of record NC_090440.1, read on the forward strand.
GGCCATCTGCTGGAGGTTCTGCATGTTATGGGATTTGGCCATCAGTTTTGTGGATAGGTGCACCTATTGCATGCGGACTCACGCCCCTGTGTCTGGGTTGGGAGACATCTCTCTGATGCATGATCGTTGGGCATAGGTACACCCCAGGGATACCTGCTTCCTCTGCTTCTATTTGCACTTGCAACAGAGCTTCTGGTGCTCTGGGTGAGGTGAGAGCTGCAACCCTAGGGGAGACAGACAGGGGCTCACTGTCATGTTGTCTCCTTATACATGGACAATGCTTTGTTCTATTTGTCCTCCCCTAGAGAGGCTGTTCCGGCTTTGCTGCACATCCTGAAAGAGTTTGGTGGCATTTCGGGGCTGTGCTTGAATAAAGCTAAGTCACTGCTGTTTCTGCTTCCAGGCCTGACCTCATTCCTCCTGAACAGCTTCCTGCTGTGGGACTTCGTTGGGAGACCTCTGATTTTCGCTGTTTATGGATTAGAATTGCACGTACATGTAAATCGCTGATTGCGCTCAACCTGGTGGGAGTAATTGAGGGCCTATAAGTCTGTCACATTTTGGAATACGTTGCCACTTTCCCTTATGGGCCGGCTGGCAATCGCCAAGATGGTCCTTCTTCCCAGGTGCCTATATACCTTGCAGAATTCTCTATTATCTCACAGAGTTACTTCTGACAACTAGGCTCTATTCTTGTCTCACTATTATGGGCGGGTAAAAGGCCTAGGGTTGCCTTATCAACCCTAACAACACAATACGATGAGGGAGAGTTGGAAGCTCCTAGGTTGGATTTGTATTATTTTACGGCACATATTCAACATGCTGCACACTGGCTTATCCAGCCAAGAACTGGGAATAGCTCCTTCTGGATTGGAGGGTGGAAATTGGACAATTGCCTGAGCTTCTGATGGAGTGACAGAGCGTGGTGCAGTGAGCCCTGTATCTAGTTCGGCAAACTGCAATTGTTTGGCATAGGTTTGTGAGCACTGCTCTTAAGTGAGCTCCTTTTCATTGTGAACTTCGGGTGTGGATTCTGAAACCAGTCTGTCACATGATGAACAACATGTCCTTTCAGCAATGGCGCGGTGGGGGCTGTGTGCTGCTAAGTGACTTCTACCAAAATGAAAGGTTCCTCTCCTTCGAGGAAGCTCTGGACACCTTTTCCCTGGGTTGGGGCCAATTGCTGCAATATAAAAGGCTGGCAGGCGTGGCACGTCAGACATTGTTAACTTTTCCTGCTGCACCTAAATCAATACACACACTGGGGGTCCTCCTTACCAGTGGCACGGGAAGTCACCTGATCTCCTTATTGTATAAAGCCATGCACACAGATGTTGTAGGCCCACTGCCGTGGGCCTGAGCGACTTGGAACCAGGACACCACTACCCTGTTATCAGAGAGTGACTGGGCTCAAGTAAATGCTCTTACACACACTGTCTTGTAATGTCCGTTTTAAATTAGTGCATTATAATTTCCTTCACAGAACCTATGTTACTCCTAGGGGACTGCGGAGGATCTCTGTTGTACATTCGGACACTTGTCCACAGTGTGGAAGTGGGGAGGCAGATTTCTTGCATCTGGCTTGGCACTGTAGGAAAGTATAGGATTTCTGGACGCAAGTGTTTGCTGAAATACAAAGGGTGGTGGGATTGAAGTTTGCTCAGACGCCCTGGAGTTGTCTCCTTCCATGCCCAAAGGGTAGAAAGATGGAATATAAGTTTCTGCATTTCTCATTGGTGTTAGCAAAGAGTAGGGTTGCCATAACATGAATGGGTAGCAAGGGCCTGGAATATGCCCACTGGAGAGCGGATATCTTGGGATGGACTTTAGCAGAAGCAATGCATATGAAAATAAACCAGCACGATGACAAGGCATCTAAGGACATAGCTGAATGGAAAGAAATATGTTCAATTTTTTACAGATCCACACTCAACCCTAATCTCTTCAGAAAGTGAGGATGAAGACCCAGGGGTGACAGTAGGGAGATGGCGGGATGTAAAACATGGAGACATAGAGACGGCCTACTATTAAGTTGAGGGGTAAGGTATTCTGCTGCACATCTCAATGTTGAGGGCTTGACTGGTTGAGAGTGGATATGGGTTCTAAACTGTTGTAATGCTGTTTTCAATTGTACATTAGTATTGCCAGTGCTTACCTGTCTCCTTGTCTATGTGACACCATACGATGCAGCTGTATGTTCTTGGTAAAATATTAATAAAGTATAAAATAAAATAAAATGGTGAACTCAATTCTTTTTTGATGACATGTCCTGCATGCAAGAGAGGACCTGAATCCCTGGTACATTTATTATTCTTTTGCCCATATTACAAAAACTTTGAAGTCTAAGTGGATCCCTTTATGTAAGGGTATTTGCATGAGACACCACTTCCAAGCGCTTTGAATTCTTCGCACTGACACAACTTTTTGATGGCTCTCTAAATTAGACACTTGAAGTACATTGTGTGATTTCCGTCATTTAATATTATGTGATGGTTTTATCATTGTATTTAGTAATATCCACATTTTAGGTGTTAGGCCCTTTCCTTTAATATATGGGGTCGTCAACCTTGTTTTAGTTGATATTTCATGTTGTTAATTGTGTAATCTGCCACCCTCTTTGTAGAAAGGCAGTTCTGTGTTTTTATTATTTATTACTTTATTAAATTATGCTTGTTTATTTTTTAAGTGCAACTTTGTGAGATGTACTTTTTAAGATCTATGGGCCTCATTACGGCCCTGGTGGCAGGCGGTACACCGGCGGTAAACCGCCAACAGGCAGGCGGTGTACCGGCAGTGTATTATGACTGTGGCGCATTAGCCATACCGCCGGCCCCTCCAACTGACCGCCAGGCTTCCACCAGCACTGCTGCCCTGGGGATTATGAGTCCCCAACCACCAGCCTGTCCATGGCGGTAAACACAGCCATGGAAAGGCTGGCGGTAAGGGGGACTCAGGGTGCCCCTGGCGGCCCCTGCACTGCCCATGCACTTGAAATGCGTGACGGATGCTGCTGCACCCACTGCACATTAACATTGCCGCCGGCTCTGTTATGAGCTGGCTGCAATGTTGATGTGACTTTTCCGCTGGGCCAGCAGACGGAAACACTGTTTCCGTCCGCTGGCTCAGCGGAAAAGTCATAGACCGCCAAAGTTGTAATGAGGCCCTATGTGATCAAAATAAAGTTTTTATGATGATAGTCACTTATTTTAAGAAGGAATCACTTACTTTGCATAATAATTGTACTAATCTGGATTTAGCTGTAGTAACAAAGTTATACGTAGAAGGCATACCTAATCCTAACCTGGAGGAAAATTATATCGGTGACTTGCACCCCTCCCATCTAGAAGTCCTTGTTTGAATTAGTAAAGTCAAGTGTCACATTGTTGGCAATGCTATGCTTTGTCTGTTCTGTAGTGGTACACAGTGCAGAAATGTATTCTTTGGTTTCTTAACACTACTTACAAATGCTAATTTTAACAAAAACATAGTTAACTTCCAGATACCCTTCTATCATAGATAACCTGGTCTGTCGGGCTACAAAATCTTGCAGGTAAATAACAAGACTAAAAGACGTGGAGGAGTACCAAATGTGTTTAAGACCACAATCAGCTAAAGCATGTAGCATTGCTTTTATTGCAGACACGAAATATAAGTGCCTTCCTATTACTCTGGTTTATTGCCCACTCCCAATCATCTTCTGCAATTCTAGATCAACTATGTAACGAACATGGCAAGCTCAGTCTACAAAATGATAATACAGTGTTGTAAGGGGAAATTAACCCCTGACTGGAAAATCCATTGGGTCCCACATTACATTTCAAGCAAACTTAGAGACTTGCAATCTTATCTTTTAATGTACTGAACCTACTCACCCTGTTAGTCAACTTTTGGATCCCATTTACACAGAAAGTATTTAACAAACCCTTCTCTGTGATCTAGTCAGATCACAATGATAGCAGCTGTGTTGTAGGCACTAAACATTTACAGAGGAGGCACTATGTTTAATGGGCCTGCTCAGTAAAGATTTTTATTTTTTAACAGAAACTCCCAAAGTTTGAGAAGACTGATTCCTCAATCACAGTAGTCCATCAAGATCGATGGAAATTGTTTTCACTTAATGATATTTCCACAAAGGGTTTACACCAATTAGCCATAAATAACTTAACCAGCCTTGAAACTACTCCTTCCTTAGTTATAAATAATTTAAATTATGCCGTAAATGCGGTTTTAAATGAGCAATTGCCTAGTCAACAAAAATGTAGCCCTGTCACAAACTTGTGTGTCAATGGTGCAGAGATTATTCTTCAGTCTCATGACTTAAATACTCTATTACAGCCAAAGAATGATTACTTTTTAAAAAATCGACGAGCTAAAAGAAAGTATTTTTCTACCAGGTTATGCAGAGCTCATAGCCAAAGTACTTTTTGCCAGTGTAAATAAATTACATAAACCAACCGCAACATAAAATACTAAAACGCCTTCACAAAAAAATTGTGAATAATTGTCAAGGAATTATATACTTATTACCAAGATTCAGAAGCTCTTTTTAACTGACTTACTTCACCCACTAGTCCCTTCGAGAGATTCTCTGGAAAAAGGTTGTCCATCGTTAAGCAATATATTATTGAGCTAGTCCTAAATTGTCTTCCACCAGAATCACCTGTAGATCCCATCCCGCCAAACAGATGAGGGAGTTCATGACTATATTAGCCAAAGAGAGTGTACCAATATGTAACTGTTCTTTGGAAAATGGGCTGGCACCCCAAGCCTAGAAGACAGAGGAGGTGAAACAACTTTTTAAAATGCCATTGCAGATTCAGATAATTTTAGACCCATTTCCCTTCTTTCTGAATAGTTGTGACAGTTTTTGTTTTTTATTGAATTGAATAATACTCTAGATTCTTTCCAAACCGTGTTTTACCCCAGCTTGAGTACTGAACCTGTAGTGGTGTTGGTGCTTAATGATTTGCATAGATTAATATAAGCTAACTGTGAGAAATTGGGCTGTTGATTGACTGGGGTGTGAACCTTGGGCAAGGAGGAACCACAATCATAGCCAGGGTAAGGCACAAGCAAATCCCACATTAGCCTGTGCTCAACAACCTGGTAGATGGTAAACAGCAGTCAGGCTTAACTTAGAGGCAATGTGTAAAGTATTTGTGCAACACTTCAAGTAGTCAAAACAGTGAAACCGCCACAGAAAAAGATCCCACACCAGGTTAGAACAACAGAGCAAACTTTAATAAATAAAACAAGACCAAAACAACACAAATCCATTCAGTAGAACCCAAGTTATGAATCTAAAGGTTAAAGTGTAAAATAGTGCCTAAAAGCAGAAAGCACCAACTACGACTATCTCTTCAAAAGTTCAGGCCAACCGCAATGGAGTGTGGGTTAGATTCAGTCCCATACTAGTCCCGTTGAACTTTCACCTTCTCAAGTCTTGTGTCAAGAGTCCCGCTCACATTGGAGAGGGTCGCGGGGAGTTAGGAGAGCATTGCGGGCAGTGATCAGCATGGCACGAAGAGCAAACTGGGCTTTGCGGGCAGGCCTCCCACAGGCGATCAATGCTTGCTATGCAAGAGATGAGCTGGCAGTGGCTTGTGCTAATTTTGGGTGCAAGTGGTGCAGTCTTGGTGTCAATGGGCCTGTCACTGTCGTGAAGACACCAAAATCTTGATTTTCAGAGCCCATTAGCCACTCCAATGGTCATAATTTGAGAGGCACCACTTAGGGGTCCGAGACTCATTGCAGCTGGGTTCAGGGGTTGCTTGGGAAGCCTTTTATGTCCCTGAGGCTTACATCAGGAGATCGCAGACTAGCGTTTGGAGTCGCTCTGTTGTCCTGGGTTCAAGATGAAGTTGCAGGTCCAATTCGTCATCGACAAGTAAGACAGCAGCAGGTCAGAACAGCATGGCAGCAGTTCCTTTACAGCAGCAGTCCAGCAGAGTGGCAGTTGCGGTAGTAGCACAGAAGCCCACCTTCCTAGCAGAGTATCCACAGGTCCAGAAGTGTAATGAAGAATTGGTGTAGGTCCTTTTATAAAGACATATGCCTTTGAAGTAGGAAGAAGCTTCTAGAGGCATGCCTTTGAAGTGTTAAGATGCCCTGGCTTCCTGGCCCTGACTCCATACTAGCTAGAGGGGTATGGAGCCCTTTGTGTGGAGGCAGAACACAACTTATTCAAGTGTAGTTGAGGCTGTCACCAGCTCCTCCTTTCAATCCTACCAGTGATGGCCCATCCAGCCACACATAAGCTCCCATTGTATACAGAAGTCTTTGAGGAATACACAGAGCCCAACTATAACCCACACCCAGTCATGTGACCCAGAGACAGGCTGCAGGCACCAAATGGTTAAGGCATGAAAATGCCAACTTTCTAAAGTGCCATTTTCACAATTGAAATTGAAAATCCAACTTCACCAAAGGTTAGGATTTTAAATTAGGATTCCGGGGACACCAATCATGAATCAGTTACCTTTTCCCTTTTGGAAATTACAGTTCTAAAATGTAATAATGTCATCACAATGTTATCCTATGGGAGAGGTAGCCCTTGCAGTAATGAAAAACAAATGTTTTTCTTTACCAGAGCATTTAAAACTGAAAAGTGCATGTCCAACTTTTCAAGTAGCTTGCACCCTGTCCTTGGGACTGTCCAGGGCCTACCTAGGGGGTGACTTATATGTATTAATAATGAAGGTCTGGGCCTGACAAAAGTTTTACTTTGCAAGGTCAAAATGGCAGCTTAAACTGCACATACAGGCCCTGCAATGGTTGGCCTGGGGCATTTTTAAAGTGCTACTTAAGTGGGTGGCACACCCAATACTGCAGGCCCACTAGCAGCATTTAATTTACAGGCCCTTAGCACTTGTAGTGTCACTTTACCAAGGACTTATAAGTACACTAAGGGTCATATTTATACTCTGTTTGCACCGAATTAGTGTCATTTGTTTTTACTCTAATTCGGTGCAAAACTAACTCCATATTTATACTTTGGTGCTAGACCCCTCTAGCACCAAATTTATGGAGTTAAAGTCATTTTTTGAAAGTGGAGACCTACTTTGCCTTAATGAGATGCAAGGTAGGCGTTCCCATGCAAAAAATGACTCTATGGCCTTAACGCCATATTTAGGGGCATATTTATACTCTGCGGCATATTTATACTCTGTTTGCACCGAATTACTGTCATTTTTTTTAACTCTAATTCGGTTCAAAACTAACTCCATATTTATACTTTGGTGCTAGACCCATCTAGCACCAAGGCCCTGATTTAAACTTTTTTTGCACCGCATTAACGTCATTTTATGACACAAAAGTGGCGCAAACTTACAAAATATTGGCCCTTATTTATACTTTTTGCTGCAAAACTGCACTAACTCAGTTTTGCACCAAAAAGTTTAGCACAGGCTTGCACCATTTCTGTGCACCAGCCGGGCACCATATTTATGGAATGGTGCAAGCCGGTGCAAAGGGTAGGCTAGAGTTTTAAAAAATGACTTTAGTCGGGTGGGGCTGGCAGTATGGAAGAAGTGGGTTTAGCACCAAAAAATGGCTTTAGGCAGGTTAGAGTAAAAAAAATGACTCTAACCAGATTAGCGTCATTTTATGGTGCTGAACCTACCATGCCACATGACTCCTGCCTTAGAAAAGGCAGGAGTCATGCCCACCACCCCAGTGGCCAGCACAGAGGACAGGGTTCCCCTGGGCATGGCCATTGCACCCGGTGCCATGTATGGGGGCCCATTTCAGGGCCCCCTATGGCACTTTCAAAAATAAAATGCACTTACCTGTACTTACCTGGGATGGGGTCCCCCATCCTCGCAGTCCCTCTAGTGTGGGTGGGGGTGCCCCTAGAGCCTAGGGAGGGCACCTCTGGGCTTATTCCATGGTGTTCCACCATGGAAATAGGGCCACAGGTCCCCTAACACCTGCCCTGACCCAGGTCTTACAAAATGGGGCAAAGCAAGCTTTGCCCCATTTTTTTACCCCTCCTCCCTCCCTTGCACCATTTTTACATGGGAGTATAAATATGGTGTTAAGGCCATAGAATGATTTGTTTGCACGGGAACGCCTACCTTGCATCTCATTAAGGCAAGGTAGGTTTCCACTTCCAAAAAATTACTTTAACTCCATAAATTTGGTGCTAGACGGGTCTAGCACCAAAGTATAAATATGGAGTTAGTTTTGCACTGAATTAGAGTTTTAAAAAAATGACGCTAATTCAGTGCAAACAGAGTATAAATATGCCCCTTAGCGTCAAAAAATGATGTTAATCTGGTCAGAATCATTTATTTTGACTCAAAACTGCCTAACGTCATTTTTTTTTAAGCTAGCCTTCCCTTTGCACCGGCTTGCACCATTCCATAAATATGGTGCCCAGCTGGTGCTAAAAAATGGTGCAAGCCGGTGCAAAACATTTTGGGGCAAAACTGCCTTAGTGCAGTTTTGCACCAAAAAGTATAAATAAGGCCCTAAGTATGCCAATTGAGTGAGACAGAGTTACTGTTACCATGTTTCAGGGAAAGAGCACAAGCACTTTAGCACTGGTTAGCAGTGGTAAACTGTGCAGAATCCTAAGACCAGCAAAGATGAAGTCAGCAAAAGCAGGCGATCTGGAGGCAAAAAGTAAGGGAGAAAGTACACCAAGGATGCCAGGTCTAACACTAACAGTCCAGGAGTGTTAGTTCTCCTTGAGCTATTGCCACCCTACAGCACCATCAATCACAGAATGATGGAATGTGGTTTTAATGCCACAGTATTAGTATGGTTGAAAGGCTTCCTGGCTAATTGTTAACATATTGTTATGCTTCATCTTTTTCATCTGAGGCAAGGCTAGGCCTGTTGACTGAGAAGTGTCTTAAAAGCTGATTCTGTCACATTTACTTTTTTAAACATCTATTTACACCATCAATTGAAAGCAAAATTTGGGGCAGGTCAGTGTATCCGAATCTGGAGATCTGGATAGGATTTAAACTAAAGTCTTGAATCCTAAGTCTCAAAGTTGGCAAAAACTGTTTCTTTCAGTTGAAAGCTCCCCATAAAACCTTGTCCTACTTCAACAATGAACTGAGGGCTTCAGTAGTGATTACCCTGACCTAATGGAGATTAGAATATGGGAATGCCATCTGTATTAGAGACAGCTTAATATTTGATTACTCACCTTCTATTCAAAATGCTGTAGCCTGTCTACTTTGCAGGTTAAAGGAATAAGATCATATCTCTTGTTTCCCCTATACATCTATACATTATATTAACTTCCAATGTGACAAAGACTTATCTATAAAGCTTTGACCATTGTATAAACTGGAAGCAGGGAGATCCATTTGGATGTCTCTGAGTAAGCATGGCGCAGGATGGAGAATGAGGTCACCTTCCCCTGACAATGGAAGTGTTTTGCCTGCATTCCTCTGGCTGGAGCCTCAATGGCCACTCAATCGTATTAACTAGGGAGCAATCTAAAGTTAAAAAAGGCCCCAGGGTGCCTCTACCCTTGTTATTAAGTTGATGTAGTACTGCTCCAACTATTTGATGCATCAGTCTCTACAGTGAAGGGCTGACCATAGTCAGGAGCACTCAACACAGGTTAATTACATAATGATGCCTTCAGGACTTCAAGGGCCTTCCAACACACCACACTGAATAATACTTTCCTAGCTGCTTCTTGGAAGTCAGCACCTTGAAAGGTGCAACTATGCTTACATAATTACTTTCGAGTTTGTATAAATTTCAGCGAGTCCTAGGAATACTCTCATTTGGGTCTGTGTGCAGACCCAGGAAGTGTTGCTTTCTAGTCATACCATGCCTTCATTAATTCTTGGCTTGCCTGAAGACTAAAATTCATCTGACTTGTGTATTGCACCATCAACGCCCTGAGGCCAGTCACATTGTCCAACATTTCCTTTTGACGTGACGCTGAGGTTCCTACCAATCCTTTTCTGACTAAGTCAAGTAAGACACTCACTGGGTTCCCAAACAGAGGTTCAAAAAGACTGAACTCAATTCCCTTCTGTGGGATTTCTCTGTAGGTAAAAAAGAGACATAGCAGGAAAAGAGCCCTCTATCTCTGGAGGTTCTCTGGCAGTGATGCAATCATGCTTTAAGGGGTCTTGTTAAATCACTGGTTACAAATGGCATTCCATGTTTAAGTGGTAGGTCACACCAGCTTGTTCTCACATCTCTCTCAATGTAGGAGAAGATAATGATTGTTTCCAAGTCTGAAACACAACCATAGAAAAGAACCTTGTCAGTGCCCTAGCTACTCCTTTAGCAGTTGTGTTCCACAGAATTACAGCCTTTGGATAAATTGTGCGATGATATACCACAACCAAGAAATACGTTCTAAAGGATGCTGAGATGGGTTCAAACTGACCAATGATGTAAATGCCAAGCCACTCAATTGGAACACCTACTGCCATTTTTGGTCTCCTATCAAAGCACTTAATTGGCAAGGCAGAAGGCTCAACAGAACTTTTCTACATCTCTGTGCATTTCTGGTCAGTCAATGAGTACAACCTATCCTGGGAATATTTTATATCCAAGTGTCCTGCTAAGGGCACCTCAAGGGCTAGTAGCATCAGAAACTTCCTGTGCTCTTTAGAAATCGTTAATGACTCCTGGCTGAGGGTTCACGGAATCACTATATAGAACTGTACTCTCCTAACCTCTCCCTTGCTGAGCTGGCCTTCCTTCTAAAGCCCCACAAGTGTAGAACACTCAACTTTTCCCTAATGGAAATCCTACGAGATAGATAGCCCAGTAGGTAACAACACCTGGTGTGCTATGAGAGTCTCAGTCTCCTTTCCCTCTAGAGTGGAGTGATGGAAGTCACAAACTGTGACTTTGCATAGTCTCCCCTTGTCCACTTGTTACCTTTCCTACGTACTTGCAAATCTTTTCCTGAGACTGACATACATCGCGGAACAGCTGATGTGCTCCAAGCCATCTAGGCTTCCGAACCTCTTACTAACCAGGATAAATCAAATAACTGCCCAAAAGATATTCAGCACGTTGCTTCTCTTTCAACCCTAAACCAACCATGGTCAACTTGCCATTGATTTCTACCACAACTCAGAAAATCAGGTACACCATGCCATTACCCCCCCACCGTTGGTACAATATTTATGCCATGCACCTCGAATAATCTCCTCAGGTTTGATATATGTCATCTAGCCTTCCTCCTATTTATATCTGCTTCCAGCACAAATCCAGGGTATTTGGGTGGATGTGCTCTAGAGCATCTGCTTCCCTGCTACTAGATTGAGTGCCATGTGACTCTATCAGGTTCCCTCACATAAAGTGTGCACACTCATTGGAATGGTTGCAGCTGGGAAAGTGTAATTTACCGGACAGGCTCTTTGTAATGCCTCTTCTTGTGATACCTATAACACGTAATTACTGGGAGCTTGGAAGAACATTCCTGTCCTCCCTTTCGTTTGTGTTCGTGACTTAGAACCTAATTCTCTTTTTGCCTATGTACTACCTTTGATCCTTGGCAACTGCTCTGGCTGTTATCCTCCAGTTTGGGACCAGTGTGTTGACTCTCTCTGTTCCTCTCTCCCATTGGCTTTGAACTATGCCGATCAAGCCCTTTGTTAGCATTCTTAGCTAACCACCTGTCAACCATCATATCAAGTTTCACTGGCTCCATCTTTGTCAAGGCAGACAAATATTTCTTAAGCTGGGTCATGTACTCTCTTTCTATCACTGAATCTAAAGGTACTGGTGGTAATGACAATGACAATAGTTTTCCCTTACCCTAAGAGGTGTCTTGTCACTGAAAGGAAAACTGAGTATGCAAAGTATGCAGAAGGGAGGTGAGCCAGTGAAAGGTTGGTTTTCAGTATTCTGTGGAAGCAATAAAGCTGTCTTGAGCTCTTAATGAATAAGAAAGTCAGTTCCAAACTTTAGGTCCAAGGTAAGAAAAGGTTCTGCTGCCAAGGCGGGTGTAGCAAACTGAAGGAACATTGTGGAAAAATGCAGATGAGCATAAAGTCCTCAAGGGACATCTCTGTGAAAGGTCGTGCAGGAAAAACATAAATTCTTGAGATGCATTTCTTTTCAATGGGTAGCCAAAGCACGTAGTAGACACCAGCCAGTATAGATACTTGGTGAGAGATTTTGAGCAGTGTCCTGGCAGTTGTATTTTAGACCATCTGGAATCTCACCAGAAGATATTTGGGAAGACCAAGGTAGATCGAGTTGTCATAGCCAAATCTTGAAATAATGATGACTTCCACCACTGTCTGAACTGGCTAAAGTGCAAACCATTTGATTAGAGCTTTCTTCATTCACTTATAGTTCATGTGATGTGCAAATGGGCAGTCTCCCACTGTCTGCCATTCATTCTAAGGGCAAGCAAGTTAATATAGTGGCATCTTAAGACACATCATTCAAAGCCTGGTCTCTTTACACAAGAGGTTCAGTAGACCATCCTCTCTCATACACAAAAAAGGTCTGGGCACGGTAAAGAGTCACAAAACACGATGCACTGCACCACTGGTTTTTGTGAAGCATCCAGGGTAGAGATAGTAATCCAATGCCTACTATAAGAACATGCTTGGTGTGTCACTCCAGGTCATAGAAGAGGTTCTGGATGTTGTATTACCAGTAACAAGCATACTTTAGGTCCCAACAACAAAAGGAAATATATGCAAACTCTGAGACACTGAAAATAAAAATGTCACAAAATATAGGAACTGGTCGTGGGCAGTGCAGGAGCACCCCTGTGTCCCCCAGCACTGCCTTTCCGCCAGCTTTTCCATGGCAGTCAAAATGCCATGAAAAGGCTGGCAGAAAGAGGGGTTTTATTCAGCCAGGCGGCACTGACTTTCTTCACCGCCGTGGCTGGTTACAATCCCGACTGCCGTCACCCCGTCTATATCTTGGCGGAGACAGCAGTCTGTTGGCAGGTCCGCCCATCAACCTTGTAATGTGGCGGTCGGATCGCCACAGCCACAGCAATCCGACCGCCACCACGAGTCTGGCGGTCTTGTGTTCACCAGACTCGTAATCAGGCCCAAATGCCTCTAAAAGAGCACGTAATTCCTCGGTACCTGAAGCATGCCTCTATAACGAAGATCTTGCTCAATTCCAAAGAACAGTAAAATCAAGCATTGGCAATGCAATAGGTCTCACATTTGCTCGAGTTAGAGCTATTAGCATTGTAAACTCCTAACTGGACTTTTCTTGCCACATAACTTGAAAATCTAAATTAAAACAGTTTCACATAAGCGAGCCAATTCACAGCACCACTGCCGCCATGAGCATCTGCGTTAAGTAGACACAAAAGGAAAAAGAAGTTCGCTCACAGTCAAACTTATCTGCAAAAGTGCAATTAGCCATGTAACAGGGGCGATCGCCAAGACGGTAACAAAACCTCCCCAAGGAGGGACAAACGTAAACCATGTACCAATGTCATCAAAGGATTTTTGAAGGGCAAGCCCACGAACGAGTGATAGTGATGGGAGTGAGGTGGGCGTTGTTAAAAGCCCAGATACATACCAACACGTCCGAAAAGCAGCGCATACGCGCTCCTATGCTCAGCCTAAAAAGTGACAATTATATAGTGCTTACATTTGCCCTTGCTGGGCGTCATTATTCTTCCTGGTGAACATCCTCTGGACCCACACTACCCCACTCTTACTGATATGTACATAGGTTCCTTTATATGTAAGACACCTCCACTTGAGTTGCTAGAATCTATTTGTCATATATCACAAACAGTTTTGACGTGGTGTGACAGACTAAATAAATACATGATATGACTGTGGAACTATTTAATGTAAAGCGATCTATGTAAAAGTGTTTACAATGAGCGAGCGTCACAGAAATGCGCTATACAAACCTCTTGAAAATAATTATAGAATTGAACATGGGTGAAAAAAGGCTAACGCTATAGCTGTACAAGTGCTATATTTGAAGATGATGTAGAAATAAAGCAGTACTTCCGTTGCTTTCATTGATCATGGATTTTCATTAATAGTCGTAGATGTGTGTCACTGCACATGCCACTTCCATTGAGTCACTACTAATGACACAGACATTATAGATAAAACTAAGGCCCATATTTATACTCTGTTTGCACTGAATTAGCGTCTTTTTTTACGCTAATTCAGCGCAAACCTAACTCCAATTTTTATACCTTGGCACTAGACACGTCTAGCACCAAAACTATTGAGTTTACGTCATTTTCTGGACGTGGAAACCTAGCTTGTGTCAATGAAATGCAAGGTAGATGTTCCAGTGCAGAAAACAACGATATGGCCTTAGCGCCATATTTATCCCCTATGCTAAAATCTATCACGAGGGATGGAGGCCTTAAATAATGGTGCTCAGCTTACTTAGTGCCATTATTTAAAGCCTGGGTCAGGGCAGGCGTTAGGGGATCTCTGGGCCTTTTTCCATTATCAGAGACCATGGAAAGAGCCCACAGGTGCCCTTCCCTGGCCCCAGGGACACCTTTACCCACACCAGAGGGACACCACAAGGTGGGGGACCCATCCCAGGTAAGTCCCCGTAAGTATTTTTTTTTTCCCGCTCGGGGGCCCTGACTTGGGGCCACCAGCATTTGTCCCCTGGGCATGGCCATTGGGGTGGTGGGCATGGTTCCTGTCTTTACTAAGAAAGGAGCAATGTTCATGGGGGTTGTGCGCCAGGAAATGGTGTTTCACTGCTTAGAGGCATTTTTTTGGCACTAAACAGTGTAGTGCCATTATTCGGCACACAAGCTCCAATTTCCCTACGACTCCCCCACCCGGTTAGCATCCTTTACAAAGACGCTAACAGAGCATTAACCCCAACTAGCGCTATTCCATAAATGTGGCGCCCAGCGTCCAGGAATGGGGCTAGCCGGCGCTATACTTTTAAACGCAAAACTGCACTAACGCAGTTTTGTGTGTAAGAGTATAAATATGGCCCTAAGTGTCACTGTCACAATGCACATGCTTATCCGGGAGCTCAAAATACTTGACCGTTGGCCGGGACAGCATAGGCTTTTACAGCCCTGCCCAACATAGTCTTTTGCTAACCCTGACCTCACACTTGGATGGGTTTATCAAGTTTCACGGTCTGTCTGTGACTGCCTGTGCGCACTCCTGGGAATAACTGACAACACACAGCAACAGACAGGAAGTGCGACGGAAGTATTTGAAGTTCGCTTGTTTCCTTAAAGTTGACAGAAAGCTGCACATAATTTCACAGCACAAGGAAGCGATAAAGTGATCAGGAAGCAATCACAGGCCACCTCTCCTCTTCCGCTTCTTTTATTGCTTCATTCAGCATTACAATTGTAAGCCATAGAATAAAACATTACTCCGCACAACATTTCAAATTGCAGTCAAACTTATACATTGATCAAGTCATGCACAGGAAGTCATTCAGCAATCTACAATAATTCATTTCTAACCAGGCTAACCAATAACATTTTAAAGTCTGTGACGAACAGCCAGCAACACTATATCGGGCTAGCAAAGAGTTGACCTTGAAAGCATTTCCCAGAAATTGGAACAAGTTCCATCTCCTCCTCGCACAAATAGACAAGTATTACAGGCCATCCAATTACGCATGGATTGATTCAACATTTAAAACCTCAGGCGAATATATATGTTTTATCAAATCATCTCGTAGGACATGCTTGGTCGTTCAACAATTTAGGTAATCGCTATTATGAGCGAGGTATCGGTTTGCTATGGTAATCTGGCTTTATATCAACTGGCCAGTGGCTCTAACTAGACTATTAAACTGGCACGGAGTTAGCAAGAGGGACATTTAAAAAGGGGAGAGAATTACAACTCTTGCTCGTACAAGTATGCAATTCATGAGTCGTTAGGTAAGGCTGGGCGTATAAAAGGGGAGAATGGCAGCCCTCAATTAAAATTACACAGTTGTACGCCATACTGGGTGAACTGACATGAATAGTATTATAAAAGGCTGCAATTCAGATCATCTTATATGATAGTCCTCTATTGAATGTTAAAAATACTTTGCAAATATTGCCCATGCAAGAATAGAAGCAGTTTGCTTCCAGGGCAGCACTCTTCCCTCATGCTATCTGTACTAATAGTAGTTAATGTGATATGCATGTTTGCGGGTATAAAGTGCTTCTGTCTGATTTTATGAGTAAAGTCCTTTAGCGACTGCTCAGTTACTATGTCAAGTTCTTCCTATCTCATCTACTAATGTAGTGATGTGATTGTGCAAATTAGCAAAAATGCACATTCTAAAAATATTATAGGTGTTTATCCCTGCCCAGCTAAATACGGTAAGATCATCAATGTCAGGTCTGTTTGTTTGGCTCACTAGAGTGGAACTGAGGAGCTACCCAAAATAAAACAATATAGGACTCCCATGAGCTAGAAGAGGGAGCCTCCAGGTTCATATACGTGGGTGGTGATCAAGATACTTTGGCCAGATTTTGGGCCTAATTACGAGTTTGTCAGTCTTGTGAGCGCCAAACGTGCGGTAGTGGTCGGACCACCGCTCGCCTGGCAGTCTGACCGCCAGACTCCAAGACTGGTGGTCAGACAGCCAGGGGACCCCTGCCACTGCCAGGATCATGGATCCCGATGAGTTGGCGGTGGTCGAAGTCGTGGTCAGCCATGGCAGCACTGAGTTCAGCACTGCCATGCAGATCACAACTTCACTTTCCACCAGCCTTTTCATGGCAGGGTCCCCGCCATGAAAAGGCTGGCAGAAAGGCAGTGCTGAGAGCCACAAAGGGTCCTCTGCACTGCCTGTGACCATGCCATAGACAGTGCAGGGCTCCCCCTGCCCAGCGCCCTCGGAATGTGCACTGTTTGCTATGACAGACAGTGTGCATTCTGAGGGTGCTGGGGGCATCCTTTCAGCGACGACATTGGCCTCGGCTTCCTGTGAGCCGAGGCGAATGCCGCTGCACTGTTTCCACCGGGCTGACTGCAGAAACCTCCTAATATGGAGGTTTCTGCCAGTCAGCCCGGTGGAAAGATTGTAATTGGTCTGGGTGGAGACTTCTAGCTCTTCGGCGGTCTCCTCGCCATGGGTCTGGTGGGCCGACGGTCGGCCCGACAAACTCAATATCAGGCCCTCAGATCTTGGCAGATATGGCCCCACCATCACTTTTCCTTTGGTTAATCTGTCCACCTACTAGGTGGTACGCCCTCTCAAATTAGATGCTGGTGGGTCTATGGACGATAGCCCGTCCGTGACCGGGCAAACCTCCACACCTGAGTTGGCGGTTTCGAAGGGATATAAGGTAGAAACTTGCCTTTGCTCTTTTTTTCACTACTGTTCTGTCATGAACACGATTGTCCAAGTCCTTCCTTTGCTGCTGCTACTTGACCGCGAAGCAAATCAACCCCTTTGTCACTGGTATGGATGGTAAGCTTTTTTTGTAATTTTCTATTATTGCTCCTAATTCAATTCTGATAATTTTACTCAGGTATTTTCTATTATCTCCAGAAACGGTTTCATACGTCTGAATGTTTCAGATTTGTAGCTTTGAATACTGAGCTTATGTTGCCAAAAGTTTACATCAAACAAAAAACTCTTTGAACACTGTGTGTAAAAGGCTAAAAAAGGCTGATTAGACATTTTATTTCTATAATAAAAATATTAATCAATGTGTGTTAACATTTATGGTAATGTTGCACCAATATTTGTATAAATTGAAAGGCTGTTTTATTTTTATTTTGCCCATTTCACAATGGTAAAGCATACCTTAATTTTGTAAAAGTTCAAATTGATTTTTTCAATTCTGTATTTAAGTTGCTTGTTAATGTATCACACCCTATGTATTTACTTATGCTGTTGAAGAAATTCAAACAATTTATGTTTATTTTTAAATTACTTCCACAGAATAAGTAAATACGTTGGGCATGATACATTTTCAATCCACTTTAGTACAGTTATGATTTTTTACAATAAAAACCTATTTGTAATATGTTAATATTCACATGTTTGTTCATTTAATTTAATCTTATGTTTTTGGTCATTTTGGCTTACATGTGTAATATTGATTGCTTATAATACTAATTCACAAATGTGAAGTTGGAAAAATACACTGTATTCTAAATGCATTTTATGCTATGTCACTTGTAATTGGGGGAACGTACAACCTTCACGATTGTGACAGAGTATCACACCTGACACAATTAAAACCTTTGGCCTGTTTGGTACACTGCCCCCTATAAAATGAAACTAAATTGTTACATTTATTTTAATCAGGCATGTGCCTATTCAAAACAGTCCTTTGTAAGTGATCAAAAATACAATGGTATTATTTTTAGCAAATCATTTAAAAACACATCATAATACACCTTGTGCAAAACGTATACCTTCAAGAACACTTCGCGTGCATTGGTCATGTTTCCCATCTAATGTTGAAGCCAAATGTTGTTGCTTTAACAAAAATCTGTTGTTTAAATGAAAAATACAAAAAGCCTACCCCCTTCATGCTGCTTTCTGTCTTTCAAGTGTCCATCAAGCTGGGGATAGGGCACCATAAGTATGCGGGCTATTAGGGTACTCATGGCGCAGTGCATGCCCTTGGCATGCTGGGAGGACTGACCGAGCTAGACTTCTGCTAACTTTTTGTTCCAGCATAGTAGGTCCTCCCATCGCTTTCTGCAGTGGATGCTGCACTGCTTATAAACCACCAGGGTTCGCACCTTCTTGGCAATGGCCTTCCAAATCTCCTTCTCTAGATGGAAGTTAACTTGTATGGCTACAAACAATGAAAGAGCAAAACATTTTGTGATTTTTAATTGTTTAGGTTGTGATGTAGCATGATTTTGAGAAATCAGTCACAAGCATTCATAAGCATTAAAACAGCATAGTTTATTGTAATTTTTAAATGTCTTTTTTTCCACAAAAAGAAATTACCTTATTATTTGTTGTGTCCTTATTTTTGTAATCCATGCTAGTGATATCATCTAGGCTGAGTTATTTGTCAGAATATTATTTTTTTGATCTGTAAAAATATATATGTTAATTCATATTATAAATATATGTTCATTTTTGAATTAACACCTACACACACATTTACAGGTATGTAACATTTAGGTTCTGAATTTATGCATACAAACCATAGAAATTCAGCAGTTATAGTTAAAGTTCTTTCAAGTAACTAAAACTCACGCCCTAAGGTAACTATAACTCAGCCTTCGGCTTGCTTAGTTGAGAATATGAAAGATGGCATAGAATATGTAATCAATGATATAATATATGGAGTAATTAGCTGTGCATGGCTAAGGCGCGAGTTATATTTACCTTAGGGCGCGTAGTGACTTGAAAGAACTGTGACTATAACTGCTGAATTTCTATGGGTCTGAACAAGTAAATTCAGAACCTAACTATAATGACCCTGTAACCTATTTTTTTTTTCAGTGAATTTCTGTGTTTTTTTTAAGGTTTAGTCATTGTCATTGCTATACATAAATCCAACCACCGCAGCGCACGTCCTTTTGTGCGTGGCGGTTAGCCACAACCCCCTATAAGCACCCAACCTTGCACAGCGCACGGCCTTGTCTGGTGCGCAGTAGGTGTTGCCGCAAGGGCTGACCTGCAGCCAGTCCCTGCGACCAAATGCCCATAATCAGCCAACCCGATGCTGCGCACGGCCCTTTGTGCATGTACAGCAGAAGTTGGTTGCGGCCTCTCTGGATGTGAGAATAGGTGTGAGAGGCTATACTTGGGAGTAAGAGTGGCTATCAGAGTGTCTGTCTGGGTGTGAGAGTGCGTACATAAGTGTTTTAGTGGGTATATGTATGTGCGCGGGTCTGTGAGTGGGTCCATTAGGGTGTCGGTGGATCTGTGAGTGGATGTGTGTTGGTATGAGTGGGTATGTGAGTAAGTGTGTAACTGTCTGAAAGGGGCTGAGTGGGTGCATCAGGGTCTGACTGGGGCTGTAAGAGAGTGCATGAGGGTCTGAGTGGGTCTGTGAGTGGGTGCGTGAGTGTCTGAGTGGGTCTGTGAGATGGTGTGTGAGTGACTAAGTGGGTCTGTGAGTGGATGTGTAAGTGTCTGAGTGTGAGAAATTTTTGAAAGAGAGGAAGAGAGAAATAAAGTGAGAGGGAAAGAGATAGAGTATTTTAGGCTTAGAATTAGATTTCTGTGTTTGATTTGAAATATAAAATGTACCTTCATACTCAGCTATAGGGGTTGTGGGTTTTTTGTTTTTTTTAAGCCTTTTATAGGCTTTCTGGGACCGCAAGCTTCCCCATGGTCCCTAGTTTTTATTTATTTATTTATATATATATAATATATATATATATATATGTGTGTGTGTGTGTGTATATATATATATATATATATATATAGATAGATAGATATATACATATATATCTATATATATATATATATATATATAGATATATATATATATATATATATATATATATACACACACACACATATATAGATAGATATAGATGGATCATTTTAATGAAAAGCCCTTACGGGCTACCTGGAACTGCAGGGGAAGCCTTAAGGCTTCCCCCGAGGTGCCAATGACAGAGCTTCTTTGACAGCAGTTCTCTGACCGCTGAAGTATTTCATCTCGGTCCCCTGGGGGGGGGGCCCCAGCACCATCAGTGGCTCCAAGAGGTGGGCCACACAGCCCCCTCCAATATATGTGTAGTCCTGGGAGTGGCGGTCCCTGGGGCTAATGGGGCCGAAATGGGCCCCATTCACTTTTTTCACTATGCCCCGAGGGGTGGTGGTCCTCTGGATGCAAGTAGCCGCAGCCCCCTGCATCCATTTTAAACAAAGCACGAGGGGGGTGGTGGGCCCTGGGGCATGGGGGATGCGCCCCCCCACATATATTTAATTATAAGCCCTGGCGAGGTGGCAGTCCCCAGGGCAGAGGGGGTCCAAAGCCACAGCCCCCTGCACATGATATAATAGAAGCCCCGGGGTGGTGGTCCTCAGGGGCTGCGGGGGCATCGGGCCCCCCACATATAAAATGGAAGCCCTAGGGAGGTGGCAGTCCCCAGGGCAGCGAGGGGGCCATGGGCTCCCCGCATATCAAATGTTAAAGCTCTGGGGAGTGGGTGGTCCCCGGAGCTGTGAGGATGCTGTGAGATATCCCCCAAACAAAATTTTCAAAACCCCCAGGACCAGGCCCATCCGTGGGCCTAATAAAAATCAGGCCTGGGAGCCTGCGCTTGTTTTCTTAAATTTTTTTGCCGCCAATTCACGAATTCGCCATTTTAGGTTGTTAAATACTGCATGTGTGAATGTTAAGTGTGCTACCAACACTCAAAATGGTGGCTAGTTTGTATAAGTATATAAGATATTGATTTTATTTATTTGTTTTGCAGAAAATGTATTATATAGAGTGTTACTGTGGTAAGATACAATATTTGTGCGGTTTTCTTTATACTTCCATTGATTACGTTTTGGATTTAAAAAAAAATATATATATATTGTATAAATAATACATTTAAAATGTCTTATTTACACTTAAAAAAACAAAAAATTGCCACGCCAAAAATTACATGGAAAACATTTAATCACAAATAACTGTTGTATAAAATTATGTAAAAAAAAGCAACTCTTTAAAACAAAAACTAATTTTGCATTTTATATAAAAAAAGATGTATCCAAAATTTGAAACAATTTTTAACCTTTTGAATGCAGACATATGAGCCGAGGGAGTGTGAGAAGACGACGGCCTGAAGTTATGAGACTATTACTGACCTTGCCATCTGGAAGAATGGGATATAATAAAAAATCCAGATTAAATAGCAAGCTATTATTGATTTATGTAATCAGCTGGAGTCAGGTCTTCTGTTTCACAATAGATTTCCCACATCAACAACACCAACAGTGAAAATAATGGCAATACCTCATTTTTTGGCCACAGGGAATGGGATGTAAAAAAAACTCCAGATTAAATAGGGAAATTCTTATTGATTTATGTCATCAGCTGGAGTCAGGTCTTCTGCTTCACAGTAGAAATCCCACATCAATAACACCAACTGTAAAAATAATGGCAGTGCTCCATTTTGTGGATTCAGAATCATTCAAATACACTGTTGCAGTATCTGGTGAAATGTCACAAAAAACTTTCAGTGGAGTACTTTTTTCAATGATGAGACACATCAACAGTTTCCCACAAATGAGGAATGTGTTGGGAGATTTGTATGCTTTGGGTTGTCTACCACCTGTAGTTGGAGCAATTGATGGGACACATCTTTCCTTGGTGCCACCACACAACAGAGAACAAGTATACCGCAATTGAAAAAAACTTCCATTCAATCAATGTGCAAGTTGTGTGCTTACCAGATTTGTACATTACTAGTGTTTGTGCTCGTTTTCCAGGGCCAACACTTGGGACCTCATTACGAGTTTGGCATTCTGACGGTAAGACTGCCACGGTGACGGCTGCCAAAAGACCATCATGTTGGCCGTCATACAGACCACCGTATTATGAGTTACACTGCCAGGACCGCCAAAATCCAGCCAAAAGTCCAACACCGCCAGGACTCTGGAGAGCGCCACCAGTAAGGCCAGCCTGTCAAAAATCCACCGAACCAATAATGACCCACAAAACACAATAGCGGTTCTCCCGTGGCGATAAACCAATGGTGGTGTGAACCGCGGAGGTCTATTCATCAATACACCACACCACATTGGATAGTTTGAATTCCACACACCTGAGACACATCTACACACCCAACACACCTACAAACTGCACTAATAAACACACACCTTCACACCCCACAATCCTTTGCATCAAAAACGCCATACACTGCAAGATGGAGGCCGCATACTGAAATTAAGAACCATTGAATAGGCTCCCCCTCAGCACTCCAAATACCACTCCTCACACGCCTGCACAGCATAAATATCCCACAAATTTTATATCCAAACATGAAACACCACCTGCCACACGCTCACAACATAGCACCCACACCCCATCACCCATTTTTTCCCCTCAGCGTGTGGTCCACCACTACCATGTCCCCACAAAAACATTCCTAATTCACAGTGAGTTGAGGGTCATGGTGAACACAATTATCAGGGTAGAGCCACAAATATTTGGAGCACAAGTCCAACAAACCTCAATTGCCAAGAAAATGGAGATATGGCAAAACATAGTCAACAGGGTAAATTCTGTAGGCAGCTATCCATGCACAAGGAAGGTCATCCGGAAGAGGTGGAATGACCATGGCTGCCAGGTACCAGCTGGCGGTCCATAACACTGGCAGTGGGCCCCCACCTCTTCCCTCAACATTCACATCATGGGAGAAGAAGGTCTTGGGCATCCTGCATCACGAGGGCTTGACAGGAATACCTGGGGGAGTGGAGTTAGGTAAGTCACAACACTGAAAAGGGCATTCTAAAGTTCTGTCTTGCATGCTCAATGTCTGCCTTTTGACGTCTTAGCAGCCAACACACTCACCACCCCTGTGTCCAACTGTCTAATTACCTTTCTCTGGCATATCACATGTCAACCAAACTCACCTGGGCACACAGTATCTATGAATAGCGTGGGTAGTACAGGGACTGACAGCACTACAGCTCCCAGCAGGCACTATTCTACCATTAAAAAAACAGAACAGTGTACCAAAATGAAAATAGCCGTGCTTGTCAACTACACAATCGACTAAACCCACCTGAATGATGCACAATATCACTTTCTAGGGCAATGTCAGCAATGCCATTGGCATCTGCCAGTACAATACCACAAACACACAGCTACAGCTGTGTACAATGCTAAAATGGCCTCTTACCTCCCAAAACCCATTGAAAGCTACTCATCTGGGTGGCACACACATATCTTCTATGTGGTGTACTAGGTATAACCTGACATATATATAGCCAGGTAGATTGGTCACCTCTAAGCTGACGTAAAGGTTAGTTTCCACTTTACATTCTGACAATATATGAGTTTATCTACAAACATCCAACTGTCAAACTAATCTGGCATTGTGTAGCAAGCTTTATGTCAGAAATTCCCTGTGTCCCATATATCTGTATCCTAGATTTGAGAGCAGATGTCACAGTCATATCAGGTAATCTAGCTAAGCCTTTCTGTGCACGGCTCAAAGCATATCTACGTGTCACAATTTGATACCACATGTTGCATTACAATCTGTAACAGTCTGTACCACTTCTTCAATAGGTCACCTACCCATTGTGACCAGGGAGAGGATACCTGAGACAACCATTTCCCCCGTGGATGAATCCTTCAGTGAGGACAACACCCCTAGATGTGAGGATATTGTGGACGACTCTGGTCCATCTGGAATATTGGTCAGTCTACAATTATCAGCCTCACCCTGCCTATATTGACCCCTCTCTGTCCTGTTGCATCTACATCCCAAGCAACCATTCGCCCCAAACCTTTGTTGAAAGGACATTTAATTCCATTATGTGCCCCCCAGTACAGGTACCAGAGTCAGCACAAGCACACCCTGACAATGAAGGACCTGGCACCAGTGGGAGTGGGCACACTGTGCCAAGGGCACAGGCATGTGGGGGTGGGATACGTGGGAGGGATGGTGTAGGGCAGTGGATTGAGGCTCATAGGGATACAACTGGTCGGGGCACCATTTCCCAAGTCTTGGGAGCCTACCAACAATCCCAATGCGTGATGGGCAAAGTACTTACCATGATGGGGAAGATTAAGTAGCTGCGGAGGGACAATCACCAGGAAGTCAGGCAACATTGGGAAGCCCACAATGCCAACATGTCCTCCCTAACAGGGGTGCTGAGAGACATTAATACCACTCTGAGCAGGTTATGTCCTCACTGCAGACCACTTCCATTGGCCATGTAACATCATGCCCTTCAACATCTGTGGCAGCCAGCGGAATAGAGGCTCTTCAAGCGAAAGGACATGCCGCAGAGACCCCTGCCTCTGTAGCTTAAGAACCCCTCCGCAAACATGGACGTCCACCTAAAAATCTAGGAGGAAGATGCCAAGACATCAACCACTGCCAGTAAGTAATCCTCTAATGACTGGTTCCCCCTGTGTGTCACACCCTGTTGAATGTGTTACAAACACTCCCCTTTTTCCAGTGGCACAAGGACACTGGACTTGAGACTCCAAATGTTGTTGTAGCAACCCTGATGATTTCAGTCACCATGACTTAACCCTTCACTGTGTGCACTTAATGATTAGATCCCATTCCTTAAATACAATTATCCATGAACACTTGTAAATAAATACTACTAAACCACATATCATGTTTGTGAGTCATAGTTCAGTCATATTTCAGCTATTTTGAACATTGTTGCTTACATATGATATTCCCATATGTACCAAATATGTTAGGTCCCATCTCACATGTACTTTTGAATTAGCCTCGGATATATGTACATTTATACAAATGGACACACTCCTAATCCAATTTATTGCACTTTCCTGCACATAGGTTGACAACACGCCAAATATCAGACAGTGCAGTACAGCTTCACAACATAAAGCTTCAGAATAGGTGTGCATTACAATCACCCCACAGACTAATTAAGTTAGGGACATGTCAGTCTTTGCCTATACCAATAGGCAAACAGATTGGTTCTATTTGTCATCAGCTAAAGCCTTATCTCATTCCCACACCGTAGCACTCTAATGAGCATACCCCATGATACAGACAGATGTTAATACAACAGTCCCAGTCATTGACCTTTCCACTTACTATGGTCAGGTATCAGTAGGCATGCTACTCATCTATGTGAGTCATAACACAGATGCACAGTGGCCTGCAGTGAGGTTACACACTGACAGCTACATACAAGTTAAATAGCATCTACATTAAACCATTGAGAAGGTAGAGGTTATGGATTTCACAGGATGACGTGTCAGATACACAAGGGGCCAGATGTAGCAAACATTTTGCGACTCGCAAACGGCAAAATTTGCCGTTTGCGAGTCGCAAAACGCGTATCCCAATGCAGAAATGCATTTTGCGAGTCGTTACCGACTCGCAAAATGCATTTCAGACTCGCAAATAGGAAGGGGTGTTCCCTTCCTATTTGCGAGTCGCATTGGGATGCAATACCATTTGCGACCGCATATGCGGTCGCAAATGGCATCGCAGTTACCATCCACTTCAAGTGGATGGTAACCCAATCGCAAATTGGAAGGGGTCCCCATGGGACCCCTTCCAGTTTGTGATTGCACCCCAAAATATTTTTTCAGGGCAGGGAGTGGTCCAAGGGACCACTCCCTGCCCTGAAAAATCCGAAACTAAAGGTTTCGGTTTTTTTTTGTAGTGCAGCTCGTTTTCCCTTAGGGAAAACGGGCTACACTTCCCAAAAAAAAAAACCTGCTTTATTGACAAGCAGGTCGCTAACATGGAGGCCTGCTGACGTCAGCAGGCCTCCATGTTAGCGAGTGCCCATACTCGCAATGGGGCCGCAATTTGTGACCCACCTCATGAATATTCATGAGGTGGGTCATTGCGACCCCATTGCGAGTTGCAGTCGGTGTCTGAGACACCGTACTGCATAGCAATTTGCGACTTGCAAATTGCGAGTCGCAGGGACTCGCAATTTGCAAGTCGCAAATTGCTTTTTTGGTACATCTGGCCCAAGATCCCACATTTGACACCCTTGGGCCTAGATGGCTTGGGATACGGCTCAAATGTATTGAACAGTATACTACCATCCCACTGTTCTGACAGTCTGGGCATGGAACTCATACCCCACCAAAATGATGCCATACAGTACCTGGATCTACCCATGTACACCTCACATGTCAGACATGCAACTTCCATCTCACAACTCAGAATATACCAAATGAGTATAACCTTGTGAAGGAATCTGCAAAGTGAAAATGTGATACAAAAGGTGTAGGCCGGTAATGGTAACGGAGACCTCTTAAGACATGTTCCAAATATAATAGCAACACTGATTTTGCAGTGTGACAAATATTAACAAATGAGATCATCATGATAATCACTACTCCAAGTACAATGTTGTATGCACACCTGCTTTATGTACTGCTAGGCAATGAATGAGCTATCTGTTTGTCATACAAAAACCTTTCTCAAACATCTCTAAGCTCACCAATAACCCACTGAGTCAAGTATGTAAAAACAACACATACCTACAGTCAGTTGAACTAATGATTTATGAGATCTGCCTGGCTATCTCCACCTTCATCCTCATCACTGTCATCCTCACTTGGCCAATCTGCATTCTCACCCGCTGGAAGTGCTGGCTCCCCCTAATCTGGTATATATGGGATCTGACATCTCAGGGCAAGGTTGTGGAGCATGCAGCATACAGCAATGATTTGACACACTTTGGCAGGTGAGTAGAGGAGGGCTCCACCAAACTCATCAATGCAACAAGATCTAGTCTTTAGGAGCCCAAAAGTCCACTCCTCAACAAGCCTTGTCTTTCCGTGGGCCTCATTGAAGCAAACTCCCCTTGGCGTGGTTGGATACCACACTGGTGTCAATAACCAGGGACAGTTTGGGTATCCCATGTGAAGAATCGTTACAGCTGTGCAAACATAAATCTTTACTTACATTTGGCAACAGACATAAGAAACTGACACACATCACATTTATCACTTACCAACCAGCCACTTGTTGTGTCATCAGCAGTGGGATATTGCTGTTCCACATGATGAAGGCATCATGAACAAAACCAGGATACTTTGCATATACTTGGGAACTGTAGAGGTCAGACTAGTTGCACATTTATGAAGTGGAACTTCTTCCTGTTCTGATACACCTGTTCATTGCCATTTGGTGGAAACAATGCTCAATGGTTCCCACCACATGTGGGATGTGTGACAAAGCATAAAAATCTGACTTCACATAGGCCAAATCCTCATGTTGTAGACATCTGATGTAGTTGTCAAGGTGTTTTAACAATGCAGAGAGTACATCTTTCAAGACCAGACTGACCATAGGCTGGGACATACCTGCAGTTAGGGCCACAGTATTCTGAAAGGAGCCTTTGGCTAGGAAATGCAGCACTGACATGACTTGTACAATGGGTGATATGTTATTTGGATGACAAATAGCAGGCATCAGATCTGGCTCCAACTTACCACTGAGATCCATCTTTGTCTGCCTATCCAGGCGGTAGAACTGGGTGACATGTCAATCCTCCATGGTCTGCAGGTCTGATAGTGGAAGGTACTGGAGTTTGTCAGACCCCTCTAATTCCAGGGTAACTAGATGACGAGATACAAGAAGGTATGTCGATCAGTCATTGTGTCCATTGTAAGTGTGAATGCACATGTCACACATGATGCATTGACATGCCATATGTAATAGTTAAACATGGTACACAGGACATACCTGGGTAAATAAAGGCCTATTGCTGCAATGTCATCCCCTTAACTCAATTAAGACTAGTAAATGAATATGCATGTCACAGAAAATCTCAGTGATGATGAGATAAATATCATTTTACACAAATGATACACACCAATACCATCTATCCAGTTGCCATGAAGGTGCAGACCATGCCACTAATTATACATGATTCACATATCATGTATCTTACAGCATTTATATTAAATCAGATTTTAAATACATGGTTGCTCAAAGGCAGCACTGAAAACTATGGCGTTGATATGTTTCTGACCTCGTGATGCATCTTTATTAGGACTTTACCGAACATCTGAAAACCTTAAAATGGCAGCTGCATGATCTACCATATTGGACATTAGGAAATGACCTAAGTCGTCATGGCGGGAGGCGGACACTATTGTGGTGGATATTGCCATTGGAACACATTGCTGCCTTTGGCGGTTTTGGGCCAATGGCGATGTCCGCCGGCGGTGACAGTGTCTTACTTCATCTCTCACTTGACTCCTGATACTGCTGCCAGCAAGACCTCCACGACTTGAGCTGCTGTGTACTGCCTCTGGGAGCAATAATGTCATGTCCTACAGATGATAGGACCCCTACCTTCTTACCTGAGGAGCTTGAGAAGCTGGTGGAGGAGGTCCTACCTCTGTATGAACAGCTCTATGGTGGTTTGTTAGCCCAACTATACTTTGTAAAACTACGGACAGCCAAACTCACAATGAGGCCCTTGATTCCTTTCTACTACAGAACAGCGCCATACCCTTCCAAATGTCACAACTTGGACCTGAGAAGACCTGGCTTGTTGGTAGGTACAATCTGTCAATATATTTTTTGCTTGATTTCAAGTTTAATGATCAAAATTAGTATTTAATTTTTTAGCTCATATTTTTTTCCTCAAATAAGAGACTCAACTTATCCTAACCAGCCATGGCTGTTAGCACCGCTGAGGAATCCAACAATGCCAGGGAAAGTCTGCTTTAATGAGGACCATGGAAGAACATAGAGGCCAGGTAAGCAGGCTTTTGGACTCCTAAAGACCAGATTTTGATGTCTGGATATGAGTGGTGAAGCCCTCCTCTACTCGCCTGATAAGGTGTGCAAAATCACATTGCCATGCTGCATGCTGCATTACATAGGCCTTCAACTGAACATCCTATACCTTGCAGAAATAGGAAACCATGATGAGCCTCCGGGTGCGGATGTTGAAATGCCAACTGAAGTTGATAGTGGTGAAGAGGAAGGAATAGATTTACGTTAAGACCTTATTGACAACTTCACATGACTGTAGGCATATATTTACATATATTACATTCAAATTTAAAGCAACTTTTATTATTATGATTCTGAAAGTCTGTGCAAGACATTTTGTAGAAAGGGCACGTTGAGAAAAATCCAGGACAAAGATGTTTGTTGATATAAGTTTTGACACATTGACTAGTATTATTTACATTGTTTATCTTTGATTGTATTTAGAAAATGTGTCCTTGACATTTGTCATTTGTAATGTTTATATTTTGTAACGTAATTGAAATAGGATAAGTTTGTTTTGATCTTTTTAGGTTCCTTCACCATGTCATCTTTATTTGGACATTTAAAAATTGTGACATTTGCAGTTATATGCTGCAGTTGAGAAGTACTAAGTGAACATGGTTTTATCCTGGGAAAGACACACGCACATACTTTGAATTTCCCTATTTTGTATGATGATAACTTGCACAATGATTGAATTGAAGTTTTTAAGATTGCACTAGACTTGTTTTCTGTTGAATGTTGCCACAAAGGCAATATGTTCTGCTTATATTGCTCTGACCACATGTGTTAGGTGAGCCAAAGCATATCCATCTTCCTTCACGTTGGCTAAATTCTCATTTTGTGGAAACTGTATGAAGCTGTTGATGTGTCTCATCAATAAATAAATAACTTCTTGTAGCACACCACTGAAAGTAGGTGTGACAAAGTTACTGCAACAGTGTATTGGAATACTCTCATGGCCACAAAAGGGAGTACTGCCATTATTTTTAATATTGATGTGATTGATGTGGGATTCCTATTGTGAGGCCGAACGTCTGGCACCAGCTGATGACATAAATCAATAATAGTTTGCTTATTTATTATGAATTGTCAGGTCATATCCCATTCTTCCATGGTGGCAAGGTATGGAACTGTTTATGAAAATATTGCCTGCAGTATTGGGATTACGCATGGGTTCTAATGTATGTGAAAAATAATTTTAAAAAAAATATTTATTCAAATTAAAAAAGTAATACCTTTTGATGTTAAGTTTTTGTAATTTTCTGTAATGTTCAGAAAAACGAGAAATACATTACCTATATTGAATTTATTTATGCATACACAATCTTTTTAGTTATAACTTTATAAAATGTGTGATAAAACTTGCAAATGGAACAAACTGAGAAAAGAAATACACCAGTCTTTCATTATGCAATGTTTTGCTTTTATTCAACAAAACAATAAAAAAAAAGTTTTGAAAAAAAACAAAGCAAACAAAATGTAAGTATCAATCATGATGAATGAAACCATTATTGAAGTGTCAAACTTGTTTGCCTGAGGAGGACTGGTGGATCCACAGTTGCAGAGATTGAGGTGGATGCTGGTATTTTCTCTTGTGGCAGGGCCTCCCAGTCTGAGGCAGATGTAGTAGGCCCAGATGTTGCTAGACCACAGGCAGGGGAAGATGTTGCTAGAAATGTCTTGAACAGATAGTTAAATCAATACTTCAGCACCACAGTCAGGAAGGCCAAGTTTGGGTTTAGATTTGCTGCCTCAAAATTATGTTCCCGCAGCAACTGCTTCATCTCCCATCATGTCTTGGGACTGAATGAGGGATCCCAAGACATAGCTGATGGTGACCTGGATGACAATGAACCCATTGGCCTCACCTTACTGGCCCACAAATTCCCTCCCACAAACCCTACCCCTGCTGCCCTCTGCCCTTGAGCCATTGTGCCCCATCCCACTGGGTCCTGGCTGAACTGGAGGTGGTGGTGTTGGATCAACAGAGGCCCAGACTGGAGGCACAAGGATTAGGTGATGTTCCTTTGGTTAAAGGTAGTGGAGGTATTCAGAGACTGATGTGTGGTAACAGCTGGGGTGGGAGGTGTAGGTGCAGGCTGAGTGAGACTCACTGGAGCTGTCTGCCCAGACAGAACAGATGGACCAGCCTGCTCCTTATCATCCAGACTTGCAGGAGTGGATTCCTCAAAGAAGGCTTGCTCCAGGTCTGGAGTGGAAGTATCCTCAGGAGCAGTAGCAAATGGTTGTCCATGTGCTCTGGGTGTTGAACCTATGAGTAATGACAACAACAAAAATGTAAAGTCTGGATTATACATCAAATGAGTTTGAAAAAATAAAGCAACCTGAAAGCTAAAAGACAATTAATCATCATTATACCTTTCAGATGTTTTTTAAAAAGTTACAAAATAGTTTAAATTATACAAAAAACTACTTCAAAAAAGCATGTAAAATGGTGTCCTGAAATGTGAAAAAAGTTATTAAGGATACATGAAATGTACCAATCTTTCAAAACAACACAGCTGAGAGGAGAACTTTGAAAACAACTATTCAAAGGCCTAGCAGGATACAAATCTGAAAATTAAAAAAACTTTGAAGGAATAGTCATCATATAAAAATTGCAAAGTACATGTATTTTTAAATAACATTCAATATACAAAATAACATACTTTAAAAATGTTAAGTTGGCAAACTCTGATTTGTGAGATGAATAACATAAAATCAATGAAATAACAAGGAAATTACAACATACAAAATTAAACAAAAACAATTTCAAAACAGCACAAAATAGAGATTGATAAATACATAACACTTTAACATATGTGAAAATATGTAAGCCAAGGCATCATTTTGTAGTCATTTCAATTAAACATTAACAACACTTCAAAATTGTAAGTTAAACATACCTAGTAAAAAAATACCATAGAAATAAACAGACATTTACAATTTAGGAAACATATAATACATTTGTTATGAAACACCTACAAGAACCATAACATCATGTAAAATTTGATGGAGTTTAAAGCGTGTAATCTTAAATTCAACAAAATATGGGTGGAGCTTGCCAAGACAGAAAATGACCATGTAAGCCGTGAGTTCCGTCGGCCAAACAAATATCCGGCATAATCCTGGCAGCCAAAGCATGCATACACCACTGAATAAATACTTGAGGGGGACCCTAACACCAGTGTCACTTGATTCACCACAGCGACTGCTTTGGTGAAGCGGAAACAGCCCAGAGCTGAGGCGCGTCCTGAGTGTAGGGTGGATGGCATCTGAGCTGCGGCACTGGCCGGAGCTTTGTGGTGCTACTCTCAGTTTGGCGAAGGAACATAGAGGCATACCACATGAGCCGGAGGCTCACTGTGAGTTATTTACATCTAGTTGGGGAGAAGAGCGTCAGCTGCATGGTATGCCTGGGAGATTGCGCCAACGACCTCCGAAGATCGGAGGTGAGGAGAGGCCCTGGTGTGACCGTGAGGAAAGGCGCGATACCAAGCCTCGCTTTCACTAACTATATTGGAGGCCTATGGGACGCTGCAAAGCCCAATGGGCATGGAAGACAGGTGCAGTGTCTCGTCTAGAGTGGTGATGGGAGACAACAAATTGTGAAGAGAGACAAGAGATACCTAGAGCACATCGAATGGCCTACTTACCGGCTCATCACATTGTAAAAGCTGCTGCAATAGACCAAAATCTCCCATTGCTGCATAGGGTCCAGACTGGAGAAATGACACGCATGAGATCTTGAGAGTCATCAGAGGGGGCAGCAGACAGGCACCAGTAATTAGGCGAGCATCCCCTGACCCTTAATCAGCATTCCAATCAAACCAGGAGTCAACTGCACCTGGAGGATGCAGAGAGAATGCCAGTAGTAGGAAGCACCTCTGAAGGATGCAGGGCACGCCTTCACAACAAAGTCTAGTGTCGCGTGTCAGCCGAGCTGCCTCACTATGGGAAAAGCCGACAGAGTGCAGATTAAGCTGCAATTTGAGCAAAAGAAGACCCCAAAGGCCAGGGGAGAGGGACCGACAGTGCCAGACCCCATGCCTGAGGGGGGAGGAGTGGAGACGGAGGCAGACATTAAACAGATACTGATGTCCATGCAGTATAGTTTGATGAAAATTGATGGACAAATCAATGCCTTAACCTACCCCATGGACAGCATGTCGGACTGGATCGACAAGCATGAGGAGCACCTCGATCAGGTGGAGCGGCGAGTATCCTAGGTAAAAATTGAGCTGACCACAATGGCTTCCACGCAGAAGAAGATAGACAAACTATTACTCACGCTGTAAGCCAAAGCTGAGAATTTCGAGGCCCGGTCGTGTTGTGGGAGTTGCGGAATTGACGAGCATAGACAACATGGAGCGCTACATGGAACAACTACTTGCCGACATGCTGGGCGAGAAACTTTCTCTGCTATGTTTGTGGTAGATGAGCACATCACATGCTGGGACCGCAACCAGTACCTGCCCACCACGTCCGATCGTGGCACAGCTCCTAATTACAGAGACAGGGATGCGGCTCTCTGGAAGGCCTGTGAGCACTCCACCCTGCACCATGAGGATGCTGAGATATCACTTTATCTAGACTTTACACAACAGGTGCAGGAGGCACAATGGCAATTTCAAGAAGGGAAATGAAAACTGTGAGCGCTCCAGATAGACTACAATATGCTATACCCAGCAAGTGATGCTGGATGGAAAGCACACTTTTTCGCTGACCCCAAGAAGCTTTAGCAATTTATAGCCCATCGGGAGTTTGCCACAGCACAGAAGAAATCACTGAGAAGTGATAATCCGGACCCAGATACACAGATGGACGACGTGAAGTGACTTGCAAAGGGAGGGGGATGAGCAGACAGTAGTCCTCTCCTCCTTCTATGTTACCAGCTAGAAATCCTGTCCATGTCTGGGCAGAGAACTGATGGTTGGTTCATTGTTGCACTAGCTGACACCCAGCACTACAAAGGTAGTAAGATATGACGGGAAAGGCTGGCAGTGGAATGGACTGGGGCTTACCGGAGTGACACAGGACTGTAGACGATACGATAACATTGGGGGGGGGGTTAAGGGTCAAACCATATGGATATGAGGCATGATGCAGGCTATGCTTGTTCACATATGGGATTACTATCACATGTGTCACTGGTGCCTATTTCCCTCAGGATGTAACATGATATTTTAGTTTTATATACACATTATGAAGAAGAGTAATTTTGGCCACCACTGCACATAAGGGACGGCAGGACATTTTGGCATCATCTGTCCCCATGTGTGCACCACTTAAATGGTTTGTTACACTGTTCAAGGGGTATGAGGGAGGGACCCAGGTGATAGGTAAGGAACTGCACCATTGGGGGGTGATATGTGGGTGGGGGGCAGGTTAATCGGGGTATTCAGTGTTTGATGGCAGATATCTATGTTCGCACCATGGACCTGGCAGGCACCAGTACTTTGAGTCATGCATTTACAGAAGACACAGAAAGACTGACTGGAAGCATACACACTCAGCACACGCCACCTGGATTATACTGCTCAGGTTGATCACTTGGAACGTCGGGGTCTTAATGATAGGAAAATAGGTGGTGGCTTATTTACATAGACCTAAAGTGGATGTGGCTATGATACAAGAAACACATCTACCCCTGAGTATCAGGATTTCTTACGCAGGATAGGATGCAAGGACAGGTTTGCGTGGCGGGTTTCCATCACATGCCAGGGTGCAATTATTTGGACTCTGAAAGGGACAGGGATAGGATTGCATGAGTTTTATGCTGATTCAGGAGGCAGATATGTCATAGTCAAATGCACCTCAGAAGATTTAGATATAATACTGGTAGGTGTATATGAATCAAATCATGATGATCTAAACTTTTATTATGCTCTTGCCTCTAAGCTGCAGCAGTGGGGTAACCTACCACATGTATGGGGAGGCGCGGCTGCACCACTGGCTAGCCAGAAGTGTTCCAGAGGCAAGCTCGTCTGCGCCTAGCGCCAGTCCCTCTGTCCCACGTGCCCCCCACGCCGACAGACGCCATTACACCGCCAAAGAACTCCACGCACTCAACCCTGGCCGCCCCACCGCCTGTGTCCAGACCTCCCCAAGGCACATCCATGGACCTTTCTTCTGCCAGATGTGCAGCTTCACCTGCACCCAAGCCGCCAAGCACCACAACACCACCTCAGCTGCATCCTCCTCAACACCCGCTCCGTCCACAAGCACACCGTCGAACTCTGGGACCTGCTCACCTCAGCCTACTCAGACATCGCCTTCCTCACCGAAACCTGGATGAACCCCTCCTCGGAACCCGACATTGCCATAGCCATCCCTGAAGGCTACAAACTCACCCAAAGAGACTGCACCAGCAAACTGGGAGTAGGAATCGCCATAGTTTACAGGAGCACTTTCAGGATCTCAACCAACACCCATGACACCTTTGATGCCGCCGAACACCTGCAGGTCCAGATCTACGTCAATGTCAACACCACCCTGAGAGGAACCCTTGTCTACTGACCCCTATGCCCCCATCTACAATTCTGCGATGCCATCACCGACACACTCAGCTCCCATGCCCTCGCCTCCACGGACTACATGCTCCTCGGCTACCTGAATTTTCACCTGGAGAACACCGACGACAGCAACTCCTCAGCACTGGTCGACAACCTTACCAACCTCGGACTCAAACAACTCGTCACAATGCCCACCCAATCAGCTGGCCACACACACGACCCCATGTTCTCCACAAGCAACCACATCACCTTCACCCATACCAGCGAACTCCACTGGACTGACCATCGCTGTGTCCACTTCTCCTTCCAGAAACCCACCGCTCACCACCACCAGCAATGGACCCCTCACTGCAGCTGGAACAAGTTCTCAAAGGACCAACTTATCTCCACTCTCGCCCACGCCCTGCCACCCAAGACCAGCGACCCCAATACCGCCGCCCTCAACCTCAAACAATGGCTAGACGACTGCACCAACACCCTCGCTCCACTTAGGAAATCTAGCAACACCCGCACCAGCAAGAAAGCACTCTGGCTCACCGCCAACCTTCAGGCCTCCAAGCGGCAGTGCCGGAAAACAGAGAAGATCTGGCACCAAGAACAAACAGAGAGCAACCACGCCGCTCTCAAGACTGCCATCCGCAAGCATCACCAGCTCATCCAGACCACCAAAAGTTAATTCTACAAAGAACGAATCAACAACAATGCACATGACAGCAAGGAGCTCTTCAGCATCATCAAAGAACTCACCAACCCCAAGTCCTGCTCCACTGACCCCCTCCGCTCGCAAGACCTCTGCGACTCCCTTGTCACCTTTTTTCACCGCAAGATCACAGACATCCACGTCAGTTTCGCCTCCCCGATCCCCACGACCAACGCTGCGAACGCCAACACACCCAACCACACCAACCTCCTGAGTGACTGGACCCACACCAACGACGAGGACACCACCAAGATCATGAGTGCCATCCACTCCGGATCTCCCACCGACCCCTGCCCTCACCATGTCTTCAACAAAGCCAGCAAAATCATCACCCCCAGCTCCGTACCATCATCAACAGCTCCTTTCGAGACCGCCACCTTCCCGGAGAGCTGGAAACACGCCAAAGTCAATGCCCTGCTCAAAAAACCCAAGGCAGACCCCGAAGACCTAAAGAATTACCGACCGATCTCCCTACTCCCCTTCCCACCGAAGGTCATCGAGAAGATAGTCAACAGCCAGCTATCACGCTTCCTGGTGGACATCAGCCTGCTCGACATCTCCCAATCCAGCTTCCACAAGAAACCCAGCACCGAGACCGCTCTCATTGCCCCTACCGACGACATCAGGATCATGCTTGACAAAGGTGAAACTGTGGCCCTCATCCTCCTTCACCTCTCGGCAGCCTTCGACACCGTCTGTCACCACACACTTCGCACACACCTCCTTGACGCTGGAATCCACCACAAGGCCCTGGCCTGGATCACATCCTTCCTCTCTGGCAGAACTCAGAGAGCCCTCCTCCCTCCGTTCCTGTCGAAAGCCACCAAGACCATCTGCGGAGTACCCCAAATATCCCCCCTCAGCCCCACCCTTTTCAACATCTACATGGCACCGCTCGCCAACATCGTCCGATCCCACGGCCTCAACATCCTCTCCTACGCGGTTGACACACAACTGATCCTCTCACTCACGAAGGACCCAGCCACTGCCAAAACCAACCTCCACAATGGACTTCATGCCATCGCCAACTGGATGGAGGTAAGCCACCTCAAACTGAACTCGGATGAGACTGAGATCATCATCCTCAGCTCCAACAAGTCAGCATGGGACGACTCCTGGTGGCCTGCCACTCTAGGAGCCGCTCCAACTCCCACCACCCACGCATGCAACCTCAGCTTCATACTGTTCTCATCACTCACTATGACCCAGCAGGTCAACGCCATCTCATCCTCACGTTTCAACACCCTCTGCATGCTTCGCAAGACCTTCAGATGGATCCTCATTGAAACCAGAAGAACGGTCACCCATGCCCTCGTTAGCAGTAGATTGGACCACGGTAACGCACTCTACACGGGAACAACGGCCAAGCTCCAGAAGAAACTTCAGCACATTCAGAACGCCTCAGCCCGACTCATCCTTAACCTCCCTCGCCACAAACACATCTCAGCCTACCTCAGAGACCTTCACTGGCTTCCCATCAACAAAAGGATCATCTTCAAACTCCTGATCCACGCTCACAAGGCTCTCCACGATGCCGGCCCTGCCTACCTCAACAAGCCTCTCAACTTCCACATCCCGACACACCAACTCCGCCAACCTCGCCCTCATCACCGTCCCCCGCATCCACTGTACCACAACCGGCAGCAGATCCTTCTCCTAACTCGCCGCCAAGACCTGGAACTCCCTCCCCATCAACCTACGTCTGACCCAGGACCTCCTGACCTTCAGGAAGTGTCTCAAGACCTGGCTATTCGAGCAGTAGCACCCCTCCCCCCCCCAGCACCTTGAGACCGGGTGAGTAGCACGCTTAACAAATGATTGATTGATTGATCTTAATTGTGTGCTCAATCTGGATCAGGACAGGTCCAGCGTCGGCAAGTGTTATCCATGAGATAATGCACTGATAATGGCTTCTGGATGTGTGCCGGCCTTAATACCCAATACTCAATTCCTGGTTACACACACTATTTCTCAGTTCATAACATATTTGCATAGATTATTGCCTACTTTCACAGCGCTTGGCCACTCAGATCCATAGTTGTGAGGTCTTGCAGCGCACATATGCGGATCACTCTCCGATCATAATGGAGCTGCCTTTGCACTTGAAGCCCCCATCTGAGTTCTCCACTGCACTTCCTGATAAATTCAATAATGGATGCAGCGTTTAAGAAGGAACTGGGTAAAGGCATAGTGGAGTTTTTTAAGATGAATATAGGAACTGTTCCCAAGTTTGCCACAGTCTGGGAGACTTTTAAAGTATATATCAGAAGAGTCACAATAGCAAAACACACCACTCCACACCGGAGTATTGAGAGCTCTCGGAGGCCGGCTCCAGCGCTTAGTGTGTGAGTTAGCAGGTCTGGAGTGGTAGATTGAGTCAGGAGGTGACACAGCTGTCATTAGTACCATAAGAGCGAAAATTGAGGAATTCCAGGTAGACACCCAGAGTGAGGTGACGCACCTGGGGAAATATGCAGTGGCACATGTATATGGACATACTGTTGCTCAGCGACAAAAACAATATCCTTGAATAATCAGACACATACAGCGAACTCCTCCCCAGTAGTAGCCGCCCTCGTGATGTATGGAGGACGTTCCAGGCTTACCTGGAGAAAGCGCAGGAGATTGGGTTAGAGGAGGGCAGTGCAGCTGCACAGGATGGAGGAGGACAAGGTAGCTCCTCACCTAGAGAGTATGGACAGGGTGGTGTGTGATGCCGTATTGGGGACTGCAATATTGCCACCTAATTATATGATCTGCTGTGATCCATTACTTGAGGACTTGCAAGGCGGGACCTGTTTGAGAACCTGTGGTGAGTAGCTGAGATAAGGCAGCTGGGACATGTGAAGCCCCCTGTAAAAATGTTTTGTTATGTTATATATTATCAGAATGTGCATTGTTGATGCTGCCAGGTGTGCTATATGAGCTATGTAACAGGACTGATATCTCACCAAAACTCCCTCCATTGTTGAGAGCTGTACAACTGTATGTTGAATTAAGAAACTGAATAAAGCTTTTAAAAAGTTTTTAAAAAATCAACAACATACATTTATACAAGCAAACAAACAAGGGGAAAAGAAATATAGAACATGAAGAAAGCATCCCATATTGATAAAACATTTTAACTGTTAAACTAGAGAAACAACAATGATGCTACAAATGTCCAATATAAAGCAGAAAATTCAATTATTGATAGGTTATATGTATGGAAAAGGTGCAAAACACATTAGCACCAGCCAAATTAAAAGCAAAAATGACATTTAGGTTTATTGACATATTCAAAACTATAAATTACCAGTCTCCACTACACCAGGGATGCCTGTCAAACCTTTGGAATATAGGATCTGCAATACTTTCTCCTCCCAGGAATGTAGTTGAAAGGGGGGGCTGGGAGAACCGCCACCATTCCTCTGTGCCTCCAGGTGATGATTGTAGGCCAGAGAACACACTCTTCCCCGCAGGTCATTTGACCTCTTCCTAATTTCCTCCTGTGGGTGCAGTTTGTTTGCTACTGCATTCACTCTGCACTGCTTAAACTGCTCACTAAGCTTTGAAACATTCTAGCAATGAGAATGTGGAAATAGACTGATCATCCAAACACTTTAGGTTAATGATGGCATCCTAAAAGAACGACAGCAACTACCACTCTTGAGCGATCCCTTGGCCGGCAATTATTTATGGAATGTGCAAACATTTTGATACATAGAATTTTGACGTGCAATTGAAGCAATACGAAGCAGTGGAAGTCAGCCCCTGGGAGAAAAAACAAGGAGAAGTGACAGGAGAGAGATTTAAAGATCCTTGACTCAAACATCCTCATGGAAAGGTTTAATTCAGCATCACTATTCTTACTACTAATAATACTGCTGCTGCTGCTACTACTACTACCAGTACTACTAACAATATTATTATTATTTCTACTACCTATATCTACTACCTATATCTGCTACCGCTACTGTGAGTATTACTAACAATAATAATAAAACTATCAATAGTATTAATACTAATAATAAAAATAGCTACCTCTCCACAGAATATTGGTATAAATACAGGGTCATTTTAAAGCATTGCTCTCCCCACGCTTTTCTCTTTTCGTGCACATCATATGGCACACATTCCCCTGCCTTTTACCTGTGCAAGAAAAATGCATATTGTGTGGCTCGTTTGCATGTTCACAATAAAGAGAGCCCAACGGGAGTCTAATGTGTAGCTCAGTGGGTTGAGTGAAAGCACCAGGTGCATATGAAGGTATGGTGACGTGTCATAGGTTTTAACAAAGGGTGGGCAGACTCAGGGGGTCATTACAACATTGGCGGTAAAAGCCGCTTACCGCCGTGCAGAAGACCGCCAACACACCGCCGCGGCCGCGGAATTCCACCACAGCTATTATGACCCACATCTCGGAATCCGCCAAAATTCAGACACCCACACAAGTCCGCCACACCAAAGGTCAGTGATGAACTGGCGAAAACAAATCCTCCACGTCACGCCAACAGAAATACGCCCACACTATCACGACACACGAATCCACGCGGCGGTCTTTCAACCGCGGTATTCCATTGGCGGTAGATACCACCGCGCTCAAAATACACACACTTCTACAAAATATCCCCACATTGGACAATTCAAAATACACACACCTGACACACATACACACACCACTCCCACACACCCATTACAATATAAAACACACACCCACATCACCCACAAATCCCCCCGACAAAAAAATTCAGAAAGACGGCCAGAGAGAGACACCACCAGCAAGTACAACAGCATCCACAGGCACATAACACCATCACCCAC
Source organism: Pleurodeles waltl (assembly GCF_031143425.1). Taxonomy (NCBI): domain Eukaryota; kingdom Metazoa; phylum Chordata; class Amphibia; order Caudata; family Salamandridae; genus Pleurodeles; species Pleurodeles waltl. The sequence continues at coordinate 1,090,934,429 of NC_090440.1, forward strand.
ACAACTTCCACGTACCTCACACAACACACCACTACATTTATCACCACACACTCCACCCCACACATCACCTACACCACCCCATGGCACAGCAAAGACACCCCAGGTTCTCGGAGGAGGAGCTCAGGGTCATGGTGGAGGAAATCATCCGGGTAGAGCCACAGATATTCGGAGGACAGGTGCAGCACACCTCAATTGCAAGGAAGATGGAGCTATGGCGAAGAATAGTGGACAGGGTCAACGCAGTGGGACAACACCCAAGAAATCGGGAGGACATCAGGAAAAGGTGGAACGACCTATGGGGGAAGGTGCATTCCGTGGTCTCAAGACACCACCTTTCGGTTCAGCAGATTGGCGGCGGACCCCTACCTCCTCACCCACAACTAACAACCTGGGAGGAGCAGGTCTTGGCGATTCTGCATCCTGAGGGCCTCGCAGGAGTAGGTGGAGGAATGGACTCTGGGAAGTCAAAGCTTTACTACTACATCCCCCACCCTACCTGAATGCCATCACATACCCCCACCCTCACCCCAGCACCCCAACTCCTCACAAATGTCCCAACATCACAAACCACACATCCCAACACCAAGCCCTGCATGCAACTACAAAGCATGGACACCCATCACCAAAGCATGCCCACTGCACATAGCCATACACCCCCCTAAACCACCATCACACAAGCTCCCACACATGAATGCTAGCACTGGGGTACACGGTCACCCACCCATTGCACACCATTACACACACAGATTTAACAAACATCCTTTTATATCCCTGCAGTACCCCTACCCAACGTCACCGGACAGGAGGGTCCACACATGTCCACACCACCAACAGAAGAGGCCCACAGTGATGACAGCACCTCTGTCCAACTGGATCTAGATGACCAGCCCGGACCATCGGGGACCTCTGGACAGTCGGTTCCCCTCACACAGGCACAGGCCACCACAGACCTTCCCCCCTCTGGAAACAACAGCACCCACCCAGTGGGCCTGTACCTCCGTCCCCAGGACAGGTCAATCAGCTGTGTGTCCACCACTACAGGGAACCCAGGATAACCCACCACCCCAACAACAACAGGGACCTGGGGGCAGTGGCAGTGGGCACACAGTCCAGGGGACGGAGGCCCAGGAACACAGGGGAACTGGGAGGGATGCTGTGCGACAGGGGGCGGACAGGCCAAGGGAACCCACTCTCCACGAGGCCCTCTCCTCCATCATGGGAGCATACCACCACTCCCAGGAGACGATGGCAACGGTACTGGCCAAGTTTCAGGAGACCCAGCGCATACAGGAGGAACAGTATATGGGCTTCAGGGAGGGACTCAGAACCATCAGCTCCACCCTGGGCACCATCGTAGGGGTGCTAAAGGAACTACTCAACACCAAGAGGGACACTGTGGCACTACAAGGGGCCCCTGACACTAGCATGGACGATGAACTGCCCACCACCTCCACCGGTGCTAGTGGACAGGATGCCCCGCCACAGGACTACAACACAAGCACTCCACCCCCTGCAGACGGAGAACCACCCCACAAACTGTCCCTGAGATCCAGGAACAAGACAGAGAACAATGCCAAGACCCCCGCCAAGAAATGAGACCACCCTGATTGTCATCCTACTGTCCCACTTTGTCACCCTGTCCATAATTAAAGTGGCCCAGCTCCACTTCCTATGCCCATATGGGCAATGCACCTGTGAGACTAATAGACTGGACTCTGCCATGGACACTCCTCCGCCATCACCCCTCACCATTTAACTTCCCCCTCCAATATTTTGCATTTAAATAAACACACCTAAAGCACAAAATGATCTGGAGTCTGTGATTTCGAAATAGTATATTTGCAATTACAGTGACAAAATGTTTTTGAAATAGTAATGTCAACATACCTATGTCACACAGCTCTAGTCCATGAGGAATTTAAGCAGATGTCACACAGTGGGACCCACATCTGTGAAACCGTAAGCGAAAGTGACAACTCAGTGACCATACACTGGGTGAAAACGACTGACAGGAGAGAGGTAGTAGTGTAAAAGTACATGTAGTAGGCAGGATTGTATTTTTACCTGTGTTTCACTGGAAATATTGCTGGATCACTGAGTCCCTGTTCTGCATGTCTTCTTCCTCTGCTTCATCCTCATCACTGTCCACAGGCTCCACAGCTGCCACAACACCGCCATCTGGGCCATCCTCCTGCAAAAAAGGCACCTGTCGTCGCAAAGCCAAGTTGTGAAGCATACAGCAGGCCACGATGAGCTGGCACACCTTCTTTGGTGAGTAGAATAGGGATCCACCTGTCATGTGGAGGCACCTGAACCTGGCCTTCAGGAGGCCGAAGGTCCACTCGATCACCCTCCTAGTTCGCCCATGGGCCTCATTGTAGCGTTCCTCTACCCTGGTCCTGGGATTCCTCACTGGGGTCAGTAGCCATGACAGGTTGGGGTAACACACACTAACCTGTAGGGATATACCCAGACAACCATTCCCACTGACTTGCTTCCAGGTGCTCACCTAATAGCCACACACGGTGCCTCTGGAGTTGACCCATCACATAAGGGATGCTGCTATTCCGCAGGATGTAGGTGTCATGCACTGAGCCAGGGAACATGGAATTCGCATGGGAGATGTACTGGTCTGCCAAACATACCATCTGTACTTTCATAGAATGATAACTCTTCCGGTTTCTGTACACCTGTTCACTCCTGTGGGGGGGACAAAGCCACATGGGTCCCATCAATGGCACCTATGATGTTGGGGATATGTCCCAGGGCAGAGAAATCACCTTTCACTGTAGGCAAATCCTCCACCTGAGGGAAAACGATGTAGCTCTGCATGTGTTTCAGAAGGGCAGACAACACTCTGGACAATACTTTGGAAAACATAGGCTGGGACATCCCTGATGCCATGGCCACAGTTGTTTGAAAGGACCCACTTGCAAGGAAATGGAGCACTGACAGCACCTGCACTTGAGGGGGGATTCCTGTGGGATGGCGGATTGCTGACATCAGGTCTGGCTCCAACTGGGTACACAGTTCCTGGATTGTGGCATGGTCAAACCTGTAGGTGATTATCAAATGTCGCTCCTCCATTGTCGACGGTCGGTACACCGAAGGATGCCGCCATCTCCTCACATGTCCCAGCGGACGGTGCCTATGAAGGACAACAGCGAGCACAGAGTCAAACAACTCAGAGGTACGTACCCACAGTTTACACAGAACACCAATCATACACAAAAGGTGGCCTGTATGTGTGTTGAGACTAGGCCTAGGTATGTGTGACGCAGTTGAAAATGAGGCCATGTGGGCCCCTGAAATGGTGGCTGCCTGACCTGTAAAGTGGGACAATGAGATGTGAGGTAACTGCGCTGGCATTGTACACCGTCGCGGTAGGCGGTCGGAGACCGCGTCGCAATGCTGCATTGGTTAACATTGGACCCTATGGGTCCCAGGAGCCAATGACGATGTACGCCGGCTGTGATGGTACGCACCGCCGCAGACCTGACCGCCGCGGACGTGACTGCCATTTTCTATCTGTTCAATCACTCGATACCTGATCTTCGACAGGAGAGGACCTACACTGCAAGTGCTGCTGTGACCTCGGTCTGGAAGAGACAATGGCTTGTGCGTCTGGTGAAAGGGCCCCTGCCTTCACATCGGAGGAGTTGGAGAAGCTCGTGGATGGGGTCCTCCCCCAGTACACGCTACTCTACGGTCTTCCAGACAAACAGGTAAGTACACAGGGAGCATGTTGTATGGGCTATGCCTGTGTGGAGAGGGCTGGATGTAAGAAGGAACGGGGCAGAGTGCTGCGTGCATGAAAGACGGTGAATGCATGTGCCACATGGTAAGGGTAGGGATGGGGGCCAATGACTTTGACAGTGCAGTTGGAAATTACTTCTCTTCTTCCCCTGTACATTTCATGTAGGTCAGCGCCCACCAGAAGAAAGATATATGGCATGCCATCGCCAAGGACGTCCGGACCCTGGGTGTCTACCACAGACGGAGTACCCACTGCCGTAAAAGATGGGAGGACATTCGCCGCTGGAGCAAGAAGACGGCGGAGGCTCAGCTGGGGATGGCCTCCCAACGTGGGAGGGGTGCTCGTCGCACCATGACCCCCCTGATGTTCAGGATCCTGGCTGTGGCCTACCCGGAGTTGGATGGGCGCTTGAGGGCATCACAGCAGACACAAGGGGGTGAGTACACTCTCATTCTACTGACTTTGCGTGCAGTGGAGTTGTCTGGGTGGGGGATGAGGGCTGTGGGTTTCCCTAGGCCAGGGCGAGTTCCGTAGGCAAGGCCGCTACATAAGGCAGGCCATGTGGCACCCCAGCCCACCTCTGTAGACTGCCAAGTACAGCTATTCATGCCACTGTGTCATCTATGTGTGCAGATGTCGTCCATAGGCTCGTAGGCCATTTCCCAGGAATTGAACAGTGGAGCCCAAAGCGCGGTGTAGTGCAGGGGGCTTCTGTGTCTGTCTTGTCCGCCAACGGTAGCGGTAATCCATGCACTCAACATGTCTTTCTTCTGTCGTCCCCCCCCCTTTTTGTGTTCTCCCTGTTCTTGTGTGCATTAGCATCATCAGGCGGAGGAGCAGTGGCACCGGAGCACGAGGGAGCTGCATCCCACATGGCCCTGGAGGGCGAGACTACGGACTCAGAATTCACCAGTGGGACGGAGGGCGAGGGGAGCTTCACAGCAGGGACAGGAGCTGACACCAGCGACACGGACACGTCCTCTGATGGGAGCTCCCTTGTGGTGGCCGCAACATCTGTGCCCCCCGCATCTTCAGGTACAGCCGCCACCCCCCCCTACCAGCACCGCCCTCCCAGCAGCCCCTCTGCCTTCACCCCGTGCCCGCTCACCCAGGAGGGGGTGGGCATCACCTTTGCCCCAGGCACCTCAGCCCCTGCCCCAATCACCCCTGCTGCCCTCAGTGAGGAGGTCATTGACCTCCTCAGGTCCCTCACTGTTGGGCAGTCTACCATTTTGAATGCCATCCAGGGTGTAGAAAGGCAGTTGCAACAAACTAATGCATTCCTGGAGGGCATTCATTCTAGTCAGGCGGCCCTTCACCAAGCTTTTCAAACTCTGGCCTCAGCAGTGATGGCAGCCATTGTCCCCGTCTCTAGCCTCCCCCCACCAACTTCCTCCACCCAGACCCAATCCCCTGTACCTCTGCCTATCCCAAGCACACCATCAGACCAGCCTGCACACACCTCACCACACAAGGGAAGCTCAGGCAAACATAAGCACCACACATCCAACGGGCACTCACGCAAGCATCACACACATGCAGACACACCAACATCCACTGCCTCCACTGTGTCCCCCTCCTCGTTGTCTCCCTCCTCCCTCCTAGTCTCGTCTACACTCACACCTGCATGCACTACCTCTACAGCCACTACGTCCCTCACCAGCACACCCACCAGCACACCCCGCTCACGTGCAGTCACCACCCCCACTACCATTCACACGTCCCCTGTGTCCTCTCCCAGTGTGTCTGTGATGCCCACTCCCAAGGTACACGAACGCAGCCACACACCCACCCAACAGCCATCCACCTCACGACAGCCTCTACCGCATGCACCTGCACCCAAAGTCATCAAACGTACACCTCCTACTACCACCACCTCTTCCTCCACTCCCAAACTCCCTCCAGCTACCCATCCCAGTGTGTCCAAGAAACTTTTCCTGTCCACCCTTGACCTCTTTCCCACACCTCCCCCACCCCGTCCATCTCATAGGTCCAGGAGTAGCACCTCAGCCACAACATCTCGGGACCAGTGGTGCCTGTAGTCACCGGTATGTGGAGTGCACCGGCCACCAGGACAGCCAGTGTGGCACGGAGCCATAGCACAGCCAGTCCCCCACCTGTGAAGTATCAGAAGTTGGCCAGTGCCCGGCGGGAGAGGGGGAAGACTCCAGCCACCAAAGCCGCTCCCAGGGGTCCCGGTGGGAGTGTGGAGTCAGCTGTGACACCCAGCCCAGCTGCCCAGGAGGCCACTGCCAGCCCCAGCCCAGCTGCCCAGGAGGCCACCGCCAGCCCCAGCCCAGCTGCCCAGGAGGCCACCACCAGCCCCAGCCCAACTGCCCAGGTGGCCACCGCCAGCCCCAGCCCAGCTGCCCAGGAGGCCACCGCCAGCCCCAGTCCAGCTGCCCAGGAGGCCACCGCCAGCCCCAGCCCAGCTGATCCGTGAAGGACCGCCAGCACGAGCACCGCTGGGCCATGAAGGACCGCCAGCACAAGCACCGCTGAACAGGGCACCGCCAGCACAAGCACCGCTGGGCCATGAAGGACTGCCAACTCAAGCACCGCGGGGCCATGAAGGACCGCCAGCACAAGCACCGCTGAACAGGGCACCGCCAGCACAAGCACCGCTGGGCCATGAAGGACCGCCAACTCAAGCACCGCTGTGCCATGAAGGACCGCCAGCACAAGCACCGCTGGGCCATGAAGGACCGCCAACTCAAAAACTGCTGTGCCATGAAGGACCGCCAGCACAAGCACAGCTGAACAGGGCACCGCCAGCACAAGCACCGCTGGGCCATGAAGGACCGCCAGCACATGCACCACTGAACAGGGCACCGCCAACTCAAGCACCGCTGGGCCATGAAGGCCTGCCAACTCAAGCATCGCTAGCTCATGAGCGGCAGAGGCACTGATGCAACTGGGTCCGTCACGGGGTGAGTGATGCTCTCTGGGCACCAGTCCCCCTCCAGAACCAGTGGAGAGATCCATCCACTACCTCGGTCCTTCACAGGATGAAGCACTCTGGGCACCAGTCCCCCCCCAGAACCAGTGGAGAGATCCTTCCACGACCTCTGTCCTTCACAGGATGAAGCACTCTGGGCACCAGTCCCCCTCCAGAACCAGTGGAGACATCCATCCACTACCTCTGTCCTTCACAGGATGAAGCACTCTGGGCACCAGTCCCCCTCCAGAACCAGTGGAGACATCCATCCACTACCTCTGTCCTTCACAGGATCAAGCACTCTGGGCACCAGTTCCCCTCCAGAACCAGTGGAGACATCCATCCACTACCTCTGTCCTTCACAGGATGAAGCACTCTGGGCACCAGTCCCCCTCCAGACCAGTGGAGACATCCATCCACTACCTCTGCCCTTCACTGGATGAAGCACTCTGGGCACCAGTCCCCCTCCAGAACCAGTGGAGACATCCATCCACTACCTCTGTCCTTCACAGGATCAAGCACTCTGGGCACCAGTCCCCCTCCAGAACCAGTGCAGACTGTTATCCACTTGAGAGACTGTGGCTTTGCACTCCCCAGGATTGAACAGTGGGCAAACCACCCACTGTAGAGACTTGAGAGACTGTGGCTTTGCACTCCCCAGGATTGAACAGTGGGCCACCCACCCACTGTAGAGACTTGAGAGACTGTGGCTTTGCACTCCCCAGGATTGAACAGTGGGCAAACCACCCACTGTAGAGACTTGAGAGACTGTGGCTTTGCACTCCCCAGGATACATCAGTGGGCATTGAGCCCCCTCGTGGATCTGGCATCGTACACTCATCCGACTGAGGTGCGCCCCCTTCCCTTCCCCCTGAGGTGCCTGTTGTATTTCTATCTGATGCCCCTGCAGTGTTCTCTCTGTTTTGATCGGGTATCGAGTGTGGGCCTCACCCATGCATTTTGGGCCCAGTGGTCCACGGGCTATAAATGGTGCAATACCTGGACTTGTATTATTGGTGTATATATTTGTTTATGGTGTATATATATTTTGGAGTACAGGATTTTAATAGATTACAATCGTTACAATCATTTCCTTTTGTCTTTGCATTCTTCCGGGGGGTGTAACTGTAATGTATCAACATGTATTAGTGTGTGTGTTGTAGTGGGTGAGGGTGGGGGTGGGGGTGTTGCGTGTGTGTGTCCCTGTTTTTTGCCTCCCCTGTGTCGTAGGTGCAGTACTCACCGTGGTCTTCGCCGCCGGCGTTTGTGCTCCTGGTAGAGGAGCAGGAAGACTATCGCAGGTAGAATTTGGAGTTCCGGTTCCAAGGTGTCTTCGTTCCTCGAGGGGTATGTAGAGGTGAGCGTTTTTCCTTCGGGATTCCTGTTTCCGCCGTGTTTTTATCCGCGGTGAATCCGCACCGGAAAAGGTGGCGGATTGGCCTGTCATAATAGTGTGGGCGGTACATGGTCTCCTGGCTGTCTGTTGGCGGTGACCGCCGCGCTGTTTGTTTGTACCGCCGTGGCGGTCTGAGTGTTAAAGTGGCTGTCTTTGTTGGCGGTTTCCACCACGGTCGTAATTGCAATTTTTTTTATCACCGGCCTGGTGGCGGTCTTACCACCGCTTTAACACCGTCCGCCAGGGTTGGAATGACCACCTCAATCTCCTCCACTGTGAGAATCATTTAATTATGTATATCTTGAACCTTCCAATGCAACAAAAGCTCTGCTTCCCCTAAATACCGCATTTTTTGTGTTTATCATTGTATGCCATTCAACATCTTTCAACGGCTTTACAAGTTTGATAATAATATTGGCACTCTGAAAAAATATGCTAAATAAATCTATTCAAGAAAAATAATATTGTAGGTGTAATTGTAATAATTCTACTACTCATAAAAATAGAAACAATATGGGCGATATCTTGGCACTTCTCAATTATGTTCCATTCTCCTTGTACGTTAATAATTTCTCATCTAGTCAATAACAAAATACGCCATTCAAGTTGGCAACTTAATTAATGAAACAGACAATCAGAGGGAGCCAACATCTATCTGCACAAAAAAGTATCAGGGAGCCATGGATGCTTGAATATTGTCAGCTGGATTATGCACTTTTTGAATGGAGGGATACAATGTGAACTACAGTACCCGTAGCATATCTCCTCTATTGATCTGAAAACACCACAGGGATGAAACTAAAAAGAAGCAGATCAGCATAGTTATCTGTAGTTCTTTCCCACTTTGACCACCGGTTTTGAATTATTTGGACACTTACAGGTAGAAGCACTGAGCATGAGTTTGTGACTGTGTCAGTGCTGGACTACATCAATGATGCTGGGTTTCCAGTGCCACATCTCATATAGTAATGCTGTGATGTTCACTTATCTTGAGGCACACTGCCTATGTAAGCATGCCACTGCCCTTTCAACAAATTTGTTTTGTATTAAAAAATGGGTTTCTGGTTGGCAGAAGTATGCACCCTGTCCAAGTATGAACCACAATCCTAATTAGGGTAAGTCAGATACACACCATACATTAACCTGTGCTCACCCTCTAATAACTTGGCACAGAGCAGTCAGACTTAAGAGGCAACATGTAAAGTATTTATGCAACACTTCAAACAGTAAAATAGTTAAAACACCAAACAAAAAAACACCACATCTGGTTAGAAAGACAGAGCTTAATTTTATGAACAAAACAAGACCAAAAAGACAAGCATCCAATAAGTAGAAGTTGAGAAATTAATTTTTTAAGCTTAAAATGCAACATAGTGCTTAGACGCATAAAGCACCATCTGGTATCTGGTCACGCTCGACCGGGTTAAATCCGAAAGTTCAGGCTGACCGCAATGAAACGCAGGTAGGATATAGTCCCAGACAAGTCCAGCTGAAGTTTTACCTTCTCAGAACTGAGCCTAAAATCCCATTTCAGGGGAAGAAGTTCACCGGGAGCAAGGAGAGTGTCGCTGGAGGTATCCTGTGGGTGCAAAAGTCGGCCGGGCATCACAGGCAGGCGGACTGGAGCCTCGCGGTCACAAGCGGCGATGCTTGCTGTGCAAAGAGACAAACTTGCTGTGACTCGCACTGATTCTTCGGATGAGTGGAGCGGATCCGAGGACGATCAGTGTTGTTCGTGGTTACGAAGAGCCCAAAAGCTTGATTTTAGGAGCCAAAAAACACTTCCAAGGGCCCAATACTGGAGAGGCACCTCTTGAGGTCCGGAGCTAGTTGTAGATGGGTTCCAGAGCTGTAGCAAGTGAGTTAGAAGTCTTTTGTGTCCCTGAGACTTCAGAAAACAGAAGACAAGCTAGAAAGCCCGTGTAGTCATTTTGGTTCTGGGATGTAGAGATGCAGATCCATTCCTTCTCACTGCCAGGCATGAGGGCAGCAGGCAGCAGATCAGTTCAACAAAGCAGGAGTCCAGCAGAGTCCACCAGAGTGACAGTCCTTGTATCAGCACAGCAGCTTTTCCTGGCAGAGTATCCACAGGCCCGGAAGTGTACTGAGTTGGTGGTGTCAGAAACCCAGTTGTGCCTTTGAAGAGGTGGAGATTCGAAGAAGGGTCTTTGAAGGGCACAAAGGTCCTCCCTTCCTTCCCTGGCTTCAGACTCACTACAGAAGAGTATGGAGCTCCTTGTATGGGCCAGGACACTGCTCGTTCAGATGTGTCAGCCTCTCCCACATCCTGCCCAAGCTGTGGTTTGCCCATCAGTCACACCTAAGATTCCCTTTGTGTGTGGCTGTCCACAGGGAGTGCACACGCCCAACTATCACTCCACCCCAGATGTGTATTGGAGACAGGCAATAGGCAAAAAATGGCTAAAGTAAGAAAGGCTAACTTTCTAAAAGTGGCATTTTCAGAACTGCAATTTAAAATACGACTTCACAATAAGGTGTGATTTTAAACTGCAAGTCCAGAGACACCCTACTTGACAAACGTATCTCTTCCAGATTGTGAATTATACTTATAAGATGTAACAGAATAATCCCAATGTTATCCTGCAGTAGAAATAGGCCTTGAAGTAGCAAAAAATGAACGTAAGAGTTTTTCAATACCAGAACGTTTAAAACTTAAAAGTACATGTCCTACTTTTTAATTACACCGCACCCTGCCCATGGGCTGTACAGGCCTTTCCTCAGGGATGACTTTTATGATGTAAAAAGAAAGGTTTAGGCCTGGCAAGATGTTTAACTTGCCAGGTCAACACTGCACACAAAGGCTCTGCAATGGCAGCCCTGAGACATGGTTAAGGGGCTACTTAAGTGGGTGGTACAATCAATGCTACAGGCCCAATAGTAGCATTTGATTTACAGGCTGTAGGCACATGAGGTGCATGTTAGGAATGGGTCTCTAGTTGGCAGTGGGTTTGCACCCTGTCCAAGTAGGGACACTCACTCTAGTCAGGGTAAGGGAGCCGTACAGCTAAGATAAGCCCTGCTCATGCCCTTGGTAGCTTGGCTCAAGCAGTCAGGCTTATCTCAGGGGCAATGTGCAAAGTATTTGTATGCACACACAGTAAAACAGTGAAAACACCACAAAAGTACTCCACAGTTTAGAACCATAGCCAATATTTATCTGAGTAAAACAAGACCAACATGACAAAAATCCAACATACACAAGCGAAGATATCACTTTTACAAGATTAAATGTAATTGTGGTTCCTTGAAATCAATGAAGCGCTTGACTGGGACAAAGTACCCGAGATGCATCAAAAACAAAGATGATACGGGCCGCAGGGGAGGTAATGGGTCAAAAGAGCCAGAGGGGTGTTGCATTGGTTCCTTACTGCTAGGGAGGTGAAGTGATGCATTGGTTCCTTATTGCCACAGGGGAGGTGCGGAATGAAGCTTCGGTTCCTTGTTGTCGTGTGATGTCAATGAAGAAAATGGCACCTAGTGACAAAGCGTTGATGATGCGTTGTGAGTCAAGCCACAATGCCTCAATCTCACAGTGATGAAGCAGGCATTGTGTCGGAGTCAGGGCAGTGCGTCATGGACTTTGGTGATGCAGTGCTCGAAACTCATGCAGGAGTGGTTCTTCTGCTTAAGTGTAATGGAAAGCCGGGGCCTGCGTTGAAAACCGTGGTAGATGCATCAAGCAGAGACCACACTTCGGGGTGGACAGCGGTGATGCATCAAATCTTTTAGCAATGTGTCCGTTCGGAATGACGCGGTGAGTGGATGCATGGATTTTCTTCTTGTAGCACCAAAAACCTCCTTCACAAGCCCAGGACTGGATTTGGCACCACTGGACAGGACAGGGCTCTTAGCAGAGGAACTCATGTGCTAGAAGATGAAGTCCTTGATGTCCCTGAGACTTCTTCACAGGATGCAAGCTCAGCTCAAGCCCTTGGAGAACCTTGGAAAGCAGGATGTAGAAAGCAAACTCCAGTTCTTTCACTCCCAGGACAGGAGCAGCAAGCAGCAGGCCAACACAACAAAGCAACAGGCAGAGTAGCAGTCCCTCCTAAAGGATCCAGCTCTTCTTCCTGGCAGAATATCCTCAATCCAGAAGTGTTCCAACTATGTGGGGTCAGAGGTCCAGTACTTATACCCATTTCTCTCTTTAAAGTAGGCTGTTGGACCCTGCCTTTTTTGCAGGGTCAACCCCAAACATTTTGCTTTCCTCCTCCTGTTTTTTACCCTCTTTTGTTGGCTTTAGGACTCTGGGCACTTTATCACTGCTGATCAGTGCTAAAGTGCATGTTCTCTCCCCTTTAAACTTGGTATGATTGGCTTACACCACTTTGGAATTTTTGATTTACCTATAAGTCCCTTTGTTTAGTGGTATCCCATATACCCAGGGCCTGTAAATTAAATGCTACTAGTGGACCTCCAGAACAGTTTGCGCCACCCACAGAACTAGACTTTCAAACCTGTCTCAGGCCTGTCATGGCAAGGCGTAAGTGTGTAGTATACTGCCACATTGACTTGGCATCTAATTTACTCCTCTTTTACTACGTATAGGTCACCCATAATGTAAACTCTAGGTAGCCCTATGGGCAGGGTGCTGTGTAGCTAGAAGATATGATATGCACCTTCATTGTGTGGCATGTCCTGGTAGTGACAAACAGCCTATTTGGTTTCTTACTGATGTGAGTGCTGCTCCTCTCATAAGTTGGCATTAGGAATTCCTTAATATGTCTAAGTGATCATTTCCGATCTATGAGGAGTAGCATGGATATGTTTGGTATGTTTGGAATGGTAGTGAGAAATCCTGCTACTTTTTTTTGTATTACTATTGCATCTAGCTTTTCTTCCTAGCAGAATGTTCTCAGTCCAGAAGTGTTGCAACTATGTGGAGTCAGAAGTTCAGAGAGCACATGCACTTTAGCACTGGTTAACAGTAGTAAAGTGCTCAGAGTCCTAAAGCCAACACAAACAAGGTCAGAAAAAGAGGAGGAGGAAGGCAAAATGTTTGGGGGGACCCTTCAGAGAGGGCTATTTTCCAACATTTTGGATTTAGGATAGCTGTCCTTTAACACTGGCTTTGTGTGCTAGTTGGTGGCCTCAAAAAGTGGCCCTATCAAATCTTGGGCAGAAGACTTGACCTAGTAGTTTGACTGGATAGCTACCTATTTGGCATGCAAATATCAATAGCCACAAACTGTAAATGGCACTTGGCCCTTAACAATATGTGTTGTTAGTAATCAATTGCTTACAAATAATGTCATTTTCACAGCTGTGGAACAATGGATGCTAATCAACCGCCAAAAACTCAGTTCATAAAAAAAAACAAGATATTCACCAGATGAAAACAGATCATCCAAGTCACCAAAAGTGCCTTCTTTCAAGGGTGGCTCCTCCGTTAAGACTGAGGAGCGTCGCCCTAGTGGTTTTTCCAAAAAGGAAATATAAAATGATAATAACGTACATTACGATATTATCATTTCAGTTTTCCATGTAGGGCGGGGTGGGGCTAGGCTGGAGGGAGGGGGCTTGAGGAGGGCTATGTGCACACAATGTGTACATGTCTTTTTGGCCGGCAATGAGCGGCCAAAAAGACATGTACACTTTGCATATTCTCTTCCTTGCTGTATTAGGAAGCAGACGGGAAGAGGAAGAGGACGGAGAGGAGATGAACGCATCACCACTCAAAAGTAAGTGTCTTTAACCCCCCCCCTCCCCCCATCTCTTTGCACCCTGTCCCGCCCTGCCACCCCTGTTCTGTAACAGCCACCACTGCCTTCTTTATCTTGTCAACACTCACCCAATTTCCCACATTTGGGTTACCCACGGGCTATCCGGGCCCCCAATGTTCTCTTGCTGTCAAATTTAGGCTATGAAAAGAGCACCAGTGCACCTTTATGAAAACTAAATAGAATACAGCATTTCCCAGCCAGGCAATTACTGCTTCACACACCAGAACCGAACGCTGCTCCTTCAAGACACTCCGCTTTGCCAACAGAGCTGTCACAATGACAGTACCAGCTTTTATACAAGTGTTACACGGTGAATACAAGACTGCACTCTAGACAGGCACATCTACTAACCAGCCCATCTTTCAAAAAGGTGCAAACTGATGAAACATCCTTTTCTGTTACAACAGTGAATCTCTGGAACTCACTGGTGCTAAGGATAAAAAACACTCTGTATCACCTGGTATTCAGGGACCCTAACTATTCCATGAAGATATAATAGTTATCCAACGATGTTAGATATAAGAATATGAAACTGCATTTCTCTCTCTCCACACCACCCAAAGTGTAACTACAAGACTCCCATTAGACAAAAGGAGTCCCTCTCCCTTCCTCATGGACAACATGAAATCACTTCCCACCTACGCCACATTGTAAACTCACAGTCTATGAAACAAGCACAATGATGATATAAAGATGTGTAGGCGACTCTATCTCATATTCCTCTTTGCGCCACTCCACGCTTATGCACAGCGCGGGTTGTCCGTGACATGATAGGGGCAACTCTCTGATGCTCACCCATGTCACCAAAAACGTTTCCAAATAGACCGCAATACAAGCCCGAATTAACAAGCACAAAAAGGTGTTGACGTGGTATGTATTTTCCTAGACGTTCTTCAAAGTTTCGTTGGTGCTAGGAAGTGTTGCAAATGCAGCTGCACCGCATTACTTTCTGAAAGATAACAGAAAGAGTGAGTTCCCGCTGCTAGAGGTTGGCCCGACACAAAGATTTCTACAGCAGTTGTGCCCCCACAGTGGTGTCTGCTATTAATGATGTATCTCTTTATTTTAAAGATTATTTCACACACGAACAACTTCAGACTTACTGCAGATATTCTTTGAAAATGCTAATGTTTCAAGTCACACAAGGAACGGGTTAAGAGGTCTTTTCAGTGTGAACAATGAATGCGGTTAGGGACCTATGAAATGCAAATTAGCAAGGTCTTTCGGGGTTCAGGGGCGATTGTTCTAATACAAGATCCTTTTGCACCATAATTAATTTTATTGTGTCGCTTTAGTTGGACAGACACCGAGTAGTTTTGACTCCCGGCTGGTCACTGAATGAACGCTACCGTTTGAATGCTGCTTTTCATTTGTTGATTAGTCCCTCAATAATTTTAAACGATGTCATAATTTTTCTCATTTTATGGCAAAAAAAATAATTATTTATTTTTAACTCTGTTTTTGACTTGTGATGCAGAATGAAAGAATCTGGGTTGAAAGACACTAAAATGCTTGACGTCACCTATAAAATGGCTACATCAGATTTACCTCCGACGGCATCCAGTCGTTTCAGTAATTGTCAGAACTAAAACCGTAATTGTCATTTTGGAGAGAAAGCTGCGTTTTCGACTTTGGTATGTGTCTCTTTAGATGCTGTCACAGAAGCAAATGTCAGTTAGTGACAGTGCAGCTTCACTTAATTTTGTTCACGTTTTTTTAAAGTAGTTATATAAACATTTTAATATGATTCTCTTATAAGACAGGCCTCCATTCCTGCTCCAATGAAGGCAGAGAGGTAATAAATATGAAGTGCAGCATACATCCTAGTCCAGCACATTCACTGGGGTGCTTTTTGCCAGAAAATGTATGAAAATGTGTCAGTCTCTATCAGCCCAGGGGCTCTTCCTAGGGCATACCCTAGTGTCTCTCGCACGTAAAATGATTTTTTTCACTCTCTATCAAACCTTGATTTAGCTCACCATCACCCTGATCCCAGCTTCTTGTTCTTTTCCTCTCCAGTTCCACCCTACTCTCTTTGAATCCTACCTCTCCTGCTCACTCCCTTACTGCCTGCCAGCCAGGTGTCTAAACTACACCTCGGTCAGAAGCCATATCATTATTCTGGGGACAACAGTCTATATGGCACCTCATTCCGTATGTGTGGTCCTCGCCTTCTGGAATCTCTTTTCAATCTCGCCTGCCTCTCTCAGTGATTTACGCTAATATTAGACTGCTGTAAAGAGGTGGAGATAACCAAACACGCTATAATAAAATGCTCTAGGTCAAGAAACTCTGGGAATTAAATCACTGGGGCTTTTGGATAGCACCTTTGTAGATAGCGAAAAGCCTATATAATATAGAGAAAAGTATATTTAAGTGCTCTTCCACAGACCAGATATAACCCCCATTTAGAAAGTCGCTTACTATTGTTTGGCCGCTTTCAGCTGAGGGAAAGTGGTGGGTGTGGATGCCATCAAAACCATAGTCATATTTGGGGGCCATGCACAATCTATCCAAGATCAGTTTGAATCTCCAAAGCAGTTTTGTTGCAGTTTACACATATTAATGCTTCTTTAATTCTTTCATGGGGTAAACCTTCTCTGTTAGGCCACTTTGTCAGGCTGTCTGAATAACAGGATGTATTGTGGTCAAAACGTGCTATTAAATACCATTAATTAAATGGTTTACAAAAAAAGGAACAAAATCCCATTTAGTGACTACATGAGCACTGCAAGACTTTCAGTAAGCAGATATTGGGACAATGCTTTGGAAGGTCTCTAAATATAATGAAGTATACCTCTCTAAACAGAACATGGTGTAAATTACATTTATAGTGCCAAACAATCTGCAATGCAACCAAGGGATAAAAGTTGCTGGGGGCTTTATCTGAAACTTAAAAGAATTCCCTGAAATGTTTGACCGTGTTCCGCATTAAACACTATGCCTTTGCTCAGTACGGGTCAATGGGACATCCTACTGAATCCGTTGAAAATGTGAAAGCAATGAGATGGGATTCTCATATTCATCCTTAATCTTTTAAATAAGAACAAGAGTAATGGAGCTGTGCCAGGGACCCACTTTCCCATGATATACAAGGGACTCCTTCAGTGCTTCCTTTTGAAAGACGATATGATCCCCTGTGTATACAGAGATGCTACATTGAATACTACATTACATTCCACATTGAAAATGCATTTTTGAACTTTTGTACCCTTAACTTCTGAGGCCCCTCTGCTGTTGCTTGGCCTTTTTAGGTCGAGCATCGAAGACCTGTTTTTATATACTTTAGTATATACTTCCTTAGGTCGAGCTTTGAAGACCTGTTTTATATACTTCTCTGTGGGCTTTGCAGCCCACTCACTGTTTTTCATTTGTTTAAAAATCCTTGCTTGCAGTGTTGATCCTTTTTGTCTTTTGTTTCCTTCCACGGAGCAGGGACCAAGTACTGTATCTTTCAGCTTAGGTTGTTTATCTGTTCCATTGGGGGACTATTTTTTTAATTTTTTTCCTGCTCGTGTTACACTGTGGGTGTGTGTTCAGCTTCAGGTCCATAGCTGCTTGCATTTCATAGCAGCAGTTTTCCCTCCCACCTACTCTCACTCCAGAAAAGCCCAGCTGTTGTGCTCCTATCACAGCTGCAGCAACAGGGGTGCTCTGCTGCTCGGTGAGTGAAGGTGCACTCCCTTGTTAAAGAGAAGTGGCATGCTTAGGAATATTAAAGTTAATTTATCAGAGATTGCAGAAGAGAACCTCTTTATTTGTACATGCTTTCCTCATTCGTACATATAAGAATTGAGTAGTAGGCATGTGGAGACTTAACCAGAATCACAGGATATTGAGCCGACGCAAAGACTCAAACCTGTCTCCCAAGCTTCATAGTCGGCAGCTCTGGACGTTAAGCCACAACCTCTCCCGGTTTCTGTTGTATATTGCTGTATTGGGGCATTAAACTGGTACTAATAAGGTGAAGCCTTTGCCTAAACAGTGTTAAGCTGTGTAATAATAAAATTGAAGGTTTCCTTTCCTGGCAGGGTCAGCAGGGCCAGGTCGCTGGGGGTGTCCAGTGCATGTGCTTGGTGACTCCTGGAAGTGAATATCTTGCTAGATGTAGCCACACCTCCTCTCTGTACAAAAGCCCGGCAAGAGGATGCACGGGCTCAGATCTGTGCCTTGAAGCTGTATGGTCCCCGTGCCAGCTCTGCATCGGGTGGCATCGCCGTGGGACCCACCTGATGGGGTACAGGAAGGAACAGTAGAAACTCAGTGAACAGGGCTGCTTTCATCCCTCACTGCTACCCCGCCCGTCTCTTCCCATGGCTGTAGTGGCCCTTTCCACTCTGCTTCATCTATCACATGTACGTGCTCTCTGTCCAGGTCCTCTCTCTGTGCTTCCCCCATGCACCTCCTCTCCACCACTGTTTGAAACAACTTCACACCCATCAGTGATCTTTGTATCCATCCCTTTTCCCCACCGTTCGAGTCATGCCATACTGCCTCTTATTTGTGAAACACCTTCCAGTCCACAGGAGGCTTCCAAGCCCTGTAGGCAAATATAAGAGAGTGCCTTGAAATATAAATAGAAAGCAAAACTGAGAAGGAGAGTCCGGTGGAGAAGAAAAAAATAACATGATTTATTTTTCATGTGCTTTATAAAGCTCCACATTTTGACATAATTCTGGATGAGTGCTTCTCAGGCAAATGTTCCAGGTTTTCTGAATAAACGTCATGAATTTCTCTTTTGTTCCCTGCTTTCTCTTTAGTCATAGAGCCAGCAGTTTTTAGCATGGGGGGAGTTTGTGCCCCTGGAGCCCGTTAGCCAAGGTTAAACATGCATCTATGCATTTGGAGCTTATTACAGCCTGGGGAGAGAGGGAGGGAGTTCTGCTCCTACAAATCTACACAATAAGTAGGAATAGGGATGATGAATGTTTCCTTTTTGATTCCCACTGTGGAATGGAAATAATCCTCTCACAGCTCCAAGGTCCTCTCTCGGCCACCTTACATCCCCGATCCCCAATGCCATGAAGAAACACAAACCACAACCACAACTTATCTGGTCTTCAGTTTATCAATTGCTTTCTAGTACAAGTAATTATGCTTTAGCTTCATAAATACATGACTACTAGTCCCAGAATGGAAAGGGAACTGCCTGAATGAGTTGCTCAATTGTGATGAGAGACACATTGAGATTGTTCTTTCCTTGAACTGAACGCTCACCGACTGTGCAGTTGAGTAAGAAGAGCTCTCTCACACTACCCTGCACCGATCTCAAATCAGTGTTGAACGTGTGGTTTCTTTTCCCCCATACTTCTGCGTTGTTTCCACTCAGCTTTGCAATCTCTTTTTCTCCCCCCAGGCCTCGTCCTTCGTGTTGCATCCACTACCCCTGTTGTCGATGTTGCTTCTGCCCCCATGGCCTTCCATGTTGTTTCCCAGACCCACTTACTAAAACAAAACACTTTTGCACAGTTTTTTTCTTTTTATTTAGATTCAACATAGGAAATGCTAAACAGCATTGCTAAAAATCATTGCCAACGATAATAGGGCCAAAAGACACAGGGACTATTATGATATTCGGATGGTCGATGAAAAGAAATGTTGCAGAATGTCAATGTTCATGTCAAACTGCCCTCCATCGCATCTTGCTAGAAGCTTTTGCCTTTGTATCAAACCGTTCTGTGCTTTTAGCTGTTCAGGCGTAATGTCTCTTGTTGTGAAACTGCATATGCATCCACCTCTGTAACAAGCCCTTTAGTTTGAGGGGGTATAGGAGAAGTGATCACTGAAGCATTTCTGCAAAGGCAGTCAATGTTAAAATGTTTGTTGCTAAATGCACACCTACCATGGATTTTTCCCTGTGTTTTTTTACTCATAATAATACTCCTTTATTAAGCAGCAAACTCAATTAGGAAGTTGAGAAATTTGGAAATTGAAACCTTTTTTTACACACCACAAAATTCACCACTACAAAATTCACCACCACCCAAATTAATTACACTCCACATAATACCACTCAATATAACATGATTCAACTCCACATAATTACACTCTAATCAATATCACATAAGCAGCAAACTCAATTAGGAAATTGAGAAATCTGGAAATTGAAACCATTTTTTTACACACCACAAAATTCACTACTATAATATTCACCACCACCCAACATAATTACACTCCACATAATACCACTCAATGCAACATGATTCAACTCCACATTATTACACTCTACGCCACATTGCAAATATCCACATAAATACACTCCACACCATACCACATAATTCCAATCAGCATAATTTCACTCAACGCTACACAGTTCAATGCTACACAATACAACTCCAAAGGTTTCCATTCCAGACCACATAATTCAACAATAAAACACATAAATCAACACAACAACATAACTATACAACACACCACATTCATCCAATCCACACCACAGAAATCTACATCATGCCACACAGTTCAACAGGGCGCTACATAATTAAACTCCACTACATAGCACTGCACAACACAAAATACCAATTCCCATAATAACACTGCATGACACACAAGTGTACTCCACATAATTTCAGTACACTAAATATCACATAATTACTATCCACATAATTACAATGCACACCATGCTACATATTTCCATTACACAAATCCACTCCACACCATTCTACACCACAAAGTTCCACAACTAATAATTCCAATCAAACCCACATAATTCCTCTCCACACCTTAAACAGTAACTACAATCCATAACACATGGCTAAAAGACATTGGGCTTGGTTTAGATCTCAGCAGAGGGGTTACTCCGACACAAAGGTGACAGAAATCCCATCTGCCAAAATCAAAATACCATAGAAAACAATGGTATTTAGATTTCGGTGGACACAATATCCATTGCCGCTGTGAAGGAGTAGCTCACCTGCCAAGATCTAAATCAGGCCCCTTGCAATTTACAATCCCAATAGATATAACTCTTGCAAAGCAAGACCTATTAGCTTTACCAATGCTTGTTGAAATTCAGAACCTTTAAAACTTAAGCCTTCATTTTTTTCAGTGAAAGTCATCACAGTCATGGTCAAATTGCCGCCTTTTCACCCCCACTGGTTGGAAATTCTAAAATTGTGGATTCTTCTAGAGAAGAAAATAGCCAAAATGTTTAAAAGTGTAGGGTTTTTTTGTAATTGAGAAAAAAAGTTGTACAGGAAAGTGTATTTTTTCAAAAAATGGCATCAACAAAGGGTTTGCTGAACCAAGATCACCCTCTTCCCAGCTTTCAGAACAGGAATAGTTGGAGAAACGCACCCTTGACACACTTATTGCATTTTTCCAATGTTCCTACCTACTTGTAGTTTGTGGTGGAAATAGAAATGTGTGAACCCAGTAAACGACACATTTATGAAAAAAAGAGAAACATTTGAATTCAGAAAGGGGTTAATTTGTGAGCTCCTAGCTTTTCTAAAGACACTAATTGTTGAAATAAAAAAATAATGCAGTTAAGTAGGAAAAATATCTGTAATTATTTCCGCTTATGGCTGATTTACATAAGTAACATATTGTTCTATCTACCAGGCCTTTTTAATTACAGGGATGTTCAAAAACATGGAATAACCAGACCCAACAACTGAGCTGCACCTTACAGTACCTTTTTGTTTTATTGTGCACCAACCATGCATCAATTCATATGGTAAAATCTAATGAATGAAAAATGTGTATGAAGAAAACCTAATGAAACTTGAAACGTGCCCATAATAATGAGTTTAGCAATAGTGTTTATTATACAACTCTGAATATTAATGTGACTCAAAGGGCATTTTGCAAAATGTGCTCTTTCTTGCATATTGGCGTATTTTGGAAGCCACAAATGGGGAGAAATGCAATTATTAATAACAAATGCCCTTATGTTCTGTGTTCTCACACCTCTGCTGAAAAACTACTTGTGTGGCTAGGTCTTTCAGATGTGACAGGAATATCCAAGAATGCGAGGAGACATCCAGATTTTGACTTGCAAAGTGAAGATGTGGGTAGCTGGAGTATTTGGGCCTGGGTTGGATGCCACCTTGGAAAACCTACCAAACCCAGAAATTTCTAAAAACTGCACACCAGGGGGAATCCAGGGTAGTGTGACTTGTATGAATCATTCTATGTTTTATTACCCAGATTGCCTTGCTCTGCAATCGTGCATTCTCCTAACATTTCTTTAAAGGAAAATTCTAGAACTACAGGGATCCTCAAAATTCTAAGCACCTTGCATTCCCAAACTTCTCCTGATAGAAACACTTTTCTACCTTTGTGGCTGGGCATATCGCCCAGAACAGGAAAGGTCCCAAAATGCAACATGGAGACACCAAGATTTTGCCTTGGAAATTGACCCATTCAGGCGATGAGGGTAGCTATGGTATTTGGACAGGAGCTTCACCACCACCTAGGGAAATGTACCAGTCCTAAACATTAGTGAAAAATAAATACCCAGGGAGTAAAATGTGAGTGACATGCATAGATCCCAATACATGTCCTTACTCAGAATGCTATTGAAAAGTCAAACTTTAGTTACAAATACATATTTGCCTCGCATTTCTGTGAGGGAAAACTAATGCATCTGTAGGGATTCTCAAAATTCCTACCACCCAGTGTTTCCACACTTCTACCAATAAAAGCAGGACCCCTCTTGTGTGACTGGACTTATCGCCCCTGGCATAAACCTGTCAAACCTTGGACCAAATGAAGTTAATGTGGTGAGAAATGGTTACAGCTTTGGTCTGCTCCAATGAAGTGCGTAAGGTCCACCCACACGTGGAAGGCAGCATTTCAATCGAGAAATGTGTGAGAAAGATTTGGTGTAACTGTTTGACTATTCATTAGAAGTGCCTGAGATCTCTGCCCCATAAATGTGTGGAAATAGCCTTTTGACCAATATTTGACTTTTTCACAGCATTGTGGGTAAGAAAACATGCTGAGATTTTCACAACCTGCATCACCTTGGATTTACCACTAGCTTTCAGAAATACCTAGAGTTGGTAGGGTCCACTAGTTGCTAGTTTATCGAGACGCCAAATAGTGCAGTTATTTGCCATAGTAACTGGGAGGGAATTATGATCTACCCCCCTCTCTGTTGGCACATATTTCAAAACTACACAGAGTATACTCCAAATGTCCTCTTGCTTGCCATGGTGATGCTCTAGGCCCCAGGAAGGCAGAAAGACTGTTGGGACTTTAGAGGTCGGAGTTGCCAGATGCCAGAAAGGCAGGCCCCTAATCATATAAAAAAAAATCTATCCATGGCATCCAGTGGGCTTTATACCCAGAGGAGCAAATTGAGGATAAATCCTTCAATCACCCAGGCAGGCATAAAGATTGTTGGCGATTTAAGGATTAGGATATTGCCACATGCCGAGATGAGCAGGCCACCACCCACAAAAAAAAATAATCTATCCTTGGCATCCAGTGGGCTTTCTGTCTTCCAACAGAGGAAGATTGGGGGTTGATCCTCTACTCTATCCATCCCCACGCAGGGAGACATTAAAGCTATTGAATCCTTTATGGACGGCATGATGCCGAATCATTCAGACTTTCCCCACCCCATTAAAAAAAATACATATGTAGTTTCTACAGTGTTTTCTGCCCTCCAGAGAGAGCTCTATCGTCCTCCCCCTTGGAAGCAGAAAGATCGCTGGACCCCTAGAGGTGGGGATCAGACCTTGTTCCTGAGAGGGCTGTGTCTATCCTATTTTTTCAAATAATCCCTGGTTTCTAGGTGACTTTCTGTTCCCCTCCAGGAGTGGAGATTGAGGATATGCTCCCAATCGGCTCTCAGGAGAGCAGAAAGACTGCTGGTCCCTCTAGGACGTGGAGACACCGCTCACTACCAGGATGAGAAGCTCTCACCCCAATAGCACCAACTTCTTGTCGTTTCACACTGCGTGAGCTAAGCAACCTGTGTGGGCTGCTTGTTACACAGTCTGAAAGAAAATTATCTGTGCATGCAAGGAAAGCTGTTCTTTTACATTGGACATTATTATTATTTTTTTAAATCATTCTGATTAATGCAGAATGATTTTCTCTTTCTACCCGGAGAATGAGACATTCACCTGCACCACAATGGGAAGTGCTACTGAGGACGTGAACCTCTTGTCCTAAGCAGTTATGGGTTAAAGTCTGATTCAGCCACACTGAACCAATCCTAGAATGTTTTGAGAATATTTTCAAGGGAGTCCAAAGTTATGGAGTAGTCTCCAAAAATGATACCCTCCATGGTAATTACAATAGGAAACACTGTCATAGCTGCACCAAAAACTGCTGAAATTATTTTCTTGAAATTTGGATGAGATGAAAAAGCCTGGACCAAATCACAATTGAGTGTTGGCTTTGTGAAAAGCCAGTCAACTGTTATTTCAAAGATCCATGAAACTGCATTTCATTGTTACTTTGTACATTTTTATTTTGACATTAATTTGCCCTATTTTTTATTGTATAAAGGAAGATATGTGGTATTTTCATTCAGCCACTGACACTAAGGTTCAACTTACAAATAAACACATAGAACACACATATACATAAATTGAGGTGTTATGTATTGATTTACAAATGTGTTTGATTACTGCCTGTTGAGTTGCTGCAGCAGACGCATGTGTGGGTCACTCTTGCTTTATCGCACAATAAGTCTTTCCAGAAAATAGCCTCATCGTCTGCAGATTCATGAATATAGTAAGACGTTATATTTCATGAGCACAGATAACAACACTTAACTAGCAACACGGAAGAAAAGAAAACAAGCATTTTCAATGCAACGGGTCTCGCATTTATTCGAGTTAGAGCTTTTAGCGCTGTAAAGCAAAAAAAAAAGCAGCGCAATCGCGCTATGTAAAATGTAGAGCAATTGCGCTGCATGGAAAATAAACAGATAAAGTAGTCCAGACTCACTGAAAACATCGAGCCCCGTATGTTTTTGGTACTTTACCAGTGCTGTGTAGGTGGGCTAAACACCGGAAAAGGCATGACGTTTGCATGCCTTTCACAAATGAAAGCAGTGGATTTCAAAAGGCTAGCCCACGAACCAATGTAAGTGACTGAAGTGGCATGGGTGTGGTTTCATGCCCAAAGAGAGATTACAGAATGGACGGAGCACTTTGTGCTCACCCATAAAAAAGAGTTAGCACAATCAAACATTTTTTCAAAACACGCCTAAAAGGCAAGTGGTTAACTAATATTTCTGATCATGAATGAGAGGTTGTGCCAGAGTGTGGGTGCTAGATGGAGACAGGAGTGGCATCCCAAACCAGTCATTTTGTTTTGTGGCATGCATGTCGCTGAGAAGCTGAAGTTTGTACAAACTTGTAAAGATCGCGAGGAAGGCATACAGTGAAAAGTCTGAATATGTTGCAGCTTGCAAAGAAGATTGCTAAGAGTCCCAAATACAGTCTGTTATCATAATGCTGTCTATATTGTATGTAGGCTGTCATAAAAAGCTGAGTTTTTCCTCTATGGAGGCATGCAAGAGTTTTGAGGTTTTGCAGGACATCGAAGCAGAAAGATACTGCTGCACTGATCTGTGATGGTAAAGAGGTAAATCAACAAAACTATATCTTTAGTTTTTAAGTCAGCAGAAGAAAGGAGGCCAGTTTCTATAAGACATAGCCTACGTACTATGAACGTGGGCATGAATGTGACCATGGGCAGTTCAGCTTTGCCAGGATTGAGATTTATAAACGTGCAGCTCATCCACTGTTGGACTGCTGCCAAATGGTCTCTCAACCCAAGTGCAGACATATGAGCTTGGTTGTCCAAAACAATGATAAGCTGAGTACCGTCAGTATAAAACAAGCCTCTGAAGCTAAGTGATCTAACAAACTCCAACAAAGGATGCACATAGGTGTTTAAAAACATTGAGGAGACTGATTACCACTGAGGAGACCTGCAACAGAAGACTTGTCAATTCTGAAGGTGGGAGACAGAAGATGAACGCGTTCAGGCACAAACCTAAGCCACTTACATACCCCAATCTCTGCCAGCTGGCAGATCAAACTGCATGATCAACATTGTCATATGCAGCTGAGAGATCCAACAGAATCACTGCATTCGTTTCTTGACATGGCTAGGAGCAATATGGTTTCAGTCCATCAGCCTGGATGAAAATCCAATTGCCAACACACTGGAACCTTGAGGAAACGAAATAGTGAGAGCTGCTAACCTACAAACACCTCCTGTATCATGTGCAATGCTGGTAGAAGTGTAATGAAGTAATAGCTAACAAGGTCTTCGTGGTCAACATTATCCTTTGTCAATAGACGGAGTCCTGACTTTCCAACCATTGGGCATTATTCTAAAGGCAAGTTTGATGTTGATCAGCCTAGTGGTGTGACTGTTGGAAAATGGGTTATTGGTAAGGGCAGGTAAGTACCTACACTTAGCAATAGGCCATTAACCTCCACTTAGGTCCAGTTAGGTCTCAATAAATTAAACCCAGCTCAACCCTTGGTAGTTTGGCAACGAGCAACAAGGTTTAACTTAGGAGACATATGTGTAAAGCATTTAAAAATCACAAAACAGTAAATAAGTAAAACACAAAAACACAATAAAAATCCAACACCAATTTATAAAAATAGATTATGTTTTTATCTTTAAAATGACACCAAAACGATTAACGTCGGATAAGGGGAACTGGAAATATGAATTTTTAAAGAATTAATGCTTTTTAGCGCTTAGAAACTAATAGCGCCAATCTGGTCATCTGGTCGCACCTCAAAAGGGGAAAAGTCAAGGTTTGAGGCCGACCGCGATGGAGCCCTGCTCAGCTAGAGCTCATGGGAGGCCTCAGTCAAAAGTTTAACTTCGGACTTAGTTGTTTTTCTGGAGATTTTCTTCAGCAGTACCGAATCGTCAGTCCAATCTGGCCTCCAGGAACTCTTCCTCGGATACACGACGCAGGAGCCCTTGGTGGAGAATTTTACCTTCTGATGTAGTCATTTTTTTTAGATAAAAATCCTTCAACTGGGGCAAACCTGAATCTTGATCTGATGCCCCTGGAGCCCTCTTCGGATACACTGCCTGGGAGGTCCCTCTCAGCTTCCTACATTCGGACTTAGTCACTTTTTCAGACATTTTCTTCACCGGGATGAACCTGCAGGTCAGGCCGGGTCGTGGTTGAGGCAAGCCAGCTAGAGTTGCCTTGGTGGGTCAGTCCCTTTATGGAGCTTTTTTCCAAAAGTTCTACAAACGTCTCCAAACTTCGGGATCTTCTTCCTGATGTTCTTTTACGGTTCCTTTGAGGTCCACATCTCACCCCAAGGTTCCAGAAGCTCTGAAATGCTCCTTGAGGGTGCGGACTACAACTCTCCTAATGCACCTGGCCCAAGCTCCTTCCTGGACACTGGACTGTGGTCAGCTGGTCGGTTTCTCCAGGAGTTAGTGCAGGGGACTCTGGTTAGGAAGTTTTCTCCTGCAGCAATCAGGGAGTTCCTCCTAGAACCAGTTGAAGCCAGGCACAGTCCTTCTTGTGTTGAAGCTCAAGTGTGCAGCTGGTGCAGTCCTCCAGTTCGCAGTGTCCAGGTGCAGGTCAGAGGTCTAGCAGGGCAGCGCTTCTTCTCCTGTAGTTCTTCCTGGTAGGGATCTGAGGTGTGGGTGCAGGTCTGCCAGTTTTATCCTTGCTCCTGGGAGAAAAACAGGGGGGTTCTGGTTCTCCAATCAGATGCAGGGTTCTTCCCCCTGTGATGACCACTTCCTGGAAAATGTGGCAAAAATCAGTCCCAGGTAGCAACATTCCTCAAAAATCCATCATGGCTGAAACTGATTTTTGGAGGTTACATCTGGCTGAGCCCACCCACTGGTGTGGCTAAAAATCTTAGACACACCCTTCTCCTGCCCCCTCCTAATCTAATGGGGGGCACCTAATTGCCTGGGTTTGCAGGACGTGAGGGAGGTACAGGGCTACTCCAAATGTTCTTCCCTGCCTTTGAAGACCAGTTTAGCAGCCCTCCCCCTTCCTGCTTTTCCATCTGCTGAGGAAAGTACTCCTCCCCCAGGCACATTCCTTTGTGCTGAGCCTGGGCTATTTCACACCTCATCAAAGCAGCCTGGCCAGGCTGCCAGAGGCTGGCCGATCAGAGCCAAGCACTCCAGGGCTGAAGTTGGCAATAAGTTAGGTAAAGTGTAAAACTCTTTACCTGAACAAGTTATATTAAATCCAACAATTGTAAGTTGTGGAATGTATTACAACAATCAATTTGATACCAAACGTTACGTATCTGTCACTTAAGGGGACTTTATAAATTACAATAAAGTCTCCCCATTCTAGCCTATGGAAGCTATTCACTACAATGATGGAAAACAAATTTGGCTGCTTTACCTCATCAGGGGTTATAAAACTATTTTTATAAGGTCTCTGCTTATAGCTACATGGCACCCAACCCTAGGGGCACATAGAGCACACCTTAGGGGTATATGTAAAAATAAGGTAGTTTAAGACTTTGGATCTACTTTTAATTCCAAAGTCGAATTTGTATGTAACTTTAATTTAAAAGCATCCAGCAAGGCAGGCCTACCTTTAAAAAGGCACTGGACACCTCAACAGTGCACCTATGGGTGCACTACCTATGCTGGGGACCCTAAACCTACATGCCCTACCATATACTAGGGACTTATAGGTAGGTTAATTTAGCCAATTATAATTAGCCTAATTTGCATACTCATTTTTTACAGAGCACAGGCCCTGGAGCTGGTTAGCAGTACCCAGGGTACCATCAGAGACAGGAAAACACTAGCAAAAAGTGAAAAATCGGGGCAAAAAGGCAGATGGCCTCTGCAATCAGCCCTGTTTTCTCACAGTGACTACATGGGTAAAATGCCAGCTTACACAGAACAGTGGCCGAATGGAGATCAGGATCTGACTCCACCCAAGAGCTCTCAGGTTTCATCCTGTTGAATATAAGTGCTCCTATGGGGGTGCTGATGAATACAGATTTGCATGTTTCAGTATGGTTTGTAGGGATTTGATTTTATCACAAATAGTTTTGACTTTAGGGACTTTGGTAGTTAAATAAGAGGAAAATGTATTACAAAAGTCGTGGGATTAAGGCATGGTACTAGAATGGAAGTTGGGCTTAAGAGAAGTGGACATGGTGGCTAAAAGTTGGCAAGCCTAATTTCGTCCTTCTAGGATCCTATTAATGAGAACAGCAACGGCTTAAGACAGCATGAAAGAGTTTTGTGTCTCATTCATTGGATTAGGTGAGCTGCTTTCTCAGAACTGGAGTAGGACCTTCTCTAATCATGTTACACTGCTCTAGTCTATGAAACTTGGGGGTATATTCACAAGAAAGTGGCACAGTGCTGTGCAAAATCGGCAGGGCTGTGCTGCGTCACTTTAGAAATGCAGGAATGCACAGTATTTACAAAACTACGGTGCACCCCTGTTTTGCCACTGGCGCTGCTGCTAAATTCAGCCACCTAATGCCAACACAGGCACCCTTGCACCACAGTGCAACATGGTCTAACATAGACAATCATAAATGTCCTTTTGCTCTTTCATTGTGTGCTGCAAAAAGCAGCACACATAGAAAAAAGGAAAAAGGAGGAGAAATAAAAGTATTTCTCCTCATTGTGCCACGCTAATGCCACCCCTGGGGTGGTGTTAGTTTGTGGCGCTGCCTCAGATTTACGTTTCCTTTTAAATCTGCAGCAATGTAAAAAAGCAATGGGTGTTGAGTGGGTATGGCTACAGCAACACCCATTGCATGCCCCTCTGCCGCAGAAAACTGCGTCCGGGGGCCCACATTCACAAGGTGGCATTAAGCCGCAAAAAGTGGCTTAAAACCACCTTGTAAATATGGAGTAGGGCACAGAACCACCAGAGCATCATAAAAAGTGATGCTCCGGGGGCACTAAGGGCTTGTAAATATGCCCCATGGTCTCTTGAAAAGCTCAACTTGTTAGGGGTTTCTGGGTCAGGAAAAAATGTCATTCTCTTCTTTTTCTTCCACTCATGCAAGGAAAACAGGAACATGAATTATGTTTGAAAAATGCTCTAGAAAAGACTTTTAGTAATTCTCAGAGGCTCCACCCAGAGGTAAAGGGAAAGGTTTCATGAAAGTGCTCAATGAAGATCTAGTCATTTTGACTTGATGTTAAGCAGTGATTGATGCAGTGCATCTTTCAGCATACAAATATTGCCACAAAGTATGCGTACATCGCTCCTTCTAGCTCTACGTCGCAGGAATAGAAATTCATGCAAAACAAAAGGTCTACTATTTACCGTCCACAGTCACTTACCAATATAGAACTCATGAGACAAGGAGGCCCATTAAGTGAAGACTAAGGCAGACAATTGAGAACAATGGGCCACAAATAAAATGAACAGCCCTTCCCTCCACACATCAAAGGTGCACGGATAGGATACACACATCACTAGGTTAACACCACTACTGGCAGAGGCAGCAACATTATCAGGCAAGCGAAATAGGTTTCGCTTTGTCTTTTTTCTATGTAACTGGATAACAAATATTAGAAAACTGCTGTAACATTTGTTTTATTAAATTAAAAACAAGCATTATTATAACATTTTTCTAATATTTGTAAGCCAGTTACACAGAAAAAAGATATACGTGTAAGAAGAAAGAAAAAAGAAGATGGAGGACAGAAGACGGAAGACAGAAGGCAGAAGGCAGAAGATGGGAGAAGACAGAAGACGGCAGAAGACAGCAGAAGAAGGAACACGGCAGAGTACAGATGATGGGAGAAGACCAAAGGCAGAAGTAGGCAGAAGAAGACTGAATGCACAAGAAGACCAAAGATGGAAGAAGACAGATGATGGAAGAAGACTGAAGGCATGAGAAGACAGAAGTCGGAAGAAGTGAGAAGACGGCAGAAGACAGAAGGCGTAAGAAGACGTGAGAAGAGTGCAGACATGAATAGACAGAAGACAGTATGCAGAAAACAAAATGAAGACAGACGGCAACTAATAAAGAAAACAGGAGAAGGCATCAAAGAAAGAACTTCAGCAAAGTAAGAAGACGGCATGCTAGAGGAAAAATTAAGGCAGCAACGAAGAAAGAAGACAGAGAAGACTGCAGCGAATAAAAAGAGGTCAGAGAAGAAAGAAGGCATGCAAGAAGAAAAAAGAAGTACCTTCAGTGTCACAGCCAGCGGGAAGGGTACTGGCCAGTGTCCGATAGGAAGTGACCGGAAGAAGTACTTGGTCCACAGGCAAATTCACAGCAAGATTGGCGAAGAAGATGAAGACGACAACAGGAAGTGATGTGAAGTTGACGTGCTCGCCAACCGAAGCAGGTAAATCAGAGCGACATTGGCGTAAGCCAATGGTAAGTTCAGGTGAGTGAGAGGATGGTTCCAAGACCCTTTTTAGTTTTTTTACTAACAAAAGACCTTGAAAGCATGTGCGCAAGAGCGCGTGGCGGAACCTAAAAAGCAGAGGCATCAGTTGATGCCCGAGGACAAAATAAGCCCTCAGCAGCAGTCGGTAAACTATAGGAAATAATTAATAAAGTATTTCCTTCATATCCATCAAACAGTGTACAGCGGGTAAACTATACTCAAATAATTAACAAACGCTTTCCTTCATATCCATCAAACACTGCACGGAAGAAAGAATATTAAACCATGTGACAGAATAGCAGAACATAAATAATGATAATTCGGTGCTTAGCATTGTGGCATTCTTACACACACACTTAGGGGCATATTTACAAGCCCCTTCTGCCACCAGAGCATCACTTTCAGTGAACGCTCAGGTGGCGCAGTGCCCTGCGCCATATTTACAAGGTAGCATTAAGCCACTTTTTGTGGCTTAGCAGCGCCTTGTAAATATGCCCCAGAAACAGTTTGCTGCCGCAGAGGGATGCAATGGGTGTTGCTGTGGCCCTACCCATGCAACACCCAATGCTTTTTGACGCTACGTCAGATTTACAAGAAGACGTAAATCTGAAGCACGCAAAAAACTAATGCCACCCCAGGGGGTGGCTTTAGCATGCCACTATGAGAAGTACTTTTATTTCTCCTCATTTGTGCTTTTTCTCTGTGTGTTGCATTTTGATGCACACATAGAAAGGGCAAACCACCATGTATAATTGTTTATGTACAGTAAGGTGTGTGTTCCTGCACATAAACAATCCTTAAATAATTACAATTTGCTAGTTCTATGTGCAAACATAGACGTATCCAATCACTATTATAGATTGATTATGTGCAGGAAAGAACACCTTCCTGCACATAAACAATCATTCCCTGCAATGCAGGCAACCTTGCACTATGGTGCAAGGGTGCCTGTGTTGGCGCTAGGCAGCTAAATTAGCGCCAGCGCTAGGGGAACCAGGGGCACGTCGTAGTCCCAAAAATATGGCACATTCCTGCGTTTCTGAAGTGGTGTTGTCAGGTAGGCTCTCATTATCCTAATGAGACTACTGGATTTGGGTGTCAGAATCACTTGCACTTTGGGGGACTGAGTCTGAACCCACTACAGGTGACACTTGTCAGCCTAATCGGGGTTTTGCTCTGGCTAACTAGCACTGCATCATCTCCATCCAAGAGTAGGGCTGATTGGGCAACCGAGCATATGACACTATTAACTCCTCAGGGAAATCGTGGTCACTCAGATCTCATCTGTTTCTCTCTGTTACAGTAGTCTCACATATGCAAGGACAATCAGAGGCAGAATATAGTTCAATAAGGTTTTATTGAAGTAACTGCATCTTAGATAATAAAACATGTAATGCAATAATTAGGATGATTAAGCATGACAGGACTACAATTGTGACAAGGAGAGTAAAGCATAAAAATTACGCTACCAAATTGTCACTACAGTTGTTAAGAATAATTCTACCTAGGCTATGTTAGAGCACAGCATGTTAAGCTCTAATTCTGCCTTTCAGGTTCCCCTGGGAAGACAGCATCCCTCATACCTGAGTAAGAGGCTTGTAGTCTACATAAGCAGTTGCAGCGAAGCACTCAGCATGTCATGTTCATCTGGCTAGAAATCTCCCTCTAACGTACATAGGTCAAAGTAGTGTTTTTATTAAAAAAACAGCTGATGTTCCGAAAAAGGATCCCTACGTAAGAGTGTGTATTTTTCTATGAACACTAGAGACAAAGTGTTACCACGTTTGCTGGCAACCTATCTTACTGCAGCCTTGAGAAAAGCACAGAGTGAAAGAAATGTCCTGTTTAAGAAAACAGTGCTGGTCTAGGCAAAGAACAACTAAATACAGAAAATAAAACAAGACCGCAAATGTGGCTATTGTTAAAATAATAAAACCAAGCTGAATGAAATATGTCTAGGTTAAAGTGCACAGCGGCAGGCCTAGCCCCATCGCACTGTGTGAGTGTATTTTATCTTTATTCCATTTTTTTATCATTATATGTATCGTTATATTTATTACCTTGTGTATTTATTTGTATTTATTGCTGCTATGCGCTTTTATGGCGCTTGTAGCCGAAATAAAGTTTCTTTGACTTTGAAATATGTCTTGGTTAAAGTGCACAGCGGCAGGCCTAGTTTGCTAAAATAACATGTATGACTATAACTAAAATGGCTACACAACACCCTCCCCTTGCCGGTTCAAAGGTGGCTCAAAGCCTAATTATCCATAAATGCTACTAAAGCTCAACCTAAGGCATATGTATAAGAATGTTAATAATGACAAGTTAAAAAGACACTTGTGCATGTGTAAAAAGGACAATTTAAAATGTTAACTGTGGTGTAAAAAGGGCCGAATTTCAAGAGTCAGAGTCATTTTGGAAGTTGCCAATCAAATCCGGGATAATTGAAGACAGGAAATCTTCCAATTCGGCAGGTGGTAAAGTAGGAAGTTCATTGCCAAGGAAAACCAAGGAGCGTTCGTGTTCCAAAGCCTTAGCTCCAGGCAAGGCAGCAGCATTCCGTGGTGTGCCCAACAATATGTTTAGAGCTACATCATCCACAAACGGCAACTCATGAGCAGCTTCCCATTGCAAACGCACCCTCAATGTGCATGTCTGGTAATGAGCCCTCAGCGAGAACATCAACAGATCAGCATCCAATGAAAGCAAGCGCTGTGTAGAAAGACAAACTTTCAGTGCAAGTTCGAATAAGCACAAGGGGTGGTACACAATGCAAAACCGGTCTGAATGACAGGGACAAGCCACACTCCAATTGCTCAAGGAGTGATGCTCCATAGTACTGCATCATGCGTTCAAGACACAGCTGCTCTGTTGGAAGCACTTTAAGTCCTCCTTGTTCCGGCGGGACAGCCATTGCGCAGAAAAAGTAGCAATAGCAAGATGCCACCTATTATAGGCAAGTTTTCGGATATCCCCCGAACATACTGGAGAATATTGAGTGGATGGCTGAAGTTATTAAGCCAAATATAGAGGAGAAGGTGTGAATGAAACCAGAACCAACAGTCTTAAAGAAATTTGCGATTCCAGTGGTACTGGACGCATTAAATATTCGTCCCACGACCTCACCAAAGTGTCTTGGAAAGTTAGTACTGAAAAAGGACTGTATTTCTGCTGATGACCTTGCAACCTGAAGTGCATAGGTTTTGTGTGCAGATGTGAGCGCCACATGTTTCTGAAACAATAAAGCCTTGAGTCTGCTCAACTTGGCAAAATTTACATTTGAAGTAGCCAAATCTCAGCTACTTCCCTCTGTTGTGTAGGAAGCAAAAGTAAGTTCCTGCAGCATGTAACATTCATAGAGACTGAAACAACATAAACTATTCCGGCTCACATCCCACAACAGTTTTCACCATTGAGGAGGAGATAGCTGCCATTCGAGAGCCCCTGGAACGCAGGTCTAATCAAGGGGACTGGAACTCTCTTAATATAACAAGCCAAGTTCGCTGTTGAAGCATTACACGCCCTGTGCAAGGACAGCTGTTTACAAACCATCAAATGGCTGACAGAAGTCTCGCATTCACTACTGCTAAGAAAGACCTCTTTTGTACCACTGAGACATTTGTGCGAGAAGGGTAGCTCCCACACCTCATGGATGTAACTATCTCCTAGCCTTTCATATCTGCCCACTGGAATGTGTTTTAAGCAGGACGTGAATTGAAGTGTTGAAATAGGCAGATTAATGACCCTGTAGGTTAACCACTCAGGAGATGGTATTTCAGCCACAGTAAAGGCAACTTTTCCAATTTCGCAATATTTAACATGACATAAGTCACTTCTTTTTTAGCCATTAGTTGTTGTTGTCGCATTAAATTAAATGTGGAAAATATGTCCCTTGCTCAAACGTGTTGCCTTCAGTGTTTGTAGTGTCCAACCTAACTGCATAATACATCTTAGTTGACTCTGTCCATGGATTAAAGAAGACATGTCACTTTTATTATGTCTATTGCAGAAGAAACGATGTTGTTTAAGTTATGTATCCGGTCGGACAGGGTTTTAATCCCATTATCTACAACAGATCATTCCATCTGTAAGTTTTCCTGGTCTAGTTGCATTAACCAGGCAGCAGCTTCCTGTTGAGAAAGCTTCCAAATTTCATTACGGACTGCATATAAGAAGCGCTTTCTGTGATGTTTTCTGGGGCCTAACAGGACATCTTGTAAGTCAGTGTTATTAGACAGGAGACTGAGGTGTTCTCTTACAGTGTCTAGTGAGGAACTCTTCAACCATTGCTGGCATAGTTTCTCTACACTGTATGTTATTGCTATACCCGCATGTTAAGATAACACATAGCGAGGGTCTGGCCTACTTGTTCTAAAACCCCCGTGGAGTTTACAAAACGTTTATGACACCCATTGGTATCTATTGGCCATAATAATCACTCACCAGGACTTGAAAGTGAAGCATTAAACTTGTCATTCTGGACCCATTCATTGAGCTTATCTTCAGTTGCATTTATATACTTTTGCCATTTGTAAAATTTTGCAGGTACAGGAATACTTGGTGCATTCAATTCCTTAATTTTTGCTAAGCCTAAACAGCTTGTCTGTTGTACAGTTTCATTCACAAATATCATTTAACAGGTATCAAGCATGCTCTAAATAAAACTTCCTTTTCCCTTCTTTGCCAATTTTTTGTTCCCCACACACTTTTCAGGTCAATCGACTTCAGCCAATATTCATAGCCTTCTAAAGCCAACCGGGAAATAAAGGAATCCGAATGAATGAATTTCGTATCTGTCAATAATATATGTACATTTTCCATCAATGGCAATTTAAAATAATATGACTCAGCATTTTTAACATTGTGCCCAGAAAACTATGCACATTTTTCAGAGCACGTTTTAGAACTCTCTTGTGGTGGAGTTGGACAATGTTCCCATTGTGTGCAATTAAAAACAGTTTTTGGGATACTTGCTCTATGAATGAAATGGTGTCCATAATAATTTTAGCAAACACGTCACCACAATTCTCTTTCGATTAAAAAACATACATTACAATACATTAAAATACAGCAATTTAGTCATTATAGAATCCACTATTTTTACATCTCAGTCATCAGAAACAACTCTGGGTATTATTACATCGTTAATAGAAAGTTTAAACACATATGGTATTTGAATGACCTCCATGGAGCCATATATATTAAATGTGACTTTATCCCAAACAATCCCATCAGGAATTGGTATAGCAGAAAGGTTCATGAAAAACAAGTCTCTGCGGACCTCGAGAGAAGAAAACTGGGGTTTTAGGACCTCTCCCACTAGTTCAACTGTTGATATTTCAGGAAGGTAATGACCATGTATTAATAGAAAGAAAGTAATGACAAAGCCAATCCAAAGGAGGAAAGCTGATATAGTAAAAGCAAGCCACAGATAGTTCCATGGGATAATAAAGTAATTTGTTTTAAGCAAGTTTATCAGCTTACGTGTTTTTGGCAGTTCAGGTGGAAAAGAGGCAAATGAGTCCGAGAAAGTGTAGTTGATGTCAGCAAAGTATCCAGAAGCAGTTCGTACAAAAGCTAGAGCAGTATTTGTAGGTGGAAAACTGAAGGGGTCTCCCGCGGTGGTTCACAGTAAATAATGCCATCTGTCTGCGTAGAAGTTGTGTCAAAACGATCAGTAATTTCTATATTGTTTGTTGTAACAGATGTTAGTGGAACTAATGTAAGATCATTTTCCACCCTCCCCAAGCTCGGAGAGGTGTCAGTGTTGCTGCTCAAAACTTGTAGAGGGACATTTCGGCCAGTAGTGAGAGGGATTCGGGAACTACTGGCTGCTCCTCTTGGTTTGCTGTGCAAAATCAGCCACATGGTGTAACTTGACATTGTCAATCAAGACAAAGCGGTTTTCTTTAGCGCCAGGCAACGGTGGTAGAATGACAGTTCTGGTACCATGTATTCCCAGGACTGGGACTCGTGCACAATAAGAAGGACCAAACTCCTTTTTCACGGCACCTTTTTCACGTACTAGATCCCCAACCTTTGGAACCCAGCTGGTAGATGTTATTGGTACAGCCTTAATTCCTGCGGAGCAAAATATAAACGCTGTGGGATAGCGTAACTGGATGGACGGAATGCAGAACCAATAAAACATTCACCCCCAGTCACAGATCTGGGTTTAATCCATCCATTATTTTGCTCACCATGCCACCCCAGTTTGAACCCAGCCATATGCAAATCAGTCTTGACCCTGTTCCTCATGGGAACAGTCCAGCCCGAACTGCCAGGCCAGGTTCTCCCTGGACCGGAAACAAGCATCCTGGGACCGGTTTCGGGGTTTCACCCCTCATCAGCCAGGCTAGCTTGAATCCAGTGGCACAGTGAGGCAGGCAGCACTGGCAGAAGCGTTGTCATCACAGAACTGTTGTAATTCTTGCAAGACAGTGGCATGTTCATTTATGTCAAAAGGTAATTCTGCTGCCTCCACGCCAGGACCATCAAGATCTGGAACATACATTCAAGTTTCAAACAGGCTCTGGTAGGAAGTACAACCCCCCAGGGACCTTCTAGGCAGATTATTGAGTGCTCTCTGGGCTCCATACAGGTGAGTCAGCCAACTACGACCTGTACCTAGTACTCTGGCTGTTAAGGATTGCTTTAAATCACAGATTTGTTGCTCCACTACACTATTTCCCTCTGGATGAAATGGAGACGAGTAATGGAGTTGAACCCCTAACGAAGCCATGGGTCCCTGAATGCCCTTGAGGCAAAAGAAGGGCCCTGGTCTGAGTAGAAATCCGCAACTGCATATGTGCTGATAAAGACTTGGAAATCTTTAATAACAGGCTGAGCGTCAGCTCAGCATTGTGGCCACACCCATAGAAATCTGGAGCAAGAGTCAACAGCGACTAAAATGTATTTGTATGCACTGTCCGGTGTTAGGGGACCACAATGGTACACACATTGTGAACGTTTGTTGGAAATTGGGAGGGGTGTCTGCGGTGGGCGTTCGACGCTGGAGCCCTTAATTTGTTGGCAGATGTCACAACAAAGGACATACTGCTTGGTCTGTTTGTATAGACCTGGCCACCAATAACGTGCTTGCAATAATGATGTTGTAGCTGCCACACCAGCAAGGGCAGATGCAACCCCCTCATGCACTGCTTTAATCAACTCTGGTCTTATGTCTTTATTGGGAATTACTCAAACTCCCACGCCTGGTATTTTTACTTCTGCGTCAAGGAAGCCTCCCATTCTGGAATATTTAGCATAAAATGTTTTTTGAAATTGCATGCCTTCAGCCGTGACTTTCACAGTAGCCCGTATCATTCCAAAACAAGTTACTGAAGCAACAGAAGCGGTAGCTACTGCTGATTTGGCTGCTTCACCAGCCAGTGTATTTCCAGCAACGTGTATACCAACACACTGGTGTCCAATTGTATGCACAACATGGACGTTTGGTAGCGTTTCCTTCAGATCCGCTTCTTTCCCCCACAGAAGTCTGTGTTTGATGGTGTTGCCTATAGAATCTCTGAACCCATTCTGGCACCAGTATTGCAGGTATCGATTGAAGGACTGGACACAATAGTAAGAATCACAGACATGCAGCATTAGCTGTGCAGGATCCGTATGTTTCAGTGCCATCACCAGAGCCTTTAGCTCTGCTAGTTGTGCTGTGCAATCCCCTAGGAATTGCGTAAATGTGTCATGGGGACAAAATTTATTATCCTCCATGGCCACTTACAACTGTGCAAGCAGCAGAGTATTGATGCTTTGTGCCTATTGATGGTTGCGCTGAGCCATCGGTGTACATGACTCTTTGATGTTGATCAATAGGCAGGGTATTTGCCGGAACTGGGTATTCTAGGTCATCGTCCAAAACTTCTTAAGTTTGTAACTATGGGTCAAAAATGTAGTCGACATAAGTGGCTGTCAAAGACGTTGCCCATTGAATCCAACATGAATGTAATGATCTAGTGTTTGGAACGCTGGCTTTGGTAAGCCTCAAGGGCTGGAATTGGAAGTTACACAGGTGAAACCAATGGCACCAGCAATTACTCTGATGATCAGATGATTTTTATTGTCCTTGTGTGCAGGTGTTGTGCTCCAAGCATGTCTGTTTGCAAAACTCTGAGAATGCGTGTATGTTCGACTGTCCAGAATTTACTGGAAATGTCAGGACGTATTAAGTCATTTAAAGGTTTTATGCATGATGCGTAATCCGGAATGTAAGTTCTGTCAAAATTTAGGAAACCCAATAGTGATTGGAGTTTTTTAATGGTATTTGGAGGTTGTAACTGTGTGCATTTTTCCAAGAATTGGGGCGCTAGGCTCTTTCCTTCACTTGATAGCTCGTATCCCAAAAACAGGACGCTAAGGAAGGCTATTTTTGTTTTTTTTAATTGAATTTACAGCTGAATTTGGCAAATCCCACAACAATGCAGGCTACCCGTCTTAGATGTTGTAGTAATTCATCATCCGTGAGATATATATCATCTAAATAGGACAATGCTTCAGGGTCAAGGACGTGCCATATTGAAGTCACACAAGCAGGGAACAGTCCTGGACTGTCCTTGTACCCCTGTGGTAAACAACAGAATTGTTTCTGGGAGCCTAGTGCACTGAAACTTGTTAGATCTGTGGCAGAAGAAACTGCATCTTCGATAATATAGCATTAAATGCAATAACTAGGACGATGAAGCATAACAGGATTAAAATTGTGACAAGGAGAGTAAAGCATTAAAATAACGCTACCATATTGTCACTAAAGTTGTTAAGAATAGTTCTACCTGGCTATGTTAGAGTACGGCATGTTAAGCTGTAATTCTGCCCTTCAGGTTACCCTGGGAAGAAATAATCCCTCATACCTGAGCAAGAGGCCTGTAATCTACATAAGCAGTTGCAGTGCAGCACTCAGCAATCAGCATACAGTTGTGGTCACTTGGCTGGAATTTCCCTCTAACGTACATGGGTCAAAGTAGTGGTTTATAATAAAACAGATGATGTTCCAAGGAAGGATCCCCACGTAAGAGTGTGTATGTTTCTATGATCACTAGAAATAAAGCGTTACCATGTTTGCCGGCAACCTATCTTACTGCAGCCTTGAGAAAAGCACAGAGTGAAAGAAATGTCTTGTTTAAGAACGCAGTGCTGGCCTAGGCAAAGAACAACTAGATACAGAAAATAGAACAAGACCACAAATGTGGCTATTGTTAAAATAATAAAATGAAGCTGAATAAAATATGTCTAGGTTAAAGTGCACAGCGGCAGGCCTAGTTTGCTAAAATAACATGTATGAAGCCATAACTAAAATGTCTACACAACAGTGCGGTGCTGCCAATTTTGGCGCAGTGCTACACTGCAACACTTTCTTGTAAATCTGGCCCATAGGGCCTTATTTACAAGGCCCTTCTGCTACCCAAGTGTCACTTTTAGCAATGTTCTGGTGACGCAATGCCCTGCACCATATTTACAAGGTCGGCGTTAAGCCACTTTTTGAGTCTTGTAAATATGGCTCCTTAAACGCATCACATAGCATGAAAGGGGCATGCATTGGGTGTTTCTGTGGGCATTCCACCGCAAAACAACTATTGCATTTGACGCTCCCCCAGACTTACGATAAATCGTAAACCTGATGCAGTGCAAAAATGAATGGCACACCAGGGTTGGTGTTAGCATGGTGCAACAAGGAGAAATACTTTCATTTCTCCTCATTTTTGCTTTTTCAATGTGTGCTGCATTCTGCAGCACACATAGCAAGAGCAAAACACCATCAGTGATTGTTTATGTGCAGGGAGGTGACCCTTCCTGAACAAAAACAATCATTACATAATGACAAATTGCTACTTCTATGTGTGCTGCATTCTGCATCACAATAGAAGTAACAAATCACCATTATTGATTGGTCATGTGCAGGAAGGGACACCTTCCTGCACATAAATAAACATTCCTTCCAATGTAGTGCAAGGGTGTTGCAGTGGTGCTAGGCAGCTCATTTTAGCTGCAGTGCTAGGGGAAACACAGGGTTGACCTGTTTTTTCAAAAATAAAGCACATCGCTGCATTTCTGCAGTGATGCAGCATGGTGCTGCACATTTTGGTGCAGCTCCACGTTGCACCACTTTCTTGTAAACGAGGCCCTAAGATTCAGGAGCGAGTCACCAACTAACTCTGTGTCGACATGAGCAAGCGATATGCTACATCTGGACTTGTTTTTTGAGCAAGTACTGAATGCTTTAGGAAAATATGTTAGAAAAAGTCTACAGTAGAAACTGGTTCAATTATCTATTTTTATTATTTCCTTGTAAGGAAGAAAAGAAGAGTTCAAGGACTATCCAGACAGTAAGGCTCCAAACAAAATGGATGAACAAAGAACATTTAAAAGGGAGACGTTGCACAAAATCTATCAAAACTAGAGTAGGAAGACTGGAGATTCACAGTTGTACCCCTTCTCTTTCCGCCATGATGCATATATTCCCATTCCCATTGGAAAGCAGCACATAACATCCATAAGGTTTAATGGGGGTAAGCGACTATATCAACAGAAGGTCATTCCATGTGGCTTGAAATCAGTCCCCTTTACTACACAACTGCAGAATGACAGTAATATGTTTCTCTGAGGAAGAAGCACATATTCATCCACACTTATTTAGATGACTAGCTTCTGAAAGCAAATTCCTTTCAAAATGCACTGTGAGATTTCAAGTGAATTCTCTGCTCTTCCGAAAGCTTGGGCTCCAAACAATTCAGAGTCTAAGTCTACTTTCACATCATAATGAGGATTATGTGTTCAGGAGCAGAGTTTGTCATCAGGATTGCACATGTATCCTGCTGGGTCTTGTCACAACTTCATCTTGCGCCCTATGTGGTGTTGGTTTTACTCACCTGACTCATGTCGTCCTTCCCCTGTGGCACCTCCTGTCTTGAGCACTCCATGTCATCCTTCCCCTGTCACCCTTCATCAGCCAGGTTAGCTTAAATCCAGTGCACAGTGAGCAAAGCACTCACGTCTGGACATAACCTTCACACTTAGGGCAACGTTAGCCACACAAAAGGATGATGAACAGAGTGCTGAAACTTTTCAAATACTCACCCCCAGTTGCAGAACTGGGTTTAATCCATCGTTCTTTTGCTCACCATGCCACCCTAGTTGAACCCAACCATATGCAAATCAGTCTTGACTCTGTTCCCCATGGGAACAGTCCAGCTAGAACTGCACGCCCAGGCCCTCCCTAGACCAAAATCAAACATCCTGGGACTGGTTTCAGGGTATCACCCTTCATCAGCCAGGCTAGCTGAAATCGAGTGACACATTAAGCAAGCGACCCACGTCTGGGCATACCCTTACCACTTTAGGGCAACTTCAGCAACACAAAAGGATGATGGATGGAGTGCTGAAACTTTGCAAAAGCTCACCCCCAGTTGCAGATCTGGGTTTAATCCATCGTTTTTTTTCTCCCCGTGCCACCCCAGTTTCAACCCAGCCATATGCAAATCAGTCTTAACCCTGTTCCCCATGAGAACAGTCCAGCCCGAACTGCAAGGCCAAGACCTCCCTGGACCAGAATCACGCATCCTAGGAACAGTTTCAGGGTATCGCCCTTTATCAGCCAGGCTAACTTGAATCCAGTGGCACAGTGAGCACAAAACTCACGTCTGGGCATACCCTTCCCACTTAGCGCAACAATAGCAACACTGGACAACTTGATGTTAAACCAAGTTTGAACCTGAACCCTGTATGT
The DNA here is from genome assembly GCF_031143425.1 of Pleurodeles waltl. NCBI lineage: Eukaryota > Metazoa > Chordata > Amphibia > Caudata > Salamandridae > Pleurodeles > Pleurodeles waltl. Next base: position 1,090,977,317 of record NC_090440.1, read on the forward strand.
TCCATAGTGACAGAAAACTCCAGTGTGTTCTTGAAATGGTTCCTGTTCTCTCTCATGCAATATTTATGCTGAAGTCTGTAAGTGTACATTATCATCTAAGCAATTACTAAAATATTCTGAGTTGAAAACTGGTGGATAACATTGCTTCTTGTTATTCCTAATGCTCCACAGCTGTACAAGAATAACGAGGTCCAGGGAGTTCCTATCCTGCTAGTCAGTGCACAAGACACCCGAGCAGTCTCCACAGTGACGCAAGTTCATCTTTTCTTGTTTAGTCCCATCCTCCCTTCCCTTCTAGGGGCAGTTGATGGAACTAAATTGTTCTTACTTGTTTCATTAAGCTGCCCCAGTTATGATTGGAGGTCCAGCATCGTCTCTGCAGTCGGAACCAGGTGAGTGCATGACAGAAGGCCACGCCTCACACATTTCACAGCTCAGACAATATAGACAACCACATACATGTTGACAATTTAGCTCAGGCACTATCTTAAGTTCAAGGTGAAGTTCAGTCCTTTCGACAGGAAAATCTGTCACTTGAGAATGAGTTAGTCCAATATCGCCCCAGCCGTTCACCCTCTTGAGCTAATGCAGGGGCAACTCCTAAAGACACGCAACCTGTTCTACAACCTGTCCACTTTGGCGAAACAAAAAAACCCACTAGTATGTCCTCCATTGGAAAATCCTGTGCACATCACTACAACCACTCCAACCCCTGTGCCTCTGGCCCGCCGGAAATGTTCTTTGGGAATAGTAATATATTTAATGCATTTTGAAGTGAGTGCCAGTTGCAATTTCTGGTTAAACCTGGAGCCTTTCCGTCTGACACAACTAATATTAGTTATAAAAACTTTATTATATCCTATCTTGGGACACAGCAGCTAACTGGGCTATTCCACTCATTGAAAATAATGATCCAGTTTTACATGATTTTGGGAGATTTAAAGAGGCGATGCATCAACTCTTTGCTAAACACACCTTTTTTCAGACTAGCGATAATGAATTATTGAACTTATGTCCAGGTAGTAAGGATCTTCTGACTTACATTACAATCTTTTATGGACTGGTTACTGAAACCCCATTGCCAGAAGAGAAAAGAACCTCTCTCTTTTATAGCGGTCTGAGAGATGACTTGAAAGATTCTTTAGCACACATTGTGAATTTCCCATCAGACTACTCTTACTTTATTGATTTAGTGTCTGGTTAGACCATAGGTTAATTGAACGCAAGGCAGTACACCCTCAAGGAGAATCTAAACTATTAGTGATATATCCAGCGTGCAGGAAGATGGAGAAAAAGAATCAGAATAATGCAGTACTTATGCAGATAGGGGGTTTATGTGATACTTTGACTACAGAGGAAAAAGATGGACGAAAAAAGTTAAATCTATGTTTGTATTGTGGTAAGCCAGGGCACTTCCCTCATGAATGTAATGTGAAACCAAAAGGGATTCGAAAGAATGTTGCTGTAATGTCCAGCTCAATGTATGAAAACTAGAGAGCCCAGCTGACGCAGGGGTAAACTAGTCAGGTAAGGTCCTAGTGCAAACCCCCAATCTTTGGCAAGCACTTCACATGATGTTCCATAACATTTTAATATATCAGTTACTTAAATACTTCAACTTAACAGTGAAAGGTATTATCTATTAGAATACAAACAAGGCAACAATGGTATAGTAGGCACACATCTCTCCTGCTTAGAGTATTATTTAGGTAGTGGTGCTTGAAACACTACAACACACCCGTTGCCAGCATGAGTATGTCTGGATCACAGACAAATCTCTGCCAAGACCCATATATAAAGAAAGGATAGCGGAGCATTCTTATTATGTATCCCACGTACTTTATACATTATTGCCCAGGAACATACATCACTACAACCAAATATAAAAAAATACAGTGATAAGTGGTATAGACACTGAAGTAAATTAAGAAAAAAAACTCCACAAATCATAGTAGAAAATATTATTTTACTCAATAAAAGTTTATTTTTCATATACACAATGAGCATGTCAACATGTTTTTGATGAACAAGAAGCTACATAATTACCTCCCCATAAGTAATATGATTGCTGCATAGATTTAATTATGAGTCAACACTCCCTTGCAGTGGAAACTACGCTCTCTCGAAACCTGAGACAAGACACCTGAAAAAATACTTGGATGAACTATTACCCTGGGATTCATCTATCATTCCACCTCACCTGCATCTTCATCACTCTTTTTGTAAGTACTGAAGAAGAATGGTGGGTTAGGGGTGTGCATAGACTATAGGGCTTTGAATAGGCTTACTGATAAGAACAGGTATCCATTGACCCTGATTCCAGTCATGTTCAATCAGGTTCAGAAGTCCATTGTGTGCACTAAACTAGATCTGCGAGGCACATACCACCTCATTTGTGTAAAAGAATGCAATGAGTGGAAAACAGCCTCCTGAACCAAATTTAGGTTATTTAGGTTATTTGCATATACAGTCATGCCATTTGGACTATATAATGCCCCCGCAGCGTTCCGGTATTTTCTTAAGGAGATTTTGCAAGATCTACTGGACGTTTCTGTAGTAGTATGCATTGATGACATCCTCAGTTACTCCCAAGACATGACATAACACATAAAGCATGTCAGGAAGCTGCTGCAGAGACTCCAAGAACATGCCCTTTTTAGGTAAACTAGACAAATGTACATTTTACACTCAAAATGTTGAGTTCCTGGGACATTTCCTATCCCCAGAAGGTATTACCATGGATCAGAAAAAGGTACAGGCAATACTGGATTGGCCACCACCAACCACAGTCAAGGAGGTACAGGGTTTCATGGGGTTTTCAAGCTTTTCTAGACACGTTATCCCCCATTTCTCTGACACTGTAAGCCCAATGACCAGACTTTTATGAAAATATATGTCTTTTGTGTGGTCCCAGGAAGCTAATGATGCATTCAAATTACTCAAGGAGAAATTCACCACGGCTCTGGTACTCAGACATCTGGATCCCGTTTTACCATATTTTGTATAGGTGGACACCTCTCATGTTGCAATCGGTGGTATTTTGTCACAGCTTGACAGCACCACGGGACACATGCATCTAGTAGCATTCTTTTCCAAAAAGGTTTTGCCAGTTGAACAGAAGCATACAGTTGCCAAATGAGAACTATTGGCAATTAAACTATGTCTTCAATGGTGAAAATACCTGTTAGGAGCTCAATATATTATTACAACATACACTGATCATAAGAATCTCCAGTTCTTGTGATCATTAAAGGCATTGACCCCCTAAACAGGTAAGGTGGTTGTTGTTCTTCAGCTAATACAATTTCATCATTACCTACCATCCAGCTACACAACAGATTAAGCTATCCAGTTGGGGTTATTCCAATCAGATTTCTCAGGAACATGCACCCCAGAACATAGCACCTGAACACAAAGTAGGTCTTTGCGAACAAGAGTAATTTTTTAACAGGATTAAATGAAGTAGAGTTCCAGGCATCTGGTTGAGCACAATGCATTCCAATACAAAAACAAAGGATACCCAAATGGTTGGGCTGCCCTGGAAGTCCCAATGAAGGCTTATTTGACTCTTCGATCCCAAACATGGCTCCCTGAGGTCAGGTGAGTATTTTCCAGTGGCACCTCCAGTGTCACTCCCTGTGTATGGATTGTAAGAAAGGGGGTAGCCTTGCTCTGGATGAGCAGGGACAGTGAACTTGTGATCCCCTTGTGGCCTGGTGGTTCTTACCCAGTATTGCCTGGGTTTGTGGCTCCCTTCCAACCCAGTCCGAAGGGCCTTTCCTCTGAGCCTTCCCTTCTGTAGAGCAGGCAAAGATATGAAACTGATATCCCTGTGCAGGGTGGCCTGCTTGGGAGAGGTTTAAACAGTACTGTAGCATTATCATGTCGGTCGGACTGATTTGGAAGTCCCGATAAAGGCTCATTTGGTTCTCAAAGCCAAGCCAGGGCTCCATGAAGTCATCTGGGTTTTCTCTGGTGGGCCCCTTTCACTTGATGTGCATGGATTATAAGAAATGAAGTTAGCCTTCCTCTGAATTATTAGGGATAAGGAATGAGGGCCCCCCTTGTCCTACAGTCTTTTTTCCCAGTTGCTGTGAGGGTCAGGTCAAGCCTGCCCTGGGATCTCAGGGGCCTGAGTCTGTGGCTGCCTTCCAGCCCTGTCAAATGGCTCTTTCCTCTGATCCTTGCTTCCCAGAGAGCAAGAAGGGATGCAAAGCTGACATCACCATGCAGGATGGCCTGCTTGGGGACCAGTTTAGCCACCACTGTACCCTGATTGACTGGGGACACTTGGTCCACCAGGGAATAGACTGCTTGGCCAACCTCAGATGCTGTTTTGAGCAAAGAGCCTCTATCCTGCTTGGATTGTCAAACTTGAGGGTCTGCTGTTTATGGAAGCCTCCTGCAAGAGTGAAAGCCAAGAAGCCTGGCAGCTTGTAAGGTGGCAGTCCTAGAAGCTGCCTGATGGTCCCTGTTCTGTGTACCTGTCCATTGCCCTTTTCTGCAGCATTTTGGAATAACCATCCATAGGGTGGCCCTAGCTACCCAGGCTGGGACAAAGCACCCCTGTGTCTTACTCATGCATTTACCAGACCAAGATCAACCTGGGCTCACCTGGCTGTAGATAACCTTGGCCTGATCACATATCCATGTCACAATAAAAATGGATACCTGCCCTATCAACTTTCCATGGTTCTTTCTGTGCCTTGCATGGTGAACATGGGTAACAGGGAATCAAGGTTCAATTCTCGAGAGGGAGCTTGAGAAATCGCTACCACATGCAATAAAGGCAGCAAGCATGCAAACCACTCTTGATGAAAAATAACAATACAAGACTCTTTTGTGGCCTTGTGATTAGGATGAGTACAGTTTAAATCCTTTACCATGGATCCATTGGAAGGTAAGTCTGGTGCCAGCAGCTGCAGTTATTCCAGCTCTAATAACTTATATTAAAGTTGCAGCAGTTAAAGAGCTTCTAGTTGGATCTTGAGATTGAGCTGGCCGTTCACCACGAGGTGAGCTACTACCTGTCCCAGGCCCTGCTTCTCATGCCCCCTTGATTCTTTTAACCGAGTGTCTTGGGATCTGCAACATTTAGGCCCATATTTATACTTTTTGACGCTAAACTGCGCTAACGCAGTTTAGCGTCAAAAAGTTTTGCGCCGGCTAACGCCATTCTGCAGCGCCATGCGGGCGCCGTATTTATTGAATGGCGTTAGCCGGCGCAAGCAGACCGGCGCTGCCTGGTGTGCGCGAGAAAAACCACGTACACCAGGCAGCGCCGGCGTAGGGGGAAAATGGCGCATGGGCGTCTTAAAATGGGGCAAGTCAGGTTACGTCGAAAAAATCGTCGTAACCCGACTTGCGCCATTTATTTTCGACGCCCATCCCCCATCAACATGACTCCTATCATTGTAAAGATAGGAGTCATGCCCCCTTGCCCAATGGCCATGCCCAGGGGACTTCTGTCCCCTGGGCATGGTCATTGGGCATAGTGGCATGTAGGGGGGCACAAATCAGGCCCCCCTATGCCACCAAAAATTATTTAAAAAAAATAAAAAAAATACTCACCTGAATGTCCCTGGGGTGGGTCCGTCCAGCCTTGGGTGTCCTCCTGGGGTGGGCAAGGGTGGCAGGGGGGGTCCCTGGGGGCAGGGGAGGGCACTCTGGGCTCATTTTGAGCCCACTTGTCCCTTAACGCCATGCCTGACCCAGGCGTTAAAAAGCGGCGCAAATGCGCCGTTTTTAGCAACGCCCACTCCCGGGCGTCTCTTTTGCCCGGGAGTATAAATACCACGTAAAGGCCTGGGAGTCATTTTTTAGACGGGAACGCCTCCCTTGCATATCATTAACGCAAGGAAGGGGTTCACGCTAAAAAATGACGCACATTCCGGGAACTTTGGCGCTATTCGCCTCTAACGCCATAGTATAAATATGGCGTTAGTTTGCGTTAGTTTTGCGTCGAAATTGCGTCAAAAAAAACGACGCAATTTCGGCGCAAACGGAGTATAAATATGCCCCTTAGGCCCATATTTATACTTTTTGACGCTAAACTGCGCTAACGCAGTTTAGCGTCAAAAAGTTTTGCGCCGGCTAACGCCATTCTGCAGCGCCATGCGGGCGCCGTATTTATTGAATGGCGTTAGCCGGCCTGCCTGGTGTGCGCGAGAAAAACCACGTACACCAGGCAGCGCCGGCGTAGGGGGAAAATGGCGCATGGGCGTCTTAAAATGGGGCAAGTCAGGTTACGTCGAAAAAATCGTCGTAACCCGACTTGCGCCATTTATTTTCGACGCCCATCCCCCATCAACATGACTCCTATCATTGTAAAGATAGGAGTCATGCCCCCTTGCCCAATGGCCATGCCCAGGGGACTTCTGTCCCCTGGGCATGGTCATTGGGCATAGTGGCATGTAGGGGGGCACAAATCAGGCCCCCCTATGCCACCAAAAATTATTAAAAAAAAATAAAAAAAATACTCACCTGAATGTCCCTGGGGTGGGTCCGTCCAGCCTTGGGTGTCCTCCTGGGGTGGGCAAGGGTGGCAGGGGGGGTCCCTGGGGGCAGGGGAGGGCACTCTGGGCTCATTTTGAGCCCACTTGTCCCTTAACGCCATGCCTGACCCAGGCGTTAAAAAGCGGCGCAAATGCGCCGTTTTTAGCAACGCCCACTCCCGGGCGTCTCTTTTGCCCGGGAGTATAAATACCACGTAAAGGCCTGGGAGTCATTTTTTAGACGGGAACGCCTCCCTTGCATATCATTAACGCAAGGAAGGGGTTCACGCAAAAAAATGACGCACATTCCGGGAACTTTGGCGCTATTCGCCTCTAACGCCATAGTATAAATATGGCGTTAGTTTGCGTTAGTTTTGCGTCGAAATTGCGTCAAAAAAAACGACGCAATTTCGGCGCAAACGGAGTATAAATATGCCCCTTAATGTGAAAAAAATGTGAGTGTTTAGAGTAGGCTAGTCACCCGTACACTTCAGCTTGGAATAGGACTTCTATTTTGTTGGTTTACAGAACTAGGCCATGGTAAAGAGGGACAGCCATGGGCATTAGTACTGTATTCCTACAGGTGACATTTTTGGACAGGGCGACACGAACCAAAGTGAAGGCGTTTGCCAAGATTGTTTTCATTAATCAAGAATTAAAGTTGGTGGTTGGAAGATGATCAGATACCATTGTAATTCTGACCATACATTATGTTGACTAGCCATTCAGCAGTGTTATTCCCATATGTGCTGAGCAGCTTCCACAACATCGTAGTCTTTGGGTTCCAGGGGGAGTATGGTTGCAAAGGTGGCACTTATGACATTTAAAGCAATTGACAAAAGGACACCACCAGGGACAAAGCCTGCGGCTTAATTTGACTCAGGACAGGGGTGGATGATGCTCCAGACCTTCTGGATAGGGCACAATATGAGAGATAGCCCTCCCAAGAGGGAACCCATGCTCACCCAGCACGCACACAGGGATAACCAAATTGCAGTGCCTCCCTGGGCTTGGACTCCCAGAAGGACATGCTACCAGGGCCCTCGCGAGGTCTTAAAAATGGTTACGTTTTAAAGACCCTTTGAAATCTGCACTCCACTGCTCATTAAGCCCCCTCCTGCCCTGCTTCACATACAATGTATTTTAACCCGTGGGATTGTCGGGCAATATGAGGCTTACACCCTGCGAATATTACTGACTAAACCACACTCCTGTGTGGGGTAACCTTTCTTCCCTTGGTGTCTCCTACCAGGGCAACGGTGACTCCCCAGACCAATGACATGGTTGAGGACTCTCAATGTGTCGCCCTGGTGGGTAGGAGATGAATGATGTGCAGGTGGGGCAACCCTCCATCATTGCCAGGCTGCAGTTTAAAGACTCATGCAGTCCTGTCCGGGAGAGCCAGAGATATTACTTCCTTCCCCTGCTGCCATGGGAGGCTCTTACTTGCTGTCAGCTGTGGTGGTGGGGTCGGAATTCTGGGCAAAGCACCTGGAAACACTTTCAAAATCGGGGTGGCTGATTTCTAGAGGAGAAGCATGATGGGGTGTTGTGCTGTCTCACTGTGTGGCTGGTGGATGCCAGGTGCTGACTTCTTCCCACCTCTCCTTGTAAAGGCTGCCTGTGACCCTTGAAGGTGGATCACTTGGCTCACGCATTCATGAAGAATGCAGCTAGTTGTGAGAATTAGTGGGAATTGGAGGACACATTGATCATTGATACTTTAAATGCACCTTGTGGACCTGGGATCCTCCATGGGCTATACCTATCTGAGGGTCGCTTGAACATCAATTCCCTGCTGGTTATCCCAGGCCGCAGTTGGGGCCATCACAGGGAGCTCTGCTCACTTCGTACCCCAATATAAGACCCCTGATCACCCATGCAGGCCCACCAGTCCCACTGCAGAGGTACACCACTGGTATACCTAGTCATCCCTGTTTTGAGGGGGTGGGTGCCTGGTGGGTGCCTCGTCTGAAAAGCCTGGTGTGCCTGGCTGTGCGCTGCACAGGGCTGTCTATGGTGTCCCATGGCTGCTCATGTGCACCACCTTGGGTGACCACTTCTGCGGCTAGGAATGTCCCCTGCTTGCTAGTAGGTGATGGTTGCCATCTAGGCCCCCTCAGGCTTTGGTCTCCGATCTGACCCCACTTTATAAAAGAGGGTCCCACTCCTTCTGGCACCCATGGAATGGATTCAGCTCTTCCACGCTGTGACATCCAACTACTGCCTCAGATCAGACATGGCTGAATTTAAGCCTATTACTAAGCGCAGGAAAAGAACAAACCAGGATTCCCTTAGTAGCAAAAAAATGGGACAGCTGTTGACATAGAAATAGGACTAAATGTCAACACTGCACTGACCAGTGCCAACATTGAGTCCTAATTCTATGCCAATTGCTTTTCTGATTTTATGTGTATGTATGTATATATTTATATATATATATATATATATATATGTAGAATGGCTTTGTAAATAAATCTCGTCATAATTCAGCAATTGTTGGGAGTGCCGCTTTTCTACAATTCATTTTGAGATATTAAAATATGAGTCCTGCGTCCATAATGGTGCACCAGCTCCGTAATGCTAGCGTTGGAAGAACAGCAGGAGCAGTTTAAATTTTTTTTTTATATATATGTAAAAAAAGAATATATATATATATATATATATATATATATATATATATATATATATATATATAATAATTGTGTATCAGGACAGCCGTATGGAACTCACTACACCATGGCCAAGGAAGTATAATTTTCATGCTACCAAAACACATACCTCTGTAGCATGAAAATTAAAGACTTCCTCAGCCATGCTCCAGTGTCTTACAGTGGGAGCTTTGCTATTCTGACCTCGAATGATGGGCTCCGCAGGGGTTTATTTGCCCCCCCCAATAGATCCTGCTGTGCCGCCCAAATTAAGTCAGGCAGCACAGCAGGAGAGCTTTTCAAACAATACTTTGTCTGTGGTGTCTTGAGAGGGCATGGTTGAACGTGAGCCTTCAGCACAGTGATAAATGTGCATGTTCACCTGACCCTCTCCCAAAACCGGGACATTTGTCTATTTCTTAAACAAATGTCGGGACACCAGGACAGTCATCGGAAAACCGGGACTGCCCGGCCAAATCTGGGACATCTGGTCACCCTGCCTGAATCCATATATGGTGGAGGGTGCACGAAATTGACAGAAGACTCACCTGTGTTGCTCAGGGGGCACAACTCCTTCTGATCGAGGCTCACCCTGCAGATGGTCTTAGGATGATAGTGTCCCCCAGCGTGCTGGAACCGAATCTTCCTGAAGTCAGGTTACTTCTGAATGCGGTCCAAGGCAGGTGCTAAACTCCATCTAGGGCTAAATACTGGTGCAGGACTGATAGCCAACAAATATCTTTAAGGAAAGTTGAAAAGAGCTTTGAAAAGAGAGTTCAAGACAGCATGAGGCTATTCATAGGTAAACAGATGGGGTCTGTGCAGTCATCCCGGCGAATTCAACACAGCGGGAAGGATGGTCGTCTGGAAGGATGGATGTCCTCAGTGGGACCTTCACCTGGGTGAACCTGGTCCCTGGAGGGTGCATTTCCTCTGCATTGGAGTGCTATGACTGGCGCTGAGCTGGCTGGGAAGGCCTTGGGGTGGCAGGTAGCTCTCTGCCCCGGTAAACAGTTTTCCTGACGCAGGGTAGGAGAACATGGCCCGTGCTCCCAGTGTGACTGTCGACTGGGGCAGACTATACACAGTGCACTGTGCTGTGCCACTGGGTGAGGAGGCCCACACTGAGTGGCAGAGGTCTACGGCGATGTTGGTTACCCAGCAGACGTGTCTTGGAACACAGACCAAGGAGTCTAACGTGCACAAGTCAGAGGGCTGATCGAAGCACTGTGGTGCAATGAAGGTGAGGGCCGATGAGGTGGGATCTTGCTGCATCCACAAGGTCAGGTACAACACCGGCCTGTTTCACCCACTCCACCTGAGAGGTTGAGCATGAGCATGTGTGGTAGGGCCTGAAAGATGGAGAACGATGCCTGGACCAGGCAAAGCCAGAGGACAATCTGGTGGAGGTCCATAGTGGTCTTGACATGCAAATTGTCCACCGGACTTTGGTATAGGGGTGAAAGACAACCCAAACCATCTAGTAGCTAGTTCCCTCCAAAGTTTACATCAGAATAGCTGGTGCACGGAAACCCCAGTTTTATCTGGTAAAGCTTTTCTCTTCCAAACTGTTCCATTGCAAAATTTCATGGTTTCATCATAGGCTGTGGGTATTTGGCCTTAATTTAATGAGATTGCTCTAGCTGTTCTTGAACTACAAATGTATTTCCCATTTAAGAAGAGTGAATGCCTGACTACTCAGATGGACACTTTAAAAGTATGCCAAGTATTCATGGATAACTAATTGATTAGCTTATTATAAATATACGGTGGATTGTATATTGCATCTCTCTTCAGATAGAATATTATTCTAGGAATGTTGGCACATCATAGTTAATCTAGCTCACTTAAAGTAGAATATTACTATAGAATATTGGCACATAATAGTTAACTTCACTGATAATGCTTGACATTGATACCCAGTATTAGAAATAGTTTAATGTTTCCAGTATTACAATTAGTTGAATGTTACCAATATTAAAATGAGTTGAATGTTACTAGTATTAGAATTAGTTAAATGTTATCATAGTTGTATGTATAAAGTTAGGATTGTTAGAATAGTACCAGAAGGGGTACTGTCTGTACTCAAATGTGCTTCATGTAACTGTTGAACTGAGGGCAACTTGAAATGTAGTTACACTCAGGGACAATCTTTGGGTGCAGTTAGGATTGTTGAGTGGTACTAGAAGGGGTACTGTCTATATCCAAATGTAATTCATGTATCCATGAGGGTAACTCAAAGTGTAGTCGCACTCCACAACAATCTTTATATTATTGGAAGAAAGACAGATTTTAGGCTGAGGGACAGCAATAAGTCTCTCACTGCCCAAACCTTCAATTTAGTGGAACCACAAAGAAGGCAACATGCATGGCAGAATCTTCAGGGAAAGAAGTTGAACTTGGCTCTAATCTGGAAATGTGAACAGACATTAGAGGTGTGGGATAAGTGGGAGGCCTGCAGGTTGCTGGTGAAGTACCACTACTCATAGTTTTTTCACTTACCTGGGGTGAAGGGAGAGAGGTGAGCCGCATTTGGCTCTTGCTTCTGGCTCCAAGCGCCCCGAGCCCACCAGTCATGACTCACTCATAAGACAGTAGCAGGTGGGATGTTTGACGGGAGAGGTACACCTGTCAAACAATAACAAGGGTGCACTAAGGTGATCTCAGGAAGAACAGAAACCTCCTGCAGAGCAGAAGAGCAAAGGCTTGCTTGAGCTTTATTTTTAGTATAAATACAGGCCATGAAAGCAGGGCCTCATGATCCTTCTGACTTTTTGGGTTTCAAGTAAGAGGTGTCAGAAAACGTATCACAGGGATAATTGGCTTGTGGCAGCCAAGTGTTTACAGTACCCTCGTTTTTGATCCTTCAATGCTGACTCTTTCTATTATTGTGAAGCAGAATTCCCCAAGAGTTGGATTGTTCACCCGCTAATAGGAAACGTGGGTTGGGTTTAGACCGTCATGACACAGGTTAGTTTTACCATACTGATGATGTGCTGTTGCAAAAGTAATTCTGCTCAGTATGAGAGGAACTGCAGGTTCAGTCATTTGATATATATGCTTGGCTGAGGAGTCAAGAGAGTGAAGCTGTCATCTGTGGATTTATGTAGTGCAGTAGAGCTTAGGTTGGCCTGGGGCAGTTGACCTCTGGGCCAGTGCATAGAGCCACTCCCTCGGGGACTGCAGTGTGGTGGAAGGAAAACGCCTCCATCACCCTTAGTGTGCTGCTTGTTTGTGAGGCACCTGCTGCCAATTTGTTTGTAGAAGACCTGAATCTAGTTCATGGTTTCATAAGTAGCAAAGCAGCTATATTTCTGCAATCTATTGAAAGCCATCTTCTAAACCATGCTTTTGTCTCTGTCCATGGCTGCTCATGAGGCCCTCTGCCGCCAGGCCGCTGGGAGGGATGGGGTGCGAGCAGAGGGAGGCTGCCTCCTCCACATGCAGTACCTCATTGGGACCTCCCCCTCCCACCCTGCGCTGCGGGGTGCAGTGATAGGGCACGATACTTAGTAGGTCAGCAGGATGACCTAATGGCCAAAGTGAGCACCAGCAGAGCTACCTGGAGGGAAGAAGCCAGTCAGAAGGAGCCTCCAGAGTGCGTAGGACCTGGGAATGAGTCTGGGTCTCCTGCGTATCGAACATCTCCCATAATCCCCCATGAGAGGTGGGCAAGGCCATGGCTCTCACCAAGAAGATTTGCCCCCCCCAAACCAGGGCTCCAGGCACCAGACATGCCCACTCCCCCGAAGCAGGCCAGGGAAGTGTTGGACCAGGGAGCAGTTTGAGGCTTCTTCGGGATCAACAGCCTCTGTAATCCCCCATGACCAGTGGGCAAAAGCATGGCTTTTGCCTGAGGAGTCAGGGCTCCAGGCACCGGGCAAGGCCCCCTTCCCTACCCGGGCCAGAGTGCCATCAGACCAGGTAGGAGCCTGGGGCTCCGGTAGGCTTATCAGCTCCTGTAATCCCCATCAGAGACAGGCAAAACCATGGCTTTTGCCTGAAAAGCCAGGGCACCGGGCAGGGCCACCTACCCCTCAACTGCCATAATCCCCCCACTCCCAGTTAGAGGCTCGGCCCCCAGGGTCGGTGGTGCCATCCAACAGGTAGAGCCTCCTACCCTGCCTAGGGCAGGGGAGATCCCCACCAGCAAGGGTTTGCCAAGTTTCAAGATACCCACCAGTTAGCTTGTCAGCTTCATGTGGTCACAAATGTCACCAGTGAAGTTTCATTCTCAAGGCACATCGAGCCAATGGATGAGGATGGATGTGCCAACTCAGTGAACCACATCACCAACCTAGTCTTCCTAATATGAATTACGTCTAGGCCTACTTAGTTCATACTCATTATGCCTCAGGGGTCAGTGGACATAAGATCCTATCATGAAGGTCTAAAACACCAATGATGCTAGAAGCAGCAAGCTAAAAGCAAAAGCTAGCCCTCACACCCTTAGTGCAAGATCCCTCTGCCGTGGTACCAGAGAGTGGATGGGAAAAACATTTCCTGAAATAGAAATAACTTTCCCTCTCTGTTATAGATTTTTTAGAAATATAACACATAAGTGCCTGTTTTCTAGTAGGGGCCTGACTGAGGAATTTAGTTTGTAGGGCGATTCCTATCTCCAAGTGCTCATTTATCACAGGTTATATGTTATAGTATGTTGTTACGTTAAGCTTTTTTACGTTACATTATGTTATGTTGTGCTATGTAATTGTGAGAAATGGGTTGTGGGTTGATTGGGGTGTTAACTTTGCTCAAGCAACAGTCACAATCCGTCAGGACAAACCACAAAAGTCACTAAATTAACCTGTGTGTAACAATCTGGTAGCTTGAAACAAAAGTGGTCAGGCTTAATTTAAAGGCAATGTGTAAAATATTAATACAGCACACAAACAGTAATACAGTGAAAACACAGTAAATTTTAATAAATCATGTGACTTCAAAATGACACAAGTGTATCGGTAGCTTTAGAATTATGAATTTTTAAAATGTAAGGTGAAACCTAGCTTCTTCAACATGAAAGTACCAACCTTGGACATTTAGACAAGTGACACTGGGTCAATGTTAAAAAATATGGCTGACTGTGATGAAGCCCGACTCGGACGCAAGAAGTGGATTAGGCACGGTTGTCCCTTGCCCTCAGACTTAGAAGAAAAGAAAAATGTTCTGAGATGGTAGAAGTTCAGTGGTGAAAAGCTGCATACAGTGTGCAGGGAGGAGGCATCGTCATCGGGGAGCCTCTGGATGAAGTCACAATGCATATTTCCATGTACGGACTTATTTCTTTTTTGGAAATCAAAAATCTCCATCAGGACACAGCTGGAGGCTGTAGTTGATGAGAGCTACACAAGGCCGCATAGACCTTAAGTGAAGGACTGCTGGATAGGACTTCATGCTGCAAAAAAGAATGTAGCAGGAGCTGCTGTGACGTCAGGCCGACCAGTGATGCACCAGATCTTATCTCACTTCTCAGAGCAGTTTTTAGCCACACATGTTCCCAAGTTTTGGACTTTGGCTTTCTGGACACCTTTAACACCATCACAAAGGGTCTAGGACTGGGGGCACCACTTGGGGGGCTTGGAGTCACTCAGGCTAGGTCCAGGTTCAGGTTTCAAATGGTTGTAGCCTTTTCTGTCCCTGAGGCTCTGATCAGGAGGTCATCCAAGTAGCTCTTGAAGTCACTCTGGTAGTCCTGGGTTTAGGAAAGGAAACAGGACACAAGCAATGAAGGCAGGCCTCTGAGTGTTCAAGGCAGTCTTCAGGCAGCAGAACAGTCCTTCCAGGAACAGCAAAGCAGTATTCTGAACTACGCAGCAGGCCCCAGCAGCAGACAATCCTATGATAGTCCTTCCACAGGTCTGGAGAGTGAACTGAAGAGTGGGCTGGGGGCCAAATTTGTATACCTGATGCCTTCTCTGAGGTAGGAAACATTTCTAGATAATTATTTTTGAAGTGCTCCAAACTGGCTGCGTGAACAATGCGGTGATGACTGGTCCTTTGTGTGGAGGCAAGGCACAGCTTCTTTAAAGTGGAAGTAGGGCTGTGCCCACCTCCGCTTCCCCATCCTGCCAGTGACAACCAATCCACGCACACCTAATTCCTCTAATGTGTGTCTCGGTGGGAGGAATAAACAAAATACAATTGCTAACTGTTCCCAGCCATGTGCCCTAGGTAAGGTTACATGAGTCAAATAGGGCTGGAAAATGCCAACTTTCTACAAGTGAAATTTCCAAAATTGTAACCTAAAATCCAACTTACCAGTTAAAGGGGATTTTAAATTACAATTTCTAAGGCACCCAACATTAAACCTTTACCTGTTACCAATCAAATGCTAACACATTAAGGTGGTCATTACAACCCTGGCGGTCGGTGATAAAGCGGCGGTAAGACCGCCAACAGGCCGGCGGTAAAAAAATTGGAATTACGACCGTGGCGGAAACCGCCAACAAAGACAGCCACTTTAACAGTCACACCGCCACGGCGGTAAAGACAAAAAGCTTGGCGGTCACGGCCAACAGACAGGCGGAAGTCAATGTACCGCCCACAGTATCACAACCTACCAATCCGCCACCTTTTCCGGGGCGGATTCACCGCGGACAAAAACACGGCGGAAACAGGACTTCGAAGGGAAAACGCTCACCTCTACACACCCCACGAGAAATCCGGACGCCACGGAACCAGAGCTGCACATTTTTCCAGCCCTCATCTTTTGCTCCTCTACCAGGAGCACGAACGCCGGCGGCGAAGACCACGGTGAGTGCTGCACCTACGACACAGGGGAGGGGGGAGGGAAAAAACAGGGACACACACACGCAACACCCCCACCCCCACCCTCACCCACTACAACACACACACAAATACATATTTATACATTATAGTTACACCCCTCAACCCCCCAGAAGAATGCAAAGACAAAAGCAAATGAGTGTAACCATTGTAATATATTAAAATCAAGTACGCAAAAATATATATATACACCATAAACAAAATACACCAATCTTAGTAGTCCAGGTAGTGCTCCAATGAAGTCCGTGGAACACTGGGCCCACACGGTATGGGGGAGGCCCACACAAGATCCCCGACCATGACGGAGAGAACACTGCAGGGGCATCAGAGAGCAAGAAAACAGGCACCTCAGGGGGAGGGGAAAGGGGGGGCACCTCAGCCGGTTGAGTGCACAATGCCAAATCCATGAGGGGGCCACATGCCCACTGTTCAATCCTGGGGAGTGCAAAGCCACAGTCTCTCAAGTCTCTACAGTGGGTGGGTTGCCCACTGTTCCATCCTGGGGAGTGCAAAGCCACAGTCTCTCAAGTCTCTACAGTGGGTGGGTTGCCCACTGTTCCATCCTGGGGAGTGCAAAGCCACAGTCTCTCAAGTCTCTACAGTGGGTGGGTTGCCCACTGTGCAATCCTGGGGAGTGCAAAGCCACAGTCTCTCAAGTCTATACAGTGGGTGGGTTGCCCACTGTTCCATCCTGGGGAGTGCCTAGCCACAGTCTCTCAAGTGGATGACAGTCTCCACTGGTTCTGGAGGGGGCCTGGTGCCCAGAGTGCTTCATCCTGCTAAGGACAGAGGTAGTGAATGACAGTCTCCACTGGTTCTGGAAGGGGCCTGGTGCCCAGAGTGCTTCATCCTGCTCGTGACTGACTCAGTAGCGTCAGTGCCTTGGTGCTCATGGGCCAGCGGTGCTTGGAGCGGCGGTGCCCTGTTCAGCGGTGCATGAGGCGGCGGTGCCCTGTTCAGCGGTGCTTGGAGCGGCAGTGCCCTGTTCAGCGGTGCATGAGGCGGCAGAGCCCTGTTCAGCGGTGCTTGGAGCGGCGGTGCCCCGTTCAGCGGTGCATGAGGCGGCGGTGCCCTGTTCAGCGGTGCATGAGTCGGCGGTGCCCTGTTCAGCGGTGCTTGGAGCGGCGGCGCCCTGTTCAGCGGTGCCTGAGGCGGCGGTGCCCTGTTCAGCGGTGCTTGGATCGGCGGTGCCCTGTTCAGCGGTGCATGAGGTGGCGGTGCCCTGTTCAGCGGTGCATGAGGCGGCGGTGCCCTGTTCAGCGGTGCTTGAGGCGGCGGGCTCCTTTGCAGTGACTCAGCTGCTGGCGGTCCTCTCTGTCCCAGCGGGGCTTGTGCTGGCGGTCCTCTCTAGCCCAGCGGGGCTTGTGCTGGCGGTCCTCTCTAGCCCAGCGGGGATGATGGCGGTGGCCTCCTGGGCAGCGGGGATGATGGCGGTGGCTTCCCCACCACCTTCCTGGGCAGTGGGGATGATGGCGGTGGCCTCCTGGGCAGCGGGATGATGGCGGTCTCTTCCGCCGTGCTGCTCTTCCCAGACTTGCCGGGTTTCTTGTGGCCCTTCCCCACCTTTGAAGGTGTCGCAGCTGACTCCACACTCCCACCGGGACCCCTGGGAGCGGCTTTGGTGGCTGGAGTCTTCCCCTTCTCCTGCCGGGCACTGGCCAACTTCTGATGCTTGACAGGTGGGGGACTGTCTGTGCTGTGGCTCCGTGCCACACTGGCTGCCCTCGTGGCTGGTGCACTCCAGATTCCGGCGACTACAGGCACCACTGGTCCCGGAGATGTTGTGGCTGAGGTGCTAGGTTGTGACCTGGAGAGTCGGGACCTAGGAGACGGACGGGGTGGGGGAGGTGTGGGAAAGAGGTCAAGGCTGGACAGGAAAAGTTTTTGGGAGACACTGGGACAGGTAGCTGGAGGGGGTTTGGGAGTGGAGGAAGAGGTTGTGGTTGTAGGTGTTCGTTTGGTGACTTTGGGTGAAGGTGCATGTGCTGGAGGCTGTTGTGAGGTGGATGGCTGTTCGGTGGGTGTGTGCCTGCATTTGTGTATCTTGGGAGGTGGCGTCACAGACACACTGGGAGAGGACACAGTGGACGTGTGGATGGTAGTAGGGGTGGTGACTACACGTGAGCGGGGTGTGGTGGTGTGTGTGCTGGTGATGGCAATAGTGGCTGTAGATGTAGTGCATGCAGGTGTGAGTGTAGAAGAGACTGGGAGGGAGGAGGGAGACGAGGAGGAGGGGAACACAGTGGAGGCAGTGGATGTTGGTGTGTCTGCATGTGTATGATGCTTGCGTGAGTGCCTGTGGGATGTGTGGTGCTTATGTTTGACTGAGCATCCCTTGTGTGTTGACGTGTGCGCATGCTGGTCTGACGGTGTGCTTGGGATAGGCTGGGGTACAGGGGATTGGGTCTGGGTGGAGGAAGTTGGAGGGGGTAGGCTAGAGACGGGGACAATGGCTGCCATCAGTGCTGAGGCCAGAGTCTGAAAAGCTTGCTGATGGGCCGCCTGACCAGAATGAATGCCCTCCAGGAATGCTGGTTTGTTGCAACTGCCTCTCTACACCCTGGATGGCATTCAAAATGGTAGACTGCCCAACAGTGAGGGACCTGAGGAGGTCAATGGCCTCCTCACTGAGGGCAGCTGGGGTGACTGGGGCAGGGCCTGAGGTGCCGGGGGCGAAGGTGATGCCCACCCTCCTGGATGAGCGGGCACGGGGCAAAGGCTGAGGGGCTGCTGGGAGGGCGGTGTTGGTAGGGGGGTGGCGGCTGTACCTGTAGATGCGGGGGGCACAGATGTTGCCGCCACTACAAGGGAGCTCCAATCAGAGGATGAGTCTGTGTCGCTGGTGTCAGCTCCTGTCCCCGCCGTGGAGCTCCCCTCGCCCTCCGTCCCACTGGTGAACTCCAAGTCCGTAGTTTCACCTTCCATGGACATGTGGGATGCAGCTCCCTCGTGCTCCGGTGCCACTGCTTCTCCGCCTGATGATGCTAATGCTCACAAGAACAGGGAGACCACAAAAAGGGGGGGGTCAGAAGAAAGACATGTTGAGTGCATGCATTACCGCTACCGTTGGCGGACACGACAGACACAGAAGCCCCCTGCACTACGCCGCGCTCTTTGGCTCCACTGTTCAATCCCTGGGACATGGCCTACTAGGCTATGGACGGCATCTGCACACATGGATGACACAGGGGCATGACTAGGTGTACTTGGCACGCTACAGAGGTGGGGTGGGGTGCCACATGGCCTGCCTTACGGAGGGACCTTGCCTACTAAACTCGCCCTGGCCTAGGGAAACCCACAGCCCACCTCCCCCACCCAGACACCTCCACTGCACGCTAAATCAGCAGGATGAGAGTGTACTCACTCCCTTGTGGCTGCTGTGATGCCCTCAAGCGCCCATCCAACTTCGGGTACGCCACCGCCAGGATCCTGAACCTCAGGGGGGTCATGGTGCAACGGGCACCCCTCCCACGTTGGGAGGCCATCCCCAGCTGAGCCTCAGCTGTCTTCTTGCTCCAGCGGTGAATGTCCTCCCATCTTTTCCGGCACTGGGTGCTCCGTCTGTAGTAGACCCCCAGGGTCCGGACGTCCTTGGCGATGGCATGCCAAATATCTTTTTTCTGGTGGGCGCTGACCTACATGATTTGTACAGGGGGAAGAGAAACTTATTACCAACTGCACCGTCACAGTCATTGGCCCCCATCTCTACCCTTGGCATGTGGCAAATGCACTCACCATCGTTTCATGCACACCGCAATCTCCCCCCTTCCTTTTTACATCCACCCCTCTCCACACAGGCATAGCCCATACAGCATGCTCCCAGTGTACTTACCTGTTTGTCTGGAGGACCGTAGAGTAGCGTGTACTTGGGGAGGACCCCATCCACGAGTTTCTCCAACTCCTCCGAGAGGCCCTTTCCCCAGACACTCGAGCCATTGTCTCTTCCAGACCGGGGTCACACCAGCACTTGCAGTGTAGGTCCTCTCCTGTAGAAGATCAGGTATTGAGTGATTGAACAGATAGAAAATGGCGGTAACGTCCGCGGCGGTGCGTACCGTCACCGCCGCGTACATTGTCATTGGCTCCAGGGACCCATAGGGTCCAATGTTAACCAATGCAGCATTGCGCCGCGGTCTTTGACCGCCTACCGCAACAGTGTACAACGCCAGCGCAGTTAACTCACATCCCATTGTCCCACTTTAGAGGTCAGGCTACCGCCATTTCAGGGGCCCACATGGCTTTATTTGTAACTGCGTCACACATACCTAGGCCTAGACTCAACACACATACAGGCCACTTTTCGGATTATGATTCGTGTTCTGTGTAAGCTGTGGGTACGTACCTCTGAATTGGTTGACTCTGTGCTCGCTGTTGTCCTTCATGGGCACCGTCCGCTGGGACATGTGAAGAGATGGCGGCATCCTCCGGTGTTAATGCCAAGTTCCCTGGCTCAGTGCATGACGCCTACATCCTGCGGAATAGCAGCATCCCTTATGTGATAGGTCAACTCCAGAGGCACCGTGTGTGGCTATTTGGTGAGCACCTGGAAGCAAGTCAGTGGGTATGGTTGTCTGGGGATATCCCTACAGGTTAGTGTGTGTCTAACAGTTGTTCCTCGCCATTTGCAGGTGACTCTGGTTACCCCAACCTGCCATGGCTACTGACCCCAGTGAGGAATCCCAGGACAAGGGCAGAGAAACGCTACAATGAGGCCCATGGGCGAACACGGCGGATAATCGAGCAGACCTTCAGCCTCCTGAAGGCCAGGGTCAGGTGCCTCCATATGACAGGTGGATCCCTATTCTACTCACCAAAGAAGGTGTGCCAGATCATCGTGGCCTGCTGTATGCTTCACAACTTAGCTTTGTGGAGGATGGTCCAGATGGCAGTGTTGTTGCAGCTGTAGAGCCTGTGGACAGTGAAGACGAGGACGCAGAAGAAGAGGACATCGACAACAGGGACTCGGTGATCCTGCAATATTTCCAGTCAGACACAGGTAAGAATACAGACCTGCCTACTACATGTACTTTAACATTACCACCTCTCTACTGTCTGTCGTTTTCACCCAGTGTATGGTCACTGAGTGACATCTGCTTTGATTCCTCATGGACTACAGCTGTGTGACATAGGTATGTAGACATTAGAATTGTAAGAGCTTTTTGCCACAGTAATTGATATAACACTAGTTTGAAATCACAGACTGACTCCAGATTGTTTTGTGCTTCAAGGGTGTTTATTTCAGTGCTCAATATGGGAGGGGGTTGCAAAATGGGGAGGGGTGATGGTGGAGGTATGTCCATGGCAGAGTCTAGTCCATTGGTCTCACAGGTGCATTGCCCAAATGGGCATAGGAAGTGGAGCTGGGGCAGTTTGAGGATGGACAGGGTGACAAAGTGGGACAGAAAGATCACATTCAGGGTGGTCTCATTTGTTGGCGGGGGTCTTGGCATCGTTCTCTGTCTTTGTCCTGGATCTCAAGGACCGTTTGCGGGGTGGTTCTCCCTCTGCAGGGGGTGGGGTGCTGGTGTGGTGGTCTTGTGGCGGTGCCTCCTGTCCACTAGCGCCGGCGTAGGTGGTGGGCAGTTCATCGACCAGGCTAGTGTCAGGGGCCCCTTGTTGTTCCACAGTGTCCCTCCTGGTGTTGAGTACTTCCTTCAGAACCCCTACAATGGTGCCCAGGGTGGAATTGATGGCTCTGAGTTCCTCCCTGAAGCCCAGATACTGTTCCTCCTGCAGCCACTGGGTCTCCTGAAACTTGCCCAGTACCGTTGACGTCGTCTCCTGGGAGTGGTGGTAGGCTCCCATGATGTTGGAGAGGGCCTCGTGGAGAGTGGGTTCCCTTGGCCTGTCCTCCCCCTGTCACACAGCAGCCCTCCCAGTACCCCTGTTTCCCTGGGCCTCTGTCCCCTGGACCGTGTGCCCACTACCACTGCCCCCAGGTCCCTGTTGTTGTTGGGGTGGTGGGTTAGCCTGGGTTCCCTGTAGTGGTGGACACACTGCTGATTGACGTGTCCTGGGGACAGAGGTATGGGCCCGCTGGGTGGGTGCTGTGCTGGTGTTTCCAGAGGGGGGAAGCTCTGTAGTGGCCTGTGACTGTCCCGAGGTCCCCGATGGGCCGGGCTGGTCAACTAGATCCAGTTGGACAGAGCTGCTGTCATCACTGTGGGCCTCTTCTGTTGGTGGTGTGGACATGTCTGGATCCTCCTGTGCGGTGACGTTGGGTAGGGGTCCTGCAGCGGTGTAAAAGCATGATTATTGCATCTGTGTGTGCCATGGTGTGCAATGGGTGGTTGACCATGTCCCCCCGTGCTTGCATTCATGTTTTGGACCCTGTGTGAGGATGGTTTAGGGGGGTGTATGGGTTTGTGCAGTGGGCATGCTTTGGTGTTGATTGTCCATGCTTTGTTGTTGCATGCAGGGCTTGGTGTTGGGATGTGTGGTTTGTGATATTGGGACATTTGTGAGGAGTTGGAGTGATGGGGTAGGGGTGAGGGTGGGGGTATGTGATGGCATGCAGGTTGGGTGGGGGATGAAATAGTGAGAGATTTGACTTACCAGAGTCCATTCCTCCTGCTACTCCTGCAAGGCCCTCAGGATGCAGAATCGCCAAGACCTGCTCCTCCCATGTTGTTAGTTGTGGATGAGGAGGTGGGGGTACGCCGCCAGTCCGCTGAACCGCAAGGTGGTGTCTTGAGACCACGGAACGCACCTTCCCCCTTAGGTCGTTCCACCTCTTCCTGATGTCATCCCTATTTCTTGGGTGCTGTCCCACTGCGTTGACCCTGTCCACTATTCTTCGCCATAGCTCCATCTTCCTAGCAATGGAGGTGTGCTGCACCTGTGATCCGAATAGCTGTGGCTCTACCCGGTCGATTTCCTCCACCATGACCCTAAGCTCATCCTCCGAGAACCTGGGGTGTCTTTGCCGTGCCATGGGGTGGTGTGGGTGATGTGTGGGGTGTTGTGTGTGTGGTGATAAGTGTGCTGATATGTAGTGGTGTGTAGTGTGAGTTGCGTGGAAGTTATGTGGGTGATGGTGTTGTGTGCCTGTGGATGCTAGTGTGTTGATGGTGGTGTCTCTCTCTGGCCTTCTCACGGTGATTCTGGTCGTAGGGGTTTGTGGGTGATGTGGGTGTGTGTTTTATATTGGATTGGGTGTGTGGGAGTGGTGTGTGTATGTGTCTCAGGTGTGTGTATTTCGATTTGTCCAAAGTGGCTGTGTTTTGTAAATGTGTGTGTATTTTGAGCGCGGCAGTGTGTACCGCCAATGGAAAACTGCAGTTGAAAGACCGCCACGTGGATTCGTGTGTCGTGATAGTGTGGGCGTATTTCTGTTGGCGTGATGGTGGAGGTTTTGTTTTCGCCAGTTTATCACTGACCTTTGGTGTAGCGGACTTGTGTGGGTGTCTGAATTTTGGCGGATTCCGTGCTGTGGGTCATAATAGCTGTGGCGGATTTCCACGGGCGCGGCGGTGTGTTGGCGGTAAGCGGCTTTTACCGCCAATGTTATAATGACTGCCTAAATGTAATACGGTAAACCAATGTTTTTATATGGGAGAGGTAGGCCTCAGAGTAAACAAACTCAGGATTGTTTCTCAAATTTTCATGATTGATTTTCCTGGCACAGAAATTATACAGAATATAAAGGTAAGACATGATACCACATTTGCATCATAGATACCAAAGGTCAGAACAGTGTCATGCACAGAGGACTGTGGATGTACAAGTTTTGAAAAGAAAATCGTTAAAACATTTGAAATCAGCATTTCTTAATCAAGCATATCTGTGCCTTAGAACACCCCAGCACCCAAAAACAGTAGGAACAATGGAAAATAAATAAATGCATTTGTGAAATGTACCGAAAGGTGGCTAGTGTGTGAAAGGTGGTAGTGGGTGACAGCAATGGAGCTGTGGAAGCCTAGCGTGGTGTATGGTCAGGCATGGATCCCCACAACTAAAACAGTTGCAGTGCTCTAATACGTGTGGGGCATAATAAAAGAAGGAGGCCTGTGGACAGATATCTCACCAAGGGACTTCATATGTGGTCAAAACCTTTCCAAGAGTCTGTAAGTATGTCAGTATTTCATTCCATAGTAAGGAACTGCCAAAGACGGGCATGCCACTTGAAAGTGAGGGTGCTTCTGGCTTTTTCCAGGCAGCCGCCAGAGCCATCTTGGCCGTTCCCACACAGAGCCATAAGACAAATCGATCCACAGCTGTTTGGTATTTAAGGGATGCACCTTGTAAGCCTAAGAGGAAAATTCCGGTGTATACAGTAGGGGGTACCCCAAAATTTCCCTCATCTGGGCTAAGATCTCTGTCCAGTAAGAGCATATTGTGGGGCAGTCCCACCAGATGTGGAGAAAATCTTCCAAGACGGAACATCCCTTTCAACATCATTTGTCCATGGAAACATTTTTTTAGTTTAGATAGGTATAGGTACCAATCATAAAGAAACTTATAGTGTCCCTCCCTTAATCCCAATGATCTATTTAATTTGGGGATATCACTCCAAAGCTTCTTCCATTGTTCCGGAGTGACTGGTGTCCCTAGAAAAATTGGAAGCAGAACCAGCAGAAGAGGCCAGGAGTGAGTACAAGGAGGAAATACAGCCCGGGACACTCCTGAGCGATGTACAAATTTCTCTATGGGTAGTAGATCCCTGGTGGCAGTCTGCCGCATCTCCAGCTGAATCACCCAATGTTTTAGTTGGTTGTAATGATAGAGCTCTGTGATCGGTAGGTTAAAGTCACAGTGACAATTGTCAAACAGAAGTATTTTCCCACCCATAAAAACGGTCGGTTACAGCTAGGCAATCGCCTTTTTGCCACACTTCGCGAGTCCCTGGTGCTAGGCTGGCAGGAAAGCTTTATTGTAATGTATGGGGGTGTATGGTGGAGGAAAGGTGGTCAAGTTGTATGGTCGGGTTACCCCAATGCAAACTTTCAGGGTCGTTCCAGTCAGTGTGCTTAAATAGTCATTGGCCAGCCGATCCTTCATAGGTTCCCACAAGATGTCCCAAATAATTTGTCCCAAAATCGCCCTATTCATTTGCAGCCAATGTTTGTCTGACTCTGTGTGGGATGACTGCACTATCGTTTTGATTGCGCTGCTTTGTAGTGGAGGGGGAGATTTGGAAGGGCTAAACCCCCTGTCTCCTTAGGTTGGGTCAGCAGCCTATGTGGTAATCAAGCTCTAATGTTCTGTCAAATGAAAGCATTGAACACAGATCGAAGAGTAGAAAAAAGTTGGTTCTGCTTCTATACTAAGACCCTGGAAGAGGTGCAAGATTCTCTGAAATACTGTCATTTTGAAAGGATTGATGTAGCCCAGCCAAGTCAGGGACAGTGAGGCTCAGTTTTTAAAATCTTGACTGAGTTGTCGTAGGGGGGTAGGTAATTTGTCTTATATAGGTCAGTTAACCATAGAGGGATCTATCTGCCCAAAGAAATTATTTCCTTTTTGTTCCACTGGAAGGGAATGCAGAGAGCTAACAGCTCCATGTCTCTTGTGGGGAATGTAAGATTAAGCAAAAAAGATTTATGAAAGTTTACTTTAAAGCCAGCTATGGTCTCAAATGCGCAAAGTACAACATGCAGAGCCGATAATGACCCTTGAGGGGAGGTGAGCATTAGCAGAACATCGTCGGCAAAAGGGATATATTATGGATGTCTGATCCGAAAGGTAAACCATGTATCTAGGGAGAGGTCTGTTTTCTTAAGGCTAAAGGTTTTAGGCTAAGGGTAAATAACAGGAGGCAAGGGGAAAACCTGTGTCAGGTAGCTTGTTCTATCGAGAAGTAGTCAGATGTACTCTCATTCAGTAGCTCTCAGGAGCAGGGGCAAGCATATATGACCTGGACTATTGGTATACATTTTCCCCCAAAACCAAAGCGGTGGAGGGTATGAAAGGTAAAGCTCCAGTCCACGCGGTCAAATGCTTTCTCAGCTTCTAATGCCAGCGCTACCACCCGAATCTGCTTCTTTTTTCCACCAGGTGGATCACCTGTCTTAAATTGTTGTGGGTTTATCTTCCCCTAATGAACAGAGACCGAAGCGGGTGAATATAGTCAGGCATGATATCCTCCAAATGATTAGCAAGTATTTTAGTCTACAGTTTTGCCTCAAGATTAAGGAGTGCAATCAGTTGGTAAGATGCACATGGGCAGGAATCTTTCCCCGCTTTCTGAATTACAAATATCAGCGATTCGCCTATTAAGGGGGTTACAGCTTAAGTTTCCGCTATATTCTTAAACAGGGTAGTTAAATGTGGTTCAAGGCCTGAGCTAACATTCTTGTAAAACCGAGCCTTGAGCCTTTGGGGTCCCTGGTATTTGTGCAATTTAAGAGACTCTATTGCTTTCTGAACCTCCCCTCTGCAGTAATAAGTTCTTATGGAAGTCCTTGCTGCATAGAGGTGATTCTAGGGAGGGTCCCTGCTGGAAGATACTATTGTTGTATAGGGTCCATGGCAGAACCAGAAGTGCAGACAGTTTTGTAAAAGAATCTGAACACTCCTGCCTTACCGTCTTCATTGTGGAATATCTCCCCATCTGCCCCTTGAATAGGACCTACATATTTCTGTTCCTGCGTAGCTCAAAGTTGCAGATCTAAATGGGTCCCTACTTTATTGCCCTTTTCATATGTGGTATGCTTGAGGCACAATAGGGTGAATTCTGCCCTGTTTGTGTATATGGCATTACGTTTCCCCAGAATAGCAGTCAACTTACCCTGGTGGGGGGGTCAAAGTAGGGTAGATTTTGTGTGCCTGTTCGGTCTGCTGAAGCTCCCTTTCTAACTCTAACAAATCTCAGGTTTTCTGCTGGGTAAGGGTGGATATAATTGAGATACTTGTCCCCGTATTACTGCTTTAAAGGTGTTACACCTGGCATCCTTGGCACTGCATCCCCTCGTCTTTTTGCATCTGCTTCCTGTATTTTTGACTGGGTGCTGGACTTTGATTTTGCTGGTTTCGGCCCTCTGGTCACTTTATCACTGCTCACCAGTGCTAAAGTGCAATTGCTCTCTAGGGAAACTGTATTTGTAATTGTTTCCCGGTGGAAACGTTATAGGTTTTTCTGGCTTGGTTGGGAAGTCTCCCTCAAGATGAACACTTTGCCCAGGGTGTTATTTTAATTCCAGGCCCTCCGGGTGACACCTCCTCTGGACATGATCCACAACCTACAAGGGGAAATAAATCGCTTTGTCTGAGCTGAGGGTCGCTCTCGCATGTGGTGGGAACACAGCTAAAGACCCCCAAGTGAAGCAGGCTTGGGTATCCTGAATCTCCTGCAATACTACCAGATGGCACAACTTTGTTACTTGGTAGAGTGGAGAAGGGAGGAATCTGAGAAACACTGAGTTTTCACGGACCGGGCAGTAGCTAGGCCACGCTTAGGGAAAATCCCCTACCTTAAGAAATCACACCGTCCAAGGAGTCTTTACTCCTCCCCAGTCACTAGAGCCACCATGGACGAATGGGTTCAAGTGGGATTGCGTAATTGTCTATCTTCACTCCCCTTCCCTTTGACTCCGATTATGGGCAATGCGTAATTAACTCCAGGCATGGAACAGGTGCCGTTCTCTACATGGCAACAAGCGAGATGTCACTCTGTGGGACAATTGTTCGACGAGGATGACCTTCTCCCTTTGGACTAGCTCATCATCGACTATAACCTACCCGAATTGGAGAAGATGTAATACTTCCAGGTTTGTCACTGACTTATGCACCCGACCATCCCTCTAGGCGTGCAGAGACCTCTTACACCTTTTGAGAAATGGTTGATGATGAAAACGTCAGACAGAAGTCTAGTCACTGAGCTGTACAGTATTTTGCTCCAAGCCACACCACTCATTAAATGATATTAAAAACAACACTACAAATTATATTTTCACTTTCAATATTCCTTTTCACGATATAGTTGAAGTCCAAATATTATTGACACGATATTTCTGTAGCACAATATATTTTTTCTGATATTTTGCTCAAACATCTGTTTAGAGGAGGAACCTTGAACACGTTTTTTTGATGACGGTAGGGAAGCCCTAACATGGGAGATGGTTACCTTTCGTTATACAGGAATGGCTAAGAGCTAAGGTTCAACGAGCAGAAGGTAAATGTTATATGTCAAAGTCGTGATTTTGAAAATAAAAGAAAATGTCAAAAAATAGGGTTAAAAAGGTACAATAAAGTTTAATGTTTAAAGAAAACGTGGCACCCACCTCGGACTACACAATTTGATCAAGTGGGAAAGCGAGGTTTCGAGGCTGGATTTCCTGATTACAAACTGTGTTCAGCCCCCAAATGCATATCTCCTCTCTGTGGGTTAAGACCAAGGACAATGCTTTATGTGTAATTTTTTTATGGGGCT
Organism: Pleurodeles waltl; assembly: GCF_031143425.1. Classification (NCBI taxonomy): domain Eukaryota; kingdom Metazoa; phylum Chordata; class Amphibia; order Caudata; family Salamandridae; genus Pleurodeles; species Pleurodeles waltl. Next base: position 1,091,005,618 of record NC_090440.1, read on the forward strand.
AAATTGGTACACTATGTTTAATAAATAGACATTTCATATGTCATATTAATCTGACACAAGGAGTCTTCACAGAAATAAATAAAAAGTTAAATATAAGGGGAGGCATGACATTGTTTCTGTGTGAATGTCACACGTTTTCCCTCACCTAAAAAATAGAACGACTGGAAAGAGGTGCTCAACAACGCAACGAAAGACAAGTAAATAGATTACAAAACAGAACGGTATCTGAAATCTCCCAGAGTTTACTTGTATCCATATATGCATGTATGTATTTGTGTATGCCTCACTCTTAGCTGGTTGCCTAAAGGTTTACTGCCAACATTGTTAGTCTGAACTTCCATCCATCATGTTTTGGGAGCAGGCCAGTATGTGGCGTCACCAAACAATTCAGATTCTTCCTTGGTAGGGCAGCACTGGGTCACTAGAAAGTAGAAAATAGTGTTGCCCATTCACATCAAAGGTCACCGCAGTAAAAGTTAGCAAACAGCTCGTCATTTAAAAAACGTATATTTGTTTTTCAATTCCATTAAAACTAGTACCGATGAGAAAGCCAAGCTTTAGCCTCTATGACCTGGCGAGTTGGGTACTTTAAAATATGTATTTGGTTTATATTGGTTTCTTCTGTCTGCAGGGTTGCAGACATACGCTCATAAAAGCAGACTAAGGGAATACCATGGTAGGACTGAGGGGTGGATGGTCATGAACTGTTAAGTGAGCTACATTCCGAGAATGAGCTAGAGAAAGAAATGATGCAAACATGGAAAAGGGACAGAAAGAGCAGCACATAGTGTGAGTGGGAGTGAGAACCGTAATAAGTGAAGCTAAGCTTAAAAACAAAGAAATGGGAAGATATAACCAGGAAGTAGGATGGGGAGAAGAAAGGGTGGAAGGATTCTTCTTCATGAAAGAAAGGAAAGAGAAATGGAAGGCTGGAAGAAAGGAAAGAACCTAACTAAAAAGGAAGGAATGGTGTAGGATGGACGGGACGGAAGTGTGAATGGATGGACGTGGATGGATGGAAGAGTGAACATTTCATTTAATGAAATATTGGATGAAGGGTTAGATTGATGAATGGATGGATAGACAGACGAATTCAAGGATGAATGCAAAGGTGAAAAGATGAATTGAGGGAAAAGTAAAAGGATTGTCAGATGATGGATGAATGAATGAGTCAATGTGTGAAGGAAATGATCAAAGAATGGACAAACGAATGGTTGAAGGGATTGAAGAATGGAAACGTGAAAGTGTGGGTGGATGGGTGGTGAGATGACAAAATGGAGGTGCAGAAGGGTTAAAGGATGGAAGAATGGAAAGATCAAAGGATAAATGAATGGCTGTGTGAATGAACTATTCTAGGAAGGGTCAGTCATGCTTTGTTGCTTAGGTCACTCCATTTCAGTAAAGGATTGGGTCAGAATGGGAGAGTATTTTATTTGTCTGACTACTGCCTTGCTTAAAACAGCACACACCTTTACCGAATCCCCAGACCATGGGAGGGAAATCTTTCTGATACGAAACTTACAACAGATCATTTTGCAAATTCATTTGATCATTGTACTGTATCTCTTCCTTCACACGAACTCCACCCAAACGTTGTCAATATGGCTTTCTCCAATGAGGCAAACAAGTGAAAACAGTGTAGGGAAACATGGCAAACATCAATTCCAAACTGAAGGAGGAGGCGTGCAGCATTTCGTGATGCGGGTTTTGGATATCCACCTGACATGAGAAGGGCGTTGATTATTCCATTACAAAATCAGTGACATTGGAAAAATAATCAAATTATGCACCGAATGTAATGCATTATGCGGTAAGAGAAGAGAAATTATGCAATTAAATGCGAAGTATTGAGCTTATTCAATGGAATTGTCATTTAATATATTGCTTTTCCAGACATGGATACAGCTCCAAAATGGATTCTAGTGGCTTTGAAATACAGAGGTTTCTTATTAAAGAAAAACATTCACATTCAGCAGAAACTATTCCAAAATATTATTCACTGACGATGCTGTTTTGCCTAGAAGAAAAAACAAATCATTATACAGTCTCTAATGCCTATCACGACAAACTAATTTGTGTAAAACGTATACACGATGAACCCAGAAGAACTCAAACCCACTTATATATGCCTCTTGAAATGGAGAGGTGTGTATTTTTAAATCTATCCATACAGATATGTTTCGAAAATACCTCTCCTGCACCTTACTGTCAGTTTCATCTATATTCACATGAAGGGACAACTCGAAGCACCAATTTACAACACGCAACTGCTGGGCCGAAAAGTACTGTACATTTTATATTAATGAAGAAACGGTCTTACTAGAAGGCAGATACAAACTATTCAATTATTTACACATTGCATGGGAGTTAACATTTAAGAAGTAAAAGGCATATAGAGTGGACCCTCTGTTAAACCTTCCCTAGATCTTTGTGATTGCAGACCTGCCTGCTGAGACATTACTGTGATGATTTACAGCCGCTACCATACAAAATACATAATTGAGAAAATAGATTTTTTTATTATGAAGCTGTAGCGGATACTATTTAGTTTTAATGGGAATCAGGAGTTTAGCTTAGCGTTCTGGCTTGCAGGCCTGTGCCCCCGCCACCTAGTGACTTTTAACCTACTTAGCTTGCTCTGTATTAGCCTACAGTGTATTTCCATTTTTTTTGCACGCAAAAAAGCAGAAGTCATATTTTATTCACATTTAGCAGTACTACATAGTATTGTTCCCCTATGTTTATTTGTGTGCCGTCCATGCAATTGTTTTATAAGTTTTAATGTATTGAATATTAATAATATTTATTATTGTGTTCTTTTTGCGAATGGGGGGGCATTTTGTGGCAGTTCCATGGTGCATAGCTATGACAAGTCATTAGCTGATTAGGTAATAATTAGCTTTACAAAAGTTAAAGGCTGATGTTGGGTCTGATTCACAAAGTTAGTTAGACCGAAAGTCTAACTTCACTACTTTTCTGTAATCACAAAGGTAAAGCTAGATCAAAAGTCTAACTTTACTAATATTTGGTATTCACAAAGGTAAAGTTGGACCAAAAGTCTAACTTTGCTACCTTTCAGTATTCACAAAGGTAAATTAAGACCAGAAGTCTAATGTTACTACCAATAAAACTCTAGTACTAGTAAAAATCTTTACTCGACTTTCACCAAGTCACAAAAGACATAACAGTCATAAGGTTATGATACATGTGTTTCAATAAAAATAAAAGTCAAATAGATAAAACGATAAAAATTTAGTAAAAAAAAAACACAACAATAAAAGAAACCTATCACAGTAGATTATATTTTGAACACCTCCCCATGGATTTTCTTATCTTTAATACTGAACATAAAAAAGTTGCAAAAATTCCACACGTCTCTAAGGAAGATAGTGACTGGAGACAAGCGTAGGCTGTGCGACATTGGGGGAGATTAATTTTCCTTAAAAGTGGAACAACTAGGCGTTTCCTCTGGTAGGCATCAAAATTACAAAATAAAACCACATGAATTGTGGATTGCGGTGTTTTTGCATCACAGGGGCATGGTTTTAACAAGATGGACCAATCATTCATAGTTGGAAATGAAACTAGGCGATGAAACGTATCTAGCCTAAGTCTAGTAAGGACATAACGGTGGCGAGGGAGTACCATATTTGCCAAGTAAGGCTGCATGCCCTCCGCCGTCAAAATTATTTGGTTATGAATGACTGAAGTTTTTTTTGATTCCACACCCCAGCGTATATCTTCTAGGTGTTTTAATGCCAGTTTACTCAGGTCCTTCCTAGATATCTTCTGCAACGAGGCTGGATTTGAGTAGTAGTCTTTGTTGCCCAATTTTTCAAAAAAGGTCATGATGTATTTTAACCATGGTACCCTTGATGTGTATAGTGACTTCGTACAGTCGGTAAGAATGGCCTTATTAAAACTGGTGTGCTCCGAGGTCCAGACTTTATGCCATAATAGCAATGGCTGTATCTTTATCAGATCTGCAATAAAAGGAACCCCAAGTTCCGAGTGCGTGACGTACGATGAAGTGCCTTTTGGTACCCTCAACAGATGTCGTAGGAAATCATTCTCCACGGTCTGAACTAGATCACAGTTTGTATGGCCCCAAATTCCTGCCCCGTACGTAACAATACCATGTTAGGTGGTGTAATCCCCCCAAGCCTTTTGGAGAAGAGTCGTAGTGCCATTGTTGTTTTGATCAAGTGCAGTCTCTTCATCTTCCTGCAGTTGGCCCAGGAACCCAGCTTATCAAGTGTTATGCCCAGGTATGAAAAAAATTGCGCGGTTTCGACCTTGCTATCTGCAATAGTGATGTTATAAGACTTGCCGCGCTTCCCACCGCAGTTCATGATAAAAGTTTTGGAGCGGTTGACAGTAAGACCCAGCTGTGTCATGTATGTAATGCAGGTTGTTAAGAGTTTCTGGAGAGCTATTGGGGTCCTGGCCATTAGTACTGCGTCGTCTGCATAAAGTAATGCCGGGACAGGTCGATAATCTATTTGGGGTAGATCCTTACATTTAGTGGCCAGTTCTTTGTCTAGGTTGTTTATGTACATTGAGAACAGGAACGGAGCAAGAACGCAGCCTTGGCGCACTCCTCTGTATAGACCAAAGGGGCGAGTGCATTCCCCTTTTAGGCCGTAACTCACTCTTGCTCTGCTCCCTGTGTACATTTCGCGAATAAATTGAGTTATGGCCGGTTCCACCCCCATGCTGTTTAAAATATCCCATAATTTATCATGGATTACACAGTCGAAGGCTGATGATAAGTCAATAAAGGCCAGGTACAGGTTGCCTGCTCTGATCTTAGTATACTTTGCAATAATAAGACTTAGATTTAGACTTTGTTCCACTGTTCCGATTCCTTTTCGGAATCCATACTGGACCGGGGTAAGAACATTATTTTTCTCTGCCCATGTTTGTAGCCTGTTCAGAATTATTCTCCCTGCTATTTTAGCTGTTGTGTCCAGCAGGGAGAATGGCCTGTAACAGGCTGGATTAAGGCGGTCACCCTTTTTATATATTGGGATTATATTAGAGTCTCTCCAAGATGGTAGGGGTCCGCATGTACAGATAGCCCTCAATGTCTGTGTCAGTACAGGCCCCCACAGCTCCATATTGGCCTTGAATAAATCAATCGGAACGCCATCAGGGCCTGGAGCTTTCCCTGATTTACTTTCTATTATAGCTTCCTCTACCTCCTGAAGGCTAAATTGGGGGGTTATGATTAGGCGCGGACTTTCCTGTGCATCGTGATCGTGGGTATGGTCTGGTGTGTCACTCGTCAGGGAATATATATTGGAGAAATGTGCTACCCAGTCTTCTTCGGAGATAGCAATTTCCATCCTAGGAATGTCACTGTCCCCTAGCATGGGGGAATTTATTGTCTGCCAGAAGAGTATGTTATCTTTCTTACGACTTGCTATATGGAGGGTTTCCCACAAGTTTGTTTTTATAGTCAATTTCCTTTTCTTTATTGCTGTCTTATATTCCTGTCTGCGTTTGCATATATCACTCCGGCACCTTTGTGGGACTTTTAGGACCTTTTTCAGTCTCTTATGTGCTTGGGTGCAGTTATGGTCAAACCATCCGCACGTCCTTTTTTTCTCTACCTTACTGCTTTTAATAGTGAGGGCTTCTTTTATGGTTTGTGTAATCGTTGTAAACGCACTTAGACATTGCCCTGGATGTGGGTTCTCTTTTAGACAGTCTGCGAAAGCATGTTTACATTTGCGTATTACCTATTTCAATAAAGACTTGGGGTCTGTCTGGGCCCACTTCATAGTATATCCATTGCGCGGTGCCAATTCAATATCATCTGCCAGTATAATACTATCTTCCCTAGCTACTAAAAAGAGATTCATACTCTGAGGATAGTGATCACTAATTGCGATGTCATGCAATGAGTAGTTTGTAAGATAGTGAGCGAAGTGAGTAGACATTAGGACATAATCGATCACTGTATTTGCACCCCTTCCATTATATGTTGGTTTAAACTGTGGATCGGTCAAAACTAATTCATTTACAAAGGAGAGGTTATAGGTTTCAGCCAGTAAGTTCATTTCCTCTCCTTGAGCGTTATGAGAGAAGTGGAGGCTTGTACCTATGCCTTCCGAGTCCCAACCACATATCTTATCTGAAATTTCTTCACACGGATGGACGTTAAAATCACCCCTCCATATGAATAGGATCTCTCGATTGTTTTTTCCGAATATTTTTTTTAAGTCATTTTCCAATCCCACTAAAATATTGGAGAATTCTCCTGGAACAGCATTATTATAAAAATTGATAATGACTAAGTGGGTCTTGTGGTCCAGGTTACTCTCAATCAATTGATAATATGGACTCGTAAATTGCATCTCTAAATTCTGTAGGGGTAATTTGTTGGAAATATATGTGCACAGTCCCCCTTTGGGTCTACCATGCCTTGACTGCTCGGCAGGAGTATGAAATGTTTTATAGCCATTTATATGGGCGGGAGTTAGGAGCCATGTCTCTTGTAGACAAACACATGAGTAATCTACTAAAAAATTGGCTCAAATCTCATTGTCTAGCTTATTGGCTAAGCCTGCAATATTCCAGAATAGTAAAGCTAGTTCCGGTTTCTGATTAGGGTACTGCTTAGGGTTACAGTGCTGGTCCATTGGGGGGGATGGGGGGGGTAATGCTGTTGGTTGAGTTTAGTATACGTTTGGGATCATCGTCCTGGCTTAGATAAGGTAAACTCTCATTTCTTACAGGACCCATAGTGTGTGATATGGCTTCCTTATGTGGGTCCGTCCCTGGTATATAAGTTGTTTTGTCTGCTCTTTCAGGGGTAGCTGACTGTTTCATATCCAGTCAATCTATATTTTCCAACGTTGAAAGGGGGTAAAATCTATTGCATGTTATAGATAAGTCTGGGCTGAGTGAGGATGCTACAGCTCGCTGTCGGTGGGTGGAGTTATTCCCCATAGGTTTTTGATAGAAATAACCCAGGGGTAGTAGCGAGATTCCTTGTAGGGTAACTTGTCTGGCTCCTAAGTCATGGATAATTCTATTCACTAGGTTTGGTGAACCAAATGAAGGACCACACAATCTCCAGTTAGTACTTTCATGCTGTTCCCTATCCATTTAATTCTTCTGACCATTTTTATGTCGTCAAAAAGGGTCCTCACTGAGCCAGGACCCATTCGGGTCCCAATCCAATTGAGGGCCTTGTTTCTCAAGGCCGACCATGTTTCATGTTGTTGATCGTCTATCGGTGGGACATTTGCCAAGACCACAACATATGGTGTGACCTCCGGGGGGAGATGTAGCAAGTCGCTAGGGAGGAAGATATGATTCGGGGGTTTGTTCCTACTAGTTGTGTTTCTCCCTGGATTTAAGTGGTGATAGGTAGTTGCTGCCCTATGCGTAGCACTACTTGCTGTCTTGCGAGGTGTGGGGTTTAGAATTTTGTTATCTGGAGAAGGATTATGTGGTGTAGTAGATAGAAAGGAGGGTTGGATAGAGTGATACAGCGAGGGAGGTATTGATTGAGTATGAAGTTCGGTCTGAGGATTAATAATTTGGTGTGAACTGTTTGGCCTATTGTATGGAATAGGGTGTCTGGTGTTCTCGCGTTCTGGGGAGCGCAATATACTTCTGGGGTCCTTGCTTTGAGTATGCATGCGTTCCTGTTGTAAGGATTTTATTATTACAAAACCTGCCTCAAGCCTAGACTCCACCCCCTTTAGGCGCTCCGACATAGAGTCCAAGGTGGCTCCGATAGAGGATTTCAACTGGTTCACTGTCTCGTGAAGATTTATAAGGAGAGACCGAACAGTGTCTCCGGCTGAGGTTAGGGGTTTCTTCCGCGTTGATTTTCTTGAATATTTTTTAGTTGGGGTAGTTCTTAGGTCTATCACCGGCATTGTTTTTGCGGTCTTGTCCGCCGGAGTTACCTCTGGTTTTCTTGGTCGCTTGGCGACAGGGGATATTTCATCCATGGAATAAATTAGATTCGAAGAGTCTTTGACACAGCCATTTGTAAGCCTTACTGTTGAAAGTCCATCCCCCTGTTCACTAGATGGGGAATTGTGTTGCGATGGTGCGGTCCCTAGTGATTCATGGGAGCACTCTTTAGATGATGACATTTTCCCTTCAACAGTAGCGATTTGCTTATCTATCATTCCCATCGCCCCAGAGATATATTTTAATATGGATGAACTGTTTTTTAAAATTGGGTTGTTTAGTTTTGAGTGTTTCCTTTTACCCATGCTTGTAAAATGTAATGTGATTTATTTAGTTAATTTAATGGCCGGATTACTCAAGGGGCTATATTTAAGTATATAAAAACGATTACTTCAATACTGAAATATTTAAAACAAGGGGGAACAGGCAAAGCACCAGCACAGTACCTTCAGGCAACCAAACACTTGTAAGGTGCCTGGTCCCGATGTCCAGAAGGTTTTTTGGAAAAAATGTCAGGGGGGTGGCCCTGCCCTGCCTCTTCCTGGCAATGACGGGCAAGGATGGGCCAGCCCTTGGCCCGGGCTTTGCCCGGGCGCCGCCCGCGCGTGTCCCGCGCAGCGGGAGCGCGATAAAGATTTAAAGGGCTCCTGCCCTCCACACAATGCCCCGGCTGCAACGCGCTTCCCGCGACGGCGGGAGCGCGATAAAAGATTTAAAGGGCTCCTGCCCTCCACACAATGTCCCGGCTGCAATGCGCTTCACGCGACGGCGCTTCCCGCGATAAAAGATTTAAAGGGCTCCTGCCCTCCACACAATGTCCCGGCTTCAACGCGCTTCCTGCGACAGCGGGAGTGCGATAAAAGATTTAAAGGGCTCCTGCCCTCCACAGAATGTCCCGGCTGCAACGCGCTTCCCGCGACGGCGGGAGCGCGATAAAAGATTTAAAGGGCTCCTGCCCTCCACACAATGTCCCGGCTTCAACGCGCTTCCCGCGACGGCGGGAGCGCGATAAAAGATTTAAAGGGCTCCTGCCCTCCACAGAATGTCCCGGCTGCAACGCGCTTCCCGCGACGGCGGGAGCGCGATAAAAGATTTAAAGGGCTCCTGCCCTCCACAGAATGTCCCGGCTGCAACGCGCTTCCCGCGACGGCGGGAGCGCGATAAAAGATTTAGAGCGCTCCTGCCCTCCACAGAATGTCCCGGCTGCAACGCGCTTCCAGCGACGGCGGGAGCGCGATAAAGATTTAAAGGGCTCCTGCCCTCCACACAATGTCCCGGCTGCAACGCGCTTCCCGCGACGGCGGGAGCGCGATAAAGATTTAAAGGGCTCCTGCCCTCCACAGAATGTCCCGGCTGCAACGCGCTTCACAATGTCCTGGCTGCAACGCGCTTCCCCTAGTACTAGTACAGCTCCTGTCAATGTTCCTGGAAGATTTGGCTCTCTTCCGATTGTACCACAGTTCAGCAAAACAAAGCAGTGAGGACCAGGAAAATTTGTATGGTCTACTGATTCTCCACAAATGGTACTTTTGCCTCTAGCTGCCAACGAAACTGCACTTTTTCATGTGGAGGAAAGTTACAGAAAAATGCAGAATAATTTAAGTATGTCAATAGGCTACACTGGACATACAGTACCTGTTGCTGTAGATCTGCAGTTGTGAAAGAGATGTTATGAACCTAGCACTCTTAATAAAAGTTGAATTCACTAGCAACTGCCCCCTAAAATTTCGAACTGATGCCAGGGTACGCCTATTTTAAAAAGCTCAAAACACATCAGTAAGCTTGTTAACATGTCAGTAAACTTCAAATTATTTCTGAGGCCACAGTCTCCACACACTACTGAACACGGACAATATCTTAGGTGCAGGTGCACTGCACTGTTTTAGGCATGTCACGTCTGTGGTATTGGATAAAAATGTATTGTTTTTTATACATTTTGCCATTTGGGTTTTCAAAAGGGTCCCCCCCACCACTATGGCCTAAGGATCAGAGTATATTCTCCCTTCCCACTTATATGACTTTCTGTTTTCTGAGGAGGACACGGGCACCATTCTCTGCATTTCGAATGGATGCCACAATAGAACGTTTTCTCTTTGGCCAGCCAATCAGAACCTTCTGGTCTATAGCTTCTACTTTTAGACTGTGAACTCGGTATAGACAACAAGAGCAAAAAGCACCTTTATCCAATGAAAGGCCTTTATGTTTTAAATTTCAGTCTGCAGATGGTACTTATCTCTAATCCTAGTTCACTCTCATGGGAATCTGTTAAAATCATAAGCACTAAATAGTCCCGCCCATGTGCAGGAATCCCAGGTCACTTTTTTCCAAAGTCACATTTTGTATAGTATCTTCACCTTACTTTGGAAAGGCCACAAGTTACATGAGACAAAAATTTAAAATTCAGCAGCATTAAGACAGACTATATTTCCAACTCCAATAATTTGCTTTAAAAGATGGAAGAAAATACAAGCAACTTTTAAAGGTCATTAAATAAGCAAAAGTGATGCTTTGAAAACATCCTTCAGAACCCTTTTTACTCTGTTTTAAAATGAATGATGAGAAAGATAGGGCAATGTAACTGTATAGTCTACAGCACTGTGGGAAGAACAATAGAACCCAGTGCCTTTCGGTTCACTTTGTCCTCCAGGGTCCCATCATGCCCTCTAGGTGGCAAATGACTCCGTTCTTTTTGGCACATTAAGTAAAAGGATACTATTACCAAACGTTATCTCTTCCATCAGGGAGGAGGAGGGAGGATTGCTCATTGTAAGAAATAGGGTCTTTGGTTGGCAGTCAGGTTACCCCCCTGTCCAAGCATGGACCCTCACTCTAGTCAGGGTAAGTCACACACAATCCAAATTATCCTGTGCCTACCATCTAGTAGCTTGGCACTGCGCAGTCAGGCTTAACTTAGAAGGCAATTTGTATTTGTGCAATAAATCATGCAATAACACAGTGTAAATACCACAAAAATATACCACACAGGTTTAGAAAAACATAGAATATTTGTCTGAGTAGACTAAGGTCAAAACGATCAAGATTTGATAAATATAAGTTGAGATATCACTTTTGTAATGGTAAGATGAGTTTTAAGTTCTTAAAAGTAACAATGGTCTCTTGCAAGCACAAAGTACCTGGTTTGCGTCAAAAGTACACGCCCGAAGACCGCAGAGGAGGAGATACGTTGAAAAAGGTAGGGTGTGCGTCAGATTTCCGGATGCACACAGACGATGCGTCGATTCTTTTCCATGCGGCAAGGGCTTTGTGTCGAATTCCGCCATGCAGGCTTGAACCCTCTTTGCGATGCGGGGTCTTTTGACACCCAGGGACGATTCATGGATATCCAGGCCACGCAGGATGAAGTCACAGGTGCTGCATTGATCTGGTGGGTGCTGCGTCGGAGTTTCTGTTGCACGGCAGGTCCTGCGTTGATTCCTCTCACAGGAAGTCGGGCTGCGTCAATCCGGCTTGGCACTGTGTCGATCTCCACTCGGGGAGTTGGGCTGCGTCATTCCAGTTCAGCGATGTGGGGATTCTTTCCCCACTGAGCAGGCTGTACGTCATTTCCGGCAGGCTGTGCTTTCATTTTTCACAGCACAAGGAGTTCTTTACAGAGATGAAGGCTTTTTGGCCCTGAGACTTCAGGAAACAGGAGGCAAGCTCAACCCAAGCCCTTGGAGAGCACTTCTCAGCAGAGCCAGAGGGCAGCAAGGCAGCAGGGAAACAGCAAGGCAGCAGTCCTTTACAGCACAGCAGTCCAGGTGAGTCCTTTGAGCAGCCAGGCAGCTTCTCTTGGCAGGTTGCAGGTTCTTGTTCAGAGTTTCTTTCCCAGGAAGTGTCTGATTTGGTAGGGTCAGGGACCCAGTTTATAAACCCAAATGTGCCTTTGAAGTGGGGGAAACTTCCAAGACTGGCTTAGAAGTACACAAGGTCCCCTTTCAGTACAATCCTGTCTTTCAGGGTCCAAGTAGGGGATTTGGCAGTCCATTATGTGAGGGCAAGCCACTGTCCTTTGAAATGTAAGTGTCAGACCCTCCACCCCTCCAGCCCAGGAAGACCCATTCAGTATGCAGGTGTGTGCAGGTGTGACTGAGCATCCTGTGTTTCTGGTTGTCTGGGTGAAATGCACAAGGGAGATGTCATCCAACCCAGCCCAGCCATGGATTGTAAGGCACAGAAGGATTTAAGTGCAGAGAAATGCTCACTTTCTAAAAGTGACATATCTGAAATAGTAATATAAAATCCAACTTCATCAGTCAGCAGGATTTTGTATTACCATTCTGGCCATACTAAATATGACCTGTTTACCCCTATCTAATCAGAAGCTACCACTCAAACAGTTTATGAGGCTCGCCGTAATGTTATCCTATGAAAGGAGCAGGCCTCACAGCGGTGGAAAATGAATTTAGGATTTTTCCACTACCATGACATGTAAAACACACAGAAATATGTCCTACCTTTTAGCCACACAGCACCCTTCCCTCTGGATTACCTGCACATAAACTGCTTGGAGCTGTTAGGCATCTTTGCCATAAAAACTCTTGCCCCTCGTCCAAACTGTTGCGTACCTCTGTGCATGGACTGTATTTCAGCGGTCCGTTATGTCAACAAGCTAGGTGGGACAAGATCACAAATTCTAGAAGAGATAGCAAAGGTTTTTGGCACTTCTGCCTTTAAAATCAGATTACAGTGACAGCGGCATACCTTTCAAGCAAGCTCCATACAATAGCAGACTGGAATCCCGGATTTCTCAGGGACCCCCAGCGAGTGGAAACTCCATCAATCGGTGTTCCAAGCACTTCAGAGGAGATGGGTCAATGTCACATAGCTCTTTTTGCATCTCGCCTCTCCCATCAACTGAACCGGTTCTACTCTTGGAGACCAGATCCCATGGCAATGGCCACGGATGCGTTTCTTCAACAGTTGATGGTCCTCTAATGTACCACTTTCCCCACTTCATAATGATACCAAGGGTGACAACTCACACCTTACATCAGAAAGCAGAGCTGATCCTGGTCACTACCCTTTGTAGAGCGCAACCTTGGTTTCCAGTTCTTCTAGAAACGTCCAGGGATCCTTCAGTTAAGATTCCCTCAATCCCGGACCTCTTGTTAGACACAGCAGGTCTGTCTCATCCCCTACTCGATCAGAACAAACTGCAGCTCGTAGCTTGGTGCATTTCTGGCAATGTTGGTATCTGCCGGACCTTTCGGAGCAATCTGTCTCTTTCAAATCAGCGTGCTGGTCAAATTCCACTCATAAACGCTACTCTTCGGCCTGGCGTCGATGGGTGGGTTGGTGCCACTCATGGAGTCTGGATCCCTTGGGGTTCCCCATTGCTTCTGTAGTCAATTTCTTAGCAGAGATGACATCTGAAGGTTTAGGCTACTTCTCAGTCAATAATTACAGATCAGCCATTTCAGCAGGGCACGTATTCACTGGGGGAAAACCAACAGGAGCACACCCTCTGGTAAGTAAGGTGAAGATGGGGATCCGTTTGACCAACCCGCTGCAACCTAAGTATGCTCATTCATTAGATGTTAATATTATCATGAATTTCTTATGGCGTTGGCCTTGCAATGCTGACCTGTCTAGGAAACAACTTCAGCTAAGCTGACCACATTACTGTGTTTAATATCATGTACAAGGGTGTCTGGTGTGAGATCGCTAGACATTTCTGTCTGAGCCTACTCCCTAGATGGGGTTACTATTTCTGTCACCAGAACTGCGAAAACTTTTTCCAGGCAAGTAACATATCCTAGTTTTCTTGAAGAACCTAAACTGTCAATTGTACAATGTTTAAGAGAATATGAGGATCGCACCGGAGAACTTCGTCAGTCTCCTGGGGATCAACTCCTGATAGAGCCTCGGAGGTCTTTCCATCCAGTCAGCTACTCTAGCTTGCTGGGTGAGATGGATTCTGACAGAAGTAGGAGTTGATACTTCAATGTTTGGGGCTCATTCTGTACAAGGTGCCATGGCATCGATAAATTTCTCTTTAGGATCTCAGTTACAAGACATAATGAGGGCAGCAGACTGGTCATCCCACTCTACTTTTAAAACATTTTATTATAAACCGATTTCAGATGTAGCCTCTATTGTCTTATAGCAGCTTTGAACAAGCATAACCCGAAGCCTCCAGTTCTGACATAGAATAAAATAAATTCCAGCTAATGCGGCAAGAATTTCAATTCTATTAAGGTCACAGAGGCAAGGATTATCCCACCCATTCACTATAAGGTTTCCCACCTAGGAAATGGTCAATTATACATATGATCAATCTGGTGTTTAATAAAGTGGGTTTTGAATTGTGTCCCGTATTTTCTTGAGTTTGGATATGTTCACTTATGACTGCTTGTGTTCAGTTGTGCAATCTAAAACTATTTTACAACTGCATGTTACGATACTATTCTCTCCTTGTTTTCCAGTTTCCGATCAGAAGTCGGTGTGATGGACAAGGCGTGGAATTTGTGTGGCCTCTTAGCCTGGTAGTTCTTTGAACTCGGTCCCCTCCTCATTGGACCCGTTCCATGGATTTTGTGTTTAGACTTTCATTTATGTTACAAGACTTTTATCTTCAGTGCAAAGAAAGAGCAACAGTTGTGGATGTTATCGGATATACATGGTAAGATGTACTGTGATTGGTACTGAGACTGTGATGTCATTTCTTATGGGTAATGTAGTTTTGAAAAAGTTAGTTTTAATAGCTGCTGTGTTTGTACGATAATAAACAGCAAAGAAGGAGAAGCATAATCCTCGCCCCGTGTCTTTAATGGAACTGAAACATGTTTCTTTCCTGGTAAAGAGATTGAAGTCCCTTTTCTGTTATTATGTTTCTTTGTTCCTTTCTTCCTCTGTCAGTCCTTCCTCTCTCTCTAACTTTCATCTGTTTAGTTTACTTCGGTGGAGTGAGTGGGGAATGGACAAAGGGAGCCAGCAAGGCGATAGATTTGTAACCTGCACTGTTGTCCTTGGTCCCCCTCACAAATCCCCCACCATTAGGTTTTTTTCAATAGGGAAAAATAGGGCACCTAGACAGAAAGTCGGCATCGGCCTGCTTTTACATTTTCTGTGTCAAATTACATGATGGAAGGGCTGTATGAAAAAAAACCACAAAAGGACTTGAAGGTTGTTTCTTACATTCTGGCCCGTACATGTGAGAGGATTATTGGTAATATACAGCACGAAAGACCGCTCCTCCAAATAATACTGGAGTTTGTCAATCACCCATTTAATTGCCAAACAGTCCTTCTCCTCTGTGGAGTATTTACTTCCTTAGGAAACAGCTTGTGGCTGATAAACAGAATGGGAGTTTCCTCCTGCATACCACTGAGCTGAAAAAGGATGGCTCCAAATTCAATGTTAGAGGCATCTGTTTGCAAAATAAAAAACTTCCTAAAATCAGCAGACCAGAGATTCCGTCTAGAGGAGATTAAATGTTTCAAGGTGCTGAAGACCATCAATGCTTCTTGTCGGGGAGAAGAAAAACACCTTTGCTCACTGATCTTTTTCAACATGCCCGTAAGGACAGACTATAGATGGGAATAATTAGGAAGGATTGTATGGTAGTTCCTCAAAACACCAAAAAAAGGTCTCAGCTCACATTTACCTTAGGGAATGGGCTCTCCTTAAAAGCCCACACTTTCTCTTCTAAGGATTCAATTAATTCCTTTCTGTAGGAAAGGGCCCTTTCTGCAGGGTCACCCCCAAACATTAAGCCTTCGTCCTCCTCTTTTCTAACCTACTTTGTGCTGGCTTTGGGAATCTGCTCACCAGTGCTAAAGTACTTTTGCTCTCTTTCCTAAGTGTGGCAATACTGGCTAATCCACATTTGGCATATTTAATTTAATTGTACGCTACTAGATAGTTCACTGTGTGAGCCCAGGGCCTGTAAATTAAATGCTACTTGTGGGTCCGCAGCACAGATTATGCCACCCATTTAAGTAGCCCCCTAACCATGACTCAGGCCTGCCGTTGCAGAGCCTGTATGTGCAGTTTACACTGCCATGTCAGCTTGGCAAAATAACCCTGTTGCCAGGCCCAAACCTTCCATTTTTATACGTTACCTGTGAGGTAGGCTCTAAACGACCCAGAGGGCAGGGTGCAATTTATTTAAAAGGCAGGACATATACTTTTAAAATTGACATGCCCTGATATTGAAAAACTCTTAAAGTCATTTTTCACTACAGCGAGGCCTATATCTCCGATAGGATAACATTGAGATCACCTTATTACATTTTATAAGTGCAGTTCACAATCTGGAACAGATATGTTTTTCGAGTTTGGTGTCTCTAGAATCACAATTTAAAATCACACCTTATGGTGAAGTCGGATTTTAATTTGTAATTCTGAAAATGCCACTTTTAGAAAGTTGGCATTTTCTTACTTTAGCCATTTGGTGCCTGCTCCCTGTCTCGGATCACTTGTCTGGGGTGCATGACAACTGGGCTTTCTGTTTTTCCTCTAGACAGATACACACAATGGGATCTTAGGTGTTAGTTGATGGGCCTGAATAGGCTGTGGCCTGTCCCCACACAAAGGACTGCATAACCCCCTGTAGTGAGTCTGTAGCCAGGACAGCAAGGGCCTGAGCTCGGTGCACTCCAAGACCCATCTTTGAAGTATTCCCTACTTCAACGGCCAAACTAGGTATAAGTACTGGACATCCGACATCACCAACTCATTAAACCTCAGGACCTAAAGATACTCTGCCAGGAAGAAGGACTGCTGTGCTGCTACAAGGACTGCAACTTTGCTGGACTACTACTCTGCTGGACCCCTGCTTTGCTGTGCTGAAGTGCTGAACTGCTGCCTCTTACCTGTGAGTGAGAAGGACTGACCTGCATCCCTCTACCCCAGTACTTTTGTTCAGCGGACCTAAGTGTGTCCCTGTATCTTGTCTGTGCTCCATTGCGATCAGCCTGAACTCTTGACTTTGTCCGGGTCCGGCCAAACCAAATTGTAGCTTCTTGCTTCTAAGTACTTTTAGTCCTTAAAAATTCATAACTCAAGTTCTACTTATTGGATATTTGTTGTTTTGGTCTTGTTTTAATTATTAAATTAAGTTCTATGTTTTCTAACCTGGTGTGGAATCTTTTTGAGTGGTGTTATCACTGTGTTACTGTTTGAAGTGTTGCACAAATACTTTACACATGCCTCTTAAGTTAAGCCTGGCTGCTCTGTGCCAAGCTACCAGGAGGTGAGCACAGGTTAATTTAGGTTGTGTTTGTGAATTACCCTAACTAGGATTGTCGTACGTGCTTAGGCAAGGTAAATGCCTCTGCCAACCAGAAACCCTATTCCTAATATTTAATAAGAAGGTATCCCAGGTATTTGACCTCACTATGGGCCATTTTCGATTTTAATTTCTTTCTTTTTTTTAGATAATGTGAAGACCTGCCTGTTGGAGAGCATCACAAATTACCTGTCAATTCCTGCTAAATATCACAATACCAACTAGATAGGCAGCATCATATATTTTCAATATAGTTCAAGAATCCAGTTTATGAGACAGGAGCACCATGTAATCTGAAATGTAATGAGGTAAACTGTTAGAGTCCCTAAGAAGTGACAAAAGCTGTTTTCTCCTTATCTTTTGGTCTGAGTGGAATCTCTCAGTATCCCCCTTATCCCTTTATGAGTTTAAAAATACTTTATTAGTTAATACAAACCATAAAACATCTAGTCAGAGCACATCATTCCGAGAAAAAGCAGACCTTTATAAGGACTATTGTGGCTATATATATCACACCTCCTGATTGTCCAGTCATTTCACTGATTCTGGGCAGAGGATAATGATCACTCTTAGAAATATGATTGCCAGCTCTAAAATACAAAAATTAATACTGCCATGAGGTTCAGAGACTAAAACTCTGCAGGAGGACCACTCAGTGCAGGAGGGTTCTATCATTTCCAGTTTAAACATTTGTGTGACCTTATTTTGAATAACTTCCCTCTGGGCTTCCGGTATCCTATAAGAACGCTGCTTTACAATTACAGAGGCTCAGTAATTATAGAATGGGAAGTCAAAGTCAAAGGAGTTCTTTCTTGATTAGCTAAAAAATATATAGTCCGATTTAAGACCTTTTCTTCTATAAGGTTATCCCCTATAGATATGTCAAAAACCATGGTGTTTGCATGTACAGGATTGGATATTGGGTTTACCACTCAGGGAAGAGGGCCTAGCCATTTTTAAGAAGATTGATGTGAGAGTCTCACCTTCTGGTGTTGGTCATTTGGAGTTTCTACATAAGATTTCGTATTTGCTTCACTATTAGGTATGGACATTGCAACTCGGACCCAGACTTGTTATCGTTAGTAGATAATAACACTAGAACCCAATCACCTAACATTATAGCTGATTTAATCAAATATAATACTTTTTATACACCTCGTATTCTGAACTCACTTATTTGAAGGTGATTTTATATGTGGTAAAAGGAGGATCGATGTAATACAATATTTGCATAGCATTGTACAATTTGGTTAGGCAGGAAACTATAAATAATCCCCAGTTTCCCCCAAAACAATTTTTCACTTTGTACAAATCAGTCACTAAATGGGTTATCTGTTTATGGCTCCTTTTCACCTGAAATGTTAACACTTTTATTAGAAGTCTTTGACCTTAAGGGTAGTGCCTGGGTGGCAGGCAGAAGCCTCATGAAAGCTTGGTTACATTTTTGGCTTGAGACTCTAAGAGGACCTGGAGTTCAACCAGAGCCAGGCATCTGCTCTCAGTGACTCACCTGCCTCTATATGCATGTAATGACCCTTGTATAATGCAAACCTAACAACAACGGAGCTCCTTGCAAAGAGCTGGGCCCTGAGGTACACAGTCGAGAAGCAAGAGTATCATGGGCCCTAATGCAAGCAAGGGAAATAGGCGCCTTGCTCCTTGGACAGTATTAAAAGATATACATAATTCAAGTAGCAGCACCCTTCCACCCATGAGCACCAGCACTACTGCACCTGCTGTAGCAAAAACTGCACTACCACCACACATCCCCTGCCTACATGTTGAACAGATTTAGCACCAAGCCAGGGAGTGCGCTCGCCTGGTGCATGTACATTCAAAACCTCTGGTTTAGACAGGCACCTGTCTGTGGGCCGGCAGCTTGCACCACTGGTGTGTCAAAAAAAGTGATGCACAGGCAGCGGAAGCCGCTTGTAAATATGCCCCTTTGAATGCTGTGGTTTTGAGCAAAACTACAATCCCACATTGCTGCATGGCGCTGGTTAAAAACAAAATAAAGATAGATACTAGTATCCTAAGCTCACAACTCCACTGTGAAACGCTCCACATTAAACAAGTGCAGCACATGTTGCAGGAGCTACCCAGTGACGGTCGCCAGTGACTCCACCCTTGTTTACTGGCCTCTGAATTCTCATTCTACCTAATTTGCTCTATTTTACTTATGTCCATCCTTCTCACTTTTCACATCCCTATCCACTTCCATTCATTTGCCTTTATGTTGTTCCTTTGTCGGTCGGGCTTTGCAGTGCACAAGCACTGCTCTTAGTCATGTTGTAATCTACTCTGTGGGCCTTAACCATGCCCATCACTTTCATTCATTCCTGGGCTTGCCGTTCAAAACTCCCTTGACTTTGTAGGAAAATGATTTACATTTGTCCAGCCATAGGGCTGCTTTGTAACGCCTTCCAGACTGACCCTGTTACATGGATTATTGAAAGATTGGCCATAACGTTTTTTTTCACTATTTTTTCTTTTGCCTCGCCGCTTCGCTGTATGTTGTTTCTTCCTCTTCCTTGTTTTTGGCATGCCGCTGTTTCTTTGTGGTGTCTGCATGCAAAGGCTGCAAGCTGGAGAGGTATTCTTTTAAATTTATTTAATCTTTTTTTTTAAAAGGTGCATATAACACAAACTCAACTGGGGGAGCCCTCAAGTTTCACACAGAGCAAAGTCCATCAGAGGAGGCTTTACATGACCACATGAAGTTTCATATAGTGCCAACACGATCAGAGGAACACTTTACATAAGGACCACTTTACAAGTTTAACAGTTGACAAATATACAAACTGGATCTTTTAGAACAGAAATAAACACATAAATCCTCAAAGCAGTTCTCCTGGCACAGCGGGAGAGCCAATACTACAATGTTCACTGCACTTGGGAAACTTGCCCCATAGTGCTTTGCATGGCATTTCTTTTTCAAAACATTTTTGCCCATACATCAGCCTGCGGTGGTTCTACAACAATGGGACCACCGCCAAACTGTTCAGCGTGGCACACTCTTTCTGTCTAGGTCATCTCTGGGTCCCCACACTAGATGTGGGGGGGGGGCAAAATATCAACCTCTCTCACCATTCCCTTGTCTTTTTAAGCTCTCCCGTGGCTGGAGATTTTGATTTATAGCTGGGAGTAGTTTGTGTTTTAAAGGCCTTGTTTGTAATAGTATTGCAGTAGGCATGCTAGGCCTGTAAATGTGTAAGGCATTACGCCCTCTAGGGGCTACATATATGGTTATACTGCATTATTTTCTGCCATTCTGTTTTTATGTCATTTTGCCGTTTAGGGGATGAATGTATGGTAACATGACCATGTTTCTTACAAATGCTTTTTTTTATTATAGTGTTCTCTGAGGCCTGTTCTGAGCATTACAATCAATATACTACAATATTCACTGCACTTGCAAAATTGCCCCATTATGCTTTGAGGGGCATTCCTTTTATAAAACACTTTTGCCCATAACTCACCACACGACCTGTCTTCCCTTCTAGGTCATCTCTGAGTCCCCACTCTAGGTTTGGGGAGGGGGGGCTACCCCAAAATAATAATGTAATTTTTTTTAATGAAGGCAATGTTTTCATTTTTTGCTGCAGATAGAGGAAGAAGGTAAACAGAAGTGCTTTAGTTATTTACAGGTCCACTGCAATTAGATGGCAGAGAGGACCAAATTATGCGCTGGGTAATTGAGGCAGTTGTTTTGGAGGTGATCTCATTATGAGGAACAGCCTCCAGGTATCAAGTAGTGTAATCAACTAGGACTAAAATATATTTATATCCTTCTCTAGAAGTATTTAAGGGTCCAACCGGATCCATCCCTATCCTTTCAAAGGGGGCTCGTATGATGGGCATTTTTTAAAGTGGCACCTCAGGGGGACGATATGGGTTTTTCTTCTGACATATCTGGCATTCTTGAGAATACTTCTTAAATTGGTTAAATGTATTGGGCCAGCCCAAAGTGCCTCACCAATAAATGAAAGCATAAAAAAAAGAACTTGGTCTCAGAAAATGTCAGGGACAAGTAGCTGGAGTGTATTCCCTGTTTTGCCTACACTTTAGAACAACCCCCTTTAAGTGATAAAACGGGGATTTACCTGACTTTCTCAGTTTTCATCTCATTTTGCCAGGCATTTTTGAAGCTGTCATTTGCAAGGTTCTGTTATTAGTAAGTTTTCTTTGTGAGCGCCTTTTAAATGTTGTATTTGTTTTTCTCTTCTGGTCTTAGGTATTCTAGAGTTTGTTGGAAATGCTAAATCTCCTTGGGCAAAGGCAGCTTGGTATAAACACCAGCTTTCTTGCTTTAGACTCATCTTTTAATGCTTAAGAAATAGAGGGCTACCAGTTGCTACTTTAAGCTCTTTAGGAAGATTTGTAAGTACTCCCACTTCTACAAAATTCTGTTGCCCAATTGAACTAAATACTGGCACTTTAGATATAGTGTACTCTTTTTGAGTCCCAATGTACGCTCTTGATAATAACTTTCTGCTCTGGTATTATCTGGTATAGGGAGACCAGGTTATCCAATCCAATATTACAGAAAATTTACAGCCGGTGACAAACATTAATTAGGTCCCACATCTTGGGTGTAATATATCAGTCTTCCATAGGCTCCTCATCACTTTTTTTTACTTACAAAAACGTGCTATATGTCTCAACCCACCACGATCAATAAATTAAGGACCAGTAACTCTACGAGTTTCGGTAGGTCTGGAGCAAAGAGGGGGAAATTCTCTATTGTATGTTATTGATCTTTTAGGGGACTTTTTTGGGACATTAGTCGAGGAGATCTGATAGTTTCTATGGTATCCGGGGATGGCTGGGTGAGTTTGTGCTCAAGAGGTTTGGCCATATCAATAGCAATCTCTAAAGTCAATCTGAATGTTGTTCCAGCCATCTGTGGATGTTTGTTGGGAGGGTGAAAGAAATTAGGTTGTTACTTGAGGGGGTGAAACCCTACCCAAGCATCAACCACAATCCTTGTCAGGTTGAACAACAAAAAGTCACTAAATTACCCGGTTCTTAACTCTCTGATAGCATGGAACAAAAGCAGTCATGCTGAACTAGAAGGAATGTGTAAAGTATTTATGCAGCACACAACCAGTAATAAAGTGACAACACAAGAAGAATCCTTTACCAATGTAGAAAAATAGAATACAATTTTATAAATTGTTTCACACCCAATCGTCAAAAATCTAATCAATAAAACCGGACATATGCAATTTTAAAGATTTCAAGTAGGTATAGCACCTAAAGCCACAAAGGGGGTCATTCCTACCCTGGCGGTCCGAGACCGCCAGGGTAGGGGACGGAGGAAGCACCGCCAACAGGCTGGCGGTGCTTCTGGGGCTATTCTGACGGCGGCAGTAAAGCCGCGGTCAGAAAAGGGAAGCCGGCGGTTTCCCGCCGGCTTCCCGCTGCCCCTGTGAATCCTCCACGGCGGCGCTGCAAGCAGCGCCGCCATGGGGATTCCGACCCCCTTCCCGCCAGCCTGGTTCTGGTGGTTTTCACCGCCAGAACCTGCCTGGCGGGAACGGG
Source organism: Pleurodeles waltl (assembly GCF_031143425.1). NCBI lineage: Eukaryota > Metazoa > Chordata > Amphibia > Caudata > Salamandridae > Pleurodeles > Pleurodeles waltl. The sequence goes on from NC_090440.1 coordinate 1,091,028,335, forward strand.
AGTCGTGGGGCCCCTGGGGGCCCCTGCAGTGCCCATGCTGCTGGCATGGGCACTGCAGGGGTCCCCTAACAGGGCCCCACATTGATTTTCAGTGTCTGTTTGGCAGACACTGAAAATCGCGACGGGTGCAACTGCACCCGTCGCACACCAGCAACTCCGCCGGCTCCATTCGGAGCCGGCTTCCTCGTTGCTGGTGCTTTCCCGCTGGGCGGGCGGGCGGCCTTTTGGCAGTCGCCCGCCAGCCCAGCGGGAAAGACAGAATGACCGCCGCGGTCTTTTGACCGCGGTACGGTCTTCTGGCGGTTCCCGCCAGGCGGGCGCCGACCGCCGCCCGCCAAGGTAGGAATGACCACCAAAGTGTCACTCCTGTCACCTGGTCGTGCGAGATCGGGTGAAAGTCACAAGTTCAGGCTGACAACAATGGGGCGCAGGCCAGATACTGGGATAAGGTTAGTCCTGTGAAAAAGTTACCATCAGAAGTCCAGCACGAAGAGTTCAGTTCACGGTGGAGGAGGGCGCGAGGAGCAGGGAGAGCATCAAGAATGCTTGTTGCTGTAGCGCAAAGAGAAGGCCGGGCCTCACAGACTCTTATCACTGTAGTGCAAAGATCCTTTTGGGCATCACAATGGTCAGTGCTGGATATACGCGTTGGTGGTCGTCACAGGCAGCATGATCTAGGCACAAACAGGCTCATTCATGGTCCCAAAGAACCCAAAACTTCAGGCTTTCTCCTTTCTTTCAAGGAAGAGTTCTACTGATGCCACACCAAGGGTCCATGACCTGAGAAGCACCTCTTGGGAGTCAGGCACTCACTCCAGCAGAGCCTAGCAGGACTCAGATAGGTCCAGCCACATCCAGTGCAGCAGGTCAGCTGGGCAGTTGCAGAGAGTCATCTGGAGCTTGCTGTTTCCCTGTAGCTCAGAACACGTGGTCAATAATCTGACCCTTGGAGTCACTTCAGCCTGGGAGGAAGGGTATGTGTCCCATCTACCTTTGCAGCAAGCAGGGCAGGCCTTAAGGAAGCAGGGTGTCCTTGTTCTGTAGTGTCCGCAGGTCCCTGAGTGTACTGAAGAGTTGGGTTGAAGGGTTCAATATTTATACCTGGTGCCAGGTTTGAAATGGGACAAGCTTCTGGAGTTTCCCCCTACAGAGGTGTCGGACATTCCTGCCTCCCTGCCCTGGTCCCAGGTGTGTGTGGGCACAATAGGCTGGTGTGAAGTCCTTTGTGTGTGGGAACTGAGCCAGTGCTTTTGAAGTGCAAGTGTAGTAGGTGACAGCTCTGTCCCCCTCTTGAGTCAGAGCTTGCCCACCCTGCCAATACATAGACCCTCTATTGTGATGCTGTCTGGGAGGAATACACAAAGGCCAACTGCCAACCACACCTAAGCACATGACCCAAGAACAGGCTGCAGGCCCCAAATGATTCGGACAAGCGAATGCCAAATTTCTAAAAGTGCATTTTCAGAGTTGTGACTTAAAATCCGACTTGACCATTAAAGAGGGTTTTAAATTACAATTTGGCAGATACCAAACATGACTTTCCCACTTTCTCCCAATGAAAAAATATCACTTATTAAATGTAATAAGATAACACAATGTTATCCTATGAGAGTGGTAAGTCTTGAAATAGTGAAAAATTAATTTTAGAGCTTTTCACTACCAGGACATTTGAAACTTAATAGTACAAGTCCAACTTTCTAAATGCAACGCACCCTGCCCTTGAGGTAACGTGTAGGCACGTTTATTAACAAGGAAACTTTAGGCCTGGCACAAGGTTAATTTTGCCAAGTGGAAATGATACATAGGTGGGTGGCACAATCAGAGCTGCAAACCACTCGTAGCATTTAACTTAGGGCCCTGGTACATGTAGTACCACTTTACTAGGGACTTACAAGTAAATTAAATGTGCCAATTAGGTGTAAGCCAATTTCATCATGATTTAAGAAGAGTGTACAAGCACTTCAGCACTGGTTTGCAGTGGAAAGTGCGCAGAGTTCTGAAAGCCAACAAAAACGGGTTCAGAAAACTGGATGGTGAACGCAAAAAGTTTGGACATGGATCCGTAGAGACAAACAAGTCCAACACAAACCTCCTCTAACCAAACACCGGTGTAGACCAATCAATACCTTGATGGGCGCTTAGACAATAGAACATGGATGTTAGAAATGGGGTTTCTGGTTGGCTAGGGTATGCACCTAAGCCAGGCAGAACCCACCCACTCTAGTGAGGGTAAGGGAGTTACACGTCCGAGATAACCCCTGCTCACCCCCTTGATAGCTTGGCACGAGCAGTCAGGCCTAACCCGTTGGCAATGTGTAAAGCGTTTGCAACAACACACGTGACGCAATAAATACACCACAAGGAACACAACACCAAGTTATGTAAAAAATAAACTGTATTGCACAAAACATAATTAGACCAAACACAACATGTCAGAAGTACCCTGCTACCTTAGCAGTTGTCAGAATGTAACACAGGTTGCTAATATTCTGCAAGAATAAGCAATAATCACATTAGAACACGTAAGTACTCAGAATTCTGCAATATAAGTAGTAGTCAGGGATCACATTATAAAAACCAATACACTTATCATAGTATTACCATGAACGCCCCTAACAGGAACATTAGCAAAGCATGGGTAGTCTCTAGAAAGTACCTGTTATAATATGAAAGGCACCTCCTGTGCCACAAGGATCAATCTGGGGGGACCCCGGTGCTCCTATGCGCAAAACGTGGGCCATGTGTTGATTCTGGGGTGAGGGGGTGATACGCACACCATTCTGGGTGGTGGTGTCGGGCCCCTCCTGGCTGACACGTTCTGTGGGCCCCCCCACTGGTCAAGACTGAACCTCCTTGGGGGGGGGACAAAAGTGACCTAATACCCCGATGAGGTTAACTATTCCCTGAACCATGGTGGAGAGAGAGAGAGACAGGGCGGTGCAGAGACCTCCGATGAGGCTTCCTCCAGCCAGCCATCTCTGGTGCTGAAAAGGGGGGCCAGGGGTTTTCCGTTGAGGACTCCTGTCCTGCTCACGCTCCTTGGCCTACTGGGGCAGGTGGAGCGGGGGCCTCCAATGAGGCTTCCCTCCCACTCTGGTCCAGTCGCACCCAACACGGTGCGTGTGCCCTCTGTAAGCCCTGTCCCGGGCCTCAGCGGTGAAGACACCCACAAGCAGGGGTCTGGTGGTGCCCCGGAGGCACTTCTCTGAGTGCTCTGTTCCCCCAGGGGCACTACGAGGAGTATGCTCGGTCATGCTAAACCCGCCCGGGTCGCGGCGGTGATGGTTGAGCCCGGGTGAGCGCTTCCCAGTGCGGGCAGTTGCACAGAACCCAGGTCGCAGCGGTGATCCCCTTTACAGCGATGTGCTTACGAGCACCAAGGGCTACATAAAAGCACGGCACTCAGCGCTAAAGAGCCCCCAAAAGGTGCGAAGCACTCCTCATCCTTGGGATTGTTGCAGAGGTCAGGGGCCACAGCACACTGCCCCTGGAGACAAAAAGGGGGGAAGCACAGGGCTACCAAGCCAAAACAACAGGTTAGCACAAGGGATGCTGATGGTGGCAGATCCTCCTAATGACCCAGCAGGTCACAGGCCAGCGCAGCAGCAGTCCAAGGTGTATCCCGGTGAGTCCATTCAGCAGCGTTCTGTGTCCCATTCCAAGTATGTTTCTTGTCCAGAAAATGTCCACAAATGTCTAAATTGTGGGGAAAAATCCCTTTTACTTATACTCAGTTTACAATGTGTTTCACAAATAAAGGGCAGAGGAGGTTCCAACTGGTCCCGGGAGTACCCCCTCTTTCTTCCAGCACAGGCTCCAAACATCAGTTGGGGTAAACAACCCTTTTGTGTGAGGCCAGGTCACAGCTTTTACAGATACAGGTGTGTCCCGCCTCTCCCTTCTCTCAGCCCATGAAGACTTTTCAGTATGCAGATGCACCCCTGTGACACCTCCACCCCCGTGTACAGGTTGTCTGAAAAGAATGCATAAAGTCCAACTGTCACTCTGCCCAGGCGCGGATTGGAGTCAAGCTGCAAAACACCAGAGTCATAAGCACAGAGAAATGCTCACTTTCTAGAAGTGGCATTTCTGTAATAGAAATAAAAAATCCACTCACACCAGTGAGTAGTGTTTCTCACTGCCATTACAACCATACCAAATATGTCTACGCTACCCCTTATAAATCAGACAATACCCCGTACACATAAGGCAGAGCATTTCCAATGCAATCCTATGAGAAGGCAGCACTCACAGCAGTGAGAAACCAAATAGCCTGTTTGTCACTACCAGGATAGGCCACGCAACTAGGCACATGTCTTGCCTTCTACATACATAGCACCCTGCCCATAGGGCTAGATAGGGCCTACCTTAGGGTAGACTTACATGTAGTAAAAGGGGAGCTCTGGGCCTGGCAAGTAAACTTAGATGCCAGGTCCCTGTGACGGAAAACTGAACATGCAGGCCCTGTGCAAGCAGACCTGCGACAGCTTTGAAAGGCTACTTTAGTGGGTGGCACAAGCAGCGCTGCAGACCCACTAGTAACATTTAATTTACAGGCCCTGGGTATCGAAATACCACTTTACTAAGGACTGTCAGGTAAATTAAATATGCCAATTAAGTATAAGCCAATAATACCAAGTTTACAAGGGAGAGCACATGCACTTTGGCACTGTTTAGCAGTGGTAAGGTGTCCAGAGTCATAAAGTCAGCCAAAAAGGGTCTAAAAAATTAGGAGGAGAAGGCAAAAAGTTTGGGGAATGGCCCGGTAAAAAGGGCCAGGTCCAACAATGGACAAATGCCCTCTTATGCAGTTGAACTTGTTGGTTTTATGCCCCTCTGAACTCAATTGGATGTCTCACTCTACAGATCTCATCTGTGCAGCTCCTGACCTTAGCTCCTGAGCTCACAGACACATCCAAGTAGGCAGACAGTACCTTTAGGGTCAACAAAGTGATGTGGCCCATTCCACCACTTGGATCAGAGTTCTGTCCCTGACCCAAGGCAAACGTCACCCATAAGGACAGTTGCAAACAGAGGCTACTGAAGGCAGTCAGTGTCAACATCTAGGCCTCGGGCCATCCACTGCTGTGTGGAAGCTCCAAGTGGGGTTATTCGGTAGGCCTCACTTCCAGCCTTGGAACTGGCACCAAATTTCCTAAGGGCTTCTGAGGTATCTCTGACCCCTGAGGTGTCTCAGTGTAGGGGGTTGACAGCCCAAGGTGTTAGGCACCCTATGTCCCCTGTTAAGAACCATGGGGTGACAAGGTCCTGTCCAAGGGCCTCACTTACCCTACCCACATGTCCGGTGTACTGATCTGGGAAACCAAACTTTTCACCACCATGGTCTGCTTGGCACCCGTATACATTCAGAGCAATGACAGAGATCCCATTCACTGTAATTTAATGGAAGTGACCACTCCCACCCTCATGGATCACCAGCTCACCCTCTAAGTCTACTGAATATAACAACTTCCGTTGGTGACTAACATTGGCCTCCCCTGCAATTTCCCAGCAGGGGGTAGTTTCATGACCTGTTGGGGATCAGAAACTCATTCCAGCAGAGACCAGCAGAGCTTAGAGAGGTCCAGTTGCAGGTTCAGTGCAGCAGTCAGCTGGGAGTTGCAGGGAGTCCTCTAGAGCTTGTTGCATCCCTGTAGCTCAAAACAGGAGGTCAGTCAGCTAACCTTGGAGTCACTTCAGTCTGGGATGAAGGGTGCAGGTCCAGTCTTTCTTGTCAATAGGCAGGGCAGGCTTAAGACAGCAGGAGAGCAGGGTGACCTTCTTCGGTAGTATCCACAGGTCTCAATTTAGGTTTGAGGGTCAAATATGTGTACTTGGTGCCAGTTTTCAGGTGGGAGAAGCTTCTGGAGGCTTCCCCTATAGAGGTGTCTGGAATTTCTTGTCTATCCACCCTGATCCCAGTTTGTGTGGGTGCACAACAGGCTAGTGTGAAGCCCCTGGTGTGTGAGCTGAGTCAGTGCCTTTGAAGTACAGTTGTGGTAGGTGACAGCTCCGACCCCTGACATGTCAGAGATGGCCCATCCTGCCAACACCCAGATCCTTTATTGTGATGCTGTTGTTAAAATGAAGAAAGTGTCAATGTAGATTATAGAAAGTGTGGAAGGGTACCCTGAGATTATGCCACTGAAAAGCCTCACCTGCACCCACACAGAAATGTACGTGCTTAGACAGCAGTATGTGTCTAATGTTTCAAGTTAATGTATTACGGATGGAGGAGCTCAGAGAAAGAACAGCTGCAACCTTTGATACATACTGACGGTAGCCAGTAATTAATAAAACAAACACACCAAGAAGTATCTCTATTGACAGGTCACCAGAGAATGACTGAGTGAGGGGAGGAAGACAAGGAAGGGATGCACACAACCAATCAGCTTTGAAGTCAATTTAGTAGGGAAAGATAAGACATAGAGATGATCAAAATATGTTGCAGCTGAAGCGTGTGTTTTGCTTGTGCAGAGGTTTTTAGAAATAGGACACATAGGCCCTCATTACGACCCTGGTGGAGTTAAAGTATCGGTAATACCGCCAACAAGTCGGCGATAACTACCACAAAATTATGACCATGGTGGAAACATCTCCGATAGACAGCCAATGTACCACACCGACGGCTAGGGCGGAAACAACAGCCGTCACGGCGGTAGCCGCCTACAGCCAGACGGAAGTCAATGTTCCGCCCACCATATTAAGACACAGGAAACCACCACCTTTTCCGGGGCAGTAATAACCACTGACATCAAAAGCCTGGCAGAAACTGAGCTCAGAAGGGAAAGGACTAACCATTGGAGACGCAGGGAAGAACCACGCATGTCTTCCCCATGATCTTCTACTTTCTGCTCCACCACGAACACCAGCGAAGAAGACAACTGTGAGTACAGCTGCCTAGCACACAAGGGTGGGTGGAGGAAAACAAGAGTGACACACACATGCACAACACCCCCCCCCCCACACACAGACACCATACACACAGCCAGCTGCATTAAAAAAACAATTTTACCCCTTAACTCAGATGAATAATGCAAGGACAAAACGATTTCGCAAAAGTGAATGTAATGAGATCAACACAGTAGGAAAAATAAGTTAGGCAAGATAATAGATATATACATATGTACAGAAAAAGGGACACAGCCCAGTCCACAATTTGCATAGGCCACTTGGCCACAGGCCAAAGTCCAAGGCCACACATGTCATCTGCTTCAACACGGAGAGAACGCTAAAGGGGCATCAGTTGGTAAATAGGCAGGCACCTCAGGGGGATAGGGGGTGGGGGGCACTTCAGCCCGGAGATGTAACAAGACCACTGGTTCTAGAGCGGGCAACATGCCCTGTGCTTGGTCCTGTGGAGTGCAAGGTCACAGGCTCTCAGGTGGGTGTCATACCCACTGGTTCTGGAGGGGGCATCCTGCCCTGTGCTTGATCCTGGGGAGGGATGGGCCACAGTCTCTCAGGTGGGTGTCTTACCCACTGGTTTTGGAGGGACAGGCCGCATCCCAGCCCATGGAGGCAGGATTACATACCATCCGTCAGCGGTGACAGCTGCACAGTGGTGGTGGTGCTGGTGGGGGAGGCTCCTGCCCATCCCCTGCAACCTTGGATGGCTGCACAGTGGTGGTGCTGCAGGTGGGAGGAGGCTTGTACCGGGGGAGGCTCCTGCCCATCCCCTGCAACCTCAGACGGCTGAACTTCCATGGTTGGTGGTGGGGGTTCCGTCACAGTTCTAGGCCCAGGCCCCTTGGTCTTCCTGCCTGCTGGGGCAGGCACCTTTCCCTTCTTGCCTGCTGGGGCAGGCTCCTTGGTCTTCCTGCCTGTTGGGGCAGGCTCCTTTCCCTTCTTGCCTGCTGGGGCAGGCTCCTTGGTCTTCCTGCCTGCTGTGGCAGACTCCTTTCCCTTCTTGCCTGCTGGGGCAGGCTCGTTTACCTTTAGGCTGGCTGGTGCAGGCTCCTTCCCCTTCTGGATATGTGGCCTGGATCCCTTTCCACCACAAGTGGCTGTGGTGACAACTGGGCCCATGGGCTGTGTGGCTGACATGCTTGGCTGGGTTCTTCCTACCCTGGCCATATGTGCAGGATGTGGGGGAGGGGTAGGGAAGAGGTCAATGGTGCATAGGAACAGTTTTTTAGGGACATTAGGGTAGGAAGAGGGAGAAGGAATGGGAGTGGAGGATGAGCGAGTGGTCGTTGGAGGTGTCTGTCTGTTGTTTTTGGGTGCAGGTGCATGGGCTGTATGCTGTTGTGAGGTGGATGGCTGTTGGGTGTCTGAGTGCTTGCGTTTGTATACTTCAGGGGGGAAGACCCAGTGGGAGAGGCACAGAGGATGTGTGATTGGCTGTGGTGCAGGTGTCTGCCAGTGAGGTGTGTGTTTTGCTTGGTGTGGTGATACTGGTAGTGGATGATGATGTAGTGCATGCAGGTGTAAGTGCGGACGGAACTGGGTGGGAGGAAGAGGAGGAGGAGGGGGAGAGAGTGGAAATAGTGGTTATTGGTGTGTCTGCAACTGGATGGTGTTTGTGTGAGTGCCTGTGGGATGAAGTGTGCTGCTTGTGTTTGCCTGTGACACTCTTGGGTGTTGGCTTGTGTGCATGCTCGTCTGGCTGTGTGCTTGGGATGGGTTGGGGTTGAGGGGAATGGGACTGGGCAGTGGAAGTTGGATGGGGGACAGTAGGAACAGGGACAATGGCTGCCATCGGAGAGGAGGCTGAAACTATCTCTGTTGGGCCGCCAAGCCAGTGTGAATGCCCTCCAGGAATGCATTAGATTGTTGCATCTGGGCTGCCAGCCCCTCAATGGCATTCACAATGGTTAACTGCCCTACAGAGATGGATCTCAGGAGGTCAAGAGCCCCCTCACTCAGGGCAGCAGGGCTCACTGGGGCAGGGCCTGAGGTGCCTGAGCGGGCACGGGCAACTCGATGAGGGGCTGCTGTGAGGGTGGTGCTGGTACGGGGGTGGCGGCTGTACCTGCAGCTGGGGTGGTCACAGAAGTGTCCGCCACTACTAGGGATTTTCCATCGGAGGAGGTATCTGTGTCAGACCTGTCCCCTCCAGTCTCCGCAGTGGTGCTCCCCTAGCCCTCTGTCCCACTGATGCCCTCACCATCGGTGGACTCTGCTTCCTGGGTCCTGTGGGCTGCAGCTCCCTCCGTCGCCTGTGCCTCTGCTCCTTCGCCAGATGATGCTAATGCACATAAGGACACGATGACAAAACAAAAACAGGGGGGGAAGAGACAACACTTGGTCAATGGCTGCACCAACACCACTGTTGGCATACACAGCACCCTCAAACACAGGGAACAGCCCTACGCAAAATGCTATTGCACTACCAGAGAAATAGTTAGCGGCCAAGGAATGGGGAGGGACACACACCACCAAATGCAGCACACCTGGGACCCTGACCAGTACTGGATGCCTATGAGCTAGGTTGCAAGATTTTCCCTTCTGAGGGGACCTACGCTGCAATGTCATGCCTGGCCTAGGGACACCCACTAGCACACATCCCCCACTCGGATACCACCCTACCATGCATAAGTTGTAATGATGGGCACTGTACTCACCCCCTTGTGGCTACTGTGATGCCCTCAACCACCCATCCAGCTCAGGATAGACCACCACCGGTATAAGGGTCATCAGGGGGTCGGGGTTCGATGGGCACCCCTACCTCGTTGGGAGGCCATTCCAGCTGGGCCTCCGCCATCTTCCATGCCCAGCATCTCAGGTCCTCTCACCATTTCCGACAGTGGGTGCTCCGCCTGCCAACCCCCAGGGTCCGCACCTCCTTTGCGCGGGCATGCCATATTCCTTTCTTTTGATGGATGTTGACCTGCAGAGGCAATAGACACAGAAAATTAGATTTAGACAAACATTCCTGCCTGTTAAACACATGGCCCACCATACCATTTTCCATTACCATTTACACACACATGGATCAGCACACAACCTGCACGTTGCCCAGAGGACATCCGCCCACCCCCCCTACACGGGGCCTTCACACACACCACTCCATGCAATCATGCCACATGCATCGTGCCCACAGTGTACTCACCGGATGGTCTGGAGGCCCATACAGCAGTCCGTACGGGGGTAGGACCCCATCTACCAGTCTCTTCAACTCCTCCGGAGTGAAGTCTGGGACCCTTTCCCTGGTCACACGGGCCATGGTAGGTTCCAGACACAGGTCACAGCAGCACATGCAGTGTAGGTCCTCTCCTATGGAAGGTCAGGTAGGAAGTGAGGAATCAGATAGAAAATGGTGGTCATGTCCATGGCGGGGCATACCGTCACCTCCGGAGTAGATCTCGATTGGCCATTGTACCCCATAGGGCCCAATTATAACCAATGAGGAGTTGCAGGCAGTTCCTGACCGCCTCCCACAAAGGCTCACAATGTCAGCGTAATTACCTCACTTCCACCTGTCCCTCTACTCAGGACAGGCGGACGCCATTTCAAGGGGGGGCAGGCCCAGGCATAATGCTGCATAACAGGAGATATTAGGATATACTGGACAAATCACAATGACCCATTACAGGTTTACAGGATGCAAAATTCTGTTGTAGCACCATTGTTCAGTTTGTGACCGGCTCCTCACAGGTTTGTCCCTTAGATTGCTACGGCTGCAGATGAATAAGAGATGGAGATGGAGACAAACCCCCATGTACAGACCCCTGGTAAACTTGGCAACACTGGAGGACAGGCACATTATCCTCACCTATAGACTGGACAGGGCCACAATCACAGAGCTGATATCTGGTATTCGTCACTCCAATGGGATCCCTCCTCTTGTGCAAGTGCTATCAGTGCTCCATTTCCTGGCAACTGGTTCTTTCCAAGTGACAGTGGGCTTGGCGGCAGCAATGTCACAACCAATGTCTCAATAGTGCTGACAAGAGTGTTCTCTGCCCTGATTAAACACATGTGCAGCTACATTGTTTTCCCTCAGGTTGAAGATGTGGCCACAGTGAAGGCCGAGTTCTATGCAATGGGACATATCCCCAACATAATTGGGGTGACTGATGGAACACATATTGCATTTGTTTCCCCCCTTGCCAGAATGAACAGGTGTTCAGGAATCGGAAGGGTTTCCACTCTATGAATACACAGATGGTGTGCTTTGCGGACCAGTACATCTCCCACGTCAATGCTAAGTATCCTGGTTCAGTGCATGATGTCTTTGTCCCTGAGGAATAGCAGCATCCCAAATGTGATGGCCCAACTACAGAGGCATAGGGTATGGCTAATAGGTGAGCCCTTGACCCGACCCAGTATATGTAGGTGTATGGGTATGGTGTGGGCCATATAGGATAGTGTGTGGCTAAATGTGGTCCCTTAATATTTCAGGCGACTCTGGTTACCCAAACCTATCATGGCTGCTGACCCCTGTGGGGAATGCCAGGACAAGGGCAGAAGAATGTTATAATGAAGCACATGGGCAAACCAGAAGGATAATTGAAGGGACCTTTGGCCTCCTGATGGCAAGGTTCCGGTGCCTCCATCGAACAGGTGGATCCCTGTGCTACTCACTAAAGAAGGTCTGCCAGAGAGTGGCGGCATGCTGCATGTTTCATAAACTGGCCCTCAGATGCCATGTCCCATTCCTGCAGGAGGAGGAGGCTGGAGATGCCTGTGTGCCAGCTGTGGACCTGGTGGACAGTGAGGATGAGGAGGCAAAGGAAGAGGATGAGGACAACAGAACATCTGTTATCAGACAATACTTCCAATGACACACAGGTAGGACAGTGTTACTTCACATTTCAATGACTTTTTTTTTTATTTGTGTGGCAGTGGCATGCTGATATTTTCCACTTCTATGCCCACTTACTGTTCCCTCTGGCAATTAATTTTGCAGATGTTGGAGACCTCACATATACTCCTGGGGTGAACACCGCAGCCAGCTACAGGTCATTAATCTGTGCTCATTTTCTGTACAGTTGATTTGCAATGTTTGTACCTGTTTCAATGAATACAAATTTGATGTACATGGCATACTCCAAACTTCTTTTTTTCCAAGGGTGCTTCTTGAAGTGCTAAAATATTGAGGGGGAAGTGCAATGGGATGGGGCGAAAATGGAGGAAAGTCCAGGGTATTGTTCCAGTCTGTTTGTAGCACAGGTGCATTGTCCGAGCGGACATATGAAGGGGAGCAATGACAGTTCAAGGTTGACAGGGTGACAGGGTGGGACACAAGGGTGATAATCAGAAGAGTCTCATTTCCTGATGGGGGTCTTGGCAAGTGTCTCTGGCTTCTGTCTGGATCTCAGGGAACATTTGCAGTGTGGTTCTCCTTCTGCAGAGGGGGGGATGCTGGTGGCCTGAGAGTCCTGTGGCGGGGCCTCCTGGCGACTAGCGGCAGCAGAAGTGGAAGGCTGTTCAGATGTCTGGCTAGTGGCAGGGGCCCGCTGGTGTGAGACTGCCTCCCTCATAATATTGGCCATGTCTGCCAGCACCCCTGCTATGGAGAGCAGAGTGTTGTTGATGGCCTGCAAGTCCTCCCTGATCCCCTGGTACTGTCCCTCCTGCAGCCACCTGTTCTCCTGCACATTGTCCAGGATCTGGCCCATTGTGTCCTGGGAATGTTGATCTCTGCATGCGCCTCTTGGAGAGTCGGTTCCCTGGACCTGTCCTTCCCCTGGCCCACAGTAGTCCTCCCAGTTTCCCTGTTGGCCTGGGCCTCTGTCACCTGAACCGTGTGTCGACTGCCACTGACCCCAGTTCTCTGATTGTCTTGGGTCTGAGGTGTGGCCTGGGGTCCCTGCAGAGGTGGACACACTGCTGATTGACGTGTCCTGGGGAGAGTGGTGTGGGGACTCTGGGTGGGTGCTGTGGTGGTGTTCCCTGATGGAGGAGGCTCTGTGGTGGTGTGTGACTGGGCCTGGGTAACCGGCTGTCCAGAGGTCCCTGATGGGCCAAGGAGGTTATCCAGATCCTGAAGACCAGAGTTGCTGTCATCACTGTGGGCCTCTTCAGTTGGGGGACTGGATATTGCTGGCACCTCCTCTCCGCTGACATTGGCTGGGGTACCTGTGGGGATGTAAGTGATGTGTTATGGTTTCTGTGTCTGACATATTGTGCATCCGTGGCTTGCCCTCTTTGGTTGGATTTGCTCTGGCAGCTTTCATTTGTTTACATTGGTGTATGGTGGGATAGTTAGTTCTCTATACTGTGCATGCTTTAGTGATGAGTGTCCATGCATGACTGTGAGTAGTGTCCATGCATTGGTAGAGCATGCAGGGCTTGGCATTGGAATGAGTGAGATGTGATGATGGGGTATGTGGGAGGAAGTGGAGTGATAAAAGTGAGGGTGGGGGTATGTGATGGCATGCAGGTAGGGGGGTAGTAGTAGTAGTAGAGAGTTGACTTACAAGAGTCCAGTCCTCATCCTACACCGGCCAGGCCCTCAGATTGCAGAATTTCCAAGACTTGCTCCTCCCATGTTGATAGTTGTGGTGGAGGAAGTGGGGGTCCACAGCCAGTCCTCTGTACAGCGAGCTGGTGTCTGGCTGCAATGGAACGTACCTTCCCCATAGGTCATACCACCTCTTCCTGATGTCATCCCTTATTCTTGGGTGCTGTCCCACAGCGTTGACCCTCTGATTCTCTGCCATAGCTCCATCTTCCTAGCTATTGATATCTGCTGCACCTGTGCTCCAAATAACTGTGGCTCTACCCCGATAATTTCCTCCACCATGACCCTTAGCTCCTCCTCTGTGAAACGGGGGTGTCTTTGTGGTGCCATGGGTGTTGTGTGAGGTGTGTTGGTGAGGGTGTGTTGGGTAATGTGTTTGGGTGTGTGATGTGGGGTGCGTGAGTGGTGTATAGGTGTGAATAGTATGTGGCTCTAGTTGTCTCAGTGGTCTTGGTGTCTCTCTGCTGGCAATGGTTTGCAATGGTTTGAAATGGTAAAGGGTTGTGGGTAATGTGGGTGTGTGTTTTATAGTGGTGTGAGTGTGGTGTGTGTATGGGTGTCAGGTGTGTGTTATTTCAGTTCAGTTCAATATACTTTATTCAACTGTTTATCACAACCATAAAAGTAGATAAAATATACAAATATCACCAAACAACATCCACTTAAATAAATAGAATAGATAAAACAAGACATGCAGCAATTAAAAACTGTCACATAAAATTTGCTGCAAAGATTTAGGATCAGTTATTACTAAAAGCGATAGAACAGGGTAAGAACAATAAAAACAACAGTTTAAAAGACAGATTTCCTGACTAAAATTATTTTTCATTTAAAACCTCCTCAATAATGCCTAAAAATAAGATCTCATCTTCATGACTGCACACAGATAGACCGCTAAACCATTACAAATTTGGACTGATGGAAGAGTCAGCAAATAGAGAAAGGCAGGGCGACACTGTTTAAATTGCATTGGTTTTAACAGTGGAATCACAAACATTTTCCGTAGATCAGAATACAATGTGCAAAATAAAACTATATGCATTGTACTTTGTTCTGAGACTGAATCACAAGGACATTTCTCCAGAACTGGGCTCCAGCCGTTAGTAAGTGGAAAACTGACGAGTCGATGAAATGTCTCTAATCTTAAGCGTGTGAGGACAAATCGATGCCTTGAGTTCAAAACATGTTTTAAATATGGTTCCATACGATCTGATAATTGTAGCAGAAGATTCCTGCTCAAGCTAGATTTCCATGACTCAGTAACCCACGTCAGGTCAGCCATGTGGGTAAGACACATTTTTTTCAGATCTTTTTTGGACAATGTTTCCATTTTTCTTGGTCTAAAATAAAACTCAGGCTTACCCATATCCGCAAAAAAATTAGTTATATAAACCAGCCATGGGATTTGCAGCAAATGATTTAATGATTGAGCATCTGCTATAATGGTCCTATTCAAAGTAGCAAATTCTGAGGTCCACACTTTATGCCATAATAGGATTGGTTGTATACTTATTAAGTCTGTAATGTATGTTGCCCCCATTTCTGAATGGCACGCCAAGGTTGGTGTAGATTTTGGTACACTTAAAATAGACTTTAAGAAATCATTTTCTGCTATCTGCAGAACATTACATTTCCTATGTCCCCATAAGCCTGCCCCATACAGTGCAACAGATACACATTTTCCATTGTAAATTGTCATCATATCTTTCGGATTTGCCCTACCAACTTTTTTGGAAACATTTTTAACAGCCATAATGGTCTAAGTAAAAAGTAGTTTCCTAGAACTAATGGCTTGCGACCAGGTACCTTTATTGTCAAACATAATTCCTAGGTATGAAAAAGTTTCTGTATTATCTAATTTCACACCCTTTATTGTGATGTAGGTTTTTTTTACAGGTTTTGTACTACAGGTCATTATATACGTTTTAGAGTGATTAATTTTAAGGCCTAGATCTTCCGTATAGTTGTTCAAAGTTGCCAGTAATCGCTGCAAGGCTACTGGTGTATGTGCTATAAGAACGACATCATCGGCATACATAAGTGCTGGAATCTGTCGGGAGCCAACTTGTGGAAGATCTCTACATACTGTAGTTAAAACAGCCTCTAATTTGTTGATATATATACGGAGAAGAGAAGGGATGCTAAAACGCAACTTTGACGTACCCCCTGCTTCACAGAAAAGAATAATTCCCTAATAAAATGGACTATTGTATTGTCTACCCCCCTATGCAACAAAATGGGCCAGAATTTGCAATGAATTACACAGTCAAACGCTGAAGTCAGGTCTACAAATACAAGGTATAAAGCTCCTGTCTTAGCCTTTGTGTATTTTCCAATCAAGATATCTAGGTTCAGAGCCTGTTCCACAGTCCCAATCCCAGACCTGAAGCCATATTGTAGGTCCGTTAAAATATTATTAGCTTCCGTCCACTCCCGTAACCTGTTCAGGACAATACATCCTGTAATCTTTGCAAGGGTATCGAGGAGTGAGATTGGTTTATAACAGTCTGGATTTTGACGGTCGCCTTTTTTTAATACTGAGACAATAATGGACTCCGCCCAGGTCGGGATGAAGGCTGTGGCACAACAAGCTCGTAGAACCTGTGTCAATAAAGGGCCCCAGAGCGAAACATTAGACTTGTAAATGTCAATAGGTACTCCATCTGGGCTTGGTGCTTTTCCACTCTTACTGACATTTATGGCCTCAATGACCTCGTTTAAGCTAAAAGGTGGAGTAATAGGCTAGTAATCCACTCTATGGGGATTTGTGTCAAGTGAAGGCTTTCCCGAAGAGTAAATTTGAGAGAAATGGACAATGCACTCCTCTTCAGTGATAGCTATTTCAATACTTGGTGACATGCTATCACCCCACAGAGGAGAGTTCACTATTTTCCAAAATTCTGCATTATTATTTTGGAGGCTTGCATTGTAAAGAGAGTTCCAGGTCTCATCTTTTAGTTTTTTTTCCTGTTTTTTATAGCCTTTTTATACTCCTGTCTAAGAATGATAATCTCATGCTTGTCAGGGTTTTGTGTATGTAGATACTGTTTAAGTTTCTTATGGGCCTTTGTACAAGCAGTATCAAACCACCCTTTATTTCCCCGTGGTCTAGGCTTGCCTGTATTTACTGTAAGGGACTGTTTAATTCCAGTGGTAATTACTGTAAACGCTCTGATACACTCCTGAGGGCTGGTGTTATCTCAGACGCAAATTCCAACCTCCTTAGCATAATCACTCAACAGCTTTTCCATAAAACTTATTGGTTCAATCTGTGACCAACGAATTGTATAACCATTCCTTCAGCCCAGTTCAATATTGGCTACTTTATCTACTACCCCCTTGTGTTTATTTGTGCCTTGAGGCAATGCAAGGTGTATACTGTGTGGATAGTGGTCACTAAACACAATATCATGGATTTTGTACTCCGAGGCGCAAAAACAAGATTATTGGATATCAAAATGAAATCTATTATGGTGTTTGCGCATCTACCGTTAAAGGTAGGCTTAAGTTGTAACTTACTACAGTTTAACCAATTACAGAAAGAAAGATCGAATTTAAATATTATGTCATTCAACAAGTTGCCATAATGATTATGACTAAAATGAAATAAATCATTGGTTTCTCCCGCACCAAGGAAACAAACTTTATCATCTATTTGGGAGCACAGGTGTGTATTAAAGTCACCTCCCCACACAATAAAAGTCTCTTTATGTGTAAAATTACATGCACGATCCAGGTCATCCTGCAATTGCCTAAGAATATGTGCAATTTTTTGTGGGGGGGCGTTATTATAGAAATTAATAATAACTAGGTGCGCTCCATTTTTTAATTCACATAACATCTGTTGATAGAACGTATTAGAAGTTATACTAGACACCTTTATTGAGTAGTACTTATTAGAAATATATGTACACAAACTGCCTTTTGCCCTGCCTCACGGAGAAGGGATTGCTGGGGAGTGAAATGTCCTATAACCATTTATATGGATAGGATCCACAGACCAAGTCTCCTGTAAACACACACTAGGAAAAAATCTGATATATTCTAGACAGTCCTCATTCTCAATTTTATTACGCAAACCTGCCACATTCCAAAATAGAAATGTATCTCCTGGGGTGTTAGGGCCCAACCCCAGGGAATCATTTGCCCTGCTTTCCATGTTAGTGTGGGTGTTTTAATCTCCATCTCTATATGGGGTTTAGATGTTGTCATGGATATGGCCTGGTGGGCAGGAACTCCACCTACCAATGAATCATCAAAACAAAATTGTTGTTTTCTTTTTCCCTTCGTCATCAATTCTTCTCCTTTACTCCCTACCTAGCCATCTCCACCATTCAATGAGTCAAGGACGATGTTCATCGTCATAGGTATCAACTTGCCCTCAGTATGATCCACCGTCAGTCAATTCACATCCTCCAAAGGGGGGGCGTGAAATAATTTCTCAATAGGGACCATGTAATTTATTTAGTGTCTGCTTTGTTGATTCAAGGGCTCTATACTAGGTTGGTCATGCCTCTCGTTAGATTTATAGAAATAGCCTAGGGGGAGCAATGAGATGCCATGGCCAGGAATCTGTTGTGGGCTTAAATTTCTCAAAAAAGCCTCAACTAGTTTTGGGGTTTTAAACGAGAGTACCACACAATCACCCTTTAATGTTTTATGGCTCCTGCCCACCCATTTAACTCTTCTGACCATTTTGATATCTTTAAAGAGAATATCTGTTGTGCCGGGTTTCATGCGTGTTCCTATCCAATTAAAAGATTTATTTCTCAAGGCCGTCCATGTTTCGCTATCTTCCTTTTGTATAGTAGGGACATTTGCAAGAACTACTACATAAGGAGTTACAGCAGGCGGGAGATTTAATATATCTCTTGATTCTATGTTCATTGGAGATTTTGGGCTATTATGTGCTTCTAGACCATTTATGTTCACATTTTGTTGTTGGAGTCTACTAATACAATTTGAAAGAATACGGTGTTCCACATGGTGTTGATTGGCCCAAGAACTGTTTAGTGGAAATTGTCGTTCTTTAGAGGAAGACAAGTTCCAATTTAAATCTATATCGCCAGAAAGTTGAGGAGTTGTGATAGTTGGACCTAAAGTCCAAAACTTCACTGAATTAAGTATTAACTCCAAGTTTTCCTCCACTTTAATTAAGCGCTTTGTCAATGACTCAAAGGACATCTTAACTAAGTGTTACAAGGCACTAATAGTATCTAAGGTGTTTGTTTTTGCCTTAACTATAGTCCGTGAGATCTTCTGACAAGGTTTCGTGCTGGCAGGATTAATATGAGTTTGTTCCGTGGATTGGGCTCCAATATTGCCATGTCTGCTTTTAGCCGGACTTCAGTCAGGTACTTTTGTTTTGTTGATGAATTGTTGTACCTGATCACAGGCCAATCCCACCAACAGCCTGTCCACTTGGAACTTGGCAAGACTCTTTCTATTTCTTTATTTTGTTTTAAGCATATTGTTTTTCGTTTTTGACTTTTTAATTTATTTGTTATATTGCCTGTAATGAATTAGGTGTATATCCCAGGTAACAAGGGTTGATTGGTATAGATTTTCCTTGTTGTGTATGCATGCCTAGCAAGATACCGCCTAGAAGCGCATTAGTGTAATACTAGTCGAACCTCTGAGTGTATAATTAATAGCCAGACATGGGCAAGAGGAAGCAACCTAGCGCAAAAGAAACTTCCTCCAATAAAGACCATTCTACAATACTAAAATTTATCTCTGGGGCAATGGGTGCTATAGACAAGCAGATTATCAATGTTGAGGAAAAGTTACTCACTCAGAAGGGACCACGGGAATCTTTAGCTAACCTTAATAATTCCCTATCGCTAACACTAGTCTCTCCAACTCAGAAAGAGTCATTGGAATGTGGGGGTTTGTTAAAGGGCCCAAATGGATGTATCCATTATTTAAATGAGAATATCTCAGAGGCCGACGATTCGCCTCCGCTACCTAAACGTACAAAGAATCCTAAAGCAGCCCACAAGGGCAGAGCACCCAGTTATGAGCCAACTGCGTTATTTTAGTTGTCCAATGCAGTGTTGTTTTGTTTGTGGGTGTCCATTGTGAGCGCAGCGATGTGTACCGCCAATGGGTTACCGCCGTTGAATGTCCGCCATGGTGATTCGTGGGTCATAATGTGGTGAGCGTTGTTCTGTTGGCGTAACGGTGTGGGTTTTGATACCACCACTTTATCACTGACCTTTGGTCTGGCAGATTTGTGTTGTGGCTGAATTCTGGCGGAATGGTGTATGTTTGTCATAATATGGTGAACGGATATCTGCTGTGGTGGCAGTAAATTGGCGGCCGTCAGCGTGGTGGTAAGCGGGATTTACCGCCAGTGTCTAATGAGGGCCATAGTCAGATAAGGACGCGTAGATAGCACAAACAACACATAGTCAGATGATTGCGATAATAAATATAGGAGGCTTGAATTTAGTTGTGTGACGTTGCTCAAATATGCTATATTTGTCCATTGTTAGTCACATGGTTAGTCTGGTTCAGCACAAACACAATATATAAAGAGCTACCTGCTGTAACCAAATTGAAAGTTAAGTGACAACCTATTTGGGTTCATCACTCTCCCAGCTGCTGTAAAAAATAAAACCTTTGTACCTTATCACTTAACTGTTGCTTGTTTTTCTACTTCAACTAAGGTTTAACTAACAAATTAGCAAGCCAGCCAGGACAGTCCTGGAGGTAGTTGCTGACGGCAACCGAAGTACAGGAGACTGCCCATTGGGAATAGAATTGCACACTTTCTGAGAAGGTAAGCAGACTGCCCGTTTGTTCAAGCATCTGTCTATTCACATGGGTAGTTCTCCCACTGAAGTGGTCGCTGTTATAAGGTGAGGCCAGCGCAGACTCCTCGAGTTATAACAGTTGAAGTATGAAGTAAAAGTTGTGGTAAAGTAGAAATGTTATGGTAAATATGCACAAGGCATCTAGGGTATGCATAAGCAATCTCCACACCACAGGCTGATGATCGAAACAGATCTGAAAGGAGAAATATGTCTAAGGTGTAGACAAAAAGAAATCAATCTAAGGTTAGAGCGTCAACCCCAGACCAGGTCTGGAAGATCTGAAGAGAACGTAAATCTAAAGGACCAAGTTGAAAATGGACCAGAAAACTCATGATACTACTCTGTGGATATGGTTCATATCAGATGTAATTTAGAATAAATAAACAAGTGCAATATGTAAATAAATGCTTTATAGAGAACTAAAATTGCTCAAGAGAAGAAGAGATAGTCACCATCCAAATATTAAGTTCTTGTACTCCATGTATGTAATGCGACATATAATACAGGCATACAAGATGAATAGGGAAAAAAGTGCTACAGAAAAAGATACACACTTAGAGATTAAAATAGTGTCTCCATTAGAACACATGCTAAAACATTTCCAAGTGACAAGAAAATAATAACCAAGTATAGCCAAGAATAACATAAGGGAACAACATAAAATTCACATTCATGGCCAAAAAATGGTTCTTTAAAAACTGCTCAGAGAATCAAGAAGAATTACCAATTAAAAAACCCCTGAAGAGAAGAATAAAGACACAGAGGCATGACCCTTGGCACCCTCTGCACCCCTGCATATGTTTGAATATACCCAAATCTCCTCCCTGCAACAGGATATGAAAAACGCCAGAAGTCTAAAATGTTACAACCACTAAACAAAGCCCAAAAGAAGTACAGATGCAAGAAAAAAGATTAACACATTGAAAGGCCGAACATAAAACTGGAGGGTGAAGAACAGGGCACCTCTTAATTAGAATAAACAAGGAAGGATATGACAAATTAAAAGATACAGCAAAAAAACTGGGTAGAATGTGAGGAGCGAGTAGATGCTGCTTCAGAAGGAGAATGGGACACAGTGGAAGAAGAGGAGGATCTAGAAGACCTCATACAACACCAGCACAATCACACTATTCCTTACTGCCCCCACCTCCACAACCACTCATTTCAGGAAATGTGCATAATGATAATAATAATAATAATATGCCACTACGACCACAGACACAAATGTCCCATGTAGACACAGTAGTTGGAGAAAACAGAGATAATGCAGCACCAAGGATAAGAATTCAAACGTCACTACAATAGCAGACAGGCTACGGGCACATTTAGGAGAACAAGCAAGTAGACCAGGAATGACTACTAGAAGGATAAGCTCCCATGCCAATGCTGCAATGATTGTAAGAAATAAGAATAGAATAAGAAAAGATCCAACACCTAAATAAATAATGTCTGAAAAAGAAGGAGATATGTAGACAAACCCCTTCTGTGATTATGTACAGAAGGAGAAGTCCCATAAAGGAGACCATGGCCCAGGGAAGGATAGTTTGAACCAGACGATATGGCAATCGCAGATCAATGCATTAGAGGAGGAGAGGGGAACCTGGACTGTGATTATGATTATATGACAAAATGTCTAATAGTTTCAGAAAAATATTCAATACAACAATCTTGAAACCAAATTCAACAAGGGACTTGCGGCAGAGAAGGATATAACGATACGGACACCTATAAAATAAACAGTAGAATTATGCAGTTACCATTAAATCAAAAAGGAGCAGGTCAGTTAAATTGCATCCAATGGCCTCAAATGGACAAAGAAGGACTAAAAAATAAGTTACCACCCCTCTCAGATGGGGCAGATAAGTGGATCAGTAGCTTTGAGATACATACTCCAGGGCGACCTTAGCTATAGGGGATATAAAAAGTCTATTGAGTGGGTTAATTTGTGAGCCGAACTGACAACATTTTCAAAACCACTAAAAAATCCAGCAGTAACACCCATGAAGAATAAGTTTGATGGAGCTCAATGTAACAATTATAGAATAGAAGCCAGGGAAGCACTGAGGAAACACTATCCCAATAAACCAGATATAGGAGGCATGATGGCAGAGACAATGACATTGTATGAAAATAAATGAAGGAAGTAACACTATATTCTTTTATAATATAATAATAAGAGGACTACCAACAGATGTGCAGGCCAATTTAGAGAATATAGTGATATTGGAAACAAAGCCCTGGATGGAGATTCTGGTGCATATTGTACACTTTTACCAAAAGAAGGTAGAAAATTAGAAAGAAAAACAGAAAATGAAAAAGCAGATCCCAGCTAATACAACACATATTAAAAAACACAGTAGCAGCAGGGGAAGTATTGGTTGGGGCGGTACCCCAAAAGGTAATGTCGCAACCACAACAGCAATATTATAGGGGGAACCAGTCAAGTGGTGGAGGAGGAAGAGGAAGTCTTAGAGGAAATATTGGCAACTGAAAATTGATGTTTCTACTGTCATAACATGGGCCATATGTCAAGAGAGTGCAGACACGAGAAAGCAGATATGCAGGCACAAGCAATGCAGAGCAAAATCACAAAACAAAATAAAATGATGGACAGAGTGTTGAAACTTTTCAAACACTCACCCCCAGTCACAGATCTGGGTTTAATCCATCGTTATTTTGCTCGCCACGTCACCCCAGTTTGGACCCAGCCATGTGCAAATCAGTCTTGACCCTGTTCCCCGTGGGAACAGTCCAGCCCGAACTGCTAGGCCAGGTCCTCCCTGGACAGGAAACAAGCAGCCTGGGACCGGTTTCTGGGTCTCACCCTTCATAAGCCAGGCTAGCTTGAATCCAGTGGCGCAGCGAGCAAGGGACCCACATCTGGGCATACCCCTGCCACTTAGGGCGCACAAAGCAACATCACAAAACAAAATAAAACGATGGACGGAGTGTTGAAACTTTTCAAACACTCACCCCGAGTCACAGATCTGGGTTTAATCCATTGTTATTTTGCTCGCCATGTCACCCCAGTTTGGACCCAGCCATGTGCAAATCAGTCTTGACCGTGTTCCCCATGGGAACAGTCCAGCCCGAACTGCTAGGCCAGGTCCTCCCTGGACAGGAAACAAGCATCCTGGGACTGGCTTCTGGGTATCACCCTTCATCAGCCAGGCTAGCTTGAATCCAGTGGGGCAGCGAGCAAGGGACCCACGTCTGGGCATACCCCTGCCACTTGGGGCGCACAAAGCAACATCACAAAACAAAATAAAATGATGGACGCAGTGTTGAAACTTTTCAAACACTCAATCCCAGTCACAGATCTGGGTTTAATCCATCGTTATTTTGCTCACCACGTCACCCCAGTTTGGACCCAGCCATATGCAAATCAGTCTTGACCCTGTTCCCCATGGGAACAGTCCAGCCCGAACTGCTAGGCCAGGTCCTCCCTGGACAGGAAACAAGCATCCTGGGACTGGTTTCTGGGTATCACCCTTCATCAGCCAGGCTAGCTTGAATCCAGTGGCGCAGCGAGCAAGGGACCCACGTCTGGGCATACCCCTGCCACTTAGGGCGCACAAAGCAACATCACAAAACAAAATAAAATGACGGAAGGAGTGTTGAAACTTTTCAAACACTCACCCCCAGTCACAGATCTGAGTTTAATTCATCAGTATTTTGCTCGCAACGTCACCTCAGTTTGGACCCAGCCATATGCAAATCAGTCTTAACCCTGTTCCCCATGGGAACAGTCCAGCCCAAACTGCTAGGCCAGGTCCTCCCTGGACAGGAAACAAGCATCCTGGGACTGGTTTCTGGGTATCAACCTTCATCAGCCAGGCTAGCTTGAATCCAGTGGCGCAGCGAGCAAGGGACTCACGTCTGGGCATACCCCTGCCACTTAGGGCGCACAAAGCAACATCACAAAACAAAATAAAATGATGGACGGAGTGTTTAAACTTTTCAAACACTCACCCCCAGTCACAGATCTGGGTTTAATCCATTGTTATTTTGCTCGCCACGTCACCCCAGTTTGGACCCAGCCATGTGCAAATCAGTCTTGACCCTGTTCCCCATAGGAACAGTCCAGCCCGAACTGCTAGGCCAGGTCCTCCCTGGACAGGAAACAAGCAGCCTGGGACCGGTTCCTGGGTATCACCCTTCATAAGCCAGGCTAGCTTGAATCCAGTGGCGCAGCGAGAAAGGGACCCACATCTGGGCATACCCCTGCCACTTAGGGTGCACAAAGCAACATCACAAAACAAAATAAAATGATGGACGGAGTTTTGAAACTTTCAAACTCTCACCCCCAGTCACAGATCTGGGTTTAATCCATCGTTATTTTGCTCGCCATGTCACCCCAGTTTGGACCCAGCTATTTGCAAATCAGTCTTGACCCTGTTCCCCATGGGAACAGTCCAGCCCGAACTGCTAGGCCAGGTCCTCCCTGGACAGGAAACAAGCATCCTGGGACTGGTTTCTGGGTATCAACCTTCATCAGCCAGGCTAGCTTGAATCCAGTGGCGCAGCGAGCAAGGGACTCACGTCTGGGCATACCCCTGCCACTTAGGGCGCACAAAGCAACATCACAAAACAAAATAAAATGATGGACGGAGTGTTGAAACTTTTCAAACACTCACCCCCAGTCACAGATCTGGGTTTAATCCATCGTTATTTTGCTCGCCACGTCACCCCAGTTTGGACCCAGCCATATGCAAATCAGTCTTGACCCTATTCCCCATGGGAACAGTCCAGCCCGAACTGCTACGCCAGATCCTCCCTGGACAGGAAACAAGCATCCGGGGACCGGTTTCTGGGTATCACCCTTCATCAGCCAAGGTAGCTTGAATCCAGTGGCGCAGCGAGAAAGGGATCCACGTCTGGGCATACCGCTGCCACCTAGGGCGCACAAAGCAACATCACAAAACAAAATAAACTGATGGACGCAGTGTTGAAACTTTTCAAACACTCACCCCCAGTCACAGATCTGGGTTTAATCCATCGTTATTTTGCTCGCCATGTCACCCCAGTTTGGATCCAGCCATATGAAAATCAGTCTTGACCCTGTTCCCCATGGGAACAGTCCAGCCCGAACTGTTAGGCCAGGTCCTCCCTGGACAGGAAACAAGCATCCTGGGACCGGTTTCTGGGTATCACCCTTCATCAGCCAGGCTTGCTGGAATCCAATCCAGTGGCGCAGCGAGCAAGGAACCCACGTCTGGGCATACCCCTGCCACTTAAGGCGCACAAAGCAACATCACAAAACAAAATAAAATGATGGACGCAGTGTTGAAACTTTTCAAACACTCACCCCCAGTTACAGATCTGGGTTTAATCCATCGTTATTTTGCTCGCCACGTCACCCCAGTTTGGACCCAGCCATATGCAAATCAGTCTTGACTCTGTTCCCCATGGGAACAGTCCAGCCCGAACTGCTAGGCCAGGTCCTCCCTGGACAGGAAACAAGCATCCTGGGACTGGTTTCTGGGTATCACCCTTCATCAGCCAGGCAAGCTTGAATCCATTGGTGCAGTGAGCAAGGGACCCACGTCTGGGCATACCCCTGCCACTTAGGGCGCACAAAGCAACATCACAAAGCAAAATAAAATGATGGACGGACTGTTGAAACTTTTCAAACACTCACCCCCAGTCACAGATGTGGGTTTAATCCATCGTTATTTTGCTCACCACGTCACCCCAGTTTGGACCGAGCCATATGCAAGTCAGTCTTGACCCTGTTCCCCATGGGAACAGTCCAGCTCGAACTGCTAGGCCAGGTCCTCCCTGGACAGGAAACAAGCATCCTGGGACTGGTTTCTGGGTATCACCCTTCATCAGCCAGGCTAGCTTGAATCCAGTGGCGCAGCGATCAAGGGACCCACATCTGGGCATACCCCTGCCACTTAGGGCGCACAAAGCAACATCACAAAACAAAACAACACTCCGTCCATCATCCTTTTGTGTTGCTAAAGTTGCCCTAAGTGGGAAGGGTATGCCCAGACGTGGGTCCCTTGTTCACTGTGCCACTGGATTCAAGCTAGCCCAGCTGATGAAGGGTGATACCCTGAAACTGGTCCTAGGATGCTTGTTTCTGGTCTAGGGTGGACCTGGCTTGGCAGTTCGGGCTGGACTGTTCCCATGGGGAACAGGGTCAAGACTGGTTTGCATATGGCTGGGTCCAAACTGGGGTGGCATGGTGAGCAAAAGAACTATGGATGAAACCCAGATCTGTGACTGGGGGTGAGTGGTTGAACATTTTCAACACTCCGTCCATCATCCTTTTGTGTTGCACAAGCAATGCAGATACAGCAGCAGGGACAACAGATACAGAACTCACCTGCTACGCCCCTGCAACATAACCTGATACAAGGACTACAGATTCTGAGCCCACCCCAGCAAAACAGTTTCCAAGGTTACCAGAATAAGAGTCCACAAATCCAGCAACAACAAAATAACTCCCTAACCCGCTAAACCAGCAAAGACAAGGAAGGGTGTTAGTGGTGGCTGGAACAAATCTATTTTATGAGACTATGGGAGAAAATGGACCACAACAACAATACATATAAATAAGGGGCCCACAGAGCATTCCAATTTGTCCACCTTTATCAGTAACACACAGATCGGATGAGGAACCCACTGTGACAGTTGAAACAAAATCCCATATACCTTCTTAGTAGATACACGGGCAACAAAATCATGCATTAAGGAAGGGAAAATCCCTCTGTTAAATACAGCTATGGGCACACAGGGACTCTCCTGGGCAGTTCATAGGGTTCCATTTACAGAAACAGTAGTCATGGATATAGAAGTAGCTTTGGTTGATGGAAAACTGTTGTACGCACCATCATCTCCAGCTAATCTCCTAGGAAGGGATTCTATGTCAAAACTGAATATGACAATATATTTTGCATCGGATGGCACAATGGTCTGCATAACTCCAGGGGTTTCAGAAAAAAGAGTAACGACATTACTTATGAGAACGGAGATCAATAAACAATACCGAACCAGACCCACTGATGAGAGAGAGTTTCTAATGGCAGTACATGCTATAATAGCGAATACACCCCAACTGAAGGGAAGACTAGTGGAAATACCGAAATAATTCCTGTTCAGATGCCAAGGTGTACGCTAATCACAGCAGTTGCAGGACACACCACTTTTGATAACCATAGAGAGAATTGAAATAACTCCCACACACAGCATACTATTAGCCACTGAGGAGCACTAAACAATGTGGGCATGTGTCATATGCATGAACCCCGGATTAAGGTTACGAGAATTACTTGATGAACAACTGTTTGAAGACAACAATCCAGCAACTTCTACACTGATATTTGAAAATACAGTAGCGATTCGGGTAGAATTAAAGATAAGAACACCCACATGCAAACCAAGTCCTAACTCTACGGAAGACCAAGATTTAGCAAAAGTATCACCAGAGTTGTGGACAACAGGACCATACCATGTAGGTTTGAAACACACAGTAATATCAGTAAAAATTAACATGAAGGCAGGAGCACTTTTATCTAGGGTTAAATAGTGCCCATTGTCAAAAGAAGCAGATAAGGGAATAGAACCCACTATCACAGCATTGGTGCAGCAAGGGATGATATATCCGGGAGTCTCACCCTGTAATGCTTCTATATACACAGTATAGAAATCAAAAGTGGGTACCTGGAGGATGGTACAAGATCTCCGCCCACTAAACAATATAGTGATACTAGAGTTCCAAGTGGTCCCGGATCCATCAATAATATTGACAAACATCTCAGCCAATGCAACACAACAATGATTTCTCTAGGCCCCCCTACACCCCGAAAGACAATACCTAACAGCATTCAGCTATAGGGGAACCCAGTATTTGTATACACACCTACCCCAGAGGTACTGTGAGTCCCCTAGTATATTTAACAGGGTGATCGAAAATGACCTTTCAAACTCTTAGCTTGAAAGTGTGCTGCTACAATACGTGGACGAGATCCTGATAAGTAGCAGGTCCGAAGAACAGTGCAGAAAAGATACAACCAATTTGTTAACCATCTTAGCACAAAAAGGGTTGAAAGAGATAAAGCACAATACGCAGTTCCTGAAGTACATTACTTGGGCCAAATAATATCTGCTTCAGGCGGAATGGTCACACCAGAAAGAGCAGAATGTATCAGGAAAAAGTGAAAGAGATGCACCAATTCTGAGGCCTCTGGAATTATGTCAGATAGTGGGTGTTTGATTACAGCTCACTGATAGCATCATTGTTGCACAGAATGAAAGAGGCAAAACGAATAAAAGAGAGACTACATTGGACTGAGGAAATTACAGCTATGTTCACTAAACTAAAAGACGATATAAGTATCGCCCCTGTGCTGGATACACCAGATTACAGGAAGGAATTCTGCCTTTTTTTCCATAGTAATGGTACAACAATGACAGCAGTACTAACACAAAAATACCCTTCAGACCATAAGCCAATCGTCTACTATAGTGTGTTAATAGACCCAATAATAAAAGGACACTTTCCATGTGAACAAGCACTTGCAACCGCTGCCTATGCTGTTGAAAAAAGCACACATATTGTGATGGGCTCTTCTCTCACATTGTATGAGGAACATGCAGTGTTTGCCATAATACAGAAAGCAAAAGGCACATTAACCACACAACAGGTTTCATGCTATGAAATAATATTATCCTTACCATCATTGAAAATAGTGATATGTCACACCGTAATTCCCCCATGTTCATAGCACACCCTGTACAGGAAGGAGATGAAGTATGTGACTGCTCCACATTTACCCTCAATGGGGCTCTAAGCGCAGAAGAAGAACCAATACTTGATAGTACAATATACTTTGTTGATGACTCACCCACAACTGACCAAGAAACAGGAGTACAACATATCAGTGCAGGGGTAGTGGTGGGTACGATACACAGTGAGGTGTTCTTGATAACAGAGCAAATAACACGGCCTTCCAGTTATTCAGCACAAGCTGAGGGGCTCATAGCTCTGCTGGTTGCCCTGGAACACGACAAGGGACATAATAATACAGTATATTGTCATTCAGCATATGTCACCACCACAGTACATTCTAGTAGCAATGATCTACCAGTAGCACATAGATATATCTTAGAACTCATCATTGAAGCATTAGAACTACCAACTAGAGTGGCAGTAGTGAAATGTTCAGCACATACAGGAACAAACATGGTTTTGTGTCCACGGGAAATGAGTTACCAGACCAAGGCGGTCATTACAACATTGGCGGTAAAAACCGCTTACTGCCGTGCAGAAGACCGCCAACACACCGCCGTGACCGTGAAATTCCGCTACAGCTATTCAGATCCACAGCACGGAATCTGCCAAAATTCAGACACCCACACAAGTCCGCCACACCAAGGGTCAGTGATAAACTGGCAAAAACAAATCCTCCACCGTCACGCCACCAGGAATATGCTCACACTATCACGACACACGAATCCACGCGGTGGTCTTTCAACCGCGGTATTCCATTGGCGGTACACACCGCTGCGCTCAAAATGCACACACTCTTACAAAACACAGCCGCATTGGACAATTCCAAATACACACACCTGATACACATACACACACCACTCCCACACACCCAATACAATATAAAACACACACCCACATCACCCACAAACCCCTACGACCACAATTACTGAGAGAAGGCCAGAAAGAGACACTACAAACTACTACCAAGCATCCTCAGGCACACAATACCATCACTCACAGAACTTCCATGCACCTCACACAACACACCACTAAATATCACCACACTTATCACCACACACACCACCCCAGACATCACCCACACCACCCCATGGCACGGCAAAGACACCCCAGGTTTTCTGAGGAGGAGCTCAGGGTCATGGTGGAGGAAATCGTCCGGATAGAGCCACAGTTATTCGGATCACAGGTGCAGCACACCTCCATAGCTAGGAAGATGGAGCTATGGCGAAGAATCGTGGACAGGGTCAATGCAGTGGGACAGCACCCAAGAAATTGGGATGACATCAGGAAGAGGTGCAACGACCTACGGGGGAAGGTGCGTTCCGTGGTCTCAAGACCACACCTTGCGGTTCAGCGGACTGGCGACGGACCCCCACCTCCTCCCCCACAACTAACAACATGGGAGGAGCAAGTCTTGGCGATTCTGCCTCCTGAGGGCCTCACAGAAGTAGATGGAGGAATGGACTCTGGTAAGTCAAAGCTTTACTATTACATCCCCCACTCTACCTGCATGCCATCACATACCCCCACCCTCACCCTCACCCCTTCACTCCAACTCCTCACAAATGTCCCAATATCACAAACCACCCATCCCAACACCAAGCCCTGCATGCAACAGCAAAGCATGGACACCCATAACCAAAGCATGGCCACTGCACATACCCATACACCCCCCTAAACCACCATTACACAAGGTCCCACACAGGAATGCAAGCACTGGGGTACACGGTCACCCACCTATTGCACACCCTGCCACACACAGATGTAATAAACATCCATTTATACCCCTGCAGGACCCCTACCCAACATCACCGGACAAGAGGGTCCACACATGCCCACACCACCAACAGAAGAGGCCCACAGTGATGACAGAAGCTCTGTCCAACTGGATCTAGATGACCAGCCCGGCCCATCGGGGACCTCAGGACAGTCGGTTCCCCTGACACAGTCACAGGCCACTATAGAGCTTACCCCCTCTGGAAACACCAGCACAGCACCCACCCAGGGGGCCCATACCTCTGTCCCCAGGACACATCAAGCAGCAGTGTGTCCACCACTACAGGGAACTCAGGCTAACCCACCACCCCAACAACAACAGGGACCTAGGGGCAGTGGTTGTGGGCACACGGTCCAGGGGACGGAGGCCCAGGAACACAGGGGAACTGGGAGGGCTGCTGTGCGACAGGGGGAGGACAGGCCAAGGGAACCCACTCTCCACGAGGTCCTCTCCTCCATCATGGGAGCCTGCCACCACTCCCAGGAGACGATGGCAACTGTACTGGCCAAGTTTCAGGAGACCCAGCGCCTGCATGAGGAACAGTATTTGGGCTTCAGAGAGGAACTCAGAACCATCAATTCCACCCTGGGCACCATCGTAGGGGTGTTGAAGGAAGTACTCAACACCAGGAGGGACACTGTGGCACAACAAGGGGCCCCTGACACTAGCATGGACGATGAACTGCCCACCACCTCCGCCGGCGCTAGTGGACAGGACGCCCCGCCACAGGACTACCACACCAGCACCCCACCCCCTGCAGAGGGAGAACCACCCCACAAAAGGTCCCTGAGATCCAGGACAAAGACAGAGAACGATGCCAAGACCCCGGCCAAGAACTGAGACCACCCTGAATGTCATATTTCTGTCCCACTTTGTCACCCTGTCCATCATCAAACTGCCCCAGCTCCACTTCCTATGCCCAATTGGGCAATGCACCTGTGAGGCTAATAGACTGGACTCTGCCATGGACATTCCTCCACCATCACCCCTCACCATTTTACAACCCCTTCCAATATTGAGCAGTTAAATAAACACCCTTGAAGCACAAAACAATCTGGAGCCAGTCTGTGATTTTGAAATAGTGTATTAGCAATTACAGTGACAAAATGCTCTTTCAATTGTAATGTCAACATACCTATGTCACACAGCTCTAGTCCATGAGGAAACAAAGCAGATATCACACTGTGGGACCCACATCTGTGAAATCGTAAGGGAAAGTGACAACTCAGTGACCAAACACTGGGTGAAAACGACAGACAGTAGAGAGGTAGTAGTGTTAAAGTACATGTAGTAGGCAGGCCTGTACTCTTACCTGTGTCTCACTGGAAATATTGCAGGATCACCGAGTCCCTGTTGTCCATGTCCTCTTCTTCTGCTTCCTCGTCTTCACTGTCCACAGGCTCCACAGCTGCAACAACACCGCCATCTGGACCATCCTCCTGCAGAAAAGGCACCTGTCGTCGCAAAGCTAAGTTGTGAAGCATACAGTGGGCCACGATGATCTGGCACACCTTCTTTGGTGAGTAGAATAGGGATCCACTTGTCATATGGAGGCACCAGAACCTGGCCTTCAGGAGGCCAAAGGCCCACTCTATAATCCGCTGAGTTCGCCCATGGGCCTCATTGTAGCGTTCCTCTGCCCTTGTCCCGGGATTCCTCACTGGGGTCAGTAGCCATGACAGGTTGGGGTAACCAGAGTCACCTGCAAATGGCGAGGGACAACTGTTAGACACACACTAACCTGTAGGGATATCCCCAGACCCAGACAACCATTACCACTGTCTTGCTTCCAGGTGCTCACCTAATAGCCACACACGGTGCCCTTGGAGTTGACCCATCACATAAGGGATGCTGCTATTCCGCAGGATGTAAGCGTCATGCACTGAGCCAGGGAACTTGGTATTAACATGGGAGATGTACTGGTCTGCCAAACACACCATCTGCACATTCATGGAATGATAACTCTTCCGGTTTCTGTACACCTGTTCACTCCTGCGGGGGGTACCAAAGCCACATGTGTCCCATCAGTGGCACTTATGATGTTGGGGATATGTCCCAGGGCATAGAAATCACCTTTCACTGTAGGCAAATCCTCCACCTGAAGGAAAACGATGTAGCTCCGCATGTGTTTCAGCAGGGCAGACAAAACTCTGGACAACACGTTGGAAAACATAGGCTGGGACATCCCTGATGCTATGGCCACTGTTGTTTGAAATGACCCACTTGCAAGGAAATGGAGTGCTGACAGCACCTGCACTTGAGAGGGGATTCCTGTGGGATGGCGGATAGCTGACATCAGGTCTGGCTCCAGCTGGGTACACAGTTTCTGGATTGTGGCACGGTCAAGCCTCTAGGTGATGATCACACATCTTTCCTCCATTGTCGACAGGTCCACCAGCGGTCTGTACACTGGAGGACGCCGCCATCTCCGTACATGTCCCAGCGGACGGTGCCTATGAAGGACAACAGCGAGCACAGAGGCAACCAACTCAGAGGTACATACCCACAGCTTACACAGAACACGAATCATAATCCAAAAAGTGGCCTGTATGTGTGTTGAGGCTAGGCCTAGGTATGTGGGATGCAGTTAGAAATTAAGCCATGTGGGCCCCTGGAATGGCAGCTGCCTGACCTGTAAAGTGGGACAATGGGATATGAGGTAACTGCGCTGGCGTTGTACCCCGTCGCGGTAGGCGGGCGAAGACCGCGGCGCAATGCTGCATTGGTTAACATTGGACCCTATGGGTCCCAGAAGCCAATGACGATGTACGCCGGCGGTGACAGTACGCACCGCTGCGGACGTGACCGCCATTTTCTATCTGTTCAATCACTCAATACCTGATCTTCGACAGGAGAGGACCTACACTGCAAGTGCTGCTGTGAGCTCAGTCTGGAAGAGACAATGGCTCATGCGTCTGGGGAAAGGGCGCCTGTCTTCACATCGGTGGAGTTGGAGAAACTTGTGGATGGGGTCCTCCCCCAGTACCTGCTACTCTACGGTCCTCCAGACAAACAGGTAAGTACACTGGGAGCATGCTGTATGGGCTATGCCAGTGTGGAGTGGGGTGGATAAAAGATGGGGAGGGGGAGATTGAGGCGTGCATGAAACGACGATGAGTGCATGTGCCACATGGCAAGGGTAGGGATGGGGGCCAATGACTGTGACGGTGCATTTGGTAATAACATTTCTTTTCCCCCTGTACAATTCATGTAGGTCAGCGCATACCAGAAAAAAGATATTTGGCGTGCCATCGCCAATGACGTCCGGACCCTGGGGGTCTACCACAGACGAAGCACCCACTGCCGCAAGAGATGAGAGGACATTCGCCACTGGAGCAAGAAGCCGGCGGAGGCTCAGCTGGGAATGGCCTCCCAACGTGGGAGGGGTGCCCGTTGCACCATGACCCCCCTGATGTTCAGGATCCTGGCGGTGGCGTACCCAGAGTTGGATGGGTGCTTGGGGGCATCATAGCAGCCACAAGGGGGTGAGTACACTCTCATCCGGCTGATTTTGCGTGGAGTGGAGGTGTCTGGGTGGGGAGGTTATTTTGTGGGTTTCCCTAGGCCAGGGCGAGTTTAGTAGGCAAGGTCCCTCCGTAAGGCAGGCCATGTGGCACCCCACCCCACCTCTGTACAGTGCCAAGTACACCTAGTCATGCTCCTGTCTCATCCATGTGTGCAGATGTCGTCCATAGCCTTGTAGGCCATGTCCCAGGGATTGAACAGTGGAGCCCAAGAACGTGGCGTAGTGCAGGGGGCTTCTGTGTCTGTCTTGTCCGCAAACGGTAGCGGTAATGCATGCACTCAACATGTCTTTCTTCTGTCCTCCCCCCCTTTTTGTGGTCTCCCTGTTCTTGTGTGGATTAGCATCATTAGGCGGAGGAGCAGTGGCACCGGAGCAGGATGGAGCTGCATCCCACATGGCCCTGCAGGGCGACACTAAAGAGTGTGATTTCACCAGTGGGACGGAGGGCGAGGGGACCTCCACGGCGGGGACAGGAGCTGACACCAGTGACACGGACTCGTCCTCTGATGGGAGCTCCCTTGTGGTGGTGGCAACATCTGTGCCCCCCACATCTACAGATACAGCCGCCACCCCCTCTACCAGCACCGCCCTCCCAGCAGCCCCTCAGCCTTTGCCCCGTTCCCGCTCACCCAGGAGGGTGGGCATCACCTTCGCCCCAGGCACCTCAGGCCCTGCCCCAGTCAACCCAGCTGCCCTCAGTGAGGAGGCCATTGACCTCCTCAGGTCCCTCACTGTTGGGCAGTCTACCAATTTGAATGCCAATCAGGCTGTGGAAAGGCAGTTGCAGCAAACAAATGCATTCCTGGAGGGCATTCAATTCTGGTCAGGCGGCCCTTCAGCGAGCTTTTCAGACTCTGGCCTCAGCACTGATGGCAGCCATTGTGCCTGTGTCTAGCCTCCCCCCTCCAACTTCCTCCACCCAGACCCAACCCCCTGTACCTCAGCCTATCCCAAGCACACCTTCAGACCAGCATGCACACACGTCAACACACAAGGGAAGCTCAGGCAAACATAAGCACCACACATCCCACAGGCACTCACACAAGTATCACACACATGCAGACACACCAACATCCACTGCCTCCACTGTGTCCCCCTCCTCCTCGTCTCCCTCCTCCCTCCCAGTCTCGTCTACACTCACACCTGCATGCACTACATCTACAGCCACTACTGCCATCACCAGCACACACACCACCACACCCTGTTCACGTGCAGTCACCACCCCTACTACCATTCACACGTCCCCTGTGTCCTCTCCCAGTGTGTCTGTGACGCCACCTCCCAAGATACACAAACGCAGGCAAACACCCACCCAACAGCCATCCACCTCACAACAGCCTCCAGCGCATGCACCTTCTCCCAAAGTCACCAAACGAACACCTCCTACAACCACAACCTCTTCCTCCACTCCCAAACCCCCTCCAGCTACCCGTCCCAGTGTCTCCCAAAAACTTTTCCTGTCCAACCTTGACCTCTTTCCCACACCTCCCCCACCCCGTCCGTCTCCTAGGGCCCGACTCTCCAGGTCCCAACCTAGCACCTCAGCCACAACATCTCCGGGACCAGTGGTGGCACGGAGCCACAGCACGGACAGTCCCCCACCTGTGAAGCATCAAAAGTTGGCCAGTGCCCGGCGGGAGAGGGGGAAGACTCCAGCCACCAAAGCCGCTCCCAGGGGTACAGGTGGGAGTGTGGAGTCAGCTGTGACACCTTCCAAGGTGGGGAAGGGCCACAAGAAAGTCAGCAGGTCTGGGAAGAGCAGCACGGCGGAGAAGACCGCCATCAGCCCCGCTGCCCAGGAGGCCACCACCAGCACCTGCCCTGCTGCCCAAGAGGCCACCGGCATCATCCCCGCTGCCAAGGAGGCCACCGCCAGCACCTGCCCTGCTGCCCAAGAGGCCACCGCCATCATCCCCGCTGCCCAGGAGGCCACCACCAGCACCTGCCCTGCTGCCCAAGAGGCCACCGCCATCATCCCCGCTGCCCAGGTGGCCACTGCCATCATCCCCACTGCCCATGAGGCCACCACCAGCACCTGCCCTACTGCCCAAGAGGCCACCGCCATCATCCCTGCTGGGCCAGAGAGGACCACCAGCACAAGCCCCGCTGGGCCAGACACAACCGCCAGTACCAGCCCCGCTGGGCCAGAGAGGTCCGCCAGCACCAGCCCCGCTGGACCAGAGAGGACCACCAGCAGCTGAGTCACTGCAAAGGAGCCCGCCGCCACAACCACCGCTGAACAGGGCACCGCCACCACAAGCACCGCTGAACAGGGCACCGCCGCTACAAGCACCACTGAACAGGGCCCCGCCGCTACAAGCACCGCTGAACAGGGCACCGCCGCCACAAGCATCGCTGCACAGGGCACCGCCGCCACAAGCACCACTGGCAAAGACACCGCCGCCACAAGCACCGCTGCCAAGGACACCGCCGCAACAAGCACTGCTGCAAAGGACACCGCCGCAACTAGCACCGCAGGCCCATGAGTGCCAAAAGCTCTGACGCTACTGAGGCCACCACGAGCAGGATGAAGCACTCTGGGCACAAGGCCCCCTCCAAAACCAGTGGAGATTTACATCCACTACCTCAGTCCTTGGCAGGATGAAGCACTCTGGGCACAAGGCCCCCTCCAGAACCAGTGAAGATTTACATCCACTACCTCAGTCCTTGGCAGGATGAAGCACTCTGGGCACAAGGCCCCCTCCAGAACCAGTGGAGACTGTTATCCACTTGAGAGACTGTGGCTTTGCACTCCCCAGGATGGAACAGTGGGCAAACCACCCACTGTAGAGACTTGAGAGACTGTGGCTTTGCACTCCCCAGGATGGAACAGAGGGCAACCCACCCACTGTAGAGACTTGAGAGACTGGCTTTGCACTCCCCAGGATGGAACAGTGGGCAACCCACCCACTGTAGAGATGTTGGAAAATGGGTCATTGGTAAGGGCAGGTAGGTACCTACATTTAGCAATAGGCCACTAACCTCCACTAAGGTCCAGTTAGGTCTCAGTAAATTAAACCCAGCTCAACCCTTGGTAGCTTTGCAACAAGCGTCAATGCTTAACTTAGGAGACAGAGGCCCTCATTCTGACCCTGGCGGTCTTTGACCGCCAGGGCGGAGGACCGCGGGAGCACCGCCGACAGGCCGGCGGTGCTCCAATGGGGATTCCGACCGCGGCGGTAAAGCCGCGGTCGGACCGGCACCACTGGCGGGGTCCCGCCAGTGTACCGCGGCCCCATTGAATCCTCCGCGGCGGCGCAGCTTGCTGCACCGCCGCGGGGATTCCGACCCCCCCTACCGCCATCCAGATCCCGGCGGTCGGACCGCCGAGATCCGGATGGCGGTAGGGGGGGTCGCGGGGCCCCTGGGGGCCCCTGCAGTGCCCATGCCACTGGCATGGGCACTGCAGGGGCCCCCATAAGAGGGCCCCTAAATGTATTTCACTGTCTGCTGCGCAGACAGTGAAATACGCGACGGGTGCAACTGCACCCGTCGCACAGCTTCCACTCCGCCGGCTCGATTCCGAGCCGGCTTCATCGTGGAAGCCTCTTTCCCGCTGGGCTGGCTGGCGGTCTGAAGGCGACCGCCCGCCAGCCCAGCGGGAAAGTCAGAATTACCGCCGCGGTCTTTCGACCGCGGAACGGTAACCTGACGGCGGGACTTTGGCGGTCGGCCTCCGCCGCCCGCCAAGGTCAGAATGAGGGCCAGAGTGTAAAGCATTCAAGTATAACAAAACAGTAATTAAATAAAACACAGGAAACAGTTTAAAAATACAAAACCAATATATCAAAATAGATTATATATTTATCTTTAAAATGACACAAAAACGAATAAAGTCGGATAAGGGGAACCGGAGATATGAATTTTTAAAGAATTATTGTTTTTTAGCGCCTAGAAACAAAAAGCACCAATCGGGTCATCTGGTTGCACCTCGACCGGGGCAAAGTCAAAGTTTAAGGCCGACCGCGATGGAGCCCTGCTCGGCTACAGGCCGCGGGAGGCTTTGGTTAAAAGTTTACCTTCACACTTAGGGGGTCATTCCAACTTTGGCGGGCGGCGGAGGCCGCCCGCCAAAGTTCCGCCGCCAGAAGACGGCACTGCGGTCAAAAGACCGCAGCGGTCACTCTGGCTTTCCCGCTGGGCTGGCGGGCGACCGCCAAAAGGCCGCCCGCCCGCCTAGCGGGAAAGCACCAGCAACGAGGATGCCGGCTCCGAATGGAGCCGGCGGAGTTGCTGGTGTGCGACGGGTGCAGTTGCACCCGTCGCGATTTTCAGTGTCTGCCAAGCAGACACTGAAAATCAATGTGGGGCCCTGTTAGGGGGCCCCACGACACCCGTTCCCACCATCCAGTTTCTGGCGGCGAAAACCGCCAGAAACAGGATGGCGGGAAGGTGGTCGGAACCGCCGTGGAGGATTCCCTGGGGCCGCGGGAAACCGGCGGGAAACCGCTGGTTTCCCTTTTCTGACCGCGGCTGTACCACCGCGGTCAGAATGGCCCCAGAAGCACCGCCAGCCTGTTGGCGGTGCTTCCGCGGTCGTTGGCCCTGGCGGTCCATGACCGCCAGGGTCAGAATGACCCCCTTAGTCTCTTTTTCGAAGATTTTCTTCAGCGGGACGAACCTGCCAGTCCAGTCTGACCTCCTGGAGCCCTTCTCCGGATACGCAATGCGGGAATCCTCGGTGGAGATTTTTACCTTCGGACTTAGTCGTTTTTTCGAGGTGAAAATCCTTCAACCTGGGGTAACCTGGATCTTGATCCAACATCCCTGGAGCCCTCCTCGGATACGCTGGCTGGGAGGTCCCAGTCAACTTTTTACCTTCGGACTTAGTCTCTTTTTCAGAGATTTTCTTTACCGGGACGAACCAGCAAATCAGGCCGGGTCGCGGTTGAGGCAAGCCGGCTAGAGTTGCCGCGGCGGGTCGGTCCATCTATGGAGCTTTTTTTCAAAAGTTGTCCAAACTTCTCCAAACTGCTGGGGCTTCTCCCAGATGTCCTTTTAAGCTTCTTTTGAGGTCCACAGCTCACCCCAAGGGTCCAGAAGTTCTGAGATGGTCCTTGGGGGGTGCGGACTACAACTCCCAGAATGCACCTGGCGCAAACTCCTTTTTGGCCACTGGACAGTGGTCAGCTGGTCGCTTTCTTCAGGAGTTGGTGCAGGGGACTCTGGTTAGCAATTTTTCACCTGTAGCAAACAGGGAGTCCCTCCTTGAACCAGTTGAAGCCAGGCAAAGTCCTTCTTGTGGTGAAGCCCAGGTGTGCAGCTGGTGCAGTCCTTCTGAGTGCAGGTTCCAGGTGCAGGCCAGGGGTCCAGCAGGGCAGTCCTTCTTCTTCTGTAGTTCTTCCTTGTTGGATGTGGTAGGGAACTGAGGTGTGGGTGCAGGTCTGCCAGTTTTATCCTTGCTCCTGGGTGAAAAGCAGGGGGGGTCCTGGTTCTCCAATCAGGTGCAGCGTCCTTCCCCCTGTGATGACCACATCCTGGGAAGTGTGGCAAAAATCAATCCCAGGAGGCAACATTCTCCAAAGATCCATCATGGCTGAATCTGATTTTTGGAGGTTACATCTGGCTGAGCCCACCCACTGGTGTGGCTAAAAATCATAAACACACCCCTCTCCTGCCCCCTCCTAATCTAATCAAGGGGGCACCTAGTTGTCTGGGGTTGCAGGATGTGGGGGTGTTGCTGGTTGCTCCAAATGTCCTTCTCTGCCTTTGAAGACCAGTTTGGCAGCCCTCCCCCTTCCTGCCTCTCCATCTGCTGAGGGGAGATTCCCTCCCACAGGCACATTCCTTTGTGTGAAGCCAGGCCACTTCACACCTCATCAAGGCAGCCTGGCCAGGCTGCTAGAGGCTGGCCAATCAGAGCACAGCAGCAAAAACAATGCAGGGCTGAAATTGGCAACTTTTCAGGTAAAGTTTAAAACTCTTTACCTGAACAAGTTATATTAAATCCAACAACTGGAAGTTGTGGGATTTATTATAACAATTAATTTGACACCAAACTCTTGGTATCCATCATTTAAGGGGACTTTAAAAATTAAAATAAAGTCTCCCCATTCTAGCCTATGAAGACCATTTACTACAATGAGGGAAAAACGAATTTGGCTGTTTTTATCTCACCAGGGCTTATAAAACTATTTTTATAAGGTCCCTGCTTATAGTTACATGGCACCCAGTCCTAGGGGCACATAGGGCACACCTTAGGGGTGACTTATATGTAAAAATAAGGTAGTTTAAGACTTTGGAACTACTTTTGATTCCATAGTCGAATTTGCATTTAACTTGCCTGCCTTTAAAATAACACTGGGCACCTCAGCAGTGCACCTATTGGTGCACTACCTATGCTGTGGTCCCTAAACCTACTTGCCCTACCATATACTAGGGACGTATAGGTAGGTTAACTTAGCCAATTATAATTAGCCTAATTTGCATATTGATTTTACACAGAGCACAGGCCCTGGGACTTGTTAGCAGTACCCAGGGCACCATCAGAGTCAGGAAAACACCAGCAAAAAGTGGAAAATGGGGGGCAAAAAGTTAGGGGGCCTCTGCAATCACCCCTGTTTTCTCACAAGAGACTTGAGAGACTGTGGCTTTGCACTCCCCAGGATAAAGCAGTGGGCAAACCACCCACTGTAGAGACTTGAGAGACTGTGGCTTTGCACTCCCCAGGATGGAACAGTGGGCAATCTACCCACTGAAAAGGCTTGAGAGACTGTGGCTTTGCACTCCCCAGGATAAAGCAGTGGGCAAACCACCCACTGTAGAGACTTGAGAGACTGTGGCTTTGCACTCCCAAGGATTGAACATTGGGCATGTGGCCCCCTCGTGGATTTGGCGTCGTGCACTCAACCGGCTGAGGTGCCCCCCCTTTCCCTCCCCCTGAGGTGCCTGTTTTATTGCTATCTGATGCCCATGCAGTGTTCTCTCCGTCATGGTCGGGGATCTTGTGTGGGCCTGCCCATACCGTGTGGGCCCG
Source organism: Pleurodeles waltl (assembly GCF_031143425.1). Lineage (NCBI taxonomy): Eukaryota > Metazoa > Chordata > Amphibia > Caudata > Salamandridae > Pleurodeles > Pleurodeles waltl. The sequence goes on from NC_090440.1 coordinate 1,091,069,583, forward strand.
GTGTTCCACGGACTTCAATGGAGCACTACCTGGACTACTATTCTTGGTGTATATTTTGTTTATAGTGTATAAATGTATATTTTTGCCTACTGGATTTTAATATATTACAATGGTTACACTCATTTCCTTTGGTCTTTGCATTCTTCGGGGGGTTGGAGGGTGTAACTGTAATGTATCATGCTGTATTAGTGTGTGTGTTGTGGTGGGTGAGGGTGGGGGTGGGGGTGTTGCGTGTGTGTGTTCCTGTTTTTTCCCTCCCCTGTGTTGTAGGTGCAGTACTCACGTGGTCTTCGCCGCCAGCGTTCGTGCTTCTGGTAGAGGAGCAAGAAGATAAGGGCTGGCAGGATCTGCAGCTCTGGTTCCATGGCGTCCGGATTCCTCGTGAGGTGTGTAGAGGTGAGCGTTTTCCCTTCGAAGTCCTGTTTCCACTGTGTTTTTGTCCGCGGTGAATCCGCCCCGGAGAAAAGGTGGCCGATTGGTAGGTTGTGATACTGTGGGCGGTACATTGTCCTCCGCCTGTCTGTTGGCGGTGACCGCCGCGCTGTTTGTTTGTACCGCCGTGGCGGTCGGAGTGTTAAAGTGGCTGTCTATGTTGTCGGTTTCCGCCATGGTCGTAATTCCAGTTTTTTTACCGCCGGCCTGTTGGCGGTCTTACCGCCGCTTTAACACCGTCCGCCAGGGTTGTAATGACCACCCAAGTGGCTAAAGAAGCAGCTAGAGGCGCACAACCAATACACCACATTTTCTCTCCAGGACAAAAAGAGGAGAAATAAAAAAATAAGGCAGATGAAGTAGACATATCCAGAACAACACTATGGGGGTCATTACAACCCCGGCGGTCGGTGTAATAGTGACAATAGTACAGGCAACAAGCTGGCGGTACATACCGCCACTATTATGACATTGTCGGTTTGGCCAAAGCCAAACCGCCAATTTAACACACCGACCGCCATGGCGGTAATGACTGCCGGGCTGGAGACTACAGTCTCCAGCCCGGCGTCCGTCACTAGGCCACCTATGGCATTATGACCCCGCCCACTGCCATGGTTTTTGTGGCTTCTGTACCGCCACGAAAACCAGGGAGGTAGGCACTATCATTGCCAGGGAACTCCTTCCCGGGCATTTATAGGGGTCTCCCCTGCCTCTCTCCCCTGAGTTCTGCCCCGTCCTCCCCCTCCCCTCCCAACCCACCCCAACATTCACACACCTACAGGCACATACGTACACATTCATACACACACGCATACCCACATTCACCCACGCATGCACACATTCATACACACACACACAGCAACACTCACAAACATACATACTAGCACACATGCAAACACACAACACAACATACATGTACACTCACACCCATTCATTCACATATGCATTACACATGCCTCACACCCACATGCACACACACAAACACAGTCACACACCCCGACACACATACAACACCCGCACCCCCCTCCCTTGCTGGCGAACCTGACTTACCTGCTTACGGGTGGTCCTCCGGGCTCATGATACAGTCATAGGTGTTTTGCTGGTGTGGCGCTGTTGCTGGCAGCAGCGCCACCTTTCTGCCATCCGCCGCCATGACCGTAGCTTGAATTCCACCAGCCTTCTGGCGGAATTCTGGCTACGGTCATATTTTGGTGGACGTTGGTAGCCATGGTGACTGTATGTTGGCGGCCGTCACAGTTGCGGTAGGCGGCATTTGCCGCCAATGTTATAATGAGGGCCTATATGTTGAGACTTCCCAGCTACATCTCAGAGATTTGCTAGAGGCAGCAAATGAGTTTGAGTAGGATCTCTGGAAACTGAGGGGTTGTCAACAATCTAGCACTGACTGGATGTTCAGACAAAACACTACAGGCAAACCAGTGATGACCCAGAAGCTATTGATCATTGCTTTAGATCAAATACATCAACCAGCGCACATTAATCTTACTCCAATATGCAACGAGTTGCAGTCAGACTAGTTCATACCCAACTTACATGAAATGGTGACTATGTATTTAAGTGAATGCCAAACATGTCATAGATATTCCCCAAAGCCAACTCTAAAGATGATCACATCAACAATACCATGCCCTCAGGGTCCTTTTCGAGTATACATCTTGACTCTGTAGATATGTTAGATAAGTCCAACAACTACAGGTATTCATTAGTTGTAGTCTGTCCATTCTCACGATGGATAGAGGCAGGCCCATTCATACATTGTGGTGCAAAATCAGCCACTAATTTCCTAGAATAAGAGGTTATACAAAGATGGGGAGTCCCAGAAACAATAAGATGAGATAACAGAACTAATTTCATAAATGATATCTTCAAGCATATCACAGAAATGGTAGAAATAAAGCATAAACTGACTTCAGCTTATCACCCACCAAGTAATTTAGAATTGTAGAGTGAAAAAAGGAGAAGCAACCAGAGACATCCTCCCCTCCAACATGGTGTATGGACTTTGTTTTACCTCAAAGAAAAATTAGATATGTATTCTTCTGTCATTTTGTCTATTATGCATGGCTGGGTTGTGTATGTATATACATTATATTTGATCACCTAAAGAATTAAAGAGCAACAATGATGGAGATAATAATAGCCATAGTGACAATGATAGGGTAAACAAGCTTACACATAAAGTAATCAGAGAATTCAATAGTGTACACTCGAACACTTACACTAAGGACAACAAGATCCATACAGCATTAAAGGATAACACATGGCATGCACACATGAAAAACGTTGGAGAACAGACCACAAACACATCATGTTACATGTGTTCATTAATACCTCACTCAACATCTGCCTCAAATTCTATACTTAACAAAAGAGGTAGACCCAAATATCACCCTCTGCTCGATATATCTACTTGCCTGCAGAGTAAGATGCCAAATACAGCCTTATTTATATCAGCGAACAAATTCACAAATGTCTCATTCTATGAAACAAGTAACAGTTTTACAAAAATAATAACAGATAGATTCATGACACAGGAAGAATTAGGAGATATGGAAAGAAGAGGACAAGCTTTAGGAAGTACTATAAAACATGAATTCCTGAAAGAAAATATGATACAGCGAGGAAGTGTATGACCCCGACCTTAGATGTAATAATTACACTACCATTTCCGAAACTTCCCAAGATGGGTGTGAAATTAGGCCAACAATACTAATAAACTGATCCATCTATTCACAGGAGGTGTGGAGTCACAATCTTATAATTTCTTGCCAAGGAATAACTCTGTGGGAGGAGAGGCTAAACAGAACACACACAAAAGGATGTGAGCCCATTTGGAAAACATGTGCCTTTATTTATATCACTGTCGGCCCTACTCCTAAAAACATAAATGTGATTAAATTAACACATTTACTTTATTTTTTAAAGGTAATGGTACAGTTCCAGTGGGGAAAAAACATAACTGCAGCACCTCTTAAAACTTAGAATGCTTACACCCAGGCACCTCTGGACTAATGGATTATTACTATCAGTCCAGGGAAAACGCCTAGGCCCAAATCCCACGCAGATGGAATGGCGTCTGTTCCCTCGTGGCCCTGCATATACCAGTGCTAATAATTCCAGGAGCAGATATTTCTGCATTTCACAAACAGCCAATGAGCAAAAAGATTACCCTCTACATCAGAAAAGAACAAGAAGAGAAACGGAGTACTTCACCTGGAACGTATAAAAAAATATCCCACAAGAATTCCGACTTTTTAGTGGAAGCCACATCAATGCAATAGGGTCAATACCATTTTTTACCATGCAAGTTAAAGCCAATGCAAGATGGATACAAATAACGAGGTGGGAACTTTTAAATATGAGAAACAATAATGAAGATGGTTTCAATTCAGTTAAAAAAAACTCAGAGCTATAAGGATGATGGTGACACAAAACACATATGAATTGAACTTGCTCACAGCCATTGACAGAGGAGTTTGTGCAAAAACAGGAACTGTGTGCTGTACATTTCTCCCAGGAAATGACGCAGAAAATGGCTCTCTAACTAAAGCTATACAAACTTTGCATAGCTAACAATGGAATCTGCATGAAGAAGGAGGTGGCCCAGATGACTAGTACTTAAATTGGTTTAGTTGGCTTCCGAATTGGGTATCTGACCTTTTAAAACCCTTAATCCCAATAATAGTGGTGCTGCTTGTTATGTGTTGTGCCTTCCAATTAAATTAATGTGACATTGTTGTAAAAATAAAGTTACAAATTAGGAAAGGTAATGTATGTTAACAGAAAAATTGTAAACCCTAGCTCAAAGATGAGAGAAGATAGGACAAAACCTGAGATAGTTGAAGAATCAACTAAAGGAAGGAACGTTAGTATAGAAAAGGTCAGTGTAGATAGTATAGAAAGTGTGGAAGGGGACCCCGAGAGAATGCCACTGAAAAGCCTCACCTGCACCCACACAGAAATGTATGTGCTTAGATAGCAGTAGGTGTCCAATATTTCAAGTTAATGAATTACAGGTGGACGAGCTCAGGAAAAGAACAGCTGCAGTCTTTGACACATACTGATGGTAGCCAGTAATCAATAAACCAAACAAACCAAGAAGTCTATCTAGTACAACAAATAACCCAGTATTGATAGATCTCCAGAGAACGACAGAGTGAGGGGAGGAAAACAAGCAAGGGATGCACACAACCAATCAGCTTTGAGGTCGATCTAGCAGGAAAAGATAAGACCTGGGGATGATCAAAATATGTTCCAACAGGTGCGTGCGTTCTGCTTGTGCTGAGGTTTTAGAAATAGAATATGTAGTAAGATAAGGACACGTAGTCAGATTGCACAAAGGGCATGTAGTCAGATAGCACAAATAACACGTAGTCAGATGATTGCACCATGAATATAGGGGGTGGGAAGCTTTGCTTTAGTTGTATAACGTTGCTCCAATATGCCATATTTGTCCATTGTCAGTCACATGTTTAGTCTGATTTTGCAAAAACACAATATATAAAGGGCTACCTGCTGTATCCAAATTTAGTGCAAGGTGGCAACCTACTTGAGTTCATCCCTCTCCCAGCCGCTCTAAAAAATAAAACCTTTATACTTTATCACTTAACTGTTGCTTGTTTTTCTACTTCAATTAAGGTTTAACCAACACTGTCTAGGAAGAATATGCAAAGGCCAAATGCCAAGTACACCTAGTCATGTGACTCAGGAACAGGCTACATGCACCAAATGATTATGACAAGAAAATGCCAACTTTCTAAAAGTGGTATTTTCCAAATTGCTATTTAAAATCCAACTTCACCATAAGTTAGGATTTTAAATTGTGATTCCAGAGATATCAAACATAGACTGTTCATCTCTTCCCATTTGGGAATTACACTTATAAAATGTAATAAGGCAACTCCAATGTTATCCTATGGGAGAGATATGCCTTACAGTAGTGAAAACAAATTTAAGTTTTTCACTACTAGGAAATGTAAAACTTAAAAGTACATGTCCAGCTTTTTAAATACACTGCACCCTGCCCTCAGGGCTGTTCAGGGCCTATCTTCGGGGTGACCTATATCTATTAAAAAGGAAGGTTTGGGCCTGGCAAAAGGAAGTTTAGAACTGCACACACGGGCTGTAATGGCAGGCCTGGGGCACGTTTGAAAGGCTACCTAAGTGGGTGGCATAATGAGTGCTGTAGCCCACTAGTTGCACTTAATTTAGCCTGGATATATGTAGCACCACTTTACTATGGACTTACAAGTGAAGTAGAAGTGCCAATTAGGTGTAAGTCAAGATAACCAGTCTTAAGGAAAGAGCACAGTACTTTAGCACTAATTAGCAGTGATAAAGTACACAGAATCCTAAATGCCAACAAAAATGGGTTCAGAAATCAGAAGGGTGAAGGCAAAATGTTTGGGGATGACCCCGCAGAGACAACCAAGTCTGACAGAGGGCCTCTATAAATAGTTGCAAGTAAATATTGGTCATTATTTCTTTCTTAGTACTCGTATAGATTTAACAACTTATCCACATCATCTTTCAATTTAAAGAACATAGCTCTTGGGGTACTGCCAGTGGTCCCACTCTCCTTTCAAAAGGTGATTCTGCAGCTTTCCTCATTGACTCCCAGCCAAGCTAAGATTACCCAGTTTGCTTCCTGATAAGAAGTATCTCCAGTTGGGTTGGTAGCTTGATATGCAGTTTGGGAATCTCCTACCTGTAAAGGGGATACATTGTGAGTCCATCCGTCTTCTAGCCAATTACTGTCTGCAGCTGCTCTTTCAAAATTTATTAAAAAGGCTGTGTGTATTTCTACAGGGAAATTGATGGTTTTGAAGGTACGAGTCCTCTAGTTTGGGATATGCCTTTTGCCATTTGTAGTTGACTCTCAGAAAGGAGTAATTCGGCTAGGATTTTCAAAGTATCTTGAAAAACTCTCAAATTTATACCAGCAGATTTAATATATCTCGCAAGACCCCATTCAAGTTTTTGCTGACCTTCCACAAGGCCATATACAGTGTTCTCCATTTTATATGAAATAGTATATCCCACTTCTAACACAACAATGTAGCAAAAGCGGAATTCTTGAACTGAATAAAGAGTTATTGCAACTACATTTTGTTTCTTTTGTGTTATTCTTAGCACTTCTTCAATCCAATTACTTTAAGAAGTTACATGTGCAGTTTAGGTATGTTCATTTTGATTTTCTCTTCAGTTTCTTTTCTCTTCTCTTCCGCTTAGGCTTCACTCTCAGATGGGACCAGAGACCCTTGGAAGTTAAAAAACATGTGACAGGTACGTTTCTCTTCTAACCTTTCTCGTGTAGCTTTCCCTGTTCTTCTTTCTTTTCTGTTACTCTCTTTCTTCTGTCCCTTTTTCTTCCTTTTAATTTTCTTTACCTTAGATCGCTTATATTGCTTCCTTAGGATTACAACATAAACCCTTCACCCACTTTATCTAAAGTAACCCAAACTATAAAAAACACAAACCATAACCATCTATTTTCCTTTTATCTTGTGCGTTGGTTTCTTTGGATTCCTACCTCAACCGTTCACCAGCTTTATCTATAGTAACCCAAACTATAGAAAACAATAGAGCTTGGTGAGATTCCTTTTAGGTTTTCTCTTTTGTTGCAAATGCAATAAATTCACTGAAGCAAGGTCCAAACCATAATACAATGGGCAAAAAATAATCCTCAGTTACTTCACTCCGTTAGGCACTTCAGTTCTCCATGACACATATTTAGTCTATTTTATTCCCAAACAGTCCTTCATGGAAGGTTTCTACCCTCCGCCCCATACCAGCAGGTTTCCTCATCCACTCAAGTATGAGAGCACTCACTGGAGTGAGACACGCTCCCTGGTCAGCATGGCTGAAAACAAGTGCCTCCTGATCCCTATGTTTTCTGGGAGGCACAGTGGGCGAAATGCTTGCCTCCCACTGGGTGTACTCCCCTAAGAGCTGTTGCTGGATTCCTCCTTGTTGTTGTCCCACAGGAACCACCACTCTGCATCTCCTGTCCGCCATTGGGACTCACTCTTCTCCTTGTCTTGCCCGGTTTCAATCTTCCCTCCCACCAAAAGAGTAGATGTCCTTTTTCTGTTTTCATGTTTCTTTCTTCCTCTGTCAGCCCTTCTTTTAACTTTTCTTCTGTTTTGTTTACCCTAGGTGGAGCAAGTAGGGAGTGGATCAGCAGTGGCAACGAGGTGATAGGTACTTGAACTGCATTGTCGTTCTTAGTCCCCTCAAAGAGAATGATCATGTTTTTAATGATGTATAGAAATGAAGATGACTGTCAGTGAGGGCATTATAGTCGGGAAAGCATGCCATTGTTTGGTAGCCAAAAAGACAGAAAAAGCATCCTTGCACCTGTTGTAACTGGATGTGAATGTGGGACGTTTATGAGTCTAAAGAATTCTGAGCACAGCAGATGGCTGGGAATGTATGGTGAAAACTGAGATTACAGATATGGAGAACCCTGCAAGAGGTAGGTACATCAGTCAGGGAGGTTTAATAGTTATGTAACTAGGAAAAACAATGTAAGGGATGTTACCACATTCTGAGTGTGAAGGTCAGCCACAAGATAGTTGGGTAGACCGAGATAGAGAATTGTAGTATTGTATTTTATTGTATTGTATTGCAGCAGTTATGTAGTGCTTACTACCCCTATGTGAGATGCTGAAGTGCTTTCCTACATGAGTAGCTCGTTACACTATGTAGGGTGTGTGGTTGGAAGGATGTTCTTTTTGTTTTGATACTATGTGGGAAATGTTTCCATGTTATGCGCGATGACCACTGAGGTGCTGTTATTGTGTTATAGGATGCAGCATTTCGCAGCGTTTTGGATGATGTTGAAGTGTACCGTTTTCTGCCTGTTTTATGGTGTTCAGCACGCTGGTAGCTTTGAACAGCTCTGCGGATCCCGTTATGGAATTTCATATGATATAGTGTGCTTATCTGGTTACTGAACTGGGTCGTCTAATCTGAGATTTTGTGTATAGTGGTGATCCTGAGCTGGCATGGTTGGCGAGAGAGAGAAGTGGAGAGATATTTTGGGATGGACATTTTTAGTATCATCCCATATCTGAGTGTCAACATGAGATGTAAAAAAGTGGTCAGATTGCATAGATGTGCAGTGAATGGACTATTAAAGTCCTCCAAAACTGTCCAGTAACATGACAAATCTCTTCAGTTATTCCATGCCTGTTCGTTTGCAGGCCTTGGGAAATCTACTTGCCCAACTACTATGGTGAGTCAGATTTTATAAGGGCAAGCTGTATTTAGGACCTACTGGCACAGGCTGGTGAGAGAGCTGGAGCTGGCAAAACAATATTGTTTTTATGTTGTCACATTTGCTGTGCGTTTAAAGACAGAGATCAAATGTCATCTTATGTCTTCCTATAAATTGCTGCTTATTTTATCCTGGAGAGTGGTGTTTACTTTTATTTATCTGACTGAAAAGTTAGATGAGTTTGTAAAGTGAACAGTCTGACAATTGTGCTGGGAATACAACATTTAAATAACTTGTAAATGAACTGTGCAAATAATACAAAATATATTTCCATAGTTAGGAACGCACTTTATTTCTAATTCTGAAGAGAAATGGTGTTAGAAATTGAGTTTTTGATTGAAGGGGTTGAAAACTCTTCTTGAGCAAAAACCACAGTCCTTGTCAGGTTGAACAATGAAAGTCACTAAATTAACCTATGCTTAACCCAGTAGTTCAGGTGGAAAATAAATATTATCTGGACAATTCAGTGATGAGAAGACAAAGGGAGAAAAGTAACCACCTTTCTGAACAAACAAATTCATGCAGAGGAGATCTGGCCCATCTGAAAGGTAAGAGAAAGTGTTTGATCCATGTATAAACCAAAATTCCCCCTACCGTGGCTGGATTTGGGATGAGATTCAAATCTGAAGGCACCCAGCCCTCAAGCTAGTAAAAGATGTTTGCCCACCTTCAGAACTTGAGTCTTCTCAGTATTTAATTTCAAAGAGTTGGCCTCATCCATGACACAACTGTAGTGGAGATTAGCCAACTAAAGGAATGAGAACTTGCATGTCATCAGACATTAAAGACTAGCCCAAAAAACTGAGTGGATTTTTCCAAAGTCAGAACATACTCATTGAACATGTTTGGACTGGGATGATCCTCAGTAGAAGTCCTGAGTCAGCATTTTGAATTCAGATTAAAAGGGGGGCAAAGAACAGCTTGGGGGCAGAGAGAGAGAGATCCAAAGAAGGACCTTGTCTCTGCTGGCTATTGTAGAGAAAAGGTGGGAAAGATGATAAGCAACCACAACAAAAGGCTGCAGAGAGATCCACGAGGATCAGGACAGCGTTGCTGCCCTTATCTGCCAGGATTATGGGTCGTCAAGAATGGTACCCATGGTGAACTCTGTGCTACAGATAGGTTGAAAGTCCAACAGGTTGGGATCAAGAATGGAGTTTACCTCCAGAAAACTCCAGATTAGTATGCTTGTCCATTATTTTTGCAGGTGGTGTTAGAAAGGAGATAGGGTAGAACTTGTGTAGGACTTGCATTGGGCATGGGTCCAAAGAAGAACAAGATGTATGAACAGCAAATTGTCTGGTAAGCTTAGTTGTGAGCAGGCAAAATGTGTATGTGTGATGATACAGATCAGGGGAAGGAGATAAATCAACAGCGTTTGAGTACATAATACTAGAAGACAAACAATCATAAATGAGAGAAATCTTCATATGAAAAAAGTCTGAAAGCAAGTGCAAAAGGGTTGTGAGGGAGAAACTAGCAGATTGCAAATCAAATGGTTGATAAGAGAGTCCAAACATTTAAATATTTCTTTATAAGAATTTCCACTTTCTAAAATAAGTGTGACATAATGAGTGGTCTGTGATGAGTACACCATTTTCTCAGATAATGGTGTCCTACTTAGTAGAAGAAATGCAAAGAACCTAAACTGCAGAAGATAATTATAAAAGTGATTTGCAGTTGTGAAGAAGAGCAAAGACCCACATTTTTATTGGACCTCTCACAGGTCCCTCAATATATTCTTGGAATTAGACAACTACACAGAAGAATTAGCTAATTCCACATGTATACTAAAATATTTTAATCAACTCTATGAAGGAATTCCAACATGGAACACCATACCTACATTTTACCTGCCCACATAGATAGCTATAGAGGAAAATTCAATATGCTGAGTCTTGGACTCATGTAACACTCCCAGATTTAAAAACACTGGCCTTCCAAATCCTTATCAAGTCACTGATTTGCCTTTCAGTCTCCTTAGAGCCCACAGTGATATACATTTCCTACTAGGAAAATAGGACTGCATATTAGGACAACAAACCTTTAGAATGTTGGGGACTAAGTCCATCTACACCATCAGAAATTCTCATCCCAATTTTTGGCTAGCTCACAGTGCTTCACCCGAACCCCTAAACCTACCAAGGTGGAGGGGGATCACAGCAACCTGAACATGACACTCTGACTCCCCAGGGAAGTTGAGGAAACAGATTTTACCCTTTCAGCAGATTACTCATGCATGCCCAGGTGAACACACAAGAGAGATATAAGATACGTTTCCAATATTTTTATTGAAATAATCGTAATCTTGGATAAAAAGAATGAGCTGCGTTAATTTGGCAGATGAAACAGAGTAAAGTAACCGGAAGTATGAACATGATAAAGACAATGAATAATCTATTCATGGTAAATTAGTTTAGAGGTTCCCAGGATGGTTGGGGCTGGAATGCCCCTCTACCCCTTCTCGGTCAGTGCATCACTTATATAATAAACCCACACTGTGCTAGAAGCACGGTTCTGATGCAGTGCTATGTCTGGATGTTAGAAGCTGTCGCCTGAACGGGTAACACAAGAACCAGGATATTGTGTACAGTGTTCTTAGCCTGGAACAGAAAGTACTGATTACATGTTGAGAAAAAGCTAACTAAACAAGCATGTTGTACAGCCGATTCCTAGAAGAATATCATGCAAGAAAAGTCTATAAAATGTAATTGGTAAAAGCAATGCAGCTAAACTGTATACAAAATCAAATGAAGCCAAAACAGGGGTACCACCTCGGGTCCAAGAGGTCCTCACGACACCCTTCCATTGCCAGTGAAAATGACTGATTCTAAGAAATCAATGCTAATAAAGAAGAAAATGAATAGAATGCTCACTCCAACAAACAATTCAAACAAAATATATAAAATAAGCCAATCAAAACATGTCAATTTGTATGAAAAAAACAAGTGCCACATTTTAAAGTGAATGGACGGGTCCATGATGTTATTCATAATGTCATGGTAAAGAAATGCAAAATAGATCCTGCATCAATAGACAACAAAACCTCAAGAGCCTGATTAGGTCATTCAAAGGAACAATATGATCGAGAGTCTCAGCCTCCACCGAGAAAGTAGCTTCCTGTGCAGTTCCCACACTGGGTGAGCCAGAAGGAAGAAATCCTGGAGCCGTAACATCCATTTTCATAGAATGGTTCATAAAAAAACATCCTGAAGCAATCGTAGCCTCTTTGGGACAACTCCAAAAATGAGCCCTCACCTGGAACATCAGCAGATTCATGACAGTAGATAGTATCAATTGTGTTGCAAGATACACATCCAGTGCGCACAGAAAGTGCACCAAAGACAGCAGAACACAGGCTGCACAGTAGAACCACACTGGCAGGAAAGACAAAGACCAGTTATCATTTAGTTATTCCAATAAAGGTATGCCAAAGTACTGTATCATGTGTTTACTACACAGCTAGACGTGCAGCAGTGCCATCACCATTTGACTTTGAGATGGGACATCCATTGTGGAGCAGCAAAAGTGGAACAAAAATTCCACCGGTTAGGAATAAAATTAGTGGCATGCCTTCAAATACACATGAAAATAAGGAGTGTACATAGGATGGGATCACTCCGAAAACATTCTGGAAGTTGCTGTCAAAATCAGACCCATTCATTTTTAAAAAGTGTACAGCATTAAAAGTGAGACTCACCGAAGTGTCCTGGAAAGTTGCGGGCATATTTACAAGGAGCGTGCGCTGCTGATGCATCACTTTTTCTGGCATGACATCCAGGACCAATGTAATAGAGTGCAAGGTGAGCTTTTCACCTTTTCATACCCTAACCATTGGTCACCATACCATAGGCTACTCAGTCAGAACGGACGCATCACATCTTTTTTTACGCATTGCTGTAGTTGCATCAGTTTTTGACCAATTACAGCAATGCTCCACTTTTGGGCCGGACGCCTTGCGGTACCCCTCCCACGGATACATCAGGATTTCTGACATATCCTTGGAACCTTGCGCCATGGAGCCCCATATCATAAATATGGTGCATCCATGGTGTAGTGAGGATTTTTCATGCAGACGCAAGACATTTTGACACATCCCTGGCTTGCCGCAGCAAAACGTCACTTCTTGTAAATATGGCCCTTGGTGTTTAACTGCGACTGTATTTCCAAAGACAACCTTGAAACTTGCAATTCAAAAGGTTCACGGGCAGATGTAAGTGCCATATGTTTCTGAAACAATAGGGCTTTTAGTCGGCTCAGCTTGTTGACATTAACATTAAAAGTTGGAATGAAAGTAGACAAGCTGGCTACCCTAATCTCATGCGTGGGGGGTGGAACGTATTGCACCACAGCAGCTCACTTTTTGAGAAACTGAAACCACATAGGGGACACCTGCTTTCATCCCATAACAGCCTTGATCATTCAGCATTAGGTAACTTCCATTTGAAAGTAAATGAAACACTGGGAGAATCAATTAAACTGGTACTCCCTTCAAATAACATGTCAAATTGGCCATGGATGTGTTACATACTCCATGCAATGTCACTTTACAAATCACTGAGTGGCTTACAGAACTTTCACATTTGTTTCCACTAAGAAAAACTTGCCTGTCCTTGGTCACACATTTGTAATCGAAGAGTAAATCCCACACCTCCTGTATAAAACTGTTTCCTAAATCCTCATATTTGCCTACTGGAAAATGCCAATTGTCAAAACATGCAATTGAGGGAATACTGAGCACATTAATTTATTTAATTTTAGGTAGACCTAGGCAAGTAGTCTGCGGCATTCATAAATATCATCTGCAATGGTCTTAGACAGAGTTTAAATAAGGCACCCATGCCCCATACTTGCCAATCTTTTGTTCCCCAAACTGATTTTAAATCAATTTCTTCCTTCCAATATTCATGGCCTTTATAAGCTAGTTGGGAAACACACGAATTTGAATAAATTAATTATATGATGGCCAGCATATTTTTCTTTGCTTTTGAAAGCATTAATTTAAAATGATAAAATACAGTATAAGAAGTACAAAGCCAGAAAAATATGTGAATTTGACTAAATATGTTTTTGAACTACTCACCAAGGGAGGTAGTCAATTTTACAACTGTGTATAATTAAAAACTGTACATGGAGTACTATCTCTGTGTAAGTAATAGTGTGCATAGTGATGGTAACAGAACATTTCACTACAATTGGCAGAGTTCATGTACATATTTTCACTTTCAAATAAAGTATAATATTCAAGTGTATAAAGCATTGAGGAAACTGTCTTTGTATCCCAATCATCAGATACAATACCTGGTATTACAACATCAACCATCGCCACCTTAAAAACGTATGGAATTGAAATAGTTTCTGTGGGACCAAATATATCATAGGGGACCTTATCCCAAACCATTCCATCAGTAAATGAAACAACAGAAATGTTCACCAGGAACAGGTCTCTTCGCACTTTGTGGGAAGACAAATGAGGCTTCAGTACCTCATCTACGAATGCAACAGCAGAGCATTCAAGAAGATAATGCCCATTCAGATGCAAGAAGAAAACTGTAATGAATTCAGTCCATAAGAAGAGAGCAAACAAGGCAAGTATAATCCACAAATAAGACCCTGCATGGATCAGATATGCGTGTTTAAGCCAATGAAGAAATGTAAGTGCACCATGAAGGGAAGTGGTAGTAGATTCTGAAGAAAGGTTGTCAATGTTGACAAAGTACCCAGAAGCAGTCTGTGTGAAAACCAGATCCACAGTAGGTGAAGAAGAACTGGTAGACTCCTCCAAAGGCGGTTTATCATAAACAATGCCAATGCTTTAAGAAGTAGCAGAAAATTGTAGACTCATATATGATGTGTTTCTTGTATTTGCAGCGGTAACTCAAATCAGCAAAAGTTAATTATCTGCCCTCCCCATCCTAGGGGAAACAATGTTGGTGTTGTTCAACACTTGAAGAGGTATTTCCTGTATGGTAGTGAGAGGGGTCAGGGAACTACCCAGTAGTCCTCTAGGCCTACAGTGGACTATTTACCATATGATGCAGTTATACTTAATCAATGGAGACAAATAATTTTTCTTCACAACCAGCAAGTCTTGGCAAAATCACAGTTCTAGTGCTTTGGATTCCAGGGACTGGCACCGGTGCAGGGTATGATGGTCCAAATTCTTTCTTCACTGCAATCTTTTCTCGAACTAGATCCCCAACTTTTAAAATCCAGCCAGTAGGTTCTGGTCGATCCCTCATCCCTTCAGTGGTAGTAGGTGTGGTAGAACGCTCATCTCAGAATTCTTGTAGTTCCTGTAAGACAATGAGATGTTCACTTATGTCAAAATGTGTTTCTGCCATCATTGTGCTAGGACTATCAAGATCTGGGACATACATCTGGATGCCAAACTGGACTTCTTAGGGGGTTCAGCCACCCCAAGATCTTCTAGGCAGATTATTGAATACGCCCTGAACTCCAAGAAGACCAACAGCGACCAGAACCACATTTTCTAGCTGTTAAGGATTGTTTTAAGTGTCAGGTTTTATCTTCACCATTGAATTTCCCTAAGGATGGTAGGGTGAGGAATAATGCACAGCCACACCAAAGGTTCCCATGGTATTCCTAGATGCTTTAGGGGCAAAAGCAGGGCCCTGGTCTTAGTGGACTGCAGGTACTGCATGGGTCCCTATAAAGACTTGAACATTTTAATGACAGTGTAAATGTCAGCCAATCACTGTGGCTACACCCAGAGGAGCTCTTAAATAGTGGGAATATTTTGCTGGATATCATTTTTGGTAAAGGGGTGCTATAGGCAGAAGCATTTACAGCAGCCAGTGTTTCTCCATCCACCCTTTTATATGAATGAGTAATATCAGCTACAGTAGCAATCTTAACTGTAGATCTGGCTGCTTCATCAGCCAATTAATTCCCTTCTACGTGTATTCCAAACACATTAGTGACTCATATATGATGTTAGCAGGCATATTGGAGAAATTGAGTTTGTAGTTTAGAGTCAAAAATGTAATATACATCAGTGGCAGTCAAGGGTGTGGCCCCCTGTATACATCTAGGATGCAAGACTTTGCGTTAAGGATGCTAGTCTTTGTGACAGCCTCTAAGGCTGGGACAGGAGTAACAACAATAATGTGTTTCCCTTGAGCAAGTAGTCTTTCATTTATGACTTTCCCCTGAACTGCAGTGAGCATTTTTTCAGTGTAAGCAAAACATATTTCAGCATTGGAACATAAATGCAATTTATATGCATTCAGCACTGTGTCACCTTCCTTGGCTGTGACATAGTGAAGCTGGAACCAATGACCCCCGGTATTATCCTGATGATCTAATTTGTTTTGTTGACAGATATGAGTCTCTAGTGATCTAAGAATTTATGTATGTTCTGGTGCTCAATATTTACTAGAAAATTTGGATGATTAAATTGTACAGTGGTTTCATGCATTGTGCATATTCTGGGATGTATGTTCCACCAAAGTTAATGAATCCTAACAAGGATTGTATTTTTTAATGTTATTTGGTGGTTGTAGTTCGGCGCACTTCTCAGGGAAGTGTGGTGCCAGACTTATCCCCTCATTTGATAGCGTGTATCCCAAAAACCGGACACTGAGAAATGCAATTTTGTTTTCTTAAAGTTTAATTTGCAGCCATGCTTAGCAAATCCCAAATCTGTGTAATTTACTCTGGTCTAATGAGAGTTTAGATCACTGTCCATATGGTATATGTCACCAGCATAGGACAATGTTTCTGGATCAATATCATGCAAAACTGATGTTACACGGGCAGAAGACAAGGGAAGCCAGCAAAAACCACATTGAGAGGTGAGTGCTGGAAAAGTAGTAAGATCCTTGCTTTCAGACTCTATATTTTGGCAGAAGAACCCATTGGAAATATCCAGGGTAGTTTTATATTTTTTACGGCAATATTGTTTATTAATGCTGTACTATGTGAGTTTTGCATTGCAAATGTGCTCTTGTGACTATTTAAATGTCTGTAGTCTAAAACTATTTTCTAAGGATGATCCAGCTTAGCTACAAGAAATAAAGGGTTATTCATGAGAAATAAACAGAGTTCAATTACTCTCTGGTACTCAAACTGTAAGAAGATTTCTCTCACTGGAGCGTTTTCTTCATGTTTTATTGGGTTTTGTTGTTGCACTTGTGTGCTGGACCTTATGGGTATTATATGATAAGGTGAGTCTTTATCCATGATTGCGGTATAGCGCAGGGTCTTGTGCAATAGCCCATTCTTCAGCATATGCTTGTTTTACTTGCACTGAGAAAGATGATAAAATCACATCTTCCCCTTTGTGGAAGGGTTCGAACCAACTCTGGTGGCCAATCCTTGTGAGTCAAGAGAATGTTGTAGCTAAGTGTTCAGGCTTACCAGAAAATTACTTTAATAGTGTGTTTTATGTCCCCCTCTATCTGTATATTCAATTTATACACTCAGTAAGGTGGGGAGACCCGCCGATCTGGGGTTTGACTTCTATGTAGTTGTTAGTTGCTTTCGCAACCAGAAACTCTTGAAGATTCTGGCAAACTATTGTGGGGTCTGACACACTGTAGCAGATATTATAAAGGAACAATGGTTCCTCATCAGAACACTTACTGCTAATATAAAGGGAAAACAATTATGCCCATATTTGTCACATCCTAGTGCCTGAGTCTGTGTGTACAATCGTTTGTTGTTTGTGCTTTCACCCACTTATATTTTTGTTATTGCACAACAATAGAGATATTATTGTGTCTATTAGACAAAATATATGAGTATATTTGTTTTCCCGTTATATTAGCAGTCAGTCTTCTGATAACGGGCCATTGTTCCTTTCTAATTTACATACCCTTAGTCCCTCGATGCCCATGGGTTACCCTTGTCCTTTATAAAGCCCTGTCTAACAGAGTTGCTGTCCACATCCTGTTTTGAAGTAATGTTCTCAGTACATGCGGCAGATTTTGCCAATATTTGCGCAACCACTTTCTTTATAATTTGGGTTTCTGTTATGGAAGTTTCTCTTCCTTTTTTATTATGATGTCGGAAGAGTGTTGTGATTCCTTTTTCAGTTTCTGTACTTTTTGTATCTGCGTTCTGACCACCCCACTCTCTTGAACCATTAGTCAGATGAGTCCTCAAAGAAGGGAGACGGGCATGATTCAGTGTACTGACACGTGTCATGCTGTGTTAAGTTATCACAGTTACGTCAATTATGAAGTTTTTCAGATCTCTCTGGCTGTGGAGATTCTCCCTGTGGTTTTGTTGATTTTTTATTTGTTCTTTGTTTGTCCCAATGTTTTTAGAAGACTCTGGTGCTTGCCTTGTGTTGCTTTAAGCTGTGGTTTATCTCATCTGGCCCACAGTTTATCACAACCTATGGATGTATAAGTTTCGGCAGTACTTTTTGGTAACTCGTGCTTCTGATCTATTAACCAGTTCTGTGCTGAGGACATAACGGTTACGTCCTGAGCCATGGTAGTTATGTGCTAACGACGTAACTGTTAGGTCCTCTGCACATGACCAGAAAATCCCTCAGGCTTTTCAGCAGCAGGATTTGCTCTTTTTTAAAAATAGCCTCAGCAGCTGGGAAAGAGGTTTCCCAACTCCAGAGGCCATTTTTAGTTGACTTGATTTCACAGAAAACAAAAGTGAAATGAGCCAATCGTCTTATTTCACTTTCACTGCCTAGGTGCATGTGCGGCTATCTCAGGCCTACAAGCATCTAGGCAGATTGGAGAAGTATCATTGGAAAGAGGAGAATCTCCCCTTTCCAATGGTGCCCTTAGGTAGTGGATTTCTGCATGGGGATCACCGCAGATAGGCGATCCCCAAGCAGGGATCACCCACTAGACACTAGGGACAGGGGGAGCGACCCCTTGGGCATTGGCTTTCGCTCCACCCTTTATGTTGTGCCATAATCAGTCTTTCTGCCCCATGGCGGGAAAATGGGGGCTATAATCCCCGATCTGCTCCCCCGGGCAGGCAATAAGCCCACTAGACCCAGGGATTTTTCAAATGGAAACTTAGGGGTGGGGCTGCCCGAAATGGGCATGCCAATGCCCCCCACCCCTTCCAAGACACAAACAGTCTTTCTGCCCCCACTGGAGGGCAGGTGGGGGTTATTAACCCCATCTGCCCCTTAGACACAAGGAATTTTTTAATATACAAGAGGAGTGGGGGATTCCCACAATGGACATGCCAATGCCCCCACATCCCAAGACACAAATTGGAACAGCCTTTCTGATCCCACGAGGGGCAGATGGGGTCAATTACAACATCTGACCCTCGGGGTAGAAAGCCCACTGGACAACAGGGATTACTTTTTTTATTTGTATTGGTGGGGGCTGCCCAGCATGGACATGGCCATGTCCCCCCTCCAAAATACAGAAAGTCTTTCTGCCTCCCAGGGGGGAGATGGAGCCAATTACCCTGATCTGCCCCGGGTGGGGGGTAGAAAGCCCACTAAGCATAAGGGGTTATTTTTTTTTTTATTTGTATCGGTGAGGGGTGCCCAACATGGGCATGTCCATACCTCCCACCTCAAAAAGGAAAACAGTTCTTCTTCCCTCCCAGGGGATAGGGGCAGAAAGTCCACTAGACACCAGGGATTACCTTTTTTGTAGGGGTGGGGGTAGTCCAGCATGGACATGGCTATGACCCCACCACCTAAAAAATGGGAACCAGTCTTTCTGTTCCCCTGTGGACTTAAGCATTTCACCTCAATGGCAAGCAGAGGATATTTGATTTTGTTAGGTGTTGGATTTACAAATTAGGCCAGGAGAGTTTGGCTAACTCCTAGCATCATCCCACTTGCAATGGTGAACAGCTGCAATTTATGAGCTTGGGTAGGCTGCCACCTGGAAACACCTACTAGACGCAGACAATTCTGAATACTATATATCTGTGGGAGTCCAGCATGGTGTGCTTCACATCCATCGTACATTATTTTCTTACCGCAATGCCTTACAACCCTCAAAATGTGACTAAAATCAAAAAATGTCCTTGCCTTTCTGTGCCATATTCTTCTGGAAATAAAAATAAACCACAAATGTACTACTATTCAGCATTCCCATTGGTCTCCTAATAAAAATGATACCTCACTTGTGTGGGTGCCCAAAGCAGAGTCAGCCTAAAAATATATTAAAACAAAATCTGCCCTTTTGGACCCGTTTTGGTTCCGCCTCAAACTATAGATGTTTTTGACCCTTCCGTGTCACAGGCACTTGACCCACCCACATAAGTGAGGTATCTTGTTTGTCGGGAGACCAATGGCAACACTGAGTGGTAGGAAATTTGTGGCTCCCCTCAGATTCCAGAACTTTCTGTCACACTAATTTGAGGAAAATGTGTTTTTTAGACACATTTGGAGCCTTGCAAGAGTAAAAACGTAATGGAAGCCAAACATGACACCCCATCCTGGATTTCCCTAGGTATCTAGTTTTCAAAAATGTACAGCTTTGCTAGGTTTCCCTGTGTGCCAGCTGAGGTAGAGCCCATAAACCAAAGGTACCTACTTTTCAAAAAATGGGTCAGTTTTGCATAGAAAGATTTGATGTATCCATGTTGCATTTTGGGCCGTTTCCTGTCACGGACACTAGGCCTACCCACAAAAGTGCGGTACCATTTTCATCAGAAGACATGGAAGAATGCTGGATGGAAGGGAGTTTGTGGCTCAGTGCATATTCCAGAGCTTTCCATTACAGAAATGTGGCGAAAATATGTTTTTCAGTCAAACTTTGAGGTTTGGAAGGGATTCTGGGTAAAACAACCTGGCCATACAAGTCACCCCACCCTTGATTCCTCTAGATGTCTAGTTTTCAGAAACATATTGGTTTTCTGGTAAACCTACACACCCTACATATACCTGCAAGCAAAAGGGTCCAGCAGATTTAACAATATATGCTTCGAATATCTTCTACAGTTAGAAAAATACAGATTAAAACATATACACAAATGGCTGTTTTTTTCAACTCAATTTCAATATTTTTTTATTTCAACTGTTACTTTCTATAGGAAAACCTTGAAGGATCAACACAAATAACCCCTTGCTGAATTTAGAATATTGTCTACTCTTCAGAAATGTATAGCTTTCCGGGATCCATCATTGGTTTCATACCCATTTCTGACACTAACTGGAATGAGTTTGAAAGCACAAACAATAGGACAAATTGACTAAGTCCCTGTAAAATGCCAAAACTGTGTTGAAAGATTAGTTTTTCTGATTCATGTCTGCCTGTTCCTGAAAGCTGGTGATTTTAGTGCTGCATACCCTTTGTTGGTGCTGTTTGCAGGGAGTAAAACTATAGGTTTTCTTCTGAAGCATCTTTTCCATCAAAAATCAAATTTCAGTGATATTTTGCCCATTTTCTCTGTCACCTCCAAGGAAATCCACGAACCCTGGGTATCGTTAGAATCCCCAGGAAAAGGACACAAACCTGGCATGGATACCTTATGTGGACAAAAAGTTATGAGGGCTTAAGTGTGAACCACCCCAAATAACCCAAAAAGGACTTAGCACAGGTGAGGCCTAGCAGCGAAGGGATAAACCTGTGTGAGGCATTGGCGAACTGCCAGTGCTGCTGCTTCTCCTTTTATATTTCCTAAAATAATTTAGGATACTGTGGCAAAATTGCCAATTAATTTCATCCAAAAGTCCTTGGATGGGGCAGTCCCGTATTCATTTTGAATCTGCTTTAAGAGATAGTGTACCATGGGTAACAGTATAGATTGTAGCCAAGACTGTACTTCATGTGACACAGTCATCAATAGAGGGTACCATCCCAAGTAGCAAGCACATTTTAAGAATTCTATGTTTATCCTGGAGTCCCATGTGGGAAAACACTGTTTCATGCAGGTTTGTTTTTTGAGAGATCCAGAACAGAATTTCCTTCTGTCTGGTGGGGCCTTTAACCATATTAGCATTGATGTTCACTGGGTTCATCCCTAGCATAGTCATTTGTGGTTGGGCAGCTGAGCAGCCCTCGTTGGGGTGGTTGTTAAGGTGCACATAACAAATTGTGTTAAACGTCTCTATAATTTGACTAAATGATTACATAAGGGGCATAAATTGCCCATTGCTAAATTGTGTATGTTTGGATATGGTATGTAGCCAGCTAGAACTGGCCATGTCACCCCATCATTGCTTAAGCCCTAAACTATTGTTGTCTACCTTGGAACCAATTTTAGTGTTCCTGATATGTTAATGGTATTTCTAAGTGTTGGTACAGTTTGTATTGGGCTGGTGGGTTGGCCACTGTGTAAGTCTGAAATGTATTTGTACTGGCACTGACTGCAGGAAATTTGACCCATGAGGAAAATATTTCAGTTTTGTATGCATCCAGTGCCTCAACCATGAAGGTAACATCTCCACCCCATTAACTAGCCAATTCTGAATTAAGTGTTGTGTAACAGCATGTCTGCAATGAACAAGAAAATGTACTGGATTCTCCAGTTTAATGCATGGAATTCAGAGAAGGAAAATACTAAAGTGAGATATCCTTTTAAGGTTCAAGCTTGAACAAATTACAGACAAATAAAGGTGGTTCCTATAATGCTGAGGAGGATATAGTCCGTAGTACTACAAACATCTCCGTGTTAAGGGGAATAGGGCACCGTGGGCACATAAGAAAAAACTACTCAGGAGACCTGTTAAATAAGTAACTGACCTATGAACGTTAGTGGCGCAATGTTACATGGTTCCTACCAAGATAATGGGAATGCCTTTTAGGACAACTTCAGAATGTGGAGGACTAAGTCCAACCACACCATCAGAAACTGTTTGCCCAATTCCTGACCTCACTCGAACCCCTAAACCTACATGAAACTCTGACTCCCCAGGGAAGTCGTGGAAATCGATCTCACCCTTTCATCAGATTACTCATGCATGCCCAGGCAAGAAAACGAGAGATACAAGATACAGTTTCAATATCTTTATTGAAACAATTATAATATTGCAGAAAAAGAATGAGCTGTGATACTTAGGCAGATGGAACAAAGCAAAGTAACCAGCCTGATAAACATGGTAAAGACAATGAATAATCCAACCTTGGTCAATGAGTTCTAGAGTTTCAGAGGTTTTAGATGTTCTAGAGAATCGCATCTAACCTTAAGATTATACTAAGAGCATAGTGAGTGTACCCTTCCGTCTGGCCCAATCTAAGGTATTAGCCTTAGCCCCATACCTAATTATCAGGAGTCAGTCTGTTGTGTAGATGGCAATCCTCTCAGGATGCTGGAAGATTAGCGTCCCAGGATTTTTGCCACTGGAATGCCCCTCTGCCCCTTCCTGGTCAGTGCATTACTTATATAATAAACCCACACAATGCTAGAAGCACAGTTCTGATGCAATGCTATGCCTGGATGTTAGAAGCTTTCTCCTGAACGGGCAACACAAGAACCACGATATTGTGTACAGTGTTCTTAGCCTTGAACAGAATGTACTGATTTTATATCGAGAAAAGGCTAACTAAATAAGCACATGGTACCGCATATTCCTAGAAGAATATAATCCAAGTAAAGTGTATAAAATGTTATTGCTAAAAGCAATGAGCTAAAATGCATAAAATATAAAATGAAGTTAGAAAAGGGGAACAAACTCGGGTCCAAGAGGTCCTCAGGACACGAGGTGGGGCAAGGACTGTTAGCTAAAGAACCATCAAGGGTATGTAGTGGCCTACTTAGATGGGACTGAAGATTAGAATAAGAAATGGGATGAACACTTTTATCTTCTATGCCAAGGACCAGTTTACAAGTTGCATGATGCAGGGGTTCCAAAATCAATGTGACCACAGACACCGATTACAGCCGGTCACTACACCATGAAATTAAGAGTTTAAATACACAGAATGGGGAATAACCATGTAGTCCCAGGATACAAATTCATTTTTTACATGGTTTTCCTCAATTCAGGGGGCTTTTCCATTCCCATTTACCACCTGCTCTCAGGAGAGAACGAGGGACTAATGCAGATAGCAAGGGTATCATGGGGTTAGGAAGCCCCTGGGGCAGCTTTGTGGCACACAACATGCTGCCCAGAGGTGTTGGTGGAGATCGGACTGTACCACTGCCCTCAGCCCATGACTCAGAGCTGCCTGCAATTTTAGCAAGTGCATTTCAGTTATGTGATATGTTGGCTATTACTTTTGGTTCATTCCAAATTTCTACACCCACTCATTCCCTTCTAAGGGTTTTTTTTTTCAAAAAAAGGATAATTTCTCAAATTGCTTACCCTGAAAATGAGTATATACTTCAGGGTCAATGCAGTTATATTTGAACCTATTTTGTCATTGTCACATTAGACTTTTCCAAACAAATATCTGATAGAAATTGATGTCTGGTAACATTGTTTTTACAGGCCATAACCTCTTCATGGAAACCAAACATTCTGAATTGGATGTATCTCCACCAGCTCAAATGTAAATCCCTCAAAACTGATTTTCTCTGTATATCTCGCACTCATTTTTACTACCCAAATGCAATTCTGGTTGAACTTTATAAACATCCTTGTCAGTACTCCGTCTACCATCAAGTGTACCAAATCCCTTGGTTTACTTTTTGACCATCAACAACAGGGTAAAAATTGCACAATCGCAATTCAGAATCTACCTACATCTGGCCCATAGTGTGAGAGAATAAAGTATCACCTGTTAGGATGCAAAAAAGGAAGGAGAAACTTTAACACTGGAACACCAAAGGAAAGTCTGAGGTGGAATATAATTTCCATTTCCTGGTCCACTGGTTTTCAACCTTTTGACTTCTCTTGATCCCCATGATTCACTATTGGACACCAGGGCCCAAGCCTAAGCAATTGTTATGATTTGAACCTCAAATAAGTATACAACACTTCAGATACAAGTATGCATCAAACAAATGCACAAATTATGAACTATGGGCCAGATGTAGCATTATAACATTTTGCGACTTGCTAATTGCGAGTACTAGCGACTCGCAATTAGCAAGTCGCAAAATGTTATGCAGAAAGGTGTCTCAGACACCTTCTGCGAGTCGGTATGGGGTCGCAAAGACCCACCTCATTAATATTAATGAGGTGGGTCGCATTTTGCGACCCCATACCGACTATGGGCACTCGCTAACATGGAGGCCTGCTGTAGTCAGCAGACCTCCATGTTAGTGACTGCTTTTAAATAAAGCAGTTTTTTTTTTTTTAAGTGTAGCCCGTTTTCCTTAAAGGAAAACGAGCTGCACTTAAAAAAAAATCCGAAACCTTTTGTTTCGGTTTTTTTTCAGGGCAGGTAGTGGTCCCTTGGACCACTACCTACCCTGAAAAAATGTTTTGGGGTCCATTCACAAAGGGGAAGGGGTCCCATGGGGACCCCTTCCCGTTTGCGAATGGGTTACCATCCACTTCAAGTGGATGGTAACTGCGACTCCATTTGCGACCGCATAAGCGGTCACAAATGGAATTGCATACCATTGCGAATCGCAAATAGGAAGGGAACACCCCTTCCTATTTGCGATTCGGAAATGCATTTTGCGAGTCGGTAACGACTCGCAAAATGCATTTCTGCATAGGAAACACGCATTTGCGAGTCGCAAACGGCAAATTTTGCCACTTGCGACTCGCAAAGTGCTTCCTACATCTGGCCCTATGTCTTTAACTCACAAACAAAGACTGCTATAAGGCCTGAAACCCTTCACACATATACATGACTTCAGGACTGCGGGATCCCTAGTACCCCTGATGCTTGAATATTGTGGACACCATTTTCCCTGGCAACTTGAAAACTAATGTAGAACTAGCACCTGAACAAGGTATAAAACAACCTAAGCAGCGAGCCAATAAGGCACAGCCTAACATACCATAAAAGAATAAAGTATCACCTTCTAAGAGGTAAAAAAGGAAAGAGAGGCTTTAGCAATGGAACCCCAAAGAAAAGTCTGCGGCGGGATATAATTCCCATTCCCTAGTCCACTAGTTCTTACCCTTTTGACTTCTGTGAACCCACACTGATTCACAATTGAAAACCAAGGCCAGAGCCCAAGCAACGTTTATGATTTGAACCCCAAATAAATACACAACACTACAGGTACAAGTATGCATCAAACAGTTTGCTGTATGGTTGGTGTTCCCACAAATCAAGCTAATCCTGTCAATCTAGGGGCTGATTCACAAAGGTAAACTCATACTTTTGTGTAAGTTTATGATTGTTTGCTACTCACAAAGAGATTTCCCAGTAGTATCTTAAAGAGTGAGGAGTGTCCTCACACATAAAGATAGGACTGTCCTATCTTTTTATGTGTGGAAACTCCATACTCATACAAATACTACTTGTAAATCCTTTAGTGAATACCAAACAATCATAAACCTACACAAAAGTGTATGTTTACCATTGTGAATCAGGCCCCTACGTTTTGTCCTCTAATTTCAAAATCCTTCACATTTTTACAGGGTTTTAAAATGTTCAGTTTTACATTTAGTCTTTTTATGTGTATAATTCTTAATAAGCCTGCTAATATTATTTCATTTTCTAAACAGTCGCGTGCCCCTGGAATGGTGTCACAGACCCTCAGTAGTCACAGACCAAGAAGCACTGCCATATTCTATAAAGGAATAATTCTTTCGTCAGCACAAGCAAGGGAAATGTCCGTTTCAACAATGTCCGTTTCAATGTACGACAAGATTAGGATGCATTATTATACTTCATGTTCAAAGCCTATCAAGATCATGAGAGGCAACATGCTCAATTGGATTCCTGTGAAAAGCCTTGAAAGTTAAAGTGTTGGACCTGTCAGCCTTCTTAGTAAGATCAGTCTGGCTGCAATTGACCATAGATTCCTTAAATCCACAGTGTTATGTAAGGAGTGAGAACCATACCTGTAGACAATCAACCTCGACTTCTGCCATTATCCATTGGAATGAGCAAGTGATGTTGAAGGGGAAGGCATGTAGGCTGGTAAGAATATCTTAGAGAGGTCATACGTTGAGAGATTGAGCAAAAAAGAGTGAGGGCAAATATTTTTAATTTTCATTCATGCAACGAGCAATGCACAATTTGGGAGGGGGCAAAGGGAAATATGCAGAAAAGACTGAAGAGCAGTTGTTCATGGTCCTTTCAGACATGTGGATGATTACACCCAAAGCTTAGAAACGCCTCTCACTAATGGACGTCAGAAACTAGTTTGGCTGAAAGGTCCTTTAAACAAGATGTCTGTGTTCTCGGGCTAAGGGTAAAGGACAGAGAAAACTAATTTGATATTCCACTTGAAAGAATACCTAGGTGGTGAGTGAGGTTTATGCATCTCATCAGCCTACAAACTAGAGGGTCCTTTCCCATGAGGAAAGTTCCCTTGTGATGGCCAGAAGGTAAACATTAAGAGTTAGTGGTGCTGTACAAGAAGCCATTGGCGTGTAGGGAAGCTTAGAAGCTGAATACTTGTGCGGAAGAGAAAACAAAGGATCCCATGACCAGTCCAAGCCCCAGTTCACCCAAGCTGATCAGTTTGTTCTATGGGCCTGTCTAGTGCCAGAAGCCCAGAACTTAAACATGAGCTTTGAAGCTTCAAATGAAAGGCCTGAGAATCATCGCAGTCCCCCTGATACCTGCCAGGCAGAAGGGGCTGGTGGCCCTCAAGGACTAACAGGTTAAGGTTCTTCTTGGGATCCAGAATAATTATTGGGTGATAATGTACAGTCTGGGAAAATATCTACTGCACATTCCAGGAGGGGTGAGAACCAGGACTGGGAAACCAAATGGAATGACTATAACAATGAGGCACAGACATCAGCAAAGATGAGCCATGGTCCCGGAAATCATGCTGAATGTGGGGAAAGCTTAAGTCAGAGAAGGATTTCTTCAGAGATAGAGGCGGGCCATGAATATTGAGAGGGTCCACATCAGTTGCTTGAGTGCCAGTCAGTGACAAAGTCAGGGAGTCCTTGAAGGAAGTCTGTCTGAAGGCAGAGGTGTTGTGCCTGGAACAGGATGAAACAGACATGCCTAAGGCAGCTAAGATATTTGACCTGGTTCCACTGAACCTGATGATGTAGCAAACGGAACAGATGTCCATCTGCAGTAGGATGGCACAGTGAGGTGGATCTTAACCAGACTCTACACAACAAGCATCCTTGCTGGCAATTCCAGCCAGCTGATGTAGAGAAAGGCTTTCTTGTTGCACCAGAAGAACAAGTTATTTACCTTCTGGACTGTCTTATCTGGTAGAAATGCTATCTAGCCATAGGTTCCTTAACTTAGAATAACCCATAGACTTCAGACTGGATCCAGACATTTTCAAGCAGTACCCCTGCACTGATAAGTGGTGCTGTTTGGCTCAGTGCTGGAAATTATGTGTAAGATGCTTATAAAGGTGCTACCCCGCACTCTGACATCAGTTTCTTTTCACTACTTTTCATATCAGAAGCTCAGAGCCACAAAGAATGCTAACTTACTGATGTGGATCGCTAAGGCCCTTATAAGGATGACCCTACTTAATCAGTTTGCAGCGTATGGTAGGATGGGAGAATCAGTAAGAAATCTGCAGCTAGAGTCTCTAGCAGATAATGCGTTACCAAAAGTAAGTAACTTTTTTATCTGATAGAGACTTCTAGTTGCAGATTCCATATCTTAGAATAAATACCCAAGCAATACCTCTCCAGAGTTAGATCTGCAAAACAAATCAAAGCAATACGTCCTACAGGTCACAAGCGACCTGACCATCTATCCAGTAATGCTTTATGAACATGTGTAACAACGCTCACGTTGGTGCCTGAAAGATGTCCAGGACAGGGACTCCATGAGCTAAATCAGTGGTCGCAGCCTTGGCTCTGGTAGAATAAGCACGCCGCCCTTCGGGGGGCTGCTTATGGGCCAATACGTATCAGATCCTTAAGCAGAGTACCAATCACCATGAGAGTCTATTTTTGCACTGCCTTCCCTTTCTTAGCTCCAACATACCTGACAAAGAGTTATTCATCCACCCAGAACTCTCTTGTATGATCAAGGTAGAACAACAACAATATGTTTGAGTCAAGACAAGGGAGTCTGTCCAAATATTTGTAAGGGTGAGGGGGAGAAAAGAAGGTAGGCAAAGTGATGTTTCCGCCGACATGAAAGGGTGTCATGACTTTCGGGAGAAAGGAGGTACGGATCCTCAGAACCAGCTTATCTGGGAAAAAGTTGGTATAAGGAGGGTGTACAGAGTAGGCCTGCAGTTCGCTGACCCTACTGGCCAATGTTATGGCCACTGGAAAGGCTGTTTTGATAGTCAGCAAGTGAAGTGGCAGCTGTGTAGCAACTCAAAAGGCTAGGTTAAGATCCCACTGGAGCATGATGAATGGCCTGGAGAGAAATGTTTTGTTGTCCATTCAGGAACCTAGACTCAACGGGTGACTTAAAGAAAGATGGTTGGTCCGACAACCATGAAAATACCAAAATTGCAGACAGATAATCTTTAACCATGCCCAGAGAAAGAACAAATAAGGGACCTTGGGATAATGGTTCAGAAAGAGGGTCAATTATCCTCGATGCACACTATTGTCCAAATCTGCCTAAATGGCAGGTATACACCGTCCTGCTAGAGGAACATCCAGGCTGCCTGAATAAAATCAAAGACTTCAGGGGAAAGATCCAAAGCTGTGAACTGTCGCCGCTCAATATCCAGCCCAGTTATTTCTGATTTTCTTGAGAATCCTGGGCAGGAGCGGTATTGGCAGAAAGGCATACAGGAGCCTGGAGTTTCAAGATGAAAAGCATCTCTGAGCGAGAACCGCCTTGGATACTCCAGCGAGCAAACCTGTTGACAATGCTTATTCTCGGCGGTTGCAAACAGATTTAACCAAGGCTGTCTCCACTCTAGAAAGAAAACTTGTACCACCTCAGGGTGGAGACGCTATTTGTGATCGGCTTGGCATTGATGGCTGAATTTGTCTGTCTTGGTATTCAGAGAGAGCAATAGGTGTTGAATATCCAGGGAAATGTCATGACGGTACAGCCATGTCCAGAGGCACAAGAACTCTTGACAAAGGATCCATGACCCTATACCACCCTGTTTGTTGCAGTGCGACATGGAAGGGTGTTGTCCCTGAACACCTGCACTAGCCTTCCCTTGATTGAAAGAAGAAAGGCTTTCCATGCCAACTGGATCGCCCAGAGCTCCAGCAGGATGATGGGAGGCCCGGAATATACTGAAGAACAGAGTCCTCTGATCAACACCTCTCTAAATGGCCATCCCAGCCCAAGAGTGGGGCATTTGTCTCTACAGTCAGCTTTGGTTGGTTGTAGAAGGGAGAGGGGGCTTCTGCTGACCCAATCGTAGTTCATCAGCCACCACTGCTGGTCTTTTGCAGTTTCCTTCAAGATATAAAGCAAGTTGTAGAGGTTCCCCTGATGCTGTGCCCACTAGAACTTCAGATCCGACTGCAGAGCCCTCATAAGCCAACAGGGATGTGTCACAAGAAGAAGGCAGGAGGCCATTATGCCCAACAGCCTCAGCATGAGTCTCATCAAAATCCAGGCTCGAGGGTGAAACATCGAATCATAGCCTGAATATCCTGAACTCAGCATTCCAGAGGAAGCTGCACTGTGTCTAGAACTGCTTCGATGAAAGGGAATGTCTGATAGGGAGTCAGGTGTGACTTTGCCACATTAATAGTGAACCCCAGTGAATGTAGAAGGTCCACTGTAGTCTGGAGGTGGGAGACGACTGCCTGGGGCGAGCTAGCCTTCAACAGCCTTTCATCAAGGTAGGGGAACACTGGAGCCCCTGACCTCCACAGATGAGCTACAACTACCACCATCACTTTCGTGAAAACCAGAGGGGCACTGGTGAGGCCAGAGGGGAGCACAGCAAACTGAAAGGGCTCTTGGCCCACTGTGAACAACAGGTTGCACCTGTGGGCCAGCAGGATGAGTATGTAGAAATATGTGTCTTGCAAATCCAATGCCACTATCTAATTTCCAGCACCCAGGGCAGAAAGGAGCTGAACTAAGGTGAGCTTTTTGAACTTCTCCTTTTTCAGGAAGAAGTTGAGAAGGTACAAGATTAGGATAGGATGAACGCCTCCATCCTTTTTGGGCACCAGAAAGTAGTGGGAATAGCAATCATGACCTACATCTAATGCCGGCACATTTTCAATGGCTCCTTTTGTGAAAAGAGCCAACACTTCCTGACAGAGCAAGGAGAGATGGTCCTCTGTCAGCTGGTCATAAGAGGGTGGCATGAGTGGAAGGGATTCCAGAATGGGCATGGCGTATCCCCTCTGGCTGATATGCAAAACCATTTTGTCTGATGTTAAAGTCTTCCAGTGAGGCAAGTGATGGCGAATCTTGCCTCTTCAGTATGCCCATTGCGGTAAAAGGGCAACCTAAAGGGGTTTGGAGGCTAGGGCTGCTGGGTGAGTGGTGGACTGACCCGACCTCTGGCTTGTGGTTCCAAGTGATCTATGGGAACCATGTCTACGGCCATCAAAGGGCTGGGAACCCTGTTGGCCTTGGTGGCTGGGTAGGAAATGATTCTATTTGTAGCTCCTACTGTAGCCACGGAGGGGGCAAAAGGCAGACTGGGGTAGGTGAGGGGCCATGGATAAGCCCAAGGACCAGACTGTAGCTCCACTGTCCTTAAGGCACTCCAGCATTAAGCCTGCCTTCTCACCAAAGAGGCAAGAGCCATTAAAGGGCACACCCATGAGCACAGCTTGGGCATCACACAAGAAGCCAGTGATTCTCAGCCAAGCATGGTACCTCAATGCCACTGACAATGAAATCGCTCTTCCCAGTGAGTCAGTTGTGTCAAGCCCTGATGGTGAACTTTGCTGTGTCTTGCCCATCAGCAATGGCTTGAAAGAGTATTGCTCGGGCCTCCCCTAAGCCCATGGTAAGCACTTCCACACCCAGAATACTACATTGTGTTGGTATTGGTCCAAAAGGCACACGGTGTTCACCGACCGCAGTGCTAGGCTCGAAGAAAAAGAAAATCTCTTACCGAAAGTATCCAGCTTTTTGGATTCCCTATGCGGTAGAGTGGTCGGGAACATGCAGGGATTCATCTTGGAAGTGGAAGGTTGAACTTCTCATCTCTGTGGGGTAGGGTGCTGGGTGAGAAAACTAGGGTCCTCAGGAGCGGGCAATGTTGACGGTCAATTGTTATATGCACAGGAGCCCCTGTATAACGCTTGGGCCAGATCCCAAGGTGGATATCAATAAGGGCTTTATTGAAAAGGAGTAAAGGTTCAGAAGAGGTGACTCTTAGCTGAAGCACCTATGTCAAGACACAAATGAAGACCCAAGATCTCTGCTGTCCTCCACACCACCACTGCGAATGAGGCACCCTCCTCAGAAGCCACGTTAGGGAGAAAGATCAGGCAAGTGTCTGGTATGGTGTCCAAACCACTGGCAGCTGCCAATTTTGTGTACCTGCTGTCCTCTGTGTCATCAAGGGGATGATAGTAACCATTAGAGTCATCTGTCTCCTCTCGATCATCACCCTCTTCAAGCCTGTCAAAAGTAAAATACGCTTGTTCCAACTCAGAGGCCATGGTACTGGTCGGAGATGGAAGGCAACCCATATCTGGATCTGTGGTAGAGTTGGGCTTAACGATGGGGTTGGCGCCACCACAAGGCATCAGCAGTGCCAGGAGCAACAGCACTGGAGCAGGCACCTAGAAAGATCATGGTTTCGCAGGGGGCTGTTCTCCTGATCCAGCACTGAATTCAAGCTGCCAGACTGGCACCAAGGAAGAAATCACTGGCAAAGTACCAGTTATTGCCCCTCCCGGACCTGTGGGGCCCGAAGACACTTTAAGGGGTGAAGCTGCCCACATATGTGGTGTATAGCTTCATACAACTCCTTGAGTTGGGCATGGGTCGCTCTGGGAAACTCAGGGGGACACAGAGCCAATTCTGGCACAGGATTCATTGCGGAGTGAGGCCTAGAGTGCTGACACTCCTGTGCCAGCTCAAATAACCTTGATCACTGCAGCGAAGTCAAACAACTCTTCAGCTTCTGTGACTTCTTCTTTTTATGGGACTTACCCGTTGACTTGGATCGAGACGATGATTGTTGGTAGCGGCTCTGTGAGCAGTCTCAGGACTTTCTGCATGAACAAGATCGAAAGCATCAGGAGGTCCTCCGTCATCAGGCGGCACAGAGCTTCAAGACCATTCCCTCAGCTCTGTGAATAATGCCACAACAGTCCTCGCAGGTCTTGGAGGTGTGATCCTGCGCCAAGCATCAGAGGCAAAACAAATGAGGGTCTGTCACAGACATCTGCCTGTGACTGGCACCACATGGGTTAAGGCCCATTGGCTTTTTAGGTAACATCCCTAACACACCAGAAGATTAAATTAAAAAAAAAAACCTTGCCAAAAAGTTTTTAAAAAGTCAGTCAAAAACAACTAGTGATAGGTCTCTGGATCTGTGCTGTCTGGTGCAGAAAAATAAGAACTGACGACAGCATCCTGAGGTGGTGCCTATATAGGCACCCCACACATCACTTCCATTGTTGACACCACCAAAGTGGAGTTGAACTACGCCACCTACCAAAGTGCAGGGGTACTGCTAGAAAATTTCAACCAAAAAATAATGCCTGTGCTACCAACAAAAAATGGTATCTGTGCTACCAAAGATGTCTTTCCCATTGCACACTTCTAGACTGCGTAACCACCACTGAAGATCTTCCAGTAGTTGTTATATCTGAGAAGTTGTAAACTCCAAACCCATCTCAGATGTGAGGCTTTTCGATGATGGAGGCCTGGAACGATCACCTGAACAGAAGAGGAGAGTAGAAATATCAATGTTTCTTGTCAGGAGCTACACCTGACAGTGACTGGGAGGTGATGCAGGCCAATATTCACTAAAACGCCACTGGAGTGAAGGAAAAACACTGTACTGGAGGTATTCCCAGGGATGTAACATGGGCCCCAGCACATTCAGAAGCACAGAGAGGCCTGCATTCTTAAAGGGCCAGTGAATGGCTATGAATTTCAGTGAGGCATGGCCCATTGTATTTTGCAGTGTGTTTCTGAATGTATAAGGGACATTGATTGAGCCATCAAGAGGATATAGCTGAGGTAGAGCACAAGGTGGAAACAATGAGAGCGGATATGGATTGCTAGAGCTTGAGGAGCTTAGTGAAGCACCGAAGGACTGATGAGAGGCCAGAAATGTTCTAAGGGAACCTCGGTCACTTCTTATGGGCACCAGAGATAGGAACTGAAAACAAGACATCCTGCAGATCCAATTGAGAAGGTCAATCATGCCTTAACAAGCACAATGATAGACAGAGATCTCTTTCGTAAGCTGGTAATGTTATGGGATTTAGGGGGTCATTGTGAACACAGCGGTAATCCCCACCGTGTTCATGCTGGCGGTCTTATCACAGACCGCCAGCCCCCTTGAGACCCCACCGGCTGAATAATTAACATTCTGCTGGGCCGGCAGGTGGAAACAGTGTTTCCGCCAGCTAGCCCAGCGGAATACCGGGCCGGGACATTGCCGACCCATCATCAATGCCACTGTGCAGCAGGTGCAGCAGCACCCGTCGCACAGTTCGCAGTGACCTGTGCAACGGGGCTCTGCCCGGGGGTCCCTGCAATGCCCATGCCAGGGGGGCCCCGGAGCACCCCTTCTGCCAGCCTTTCCCTGGCGGGTGAACTCGCCAGGAAATGGCTGGCGGAACAAGGGTTCTTTATCCGGAGGGCAGCGCTTCTTTCAGCGCTCCCCTGTCGGATGAAGAATTCTGCCATAGTCAGGCTGCCTGGCGGCAGTAGCCTGGCGGTGGTGGAAGGCTGCCTATGGCTGTCCCCACTGCGTACATTATGTGGTGGTCTAGACCGCCATGCTGGAGGTGGAAATTTCTGCCGACGCCAGCATGGCGGTATCGACTGCCAAGTACATAATGAGGGCCTTAATCTTATTGCATATTTGTTTTTTCCTCCTATTTCTCCTGTAAAACGTTTTTGTTTTTTTATACAGCTGTATACCAACTTCAATATTTAGAAGTGATGCGTATATATTGCTTGAAAAATTTTTTCTTTTGGTATTTTTTCCTCTTCATTTTGAATTTTCAAATACAATACTTACCTGTTTAATGTAGTGCTGTTAAATTAGAAAAACATGTATTCTGTAAATCAAGCTATTAATCTGTTATTTTATAGTTCTGGAGAAGTGGTGGTGTAATCGTGAAATACATGTGGGCTGTGGCTGTCCATTTGGGTTTGTATGAGAAATAGGCTGTCGATATGCTGCTTTCATGAGGAACAGCGTTACTGTCCTCTGCTACTCTTTGCAAGAAATTGTTTTTTGATTGGACTCATTAATAATGATTCTCCAGTTCAGTTTAGATACTTAATGCAAATTAAAGTTTTAATTCAATTGAGTAGAGCTCACAGCCAATTGGAAAATAAATGCTTTTTCATGTATTATGATTATAGGTGCCAGTTTTGTGAATATGTGATATTACTCCCCATGCTTTGCTTCTTCAAGGCATAAATATAAGCATGGTTGCTAGCCCCTAAAACAAACCCTAGCACTTTGTATAAACCTACTTGGACTTGCAAAACTTTCCTTATTGGAGCAAGCAGGACCAAGACTTGACAGGAAGCAAGCCGGATCTATGGCAGAGGTTGGGATGCCTGACCCTAATACTATAGACTGTTTTGAACTGCATATCTGCGTTTTCCGTGTGCAGAGGTGACTTTTAAAGACTTGTACAACTGAGGCAAATGCTTAACATTGAACGATACCTGCAAGTGCGTTACTCTGTTGTCCTCAGCATATGTTGGGGCATATTTACAAAGAGGTCACGAAGCGCAGCACCGCAAGTAAAGTTGCTGTGTTGCGTTACCTGAATTGGAAAGAGCAGTACTGTGCCATATCTACCTATAAGTGACACAGTTCTGCTCTCTCCCTGTGCTGGAACACTCGTGGTTGCCATGTACCAATGCAGGCACCCTGGCGTCAGAGTACAAGGGTGACTGCATTGTACTCAGCATGGTTTCAAGGCATTTTCCTCTTTGTTTGTTTAGTGCAAAATGCAGCACTCATCCAAAGAGGGAAAAACTAGGGGAAATAAAATCATTTCTCCTCCTTACACCTTCCTCAGGGAGGCACTGGATTTTGGCACAAATTCCTGTGTAAATTTCTTTGTAGATTGGGGATTTGCATCAAAACCCACAGGTGATTGCATGGGAACACCCAAGCACCACCCATAGAATGCTCCTTTGACACAAAGTAAAGCAATGCAGTGTGTTGAGCTGCATTGTCTTACCTTGGGATAGAAACCAATGCTGCATTGGTTTGTAAATCTCACCAGAACACTTTGGGCTTCATTACGAGTTTGTCGGTCTCAGGACCGCCAGTTGGTGGTGGCGGTCATACCACCAACATGCTGGTGGAGATCACTACCAAATTATGACTATGGCGGTATTCCCAAAAGAATACAGCCAAAGCACCGTCGGCACCGCCACAACAGTCTGGATGACAATAGCTGCTTGCAAGCCAGCAGAGACCATGTTTCCACTGGACATATTATGAGATAGCACACCGATAAGGTTAGTGCCGCGGTTGCACCACCACGGAAACACAGGTGGAAACGAACTGCATAAAAGGAGACACTCACCTTCAGGTAGCCATACATCTCCAAATTCGCCATGGAACTAGAACACCACGTCATCCCACTGCTCATACTCCACCAGAGACTCCAGAATCAATGCCGAAGACGACGATAGCTACTGTAAGTACACACACACTTACCTGTCACTGTTGTAAATTGCCAAAGTCCATACACATACACAACATACCATTGGGAACAGGGGTGAGGGCAATACACATATAACCTGACACCTACACTCACAGACAGGCACATCCACTCCCACAAATATACAGTACACACACTACGGCCATTACACACACACACACGTCAAAAACACACACCGACTCCCGGAAACACAGCACCGGTCCAGTCACACACTATAACTCACAGCATTACAACACTTCACCACAACACCACAACTGCTACACCATCAATGCATGGCAAGCACCCACAATAAACACTACCTAGTCGCAAATCATGCATACAACACAACATACCACCAACAGGGAACAAACATACACAATCACACAACCATACAACACAGCAATCGACATACAGAGCAAACACACAGCACATCATATCTGACATACCATGCACCAAACACACACACGCGCACAATCAAAGCACACAAAGCCATACAACACTGCAACATGCACGTCAACACAAACACCACCCAATACATGAGAACAACATGTCCTCAACATACACATGCCCATCATACAACACACACCCATCACTGGGGGACAAAAGCACTGCACACAACCTTACATGCTGCCCAGACAAAACAGTTAGGACAAGCTCAACTTACACACAATACTCACACACAAACAATGTCAGCCATGAACAAATCTGTCCTAAGAAAAGAAATGCAGGACAAATATGTAACGACAAAGCCAACAACTGGTTGGTCCAACGATGTATTAATTAAAAAATAGAAAATTAATGAAAGTTCAAGGCCATAGGCCAACCCAATTAGAAAATGTGCAACATGCACACAATGCACACCTGTGTCCCCCGAACTTGACTTCTCACTGCCATGTAATCTCCACTGGCAGGGGGCATCAAGGGGGAAGGGAGGCATCTCAGGGATTTTAGAGGGGAGGGCAGATGGGGGATTTGGGCCTAAGCTTTGGAGGGGATACTTTGGGATTGGGCTGGGGAGGGGGTTTAGGTCCACACTTAGGGGAGAGTTGGGTTCTATCGGGAGGCGTAGACTTCTTGGTAGGGGAGGGGCATGGGTACTTGCTGGGGAATCTGGGGGAGACCTTGGAGGTGGAAGCGACAGGCCTGGAGAGGAAAATAGAGCAGTTAGGGGTTTCACAGGGGGGAAGAGGAGTAGGGAAAAGGTCAAAACATGAAAGGAACACTTTTTTAGCTATACAGGATCAGTCATCAGAATGGGGTTTGGGTGTGGAGGGTGAGGGAGTGGTTGTCCGACGTGTATGTGTGGGTGTCGTGGGTGCCATAGGTGCATATTTGTGTGAGCTATGATTGTAGGAGGTGGGTGGGTGAGTGAGAGCATTTATGTGTACAGGACTGAGAAGTGTGGAGATGCTGGGGGATGCCGTGGTGGGTGGGTGACTGTCTGTTGAGGTGGTGACTGCAGGTATAGTGGATGTGGTGCATGTAGGAGTGTCAGTAGTTGTTGTGTCTGTGGGACTGGTGACTGGGGTGCATTTCTGAGGGTTTGTTATTGTGTTGACTGTAGGTAGGATAGGTGTACTGGCTGGATCTGTGAATGTTGGTGTGGTGTCTGCAGGTGTGTCAGGTGTAGCGTCAATGATACTGGGGTTGTGGCGGTGTCAGGGCAGGTAGTGACTGTTGCTGTGTCTGCATCTGTATGTTGCTTGTGTGTATGCTGGTAGTCTGTCTTGTGGTGCCTATGTTTGTCTGAGCTACCCTTGGATGTTGAGGTGGATGCATGCCTCTCTGTCTGTGTGCTTTGGCTGGGTTGGGGAAGGTGGGTTTGGGAAGAGGAAGGTGGAGGAGGGGCGGGAAACAAAGGTTGACTGGCTGCTGTCAGTGTGGAGACCAGAGCCTGAAAGGATCTCTGTAGGCCAGCCAGTGCACTGTGATTGCCCTCCAGTAATGCATTACGCTGTTGTATCTGAGTTTCCAGTCCCTGGATGGCCTTCACAATGGTTGACTGACCCACAGAGATCGACCTCAGGTAGTCAATAGCCTCCTCATTGAGGGCAGCAGGGCTGATAGGAGCTGGGGCAGAGGTGCCTGCAGCAAAGGAGAAGCCCACTCTCTTAGGTGAGTGGGCATGGCCAAATGGGTGGGGAGCTGTAGAGATGGCAGTGGTAGTAAGGTGGTGGACTTAGATTGTGCTGGGGTGGTCTGAGATGGGTCTGCCACCACCAGGGAGTGTCCATGGAGGAAGATTCCAAAGATGATGAACTGTATCCTGTCCCCCCCATGGCACTCTCCTCGCCCTCCTGGTCACTGTATCCCTCGGTATCGTGGGTATCAAGACTTCAGGCCTTGTGGCCAGCAGCTTCCCCACTCGGCTGTGCACCTTTTCCTTCGCCTGCTGATGCTGAGAAACAGGGAGAGAGGTAGGGTCATCACATTCTTAACATACACATACATTACACCTTACACAACAGTAACATTACGTCTATGTGTAAAACACCCCCAAGGTAGAAACCATCTTGAGCCAACATCATGTCACAACAACATACTTTCCACCACCCTATCTGACAACAATTTCACAGACAATATAAGCCAACTATCTGACCACTACATCACCATCCTATCAGTACAGCTATAACACAAACTATACCTACACAAGATGATTGGTCAACATTAACAGTGTGTCCCTATACAGAGCATCACTGTGAAACAACATTCCAACGACATCCCATCAATGGGAATTAGTAAGGACTTTGATATCACGTTCATACATACTCCAATTCTACACTTGCTCAATCCATTACCAGATGTCATATCCTATGAATGTTACCTCATCACATTCCAATTACAACTCAGCATTTTGCTTAGCAATCACATTAATAACTTGTGACTGTGTCTATAACATTCACAAAGGCAAAATGCACAGATGCACCTACTCCATTTGGCATATACAAATTTGGAGTATAATAGATTTCAAATCCATTTCAACAACACATGTATCTATAGAGTGTTTGCAAAGGTTGATACATACTTTGTGGACCTATTCATCTTAGTATTTCTCACATAGTAAACAAAGTCATGTACAGCAGTAGGTCCCTACTCAGCACACAGGACCTCCCCACAGACGACCCCAGGGACAATACCAACCCCTTCAATACAATGGACACCTGTCATGTGCATGAAGGCCACATTCAGTTCTTCTGATCCTCACATCAGCAATATCAAAATCCCAACATGACTATCAGCACTTCAAACATAAGTAACCTTACAAGTTTGGAGTCAGGTTACACTGACATAAGCAACCTCATCAGTGACCATGATTCAGACATACACCTAGAGTCCAGCAAATTGACTGATACACATACCATTCCACTAACATGTGAATATCAACCTCAAAACTAGCAACACAATGAAGTCAGTGCAAATTGAGCTTAGCCATACTAATATCCATCTAAACAGATTCAGAATAGCTAAAGTAAGTATGACAGACTTGGATTACAAATCCTGAAAATGGCAGGAATTACCAAGGTATACATGATGGTGGCAAAGAAGAGTGTATATTGTACCATTTAGGAGATGTCCAGCCCAATGTAGCATGCCCAACATAAATTGACTAAGGGAATAGCAGGCTATCCACTTACCTTCACAATAGAGTCAAATAGGGACAAATAGTCTGAACTCACATTTCAATGACATGTTTTGCAATAGGAATGTAAAAATACCACCATGCTTTTCATCATGTAGGATGGTGACCCTGATTACACATCAATGTTTTCGAATGTACAGTCCACACTTAACAATGGGGGCACCTCCTCACACCTCTGAGTAAGTGTAAAAAGTATGCCATGTGAAAGGATGACCCAGCAGGTTATATATAGAACAGTATATTGGAACACATTTGACACTGTCACATTTGCATCATCACATGCTTCAATGCAAAATGGTTCATATTGCTGTGTTTTATGTCCCTATACACAAAAGAATCTCCACACTTGTATGTCAAGGTTATACCTTGTACACCTAGGTGTAGCTAGGGGACCCTTGGCCCTTAGCACTTAACACATTGTCACAGCTTAAATACTTACACATTATTCAATGAACTGGCAGAAGGATGTATATGTGTGTAGTCAGTACTTACCCCCTTGTGGCAGCTGTGCTGCCCTCAAACACCCACCCAACTCAGGGTAGGCCATCACCAAAATGCAGATCATTAGGGGGGTCAAGATCATTCCTCATTGGAAGGACATCCCCAGCTGGGCCTCTGCGGTCTTCCAGGCCCAGCGCATCAGGTACTTCCACTGCTTCCTACAGTGGGTTCTCTTCAAGCTAAGGACCCCCAGGGTCTGCATTTGCTTGGCGGTGGCTCGCCAGAGCCCCTTCTTTTGATGAGCGCTGACCTGCATGGATGACACAGACAAATGGAGAAGGTTATGTCCATATGCACTATCCCAACACAAGTGGTCAGAACACTTCAGTCCCAGTAAGTAGGCAAACATACCCTTCCTCTCAGTCAAACCTCATTCACAATTTACCATCTGCAGCCAGGCCATGTTTGAAGTGGAGTCTCCCAAACCAAATGCATGAACAGTAACCGGTATTGGTTAGACATATATGACAAGGCCACATGATTATCATAAAATGTCTCTATGAACATTCCTCACACCATTATTGTTGTACATGCTGCAATGTATGTTGTATATAAAGGAAATTAGAGTACACACTAGCTATCATGTATCACTACTGTAGGTCTGCCTGTCCACATGTACACATTTCCATACACCCAGCCATGATTGCCCTTTCCCTCACTACCTCAAATTGCATGTTCACCATTATACACTCCCCTATTCACACATTGGTATACCATTGGACTGACCTGGTCCTCTGGTGCACCACATAGCTGTCCATACAGGGATAGGACCTCATCCACAAGCTTGTCCAGATCTTCTGGAGTGAAGTCTGGGGCCCTATCACCTGAAGGGATGAGGCATGATAGCTCCCAAAGGCAGTACACAGCAGCTCAGGTAGTGGAGGTTTTGATGGCAGCAGTGTCAGGAGTCAAGTGAGCAATACTGCAGAAGATGGCAGTCACGTCCACCACATACATGACCGTCACCGCCGGCAGACATCGTCATTGGCCCAGGTCTACAAAAGGCAGAAATTTGTTTCAATGGCAATGTCCACTGCGGTTGTGACCACTTACCGCCATGATGAAATTCACCGGCAGAGTTAAATTATTTCCTCATGTCCAGTACAGTAGGTCAGGCAGCTGCCATTTTGAAGCAATTATATCTATGGA
Organism: Pleurodeles waltl; assembly: GCF_031143425.1. Lineage (NCBI taxonomy): Eukaryota > Metazoa > Chordata > Amphibia > Caudata > Salamandridae > Pleurodeles > Pleurodeles waltl. The sequence continues at coordinate 1,091,111,286 of NC_090440.1, forward strand.
AAAGTAATGGAATCTGTGTCATTGATTATTCTCTATATTGTGCGAACTATTAGTAAGTGCTGCCTTCATGTTTAGAAGTCTAATTGTGCATGTGAGGAGTAAAGTCTGGGTAACAGAGGAATTGATGGTAATGGAAATCATATCCTATTCTCAAAATCCTATGTGCGACGACAATGGAGTATAGGTGCAAAAATATGTTTTACATGTAAACTAGGTAACATTGACAGTCACATATAGTCTAGATTACATTGACAGTCACGTATAAATATGCATGTATAGTACATCAGAGGATTCAGGGAATGTCAACCAAGGGGACTGTCACATGATGCCTAGCAACACACTGTATTTCTAATGTCATATGTTGTATCTGACATCATATGGAGACATGTGTGAATTTCATTTTGAACATATTCATTATGTGTACATTGTAAAAGGCACCTACAATCTAAATTTTTCTCACATAGTTACCCTGGCATGGGGAGAGGATGACAGCCTCCAGTGTATCGCAACTAGTAGACCTGGACACCAGGGAGGAGAGACACATCAAACCCGTCTATTGTCTGAGTAGGCATACAATCATGGATCTTTGTGATCAGTTGGAGCCCAGCCTCATGCCTGCCAATTGCAATCCCAATAGCATACTGCCCATCATTCAAGTCATGTCAGTGCTAAACTGGGTCCTTTCAAAATACAGTGCCCCTAACTGCAGGAATGTCTCCGCCCATGTTTAGCCTGGTTTTGAAGGATGTACTGTGTGCAATATTGAAACACCTGGACAGCTACATCAGGTTTCCCTAACATGCATATTTAGCCTATGTGAAGGCAGGGTTTTATGCTTTGGGACACATTCCCTATGTGGTCGGAGCCATAGATGGCACCCATGTAGCCCTGGTTCCCCCCAGTGGCAATAAATAGGTATACAGGAACAGAAAAAATTACCATTCTACCTATTGGTGTGTTTGGCAGACCAATACATTTCACAAGTCTGTGCAAAGTATCCAGGATCAGTCCATGATTCCTTCATCATGCAGAACAGCAATATCCTACTGCTGATGACACAAATCTGCACAGGGAGGGCCTGGCTGGTTGGTAAGTCACATTTGACATGTGTTTTTGCCAAGTTTATCTCGTGCTATCGCAAATGTGCATGTCCAAGATATATGTTTGTGTTGTTATACCTATTCCTTATAGGTCACTCTGGCAATCCAAACCATCTTTGGTTGTTGACACCAGTAAGGTACCCAACTACACCAGGGGAAGTCCACTACAGTGAAGTGAAGTGAAGGGCAAGGCATGTGGTGGAGCGGACCTTTGGGCTCATGAAGGCAAGATTTCACTGTCTAGACATATCTGGAGGAGCCCTCCTTTACTCACCCAACAAGATATGTGAAATAATTGTTGCCTGCTGCATGCTCCACAACTTTGCCCTGAGACGTCAGATACCATTCATACAAAATGAGGGGAAGCCAGCAGAACATGTGGGTGGAAATGCAGATTTGCTAAGTGAGGATGAGCCAGAAAAAAATTAAGCTGGAGGCTTCAGGGCAGATCTCGTCAATCAGTACTTCAACTGACTCAAGGTACGTGATATCTTCTTAATAGTGTGATTTCATGCTGTAACCTACAATTGATGGCTGGCATGTCATTTCCTATTTAACATAATCTGTGTGGTCTTCGTTAGCTCCAATGCCAATGAGTCAGGTATGCATGCAGATTGCAAGTTAGTATTGTGTACAGTGCATTGTGGCATACAGTATCCTGAGATGTTACTGCACAAGCAAAATCACACTTGTACAAATGACTTGTCAGAATTGATGTCTGTTTACAGATATGTCCTATCCCCCTATCCCTTATCTCTGTCAATCACAAATTTGCTGAGTTTCTGTTTGCCTCTTGATCATTGGCAAGTCACAGACAGTGTCAGAGGCAGATGGGAATTGCACATAGAAATTAGATGTGGACATGGATGAAACTTGGTTCTGATTGGCATGAGTATGTGGAGTGTAACTAATATGGCCAGACTTTCTGGACACTGGGGTGAAAATGTGTTTCTCACCAATAAGACCAGTTTGGTACTGGAGGTGGTCAAATTGTTTCATGTGTGTGTCCATATGTGTCTGACACATGTGAAAATGTTGAACCATAGCCTCTACCATCATAATGGTTCCAGTTGTCTGCGACCTACCTTGAACATAGCTGTCGGTGTGTTACAACTTTACAGACCAATGTGCATGTCTCTGTGGACTCACATAGGTGAGTGGCAAGCCTATAGGTACTTGAGCATGGTAAGTGAAGGGTTCCAAAACTTGGGACATCAATACTAATCTCTGTATCATGGGGAATGATTATTAGAAAGCTTAGGTAGGGGTATGTGATAAGACTTTAACTGGTGATACAAAGGACCAACCTGTATGGCTCCAGGCTTGTAGGAAGTCTGACATGTCCCTAACCTTTGTAACATTTGTGTTAGTAGTGTATGACACCTAAGCTGGCAGTCTGAGGTCACCAGCAGTACTACTCTATGTGCTGTTTGCAAATCTAGAAATAAATGTGTGGAGATGTCTAATAAAGCTGTTACAATCCCAATGTAAAGAGTCTCCTGGTGATACAATGCACGTGTGATGTCCATGACAAAGGTTGTACAATACAGAGCGACATAAAGATAACAGAGCTTTTAAATATGACAATTGTGTATGGTTGATCAATGGCACTTACACAGAACCCGTTTTTAAGTTGTATTTATTGGGTAGTGCAAAACAATAAGTGTGAATTGAAACAGAAATAATACAAGGTAAACAGTGAATTGTTCAGTCATGGTGGCTGAAATCATCAAGGTAGCTGCTACACCATTTGGAAACACAAGTCCAGAAGTCCAGTGTCCTTGCACCATAGGAAAAAGGAGTTAGGTTTTAGAACAGTCAACAGGATGTATCTGTGGCACACAAGGGGAACCAATCAGGAGAAGTTCACTTTCTGGCAGTGCGTTGCATCCTGACATCCGCTCCTCCTGGATTCTGGGTGGACGTCCATGTTTCCCGGGGGTTCCTCTGCTACAGAGGGTGAGGTGTCTGAGGCATGTCCTTCCCCTGGCAAGGCCTCAATTCCACTAGCAACCACAGATGTTTAAGGGCCAGAAGAGTCACTACTAGTTGGAGAGGCCTGATGTTGTGTGACAGACCTACTCAGGGTAGTGTTGAAGTCCCTCAGCACCCTAGCAATGGAAGCCAGGATCACATTTCGTGCCTGCCACTGCTGCATGACTTCCAGGTGCTTGTCCCTGAGCAGCTGTTGTATTTCCCCCATCATGGTGAGTACCTAGCCCATCATGCCTTGGGAATTTTGGTAGGCTCTGATGACTTGAGAGAAGGTTTTCTGGTCAGTATTGTCACTTTGAGCCCCCATCCTCTGGCCCTCTCCATCCCTCCCACTAACCTACCCCCACATGCCTGTGCTCCTGGCACAGTGTGCCCACTTCCACTGGTGGCAGGACAATCATTGTCAGGGATGCCAAGAGGAGACCTATACAGGTACCTGTACTGGAGACAAACAATCGTAGTAAGAGTCCTTGGGACACAGGTTTGGGGGTGAAAGGTTGCCTGTGATGTGGATTAACAGGGCTGGGAGGAGTCAATGTGGGCAGGGTCAGGCTGACAGTTGTTGACTGACTAGGTGTCCTTGATGGGCCAGCTTTGTCCTCAATGTCCACACATCCATGGGTGTTGTCCTCACTGGGGCCTTGATCCAGAGGGGTAGTGGGAGCCTCTGGTATTCTCTCCAAGGTGACAATGGCAAAGTTACCTGTGGGAGAAGTGGAACACAGGGTTTCTGTAAGTGATACAACAAGTGATGTTTCTGTTTAAGCATTAGTGAAGTTGTGTGAGATACCCACAGTGCCCTAACACGATCCCCAGAAAAGACAATGACAGCTGCTGCTAAATCTTACTTAGTACAACATGAGAATCTGAAACTTCAAAACCATACACCATGCTCAAAGATGTTAAACTATGTTGGTAGATATTAAACTGCTGATACCTTCTTATATTGTCTGACTATTGACATGGGTGTTATCCTCTTTTGACTAGTAAATTTTCTGGCATGATACATCGCACAAAAAGCTGCACAATAGTGTCAGAGTAGGGACACAGTATGGGAATAAGCAATTGAAATTGACCTTTATCTGAATGTACTGCATGTGCATCCACTTTGGTATCTATATTCCCCCCAGGTAAGTCAATTCCATTACTTGCATTTGTTTTGCTAAGGGAACTTTACTGGGACACTCACCTGTAGCTGTGTTTTGATTGTAATGATAGTGGGAGTGTCCCATTGAATCGCTGTTGTCATTGCCATAAACTGTTTCACAGTGTAACTTTCATGATGTGTTAGATAGGTTGTTAGATTCACATGCATGACATCTTACATTTGGTGTACTGTTCAGGTTTTCTCAATGGTGGATTATTGTTTTGGGTGCTGTAGTGCTATCAGTTCCCAGTACTTCATATGCCATTGCCAAGGTCTGTGGAGCCAGCTGAGTTTAGTGGACATGTGGCAAGCCAGAGAGGAGTATTGGGACATTTGAACTGAGGGGTGGTGGGTGGTTTGTTAAGTGAGGTGGGATAAGGTGGTGAGAGATCATGCAGGACAAAACAATTGAGTGACATGAATGCTGCAGGGACTTACCAGGCTCCACTCCCACAGGTATTTCTGTCAGGGCCTCAGGATGCTCAAGACCTTCACCTCCTAAGATGTGAAAGTAGGGGGAGGAGGTGGGGACTCACCGCCAGTCTTGTGGACTGCCAGCTGGTGCCTGGCAGCCATGGAACTTATGTTCCACCTGAGGTAGTTCCACCTCTTCCTTATGTCCTCCCTTGTGCGTGGATACCTGCCTACAGAATTGACCCTGTCAACTGTTCTATGCCACAACTCCGTTTTCCTGGCTATTGATGTTTACTGGACCTGTACTCCAAACAGGGCTCTACCCTGACAAATTTGTCAGCCGTGACCCTCAACTCATCATCAGTAAAACATGGGTGTTTTTGTGGGGAAATAGTAGGGGTTGTAAAGAAGGTGAGGTAGTGTTTAAAAAAATTATACATATTGCACAAAAAGTAAATGATGAGGTGTAGGTGCTGTGATGTGAGTGGGTGACGGTTGTTGTGTGTTGTGTGTGAAGGTAAATTGTGTGTTGTGTATGTTGTGCAGGTGTGTTCTGTTTGCGTGGTGAAATGTGTATAGGTGACAAAAGTTATAATAGAAAATCTGTGAAAGTTATTCCTCCTCTGTGGCTGTGAGTGGCATTCTGTTTGTAAAGGACTGTGTGTTGTGTAGGGGAGTGTCATATAGTGCAGTGTGTAGGTGTATTGAGTGTGTGGATGTGTGCCAGGTATGGGGTAGTCAAACTATCCAATGTGGTGTGTTGTTCTGTGTGATGTGAGTTCAGACCACCACAGTTCGCACCGCCAACAGTTTTCCTCCATGGAAGAAGCGCTGGTGTGATTTGTGGACCGTAATGTGATAGGAGGATTTTTGTCAGCCTGGCGGTGCTGGTGGTGGGACTGCTTCTTTACCATTCTCCAATTGTAGGAAAGTGCCATCTTGCCTGGCATGTTACCCCCATTTTTTACTTGTGTGTCGGTTTGTTTTTGCCTGTCTCACTGGGATCCTGCTAGCCAGGACCCCAGTGCTCATAGTTGTGTCCTGAATGTGTTCCCTGTGTGGTGCCTAACTGTGTCACTGAGTCTCTGCTAATCAGAACCTCAGTGCTTATGCTCTCTCTCCCTTTAAAATTGTCACTGCAGGCTAGTGACCATTTTTACCAATTCTCATTGGCACACTGGAACACCCTTATAATTCCCTAGTATATGGTACCTAGGTGCCCAGGGTATTGGGGTTCCAGGAGATCCCTATGGGCTGCAGCATTTATTTTGCCACCCATAGGAAGCTCAGACAATTCTTACACTGGACTGCCACTGCAGCCTGAGTGAAATAACGTCCACGTTATTTCACAGCCATTTTACACTGCACTTAAGTAACTTATAAGTCACCTATATGTCTAACCCTCACTTAGTGAAGGTTAGGTGCAAAGTTACTAAGTGTGAGGGCACCTTGGCACTAGCCAAGGTGCCCCCACATAGTTTAGGGCAATTTCCCCGGACTTTGTGAGTGCGGGGACACCATTACACGTGTGCACTACACATAGGTCAATATCTATGTGTAGCTTCACAATGATAACTCCGAATATGGCCATGTAACATGTCTAAGATCATGGAATTGTTCCCCCATGCCAAATATAGTATTGGGGTGCCAATCCCATGCATCCCCGGGGCTCCAGCATGGACCCCGGGTACTGCCAAACCAGCTCTCTGGGGTTTTCACTGCAGCTACCGCTGCTCCCAACCCATAGACAGTCTTCTGCACTCCTGGGGCCTGGGCAGCGCAGTCCCAGGAAGGCAGAACAAAGGATTTCCTCTGAGAGAGGGTGTTACACCCTCTCCCTTTGGAAATAGGTGTTAAGGGCTGGGGAGGAGTAGCCTCCCCCAGCCTCTGGAAATGCTTTGAAGGGCACTGATGGTGCCCACCTTGCATAAGCCAGTCTACACCAGTTCAGGGATCCCCCAGCCCCTGCTCTGGCATGAAACTAGACAAAGGAAAGGGGAGTGACCACTCTCCTGTACATCACCAACCTAGGGGTGGTGCCAGAGCTCCTCCAGTGTGTCCCAGACGTCTGCCATCTTGAATGCAGAGGTGTGAGGGCACAATGGAAGCCTCTGAGTGGCCAGTGCCAGCAGGTGACATCAGAGACCCCTCCTGATAGGTGCTTACCTGACTAGGTGGCCAATCCTCCTCTGAGGGCTATTTAGGGTCTCTCCTGTGGGCTTCTCTTCAGATAACGAATGCAAGAGCTCACCAGAGTTCCTCTGCATCTCCCTCTTCCACTTCTGCCAAGGATTGACCGCTGACTGCTCCAGGACACCTGCAAAACTGCAATAAAGGAGCAAGAAGACTACCAGCGACATTGTAGTCCCTAATCCTGCCGGCTTTCTCGATTGTTTCCTCATGGTGCATGCTCTGGGGGCTGTCTGCCTTCACCCTGCACTGGAAGCCAAGAAGAAATATCCTGTGGGTCGACGGAATCTTCCCCCTGCTAACGCAGGCACCAAACTTCTGCTTTACCGGTCCTCTGGGTCCCCTCTCATCTTGACGAGCGTGGTCCCTGGAACACAGGAGCTGGATCCATGTGACCCCAACAGTCCAGTGGTCCATCTGTCCAAATTTGGTGGAGGTAAGTCCTTGCCTCCCCACACCAGACAGTAATCCTGTGTACTGCATGAACTAAAGCTGCTAGGGCTTCTGTGCACTTTTGCAAGGATAACTTTGTGCACAGCACAGCCCAGGTCCCCAGCACTCCATCCTGCATTGCTCAACTCGCGAAGTCGACCACCGGCTTTGTGGGACCCTCTTTTGTAGTGTTGAGATGACCGCCATGCTCAGTTTTTTTGAACCCGTGTTCAAGTTCTTCTGCGGGTGCTGCCTGCTTTTGCATGGGCTCTTTGTGTTGCTGAGCACCTCCTCTGTCTCCTCCTCCAAGGTGCGATCTCCTGGTCCTTCCTGAGCCCGGACAGCACCCATTTTCTTCAACCATGACCTTTGTAGCTATCAAGGCTTGTTTGTAGTCTTTCTGCAAGGAAACAAATCTGCATCCTCCAGCATGCCGTGGGACATCTTCTGTGCAAAAGAGAAGTTCCTGGCATCTTCCGTTGTTGCAGAATCTTCAGCTTCTTCCACCTGGAGGCAGCCATTTTGCACCTTCATCCGGGGTTAAGTGGGCTCCTGCCCCCCCGGACACTTTTGTGACTCTTGGACTTGGTCCCGTTCCTTTGCAGGTCCTCAGGTCCAGGAATCCATTGTCAGTGCTTTGCAGTCAGTTGTGGTCTTTGCAGAATCTCCTATCACGACTTTAGTGTGTTTCTGGGAAAGTAGGGTAACTTTACTCCTACTTTTCAGGGTCTTGGGGTGGGGTATCTTGGACACCCCTAGTGTTTTCTAACACTCCCACTGACCCTCTACACACTACACTACACTAGGCCTGGGGTCCCTAAGTGGTTTGCATTCCACTTTCTTAGTATATGATGTGTGTTGCCTCTAGGCCTATTGTATTCTACAGTGTTTGCACTACTTTTCTGTTTACTTACCTGATTTTGGTTTGTGTGTATATTTTGTGTATTTCACTTACCTCCTAAGGGAGTATATCCTCTGAGATATTTTTGGCACATTGTCACTAAAATAAAGTACCTTTATTTTTAGTAACTCTGAGTATTCTGATTCTTATGATATTATTATAATTATATTTTTTTACAATATTTTGATAACCTTTTTTAATTTAACAAGTAAGGTAACATTAATTTTCATTACAATATAATCAAATTACTATTAATTAAATCAATGCAGTAGTTTTAATTTTTTTCTGCATTTGCTTGGCGGTGGCTCGCCAGAGCCCCTTCTTTTGATGAGCGTTGACCTGCATGGATGACACAGACAAAAGGAGAAAGTTATGTCCATATGCACTATCCCAACACAAGTGGTCAGAACACTTCAGTCCCAGTAAGTAGGCAAACATACCCTTCCTCTCAGTCAAAACTCATTCACAATTTACCATCTGCAGCCAGGCCATGTTTGAAGTGGAGTCTCCCAAACCACATGCATGAACAGTACCCGGTATTGGTTAGACATATATGACAAGGCCACATGATTATCATAAAATGTCTCTATGAACATTCCTCACACCATTATTGTTGTACATGATGCAATGTATGTTGTAAATAAAGGAAATTAGAGTACACACTAGCTATCATGTATCACTACTGTAGGTCTGCCTGTCCACATGTACACATTTCCATACACCCAGACATGATTGCCCTTTCCCTCACTACCTCAAATTGCATGTTCACCATCATACACTCCACTATTCACACATTGGTATACCATTGGACTGACCTGGTCCTCTGGTGCACCACATAGCTGTCCATACAGGGATAGGACCTCATCCACAAGCTTGTCCAGATCTTCTGGAGTGAAGTCTGGGGCCCTATCACCTGAAGGGATGAGGCATGATAGCTCCCAAAGGCAGTACACAGCAGCTCAGGTAGTGGAGGTTTTGATGGCAGCAGTGTCAGGAGTCAAGTGACTCCTAATAAAAAATATACATTTTTTATTTTAGGTTAGTATTTTTTATATTTAAAATCCAGAAAAATCAAGTCAATTTTATGTAATATAGTTAAAATAAAGTTAAGGGTGCCATTGGGTGTAGAACTAAATGTGGAAAAGTATACGGAAAAGTGCAGAGTTTATATGGCATGAAAAAAATAACTTATAATATTTCTATGTTAAATATTAATAAAATTATTGTGATAGTTATTTTAAATGTAGAACAAAATAAAAAATAGCTACTGCACATTTAACTAAATTTTGAATTAAATACTTAAATATAATAAATTAACATTTTTTTAAAGAATTATTAAAAAGAATACCGCACTTAACCACTTGTGTGCTGAGGATAGAACAGTTCCGTCATCAGACACAGTGGGCTTGTGCTGAGGACAGAACCATTCCGTCCTGTGCAAACGCACAGGAAGTCACTTTTTAAAAACAAATGTTACCTTGGGAGCAGAAAAATAGCTTTTCCTGCCACCTGAGGCATTTTTTTTTCCAATGCAATGATGACCGTCTTGCGTGGCGCGTTGACGTCATTACAGTGAAAGTGAAATGAGCTGATGAGCTCATTTAACTTTCACTGCTTCGGTGCTCGCAGAGCTATCTCAGCCCCCGAGTACTGAAGCACACGGGAGAGGTATCGTTGGAAAGGGGAGAATCTCCCCTTTCCAATGGTATCTTTCCAAAGTGGATCCGTGCTTGGGGATTGCCCAGGGAGAGCGATCCCCAAGCAGGGTTCCACTCCACTAGACACCAGAGATTTATTTTTGTGACAGGCAAGGGCAGCTTTTCATGTTTGGAAATTAATTTTGGCTGTTTCCCCCCTCCCATGGAGGCAGATTGGCTTTATTTGTTATGTCAATCTGCCCCTTTGGGGGGCCCAATACCACTAGACACCAGGGATTTAAAAATAAAATTATGTTGGGGAATGGCCCCTAGGGTAAAGGTGCTCCCCATCATGGGGGAATTATATAGGTGGTTTTCTGCCCCTTGATTTTTAGGCCAACCTGCCTGAGAGGGGTGGGGGGGATGTAGAAAACCACTAGACACCAGGGTTTTTTATATAAAATGTCGTGGAGCAGGCTCTTTGGGCAAGTCTCACTCCCTATTGTGGTGGCATTATTATAGCCATTTTCTGCCCCCCAAAGGCAGATTGGCCATATCTTTTAGGTCAATATGCATCAAAAAGGGCAGAAAACCACTAGATACTAGGGATTACTTGTAGGGGTTGGGACTGCCCAGCATGGGCATGGCCATGCCTTTTTTCCCAAAAAAAACCTCAGGGATTACTTTTTTTTATTTTTATTTTGGGGGCTGCCCAACATCGGCATGGTTATACTGCCACCCCCTTCATAAAAATGGAGACAGTCTTTCTGCTCCCCCCCTAGGGAGCCCACTAGACACCAGAGATGTTTTTTTGTTTTCAGTGAGGGCTGCCCAGCATGGGCATGGGCATGGCCATGCCTCCCTGACCCCAAAAAAATGGAAACAGTCTTTCTGCCCCCTCGCCCTCCGGGGGTGGGCAGATGGGGCAATTAGGGCAGAAAGCACACTAGAGACCAAGGATTACTTTTTTTTATGGTGGTGCTGTCCAGAATGGCCATGCCCCCATTCCCTGAAAAATGGGGAAAAGGTCTTTCTGCTCCGCTGCAGACTAAAACATCTCATCCCAATGGCAAGTAAGAGGATATTTGATTCTGTCGGTGTTGTTTTCACAAATGGGTCAGGAGAGTTTGGTTAACTCCCAGTATCATCGCACTTGCAATGGTGAACAGCTGCACTTTTTGGGCTTAGTTAGGGTGCCATCTGGGAAAGTCTACCAGACTCAGACAGTTCTGAAAACTAGAAATCTGGGGGATTCCAGTGTGTTGTGTTTCATACCCATCCCACACTATTTTCCTACCCAAAATGCCCTGCAGGCCTCAAATGTTGACTGAAAACATACTTTTTTGTACATTTCTGTGATGAAGGCTTCTGGAATCCGCAGGAATCCACAAAATCCCCACCTCCCAGCATTACCCACTTCTGCCAATAAAACTACGGCACCCCTTGTGTGGTTGGGCCTAGTGCCAGCAACAGGAACATATACAACCAATGTCATAAGGAGTCCCCATGCAATGGCTCCCATTGTCCTTGGTTTGATAAGTTCCTGTCACTGGCACTAGACCCAGCCACACAAGTGGCGCAGCATTTATATCGGCACAACTGGGGCAATGCTGGGTGATAGGAATTTGGTGGATTCCTGCACATTTCAGAAGTTTCCATCACAGAAATGTAAGGAAAATGCATGATTTCAACCGAAGTTTGAGGTTTGCACGGCATTGTGGGTAAAACAAATCCTATGGAATCCTTGCAAGTCACCCCATCATGGATTCCCCTAGGTGTCTAGTTTTAAAAAATGTACAGGTTTGATAGGTTTCCCTAGGTGCCAGCTGAGCTAGTGCCCAAAAACCAGCTATACGCTTTGCATATAAAGGGTCAGTTTTACATGGAAAGATGTTATTTATCCATGTTGTGTTTTTGGCCGTTCTCTGTTTCGAGCACTATGCCTACCCACACAAGTGAGGTACCATTTTTATTTGGGAGACTTAGGAGAATGCTGGGCAGAAGGAAGTGTGTGGATCTGTGCAGATTCTAGAAATTTCCATCACAGAAATGTGAGGAAGATGTGTATTTTTTTAGTCACAGTTTAAGGTTTCCAATGGATTATGGATAAAACAACCTGGTGACAGCCACACGTCACCCCATCATGGATTCCTTTAGGTGTCTAGTTTTTTTAAATGTACAGGTTTGCTAGGTTTCCCTAGGAGCCAGCTGAAATAGGGCCCAAAAATCACAGCTATCCAACAGGTCAGTTTTGCATGGAAAAATTTGATGTATCCATGTTGCGCTTTGGGCCATTTCCTGTAGCGGGCACTAGGCCTACCTATTCAAGTGAGGTACCATTTATATTGGGAGACTTAGGGGAATGCTGGGTGAAAATACCAGAACTTTCCATCACAGAAATGTGAGGAAAAAGTGTGTTTTTAATTACAGTTTCATTTAGCCACAGTTTGAGGTTTGCATGAGATTCTGGGTCAAACAGCCATGTGAGAGCTACGCACGTTACCCATCCTAGGCTCCACTAGGTGTCTAGTTTAAAAAAATGTATAGGTTTGCTAGGTTTTCCTAGTTGTCAGCTGAGCTAGGGCCCAAAAACTACAGCCACCCTCATTGCAAAAAAGGGTCAGTTTTGCATGGAAAATTCTGATGTATCCATGTTGTATTTTGGGCCATTTCCTGTCCAGGGCGCTAGACCTATCCACACAAGTGAGGTACCATTTTTATTGGGAGACTTACGGATACACAGAATAGCAGAACATGTGTTATTACCTATTGTGTTTCTCTGCATTTGCACCTTCCAAATGTGGGGCAATGTGTAAGAAAGAAGTAAGTTTGGGAAATACCCTGTACTACACATGCTAGTATGGGTACCCACAAATCCGGAGATGTTCAAATAACCCCTGCTTCTAAACTCCATATCTTGTACCCATTCCGGAAATACATAGGATTCCTTGACAGCTACTTTTCACTATTTATATTTTACCATATGAATTGCTCCATACCTGATACAAAATGAAAAACCACTGCAAGGTGCAGCTCAGTTACTGGCTCTGGGTACCTTGAGTTCTTTGAAAACCCACAAACCCTATATATCCGCACAACAAGAAGGGTCTAGCAGATGTAATGATATATAAATTTTGTGAAACGCCCATCGTGATGAGAAGTTACAAATGAAAATGTTTTCACAAATGGCTTTTTTCCTACTAATTTTCAATTTTTTTGTATTTGAAAAAATTGGGGTCTCATTACGAGGCTAGCGGGTCGGCCATCAGCCCACCAGCCCCGTGGTGAGAAGATTGCTGCAGACGTGGAGGTCTTCTCACTGGGCCTATTACGACTTTCCCACTCAGCTGACGTGCGGAAACCTCAGTGGGAAAGGGACGGCAGCATTGTTCCCGACTCATAATAGAGCCAACAGCAATGCTGCCGTACGCAGGTTGCACTATCACCCTTGAAATGCGCACTGTCTGCAGCAAAATTCAAGGGTACTGGGCAGAGGGGCTCCTGCACTGCCCATGCTAGAGGCATGTCAGCCATTGGCATTGGCAGTGCAGGGGCCCCCTGCACTTGTTCTCCATCAGCCTTTTCATGGTAGGGAAACCACCATGAAAAGGCTGGTGGAGAACAAGGTTGTACTCAGTACAGCGGCGCTGAGTTAAGTGCCGCCGTGGCTGACAACAACCAAGACCGCTGTCAGCCCATCAGGATCTTTGATCGTGGCGGGGACGGCCATCTGTAGCAGATCAGCCCGTCTGTCTTGTAATGTGGCAGTCGGACCGCCACAGCTGCGGTGGTTCGACAGCCCTGCGGTCACAGGACCGCCAGCATCATAATGAGGCTGTTGGTTTCTTTGGGAAAACCTTGAGGGACCTACACAAATGACCCCTTGCTGAATACAGATTTTTGTCTAGTTTTCAAATGTATAGCTTTCAGGGATCCACCATGGGTATCACACCCATTTCCACCACAGAGTGGAAGGAGGTTGAAAGCACAAAAAATAGGACAAATGGGCTACCTCCCAGTAAAATGTCAAAACTGTTTTAGAAACTTTTATTTTATGAATCAAGTATGCTTGTTCATGAAAGCGGGGGAGATGGCGATTTTAGCACCATAAACCTTTTGTTGATGCCATTTGCCGGAAAAAAATAGACTTTTTTTGCATTTTTCTCCCAAACCCCAACAACATTTAGCAATATTTTGGCTAATTTCTCATTTCTCTCTATTCCTATCCAGAAACCATGGGTACCTTCAGAATCCCTAGGATATTTGAAAAAAGGATGCATATTTGGTGTGGATAACTTATGTGGACAAAATGTTATGGAGGTCTTAGCACAAACTACCCCAAATAGTCAGAAAAAGGCTTAGCACGGGGTGAGGGTAGTGGGGGAAGCCTAGCAGCAAAGGGGTTAAAGTAAAATGTTACATTAATTTGATATGTATTGAAAATTACAAAAAGTTATGTACATAAATAATTTAAAATATTTAAAATATTTTTGATAGTTACATTTACTTTCAAATTAAAAAATAAATAAAACATTTCACCATGAAATCATATATATTTTTAATTATGTTTACATTTATAACATTAGATTAGTTTATGTCCACAAGTGCTCACATGACGAGGCCTCATCGACCTGGTTGACATCAGTGCGAATGATAAGTGTGCCTCCTGTCTTAAATATCCTAAAACACATAAACATAATCCATAAAACTCAGTTGCAGCAAAAACACCCCATTTCGCACAGAAATCATTTGTCATGAACAAATTACGTACTAGGTCTGCAAACAGATAAAAGTAGGTATTGATCAAAAATATTTCAACATGAATGTACTAAAATCCTGAAATAAAAAATAATAATTAATATTTATGGTGCTGCATCTTGTAATTTAAGAGTTTCCAGTTGACAATAATCTTGGAACTACATCTCTAAAGAGGCATATGGGCAAGTGCATCAATACTCACTTGTCAGAAAGAATACAGGAATCTGAAGGCCTCAAGAACAAGCCCCCAGCGGCACACTGCACCACCGGAGTGTCATTTTTTTTACGCTCTGGTGGCACGGTGTGCCAGCCCATAATTACAAGGCCACACAAAGCCACCTTGCATGGCTTTTCATGGCGTTGTAAATATGGCCCACTTTCACGCAAAACCCTGTATGAAAGGGGTGTTCCATGGGTGTTGCTGTGGGTGTGCCCATACAACACCCACATAACATGATGGAATCTGACACATTCCCAGATTTACAAGGCTGGGAATACGTCCGATTCCTATGGCACCTCAGGGATGGCCATAAAGTGGTGCAACTGGGAGAAATAACATTATTTCTTCCAGTTTTTCTCTTTCTATGTGTGCTGCACTCTGCAGCACACATAGAAAGAGGAAAACTCCATTTATGATTGTTTATGTGCAGCGAGGTGTCCCCTCTGGCATATAAACAGTCATCCCTGCAATGCATGCACTCTGGCACCGTGGTGCAAGGGTGCCTGCGTTGGCGTTAACCAGCAGTTTGTGCACCAGCGCTGAGGAAAGTATAGAGATGCATCATATTTCAATAAAAACAATGCATCCCTGCACCTTCAAAATGACATGGTGCAGCAAGTAGGCTTGCAGTGGCACGCTATGTCATGTCCTTATAAATGGGGTGTCCTGAATGTTGCCATATGTTTTACCTCACATTATCTGAGGGCCTGATTATGACTTTGGCAGTCTGACTGTAAGACCACTGTGGTGGTGGCCGCCAAAAGACCGCCGCGTTGGTGGTCATCTGACTGCCGTATTAAGAAGTACGCAGCTCAGCCTGCCAAAAAATAGCCATCGTTCTGAAACCGCCAGGATACTGGCAGACAGAAAAAAGGCAATCAGACCACCAGCACCGCCAGCCCACTAAAAATCATCCCATCCGATTACGATCCGCAAATCACAACAGAGGTTCTTCCATGGTGGAAAACCATTGCCGGTGTGAACCGCGGCGGTCTTAACTCACATCAGTAAGAACACCACACCACATTGAATAGTTTGAATATCCCACACCTGACACACATCCACACACTCAACCTACAGACTCCACTATATAACACATCCCTACACAACCCACAATCCTTTGCAAACAGAACACCACTCACAGCCATCAAGGAGGAATAACTGTCACAGAATTATCGATACCTTTGGCACCCATACACATTTCACCACGTACACATCCAACACCTGCACAATGTACACAATACACCATTTACAATCACACACAA
Organism: Pleurodeles waltl; assembly: GCF_031143425.1. NCBI lineage: Eukaryota > Metazoa > Chordata > Amphibia > Caudata > Salamandridae > Pleurodeles > Pleurodeles waltl. Next base: position 1,091,127,345 of record NC_090440.1, read on the forward strand.
CACACAACTGTCACCCACTCACATCACAGCACCTACACCTCATTACTAACATTTTGTTCAACTTTTATTTTTTTAACACAACCTCACCGTATATATATCTATTACCAGGTCCCCACAAAAACACCAATGTTTCACAGATGATGAGTTGAGGGTCGTGGTAGATGAAATAGTCAGGGAAGAGCCACACCTGTTCTGAGCACAGGTCCAGCAAACATCAATGGCCAAAAAAATTGAGTTGTGGCAAAGGATAGTCGACAGGGTGAATTCTGTAGGCAGCTATCCTCGCACAAGGAAGGACATCAGGAAGAGCTGAAACGACGTCATGGGGAAGGTACATTACATGGCACCCAGGCACCATCTGGCGGTACTCAAAACTGGCAGTGCACATCCACCTCCTCCCCCTACCTTCACATTTTGGGAGGAGAAGGTCTTAGACATACTGCATCCTGAGGGCCTGACTGGAATACCTGGAGCAGTTGAGTCTGGTAAGTGCCCACGACATACATGTCACCAAAATGTATTGTCTTGCATGCTCCCTCACCACCTTACCCCATCTCCATTACCAAACTATCCACCACCCCTCTATGCCAAGTGTACAAATACCCCTCTCTGGCATGCCCCATGTCCACTAAACTAACCTGGGTCCACAGACTTTGGGAATGAGATGTTAGGTCATGGGAGATGATATCACTACAATTCCCAGAAGGCAATATTCTACCTTAAAGAAAATCAGAACAGTGCACCAAATGTGAAATATCATGCATGTGAAAATAACAACCATCATGAATGTTCCACTGTGAAACAGTGTATGGCAATGACAGCAATGCAATGGCCCACTCCCACTACCATTACAAGCAAAACACAGCAACAGTTGAGTGCCCAATCAAACTGTTCTTAAATAAAAAAAATCCTTAAATGGAAATGTACTCACATGGGGGGAACTCTAGATGCCCACGTGGATGCACATGCAGTATGTCCACATAGAGGTCAACGTCAATGTCCTACTCCCATACTGTGTCCCTATTCTGACACTATTGTGGATTGTGCAGCTTTTTGTGCCATCTATCATGCCATGCACTTCACTAGGCACAAAAAGGTTATCACCCATGTCCATAGTCAGACAACATACCAGGCTTTCAGCAGTCGAATAACTACCAACATAGTTTAACATCTTTGAGCATGGTGTATGGTATTGAAATATCAGAGTCTAATGTTGTACGAAGTAAGAGTGGGTAGCAGCAGTCATTGTCATTTTTGGTAATCATGTTAAGGAAGAGAGTGACACTCACATAACATCAATAGTTGTAAAATCTAAACATAACTTGTTGTATCACTCACAGCCACTCTGTGTTCCACTTCTCCCATAGGTAACCTTGCCATTGTCGCCATGGAGAGGATACCAGAGACTGCCACAATCTCTCTGGATAAAGGCCCCAGTGAGGACAACACCCCTGGATGTTTAGACCCTGACGACGAAGCTGGCCCATCAGGGACACCTGGTTAGTCAACAACTGTTAGCCTCACCCTGTCCACATTGACTCATCCTAGCCCTGTTGCATCTACATCACAGGCAACCATTCACCCCCAAACCTGTGTCCCAATGACTGTGTCTTCCACTGTGTGCCCCCCAGTTCAGGTACCTAGGTCTCCTCTAGTCATCTGTGATAATGATGGACCTGCCACACTGGAAGTGGGCATATTGTGCCAGGGGCACAGGCACGTGGGGGTAGGGTGCGTTGGAGGAATAGTGTGGGCCAGAGAATGGAGCTGAAAGGGACAATACTGACTAGGAAACCATCTCTCAAGTCTTGGGAGCATACCAGAGTTCCTAAGGTATGATGGGCCAGGTACTCACCATGATGGGGAAATCTAACAGCTTCAGAGGGACAACCTCCATGAAACCATGCTGCACTGGCAGACACAAAATGCCATGCTGGCTTCCATTGCTGGGGTGCTGAGGGACATCACCACTACCCTGTGTAGGTCTGCCACACAACATTAGGCCTCTACCACTGGTAATAAGTCTTCAGACTCTTCAACATCTTTGGCTGCTAGTGGAATGGAGGCCTTGCCAGGGGAAGGACATGCCTCTTATACCCCACCCTCTGTAGAACAGGAACCCTCCCCCCCAGCAAATGTGGATGTTCACCCAGAATTCCAGGAGGAGCAGATGCAAAGACCAAACCCACTGCCAGAAAGTGACCCTCTCCTGATTGTTGCCCCTTGTGTGCCACAGATACACCCTGTTGACTGTTCTGAAACTAACTCAATTTTCCTATGGTGCAAAAACACTGGACTTGTGTTCGCAAATGGTATAGCAGCTACCCTGATGATTTCATCCACCATGCCTGAACCATTCACTGTTTACTTTTTTGTTATTTTTGTTTCAATTCACACATATTGTATTGCACTCCCCAATAAATACCACTTAAACACAGGTCCTGTGTAATTCTCATGTATCAACCATGTACAGCTGTCATGTATGACAACTCTTGTACCAAAATGTCCATCTGTATTGTACAACCTTTGTTATGGACATCACACATGTACAGTATCACTAGGAGACCCATAACATTGGGATTGAGCCTTGCCAAAACAGCTGTATTGTGCATCTCCACACATTTATTTGTAGATTTGCAACCAACAGATAGAGTACTTCTGGTGACTTCAGAATGTCAGCTTAGGTGTCATACACTACTAACCCACTGGATACTGTAGTTAGGGACATGTCAGTCTTCCCTCAAGCCAGGAGGCATTCATATTGGTCCTTTGTATCACCAGGTAAAGCCTAATCACATAGCCATACCTTAGCTTCCTAATAATCATACCCCAGGATACAGACAAAGGTCAGTACTGATGTCTCCAGGCCTGGAACCTTACACTTACCATGGGCAGGTACCTGTAGGTTTGTGACTCACCTAGGTCAGTCCTCAGAGACATGCACCATGACAGCTATGTGCAAGGTAGGTCATATGCAACAGAAACCATTATGATAGTAGAGGCTCTGTTTCAACATTTTCACTTTTGTCAGACACAGATACACACACATGGCACCATTTGACGACCTCTAGTACCAAACAGGTCTTCCTGGTAGGAAAACACACTTCCATCCAATTGTCCTGACAGTCTGGCCATGTAAGTGACACTCCACATACTCACGCTAATCAGTTCCTGGTTTCATCCACGTCTGCCTGCAGATCCCATCTGCTTCTGACACTGTCTGTGACTTGCCAGCGATGAAGAGCCAAACTCCAACTCTGTGATTTTTAAAGATTAGGAATACGACATAATTGTCAATATACATACATCATTTTTGAAAGGCATTATTACAAGTGTGACTTTGCTTGTGCAGTATCAAATCATGACACTGTATACCACACTGTTCAGTACAGAATACCAACTAACAATCTGCAGGCATATCTGACTCGTTGGCATTGGAGCTACCTAAGACCTGACAGATGATGGGAAATAGGAGGTGACATGTCAGCCATCATTTGTAGATTACAAAATGGAATCTCACTATTGGCAACACATCCCATACTTTTAGTCAGTTTCAGTACTGATTGATGAGATCTTCCCTGATGTCTCCAGCTTCATCTTCATCTGGCTCATCCTTACTTGGCAAATCTGCATTTCCACCCACAGGCACCGCTGGCTCCCCCTCATCAGGTATAAATAGTATCTGACGTCTCAGGGCAAAGTTGTGGAGCATGCAGCAAGTAACAATAATTTGACAAACCTTGTTAGGTGAGTAGAAGAGGGCTCCTCCAGATGTGTCCAGACTGATAAATCTTGCCTTCAGGAGCCCAAAAGTCCACTCTCAGACATTCCTTGCCCTTACATTGTCCTCAATGAACCAGACTTCCCCTGTTGTGGTTCGGTACCTCACTAGTGTCAATTACCAAGGACTGTTTGGATAGCTAGAGTCACCTATTAGGAATAGGTATAACAACACAAACATATTTCTTAGCCATGCACATTTGTGACAGCAGGAGAAAAACTTTGCAAACACACCTGTCATATGTGACTTACCAACCAGCCAGGCCCTCTCTGTGTAGAGTTGTGTCATCAGCAGTGGGATATTGCTGTTCCACATGATGAAGGAATCATGGACTGATCCAGGACACTTGGCACATACTTGTGAAATGTACTGGTCTACCAAACACACCACTTGGACGTTGATAGAGTGGTCATTTTCCCTGTTCCTAAGGGCCAGATATATCAAGCTCCCGATTTGCATTTCTTAAATAGAGAATTTTTTTAAATCGCTATTTTAGAAATGCAAAATAGGATGTATGAAAATTGTGAGTCGGTAATAGCAATTTCTTAAAATTCACAATCACTATTTGCGAGTTGCAAATACCGAATCCCACAAAATAGCGAATCAGTATTTTCAAATCGCAAATTGCGAAAACGGCAACCTGGAACAGCCTGATGACATCACAACCAGGAAGTGAGTCAGCCCTTGCTGTTTCCAGAAGCCCTACCCACAGAAGCAGGCAGAGAGACCCAGCCAAGCACAAGGGATACAACCTTGAGAGCCAGCCAGGACCAAGCAGGACACCTCAGGCACACCCAGCACCAGCAAAGGTAAGGGCAGTAATGATGTGTTTCCACATATGTGAATATATAAATTCCCCTTTGAAAATAGCTATTGACACTATTCAGTGTGATAAGTAGTCCAAGCCATATCTTACATACAACACAACAATGCCTTATGGGAGTGGTAGTCCACACCCCTAAAGTGCAACCACCACATAAATAGCAAGATAGTGTTAAACCAAATAGAGAAACAACACAAAAGACTCTCATTGATACTATCCCAGTGTACATTTAATACTATTATGCAACGATTTGAGTACTATTCAAAAATGACATGCTGCACGTTGTTGTTGCAGATGTTCCGGGCCCTGACGCAGCAGAAGGTGGAAATGTGGGGAATAGCAAAACTCAGCTACAGTCCGACTCAAACACCAGTGACTCTTTCATACATGCACCAACTACGCGCAGGGCAAGAGTACTACCTCTCCCTAGAGTATAACCTGGACTTTGATTAAATTTTGGATGAAGAACCCACACTAACCCCAGAGGCTAGAAGCACAGTAACACAGCAGTCCCTGCCCCAGATTCAGTCCACTCCCCTCAGGAGGTGTCGCAAAGCAGGCAGACAGTGCACAGAGGAAGGTGAGGGCCCATCACTCTTTGGCGGCCTTGAGGCTTCCATGCTGAAAGTGCAGTACCTGCAATGTAAACACATGAAGTCAATGCACAGGTAGTTGGTGTCAACCGATCCTAACATGGGCGCAATGCACAGGCAGTTTGAGTCTCACAATGACAACATGGGAACAATGCACAAGCAGGTGGATGCACTCAATTAAAACATGGGAGCAATGCACAAGCAGTTCGAGCCTCTCAATGAAAACATGGGAGTAATGCACAAGCAGTTCAAGTCTCTTAATGAAGACTTGCAAGCTGCATGAGGGACAGCAAACAGCAGCAGAAAACGCAAAGGAGATGACAAACGTCATTACGGGACTCTGCACTGTGATGCAGCAGGAGCATGTCAGCCACCGTAGGCGCCATCACCAATTGATGGACAGGTTGGATGGGTTCTGCAGATCTCTCAATCAGCTCACTACCACAACTGCCTTGATATCACAACGTGCTGTGGGCGTTCAAGTGGAGATAGCACATTGCAGTCGGGACATTGCACAAGGATTGGTGCAAATAACCAATGTTTTTGGAGACAATACAGACAGCACAGAGTGCTACAAACAGCGAACTAGGTGGTGGGGATAATGAGGAGCTCTCTAGCCTCAGCAGTCTCACAGCCCCTGTGATGGATCCTAGGCATCGCAGTACCAGACACAGTACTGTCTATGAACCCACTGCAAGAGGTGCCACCGAGGCCACTGAGCACTCAAGTGGAGTGCGTGGACGGAGGAAGTAATGTTGAGGGGTACAGGGGACTAGCTTAACATGTAGCAAAACAGTTATACTATGATGCTAATAGTGTGACACTGTTACCCACACCTGTTTCTTTATAGTGCATAGCTATGTCCTAATCACACATATATTACCTGACGTCAAGGCAATAGAGATGCAACCTACAGCAATACAGAAAATATACGTGGTATTGTCATTACTTACATCAGACAAAGTTGCCCGTGATCTCAGCACATCTTTGTCTGCCCTCTGCTGGACTCCTTCTGTCTGCTGGTTGAAGGGAAGGGATCGTCATCCTCATCTGAGTCCTCCTCGGTGGGTTCTACAGGTATGCTCCTCATAGCAATGTTGTGCAACATAGCGCATGTAGCCACGATTTTGCATGTTGTTTCAGGGCTGTATTGTAGTGCACCACCACTCTTGTGTATGCATCTGAAGCGGCTCTTCAGCAGGCCAAACGTCCTCTCAACAATGCTGTGGGTTGTCCTGTGAGCAGCATTATATCTCCAGCTGGCGTTGCAGGACTCAGGTAGGATGTCAGTATGAATTACCGCACGGCGTGGGAACTGTCACCTGGAATGACAGGAGAGAAAAATGAGTAATTGTTATCCGTGACATCACATATACATCAAGGAAACATTGTCAACTATTACATCACTCAGTAGGTATCCTTCGCCAAACTCCCAGCAAGTAGTCTTGTGCATATGCCACTGTGGTGAAAGATGTAGGAGTCATGTGTGCAACCTGGGTATCTGGCCACGAGATCGGTTATAATGTTGGAGGCATTGCAAATTACTTGTATGTTCATGGAATGTGGACTTTTACGGTTCCGATAAACATACTCTGTGGCCAATGGTGGGCAGATAGCTACACGTGTACCATCAATGGCGCCTATTACATGTGGGTATTGAGCAATCTGGCAGAAATCAAATTTTGTCTGTAGTAATTCCTGTGGTGTGTTGGGGAAACTTATGTGCTGTTGAATTTTGCTCAGCATGGCACTGAGAAATGCATTGAAAAATCATGAGAGACCACTCTTTGAGACCCTTCCAGCTGCTGCTATGACCCCTTGATAGCTACCTGAGCCTAATAGGTGCAGGGAGCATAATACCTGCACATGGGTGGGTATGCTATTGGTCTTGTGTGTGTTGAGCTGCAGTATGGGTTGTAGATTAGCTGTCAGGTCAAGTGTCATGGCTGAGCTTTACCTGTACTTATCATATATCTCTTCCTCTGTCTGGTCAAAAAAGGGTAACGCGCACTCTAAAAATGCTCTCCTGTCTCCTCCTCCCTCTCCTCAAACCTGCCAGGATCCTCATCCTCCTCGACATCACGTAGAGTGCAGCCATTATGGAAAAGGGACAGAGTCATTCTGGGCCTCTGTCTATAGGTTGCACCTGTTTACCACCTGATTTCACTTTGTGGTAAATTGCACATGCAAAAGGCCATTCTGCGAATATTCGCTATTTGCGAATTGTTGATGCATTGGTTTGCAAGAATGAATTTGCGAATCGCATTCTGCATATCGCAAATAGCAACATGATTCTGCAATTTGCATTCTGCGATTCGCAAATCCAGGTCACAATTTGTGATTCGCAGAATGCAATTCGCAAATTCATGTCGCAGTTGCAAGGAATCACTACTTTTGTAATTCCTTATATTTGCCCTGCGAATGCCTTTCATACATCATGCAAGGTGATTTTGCATTCGCAAACTGTGAAATTGACCCATTCGCACCGTTTGCGGATGCAAAATCCCTTGATACATCTGGCCCTGTATACCTGTTAATTAGCAATGGGGAGAACCAAGGCTACATGGGTGCCATCTATGGCTGTCTAGGTGTTTCAACAATGCAGATAGTATAGCCTTCAAAACCAGACGGACCATGGGCTGAGACATCTCTGCAGTTAGGGCCACTGTATTCTGCAAGGACCCAGTGACCAGGAAGTATAGCACTGACATGACTTGAACAAAGGAAGGTATACTATTGGGATTGTGAATGGCAGGCATCAGATCTGGCTCCAGCTGATCACAGAGGCCCATGATAGTCTGCCAATTCAAGTGATATATATGTCTAATGTGTGTCTCCCCAATGGTGTTCAGATCTACCAGTGGGTGGTACACTGGAGGTTATCTTCTCATCCTCATGCCAAGGTAACTATGTGGGACCAAAATAGAATGTAGTTGAATGTACAATGTACACATAATGAATCTGCTAATATACAAGTCACACATCTCTCCATATGATGTCAGATGCAACATATGACATTTGATGTGCAGCATATTGCTATACATCCTATGATAGTTCCCTTGATCCAGATTTCCTAAACCCTCTGATGTACTTTACATGCATATATATAACTGTGACTGCCAGCGTTTGATAGTCCTACCTGATTTACATGAGAAACATATTTGTTGCACCTATACTCTATTGACGTTGCACATAGGAGGTTGAGAATAGGTTATAATTTCCATTACCACCCACACAGCTTTTACTACTCTGCACAATGAGACTACCAAACATGAAACAGCGCTTAAAATATTGAACGCAATATATAGATAATCGTAAATGATGCACCTTCCATTACTGTTCCATACATATAATTGCATCAAAGTGGCAGCTGCCTGACCTACTGTACTGGACATGAGTGACCTAACTCTGCCAGCAGATGTCGTCATGGCGGTAGGCGGTCACAACATCAGTGCACATTGCCATTGGAACACATTGCTGCATTTGGCAGACCTGGGCCAATGGCGATGTCCGCTGGCGGTGACGGTCAACCACGTTGTGAGAAAGTAGCCTCTTTGTTGCTTGGTTACCCCTATATTTGGCCTGTTTGTCAGTGTTTGTCAGTCTGTTTTTACTGTCTCACTAGGATCCTGTTAGCCAGGACCCTAGTGCTCATAGTTTGAAACCTGTTTGTCAGTGTATTTTTACTGTCTCCATAGTTTGTGGCTTATGTGTGTTGTCAGTATGCTTGACTGTGTCATTGGAGTTCTGCTGACCAGAACTCCAGTGCTTATGCTCTCTCTGTGTACCAAATTTGTCACTATAGATTAGTGACACCATATTCCAATTCTGATTGGCACACTGGACCCCCCCCCTAAAAAGTCCCTAGTATATGGGTACCTAGGTACCCAGGGCATTGGGGTTCCAGGAGATCCTTATGGGCTGCAGCATTTCTTTTGCCACCCATAAGGAGCTCATACAAACTTTTGTCTGACTCCTACTGCAGCCTGAGTGAACTAGTGCACACACTATTTCACAGCCATTTTTCAATGCACCAGGTAACTTATATGTGTCTAACTTTCATTTACTGAAGGCTAGGTGCAAAGTCACTGTGTGTTATGGTGCCCTTCCACTAGTAAAGGTGCCCCCACGTTGTCCAGGGACAATTCCCCGGACTTCGTGAGTGCGGGACACTATTATAAGCGTGCAATACATATATGTAAATACATATATGTAGCTTCACAATGGTAACTCCGAATATGGCCATCTGAGGTTTCTAAGATCATGGAATTGACCCCCCAATCCAAATCTGGTATTACGGGGAAAATTCCATGCACCTTGGGAACTCCACCATGGACTTCCAGTACTGCAAAACCAGCTCTCTGAGGTTTCCACTGCAGCCCTGTTTGGAGGCTGGCCCTCTATGTAGTGTACAAAAACCAAGTACACTATAAAGAGGGTCTGAACAACCACATGTTAGTTTTCAGGGGTAAGAATCAGACCACCTAATGCTCTAATTTTTAAGGTAGCTGTTCGAGCAGTTAGGCTAATCCAAGAGATGTGCTAAGTATTTGCTGTACTCACAAATCCAGTCATGCACCACACACTCAATGAATAACTCAAGACCAGAATTTATAAAAATAATTCTATAATTTTTAAGACCAAAATCTTTAGAATATGTTAAGTACTTTTCTTGTTCTGACTTTTAAACGTTTTAGCAAAGTTAGTCTTTCTGTGCGTAATTACGCACCATTGGAATCAATAGGCAGTCACATTTAAAAATGCATAAAAAATCATAAGGTTGAGTTACCAGTCTCTTCTTTTCCAGGATGGTCGCAGAGGTCAGTGGGAACCTTGAGCCAGCTGGAGAGCTTCACGCAGCTCCCGGTTTTGGTGGGAGCAGCGTTGGCAAAGTTCTTGGCACAGGCACAGGGCCACCTGGATGGGCCACTTGGAAAAGGAGCTGGTTTCCAAATTTAAAGTGGTGCCTGGGGGTCCCTTTTGGCTGTCGAGGTCACAAGGGGTTGGGGACCCAGGGCATACAGCAGAACCCGTAATGCAAGGCCCAGGGTGGCCAGGTGCAGGGCGTTTGGAGGTCTTGCATGCTGTGTGCTGGAGGTAAGTCTCTTTGGGGGTCGCTTGCAGGACAACGGGGGTGCTCTGGTCAGAGATTCAGGGTGTTCCTGTGGTCTCTCAACTGGGGCTTCCTCCTGATCCTTTGTTAGCTCTGGGGGAGCTGTTTTTCTCCTGGTCTGATGTCAGCTGACCAGGACCTAGGGTATTGCTCTATCTCGGCCACCAGGGGTGGCAGCACCACCAAACTAGGTACAGTTTGGGGTCACTTCCAGACTGTCGTCTGTGTGTCATTGGGTCCAGATGTGATTTTCGGTTGCAGATATATTGGTGATTCAGTGAAGTGTCCTTCACTGGTTTCTTGGTCTTTCGCAGTTTACTTACTTTTCTTGAGTGGTGCCTCCAGTCAGGAGAGAGATCTGGGATGATCCTTGAAGCCTGGAGGTCCCCTGGGCTTCTTGGGGTCAGTCCAGTGTTCAGCTCCTCCGCTGTCACGATTGTCGGGACTCTGGTGCAGCAAGCAGGGGTCTTGGCGCCTCTTCTGATGCAGTAGGTCCACTGTTCTCGTCCTGGCGGTTTCTCTGGTGCTGGTTTTCTTGTCTTCTTGGAATCTTCTTTGAGTCCTTTTCAAATATAATATCTTGGTCTAGGGAAGCCCACTACATACTGAATTTAGTGGCTGTTTTAGGTGGAACCTGGTAGTGTCCAATGGGACACTTACCTGAGGGTGTCTACACCCACTATAGTGACCACTTCAGGTGGAAAGGGTCACTTTGTTAAATCTGATTGGCTATTTTCCTCCATTAAAAAATTGAGAAAAATTAAATCAAGGGTCCACTCCGCCTGCAAGTCCCTTAGGGGAGGTGCAGGCTACATGAGACCACTCCTCCTACCCTTTGTGTGATTTCCTGCCTTTGCTCCCTCCAAGAGTGGGGGTTTGCAAAGGGGGAGGCCTTCTGCTACTAGCAGCAGGCCTGGGGGTCGAGCTTCAAGGACGGTAGCCCTTTGAAACTCACTGCCAGGGCAGTGTATATTCCTGAGGGAGGGGGAGTTAGCTCCTCCACACAGGAAGGGCTTTGTTTCACAAACCAGAGAGCCTGGGCTCTCCCGAAGGTTTGTGGATTGGCTGTCTGGAGGCAGCAGTGTGGATGGAACCAGTCAGCAACCATGCCAGGATAGTTAGCTTTTTCAGAGGGCACCTCTAAGGTGACCCCTGGGTACTTTTTATAATATATCCAATAATGGTACCAGTTTGGATTTATTCTTCTTAGTTGTTTGATACCAAACAACCCAGGGTTCAGAGTAGCCATTATGTAGCTGGGAAACGTGTATTGACCAGTGTCCAGCACATATGTTAAATTGGCTGCTCTAATCACTCAATATGTCCCAGGTTTGGCATGCACACAGTGTGGGCATATTGCTCATGGAAATATGCCCTCACAAATACTATGGTGCATCCTGCCTTAGGGCTGGAAGGCCTGCTAAAGTGGTGACTTACACATAGAATATGCAGTGCAGGGTGGACAGGGCACATAGAGGGTTTGCCATGTCGAGTTTGTATTTTAGGTTTGCACCAGGACACTCAGCCTGCTATGAGTGCTGGGTGCATCTGGATGCATAGCCCTTGAGGGTAGCACAATCAGTGCTGCTGCCCTCAGGGGGTTACCCATAGTATGCCCTGAGTACCTAAGTACCTTTTACTAGGGATTTATAGTGGCAGCTAAAGGTGTATCCAATTACTTACTGGAAATTGGTGTTACAGGCTGGGGTGGGGTATCCTCCCAGAGCCTCTGGAAATGCTTTGTAGGGCACAAACTGTGCCTTCCTTTCATATTCCAGTCTACACAGATTCAGGGACTGCCAGTCCCTGCTCTGGCGCGAAACTGGACAAGGAAAGGGGAGTGACCACTCCCCTGTCCATCACCACCCCAGGGTTCGTGCCCAGAGCTCCTCCAGAGTGACCCGGACATTAGCCATCTTGGATTCCAAGATAAGGGGACTCTCTGGAGACCTCTGAGTGGCCAGTGCCAGCAGGTGATGTCAGAGACCCCTCCTGATAGGTGCATACCTGGGTAGGTAGCCAATCCCCCTCTCAGGTTTATTTAGGGTCTCTCCTCTGGCTGTTTCCTCAGATTTGGTTTGCAAGATTCCTCCAGGACTCCTCTGAGTTCTCTGCTTCAGCTTCTGACCGTCGGATCAACCGCAGACTGCTCCAGGAACCACTGTAACTGCAACAAAGTATCCAGGAAGACAACTGTGACCTGCAGCTCCAGCTCCAGCCAGCAATTGCAACTCTTTCCAAGGTGTGCATGCTCTAAGGACTGCCTGTCTTCAACCTGCACTAGAAGAACCGAAGGAATCTCTCATGGAGTGACCAAGTCACTTCCCTGCTTCAGCAGGCACCTCCCTGCGACAACAACTGGTGCTCTGGGACTCCTCTCCTGTCGAAGAGTGTGATCCCTGGAACACAGGTGGTAGACCAAAGTGACCCAGATTGTTCAACAGAAGGTCCAACTGTCCAAGTTTGGTGGAGATAAGAGCTTGCCTCCCCGTGCAGCGACAGTACCCTTGTGCACCACCTCCTCTGTTGCTCCTTGCACTTCTCTGCACTTCTTCCAAAAGTTCTTAATGCACAGCTTAGCCCAGGTCCCCAGCACTCCATCCTGCGGCGTACAGATCTGTGAGTTGTTCTCTGGCAGCGTGGGATCCTCCAGTGTAGTGCTGCGATAACCACACTTTGCAACTTCTTTGTCCCCATGTTCTGGGACTCCGGTGGGTGCTGCCTGGTCTTCTGAGGGCTCTCTGAAGTGCTGAGAGCCCCCTCTGTCTCCTCAGTCTAAGTTAAGACCCCCAGGTCACTCCTGGGTCCAGGCAGCTCCTCTTTGATGCAAACCGCGTACTTGCTTGAACCAGGGCTTGTTGGCGGAATCCAGTGACACAAACAGCATGCATCCAACAACTCGATGTGGGACATCTCTTGCACCAAGCAGAAACCCGCAGATATCTTCTTTGGTGCATTTGTGTACTTTTCTTCCATTTGACATTTCCATTCCACTATTTTAGTATATGGTTTGTGTGGCCCCTAGGCCCATTGCAATCTATTGTATTTTCTACTTTTTGCACTATTCTATGACTGTTTTCTTACCTGATTTTGGTTAATAGTGTATATATTGTGTATAATACTTACCTCCAGAAGGAGTATTGCCTTTAAGATATTTTTGGCCTTGTGTCACTAAAATATAGTACCTTTATTTTTGGTAACACTGAGTATTGTCTTTTATTGTGTACAAGTACTGTGTAACTATAGTGGTATTGCAGGAGCATTGCATGTCTCCTAGTTTAGTCTTGGATTGCTCTGCCTCAGCTACCCCTAGACAGCCTAAGCTGCTAGACACTGCCTACATTTCACTACTAAGGGATAACTGGACCTGGCATATGGTGTAAATACCTTAAGTACCCACTAGAAACCAGGCCAGCCTCCTACACATGTGGCGAACATGACTGCCATCTTCTGCAGTATTTCTCACTTGACTACTGACACTGCTGCCATCAAGACCTCCACTACCTGAGCTGCTGTGTACTGCTCTGGGAGTTACTATGCCATGTCCTGCAGGCGATAGTGCCTCAACCTTCACCCCAGAAGAGCTTGACAAGCTTGTGGATGAGGTCCTACCCCTGTATGAACAGCTATATTGTGCGCCAGAGGAGTCCATTGGTATACCAATGTGTGAAAGGTGGAGTTTATGATGGTGAACATGAAATGTGAGGTAGTGAGGAATCATGTCTGGGTGTTTGGAAATGTGCACATGTGCACAGACAGACATACAGTAGTGATAGATGGTAAATAGTCTGTAATCTAACTTCCTTTATACACAACATAGATTGCAACATGTACAGCAATAATGGTGTGAGAAATGTTAATAGACATACCATATAATGGATAATCATGTGGCCTGGTCATATGTGTCCATTCAGTACCAGGTACTGGTCATGCATGTTGTATGGTAGACTCCATTTCACACAAGGGTTGCCTGCAGATGGTAAATGTTGAATGAGTGTGGACTGAGAGGAAGGGAATGTGTGCCTTCTTGCTGTGACTGAAGTGTTCTGACCACTTGTATTGGGATGGTGCATGTGGACATAACTTTATCCTTTTGTCTGCGTCATACATGCAGGTTAATGGGCATCAAAAGAAGGGAATCTGGTGTGCTATCACCAAGCAAGTACACTCACTGTCGGAAGCGGTGGGAGGACCTGAGATGCTGGGCCCGGAAGACGGCTGAGGTCCAGCTGGGGATGTCCTCCCAATGAGGGAGAGGTGCCCATCACACCTTGTCCTCCCAATGGCCTGAATTTTGTCAGTGGCCTACCCTGAGTTGGATGGGCGTTTGAGGGCAGCATAGCAGCCACAAGGGGGTAAGTACTGACTACACACATGTACATCCCTCTGCCAGTTCAGTGTATAATGTGCAAGTATTTAAGCTGTGACAATGTAGTAAGTGTTAAAGACAAAGGGTCCCCTAGGTACACCTAGGTGTACAGGTCATAACATTGAGGTGTGAATATTCAATTGTGTACAGGTACATTAAACTCACCAATGTTAACCATATTGTATTGAAGCGTGTGGTGATGCATAGGTGACTGTGTCATATGTGTTCCACTACACTGCTTTATATGTAACTTGCTGGGTCATCCTTCCCACCTACTGATCCATACTCCAGATATCCTGTTGGTAAGTAGTCCAGGTCTTTGGTTTCTGTCCATTCCTATTCCACTGGATCTAGCTCTATGTGCAACAGAAGGCCTGACAGGTGAGACACAGGCCAATTATCTAGTTGCGAACTAGATGTAAAGTTCATGTGAGGGCGTGATCTCAAAAAGACATTTTACATGGCATACTTGCTACACTTACTCAGAGTTTTGAGGAGGTGTCCCCATTGTTAAGCATGGACTGTACATTGGAAAATGTGATGTGTCAGCAGGGTGGACATCCTACATGATGAAAAGCATGGTGGTATTTCTATGTTCCTGGTGCAAGACATATCATTGAAATGTGAGTTCAGACTACTTTTACCATGTAAATGGTATTGTAAAGTTGAGTCTGTAGCCTGTTTTCCCTTAGCCAATGTATGGTGGGCATGCCTCATAGGCAGGACATCTCCGATATAGTACAATATACATTGTTTTTTCCCAACATCATTTGTACATTGGTGATTTCTACCATTTTCATGATTTGTGATCCAAGTTTGGCATACTTACTTTGGGTATTCTGACTACGTTTAGATGGATGTTAGTATGGATGGCAAAGCTCCATTTACACTGACTTCATTGTGTTGCTGGTTTTGTAGCTGACATTCACATGTTGGTGGAATGATACATGTTATCAGTCAATTAGCTGGACTCTAGGTGTATGCCTTAATCATGGTCACTTAAGAAGTTGATTATGTCATTGTAACTTCACTCAAAGATGTAAGGTTACTTGTGTCTAAACTGCTTATAGTGATGATAGCATTTTGATATTGATGATTTCAGGTTTCTAATCATCCGGATTAGTTTAACTGTATATGGCCTTCATGCACATGACAGGTATCCATTGCATTGAAGGTATTGGTATGGTCCCTGGGGTTGTCTGTTGGTAAATCCTGCGTGCTGAGTAAGCCCCTACTGCTGTCCATGACTTTGTTTCCTATGTGAGGATGACTAAGATAAGTAGGTCCACAAAGTATGTATTGACCTTAGCAAAAACACCACTGATACATGTGTTGTTTAAATAGATTTGAAATCTATTATACTCCAACTTTGGATATGCCAAATGGAGTAGGTGCATTTGTGCTTTTTGCCTTTGTGAATGTTATAGACACAGTTACAAGTTATGAATGTGATTGTTAGCAACATGATGTGGTATAATTGGAATGTGATGAGATAACTTTCATAGGACATGACATCTGGTAATGGACTGAGCAAGGGTACATTTTGAGTATGTATTAATGTGATATCAGAGTCAGCACTAATTCCTATTGATGGACTGTTGTTTCAAAGTAATGCTCTGTATAGGGACATACTTTTTATGTTGACAAATCATCTTTTGTCAGTATAGTTTGTGTTATAGCTGTACTGATAGGAGGGTTATGTAGTGGTCAGATAGTTGTCTTATGTTGTGTGTGACATTGTTGTCATATAGGGTTGTGGAAATTATGTTGTTGTGACATGATGGTGGCTCAAAATGTTTTCTACAGGGTGGTGTTTTACACATAGATGTGATGTTACTGTTGTGTATGGTGTAATGTATGTGCATGTAAAAAATGTTATGACCCTGCCTCTCTGTTTCTCAGCATTGGCAGGTGAAGGAGATGGGGCACAGCCGAGTGACGAA
This sequence comes from Pleurodeles waltl, assembly GCF_031143425.1. Taxonomy (NCBI): domain Eukaryota; kingdom Metazoa; phylum Chordata; class Amphibia; order Caudata; family Salamandridae; genus Pleurodeles; species Pleurodeles waltl. The sequence continues at coordinate 1,091,143,967 of NC_090440.1, forward strand.
GCTGCCAACACCGAGGGACCCAGTGGCCTGGAGGGCAAGGGGAGTGCCACTGGGGAGACAGGATCCAGTTCTTCATCTTCGGAATCCTCCTCCAGTGAACACTCCCTGGCAGGCCCATCTAGGACCGCCCCAGCACCATCTAAGTCTGCCATCCCCATTATTACCACCACCCTCCCTGTAGCTCCTCACCCAGGTATCCGTGCCCGCTCATACAAGAGGGTGGGCATCTCCTTTGCCGCAGTCATTTCTGCCCAGCCCCTGTCAGCCCTGCTGCCCTCAGCAGGGAGGTTATTGACCTCCTGAGGTCTGATCTCTCTGGGTCGGTCGACCATTGTGAATGCCATCCAGGGACTGGAAACTCAAGTTCAATATAGTAATGCATTCCTGGAGGGCATTCACGGTGCACTGGCTGGCCTACAAATATATTTTGAGGCTCTGGCCTCCACAATGAAAGCAGCCAGTCACCCATTGTCTACCGTTACCCCTCTACCTTCCTCTTCTCACGCCCAAACTAGTCCATCCAATTTCCCTTCTGATGACCGCCCCCAGGTGTCTAAAAAAGTGTTCCTTTCATGTTTTGACATTTTCCTTACTTCTCTTCCCCCGTGAGACCCCTAAATGCTCTGTTTCCCTCCCCAGCTTCATCCAGTCCATGTCCAAGGCCTCCTCTACCCCCTGCAAGTACCCATTCCCCTACTCCTGACAAGAAATCTACCCCTCCCAAAAGAACCAAATCCTCCCCTAAGTGTGGACCTAAAAGCCCAATCACAAAGGATCCCCTCAAAAGCCGAAGCCCAATCCTCCTCCTCTATCCCCCCACATAATCTCTAAGGTACCTGCCTGCCCCCTTAATACCCCTACCTGTGGAGGGTACATGGCAGTCAGGAGTCAAGTTGGGGGCACACAGATGTGCATTGTGTGAATGTTGCACATTTTCCCATTGGACTAGCCTATGGCCTTGGGCATTTCTTTACTATTTATATTTGTTAATACATAATTGGACCAACCAGTTGTTGGTTTCGACGTTACATATTTGTCCTGCATTTCTTTTCTTAGGGCAGATTTGTTCATGGCTGACATTGTGTTTCAGCATTTGTGTGTAGGTGGTGTTTGTGCTACCTGTTTTGTCTGGGCAGCATGTGAGGTTGCAGTGCTTTTGTCCCCCAATGATGGGTATGTGTTGTGTGATGCGCATGTGTATGTTGGGGAAATGTTGTTGTCATGGTATTCAGTGGTGTTTGTGTTGACTAGTGTTTGTTGCAGTGTTGTGTGGCTTTTGTGCTTTGACTGTGTGCGTTTGCGTGTTTGGTGCATGGTATGTCAGATATGTTTTGTTCTGTTTTTGGTGTGTTGTATGGTTGTATGATTGGGAATACCACCATGGTCATAATTTGATGGTCTTCTCTGCAAGCCTGTTGGCAGTACGACCGCTAAAATGGCGGTCCTGAGACCGCCAAAGTCATAATGAGGCCCTGAGTGTCAGAAAGAATATGGGAAATTATATATTGTTGTGTGTTACTTCCACAGGAGTGTTAGATATAATTAAACACATATTGACTTGCAAGAAGGCACTAATCCATGTTGATGTCATATTATTACATTTGCCAGACAGAACGGAAGATGCAAATTGAAACATATTTTGTAAATATGATCTAAATATTCAAAAATATGTGTGAATTTAAGACACTTAGCTGCTTTTATTGGTGGACCAAGAACCCTTATGATCAAAGCAAATCCCCAATATGTCAAACTAGATAATACTGACAGCGTGTTGGAATTAATGTGGCTAAGTCTCATATTGCTACTCTTGGTGCCACACCCCAGGAGACTTGGCATAGTTAATGCCCATATCCAGGATGTCATTAAAGAGGTGAAGGACAGTATTATGTGTTTAAGGCTTCTGGGTGTATGGGCTAGAAGAACAGTATAGTCATCATAGAGTAAGGTAGTCACCCACTGATTGCCGGTCTGTGAGAGGTACTGCCCACTGGGTAACAGGTAATTGTTCAAATTAATGATGCAGAGAATGTAGAAAGTGGATACCAGAATGCCCCCCGCTGTACCCCTCTAAGGAGACTGAAGTAGTAGGTGTACTACCCATTTTGATCATATCCAACTCTAATAGACAAATTCAGATGGAAAAAATGAAAAATATTTACTAGGTTGGCATCAAGTACCAAACGAAGCAACATGGACCATACCTTGGACCTGTTCATGCAATCAAATGCGCTAGACAGGGCTATACAAACCAGGTGCAGCAATCAGTGCCTAGCAACCACATACTTATCTATGACAAGATGTACGTTCAGGGAGTGCTCAACAGTATCCAAGACTTCCCTGAAGCCATACTGCCAAAAACTCAGAATTGGTGTTTGTCATGTTCTCATTTTCTGGTCTAGTTATAAATCACTCTGTCCAAGATTTTGTTAGAATAGTAAATGAGCAATATTGGTCTATAGCATTGTGGATCCATGTGTTTCCCTTTTTAAAAAATTGGTAGAATTAAAAAGAAAACCCAGGAAGGAGATAGGGAAGTCACTTTCAATCGATTATAAACGTCTGTGAACACAGGAGACCAAAGATCATATTTGTTTCACTTAAATTGATCGATTGGGACAACGTCAGGACCTAGAGCTTTTCTGGCACAACTATTCTTGGGTTGTATGACGGAACCACGAGTCCAATTACAACAATTGTTTTTACAACTTGTTAATTACAATGCATCTGTCATTACAACAAATGAACTTACAACAAAAGGTTTTTACCACGAAAATGCCTTTAGCACACATGCCTTTACCACAAAACTTTTGGTGTAAAGGCATGGTTGGTAAAGACATATGCCGCGTAGAAAATAAAATGGTAAGTATTACCCTATATAGATATGTGTGTGTATATATATATATATATATATATACATATATTTACACATTTATATGTATGTTTGTGTATGTATTTAATCATATATATTATGTATATATTTGTGGATATGTTTAAATATATATATTATATATATTTGCATATATATATATATACATTTATACGTATGTATTTATATATATATTGACACACATTGACACTTACAAACCATACCCACCCTAAGCCCTAATAATTCCCTTACCACCCTATATCCCATACCCACCCTAATACCTAAAAATGCCCTTACCACCCTAAATTCCACACCCAACTTAAAACCAAAAAATACCCGTAACACTCCAAAACCCATACCCACCCTAATACCTAAAAATTCCCTTACCACCCTAAATTTCATGCCCACCCTAAAACCTAAAAATGCTCTTACCACCCCAAAAGCTATACCCAACCTAAGACCTAAAAATGCCCTTTCCACCCCAAAACCCACACCCACCCTAAAAATGCCCTTACCACCCCAAAACCCATACCCAACCTAAAACCTAAAAATGTCCTTACCACCGCAAAACCCATACCCAACCTAAAACCTAAAAATTCTCTTACCTTCCCAAAACCCAAACCCAACCTAAAACCTAAAAATGCCCTTACCACCCCAAAACCCATACCTACCCTAAAACCTATAAACACTATGGGGGTCATTACAACCCTGGCGGTCAAAGACCGCCAGGGCTGTTTTGGCGACTGCACCGCCAACAGGCTGGCGGTGCAATCTCGGGTATTTTGACCGCCGGGGCCGGCGGGTTCCCGCCACATTTGCCCCAGCGGGGATAGTCTTGCAGCGCTGCCCAGGGGATTATGAGTCCCCGACTGCCAGCCTTTTCCTGGCGGTTTGAACCGCCAGGAAAAGGCTGGCGGTACGGGGAGTCACGGGGCCCCTGGGGACCCCTGCACTGCCCATGCCACTGGCATGGGCAGTGCAGGGGCCCCCTGACAGGGCACCATGCAGCCTTTCACTGTCTGCTATGCTATCCATTTGGAGCCGGCTCCTGTGTTGCGGCCGAGATCCCTGCTGGGCCGGCGGGCAGAAACCAGGTTTCTGCCCGCCGCCCCAGCGGGGATCTCATAATGACCGCGGCTGGAATGCGGCCACATTGGCGCCTGCCCGGCGGTCAGATCTTGGCCACCCGCCAAGGTCATAATGAGGGCATATATATATATATATATATATATATATATATATATATGTATATATATATATATATATGTATATATATATATATATATATATATATATATATATATATATATATAAAACCAATTAGAACACTTACGTCTTACCTGTACTTACTAGCAAAACCTTTCCCACGCATACACCTTTACCATTCATGCCTTTACAAAATAAAAAAATAATACTTACCTTTCAAACCTTTACCACTCATATACCCTTTACCAGTCATGCCTTTAGAACAAAATTCATTGTAAAGGCATGCGTGGTGAAGGTATATTCGTAGCAAAGGCATGCCAGGTAAAGACATGCGTGGTAAAGGGATATTCATGGTAATAGCATCGTTGTAAATGCATTTAATGGTAAATGCGTCGTTGTAAACGCTGTTTCCCCTATTCTTGAGGGCAGTGATAACTTCTTCTAAATCAGACATAGAGTTAACAATGGCAACATCTTCTACAAATTCAACTGCATTAGGATCAGTGCTACTGCAAGACTAATAGATTTTGGAGAAGTGGACAAACCAAAGATCAGAAGAGATGTGTGAACTAAGTGGAGATCTTTTGACATTATCATTCCTGATACGATTGTGTGTAAGCCAAAAGCATTTGGTCCCATCAGGTTTACTAGATGTCATTAAGGCAGTGAGATTGGAATACTTAATCTCCCACAAGGTTCAAGTAAAAAAAAGCCCTACACCTCCTTGCTTCCTCTGAGTCCCTAGGGTTGTGTCTCAATGCTCGCCTCAAAATACAGTTAGCTTTTAAACAGGCTGCGTCAAACCACCTACGAGTGCAACTATCTGAATGATGAATACGTTGAAGGAGCGTAAGTCCTTGGGTACAAATATCCAAAGAGCCTCCCCTACTGCTGTATTGTCCTTCTCGTAACTAAGACAGTCATAGAAGAACCCCCAAATTATACTTAATAAGCAAAGTCAGAAAGGATTGGGGTCAGGGAAGTTTCCAGACCAGCCATTGAGCTAGATTGGAAGTAGACAGAGGTACAGAGGCGTCTGACCAAACAATTGGTTGAGTGCCAGAAAATTCAAGAGCAAGACTCGGTGAGTTATGGCCACCAGTCATTAGATTTACAATACTACATGTTAAGATCCGGTTGGCAAGTGATCGGGACATGAAGATATCATTAGGGCTGAAACAGTCTCTTCTAAAGAAATTGGGCATGGAAGGTGTACTGCTTGAATGATATATATGTGCATATTAATCAGGTCCCTCTCAGATTGATCTTGGAGGAAGAGGAGATTGTCACACAGCATATAGAGGGGTCTATCTCCTAGCTATTGATATTAATTCCAGCGATTAAATCCCCACATAACACAACATTAAAACTATCAGGGGCACCCTTTAATTGCTCAGAAACTCTATTGACAGTCTCAAACAATCTCCTGAAATTACAAATATTAGAGTAGGAAAAGGCATCATTTTAAAATATCAAAGAAACAAAAATTAAGATTGTTGCAGAACTTGATAATAATTGCCTGAATCACATTGCTTGCAATGTTGACAGGGATGACTCTCACATTTAGTGCAGTCCTAACCCAAATAAATAACCCCCTTCTGCCCTACCAGATCTTGTAGATTGGGCAGGTATAGAGTAACAACTACAGCCAAATGCAGGTATTTCCCATGTTTCGTGAAGAGCAATGATGTCAAATGATTTGATAAAAAACAACCATTTGCTATTCTTAAGTTCAGAGGCAAAAACCACGGTGTTCCTCGTCACAATTCCTAGGGTGCCTAGATAGGAGATTGAGTCTGATGCTTTGGGGATTTTGATCTGGGTATACCAAACTAATGGAAGGAGGGAACTTGTGTTTTTCAGCCAATGTCTGCAAAATCCTGCAAGGGTTGTAAGCGATTCTGAAGGAGGAGAAAGCTTGTAATTGGGTGGAAGTTGTCAGATTCGGACGATAAGAGGCATTAAATATGATAGACCAAGGTTTACGACCTGAGTCGTATTAAGACCCAAAATTGAAAGTGGTCTGGTCAAGATAAATCATACTGATTAGACAGACTGAATATTAATCTCTGGCTCCATATGAAACATTTACAGAAAAGTGACAATAGAGATATCAGATTATTAGCTACTAGTCACCTTTCAACAGCTACTGAACCATTCCTAGCTCTCTTTCCCTAACTAACGTGAATGCCAGCTTGCAGTGATCTTATCTATCAGTCTCCCCCTTATTGGTGCAACCATTGTTATATGCATAACCCTTTGTACCTCCTGCATCTATGTGCTCCAAAATGGTAATTCGTAGCTCATCCATAATCTAATCACTTACACCTTAGCATGGATGGTCAAAAACACTGTTTTTCCTTTCCACAACACACACTTCCTAATTGTTTATAAAGGACAATAATGGCTGATTGAGGAAATAAGAACAAGCTCCCACCCACATCTTTACAAAAGCCCTTAAAACTAGGGACAAATATAGAGCACGTGGACATCATCTCCTCTGTTATAAAGAATGGAAGGAGGCTCACTCTTCTGCAGGTGCTGTTCAATGTTCCACTCATGTAGTATAAGCACACCATCACAAAACACTGATGTTTCTAAGGAGCTGCTGGTAATAGCCATATATAGTTCCTATTTAGTGGTTTCTCCCAGGTCTGTGTTTCTGTCTGCTGCTAAGCCCACTCTATTTAACATAATATCCTTATAGTAAGTGGAATTCTGTAATCACTGTATAAATGCCAGTCTCAATTTTTTTTAATAATCTGTGACACACCTAGTTGCTGATCATAAAGAAAATACATCAGAACTCGACTATTATAAGTTATTTCAGTTGGGTTCTGACATCATAATGCATCCTGCCAGGGCCACCAGCTCAGGTGAAAGGAAGGCAGGTTAGGGAGCATAACTGAAGCAGCTTTTTAAAACAATGAAAGGATACAATGCTTTCCTGTGTTCTGCTCTATTTTTTTTAGCTTACAGTGACAAGCAGAAACATCATGTTTATTTTTTGCACTCATTAGGTAGTTAGAGAAAATCTAGAATCTTTCTGCATGTTTATACACATGCAGAGCTATTGTAGCTTTTTTTAACTGACTTCTATTGAGCTGTTTCTAATGTCTGTTTGCAACAAATAATAGGTTTTTTGATGTTTTTTAATTTTGTACTTGTGTTTTTATTTTTATTCATCATTTGCATACATGCTCGCTCTTTCATGTGAAAGCTATCCACCAAAGTTTTAAATGGTTTCTGGGAAAGGTGATGGCATAACCATGTTTTATATGGGATAAAGTACCCCCAAGGTACATGATATTGCAAGTCACATTGGAGTTCCATAACCTTACAAAGGAACTCAGCCTTAAGCCCCGTTCCTCTATATGGTTATGGAACTCAGTTGGTGACTTGCAACATCCTTATAATTTACAGTGGCGGCATTTTATCCCTTAAATAATGACATAACTATAGAAAGGGACTTTAGCAAAGACTCAATATTTATCTACAATAACTTTTTTCCACCATTAGAGAGACACATTCCTGGAGAATTAATGGAAGCTGCTAAATTTTAATAAAAATATTAGATCCTTCACAACATTCTGCAAATTGGGCAGGAGAAATTATCTTTCCACTAGGCTCATGTTAACCTAAAAAAGTGTTCAAAACGTTTTTCAAGGATCCAAATACAATATTGTTCTGAGATCTTTTGGGAGGTGTGATTTGTTTCTACCTTAAGTTCAAATTCAAATTGGCAGGTGTTACAAAGTAAATCTTTACACAGGTAAGATGGAGGATATACAATTTATTCTATAAGTAATATTTCATATATACTGTTAGACTTTTCATCCTTGGTGTGGTCTCCCTTAACTTTTTGCCTCTGTTCCCAGGTTGTTGATGTGTGCTAGCCTCTGTTTTTGCTGTTTTGGTTACTCTGGGCACTTTACCACTGCTAACCAGTGCTAAAGTGCAAGTGCTCCTGTACCAAATGTTTATGTAATTGGTTCATCCATGACTGGCATATTTGATTTACTGGTAAGTCCCTAGTACAGTGCATGAGAGGTGCCCATGGCTTGTAAATCAAATGCTACTAGTGGGCCTGCAGCACTGGTTGTGCCACCCACAATAATAGCTCTGTAAATATGACTCAGACCTGCCACTGAAGTGTCGGTGTGTGCAGCTTTAAAGTGTCACTTTGTCTTGCTAGTGTACCCACTTGCCAGGCTTAAACCTTCCATTTTCTTACATGTTAGACACCCCTAAGGTAGGCCCAAGATAGCCCCATGGGCAGTGTGCAGTGTATGTTTAAGGTAGGACATATACTAATGTGTTTTATATGTCCTAACAGTGAAATACCGCTAAATTCCGTTTTCACCGTTGCAAGGCCTATCCCTCTCTTAGGTTAACATGGGGGCTGCCTTTAAATATGATTAACGTTTGGGGTCTCTGAGATCACAAATTAAAAATACATCTTTTAGTAAAGTTGATTTTAAGATTGTGTGTTTGAAAATACCAATTTTAGAACGTGAGCATTTTCTTGCTTAAATCATTTCTGTAACTCTACCTGTTTGTGGATTCCCTGTCAGTTTGACAGCTGGGCTGGTTGCACCTCTCACTAGACAGTGACACAAAGGGAGCTAGGATGTAGCCTCCATATCCTGATGAGCCATCTGTGCTAGGATGGAGGGGAGGAGTGGTCACTCACACCTGAAAAGGCTACGCCTGCTCCTCACACAATGCAGACTCCAACCCACTGGCTTGTGTCTCGGGCCTGGCCTGGGCATCGCAGGAGTTCACAAAAAAGAGAGACTTTTCTTTGAAGTAAGCCTACTTCAAAGGGCAAAATGGGTAGAAGAAGGGGTACCCAAAACCATAGACCTGAGAACACTTCTGGAAACCAAGAGGACCTCTGCGTGGAGAAGAGCTGAAGAGCTGAAGAAGAAGAGCTGCCCTGCTTGTGACTGTGCTTTGTGGAGCTATCCTGCAGTTTCTGCTTCTGCCTGTGCAAGAGGACAAATACTGGACTTTGTGTGCCTTCCTGCTTGAGAAGAACTCTCCAAGGTCTTGAACTAGAGCTTTCCTCCTGTTATTAAAGTCTCAGGGACAGCAAAAACTTTGTTCTGCGAGCACCTGGAGCCTCTGCTGAGACTCCTACCCAGCCAAGTGGTGCCCACCCAGTTCCTGGGACCCTGAAAGGAGAAGCTGGCAGAACAAGAGTGAGAAATCCACACATAGACCGCAGTGTGGGGAAAGGATCGACGCAACTCCTAGACGCGGCTGAAAAATCAACGTGCCACCAGCTTCGCGGCTGAAATCGACGCTCGCCTGCAGCGCGGATGGAAGATCGACACACTTGGCTGGAGAAACGATGTGCAGCATCGCTGACAGAGGCTGGTGAGGTCGCAATCCACGCTGCGTGGTTGTCAAATCATCGTGCAGCAGGATTTCTGGCACAACCATCGCTGGGCTTGTAAAAATGACGCAAGGCCTGCTCGGACCCGAGAGTGCTGTTTGGATCGACGCATCGCTCTCCTGCGGAGAGAAGAAATGATGCACGCCGACCCAACCGAAGGAGAAAGGATGCAGGGTCTCGCTCATGAGTGATATCGATACATCGCAAGCCCCTATTGATGCACACTCGCCCGTGCTGGGTTACTTTTGACGCACCCAGGTACATTTCCATGCTAACAGTGTTAGAGTTGTGTTTTAAATCACATGAAGACTCTTTTTGTTTTTTAATTAATAACTTGACTTGTGAATAGTGGATTTTTGTCGTTTTGGTCTTGTTTTGTTTAGATAAATATTTTATATTTTTCTAAACCTGTGTTGTATCATTTTGTAGTGTTTTCATTAAGTTACTGTGTGTGTTGGTACAAATACTTTACACCTAGCACTCTGAAGTTAAGTTTACTAAGTAACTCATCATAATCATCCCAACCGATAGTCATCAAAATGTGCAGGTTGTTAACTCACTGTTGTACCCCACCGCACTGATTCATCCATTACAGCATCATTTTATTTCCCATTCACACCACTATCACTACTATTTCCACTACCATTACCTCTTCGCAAACTTTCCATTCCCATATCAATATCGTTACCCAACATATATCCATTACCTTTCCTCATGTAACAACAAGTTACACCACTGGCATTACTGACATTCCCTTTTGCCCAGCACACCCTTACTCTCTGTAAATCCCACACTTTCTATCTTCTAGTTTTACAGCACTTTCCATAACATTGACAACTTTCAAGGGCTCTAATTAACTTGTAGCCCCTTTTTCAAAGAATGTGGATTTCCTTACACATATAGCTATATATTGCTCAACTTCCACCACTGGCATTTTACTATCACCTAAATAAAAGGGGGGAGGGGCTGGGAGGTTATGTGGTCCAGTGTACAATCTCCCAACTATAGTAGTATAAACAAAGGTACACTGTTCCAAGTATGTTCTAATGACCTAGGTGACCTAAATTCTCAGGGGCAAGAGCCCTCAAGCATCACAATGGATGACTAGCATCATCATCGGGAAATGCTCCTCGCCAGTCACTAGTCACTATCAGAACAGTACGGCTTAGAGCCCCCCTTTTTCAGGGAGCCCGTCAGGCGTTGCAGTGCCGGCCTGGTGAGAAGCATTTCCCGATGATGATGCTAGTCATCCATTGTGATGCTTGAGGGCTCTTGCTCCTGAGATTTTAGGTCACCTATTTTACTATTACCAGCATGACTTAGTTAGGTCTGTTCCTGTACAATTTCCACTCTTTTGTTCATGTCTTGATCTTGTTCCACTCTAAATAGATTCACACTCTTCTTCTTCAACCACCGTGGCACCAACCACATAGACGTTTTTCTCCCTCTGAACAACTCAAACGGCATCTTACTCATTACAGAACGAGGAGTAACCGTGTAAGATAGCAATCTTTTCTGAAACGTTTTTCATCATGATAACCCTGATTTAAGAGCCAACTGTATGGCTTCCTTCACCACCTTTTTAAATCGTTCTACCTGGCCATTTCTTTCTGGGTGAAACCATGACATTTTCAAGTATTTATTATCACCCTCTCTTAAAAACAATTGCATTTGTCCAGATATCAGTTGTACCCCTTATCTGAAACTAACATTTGAGGAATACCTTCCCGAGCAAAAACATCTTCCAAAAATTCAATTACTACTTCAGTAGTTATATTACTCACCATTCTCAATTCTAGCCATTTAAAATAATATTCAATAAGTACTATGGCATTATTTTCTCTTGAAGATAATGTAAAACAGGGTGCTCATAAAGCTGATAGCTAATTTCTGCCAGGGATCATCCAGTAATTCTTCCATATAAAATGGTACATTTATGGTTTTAGCCACTTTGTTAATTAGACTACGTGCTTTACAGTTCCACACCCAATGATCCACCATAATACAATGTTGTGCCTGAATCCCTGCATTCATCCCAATTGATCACTGAACAAACTAGGATATTTTGTTTATAGGTTAGCATATTCTACGCTGTTTCCTTCTATCACTCTTATGAACTGAATACAGTGGTGGATTAACACATATGTCAAATCCAAAGATGTGGAATTCCTATTGCAGGATGCCCAAGGCATATTGTCTGAGGTCAAGAGCAACAAGTTTTTATGTTTATTTTGTCCTTGGGACAAGTAGGCCCAACCACCTGCAACACAAACCCTTTATCTGCTAGTTTACAGAGAAGAGAACTGTCTGCAGTTGATGTAATATGTGTATCCATTAGTTAATGCTGTTCGAACTTGTATTTATGGTTCATTAACGAAAAGCCTTCATTATTAGAGTGAGCGCTGTAAATAAACTTTTTAAGGTCACACTGCACTACCGACAGTGGTTCCAGTAAACAAAGAAAGTGTACACACGTTTGAAACGTTTAACAATAAGAAGCTAAGTATAATGTTCCCAGATTGCTCTCTGATTAGATGCAGATGTTTGCAGAAGCTTGTAAACAAGATTGATGATTCTTTGCTTTCAAAATAAAATGTTCAGAAAAAGTAGGACAAAAAAGTTTCCCTTCTATGAAATTTTAGGTGCTATTTCTTTGAAGCGTCATTTAGTAAAATGTGTTAATGCATGCTAGTATTTCCAAACAATATTCCTAATAGAAAATCAGTGTAGCCATTTTCAACGAGATTATGGAAAGCATGAAAATGAACAAGCACTGGCAAAGCCAACCGATCCAACATTTTTTTTTTTTTTTTAAGTCTTTTGGTTTTGTCACTGCATGTCTTGTTTTGACATAGCTCTTGTAACACTTTATTATTGTGAGAGCTGCCAGGCCCTCACCATTGTAACAAACACTGGCAAAAAGAAAAAAAGGTTTTGATCTCAAAAAGCACACATTGCCACCAGTGGTGTAACTTCTGCCATTGTCAGGAGCACATGCCACTTTAGAAAATGACTTGGATTCAATGGTAATTGAATTTCCTAAATGCCCATTTCGCATTTAGGAAATGCTTGTTATATGTGCTTAGGGAATTGCAAACAGGAAATCCCTATTTGCGATTTCCTATTTAGGGTATCACAAATTGTGATTCCCTATTTGGAGTTGCAATTGTAGAGAATTGCATAAAATTGTGATTCCCTAAAATGGGACTGCCAATGCCTTTCATTGATTTAGAAAGTCAATGCTGCATTCATAAACTGTCAAGTCACAAATTTGGATTCACAAGTGATATATTCTAGAATACTTTCTCCTCTTTTCTAGTTTGTATGTTGACATATTACTGCCATATTCACATGCTTTACATTTGTTGCACCGCCAAAATCCTGGAGTGTTCAACCAATTTGTGGGTGCAACTTTTCTGATAGAGAAATGGCTCTGAGTGAGATAGTTCCCTATTGACGTCATGTTCCTATAGGTAATATTTGGATGTTCTGTAAGTGCATCTTTTAATATATCATCCTGCCGGAGTACCCTCCATTTCCAATTTAAAATCTTCTTAAGTGCCTTATGTTGACTATTGTAATTCATAATCATATGGATTTCATCATTCCTTTCTTTCATTTTTCCACAAGTTACTAAGAGTTCCTCTCTTGATCTATTTTTCACTCGTCTCATAGCATAATTTAATACCTCCATTGCATAACCTCTGATTAGGAACCATTCTTTTATGTCCTGTAATTGTTCTTCTATGTCTTCCAATTCAGAGCAATGGGGATGCTCCATTTGAGTTTTTTAGGGTGGGTGCTATTTGTATCAAGCAGACTATTACATGAAGTTGCCTTCTGATGAAGTTTTGTGCAAAGCCTCTTCTCTTTTACAAAAATGTCCTCATCCAAAAATTTTCAATTTGAGATTATTGCAGTTGAGATATGAGATAAACTTCTCTGGTTCTTTCATGTTTCCCTCCCATATTAAAAAGAGATCATCAATTAACCCCAAAACAATGTGCTGCAGGATATCCTGAATTTCTCCTCCTCAAATAGTCTCTGCTTCTCAAAATCCCATCAATAAGCTTGCATATGTGGGAGCAAATGATGTCCCTATCACTGGGCTTTGTCTTCGTAAATAATATTCACCATTGAACATTAATATATTAAGTGTCAGGCAGAAGAGTATCATATCTATGAGCATTTTAGAATGTCCCAAATAGCTGATAGATCTTGACCTTGAAAAACATTTGACAGCCATTATGCTATCCTCATGCCGAATGGAGGTATACAATGACGTGACATCGATGGGTGCCATGATATAGTTCTTTTGCCAAGGGATGTCATGAATTTTGGCTAAAAATCCATTGTGTCACGTAGAAAGGAAGGTAGTGCGGTAACATAATTCATCAAAAGTGTCAATTCATCTAAACATATTTTCAAGCAGGGACCCAATGGATCTCACAATGGGTTTACCCGGTGGTTCCTGTAAGGTTTTGTACACCTTTGGAAGAAAGTAAATAGTTGAAGTAATCAAGTGTTCAGTTTTAAGTTATCTATATTCTTCTATATCAGGAATATTCAAATTGTGCCATTCCTGTAGCTTCTGTTGAAATTCCACGATTATCATTTTAGTTGGATAATTTTCCAAACTTTCATAGTGCTGATTATTATTCAATTGCCTCATTGCTTCTTTTATATAAGCAGAGGTGTCTTGAACCACAATTTTCCCACCTTTGTCAGAGGCTTTAATTATAATTGTTGTATATTCCCTCAATTCTTTTAAGTTTAAGGCTTACCATTCTTTTTGGGTTAGGTTTCTCTGTCCTCGTATTAATGATCTTTTATGTGTTAAGCAATTCAATTCCTCTATCACCAACTCTTAAAAAATATCATTTTTGTTCCCTGGTTGCAATTGTGAATAAGATGTAGATTGGGGTTTTAATCCACTCTCTCCTCCTTTCCATGTTATTAGACCCACGTCTTTACTTAGTTGTTCATCTGATATCTCTGGTAAATTCATATCCTTCAGAGCCCCCTCAGATTCCCTTTCTAATCCTGAACGTGTTCTCAAAGCTGTTAAATCCTTCACAGTAATGTTTGAGGTTCTGAGCTGGTTTGCTTTATCATTTTTGTTCTTGGGAGGATGAAACTCAAAATATTTTCTGAGTTTCGATTTATGACAAAAAACGTATATAGCTCAATGCAGAGATTAGGAAGACTTAATTCTGCAGCAGAGAAAAATGACAATCCTTTGTTCAAGACTTTATTTTGATTCAAACTCAATATTTTAGAGGAGAGATTGATTACACTATTCTCCTTATTTTGCCTCTTCTTCCATTTACTTTCTCTTTTCTATTCCTCATTTTGATCCCCCTTCTAGTTCTTATGGGGTTTTTTCTGCACCTCTGCTGCCTTTGTTGTCCTCTCCCATGAACAGTCCCACTTCCTCTCCCTCTTTGACTCGTTAACATTTGTATTAATCTGAGTTCCCCAGAAAAATCCAAAATTGTGGTGTCTGATTCTTCTTCCATAGAGCTTGCTTAGAGCTATCAATTGTTCCTTACATTTCTTGATCAATTGCCTTGTCCATTGCAACCGTATTCCTGAACGTATCATATTTTCTGGCAAACGTATAGATACGACCAGGCATAATCTATTCTGTCACAATTTATTTTTTAGCTTTTCTCCTTTTCACTTCTGATTCTTGTATGTTTATTTTCTCTTCCAGTTGTTCTAATGTTTTTTTTGTTTTTTCATTTGCAATTAATTTTTCTAATTCTTGTTCTAATTCTTTGATTCTGATCATTCATTTCTCTATTTTTCTCTCTGCATGTGTAATCAAAATTCTTATTAGTTGGAGGGAGCACTCATTAGTATTGTTGTGACAACTTCTCATTGAATCCTCATCCAAATCATTTAAGGTCGACATTATTAGGATTCTCAAACTGCGCGGAATTCTCTTATATTCAATATATTTCTCTAGTATCATTTTCTCCCACCATTTAATAACTTCCATTTTCGGAGCATGCTCTATATCTTTAATAATGGCATCCAATATACTTTTTTTCTCCTCCTCTTGTGTATGCACTTTATTTGTTAAGGATGCAATCATCTGCTCATCATTTCATAACTCATTTGCTCTTTGAGCTCTAGATCATCTTTTCTCAGACATGTTCAAAATGTAAGACCTTAAGTAAAGTATACTCTTTAATTTGTACTATTTCCTGTATGCTACATATGCACAGATTGTTTTAATCCAATGTGTCCTCTCATATATCCTCTAGTTAATGTGAGGTAGTGTGTGATTGTAGCCAGGAAACAAGCAACTCCAATTTATTATTGTTCCTTGCCGGGTCCACTTCCCTTGTTTTACTTTTTAAGCAATATTGGATGCCAGAAATATGCTCAGTGCTTAATCTGTTTTGGATTATAAACTGAGTCCCAATTGTGGTAAGACCGCAGTAAGACCTCAGTAAGACCGCTAGCTTGTTGTCGTCCAGCCTGGGTTTGGTGAGGCTACGCTCCCACACTACCTCTGCAGCTTTGGATTGCGCAGCTCCTCTCCACCTCTCCTACACCTACAAAGCCCCACCGCTGCTGCCACAGTTTACCTGAATACCGCATTGTGTCAGTTTCCATTTCTCGCAACAGGGCAGAGGTGTCAGCGGAATACTCTCCCTCTTCTCTGGTTCCGCTTAGCTGCCTTTCCCCTGCCTCGCTCTCCAGGTGCATGTGATGTGCGACGCATCTTCATTCTTATCTGTGCCACAAAGTTTCACACTATTCCAAGGGCCAGAGTCACAACAGCGTGGACACTGACATTTATTTTTTCTATATATTTATTGCATTTGTTGCCTATGCTTGTTTAAAGTGTAGTGCAAATAAAGGAGAAATTAAGGTTTCAGCGTTATGCCTTCGAATGGTCTATAGAGTCCTGTTGTTGATAATCTCATTTTAAAGTGTCTACAAAGTGCAGTCCCCCTTCCTTATCAATTAAAGACTAGAGCGTGCATATCTGCTTTCCACCATGTCATCGTTCCAGTACCATATTTGTAACTCACACATCCATTCACAGACTCACTCAGAGACTCACGCACACATTCACAGACCCACTTAAAGACTCATGCACACATTCACAGACCCACTCACACACCCACACACTCACTCAGACTGACACCCAAACCCACTTAGACACTCATGCACTCGCTCACAGACTCACTCAGACTCTCACACATAAATTCAAAGAGCCACAGACACTCACAGAGACACTCTCACACCAACCGTCACACCCAGAGACACCCTCAGCCAAACTCAGCCGCACGCGGCCGATTTTCATGCACAGCAGTGGTTGGATTAACATAGAGTAATGAAAATTATTTTACATTCAAAAACTGAAATTCACTGAAAAAAACAAACGTTACAGGAATGTTATAGTTAGGAAATAGAATTTTTTTAAAACATAGAAATTCAATTAAAAAACAAAGATTACAGAGACGTTATGTATGTGTATGTTTCTTTCACATAAAGTCATTTTCATTACTATGCATTAATCTAACTACCACCTCGCACGACTTATGGCCATGCACAGCGGGTGTTAGTTGCAAGGCCTTGCCTGTGGCCAGGCCCTATGGCCAACCCCCATAATCACCCAGCCCCATGCTGTGCACGGCCGGGTTGGCTGCAAAGCCTGGCCTACGGTCACGTCGTACAGCCAACCCCTCTAACTAGCCTACCCCTATAGCCACCCAACCCCTATAACCACCCAACCCCACGCTGCGAACGGCCAGTCCTTGCAGCCAACACACCTAACCACCCAACCCCACTCTGCACACAGCCTTTGGCCATGCATAGCGGTAGTTGGCCACAGGTCTGCATGCTGCCCTCCCCAGGCTGATCTTGGCCCCGGGGACCCCATTCCCCGGAGCCCAACTTAATTATTTAATTTTGTTTTGGGGAGGGGTGCCATGTGGCCTCCCTCCGCAGGATTGATCTCAGCCCTGGGGACCCCACCTCCCCAGGACCCAGACATGTGACCTGGGTATCCCAAAGGGCACCCAGTCACAATGTTGGGGACCACGATTCCAGCCAGCTCCCCACCTTCTGTGGGAGCTGGCATTGCTGTCACAGAGGAGGAGCTGTCAACTCACACCAAGTCACAACAAACAGCTATGTACCGGGGGTGGGCACCCTGAGACATAGCAGGAGCCTTCCTTGGTGGTCCCTGGGGTCCGAAAAGGACCACCTTCATTTTTTTATTAAAGCATCTGGAAGTTTGTGGTCACCCATGGGGGCCGAGCACCCTCCCCCCAGTATTCTCATTTAGTAATGACCAGGAGAGGACGTGGTCCCTAGAGCTGCAGGGAGGGCCTCGCAGCACCCCTGCCTTGAAGATTGATAATACCCTGAAAAGGTGGAGGTCCCTGGGGTGTGAGAGGGCCAAGCAGCCTCCCGCAGTCTCATTTACTAGCGCCCCGGGGAGGTGGCGGTCCCAAGAGCTGCGTGGGCCGTGTGGTCCCAGGAGCTGCAGGGGGACAGCGCAGCCCACCACATTGAATATTGATAATGTCCCAAACAGGTGGTGGTCTCAGGGGCTGTGGGGGGAGTGGGACATTCCCCCGCATTCTGATTTACTAATGCCCCGGGGAGGTCATGGTTCCTGGGGCTGTAGGAGGGGGGCCAAAAGTACACAGCAGAGTTGGTGTTTGAGGTCCAGTATTTACACCTAGTTGTGCCTATGAAGTTTTCCCTTTTAAGTCCCTAGGCATCCTGCCTTTCCTGTCTTGGCTCCAGAATAACTACAAGGAGTATGCAGCCCTTTGGGTGGAGCAAGGACATAGCCTATTCAAGTTTAAGTGGGGCAGTGCCTAGCTCAATGCTTGCACGCTAACATGCTTGTCAAGAAGAAATGGTCATGGTTGGCCTATGAAGATTGTTCTCCTTTGAATCATCGACCCTGTGAAGGCACCTCAGGTCTAAACTGGGGACTATTCAAGGTGCCAGTGTAACCAAGCAGGGCAGAGGTAAGTGACACTCAACCAAACATGCTGGCAGAGATTCTGACCCAGCCCCAGAAGAAGGTGAACCCACATCTGAAGGTCTTTGCTCGGCATTGTATGGAGTGCAAATTCCACATCTGTTGTGGCAAGCAAAATAAGAAGATCAATGAAGAGAGAAACTTCATAAGTAGACGTTGGGCGGTTGTCACTACATTTGTTAAAAAAAAAAAAAAAAAAAACTCACAAGAAAAAAATTAACTTTTTAGAACCACCACAAAAAAACTAAGGATGTCACTCTCAATTCCAGCATGGATGCCAGCGGGAGGTTGGCAGAAGGGCTTAGCAAAGGCAAGACCAAACATGTCTGCATGTAGGAAGCAGAGTCAGGGAATAGGTCTGGCTTTGTGAACAAACCACCCAGCATTCATTGCACATGGTTGAAGGCTGTACGCAGCTGGGGTAGGCCACATGTGGCGGACTGGGTGCAGGGCCTGGTCTAGGTGCGCAGAGATGATGAAAGGGAAAAGATAATTTGAAAATAAATGCAGTGTGTCATAAAATAAACACTCAATGAAATTAAGAAAATGAGTTATGCTCTTGGCTGAAATGCGAGAAAACACTTACATTTGCCTGCTATAGTTTGTGGCACAAACCATAGCTCCTGCCACCCCCTTGCTCTGTGTATATCACAAGTGATATTATTGATGACATCACTTATGACATTGCCACTGATATCACTGACATCATAGGAGTTTCTGCATTTGTTAAGTGAAAGAGTTGACTTTTATATAAGGTACAAAAAAGCTTACAATCACAGTTATGGTATTGGTGAATATGTAAGTGCTTCTTTTGGTGAGGATGATTCAGTCCCCCTCCCCTGCATTCCCCCGCTGAGCCTTTCAAAAGCCTTAATCTCGCTAGGCAGCTAGACCTTTAAATATTGCTTTGGGTATCCTGGTCCCCATCAAGGAGACCCACAGCAATCGGTGGCCATGTGGCTGCAGGGGGGCCATAGAGCCCCTGCTGGCTCCCTAGCTTGCACCCTTTGAAGTGCAGCGGGAGAAGGCTGTATCTGTTTTCTTCTGTCCGACAGGAGCAGCTTTTATTTTTGCTCCTGCCGGGTTGGAGAAAACCTATACTCTCTGCCTGCAAGAGTGAGGGCGAGGAGTTGAAATTCTGCCCTTGGGCCTGAGAGGATGCAGTCCCCAGGGCCACTGGATGGCAGGGAGAGGGGGCTTCATGCCCCTGCCTCAAAAAAATGCTTAGGCCCTGGTGGATGGACTCTCCGGGACCCATATGAGGCTCGAGGAGGGGGATATACAGAAAACAGATGATGGCCCTTGAGAGCCTAGGAAGGGCTGCATACCCCCTCCCCAAATAACAGCACCTGAGGATGGGGTCCCCAGGATCCTTAAGTGGTATGGAGAAGAGAGCCATGCCCACCTCCCTACATAAAGCCAAATCGGTCCTGCAGTCCTTAAGTGGTTGTGGAGAGAGGGGAAGCACACACCTCCTTTTCCAAAAATATACATCTAGCATGTTGGACGGGGTCCTCATGGGCCTTTAGAAGGCCCCCCCCCCAAGTAAAAAATAAAAATGAATGTGAAATGAGGGGAGTTGCTGCTCATTTCATGTTTACTACTCCAGCTCAGAGCACCCCATAATTCCCTACAAGGGAGTATTATGTTGTGGAGGGGTGCAGGGATTGCAGCAGCCCCACAACATTAAAAACATTCAAAACAAACATAGTAAGACTCCTAGGTCACTGAATACCTGTTCACAGGAGAGCTTACTGTTTTGCTTAAAAGGACTCTGAGCTGCAGCTGTTTGCTTTTCAGTTAGAGCGCTGGGACCTCTTGTGGTTGGTTCTATAGCAGTATTTAGTTGGCTGAACATGTTTTTTTTAAAAGACTCCTAGAGATGTTAATTTTTTTTAATGGCTTCATTAAAAACGTTTTATAAAATTTACTTTTATTAAACATTGCTTTATGTGAATTTATAAAATAAATTTATAAAATATATGTTTAAATATGGTTATTGGTAACTGTTAGACCTGACATGCCTTAAGGTGATCACCCCTAACTTTTTGCCTGTCTCCCTCCACTTTTTGGACTCTGTTTTGGTGGCTTTTAGACTCTGCGCACTTTACCACTGCTAACCAGTGCTAAAGTGCATATGCTCTCTCCCTTTAAACATGGTAACTTTGGATCATACCCAATTGGACTATTTAATATACTTATGCGTCCCTAGTAATGTGCACTGTATGTGCCTAGGGCCTGTAGATTAAATGCTACTAGTGGACGGATATCCGTCACCGCTGCAGTATGTTGGCAGCTGTCAGCGTGGCGGTAAGTGGGATTTACCACCAATGTCATGATGAGGGCCATAGTCTTTAACTTTCCTTAATTATGAAACAGTGAAGGTAATTGACTTACTATACCGTGATGAGCATTCATGTTGTAATTCACAGAAGTCAGTCCCATGTCATCAGCCGTGTTGAAACTGAGCAAGCAGGCACCTGCTGCTGAACCCGTAAGCCCATGGATCGGTGCTTGTGCCTTTGTTTTCCTATGTTTCACTATCTTTGACGGGATAAGCCGCGGTAAAGGAGACTGTTTACTGTACTTATCTTCAGGCATTATACTTGTTATACTTTACTGTACTTATCTTCAGGCATTATACTTGTTGATGCACCAATGTTGATAATGAAAGGTATTGAACACCCATTTATTTTCAATGTAATCTTTGGACAGTGCTTTTCTGATTTTGTTCCTTTGACATGTCAACTTTGACTAATTTTTTTCCTCACATGCGACCAGTCCGACATGTGCACGTTTTTCTGACATAAACATTAACATGGCACAATCACTTTCTTCACTTTCACTTATCATTGAGGCAGAAGAACTGTTGACTTTGCTTGGAATCTATTTGCCTCAACTGATATCACTGTATGGCTTTGTGGGCGTGCATCAAACGTGGCTTCTGGAACATTCTGGTGGTCATTTTGTCTTTGGGGTGTGACACACTTACTTTTTCCTTAGCTCTGCACATCGTCACAAAATGGTTCTCTATACCACAGCCATGGGCCTGCAGCACTGCTTGTGCCACCCACTCAAGTAGCCCCTTTGCCTTGTCCCAGGCCTGCCAAGGCTTGGCATTTAAAAGTACTTACCAAGCCTAAAGCTCCCCTTGTTCTACATATAAGTCACCTCTAATGTGTGCCCTAGGTAACCACTAGAGCAGGGTGCGGTGTGGGTAAAAGGCAGGACATGTACCTGTGTAGTTTACATGTCCTGGTAGTGTAAAACTCCTAAATTCGTTTTCACACTACTGTGAGGCCTGCTCCCTTCATAGGCTAACATTGGGGCTACCCTCATACATTGTTGAGGTGGCAGCTGCTGATCTGAAGGGAGCAGGAAGGTCATATTTAGTATGGCCAGAATGGTGATACAAAAGCTGACTGGTGAAGTTGGATTTAATATTACTATTTTAGAAATGCCACTTTTAGAAAGTGAGCATTCCTCTGCACTTAAATCTTTCTGTGCCTTACAATCCACGTCTGGCTAGGTTTAGTTGACAGCTCCTTGTGCATTCACTCAGACACATCCCAAACACAGGGTACTCAGCCTCACTTGCATACATCTGCATTTTGAATGGGTCTTCCTGGGCTGGGAGGGTGGAGGGCCTGCACTGACACAAAGGACTGCCACACACCCTACTGGGACCCTGGCAGACAGGATTGAACTGAAAGAGGACCTGGGGCACTTCTAACCCACTCTTTGAAGTCTCCCCCACTTCAAAGGCACATTTGGGTATAAAACAGGGCCTCTGCCCTACAACCTCAGACATTTGCTGGAGAAGAAACCTGAACCAGAACCTGCATCCTGCCAAGAAGAACTGCCTGGCTGCTCAAAGGACTCATCTGTCTGCTTTCTACAAAGGACTGCTGCCCTGCTGTTGGCCTGCTGCCTTGCTGAACTCTTGTCTGGCTGCAAAAGTGCTCTCCAAGGGTTGGATAGAGCTTGCCTCCTGTTCCCTGAAGTCTCAGGACCAAAAAGACTTCTCTTTTTCATTTGGACTCCTCGTGCGGGGAAAAATTTTACGCACAGCTTGCTCCGCGGTAAGAAAATCGCCGCACACCGATCCAGAAAGACGCCGCTCGACGCAACGCCTACGGTGCGACCAGAACTTCGACGCACGGGCTCGCATAGACAACGCCGCCCGACTTCCAGAGAGGAAATTGACGCGACGCCTGCCGTGAGAAAGAAAATTCCACGCACAGCCTCCCGGAACGACGCGCAGCCGGATAACAAGCTGCGGAATCCACGCACAGACCCTAGGACATCTGGTAATCCCGCGAACCATAGAAGGAGTCGGCCTGCGTGCCGGAAAACGGCGCACGTCTTCCCCGAGTGAAAAATAACGACGCAAGTCCGTGTGTGAAGGGGCGAAACCGACGCACACACCATTTTTCAACGCATCTCCTCCTCTGCGGAGATTTTCCACTCCAAACCAGGTACTTTGTGCTTGAAAGAGACTTTGGGGGTCATTCCGACCCCGGCGGGCGGCGGGCACCACCCGCCGGGCGGAAACCGCCCAAACACCGCCCCGCGGTCAGATGACCGCGGGGGGCATTCCGACTTTCCCGCTGGGCGATCTGCAAAAGATCGCCCGCCGGCCCAGCGGGAAAGCCCCAGCAAAGATGAAGCCGGCTCCGAATGGAGCCGGCGGATTTGCTGAGGTGCGACGGGTGCAGTGGCACCCGTCGCGATTTTCAGTGTCTGCCAAGCAGACACTGAAAATCTTGCTGGGGCCCTGTTAGGGGGCCCCTGCACTGCCCATGCCAGTGGCATGGGCAGTGCAGAGGCCCCCAGGGGCCCCACGACACCCGTTCCCGCCAGCCTCTTCCTGGCGGTGTAAACCGCCAGGAACAGGCTGGCGGGAAGGGTGTCGGAATCCCCATGGCGGCGCTGCAAGCAGCGCCGCCATGGAGGATTCCTTTGGCCAGGGGAAAACCGGCGGGAAACCGCCGGTTTCCCTTTTCTGACCGCGGCTTTACCGCCGCGGACAGAATTGGCCAGGAAGCACCGCCAGCCTGTTGACGGTGCTTCCGTGGTCCCCGGCCCTGGCGGTCAATGACCGCAAGGGTCAGAATGGCCCTCTTTGTTTGCTTTTAAAGACTTAAGACACTTTATAACACTTTCCAGTGATATTTCAACAAATTCTTATTGCATCTTTTATTGTGTTGATCTACAAATATCCAGATAAATATTCTATATTTTTCTAAACACTGTGTGGTGTATTTTTGTGGTGCTATACGGTGTTATTGTATGATTTATTGCACAAATACTTTACACATTGCCTTCTAAGTTAAGCCTGACTGCTCGTGCCAAGCTACCAGAGGGTGGGCACAGGATAATTTGGATAGTGTGTGACTTACCCTGACTAGAGTGAGGGTTCTTGCTTGGACAGAGGGTAACCTGACTGCCAACCAAAAACCCCATTTCTAACAGTAACTATTTGACAAAAGCAAGAGGTCTGCTTTATGTGCGTTGATGTGTTGAATCCTTGATAAAGCCAATGGGCCCGCTTTTATACTTTAGTGTTCTGATCCTTTGACAAACTCAGTAGGTCCTCCTTACTTAAAATGATATGTTTCACGTTGTTAAATCATTAAAGTTAGCTCTGTTAGTCTAACCCTATGCCGTGTACTGCGGTCAAGAAATTCACTGCAAAAACAACCTGTTAAATGAACGTAATAGTTAAGTGAAAATGCCAGTTAAAACATAAGGTTTTAAATTAACAAAATCACTAAACTTCACCAGTTATAGCTATCTCAAGTAACTAAAACATGCGCCCTAAAGTAACTAAGGGCCAGATGTATCAAACCATTTTGCATTCGTAAAAGGTGCGAATCGCAGAATTTGCCCGTTTGCGAATGCAAAAATGTGGTCTGCTATGCATGAAAGGCATTCGCAGCCCCAAAAAATAAGGAATCGCAAAAATTGCGATATTTTGCGAAGCGACATGGATTTGCGTGTCGCATTTTGCATCTTGCAATTTGTGACATGAAATGCCGAATCGCAATTAGCATTTCGCAAATTGCGAGTCGGAATAGTGACTCGCAAATTCCGATTCGGTATTTCAAGTCGGAAATTGCGAGACGCAAAATGTCGCAATTCGATGCATCAAAAATTCGCAAATTGCTAATTTTCGCAGAATGGCCTTTTGCACATGCAAATTACCACTGATTGAAACCAGGTGGTAACCAGGTGCAACCTATATAAAGAGGCCCAGAATGTCTCAGACTCTTTTCCACAATTGCTGCACTCTACGTCATGGTGAGGAGAATGAGGATCTTGGCAGGTTTGAGGAGAGGGAGGAGGAGACAGGAGCGCATTTTCAGAGTGCGCATTACCCTTTTTGACCAGACTGAGGAGGAAATATATGATAAGTACAGGTTGAACTCAGCCATGATACTTGACCTGATAGCTGAGCTACAACCCATACTGCAGCGCACAACACACAGGACAAATAGCCTATCCACCCATGTGCAGGTATTATGCTCCCTGCACCTACTTGCCTCAGGGAGCTATCAAGGGTTCATTGCAGCAGCTGGAGGAGTATCACAGAGTGCCCTCTCTAGATTTTTCAATGCATTTATCAACGCCATGCTGAGTAGGATAGACCAGTGCATTAGATTCCCCCACACCCCACAGGAAATACAGCAGACTAAAATAGATTTCTACCAGATAGCACAGTTACCCCACGTCCTAGGTGCCATAGATGGGACACATGTTGCAATCTGTCCACCATCAGCCACAGAGTATGTGTACCACAACCGTAAATACCAACATTCAATGAATATATAGGTGATATGCAATGTCTCCTACATCATAACGGATCTCGTGGCCAGGTACCCAGGGAGCACACATGATTCATACATCTTTCGCCACAGCGGGATTCAAACAAGACTGCTAGCTGGGGAGTTTGGTGAAGGATATCTACTAGGTATTGTCCCTCTGTATACTGGTGCATTGATGGCGTTGTGAATTCAGATGGCTCACTTACTCATTATACCCTCTGTTCCTTCCAGGAGACAGTGCCTACACAGTGCGCACCTACATGATGACGCCCTACCTAAATCCTACAACACCAGCAGAACGGAGATACAATTCAGCACACAGGGCAACCCGCAATGTGGTTGAGCGCACCTTTGGCCTGCTGAAGAGTCGCTTTCGGTGCATCCACAAAAGTGAAGGGGCGCTACAGCACAGCCCGGACACGACCTGTAGAATAGTGGCCACATGTGCGATCCTGCACAATATAGCTACCACCAGGGGCATACCTGTAGAAATATCTGACCCAGATTCAGATGAGGATGATGATCCCATACCCCCCCTACAGCCAGCAGACAGGACCAGTGCAGCAGAGGGCAGGCAAAGGCATGCAGACATCACGCACAACCATTTCAGATGTAAGTAATAACAACACAACTTCACTGACATGTGTACTGGTAGTTAGTACCTTTATTACCTTAACGTCAGGTAACATAAGTGTCACTAGCACAAAAATTAAACACGTGTCATTAAATAAGCATTAACAGTGTCTCACTATTTATTCATAGTTCACTGTAAAACAAAAAAAGCAGACAGTCCCCTGTGGCCATTACAGTCACTTTTTACGGGCACGCAAGTCACTCGAGTGCGCAGTGGCCTCACCGGCACCACTGGTATCTGCCTCAGTGGCAGTGCTGTGCCTGGCACTGCGACGCCTAGGATCTGTAGTGGGCACTGCTACGCTGCTGAGGCTAGATGAGTCCTCAGTCTCCCCTAGTCCAAGTTCACTGGGTGTAGCAGAGTGGTTACCCAGCATAGTATCCAGCACATTCGTTATCGGGACCAGTCCCTGGGCTACATCCCTACTGCTATGCGCTGCCTCCACCTGTGCGGCCACAGCACGCCACGATATGAGGGTCGTAGATGTTGCAAGGCGATTGACCGATCTACAGAATCCACTGAACATGCCCATGAATCGCCTCTCATGCCTGCGGTGGCTGACTCTGTCATGCCTTAGCTCTGTGCAGAATTCCCTCACTGCTTTGGTCAGCTCCCTGGTGTTCTTGGAAGCTGTGATCTGTCCCTCATGCAGCTTTGAAATATTTGAATTAAGGCACTCCAACTGCCGATGCAGCCCCCCCATGTTGGCATTGTGTGCCTGCATCTGCCTATGCATTGCCTCAATCTTCTTATTTTGCAGGCGCTGCATTTTTAGCATAGAGGATTCCAGGCCACCGATGACTGATGGGCCCTCTCCTGCTTTCACATGCTGTGTGCCTGCATACTGAGGCCTACTGCGGGGTGTTGAGTGATGCTGGGGCTGGGACTCCTGCATTACGGTGGATCTGCCGTCTGGTGATGTAGTGTGTCTGTCATCCCGCATGTCATCTGAGTCCTGGCTCAACTGGTGGAGCGGTACAGCCCTTGCCCTGCGTCTGATAGGCGCAATATTCACCTACTCACTGGTGTTAGAGTCTGATGGAGGCTGGGTTTCAGCATCCCCCACAACGGCACATGCTGATACTGCTGGGCCAGGGCCAGCTGCAACGACAATGTGACGCATGTCATTTATGTATGTATCACCAAAGGTTCAACAAAGGTAATAAATGTACAGTTACATCATATCACTATGTGGTGGGTGTTGTGTTCTTCTGGGTGTCGCTCTACTTAATTACATTCAAAGTGCTACTTTCAGCTCTGGGTTGTGGACTACCACTCCCATAAGGCATTGTTGTGCCGCTTCTAAGATGTGGAATGAACTACTTATCACAATGCTTTGCACTAATTGCTAATTCCTAAGGGGCATTTGTACATACACATATTGGGTTACATTTCAATATTGCACTTACCTTTACTGGTGCTTGGTGTGCCGGATGTGTCTATGTCAGTGACCCCACTGACAGCTTCTGGGAGGAGTGTCGACTCCACCAGGTCTTCCATGGGGGTGGAGGGTGTCTTGGTGGATGGTCTGCCTCCTGTGCTCCTTGCCTCCTGTAGTTTTCTGGCCACCCTCTCCTTCGCACGGGAACGCAGGTTGTACCACCTCTTTTTGATCTCCTCCACTGAGCGCTGCGCAACCCCCACAGCGCAGATTTTTGTTTGCATGTCCGCCCAGAGTTTGGGCTTCTCACTCTCAGGGACCTGGAGTGAGCTCTTCCCGAACAGCCGGTCATGGCTCCTCACCACCTCCTCAGTGAGCACCTCCAGTTCCTGCTCACTGAACTTCAGTTTTCTTTTCCTCTCTCCCTTCTCCTTTCCATTTGCAGAGTTGTCCATGCTGATGTGCAGTCCTGCCTTGTTCACAGACTTGCTCCCTGTGGCTGGGCTGTGTCTCTCTCACTGCTCCTTTGAGTGTGGCACCTGCAAACTGCCTGGGATGACTCACTTCCTGCTTGTGATGTCATCAGGCTCTGCCAGGTGTGGGTTCTCGCAATTTGCGATTTTCAAATACCGAATCGCAATTTTTTTGCGATTCGGTATTTGGGCCTCGCAAATTTCATTCGTGATTTTTAAGAAATTGCTAATTCCGAATCGCAATTATGTTACATTGCATATTGCGACTCAGAAATAGCGATTTCTTAAAAATCGCTATTTGCGATTCGCAAAGGGGTTTGTTCATACAACTGGCCCCAAATCTCATGCCCTTGTCATGCACTTCTAATTACCTCACGTATTACATCTCTCATGACATGTTCTATGACATCATTGATAATATCCTTGCAATATCTGAAATTACATAATTGATGACAACGCTGCACATGACTGGGGCGAAAGTTGCAGTTTCTTTAGGGCATAAATGACAGTTACTTAAGATAATTATAACTGGTGATTTTCAGTAGATTTCTTAGCTTAATACGTTACTTTGGAATTGAAATGTTCACCTAACTAACATCACTTTAACCTTTGTTTTTTTTTGTGAAAATATATCACTGTATATATCATATATGACTTCACTGATAATATCATTAATGACAACACTGATGACACCATTCAATGAGTCTGCTAGCTTGGTTTATGTTTGCATAGTGGCAGATAGCTACCTTATAATTTTTCTACTTAATTTTACACAGCCTGTGTCCAGCTAATTGGAGTAATTGTTTACCAAACACATGTGCTCCTAATGCACCATAGGTGTGTAGAGGTATGGAACATTTTATAAATCTTTGGATATAAGTGACTCTGTGTGAAAGTGACAGCTGAGTTGGGATCATTGACTTATCGATCCACTAAATATTGAAACACAAAAATATCAGATGAAAATATTGAAGACAATAACATCGATAAAAAACCATAAATATTGAGTACACAAATATCGTTGTTAAACATGCCAATTTTCACATATGTCAGAAACAGAAATATCAGAGACAAAAATATAGTCACATTTAAATAAACATATAGGTGGTCATTCTGACCCTGGCGGTCTTTGACCGCCAGGGCGGAGGACCGCGGGAGCACCGCCGACAGGCCGGCGGTGCTCCAATGGGGATTCCGACCGCGGCGGTAAAGCCGCGGTCGGACCGGCACCACTGGCGGGGTCCCGCCAGTGTACCGCGGCCCCATTGAATCCTCCGCGGCGGCGCAGCTTGCTGCACCGCCGCGGGGATTCCGACCCCCCCTACCGCCATCCAGATCCCGGCGGTCGGACCGCCGAGATCCGGATGGCGGTAGGGGGGGTCGCGGGGCCCCTGGGGGCCCCTGCAGTGCCCATGCCACTGGCATGGGCATTGCAGGGGCCCCCGTAAGAGGGCCCCTACATGTATTTCACTGTCTGCTGCGCAGACAGTGAAATACGCGACGGGTGCAACTGCACCCGTCGCACAGCTTCCACTCCGCCGGCTCGATTCCGAGCCGGCTTCATCGTGGAAGCCTCTTTCCCGCTGGGCTGGCTGGCGGTCTGAAGGAGACCGCCCGCCAGCCCAGCGGGAAAGTCAGAATTACCGCCGCGGTCTTTCGACCGCGGAACGGTAACCTGACGGCGGGACTTTGGCGGGCGGCCTCCGCCGCCCGCCAAGGTCAGAATGAGGGCCATAATGTATCTAAAATATAGATTCACACAATATTGACTACAATCTTATTGCCAACAAAATTAAATAATCTTTATAAAACACATTATAAATGTTTTAGACTAAAACAATTATTTCAAATTAATCTAAAACTTGTTATACTCATATATAATTAAAGAAAAATATATTACATCAACCAAATATTAAACATGCACCCCCAAAAAGGAACTCCGAAAAAACATACAATAAAACCAACAAAACACAAACATTAACTATAAACATTTAAACACTCACCTAAATATTAATAAATAAAATACATGTATAAATACTTTTATATCTAAACTATAGAGCATACATCAAAAATAAAAACAAAATTAACATTTACAATAGAAGAAGTCAACTGACAGAAAAATCTAACTATACTAATAAAATAAAACTATAAAAAAGCCTAATCAACAAAATCAAAGAAACAATTATACCAACAATATAAAATGCACACACCTTTAAACAACTAACTACCTCAAAAAGCAAACTCTGCCAGATTCTCTGAACAAACGATTAAAACTGAAATATATATTTCTCAACAACTACGTTATCAAGTAAATAATACTCATACTTATTCGAAAAGGTAGCTGTTATTAAACTAAAAAAAGAAATAATAAAATAAATACTAACACACTTAGTAACATTTATCTTTTCACATAGACTTTGTGAAAGAAAAAAACTACAACTTCCAAACCAACAAACCTCCAGAAAATAACAACTATATCAAAGCAGCAAAAAGACATAATAAAGTAAACATAAATAATAAATTCTAAACTCACCCAAAGAGCGAGCACAAATAAATCTAAAAACCTCAACTTCTATAAACTACCAACAAAATACCAATTATAACTAACCTACCTTTTTTCTTTTTCAACAGAAAATAAAACACCTGCTCCACGTTAATATGACCCCAATAATAAAGCTGCAAAACTGTGTAAAACATCTCAACAAAACATACAAGTACAGAAATAAAAATGAAATAATTGCATTTTAAAAATATTATCCACATCAGTGCATGTGATAGCCAATAGCCCTCACACGTATACCCTCCCTGGTGCGTCTGACGGGCATTGGCCAACACCAGGGAGGACTTAAAAGACATTTCCTGTGCAAAGTGCCAGAGAATTTCACCCCCTTCCTCCCAGGGGAGACGCCAAACCACTTCTGGGTCTCTCAATTTGTGAAAGCAGTGTGCTGCAAGGCCAGCTGACATCAGTTTCTCCACCAGAGCCAACGGAGGAGCAGGTAAGCGTGCTCTCCTACTCCAGTGGGGAAACAAATGCCAAAACGTCCTCCCCAGATGCCAGGGAGGCATCGATGGAAATAGGTGAATCCCCCCTTTCCATCAATGCCTTCCTGGCACCGTTTCCTGGCCGGTGATAGCAATCCACGGCCTGGAAATAGGGCCTAGACACCAAGAATTGTTTTTGGGGGGTCGGCCTTCGGGTAAGTGGGCTGCCCCCACCACCATTAACCACCAGGTCATATTTTTTTAAACAGAAGAATGGTTCTAACCTGAGGGGAGCGATCGCGGTTGCCTAGGGTTGTGAGAAAAGAACAAATTAAAAAAATAAAATGAAACTGAGAGGGGGTCGGCCCGACCCCCTGTGGGTGACTAAATTGTTTTTTAAACATTTGTGGTTATCCTGGGGGCCGCAATCAGCCTCCAGTGAAACCACATATGTATAAAAATCAGTGCATACATGTATATGTATAGAGAGAGAGAGACAGCGAGGAAGCAAGTTATAGTTACTTTAGCACACAAGTTAAAGTTACTTGAAAGAACTCTAACTATAACTGCTGAATTTCTATGGTTTTGTACGAGTAAATCCAGAACCTAAATATAACGTCCCTGTAGCCTTTGCTTTTTTCTCTGAATTTCTAAGGTTTTTGCATTCTATTACCAAACGTTAACGTCTGTGTAACCTTTGTTTTTTTTCAGTGAATTTCTACTTTTTTTAAACTAAAGTAATTTTCAATACTATACGTTAATCCAACCACCACTGTGAATGGCCTTTGGACAGGCCCTGCAGGCAACCCCTATAACAACCCAACCCTGTGCTGGGCATGGACTTAGGTCATGAGTAGCAGGGATTGGCTGCAGGGCCTGGCTGCAGCCGGGCCCTGTGGCCAACTCCTAAAAACACCTAGCCCTGCACACAGCTAGGGGTTGGCCGCAGGGCCTGGCCATAGGCCAGACCCTGCAGCCAACCGCTATAACATCCCAACCTCCCACAGCCTCCCTTCCCAGGCAGATCTTGGCCCCAGAGACCCCATTCCCCAGGGCAAGCCTAAATATTTATTTTTTTGGGGTGGTGTCAGGGGTGCGACCCCGGCCAATGTCGGCCCCAAGGATTTCATCCCCAGCCTAAATATGTAATTTTGGGGGGGAGAAGGCCGCGCGAACCACCCCTCCAAGGCCGATCTCAGCCCGAGGACCCCATCCCCTGGAGCCTGGCCTAAGCATTTAATATTTTGGGGGGAGGCTGATCTCGACCTCAAGAACCCCATCACCCGAGGCCTGGCCTAAATGTTTTTTTTTCTGCTAGGGGATGGAGCAGCGTGCTCCCTCCCAGGCCAATCTTGACCCTGGGACTTAGTTTAATTATGTTACTTTTTTGGGGGGAGGGCTGCATGGCCCTCCTCCCCAGCCCAATCTCGGCCCCGGTGACCCCATCCCCCGGGCTACAGCCTAATTATTATTACTATTTTTTTTCTTTTGGAGAGGGGAGCCACATGGCTCGCTTCCCCAGGTCTGATCTCAGCCCCAGGAACTCCATCCCCTGGGCCAGGGCATAATTAATAATATTTTGGAGGTGACGGGGGCTACTTGGCCCCCTTCCCTGGGCCGATCAAGGCCCCAGGGACCCCATCCCCCAGAGCCCGGCCATTGGGGATTCTGGGGAGAGCCTTAAGGCCCCCACCATCCCTTCTGACTCCCTGCCTCCTGTGGGAGCCAGCATTGCCGCCACAGAGACAGATCTGTTAAACATGCAGCTCACTCTCTGTGAGAACAGTTTACTCTGTTTCCCTGCCTGCATCTCCACGGGCAGGGAGACAGAGGAAACCTCTGCTGGCAGCGAGGGAGAGCTTTCAAACAGCTCCCCCTCACTGCAAGCGGAATGTTTGCTATGGCTTGGCAACAACTGTCAGAGCTGCAGCCAAGCCACAGCAAACAGCTGTGTCCCAGGGGTGGGCACCCTGAGACATACTAAGACACGGCCCTGGAGGGTAGAAGTTATCAGGGCCATCATTGACTCCTCGAGGGGGGCCTGTGGCCCTCCTACTACTAAAATAGCCCCAGGGAGGTGGTGGTCCCCAGGGCTGCGGGGGTCCAAAATGGACCCCCTTTTCTTTTTTCATCATTTACCTTGGGAACTGGGGTTGTTGCACAGCCCTCCGCCTACAATTAAGAAATGTCTCAAGTAGGTGGCAGTCCATGGGGCTGTGGGGGGCACAGGCCCCCCCTTGCATATAATTTGAGCAATGCCCCCGGGAGGTGGTGGTCCCCGGGGCTGTTGGGGGGGCTGCATGACCACAACACACCCAATTTGAGGAATGCCTCAGGGATTATGGTGGTCCCTGGGTCTGTAGGGGGGCCCCTGTTACAATTGTTTGAAGCCCCGGGGAGGTGGCGGTCCTCAGGGCTGCAGGGGACCAGAGGGCCCCCCCACATTAAAAATGTTAATGCTCCGGGGACCTGGCCACCTAGGGGCCTCAGAGAAATTAGCGAGGGAGCCTGCACTTTTTATTTTAGTATTTTTTACTGCAAATTTTCTGGAAAATTTGTTTTAAAAAAAATGCTTTTTAGCCCACCAGAGCTAAGGGGTCAGGGTGTCCCTATCCTGGCCCCTTATACTTTTTTTCAGACTTTTAAGTGGGACTGGCTGCCAACACTTCCTAGTTTGAAGTGTTAGCAGCCCATCAGAGCTGTGCATTTGCTGTGCACGTGCTTTTAATCTTCGCGAAGTGGTTGCGGCCAAAGATATCCACATTTGTTTTTCCGATATCTCAAAAACTACTGAACAGATTTACACCAAATAAGCAAAAGCACAATCTGTATACCAAAAAATATCTTTCTGGCAAATTTGGTGTAATTTCGTCCAGTGGTTCGGGCTGTAGTCGTGTCCAAAGGTCCTATGAGAATTAACATGAGAAATGCAACTTTTTGATCCCCATCTTTCTTGGGCCACGCTTGACGGATCACTCCGAAACTTTACGTGGGCAATAAAAACCACTGGGGCACTTTTTTGGGAAAACTCATCAAACGGTGCCAAAGATATAGGCAAGTCAAAAAATATGTTTTTTATGGAAACATGGTCCTAACTATGACTACCTAATGGAAGTCCCAAGCAAGGACGCACTCACTGCAACTCATTTTCTGAAATTCCCAGTACGTTTCATTGTTCACGTGGTTAGATATGGGTTCACTAGAAACTGAAAAAAGACTAATTGTGTTTTTAAAAAATGGTAGCATAGTCATGTAAGCATCCTGTGATCAAGGTCAAGAGACTGAAACGTGTTGGGTTGTTTTGTTTGTTTAACAGCAACGATTCATTAAAATGGTACACCAATAGCACACCACAGTGACAATAGCACACCACAGTGATGCATCTCAGTGTCTTCAGTTGATGGGGAGAAGCAAAATGAAAATGGACAACAATAAAAAATGTCAAGATAACTGTTGTGATTATGTTCATGCTAGAGAGGGAGAGACAAACTTTTGACTAGTGGCAGTTTTGATGCGCAGAGGGTTAATATACTTGCTGCAAAGAACAGATCTGTATTTTATGTGGATAGTTGAAAGGATTAGTAAAGTCCAACGTTATCAGTGTCAGAGGGGCTATAGAGTGATGAGAGGCACTTTTGCTGAAAGGTAGTGAGGGAATGCAAGAGTGAGGTCATGGGAGGGGGTGCACCAACAATTATTGTCGCACTGGGCATCATCAGCGCTAAAGGCTGTGGTGATGGGTATGTGGCAAGCTGAAGTAATACTGTGTCTTTTTTGGGGGGGGTTGTGTCTTTGGAGAACCTGTTAATTGAGGGAAGAAGACAAGATAAGGTGACCAATGTTATTTATTGTTGCACACAACACACACACCCACCAACAGTTTGCGAACAACATATCTGCCTTCTAAATAGGATATTGTATTAGAAGGACAGTTTTAGCCAGTAGCAGAGATGACATTTTGAGGGAAGACTGCTGCTGAAGTCCTAACTCGGGTTATGGAGGACAGCTCTGAGGCAGGATCAGAGACTCAGACAGCAGATACTGGGAGCATCTGAGGGAGAGAACAATGGAGCAGAATCTGGGAGTGAATTTTCAGTCTGAATAGTCCCATATGAAGAATCCTCTTTCAGTGATTCAGAAGGAGACGATGATGACACTTGTGCTGTCTGTTAGCAGCAGGACAACAGTAGCAGTTTAGACCAACCCAGAGAACAGGCACGTGCGGCGGCAAGCACAGACGGAGTGCTCTCTTAGCAACCCCCCAATTTAGTTCAGCCCCAAATTCCTCCTTTCAATAGGGATGCTGGATGTAAAGTTATGGGCAACTTTCTGCCAATTGACTACATTCATCTCTTTTTGGGTGCTCACTTCCTTGAGCAAACTACAGCACACAAAACTATTTCTGAGTGAGCATTTAGGAACTCTAGGACCCCATTTTAGGGCACGTCAGTGGACTCCCACTTCACAGGAGGAGTGGAAGATATTTTTGGGGCCTAACGTTTAAAATGGGGTTAGTGTAAAAAACAACCTTGAAGTTCTACTGCTCTACTTGCAGGGTTTGGGTAACCCCCATCTGCACACCATACATGAGCAGAGATTGCTTTTTTGCTATAGCATCACATGCTGCATTTCAATGACAGTTCTGATGCATTGCCCCAGGACCATCCAGAGCATGACAGGTTGTTCAAAATTTGGTTTGTCATGGAATATTTGTCTGACAGGTTTGCAGACATTTTTACTCCTGGAAATAATATAGCTATCAATGAGTCCTTGATCCTGTAAAAAGGGTGGCTGCTGTTCAGACTATACATTGCAAGCAAAGGAGCGCGCTATGGCATCAAGCTGTACATGCTGTCTGAATGCTCTACTGGCTTGGTGTACGGTTTGAGAGTGTATTAGACCTGGCATCCTTGGTGTAGTCTCCCCTGTCTTTTTGCCTCTGCTTTCCATGTTTTGACTGTGTTCTGGACTCTGTTATTGCTGGTTTTGGTATTCTGGGCACTTTACCATTGCTGACCAATGATGAAGTGCAAGTGCTCTCTGTGTAAACTGTATGTGTAATTGGCTTTTCCATGATTGGAATATTTGATTTACTAGTAAGTCCCTAGTAAAGTGCACTGGAGGTGCCCAGGGCCTTTAAATCAAATGCTACTAGTGGCCTGCAGCACTGATTGTTCCTCCCACATGAGTAGCCCTGTAAACATGGTTCAGACCTGCCACTGCAGTGTATCGACTTGACAGGCCCAAACCTTCCCTTTTTGTACATGTAAGGCACCACTAAGATAGACCCTAGGTAGGCCAATGGGCAGGGTGCAGTGTATGTTAAACGTGGGACTTGTATTGATGTGTTTTACATGTCCTGGCAGTGAAATACTGTCAAATTCATTTTTCACTGTTGCAAGGCCTATCTCTCTCATAGATTAGCAAGGGGACTGCCTTTTAATATCTTTTAATTGCAGTTTCCCATTGGTAGCAGATAGAGATCTGGAGTTTAGGGTCTCTGAACTCACAATTTAAAAACAAAGTTGGTTTTTAGATTGTCAGTTTGAAAATGCCACTTTTAGAAAGTGGGTGTTTTCTTGCTTAACTTTGCCTGCCTGTGGAATCCATGTCTGGGTCAGACTGACAGTTTGACTGTTGTGAATTCCCTCTAGACAGTGACACAAAGGGAGCTGGCATGTAGCCTGTACATCCTGATGAGTCTCTTGGGCTAGAGTGGGGAGGGAGGAGCTGACACTTATACCTGAAAGGACTGTGCCAGTCCTCACACAATGCAGTCTCCAACTCCCTGGTGTATGTCTAGGGCCGGGCCTGGGCAATGCTTGATCTTGTCAACAACAGAGACTTTCCTTTGCAGTTTGCCTTCTTCAAAGGCAGACAGAGGTATAAGTAGTGGACCCAAAACCC
Organism: Pleurodeles waltl; assembly: GCF_031143425.1. NCBI lineage: Eukaryota > Metazoa > Chordata > Amphibia > Caudata > Salamandridae > Pleurodeles > Pleurodeles waltl. The sequence goes on from NC_090440.1 coordinate 1,091,180,669, forward strand.
CAGACTTTTAGAACACTTCTGAATCAAGAGGAACCTCTGCCAAGGAGAAGAGCTGAAAAGCGGGAAGAGGCGTACTGCCCCTTTGCTGTGTGTGCCTTGCTGGGTTGGCCTGCAGTTGCTGTTTCTGCCTTAGAGAGGGCAAAGACTGGACTTTGCTGTGTATCCTGTTTGTGAAGTTTCTCCAAGGCCTTGGGCTGAGCTTGGCCCCTGTTCTGAAGTCTCAGGGCCATCATAGATTTCCTCTGCCATTACATGGACTCTCTTGCTGAGACTCCCACCCTGCCAAATGGGACCTTGCAAGGAGAAGCTGGTCTAATCTTTAAAAAATCAGAACTTTGTTGTGTATGTTGTTTTTTTGTCGCTCTGGTCTTGTTTGACTTAGATAAATATTGGCTATTTTTCTAAACTGGTGTCCCTTTTGTAGTGTTTTCACTGTATTACTGTGTGTGCTGGTACAAATACTTTATACATTGCCTCTGAGATAAGCCTGACTGCTTGTGCCAAGCTACCAAGGGGGTGAGCAGGGGTTATCCTATGTGTGTATCTCTCTTACCCTGACTAGAGTGAAGGTCCCTCCTTGGACAGAGAGCAAACTGACTGCCAACCAGAGACCCCATTTCTAAGTGAGTGTATACAGGGAAGGGCTCCGCTTTAAAGCCTGTAGGTTGCCCTCCCACGGTAGGGGTTGCAGGAAAGATTGTATGGGAGCTTGTCCAGCCACTCCTTCACAAAGGTTCTAACCTTTATGTGGACAATTTCTACTTGAGTAGAGCTGTTCAGTGAGCTCTACACAGCTGGCACTGTGGCCTGCAGTAAATATCATTGTCAGTGCAAAGGATTCATGTAGGAGCTTGTTTGCAAGAAGCTCAAGAAATCCGAGAGCACTGTGTTGCATTCCATTGAACAGCTAGCAGTCAAGGTCTCGGATAGGCGTGATGTCTACATGCTCAGCAAAATTCAAGATGAGAGCACTTCCCCCGTCACAGTTTCGGGTTGGTTGGCTGAAATTCACAAGCCCCTCTGTATACTTCATTACAACAAGTACATGGGCAGAGTGGGCAAGAATGAACAGGCTCTTTAGTCATACAATGCAAGTTGTAAAACTTGCATTTGATACAAGAAACTGTTTAACCACCTGATTCAGATAGCAACATACAATGAGTATGTTGTTTATTGTCAACCAACCACAGGAGGACTCATGTCTTTCTTTGACTTTCGGTTGTCGGTGATTGAAACTCTCATTGCTGCTATAGAAGCAGCAGCCTCTACTTTATATGTTCTGAAGAACATGGCAAGGCTGCAGGAGCGACACTTTGCTGAATGCATTCTTAAAATACCCAAAAAGGATGGACCATTTTTGTTGTTGTAAAGGGTACTCGAAGAAGGAAAAGAAGCAGGAGAGTCATATTTACTGTCCTCAGTGCCCGTCTCGGCCAGGCCTGTGATTTACTACTTGCTTTATATCGCATCATACTTAGGCACACTTCTGGGAAATTGACTGAGGTGGAGCTGCTATTAGGTAAACCTTTCAATGGCTGTGCATGGATTCCTATTATCCATGGGTCACTACTTTGCTAGGCAAGCAGCCACAGAATTTTAGTTCCTCTACCTCAGGAAATCATGGACTTTCTTATGACCTGCTCGACACCTTTATCTGTTATAAGAATGTGGTAGGTGTTCTGTTCACCGATTGACAAGACATTATAGTCCCCACACTGCACAAACTGGTGGACAGAACGTATGCCACATTGCCACGGATTACCCTGTCTGGCAAAATGCTAAGAGTGACTGGATTTTGAAGTGCTTGTTAGGGAACTTATGTATATTACACAAGGATTGCCCCAGAGAACCAGAGTAAGTGTAATAGGTCAAACGAATGACCTGTGGGACTTATCCACCAACCTTTCCACATGCTTTGAAACTCAATTAATAACTTGTATCATAACCAGTGTTATTGAAAATGGGATACACAATATCTTGTTTTCACATCCTTAGTAAAAGATGTGAAAACAGTCCTCACACAAGATATTGTGTTCTGTACCCTTCTTCGATAACAATGGGTATAATACAACTAAGTAGTTGAGTTTTCACACTGACAAAGCAAAATTAAAAGTGTTGCTGAATATGTCCCACAGGCCATTTGTTTGCCTTCTTACTTTAGGAAACTTAGGCAGTATTCCCCTGCATGTTTGCCTTAGTTTCAACAGTAGATAAGCTCACTCAGTTCGAGGAATGAGCCTTAATGCCATATTTGGACACCCCCATCTTACATGCACAAACTGGTCAGAGTTGGATTTAGCACAGTAAGTGCACTGATGGTGCATAAAAGGCATGTTTTCTTTAACTTCAAGTAGCTAGGGATGGAAGGCATTGGTATAGGTTCACTTGGCAATTATAGCACATTAGTCAGGACAGAGACATGAACGGATAAGAAATGCTTATAGTAGGTGTGCTTTCCTAGGGATATTGCATAGGTAGAAGGCAGATAATAAAGGTAGTACAGATACAACCTATGGATTCAAACCCATTGGTGCCAAACTCGCCTGAGCTTTAATTACTATGGCACATATGAGTCAATGCTTGACCTGCGTGCCACGTTCATCCTCTGTCAGAACTTAGAAGTGCATTACAGTCATAGCACTGCACATAACAGTTGGTGGGACATACGCTGCATCATCACGCGCTATTCTGTGTGTCAAAAATACATTTTTTCACAGGTTCTGTTTAGGGAACTTCAGAAAATTTTCCAGCATGTTTGCCTTAGTTTCAAAGGTAAAAATGCTCACTCAATTAGAGAAATGAGCCACAGGCGCATACTCAGACACTCCCAAATTGCATCCACAAACTGGATGGAGATGGATTTAGTTCAGTGAGTGCACTAAAGGCACATGAAAGACATGTCTTCCTGAGTCTGTTGTGGCAGTCATGGGAGCCATTACTGAAGGTTCACTAGGCATGCATTCATTAATGTTCAGGAAGAAAGAGGTGGTTACTTGGCAGGTGGTACAGTGTAGATTCTCTGAGGAGGAGCTAAGGGTCATGGTGGAGGAAATCATCCGGGTAGAGCCACAGCTATTTGGAGCACAGGTGCAGCAGATGTCCATTGCTAGGAAGACGGATCTACGGCGGAGGATCGTGGACAGGGTCACCTGGCACCCCAGAACAAGGGATGACATCAGGAAGAGGTGGAACGACCTATGGGGGAAGGTGGGTTCCATTGCAGCAAGACACCAACTAGCTGTACAGAGGACTGGCGGACCCCTACCTCCTCCCCCACAACTAACAACATAGGAGGAGCATGTCTTGGCAATCATGCATCCTGAGGGCCTGGCAGGAGTAGCAGGAGGACTGGACTCTGGTAAGTCAACTCTTTACTACTATCACTCCCCTACCTGCATGCCATCACATACCCCCACCCTCATTCCCACCACTCCACTCCATCCCACACACCCCACCATCACAACGCATTCATCCCAATGCAAAGCAAAGCATGCACCACCAATGCATGGACACCTCTAACAGCCCTGCATGGACACCTATCACTAAAGCATGCACAATGGAGAGAATCAGCTAGCCCACCACATACCAACTCACACAAGTTAAAGCTGCCAGGGCAAATATAACCAAAGAGGGCAACCCACCCATGCATAAAATGTCACACACAGAATCAATAACACTGCATTTACATCCACACAGATATCCCAGCCAATGTCACCGGAGAAGAGATGCCAGCACTAGCCAGTCCCCCCACAAAGAGGCCCACAGTGATAACTGCGACTCTGCTCGCCTGGATCTGGATGACCAACCTGACCAATCAGGGACCTCCGGACAGACGGTTACCCAAGCACAGTCACACACCACCACAGAGCCTCCCCCATCTGGAAACACCACCACAGCACCCACCCAGCATACCCATACCTCTTTCCCCAGGACACGTGAATCAGCAGAGGGTCCACCACTACAGTGACTGCAGGGCACACCCCGCCCCCAAGACAATCAGGGACCTAGGGTCAGTGGCAGTGGGCACACAGTTCAGAGGACAGAGGCACAGGACAACCGGGAAGCTAGGAGGACTGCTGTGTGCCAGGGAGAGGACAGTCCCAGGGAACCAACTCTCCACGAGGCACTCACTGAGATCCTGGGAGCATACCAACATTCCCAGGATACGCTGGGCCATATCCTGAACAACGTGCAGGAGAACAGGCGGCTGTAGGTGGGACAGTACCAGGGGATCAGGGAGGACTTGAATGCCATTAACGCCACCCTGGTCTCCTTTGCAGGGGTCCTGGCAGACATGGCCAACATTACGAGGGAGGCAGTATTACAACAGCGGGCCCCTGTCACTAGCAAGACATCTGAACAACCTTCCACCTCCGCTGCTGCTAGTGGACAGGAGGCCCCGCCACAGGACCAACAGGCCACCAGCACCCCTCCCCCTGCAGAAGGTGAACCACCCTGCAAACATTCCCTGCGAACCAGGCTGAAGCCAGAGACTATTGCCAAGACCCCTGCCAGGAAATACGACTCTCCTGATTTCCACCCTTGTGTCCCACTCTGTCAACCTGTCCACCTTGAACTGCCATTGCTCCCCTTCCTATGCCCCCTTGGACAATGCACCTGTGCTACAAATAGACTGAAACAATACCCTGGACTTTCCTCCATCATCACCCCAGCCCATTGCACTTCCCCCCTTTCTTCTTAGCACTGCAATAACACACTTTGAAAAAACTACAAGTATGGAGTATGTCAAACGATTTGAGTATGTATTCGTTTAACAAGGTTCAAACATTGTAAATCAACTGTACAGTAATGTGCATACTGGAGAGACCTATAGTTGGCTGCAGTGAACACACCAGGAGCGATAGTAGGGCTCCAACATCTGCAAAAAGAGTTTACGAAGGGTACAGTGAATGGGCATAGAAGTGGATAATAACAGCCTGCCAGTGACAATGTTGAACTAAAAAATGACAATGAAATGTGAAGTACCACTGTCTTACTGTGTATTATTGGAAATATTGTTGAATCACTGCAGTTCTGATGTCCTCATCCTCATCCTCTGTCTCCTCATCTTCACTGTCCACAGGGTCCACTGCTGCCACACGGCCATCTCCAGCCTCCTCCTCCTGCAGAAAAGGCACATAGGCCCTCATTCTGACCCTGGCGGTCTTTGACCGCCAGGGCGGAGGACCGCGGGAGCACCGCCGACAAGCCGGCGGTGCTTCAATGGGGATTCCGACCGCGGCGGTAAAGCCGCGGTCGGACCGGCACCACTGGCGGGGTCCCGCCAGTGTACCGCGGCCCCATTGAATCCTCCGCGGCGGCGCAGCTTGCTGCACCGCCGCGGGGATTCTGACCCCCCCCTACCGCCATCCAGATCCCGGCGGTCGGACCGCCGAGATCCGGATGGCGGTAGGGGGGGTCGCGGGGCCCCTGGGGGCCCCTGCAGTGCCCATGCCACTGGCATGGGCATTGCAGGGGCCCCCGTAAGAGGGCCCCTAAATGTATTTCACTGTCCGCTGCGCAGACAGTGAAATACGCGACGGGTGCAACTGCACCCGTCGCACAGCTTCCACTCCGCCGGCTCGATTCCGAGCCGGCTTCATCGTGGAAGCCTCTTTCCCGCTGGGCTGGCTGGCGGTCTGAAGGAGACCGCCCGCCAGCCCAGCGGGAAAGTCAGAATTACCGCCGCGGTCTTTCCACCGCGGAACGGTAACCTGACGGCGGGACTTTGGCGGGCGGCCTCCGCCGCCCGCCAAGGTCAGAATGAGGGCCATAGTGTCTCAAGGCAAGGTTATGCAACATGCAGCATGCCACGATTATCTGGCAGACCTTCTTGGGTGAGTAGCACAGGGATCCACCTGTTAGATGGAGGCACCGAAACCTGGCCTTCAGGAGGCCAAAGGTACGTTCAATGATCCTTCTTGTTCGCCCATGTGCCTCATTGTAACGTTCCTCTTCCCTTGTCATGGGATTTCTCACAGGGGTCAGCAGCCATCATAGGTTGGGGTAACCAGAGTCCCCTACAAATATCGAGGGACAACATTTAGCCACACACCATCCCTTATGGCCCACACCATACCCATACACCAACATCCACTGAGTGGGAACCAGGGCTCACCTATTAACCACACCCGGTGCCTCTGTAGCTGGCCCATCACATTTGGGATGCTGCTATTCCTCAGGATAAAGGCATCATGCACAGACCCAGGATACTTCGCATTGACGTAGGAAATATACAGGTCCACCAGGCACACCATCTGGACATTCATGGAATGAAAACTCTTTCTGTTTCTGAAGACCTGTTCATTGTGCCAGTGGGAGGGGGTACAAATGTAATATGTGTTCCATCAATCGCCCCAATTATGTTGGGGGTTTGTCCCATTGCATAGAAGTCAGCCTTCACTGTGGCCAAATCCTCCACCTTGGGGAAAACAATGTAGCTGCACATGTGTTTAATCAGGGCAGACAATACTCTGGTCAGCACTATTGAGAACATTGGCTGCAACATTCCTGCTACCAAGCCCACAGTCACTTGCAAAGAACCAGCTGCCAAGAAATGGAGCACAGATAGCACTTGCACAAGAGGGGTGATCCCAGTGGGGTGACGGATAGCAGATATCAGGTCAGGCTCCGTTTGGGCACACAGCTCCGTGATTGTGGCCCTGTCAAGTCTGTAGGTGAGGCTAATAAGCCTGTCCTCCATTGTTGCCAAGTTTACCTGGGGTCTGTACACAGGGGTATGTCTCCATCTCCTATTCATCCGCAGTGATTGCAATCTATGGGGAAAAAGAGTGAGGAGACGGTCATAAACTGTACATTGTAGCCACAACCGTACAATCCATTATGTTATTTTGAAATATATATGTGGCATTTGTCGCGTATGTACAATTGTGAACTGTGACGCATTTATAATCCAGGGTCTGCCCCCTCCCCCCTGAAATGGCGTCTGCCTGTCCTGTGTGGATGGACAGGTGGAAGTGAGGTAATTCCGCTGACGCTGTGCACTGTTGCGGGAGGAGGTCGGGTACCGCTGTGCAATGCCTCATTAGATAATATTGGGCGCTATGGGGTACAGTGGCCAATGGTGATGTACGTCAGGGGTGACGGTATGCACCGCCGCGGACATCACCGCCATTTTCCATTTGTTCACGCACTTGCTACCTGACCTTCAACAGGAGAGGACCTACACTGCATGTGCTGATGTGACCTGTCTGGAACCCACAATGGCTCGGGCCATGTCTGTGCAAATGGGGATGGGAAGGGGTATGGTGGGCCATGAGTGTAATAGGCAGGATGATCTGACTAATACCTTTCCCTGTGTGTGTTTTCTCTGCAGGTCAGCGCCCATCAAAAGAAGGGATATGGCATGCCATCGCCAAGGACGTGCGGACCCTGGGGGTCTACGCCAGTCGGAGCACCTAGTGTCGGAAACAGTGGGAGGACCTGAGACGCTAGGCACGGAAGACCACGAAGGCCCAGCTGGGGATGGCCTCCCAGCGATGAAGGGGTGTCCGTCGAATCCTGACCCCCCTGATGGCCCCCATACTGGCGGTGGCCTGTCCAGAGCTGGATGGGTGCTTGAGGGCATCACAGCAGCCACAAGGGGGTGAGTACAGTTCCCATCATTACAACTTACGCATGCTAGGGTGGTATCTGTGTGGGGGATGTGTGTCTGTGGGTGACCCTAGGCCAGGCCTGACATCGCTGAGTATGTCCCATTTTGAGCATGGTTCTGATGTGATATTCCTCCTACCTGGCTAGTAGGAATCCACTACTGGGCACGGCTGTGTGGGCCCCAGGTATGCTGCAGTTGGCAGTATGTGTCCCTCCCCATGCCCTGGTGACTAGCAGTGGTACTGGTAGTGCACTGCATAGTGTGTGGGGCTGTTCACTGTGTGTGAGGGTGCTATGTACGCCAATGGTGGTGTTGGTGCAGCCATTGACCAAGTGTTTCCTTTGTCTCTCCCCCCCCTTTTTTATGTCATCCTGTCCTTATGTGCATTAGCATCATCTGGCAGAGGAGCAGAGACACCTGTGAAGGAGGGAGCTGCATCCCACAGGACCAAAGAGGCAGAGTCCCCTGACGCTGAGGGCACCAGTGGGACGGAGGGTGAGGGGAGCACCACGGCGGAGACTGGAGGGGACAGTTCAGACACAGATACCTCCTCCATGGAAGCTCCCTGCTGGTGGTGGACACCTCGGTGCCCACTCCAGCTACAGGTGCAGCCGCCACCCCCTGTACCAGTACCATTCTCCCAGCAGCCCCTCAGCGAAGTTCCCGTGCACGCTCACACAGGAGGGTGGGCATCTCCTTCACCCCAGGAACCTCAGGCCCTGCCCCAGTTAGCCCTGCTGCCCTGAGTGAGGAGGCTATTGACTTCCTGAGATCCATCTCTGTTGGGCAGTCAACCATTGTGAATGCCATCCGGGGGCTGGCAGCCCAAATGCAACAACCCAATGCATTTCTGGAGGACATTCACACTGGATTGGCGGCCCAACAGAGATCAATCCAGGCTCTGGCCTCCTATCTGATGGCAGCCATTATCCCTGTTTCCACCCTCCAACTTCCTCTACCCAATCCCATTCCCCTCAATCCCAACCTATCCCAAGCACACAGGCAGACCAGCATGCACACAAGAGTGGTTCAGGCAAACACAAGCACCACACTTCATCCCACAGGCACTCACACAAACACCATCCAAATGCAGACATACCAACATCCATTGCCTCCACTGTGTCCCCCTCCTCCTCCTCCACCTATCTCCCAGTTGCGTCTACACTCACACCTGCATGCACCACATCCTCATCCACTACCGCCATCACCAGCACACCTATCAGAACACACAACTCACTGGCAGACACCACCCCAACAGCCATGCACATGTCCCCTGTGTCCTCTCCACTGTGTCTGTGCCCCCCTCCTAAGGTACACAAACGCAAGCACTCAGACACCCAACAGCCATCCACCTCACAACAGTATCCAGCACATGCACCGTCATCCAAACACAGCAGATACCTCCTCTAACCACTCCCTCTTCCTCCACTTTCAAACCTTCTCCCTCTTTCCGCCCCAATGTCCCTAAAACGTTATTCCTCTCCACCATTGACCTGTTCCCTACCCCTCCCCATCCCCGTCCTTCACATCTGGCCAGGGTGGGTAAAACCCAGGCAAGCACCTCAGCCACCCAGTTCACGGGCCACGTAGTGTCAAAAGCAACTCGTGGTGGTAAAGGATCCAGGGCACCAGGCAGCCTCACGGGAAGGGTGGCTGTCCCAAGTGCTGCCCGGAAGGGCAAGGAGCCATCCCCAGCTGCTGCCAGGAAGGGCAAGGAGCCATCCCCTGCAGCTGCCAGGAAGGACAAGAGGCCTGCACCAGCTGCTGCCCTGAAGAGCAAGGAGCCATCCCCAGCTGCTGCTGGGAAGGGCAAGGGTCCTGCACCAGCCGCTGCCCTGAAGAGCAAGGAGCCAGCCCCAGCTGCAGCCAGGAAGGGCAAGGGGCCTGCACCAGCTGCTGCCCTGAAGAGCAAGGAGCCATCCTCAGCTGCAGCCAGGAAGGGCAAGGGGCCTGCACCTGCAGGCAGGAAGGGCAAGGGGCCTGCACCTGCAGGCAGGAAGGGCAAGGGGCCTGCACCAGCAGGCAGGAAGGACAAGGGGCCTGGTGCAGTCAATCAATCAATCAAAAAAAAATATAGAGCGTGCTACTCACCCGTAAGGGTCTCAAGGTGCTGGGGGAGGGAGGGGAGGGTAGGTAGGGGGGAGACTGATTACTGTTCGAAAAACCACGTCTTGAGGTTTTTTCTGAAGAGCAGGAGGTTCTGAGTCTTGCGGAGGTTGGTGTGGAGGGAATTCCACGCCTTGGGGGCGAGGTAGGAGAAGGATCTGCCTCCGGTGGTGGCGCGTTGGATGCGGGGGACTGTGGCGAGTGCGAGGTCGGCAGAGCGGAGGTGGAGAGTGGGAGTGTGGAAGTTCACTCTTTCGTTGAGGTAGGTTGGTCCAGTGTTGTGGAGGGATTTGTGTTCGTGGATGAGGATTTTGAAGGTGATCTTCTAGTCGATCGGAAGCCAGTGCAGGGATCTGAGGTGTGAGGAGATGTGTTCATGGCGTGGGAGGTCCAGGATGAGCCGGGCGGCTGTGTTCTGGATCCTCTGGAGTTTTCGTTTGAGCTTGAGTGTGGTGCCGGCGTGGAGGGCGTTTCCGTAGTCTAGCCTGCTGCTGACGAGTGCATGGGTGACGGTCTTTCTGGTCTCTCTTTTGAATCCATTTGAAGGTTTTTCGCAGTATGCGGAGGGTGTTGAAACAGGAGGAGGTGATGGTGTTGATTTGCTGGGTCATGGAGAGGGATGGGTCCAGGATGATGCAGAGGTTGCGTGCGTGGTTTGAGGGCGTTGGTGGGGAACCTAGGGCGGTGGGTCACCAGGAGTCGTCCCATATGGTTTTGTTGGGGCCGGAGATGATGATTTCGGTTTTGTTGGAGTTTAGCTTGAGGTGGTTTGCTGTCATCCATTTAGCGGTATCAAGGAGTCCAGCGTGGAGGTTGGTTTTGGCGGTGGTAGGGTTTCGGGTGAGGGAGATGATGAGCTGGGTGTCATCTGCGTAGGATATGATGGTGATTCCGTGTGGTCGGAGGATGTTGGCGAGCGGGGCCATGTAAATGTTGAAAAGGGTGGGGCTGAGGGAGGACCCTTGGGGGACTCCGTAGATGGTTTTGGTGGCTGTGGGGTGGAAGGGAGGGAGGCGGACTTTCTGGGTTCTTTCGGTGAGGAAGGAGGTCAGCCAGTCTAGGGCCTTGTGTCGAATACCTGCGTTGTGGAGGCGTGTGCGAAGTATTTGGTGGCAGAGCGTGTTGAAGGCCACAGAGAGGTCCAGGAGGATGAGTGCGACGGTCCCGCCCTTGTCGACTCTGGTTCTGATGTCGTCAGTACATGCAATGAGGGCTGTCTCAGTGCTGTGGTTCTTGCAGAATCCAGACTGGGAGGTGTTGAGTGCGTTGCTTTCCTCTAGGAAGTGAGACTGGCCGGTGTTCACTAGTTTTTCAGTGACCTTGTCGGGGAAGGGGAGAAGCGAAATTGGGCGGTAGTTGGTGAGGTCATCAGGGTCTGCTTTGGGATTTTTCAGGAGTGTGGTGACTTCTGCGTGCTTCCAGGAGTCTGGGAAGAGGCGGCGTTGAAAGAGCTGTTGATTATGGCACGAAGCTTGGGAGCGATGGTTGGGCTGGCTTTGTTGAAAACGCGGTAGGGGCAGGGGTCCGAGGGGGAGCCTGAGTGGATGGAATTCATAATTTTTTCAGTTTCTTCATCGTTGGTAGGGACCCAGGTGAGTAGTAGGTTGGGGGGGTGAGTCATTGCTGATTGTGTCGGTGGTGTGGGTGGCGGGTGCGTGCGGTGTGAAGCTGTTGTGTATGTCTAAGATTTTGTGGTGGAAGTGGTTGGAGAGGGAGTCGCAGAGGAGTTGTGTGTACGTGGGGTCGATGTTGCTGGCTTTTGGTTTGGAGAGCTCTTTGATGATGGTAAAGAGTTCCTTGCTGTTGTGTGAGTTACTGTCTCTGCGTTCCTTGTAGTATGCTCTTTTGGTGGTGCGTATGAGTTGGTGGTGTTTGCGTATGGTGGTTTTGAGGGTGGAGAAGTTGGTTGTTGAGGGTTCCTGTCGCCAAGCTTTCTCTTTTTGCGGCATTCGCGCTTGGAGGCTTGGAGTTCAGTGGTAAACTAGGGGGACTAGGGGGCGTTCTTGATGTTGCGGGTGGTGATGTTTCTTCTAAGAGGGGCGAGTGAGTCTGCGCAGGTTGTAATCCATTGTTTGAGGTTGTGGGCAGCAATGTTGGGGTCGTTGGTGTTGGGGGGTTCTGAGCGAGTTGGGCATTCAGGTGTTCTGTGGGGATCTTGTCCCACATGTGGTAGGGTGTGGTGTGTTGGTGGTGGTGTGTGGGGGGTTTGGAGAAGGAGAAGTGGATGCAGTGGTGGTCAGTCCAGTGGAGTTAGGTGGTGGGAGTGTAGGTTATGTGGTTGCTCGAGGTGAAGATTGCGTCTAGTGTGTGTCCTGCTGAGTGAGTGGGTGCTGTGACCAGTTGTTTGAGTCCGAGGTTCGTGGGGTTATCTAGAAGGGATGAGGAGTTGTGGTTGTGGGGGTTCTCCAGGTGAAAGTTAAAGTCACGAAGGAGGATGTAGTCTGTGGAGGTGAGGGCGTGAGTGCTGATGGTGTCAGCAATGGCGTCACAGAAGGGGGGACAAGGACCTGGTGGTCTGTACACGAGGGTTCCTCTGAGGATGGTGTTGTCATTTATGTGAATTAGGAAATGCATGTGTTCTGCGCTGTCTAGGGTGTCGTGTGTGTTGATGGTGACCTTAATGGTGTTTTTGTGTATAATGGCAATGCCCCCTCCTGGTTTGTTTAAGCGGTCTCTACGATGGAGTTTGTATCCATCTTGGGTGGCTATGGCTATGTCTGGGTCAGATGAGGGATTCATCCAAGTTTCAGGGACTCATTTGGAGCCCCCACCACCAACTATGGTTGTGCAGCTGTCTGAGGCTGCAGGGGATGGGCAGGAGCTTCCCCCCACCACCACCACCAGCAGCAGCAGCACCAGTGGGTAGCCGTCCGAGGCTGCAGGGGATGGGCTGGAGCTTCCCCCCACAACCAGCAGCAGCACCACTGCCACCACTGAGCAGCCATCACCGCCGGCGGCCATTCTTTAGACCTGCCTCCACGGGCTGTTGTGCGGCCTGCCCCCTGCAAATCCTGTGGGTATGACACCCAGCTGAGAGACTGTGACCTTGCACTCCCCAGGATCAGAAGCACCGGGCATGTTGCCCCCTCCAGAACCAGTGGGTATGACACCCACTCACCCCATCCTCCCCAGGATGAAGATCGCAGGGCACAATGCCCCCTCCAGAACCAGTGGGGAAGCCAGCCACTCACCCCATCCTCCCCAGGAAGAAGAGCACAGGGCACAATGCCCCCTCCAGAACAAGTGGGGAAGCCACCCACTCACCCCATCCACCCCAGGATGAAGATCACAGGGCACGATGACCCCTCCAGAACCAGTGGGGAAGCCACCCACTCACCCTATCCTCCCCAGGATGAAGATCACAGGGCACGATGACCCCTCCAGAACCAGTGGGGAAGCCACCCACTCATCCCATCCTCCCCAGAATGAAGATCACACGGCATGTTGCCCCCTCCAGAGCATGTGGGCAAGTCACACACTTGAGAGACTGCGGCCTTGCACTCCCCAGGAACAAGCATAGGGCATGTTGCCCCCTCCAGAGCATGTGAGCAATTCACCCACTTGAGAGACTGTGGCCTTGCACTCCCCAGGACCAAGCACAGGGCATGTTGCCCCCTCCAGGACCAGTGGTGTTGTTCCATCTGCCGGCTGAGGTGCCCTTCTGTTCCTTGTCACCCTGAAGTGCCTGCCTATTTTTGAACTGATGCCCCTGCAGTGTTCTCTCCGTGTTGTTGCAGGAGACAAGTGGGGCCTAGGACTTTGTCATGTGGCCCTGTGGCCCACGCACATTGAGGACTGGGCAGTGTCCCTTGATTTGTACATATGTATATACTTTTAGATTAGATGTATGTAGTTTTGATGTATTGATATTATTACACTCACTTTCATCTAGTTGTGTTGTCCTTGCATTATTCCTGAGGGGTATATATGTTTTCTTACTGCATCTGATTGTGTGTATGATGCTGGGGGTGGGGTGTGCATGTGTGTGTCACTCTCTTTTTCCTCCCCCCTCCCCTGTGTGCTAGGCGCTGTACTCACCGTGGTCGTCTTCACCGTCATTGGTGTTCGTGGTGCAGCAGGACGTAGATGATTGGAAAAATCTGCTGCTTGGGCTCCATGGCAGCATGGTTGTTGCCTGTGTCTCCAAAGGTGAGTTGTTTCCCTTCCGTGAAGTGTTTCCACCAGGCTTTTGATGTCATTGGTACCGCCCCGGAAAAGGTGGTGGATTGGATTGTCATTATACGGTGGGAGGAACATTGTCTTCCGCCTGGCTGTAGGCGGCTACCGCCGTGGCGGCTGTTGTTTCCGCCCTGGCGGTTGATGTGGTAAAGTGGCTGTTTATTTGAGCTCTTTCCGCCATGGTCATAATTTGGCGGTATTTACCACCAGCCACTTTATCAGCAATCGTCATTGTTGTAATGAGGGCCTCTGTTGTTATCTGTGTGATACTCAAATCTCGAGACTCTCTCTGGTTTACTCCAGTCTACAAACTCTCCTAGCTCGTGATCTGCCTCCAGCACCTCTTTTATTGTCTGTCCTGTCTGATTAATTAGGAGAGTCATCATTACTTGCTTGTAAGCTGGAGAGGCAAGGCGAATGAGTTTATTTTGTACTGAGATGGTCAGTGGCGCCTCTAACAAATTGTGAGCTTCATCTACTAGAATAGCAGTTTTCATACTTTCTTCTTTTATTTTTTGCATAGCATCAGTCAGCGTGTACCAAGGCTTATCATTTGGCGGGCAATCTGATTCAGTATATTTGTGGTTATATCACATGACTGCTAATTGTAACAAATTGGTCCCTGCTTGATTCCCATAACTCCTAAATTGTTCTTGTATTATGGGGTTTAGTGCTAACAGTACAAATTGTCCTTGAATCTCCCGCATCTAATGTTAAACCTGAAGCACTTGTGTCAAACAACCTCACCATCCATGTAAGCAATGCTTCCTCAGATTTCTGTTTAAATCTGTCTATAATATCATTAACTTCTTGTTGGGTGTAATCTTCTAGAGCATGCATTTCAACTCCTCACTAGTTCTGTGGAGTGCCCTGTATTTTTCATTTAAATATTGGCTGTGAGCAAACCACTTTTGGCTCGTCTGGCTCAAGCTGCCCCCACCTTTTTTAACCTCTTCATAATTGGAATTTGAAATATCAGTACTTTCGCAAATAGTCATATCCCATTCGTCGGGATCCCAGTCTACCCTGGCTTTAGCATTTGCTAAATGAACTTTCTTTTGATTTATTTTACCCCTGGATTTCCGTAATCTGTTCTGAGCGACTTTGACAGCTGCTTTCTCTGCCACAGACTGATAGGTATCAGCCTTATCTCGAAATAGCTTATTCTGCAAGACAACATGGTTACAGTATTTTTAGTTTCAACAAGCTGCCTCTCTATTTATTGTTTTTTGCGTTCCAACTGCTTACATTTTTCATAAATTTTTCTATAAGGAGCTAGCAAAACCCATCCCCTCTGACATAAAATAGATAAATTACAACCCCGTTCAAGAGGTACTTTTTGTAAACATATGAGCACATCTTTTGGCTCACCTTCAGTGAGACATTCATCTCAGTACTCTGAAAGCCCCGCACAACAAGATCACTTATTCGTCAAGACATTATAAGGTTCTTTGATCCACCCTGGAATCTCACATGAAACTTGAGAAACGGCTTGTGAAGCTTCTTTTGACTTCTTGCCAAACATATTTCACTTTTAAACGTACACTTTTCAACCTTTCCCCCCTCGACTACGCCAAATTGTTGTGCTCTAATTCAGACTGAGAGGAAAACGAAGTGAATGGAATGCAAAGAATGCATCTCTCTTAGCCTGAGTAATGAATTTGTTAAAGCACTTCCCAAGTTCCATGCACAGAAAGAATAACATGAGCCTTTATTTGAAATGCAACACGTGTAATTTTTAAAGTAATTACAGAAGTACAATGATAATGATAACTGAAACAGAGAGAATGCAAAACTTCAACAATGAATATAATATATATATATATATATATATATATATATATATATATATATATATATATATACATATATATATATATAGTACATATATAGTATATATATATATATATATATATATATATATATATATATATATAGATATATATAGATATATATAGATATATATATATTGACTATGTAGTCATGCATGCACACCGCAAAGCTAAAAATAAGAATTAAAAATGCATCACCATGGGGCTTGACACCGACATCATCCCTTCATCTGTCACTTTCAGGTTGTGGATCCCTGGCAACCGAGCCAGAGGGAGACCACTACCCACAATGGGACTATCTTCTGAGCAAAACGTCCCCCCTCAGAATGAGTTCCTTCCAGTCCCGGTTCTCAAGTTTCCTCCCCTTATATGCTTTAAACAAACTGGAGAGGAGAATTCTAGAAGCCTCCTCTCCCATTGAGTAAGCTGTTATTCAAACGCTGACCGTGCCAGGTCAGTGTTGCAAAGAACACGCTAGAGACTGCCCAACTCTCACTGTGTTTTTTCAACACCGAGCTGCTCCCTGCTTTACCATAAACATTCTCAGCCTGGTCCATCTTATCATTTCTACTCCCCCATGTTATGTGCCCATCCTCAGTGAGAAAGAGTGAAAACATTTTGTACAAGCTGTATGTGCAAAAATACCCGCGCTACCTGTGACAGTGTATGAAGTTAAGCCGAACACCAAAATGGAGTCAGTGGTCAAGATGAAGCTGGTGGTTAAATACAGAGAGCATTACAGTAGTCACAAATTTCCTACCAGCCAGTGGTTCAACAAGTCTCCAGAGAAAAACAGTACGTTACTTGTGTGGGTGGGCCAAGTGCCTGCGACAGGAAATGGCCCAAAACATATTTTGGAGACATCAAAAACTATATATCACAAAACAACCTGGATTTGAGAGGGGGCGACACATGTATTTTTGGTCCCGGGCTCGGCCACCCTCTAGGGAAACTTACCAAACCAAACATTTCTGAAAACTAGACACCCGGGAGAGTCCACGGAGGTAGGGCTTGTGTGGATCCCCCAAAATGTTCTTACCCACAATACCCTGCAAACCTGAAACAATGAATAAACACTATTTTCCTTGCATATCTGTGATTTAAACTACAGGAATGTACAGGGATCCACACAATTCCTGGCACCCAGTGTTCCTCCACTTGTCCCAATTAAAATGTTAGCCCACTTTTGTGCCTAGGCCTAGTGCCACATCAGGAATGGATCACCACACGGTCAATAGTAGTCCTCATGCAAAGATTACCATTGACCCATGTGTGATTCATTCCTGTGGCAGGCACTAGGCCCAGGCACACCAGTGGAGTAGCATTTTTATTGGGACAAGTTGGGGAATGCTAAGTGGAAAGACTTTGTGGATCCCTACACATTCCTGTAGTTTCAGGCACAGACATGCAAGGAAAAATAGTGTTTTTAATCAATGATCCAGGTTTGCAGGGTATTTTGGGAAATAAATCTTTGGGGGATCCACACAGGCAACACCACCCTGGACACCTCTTGATGTCTACTTTTCAGAGATGTCCGGGTTTTATGGGTTTCCCTACATGGTTGCCGACCCAGGACTAATTAGAATACCTACCATAGTTATCATTATTGCCATAATACGTTTTGGGCCTTTCCCCTTCACAGGCACTTGGCCCACCCACACAAGTGAGGTAGCATTTCTATCGTGAGACCTGGGGGAATGCCAGGTGAAAGGCAGTTTGCTTCCCACAGGTTCCTGAACTTTTGATCACAGAAATGTGAGGAAAATTTGTTTTTTAGTGAAAGTTTGAAGTTTGCATGAGATTCTGGGTCAAAAACCTTAGTGAGAGTCTCGCATGTCAGCCCACCTTGGACACCCCAGGTGCCTAGTTTTCAAAAATGTATAGGTTGGCTAGGTTTCCCTAGGTGCCAGATGAGCTAGGGTCCAAAGTCTCAACCTACTCACATTGGAAAAAAGGATCCGTTTATGGTGAAAAAATGTGCTGCCTCCATGTGGCAATTTGGGCCGTTTGCTGTTGTGGGCATTACGCCTACTCACACAAGTGAGGTTCCATTTTGATCGGGAGACCTGGGGGAATGCCAGGTGGAAGGAAGTTTGTGGTTTCCCGCAGATTCCAGAACTTTCCATCACAGAAATGTGAGGAAAATATGTTTTTATAGTCAAAGTTTGAGGTTTGCAAGGGATTCTGGGTCAACAAACTTGGTGAGAACCATGCATGGCAGCCCACTGTGGATACCCATAGGTGTGTAGTTGCCACAAATGCTTGGGTTGGCTAGATTTCTCTAGGAGCCAGATGAGGTACGGTCCAACATCTCAAGCTACCCACATTGGTCAAAAAAGGTCACTTTTCAGTGGAAAAATGTGCAGCATCCATGTTGCATGTTGGGCCATTTCACGTGTCGGGCACTAGGCCTACCGACACAAGTGATGTACCATTTTTATCGGGAGACCTGAGGTAATGCCGGGTGGAAAGAAGTTAGTGGTTCCCTACAGATTCTAGAACTTTCCATCACAGAATTGTGAGGAAAATGTGTTTTTTTGTCAAGGTTTGTAAGGACTTCTGGGTCAAAAACTTGGTGAGAGACATGCATGTCAGCTCATCCTGGATATCCCTAGGTGTTTGGTTTTCAAAAATGTATACGTTGGCTTGGTTTCAGTAAGTGCTGACTGAGCTAGAGTCCAATATCTGAAGGTACCCACATTGGAACAAAAGGGTCAGTTTACGGTGGAAAATGAGCAGTGTCCATGTTGTGTTTTTTCGGGCATTTCCTGTTGCCTGCAGTAGGCCTACCTACACAAGCGATGTACCACTTTTATTGGGAAACCAGGGGGTATGCAGGTTGGAAAGAAGTTTGTGAGTACCCCCAGATTCCATAACTTTTCCTCACAGAAATTTGAGGAAAATTTGTTTTTTTTAGTGAAAGTTTGAAGTTTACAAGGGATTCTGGGTAAAACAATGAGGTGTGAGCCAGGCAAATCAGCTCACCCTTGATACCCCTAAGTCTTTTTTTTAAATGTACAGGCTAGCTAGGATTTCTGTTGTGGGCACTAAGCCTACCCTCACAAGTGAGGTAGCATTTGTAGCGAGAGACCTGGGGGAATGCAGGTTGGAACAAAATTTGTGGTTCCCTGCAGATTCCAGAACTTTCCAGAAAAGTGAGGAAAATAATTTTTTCAAGTGACGGTTTGAGGATTCTGGGTACCAAACGTGGTGGGAGACATGCAAGTCAGCTCACCCTGGAGTTACCCCTAGGTGTCTAGTTTTCAAAAATGTACAGGCTGGCCAGGTTTCCCTAGATCCGACTAACCTAGGGTCCAAAGTCTCAAGCTAGCCACATGTGAAAAACAGAGTGAGTTTTCGGTGGGAAAATTAGCTGCATCCACATTGCATTTTGGGCTGCTTCCTGTCAGAGCACTAGGCCTACCCACACAAGTGAGGTACATTTTATCAAGAGACCTGATGAAATGCCAGGTTAAAGGAAGTTTGTGGCTTTCTGCTGTGAGAAAGTAGCCTTTTTCTAGCATGGTTACCCCCACTTTTGGCCTGTTTGTGAGTGTGTGTCAGTGTGGTTTTACTGTGTCACTGGGATCCTGCTAGCCAGGACTCCAGTGCTCATAGATAAAAACCTATATGTCAGTGTGTTTTGCCTGTCTCACTGGGATCCTGCTAGCCAGGACCCCAGTGCTTATAGTTTTTGGCCTAACGTATGTGTTGTCAGTAGTGCTTCACTGTGTCACAAGGCTCTGCTAACCAGAAACTCAGTGCTTATGCTCTCTCTGCTTTTAAATTTGTCACTGTAGGCTAGTGACTTCATTTACCAATTTCAATTGGCACACTGGACCCCCTTATAAGTCGCTAGTATATGGTACCAAGGTACCCAGAGCATTGGGGTTCCAGGAGATCCTTTTGGGCTGCAGAATTTCTTTTGCCACCCATAAGGAGCTCAGCCCAACCCTTCCACAGGCTTGCCATTGCAGCCTGCGTGAAATAGTGCACACACTATTTCACAGCCATTTTCACTACACTTAAGTAACTTAAAAGTCACTTATATATCTAACCTTCACTTGCTGAAGGTTAGGTGCAAGGTTTTTAAGTGTGAGGGCACCTTTGCACTAGCAAAGGTGCCCCCACATAGTTCAGGGCCATTTCCTGGGACTTTGTGAGTGTGGGGACGCCATTACACGCATGCACTACATATAGGTCAATACCTATATGTAGCTTCACAATGGTAACTCCGAATATGATCATGTAAATGTGTTCCCTGTGTGGTGCCTAACTGTGTCACTGAGGCTCTGCTAACCAGAACCTCAGTGCTTATGCTCTCTCTGCTTTTAAAATTGTCACTGCAGGCTGGTGACCATTTTACCAATTCTGATTGGCACACTGGAACACCCTTATAATTTCCTAGTATATGGTACCTAGGTACCCAGGGTATTGGGGGTCCAGGAGATCCCTATGGGATGGCATTTCTTTTGCCACCCATTGGGGGCTCATACAATTCTTACACAGGACTGCCACTGCAGCCTGAGTGAAATAACGTCCACGTTATTTCACAGCCATTTTACACTGCACTTAAGTAACTTATAAGTCACTTATATGTCTAACCTTCACTTGCTGAAGGTTAGGTGCAAAGTTTCTAAGCGTGAGGGCACCTTTGCACGAGCAAAGGTGCCACCACATAGTTCAGGGCCATTTCCTGGGACTTTGTGAGAGCGGGGACGCCATTACAAGCATGCACTACATATAGGTCAATACCTATATGTAGCTTCACAATGGTAACTCTGAATATGACCATGTAACATGTCTAAGATCATGGATTTGTCCCCCAATTCCAAATCTGGTATTGGGGAGCCAATTACATGCATCCTGGGGGCTCCACCGTGGACCCCCAGTACAGCCAAACCAGCTCTCTAAGGCTTGCACTGCAGCTACAGCTGCTGCCACCTCACAGACAGGGTTCTGCCCTCCTGGGGTCTGAGCAGCTCCTTCCCAGGAAGGCAGAACAAAAGATTTCCTCTGAGAGAAGGGGGTTACACCCTCTCCCTTTGGAAATAGGTGTTACAGGCTGGGGAGGGGTAGCCTCCCCCTGCCTCTGGAAATGCTTTGAAGGGCACAGATGGTGTCCTCCTTGCATAAGCCAGTCTACACCGGTTCAGGGACCCCTTGTCCCCTGCTCTGGCACAAAACTGGACAAAGGAAAGGAGAGTGACCACTCCCCTGTCCATCACCACCCTAGGGGTGGTGTCCACAGCTCCTCCAGTGTATCCCAGATTTCAGACATCTTGCTTTGCAAGGTGTGGGGGCACTCTGGAGGACTCAGAGTGGCCAGTTCCAGCAGATGACGTCAGAGACCCCTCCTGATAGGTCCATACCTGATAAGGTAGCCAATCCCCCTCTCAGGGCTATTTAGGGTCTCTCCTGTGGGTTCTCTTCAGATTCTGCTTGCAAGTTTCCTTCAGGAATCCTCTGCAACTAGAACTTCATAGTCTGACCTTGTATCAACCGCAGCCTGCTTGAGGAACTACTGTAACAGCAACAAAGTATCCACACGGGGATACTCTTCTTCTTCAACTTCAGCTCCAGCCAGCAACTGCAACAGTTTCCATGGTGTGCACACTCTGAGGACTCCCTGTCTTCATCTTGCACCAGAAGGACCAAAGAAATCTCCCGTGGGGTGATGGAGTCACTCCCCTGCTCATGCAGGTACCTTCCAAGTCGACGACCAGTACTCCTGGACTCCTCTCACAGTGACGAGCATGCTCCTAGAAACACAGAGGGTGGACACCATTGACATAGACTGTCCTGAGGTCCTGCTGACACAATTTGGAGGAGTTAAGATTTTGCCTTCCCTGAGAGCGACAGTACCCCTGTGCACTGCGCCTTCTTCACTTCCTGAGGCCTCTGTGCACTATTTGCGAAATTCCTTTGTGCACAGCCTGGCCCAGGTCCCCAGCACACCATCCTGTGACGCTCAACTCGCTGAGTTGTTCTCCGGTGGAATGGGACCTTCCTTTGTTGTGCTGCACCAACCACGTTTTGCACCTCCTTTGTCCCGTGTCCTTGGACTCCCGTGAGTGTTGTCTGGCATCCTGAGGGCTCTCTGAAGTGCTGAGAGCTCCCTCTTCCTTCTCACACAGAGTTGAGGCCCCCAGGTCCCTCCTGGGTCGAGCCATTGTGACGCAAAAACCACATTTGTCGTAACCAAGGCTTGTTGGTGACTTCCAACACGAAATCACATCTGCATCCATCTTCACATCATGGGGCATCTTTTGCATCATGCAGAATCCTGCTGGCATCTTCCTAGGGTGCATTCCTGCAGTCTTCGACTAACCGGGGGACTCTTCTTTTGCACCCTCTTCTGGGTTGGCAGGGGCTCCTGTCCTTCCTGGAACTTCTTTCGACTTCTGGACTTGGTCCCCTTCTTTTGTAGGTCTTCAGGTTCAGGAATCAAGCAGTTGTTGTTTCCATATAATAATAATCCATAATCCATATCACAAGGTGTAGTGTGTCCTAAGGAAACTTGCAGTACTTTACTCCCGCTTTTCTGGACTCTGGGGTGGGGTAATTTACTCATCTTTACTGTATTCTTACTCTCCCAGTGATTCTGCACACACTACACATGTCTAGGGGGGAATTTGTGATTTGTATTCCACTTTCTTAGTATATGGTTTGTGTTGCCCCTATACCTATGTTCTCCAATTGCATTCTATAGCATTTCCTATTGTTTACACTGTTCTATGACTACTTGTCTAATTGTGGTGTCTAGTGTATATATTGTGTATAATAATACTTGCCTCCATTTAGAGTATTGTCTCTAAGATATTTTTGGTACTGTGCCACCCAAATAAATACCTTTATTTTTGGTAATACTGAGTATTGTCTTTACTTGTGCATAATTATTGTGTAACTATAAGTGGTATTGCATGAGCTTTGCATGTCTCCTAGTTCAGCCTAAGATGCTCTGCTATAGCTACCTCTATCAGCTTAAGCTGCTAGAACACTACTACTTCACTAATAAAGGATAACTGGACCTGGTATAAGGTGTAAGTACCCAAGGTGCCCACTACAAACCAGGCCAGCCTCCTACATTGGTGGTGCAGCGGTGGGATAAGAACTTGCAATTGCTTTGCCAATTTGTTACCTGTGCTTTTCACAAGAAAAGCTTGCACCATTAATTAGAGCATGTATAATATATAGCTAGAAATAATTTTCTAACTTTCTAACAGTTCTTTAAACTTTGCAAAAGTTTTACAAAGTTTTGAAAAGTTTTCTTATTTTCTCTAAAAAGTTAGCTCTGCTATTCTACTAACTTTTTACTCACTTTCCCAAATTTTAATTTCTCTTTCAATATGTCTTCTGTAGAAGCTACCACTAGAGTTGTAAAAACAACATATGAAAGTCTTAACTTTAAAAGTTTGAGGGGTCTCTGTATTGAAAGAAGTTTGGGGATTGGGAAGAACCCCAATAAGGAGTTCCTCTTAAATCTTCTCCTCCAAGATGACCAGGGACTCAGCACTGGTCCTGATCAGACAGGGGAAGAGGTAGAGGATGATTCCAACCAGGAAGGCTCAGAGGAGCAAACTGACAATCCTGGGGAGGGTAGTTCCACAGATCTATCTGTCAATAAGCCACTTAGTACAACTGGTAGTGGGAAGGGTTCACACACAAGTAGGGCTCCCTTTACCCCTAGAGGCCAGGTCACTAGAGTGGCCCCTGTTAGAGATAGATCTACCTCTGCACACTCTTGTGTTACCTCTGTTTCAGAGGCATCCCACAATTCCAACCCTGAGGACCAGTCCCTAGAATGGGAACTCAGAAAGCTGAGGTTAGAAGAGGCCAGACTAAGGCTAATGGAGCAACAGTTGGCCTTAGACAGGGAATCCCTGACTGTAGAAAAAGAGAGGCAGGGTTTGGGGTTAGTTCCCCATGGTAGCAGCAGCAGTTTTAGAAATTCAAATGTTAGGGAACCTTCATTTGACTCTAGAAATCTGCAAAAATGTGCCCCTTCTTACAAGGATGGTGATGACATCTACAAATGGTTTGCTGCACTTGAGAGGGCCTGTAAAGTTCAGAGGGTCCCTCATGTGCAGTGGGCTGCTATCCTTTGGTTATCCTTCTCTGGCAAGGGGGGAGACAGACTTCTTATTGTCAGAGAGGATGATGTAGATAACTATCTGTTAGAAATTGGGTTTTTGGTTGTCAGTCAGGTTACCCTCTGTCCAAGCAAGAACCCTCACACTAGTCAGGGTAAGTCACACACAATCCAAAATTAGCCTGTGCCCACCCTCTGGTAGCTTGGCACGAGCAGTCAGGCTTAACTTAGAAGGCAATGTGTAAAGTATTTGTGCAATAAATCATATAATACCACCATATAGCACCACAAAAATACACCACACAGTGTTTAGAAAAATATATAATATTTATCAGGATAATTGTAGGTCAAAACAAATAAAGTTGCAATGTGAATTTGTAAAGATATCACTGAAAAGTGATATAAAGTGTCTTAAGTCTTTAAAAAGCAAACAAAGTCTCTTTCAAGCACAAAGTACCTGGTTTGGAGTGGAAAATCTCCGCAGAGGGCCGCAGAGGAAGAGATACGTGGAAAAATGGTGTGTGCGTCGATTTCTCCCCAGCACACACGGACTTGCGTCGTTATTTTCCACGCGGGGAAGTCGTGCGTCATTTTCTGGCGCGTGGACAGTCTCTTTCTGTGGATCGCGGGGATTACCAGATGTCCCGGGTCTGTGCGTGGATTCTCCTGCTTGTTTTCCGGCTACGCGTCGTTCTGCGGGGCTGGGCATCGAAGTTTTGCTCTCATGGCAGGCGTCGCGTCGATTTCTCCTCTGGAAGTCAGGCAGCGTTGTCCTTGTGAAGCCGTGCGTCGAAGTTCCTGTCGTCCCGAAGGCGTCGCGTCGATCAGCGTCGGTGTGCGGCATTTTTCTCGCCGCGGAACAAGCTGTGCGTAGAACATTTCGGCACACGAAGCGTCCAAAAGAGAAGTCATTTTGGTCCTGAGACTTCGGGGAACAGGAGGCAAGCTCTATCCAAGCCCTTGGAGAGCACTTTCACAGCCAGACAAGAGTTCAGCAAGGCAGCAGGCCAACAGCAAGGCAGCAGTCTTTTGTAGAAAGCAGACAGGTGAGTCCTTTGAGCAGCCAGGCAGTTCTTCTTGGCAGGATGTAGTTTCTGGTTCAGGTTTCTTCTCCAGCAAGTGTCTGATGAGGTAGGGCAGAGGCCCTGTTTTAAACCCAAATGTGCCTTTGAAGTGAGGGAGACTTCAAAGAGTGGCTAAGAAGTGCACCAGGTCCCCTTTCAGTTCAATCTTGTCTGCCAGGGTCCCAGTAGGGGGTGTGGCAGTCCTTTGTGTGAGAGCAGGCCCTCCACCCTCTCAGCCCAGGAAGACCCATTCAAAATGCAGATGTATGCAAGTGAGGCTGAGTACCCTGTGTTTGGGGTGTGTCTGAGTGAATGCACAAGGAGCTGTCAACCAAGCCCAGCCAGACGTGGATTGTAAGGCACAGAAAGATTTAAGTGCAAAGAAATGCTCACTTTCTAAAAGTGGCATTTCTAGAATAGTAATATTAAATCCAACTTTACCAGTCAGCAGGACTTTGTATTACCATTCTGGCCATACTAAATATGACCTTCCTGCTCCTTTCACATCAGCAGCTGCCACTTCAACAATGTATGAGGGTAGCCCGAATGTTAGCCTATGAAGGGAGCAGGCCTCACAGTAGTGTAAAAACGAATTTAGGAGTTTTACACTACCAGGACATATAACTACACAGGTACATGTCCTGCCTTTTACCCACACAGCACCCTGCTCTAGGGGTTACCTAGGGCACACATTAGGGGTGACTTATGTGTAGGAAAAGGGGAGTTCTAGGCTTGGCTAGTACTTTTAAATGCCAAGTCGAAGTGGCAGTGAAACTGCACACACAGGCCTTGCAATGGCAAGCCTGAGACAAGGTTAAGGGGGCTACTTAAGTGGGTGGCACAACCAGTGCTGCAGGCCGACTAGTAACATTTAATCTACAGGCCCTAGGCACATACAGTGCACATTACTAGGGACTTATAAGTAAATTGAATAGTCCAATCAGGTATGATCCAAAGTTACCATGTTTTAAAAAGGGAGAGAGCATATGCACTTTAGCACTGGTTAGCAGTGGTAAAGTGTGCAGAGTCTAAAAGCCAGCAAAACAGGGTCCAAAAAGTGGAGGGAGGCAGGCAAAAAGTTAGGGGTGACCACCCTAAGGCATGTCAGGTCTAACATGTGTCCCCCCCAGCTGAAAGTGGGGAGAGCTACCTGACCTCCTGGGAGCTCTCATCGCTAAGGCGGAAGTATCTGGAGAGACCATCAGCATTGGTGTGGTCAACCCCTGGGCGATGCTCCACCGTAAAGTCCATCCCCTGTAGGGAAATGGACCATCTCAAGAGTTTTGGATTCTCACCCCTCATCTGCGTGAGCCATCTGAGGGGCCTGTGGTCTGTCTGAACCCGGAAGTGAGTCCCAAACAGGTATGGTCTTAGCTTCTTCAGTGCCCAGACCACAGCAAATGCTTCTCTCTCAATAGCACTCCACCTTTGTTCCCGTGGTAATAGTCTTCTGCTAATAAAGACTACTGGTTGGGCTGAGCCCTCCTCATTCAGCTGTGCTAGAACAGCCCCTATGCCATGCTCTGAAGCTTCTGTCTGCACAATAAATTCCTGGGATTAGTCAGGGGCCTTGAGCACGGGGGCCATGCACATGGCTTCCTTCAGAGAATCAAAGGCTTTCTGACAGGCTTCTGTCCAATTCACCAACCTAGGTTGTTTCTTGGACGTGAGTTCTGTCAAGGGGGACACAATGGTACCATAGCCCTTGACGAACCTGCGGTAGTATCCAGTGAGGCCCAAAAAGGCTCTCACCTCAGTCTGTGTTCTAGGTGGTTGCCAGGCCTTGATATTTTCAATCTTGGCCTGGAGTGGCTGCACCCTGCCACCACCTACTAGGTGTCCCAAGTACACCACGGAACCCTGCCCAATCTGGCACTTACTAGCCTTGATAGTCAGGCCTGCCTGTTGCAGAGCCTGAAGCACCTCCTTGAGGTGGAGCAGGTGTTCCTCCCAACTGGAACTGTAGACAGCTATGTCGTCCAGGTAAGCTGCACAGAAGGCATCTTTACCAGCTAGGACCCCGTTAACCAACCGTTGGAAGGTAGCGGGGACATTTTACAGCCCAAATGGCATCACCCGGAATTGGTAATGGCCATCAGGGGTGGAAAAAGCAGATCTTTCTTTAGCCCCCTCAGTCAGGCCAATCTGCCAGTACCCGGAAGTAAGATCTAACGTACTCAGGAACTTGGCAGCGCCTAGCCTGTCAACGAGCTCATCAGCTCGGGGGATGGGGTGAGCATCAGTCCGGGTGACTGAATTGAGACCCCGTTAGTCCACACAGAATCGGATTTCTGGCTTCGCACCTGGGGCAGTAGCCTTGGGAACCAAAACCACAGGGCTGGCCCAGGGACTACTGGATTTCTCAATAACCCCCAAAGTCAACATCTTGAAGACCTCCTCCTTGATGCAGGCCTTCACTTTATCTTACAACCTGTAAATGTTGTTCTTCACAGGGGAACTGTCACCTGTGTCAATGTCATGCACACAGAGGTGGGTTAGTCCAGGAGTAAGGGAGAACAGGGGGGAGAACTGCTCTAACAGCTCATAGCAGTCCCCTCTCTGGGTTGGAGTCAGGGAGTCAGAGAGAATGACACCCCCTACTGACCCATCCCCTTCTTTGACAGCGAGGAGGTCGGGGAGAGGTTCACTCTCCTCTTCCATGCCCTCATCTGTGACTAGGAGCATACTGACCTCAGACTTCGCAAAGTGAGGTTTGAGCCGGTTGTGATGGAGGACCCTTATGGGGTGCCTAGGGGTCTTGAGGTCCACTAGGTAAGTGGCCTCCCCTTTACGCTCCTTGATCTCAAAGGGGCCAGTCCAGCGGTCCTGGAGAGCCCTGGGCTCTACTGGCTCCATCACCCAAACTTTGGGGGTCATTCTAACCCTGGCGGTCCAAGACCGCCAGGGCTAAAATGACGGGGGCACCGCCAACAGGCTGGCGGTGCCCCACTGGGCATTCTGACCGCGGCGGTTTGACCGCGGTCAGAAGTGGAAAACCGGCGGTCTCCCGCCGGTTTTCCGCTGCCCATTTGAATCCTCGCTGCGCCGCCATGGGGATTCTGACAGCCCATACCGCCATCCTGTTCCTGGCGGTTCGCCCGCCAGGAACAGGATGGCGGTATGGGTTGTCGTGGGGCCCCTGGGGGCCCCTGCAGTGCCCATGCCAATGGCATGGGCACTGCAGGGGCCCCCGTAAGAGGGCCCCACAAAGAATTTCACTGTCTGCATTGCAGACAGTGAAATTCGCGACGGGTGCCACTGCACCCGTCGCACCTTCCCACTCCGCCGGCTCCGTTCGGAGCCGGCGTCCTCGTGGGAAGGTAGTTTTGCAATGGGCTGGCGGGCGGCCTTTTGGCGGTCGCCCGCCAGCCCAGTGCAAAACCCAGAATACCCTCAGCGGTCTTCCGACCGCGGAGCGGTATTTTGGAGGGGGAAGTCTGGCGGGCGGCCTCCGCCGCCCGCCAGACTTAGAATCACCCCCTTTGTCTCCAGGTGAGAATTCAACTAGGGTGGACTTCTGGTCATACCACTCCTTCATCACCTCTTGACTGGCCTCGAGGTTACTCTGCTGCTTCGAGGAAGCTCAAAGGGGCTGAACCCCACCCCTTTCTGGGGCACCTCTCTATAAGCAAACAACAGGCAGAGTAAGAGGACGTCCCACTTACGCCTCATGGCCTCATGGCCTCAGTCAGGCCACCAATCATGCCTTTCAGGGTCTGGTTGAATCTCTCAACAAGCCCATTGGTTTGAGGATGATAAGGGGTGGTAAACTGGTAGGTCACCCCACACTCATCCCACAGGGTCTTCATGTATGCAGACATGAAGTTTGTGCCCCTGTCAGACACGACCTCCTTAGGGAATCCCACACAGGTAAATATTCCCAACAGTGCTCTGGTCACCACCTTTGCAGTCACTGTTCTCAGAGGGATTGCCTCTGGATAGCGGGTGGCATGGTCCACCAAAACCAGGATAAACCTGTTGCCCAAGGCAGTTTTGGGGTCCAAGGGACCAACAATGTCGATGCTGACCCTTTCAAAGGGGGTGCCAACGACTGGGAGTGGGAGCAGGGGGGCTTTAAGCCGTTTCCCTGCCATCCCACTAGCCAGGCAGGTGGGACAAGCTCTGCAGAAGTTATCTGAGGCTTTCCTCATTCTGGGCCAATGAAAGTGGGTGTCAAGCCTGTCAAAGGTCTGTCTTGGCCCAGGTGTCCTGCCAGGGGAATGTCGTGAGCCAGGCCTAGTAGGAATTTCCGGTAACACTGGGGGACCATCAGCACACGGTGTGCCCCAGGACCTGGAATCCTACGCTCACTGTAAAGGAGATCATTCTCCCAGTAAATATGGTGAGCACCAGAGGTGTCACCTGCTGCGTGGTCTGTGGCCTGCTTCCTCAGGCCCACAAGGGTGGGGCATTCTTTCTGCGCCTTGCAGAATGCTTCCCTGGTTGGCCCCCCTTCTACTTGCCAGCCAGCAAGTTCAGGTAGGTTACCCAGGGCAGCTATGTCCTCCCCGGTTGGCTGGGGGGGCCTCCTCCTCCTCAGGGGCCTCGTCTACCACCGTGTGAACATTGGAGGCGGGTTTCCCGTGCCCCTTGCCCTCCCTTTAGGCAGCTGTCTGGGCCATCTTTCCAGGCTCCAGACGCCGTTGACTCCCTTCCCGGGCAGCCATGGACTGTGTGGTCATGCAGACCCACTCAGGTAACCCTAACATCTCCAGGTGAGATCTGAGCTCTACTTCGTTCCAAGCAGTATGCTCAAGATCATTGCCTAACAGACAATCTACAGGCATGGCAGGACTCACAGCTACTTTCAGAGTACCAGAATCCCCCCCCCCCCACTCAAAGGGAACCAGAGCCACCGGTAGGTGACTCTCACGATTGTCAGCGACTATGACCTGGTGGAATGTATTAGGGACTATCTGCTCTGTTGACACCAGCTGACTCTGGATAGTAATCAAAAACAGTGACAACGAGGAAGATACTCATAGGATATGGGCGCTCACAGATAGTCCAAAGAATAAATAACACATTTAGTTCATGGCACGGTGCTTCTGACAAGAGGATCTCCCTCAATCCTCCAATGTTTCCAGAGAAACGCAATAGCATACAAACAAGAGTCGTAGCACTCGTGGTATAAAGACAGAGTTAGAAGTTGTTCGTATGTTCAGTATTCTTCGTAAATTATCAACCAAACTTTTGTTTATATCACAATCCGAGTTTTATTAGTACTGTTCAACAATCCTCCACAAGAACAGCTTATTCGAATGTTCAGATATCCTCCAAAAGAACAGCCATTAGTACTGTTCAACAATCCTCCACAAGAACAGCCTATTTAAATGTTCAGATATCCTCCAAAAGAACAGCCAACACGTGTTTCATCCTCTGAGAAGTATCTCTCATTGAGGACTTCATCAGGGCTGAAAAATAAAATAAAGTGGTATCTATGTATATGTTGTGCAATAAAAATAAGAGCAGAAAAAATGGACCAAATTCCAAATGTGACAAGATTGTGGTATGCAAATACATGCTATATTGTGACCAGTGTGATAATCATTAATAAAGGAAAACACACCAGCTAACCAAACAACCCAAAATACTTCCTGATCCGTGATCAAAATTAAGGTCTACAAACGTGACAAAACATGTCTACAGATCATAGTGCCCAGAGATCATTCTCAGAATAAGTGCACAAAAATTATAAACAATAGAATAGGGGTAATCCATGTGACTAAAGTAAGAAAAGGATCCCGATTTGTGTAGAGTACTGTTACTTAGAGGTTTACCACTAAGATCAAAAATATCCAGGAAATATTCTAAAATAAGTAATGAGGGGCGAGAAAAAACCTCCACTAACCTTACTGTACTTCATTAGTTCAAAACTATCATATCGTTCAGTATTCTTCGAATATTGTCTATGATGAGATTGAAAACATAAGAGAGCAGTAATGCGGTCAGCCCTTACATCTTGTACTTAAGTAACAATTCAAACTAAACTATTAACCGCTGAAAAGGAAATTTTATGAAAATAATCAGAACCAGTAAATATGCAAAAATCTCACCTCCGTCAGAATGTCCGAATAACTTAGTAAAGGAAAAAAGGGAGGAACGCCGCGCGGTCAAATTCACCCGCAGCGTTCCCGAATCTAGTGGCTGCGATGTATCTGAGCGTCCGTATACCGGACGTCAGATAAAGCGCCCGATCACACTAATTGTGGAAACAAAAAAAAGACTAATACTATGCAAAAACGGACGCCATCTTGGATTGTCTCCGTTAAATGCAAGGAGACAAGTTAAATAATCCTAATCAATCTAACAAGTCTCTAAATAGTCATGTAAAGGTCACCATATAATGGCGCCATATCAGATTATCTCAAATTGGACGATCTGCCCAATATATTAATAGGCTCAATATAACGATAGTATAAAATAGCAAAAGACAAAAGGGGCAATAGTTAGTAGGTACCAATGCAAGGTTAAAGGGTCCTAAATGGGTACGGAAATTAGTTGTAGGTAAACCTCTGAGTAATTACTGACCTGCCCATAAGAAAAATACCCAGAGTCAAGAGAGTATGAGAAAAACAGTAAGAGGCTTGTTCGAAAACCATCTTACCAAAAAATTGTCAATATCTATACATACTGATGTGTGTCACATTGTAAACATCCATAGCCTCTAATAGGGCAACAAAATAGTGTCAATATAAATTTAGTGACAGTCACATGGTTAGTATATCCTCCAAATGCTCTCAGTTTCAATCCATAAAATATTTGTATTATAACATCCATAGCATATAATAAGGCAAAAAATAGTGTCAATAGAAATTCAGGGATAGTCACATTGTTAGTCTAACTTCCAAAATGCTATCAATCTAAATCCATTAATTACTGATATTCTAACATAGTAATGAGTATATACACAAGCAACTGCGTACAAAATAACAGTAAATAAGTGATCAGCACAGAGATAGCAGCATAATGTTATTATAACATAGAGTGAGAAAACAAGCATCAACATGGTATTTAGTTAGTGTAAATAACACTTAGAAAATGAATTGAGGACAGAAAGTTAGTCCCCTAAGTAATATTCCATCTCAAAGTTGGTATTTAAGCCATCCTCCACAGCTCTAAGTTTTAAAATCCAATAGCATTCCCTCCTCCTGAGTGCTAGTTCCCTGTTACCCCCTCTAGGGTCTCTGTTGATGTGATCGAACCCAAAAAATTCGAATCCACAGGAGTCATTGCGTTTAGGACAATATCGCTTGTGATTCACTATGGGATATCTCCCATCATCTTGCCTGGCTTTTTCCCAAATCTGGAAAAGGAATGGTTGCCACCCCCTCCCTGGGAATTCTTTTGGGGGCCTTTTGAGAGTTCCTTATCTGTAAGTTTATCTCCCCCCTCTTTCTTCTGTTGGGAACCCTGACCACCTTTGTGGGTGTCCCCCCCAGGTACCTTCTTGGACACTCTGGTGCTAATCCAGAGCTCCGCCTCCTCAGCAAGCTTCCTGGGATCAGTCAGCTTACTATCTACCAAGTGCTGGTGCAACTCTGTATAGGTAACATTGAGTATATGCTCTCACAGAATCAAGTCATATAGCCCTTTATAATTACCTACTTTGTTGCCCTGCACCCATCCATTCAGTGCCTTACTGGAAAAGTCAAAGAAATCTACCCATGTTTGTGTGGTTTGTTTGTTGCTGTCCCTGAACCTCTGACGGTATCCCTCAGGGGTCAGCCCAAACTTGGCAAGTAAAGTGGCTTTCTGAAGTGGGTATGTGTTTTGATCAGGTTGATCCAATGTGAGAAGTGTGTCCCTCCCCAATGGATGCACATAACCCCACATAGCTACCCCCCATTGCCCTTCAGGAACATCATGAGCCCTTAGTGCAACTTCATAAGCAGCTAACCATTTATCTATGTCATCTCCCACCACAAAACTGAGCACCACATTTTTGGGTATATGAACCTTCTTTTCTCCAGCAGGTCCTGTCTGTATGCTGCCACCATTATTGCTGGATTCAGACTGTCTCGCCTTGATCTCCAGCTCCTTGAGACTCAGTTCATGAGCCAACAATAGTTTCTTTTCAGCCAAAGCTCTTTCAGCTTCCACCTGTTTGGCTGCTCTTTCAGCTTCAGCTTGTTTGGCTTCTCTTTCAGCTTCAATCTGTTTGGCTGCTCTTTCAGCCTCAGCTTTCTTGGCTTCTCTCTCTGCCCTTCTTTCCTCCTGTGGAGCCTCAATTTTCAGTTTTGCCATTTGCAATTGGAATTCCCTTTCCTCTCTCCTTTCCTCTGCGGTCAGGCTTTGCACAGAGACACTGCTCCCTGGTCTGGAAGGGGGCACAATTGCAGTGGTAACATCACCTACAGATAGCATCAAATCCTCTGAGGGGCCATTTTCTGGCTCCTCTTCTTCATCATCTTCTTCTAAATGGGCTTCTGCCCAGGCCCTCAGCGCCACTTGAAAGTCCTCCTTTTTGGAGGCCCCTTGGGTGGGTACCCTCATTGCCCTGCAGAACCCTTTTAGTTGTTTGACTGTATATGTATCCAACAGGACTAGGTCAAAGTCTCCTATCTGAGACCCAGTCTGAGACATGTTGAGTGAGGATTTAGTTTTTGAAAATTGTCAGGAAAAAACGAATTTGCAAAAAAGAGATAAAAATCAAATTGTAGTTGGATTCACTTTTGGGACCATAATAGAAACTGAGGTAGACAGTCCTAAGACAGTTTCTGTTACACCTGGTGGCATTGGCCTTGCCACATTGGCTGCCTGTCCCCTTAACATGGATAAGTACAGGCAGTCAATCTTAATAAATGGTGTTGAGGCCCAGGCCTACAGGGACACAGGTGCCAGTATCACTTTAGTGACTGAAAACCTAGTGTCACCTGCACAACACCTTGTTGGACAGAAGTACCAAGTTACTGATGTCAATAACTCCACTCAGTCTCTCCCCCTAGCTGTAGTTCAACTTAGTTGGGGTAGAGTTAGTGGCCCTAAGCAGGTGGTGGTATCACCTAGCTTACCTGTAGATTGTCTCTTAGGGAATGACCTAGAGGCATCAGGTCGGGCTGAGGTAGGGTTTAGAACCCATGCATCCATGCTGGGTATCCCTGGGGAATTGCTTCCTCTCATTTCTGGTGAAATGAAAATGCAAAGGAGAGAAAAAGGCTTGAAATCTCAGGATACCTCACCACCAATAGGTAAGAAGGGTATCAAAGTATCCCTTCCTCACCCTGCCACTAAGGATACCATTCCTGTGGTGGGTGAAACCTCTCCTGGGGTGGAACCTGTACCACAGGAGCCCTCAGCTACCACAGCTGGACTCCCAGAGGTAAAAGTACCTCTCTGTGGAACTATTAAAACAGATGTGCAAAATTGCACCATTGGAGTAAATATGGAGCATCCCTCCAGCCCTCCCAGAGAAACTTTAGTGCAGCTGCCCTGCACTGCCTCTAAACACTTAGGACAGCAACCCTGTCCTGGTGTGGAGCTTATAGGACAGCAGCCCTGCCCTGCTCCAACTCACGAGAAACAGCAACCCTGTTCTCTCTTACAGCCATATGGACAAGGTTTTTGCCCAGCGATGGCTTTATTGAGACAGCACCCTGTCTAGCATTTCCTGCATTTGACATAGGCCCAGGGGACCAATCCCACTGCCCAACTTTAAAACATACTCATAGGAACTCTGAGAATGTACACTCACACTGTTGGTTAGGTAAAAATCTCCAAACAGGGTTATTTACATCCCCACAGGGAAGTAACCATATACTGGATGATAAAGGGAGTAACCACTCTAATGCAGATCTACTCTCCACTTATCACCACTTAGACAATAAAGTCTCAACTGGCCAAGGTTAGCCTTAATGTCCTTCGTTTGGGGGGGTTGTGTGAGAAAGTAGTCTCTTTCTAGCATGGTTATCCCCAATTTTGGCCTGTATGTGAGTGTGTGTCAGTGTGTTTTTACTGTGTCACTGGGACCCTGCTAGCCAGGACTCCAGTTCTCATAGATAAAAACCTTTATCTCAGTGTGTTTTGCCTGTCTCTCTAGGATCCTGCTAGCTAGGACCCCAGTGTTCATAGTTTGTGGCCTAATGTATGTGTTGTCAGTAGTGTTTCACTGTGTCACTGAGGCTCTGCTAACCAAAAACACAGTACTTATGCACAAGTAAAGACAATACTCAGTGGTACCAAAATTGGTAATGCACGAGCTTTGCATGTCTCTTAGTTCAGCCTAAGCTTCTCTGCTATAGCTACCTCTATCAGCCTAAGCTGCTAAAACACTACTACTTCACTAATAATGGATAACTGGACATGGTATAAGGTGTAAGTACCCAAGGTACCCACTACAAACCAGGCCAGCTTCCTACACCTGCCGATTCCATATCTTTCCACCACAGAAATTTCAGGAAAATGTACTTTTTCAGTGAAAGTTTGAGGTTTGGAAGGGATTCAGGGTAAATAAAAAAACATTGTGAGAGCCACACAAGTCTGGCCTCCCTGAATACCCCTAGGTGTCTAGTTTAAAAAAATGTATAGGTTAGCTAGGTGTCAGCTGAGCTAGGGTCCAAAATCTCAAGCAACCCACAGTGGAAAAAAGGGTCAGTTTTCTGTGGAAAAATGTGCTGCGTCACTGTTGTGTTTTGGGCTGTTTCTTGCCACAGGCACTAGGCCTACCCACACAAGTGAGGTATCATGTTTATCGTGAGACTTGTGGGAGCTTAGAATAGTAGAACGTTTGTTATTACCCATTGGATTTCGCTGCATTTGTGCCTTTTAAACGTAAGCCAGTGTAAAGGAAAGATGCTATTTAGAAAAATATCCTTCCAATTATACACTAGTAGGAGTACCCACAAATTCAGAAATGTAGAAATAAACACTGCTTCTAAGCTCCATATCTTTCGCCCATTTCAGAAATGTATAAGTTTCCTTGATACCCATTTTCCCTCTGCCTATTTTGCTACATGAATTAGTCTATGCTAGGTACTCAATGAAAAAACATTCAGTTGTTGGCTCTGGGTACCTTGAGCTCTTGGAGAACCTATAAACCCTATATATCCCTCCAACCAGAAAGGTCAGAGGACGCAATGGTATATTGGTTTTGTCAATAGACTATTATGACAAAAAGTTACAGATGAAAATGTTGTCACAAATGCCCTTTTTTGTCCTACTTATTTTCAATATATGTCTTTATTTCAACAGTTATTTTCCTTAGCAAAACCTTGAGGGATATACACATATGACCCCTTGCTGAATTTGGAATTATATCTACTTTTTTAGAAATCTATGGGCTTTCTAGACCACCCATGGGTTTCAGACTGGTTTCCACCACTAACTGGAAGTAGGCTAAGAGTACAAAAATAGGGAAAATAGTCTACTTCTTAGAAATATCTCAAAACTGTGGTAGAGAATTAGGTTTTTGGATTCAGCTCTTCATGTTGCTGAAGTTGGGAACCTGTTGACTCTAGTAAAGCAAACCGTTTGTGGATGCCATTTTTAGGGGAAAAACAGACACTTTTATCTGAAGCACTTTTTCCCTATTTTTCTAAAAAAACTCAAACTGTTGCTATATTTTGCCTATTTTCTAGGTCCCCTCAAGGGGACTCTACAAACCCTGGATACCTTTAGAATTCCCAGGATGTTGGAACAAAGGGATGCAAATTCGGTGTGGATACCTGTAGGAAGCTGGCCTGGTGTGTGGTGGGTACCTAAGGTACTTACACCTTATACCAGGTCGAGGTATCTCCTCTTATTATCGTGTAGGCAGTGTCTAGAAGTCAGGCTCTCTAGAGGTAGATGTGGATGAGCAGCCAAGGCTTATCTAGGAGACATGCAAAGCTCATGCAATACACTATAGGCACACAGCACTTACACACATGAAAGAAAACAGTCAGTTGTACAAAAATAAAGATACTTTATTTTTGGTCACACAATACCACCAAATATTAGAAGGGCAACCCACAATATGAGGTAAGTAATACACTAATTATATACATTAGTAAACAGTAGAAGGCATAGAAAAGTTTAGAAAACAGTGCAAATTTCACTAAGCAATAGTGGCCCTAGGGGGTGTCCAAACCATATACTAGAAAAATGGAATGCAAACACAGGACCGCCCCCCCTAGGTAAGTGGAATGTGTAGAGGGGAGCTGGGAGTACTAGAAAACCACAGAGGTAAGTAACACAGTACCCCCAGTGACCTGGAAACCAGGAGTGAATCCCTGGAATTTCACCAACCCACCCAAAATGAAGGGAAAGAAGAAAAGAAGACACCCAGACAAGTCTGCAAGGAACCAGTGGTGGATTCCTGAAGAGGAAGACCTGTGGAGAGAGGGGACCAAGCCCAAGAGTCACAGTGGAGTCCAGGAGGAGTAGGAGCTACTACCCACCCAGCTGTACTTGCAGGAGTTGGTCAACAGAGATGAATATTATGTCAGCACTGCAGCCCTGGAGCCAGAGAAGAGTTCCTGAAGGATGCAGAAGATGTCCCACAATGGAATGAAGATTGCAAATGGGTGTTTGTCCAGGAATTCCACCAACAAGCCTTGGCAAAGGCAAACTCGCGGTTAGTGGAAAAGTGGTGCTGCCGGGAACCAGCAAGGCCCAGGAGGACTCAACCCAGAAGGGTGAGTCAGAGGGTACCCTCAGCGACACAGAGAGACCACAGGCGTGGAGGTTGCACCCACAGGAGTCTCACAAGACGGGGACACAGAAGTCGCAAAAGGGGCCCTCGCAGCACTACAGAAAAGGATCCCATGCCGCAGGAGAACCGCGCAGGAAAGAGTGCTGGGGACTGGAGCTACATGTTTTCTGAAGATCCCTTGGAGGAGATGCAAACAAGCCTTGGCAGCTGCAAGAGACGAGGTGCACAGGAGTACTATCCTGCATGGGAAGGCAAGTGCTTATGTCAACCAAGGTTGGACAGCTGGCAGAGAGGACCAAGAGGACTATTCTGGACCATCACCCGTGATGCAGGATCCATGCAGCTCAAGATGAGGGAAAATCCACGCAGGCGGTCGTTGTTGCAGCAGGTGCCTGCGGATGCAGGGGAGTGACTTCTTCACTCCAAGGGAGATTCCTTCTTTCTTCTAGTGCAGACAGAAAACACACCACCCTCAGTGGATGCACAGCCGGTGGAAATGTTGCAGTTGCTGGCAGGAGCCCTGGAAACAATGTTGCAGAAGAGTTCTTCTTCTTGGAGGCAGATTTTCGGGTCCTGGAGGGTCCAGCTGCAGTTCCAGAGGCCAGAAGTCGAATTCCTTTGTTCTTCCTTCCTGGGCTTGATTAGATAAAGCAGCAGGAGGGCTGAAACTTGTCTGAGGGATGGCAGCAGCTTGGGCTCCCTGGAAAACCCTGTAAGACTGGTGGTAGCAACGCTGGGGGTCCTCTAAGGAGCCCCCAAAGTGCGTGGAAACATACTTCCAATACTTGCAACAGTATTGGGGTATGATTCCAACATGTTTGATACCAAACATTCTCAGGTTCAGAGTTACAATTTTGTAGTAAAATGGCGTGCCCTCACTCACAAAGTCCAGGAAAATGGAACTGGAGTTCGTGGGTGCACTTCTGCTGGTGCAGGGGTGCCCTCACACACAGGAACCTGCACCCTGCCCTCTGGGCTGAGAGGGCCTATCATAGGGGTGACTTACAGTGACCTGGTGCACTGACCTATAGTGAAAACGGGTGCATTCACCTGTTTCACACAGACTGCACTGGCAGGCCTGTAGAACGTTTTGCTTGGGCTCCCTATGGGTGGCAGAATAATTGCTGCAGCCCATCGGGATCATCAGGTACCCCAATGCCCTGGGTACCTGGGTACCATATACTGGGAGTTACATAGGGGACCAGTATGCCAAATGTGGGAAGACAAAGGTACAGTTACCAAAATTTACCGGAGAGAGCATAGCCATTAGGGTCCTGGTTAGCAGGATCCAAGTGGACACAGTCAAACATACTGACAACAGGCAGAAAATGGGGGTAACCATGCCAAGAAAGAGGGCACTTTCCTACAATACTTTATGTGGAAAGAAAGTTATGGAGTCCAAAGCGCAGACTACTCTATATATCCAAAAAAGGTCTCAACACTGTGGATGGTTCAGTAGCTAAGGGGTGAATAGCAATCATGCAAAAATTAAAATATATATTTATACTATTACACTACTTAAAGATATAGGGGGTCATTATGACCCTGGCGGAAGGCAGAGAACCGGAGGTAAGACCGCCAACAGGCTGGCGGTCTTACTTTGTGGAATTATGACCATGGCGGTTACCGCCATGGTCATCCGCCGGTTCTCCATTCCGCCCACCAGGGCGGAGACGACCGCTGGGCTGGAGACCGCAGCTTACCGACGTGGATTTCCAGCGGTTTGAACCGCCATGAAATCCATGGCGGTAAGCACTATCAGTGCCAGGGAATTCCTTCCCTGGCACCGATAGGGGTCTCCCCCACCCTGACTCCCTCCCCTACCCCCCACCACCCCTGCCACCCCCCAAAGGTGGCAGGGACCCCCTCCCCACCCCGACCCCCAACATCACAATACCCATACCCACACGACACGCTCGCAGGCACCACCTACACACTTACACGCACACACGCCGACATACATGCTTACATCCACACACACAGTCAGACACACATTCCCATACACACAACACCCCATCAAGCATACACGCACTCACACACCCCCTCTATATACACACACGCACACCCCCATGCACCCACACAACACCCCCCCCACCCCCCTCCCCTCACGGACGATCGACTTACCTGGTCTGACGATCCTCCGGGAGGGGACGGGAGCCATGGGGGCAGCTCCGCTGACACCACACCGCCAACAGAACACCGCCACGGCGAATCACAGGACGTGATTCGCTGGGCAGTGTTCTGTTGGCGTGGCGGTGGAGGTGCCCCTCCTCCTTCTCCAGATGATGCTGATGCACACAAAGGGGGGAGCGAAAAAAGAGGTAGGGAAACAGTCAAAACCTAACTCTCATTGACATATATGAACATGTACATATCACACTTTACATCTCATGTCAGGAAATGCTAATGCCAAGGCACTCCAGGTCTGCCATTATCTATTGCACATGCAAAGCTGTAAGTCTAAGTTTACATCATATGTGCACACAGCTAGGAATATGGACATGGAGAGGCTGTGACTTTGCTGTACTACTAGGAAATGCCTAGAACATGTGACAATTCACAGGGAGTCCTTAAGTTGTCACATCAGTTAGGTCCCTGGGCCATCATCTGAACTAGTAGCACTCCATTTTAGTAAGGCCTAGTCCACACACTGACATCTAAATGAGCAGCACTTGCTGTACCATCAACCCTCATCTCAGAACCATTAGCAGTATCCCATTGTTGTGTCACAACACATCCCTGAACTCTGACAGTGAGGCATGATTGCATAGTCAGCTATCAGTCCAATACTCCAGTCCCATTGAGGCCCTTCTCATGGAGGACATGTTGAGCCAGGCCCAAATACAGTCAATGGCAGCTACTGTACCATGCCAATGCAAGTGCAGTTGCAGTAGGGGACTTACATAGATGGAAGAGCATTGACAGCTCTAATACAAAAAAATGAATTTGTATGCAGGTGGTCAGACAGAATGAATAGGGTGTCAAAACAGTCCCATCCATGTCAAGTTAGGAAGTGCACTTCACTAGCACCATTGCCTTGTCACACTTACTCCATGGTTACCCTGGCAGGGTCACTGATACACACTGTTGATGTGCACCTTAAAGTGTACACATTCACCCTATGTCAGTATGCATCCACTCAATCCCATTCAAGGCCTGTCAGGTGCAGTTTACAGTCAGTACTTACCCCCTTGTGGCTACTGCTCTGCCCTCAAGTGCCCATCCACCTTAGGGTAGGCCTCTGCCAAAATGTGGGACTTTAGGTGGGGTCAGGTTCCAATGGGCACCCCTTCTTCGTTGGGAGGACATCCCCAGCTGGGCTGCCATAATCTTCCTGGCCAGGCGCTTCAGGCCCTCCCACTGCTTTCTGCAATGGATGCTTCATCGGCTATGGACCCCCAGGTTCTGCACTTGCTTCCAAAGCCCCTTCTTCTGATGGGCGCCGACCTAGATGGGTGACAGATAGTAGGGAATTGAGTAGCACTACATCAACAGCAGTGGCCTACACACACCACGCACACATCTCCATCCACATCTATCCAAATGGATCACACTCAATATATCCATGCCCCCAGCATGCATGCACCCCGTGACCATTATGGCACCGCCACTCTCAGCGACACACCTGTATCACACATGCCAATGGCATGGGGCTCACCTGTTCCTCTGGTGCCCCATACAGCTGTCCATTCAGGGGTAGGACCCCTTCCACCAGTTTCTCCAGTTCTTCCTGGGAAAAGGCCGGGGCCCTAACACCTGCAGTACGTGGCATAATGGCTCCCAGAAACAGTACACAGCAGCTCACGTAGTGGAGGTCTTACTTGCAGGAGTGTCAGGAGTCAAGTGAGACAGTTTGCAGAAAATGGTGGTCACGGCCGCCGCATACAGGACCGTCACCACCAGCAGTGATCATCATCGGCCCCAGTCCCCCATAGACAGCAATGGCAACCAATGAGAAGTTACACAGCAGTTACGACCACCTACTGCCATGATGGCAGATGTCGGCAGAATTGCATCACTTCCAACTGTCCTGTGCTGCTGGACAGGCGGCTGCCATTTTATGTACAGTTAATGGGTTTATCTGAGAAATTTAAGTGCGTCATGACACTGAAATGTCCCGATGAGTGCACAGGCCCATGTATGTACGTCATACACAGCCACATACATGTGGGATACAACATGTATGTAACATGAAGTAAATATGCCCCTACATGCTGGCCTGTTGACTGTTTTGCTACGAATATCACTGCCATATGTACATGCATGAACCATTCAGTACCATCCCACATGTATTCATTTACACATACCATCTACAGGACCAGTTATTGCCAGCACGCATGCCATTAATGACACTCCTACATACCCTATATAGTTACTGTCACCTGTTCAGTCATGTCTGCATTGTTCAGTGTGTATCACAATATATTGGACTGATAACATGTTTGACCAGCATATCACATGAAACAATATTTTTCTCTCCATCCTCAAAACCATGTAATGAGGAGAACCATCCTAGAAACCATGTAATGAGGAGAATAAGGAATGAACCTGTATACCGTCCGGTAGTCGACCTCGCCATCTTAGAGGAAAGTCACATCGTGCAGACCTACATATTGAATTGTGTCACCATCATGGACCTCTGTACTCAGGTGGAGTCTGATCTACTGCCTGCCAGCTGCAATCCCAATGCCATCCCTCCCATGGTCCAAGTGTTGTCGATGCTCCACTTCCTAGCCACAGTGTTCTTCCAGTTTACATTGGGTTTGGCTGCAGGGGTATCACAGCCTATGTTTAGCATTGTTTTGTGGGATGTACTATCAGCTTTCCTGAAGCACCTGGACAGTTAAATCCGGTTTCCCCAACCTGCGGATTTGGCCTGGGATGAGCTGGGACACGTCATCACATAATAGGGGCTATTGATGGCACACATATTGCTTTGGTTCCTCCAAGTGTCAACGAATAGGCCTTTCGGAACCGGAAAATCTTCCACTCTATAAACGTGTAGGTGTTGTGCTTGGCGGACCAGTAATTCTGCCAGGTGAATGCCAAGTTTCCGGTATCTGTCCATGATGCCTACATAATGATGAACAGCAATATCTAAAACATGACGGCTTGTCTACAATGAAAGAGGGCTTGGCTAATTGGTGGGTATCGGTCTGGTTGCATGTCTCTATTGTTGAATCTGTCAACACTATCTTCCATGTGTCTGTATCTCATTTCTAACAGGCCCTGCCTCTATTCACACAGGAGACTCTGGATATCCTAACCTTCCTTGGCTGTTGACACCAGTGAGGAACCCTGCCTCCGAAGCAGAGACACATTACAACGAGGCCTACAGTAGGACAAAGCGTGTGATTGGAAGGACATTTGGCCTACTCAAGGCAAGATTTAGATGTCTCCAGGAGGTACCCTACTCCATAGTCCCCAAAAGGTGTGTAAGATAATTGTTGCCTGCTGCATGCGCCACAATCTGGTCCTCAGATGTCACATCCCATTACTGGCAGATAAGGAGGTGGCTGCTGGACCTGTGGGTGTTGATGGCCACATGGAGAGTGATAAGGAGACAGATGAGGATGGTGCACCTGAGGCCAAGACAGAATTGATGAAACAGTACTTTCAATGACCTACACTTATGTTGTCTGTGTGAGTTTGCAAATTACATCTTGGCACTGAAATATTCGTCCTGGACAGGTTTATCAGTGGGGATGCCACATTTACCCTTCCCATATGTGACTGATGAAGGACAAATGATTGTATGTCTGGAGCAGTGTAAGTGGAAAATACACTGCCATATTGACCATCTATAAGTTGCCATGTTTACATCCGCTTGCAACAATCATGTTATGTGCAACGTGTCATGTCATCTCCTGCCAGAAATGAGGCAGGCTATGGACTGTGTGAAGAGTTTCATTATGTATCCTACCTTCTGATTGAGGCATTGATGGCAAGTTGTGTCTGTATACAGTTGGAGGTGTTGCTTACAGACCATTCTTGATGTCAGCTACATGTTTTTGGTTATGAAATTAATGTATTTAATGCGATGTGCCCTGTTTCCTAGGCATATGACTATGGCCATTACGGCAAGTTCCTGCATATGTGCATAGGGTGGCACCTTGACTCAGATCCTGATTTCTGTCCCTTTGTTATATTTCTTTTACAGATTGGACTACTGGGTCTACTCTGGTGTGTGCCTGAGACCACTTATAAGCCATCTGTGGTATCCTACGTTCCCTACAGAGGATGTATACCTCTACTGTGATTGCACTGGATGTGGGTTGATGGATAGTACGTGACATGTCATTTAAGTTTGTTAACATTTACACATCATACAATGAAGACACGTATGCATTTTTTGTGCTCTACAGTGTATATTGTGCATATTGGGTTCAACAGTTGACAAGTGGGGTCATGCTGGATGACATCCCCATAGTAGATGGCCTAGCTGTAGGTACTACAGGTCCAGTGTCCAAGGGCCAGGGGAAAAAATGGCATTGAACAGTCAACAGGGTGTGTCGGTGGCACACAAGGGGACAACGTTCAGGGGAGGTTCACTTCCTGCCAGTGTTTTTCTGTCTTGGCATCTGCTCCAGCAGAATGTCTGGATGGACACCACATATTCAGTGGGGAGGGTTCCTTAACTACAGAGGTAAGGGTGTCAGTGGCCTGTGGGTCCACTGGCAGGGCCTCCAGTCCACTGGCTGTCGCTGACGTAGATGGCTCTGAGAGGGGGGCCAATGGAAGGGGCCTGCTGGTGGGTAGAGGTGGGATGCAGGATGGTGGTGAGGTCCCTGAGCACCCCTGCATTGGTGGCATTGAGGCATTGAGAGTCTGCAACTGCTGCATATCCTCCTGGTGGTATTCCCTCTGCAGCCTTTGGTTTTCTCCCAACATGTCGATTATTTGGCCTATTTTATCATGAGATTACTGGTATGCACCCAGAACTTGTAAAATGGACTCCTAGTCAGTTGGCTCCCTTGGCCGTCCCGTCCTCTGGCCCCCAAGGCCTTCATCCTGGGGAGGGCTGCATGTCTCTGGCATTGTCTCCATGGTGCAAGCGCCAGGGGTATGTGTGAAAGGAGTGGAAGAGTTTTACCTGGTAAAGGTGTGATTGGTTGTCTGTTTGTCTGATGCATACAGTGGCTTCACTTGATTCCCACTTATGCCAATGACAGATGCAGTGCTGCAGTCATTGTTTGTGGTTTGTGAGGGGAATGATTCGTTACATTGTGAAATGGGGCATCGGAATTGCATAGCTGTCCTTGCCATGAGTTTTCCTTATTCTATGCATACAGTTGGTTGCACATGCAGGTGTTGTATTGTGCAGGTATTAACAGGTATTGCAGTGGATGTGCAGGTGCATTGTGGGAATTGTAGTGTTTGT
Organism: Pleurodeles waltl; assembly: GCF_031143425.1. NCBI lineage: Eukaryota > Metazoa > Chordata > Amphibia > Caudata > Salamandridae > Pleurodeles > Pleurodeles waltl. The sequence goes on from NC_090440.1 coordinate 1,091,225,569, forward strand.
TATTGGCATTGCAATCTGTTCACTTGGGAGGGACTGTGTGGACATTGTAGCTGGGTGGTGCTGTTTCATGCAGGGGAGGGGTATTGGGTGATTGGGTTTGAGATGGAGTGGTTGATAGGGTGATTTGGGGAGTGATAGGGTGGTGAGGAAGCATGCTGGACAGGAGTAGTTGGTTCCAGGGGAGAGTTAGTGACTTACCAGACTCCAGTCCCCCTGGTATTTCAGTCAGGCCCTCAGGATACGCTATTACCAAGACCTTCTCCTCCCACGATGCAAACTCTGGGGGAGGAGGTGGGGGTTCACCACCAGTTTTGTGAACGGCAATCTGGTGTTGTGATGCTATGGAGCGCACCTTCCCCGTAGGTCATTCCACCTCTTCCTGATGTCCTCTCTCGTGCGTGGGTGGTTGCCCACTGCGTTGACCCTGTCAACAATTCTCTGCCATAACTCCATTTTCCTGGCTATGGCGGTTTGTTGTACCTGTGCTCCGAACAGTTGTGGCTCTACCCTGATGATTTTATCGACCATGACCCTCAGCTCATCGTCTGTGAAGCGTGGGTGCTTTTAACGTGACACAGTGGTTGTGTTGTGGGTTGTGGTGTATGGTGTGTGTTGTGTGCCAGGGTGCAGCGTGTGGTAGTTGGCAGGGTGGGGGTGTTTGGTTATGGGCGCTGTTGTTGTGTGGTCTTTTTGTGCAGTGGTGATGTGTGTATTGTGTAGCTAGTGCAGTGATATGGTGTGTGATGGTGGCTATGGTATTGGAGTGCTGTTTCTATTGTATGTGTGCTCCTCTCTCTCAGTGTGTGTTTCTCTGATTGCGATGCTCTGCAGGTGTGTGTGTGAGGGTGTGTTATATGGTGCAGTTAGCAGGTGTATGTGTGTTGTGTGTATGTGTCTCAGGTGTGGGGTATCCGTACTGTCCAAAGTGGTGTTGTGTTCTGGCTGAGGTGAGATTTTGAGCGCAGCGGTTCAGACCACCAGTGGTTTACCGGTGTGCAAATGCTGCTGTGCTGAATTGTGGGTTGTAATATGGAGGCAAGGATGTGGTCGGCGTAGCGGTGCTGGTGGTGGGACCGCCTCTTTCCCACCCTCAGTTTTCCTGGCTGTGTTGGATTTCTGGCTGTATTTTGGCGATCTTCATTGTTGACTCTTAATACAACGGGTGGGATACTGCCAACACCGGTGGGCTTTTGCACCTGCAAACAGCGGTCCCGCCAAAAGACTGCCAAATTCAGCGTACACTATACAAATTTATTGAAGCATTACAAAAATAGCAATGTTTCCAAGAATTTAGAATAGAACAATCAGTTAGTCAAACTGGTCTGAAACCATAAAAGTACCTATGTATGATATGCCACAATTAAAACTTGACCTCTTCATAAATAACAAGAGAGTCGACTACTTGGAAAATCACAGCCAAAAGCATACTATAAAATAAAGATTAGTCTACAAAAAGCCTTAAAAACCACAAAAAACTCTAAACCAACTGTAACAGGGACGCGTATACCCTGTTCTCGAAACACGACCCCAGACCGTCCGACCGATACCCCGGGGGCACCAAGAAAGTCAAGAAAATGAGATGACCTCAACAGACCAGGATATCCGGGCAACAACGAACACAGAAAAGTGACTCGGTACCCGGATGCTGGGTTGGACAAGAGAACGCAGTGGAGACGAGGGACCCGAACCAAAAAGAGGCACGAACGCTGAAACAGAAGGAGAGACAGAGACCAAACCAATAGAAGACCGGCACGGGAGAACGACAATCGACCTACCTGATATCAGCGTCAAGAAGACAGGGAATCCGACGAGTCCAGGAGGAACGGACCCAGCAACGGCCAGTCGGACTTCGGGAGAAAACTCCAGCCACGTCCCTAGAAGGACGTGGCTATCGCAGGTACGTACCTGCTTGCGAAAACCAATAATATATTTCAGCAGCAGCAGTCGGAGGCGGGCGGTGAGGGATTCACGGTGAAAAGGAAGGAGAGAGAAAACGTAGGACTGCAAAGAAAGTGAGGCCCTATGTGACTGAAGCCTATCACTGTCAGAGATATAGTGGGGCTATTATATACATTTTGTGTTTTTTTGTTGTTGTTTCTAACCCTCACAACGCACCTGGCAAGGAACACGAGCACTGTGATGATAACAGACTGTGAGCCAGATATTAGGGAAAGACAACATCCTGCAAAGAAAAGAAAAGAAACGAATAAGAGTAGAAAGAGACTAAATAAGAAGAAAAGAAAAGAAAAAGAAAAAGGGGAAAAGATACAATTCTTTGAGAGACACTTAAACAACAAAATAAGTTCAATTATTAATAAAAGGGCCTCATTACGAACATATTGAGATTCCAGTCAGTCATTTACATCTCCCCTCCAACAAAGCGGTCCCACAGCCTCGACAGTGGTGTCAGAAGTGGGATAAAAGTGGTAGTGGGAGATAGAAGAGGATCATAACTCATACTAGAAAATGGAAACCAAACCCACGATTGAGGATATGATCCAACAATTGGCCAAAGGACAACGCCATCTGCAACTTGAGAGGGAGGAACAACAAAGGGAAGCCCGTACGGATAGAGAAACCCTCCAAAGTGCATTGAAGAGCCAGGCTACCATAATAGCCAATAATCAGCTGGTTAATGAGATAGCTCTACAGAAACTAACGGACACAATTGCCGCAAACGAGTCCACCCCAACGTGCCAAGCTCTGTCCTCCAGAAATATCAGGAAGGTGAAGACCCTGACGCATTCTTCACCAACTTGAGACGGTAGCTACCTCTGCCACATGGTCCGAAGAAAGGTGGGGACAATATGTGGTGGTGACGGGAAATTTGCAAGCCGCATATCAGGCAGTTAATCCTGGAGATACCACCGCGTATGCGGACAGAAAGAAATGTATACCAGAAAGGGTTGGTTTTGATACCGAGTATTATAGGCTGAAATTTCGAAAGACCAAGTGGACTCCGACACAGAATCCTCAGGCTCTCTATTACCGAGTGAAAGACTTAGGACTAAAATGGTTGGGGCCTAATGGCACTGACAGAGAAGAGGTCATCCAGGCCATTCTACTAGAACAGTACCTAGAGGCCTTACCTTCCAGCACCCGCAACTGGATAAAGCAGCACCCTAATGTCGATACCAACACCGCAACAGATCTGGCGCGTGCATACCATCGGTCTAACGACTTCAAAGCCGGCCCATCAAAGGGGGCCATTCCCGTCCATCTGTCTATAAGACCTTCGTATCTCCCGCCCTTCACAAGGTTCCCGAAAAAGTTTCTATTCCCAGACCCCGGGAGAAAAGCCCTAACCAGCAACCACAATGTTATAACTGTGGTGAGTGGCGTCATATTGCTTGCAATTGTCCCCATAAGGAAGAAAACTTGAACCCATGGAAATCAGGGTTACCTGAGGAAGGGTATTCTATACAGGAAGAGAGAATTCCAAGTACCTGAAAGAAATGACCATCAACGGCAAGTCACGACAGTCTTGATTGACTCAGGGTGCAGCCAATCTGTCATTAGGGCAATGTAAACCTCACCGCAACAACAACGAGAGACATGGGCCCTCATTACAACCCTGGCGGACGGTGTTAAAGCGGCAGTAAAACCACCAACAGGCCAGCGGGAAAAAATGTGCAATTACGACCGTGGCGGAAACCCCCAACAAAGACAGCCACTTTAACACTCCGATAGCCGCGGCAGTACAAACAAACAGCGCGGCGCTCACCGCCAACAGACAGGCGGAAGACAATGTACCGCCCACAGTATTATGACAGGCCAATCCGCCACCTTTTCTGGGGCGGATTCACTGTGGATAAAAACACGGCGGAAACAGGAATTTCGAAGGGAAAACACTCACCTCTACACACTCCACGAGGAACGAGGACACCATGGACCCGGAACTCCAAATTCTACCTGCGATAGTCTTCCTGCTCCTGTACCAGGAGCACGAACGCCGGCGGAGAAGACCACGGTGAGTACTGCACCTATGACACAGGGGAGGGGGGAGGAAAAAAACAGGGACACACACACGCAACACCCCCACCCCCACCCTCACCCACTACAACACACACACTAATACATATCTATACATCATAGTTACACCTCCCAAACCCCCCGGAGGAATGCAAAGACCAAAGGAAATTATTGTAACCATTGTAATCTATTAAAATACAGTACTATAACATATATATACACTATAAACAAATATATACATCAATAATACAAGTCCAGGTATTGCACCATTTATAGTCCGTGGACCACTGGGCCCAAAATGCATGGGCGAGGCCCACACTCGATACCAGATCAAAACAGAGAGAACACTGCAAGGGCATCAGATAGAAATACAACAGGCACCTCAGGGGGAAGGGAAAGGGGGGCACCTCAGCTGGATGAGTGCAGACCCAAGATCCACAAGGGGGCTCCATGCCCACTGTTCAATCCTGGGAGTGCAAAGCCACAGTCTCTCAAGTCTCTACAGTGGGTGGTTTACCCACTGTTCAATCCTGGGGAGTGTAAAGCCACAGTCTCTCAAGTCTCTACAGTGGGTGGTTTGCCCACTGTTCAATCCTGGGGAGTGCAAAGCCACAGTCTCTCAAGTCTCTACAGTGAGTGGTTTGCCCACTGTTCCATCCTGGGGAGTGCAAAGCCACAGTCTCTCAAGTCTCTACAGTGGGTGGTTTGCCCACTGTTCCATCCTGGGGAGTGCATAGCCACAGTCTCTCAAGTTGATAACAGTCTCCACTGGTTCTGGAGGGGCACTGGTGCCCAGAGTGCTTCATCCTGTTAAGGACAGAGGTAGTGGATGGATCTCTCCACTGGTTCTGGAGGGGGACTGGTGCCCAGAGTGCTTCATCCTGTGAAGGGCAGAGGTAGTGGATGGATCTCTCCACTGGTTCTGGAGGGGGACTGGTGCCCAGAGTGCTTCATCCTGTGAAGGACAGAGGTAGTGGATGGATCTCTCCACTGGTTCTGGAGGGGGGACTGGTGCCCAGAGTGCTTCATCCTGTGAAGGACAGAGGTAGTGGATGGATGTCTCCACTGGTTCTGGAGGGGGACTGGTGCCCAGAGTGCTTCATCCTGTTAAGGACAGAGGTAGTGGATGGATCTCTCCACTGGTTCTGGAGGGGGACTGGTGCCCAGAGTGCATCACTCACCCAGTGGCGGTCCCAGTTGCGTCAGTGCCCCTGCCGCTCATGGGCTAGCGGTGCTTGATTTGGCGGTGCCCTGTTCAGTGGTGCTTGAGTTGGCGGTGCCCTGTTCAGCGGTGCTTGAGTTGGCGGTGCCCTGTTCAGCGGTGCTTGAGTTGGCGGTCCTTTATGGCCCAGCGGGTCTTGTGCTGGCGGTCCTTCGTTGCCCAGCGGGGCTTGTGCTGGCGGTCCTTCATGGCCCAGCGGGGCTTGTGCAGGCGGTCCTTCATGGCCCAAGTGGGCTGGGGCTGGCGGGGCCCTCCTGGGCAGCTGGGCTGGGGCTGGCGGGGCCCTCCTGGGCAGCTGGGCTGGGGCTGGCTGTGGCCTCCTGGGCAGCTGGGCTGGGGCTGGCGGGGCCTTCATGGGCAGCTGGGCTGGGGCTGGCGGTGGCCTCCTGGGCAGCTGGGATGGGGCTGGCGGGGCCCTCCAGGGCAGCTGGGCAGGGGCTGGCGGTGGCCTCCTGGGCAGCTGGGATGGGGCTGTCGGTGGCCTCCTGGGCAGCTGGGCTGGGGCTGGCGGTGGCCTCATGGGCAGCTGGGATGGGGCTGGCGGGGCCCTCCTGGGCAGCGGGGATGATGGCGGTCTTCTTCGCCGTGCTGCTCTTCCCAGACTTTCCGGGTTTCTTGTGGCCCTTCCCCACCTTGGGAGGTGTCACAGCTGAGTCCACAATCCCACCGGGACCCCTGGGAGCGGCTTTGGTGGCTGGAGTCTTCCCCCTCTCCCGCCGGGCACTGGCCAACTTCTGATGCTTCACAGGGGGGGGACTGGCTGTGCTGTGGCTCCGTGCCACACTGGCTGTCCTGGTGGCTGGTGCACTCCACATACCTGTGACTACAGGCACCACTGGTCCCGGAGATGTTGTGGCTGAGGTGCTAGTTCGGGACCTATGAGATGGACGGTGTGGGGGAGATGTGGGAAAAAGGTCAAGGCTGGACATGAAAAGTTTTTGGGACACACTGGGATGGATAGATGGAGGGGGTTTGGGAGTGGAGGAAGAGGTGGTGGTAGTAGGAGGTGTACGTTTGGTGACTTTGGGTGCAGGGGCATGCGCTGGAGGCTGTCGTGAGGTGGATGGCTATTGGGTGGGTTTGTGGCTGCGTTCGTGTATCTTGGGAGGGGGCATCACAGACACACTGGGAGAGGACACAGGGGACGTTTGAATGGTAGTGGGGGTGGTGACTGCACGTGAGCGGGGTGTGCTGGTGAGGGACGTAGTGGCTGAAAAGGTAGTGCATGGAGGTGTGTGTGTAGACAAGACTGGGAGGGAGGAGGGAGACTACGAGGAGGGGGACACAGTGGAGGCAGTGGATGTTGGTGTGTCTGCATGTGTGTGATGCTTGCGTGAGAGCCTGTGGGATGTGTGGTGCTTATGTTTGCCTGAGCTTCCCTTGTGTGATGAGGTGTGCGCAGGCTGGTCTGATGGTGTGCTTGGGATAGGCAGAGGTACAGGGGATTGGGTCTAGGTGGAGGAAGTTGGAGGGGGGAGGCTAGACACAGGGACAATGGCTGCCATCAGTGCTGAGGCCAGAGTTTGAAAGGCTCGGTGAAGGGCCGCCTGACCAGAATGAATGCCCTCCAGGAATGCATTAGTTTGTTGCAACTGCCTTTCTACACCCTGGATGGCATTCAAAATGGTAGACTGCCCAACAGTGAGTGACGTGAGGATGTCAATGGCCTCCTCACTGAGGGCAGCAGGGGTGACTAGGGCAGGGCCTGAGGTGCCTGGGGCGAAGGTGATGCCCACCCTCCTGGGTGAGCGGGCACGGGCGAAGGCTGAGGGGCTGCTGGGAGGGCGGTGCTGGTAGGGGGGGTGGCGGCTGTACCTGTAGATGCGGGGGACACAGATGTTTCCGCCACCACAAGGGAGCTCCCATCAGAGGACGAGTCTGTGTCGCTGGTGTCAGCTCCTGTCCCCGCCGTGGAGCTCCCCTCGCCCTCCGTCCCACTGGTGAATTCAGAGTCCGTAGTGTGGCCCTCCATGGCCATGTGGGATGCAGCTCCCTGGTGCTCCGGTGCCACTGCTCCTCCGCCTGATGATGCTAATGCACACAAGAACAGGGAAACCACAAAAGGGGGGGGGGACAGAATAAAGACATGTTGAGTGCATGGATTACCGCTACCGTTGGCGGACAAGACAGACACAGAACCCCCCTGCACTACGCCGCGCACTTAGGCTCTACAGTGCAATTCCTGGGAAATGGCCTACAAGGCTAAGGACGACATCTGCACACATAGATGACACAGGGGCATGAATAGCTGTACTTGGCACTCTACAGAGATGGGGTGGGGGCCACAGGGCCATGCCTTACGGAGGGGCCTAGACTACGGAACTCGCCCTGGCCTAGGGAAACCCACAGCCCTCCTCCCCCACCCAGACAACTCCACTGCACGCAAAGTCAGCTGAATGAGAGTGTACTCACCCCCTTGTGTCTGCTGTGATGCCCTCAAGCGCCCATCCAACTCCGGGTAGGCCACCGCCAGGATCCTGAACATCAGGGGGGTCATGGTTCGACGGGCACCCCTCCCACGTTGGGAGGCCATCCCCAGCTGAGCCTCCACCGTCTTCTTTTTCCAGGGGCGAATGTCCTCCCATGTTTTCCAGCAGTGGGTGCTCCGTCTATGGTAGACCCCCAGGGTCCGGACATCCTTGGCGATGGCACGCCAAATATCTTTCTTCTGGTGGGCGCTGACCTACATGAAATGTACCGGGGAAGAAGAGAAGTCATTACCAACTGCACCGTCAAAGTGAGTGGCCTCCATCCCTACCCTTGCCATGTGGCACATGCACCCACTGTCTTTCATGCACGCAGAACTCTGCCCCCATCCTTCTTACAGCCAGCCCTCTCCACACAGGCATAGCCAATACAACATGCTCCCTGTGTACTTACCTGTTTGTCTGGAGGACCGTAGAGTAGCGTGTACTGGCGGAGGACCCCATCAACGAGCTTCTCCAACTCCTCCGATGTGAGCCATTGTCTCTTCCAGACTGAGGTCACAGCAGCACTTGCAGTGTAGGTCCTCTCCTGTCGAAGATCAGGTATCGAGTGATTCAACAGATAGAAAATGGTGGTCACATCCGCGGCGGTCACGTCCGCGGTGGTGCGTACCATCACCGCCGGCATACATCGTCATTGGCTCCTGGGACCCATAGGGACCAATGTTAACCAATGCAGCATTGCGCCGCGGTCTCCGACCGCCTACCGCGACGGTGTACAACGCCAGCGCAGTTACCTCACATCCCATTGTCCCACTTTAGAGGTCAGGCAGCCGCCATTTCAGGGGCCCACATGGCCTAATTTCCAACTGCGTCACACATACATAGGCCTAGTCTCAACACACATACAGGCCACCTTTTGTGTATGATTGGTGCTCTGGGTAAACTGTGGGTATGTACCTCTGAGTTGTTTGACTCTGTGGTCGCTGTTGTCCTTCATAGGCACCGTCCGCTGGGACATGTGAGGAGATGGCGGCATCCTCCGGTGTACCGACCGCTGGTGGACCTGTCGACAATGGAGGAAAGACATTTGATAATCACCTACAGGTTTGACAGTGTCATAATCCAGAAACTGTGTACCCAGTTGGAGCCAGACCTGATGTCAGCAATCCGCCATCCCACAGGAATCCCCCCTCAAGTGCAGGTGCTATCAGTGCTCCATTTCCTTGCAAGTGGGTCTTTTCAAACAACTGTGACCATGGCATCAGGGATGTCCCAGCCTATGTTTTCCAACGTATTGTCCAGAGTGTTGTCTGCCCTGCTGAAACACATGCGGCGCTACATTGTTTTCCCTCAGGTGGAGGATTTGTCTACAGTGAAAGGTGACTTCTATGCCCTTGGACATATCCCCAACTTCATAGGTGCCATTGATGGGACCCATGTGGCTTTGGTCCCCCCCACAGGAGTGAACAGGTATACAGAAACAGGAAGAGTTATCATTCGATGAATGTACAGATGGTATGTTTGGCAGACCAGTACATCTCCCATGTGAATGCCATGTTCCCGGGCTCAGTGCATGACGCCTACATCCTGGGGAATAGCAGCATCCCTAATGTGATGTGTCAACTCCAGAGGCACTGTGTGTGGCTATTAGGTGAGCCCCTGGAAGCAAGACAGTGGGAATGGTTGTCTGGGGTTATCCCTACAGGTTAGTGTGTGTCTAACAGTTGTCCCTCGCCATTTGCAGGTGACTCTGGTTACCCCAACCTGTCATGGCTACTGACCCCAGTGAGGAATCCCAGGACCAGGGCAGAGGAACGCTACACTGAGGCCCATGGGCGAACTAGGAGGGTGATCGAGCGGACCTTCGGCCCCCTGAAGGCCAGGTTCAGGTGCCTCCACATGACAGGTGGATCCCTATTCTACTCACCAAAGAAGGTGTGCCAGATCATCGTGGCCTGCTGTATGCTTCACAACTTGGCTTTGCGACGACAGGTGCCTTTTCTGCAGGAGGATGGTCCAGACGGTGTTGTGGCAGCTGTGGAGCCTGTGGACAGTGATGAGGATGAAGCAGAGGAAGAAGACATGCAGAACAGGGTCTCAGTGATCCAGCAATATTTCCAGTGAAACACAGGTGAGAATACATTCCTGCCTACTACATGTACTTTTACACTACTGCCTCTTTACTGTCTGTCGTTTTCACCCAGTGTATGGTCACTGAGTTGTCACTTTCCCTTACGGTTTCACAGATGTGGGTCCCAATGTGTGTCATCTGCTTAGATTCCTCATGGACTAGAGCTGTGTGACATAGGTATGTTGACATTACTATTTCAAGAACATTTTGTCACTGTAATTGCAAATACACTATTTCGAAATCACAGACAGACTCCAGATTGTTTTGTGCTTTAGGTGTGTTTATTTAAATGCTAAATATTGGAGGGGGAAGTTAAATGGTGAGGGGTGATGGCGGAGGAGTGTCCATGGCAGAGTCCAGTCTATTAGTCTCACAGGTGCATTGCCCATATGGGCATAGGAAGTGGAGCTGGGGCAGTTTAATTATGGACAGGGTGACAAAGTGGGACAGTGGGATGACAATCAGGGTGGTCTCATTTCTTGGCGGGGGTCTTGGCATCATGCTCTGTCTTGTTCCTGGATCTCAGGGACCGTTTGCGGGGTGGTTCTCCATCTGCAGGGGGTGGGGTGCTGGTGTGGTGGTCCTGTGGCGGGGCGTCCTGTCCACTAGCGCCGGTGGAGGTGGTGGGCAGTTCATCGTCCATGCTAGTGTCAGGGGCCCCTTGGAGTGCCACAGTGTCCCTCCTGGTGTTAAGTAGTTCCTTCAGCATCCCTACGATGGTGCCCAGGGTGGAGCTGATGGTTCTGAGTTCCTCCCTGAAGCCCATATACTGTTCCTCCTGCATGCGCTGGATCTCCTGAAACTTGTCCAGTACCGTTGCCATTGTCTCCTGGGAATGGTGGTATGCTCCCATGATGGAGGAGAGGGCCTTGGGGAGAGTGGGTTCCCTTGGCCTGTCTGCCCCCTGTCGCACAGCAGCCCTCCCAGTTCCCCTGTGTTCCTGGGCCTCCGTCCCCTGGACCGTGTGCCCACTGCCCCCAGGTCCCTGTTGTTGTTGGCGTGGTGGGTTATCCTGGGTTCCCTGTAGTGATGGACACACAGCTGATTGACGTGTCCTGGGGACGGAGGTATGGGCCCGCTGGGTGAGTGCTGTACTGGTGTTTCCAGAGGGGGGAAGGTCTGTGGTGGCCTGTGACTGGGTGAGGGGAACCGACTGTCCTGAGGTCCGGGCTGATCATCTAGATCCAGTTGGACAGAGGTGCTGTCATCACTGTGGGCCTCTTCTGTGGGTGGAGTGGACATGTCTGGACCCTCCTGTCTGGTGACGTTGGGTAGGGGTCCTGCAGGGGTGGAAAGGCAAGATTATTGCATCTGTGTGTGGCATGGTGTGCAATGGGTGGGTCATAGTGTACCCCAGTGCTGTCATTCCTGTGTGGGAGCTTGTGTGATGATGGTTTAGGGGGGTGTATGGGTATGTGCAGTGGGCATGTTTTAGTGATGGGTGTCCATGCTTTGTTGTTGCATGCAGGGCTTGGTGTTGGGATGTGTGGTTTGTGATATTGGTACATTTGTGAGGAGTTGGAGTGATAGAGGTGAGGGCGAGGGTGGGGGTATGTGATAGCATGCAGGTAGTGTGGGGGATGTAATAGTTAAGATTTGACTTACCAGAGTCCATTCCTCCACCAACTCCTGCGAGGCCCTCAGGATGCAGAATCGCCAAGACCTGCTCCTCCCATGTTGTTAGTTGTGGGGGAGGAGGTGGGGGTCCGCCGCCAGTCCGCTGAACCGCCAGATGTTGTCTTGAGACCACGGAACGCACCTTCCCCCGTAGGTCGTTCCACCTTTTCCTGATGTCCTCCCGATTTCTTGGGTGCTGTCCCACTGCGTTGACCCTGTCCACTATTCTTCGCCATAGCTCCATCTTCCTTGCAATTGGGGTGTGCTGCACCTGTGATCCAAATAGCTGTAGCTCTACCCGGACGATTTCCTCCACCATGAACCTGAGCTCCTCCTCCGAGAACCTGGGGTGTCTTTGCGGTGCCATGGGGTGGTGTAGGTGATGTGTGGGGTGGTGTGTGTGGTGATAAGTGTGGTGATATATAGTGGTGTGTTGTGTGAGGTGCGTGGAAGTTGTGTGGGTGATGGTGTTATGTGCCTGTGGATGCTGTTGTACTTGCTGGTGGTGTCTCTCTCTGTGCTTCGTTCTCAATTTTTGTCATAGGGGTTTGTGGGTGATGTGGGTGTGTGTTTTATATTGTGTTGGGTGTTTGGGAGTGGTGTGTGTATGTGTATCAGGTGTGTGTATTTCGAATTGTCCAATGTGGCTGTGTTTTGTAAGAGTGTGTGTATTTGAGCACCGCCAATGGAATACCGCGGTTGAAAGACCGCCGCGTGCATTTGTGTGTCGTGATAGTGTGGGCGTATTTCTGTTGGAGTGACAGCGGAGGTTTTGTTATCGACAGTTTATCACTGACCTTTGGTGTGGCGGACTTGTGTGGGTGTCTGAATTTTGGCGGGTTCCGAGATGTGGGTCATAATAGCTGTGGCGGAATTCCGCAGCCGCAGCGGTGTGCTGGCGGTCTTCTGCACGGCGGTAAGCGCCTTTTACCGCCAATGCTGTAATGACCGCCATGGTGTCTATTTGTTGCATCCATGGAGACCTGAAGGAATATTCCCTGGTTTCTGTCTCCGTTGAGTGGGCAGAACGAAGAGACATAATCAAGATGGGAGTTATTGAGCACTTAGTGGAGGAAGTTATTGTGGGTACTGATTCTGTACATTTCTCAGACCTATTTGACCAAGTACAAACCAAGACTCAAATGGACCTATGGTGGGAGGATGCTCCTGTTTCTAGAACACAAATCAGTCTGGGAAAAGAACGGTTCAAATCTAGTAAGAAGGAGAAACGGGAAGAAAGAAAAATACATCAAGAAAAAGAAGAGGCCAAACAAAAGGGGGAAACAAAAAGGATAGCATTGACTTCTCTCCCTCCTTTACGTAGCAGTCAAAGGGAGGACCCCACACTACAGCACGCATGGAAGTCAGTTACCATCGAGATAACGGGAGAGGTGGGTCCCTATTTCCTTATCCACAGGGGTCTCCTCTATAGAATAACAAAAAATAATAACAAGGAAAAGAGACAGTTGGTGATACCCGAGCCCTACCGTGCACAAGCATTACACCTGACCCATAGTCATGTGGGGGGCGGACACTTTGGAAGGGAAAAGACGGAGGAGTATATTTTACGTCGGTTCTACTGGCCCGTGGTATTCTCACAAATTCGACAGTTCTGCCAGCAGTGTCCGAAGTGCCAATTGGTAAACCCCAGTCCACAAAAGAAAGCACCCCTGTATCCACTGCCTATTATCGATATCCCCTTTTCCAGGATAGGAATGGATCTCGTCGGCCCTCTCATTCCCTCCTCTAAGGGATATACGAATATCCTCGTTCTTGTCGACTACGCAACTCAGCATCCTGAGGCGATACCTCTATCCAGTATGACTACCAAAAGTGTGGCTCATGCCATGGTAGGGTAGAGCACCATATTAAAACACAACCAGGGAAGGTTTTCTGTCTACGACCACATAGAATCCCCGAAGCCCGAAAGATATTGGTAGAACACGAAGTGAGGAAAATGTTACAGATGGGTATCATTGAGCCATCCGTGAGTCCCTGGTGTTCCCTAGACTTATTGGTACCTAAACCGGATGGGTCCATCTGGTTTTGTATCGACTTCCACCAACTGAACTCTATTTCACAGTTTGATACATACCCCATACCCCGTGTGGATGAACTCCTAGAATGACTAGGAAAGGCACAATATATGTCCACATTGGACCTTACAAAAGGGTATTGGCAGATTCCCCTGTCAACCTGGGATAGAGAAAAAACAGCTTTCTCTACACCCTCAGGTCTCTACCAATTCACTGTCCTACCTTTTGGGTTACACGGGGCTCCAGCAAACTTTCAAAGACTTATGGATAAGTAATTACATCACCACTTTACATATGCAGCCGCTTACCTTGACGATATAGTGGTATATAGTGAGACATGGGAGGAACACATACCTCATTTGGATAAAATATTCACCTTATTACAAAACACAGGACTCACCGCTAATCCCTCCAAATGCAATTTAGCCTGTAATGAGATAGCCTACCTTGGCTATTACATAGGTAACGGACAAATCAAACCCCAGCTGAACAAAATGGAGACTAATCTCAGGGTACCACCTCCGTATACAAAGAAATAGGTGCGTTCCTTTCTAGGTCTGGTCGGTTATTATAGGAGGTTTATTCCATACCATTTCACCTTGGCCAACCCTTTAACTGACCTCCTAAAAAAAGAAAAACTCACAAAAATAAAAAGCCTGACCCTGACCCAACAAAACAGTTACTCAATCTTGCAAAAGAGCCTGATCACAGACCCTGTATTACGCTGTCCTGATTTTAAAAAACAGTTCTATCTGCAGACAGATGAATCAGATATAGGGTTAGAGGCCGTGTTGTTTCAAAAGGATGAAAATAACGATAGCCATCCAGTAGTGTTTATAAGCCGGAAACTCTTATCTAGGGAACAACGATACCCAATAATTGAAAGGGAGTGCTTGGCAATCAAATGGGCCATCGAGAATCTCCAATATTATCTCCTTGGACATCCATTTATATTACATACCGACCATACACCCCTCACGTGGTTGTCCAAAAATGAGGACACTAACACGCGTATGTTGCGTTGGTTTATGGAACTGCAACCCTTTACTTTCCATGTTCAACATGTACCGGGGAATCAATTATGTACTGCTGACTATTTATCAAGACATCCCATCGGTCAGGATCTCAACCAGTCCTGTTCTAGGGGAGGGGTGTGTAACAGGTTCAGGGATACCCTGTTTTCGAAACACAACCCCAAACTCTCCGACCGATACCCCGGGGGCACCAAGGAAAGACAAGAAAATTAGACGACCTCAACAGACCCGGATATCCGGGTAACAACGAACACTGAAAAAAAAACAATGAAAAAAAAACAGAAAAATAATATTATTAATAAAAGAACCTTATCACGACCATATTGAGATTCCAGCCAGGCATTTACATCTCCCCTCCAACAAAGCGGTCCCACAGCCTCTACACCAACATACAAAATCCTTTTTATTTTTAAATAATAAATCTAAAATTTTATTGCATCAGTGAAACAATTACATAAAAGTGCAATGTTAATAACCACTTATATAATAAATATATAAATATATATTATTTAAAAAAACAACACTCATGAACCAAATAACTTAAAACCAATCTCAATTAATTACATAAAATATATACAACACATAATCCAAAACATTTCACAGAATGATCACATAAGGTTCATATAAAAATATAATATCACATTTCCTACCCAGTATAAAGCAAAGAAATAAAACTTACTGGTCTGAAGCTGCAGATCTTTCTCCAGCTCCACATAAAAATAATAGTAATCCACAATAAACGGGATAAAAGAGTCCAAAAAAGCCCCCAAAAATGCGAAAATTTAAGAATTTCAATCGAAATCCCTCAAAGTGATCTAAAGTGTCTCGGTTCCATAAAAAAAAAAAAAAAAAGAAAAAGTGTCTTAAAAAAAGAACCACTTCACAAAACTTGAAAAAAAGAAAATCTAAATAAAACCCAGTGGTTTAATATAAGCCTAAACAGATTTTCCAAAAAAAAGTATACTTCATATGCTCATAGAAAGCCAAAACACCCAGAAAATAAATTTAATTCCTAAATATTCATAAACACAAAACAAAGGATACCCTTTCATCCGTATTACAATCCCCATAGGCTATTATGGGATCGTAGTAGGCAGGTGGGATATCTGGCAAATTGTGACGGAGTAACCCCTTTCGCCAGGATCTAAATCAGGCTGTTAATCATTAAAGTATAACTTAAATCATATAATTTAACATGACATATTTACACATTACTAAAACAATGCACAAAAATGCAAAATGACAAACTAGTGTAAAACACTTAAAAAATTGTAAAATAAAGACTTAGGCCCTCATTACGACCCTGGCAGTGAGTAATAAAATGGCGGTAATTATGGCAACAGGCTGGTGGTAACTGTCGCCAAATTATGACCATGGCGGTGATTACTCCCATAGACAGCGAATGTACCACACCAACTGCCAGGGCAGAAACAACACTCACCATGGCGGTAGCCGGCAACAGCCAGGGGGAAGACAAAGTACCACAAACCATATATTGACACTACAAAGCACCACCTTTTCCGGGGTGGTACCAACGCCATCAAAAGCCTGGCGGAAACACTGCACAAAAAAGAACTGAATCACCATCGGAGACACAAGGAAGAAAAACGCCACCATGGAACCTGAACTGCATGTCTCCCCAATGATCTTCTACGTTATGCTCTACTTGGAACACCAATGCTGACGAAGACGACAACGGTGAGTAGCCACCTAGCACACAAGGGAGGGAGGGAGGAAAACAGGAGTGACACACACCCGCACAACACACACCAGACACACACACACCATACACACAACCAGCTGCACATGAAAAAATGGCACACAACACACTGCAAAATAATGTAAGGACAACAGGAATTGACCAAAGTGAATGTATTCATATCAGCAGCTAATAAATATCGAATTGACAACTAAACAGATATGTACACATGTACACAAAGGGGCACTGCCCAGTCCAAAGTTCAAAGGGCCACAAGGCCACAGGGTACAGTCTGAGGCCCAACTTGAATCCTGACTCCATTCGGATAGAACTCTGCAGGGGCATCAGTTTGCAAGTGGGCAGGCACCTCGGGGGGAGGGGGCACCTCAGCCTGGGTCGGTAACAAGCCCACTGGTTTTGGATGGGGCAACATGCCCATTGCTCTTTCCTGGGGAGTGCAAGGCCACAGTCTCTCAGGTGGGTGACTTCCCCACTGGTTCTGGATGGGGCAACATGCCATTGCTCTGTCCTGGGGAGTGCAAGGCCACAGTCTCTCAGGTTGGTGACTTCCCCACTGGTTCTGGATGGGGCAACATTACAATTGCTCTGTCCTGGGGAATGCAAGGCCACAGTCTCTCAGGTGGGTGACTTACCCACTGCTTTTGGATGGGGCAAAATGCCCATTGCTCTGTCCTGGAGAGTCCAAGCTCACAGTCCCTCAGGTGGGTGACTTTCCCATTGGTTCTGGATGGGGCAACATGTCCATTGCTCTGTCCTGAGGTGGGTGACTTCCCCATGGTGTCCTCTGGTGTTGATGGCTGCAGTGTGGTGGTGGTTGGCGGTTCCTCCTGGGTAGCATCTGCAGTTGGTGATGGCTTCAGTGTGTTGGTGGATGGTGGTAGCTCCAGGGCAGCTTCTGCAATTGGTGATGGCTGCAGTGTGGTTGTGGATGGAGGTGGCTCCTGAACAGCCTCTGCAGGTGGTGATGGCTGCACTTCCTCAGATGGTGGTGGGGGCCCTGTGACCGCTGGTGGTGGTGGAGGTGTCACCCTGACAGCCTCTGCTGGAGTAGAGGGCTTTGTTTTCTCCATTACACATGGTGTGGATTCCTTGACCTTCCTGGCAGGGGTGGATGGCTTCTTCACGTTCTTGGATGGAGGTGCAGGCTCCTTCCCGTTCTTGGATGGAGGTGCAGGCTCCTTCCCCTTCTTGCTTGGAGGAGCAGGCTCCTTCCCCGTCTTGCCTGGAGGTGCAGGCTCCTTCCCCTTCTTGCCTGGAGGTGTGGTATCCTTACCACTATAAGTAGATTGTGCCTACTGTCCCCGTGCACTGTTTGACTGAGGTGCTGGGCTGAGTCTTTGGTACCCTGATCATGCGGGCAGGACAGGGGGAGGGGTGTAAGAGGTCAAGTTGGGCAAGGAAATGTTTTTTAAGGACAGTGGGGCGGGAGGAGTGATGGGAGTGGAGGAAGAGGGAGTGGTTGTAGGAGGTGTATGTTTGCTGGATTTGGGTGCAGGTGCATGGGCTGTATGCTGATGTGGGGTGGAAGGCTGTTGGCTGTGTGAGTGCTTGCGTTTGTGTCCTTTAGGAGGGGGACAGATAGGGAGGGAGAGGACAGCAGGGACGCGTGCCTGGCTGTTGTGGAGGTGTCTGCTAGTGAGGTGTGTGTGCTGCTTGGTGTGGTGATGCTGGTGGTGGATGTTGATGTGCGTGCAGGTGTGAGTGTGGACATGACTGGGCGGGAAGTGGAGGAGGAGGAGGGGAGACAGTGGAGGCAGTGGATGCTGTTGTGTCTGGTGTATGTTGTTTGTGTGAGTGCTTGTGGGTTGAAGTGAGGTGCTTGTGTTTGCCTGTGCCACTCTTGGGTGTTGTCTGGTGTGTATGCTCGTCTGTAAGTGTGCTTGGGACGGGTTGGGGTTAAGGAGAATGGAACTGGGAAGTGGTAGTTGGAGGGGGAGGGTGGAAACAGGGACAATGGCTGCCATCAGAGAGGAGGCCAGAGCCTGAATCCATCTCTGTTGGGCCGCCAATCCACCTTGAATGCCCTCCAGGAATGCATTGTATTGCTGCATCTGGGATGTCAGCCTCTGGATGGCATTTACAATGGTTGATTGCCCTACAGAGATGGATCTCAGGAGGTCAATAGCCTCCTCGCTCAGGGCAGCAGGGCTCACTGGGGCAGGGCCTGATGTGCCAGGGGCGAAGGAGATGCCCACCCTCCTGGGAACTCGCTTAGGGGCTACTGGGAGGGCAGTTCTGATATGAGGGGGTGGCGGATGTACCTGCAGCTGGGGTGGTCACAGAGGTGTCATCCACTACCAGGGATCTTCATCGGAGGAGGTATCTGTGTCTGTGTTGTCACCTCCAGTCTCCGCCGTGGTGCTCCCCTCGCCCTCCATCCCACTGGTTTCCTCGGCGTCGGTGGACTCTGCCTCCTGGGACTGTGGGATGCGGCTCCCTCTGTCACCGGTTCCCCTGCTCCTCTGCTAGATGATGCTAATGCACACAAAGACAGGATGACAAAACAAGAAAGGGGAGGAAGGAGACAAAGAATACACTGGGTCAATGACTGCACCACACCACAGTTGGCATACACATCACCGTCACACAGAGGGAACAGGCTTAAGCACTATGAATTGCATTGCCAGTCATATGGCTAGTTACTAAGGCAAGATGAGGGCCACCCACCGCCAACTGCAGCACTCCTGGGACCCACGATGCTCTGCCTGAAATGGACTGCTAACAAGCTAGGTTACTTGCATTTGCCATACACCCATTACCCTTGAGATGACCCATACTGCAATGTCTGGCCTGGGCTTAGGGGCACCCACTAATACACATCCACCAACCGAATACCACCCCACCTGCCAAAGTACCCACTGTACTCATCCTCTTGTGGCTGCTGTGATTCCATCAAGTGCCCATCCAGCTCAAGGTAGACCACTGCCAGTATGCGGGCCATCAGTGGGGTCAAGGTCTGACGAGCACCCCTTCCTCTTTGGGAGGCCACCCCCAGCTGGGCCTCTGCGGTCTTCCATGCCAAGCGTCTCAGTTCCTCCCACTGTTTCTGACAGTGGGTGCTCCGCCTGCCATAGACCCCCAGGGTCTGCACGTCCGTGGCGATGGTATGCCATATTCCTTTCTTTTGATAGGCGCTGACCTGCAGAGGCAATACAGACAGGCGAGCACCATAAAACAAACAGTCCAGTCTGTTACACAAATGGCCCACCATACCCGTTTCCAACCCTATTGGGAGACACATCGCCCATCGCACACCATGTACACTGCCACAAGACATCCTCCCTACCTCCTCCTTACACAATGCTTGCACACTTATCCCTAAGCATCCTTCCCACATGCATTGTGCCCAAAGTGTACTCACCTGTTGATCTGGAGGCCCATACAGCAGACTGTATTTGGGAAGGACCCCATCCACCAGTCGCTCCAACTCCTCCCAAATGAATGCAAGGGCCCTTTCCCAGGTCACACTGGCCATGGTAGGTTCCAGACACAGGTCACAGCAGCACATGCAGTGTAGGTGTTCTCCTGTTGAAGGTCAGGAAACAAGTGAGGAATCGGATAGAAAATGGCGGGCACGTCCGCGGTGGTGTACACCGTCACCGCCGGCGCAGACCCCCATTGGCCACTGTACTCCATAGACCCCCATATTATCCAATGAGGAATTGCACAGCAGTGCAAGACCACCTTCTACCACGACGCACAACATCGGCACAGTTACCTCACTTCCACCTGTCCCTACATACAGGACAGACGGTCACCATTTCAGGGGGGGGGACAGTAATATCAACAATAACAGCATCACTGATTAGATTGGCACATACCTCGCCATTGACACTGTCCCATTACATAAGTGCACCAAGTCTACTGAAGCTGTGGTTCCATTGTTCCAATTGTGACAGCCTACTCCCTCTTGTGTCCATTAGATACCTAAAGCTGCGGATGAATAGGAGGTGGAGAGATACCCCCGTGTACGGACCCCTTGTGGACTTGGCTACACTGGAGGACAGGCACATTATCCTCACCTATAGACTGGACAGGGCCACAATCACAGAGCTGTGTGCCCAATTGGAGCCAGACCTGATCTCATCTATTCGTCATCCAAATGGGCTCCCCCCTCTTGTGCAAGTTCTATCAGTGCTCCATTTCTTGGCAACCGGTTCTTCCAAGGGACAGTGGGCTTGGCAGCAGGAATGTCACAGCCAATCTTCTCAATTGTGCTGGCAAGAGTCTTGTCTGCCCTGGTAAAACACATGTGCAGCTACATTGCTTTCCCCCAGGCGGAAGAATTGGTTACTGTGAAGGCTGGATTCTATGCAATTGGGCATATCCCCAATATTATTGGGGCGATTAACGGTACACATATTGCGTTTTTCTCCCCCGCCAGAATGAACTGGTGTTCAGGAATCGGAATCGTATTGGTGAGTTTCCACTCACTGAATGTACAGATGGTGTGCCTGGTGGACCATTACATCTCCAACATCAATGCTAAGTATCCTGGGTCTGTGCATGATGCCTTTGTTCTGAGGAATAGCAGCTTCCCAAATGTGATGACCTACTACAGAGGCACAGGGTGTGGCTAATAGGTGAGCCTTGGTCCCTACTCACAGTATGTTAGTGTATGCCTTCTGGTGTAAAACCCATAGGTTTGTGTGTGGCTAAATGTGCTCCCTCAATACTTGCAGGTGACTCTGGCTACCCAAACCTATCATGGCTCCACCCCCTGTGAGGAATGCCAGGACAGGGACTGAGGAATGTTATAACAAGGCACATGGACGAACCAGATGGATCATCAAAAGGGCCTTAGGACTCCTGAAGGTCAGGTTCAAGTGCCTCCATCTGACAGGTGGATCCCTGTGCTACTCATCCGAGAAGCTCTGCCAGATAGTAGTGGCATGCTGCATGTTGCACAACCTGGCCCTCACATGCCATGTACCTTTTCTGCAGGAGGAGGAAACTGGAGATGCCCCTGTGGCAGCATTAGACCCTGAGGACAGTGGGATGAAGAGGCTGAGGATGAGGACAACAGAACATCAGTTATCCGTCAGTACTTCCAATGACACAGGTGCGACAGTGCAACTGCACATTTGTATGACTATTGGTGTATTCTGTGTGGCTGTGGCATGATGGCATTGACTTCCTTTTTATCTCAACTTTCTTTCACATGTGGTTCATAATTTTACAGATGTTGGTGACATAACAACTGTGTACTGATATGCTGACTACAGCCAGCTACAGGTCATTATTATATACAGTGTACAGCTCATTTGCATTGGATGTGACTGTTTCGAAAAATACACATTTTCAAAACATAAATTACTAGTAGTCAAGTTGTGTTCAAGGGTGTTTGTTGTAGTGCTACGAAATTGAGGGAAAAGTGCAATGGAACGGGGTGATGGTGGAGGAAAGTCCAGGGTATTGTTCCAGTCTGTTTGTAGCACAGGTGCAGTGTCCAAACGGCCGTTGCAAGGGGAGCAACAGCAGTTCAAAGGGGACAAGGTGATTGAGTGGGACACAAGGGGGACAATCAGGAGAGTCTCATTTCCTGGCGGGGTCTTGGCAAGTGTCTCTGGCTTCTGTCTGGATCGCAGGGAACGTTTGCAGGGTGGTTCACCTTCTGCAGGAGAGGGAATGCTAGTGGCCTGTGGGTCCTGTGGCGGGGCCTCCTGCCCACTAACTGCAGCGGAAGTGGAGGGCTGGTCAATTGACTGGCTTGTGGAAAGGGCCCGCTGCTGTGCTGTTGCTTCCCTCATGATATTGACCATGTCTGCCAGCACCCCTGCTATGGAGATCAGGGTGGTGTTAATGGCCTGCAAGTCCTCCCTGATCCCCTGATACTGTCCCTCCTGCAGCCGCCTGTTCTCCTGCACGTTGTCAAGGATCTGGCCCATCGTGTCCTGGGACTGTTGGTAGGCTCCCACGATCTCAGAGAGTGACTCCTGGAAAGTCGGTTCCCTGTTCCTGTCCTCCCACTGGGGCACAGCTGTCCTCCCAGTGTCCCTGTTGGCCTGTGCCTCTGTCCCCTGAACAGTGTGCCCACTGCCACTGAACTCAGGTCCCTGATTGTCTTGGGGGCAAGGTGTGGCATGGGGTCCCTGTACAGGTGGGCACACTGCTGATTGATGTGTCCTGGGGACAGAGGTGTGGGGTACGCTTGGTGGGTGCTGTGGTGTTGGATACTGAAGGGGGAGGCTCTGTGGTGGTCTGTGAGTGGGCTTGGGTGACCGACTGTCCAGTGGTCCTTGATGGGCCAGGTAGGTCATCCAGATCCTGAAGTCCAGACTTACTGTCATCACTGGTGGCATCTTCTGTTGGGGGACTGGATAGTTGTGGCACCTCCTCGCCACTGAGATTTGCTGGGGCACCTGCAGGGATGTAAGTGATGTATTATGCTTCATGTGTGTGACATATTGTACATGCCTGGTTTCCCCTCTATCGTTAGTGTTCCCCTGCCACCTTTTGCTTGTGTATGGTGATGTATTGTGAGATTGTTAGTTTCCCTATGCTGTGCATGCTTTAGTGATGAGTGTCCATGCAGGGCTGGGAGGGTTGTCCATTCATTGGTATAGCATGCAGGGCTTGGCATTGGGATTAGTCATATGTGTAGGTGGAGTATGTGGGATGGGGTGGAGTGATGGGAGTGAGGTTGAGGGTGTGAGATGGCTTGCAGGTATGGGGTGTGATAAGTGGTAATTGTTGACTTACCAGTGTCGAGTCCCCCGGCTACTCCAGCGAGTCCCCCAGGATGCAGAATTGCCAAGACTTGCTCCTCCCATGCTGTGAGCTGTGGAGGAGCAGGTGGGGGTCCACCACAAGTCCTCTGTATGGCGAGCTGGTGTCTTGCTGCTATG
This sequence comes from Pleurodeles waltl, assembly GCF_031143425.1. Taxonomy (NCBI): domain Eukaryota; kingdom Metazoa; phylum Chordata; class Amphibia; order Caudata; family Salamandridae; genus Pleurodeles; species Pleurodeles waltl. Next base: position 1,091,248,578 of record NC_090440.1, read on the forward strand.
GAACGTACCTTTACCCGTAGGTCCTTCCACCTCTTCCTGACGTCGTCCCTTGTTCTTGGGTGCTGTCCCACGGCGTTCATGCTGTCCACGATTCTCCGCCATAGCTCCATCTTCCTGGCAATGGAAATCTGCTGTACCTGTGCTCCAAACAGCTGTGGCTCTACCCTGACAATTTCCTCCACGATGACCCTCAACTCCTCATCAGAGAAGCAGGGGTGCCTTTGTGGTGACATGGTTGTTATGTGGTGTGTGTTGGTGAGAGTGTGTTGAGTTGTGTGGAGTGGTGTGTGGTGTGGGGTGCTTGACGGATGTATGGGTGTATGTGGTGTGTGTGTCTAGTTGTCTCTGTGCTGTTCTTGTCAATCTCCTGGCAGTAACTGTTGTTCGTAAAAGATTGTGGATAATGTGGGTGGGTGTTTTATAGTGTTGTGGGTGTGGTGTGTGTATGAGTGTCAGGTGTGTTTTTTAGTATTGGCCAATGTTCTGTTGTTTTGTATGTGGGTGTCCATTTTGAACGCGGCAGTATGTACCGCCAATGGTCTACTGCCGTTGAAGGTCCGCTGTGGTGATTCGTGGGTCATAATGTGATGGGCGTTGTTTTGTTGGTGTAACGGTATGGGTGTTGGGTCTGCCACTTTTGCACTAAACTATGGGCTGGCAGATATGTGTACATGGCTGTATTCTGTCGGATTGGTGTGTGTATGTCATAATATGGCGAACTGATATTCGCCGCCACAGCGGTATGTTGGCGGACATCACCGTGGCGGTAAGTGGGACTTACCGCCAATGTCATAATGAGGGCCATACTGTTCCGACTAACAGCAGCACCTTACCGTGACCTGGTTACGTGAAGATAGACTCAAAACAAATAGTTCACAAAATAGAAGAAAGCAGTAAAAAAAAGGCTACTAAATGAAACTAGCAAAAAAACTATCTGCCCAAAGACATGAATGAGAAATATAGTGAACATGTTGAAAAGGAACAGTTGAAAATTTAAAACAAAGATATAAAATATTTTTACATGTTTTTTATGATTAAAAACTAATAATGTTTTATTTGCTCTCATATGTGTTATATTTGAACTATATATGTTTCAAAATGTTAAAGTATAGAATAAATACATTTGAAAAGAACAAAAACAAAAAAATATATATGTGACATCTCTTTATTATACTAAATTTGGGGGACATTCTGGACTCTAAATGTATATCATTTACCCTTCCCACACCAACCTAAACCAACTTTGTGAAGGTGTTGGACTTTCAAGGGGAGACATTTACTATTATTATTCCAATTTAAACCAACTTTAGGAAGGTGCTGGACACTAAAGGGGTGACATTTATTATTCCTACTCTAATGTAAACAAATTGGGGAGAAGTTGTTGGACACTGACGGGACAACATTTACTATTCCTACTGCAACCTAAACCAATTTGGGGGAAGGAGTTGGGCACTAAAGGGGTGACATTTACTATTTCCTTTCCAACCAAAACCAACTTGGAGAAGGTGTCGGACACTAAAGGGGTGACATTTACTATTCCCACTCCAATCTAACTGAACTTGAGGAAGATGTTGGACAGTAAAGGGCTGACATTTACTATTCCCACTCCAACCTACAACAGTTGGGGAGACGATGTTGTACATTGAAGGGGTGACATTCACTATCCCACTCCAATTTACACCAACTTGGAGAAGATGTTGGACACTAAAGGGGTTACTTTACTATTTTCATTCCAATATAAATCAACTTGAGGAAGGTGTTGGACACTAAAGGGGTGACAATTACTATACCCACACCAACCTAAACCACCTTGTCAAAGGTATCAGACACTAAAGGGCTGACATTTACGATTACCACTTCAGCTTAAGCCAATTTGGGAAAAGGTGTTGGAAACTAAAAGGGTGACATTTTACTATTCCCACTCCAACCTAAACTAACTTGGAGAATGAGTTGGACACTACAGGGGTGACATTTACTATTCCCACTGCAACCTACAACAATCTGTGGGAAGATGTTGGGCACAGAAGGGATGACATTTCCTATTCCCACTCCAATTTAAACTAATTTGGGGGAAGGTGTTGGACACTAAAGGGGTGACACATACTATTCCCACTACATTTCAATCTATTTGGTTTAAAAGACAGAACAATAAAAAGTTAAAATTTACAATCTGCATTCCAAAATAAAACATTTTGCATACCATATTGTAAAAAATAATATAACACACATAATCAACAATTATTTGGACATATTATCTAAATGCTAATCTCAACTACAAACCTTTACATACATATTTATACTTTAAATTAGAAAAAAAATATTTTAATTTCTAATAAAAAATTAAAATATATTTGTAAATATGCACAACCATTTCACTCCAAAAAATTTAATATCGAAGTACAAATCATAACTTTATAAAAACAAGTTTTCAAATGTATATTTTAAAATGATTTAAGAAGTTTAATGTAAAATTAAATAAAAAGCATTTAAACAATTATAAATATTTTCTAAAAATAATGTAATATTTTTAATGTTAACCTAAAAGTAATTCTAAACATATTACTTTATTAAATTGTGTAAATCATTTTAACATTTTAGATTAATTGTTTGTAAAAAAACAGTGGCCCTCATTACAACATTGGCGGTAAATCCCGCATACCGCCGTGCAGAAGACCGCCAACACACGGCTGCGGCGGTGGCGGAATTCCGCTATAGCTATTACAACCCACAGCTCGGAATCCGCCAAAATCCAGACACCCACACAAGTCCGCCACACCAAAGGTCAGTGATAAACTGGCGATAACAAAACCTCCACCGTCATGCCAACAGGAATCCTCCCACACTATCACGACCCACGAATCCACGCGGCGGTCTTTCAACCGCGGTATTCCATTGGCGGTACACACCGCCGCGCTCAAAATACACACACATTTACAACACAAAACCACATTGGACAATTCGAAATACACACACCTGATACACATACACACACCACTCCCACACACCCAATAGAATATAAAACACACACCCACATCACCCACAAACCCTTACTACCAAAATAGAGAAAGAAGGCCAGAGAGAGACACCACCAGAAACAACACTAGCATCCACAGGCACACAACACCATCACTCACACAACATCCACGCACCTCAGACAACACACACCAACACATCCCCTCACACATCACAACGCACACCACCTCAAACATCACCCACACCTCATCATGGCACTTCAACGACACCCCAGGTTCTCTGAGGAGGAGCTCAGGGTCATGGTGGAGGAAATTGTCCGGGTAGAGCCACAGCTATTTGGATCACAGGTGCAGTACACCTCCATTGCTAGGAAGATGGAGCTATGGCGTAGAATCGTTGACAGGGTCAACGCAGTGGGACAGCATCCAAGAACACGGGATCACATCAGGAAGAGGTGGAATGACCTACAGGGGAAGGTGGACCCCACCTCCTTCCCCACAACTAACAACATGGGAGGAGCAAGTCTTGGCTATACTGCATCCTGAGGGCCCCGCAGGAGTAGCAGGAGGAATGGACTCCGGTAAGTCAACTCTTAACTATTACATCCCCCACCCTACCTGCATGCTATCATATACCCCCCACCCTCACCCCATCACTCCAACACCTCACAAATGTCCCACTATCACAACCCACCAATCCCAACACCAAGCCCTGCATGCAACACCAAAGCATGGACACCCATCACCAAAGCATGTCCACAACAGATACCCACACAGACCCCAAACCAATTATCACCCAAGGTCCTAGTCAAGAATGCAAGCACTGGAGTACTGGGTCACTCACCCATTGCACACAATGGCACACACAGATGCAATAATCATGCCTTTACACCCCTGCAGGACCCCTACCCAACGTCACCGGACCGGAGGTACCAGACTTGTCCACTCCCCCCACAGAAGAGTCCCACAGTGATGACAGCAGCTCTGTCGAACTGGATCAAGATGACCAGCCCGGCCCATCTGGGACCTCAGGACAGTTGGTTCCCCTGACACTGGCACATGCCACCACAGAACCTCCCGCCTCAGGAAACACCAGAACACAGCACCCACCCAGCGGGCCCATCCCTCTGTCCCCAGGACATGTCAAGCAGCAGTGTGTCCACCACTACAGGGAACCCAGGAAAATCCACCACCCCAAGAAAATCAGGGACCTTGGGGAAGTGGCAGTGGGCACACAGTTCAGGGGACAGAGGCACAGGAAAACAGGGGAACTGGGAGGACAGCTGTGCGACAGGGGGAGGACAGGCCCAGGGAACCCACTCTCCACGAGGCCCTCTCCAACATCATGGGAGTGTACCATCATTCCCAGGAGACGATGGCAACGGTACTGGCCATCTTTTAGGAGACCCAGCGGCTGCAGGAGGAACACTATCTGGGGTCAGGGAGGAACTCAAGTCCATCAACACCACCCTGGTCACCATTGTAGGGGTGCTAAAGGACCTTGTCAACACCAGGAGAAACACTGTGGCACAACAAGGGGCCCCTTACACTTGCCTGGATGATGAACAGCCCACCACCTCCGCTGGTGCTAGTGGACAGGAGGCACCTCCACAGGACCACAACACCAGCACCCCACCCCCTGCAGATGGGGAACCACCCCGCAAACGGTCCCTGAGATCCAGGAACAAGACAGAGGACAATGCCAAGACCCCCGCCAGGAAATGAGACCCCCCTGAATGTCATCCTTCTGTCCCACTCTGTCACCCTGTCCATCCTTAAACTGCCCTAACTCTACTTCCTATGCCCCTTTGGACAATGCACCTGTGAAACAAATAGACTGGACTCTGCCAAGGACATTCCTCCACCATTACCCCTGCCCATTTTACAACCCCCTCCACTTACTTTCACAGAAATAAACACCCTTGAATCACAAAACAATCTGGAGTCAGTCTGTGCTTTCAGAAATGTGTATTTGCAATAACTATGGAATATAGCAATGTCAATTTTATTGTCAACATACCGATGTCAGACAGCTCTAGTCCATGAGGTAATATAGCAGAGGTCACACAGTGGGACCCACATCTGTTAAATGGAAAGGCAAAGTGACAAGTTAGGGTCCATACACTGGGTGAAAGTGACAGACTGATGATAGCTCAAACAATTGTATGAGATGTGTGAGGCAGTGATATCTTCTTACCTATTTCTCACTGGAAGTATTGCTGGATAACGTTGTTTCTGTTGTCGATATTCTCTTCTTCTGCCTCCTCTTCTTCACTGTCCACAGGCTCCACAGCTGCCACAAGACCTCCATCTCGACCATCCTCCTGCAGAAAAGGCACCTGTCGTCGCAAAGCCAGGTTGTGCAGCATACAGCAGGCCACGATGATCTGGCACACCTTCTTTGGTGAGTAGTAGAGAGAACCACCTCTCATATGGAGGCACCAGAACCTGGCCTTCAGGTCAGTTCAATCACCCTCCTAGTTCGCCTATGTGCCTCATTGTAGCAATCCTCTGCCCTTGCCCTGGGATTTCTCACTGGGGTCAGTAGCCATGACAGGTTGGGGTACCCAGAGTCACATGCAAATGTTGAGGGACAACTGTTAGACACACACTAACCCATAGGGACAACCCTAGACCCAGACAACTATTCACAGGGTATAGGGTCCTTGTCCTCACCTATTAGCCACACAAGGTGCCTCTGGAGTTGCCCCATCACATAAGGGATGCTGCTATTCCTCAGAATGTAAGTGTCATGCACTAAGCCAGGAAACTTGGCATTCACATGGGAGATGTACTGGTCAGCCAAACACACTATCTGCACATTCATCGAATGGTAGCTCTTCCGGTTTCTGTACACCTGTTCACTCCTGCGGGGGGTACCAAGGCCTCATGTGTCCCATCAATGGCACCTATGATGTTGGGGATATGTCCCAGGGCATAGAAGTCACCTTTCACTGTAGGCAAATCCTCCACCTGAGGGAAAATGATGTAGCTGCGCATGTGTTTCAGCAGGGCAGACAACACTCTGGACAACAGGTTAGAGAACATTGCCTGGAACATCCCTGATGCAATGGCCGCTGTAGTTTGAAAAGACCCACTTGCCAGGAAATGGCGTACTGACAGGACCTGCACTAGAGGGGGTATCCCTGTGGTTTGGTGGATTGCTGACATCAGGTCTGACTCCAACTGGGCACACAGTTCATGGATTGTTGCACGATCAAGTCTGTAGGTGACTATTACTTGTCTCTCTTCCATTGTCGACAGGTCCACCAGAGCTCTGTACACCGGAGGATGCCCCAGCGAACGTGCCCTATGGACGAGAGCAGCGATCAGAGAGTCAGCCAACAGTGAGGTATTACAAAATGTCATTTGCACACATTTGTTAATCCGCAATGTGCCTGTTACTGTGTGTATGCAAGGCCTACATTGGTGTGACGCAGTTATTATTAATGCCATGTGGTCCCCTGAAATGGCGGCTGCCTGACCTGTAAGGTGGGACAAGTGGATATGAGGTAGGTTGGCGGTCGAAGACCACGGCGCAATCCTGCATTGGTTAACATTGGACCCTATGGGTCGCAGGAGCCAATGATGATGTACGCCGGCGGGGACGGTATGCACCGCCGCGGACGTGACCGCCATTTTCTATCTGTACACTCACTTGATACCTGACCTTCAACAGGAGAGGACCTACACTGCAAGTGCTGCTGTGACCTCATTCTGGAAGCGAAGATGGCTCATGTGTCTGGGGAAAAGGCCCTGCCTTCACCTCGGAGGAGTTGGAGAAGTTAGTGGATGGGGTCCTCCCCCAGTACAAGCTACTCTACGGTCCTCCAGACAAACAGGTGAGTACACTGTGAGCATGCTGCATGGGCAATGCCTGTTTGGAGTGGTGTGGATGTAAGATACATGGGGGGGGGACTGAGCCCTGCATGAGTGGACGGTGAGTGTATGTGCGTCAGGGCAAGGGGGGGTACGTGGGCCAATGACTGTTACGGTCCGGACAGTTAAAGTTTTTCCTTGTCCCCAGTACTATTCCTGTAGGTCAGCGCCCACCAGAAGAAGGATATTTGGCGTGCCATCGCCAAGGACGACCGGACCCTGGGGGTCCACCACAGACAGAGCAACCACTGCCGGAAAAGATGGGAGGACATTCACCGCGAGAGCAAGAAGACGGCGGAGGCCCAGCTGGGGATGGCCTCCCAACGTGGGAGGGGTGCCTGTCGCACCATGACCCCCCTGATGTTCCGGATCCTGGCGGTGGCATATCCGGAGTTGGATGGGCGCTTGAGGGTATCACAGCAGCCACAAGGGGGTGAGTACAGTCACATCCATCTGACTCTGCGTGCATTACGAGGTGTCTGGGTGGGGGAGGTAGGCAGTGGGTTACCCTAGGCCAGGGCGAGCTTTGAAGGCAAGGTCCCTTTGTGAGGCAGGCTATGTGGCACCCCAAACCCACCAGTGGTAAGAGCCATCTACACCTAGTCAGGCTCCTGTGACTTCCATGTGTGCAGCAATCGGGCATAGGCCTTGTACCCCATGGCCTTGTGAATAATCTAGGAACTATAAGTGCATGGCGTAGTGCAGAGGGCTGCTGTGTATGTAGTGTCCGCCAACGGTAGTGGTATTGCATGCACTGAACATGTCTTTCTTCTGTCTTCCCCCCCCCCACTTTATGTGGTCTCCCTGTTCTTGTGTGCAATAGCATCATCAGGCGGAGGAGCAGTGGCACCGGAGCAGGAGGGAGCTGCATCCCACTTGGCCCTGGAGGGCGAGACAACGGAGTCTGAAGCCACCTGTGGGACAGAGGGCAAGGGGAGCTCCACGCCGGGGACAGGAGGTGACAGCAGCGACAGCGACTCCTCCTCTGATAGGAGCTCCCTTGCGGTGGTGGGCCCCTCTGTGCCCCCGCATCAACAGGTACAGCCGCCACCCCCCTACCAGCACCGCCCTCCCAGCAGCCCCTCAGCATGTGTCCAGTGGCCGCTCACCCAGGAAGGTGGGCATCTCCTTCACCCCAGGCACCTCAGGACCTGCCCCAGTCAGCCCTGCAGCCCTCAGTGAGGAGGCTATTGACCTCCTGGGATCACACACTGTTGGGCAATCTACCATTGTAAATGCCATCCAGGGTGTTGAGAGGCATTTGCAACAAACAAATGCATACTCGTAGGGCATTCATTCTGGGCAGGCAGCCCAACAGAGAGCATTTCAGGCTCTGGCCTCAGCACTGATGGCAGCCATTGTCCCTGTGTCCAGCCTCCCCCCTCCAACTTCCTCTACCCAGACCCATCCCCTGTACCTCAGCCTATCCCAAGCACACCAGCATGCACACACCTCAACACACAAGGGTGGCTCAGGCAAACATAAGCACCACACATCCCACAGGCACTCACACAAGCATCATGCCCATGCAGACATACCAACATCCACTGCCTCCACTGTGTCCCCCTCCTCCACGTCCTCCTCCTCCCTCCCAGTCTCGTCTCCACTCACACCTTCATGCACTACATCTTCAGCCACTACCTCGATCACCAGCACGCCCATCACCACACCACTACCATTCACACATCCCCTGTGTCCTCTCCCAGTGTGTCTGTGAGCCCTCCTCCAAAAGTACACAAACGCAGGCACACACCCACCTAATAACCATCCACCTCACAACAGCCTCCAGCCCATGCACCTTCACCCAAATTCAGCAAATGTACACCTCCTACAACCACTACCTCTTCCTCCACTCCCAAACCCACTCCATCTACCTGTCCCAGTGTGTCTAAAAAACGTTTCCTGGCTAATATTGACCTCTTCCCTATACCTCCCCTCCGTCTGTCCCCTAGGGCCAGGCTTTCCAGGTCCCAACCCAGCACCTCAGCCAGCACATCACCAGGTACAGTGGTGCCAGCAACTGCGGGCTATTGGAGTGCGCCAACCATCAGGGCTGCCAGTGTGCCACAGAGCAAGGGCAAGGACATTCCGCCACCTGCAAAAGTAAAAAAATTGCCCACATCCCAGAGGGAGAAGCAGAAAACACCTGCCACCAAGGGTTCAGGGAAAACGAAAGGGGATAGTGGCAAGACAGCTGTGCCACCATCCAAGGTGGGGAAGGGCCAGAAAATAAAGGGCAGGTCAGGAGAGGGCATGGTGGCACCGACAATGAGACCAGTGTCACACCTTCTGTCCACGTCGATGCCAACCTGTATGGCGGAGAAGACCGCCACCTGCACCGCCACCAGCACCGATGTCATTGAGGCCACAACCAGTACCGCAGTCACTGAGCACGCCATCAGCACTGCCGCCACAGAGCCCGCCACCAGCACTGTAGTCACTGAGCCCGCCACCAGCACCGCCGCCACAGAGCCCACCACCAGCACTGCCGCCACGGAGCCCGCCGCCAGCATCGATGCCACAGAGCCCGCCGCAAGCACCTCTGCCACAGAGGCTGCCGCCAACACCGCTGCCACAGAGGCCGCCGCCAGAACCGCCGCGACTGACACAGCCGCAAGCACCGCCAGTGGCCCCGCGACATCCTGAGCCAGTAGCACCACCACAGACATGGCTGCCATCCCCAGTGGCCAGTTGTCCGAGGCTGGTGGTCAGTTCCAGGAGCCTGGGCAGCTTCCATGATGCACCTTTTTCATTGGAGAAAGGCATCCATTACCTCAGTCCTTGGCAGGATGAAGCACTCTGGGCACAACGCCCCCTCCAGAACCAGTGGAGTATCACATCCACTACCTCAGTCCTTGGCAGGATGAAGCACTCTGGGGACAAAGCCCCCTCCAGAACCAGTGGAGACTGTTATCCACTTGAGAGACTGTGGCTTTGCACTCCCCAGGATAAAGCAGTGGGCAACCCATCCACTGGAGAGACTTGAGAGACTGTGGCTTTGCACTCCCCAGGATACAGCAGTGGGCAACCCACCCACTGGAGAGACTTGAGAGACTGTGGCTTTGCACTTCCCAGGGAAAAGCAGTGGGCAAACCACCCACTGGAGAGACTTGAGAGACTGTGGCTTTGCACTCCCCAGGATAAAGTAGTGGGCAACCCACCCACTGGAGAGACTTGAGAGACTGTGGCTTTGCACTCCCCAGGATAAAGCAGTGGGCAACCCAACCACAGGAGAGACTTGTGAGACTGTGGCTTTGCACTCCCCAGGATAAAGCAGTGGGCAATCCACCCACTGGAGAGACTTTAGAGACTGTGGCTTTGCACTCCCCAGGATACATCAATGGGCATAGAGCCCCCTCGTGGAGCAGTGGCGTTGTGCATTCATCAGGCTGATGTGCCCCACTTCCCCCTGAGGTGCCTGTTTCATTTCGATCTGATGTCCCTGCAATGTTCTCTCCGTTTGAAGTCTGGTATCATGTGTGGGCCTCGCCCATGCATTTTGGGCCCAGTGGTCCACTGACAATAATTGGTGCATTATCCGGACTTGTGTAGTTGGTGTACATAATTGTATATACTGTATCTCGAGTTTTGACTACTGGATTTTTCATGATTACAATCGTTCAACTCATTTCCTTTTGTCCTTGCATTCTTCCAGGGGGGATGGGGGGTGTATATGTAATGTTATGCCATGTATTTGTGTGTATGTTGTTGTGGGTGAGGGTGGGGGTGTTGCGTGTTGCGTGTGTGTGTCAGTCTCTTTTCCCTCCCCCCTCCCCTGTGTTGTAGGTGCAGTACTCACTGTGGTGGTCTTTGGTGCTCCTGATAGAGGAGCTGGAAGACCATCGCAGGGAGTATCTGGAGTTCTGTCTCTATGGCGTCCTGGTTCCTCACGGGGTGTGGAGAGGTGAGTGTTTTCCCTTCCAAGTCCTGTTTCCGCTATGTTTTTGTTCGCATTGGTTCCGCCCCGCAAAAAAGGTGGCGGATTGGCATCTTGTGATAGGGTGGGCGGTACATTGTCTTCCGCCTGTCTGTTGGCGGTGTTTTCTTTCTACCGCCCTGGCGGTCGGAGTGTTAAAGTGGCTGTCTATGTTGGTGGTTTCCGCCATGGTCGTGATTCAATTTTTTTTACCGCCCGCCTGTTGGCGGTCTTACCGCCGCTTTAACACTGACCGCCAGGGTTGTAATGAGGGCCAGTATAATTAATATATAGCTTCATTAACATCAAATAAAAATATTAAAATATTCATGTAATAAAATAGATTGTAAAATTCTAAACTATTAATTTGTTTGTCTTTCAAATTATTAACATCCAAATCAAATTTAAAACATATTTTTTTAATTCTCCTCCCCCTTATGCCTCATAACCCAACATCCCGCTACTAAAAAAACAAAGCTCCAACAAGTAATAATTACATAGATGAAAACAATTAATAATAGAAATTTCAACTATTGGAAAAATGAAAAAAATAACTTACTAAAATCACAGATTAAAATAATTGGACAATACATACAATACGTTACATACTAATTAACACTTACAAATTATATTACAGTCAATAATATTTTTTACATAAATATTTTTAACAACAATATTAAAAACACGAAAATTGATATTTCTACCTTCGATATTCCCTAAAAAGGTCCCTAAAATCTTGATACAATATTTTTGTAGCACCTTATTTTTTCCAATAATTTGTCCAAACACCGTTCACTTGTTTTCATTATGTTCCACACAAGATTTTTGGTACCGTAGAAAACGTTTCCAGCAGGGCAAAGATTCTACATACTACAAACTAACGGTCTCATTATGAGTTTAGCGGTCCCACCGCTGGACCGTCAAAGTCGCGTGGGTGGACACCAACACCATGGCGGTGACGCGCCCTCAAGCATATTACAATGTTTCCTCCAGGCTGACCGGCGGGAACATTGTAATACACGGTTCCGCTGAGGCCAATATAGTAGCACTCCAGCACCCTCGGAATGCTCTCTGTCTGCAAAGAAGACAGTGCGCATTCTGACGGCGCCGGATAGGTGGCTTCTACACTGCCATGGGCATGGGCAGCGCAGGGGCCCCCTGTGGCGCCTGGCACTGGCTTTCCGCCAGCCTTTCCATGGTGGGGTCCCAAGTCTAGCAGAAAGTTGAATTGTAATCAGCTAGGCGGCACTGAGTTCAACGCTACCCTCACCAAGTACAACTCAGGCCGCCATCACCACATCAGGAACCATGTTCCTGGTGGGAACAACGGTCTTTAGGTGGGTCGGCCCTCCAGGGCTGCAATGTGGTGGTTGGACCACCTGGAGTCCAGCAGTCTGACCGTCATCGCAAGTGTGGCAGACCTGGGACTGCCACACTTGTAATGAGGGCCTAAGTATTGTAAGCAGCCTTGAGTCATTAGACAGAATCGTCTCAGCATGACAATTTCTACTTAACATGTGCACCAGGTTCTAGCCTATGTACATATGCCTGTTTTGCTTCAGAAGATGGGTTAACTGTAAAGTTTTCACCACAGTATATGAAGGCTGACTGCTGTATGATCTTTAGCACCTTCAGGCCTTGGTCATTTTAAGTGAATAGTCGCTCTTTGGACAGTTTTTTTTTAATACTCTGTGGTTAATTTCTCATGAGAGTTTCACTCTCCCCAAACAGTAAACTCTCTGCCTAAAGTAAATACTATTAACAGTATTCCACTCATATCAACTTCATGTCTCAAAGTAGGTACAGTGACTGTCATGGGTTTGATACAGGTAGTGGGTCATTAGTTATATAGCAGGGCTTGTGTATATGGTGGAACTTGTTTTTCCCTGAACAGTGTACAGAATAGGTTACCCTTTCATTTGTAGTTCAGAATCAACATGAACTCGTCTACCCATGAAGTGTAGGGTAAAGGGTCAATTTGGCAAATAACCATAGCTTGCTTAACCTACGGGAGTTGAATGTAAGATAGCAGTAAAGATGCATCATATTATTCTGTGCTGTTTTGCATTTACTTTCATAGCTCTAATGGCATATCCATTTAAAGAGCAATGTGTACAAAAGAGGCTTGTCGATGCCAACAATTATGTCATTTTAGATGCCAACAGTGATGCCATCAATGATGGCAAAGAACATGATATATATGAGGTCATAAGCAGTGCATGGTGGGAGCACAAGTTATACTCAGCTGTGTTTTTTTTTTAGTTCAAAGCGTTAATATTGTCTCTGGCAAATTCACCTAACTATAATGTTACTTGAATTTGTTTTAGTGAATTTCTAAGATTAAAAAGAAAATCAGATCTTTTAACACGTCTAACTATAATGATACTTTCACCTTTGTTTTTCAGTGAATTTCTAGGGTTTTTTAAAGTAAAATAATCTTTAATTATGATACTTAAATCCAACAAACCACACTCCACCATTGGCTGTGTAGGACAATGGGTTGGCTGCAGGGCCCTGCAGACACCTCCCCCACCAAAGGCAGCCAACCCCACACTGCACACAGCCTTCGGTCGTGCATGTGGTGGGTTGGCCGCAGGACCTGGCCCTGGAGGCCCCATCCCCAGGATCTTTTTTTTAAAGTGGAGGGGGACCGCTTGGCCCCCCTCCCTGAGCCACATTAGGCCCTAGGGACCCCATCCCCCAGGGCCACTACTTAAAAGGTAAGAGGTGGCCAAGCAGCTTCCCTCTGGTGCCTTATTAGGCCCTGGGGAACCCATTCCCCAGGGCCATTGTCTTTTTATTAAAGGAGACCCAAGCTGCATGGCCCGTCCCCGAGCCCTGTTAGACCCTGGGGACCCCATCCCCCAGGGCCCTGTGTAATTTTAGGAGGAGTGGGCATGCAGCCCCGCTCCCTGGTCCGATTTCAGCACCAGGGCCCTCTACTGCTAAAGGTGGATGCTCAGAGCACCCACCATACTGTCACTGGGGTATATGGGGGGGAGCCCCAAGACCTTCATGGCTTAGTGCACAGTGTAGGCTGGCCTTGCTCCCACCCGCAGCATGCAGCTCCTCATGCTGCTTCCTCTGAATGGGATCAATATTTTTATCTTTTTCACTGCCTGCATCAGCACGGGCATAGAAACAGATCAAAGGTCCCCTCCCAGTAAGCAGGAGCATTTTCAGAGTTCTCACCCACTAGAAGCAGACTCAGGCCATATTACAAGTTGGGCTGTGGAGAGGTAGCCGTCAAGCCAACAGCCTCACCATCGCTGTATTACAGAGTGTCCACAGGGCTGACCAGCGGAAACCGTTGTATTACGATGTTTCCACTGGTCAGCCCGCTGGAAACAAAACAGCACCCTCGGTATGCACATTCCAAGGTTGCTGACGGGGGGCCCCTGCACTGCCCACAACATGATTGTGGGCAGTGCAGGGCCCCCCTTGTGGCCCCCAGCACTGTCTTTTGGTTGCTTTTTCATGGCAGAGATCCCAGCATGAAAAGGCTGTCGGAAAGGGAAGTTATGATCAGCACGGCTGTGCTGAACTTGGCAGCGCTGTGACTGATCACGACTTCAACCGCTACCAATCTGTCAAGATCCCTGATCCAGACTGAGGTGGCGGTCTCCTGGTGGTCTGACTGCCAGGATCATAATCCGGCAGTCGGACCACAGGAGTGCCAAAGGGATCTCAAGCGTTCTCATGACCGCCAAACTCAGAATTAGGCCCTCAGTGTTGGCTCTCAATTGGGGGGGAGATTTGAAAATGCTCCCGTCAAGTGAGAGCCAACACAGGTTTCCCTATCCACGCTGGTGCAGGCAAAGAAAACACTATGTAGCAGGGATGGGCCCAGAAACATAGCATCTGAGCCAGCCCCAAGGGATAGGGTCCCCAGGGCCATTCATGGATCAAAGAGGGGAGCAACACAGCCCCCTTCCCTTATTCGCCCCAGTGTGGACTCTCCAGGGCCATTAGAGTTTTGGGGAGGGAGGCTGTGTGGCCCTTCCCCAATATATAAAGTTTTTGTCCCGGGGCTGGGCTCCCTGGAGCCTCTAGATGCTCAGGGAGGGGGTCTTGTGGCCCTCTCCAACCCATATAAATGAACTTCGTCCCCGAGTGTGGTCCTCCCTGGTCCTCTGGAGTCTCAGAAATGGGATAACATGCACTGCCTCCATAAAGACAATTTTTTGCCTTGGGATGGGTTCCCTGGAGTCTTTGAAGGCCGGGGGAGGGAAGCAATGCAGCCCTCCTATCCTTAATGAATACAGCCTTTGGGGTAGGCTGCTCTGGCTTATAGTAATAAGCATTTCATTTTTTGATACTGCAATTTTTTGCCATTTCATTTGCTCACGGTGTTCTACTGGCTTGGCGGTGCTGGTGGTACCAGTGCCAGCTTACCACTGTCCACCACCAGGAACATTGCTGGATTTCCACTCTTATTGCGACGGAAGTCAGGCAGTGCTCATAATATGGAAGACGGATGGTAGCCAAGGGTGGCGGTATTTTGGCGGCCGTCAACGCGGCAGTAGGCGGTTTTTACTGCCGATGTCAGAATGAGCACCTAAGTTTCTGAGTCCTCTAATGAATCCCAGCTACATTTTTCTCATGTTGCTGGCAGTAAACCAGAGTGCTCACTCTTGTGAAAGTCTGACTCCCACAAGAACAAAATGGCCCAAGGGAAATAGAGCTTCCAGAGCCAGTCCGAACGCTCTGTTTTTAAATTGATGCTCCCTCAAAAGTCTATTCAGACTCTTGCGGACCCAACTGTCCAGATATACAATTATGTTTGTCTCTTAATTTCTCAAAAACTACTGAAAGGATTTTTACCAAACCACAAAAAACACAATCTGAGGCCCAAGTTCTGGCTTCCCTGCCAAATTTGGTTTAATTCCATTCAGCAGTTTTTGCTGTAGCCCAACTTAAATATGGTGCAAATTGCATGGAGATTTTGCGTTTTGGGACCCCCCCCTTTTGTAGTCCCTACTTGACAGATCACCCCGAAACTTTCCAGGATGGAGCTGAGGTGGATGGACCTTTTTTTGGAAAGTTTTGTGAAGATTGTGTGGGAGGTGTTCCCCCTTGGGACATAGGGCTTTGACAGCTTCTGCCCTAAGGTAACTATAACTCATGCCTTCGCCATGCACTGCTACCTACCCTACATATTACATCAGTAATGGCATCTTCTATGACATCATTTATAATATAACTGCAACGTTTGCAATACAATTATTGATGAGAAAACTGTGCATGGCGGGGGCAAGTTATAGTTACCTTAGGGCACAAGTTACAGTTTCTTGAGATAAGTATAACTATAACTGTTGAATTTCTATGGTTTTGTGCGTGTAAAACCTCACCCTAACTATATATATATATATATAACTGTATGAGTGAGTGAGTGGGTGTATGAGTTAACGTATAAATAAGTGGGTGGATGTGTCAGTCACTATTTGGGAGAGTAAGTGGATGTGTGAGTAGGTGTATGAGGAAGTGACGGTGTGTTAGTGGCTGCATGGGTGAGTGAGTGGGTATGTGAGTGGTTGTACGGATTAGTGATGGGGTGTGTTAGTGATTATGTGTGAGTGTCTGTTATAGTAAATGAGTGCCTGTGACTGCGTACCTGTGTGTGTGGGAATGTGACTGGTTGTATCAGTGAGTGGGTATGTTAGTAGCTGTTTGAGACTGGTATTGGTTTATGTGAGTGTTTGTCGGGTGGATGAGTTGGTGTGTGAGTGTCCGTATGTGTGAGCGAGTGGGTGTGTGAGTAGCAGGGTGAGGTTGTGAATAGCTGACTTAATGATGCATGGATGAGTGAGTTGTTAGTGGCTGAGTGAGTGGTTGTGTGTCAGTATTCTTATAGGTCTATAAATGAATATGTAAATACTTGTGTGTGTGGATGTACAATTGTTTGTATGGGGGTATTAGTGGATGTGTCAGCATTTTGGTGGATGATGTCATCAGTGATGTCATTTGAGATGTTATCAGTGATGTCACTGACCATGGCATGAGTGATATAATATGTGAGGTCATAAACAGTGCATTACGGGGGCGCAAGTTATCATTAGCTCAGGTAACTATAACTTTTGAATTTCTATTGTTTTGTACGTGTCAAATTGAAGTCTAACTATAACTGTTTTTTCAGCGAATTTCTACATTTTTTTTCATTATATTTGCTAACTATAACGTTGCTGTAACCTTTGTTTTTTCCGTGACTTTATAAGGTTTTTTTTTAAATTCGAATTCCTAATTATGACGTAACCTTTGTTTTTTTCAGTGTATTTTTATGGTTTTTCCTATGTGAAGTATTTACATCAGTATACATTAATCCAAAGACTACAGAGCATTGCCTTCAGCTGTCCTCAACAGTGAATGTCACAAGTATCTGGCCTCTGGCCAAACCATGTTCCAAAAACATTGGTAAAATGCATAGCATATTTTCATACAGACCTGTTTTCAGTGATCTGTATATTGGAGGGCTCTAAGGGCCTCATTACGACTCTGGCAGTCGGACCACCATGGTGGCGGTCTTTTGAACGGCACCAGGCCGACTATCTTCTGACCACCTGATTACAAGTTCACCACAGGGCTGGCGGGGGAGGCAGGGAGCAGTTCTCAAGCTACTGCCGGCCATGCTACCTGCGCTGGCAGCACAATTGCAGACTGTGCCCATGCACCACGTTGAGCATGGGACACAGTGCTCACCCGAACTCTACATTTTTGGGGGGCCCACATGGGCCCCCGCCGCATCCTCCATGGAGCTGCACCCACTAGGACCACCCCATTTTGGGCCCCTTACCTGCCTGTCCACCAAGCTTTTCATGGATCTGGGATCACCATTGAAAGCTTGGTGGTCCTGCAGGTCATAATGGCCATGTCGGTCCCAATGCTGGTATCTCCAACATTGGCTGCGGTAGTCAGGATCACTGTGGTCTCTGCCGCACTGACTGTGACGGTGCCGGCGGTCTGCTGGCAGTCTTCTGGCGATCTGATTGCCAAACTTGTAATCCGGCAGTCCGACCGCCTAAGTTGCGTTGGTTGGACCTCCACTGCTACCATGGTGGTCCACTGACTGCCAAACTCGTAATGAGGCCCCAGGTGTCAAATAAGCTAACCTAGCGGTGTTTAGGCTTTTCATTTCACTGCCCACACCATCTCCTTACAACAACTGTTTCCAGTTAGTTTAACAGTTGAGCGGCAACTCTCTACAACAGTGGTTCCCAACCTGTGGTCCGGGGATCCCTGGGGGTCCGCGAAACCTCCTCAAGGAGTCTGTGACTGCTAAGAAAATTAAATAATATTAACAGATATGGTCCCCAGCTTTGAGTAATGACTCAGTGGGGGGTCCCCAGATTCCAGTATTGATTCAGTGAAGGTCCCAGGTTCCAGTAATGATAAAGTGGGGGTCCATAGAAGTCAAAAGGTTGGGAACCACTGCTGTACAACATAAACTTTACTGAGAAAGCACATATAGGAGGGGGAAATAGCTGAATTTATGAAAAATGGATGGCCCTCTGTCCTACATTATGGATCAACTAATCCCACTGCTATGTTACTGTCATGGGCCTTTATGCAGAATTAACAGCTTTTTCAAAACTATTAATAGTAATATATTAGTGTTGTTTTTTATTAAACTTAAAAAAAAATGTTTAGGTGTCACGCACCTTACGCGAATCATTGTGCATGGTACGCGACTTCAGCATGAATAAGAAGTTTGTAGAATACACATATACAAAAGTTATAAAAATGTAGTTTCTTAGACAGGGTTTACTAATATTGTTCATTAACTACAATAGAAATACCTGAAAAGATTAGAATTGTGTTTTTACTACTTTTTCGAAAGTTGTATCATTGTCACGCAGCATTCCCAGTACATATTTCTGGAATTGCACAGAGTACGCGACTCCGACATGGTTAGAAAATAAGTTAACAACATATATACACTTTTTTAATGTTTATATTACATAAAGAGTATCACATGAATAAAATTAATGTCTGTAGACAAGAAATACTTTTTTACAAACATTTAAATAGTTTATAAGCAGTCGCTTTTTTTGTTGTAGTGTGGCTGTGGTAGCGTCACGCATCCCATGTGACCTAGAAAAAAACAATCCAATTGGCTAAGCTCCTTTCTATCTTCTATAGTGAAAGGTCCCACCCATTCTACTTTACTTTGGGAGGGGCTGTGTGTTTTCACACTTTTCTGCCAGCCCAAAACTTTGTCCTTGTGGCTTGGTGTTTTATTTGATTGTTTGTTTTTATGGACATGGCAGTTTCAAGAGAACAGAAGGAGGAGGCGGATATCAACATTTTGGAGGAAGAGGAACCAGTCCCCCCCAAAAAAGGAAAGTATAGTTTGGGAATTGTATTCAATTCCAGAAGGGGAAAAAAAGTTAATGCCCAAAAGGTAACATGCACTCTCCGCAAACACATGTTATTATGAGGAAGTAAGAGGAAATATTCTTGTGGGACGTCTAGTATGTTTAAACATCTCAGTACGATGAACTCTACTTGTCTTGCAAGAGCGCAAATGCCCAGGCTGCAGAGTGAAGGTGGTTCCAGTGGATCTGCTAACCAGACAGGACCATCATCTGGTGAACATCATGGTTCTGGAGTTCCTCCTACTATCCCCGAATTGGGAAAAGTTTGTATTTTTTTTGTCCAAAGTGTGACAAAGTTTTGAGTGTGGGCGAACATGCTGTTCCAAATTTGGTGCACACCATCAATGCTCAAACTTGTTTAAATGCAGTTTTTTTTTGTTTTTCAGTTTTATGGACTATGCAAGTTATTCTGCAAGCCTTTGCAAGTAATATTCTTTTTCTCCCTCAAAATACAAATAAAACACCAAAATAAATTCAAACTAGCTTTAAAAAAACACACAAAAATGTCATACAAAAAAACTGTTCTTTTTAGGACCGCATCTTACATTTAAATAAAAAAAATGCATGACTGCTTTCATGAGTGAGTGATTGGGTGTATGACAGCTTGTATAGTTGCACGATACCATGTGTCAGCTGCCATATGAATGAGTGAATGGCTGTGTGAGTAGCTGTTTGTGTGAGTTATTGGGTGTACAGATGACTGAGTGCATGAGAGGGAATAAGGGAAAGTGACTGGGTGTATCAGTCAGTGTGTGCATGAGTGGCTGTATGCATGAGTAAATGGTTGCACTGGTGACTTGGTGAGTGAAAAATGTCTGAGCAGCTGTATACCTGACTGAATGGGTGCATTATTGGGTGTATGAGTAAGTGTCACAGTGCATGAGTGGCTGCATGTGTGAGTATCAGAATATGCCTGTAGCTGTATGGGTGAATGAGTGGGTGTATGAGTTGCTGTATTTGTGACTGAGAGGGTGCATGAGTGTCTGTATGGGTAAATGAGTGGGTGTATGACTGGTTATATGGGTTGATGAGAGGGTGTGTAAGTAGTGGTATGGGAGAGCAAGTGGGGCGTGAGTGACTGTATGGGTGAGTGAATGGGTACGTGAGCAGCTGTATGGGAGATGACTGGGTACATGAGTGGTTGTATGAGTGAGTGTATGGCTGCTCCAGTGGCTGTATTGGTGAGTGAGAGGATTGCATGAGTGGCTGGGTGGGTGAGTGAATGGGTGTTTGAGTACTTTGATGCTTGAGTGACTGGGTGCCTGAATGGCTACACGGGCGAGTGAATGCGTGCATGAGTGACTCTATGGGTGAATGAGTAGGTGTGTGAGTGGCTGTATGGCTGAGTGAGTGGGTGCATGTGTGGCTGTATGGATGACTGATAGGATGCATGAGTGGGTTTATGGGTGAGTGAATAGGTGCATGAGTGACTTTGGGTGAGTGACTGGATGCATGAGTGACTGTATGGATGAGTGACTATATGAATGAGTGAGTGGGTGTAAGGATGAGTAATAGCTTGCATGAGTGGCTGTATTGGTGACGGAATGGGTGCATGAGTGGCTGTATGGGTGTGTGAATGGGACCATGAATGACTTTATGGGTGAGTGACTGGGTGCTTGGGAAGATGTATAGATGAGCAATTTGGTGCATGAGTGGCTGCATGGGTGTTTGACTGGGTGTGTGATTGGCTGTTTAGCTGAGTGAGTGGGTGCATGAGTGGATGTATGGATGACTGATAGAGTGCATGAGTGGTTCTATGGTTGAATGAACTGGTGCATGAGTGACTGTAGGGATGAGTGACTGGGTGCGTGAGTGGCTATACGGGTAATTGAGTGGGTGCATGAGGAGGTGTATGGGTGAGTGATTGGGTGCATCAGTGGCATATGTGTGAGTGACTGGGTGTATGAGTGGCTGAATGGATGACTGACTGGGTGCATGAGTAGGTGAATGGGTGAATGAGAGAGAGGGTGCTTGAGTTCCTGTATGTGTGAGTCACTGGGTCCATAAATGGCTGTTTAGGTGAATTAGTGGGTGCATAAGTGGCTGTATGGATGAGTCAGTGGGTGCATGAGTGAGTGATGGAATGGGTGTGTGAGTGATTGTATAGTTGAATCAGTGGGTGTATGAGTGTATGTGTGAGTGACTGGGTGCATGAGTACCTGTATGTTTGAGTGATAGCGTGCATCAGTGGTTGTATTCATGAATGTCTGGGTGGGTAAGGGGTTGCTTAGGTGAGAAAGTGGGTGTATGAGTGATTTTATAGGTGAGTGAAAGGGTGTAGTAAGTTTGCTGCAGGGCTAAGTACTGGGATCCATGAGTGGGTCTGTGTGTGACTAAGTGAGTGCATAACTGGTATATGAGTGAGTGAGTGTAGTAGTGATGTATGGATGTCTTAATGACTGTATGAGTGGTGTATGTATGACTGAGTGATAGTGCATCTGGGTGAATGAGGTAGTATACTGAGCAAGTGTGCATGTCAGATACTGTAAAGTTCAGAAACAAGAAAACACTGTGCTGCAATCCATAAAGAATACTGACTATGAATAACAATGGTCAATACATGTTTGAAATTAAATAAAATGTTGCCACTCTTACTATCTTTTACATTTTTATGACATATGTCTCTAAACATTGCTGAAAAATAGAATATAAATATGTTTGTTTCATGTTTATAAGAGATATAAAACAAAGCAGCATACATTAATTATCCTATAGTTGTATATGATGATTCATTAAAACTATTTTCCCTCTTTACTATTATCAGTTTTTTTAACTTGTACCTATAAACAGAGTACTGTATAATCATCATTGAACAGTGGGGAAAAAACAATCATAGAGATTGTTGAAAAAAAAACATATCTGCACAGTATTTCATCGACAAATACGTGATATTGTGAACTCACTAAAAAATTTTATAAATTTACTACAGTAACCAAACAACCCTTTTTAAAAACATTTTGGTTATTGTTATACCTGGTATAATACTACAAATATAAGCCACATTTGAATTTTCCACATCGTTTTGTTTATATCACCCCAATGGGCCGAATGATGTTTTAAACAGTGATGACTGACGTAGGGATAAGACTGTATATTTATTTTCATCAGGAAATTCTCTGAAGATATTTCATCAACACTTAATTTTTGGATATGATTTTGTTGACATCACCCCTGATAGGCTGAATATTGTCTTAAATAGTGATAATCCACGTAGAGAGAAGGAAAATTGTTATTCTGTTCCATAAATCCTATAATCCAATTTTATCCAAACTTCATTTTTGGGTATTGTTTTATTGATAGCACCCCTTATAGGCCTAATTATGCCTTAAAGAGTGATGATTTGGGTAGAGCGAAAACTTTGTATTTGAACTCTTTTCATCCACATATCACTTTATAACGTGTTTTTGAAGATATGACCCCCTGATAGGGTGAATGATATATTAAGCAGTATATATCAACACAGAAGACTGTATCTTATATTTTTTCCCAGAAATCTTGATTAGAACTTTGGCTGAAGAAATAGTAGATAAGAATTAGGAAGTCTGAAAGGTAGTTTTTGTTTGAATTGCAGACTGCTCTCATTGCCCTCCGTCCACCCAGTATATGATACAGTATAATGTCCAGATGTAGTGTTAAGGCCTTTATGGAAGATGATAGCCAATGTACAGTATGTTCTACCAGAATTAATATCTGTCTAGCTTTAAAGTTTGTAATCTCAGTGTCCAATTTTGTTCCATCTGCTCTGCATCGTTGAAACATTGCTATAATGTATTTACCACTCCTCTGTATAAGCAATGTAGAGAATACATTTGATATACAGCTTGGACAAGTCATATTTTGGCCACTAATTTTTTTAGTTTATCAAAAGACACACTTTTGGAATCCAGCAGAGTTAAGTACAGAAATCGCTCAGATTGGATTTCAGTTGTAAATGAGAAAGAGAAATCTTTACACTCATTGCTCCATGTATAACTCAGTCCAAATATGTCATCAATATTTACATCATCTTCTTCTAGTACTCCAATGATCATCATATAAAATTTCTGTGCATCTTTTTGAGCGTTTACAGTAAATACTACAGATACTATATTTGTCTACTAGTTCTCAAATGCCTGAAGCAGAATGTATTACACTTCTGTCACAAGATAAGCGATGAAGGCAATGAAATAGTGCTGTGCACAATGTGTTCTGTGGTTTTTCTTGGATTGCATTTACAACATGTGGTAGATGGAAGAGAACATTGAGAACAACATTAGCATAGCAGTTTACACCACTAGTGTTATCCAACTGATAACCTACAATATTGCCATCCTTTTCCACTCTTCTTTTCTTGACACCTCCTTTAGCTTTGCTCTCTTCCTTTTCTATAATCTTTTGTGATTATTTGTTAGTTTCCACTTAGGAAATATTAGCTGTTTTTCATAAACAGAATAGTGTCCTAAATGAGGAACAAATGTACTTTTTAATCTGTTGTACTCTCTCACACAATTTGTATCTGCGCTAAGCTTCTTCTCATCAAAATCAACCAGAATCAAACCAGATAATGTTTAAACTCATAACAATGCTACATATACAATTCCTTCTTTAGAAACTGTACTTCCAATATTAATAAATGCAGCATCAACACTTCAACCTTGAGACTTGTGGATAGTTATGGCATGTGCAAGACAAACTGGAAACTGTTGTTGTCGGACATTCAAATCTTTCACAAGCAAAAAGCGTACAACACCTTGTCCAACTTGCTTCACGTCATAAACCTGATCAAACTTCCTAGCAAAGAATTCAACCTCATCACTGTTAGGAAAATTAATTAAATCAACAACTTTACCAACTACATCATTTACCAATTATTCTTTAACATTTAAATTACATCTTAAAGTTAAAGACATATAAACACTTTTCTACTCCAGCAGTCCTGGATACAGTTTTCTGCAAAGAGTTCAATTTATCTTGTCATTCTTTACTAGCAGTACAGTTACTCCTTGGTGTTCCATTTTGTCAATAGCAACAATATTCAAAATGCCTTTCTTCTCCAGTTTAAGTAATTCTTCATCAAATGAAACACACTCTTGAATGTAGGCATCAAAGAAACTATAGGCCTTATTATGAGGCTAGAGGTCTGAAGACCGCCAGTCTCCTTTGTGGCAGTCGGACCGCCACAGCTGTGGCAGTCCGACTGTCACATTACAAGTATTGGTAAGCTGATCTACCAACCTACTGCCATACCTGCCAGTATCAGCCTTTTCATGGGGGAGAACAAGTGCAGGGGGCCACAGGGGGAGCCGTACCCAACACCCTCAAAATGCACACTATCTGCTGTGTAGACAGTGTACATTTTGAGGGTGCTGGTGCCCCCTGCATGCGGCAGGTTTGCTGCTGGCTCTATTATGAGCCAGAGACAGCGCTGCTACACCTTTCCCACTGGGCAGACCGACAGAAGCATAAGGTTTATGCCGGTCAGCCCAGTGGGAAAGTCAAAATGGGACTGGTGGAGAGGTCCCCTGTACCACGGCGATCTCCCCATCAGGAGTTTGGCAGATGGTTGTTTCGGTCTGCTAAACTCATAATCAGCCCCATCTGTTTACTTTATGTAGCTCTGCTACCGTATTTTTTGATTAATACAGTTTCTTAATAAGTTGACTTGCAAAAATCAGTTTTCCCTCCTCTGTCAGAACACCTACTCTAATTCCCTTTGAAATGTTTCCATGCTCCATGTCAGAGGCTTGATGCATTGTTTTTGCAATTTCCTTGTATTGAAAATATTGCCAAATGCCTACATTGCCAATACTTCTCAATGAGTTTTGAGTATCTTCATGTGAAAGAGGTTTGAAAACAGGTTATCCTTTTACAGGGACAAGTTGTAACAGGTCTGCAAAAACCTTCAAACGCTTTCCTCCAAACAAGATGTCAGATTCAGTTTTTAGTATCTGTTGCATTCTTAGGTAAACAAAGGCAAGCATTAGATTGGAGTCCATGCGTATCTCATCAATAATTAAAAGCTTAATTTGCTTCAAACCTCTTGCCACCTCATGACAAGCGTTACCAGATAACTTCTGGTATTCCAGTTCATTGTTATGTTCAACCATTAGCATACGTAGTCTGTGTAAAGTTATTCCTTTGACAACATGTGCGGCTAATCCAGTAGGTGCTGTCACTACACATGATACGCATGAATCTGTAGTTTTCTCTAGGTATGTAGGGATAACTTTGAGTAAAAAGCTTTTTCTGTTACCAGCCTGGCCACTAATATATAATAGTATTGGCTTGAATGATGAGCAATTGCATTCCTTGTTCTCATGTAGAAATCCATGTTTTACATGGTCCTTTACTTCAATATATATCTTTGTTGTTGAGTTGTCCAACTAAAACTAGAAACTGTTCCAGATCTAAAGATTCCTGTCTAGCGTGTTCCTTTTTTTATTTTTTTATTTTTTTATTATTGAAGATGCACAGTGTACAGACACCAAAACAAAAAGAAGGCTGAATAAATACATAGTATAAATACATATCATTACATAAATTCATTTCATAGATCTACAGCAGACAACAAGACCACTGAAAGGGGACACGTGAATAACCTATTCAAGACCTTAAACTACAATAAAGTGCAAAAATTGAACATGATTAATTAAATACATCCCCTACAAACATGATTCAATTATTACCTAGCCACTGTGCAAACGGGGCCCAGATAGCTTCACCCATCCGCCTACGCGCGCGGCCCTTGCACGCATAAGAACCCATCTCTAGATAAAACATTGAGCACATCCGAGCCAGCCAATGGTTAAAAGTTGGTGGAGTCGACTCCAGCCAGTCAGATGCAATACAGCAGCGGGCCACAGACATGGCTAAAAACAAGAACCTCTGTGAGTATTCTAGGTGCACCACTCCATCAATTCCCAATAATACTAGTTGCAGCGTAATTTCGACCTCCTGATGAATTAGCCTAGTTAAAAAGTTAGCCATATCAGTAAAAAATTCATGTAGCCTACTGCAATTAAAGAACATATGTACCAGGTCGGCCGATACACTCTTACATCTGGGACACACCACCCCCCTTAAACTGCCCCAATTAGATAGCTTAGCGGGGGTATAGTATAGATGAAAAATAGTCTTATAATGTTGGGTTTGTGGCCCAGCGGATAATATAAAACGCTGTGCCATATCTAAAGAGGTACGTACTGACACTTCAGAAGCTCCAATATTCCGAGCCCACCTCTCCGCCTGTTTGCTCAAGTCATCTAGCATTAAATTCAAGAAGAGCAGATAAAGCGAGCAGACCCGCCATCTAGTGGAGTTATGAAGAACCTCCATAACTGGGATTCTATCACCCACTTGCCCAACTGCTGATCTAAAATTTACCCCCAAAAAATGTCTGATTTGCAAATATTTAAAAAAATCCTTAGTGTACAATGAAAATTCCCTTGTCAATTCTTCAAAAGATTTAAGGTGGGTATCCCATAAAAATCACCAATACACCGAACACCAAGCTGAGCCCACCTGGCACAGTATTCATCCTTAAAAATGTCAGGAAGTACTGAAGAATTCAAAATGGGGTGTAAAAATTAATCCGGCCAATTCCAATTTTTTTTTTAACATTGGTCCACACCTTAAATGCAGCCCAGACAGTCTTGAACTTAACTTTTTTTAAATAACTAGGCTCCACTGTTCTCAAAAAAGCTGCATTGGCATGTCTTCCCCAAATCATATTACATATAGTAGGACAAATTTCGCCAAAATCTCTGTTATCAGCCTGTTGACTAATTAATGGTTGGATATATTGCAATGCAGATACCCAGTAATAAAAAAGAAAATGAGGGGCCGCCCACCCCCCCCTCTCTCTGGGTAGCACTAAATACTTATATGCCCGCCATACTTTTTTAAAAGACCAAATAAAACCACTCGCTAAACTCTCCATATGTTTAAACCATTCTTTGTTAATTTCCAGCGGGATAGTATGGAAAAAATATAAGACCCTAGGTAAAAAAATCATTTTAATAAGATTGCATCTACCAATAATCGTTAAATGCAAATTGTTCATATGATGCAACTCTTTCCTGGTTTTAGCTAAGACAGAGGCAAGATTACTCTCCACTATCTGGTCCAAATTGGCCGACAATCTGACACCTAGATAAGTCACTTGATTGGCCCTCCTGTTGTCTTCAATAATGGCCCACTCATTGCCCAATATTTGGCATTTGCTCCTATTTAATGCATAGCCTGAGATCTCGCCGAACTCCGCGGCTAGTTTCTCTATTTGTTCAATCGCCCTCCCTGGTTCAGGAGTAGTGATGGCTATGTCATCAGCATATGCCAACATTTTAAACCTGCCCTCCGCCATTACCATAGGCGAGATCAAAGTATTTTGCAATAACTTCCTAATCAAAGGGTCTATATAGAGTGCAAACAATAAAGGGGAGCAGGGACAGCCCTGTCTAGTTCCTCTTGTAATATAGAAGGGTTCTGAGGTTGCCCCGGCTAGTTGAATTCGAGCAAGGGGTTTCTGATATAAACCTTGTATAGCCTTGATAAAGCCATCCCCTATATTAACTCTACTGAGCACTGTCCATAAATATTTCCAGCTCACCCGATCAAAAGCCTTTTCGGCATGTAATAATATTAATGCCATCGGGGCCGCCATAACCTGAGATGCATCTAACATGATGATAACACGCCTGACATGATCGGCGGTCCCCTGCCCAGGAATAAACCCATGTTGCCAAGGGGAGACAAGCCCACCAATAACACGACTAAGCCTAACCGCAAGGATTTTGGCATACCATTTAGCATCCGCGTTTATCAATGAGATAGGTCGGTAGGAGCCTGGTAAAAGTGGGTTCTTCTCTTTTTTTAAAAATATGACAATATTAGCCTCCAGCCATGAGCCCGGCACCCGCTCTCCAACCTGTACTGATGTAAAGAGTGCCAGAATATCATCCTTCAATTCCTCAAAAAAAGTTTTAAAGAATTCTATTGGGATCATATCAGGGCCAGTAGCTTTCCCATTAGATAGAGCAGTTAAAGCCGAGATGATCTCATCCAACTCAATGGGGGCAGTCAACTGACAGCCCTCATCTTGCGATAACTTTGGACACGACATATCACTCAAATACTGAGCAATCCTTTCGTCTCTATCATCCGAGAAGAGATTTTCCTGCTGGTACAATACAGAATAATATTCTTTAAACACCTGTAGTACTGACATATCTCCATACACAATCTGCCCCAGCCTATCTTTAATTGCCAAAATGGCACTCCGAGCCGCCTTTTGTCTAGTCTTATATGCAAGCACCTTACCCACCCTCTCACTAAACTCATAACATTCCTGCGTGCGAATCTGGGCTTTAATAATGTCTTGATCTAGATACAACTGAATGATCTTGGCCTTCATGACCGCACTCTTGTCCAAAGTGTCTTGTATTGGAGCATTATTCCTTGCGAGCCCCACTATCTGACTCTCCAGAGAAGCCAGTTCAATCTGGGCCGCAGATTTAACTAGGTGCCGTTGTTTCTCCCGCCTAGAGGGTAGCTCAGAGTTTCCCCGCGGATATCAGCCTTTAAAGCATCCCATAACATCCCCGGTGGAACCGTACCCCTGTTAAAACCCAGAAACTCAGTTAACCATACTTTCATCCGTGACACATAAGCTGAGTCAAGCAGCAAGCCCCGGTCAAAAGACCAGGGTTTTAAATGTCGCTTCTTACGCAAGTCCGGAAATTGTACTACCAAAGGATTATGGTCAGATATGACCCTAGGAAATTTTTCCACCAAAAGTCCTTCGCATAACGATGGAGACAAAAACAAATAGTCTAACCGGACCGACTTTCGGTGGGGATATGAAAAGAAAGTGTACCCAGGATCCATAGGCATACAATGCTGCCATGCATCCACAAGACCATGAGTCTGCACCAACATTTGTAAGGCGTGAAACACCTTCGGTTTTCGTCCCAAATATGAACCCTGATTCTGTAAAGGGATATTAGTCTCAGTATGTATATTAAAGTCCCCACCTATAATAAGCGGTAAGGCCCAGAGCACAAGTTCAGTATTGAACATCTCAATACCAGCCGGATCATCAAAATTAGAACCATAAATAGAACACACAGTAAAATTCGATTGTCCCATAACACACTCTATTATAACCCATCGGCCCATGTTATCAACCCTCTTCTTGACCACCTTAAGAAGATCTCGCCATGTAAGTACTGCAACCCCTCTAGTGTTAGTTTCCTGGGTGGTGTACGCGACTAATTGGAAACCAGGAAAATCCAACAAATGCTTTTTAGCCGGAGTAACATGCGTCTCTTGCAAACAAATTATATCCGCCCTTAATGTTTTGAGCTCATGAATGGCAAGACGTCTTTTCTTGGAATCGTTTAGCCCACATATATTTAAGGTGGCCACCCGCAAAACATTACGGTCCCCCGTTAAAAAATCTAACAAATACACCTAAACTTACTTCTTGTTTCATCATACACCTAATAATCTCCTGTGCCTTCAAATACATATTTCTGTGCATCTCCCAAGTAAAACCTACCCAACCCCAAACCACCCCACCAATCCCCACCCCACCCACAAAAGGAGACCCTACCTCCCACCCACCCCCCACCCTACCAAATGAGGCTTCCAGACTGTAGTCTGTAAGATGGACAAACAGCCCCCCCCCTTGAAGGGCTCCTGCGGCGATTCCTAAATTAAACAAGTTTACTAACAAAAAAACTGTTTCCCCTAAAGACTAAACCCCCATAAACCAACCATTTCAATAAGAGTATCCCTCCTCCTTTTCTTCTCTTCCCAGGCTACCCGCCTCTATCACCCGTCCCTTTTTCATTTTTTTTTATTTTTTTTAAGCATATATCAACAGTTAAGTCAAAGACCGCAGGTACTCCTTGGCTTTGATCTCGGATGAGAACACTCGTATCGTCCCTTTATATATAGTCTTAAGTCGAGCCGGGGACAGTAGATCGGCTTCCGCTCCCTTCTCCTGGAAGGGGCTAATCAGTTGTCTCAGGCGCCATCGTCTCTCTACCGTAGCATGACAAAAGTCGGGGCGGGAGAAGAATGTACAGCCCTCACAGCTAATCCTTGCATCAAGGCGGGCTTTCTCAAAAACTATTTGGCGCAACAAATAGTTGCCAAAATAGACTATAAAGGCCCTAGGCTGTTGCTGGGCTGTTCCACTTGCTCCTGCTAATTGTTGATTTCTCAGATGTAATGGAAACCGATGGGGTCTCTGTATTTCTTTCTCCCACTCCCATCCAGTCTGCTCCGGGAATGCTGCTTTAAACAATCTAATTATAAAGGCTCTTGAATCCTGCCCTTCTACACCTTCTTGTATCCCAATTAAGCGCAGGTTATTACGACGTTGCCGGTTTTCAAAGTAGTCTACTTTCCACTGAATATCAGAGAGCTGAGTCTCATGCATAGCAGCTTGTTTTGTCACTGCACCCAGGTCTGACTCCAGCGCGTCCGCCCGGCACTCAATAGCAGCAATCCGCTCCCCGATTTCAGAGCATGTCTTCGCAACCTTGCTGACTGCCACTTGTAGCTGCTTCGTGGCCACCCTGGCTTTCTTGCTGTCCCTCTGCTTTTGCTTATGCTGTGACGTGATGGTCTGATAAATAAGATGCAGAGAAAGGGAATGGGGCGCAGTCTCTGCATTCAAAACATTAACCTCTGCCTGAGCTGGAGCCACTGAAAGATCACCCATGCTGTGCAGTAGTTGTTGTGTTTCTGTGTAATCCCAGGACATAGCTCTCGTCCTAGAGGCCTTTTTTTTTTTTCCTCTTCTCACTAGACTCACCAGCTTTGTCTAGTCTAGATACCTCAGTCTGTTTTGATTGGCATTTAATTGCGGTGCCCCTCAGCACAGAAATAGGGGTTAAAGGGGCTGTAGAGCTATCACATGTCTCTGAGTCTATGGAGGGGCTGGTGCTGGCCTCATCCGAGTCTTGAGATTGATCCGACAGGGAAAAACAATTCTCCCCAACTTCACCCTGAACTAATGAGTCCTCTCTACCCTGCCGGAAATTACGGATCACCTCCAGAGTGCAAGCCAGAGTTGGCGGGTCGGTGCTTGGCAATAAGCATGCTGCTGCTGCTACTTGCTCGCAATACCCTGCCCCTGTCACCACTTCTTGCGCCAGCCCTACATTGCCTTGAAACCCAGGATCATGTAACAGCTGGTCAGTCTCCCCTTCAGATGCTGCTGCAAGACCATTACCCCCAACACAAGAAACAGAAGCCTGTGGGGATCCCCCAGCAATACTACTTACAGTTTTGTGTGTATCCAGAGATCGGCTGCCACCAACATCGGTTTTCACCTGAAGCAACCCCCCACTATCTGCAGAAGCCAGGCGTCCTGGGCCGGTGCTGTCACCATCCACAATCAGCTCCGCTGCATCTCGTATAAGCCCAATATCGGAGTCCTTTATAATAATGCTGCCCCCAATAGGGGCTGAATTATGAAGAATTTTAAACATCCGGGGTATAGTCACCACTTCCTCCTTTTCTCCAATCTGTTTTGCGCCATTCTTCGCCCTGTGCGTCTGCCCCAGGACCGCGGAACTCCCTGGAGCTGGATGTCTGCCCTCAGGCGCATTCTCACCGCTGCCGGCGTTTCCAAAGCCGCTATTCCTGGAAATCCGAGCGGGGGGCTGGGGGTCCAGAGCTCGTCGTTCCTGCGACCCTGGTTTTAGCCGGCTGCCGCGTGCAACTTTCGGGGCCATTCGCCGCTGTTTGCCGCGAGGGGCTAAAAAAATAATAAATGTCCAGACCAGGAAGCCACGGCCGTTATGGCCAGAATTGCCGAGGTTGCCCAGGGAACTCCTGTTGAATCTACTGACTCCGCGCGTAATACCGCTTAGCGGGTAATTACTGCGAATACAGACAGGTGTGCCCCCGTCTGAAGCCACCCGCATAATCCTCCCCGTGGGGGAAACAGAAACGCCGTACAGGAGCCGGGGGGGAAGAGAACTTCCGACCGCTAGAAACTCGCGGCCGCCATCTTGCCTCAACAGCCTCCCCCAGTCTAGCGTGTTCCATTGCAGTTTCCACTTCATTCATAGCTAACACAGCTTCATTTTCAATAATAGGTTGTCCAAGAGGATCCTGACTTACAGGTGCTGAACTTTGGCTGCTTTGAGAACTATCCTTATCTACCTCAGCAGCAATCCTTTCTTCCTGTGGCATCTCATCATTTAACATGGGTAATTAGTTTCTGAACATGGAACACTGAATACCACCTTTAACAGCATTAAAACAATCTTCATAGCAGTCACAATCTCCAGGTAATTCCAATTCGCCAAGGTTTGAATAGTTTAAGATGTGCTAAATAGAAAAATTATCTTTTCTCAGAAGTTTGGCGCCTACATTTTTGGTGCTTGATTAAATTTTCTTTTCCATGCTTCACCAAACATCCGTCACATCCACATACTGCATATTTCCCTTCTTCTATGTTTTCACTTACATTATTTCTAAATCTGTTGTTTTGAAGAATTTCATAAGGGCACTTGCCTTCTAGATGTGGACAACGTCTTGGATAATATGTATCCAACATATTTAATTTTGCAATGTCTGTGCTTTCTGGTTCAAACTTTGCTAGATACTGAATTTCAGGGAAAGACTTTGATGCTCTGGGGCATAGTTACAAGCCCCATAGCACAATTGGAGTCTCACTCTTTGTGGCACTCCAGTGGCTCTGTGCATTACGCATATTTACAAGGCAGCGCTAAGCCCCTTTTTGTTTCTTCACGCTGACTTGGAAACATAGCCTGATGCAGTTTTCTGAGGCAGAAAGGCAATGGGTGTTGCTGTGGGCGTTCCACCGCAACACCCATTGCTTTTGACGCTGCTTCAGATTTACAAGAATCTGTAAATGTGTGGTAGCACCAAAAACTAACCTGGTGGCATTAGCATGGCGCAATGAGGAGAAATGCTTTCATTTCTCCTTACTTTTGGTTTTTCTATGTGTGCTGCAAAACGCACAGAATGGGCAAAACTGCCATAAATTATTGTTTATGTGCAGGAAAGTGTATCTTCCTGCACATAAATGATGTTTAAATAATGATGATTTGGTACTTCTATGTGTGCTGCATTGTGCAGCACACATAGAAGTGCCAGATCGTCATTGTAGATTATGTGCAGGAAGGCACACTTTCCTGCCCATAAACAATCCTTCACTTCAAAACAGCCACCCTTACACTATGGTGCAAGGATGCCTACTTTGGTGCTGGCAGCTAAATTTAGCACCAGCGCTAGGGGAACACATAGGTGCACCATATTTTTGTAAATTCAGCACATCCCTGCATTTCAGAACTGACACAGTGCGGTGCTGCCAATTTTGGCACACACCACGCTGCACCAGTTCATTGTAAATATTCCCCTCTGTTTCTTCTACTAGCTAGACCAAGGATCACCCAGACAATTGCTTTTGATTTTGAGAACCACCTTGTTGAACTCAATCTGTCACAGGCTTCAAAGGACCCCATTTCTCTATGGAAAAGCATTTTCAAACTGAAAGAATACAATTTCTTGTAAAGTGTCTTTACTGCAGAAATCTCCCCGCACATCTCCTTCATCTCAGTTTTTTCAGATCTCGTGATGTACGACATAGCATACCGAGCCACAGTGATGGAGTTGTCTACAACAAATTGCATGTCCATATTAGCATTCCACATTTTTGAAATGGGATTGTAGGCTTTAATATATTTAGAATTTTCTGTTCTTTGGTGATTTCTGTGTCAAAGTACGTCTGACTGAAGACAAGATTGTGTTTATTGTTCCTTTTGAAATAACAGGTCATGGACATCCAAATTGACATCTTGTATAAAAAATGTCCTTTGGACCTGTAGCTATGATGACCGTACTTCCTACATCTATGTGTTTGGAAATGCAAAACTTGTTCTTTGAGGCCTTTTTCAACCATGTGTTTTGGTATGGTACATTTCATGTACTGTTCAATTAAAGACAACGCAGACTCATCACTATCTGCTCCAAATTTGGGTGCTTCTTTTATCCATAGTAGCGTGTGAATATGAGGAGCACCTTTTGCTTGGTACTCTTTCCACCAAAAGAAATCACTTACTTTTCCAAGAGGAGGATTGCTTATGTTGCAGATAAAAGCAAGCATAGCTTGGAACATGTGGTTGAAATATCTATAAGCATTAGCAGGATCTAATGAGCAACTTTGCCAGCAGTCTTTAAATTGATGTCTTATAGGTTAGAGTGTGCTTCTTTCAAGAATTGAAACAGGTCATCCCCTGCATACTCAGCTCAACTCAGTGTCAGAAATCACATTGGTGAGTCCAGGTTGCTCAGCATACACTTCAGTTTTCCATGATGACAGAACCAATATTCGTTGATGCCACGTTGGCACGCCATTAAATAATCAAGTTGTATTCTAAATTCTCATCTGTTTCATGAAGTTTGTTAAGAAAATCTCTTGCAGAGAGATTTTGAAAATTAACTCCTGCTTACGGGCGATCGCAAAGCACTCAGTTCTGTGTTGTTATCTCTCTTTGGGCTTCAAACCACGCCCATGTCACATCAGTGTCTTTCATTGGTTCATGGGCTTGCCTTTTAAAATCTGCTTGCTTTCATTAGTGGAAGGCATGCACACGTCATGCCTTTTCCAGTGGTTAGCCCTCCTCGAGTGCAGCAACCAAGTACTGAAAACACACAAGGCTTGCTGTTTTCCATCTGGTTTGTGGACTACTTTTTCTCTTTTTTCGCAGTGCGATCTCGCTTGGCAGAAGTCGAGTGCTTTGCATGAAATCGACCCTGTTACATAGTTAATTGTACTTTTTCTGGTTACGTAGAGAATTGCACTTCTGCCGATAGGTTTCACTATGAGTTAACTGTTAATTTCGTTTGTGTGTCTGATTTGCACTGAAGGCGGCCGTCAGCTCGCTTGTGTGAAACTTTTACTTTTCAGTTTATATGGCAAGAGAAGTCCAGTTAGTTATCTGAAACTGTTTTATTTTCATTTTCAATTTATGTGTCAAGAAAAGTCAGGTTAGGAGTTTACAATGCTAATTGCTCGAGCTCAAACAAACGTGAGACTGTTCGCATTGCAAATGCTTGTTTTAGAATGTGATTTGCTGAATACAAAAGTCTGGACAAGTCACTCTCAAGGTGAAGGTGAAATATGTATGGGATACATTGTCTGAATCTTGGACCCTCTGAATGTAATTGTGTTGATTAGTATTCAGATGCTGGTATTTGCATGGGTCGGTCATCTTACCGACGTCTTACTCTAGTGGGAAACAAGTGGGTAAAACAGTGAGCCTCTAAACCTTTCTCCCCACACACCAAGATGAGCTTCTTGAACTTGCTTCATTTGGAAGAGGTCAATAACATCACCAATAACTTCTTTAGAATGTAAGGGATGGATGCTGTACTGCTCATAAATTTGTTTTGCTCAAGAGGGATCAACGTTTTCTATTTATCCACTTGCTGGAAAACTGTCATCATCAACATTTGGTACATCAGGTTCTACATCAACATTCTTAAAATATAAATTATTTTGTACCAGGTCTAATGTTGCTTATTTAAATGTACTAACATCAACTAACTCTTGCCAGATTGGTATTATCTTTGTTGGTACAACATTTACCAGGATAATATGTGTCTCTTCTTTGTCTTTGTCTATTCTTATAGTTTCAACATCTTTTAAAGTCTAATGGCAAATACACTATTCTCCCTTTAAGGCCTTTCAATAACTCTGATGGATGCAATTTTCCTGTTTTTAGTTACAATCATATAATTTCTTGAAATGGATGTACAGCTTGTATAAGGATAGATTCATATACATTTAAATGTCACAGTTTTAGAATAGTCACAAGTTCTAACCTGTTATGTACTGCTCTAGCTGGTGTTCTCTGATCTTCTAAATTATCATAGCAGTACTTACATATACTTGTTGCATGGACAATTCAAATCCGTCCTCTACAAATAAATAAACATCAAATTATTGCCACACCTCTCTGTTTCCCCCTTCAGTTTTGAAAAATACATCTACATTTCACATTTGACTTTTGTAGTGAGTCTACAGAAAATGCAAACATAGTTTGGTTTTTCTGAACAAGCTTTGTTAAACTTTATAAGTCCAAAATTCTTAGTAGCAATACCTGTGCTCTCTTCCTCAATACCTGTACCTACGAATTCTTTATTCTCCCTGGAATCCACTTCAGGACCAAAGAACTAAAATTACACACCTTCACAAAAGTTTTCCTCCTCTTGTACGAAACCATGCAAAGGTACTCATTTTATCTCTCCTAAACACAAGGCTGGAGTCTTCACATAGTAAAGTCTCCTAACCAAACTTCGAATTCTTGAATGGTGAACTGCCAACATTCTAAAGTGATGAAAAGTGCTTTGACACACTTTCTTGGATAAACATGCTAATGAATGTCATTGTAAACTACTATTCTTTTTTACTTTCCATGGATCTAAGGCTTGCAAGATTGACATTTTTTGCTTGAGACTTCTACATGGAAAGTCACGTACAAAAGTTTATAATAAATCAATAGATTGCTGCTGAATGCTACAGTTCCATTTGTAAAAGGGCCTTGTCTACGCCTTCCTTGAACCTCTTCAGCTATCACCTCTTGGATATTTCTAGGAACAATCTCTTCTTTTTCAATAGGAATTCCGTCCTTTACTTCATAACATCGACCAGTTGAATCAACTATATGTACTAATGTGTTTTCTTGCAAGTGACCTTCGTCATTAAAATAAGATTCTGTGCTGGAGGTTTGCTTCCATTCACCACTAAATATTTTACAAAAAAAACTTTTATTAACAAGTCTTTTTTTTGGC
Source organism: Pleurodeles waltl (assembly GCF_031143425.1). Lineage (NCBI taxonomy): Eukaryota > Metazoa > Chordata > Amphibia > Caudata > Salamandridae > Pleurodeles > Pleurodeles waltl. Next base: position 1,091,285,537 of record NC_090440.1, read on the forward strand.
TACATCTCTTCATACCCAGCACTGTTTTATCCAATGTTCTCACTCTACTAATGATCAAAATAAAAAGCTTCCTCTTCAAGGCAAATGCCTTATCAACTACAGACTCAACATATGCTTTTTGTTTCAATACTTCTCTTCTCTTTTTGTATTGTGTTGGAAAAGAGGTCTCTATTTAGCAGAGGTATACACCCTTGTCCAGGTACGGACCACAATCCTAGTCAGGGTTAAGTCACACACAATCCAAATTATCCTGTGCCCAACCTCTAGTAGCTTGGCACTGAGTAGTCAGGCTTAGTTTAGAAGGCAATGTGTAAAGTATCTGATAGCTGCAGATTCTTTATCTTTGAATTTTCTGGCCTCAGCTATAATCTGAAGTTTTTTGCTGAGCAGTACCCTGCGTGCTCCGTTGGGTGGAGTCGTTCGGATCCATGTGAGTCATTCAACTCAGCGTGGTGTCTTTGGAGCTGCCTGTGACGTCACTGTCACCTATAAAGGCTTTACCTGGGCACTCGTACGTCAGTTCTTTTCCTTCTGCGCCGGTTAAGCGCAGGTCCGGATTTGAACTACCCTCTGCCTTTTTTTGCAGGCTTTTTTTAACCTTTTTGTCGAGTCTTTTGCAGTCTGTGCAGGATGACATCGAGGAAGACGGCGTTCAAAGCCATGTGGCACCTGCCACCATGCCATGTCGGTGACGGACCACCTTCAGGTATGTCTCTGGTGCCTTGACAGAGACCACGACTCAAAGTTGTGTTTCTGACTGGCAGGCCATGGCTTGAGAGAGTGGTCGCTGAAGCTTATGGCAGTCCTGCAGTCTACTTCGGTTGGCTTTAGTCCTAGGAGATCATGATTCCGATCGAGGATGAGGTCGTGGGACCACTCCAGGAGACCTAAGTCCTCTTCTTTGCACTGGAGGTCCTCTGGGCACTCTGGGAAGAGGTACAAAAAGAAGAAGAAGTCCAAGCGGACTTTGAATTTGCCCTGCATGCCCGACAAGGCTTCTCAGGAACGTTGATGTTCCAGGCACGGTTCAGCGGAACAGATGCTAAGGCCGACCTCGAGCCTTTCCCCCTTTCCGAGAGACAGAGCGACTCCCGCTCAGCTCAAACAGTTTTACAATGCCATCGTGTTTGAGTGGGCTGCGCCTGCTATCGAGCCTTTGGGCCCTGCGGGGTCAGCAGGGGCCCCATCAGGTTTGAGGCCAGCAGCCCTCGGTGCCATTAGAGACTCCAGGATCCGATACCAGATCAGGGGCAACACAGAGTTCACACAGTCGGCCTCCTCGGCATCGCTCCCGACATTTCGCCGGCGCCCACCGGTGAAGCGAGCCCCATCCTTATCCCAGATGATCCAGAGCTGATTCCAACTTCGATGGCTCAACAGGGGTCAGATCAGCACATGAGGCTTATTCTGAACAATCAGGTACAGTGGAGGAATTGGAGGGGCCCTATGGCCCTTTAGAGTATGGATTGGAGCATATGGGCTAGTATGAGTAACTAGGGGAAATCAGTGAACTGGATACTTCCCCAGATACTGGCATGCTATCACCTCCTACTGTGGCTACAGAGGAGGGAGCTTCACATGCTATGATGGTTCATAGGGCAGCTGAGGTCTTGGACCTAGATTTGCCTATGGTGCCAGTCAGTACTAACCTCTTGACTGATGTGCTTCAGCTGGGGGTTTCCACATCAGAGCCAATGTTACCCTTCAATGAAGCCCTTACTAATGTCCTGCTGGGGAAGTGGTCCAAACCGAGCACAGGAGATCCTGTTAATAGGACAATAGACCCCGCAGCCATGTAAGAATCCATTTTGAATTGCTCCTTTTCCTTTAACACGTGTAAGTTTGAGCTCTTTCTCTCTGAACGCACTGCCTATCACATATGTTATCTAATGTATATTTGTTTAAGTAAAATGAGCCTGCTCCACACCACAGGCTTGCAGCTGGTTTCTTTCCCTAGCTGGGGCACGTTACTCATTATAATCATGTTGTAAAAATAACTAGCCGACCTCAGCTGTTGTATTTTGGGGAGGGAAAGGCTGATAACTATACCTTTGAACCACGCAATCCTTTGAAGGGTCTCAAGAATGTGGGAAGTCAGGCAGCTGCAGAAGGGAGTCAAGGACAAAGCAGTGAATGGCACCGGTGTGTGGAAGCTGATTACCTCCTTAAAATATCTGTATGACGTATATCATTATTTACATACTTTATGTATCCTTTGATGTATGAGTATAAATATCACTGTTAAACGCTCCATGCTAGCACACTTTACTTTGGGCCAGGGATGCCAGTGGTAAACCTGTCCTCTTTTGCTGCAGCAAAAATAAATAGTCCTTTGGTCATTGATTTTTCACTCCGGCTCTCCGTGTCAAAACTCCTTTGTAAATGCATTTGTAAGTATCTACAAAAACGTGCCTGACAGCCATAGACCAGCTCCAAATGATCCTGGTTTCCTCACCCAACACCCACCCTGGAGAGCTTGGTGGTCCAGGCCTCCACTTCCCATGGTGTCTTCCCATCTGCTCCCCCAGATAGGCAATCCAAGAGGCTGGATCAGCTTGGAAAGAAAATGTTTTCTTCCTCCAGCCTGGCATTGAGGTCCGTAAACACCTCATGTCTGTTGGGCCGTTTTTCCCATACTTTGGCACATATTTATACATTTTGACGCAAAACTGCGCTAACGCAGTTTTGCGCCAAAAAAATTTGCGCCGGCTAACGCCATTCTGAAGCGCCATGCGGGCGCCGTATTTATTGAATGGCGTTAGCCGGCGTTAGCCGACCGGCGCTGCCTGGTGTGCGTGAAAAAAAACCACGTACACCAGGCAGCGCCGGCGTAGGGAAAAATGGCGTTTGGGCGTCTAAAAATGGGGCAAGTCAGGCTGAGGCAAAAAAAACGTCTTAACCCGATTTGCGCCATTTTTTTACGACGCCCATACCCCATTGAAATGACTCCTGTCTTAGCAAAGACAGGAGTCAAGCCCCCTTGCCCAATGGCCATGCCCAGGGGACTTCTGTCCCCTGGGCATGGTCATTGGGCATAGTGGCATGTAGGGGGGCACAAATCAGGCCCCCCTATGCCACAATTTTTTTTTAAAAAAAATACTTACCTGGACTTACCTTAATGTCCCTGGGGTGGGTCCCTCTATCCTTGGGTGTCCTCCTGGGGTGGGCAAGGGTGGCAGGGGGTGTCCCTGGGGGCATGGGAGGGCACCTCTGGGCTCATTCTGAGCCCACAGGTCCCTTAACGCCTGCCCTGACCCAGGCGCTAAAATCCGGCGCAAATGCAGGTTTTTTAGACCCGCCCACTCCCGGGTGTCATTTTTGCCCGGGAGTATAAATACGACGCAATAGCATCGGAGTCATTTTTTAAGACGGGAACGCCTACCTTGCATATCATTAACGCAAGGAAGGTGTTCACGCCAAAAAATGATGCTAATTCCAGGAACTTTGGCGCTAGACGCGTCTAACGCCAAAGTATAAATATGGAGTTAGTTTTGCGTCGACTTTGCGTCGAAAAAAACGACGCAACTTCGGCGCAAACGGAGTATAAATATGCCCCTTTGTGCGATACGGTGGAACAGGTGCTGCCCCATGTCCCAGAGGGCGAGAGGGACACTCTCACCCAAGCTATAAAAGATAGGAGAGATGCAGTCAAGTTTACCATACAGTGTGGTTTGGACATGACTGACTCCTTGGGTAGGGCAATTTCATTGTCGGTGGCCCTTCGACGTCATGCCTGGCTCCGTATGTCTCGCTTTTCGGGGGATGTCCAGGTAAACCTTATGGACATGCCCTTTGATAGCTCTAGCCTATTTGAAGAAAAGACAGATGTAGCGCTTGAGCGGTTCAAGCACTCTTGAGCTACGGCCAGATCCTTGGGCCTCTTAGCACCTGCTTGCCAGCAGTCTGCCTTTCGCCCCTTTTGAGGTTTCGAAAAGGTATGGTACCACGCCACACACAAGTCAGCCACCGTCCTCCGTCAACTCAGCATTAAGAGTGAGGATGAGGTTGTGGTACCTTCAGACCCAGAGATTCTAGCCAGAGGTCGGCCACCACCCAGGCCCCTCTTCCACAGCACCCATGTCCTCCTAGTATGGTTCTGCAAGACCATACTCGTCCAGTTGGAGGAAGGATTCAATTTCATTTCCCTCACTGGCGGACCATAACATCAGACAAATGGGTCTTGCATATCAAACAGAAGGGATATTTCCTCCGCTTCCAGTCCTTCCCTCCCTCTATGCCTCTATTGAAAGAACGGCTGACAGAAGATCACTTAATCTTAGTCTGCAAGGAAGTTATGTCTCTCTTGGCCAAGGGAGCCTTAGAAATGGTTCTGATGTCAGAAGAAGGCAGTGTTTGGTATTCCCGCTACTTTCTGATTGCTAAAAAGAGCACCGGTTTTCTCCCTATCTTGGATTTAAGAGAAATCAATCTCTTCCAAAAAAAGGAGAAATTCAAGATGCTCACTCTTGCTCAGGTCTTGTCTGCCCTAGACCAAGGAGACTGGATTGTAGCGTTGGACTTGCAGGATCCGTATTTTCACATCCCCATCCTGCCTGCCCACAGGTGCTACTTGCGGTTCAAGGTGGGCAGCGGACACTTTCAGTTTACTGTGCTCCCCTTCGTTCTAACGAGTGCCCCCCCTGATGTTTACCAAAGTGATGGCGGTGGTAGCAGCTCATATGCGCAGGTTAGGGATTTCAGACTTCCCCTACCTCGATGACTGGCTATTTAAGGTTCCTATGCCCTAGGCTCTCGTCAACCACCTTCAGACGACGGCAACCCTCCTGCATTCTCTGGGGTTCACTATAAACGTGCTTACGTCATACCTGACTCCCTCTCAGAAGCTCCCTTTCATCAGAGCCGTTCTGGACACAGTGCAGTTTCGGGGCTGTCCTCCTGAGCAGTGAGTCCAGGATATTCAGGTTATGATTTCGATGTTTCCACCTCTATCCTGGATTTCGGTGAGACAGACTCTGAGGCTTTTTGAACTTATGGCCTTCTGCATCCTGTTAGTCAAGCATGCCAGATGGCATATGAGGGCTCTGCAGTGGGACCTGAAATTCCAGTAGGCGCAGTATTAGGGGAATCTCACAGACATGGTTCAGATCTCGGAGGGAACTGCAAAAGACCTGCAGTGGCGGTTAGTGAACTGCAATTGGGTCAGAGACAGACTCCTCTCCCTTCCCCAACCAGATCTCACAGTAGTGACAGATGCATCACTTCTGGGATGGGGCAGCCATCTGGGAGAGGTGGAGATCAGAGGCCTCTGGTCTCCGGCGGAATCTGGACTCCATATCAACTTACTGGGGCTCTGGGCGATCCGACTGGCATTAAAAGCATTTCTTCCTGTTATAAAAGTGAAGATAGTGCAAGTGTTCACGACAACACCACAGCACTGTGGTACTGCAACAAGCAGGGCAGTGTGGGATCATGGACCCTTTGTCCAGAGGCTCTGCATCTATGGACATGGCTGGAACAGCAGGGCATAACTCTGGTGGTTAAACACCTGGCAGGTTTGCTCAACGGCAGGGCGGACAAACTCAACCGTCGGTGCCTAGTGGATCACAAATGGTATCTCCATCCATAGGTTGTGCAAGAACTCTTTCAGCAGTGGGGAGAGCCTTGGTTAGATGTGTTCACCTCCTCAGAGAACACGCAATGTCAGCAGTAGTGCGTGTTGGAGTTTCGAAGGTGACAGTCGCTCGGTGACGCTTTTCGTTGCGGGTGGAATTCAGGCCTCCTGTATGCTTTTCCATCCATACCACTTCTGCCCAGAGTTCTCAAGAAGATTAAGAACGACCGGGCCCAAGTAATCCTAGTGGGTTCGGATTGGTCAAGGACAGTTTGGTATCCCAAGCTTCTGAAAATGAGCAGCAATCCTCTAATCGGGTTGCCCAATTGGGAGGATCTTCTGTCGCAGCAGCAGGGGAAGGTTCTCCACCCGAACCTATCAACTCTGCATCCACATGCGTGGAGATTGAGCAGCGACAGTTGATGGCTTTTGACCTTCCTTCCGAAGTCTGTGAAGTTATTTTGGCAGCCATGCGTCCCTCCACTAAAACAGTATACCTCTGCCATTGGAAAAGCTTTGTATATTATTGTACAGAAAGGTCTATTGATCCTCTTTCTGCTTCTCTTTATACTACCCCTTGCCCAACAGGGTTCTGCTTTGGGCACTCTCAAGGACTATCTTTCTGCCTTATCGGTATTTCTTCGGCTACCTGATAAGCCTTCACTTTTCAAATCTCCCATTGTACATAGATTCCTCAAAGGGCGTGTACATATGTTTCCTCCTACGCCCTTTGTTATGCCCCAATGGGACTTAACTCTAGTCTTCGCATTTCTTATGTGTGCTCCATTTCAGCCCTTACAAAACTGTTCCCTCCAGCAGCTCACCATCAAAACAGCCTTCTTAGTGGCAATAACATCTGCCAGGAGGGGGAGTGAGATGTAGGCTCTTTCATACAAGCCTCCATATCTCACTATGATCCCAGAAAAGGTGGTTCTCAGAACTCGTGGCTCTTTCCTCCCTAAAATGTTGACCCCATTCCATCTGGGTCAGATTATCACCCTGGCCACCTTTGCTCCACCACTTCCCACTAAAGAAGAGGAGCTACTCCACCGGCTGGACCCAAAAAGAACACTGTCGTTCTATCTTGATTGCACAAAAGAGCTCTGTGTGGATGACCAACCCTTTGTGGGGTACGTGGGAGCAAAGAAGGGTTGGACAGTGCTTAAACAAACCATTTCCTGCTGGGTCGTTCTGTGCATCAAGATCTGCTACGCGTTGGCCAGGAAGCAGCCTCCTGAGGGCTTGAGGGCTCATTCTACCAGGGGAAAAGCTGCTACCACCGCGCTAGCTCTGGGCGCTCCAGTCTTGGATATATGTCAGACAGCAACGTGGGAATCCTTACACATGTTTGCAAAACATTACTGCCTGGACAGTCAGGTACGGAGGGATGGACACTCTGCCCGTTCGGTCCTACAGGACTTTTTAGTGTAGGTAGAGGTATTCACAGCCCACTGCCAGGAGGTTATGGCTTGGGTATCTATTCAAAGGAAAGGAATCTGCAGCTAGAAGTCTCTATCAGATGAACAAGTTACTTACCTTCGGTTACACATTATCTGGTAGAGACTCTATCTAGCTACAGAATTCTTACACCCACCCGTGCCTCCCTTCTCTGCGGATATGTCCAGTAGGGTTAGGGTTTATCCCTTTTCGGGCCCTAGTTTTGCACAAACGAACTGTTGGTTGTATCTATGACTCTGCACTTCTGCCGTGAAGTTTGTGGGTAAAAGAACTGACGTAAATGTGCCTGGGTGGTGCCTTTATAGGTGACCGTGACATCACAGATGGCTCCAACGACGCTGATGATACCACGCAGAGCCGAACTACACATGCGGATCCGAACGAAGCCACTTGCCAGCGCACACAGGGTACTACTCAGCAAAATATTCTGGCTTTCAAGCTGGAGCCAGGAAATTCACAGGTAAGGAATCTGCAACTACATAGAGTCTCTACCAGATAATGTGCTACACAGTGAAAAAAACCACATAAAATACACCACACAGATTTAGAAAAATAGATAATATTTATCTGAATGAAATAAGGTAAAAACAACAAAAATCCAATTAGCACAAGTTGAAATATCACTTGTAAAAGATTTAAAAGAGTCTTAGGCCCTCATTATGACATTGGCGGTAAGTCCTGCTTACCACCATGCCGACTGCCGCCAACATACCGCCGCCGCAGTGGTTTACCGCTATCTATATTATGACCCACACATAGCAATCTGTCACTATACAAACACACACAAGTCCGCCGGACCAAAGGTCAGTGATAAACTGGTGGTACCAAAACCCACACCATAATGCCAACAAAACTACACCCATTATGACCCACGAATCACCGTGGCGGACATTCAACCGTGGTAAACCATTGGCGGTACATACCGCTGCGCTCAAAATACACACACACTAACAAAACAACACCACATTGGACAATTTGAATAACACACACCTGACACACATACACACACCCCACCCACACACTCACACCACTATAAAACACACACACACATTACCCACAACCTTTTATGACTCAAAAACATTGACAACTGAGAGAGAGAGACACACCAAGAGCACCAACAGAATCAAAGCCACAGAACACCATCACCCATATACCATCCACGCACCTCACAGCACACACCCCAACACATCACCCCACACACCCTCTCACACACCACACACACTACACCCATGGCACCACAAAGACACCCCAGGTTCTCAGAGGAGCTAAGGGTCATGGTGGAGGAAATCATCTGGGTAGAGCCACAACTATGTGGATCACATGTTCAGTAGACATCCATTGCCAGGAAGATGGAGCTATGGCGGAGAATCGTGGACAGGGTCAACACCGTGGGACAGCACACCAGAACAAGGGATGACATCAGGAAGAGGTGGAACGACCTACGGAGGAAGGTACGTTCCGTGGTTGCTTTACACCAGATAGCTGTACAGAGGACTGGCGGTGGACCCCCACCTTCTCCCCTATAACTAACAAAATGGGAGGAGCAAGTCTTGGCAATACTGCATCCTGAGGGCCTTGCAGGAGTAGCAGGAGGACTGGACTCTGGTAGGTCAACTCTTTACTATCACCCCCCTACCTGCATGCCATCACAAACTCCCATCCCTACCCTCACCCCCATCACTCCACCACCTCACATATACCCCACCATCACAACCCACCCATCCCAATGCCAAGCCCTGCATGCAACACCAATGCATGGACCCCATCGCAGACCTGCATTGACACCCATCACTAAAGCATGCACATTAGAGAGAATCACCTAGCCAACAAAATCACTACTCACACAAGGCAAAGCTGACAGGGCAATCACAACCATACAGGGCAACACACCCATGCACAAGATGTCATACGCAGAAACTATAACACTGCATGTATATCCCCATAGGTCCCCCACCCAACGTCACCGGAGAGGAGGTGCCAGAAACATCCAGTCCCCCCGCAGAAGAGGCCCACAGTGATGACAGTAGCTCTGCTCGCCTGGATCAGGATGACCAACCTGGCCCATCAGGGATCTCTGAACAGTCGGTTACCCAGGCACAGTCCCATACCACCACAGAGCCCCCCTCATGAAACACCAGCACACCACCCACCTAGCAGGCCCATTCCTCTGTCCCCAGAACACGTCAATCAGCAGTGTGTCCACCACCACAGGGACCTCAGGCAACCCCACCAACACAGGACGATCAGGGACCTGAGGTAAGTGGCAGTGGGTACATTGTTCAGGGGACAGAGGCACAGGACAACAGGGAAGCTGGGAGGACTGCTGTGCGACAGGGGGAGGACAGGCCCAGGGAACCGACTCTCCACAAGGCACTCACCAACATCCTGGGAGCATACCACCATTCCCAGGAGACAATGGGCCAGACACTGGACAAGTTTCAGGAGATCCAGTGGCTGCAGGAGGGACAATACCTGGGGATCAGGGAGGACCCAAAGGACATCCACACCACCCTGGTCACCATTGCAGGGGTGCTGGCAGACATGGCCCACACCTTGAAGGAGGCAGTGGCTCACCACTGGGCCCCTGACACTAACCGCACCGATGAACAGCCCTCCACCTCCGCTAGTGAACAGGAGGCCTCGTCACAGGAGCAACAGGCCACCAGTACCCCTCCCCCTGCAGAAGGAGAACCACACAGCAAACAGTTCCTGCGATTCAGGCAGAAGCCAGAGAACATTGCCAAGACCCCCACCAGGAAACAAGACTCCCCTGATTGTCACCCTTGTGCCCCACTCTGTCACCCTGTCCACCTTGAACTACCATTACTCCCCTTCCTATGCCCCCTTGGACAATGCACCTGTGATACAAATAGACTGGACTCTATCCTGGACTTACCTCCATCATCCCCCCAGCCCATTGCACATCCCCTTCTACCTCTTAGTACTTGAATAAACACCCTTTTAATAAATACAAGTATGGAGTATGTCAAATGATTTAACTATGTATTCGTTTCACAAGGTTGAAACACTGCAATACAACTGTACAGTAATGTATACATAGGAATTACCTGTAATTGGCTGCAGTCAACACACCAGGTACCAGAGTGGGGCACAGATATCTGAAAATAGAGATGCCAAAGGGTACAGTAAGTGGCCATAGAAGTGGGAAAATCTGCATACCATGTACAATGTCAAATACAAAACTGTCATTGCAAAGTGAAGTTACAGTGTCTTACCTGTGTGTCACTGGAAAAACTGTAGTATAATAGCTGTTCTGTTGTCCTCATCCTCATCCTCTGCCTCCTCATTTTCACTGTCCACAGGGTTCAATGCTGTCACACGCCCATCTCCAGCCTCATTCTCCTGCAAAAAAGGCACCTGGCATCTCAAGGCAAGATTATGCAACATGCAGCATTATCTGGCACACCTTCTTGGGTGAGTAGCACAGGGATCCACCTGTTAGACGCAGGCACCAAAACCTGGCTTTCAGGAGGCTGAATGTCCTCTCTATTATTTTCCTTGTTTGCCCATGTGCCTCATTGTAAAGTTCCTCTGCCCTTGTCCTGGGATTCCTCACAGGGGTCAGTAGCCTTGAGAGGTTGGGGTAACCAGAGTCACCTGCAAATATCGAGGGTCAACTGTTAGACACACCCTAATGCTTAGGGCCCATACCATACCCATACACCAACATCCACTGGGTGGGAACCAGGGCTCACCTACTGGCCACACCTGGTGCCTCTGGAGTTAAGCTATCACATATGGGATGCTGCTATTCCTCAGGATAAAGGCATCATGCACAGAGCCAGAATACTTTGCATTGACATTGGAGATGTACTGGTCCACCAGGCACACCAACTGCACATTCATGGAGTGAAAGTTCTTTCGATTTCTGAACACCTGTCCATTTCTCCGGGGGGGGACAAATGCAATATGTGTACCATCAATTGCCCCAATAAAGTTGGGGATATGTCCCATTGCATAGAAGACAGCTTTCACTGTGGCCAAATCCTCCACCTGGGGGAAAACGATGTAGCTGTGCATGTGTTTTATCAGGGCAGACAACACTCTGGTTAGCACTATTGAGAACATTGGCCTTGACATTCCTGCTGTCACTTGGAAGGAGCCAGTTGCCAAGAAATGGAGCACAGATTGGACTTGCACAAGAGGGGGGATCCCGGTGGGGTGACGGATAGCAGATAACAGGTCAGGCTCCAATTGGGCACACAGCTCTGTGATCGTGGCCCTGTTAAGTCTATAGGTGAGGATAATGTGCCTGTCCTCCATTGTTGCCAAGTCCACCACGGGTCTGTACACGGGGGATGTCTCCATCTCCTATTCATCCGTAGTGGTTGTAATCTAGGGGGCAAAACGGAGAGCAGCTCGTCAGTATTCCACATTTCCAAAGACTACACTGCATTGCATGTTGTGACAGTAACAGTATGTTGTTGAATAGGCCCAAATGGTGCCTATGTGTACTGTGACGCAGGTAGGTGCCATGACCTGCCCCCCCTGAAATGGCGTCTGCCTGCCCTGTTTGGAGGGACAGGTGGAAATGAGGCAATTCTGATGACGTTCTGAGCCGTTGCAGGAGGTGGTTGAGTACCGCCGTGCAACACCTCAATGGTTGTGTATGGGCCCTGTGGGTTACAGTGGCCAATGGTGATGTACGCCGGTGGTGATGGTACGCAACGCCACGGACGTGACCGCCATTTTCTATCTGTTTACTCACTTGCTACCTGACCTTCAACAGGAGAGGACCTACACTGCAAGTGCTGCTGTGACCTGTGTCTGGAATCGACCATGGCTCGTGTCACTGGGGAAAGGGTCCTTGCCTTCACCGCTGCGGAGTTGGAGAGACTGGTGGATGGGGTCCTACCCCAGTACGGAATGCTGTATTGGCCTCCAGACCAACAGGTGAGTACACTGCGAGCACGATGCAAGGGGCATGGATGCATGGAGTGCTGTGTGTGAAGGCCTCGTGTGGGGGGGGTTGGTGGAAGGCTTCTGTGAAGCGTGATGCATGTATGGTGGGCAATGTCTTTGCGTAAGGGAATGTGAGGGCTATGGTGGTCCATGAGTGTAACAGGCTGAACGGTATGACTGATACCTTTTTCAATATATCTTTTTCTGCAGGTCAACGGCCATCAGAAAAAGGGTATATTGCGTGCCATCGCCAAGGACGTGCGGACCGTGGTGGTCTACGACAGGCAGAGCATCCACTGTCGCAAACGGAGGGAGGACCTGAGACACTGGGCAAGGAAGACGGCAGAGGCCCAGCTGGGGATGGCCTCCCAAAGAGAAAGGGGTGCCCGTCGAACCCTGACCCCCCTAATGGTCCACATACTGGCGGTGGCCTATCTGGAGCTGGATGGGCGCTTGAGGGCATCACAGTAGCCACAAGGGGGTGAATACAGTTTCACATTATACTACTTGTGCGTGGTGGGGTGGTCTCCGTGTGGGGGATGTGGGCCTGTGGGTGCCCCTAGGTCAGGCCGGACATTGCAGGGTAAGTTCCATGTTGGGCAGGGGCTGATGAACAGCACCTCCAACCAAGCTAGTAGGTATCCAGTACTGGACAGGGGTCTGTGGGTCTCAGGTATGCTGCAATTGGCGTAAGGTATTCCTGTCCATGGCCTGGTGCCTGGCATTGTGACTGGTAGTGCATTGCCTTGTGCGTAGGGCGGTTCCCTGTGTGTGTGTGTATGTCATGTACGCCAATGGTGGTGTTATTGCTGCCATTGACCAAGTGTATCCTTTGTCTCTCCCCCCCTTTTTGTTTTGTCACCCTGTCCTTATGTGCATTAGGATCATCTGGCGGAGGAGCAGAGGCAACGGCGGCGGAGGGAGCTGAATCCCACAGGGCCCAGGAGGCCGAATCGACCGACGGTGAGGGAACCAGTGGAACGGAGGGCGAGGCGAGCACCATGGTGGAGACAGGAGGGGACAGTTCGGACAGTGATACCTCCTCCGATGGAAGCTCCCTGCTGGTGGCGGACACCTCAGTGCCCGCCGTAACTACAGGTAAAGCCGCCACCCCTGTACCAGCAAGGCCCTCCCAGCAGCCCCTCAGTGTGTTTCCCGTGTCCGCTCACCCAGGAGGGTGGGCATCTCCTTTGCCCCAGGCACCTCAGGCTCTGCCCCAGTTAGCCCTGTTCCCCTGAGTGAGGAGGCTATTGACCTCCTGAGATCCATCTCTGTTGGGCAGTCAACCATAGTGAATGCCATCCAGGGCCTGGCAGGCCATTTGCAAAAACAAATGCATTCCTGGAGGGCATTCACTCTGGCATGGCGGCCCAACAGAGATCAATCCAGGCTCTGGCCTCCTCCCTGATGGCAGCCATTGTCCCTGTCTCTAGCCTCCCCCCTCCAACTTCCTCTGCCCAGTCCCATTCCCCTCAACCCCAATCTAGCTCAAGCACACATTTAGACCAGCATGCACCCAAGACAACACACAGGAGTGGCTCAGGCAAACAAAAGCACCACACATAATCCCACAGGCACTCACACAAACACCATCCAGATGCAGACATAACAACACCCACTGCCTCCACTGTGTCCCCCTACTACTCCTCATCCACCACCCTCCCAGTAGCGTCTCCACTCACACCTGCATGCACTACATCCTCATCCACTACCACCATCACCAGCACACCTATCACTACACACCCCTCACTGGCAGTCACCACCCCACATCCATGCACACGTCCCCTGTGTTCTCTCCCACTGTGTCTGTGCCCCCTTCTCCCAAAAAACACAAATGCAAGCACTCAGACACCCAACAGCCATCCACCTCACAACACCATCCAGCCCATGTACCTGCACCCAAACACAGCAGACAGACACCTCTAACATCTGCTCCCTCTTCCTCCACTCCCAAACCTTCACCCTCTTCCCGCCCCAGTGTCCCTAAGAAGCTTTTCCTCTCCGACGTTGACCTCTTCCCTACCCCCCTGTCCTTCACGTCGGGCCAGGGTGGTCAGAACTCAGGCTAGCACCTCAGCCACCCAGTCCATAGCCACAGTAGTGTCGGCAGCTACTGCAAGTGGGAGAGGCTCCAGGGAACCAGCCATCAGCACTGACAGTGTGCCTGCACCAGCTGCCAAGGGGAAGGGCAAGGATGCACCACCAGCTGCCAAGGGGAAGGGCAAGGAGGCACCACCAGCTGCCATGGGGAAGGGCAAGGAGGCACCACCAACTGCCAAGGAGACAGCCAAAGGGCCTGCACCTGCAGGCAGGACGGGCAGGAGACCTGGTGCTGGGACTGATTCTGAGCCCCCCCCCACCAACTATGGCAGTTCAGCCATCTGAGGCTGCCGGGGTAGGGCTGGAGCCTCCCCCCACCACTGGCATCCCCCCAACACCACCAGCACGACTGCCAGCATCAGCAGCCCCAGTGGGTAGCCGTCCGAGGCTGCAGGGGAAGGGCTGGAGCCTCCCCCCACCACTGCCTGCACCATCACCAGCACCACTGCCAGCAGCAGCAGCCCCAGTAGGCAGCCGTCCGAGGCTGCAGGGGAAGGGCTGGAGCCTCCCCCCACCACTGGCATCCCCAGCACTGCCACCAGCACCACTGCAAGCAGCAGCAGCCCCAGTGGGCAGCCGTCCGAGGCTGCAGGAGAAGGGTTGGAGCCTCCCCCCACCACTGCCAGACCCGACACCAGCACTGCCACTGCTACCACTGAGCAGCCGTCACCACCAGCGGACAGTGTGTAGTCCTACCTCCATGGGCTGTACTGCGTCCTGGACCCTGTAAATCCTGTGGGTCTGACACCCAGGTGAGAGACTGTGACCTTGCATTCCCCAAGATCTACATCACAGGGCACAATGCCCACCTCCAGAGCCAGTGGAAGAAGCCATCCACTCACCCCCTCCTTGCCAGGATTAAGCACACAGGGCACAATGTCCCCTCCAGAACCAGTGGAAGAAGCCATCCACTCACCCCCTCCTTGCCAGGATGAAGCACACAGGGCCAAGACCCCCCAAGAACCAGTGGAAGAAGCCATCCACTCACCCCCTCCTTGCCAGGATGAGGTACACAGGGCGCAAGGCCCCCTCCAGAACCGCTGGAGAAGCCACTCACTGGAGAGACTGTGGCTTTGCACTCCCCAGGACCAAGCAGTGGGCAAACCACCCACTTGAGAGACTGTGGCTTTGAACTCCCCAGGACCAAGCAGTGGGCAAACCACCCACTTGAGAGACTGTGTCTTTGCACTCCCCAGGACCAAGCAGTGGGCAAACCACCCACTAGAGAGACTGTGGCTTTGCACTCCCCAGGACCAAACAGTGGGCAAACCACCCACTAGAGAGACTGTGACTTTATACTTCCCAGGACATCACACTGAACATGTAGCCCCTTTCAGGACCAGTGGTGTTGTACCATCTTCCGGCTGAGGTGCCCCCCCATTCCCCGTCCCCCTGAGGTGCCTCGGTATTTCCGACCTGATGCCGCTGCAGTGTTCTCTCTGTGTTGTTGCAGGAGTCAAGTGGGGCCTTGGTCTATGTGATATGGCCCTGTGGCCCATGGACATTGAGGACTGGGCAGTGTCCCTCCATTTGTATATATGTATACACTGTTTTGATTTTGAATCACCAATTTCTAGTATTTTATCTTATTGCACTCACTTTAATCAATTCCTTTTGTCCTTGCATTATTCCTGAGGGTAGGGGGTGTATATGTAATGTTACTGCATCTGTTTGTATGTATGGTGTGGGGGGTGGAGGTGGGGGTGTTGCGTGTTGCGTGTGTTTGTCACTCTCTTTTTCCTCCCCCATCCTTTGTGTGCTAGGCGGTAGTACTCACCGAGTTCGTCTTCGCCAGCGTTGATGTTCGTAGTGAATGCAGAGGTATACAATCATGGGAAATATGTGCAACTCGGGCTCCATGGCGCCGTGGTTCTTCCTTGAGTGTCCAGAGGTGAGTCCTTTGCCTTCTGTTTTCTGTTTCCGCCGTGCTTTTGATGTCATTGGTACCACCCCGGAATAGGTGGCAGATAGGCCTGTTGTAATACAGTGGGTGGTACATTGTCTTCCGCCTGGCTGTTGGCGGTTACTGTTGCGGTGATTGTTGCTACCGCCGTGGCGGTCGGTGTGTTAAAGTGACTGTATGTGTGGGCGGTTTCTGCCGTGGTCATAATCCAATTTTTTTTCCGACCGTTGGCCTGTTAGTGGTATTACCGCTGCTTTATCATCGACCGCCAGCGTCTCTTCATTACACATAGTACCTGGTATGCGTCAAAAATAACGACACATGGAGACCACAGAGTAGGAAATGCGTGGAAAAATAAGTTGTTGCGTTGACTTTTCCGGGGCAACAAAGACGATGTGGTGTTCTTTTCACACTGCAGGGGGTTTACATTGTTTTTCGGCACATAGTGTTGGTTCCTCACTGCAATGCGGGGATATTTTGACGCCCAGGGATGATGCAGGGAAAATCCTTGACGTGCTGGAAGAAGGCACCGGCGCTGCGTCGATCTGGTAGGCAATGCGTCAAATTTTTCTGATGCAAGGCAGGCGCCGTGTCGAACTTCAACTCGGGAAGCTGGACTGCTTTGTTCCAGTTGGCTGTGCAGCGATTCCTCTTTCGCAAGGCACGCTTTGCAGCGTTTTCTGCAGGCATTGCGTCAAACACACAAGGAATTCCTTTAAAGAGGTGAAGCTTTTTTAGCCCTGAGACTTCAGAAAACGGTGGCAAGCTCAATCAAAGCCCTTGGAGAGCACTTTTGGGGAATACAGACTCCTTCTCACCAAAGTTAGAGACCAGCAGGGCAACAGCAAGGCAGCAGTCCTTCACAACAAAGCAGTCCAGATGAGTCCTTAGGGTAGCCAGGCAGTTCCTCTTGACAGGGTGTAGGTCCAAAAGTGTCTTTGTTGAAAATATGTTTGAAATAAATTTGAGGAAGAAATAAACTCAATAGCAACAGAATATAGGTCTGTTCCTTTAACTTAAGATTTAATTTATCTCTACCTGCCATCTTTTTTCTTGATTGAGCTATATTTACCCTGGGCAGGGTAGAGTTATAGGGTTCCCCCTTGTTATGTACAGGCGGGGGCCCTAGTTGCGGCGGTGCTTGCGGCAGTCATTGGGCAGCGGTGCTGGTGGCAGCCTCACTATGCTTGCTGCTGGTGGCGGTGTCCTCAGCGGCGGTGCTGGTGGCGGCCTCACAGAGCTTGCTGCAGGCGATGGTTTCCTGAGCGGCGGTGCTGGTGGCGGCCTCACTGACCTTGCTGCTGCTGAAGGGCACAGTGTCTGCGGTGCAGGTGAAGGGCACAGTATCCTGGGTGCTGGCGACAGTGCCCATGGCGGCGGTGCATGTGGCGGGGCCAGTGGCGGTCCTGTCCGCCGTGCAGGTTGGCGGCAACTTGCCTTTCTTTCTCTGGCCCTTCCCCACCTTGGATGGAGGCGCAACTGTCTTGACACTCCCAACTGTTGTCCTGGCTGAGCCCTTGGTGGCAGGTGTTTTGGCCTTCTCCCTCCGGGATGTGGGCAACTTCTTTTGTTTTGGAGGTGGGGGAATGTACTTGGCCTCGCTCCTTGGGACACTGGCTGCCCTGCTGCTTGGCGCACTCCAGAAGCCGGTTACTGCTTGCACCACTGTTCCAGGTGATGTGGTGGCTGAGGTGCTGGGTTGGGACCTGGAAAGGCAGGCCCAAGGGGACAGAAGGGATGGGGGAGGTGAAGGGAAGAGGTCAAGGTTTGACAGGAAATGTTTTTTAGACACACTGGGACGGGTAGATGGAGGGGATTTGGGAGTGGAGGAAGAGGTAGTGGTTGTAGGAGGTGCTCGTTTGCTGACTTTGGGTGAAGGTGCATGGGCTGGAGGCTGTAGTGAGGTGGATGGCTGTTGGGTGGGTGTGTGACTGCGTTTGTGTAGTTTGGGAGGAGGACTCACAGACACACTGGGAGAGGACACAGGGGATGTGTGAATGGTAGTGGAGTGGTGAGTGCACGTGAGCGGTGTGTGGTGATGGGCGTGCTGGTGATGGAGGTAGTGACTGAAGATGTAGTGCATGCAGGTGTGAGTGGAGACGTGACAGGGAGGGAGGAGGGAGACGTGGAGGAGAGGGACACAGTGGAGGTAGTGGATGTTGGTATGTGTGCATGGGTATGATGCTTGTGTGAGTGCCTGTGGGATGTGTGGTGCTTATGTTTGCCAGAGCTACCCTTGTGTGTTGAGGTGTGTGCATGCTGGTCTGATGGTGTGCTTGGGATAGGCTGAGGTACTGGGGATTGGGTCTGGGTGGAGGAAGTTGGAGTGGGGAGGTTGGACACAGGGACAATGGTTGCCATCAGTGCTGAGGCCAGAGTCTGAAATGCTCGCTGCCTGGCCAGAATGAATGCCCTCCAGGTATGCATTTGTCTGTTGCAACTGCCTCTCTACACCCTGGATGGCATTCAAAATGGTAGACTGCCCAGCAGTGAGGGATCTGAGGAGGTCAATGGCCTCCTCACTGAGGGCAGCAGGGCTGCCTGGGGCAGGGCCTGAGGTGCCTGGGGCGAAGGAGATGCCCACCCTCCTGGGTGAGCGGCATGAGGCACATGCTGAGGGGCTGCTGGGAGGGCGGTGCTGGTGGGGGTGTGGCGGCTGTACTTGTAGGTGCGGTGCGCACAGAGGGGCCCGCCACCGCAAGGGAGCTCCCATCAGAGGAGGAGTCGGTGTCGCTGGTCTCAGCTCCTGTCCCCGCAGTGGAGCTCCCCTTACCCTCCATCCCACTGGTGAATTCTGAGTCCGTAGTCTCGCCCTCTGTGGCCATGTGGGATGCAGCTCCCTCCTGCTCCGGTGGCACAGCTCCTCTGCCTGATGATGCTAATGCACACAAGAACAGGGAGAGCACAAAGAGGGGGGGAAAGAAAGTAGAAAGACATGTTCAGTGCATGCAATACCGCTACCGTTGGCGGACACTACAGACACAGCAGCCCTCTGCACTACGCCATGCACTCTGAGTTCCCTAATTGATCACAGGACATGGGTACAAGGCCTATGCCCGATTGCTGCACACATGGAAGTCACAGGAGCCTGACTAGGTGTAGATGGCTCTTACCACTGGTGGGGATGGGGTGCCATTGAGCCTGCCTCACAAAGGGTCCTTGCCTACAAGGCTCGCCCTAGCCTAGGGGAACCCACAGCCCACCACCCCCACCCAGACTACTCCAATGCACGCTGAATCAGATGGATGTGAGTGTACTCACCCCCTTGTGGCTGTTGTGATGCCCTCAAGCGCTCATCCAACTCCGGATACGCCACCGCCAGGATCCGGAACATCAGGGGGGTCATGGTACGACGGGCACCCCTCCCACATTGGGAGGCCATCCCCAGCTGGGCCTCCGCCGTCTTCTTGCTCCAGCGGCGAATGTCCTCCCATCTTTTACGGCAGTGGGTGCTCCGTCTGTGGTGGATCCCCAGGGCCCAGACGTCCTTGGCGATGGCACGCCAAATATCCTTCTTCTGGTGGGCGCTGACCTACAGGAATAGTACAGGGGAAAAGGTACAACATTAACCGTCCGGAACGTCACAGTCATTGGCCCACGTTCCCACCCTTGCCCTGACGCACATACACTCACCGTTGTATCATGCACGCCTCATTCCCCCCCCTTATCGCCCATCCACACCACTCCAAACAGGCATTGCCCATACAGCATGCTCACAGTGCACTCACCTGTTTGTCTGGAGGACCGTAGAGTAGCGTGTACTGGGGAAGGACCCCATCCACTAGTTACTCCAACTCCTCCGATGTGAAGGCAGGGGCCCTTTCCCCAGACCCTTGAGCCATTGTCGCTTCCAGACTGAGGTCACAGCAGCACTTGCAGTGTAGGTCCTCTCCTGGCGAAGATCAGGTATCAAGTGAGTGAATAGACTGAAAATGGCGGTCAAGTCTGCGGCGGTGCGTACCGTCACCGCTGACGTACAACATCATTGGCTCCTCGGACCCATAGGGTCCAATGTTAACCAATGCAGGATTGCGCAGCAGTCTTCGACCGTCTACCGCGACAGTGTACAACGCCAGCGCAGTTTCCTCATATCCCCTTGTCCCACATTACAGGTCAGGCAGCCGCCATTTCAGGGGGCCACATGGCATTAATTTTACATGTGTCACACATATCTAGCCTTGCATACACACTAAGACAGGCACATAGCGGATTGACAAATGTGTGCAATAAAGTTGTTTATTTCATACCTCAGTGTTGGCTGACCCTCTGCTCGCTGTTCTCATCCATAGAGCACGTCCGCTGGGGCAGGTGAGGAGATGGCGGCATCCTCCGGTGTACAGACCGCTGATGGAACTGCCGACAATGGAAGAGCGACATGTAATTGTCACCTACAGACTTGATCATGCCACAATCCAGGAACTGTGTGCCAGTTGGAGTCAGACCTGATATCAGCTATCCGCCATCCCACAGGAATCCCCCCTCTAGTGCAGGTCCTGTCAGTACTCCATTTCCTGGCAAGTGGGTCTTTTCAAACTACAGTGGCCATTGCATCATGGATGTCCCAGCCAATGTTCTCTAACGTGTTGTCCAGAGTGTTGTCTGCCCTGCTGAAACACATGCGCAGCTACATCGGTTTCCCTCAGGTAGAGGACTTGCCTATAGTGAAAGGTGACCTCTATGCCCTGAGACATATCCCCAACATCATAGGTGCCATTGATGGGACACATGTGGCCTTGGTCGCCCCCGCAGGAGTGAACAGGTGTACAGAAACCGGAAGAGTTACCATTCTATGAATGTGCAGATGGTGTGTTTGGCTGACCAGTACATCTCCCATGTGAACGCCACGTTTCCTGGCTCAGTGCATGACGCTTACATTCTGAGGAATAGCAGCATCCCTTATGTGATGGGGCAACTCCAGAGGCACCGTGTGTGGCTATTAGGTGAGGACATGGACCCTATACAGTGTGAATAGTTGTCTGGGGTTGTCCCTAAGGGTTAGTGTGTGTCTAACAGTTGTCCCTCGACATTTGCAGGTGACTCTGGCTACCCCAACCTGTCATGGCTACTGACCCCAGTGAGGAATCCCAGGACAAGGGCAGAGGAACGCTACAATGAGGCACATGGGTGAAATAGGAGGGTTATAGAGAGGGCCTTCGGCCTCCTGAAGGCCAGGTTCCGATACATCCATATGACAGGTGGTTCCCTATACTACTCACCAAAGAAGGTGTGCCAGATCATCGTGGCCTGCTGTATGCTGCACAACTTGGCTTTGCGACGACAGGTGCCTTTTCTGCAGGAGGATGGTCCTGAAGGAGGTGTTGTGGCAGCTGTGGAGCCTGTGGACAGTGAAGAAGAGGAGGCAGAAGTTGCAGATGGTGTGTTTGGCCAACCAGTACATCTCCCATGTGAACGCCACGTTTCCTGGCTCAGTGCATGATGCTTACATTCTGAGGAATACCAT
The DNA here is from genome assembly GCF_031143425.1 of Pleurodeles waltl. Taxonomy (NCBI): domain Eukaryota; kingdom Metazoa; phylum Chordata; class Amphibia; order Caudata; family Salamandridae; genus Pleurodeles; species Pleurodeles waltl. The sequence goes on from NC_090440.1 coordinate 1,091,306,954, forward strand.
CATCCCTTATGTGATGGGGCAACTCCAGAGGCACCGTGTGTGGCTATTAGGTGAGGACATGGACTCTATACAGTGTGAATAGTTGTCTGGGTCTGGGGTTGTCCCTAAGGGTTAGCGTGTGTCTAACAGTTGTCCCTCGACATTTGCAGGTGACTCTGGCTACCCCAACCTGTCATGGCTGCTGGCCCCAGTGAGGAATCCCAGAACAAGGGCAGCGAAACGCTACAATGAGGCACATGGGCGAACTAGGAGGGTTATAGAGAGGACCTTCGGCCTCCTGAAGGCCAGGTTCCGATGCCTCCATATGACAGGTGGTTCCCTATACTACTCACCAAAGAAGGTGTGCCAGATCATCGTGGCCTGCTGTATGCTGCACAACTTGGCTTTGCGACAACAGGTGCCTTTTCTGCAGGAGGATGGTCCTGAAGGAGGTGTTGTGGCAGCTGTGGAGCCTGTGGACAGTGAAGAAGAGGAGGCAGAAGAAGAGGACAGACGTTGATTGAATACAGGCTGTAAGGTACAGATGGCTTTAAGTGCAAAGAAATGCTCACTTTCTAAAAGTGGCATTTAAAAAATAGTAATATAAAATCCAACCTCACCAAGCAGCAGGATTTTCTATTACCATTCTGGCGATACTAAATATGACCTGGTTACCCCTTTCAGATCAGAATCTACCACTCAAAAAGGATATGAGGGCAGTCCTAATGCTAGTCTGTGAAAGGAGCAGGCCTCACAGTAGTGGAAAACGAATTTAGGGGTATTTCACTACCAGGACATATAAAAAACATATGTACATGTCCTGCCTTTTACCTACGTTGCACCCTGCCCTATAGGTTACCTAGGGCCTACCTTAGGGGGCCTGACTTACATGTTGAAAAAGGGGAGTTTAAGGCTTGGCAAGTACTTTTAAGTGCGAAGTTGAAGTGGCAGTGAAACTGCACACTCAGACCTTGCAAGGGCAGGCTTGAGACATGGGTAAGGGGTTTCTTATGTGGGTGGCACAATCAGTGCTGCAGGCACAATAGTAGCATTTAATTTACATGCCCTGGCCACATGTAGTGCACTTTACTAGGGACTTATAAGTAAATCAAATATGCTAATTGGGGATGAACCAATGTTATCATGTTTAAGGGATAGGGCATTTGCACTTTAGCACTTGTTAGCAGTGGTAAAGTGTGCAGAGTCCTAAAACCAGCAAAAATAGTATCAGAAAAGTGGAGGGAGGCAGACAAAAAGGTGAGGGATAACCACCCCAGGACTGTCAGGTCTAACATGTTGCTTCATATTTTTAATTAGGTTCTAAATTACTCTGGCACAAAATACTCTCACTCTAATTTCTTTGAACTGTTGCTGTCTTCTGGTTAAGTTATCAGCCTTCTTGTTTGATTTCTTGCTTATAATTTGCAAGTTTTTTTCATTTGTTTGGCTGATTGAGAAGTCTCCTTTATATGTTCATTTCAGTTTCCCACATACAGATTTTAAAAATGGTGTAGTTTTCTTACCAGCAGCTTGTTTCTCCTTAGTGACATTGTCCACATGTTGTTATTTTTGTTTCTGTGTTGCAAGTAGATAGTATATTTTCCTCGATTTCATTTTTGCTTGTGTTTTTGTGGCATGTTTTAAATGTATTGTAGTGCAGGAATAGATCTCTGAAATAAAAAATAACAAAATGTATACCTTTCCATCATATACTGTTCAATTATATATCATAGGCATAGCAGTACAATAGAAATAATCGCACCACTATGTTCTCACACTCTGCAAGTGTTACTTTTCATGCTTAAATAAGAGTACGTCTCTCTGTCTGTCTGTTTTGTCAGAGGCATGATTATATCACTCAATGTTTCACTTTATCAATTAATGTGTGCTTCGCTGCAGTATGATATGTATCAGTGTATGCTTGGGTATCTTCTCAGTTACATTAATGTTCTCTAGGTGCATTAGTCTATACGCAACTGTGACCCTGGGTGTGTCAGTATACGTGTCCATCTATGCCTGAATGTGTAATTGTATGTACAAGTACTTGCCTCCCTGCGTTACTGCATGGATTATATTATGACTGGGTGTATCACTGTACGTATAAGTGTGTCATTATATGTGGTAGTGCGTACACAAATCTGTCCATGGTGTGTCACTTTATCCATCAGTGTCTTATTATGTGGAAGCCACAAGAACATGATTAATTCACAGATTTTCAAGTCTAGGAATGCATCAGATTCCTACAGTACATATTTTAAATTTATTTTGTTATTTATCTTTAATTTTCCCTGTTTTTTCCTCTTTCTATCTGCCATACATTCTGCACCATACAGAGAAATAGGAAAACACCTCTCATAATTGTTTTTGTGCAGGAAGGTCTCCCTTCAGTCACAAAAACAATGATCCCCAGAATGCAGGCCGCCTTGCACCATAGTGCAAGGCTGCCTGCTTTGGCACTAGGCATCAATTCCTCCACTAGCGCAGGGGGAGAGGATAGAAATGCACTCTGTCTTGTAGATAAGGCACATTTCTGATCTTTCTCAGTGGGGTGGGGCAGCGCAGCAAGACACTTGCTATGCTGCCCTATGCCCTGGGCCTTGTAAAGGATGCTTTATAGCTTATATTCTCTGCACATACCACTCTCCCTATAAGTAATATACATCCTACTTTCCACATAACCTCTTTGTAGGAAAAAAGGATCTATGACTTTTTCTAAGTGTTGATAAATACCAACTCAACTTGCACTTGCAAGGTAAAGTGTATGCATAAAATCGATAGTACTCCAGCAAAATCATGGTTTTAAATCTTCTGCTTTCAATAATTTTCTAAAAAGATAAATACTGTACTACATATATGAATACAATTATCAATATTTCTCTGGCTATAGCTGTGTTAATATAGTTTTCTCTGTGTTACATACACTTTTATCAGTCTTATTTACAAACAGAGCTTGGCTTTAAACCAATACTCTAATTCACATACCTGTTGATGGCTTTCGTTGATAGATAAAATACTGTCACAATATCACTTTGACTCTTTTCTTTGTAAAAAAATGAAATCTCAGGATAAGAATGGTACACCACTCTAAGACCAAAGAACCAGTAATGGCAACCTGTTCACCTTTGCCCTCAGTGATACTGTCCTAGTTTGCAAATCACAAACTACGTTTTATGTTTGATGTATGTTATCCCACATCTGAATGGTTAGAGACTGTTAACCCTTTCTTGTCTTTTTGGTAAGAAGGCCAATTTCCTACTGTGTGCTGCTGGAGTCGCAACTCTGTCGCAGCTCCCAGCACGGCCCCCTATGTAACTTCGCACTAGAGTCATGACTCCAGTCGAGGGTTTGGGAAATATATTTACCATTATTTTCTGGTACAGTTTCAACAATATTTTAAGTTCAGTGATAACACTCATCTGAAAAATCCATTTTATAAACTTCCTTGAATATCACAACCTCTCTTATTATAAAATTGTATGTGTGCTTTAAAAACTCCCCTTTCTCCCACACTGTTTCGCCTCAGCTGCCATAACAAACTCCCATAGAACACTGTACTGTACCAGTAGTTCAAAAGTTCACATCATTTTTTTTAGCAGCAGACTAGCTTCAATGTGTGGTGTAGCAGGTGTAGTTAACTATTACAGAATGTTAGCATATCAAAAAGTGGGTTTACTTGATTATAAACAAAATAAGAACCAATCCCTAATTTACTGACTTCATAATTTTAATCACAACCTATTTTTGTCTACCAATCTATCTACAGTATCCAATTGAAATTGTGTTTTTTTTTTTAAATCCACTGGTCCCTCCATTTTAACCACATCACATTGTGAACACTACCTCATTCACCTCCATCCCTCTACTGTGTGCCACTACTCCTTCCCTTCAAAATGCTTAGTGTGGACTGTAGGTCACAGCTATGTGTTTGTCTTTCTGTCTTTCTACCATATTATGTTTTTCACTAGTATGGTAGGAAGAGTGGCATTGACAAGGACCTGAGTTTGTCCAATGTAGATATTTCTTGGGTTGGCCAGAGAGAGTTAAAGTGGCACCAGTCGCTTATATTGGTTGAATGCATTAGAGGTTGCCAACCACCTCACCTCATGGTTTTGCACTGTGGTGGTAATGACCTAGGCACATTGACTGGGGTAGGAAATCCTAATGAAGGATACCTTTGTTCAATGAATGCACCTTTTCCCTCATGCTTCCTTTGTGGTTTCTAACATATGCCAGGGGGAGCAATGGAAGCGGTCAGCTGAATTCTGTCCACAGACAGACAAAGCCTGGAAACATGTTAATAAAACATTTTCAGCATTCCTCGGAGACCATAACATGGGCTCAATCTACAATAATAATTAGCACTTTGGCATAGATGGGATATATAGAATAGATGGTGTTCACTTCACAGATGAAGGCAACAGAGTGTTTCTGAGCAATTTGAAACTCTGCATCAACTCCTATGTGTAAAATCATATACACATAGTAAACACAAAGACTCTTCTTAGAGCCACCCTGTATTCTAAACACTATGTACATTTTAATTCAAATCTGAATTTAAAAAAATGTGCCTGAGTGGGTTTGTGAGTGGGTGTCTGAGTGTCTCAATGGGTCTGAGAGTGGGTGTATGAGGGTTAGTACATCACTCTGTCTGTGCATGAATGTCTGTGTGGGTCTGTGAGTGGGTGTGTGAGAATATGAGTGGGTCTCTGAGTAGGTGTCTGAGTGTCTGAATGCATCTTTGAGTGGGTGTATGAGTGTTTGAGTGGGTATTTGAGTGGGGATATGAATGCCACTGTGTCTGTGAGTAGGTGCATGAGTGTGTCAGTGGGTCTGTGAATGGGTGTATGAGTAACTGAATAGATCTCTCAGTGGGTATATAAGTGTCCGAGTGGTCTGTGAGTGGGTGTCTAAGTTGTCTGTGAGTGAGTGTATGAGGATCAATGTGTCTCTTTCTGTGGGTGCATGAGTGTCTGTGTGGGTCTGTGAGTGGGTGTCTGAGTGTCTGAATGGGTATGTGAGTCAGTGTATGAGGGTCAGTGCATCTCTGTGGGTTCATGAGTGTCTGTGTGGGTCTGTGAGTGTGTGTGTGAGACTGAGTGGGTCTGTGAGTGGGTGTCTGAGTGTCTGAATAGTTCTTTGAGATGGTGTAAGAGTGTCTGACTGGGTATTTGCATGGGTGTTTGAGTGTAACTGTGTCTGTGAGTACATGGAAGGAGTGTCAGTGGGTCTGTGAGTAGGTGTATGAGTGAATGAATAGATCTCTCATTGGGATATAAGTGTCTGAGTGGTCTGTGAGTGGGTGTCTGAGTGGTCTGTGAGTGAGTGTATGCGGATCAATGCGTCTCTTTCTGTGGGTGCATGAGTGTCTGCGTGGGTCTGTGAGTGGGTGTGTAAGAGGGTCTGTGAGCTGGTGTCTGAGTGTCTGAATAGGTCTTTCAATGGGTGTATGAGTGTCTGAATGGGTGTATGAGCGTCACTTTCTGTGAGTCGCTGCATGAGTGTGTCAATGGGTCTGTGGGTCAGTGTATGAGTGACTGAGTGGGTCTCTCAGTGGGTGTATAAGTGTCTGAGTGGGTCTGTGAGTAGTGTTTGAGTGCCTGAATAGGTCTTTGAGTGGGTTATGAGGGTCAATACATCTCCCTGTGGGTGCATAAATGTGTGTGGGTCTGTGAGTTGATGTCTGAGTGTCTAAATGGGTCTGTGAGTTGGTGTCTGAATAGGTCTCACATTGCAAGCATTAGTGTGTAATTAAGTGTGTGAATCTATATTTTTTTCGGCAGGGTTTGTGACTCCATTGTGGTGTTACGGGGGGGCGTGCTGTGTGCCGAAACACAGTTGCCACTCCACGATCATGACAAAAAAAGGGGTTTTGAACTTTTGCAACTAATAAGGGGTCCCTGAAGCACCCATTGTTCAGCCTCATGGGATCAGAGTACCTCTGCCTTGACCACTTCTATTGTTTGCAGCCTCTAACTTCATCCCCCGGGACCACTGCCCGGTTCATAAAATGACGTCCACAACTTTCTGCACAGGTTGAGGCCAGCCAATCACACTGTTCCTTATGGCATGCAGAGTTGTGACGTTTCGCACAGGAGTCGTGACGGATCCGCATCCCTATATATATAAATTTGTTCTTCGTTTAGAGTTGAGTGACTTTCAAATACAGGGTGAGGAGATGTTAACAAGATTTGTTGTGTATTGGAAGATGCTATTAAGAAAGCAATGGTAAAGGATAGAGAGGATCTATTAGTTTTAAAAAACATGCGAGAGAGGAAAAATGATCAGGAAAACATCATCAGAAATAACAAGGATTACAATCACTCGGGCAAAGATATCAGAACAGCTCACAGAAAGAATTGGAGGGTTATTACAAAAGATGATGAGTTAAAAGACTGGGTAACAGAGCATTCAAGAATCACCTATAGAAAAACACCATCCCTAAATGATTATTTGTTAGTCAGAAGCTACCTACTTGCACAAGAAAGTGGGAAAGAAACTGGCTTCAAAGCATGGTTTCTTCATGTGTACCAAATGCAAGGCCTGCCGGTATGGCAAGAATATGACGCAGTTTAAATGCCTTGATGGATCCATAAGGAAAATTAGAGAACGGATATAATGTGTAACCTCATCTGAAGTATATTCCATGGAATGCGGGTGTGGCAAAGGGAACATAGGGAGTACTTTAAACAAACTGAAACTACGTATACTGCAACATTTATGAGAAATAATGAACAAAGACTATTCCTATGTTATGGCAAAACATATTGGGGAACAACACACTGATAATATTAGAATATATGCTACTGTGGGATCCTTTACGTGAAGACTAACATAAGAGGAGGAGATTGTGAATTGACCCTTAGAAGATCAGAGTCAAGTTGGATCATGATAATTGGAACAGAAATACATGGGGGTCTGAACACGGACACTGAACTTTATGTGTATCTTTGAATATATTGTTATACTCGACTTGATGTTTTTGATATTTTTGGAATTTTTTGAATTATCAGTTGGGGATTTAAAATGTGGAATGTTCTATAATAAGTGCTGTCTTCTCACCTAGGGCCAGATGTAGCAAACGTTTGCGAGTCGCAAATGGCCCGAATCGCTATTTGCGACTCCGCAAAATCGGAAATGGGATGCAAAAATCCCATTTCCGACTCGCAAAAAGCGATGCGAGCCGTTACCGACTCGCAAAATGTGCGACCCCATTTAGCGGCCCGCAAATAGGAAGTAGTAATTTGCGAGTCGCAAACCATATGCAATTGCAACTCGCAAATTGCGACTAGTCGCAAAAAGCCCAGTTTGCATGTCCCATTTACCACTAACTCAGAGCAGGTGGTAATCATCACCAAAGTATAAAAGGAGACCCAGAAGGCATCTGGGTTACTCAAGATGGCGGAGATATACCTGATAGCAGTGAGGAGGAGAGTCCACGCAGCCCAGCAGAGGAGGAGGAGGAGCCAGAGACAGGAGAAGATATACAGAACAAGGCAGATTCTTTTTCAGCAAACTGAGGAAGAAATCTACGACAAATACAGACTTAGCAGCTCAGCTATACTAGAATTAATTGAATTACTCAAACCACAGCTAGAACGCCAGACTGTGTAGGGATGGCGCGGCTGCGCCATCCCTACGCATGTGCAAGTGCTATGCTCACTGCACCTCTTGGCCTCGGGGAGCTATCAGGGGGTCATTGCTGTGGCAGTTGGGGTATCTCAAAGTGCACTATCAAGGTTCCTCAGGGCATTCCTAGATGCCTTACTCACACACATGTCTCACTACATATACCTACCCAGGAATGAGGCAGAAATTAACAGCACCAAGTTGGACTTTTACCGGATTGCCAACTTTCCCCATGTCATAGGGTGTGTAGATGGGACACATATTCAAATATGCCCCCCTGCAAACCTGGAATATCTGTTCCGCAATAGAAAGTGTACTCACTCACTCAATATTCAGGTTGTTTGTGACGCCAATTATGTCATCACTGACATTGTTGTGAAATTTCCAGGCAGTACTCATGACTCCTACATTTTTAGGCACAGTGGGATACACCAACGCCTGGAACGTGGGGAGTTTGGAGACGGATACCTCCTAGGTAGAGCTGCATACACCTTGTAGACATACACACAGATCAATGTGCACACCAACCAGGACTTTCTAACAGTGTACCGTTTGTGCCCAACAGGTGACAGTGCATATGCACTACGTCCATGGATAATGACTCCGTACTTAACACCTAGCAATGAATGTGAGAAACGATACAACAGTGCACATAAGAGGGCCAGGAACCTGATTGAACGCACCTTTGGATTGCTGAAAGCACGGTTCAGATGCCTCCACCGAAGTGGAGGTGCCCTCCAGTATACCCCCATAACGGCATTCAAAATTGTTGTCGCATGCGCTATCCTGCACAATATTGCCACCCGACGTGGGCTACCTCTCACCCCTGCAGACCCAGATTCTGAGGATGAAGAGCAAGAGCAACCACATCGCCATCATGGGGATAGGAGCATCGCAAATCAAGGCAGACTGAGACGGCAACACATCGCAACCCAATACTTTGGAAGGTACGTGTCAACTTCAACCATACTCACCTATTGACCAAAAACTCCATTTGTTAAGTGGAACAAAGAATTATTTAATATGTGCAGAAATTGAACTATTTACAATGACAAACTGTTCAGGGAGTTCAGAAATCCAACCAGGCATGGGGCACATTGCCATCATGTGCCCCAACATCAGGGACAGTGTTTAGTTTATGGCCTACGGCGGCCTCTGCCAGCCTGGCTGGTCCCAGGTTGTTCAGCAGTGCTCTGCCTCGTACTCCCACTCCGGAGCACCCTAGTGTCACCAGCAGAGACACTGCTCACAGTGGAGCCCTCTTCGCTGTCCTGTGGGGTGTCCCCTGTACCCCTGGACACATGCCTTGCCTCCATGATGTTGATCACATGGGTGATACGGCCCAGGCCTCTTGCTACATCACTTGCAAAGTGGCCCATTTCCACCTGGAGGCCGACTGTTCTTCTTGACAGCCCAGTGGTGTTGACTGCCAGTCTGCAAATTGAGGAGGCCATCCTGTCCAGCCTCTGGAGCAGCTGGCGGTCGATGCACTGCCCACCCTCGCTCTGTGACAGCAGTCCAGCCACCAGTTCACGCATGGACTGGGCTAGGTCCCCAGTGTTGTTGCCTATAACGTCCAATTGTGCATGGAGCTGCTGCATGCTGTTCTCATTGCTCCTTACAAAGCGGTGCAGAACCCCACTAATCCTCCATAACATTTGGTTCTGCAGGCGCTGACCAAGTAGCAGTTGTGCCTCTGTCATGGTGGTGGATGGACGCCCGGACTCTGCCTGCAGCCCTGCTCTCCTGAACCTGCGTCGCCTGCGCAGCGGTGGATGCCCTGTGAGATGTGCCATGGCACTCCTGGCTGTTGCAGGTGCAGCCTCCGGAACAACTGTTGCAGGAGGAGTTGTCATCAAGGGGATGGTGTTGGTGGTGCAGGTGGGAGTGGTGGCAGCTCCTGTGCTTTCCTCATGGGGCTGGCTGACTGTTGTCACCCGGCTGCTGTGGCTGGTGGTGGGGTCTTGTGGGAGACCTGTGGGACATGGGGAACAGACTGTCAGTGTCTACTATCTGTTGCACACTTCCTAATAAACATTTGCCTATTGACTGCCTACTTGACTACATTGCCCATAATGCATCATGCTGGTATATGCTACTCTGAAATGGAGCTATCTTGGTTGTGCATGCCCCTGTGTACATGGTGGGTGGGGGTATGGCATTGATGGGGGTACAGGCATATCACATGGTACTCACCGGTTGATGTTCTGGGCTCAGAGGTGTCCAGATCTCCGAATCCTGTTACAGCCTCCTGCTCCAGGGTCTCCTCCACCCTTTCCTCCAGGGGTGTGGGTGGTGGTATGGATGATGGTCCCCCTCCTGTGCCTCTCATCTCCCGGAGCCTTTCTGCCACCCTCTCCTTGGTCCGGGAGCGGAGGTCATACCACCTCTTCTTTATCTCCTCAACACTCCTGTGGCTGACCCCCAGGGAGTTCACCTTTTCCTGTATTTCCTGCCAAACTCTTTTTTTTGTAGAGTCTGGCACATTGAGGGCTGCCTTCCCAAATAGCTCATCATGGTGCTGACAGCATTCCTCTGTCAGCACCTCCAGCTCCTTATCAGCAAATTTCAATTTCCTCTTTCTGGGAGTGTCTGTCATTGTTGCTGTTGCTCTGTTTGCAGTTCTGCAGTTAAAAAGGGTGTGGTCCTCCCTCCTCCCAGGTGTATTAGTAAACTTCCTGGCTGTGAAGTCATCATCATGTGCCAGGAAGTGTTTCCAGAGTGTTCTGGAGTGGTTTCTAGAGTGTTCTGCAGCACCTGCAATCAATTTTCATGATAATCGCAATTTGCGACACCCACTCGCAAATTGCGTGTCCATTTTTTGCGCGGTCGCAATCAGCGACCTCGCAGACAGCGGACTCGCTATCTGCGTTGCGACTCCGGGTGCGAGTCGCAATTTGTCCCCAAGAATTGTACCTGCATTCCTATTAGCGAAGCGCAATTTGCGAGTCGCACATGCTCGCAAATTGCGAGTCGCTATTTTTTTTGTACCTACATCTGGCCCCTAGTATCTTAGTTTATGCTGCTTTTTTCTTATGCCGTCTCATCTATTTTCTTCCTTTAGGTAAGATAACACATAAGGGTTACATGAATATGTGTTCTGACATCTTTGTGAGATCATTGCTTTACTTGGATGAATATGGCACTCATTACAACCCTGGCGGCCGGTGATAAAGCGGCGGTAATACCACCAACAGACCGGCGGTAAAAAAAAAGGAATTATGACCAGGGAGGAAACCGTTCGGACAGATAGCCACTTTAACACACTGACCGCCACAGCGGTAGCAACAAGCACCACAGCGGTAACCGCCAACAGGCAGACAGAAGACAATGTACCGCTCACAGTATTACAACAGACCCTTTCTGGGGAGGTACCAATGACATAAAAAAACAGAACACAGAAGTCAAAGGACTCACCTCTGGAGACACAGGGAACAACCACAACACCATGGAGCCTGAGTTCCACATATTTCCCATGCTCATCTGCCTTTTCCTGCATTACGAACACCAACTGTAGGAGGCTGGCCTGGTTTGTAGAGGGTACCTTGGGTACTTACACCTTATACCAGGTCCAGTTATCCCTTATTAGTGAAATGTAGTAGTGTTCTAGCAGCTTAGGCTGACAGAGGTAACGATAGCAGAGCAGCTTAGGCTGAACTAGGAGACATGCGAAGCTCCTGCAATACCACTTATAGTTACACAGTACTTGTACACAAGTAAAGACAATACTCAGTGTTGCCAAAAATAAAGGTATTTATTTGGGTGACACAGTCCCAAAAATATCTTAGAGCCAATACTCCTTCTGGAGGTAAGTATAATACACAATAAATCGACTAGACACCAAAATTAGACAAGTAAATAGTCATAGGACAATGCAAACAATAGGAAATGCTATAGATTGCAATGGGAGAAAATTGGTCTAGGGCAACACAAACCATATACTAAGAAAGTGGAATGCAAATCACGAATTCCCCAATAGACAAGTGTAGTGTGTGCAGAATCGCTCGGGGAGTAAGAACACAGTAAAGGTAAGTAAATTACCCCACCCCAGAGCCCAGACAAGCATGAGTAAAGTACTGCAAGTTTCCTTAGGACACACTACATCTCGTGATTGGGATTTTGCAGCAGCCAACCAAGTCTGCAAAGAACAACTGCTGGATTCCTGGGCCTGGAGACCTGCAAAGGAAGAGGACCAAGTCCAGAGGTCAAAAGAAGTTCCAGGAAGGACACGAGCCCCTGCCAACCCAGAAGAGGGTGCAAAAGAAGAATCCACGGTTAGTCAAAGACTGCAGAAATGCACCCTAGGAAAACGCCAGTGAGTTCCTGCATGATGTAAAGGATGTCCCACGACGTGAAGATCGTTGCAGATGTGATTTCGTGTTGGAAGTCGCCAACAAGCCTTGGCTACGACAAAAGTGTGTTTTGTGTCAAAATGGCGCTGGATGGACCCAGGAGGGACCTGGGGGCCTTAACTCTGTGTGAGGAGAAAAAGGGGGCTCTCAGCACTTTAGAGAGCCCTCAGGATGCCAGCCAGCACCCCCGGAGGTCCCAGGACACAGGGACAAAGGAAGAGCAAAACACGGTTGATGCAGCACAACAAAGGAAGGTCCCACGCCGCCGGAGAACAACTCAGCGAGTTGAGCATCGTGGGATGGAGTGCTGGGGGCCTGTGCCAGGCTGTGCATGAAGGAATTTTGCAAATAGTGCACAGAGGCCTCAGGAGGTGAAGAAGACGCAGTGCACAGGGGTACTGTCGCTCTCTGGGAAGGCAAGGTCTTACCTCCTACAAATTGCATCAGCAGGACCTCAGGACAGTCTATGTGGATGATGTCCACCCTCTGTGCCCTTAGGAGCATGCTCATCACTGTGAGAGGAGTCCAAGGGCACCGGTCTCGTCTTGGAAGGTGCCTGCTGGAGCAGGGGAGTGACTCCGTCACCCCACGGGATATTTCTTCGGTCCTTCTGGTGCAGGATGAAGACAGGGAGTCCTCAGAGCGTGCACACTGTGGAAACTGTTGCAGTTGCTGACTTGGAGCTGAGGTTGCTGAAGAAAAGTATCTCTTGTGAATACTTTGTTGCAGTTACAGCAGTTCTTGGAGCAGGCTGTGGTTGATCTGAGGTCAGAGGATGATGAAGTTTTTGCAGAGGATTCCTGAAGGAAACTTGCAAGCAGAATCTGAAGAGAATCCACAGGAGAGACACTAAGTAGCCCTGAGACGGTGATTGGCTATCTTATCAGGTATGGACCTATCAGGAGGGGTCTCCGACGTCACCTGCTGGCACTGGCCACTCAGAGGCCTCCAGAATGCCCCCACACCTTACAAAGCAAGATGGCTGAAGTCTGCGACACACTGGAGGAGCTCTAGGCACCACCCCTAGGGTGGTGATGGACAGGGGAGTGGTCACTCCCCTTTCCTTTGTCCAGTTTTGCGCCAGAGCAGGGGACAAGGGGTCCCTGAACCAGTGTAGACTGGCATATGAAAGGAGGGCACCATCTGTGCCCTTCAAAGCATTTCCAGAGGCTGGGGGAGGCTACGCCTCCCCAGCCTGTAACACCTATTTCCAAAGGGAGAGGGTGTAACACCCTGCTCTCAGAGGAAATGCTTTGTTCTGCCTTCCTGGGACTGGGCTGCCCAGACCCCAGGAGGGCAGAACCCTGTCTGCGAGGTGGCAGCAGCTGTAGCTGTAGTGCAAGCCTCGGAGAGCTGGTTTTGCAGTACTGGGGGTCCATGGTGGAGCACCCAGGATGCATGGAATTGGCTCCCCAATACCAGATTTGGAATGGGGGGACAATTCCATGATCTTAGACATGTTACATGGCCATATTCGGAGTTACCATTGTAAAGCTACATATAGGTATTGACCTATATGTAGTGCACACGTGTAATGGTGTCCCCGCACTCACAAAGTCTGGGGAAATGGCCCTGAACTATGTGGGGGCACCTTTGCTAGTGCAAGGGTGCCCGCACACTTAGGCCCTGGTTATGATCTTGGCGGTAAAAACTGCTGAGATCAGCCCTGGCGGTCAGCAGAAGACCGCCAGTGCGACGACCCCCCCCCCGCCCCACCCGGCGGCTGTATAAAGTTTTCCCTGCTGGCAGCGGCTCCAAATGGCCAATGTTGGTGTGCGGCGGGTGCAGCAGCACCTGTCGCGCAGATCACTGCCCATAAATCGGGCAGTGACCTGCGTGACGGGGCACCGCATGGGGGCCCCTGCACTGCCCATGCTAAGTGTATGGGCAGTGCAGGGGCCCCCAGGGGGGCCCCAGAGCACCCCTTCTGCCAGCCCTTTTGTGGCAGGGGAACCCGCCAGGGAAAGGCTGGAGGAAAAGAGATCATTATCCAAAGGGCAGTGCTGCTTACAGCGCTGCCCTGTCAGATAATGAGTTCCTCCATCGTCAGGCTGCCTGTGGGCGGTAGCCTGGCGGGCCCACCCTGTGATCATTATATGGCAGTTCAGACCGCTGTGCCAGTGGCGATCTTTGCCGCCGCCCCCGGCATGGAGGTCTGAACCGCCAGGGTTCATAATGAGCCCCTTAGTAACTTGGCACCTAAACTTCAACAAGTGAAGATTAGACATATAGGTGATTTATAATTTACTTAAGTGCAGTGAAAATGGCTGTGAAATAATGTATGAGTTATTTCACGCAGGCTGCAATGGCAGGCCTGTGCAAGGGTTTGTCTGAGCTCCCTATGGGTGGCAAAAGAAATGCAGTCACTAGCCTACAGTGACAAATTTAAAAGCAGAGAGAGCATAAGCACTGAGGTTCTGATTAGCAGAGCCTCAGTGACATAGTTAAGCACTACACAGACACACACATTCAATCAATCAATCAATCAATCAAATTTCTTAAGTGCACTACTCACCCGATAGGGTCTCAAGCTGCTGTGGGTGGGGAGGAGTTATTGCTCGAAGAGCCAAGTTTTGAGGTGCTTTGAAGGTCACATTAGGCCATAAACTATGAGCATCAGGATCCCAGTGAGAGAGGCAAAAACATACTGACATACAAGTAAAAATGGGGGTAATGTGCAAAGGGAGATGGTACTTTCCTACACAACCACCCCCCCAAACGAGGGACAATAAGGCTAAACTTGCCCTGATGATTCTTCATTGTCTAAGTGGAAATATCTAGAGAGTCCATCTGCATTGGAGTGGGTACTCCCAGGTCTATGTTCCAATGTATGGTCCATTCCCTGTAGGGAGATGGACCACCTCAACAATTTAGGGTTTTCACCTTTTATTTGTTTAAGCCATAATAGAGGTTTGTTGTCTGTCTGAACAATGAAGTGCGTCCCAAACACGTGGGGTCTCAGCTTCTTCAGTGCCAAGACCACAGCAAAGGCCTCCCTCTCTATGGCAGACCATCGCTTTTCTCTAGGGGTCAACTTCCTGCTAATGAAAGCAACAGGTTGATCCTGGCCCCCTGAGTTCAGTTGTGATAGTACAGCCCCTACCCCTAATTCAGAAGCATCTGTTTGAACAATTAATTTTTTGGAGCAGTTTGGGCTCTTTAAGACCGGTACAGAGCACATTGCCTGCTTAAGCTCCTCAAAAGCTTTTTGACAGCTAGCTGTCCCAATACCTTTTTAGGCATTTTCCTACTGGTGAGGTCATTAAGAGGTGATTCAATGGAGCCATAGTTCTTAATGAACCTCCTGTAATACCCAGAGAGACCTAAGAAGGCTTTGACCTGGGTCTGAGTTGTAGGGGGAGCCCAGTCCATAATGATCTGAATCTTCCCCTGAAGTGGTGCAATCTGTTCCCCACCTACCAGGTGGCCCAGACAAACCACTTACCCCTACCCTATCTGGCACTTTAAAGCCTTGATAGTTAGGTCTGCCTTTTGCAGGGCCTCCAAAACTTTCCAGAGGTGGACTAGGTGTTCATCCCAGGTGGAGCTAAAGACAGCAATATCGTCTAAATATGCTGCACAAAAAGCTTTCAAACCTTGTAGGACTGCATTCACCAGTCTTTGAAAAGTGGCAGGTGCATTTTTCAAACCAAAGGGAATCACTGTGAAGTGATAATGCCCTCCTATGGTAGAACATGCAGTTTTTGCTTTAGCATCATCTGACATCTTGATCTGCCAATACCCTGCAGTCAAGTCAAAAGTGCTTAGATACTTGGCAGATGCCTGTGTAGCTATTAGCTCATCTGCCCTGGGTATAGTGTCGTAGATTGGACTCTTGCTCTGAGCAAGACTGCTGGTTTAAGGATGACAGTACTTTTGTTTGTAGGCGACTGCGTCTTTCCTACAACAAGTCGCAACTGTTATCCCAACCTTACCGGCTCACTAGCAGCACCTCACCAGAAACACAATAGTAAGAGGTGATTTATGGCAGCCGTTTACGCATGGACTCAGAAATTAGGTATCTCAGGGAGTGTCGTGGTTAAACGGAGATTACCCTTTTCTCACGGATATATTATGTCTCATACAAACACAGGCAATGACAAAGATGCAGTAAAGTTATAATAGCTTTTTATTTAACATAACTGCAATTTGCGATAAGTTGCTTGGACTGCAATGATTAGGATAATGAATATAGCAAGTAACAGTATTGTGAAGCCAAGAGGCATTGTTACGAAGACCCCCACCATTTTGCAATACATAGAAAAGATATATGAGATGTCAGATGCCCTAATACCCTAATAAAGAAGGCCTAACCTCCTACCTAAAGGAGAGCTGGGTTTGTTAAACCTAATCTGCCAATGCTGCGTCCCTGAGAGGAGCCCCCCAACCCTCGTTACCTTGGAATGAGGTCTCTATCTCAGACTCCGCAGGGACACGAAGGCTGGGTCAGCGTCAAGACGACTGCAGCATCAGTATCAGCTATGGTGGTGATGCCCTCTGGTCGGAATCCCTCTGATTATCTGCCTAAAGTGTGATGTATTTATACAGATCTACAAGGTCCCCTGACGTAGGTGTATTCCTAAACAATAGATAACAGGCATGCTTGGGACGGCAATTAATATCAACGATCCCTCGAAAGTATAGAGAGGGAAAATCCCTAAGTGTGAACACCTACTGTTTGTTTGTCTTTGGTGCTTGATCTTGACGCCTTGGCGCGGTGACACTGATAATGTAACTCATAACAAGTGGCCTAACTATAAACAAGGCAGCCATCTTAGAAGAAATAAATAATTAAATGGGCTAAGACAGAGCAAGCTAAGTAGGTTAAAAGTCACTAGGTGACGGGGGCACGAGTCTACAAGCCAGAGGCTAAGCTAACTCCTGCTATCCCATTAAAACAAACTAGGATTCACTACACCCTCCCCATTGCCGTAACAGGTATGATGAAGTTACAGGAACCCAAATGCTAAAAGCTGCTTCTGAACTAAAGGCTAAAAGCAAAAACAAGCTAAAAAAGCATTTGCATGTGTTAAAAATATGTTTAAAAAAAAATCTCTTTATAATACATACAGAGATGTTAATGTCAACTATGACAAGTACAGCGTGCAACAGCAAATGTCAATTTACATGCGTAATTTGGAATCGGGAATGGTAAGTCAATTCATCAAATTATTTGTTATACGCCTGATCTTGAAGAATGTCATCGAAGTCACCAGTTAATGATCTCAAAAATGAGTCAACATCGTCCGAAGTTAAGTCGAGTGCTGGGCGGACAAACGGATCAACAGAGCAGAAGTGAGCCGTATTTCCTGGTGTGTCGTTATTCGTTGCAGTGTCCTCATCCATGGTAGAGCTAACAACGGAAGGCTCATAGGTGGCCTCGCGGAGCAACCTCAGTCTCAAGGGGTATGACCGTGTATGAACCCTCATCGGGGACATCAGCAGTTCGTGGTCCACAGGAGATGTCGGTGCAACAGCAAGACAGACCATAGGCAGATGTTCAAAGAGAAACCATATGCAGCGGAAGACTGGTTGTACACACCAGAGAAGAGGCCGAAATGACAACGACCAGTCAAGCTCCAGTTCCACCAGCAAAGGTGCACCGAAGATCCGAACCATGCGCTCACGGCACAGTGGAGTTGGCGGGAGCGGCTCCATTGCTCTGCATTGCTGGAAAGAAACAACCACTGCGAATCAGAAGAAATAGCAGTAGTAGTCTGCCAATTAAAGCCAAAATAATTGGAAAGCCACCAAACACACTTGAAAAGAGAGAATGGATGGCTGATGGGATGACTTCGAAGACAGTCTGGAAGATGGACACGAAACCAGACCCGACAGCCTTAAAGAAATGAACAATCCCAGTGGTGCTCGAAGCATTGAATATTCTGGACTCCAGCTCTCCAAAGGGTTTGGGGAAATTGGTATTTAAAAGGTATCTCGGCTGATGATCTCGCAATCTGGAGAGCATACGTCTCTTTTGCAGATGTCAAGGCGACCTGTTTCTGAAACAACAGCGCCTTTAGCCTACTCAGCTTGTCATAGTTCAGATTAATAGTATCTATGTGGGGCCACATGTCAGATACTTTTATCTCTCGTGTGGGGGGAAACAAAACATGTCCACAACACGTAACGACCTTCGTGACCGAGATTGCGTAGGCAATTCCAGGTCGCATGCTGCAACAGCTTTGATCGTTCAGTACCACATAACTTCCATTGAAAAGTACATGAAACACTGGCCGAATCAAGGGGACGGGAGTACACTTCAGAAAACAGGCCAAATTTGCGACCCGTGCATTGCAAAGACCCTGAAGAGACACCTGTTTGCACATCATAGAATGACGAACAGCAGTCTCACATTCGCTTCCGCTAAGAAAGACCTCCCTTTCACCGTTCAGACATCTATAGTCAAAGGGCAACTCCCACTCTTCCTTAATAAAGCTATCTCCTAGTTGCTCATATCGTCCCACTGCAAGATGTTTCAGGCAGCTCGAGAAAAGAAGGGTCGAAATCGGTAAATTAATAATGCGTGTAAGAGCCAGATAGTTGAAGGACTCTCTGCTACCGTGAAGGGCAACTTATCTAATTTCTCTACTTGAAGCAGGGTGAAACCAGCCTCCCTTTTAGCCACTGTCTCTTGTTCCCTGGAAAAATTAAAAGCAGTGAAGAATTCACTCCCATTAATATACTTCCATGGAATGTGGCCACATTTCAATGTCTGTAATGTCCAACTTAGCTGCATGATGGAACGTAGCTGTGTTTGCCCATGATATAACCGGGACAAGTCTGTCTGAGTGATATCAATAGCAGACAACACTATGGGGGTCATTCTGACCCTGGCGGTAAATACCGCCAGGGCGGGGGTTGGCGGTAGCACCGCCAACAGGCTGGCGGTGTTCCGCCGGGCATTCTGACCGCGGCGGTACAGCCGCGGCCAGAAGCAGAAAGCCGGCGGTGTACCGCCGACTTTCCGCTGCCCATGGAATCCGCCATGGCGGCGCAGCTTGCTGCGCCGCCATGGGGATTCTGACACCCCATACCGCCATCCTGTTCCTGGCGGGTCGCCCGCCAGGAACAGAATGGCGGTATGGGGTGTCGTGGGGCCCCCGTAAGAGGGCCCCACAAAGAATTTCAGTGTCTGCCTTGCAGACACTGAAATTCGCGACGGGTGCAACTGCACCCGTCGCACCTTCCCACTCCGCCGGCTCCATTCGGAGCCGGCTTCCTCGTGGGAAGGGTGTTTCCCACTGGGCTGGCGGGCGGATTTTTGGCGGTCACCCGCCAGCCCAGTGGGAAGCCCAGAATGACCGCCGCGGTCTTTTGACCGCGGGATGGTCTTCTGGCGGTTCCCGCTTGGCGGGCGGCGGGGGCCCTATATTCGATAATTAATAAATCCTGTTGGACAGTGTATTCATGCCATTGTCGACAACAGCTAATGTTTTTTCCAAATTTTCCTTATCCAGGTGCCTTAAACGCGCAGCAGCCTCAATCTGGGAAAGTTTCCAAATTTCATTGTACATAGCATATAAAAACCTTTTTGAGCGCTGTTTTCTAGGACCCAGCAGAAAATCCTGCAAGTCTATACTGTCAGAAAGAGTGTTCAGGTGTTTCTTAACTGCTGTTAACGTGTTCGTTTGCACCCATTGCTGGCACAGCTTACCCACACTGTATGTTGTAACTATACCTGTATGTTGACCCGATATAGAGCGAGGGTCTGGCCTGTTAATTGAAAAAACCCCTGAAGAGTTCAAGAAACGCCTTTGACACTCATTAGTGTCGGTGGGCCATACCAACCACCCATCGGGACTGAAAAGTGAAGAATTATAGGTGCCAGCCTTAACTTTTGCATCTAGCCTTTCTTCTGTGATATTAAGGAAGTGTTGCCAATTTTTAAACCTTGCCGGAGTAGGGATACTGGGCGTGTTCAGATCTTTAATTTTTGCTAACCCCAGACAGGATGTCTGTTCAATAGTGTCATTTAAGAAAATCATTTGCACAGGAATCAGGCATGCTTGAAACAAAGCCTTCCTACCCTGTATCTGGCAATCTTGTGTTCCCCATACACTTTTCAAGTCAATAGTGTTCTTCCAATATCCATAACCCTCATTCGAGAGCCGGTAAACAAAGGGATCTGAATAAATCAGTTTCGTATCCGTTAGCAAAATCTTCCTAATTTGTGCCGGAGGTATTTTAAATTAATACGACTCTGCTTTTCTTGTATCATGCCCATAAAAGTATGTAAATTTATCGCTATAATACTTTGGACTCCCCACCTGTGGTGTAGAACAGTGTACCAAATGTGTGTAGTTCAAGAGAGGCCTATATCTAGTGGCACGGTGTAGGTAGTGATGTCCCCAATTGTCATAGCAGAACATTTCCCCATAATTCATTGTATAATCATATACCTCATCACTTTCAAAAGCGGAATCAGTTAGCATGGAATCAACTGTTTGGACATCCCAATCATCAGAAACAACATTAGGTGTAATAACATCAGACATTAAACTTTTTAACACGTATGGTATTTGAATAATCTCTGTAGGCCCGTATATATCGAATGGAACTTTGTCCCACACAATCCCATCAGTAATTGGTATTGCTGTAATATTTACAGGGGACAAATCTTCAGACCATATGTGAAGAATTATGTGGTGTTAAAATGTCATCAACAGGCTCCACTGAGGAGCGATCAGGAATATAGTGACCATTTATGAACAAAAAGAAAACAGTCACAAAACCAATCCACAAAAATAATGCAATAAATGTCAAACAGAACCATAGATAGTTCCATGGGTAGATCAAATAGTTCTTTTTAAGCCATTGATACAGCTGATTACTTTTTGAAATATTGTCAATCACTGTAGAGGATGAATCCGAAGAAAAATCATCAATGTCTCTGTAAACACAGGAGCCGGTGTATTCTGGTCCACTGCACGTGGAGGCTCTTGGTAGACAGCGTCATTAGTCGTGGAAGTGTTCATGTAAAATACAGCCAAATCTTGAAGCGGGGTGGTCACTGAAGATGTGACTGGAACCAACAAAAGTTCATTTTCGACCCTCCCCATGGTCGAGGAGGTGTCTGGAACAGCAGTTGACATTGTTGCATAGTCATTAGTAGTGATGTTCATCCTACTATGTAGATGGATGTCCTGTTGGGTAGTGAGAGGGTATTGGGAACCACCCAAGGGACCTCCTGGTCTACTGTGAAGGATCGGCCACATGGTGTAATTTGATGTCATCAATGGAGATGAATCTGTTCGACTTTGAACCAGATAGTGGTGGTAGGATGACAGTGCTGGTGCCTTGTATTCCCAAGACTGGTACAGGTGCTCTGTATGATGGACCAAACTCCTTTTTCACAGCGATCTTCTCACGAACCAGATCCCCAACGTTAGGAATCCAGCCAGTCGAAGTTTTCGCCAATTCCCTTATTCCTAAAATGGCAGCACTTTCAGATGATTTATCATGACGAATTTGTTGTAGCGCCTTGTAAAACAGTGAGACGTTCTTTTATGTCAAAAGGTGTTTCTGCTGCCACCATACCAGGGGCATCAAGATCTGGGACATACATAGGTATCCCAAAGAGAACCTCATATGGAGAGCGTCACCCCAAAGACCGTCTTGGCAGATTATTCAGTGCTCTCTGGACCCCATATAGGTGGTGTAACCAACTGAGGCCTGAACCTAATACTCGAGCTGTTAAGGACTGCTTTAGATCACGATTCCGCCTCTCCACGACCGAATTTCCCTCGGGATGGCATGGTGAGGAGTAATGGAGTTCAACACCCATCGTCCCCATGGTGTCCCTGAATGCCTTAGAGGCAAATGCAGGGCCCTGGTCCAAATGGAATGCTGCAACCGCATATGTACCGATAAAGATCAGCAAATCTTTTATAACAGTCCGGGCGTTAGCCGACCGCTGTGGCCATACCCACAGGAATCTAGAACAGGAATCCACAGCCACGAAAATGTATTTGTATGCACCATCAGGCTGTAAGGGACCACAATGGTCTAGGTACACACACTGAAGTGGCTTGTCAGACACTAAGAGGGATGTCTGCAGAGGGCGTTTGATATTAGAGCCCTTAATCGGCTGGCATATGTCACAACAAAGGACATACTGTTTAGTTTGTCTGCATAGACCAGGCCACCAGTAGCGCTGCTGTAGTATTGTTATTGTGGCCTGTATACCAGCATGTGCAGAAGCGACACCCTCATGTGCTGCTATAATCAGCTCTAATCTCTGGTCTTCATTGGGGATCACTCGATCTCCAACCCCAGGAATCGCTGTATAAGCAACATTCTGTGCACTGATATGGTAAGTATAGTTTGTAGGGTATCCTTTCGGAAGGGTCTTGCCTGCAGCTGAAGCTTTAACGGCAATCAGTATTTCATTATCCAATCTAGTCCGAGAACGAGTCACTGCAGCCACAGAAGCCGTAGCTACTGATGCTTTGGCCGCTTCATCAGCCAATGTATTACCGGCAACGTGTACTCCTACACGTTGGTGTCCTAATGTATGAACTACATGGACACACGGTAGCTTATCCTTAAGATCAGCTACCCTCCCCCACAATGTTTTGTGTTTAACGGTGTTCCCTTTTGAATCTCTAAACCCGTTCACTTTCCAATGATTGAGATATTCATTGTATGACTGGATGCAGTAATACGAGTCACAGACTATCAAAGTCTGGCTTCCTGTCTCAGTGTGTTCAAGCGCTAGAACAAGAGCTTTAAGCTCAGCCAAATGTGCTGTGCAGTCCCCTAAGGTCTGCGTGTAGGCATTGTGAGGGTGGAAAACTCCATCTTCCATCACTCCGCACACGGCTGCACAAGCTGCAGAGTATTGATGTTCAGTACCTACAGCCGGTTGTGCTGATCCGTCAGTATATATGATGGTGTCGTAACTGTCTAGTGGCAAAATATGTAGAGGAGCGGGGTACTCTTGTTCATACTGGAGAAATTCTTGTGTTTGAAGTCTTGGATCGAATATATAATCGACATCAGTGGCGGTCAGAGACGTTGCCCATTGAATCCAACGTGGATGTAATGCCTTAGCGTTCGGAACGCTTGCTTTAGTGACAGCCTCTAAGGCCGGCACCGGGGAGACAACAATAATGCGTTTCCCCTGGGCAAGTGGCCTCTCTTTTATGACGGCAATCTGAACTGCCGTCATATTTTTTCTGTAGGTGCAAAACGTTGTTCAGCATTGGAATATAAATGTGATTTATATGCTATTGGTATCGTGTCATCCTCATTAAAGGTGACATAAGTAAATCCAAGGGCACCAGCAATTATTCTGATGACCAAGTTTGTTTTATTGTCACGTGTGTGTAAGTGTTTAGCTTCTAGCATGTCCTGTTGCATGTCTCTAAGGATGTGTGTGTGTTCAATCGTCCAGTGTCTGCTAGAAAAATTGGGCTGAACTAAGTCATAAAGTGGCTTAATGCTTTCTGCATAATCTGGAATGTATGTTCTGACAAAATTGAAGAAACCCAGTAATGACTGCAATTTCTTAAGTGTGTTTGGAGGCTGTAGTTGAGCACACTTCTCTAGAAAGTGCGGGCCAGGCTCTTTCCCTCGTTTGATAGCTCATATCCCAGGGATAGTACACATAAAAAGGCTATCTTGCTTTTTTTTTTTTATTAAATTTATTATCGAGGTCTGCAAATCCCAAAATGATCCGATCGACCCTCGCAAGATGAATGTCTAGGGCGTCGTCTGTGACATATATGTCATCCACATAGGACAATGCCTCAGAATCAATCTCATGTAATATTGACGTTACACGGGCTGAAAACAGACCTGGGCTATTTTTATAGCCTTGAGGTAAACGACAAAAGCGCTTCTGAGAGCCAAATGAAAATGCACTTATGTCCCTACTTTCATGTGCTAAATTCTGGCAGAAAAATCCATTAGATATATCCAAGTTGTTTTATATTTTTTACTCACTATATTGTTTATTAGCGCTGTGCTATGTGAATTTTGTATAGCATACATACGTGTATGACTATTCAAGTGCCTATAATCAACTACTATTCTATATGAATGATCTGGCTTTGCAACGGGAAATAATGGATTATTCATTGCAGACGTACAGGGCTCAATTACTCCCTGGTACTCAAGTTGTGACAGGATCTCCTTCACCGGAGTTTTCGCATCATGTTTAACAGGGTACTGTGGCTGCGGTTGGGGTGTAGACCTAACGGGAATAACATGACAAGGAGACTCCTTGTCCCAACCGACATGATTGCGGTAGAGTGCAGGTGCCTGCGCTAAAGCCCATTCAGCAGCATAGGCTCTTTTTGCTGCTTCCGGAACAAGATCGGAGAAAGAAGGCAAAATGACATCTTCCCCATGCGGGAGCTTGCGGACGTGTTCAGGTGGTCAGTCTCTCTCGGCCAATAGGATATAACTAGTAAGTTCATCCCAAAATATTACACTAATAGTGCGCTTCACGTCTCCCACTATCTGAATTGTTAAATCATAAACCCTATTGGGGGAAGAACGCGGCCATCCGCTGTTTCAACCACGATGTGATCGCTAGTTGCTGTCGCATCCAGATGATCTTCCACCTGGGACAGAACAACGACCCCAACACCACCGCCCTGCTCGACAACCTCGCCAACCTCGGTCTCAAGCAACTAGTGAACACCCCCACCCACATCGCCGGACACACGCTCGACCCCATCTTCTCCTCCAGCAACCACGTATCCTTCAGCCACTCCTCCGCTATACACTGGACCGACCACAGATGTGTCCACTTCACCTTCCGACGCAAGACTCGCCACCTCCGCACACAACCCATCCCACGCCGACAGTGGAACAAAATCCCCGAGGAACAGCTTCTCTCCACTCTCAGCGACAACCAACCCACCTTCTCCTCCGACCCCAACGACGTAGCCCTCAGCCTCACAAATTGGATCACCAACTGCGCAGACAACCTCGCTCCCCTCAGACGCCTCCCAAGACAAACCAACACCAAAAAACCTCTCTGGTTCACGGACACCCTTAAGGAATCAAAGAAAACCTGCCGCACCCTCGAGAAAGCCTGGCGCAAGGACCACACCGCAGATAACATGACTGCCCTCAAGAACGCTACCCGCGAACACCACCAACTGATCCGCGCCGCCAAAAGAAATTCCTTCACAGACAGACTGGACAAAAACAGTCACAACAGCAGAGAACTCTTCAACATCGTCAAAGAGCTCTCCAACCCTAACGCCAACGCCAACGCCATCACGCCCTCACAAGACCTCTGCAACTCCCTCGCCACCTTCTTCCATTGTAAGATCACCGACCTACACGACAGCTTCGGACACCAAACCCAGCCAACCACCACAGAACCTACAACCCCAGCCATCACCCTCAACACCTGGACTCACATCAGCACGGAAGAGACCAAAGCCACCATGAACTCCATCCACTCCGGTGCCCCATCGGACCCCTGCCCACACTTCATCTTCAACAAAGCCGACGAAATCATCGCCCCGCATCTCCAGACCATCATCAACAGCTCTTTTTCTTCTGCCGCCTTCCCCGAGAGCTGGAAACACGCTGAAGTCAACGCCCTACTGAAGAAACCTACGGCGGACCCAAGCGACCTGAAGAATTTCCGCCCCATCTCGCTCCTCCCCTTCCCTGCCAAAGTCATAGAGAAGGCCGTCAACAACAACTTACCAACTTCCTTGAAGACAACAACCTACTCGACCCCTCTCAATCCGGATTCCGAGCCAATCACAGCACAGAAACCGCCCTCATCTCATCCTCCTCGACCTCTCGGCTGCCTTCGACACCGTCTGCCACCGCACCCTAATAACCCGCCTCCGCTCCACCGGGATCTAAGGACAGGCCCTGGACTGGATCACCTCCTTCCTCTCCAACCGCTCCCAAAGAGTCTACCTCCCACCTTTCCACTCAGACCCCACCGAGAACATCTGCGGCGTCCCACAAGGCTCCTCGCTCAGCCCGACTCTCTTCAATGTCTACATGAGCCCCCTCGCCGACATCGTACGCAAACACAGCATCATCATCACCTCCTACGCCGACGACACTCAGCTGATACTTTCCCTCAGCAAGGACTCCACCAGCGCCAAGACCAACCTGCAAGATGGAATGAAAGACATCGCAGACTGGATGAAACTCAGCCGTCTGAAACTGAACTCAGACAAAACGGAAGTCCTCATCCTCGGAAACACCCCGACCGCCTGGGACGACTCCTGGTGGCCCACGGCCCTTGGCACCGCACCAACCCCCTCAGACCACGCACGCAACCTCGGCTTCATCCTGGACCCACTTCTCACCATGACCAAACAAGTCAACGCCGTATCATCCTCCTGCTTCCTCACCCTCCGCATGCTCCGAAAGATCTTCCGTTGGATCCCCGCCGACACCCGAAAGACCGTGACCCACACCCTCGTCACGAGCCGCCTGGACTACGGTAACACCCTATACGCAGGAACCACCGCTAAACTCCAGAAACGTCTGCAACGAATTCAAAACGCCTCCGCCCGCCTCATCCTCGACATACCCCGCAACAGCCACATCTCCGCCCACCTGAGACACCTGCACTGGCTCCCCGTCAACAAAAGGATCACCTTCTGACTCCTCACCAACGCACACAAAGCCCTCCACAACAAGGGACCCGAATACCTCAACCGCCGCCTCAGTTTCTACACACCCACCCGTCAACTTTGCTCCGCCAACCTCGCTCTCGCCGCCGTCCCTTGCATCCGCCGCACCACGGCGGGTGGGAGGTCCTTCTACTACCTGGCGGCCAAGACATGGAATTCCCTCCCCACCATCCTCAGGACCACCCAGGACCACTCTGCATTCCGGAGGCAACTCAAGACCTGGCTCTTCGAGCAGCAGTAACCCCATCCCCCTAGCGCCTTGAGACCCGCACGGGTGAGTAGTGCGCTGTATAAATGTTTATGATTTGATTTGATCTTTCAGACTCAGGCAACATATCGTGACCTCTGCCGCACTGTCTAACAGAGTCACTGTCCACCTCTTGTTCCTCAACAGCGTTCTCAATATTACTGGCATTTTTAACTGTCAGTGCTGCCACCTTCTTCTTTTTAAACTGTGGCTTTTGCTGAGGAGTTTTTTCTTCTTTTTTAATGGTAGACTGTGGTGAGTCTTTCTTTTCTGTCACGTATTCCGGACGTCGATCCTGACGGCCCCCTCTCTCGCTACGTCTATCCGGTGCGTCCTGAAAGGAACAAGAGGGACGTGAATCAGTATACCTGTCTGGAGTTCTAATGTGCTCCCTATTTCTGAGATTATACCTCCTTTCGGAGTTCTCCGGGTGTGGAGAATCAGCTCTCTTATTTCTTATTTCTTTGAAATCTTTTTGTTTGTCCCAGTGCTTCATAGAGCCCTCTTGTGCCTGCTTTGTACCCTCCTTATGGGAGGTATTTTGTAACTCCAATTTTTTAGGTTTGGCTCCCAAACTATCCTGTCCTATACTAGTATAGGTATCGGAAATTATTTTCGGTAGCTGTCTCTCCTGTTCCTGGTTTGGAGTTTCCCGGAGACGCTGGTGAATTGCCAGTGCTACCGCTCGCTTCCCCTTTAATATTACTCTGTATTATTGAGGATACGGCATCAAAGTTATGCATTAATTTCCCCCACAAATCCAGGGCTGGTGCAGCCCCATGCTCATTTTGTATGTGTTTCAACACTTACGGTAAATTGGCAAGTGTCGGGGTACCATGTGTGGTAGTATATATGGCAGCGAAGACTGTGCCCCATGTGGCACAGTCATCCACTGAGGGAACCATCCCAAACGGCAAGCACATAGTGAGCAATCTATGTTTTTCCTGTGGTCCTGTATGGGAAAACACGGCTTCCAGCTGATTTGTTTTCTGGACTATCCAGAACGGTATTTTTTCCCGTTCCGTGGGCACTTTACCCATAATAGTATGCACTGTTTGTGGATTAATCCCAGTAGCCAATTGATAACCACCAGCTACTGCCGGTGCTGGATGCTCTGGTGTTGTGTTCAATGTTCGCATTACGAACTGAACTAATCGTCTATATAATGCCACTAATTCATCAGCATATTCTGTATGCCTGGGTGAGGTGTATATGTGGCGAACATAGGCCAGGTAGGTCCCTCATTACTTAAGGGACCTAACCTCACTCTTAGTAGTACATGTGGTAGGGTGCCTTCAAACCAGTTCTGATGCTCTTGGTATGTGAGCGATATTTCATGATACTGATATGATTGGTACCGTAAAGGTACGTTCGCAACTTCATATGTGTGAAATGTGTGTGTTCTTTGGTCAACCTCAGGAAAGGTGACCCAACAGTAAAATGTTTCTGTCTGGTATGCTTCAGTAGCTTCTATTATCAGAGTAACATCCCCGCCCTCGTCTGTAAGGCCATGCGTTAATAAATGTTGTGTTAGTGCATGTCTAGCATTTGAAGGAATGTCTATGGTATCAGCCATAGTCGTTTAGAGAAATGGAACACCAGATAGGGGAAGTATTTTCCTTTTATGAGTTCGAGCTCGAACAACCTACAGCTTCATTAGGTGTTACCTTTTCAGCTGAGGAGGATTCTCCCAAAGACCACGGACATCTCCGTATAATGGTACTTAGGGTACCTGTTGTCTGTGAGACAGTGATAGTCAGGGTATCCGTAAATTAGTGCCTAAACACCATCGTTGGTGGCGCCATGTCATAGTTTGGACTCTTGCTCTGCGCAAGACTGCTGGTTTAAGGATGACAGTACTTTTGTTTGTAGGCGACTGCGTCTTTCCTACAACAAGTCGCAACTGTTATCCCAACCTTACCGGTTCACTAGCGGCACCTCACCAGAAACACAATAGTAAGAGGTGATTTATGGCAGCCATTTACGCATGGACTCAGAAATGAGGTATCTCAGGGAGTGTCGTGGTTAAGCGGAGATTACCCTTTTCTCACAGATATATTATGTCTCATACAAACACAGGCAATGACACAGATGCAGTAAAGTTATGATAGCTTTTTATTTAACATAACTGCAATTTGCGATAAGTTGCATGGACTGCAATGATTAGGATAATGAATATAGCAAGTAACAGTGTTGTGAAGACAAGAGTCATTGTTACGAAGACCCCCACCATTTTGCAATACATAGAAAAGATATATGAGATGTCAGATGCCCTAATACCCTAATAAAGAAGGCCTAACCTCCTACCTAAAGGAGAGCTGGGTTTGTTAAACCTAATCTGCCAATGCTGCGTACCTGAGAGGAGCCCCCCAACCCTCGTTACCTTGGAATGAGGTATCTATCTCAGACTCCGCAGGGACACGAAGACTGGGTCAGCGTCAAGACGACTGCAGCATCGGTATCAGCGATGGTGGCGATGCCCTCTGGTCGGAATCCCTCTGATTATCTGCCTAAAGTGTGATGTATTTATACAGATCTACAAGGTCCCCTGACGTAGGTGTATTCCTAAACAATAGATAACAGGCATGCTTGGGACGGCAATTAATATCAACGATCCCTCGAAAGTATAGAGAGGGAAAATCCCTAAGTGTGAACACCTACTGTTTGTTTGTCTTTGGTGCTTGATCTTGACGCCTTGGCGCGGTGACACTGATAATGTAACTCATAACAAGTGGCCTAACTATAAACAAGGCAGCCATCTTAGAAGAAATAAATAATTAAATGGGCTAAGACAGAGCAAGCTAAGTAGGTTAAAAGTCACTAGGTGACGGGGCACGAGTCTACAAGCCAGAGGCTAAGCTAACTCCTGCTATCCCATTAAAACAAGCTAGGATTCACTACAATAGGGTGAGCATCTGTTTTGGTTACTGTATTGAGGACCCTATAGTCCACACACAACCGCATTTCTCTCTTTCCTTCTTTGCTATGTGGTTTGGGGACAGGCTCCACTGGGCTGGCCTAGGGGCTATCAGAAAGCTCAATAACTCCAAGGTCTAACATTTTCTGAACCTCTGCTTTTATGCAATCTCTGACATGGTCAGGTTGCCTGTAAATTTTACTTTTGACAGGTAAGCTGTCTCCAGTGTCAACTGTATGTTTACACCAAGTAGATGTACCAGGTGTGAGTGAGAAGAGTTCAGAAAACTGATCAAGGAGATGTTTACAGTCTTCCTTCTGCTCAGCAGTAAAACAGTCTGCCAGAACTACTCTCTTCACTAAACCATCAGTTTCAGTGGTGGAGAAGGGATCAGGGAGAGGGTCACTTTCTTCTTCCTGTCCCTCATCTGTAGCCATGAGCAGGGTTAAGTCGGCCCTGTCATAGTAATGCTTTAGGCGATTGACATGAAGCACCCTTAGGGGGCTTCTGGCAGTGCCCAGGTCCACCAAGTAGGTGACCTCACCTTTCTTCTCTACAATTAGATGAGGTCCACTTTATTAGTCTTGGAGTGCTCTTGGGGCCACAGGCTCCAATACCAATGCCTTCTGTCCTGGGTGGTACTCTGTCAGGACTGCCTTCTGGTCAAACCATTGCTTTTGGAGCTCTTGCCTGGCTTGAAGGTTTTTGCTGGCCTTTTTCATGTACTCAGCCATTCTAATTCTCAGGCTAAGTACATAGTCCACTATGTCTTGTTTTGGAGCTTTTAAAGGTTATTCACAACCCTCCTTAACAAGAGCAGGTGGACAGCTAACAGGGTGATTAAATAGGAGTTTAAAGGAGATATAGCCCACTCCTTTTTGGGGTGCCCTACTGAAGGCGAAAAGGAGGCATGGTAATAGGACATCCCATCTCCTTCTGAGTTTTTCAGAGAGTCCCATAATCATAAATTTGAGAGTTTTATTAAATCTCTCAACCAGTCCATTAGTCTGTGGATGATAAGGGTTGGTGAACTTGTATGTAACGCCACATTGCTTTTAGTTATGCAGACATGAAGTTACTACCTCTGTCTGACACCACTTCCTTAGGGAAGCCCACTCTGGAAAAGATTTCCAGGAGGGCCTTTGCCACTGCGGGAGCTGTAGTGGTCCTTAAGGGGATAGCTTCTGGGTACCTTGTGGCATGGTCCACCACTACAAGAATAAAACTATTGCCATAAGCTGTTGGAGGGTCAAGGGGGCCAACAATATCAACCCCTACCATTTCAAAGGGCACCCCAACCACTGGTAGTGGCATTAAGGGGGCCTTTGGGGTGCCACCAGTCTTGGCAGGTGACACAGGAGGGACAAAACTCCTTTGTGTCTTCTGACATATGGGGCCAGTGAAAATGTGGAACAAGTCTGTTCCATGTTTTACTCTGGCATAAATGCCCAGCTAAAAGGATGTCATGAGCCAGAGTTAGGAGGAATTCCCTGTACTGAAGGAGGATGAACAGTCTCCTGGTGGCACCAGGTTTAGGGTCCCTTGCTTCAGTATAAAGGAGATTATTCTCCCAGTAAACTCTGTGTGTGTCAGTGACTTCACCATGTTGCTGCTTGACAGCTTGCTGTCTGAGGCCCTCCAATGTGGGACAGGTTTGCTGTGCCTCGCTCAGCTCTTCCCTGGCATGCCCCCTCAGCACCCACAATCTCAGCTGTATCAACTTCCAGCTCCTCTGGTGTAGGTTCTGCACAGGGAGAGAATTTCTCTTCCTCATAATGGGAATTATCTGTGGAGGGAGGGCTAGTGGACAAGGGTTTGCCCTTCCTCCCCTAGTTTTGGGAGCACTTGGTCCATCGTTCCAGGATCCAAGTTTCCCTGTCCGCTTTGCTTCTTGGCATGAGCCCTGGTAAGAGCAAAGATATGCCCAGGAATGCTCAATATTGCTGCATGGGCCTCTAACTCCACTTCAGCCCAAGCTGAAGTCTTCAAATCATTGCCTTGCAGACATTCGACAGGTAAGTCAGTGGCTACCACAAATTTATTTGGGCCAGTAACCCCCCCCCCCCCAGTTGAGATTTACAACAGCCATTGGGTGGCTTACAGTGTTGCTATGGGTGTCTGCCCTTTTGGTACTGGTGACCAAGTAGGTGTTGCTCAGGGGCAACCAGTTTGTCCATCACCATGGTGACACTGGCACCTGTGTCCCTGTAGGCCTCAACCTGAACACCATTAATCAGGGGTAGCTGCTTGTGCTTATCCATATTAAGGGGACAAGCAACTAAAGTGGCTAGGTCAATGCCACCATCAGAAACTAAAACAGTCTCAGGGATCTCCCTGACTAGACCAACCCCAACTACATTACCAATGGTGAGCCCAGCTACACCCTTTGCTTGGCTATTAGTAGTGTTCTTCCCACACCACTGCTATTACCAGGGGCACTAGTGGCTGCAGTTGAGGTGGTGGTGGGAGGTTTGGTGTTTTTCTTTGGACAATGACTGTCAGTTGGCCAATGGCCTTTGGCTTTACACATATAACACCAAGGTTTCATATCTATGTGAGAAAAGGATTTGGACCCACCACCCCCAGAGGATTTTTGTGGGCCTGATGAAGACTCTGATGATTTTTTATCTTTGTCCCCACCCTTGTCATGTGACTTTCCATCCTTCTTCTTGTCATCCTTGTCACCCCTGTATGAGCTTTTCTGCTCACCCTTGTTCTGACCCATTTGTCTGCCTTCTTTCCCAATTTTTGGGGAGAGGTCAGATCTGAGTCAACAAGATATTGATGCAACTAGTAAGACACACAATTATTCAAGATATGCTCTCTCCGAATCAAGTTATACAGGCTTTCATAATCAGTCACCCTACTGCCATGTAACCAACCTTCTAGGGCCTTCACAGAACAGTCTACAAGGTCTGTCCAGTCCTGTGATGACTCCTTTCTGGTGTCTTTGCACTTAAGTATATACTGTTCAGTGGTTAAGCCCAGACCATCCAAGAGTACATTCTTAAGAATTTGGTAATTATCTGCATCATCATCTCTGACAATAAGAAGTCTGTCTCTCCCTTTGCCAGAGAAGGACAACCAAAGGATAGCAGCCCACTGTACACGAGGGACCCTCTGAACATTACAGGCCCTCTCAAGTGCAGCAAACCACTTGTTGATCTCATCACCATCCTTGTAAGGAGGGACAACTTTGTGAAGATTCCTAGAATCAAATGAAGGTTCCCTAACATTTGTATTCCTAAAACTGCTGCTGCCACCATGGGGAACTAACCCCAAACCCTGCCTCTCTTTCTCCACAGCCAGAGATTCCCTGTCTAAGGCCAACTGTTGCTGCATTAGCCTCTTTCTGGCCTCCTCTAACCTCAGCTTTCTGAGTTCCCTATCTAGGGACAGGTCCTCAGGGTTGGAATTATGTGAAGCCTCTGAAACAGAGGTAACATGAGAGTGCACAGAGGCAGACCTACCTCTAACAGGGACCTCTCTAGTGACCTGGCCTCTAGGGGTGAAGGGAGCCCTACTTGTGTGTGAACCCTTCCCACTACCAGTTATACTAGGGGGCTTGTTGACAGATAGGTCTGTGAAAGGACCCTCCCCAGGATTGTCATCTTGCTCCTCTGAGCACTCCTGGTTGGAGACATCCTCTACCTCTTCCTCTGTCTGATCTGTACCAGTGCTGAATCCCTGGTCATCCTGGAGGAGAAGATTTAAGAGGAACTCCTTATTGCGGTTCTTCTCAATCCCTAAACTTCTTTCAATGCAGAGACCCCTCAAACTTCTAAAGTTTAGATTCTCATAGGTAGTTTTGACAACTCTAGGGGTAGCTTCTACAGAAAAAAAAGTTTAGGAAAGTGAGTAAAAAGTTAGTAGAATAACAGAGCTAACTTTTTAGAGAAAAGAGAAAAAGTTTCAGAACTTTATAAAAACTTTTGCAAAGTTTAAATAACTTTTTAGAAACTTAGAAAATAGTTTCTAAGTATATATTATATATGCTCTAAGTATTGAAGCAAGCTTTTCTTGTGAAAAGCACAGGTAACAAAGTAGTAAAGCAATTACAAGTACCTATCCCACCGCTGCACCACCCATGTAGGAGGCTGGCCTGGTTTGTAGAGGGTACCTTGGGTACTTACACCTTACACCAGGTCCAGTTATCCCTTATTAGTGAAATGTAGTAGTGTTCTAGCAGCTTAGGCTGATAGAGGTAGCTATAGAAGAGCAGCTTAGGCTGAACTAGGAGACATGCAAATCTCCTGCAATACCACTTATAGTTACACAGTACTTATACACAAGTAAAGACAATACTCAGTGTTACCAAAAATAAAGGTATTTATTTGGGTGACACAGTACCAAAAATATCTTAGAGCCAATACACCTTCTGGAGGTAAGTATAATACACAATAAATCGACTAGACACCAAAATTAGACAAGTAAATAGTCATAGGATAATGCAAACAATAGGAAATGCTATAGATTGCAATGGGAGAAAATAGGTCTAGGGCAACACAAACCATATACTAAGAAAGTGGAATGCAAATCACGTATTCCCCAATAGACAAGTGTAGTGTGTGCAGAATCGCTCGGAGAGTAAGAACACAGTAAAGGTAAGTAAATTACCCCACTCCAGAGCCCAGAAAAGCAGGAGTAAAGTACTGCAAGTTTCCTTAGGACACACTACATCTCGTGATTGGGATTTTGCAGAAGCCAACCAAGTCTGCAAAGAACAACTGATGGATTCCTGGACCTGAAGACCTGCAAAGGAAGGGGACCAAGTCCAGAAGTCGAAAGAAGTTCCAGGAAGGACAGGAGTCCCTGCCAACCCAGAAGAGGGTGCAAAAGAAGAGTCCACGGTTAGTCAAAGACTGCAGAAATGCACCCTAAGAAGATGCCAGCGGGTTCCTGCATGATGCAAAGGATGTCCCACGACATGAAGATTGTTGCACATGTGATTTCATTTTGGAAGTCGCCAACAAGCCTTGGCTATGACAAAAGTGCGTTTTGCGTCACAATGGCACAGGATGGACCCAGGAGGGACCTGGGGGCCTTAATTCTGTGTGAGGAGGAAGAGGGGGCTCTCAGCACTTTAGAGAGCCCTCAGGATGCCAGCCACCTCCCCCGGAGGTCCCAGGACACGGGGACAAAGGAGGTGCAAAACACGGTTGATGCAGCACAACACAGGAAGGTCCCACGCCGCCGGAGAACAACTCAGTGAGTTGAGCGTCACAGGATGGAGTGCTGGGGACCTGGGCCAGGCTGTACATGAAGGAATTTTGCAAATAGTGCACAGAGGCCTCATGAGGTGAAGAAGACGCAGCACACAGGGGTACCGTCGCTCTCTGGGAAGGCAAGGTCTTACCTCCTCCAAATTGCGTCAGCAGGACCTCAGGACAGTCTATGTCGATTATGTCCACCCTCTGTGTCCTTAGGAGCACACTCGTCGCTGTGAGAGGAGTCCAAGGGTACTGGTCGTCATCTTGAAAGGTGCCTGCTGGAGCAGGGGAGTGATTCCGTCACCCCACGGGAGATTTCTTCGGTCCTTCTGGTGCAGGATGAAGACAGGGAGTCCTGAGAGTGTGTACACCATGGAAACTGTTGCAGTTGCTGACTTGGAGCTGAGGTTGCTGAAGAAAAGTATCTCTTGTGGATACTTTGTTGCAGTTACAGTGGTTCTTGGAGCAGACTGTGGTTGATCCAAGGTCAGAGGATGATGAAGTTGTTGCAGAGGATTCCTGAAGGAAACTTCAAGCAGAATCTGAAGAGAACCCACAGGAGAGACCCTAAATAGCCCTGAGAGGGGGATTGGCTACCTTATCAGGTATGGACCTATCAGGAGGGGTTTCTGATGTCACCTGCTGGCATTGGCCACTCAGAGACCTCTAGAGTGCCCCTACTATCAGGGACACACTGGAGGAACTCTGGGCACCACCACTAGGGTGGTGATGGACAGGGGAGTGGTGACTCCCCTTTTCTTTGTCCAGTTTCAAGCCAGAGCAGGGCACAAGGGGTCCTTGAATCAGTGTAGACTGGCATTTGCAAGGATGGCACAATCTGTGCCCTTCAAAGCATTTCCAGAGGCTGGGGGAGGCTACCCCTCCCCAGCCTGTAATACCCATTTCCAAAGGGAGAAGGTGCAACACCCTGCTCTCGGAGGAAATGCTTTGTTCTGCCTTCCTGGGACTGGGCTGCCCAGACCCCAGGAGGGCAGAACCCTGTCTGTGAGGTGGCAGCAGCTGTAGCTGCAGTGCAAGCCTCAGAGAGCTGGTTTCACAGTACTAGAGGTCCATGGTGGAGCCCCCAGGATGCATGGAATTTTCTCCCCAATACCAGATTTGAAATGGGGGGACAATTCCATGATCTTAGACATGTTACATGGCCATATTAGGAGTTACCATTGTGAAGCTACATATAGGTATTGACCTATATGTAGTGCACGCATGTAATGGTGTCCCTGCACTCACAAAGTCTGGGGAAATGGCCCTGAACTATGTAGGGGCACCTTTGCTAGTGCAAGGGTGCCCTCACACTTAGTAACTTTGCACCTAACCTTCAGAAAGTGAAGGTTAGACATATAGGTGACTTATAAGTTACTTAAGTCCAGTGAGAATGGCTGTGAAATAACATGTGCGTTATTTCACGCAAGCTGCAATGGCAGGCCTGTGCAAGGGTTTGTCTGAACTCCCAATGGGTGGCAAAATAAATGCTGCAGCCCATATGGATCTCCTGGAACCACAATGCCCTGGGTACCCAGGTACCGTATACTAGGGACTTATAAGGGGGGTCCAGTATGCCAATTGAAATTGGTAAATTAAGTCACTAGCCTACAGTGACAATGTGCAAAGCCACAGTCTCTCTAGTGGATGGCTTCTCCACTGGTTCTAGAGGGGGCATTGTGCCCAGTGTGCTTCATCCTGGGAAGGATGGGGTGAGTGGATGGCTTCTTCCACTAGTTATGGAGGGGGCCTCGTGCCCTGTGATGCAGATCTTGGGGAGTGCAAGGTCACAGTCTCTCACCCGGGAGTCAGACCCACTGGATTTGCAGGGGCCAGGATGCCCAACAGCCCATGGAGGCAGGACAACACACTGTCCGCCTACGGTGACGGCTGCTCAGTGGTGGCAGTGCTGGTATTGGTGCTGGCAGTGTTGGGGGGAGGCACCAGCCCATCCCCTGCAGCCTCAGATGGCTACCCACTGGGGCTGCTGCTTCTGGCAGTGGTCCTGGTGGCGGTGTGGGGAGTGGTGGGGGGAGGCTGCAGCCCATCCTCTGCAGCCTCAGACGGCTGCCCACTGGGGCTGCTGCTGCTGGCAGTGGTGCTGGTGGCGGTGCTCGTGGCGGTGCTGGTGGCAGTGCTGGTGGCGGTGATGGCAGTGGTGGGAGGAGGCTCCAGCCCATGCCCTGCAGCCTCGGATGGCTGCCCTCTGGGGCTGCTGCCGGCGATGCTGGTGGCAGTGCTAGCAGTGGTGGGGGGAGGCTCCACCCCTTCCCTTGCAGCCTCGGACAGCTGAACCACCATTGTTGGTGGTGGGAGCTCCGAATGGGTCCCAGCACAAGGCTTCCTGTCCTTTCTGCCTGCTGGTGCAGGCCCCTTGCCCTTCCTATCAGCAGCTGGGGATTGGCCCTTGCCCTTCACACCTGTAGTTGGTGGTGCCTCCTTGCCCTTCACACCTGCAGGTGGTGGTGCATCCTTGCACTTCCTAGTCGTAGATGGTGGTGCCTCCTTGCCCTTCCTTGATGCACCTGGCGCAGGCACACTTTCAGTGCTGCTGGCTGGTTCCCGGGACCCTCTCCCACCTGCAGTAGCTGTCGACACTACTGTGCCCCTGGACTGGGTGGCTGAGGTGCTTGCCTGGGTTTTCTTTACCCTGGCCTGACATGAAGGATGGTGGGGAGGAGGGGTAGGGAAGAGGTCAATGGAGGTGAGGAAAAGCTTCTTAGGAACATTGGGGCGGGAAGAGGGTGAAGGTTTGGTAGTGGAAGAAGAGGAAGTGGTTGTAGGAGGTGTCTATCTGCTGTCTTTGGGCGCAGGTGCATGGCTGCTGTGATGCGCCCATCCAGCTCCGGATAGGCCACTGCCAGTATGTGGGCCATCAGGGGGGTCAGGGTTTGACAGGCACCCCTTCCTCATTGGGAGGCCATCCCCAGCTGGGCCTCCGCCATCTTCCATGCCCAGCGTCTCAGGTCCTTCCACCGTTTGCGACAGTGGGTGCTCTACCTGCCGTAGACCCCCAGGGTCCGCACGTCCATGGTGATGGCACGCCATATACCCTTTTTTTGATGGGCGCTGACCTGCAGAGAAATACACATAGGAAAAGGTATCAGTCAGACCATCCTGCCTGTTACACTCAAGACCAACTATAGCCCTCACATTCCCTTACGCACAGACATTGCCCACCATACATGCAGCACACTGCCCAGGGCCCTTACCCCAACCCCCCCACACAAGGCCCTCACACACAGCACCCCATACTTTCATGCCTCATTCATCGTACTCACAGTGTACTCACCTGTTGGTCTGGAGGCCCATACAGCATTCAGTACTGGGGTAGGACCCCATCCACCAGTCTCTCCAACTCTGCAGCGGTGAAGTCAGGGACCCTTTCCCCAATGACACTAGCGATGGTCGGTTCCAGACACAGGTCACAGCAGCACTTGCAGTGTAGGACCTCTCCTGTTGAAGGTCAGGCAGCAAGTAGGTGAACAGACAGAAAATGGCAGTCACGTCCGCGGCGGTGCGTACCGTCACTGCCGGCGTACATCACCATTGGCCACTGTAACCCATAGCGCCCAATGAGATCCAATGAAGATTTGCACCACGGTTTTTGACTGTCTCC
Organism: Pleurodeles waltl; assembly: GCF_031143425.1. Taxonomy (NCBI): domain Eukaryota; kingdom Metazoa; phylum Chordata; class Amphibia; order Caudata; family Salamandridae; genus Pleurodeles; species Pleurodeles waltl. The sequence goes on from NC_090440.1 coordinate 1,091,345,534, forward strand.
CGCAACGGCGCAGAACGTCAGCAGAATTACCTCATTTCCACATGTCCCTCCATACAGGACAGGCAGACGCCATTTCGGTGGGGGGGGGGGCAGGCCATGGCACCTGACTGCGTCACAGTACACATAGGTACCATTTGGGCCTATACAACAATATTGTGTTACAGTCACAACATGCAATGCAGTGTAGTGTTTGAAATATGGAATACTGAGCAGCTACTTACCGTTTGCCCCCTAGATTGCAACCGCTGCAGATGAATAGGAGATGGAGACATTCCCCTGTGTGCAGGCTCCTGCTGGACTTGGCAACAATGGAGGACAGGCACATTATCCTCACCTATAGACTGGACAGGGCCACAATCACAGAGCTGTGTGCCCAATTGGAACCTGACCTGATATCTGCTATCCGTCAGCCCACCGGGATCCCCCCTCTTGTGCAAGTCCTATTTGTGCTCCATTTCCTGGCAAGTGGCTCCTTCCAAGTGACAGTGGGCTTGGCAGCAGGAATGTCTCAGCCAATGTTCTCAACAGTGCTGACAGAGTGTTATCTGCCCTGATTAAACACATGCGCAGCTACATCGTTTTCCCCCAGGTGGAGGATTTGGCCACAGTGAAAGCTGCTTTCTATGCTATGGGACATATCCCCAACATTATCGGGGCTATTGATGGTACACATATTGCATTTGTCATCCCCCCCCGGAGAAATGAACAGGTGTTCAGAAATCGAAAGAGCTTTCATGTCAATGCAAAGTATCCTGGGTATGTGCATGATGCCTTTATCCTGAAGAAGAGCAGCATCCCATATGTGATGGCTCAACTCTAGAGGCACGGGGTGTGGTTAATAGGTTAGCCATTGTTCCCACTCAGGGGTTGTTGGTGTATGGGTATGGTGTGGGCCCTAAGGGTTAGCGTGTGTTTAACAGTTGTCCCTCAATATTTGCAGGTGACTCTGGTTACCCCAACTTCTCATGGCTACTGACCCCTCTGAGGAATCCCAGGACAAGGGCAGAGGAATGTTACAATGAGGCACATGGGTGAACAAGAAGGATAATAGAAAGGACATTTGGCCTCCTGACGGCCAGGTTTCGTTGCCTACATCTAACAGGTGGATCCCTGTACTACTCACCCAAGAAGTTGGGCCAGATCATCATGGCATGCTGTATGTTGAACAACCTTGCCATACGTCGCCAGGTGCCTTTTCTGCAGGAGGATGAGGCTGGAGATGGGCGTATGGCAGCAGTGGACCCTATGGACAGTGAAGATGAGGAGGCAGAGGATGAGGACAACAGAAGTGCTATAATAAGACAGTATTTCATATGACACACAGGTAAGACACTGTAATTACACTTTACATTGACAGTTTTGTATTTGACATTGTCACTGGAAGGCTGAGTTTCCCACTTCTATGGCCACTTACTGTATCCTTTGGCATCTCTATTTTCAGATATTTGTGCCCCACTTTCGCTCCTGGTGCGTTGACTGCAGTCAAATACAGGTCATTCCTATGTATACGTTACCATACAGTTATATTGCAGTGTTTAAAGTTTGTTAAACAAATACATGGTTAAATGATTTGACAGACTCCATACTTGTATTTATTCAAATGGTGTTTATTTAAGTGCTAATGATTAGAGGGGGATGTGCAATGGGCTGGGGTGATGATGGAGGAAAGTCCAGGATAGAGTCCAGTCTATTTGTATCACAGGTGCATTGTCCAAGAGGGCATGGGAAGGGGAGCAATGGCAGTTCAAGGTGGACAGGGTGACAGAGTGGGACACAGGGGTGACATTCAGGAGAGTCTTTTTTCCTGGCGGGCGTTTTGGCAATGTTCTCTGGCTTCTGCCTGGATCGCAGGGACCGTTTGTGGGGTGGTTCTCCTTCTGCAGGACGTGGGTTGCTGGTGGCCTGTTTTTCCTGTGGTGGGGCCTCCTGTCCACTAGCGGGTGCGGAGGTGGAAGGCTGTTAATCAGTTTGGCTAGTGTCAGGGACCCAGTGGTGTGCCACTGCCTCCCCCATGGTGTTGGCCATGTGTGCCAGCACCCCTGCAATGGAGACCAGGGTGGTGTTAATGGACTTCATGTCCTCCCTGATCCCCAGGTACTGTCCCTCCTGCAGCCGCTGGGTCTCCTGCAACTTGTCCAGTATCTTGCCCATCGTCTACTGGGAATGGTGGTGTGCTCCCAAGATCTTGGTGAGTGCCTCCTGGAGAGTCGGTTCCCTGGGCCTGTCCTCCCCCTATCGCACAGCAGTCCTCTCAGCTTCCCTGTTGTCCTGTGCTCTGTCCCCTGAACCATGTGCCCACTGCCACTGACCCCAGGTCCCTGATCGTCCTCTGTTTGTGGGGTTGCCTGGAGTCCCTCTAGTGGTGGACACACTTCTGATTGAAGTGTCCTGGGGAAAGAGGTATGGGCCCACTGGGTGGGTACTGTGGTGGTGTTTCCTGAGGGGGGAATCTGTGGTGGTATGGGAATGTGGCTGGGTTACCGACTGTCGGGAGATCCCTGATGGGCCAGGTTGGTCATCCAGATCCAGGTGTCCAGAGCTGCTGTCATCACTGTGGGCCTCTTCTGGGGGTGTACTGGAAGTTGCTGGCACCTGATCTCCGGTGACGTTGGGTGGGGGACCTGTAGGGCTGTAAACGCAGTGTTATTGTTTCTGTGTGTGCCATGTTGTGCATGGGTGTGTTACCCTGTATGGTTGTTATTGCCCTGGCAGCTTTGCCTTGTGTGAGTAGTGATTTTGTGGGCTATGTGATTCACTCTAATGTGCATGCTTTAGTGATAGGTGTCCATGCAGGTCTGTGAGGGGTGTCCATGCATTGGTGTTGCATGCAGGGCTTGGTATTGGGATGAGTGGGTTGTGATGGTGGGGTATGTGGGAGGTGGTGAAGTGATGGCAGTGAGGGTAAGGGTGGGGGGTTGTAATGGCATGCAGGTAGGGGGGTGATAGTAATAGAGGTTTGACTTACCAGAGTCCAGTCCTCCTCCTACTCCTGCCAGGCCCTCAGGATGCATAATTGCCCAGACTTGCTCCTTCTATGTTGTTGGTTGTGGGGGAGGAGGTGGAGGTTCCCACTAGTCCTCTGTACAGCTATTTGATGTCTTGCTGCTGTGGAACGTACCTTCCCTCGTAGGCCGTTCCACCTCTTCCTGATATCATCCCTTGTGTTTGGGTGCTGTCTCACGGCGCTGACCCTGTCCACGATTCTCCGCCATAGCTCCATCTTCCTAGCAATGGACCTCTGCTGCACCTGTGATCCGAATAGCAGTGACTCAACCTGGATGATTTCCTCCACCATGACCCTTAGCTCCTCCTCAGAGAACCTGGGGTGCCGTTGCAGTGCCATGGGTGTATTGTGAGTGGTGTGGGTGAGGGTGTGTGGGGTGCTGTGTTAGGATGTGTGATGTAGGGTGCGTGGATGGTGTATAGGTGATGGTGGTGTGTGGCTGTGGTCTTGTCTGTGGTTTTGCTATCTCTCTTGTGGCACTTGTTTGTAATGGTAAAGGGTTGTGGGTAATGTGGGTATGTGTTTTATAGTGGTGTGTGGGTGTGGTGTGTGTATGTGTGTCAGGTGTGTGTAGTTTGAATTGTCGAATGTGGTGTAGTTTTGTTAGTTTGTGTGTATTTTGAGCGCAGCGGTATGTACCGCCAATGGTTTAGCGCCATCGAATGTCCGCCGCAGTGATTCGTGGGTCATAATGCTGTGGGCGTAGTTCTGTTGGCGTAACAGTGTGGGTTTTGCTACCGCCAGTTTATCACTGGCCTATGGGCTGGCGGACTTGTGTGTGTGGCTGTATAGTGACGGATTGCTATGTGTGGGTCATAATATGGGTGGCGGTAATCCGCTGCGGCAGGGTATGTTGGTGGCAGTCAGCATGGAGGTAAGTGGGATTTACTGCCAATGTCATAATGTGTTTTGACATCCTTGTTAGATCAGTACTTCACTATAATTTCTCTTCAAGCACTTTGAAATTTAATCTCAGATACTTTACTGAATTAGACTTGTGAATATACATCAAAAAGTATTTTACTATAAGCGAGAGGACATTGATGTGTTAATTTGGGTAAATCTTTGATGAATTTTGGGGGGGGTTTCCACAACCCTGAGCAGCAGCGAACACTCCCCTCAGGTGAGAACCATTCTTGTATTTTTAACAAATATGCCCAGGGAGGGGAGAAGGTGGGGGGCAAGCACACTTACCCAAAGGCCAACCCCCCAAAAAGAATTCCAGGTGTTTAGGCCCTTTTTCCTGGCCGTGGATTACAATCCAAGCCAGGAAACGGTGCAAGGAAGGCATCGGTGGATAGGGGGGATTCCACCTTTTTCATCAATGCCTCCCTAGCATCTGGAGAGGCCGTTTTGGCATTTGTTTCCCCACTGGAGAAGGAGAGCACACTGAGCTGCTCCTCCAATGGATCTGGTGGGGAAACTGACGTCAGCTTCCTTGTGGCACTCTGACTTCACAAATTGAGAGATGCAGAAGTAATTCGGAGTCTCCCCTAGGGGAGAGGAGGGGAATACTCTGGCACTTTGCACCGGAAATGTCTTTTAAGCCCTTCCTGGTGTCGGTCAATGCCCGTCAGACACACCAGGGACATATACGTATGAGGGCTATTGGCCGTCACATGCACTTATGGGGTTAATATGTTAAAAATGCAATTACTTTGCTTTTATTTATGTACTTGTATGTTTTGTTGAGAGGTTTTGCACAGTTATGCAACTTTATCGTTGGGGGTCATATTAACGTGGAGCAGATGTTTTATTTTCTGTTAGGTTAGTTATAATTAGCATTTTGTTGGTATAGAGGTTGAGGTTGTTAGATATATATATATATATATATATATATATATATATATATAGAGTACATCATATATGGTGACATTTCTCATAATACACTTCTACTTACCTATATATACGTAGTTGATATTGTGGTCCTGGATATTTATGTTTCGATATTTTAGCACATCCATATTTCTTACATGCTATGGTATTATACTTTTAAATGCCAGATAATCCAGTAGAAAGCCTACATTACACACTGCCTTTGTGCCCCCGGTATCTTGTTTCCTCTATGCTCAATCAATCAATCAATTTTGTGTATAGCACAACTTCTCAACCGTGGGGTCTCAAGGGGCTGGTAAGGGGTGCTGATCAGTCAAAGAGCCAGATCTTGAGGTCCTTCTTGAACTGATTCAGTGGGGGACTGCTTGCAGTGGATTAGCAGCAGGTTCCAGGTCTATGCAGTGAAGTAGGAGAAGGATCTTCCTCCTGCTGTGTTCTTCCTGATTCTAGGGGTGGAGACGAGGGCCAGTTGAGCAAAGCAGAGATATCTGGAGGGGGAATGGAAGGATAGGCGGTGGTTGAGGTAGACCGGTCAGATGTTGTACAGGGCCTTGTAAGCGTGTTGTCAGGAGTTTGAAAATGATGCGTTTGTTGATGGGGTTGGTTTTCCCAGGTTTGTCACGTGTTCGGAGATGTGGCTGTGACGAAGGATGTCCAGGATGGGTCTGGCGGCTGCGGTGTGTATTCTCTGGAGTCTTGTTTGAAGTTTCTTTGTGATGCCAGCATAGAGTGCATTGCCGTAGCCGAGTTTGCTGCTGACGAGTGCGTGGGTGCCTGTCCTTCTTGTTTCACTGGGGATCCACTTGAAGAACTTCTACAGCAGGCGAAGTGTGTGGAAGAATGAGGATGAGGCAGCGTTGACTTGGCGGGCCACGGACAGCGAGGAGTTGAGAATGATGCCAAACCATGCATGCATGTTCGGTGGGGGCAGGGTCGGTTCCAAGGGCTGTTGGCCACCAGGAGTCGTCCCAGGTGGTGGAGGTGGGACCCAGGATGAGGATCTCTGTCTTGTCCTAGCTGAGCTTGAGGCAGCTGTCTTTTATCCAGTCGGCGACTGCTCTCATTCCATTGTGGAAGTTGATCTTGGCTGTTGATGGTTTGTCAGTAAGGGATAGAATTAGCTGTGTTTCATGGGTGCAGAAGATGATGTTAAGGCCCTGGTGTCCGACGACCTTGGTGAGCAGGGTCATGTAAATATTAAAGAGGGTGGGGCTCAGGGAGGAGCCCTGGGGGACTCCACATTTGGTTTCTGTTGGCTCTGAGATGAATGAAGGGAGTCTGACTCTCTGGGTTTTTCCGGTGAGGAAGGAGCGGATCCACCCCAAGGCCTTACCGTGGATGCCTGCGTTATGTATTCTGGTGCATAAGGTGGTATGGGAGACGGTGATGAAGGCGGCAGAGAGGTTGAGGGGGATGAGGACAACTGTTTCTCTGTGGTCCAGTGCGGTACAGATATCATCCATGGCTGCAAGGGGAGTGGTTTGGGTGCTATGGCTGCTTCTGAATCTGGATGGGGATGGGTCTAGGACATGGTTTTTTTGAGGACCTCTGTGTGCTGCGTGTTAATAGCTTTTTCGATTACCTTGGCTGGGAATGGGAGCAATGAGATTGGTCTGTAGATTTTCATATCCCTTGGATCAGCGGAGGGTTTCTTCAGTAAAGGGTTGATTTCCGCCTGTTTCCAGCTGTCCGATGACGATTCGGCACAGATGATGCTCTGTATGGTCTTTGCCACTGTATGTATACACTATCCCTTTATGTAAAAGGAACAAGTTGTGAACGAAGCCTATACCATGTGGGGGGCTTTACTTTGGTCACGGATGGATAACATTAAGTTTCCTGTGTACTTTGTATGAACCAATTTGGATACGATCCTTAACCTTTTCCCACATTAATTGTGTGTGTCAATTTCAGTTTTTTTTTTCTTTGACATAAAATAATATTTTATTACTACCCTAAAGCCAACCCCCGCTGCACACAGCTGAAGGGGTGTGGTTGGCCGCAGGACCTGGCCGTTCAATTGCCCCACGGGGCAACCAACACACCATCACCTTTGGCCGTGCATGGCATGTAGTTCACCTCAGGGTCTGGCCTGTGGGCAGGCCCTGATTCAACCCCTAACGAACAGCCAACTCCATGCCACACACGTCCTTCTGGCAAGAGCAGCATGCAGTTGGTCTCACAGGTTCTGGCCTCACTCAGAAGGACTTACTGACTTTGTCGTAGATTTCACAAGCATTGTCAAATTCAACTTATTTGACAATTAAAATTGTTTCAAGAAAAACTTGGATAAATATCAATACAGTCAGTCTAAGCTACTTTAGGGAGCCAGTCAGGGGGGCCAGCAAGGCCCTTAGAAACAGTTACCTCCAGAAAGAGGTCTATCTATGCCTTTTTCTCAGTCAACGGGGTTGGTGAGGTGATCCTGGCCACAGGATTAGACGTCACTCTAAGTCCTAGCAGGCCAGGCAGAAGTTCAGTAGCCACTGGGCTACCAGTTGCCCGGTATCAAGGTCACAGTGGAGTCCTTCCTTGGGCAGAAACTTGCCTTCTGGGCAAAGAAGTAGCACTCTGCCGGGTTCAGCAGATTCAGGATCAACTTTGAGCATTGTTTTTTATCCCTGGTGCTGCATGGTGGCAAGGGGTGGCAATTAAAAGATCGGGTTACCAACTTGCCACAGCAGGCTTCTTCAGAGGCTGTCACCGTGTGCTGCAAACAGGAGATCAGTCAACTGAGCCTTGGAGTCCTGTGTTCAGCTGGACCCGGGAGTCATCTTCTCCATGACCAGGACCCAATAGGCACAGTACCTTTTCCTTTGCTAGTCACTAGGTCCAGCAGGTGTATGTCACTTCAGTGCAGGCTCTTTTGGTCAGCTACATGGAGCAGCAGGGCAGTTCTTCTTTGGCCCTCTTCTCCATTCTGCCAGAATCTGAGTTCTGGGTGCCAACAGTACCCTATTTATGCCTAGAAAATGCCCTGGGGGAAGGATTATGGTCACTACGGAATGGGCTACCAGGTTCCCTCCCACCTGATAACAACTTCCAGAAATCCCTTGAAGTCTCTATTTTGCCATCTCTGAAGATTGCAGTACCCCTATCTCGGCCTCTAGAGCTCAGTAGCCCACCACTGGGTTGTGGCTACCTGTTACACGCCCACAGGAAAACCAGTTTTGCAACTGGTTTCCCCTCTCTGTCCCTGCTGCCAGCCTGTCTACTCTGACAATAGAGCAGCCTCTCCCAATTGTGAGCATTTGTCTTTCAAAAGAGGCTTCTCCTTTGCACTCACCTTTTGTGCTAACACCTTTATGGTGTCCTTCCTGGGAGAGGTAACATCTCTTCCAAAAGCAGACTCCTACTGTCTCCTTTCCAGGGAGTCATTCACATGTCTGCCCAGGAGGGCAGAAGGCTGTCTGTGAGGACACTCCAGTTATGCAACTTTAAATGGGCACTGGAAACTTTGGGCAACCAAAGTGTCGACTTCTAAAGTTGCACTTTGCCCACTTGAGACGTTCATTTTGATTTTACCATTAGACTGGAATGAATGCACTCATTCTTTTGGGACCTTACACTACTAACTTTAGTAGTACCATTCATAAGTTAGCAGGGCTGAGATGTCCACTGTAACTCTGTACTTGCCAAGGGGAATGCTAGCATTTCCATAGTAAAAACGACAAGTTAGTGTTTTATTGCTTAACCATGTAAAGGTACATGTTATTTTTTATTAAGAAAGGGAGCATGTGGCCTCCCTCCCAGAGCCTTTGCAGGACCCAGGGATCCATCCCTGGGGCTATATTTTTCACCTTGTGCCTTTATTTTAAATTAAGAGAAGGGGGACATGGGACTCCCTCTTCAAGCCAATGGCGGCCCTGGGGACCCCATCCCCTGGTGCTTTTTTTATAATTTAAGGGGAGGGGCGTACAGCCCCCATCCCCAAGTCACTAAAGGCTCCGATGACCCCATCTCCAGGGGCCTTTTTTAATTAAGGAGAGGACAGCGCATGGCCCCGCTCCCTGAGCCTTTGCAGCAGGGGGATCCCCAGCAACCCGAACCTCAGGTACGTGCCCCAGTGCTCACCAGGGACACCTAAAAACACTATATTGGAGGCTGCAGGGGGAGCCCCAGGCTGACTGCTAGCAGGAGCCAGCACCTTTCCTTTACTCTAACCTTGGCGGGAGCAAAATTGTTTTTTTACTACTCCCCCCGGCTGATTGCAAAGTGGAGTCCCCTGCCCGGGAGAGTGCTGGCTGGGTATGCTTGCACCCTCCCTGCCAGGGAACCACAGTGTTTCAGGGTGGACTCCCCAGAAGACTGTGTAGTATCCCGCCCTGAGGGATGGAGTCCCGGGGGGAATACTAGCATGGGGAAATGGGCCTGCACTCCCCCTCAAGGAATTTGTCTCAGGGATGGTGCCCCTGGAGCTCCACAGACGCTTGGAGTGAGTGGCTGCAGACACCCTTCAAAAGGTTGCGTCCTAATAGAGGCTCGGGGAGAGGAGCACTGCACCCCCTCCCCATTTTTAGACAAATTGAGTCAGGGGATGGGGTCCCAAGAGCTCATTAGGGGCTGAGGGGAGGTGGGCACATGATCCTCTCTGGTATTCAGCCCCGGGGTCACTGAGGCCCAACAGTGGCAGGGATTGGTAAACATGCATCCCTCCACTTGGATGTGAATTTGGCCCCGTGGATGTGGACATTGGGGCCCAGAGTGGCTCGGGAGGAAAGCCTCACTCACATCTCCTCCCAATATATATTAAAATAAAGACTCCTGGGCCCTGGTCCATTCCTAGGGATGCAATTCCTCAAACTGAAGAATCTGGATTTGCTGCATTGAAGTGTTTTATTTATTTTTGCCCAGAGGACCCTCCTCAAAGGCTAGTGGGCAGGATATCCATACATTTCCAGCTTATATATTTTTTCTTTAATACACTCAGGACAGGGGACGGCTGCCTACAACATTTTTTCTCATATTGCAAGCAGCCAATCAGAGTGCCTGCTTCTGCTAGTGCTTTACTCCAATGGCAGTGAGTTGGCCCAAGAGGAAAAAGCCCCTAAGGCCAATTAGAATGCTCAAATTGGGTTCAAGGGATTCACACAAGAGTCCCTCCAACCCAGAAATCCAGCTATACAAATATTTGTTATCATTAATTTTGCAAAACGTACTGAATGGATATACATCAAATCAGAAAAAGCACGCTATCTGAAACAAGATCTACTTTCTTATTCAGTTTGGTGTGATTCTGTTGAGCAGTTTTTGCTGTAGTGCTATTGAAAAAAGTCAAAAAAAAAATGCAAGGGGAGTTTTTTTATTTTGGGATTTCCTTCCTTGAAGGATCACCCCAAAACTTTCCTTGCAACAACTAGGCAAAACAAGAAACAAAAGAGCATCTTTTTTTAATGTTTTGTGAAGATTTCTCAAAAGGTGCCAAAGCCATTAGAAAAACAAGTAAGGTATTTCCTTTGGAAATAAAGACCTGACTATAACTACCCAGTGGTAACTGTCAATGGATCATATATAAATATTAAATTTACGTGTGTTAAGAATAGTTAATCTGTACTTACCTACATATGCTTACCTATTTGACATTTTGATCTTCGATATTTAGGCTATGATATTTTGGCTCATCAATATTTGGCACACAATATTATGAACTACAAACAATGTAAAGTTTGGCTTGCTACCAAGAAATAGTACTGCACACATGCCACCTCTCCAACATTGTTGACCACATCATATGTGAAGTCACTGATGGTTAAATGTGTGATAGCATGTGAGAGATTCTGAGCAGTGCGTGGGAGGTAGATTAAGGTAGTCTACTTAAACATAAGTGGCAAATGTAGATGGTTTTAGGTTTTGGATTTTAACCATGTTGTCTCAACAAAGTATGGTACAATTCTAATGTTTTGTACAACATTCATTAGTTTGTAATCTTATTAGATGATCATAGTGGCCCTTTCTGTTTTTTGCAGTAAAAATAAGTCTCCTGAGTGCACTTTATCCTACTAAATAACCTCTCTGTGAAACATAAATGATTCTGTTACTTACTGGTAATCTTCATTACTTCGAGCCATAGACTTCCTCATCACTGTCTCTGTCACACATACCATCACCCAGCTTTAAAAATATATTTCCCTTTGTGGTCCTCCCTCCCTATATGGCCACTACAGAAAGCAGTGGATGAGGAACACAAATGGGAGAGGCTGAGAGGAGAACTTCCTGGAAATACCAAGCATCTTTAAACATAAGAAATACAATGTTATCTCCTCCCTTAATATATTTTTGGGGGGAAGGGCAAGAGGGAACTTAATACTGTAATGAGGAAGACTATGACTCCAAGTAATGAAGATAAGATTACCAATAAGAAATCAAGGTATTAGCTACCTTGTCTATCTTCCTTGTCCACGTCCTGAATATTTGAGCGTATACCCAAGCTCTCCAAGAATATAAGCACCAAAAAAACAGAAAACACAATTGTATTAAAATCCCAGAAAACCTGAGAGATATGCAGGTGATGGCCTTTATTTGTAAGACGAAAGTAATAAAAAGAAAAATTAACTTTTCTAAAAGATCCGGTTTCATTGAGATAAATACAGAGAGCCCTACAAAGCTCAAAAGAATGGATAAGGATCTCTTGCTTCAAGGACAGAGAAGAAAAAAAGAGTCAACAGTATGGGCCTCATTACGACTTTGGCAGTCTTTACAGAAGACTGCCTTGGTAGCGGCCACCTAAAGACCACTATAGTGGCGGTAATCCTACTACCGTATTACAACTCACACCATGAAGACTGCCCAAAAACAGCCACGAATTTGACACCGCCAGGAGACAGGAGGGTGTGAAAGAGGTAGTTTCATCACCAGCACTCCCACAATCGCACCCACCAGATTACAAGCCACAACTCACCACAGCGGTTCTTACACGATGGAAAACCATTGGCGGTGTGAACCGCCGCGCTCAGAATCCACCACTGTCAGAACACAACACCACATTGGATAGTTTGAATATCCCACACCTGACAAAGCACTGTATACCCCCAACACAACCCACAATCCATTTGCTACAAAATCAATTTACACACAAACAGAGCAGGCAAATATACCATATAGCACCCAGTGGCAGCTCCTCCGATAGGGCGGATGAGCGTCTCCCTCCCCCCCAGCAGTGGCTGCTGCAAGACTTCTACAAGAAATCGATAATAAACTGTGTTTATTATTGTTTCCTTGTAAAGGGGCGGGCCATGGGCTCTGACGAGCACTGAGGGGGAGCACTCCCCCTCAATATACATGTATGTATGGCCGGCCGGCTCAGGCTGGCCAAGCACACATGCGCACAGGGCTCTCTGTAGAGAACATGCATAGGCTCCCAATCTGCCTGGGAGTACCCTGGCTGGGCGCTCCCGGACAATCCTGATGCTGCACTGAGCAGCGTCAGGGTTGGCGCAGGGCAGGTTGGAAGCCTGTGCCTGCACCAGAGGAGTGGCACGGTGGTGTCGGCAGTGGCGGCGGCAACGATCCAGGTAAGTGGTTTTAAAAATGTTTTTATTTAATGTTTATATACCCCTCACGTGCCGCCCCGCCCCTTCAGTGTGCCGCGAGCCGCAACTGATAGCGCCTTTACACCATAGGCACGTATACACAACACAACTCCACTACCAACACAAAACACACATAACGACCACACACACACACACTAGTGCCCATCACCCACTACGCACCACCCACACCCCATTAATCACCCTACACTACACCCTTACACAAACACCCCCTGCCTCCCACAACACAACCACTACCATGTCCCCACTAAAGCACCCGTGGTTCACAGACGAGGAGTTGAAGGTCATGGTGGATGAAATCATCAGGGTAGAGCCACAACTGTTTGGAGCACAGGTCCAGCAAACTTCGATTGACAGTAAAATGGAGTTGTGGCAGAGAATAGCTGACAGGGCCAACTCAGTAGGCAATCATCCACGCACAAGTGAAGACATCAGGAAGAGGTGGAATGAACTTAGGGGGAAGGTGAGTTCCATGGCATCACAACAAAAGATCGCCATGCTCATGACTGGCTGTGGCCCCCACCTTCTCCCCCACAGTTTACATCTTGGGAGGAGAAAGTCTTGAACATCCTGCATCCTGAAGGCCTGACTGGAATACCTGACGGACTGGATTCTGGTAAGTGCACACAACCTCCATGTTACACAATTGTCATGTACTTCATGCTTCCTCACCACCCAAATACTCCCCAATGTACCGCACGTCTCAATACACATCTCATCTACCGACCTAATGCCCCTCTCCTGCATGCCACACCTCCACCCACCCCAAGTACCCTCACAGCCCTTGGCAAAGGCATGCTTATCATGAGCTAATACTAACACTACGACTCCCACAATGCACAAGCTCATCTACGTTAATACCTGGAATGTACAAATCACATCACATCCCTTGCATGTATGCATATTGGAGTAGCTATACCAACTAGATGTTATGACTAAGGACCACTACATGGTAATAACAGCAAAGCAATGGTACAACACGATGCCAAACAAGGCTAAGCACAGCTTCAGCACTGTGACTAATCCTATTGGCCACTAATCAGAATCCACAACCCAGAAAGTCACCCATCATGGTATGGTATATTCGATGGCAGACTCCATGCACAGCATGCACAGACAGGATAATTAACTTTGCATACTCTCATACCCTCCAACCACTGGGACACCATGCTGCTATGTCCAGTCATCTACCACTCACAACTACCAAGTCTGAATAATCACCAGCTAACAGTTCAGAACAGTCATGTGAATTATTAGTCTGTACCAGTACCCATCCACACAGCCAGAGGTACTAAACCTGACAGACATCAACCTAAATGGAGTATGGTACACATGTCACAGACCACTATCTAACACCAATGGTATGCTTTGCAGCAGTCACTGTACGCATATGATAAATAGGTAACCAAACACATCTTCTGTATATAACTCCCTCTCTCACTCCATCCTGCCAGTGCCACCATGGAGAGGATACAAGAGACTGCCAGCCCACCAAAGGATGAAGGCCTTAGTGAGGACAACACGCCTGGATGTCTGCACACTGACAACCTACCTTGCACATCTGGGACACCCAGTCAGACTACGACTCCCTGCCTCACCCTGCCCAAATCAATACCCCCAAACCATGTGACTTCAACATCACAGCCAACCCTTCGTCCCCAAACCTGTGTCCCAAGGACAGATCAAACTATTGTGTGCCCTACAGTACAGGGACCAGAGTCGACCCTCTCACATCCCAGACAATGAAGGTCCTGTGAACACTGGGAGTGGGCACACCGTGCCAGGCGCACAGGCACATGGGAGCAGGAGGTGGGGTAGGGAAGCTGTGGGCTAGAGTATGGGGCCCCCAAGAAACTCTATTGACCAGGCAACCATCTCCCAAGTCCTGGGAGTACACCAACAGTCCCAGGACAGGATGGGCCAGATCATAACCATGTTGGGGGAAAAACAAAGGCTGTTGAGGGAATACCACCAGGAGGTCATGCAGCAGTGGCAAGTCCGTAATACCACCATGGCCAACATTGCAGGGGTGCTGAGGGATATCAACACCACCCTCTGTGCTTCCCCCACCCACCAGCAGGCCCCTTCTGCTAGCATCATAACATCAGACCCATCCACATCAGCATTAGCCAGTGGAATGGAGGCCCCGCCAGGGGAACCACAGCCCTGAGACTCTCCTCCTCTGTAGCTCAAGAACCCACTTCCCCCATTCAAATGTGGATGTCCATCCAGACATCCAGCTGGAGCAGATACCAAGAAAACACCCACTGCCAGGAAGTGACCCTCACATGATTTGTCTCCCTTGTGTGCCACTGAGACACCCTGTTGACTGTTCATTGACATAACTCCATCTCCCCATAGGCATTGGACACTGGATCTGTGCAACCAACAGCTGTACCACCTTCTCTGATGATTCCATCTACCATGACCCCAGTCATCACCCCTTTAAACAATGAGCAAAATATATGCACAATATATTTTTGTCACAATTTCAGTATATGCACAATAAACACCAATGGAACACAGCTACTGTATATGTGTCTTCATTACAACATCAACAAACGTCATGATTGCTATATGTGAGATGGCTATGCACCCCTACATATAACAGGCAGTGAAATGTACAGCAGAGGGAGGCATCCTCAGCAGGAGACACAGTACAACAGATATGTTCCAGGACACATGCCAAACAGTCTAATATCCTGACCCACACAAGAGTATAGTCAGTATGCAAACCTGCAAAAAGACAATGACAGACACCATCAGGACGGAAGGCATGGAGCCACATAACATATGCAGCATGTAGAGGCTGTCCACAGTGCAGATTACCTCCTAACCAGGGCCCCTCAGAGATTACCTATACAACACCAATCACAGACTATTCACATAAATCACTGTAGCTGCCATCTGTCATTTACAACCCTCAATTCTCAAATCATTCAAGTCATAGGTAGCAGAGGCACATATTTTAGTACTGCACTCAGTGGTTGGTATGACGAGTACAGGAGAATGCAACACACATTGCTCAATACTGGTCAGTACATTGCAGATTTGATTCAAGGTAACTTCAGTGGGTACACTTGTTAGATATGAGACACATAGGCCCTCATTCTGACCCTGGCGGTCGGTGATAAAGCGGCGGCCAAGCCGCCAACAGGCCGGCGGTCTAAAATATGCAATTCTGACCCTGGCGGGAACCGCCAACACAGCCCGCCAACTTAACACTCCGACCGCCACGGCGGTACAAACAAACAGCGCAGCGGTTCCCGCCAACAGCCAGGCGGCAGACAATGTACCGCCCACCCTATTACGACCCACCAATCTGCCACCTTTTCCGGGGCGGGAGCACCGCCGATAAGAACACGGCAGAAACAGACTACGAACGGGAAAACGCTCACCTCTACGCACTCCACGCGAGATTCCGGCAGTATGGAACCAGAGTTACAGGTCATCCCCGCACTCCTATTCCTGCTCATATACCAGGAGCACGCCCGGCGGCGCGGAAGACATCGGTGAGTACTGCACCTACGACACAGGGGAGGGAAAAGATTACCGGCACACACCCACCCACCCACACCCACTACAACACACACATCAATGCATTCCCACAGATCACTGTCACAACCCACAAACCACCCCCCCCCCCCGAAATAATGCAAAGACCAAAAGAAGAGATCATAAACGGGCAGATATATTGAAATATGTACACCAGTAATCCCAATAAATAAATAAACTATGTACAAAATATATACAGCTACTAAATGTAGTCCAACCACTGTCCGTGGATCACAGGGGTCCTGTGCAAAGGGGCAAGGCCCAGTCCCACGACAAGAACTCCACGGAGAGAACACTGCAGGGGCATCAGAAAGAAAATAGGACAGGCACCTCAGGGGGAAGGGAAGGGGGGGCACCTCAGCCACTTGAGTACACGACGCCAGATCCACGAGGGGACTCCATGACCACTGGCCCATCCTGGGGAGAGCAAAGCCACAGTCCATACAGTCCATACAGTGGGTGGCCTGCCCACTGGGCCATCCTGGGGAGAGCAAAGCCACAGTCCATACAGTCCATACAGTGGGTGGCCTGCCCACTGGGCCATCCTGGGGAGAGCAAAGCCACAGTCCATACAGTCCATACAGTGGGTGGCCTGCCCACTGGGCCATCCTGGGGAGAGCAAAGCCACAGTCCATACAGTCCATACAGTGAGTGGCCTGCCCACTGGGCCATCCTGGGGAGAGCAAAGCCACAGTCCATACAGTCCATACAGTGGGTGGCCTGCCCACTGGGCCATCCTGGGGAGAGCAAAGCCACAGTCCAAACAGTCCATACAGTGGGTGGCCTGCCCACTGGGCCATCCTGGGGAGAGCAAAGCCACAGTCCATACAGTCCATACAGTGGGTGGCCTGCCCACTGGGCCATCCTGGGGAGAGCAAAGCCACAGTCCATACAGTCCATAACAGACCCCACTGCCACTGGAGGAGGCAAGTTGGCCAGAGGACATCCTGCAGCCCTGCCCGAGATAGATCCTGCCCTGCCACGTCTGCCAAAGGGCCAGCGGTTCTTGCCTTGAAGGGCCCAGTTCAGCGGTTCCTGAGACGGCGGGGCCCAGTTCAGCGGTTCTTGAGACGGCGGGGCCCAGCGGAGCGGTGCGTGAGACGGCGGGGCCCAGCGGAGCGGTGCTTGAGACTGCGGGGCCCAGTTCAGCGGTCCTTGCCCTGAAGGGCCCAGTTCAGCGGTTCTTGAGACGGCGGGGCCCAGCGGAGCAGTGCGTGAGACGGCGGGGCCCAGCGGAGCGGTGCTTGAGACTGCGGGGCCCAGTTCAGCGGTCCTTGCCCTGAAGGGCCCAGTTCTGCGGTTCTTGAGAAGGCGGGGCCCAGTTCAGCGGTTCTTGAGACGGCGGGGCCCAGCGGAGCGGTGCTTGAGACTGCGGGGCCCAGTTCAGCGGTCCTTGCCCTGAAGGGCCCAGTTCAGCGGTTCTTGAGACGGCGGGGCCCAGTTCAGCGGTTCTTGAGACGGCGGGGCCCAGCGGAGCGGTGCGTGAGACGGCGGGGCCCAGCGGAGCGGTGCTTGAGACTGCGGGGCCCAGTTCAGCGGTCCTTGCCCTGAAGGGCCCAGTTCTGCGGTTCTTGAGACGGCGGGGCCCAGTTCAGCGGTTCTTGAGACGGCGGGGCCCAGCAGAGCGGTGCTTGAGACTGCGGGGCCCAGTTCAGCGGTCCTTGCCCTGAAGGGCCCAGTTCAGCGGTTCTTGAGACGGCGGGGCCCAGTTCAGCGGTTCTTGAGACGGCGGGGCCCAGCGGAGCGGTGCGTGAGACGGCGGGGCCCAGCGGAGCGGTGCTTGAGACTGCGGGCCCAGTTCAGCGGTCCTTGCCCTGAAGGGCCCAGTTCAGCGGTTCTTGAGACGGCGGGGCCCAGTTCAGCGGTCCTTGCCCTGAAGGGCCCAGTTCAGCGGTTCTTGAGACGGCGGGGCCCAGTTCAGCGGTTCTTGAGACGGCGGGGCCCAGTTCAGCGGTCCTTGCCCTGAAGGGCCCAGTTCAGCGGTTCTTGAGACGGCGGGGCCCAGTTCAGCGGTTCTTGAGACGGCGGGGCCCAGCGGAGCGGTGCTTGAGACTGCGGGGCCCAGTTCAGCGGTCCTTGCCCTGAAGGGCCCAGTTCAGCGGTTCTTGAGACGGCGGGCCCAGTTCAGCGGTTCTTGAGACGGCGGGGCCCAGTTCAGCGGTCCTTGCCCTGAAGGGCCCAGTTCAGCGGTTCTTGAGACGGCGGCCGGTCTATGGCCAACTGCTAATTGCCTGGTGGTGCCCTCCTGGGCAGCGGGGATGGTGCTCCTTCACTGCCCACCTGGGCTGTGGGTGGTGGGGCCCTCCTGGCCAGCTGGGCTGGGTCCTCCCTGGGCAGCGGCTATGGGGGTGGTGGGCTCTCCCGGGGCAGCTGTGCCGGTTCCTCCCGGGGCTGCGGCTATGGGGGTTGTGGGCTCCTCCTGGGCAGCAGGCCTGCTGCCTGACCTCTCCGACTTGCTGCCCTTGCCCTCCTTAGTCGTGGGCCTGTGGCCCTTTCCTCCCTTTGGAGCTGTGGCTGGTGACTGTCTCTGGGTGGTGTCCGGGGGGGATGTAGAAGCCGGGCTCCTGCGGCGCCCCTTCCGCCTTCTGCTCCTCTTCCCAGGGGGTGGGCTGGCTGTCCCCTTGCTGCTGGGCGAAGATCCAGACATGCGGGCTGGCGGGCTCCAATACCCCTGCACCCTTGTCAAGGGGGCTGCAGGGCTGGTGGTGGCTGAGGTGCTCTTCTTACCCCGACGAGAAGGAGGGGGGGGCTCAGGGTCAGGAAAGAAGTTAGTAGTGGCGAGGAAGAGCTTCTTGGGACAATGGAGAGTGGTAGGTACAGTGGGAATGGGAGTGGAGGGAGAGGATGTGGTTGTAGGTGAGTCACGTTTGCTGTCTTTGGATGCAGGTGCAGGAGGGATAGGCTGTCGTGAGGTGGATGGCTGTTGGGTGGGTGGGTGGCTGCGTTTGTGTGGTGTGGAAGAGGGGGTGACAGACACAGTGGGAGAGGACACAGGGGACGTGTAAATGGCAGTGGGGGTGGTGACTGCACGTGTGCGGACTGGAGTGGAGGGTGTGCTGGTGATGGAAACACTGGCTGATGGTGAGGTGAATGGAGGTGTGAGTGTAGACGTCACAGGGAGGGAGGAGGGAGACGAGGAGGTGGGGGTCACAGAGGTGGTAGTGACTGTTGGCATGTCTGCATCGGAATGTTGCGTGTGTGAATGTCTGCGTGATCTGTGGTGCTTATGTTTGGATGAGCTTCTCTTGGGTGTTGAGGTGTGTGCAGGCTGGTCTGATGGTGTGGGTGGGACAGGCAGAGGAACAGGAGACTGGGAGGAGGGAGTTAGTAGAGGCAGGCAGGAGACAGGGACAATGGCTGCCGTCAGTGCTGAGGCCAGAGCCTGGAACGATCGCTGATGGGCAGCCTGACCCGAATGAATGCCCTCCAGGTACGCATTGCTGCGATGAACCTCCCTCTCCACCCCCTGGATGGCATTCAAAAGGGTAGTCTGCCCAACAATGAGCGTTCGGAGGAGGTCAATGACCTCCTCACTGAGGGCAGCGGGGGTAACAGGGGCAGGGCCTGAGGTGCCTGGGGCGAAGGAGATGCCCGGCTTCCTGGCAGAGCGGGCACGGGGCGAACGCTGAGGGGCTGCTGGGAGGGCGGAAATGGTGCGCTGGGTGGCGGCTGTACCTGTAATGGCGGGGGGCACGGATGGTGCCACCCCCGCAAGGGAGCCCCCTTCCGAGGACGTGTCCGTGTCGCTGCAGGGTCCAGTTGTCCCCGTCGTGGAGCTCCCCTCGCCCTCCGTCTCACTGGTCCAGTCTGACTCTGTGGCATGGCCCTCCTGGGCCATGTGAGATGCAGCTCAGGAGGGAGCCCCGATGCCACTTCTCCTCCGCCTGATGATGCTGATGCACACAAGCACAGAAAGACAAACAAAAAGGGGGGGGGAGAGAGAAATAAAGGGATATTGAGTACATGGATCTCCGGTACAGTTAGCGGACATGACAGACACAGATGCCCCCTGCACTAAGTTGCGCACTTGGGGTACGCTACGCATTCCGTGGAACATGCCCTACACGCCTAGAGTTGACAACTGCACCCATGGATGACACGGCCCAGGGATGGCTGTACTGACAAACTACTGAGGGTGGTGGCTGGGGACACAGGGGCTTACGGGGGTGCCCAGCCTACAGATATCGCCCTGGCCTAGGGGGACCCCCAGCCCTCCTCCCCCACCCAGACACCTCCACTGCGCGACAACAGAGTAGATAATGCTTGTACTCACCCCCTTGTGTCTGCTGTGCTGCCCTCACGCGCCCATTCAATTCAGGGTAGGCCACCGCCAGGATCCGGAACATCAGGGGGCTCAGTTGACGGCAGGCACCCCGCCTACGTTGGGAGGCCATCCCCAGCAGAGACTCGGCGGTCTTCTTGGTCCCGCGGCGGATGTCCTCCCACCTCTTGCGGCAGTGGGTGCCCCGTCGATGGTGGACCCCCAGGGCCCGGACTTCCTTGGCGATGGCACGCCAAATCCCGATCTTCTCATGGGCGCGGACCTATGTGACACGTACAGGGAGGGAGAAATACCACGTTCAAGTTTCTCAGCATTTTCCTTTCCAGTGGCCCAACGCCCCCCATCCCCGCCAGGCCCCCCGCCATGCCCCCCGCCAGGCCCAACATGCCCCCCATCCCCGCCAAGCCCCCCGCCAGGCCCAACATGCCCCCATCCCCGCCAGGCCCCCCGCCATGCCCCCCGCCAGGCCCAACATGCCCCCCATCCCCGCCAGGCCCCCCGCCAGGCCCAACATGCCCCCCATCCCCGCCAGGCCCCCCGCCATGCCCCCCGCCAGGCCCAACATGCTCCCCATCCCCGCCAGGCCCCCCGCCAGGCCCAACATGCCCCCCATCCCCGCCAGGCCCCCCGCCATGCCCCCCGCCAGGCCCAACATGCCCCCCATCCCCGCCAGGCCCCCCACCATGCCCCCGCCAGGCCCAACATGCCCCCCATCCCCGCCAGGCCCCCCGCCATGCCCCCCGCCAGCCCCAACATGCCCCCCATCCCCGCCAGGCCCCCCGCCATGCCCCCCGCCAGGCCCAACATGCCCCCCATCCCCGCCAGGCCCCCCGCCAGGCCCCCCGCCAGGCCCAACATGCCCCCCATCCCCGCCAGGCCCCCCGCCATGCCCCCCGCCAGGCCCAACATGCCCCCCATCCCCGCCAGGCCCCCCGCCATGCCCCCCGCCAGGCCCAACATGCCCCCCATCCCCGCCAGGCCCCCCGCCAGGCCCCCAAGCCAGCCAGTGGCCCCAAATCCGTATTGAATTAAACTCACTTGTTGGTCTGGAGGACCGTAGAGTAGCGCATACTGGGGGAGGACCCCATCCACAAGTTTCTCCAACTCCTCTCCAGTGAAGGCAGGGGCCCTTTCCCCAGGCGCAGCAGCCATTGTCCCTTCCAGACCGAGGTCACAGCAACACTTGCAGTATAGGTCCTCTCCTGTGAAAGTTCAAGTCGCAAGTGGATAAGTAGATAGAAAATGGCGGGCACGTCCGCGGCGGTGCGTACCGCGGCGGTGCGTCCCGCCACCGCCGGCGCCCTTCGCCATTGGCTCCTGAAACCCATAGGCTTCAATGTTAACCAATGCGGCTTCGCGCCGCGGTCTTCGCCCGCCGCCCGCCGCGGTGTGCCACGCCAGCGCATTGACCTCACATCCCATTGTCACACTTCACAGGTCAGGCAGCCGCCATTTCCAGGGCCCACATGGCTCAATTTCAACTGCGTCACACAGGCCTAGGCCTTGCATAGCCACTCAGACACGCCATTCACTGCATAGAGAATCGTATACTGTGCTAGTTGTGAGTACGTACCTGTGGGTTGCTTGACTGTGTGCTCCATGTTGTCCTTCCTAGGCACCGTCCGCTGGGTTGGGCGAGGAGACGGATGAATCCTCCCGTGTACCGACCGCTGGTGGACCTGTTGACAACGGAAGAACGCCACATTATCCTGACCTACCGTCTTAACCGTGCCACTATCCATGAACTGTGTGCCCAGCTGGAGCCCGACCTGATGTCCCCCATCCGCCAACCCACAGGGATTCCCCCTCTGGTGCAGGTCATGTCAGTACTCCATTTCTTGGCAAGTGGGTCATTTCAGACAACCGTGGGAATTGCTTCTGGGATGTCTCAGCCCATGTTTTCGAAGGTGTTATCCAGAGTGTTGTCTGCCCTGATGAAATCCGTGAGGAACTACATCATTTTCCCTGAGGTGGGCGAATTGGCTACAGTGAAGGGTGATTTCTACGCCCTTGGACATATTCCCAACGTAATTGGTGCCATTGATGGGACCCATGTGGCTTTGGTTCCCCCAAGAGACAGGGAGCAGATGTACAGGAACAGAAAAAATTACCATTCAATGAACATCCAGGTGGTGTGTTTGGCTGACCAGTACATCTCGCATGTAAATGCCAAATTCCCAGGGTCAGTGCATGACGCCTACATCCTCAGGAATAGCAGCATCCCTTACGTGATGGAACAGCTACAGAGACACCGTGTATGGCTAGTGGGGGACTCTGGGTACCCCAACCTGTCGTGGCTACTGACCCCAGTAAGGAATCCCCGGACCAGGGCAGAGGAACGGTAGAATGAGGCCCATGGGCGTACTAGGAGGGTGATCGAACGCACCTTTGGCCTCCTAAAGGCCAGGTTTCGGTGCCTGCATATGACAGGTGGATCCCTAATGTACTCACCTAAGAAGGTGTGTCACATCATCGTGGCCTGCTGCATGCTTCACAACCTGGCTTTGCGCCGCCAGGTGCCTTTCCTGCAGGAGGATGGTCGAGACGGTGGTGTTGTGGCAGCGGTGGAACCTGAGGAGAGTGACGAGGAGGAAGACGACGGGGCTGAAACAGACAACAGGGACAGAATCATTGAACAGTACTTCCAATAGGACACAGGTAACATTTCAAAGATAATTTAGTAAATGTTAACTACTCTCCAGCATCTCTGCTGCCTGTCTATTTGCCCCAGTGTATGATGACTGAGTTTTGGCTTTTCCCTCCCTATTTCAGATCTGGGGTCCCCACTACGAGTCCTGTGCTTCGTTTCCCCATGGACTACAGCTTTGTGGCAGCTGTTTGTTGACTTCACCATGTACAAGGACATATTTGCACTGTCATGTCAATTACAATCTATTGAAATCACAGCCAGACTCCAGATATTTTGGTGCAAAATAGGTGTTTATTGAAGTGCTCAAAATGGGATGGGTGGTTTCAAGTGGGTGGGGGCTATGGTGAAGGAATGTCCATGGCAGAGTCCAGAGTAACAGTCACACAGGTGCATTGTCCAGAGGCCTGTGGAGAGATGGAGCATGGGCAGTTCAAGGATGGACAGGGTGACAATGTGGGACAGTGGGATGACATCAGGTGGTATCCATTGCTGGCGGGGGTCTTGACATCCTACTCTGTCTTCTTGCGAGATCTCAGGGCCCTCTTGCGGGGTGGTTCTTCTCCTGCAGGAGGTGGGGGTCTGGTGGGCTGCTGCTGTGCGGGGGCCTCCTGTCCACTAGCGCCGGCGGAGGTGGTTGGCTGTTCTTGGTCCAGGCTAGTGGCAGGGGCCCTTGGGTGTTGTTCAGTGTCCGCCCTGTTGTTGACGAGGTCCTGCAGCAGCCCTACCATGGTAACCAGGGTGGTGTTGATGGCTCTGATGTCCTCCCTGTACCCCCGATAGTGTTCCTCCTGCAGTACCTGGATCTCCTGGAACCGGGCCAGTACCGTCGCCATCGTCTCCTGGGAGCGGTTGTATGCTCCCATGATGGTGGTGAGGACCTCGTGGAGAGTGGGTTCCCTGGGCCTCTCCTCCCCCCCCTGTCGCACAGCTGCCCTCCGAGTTCCCCTGTTTCCCTGGGCCTCTGCCCCCTGGCCGGTGTGCCCACTACCACTGCCCCCAGGTCCCTGTTGTTGTTGGGGTGGTGGGTTATCCTGGGTGCCCTGTAGTGGTAGACACACCGCAGATTGACGCGCCCTGGAGACAGAGGCATGGGCCCGCTGGGTGGGAGCTGTGCTGGTGTTCCCAGAGGGGTTTGGGTCTGTAGTGGCCTGGGCCTGTGTGAGGGGAACCGACTGTCCAGAGGTCCCCGATGGTCCGGGCTGGTCATCGGTGTCCAGGTCGACAGAGCTGCTGTCATCGCTGACGGCCTCTTGGGTGGGGGGTGTGGAGAATTCTGGCCCCTCCGCCGCGGTGTGTTGACGGTCGGGTCCTGCAGGGGTATAGAGGTATGGTTATAGTTTCAATGTGTGGCATATGGGTGTATCTATGGGTTCTCGTGTCCCCAAGTGCTGGCATTCGTGTGTGGGGGCTTTGGTGAGGGTGGCTTGTGGGGGGGATGTGTATATGCATTGGGCATGCTTTGGTGATGGGTGTCCATGCTTAGTGGACGCATGCAGGCCTAGGTTTTGGGATGTGTGGGTTGTGATGGTGAGACATTGGCGGGGAATAGGTGTGCTGGGGGTGGGGGTGAGGATGGTGGTGGGGGTGAGGATGGTGGTGGGGGTGAGGATGGTGGTGGGGGTGAGGGTGGGGGTGAGGATGGGGGTGGGGGTGAGGGTGGGGTTCGAGGATGGGGGTGAGGGTTGGGGTCTGATTTGGCATGCAGGTGGGGGGGAAGCAGTATTGAAGCTTCAACTTACCAGTATCCATTCCTCCGCCGACTCCTGCGAGGCCGTCAGGATGCAGGATGTTCAAGACTTCCTCCTCCCATGATGTGAATTGTGGGGGTTGAGGTGGGGGTCCTCCGCCAGTCTTCTGCACGGCGATGTTGTGCCTGGATACCATGGAACGCACCTTCCCCCGTAGGTCGTTCCATCGCTTCCTGATGTCTTCCCGATTTCTGGGGTGCTGTCCCACTGCGTTCACCCTGTCGACAATCCTCTGCCATAGCTCCGTCCTCCGGGCAATGCTGGTGTATTGTATCTGTGTGCCGAACAGCTGGGGCTCTACCCGAACGATTTCCTCCACCATGACCCTGAGTTCTTCGTCTGTGAAGCGGGGTTGTCTTTGGGGTGCCATGGGGTGGTGTGTATGATGTGTGGGGTGGAGTATGTGTATTTAAGTGAGTTGAGTGTGGTGGTGTGTGTTGTTTTGTGTGTGGATAGTGTGTGGGTGATGGTGTTGAGTGGCTGTGGCTGTTATTTTTTGGATGCTGGTGTCTCGCTCTTGCCTTCTTGACGAATTGTTTAGCGTAGGGGTTTGTGGGTGATGTGGGTGTGTGTTTTATATTGTATTGTGTGTGTGGGAGTGGTGTGTGTATGTGTATCAGGTGTGTGGGATTCAAATCGTCCAATGTGGCTGAGTTTTGTTCGTTTGTGTGTATTCTGACCGCGGCGGTGTGTCCCGCCAATGGAATACCGCGTTTGAATGTCCGCCGCGTGGATTCGTGGGTCGTAATGGGATGGGCGTATTTCTGTTGGCGTGGCGGTGGAGGTTTGGTCACCTCCACCTTTCTGCCGACCGCTGGTCTGGCGGTCTGTTGTGGCGGTCGGATTTTCGGAGGTTTGCCTTCTGCGGGTCAGAATGACCGTGGCGGGTTTCCGCGACCGCGGCGGGATTATGGAGGATTTCTGACCGGCGGTAGGCGCCTTTTACCGCCGAGGTCAGAATGACCCCCATAGTGTGCACCTGACAATCAAATAGACTGCTCCTTCAATACACACATAGGGATAGGACCACATCACACCACCACTGAAGAGTCAACTCAGGAGGATTATTGTCAGCAAATCATGTGCAACTCAGATTCACCATACCTGTACATCACTGGAAGTTTTGATTGATGAGCTCAGTCCTAGAGTCAGCTGCACCGTCCTCCTCTGCCTCCTCATCAATTGGCATGTCAGCATTACCAGTCACTGGTACAGCTGCTTCACGCTCATCAGCTAGCAATGGTATCTGACATCTCAGAGCTAGATTGTGGAGAATGCAGCAGGCTACTACTCTTTGGCATACCTTTTGGTGTGAGTAGAGGAGGGCACCTCCAGAGAGGTCCAGACACCTGGATCTGGCTGTCAGGAGGCCAAATGTCCTTTTGATTACACGCCTCATCCTCCTGTAGGGATTATTCAAATGGACTTCCCCATCCGTGGCAGGGTACCTCACTCATGTCAACAGCCAGGGAAGGTTAGGATAGCCAGAGGCACCTGTGTGAAAAAATGTAGGACCAGTGACATAACAGGTACAGCGACAGGGAAGATTTTGATGACAGATGCAGTAACAGTGAACCACATTCAAATGCATATATACCAAGGAGCCAGGCCTTCTCTGTGTGTAGTAGTGCCGTCATGTGTGGGACATTGATGTTCCTCAAAATGAAGGAGTCATGGAAAGATCCAGGAAACTTGGCTGTGACCTGTGAGGTGTACTGGTCTGCCAGACACACCAGCTGAACATTAATTGAATGATAGTTCTTTCTGTTTCTATACACCTGCTCATTGGCACTGGGAGGAACCAGTGCTATGTGGGTGTCATCAATGGACCCCATCACATGAGGGATGTGTCCCATATACTAAAAGAGTGCCTTCATATAGGCTGAATCCCCAAGTTGAGGTACCTTATGTAGCTATCCATGTGTTTCAACAATGCTCACAGTACATCCTTCAATACAAAACTGAACATGGGCTGTGACATCCTTGCTGCCAAGCCCACTGTATTCTGGGAGAAGCCTGCAGCAAGAAAGTGTAGCACTGACAGGGCTTGTACTGTGGGAGGGATGGCATATGGATTGCGTATGTGCCGGTAACAGATCTGACTCCAACTGCGTACATAGATCTATGATGGTTTGCTGATTCGGGCAGTAGGTTTGTATGATATGCCTGTCCTCCAGGGTTGCACGGTCAACTAGTGGACGGTACACTGGTGGTTGTCTCAATCTCCTCATGTCAGGATATCTAGGTAGAGAGGAAAGAATGTACATTGAGAAATGCACTTGACATATGTAAGCTGAACATGTCAAAATAGCACACACTTAACACTGTTGGACATGCGTAGCACTCCTGACATATACAATAATGGGCAAGCAGAAGCACTTTGGACACCAGCCTTGCAGCACAATGCTGAACCTGTAAGCCGTATAGAACACGTCACATGTGTCAGCACTACCATGATGGCACAACATGGGGTTACTCCCCAACTTGTCCTAATATGTGTATTCGCACTTATATTGGCACATCAATGCATGAGATGTGCACAAAATGGCAGCCGCCTGACCTGCAGCACTGGACAGATGGAAGCGACCTAAGTCTGCCAGCGTTGGTTAACATTGCTGCCTATGTGGGATTATCACCAATGGCGATTACTGCCGGTGGTGAAAGTCCTGTACATGGCAGCAGTGAC
Source organism: Pleurodeles waltl (assembly GCF_031143425.1). Lineage (NCBI taxonomy): Eukaryota > Metazoa > Chordata > Amphibia > Caudata > Salamandridae > Pleurodeles > Pleurodeles waltl. The sequence goes on from NC_090440.1 coordinate 1,091,372,842, forward strand.
CGCTATTTTCTGCAGCCTTGCTCACTTGACTCCTGACATTGTTGGTAGCAAGACCTCCACAACCTGAGCTGCTGTGTGCTTTCTCTGGGAGCCATCATGCCACATCCTGCAGGTGATAGGGTCCCAGCCTTCACCACAGAAGAGCAATAGACGTTGTGTATGGGGACCTACACCTGTACGGACAGCTATATGGGGCACCAAAGGAACAGGTGAGCCCAATCCCATGGTCATGTGTGATAGGGGTGCGTGTGACGGCGAATGGGGTAACTGTACCGGTGAGGGAGTATAGATACATGCAGAGGGCATCAAGTGAAGGCGTGTGGGCAGAGAGGGTGGGTATGTGTGGGCACTTAGTGAGCCTGATGTGTATAGGCCTCTCCTATTAGTATGGTGCCAGTGTACATGACGTTCTCCTTTTGTTTGCCTCATCCATGCAGGTGAACGCCCATCAGAAGAAAGGGATCTGGCGTTCCGTCGCCAAGGAAGTACAGACCCTGGGGGTCCATAGCCGGCAGAGCACCCTGTGTCTCAAGTGGTGGGAGGGCCTGGGACTCTGGGCACGGAAAACTGCAGAGGCCAAGCTGGGGATGTCCTCCCAATAAGGGAGAGGTGCCCGTCGGACCCTGACCCCCTTAATGGCCTGCATTTTGACGGTGGCCTACCCTGAGGTGAATAGGCATTTGAGGGCAGCACAGCAGCCAAAAGGGGGTGAGTACTGACTGTATCCTGGGACTTGGCTCGGGGTGTATTGGATTAGCTGCTTCATTGTAGCTTATGTGAACATGAAGTCAATGCAACATGTATGTAAACTTGGGGGAAATGGGTATTAATCACCCGGCATGTGCATTAGTTGTAGATGTGTCTTGATGGTTTGCTGTCAGTGGATGTACAACTCCCATATCCAGATTTCTACATGTGCATTGTGGAGATAGCCTAATCAGATTGGCACATGGTTGACTCCATCCTGCCTTTACTATAGGTGTGAGCTTGTGTACCACCCTACCCAGAGTATGACCTGCTCCATCCATCTGCATTTGTGGCTCTAAGGTGTCAGTCCACTCCCATCTGTATAGCTCACCTGTATATGCATCTGTGTGACTCAACTTTTATCATTGGGACTATACAAATCAGGTACTGGTAATGGTGTTGACTCCATGTGAGGCAGCCATTACATTTCCACCACATATGTGGCTTGTATAGGACTGGACTAATGGCTTGACAGTTGTATCGCTATATATTGGTAATATGCTATCTAATGGGTATGTGAATGTTGCTCAAGTAGGTTCAATTGAAATGAACCTTTGAAATGGTCTGATTGCAATCAACATGCATTTCTTAGTGCTAGATGTGAGAGAATGAAACCTTGAACACAGTGGGATAGGACTAGAGGTGGGCAAGTGCCAAGACAGACCTCATCATTCACAATATGTAATGGTAAAGCCATGTATGCCAATGCCCTAGCAAATGCAGTGCAACATAGCTTATTAGCTGTCTACATCATGTCCCAATTGCTACTTAGAGGCACATCTGATGAAGTGTGAAAATGTCAGCTACCCTTGGCCCAGCTGAAGTCAGTGATCAGGACAGGTTGGGCATTGTATGACTTATGATATGTTGATGTGAAATTATTTTCTCTTCTGAGGCTGCCCTATGTAGTAGTGTGATGTGTTGTCAGGGCAAAGGCAGTGGTGTTGGACCATGTATGCATATTTCATACAAGTATGGACTGTCAGAGATGTGTGTTGTCTGGACTTCGGTGCAGGTATTCCCAAATCTAGAATGGTGTGAGTGAGGATGATGTTTATGATGATGTGAAGTCCTACTGGTTAACATGCATGTGTGGTGGTTTTGTATGTGGACCATGATGTCCTATGTTCATGATGTTCATCAGTTGTGACATTGCACTCAGTGGTTGGGTATGGATGTGTCATATGTGCAATATGGTCCATTCTAGATGCACTTAGATGTTTGATTATGGCTATGGTGGTGATCATGTGGATGACTCCAGTCATGCAGACTTACTTGCATTTAGATATAGGTGTGTGGGTTGGCATACAGGGGTGAGTAGTGGTGACATGCTGTGACATGATGTAAGACATATGTATTGGCACCTGAGATAGCCTAGGCAGGATATGTATTGTCATAGATGTGCATGTTTAAAGTGTGTATGTGAGGTATGTGTTAACCCTCACTCTCCCTATCTCTCTCCCTCCTTCCTTCTCTCTCTGTTTGTGTGCATCAGCATCGGCAGGCGAAGGAGAGGGGGCACAGGCAAGTGGGGATGCTGCCAGCCACAGGACCCAGAATGCTGCTACCAGCGACAGCGCGGAACCCAGTGGTAAGGAGGGGGAGGGAAATGCCACTGGGAAGGCCAGATCATCCACGTCATCTTTGGAATCCTCCTCCAGTGGACACTCCCTTGCAGTCTGCCCCCCCCTTACTACCACTCCCCTTCCTGTAGCTCCCCACCCAATTGCACGTGCCCGCTCACCCTGGAGGGTCTCGTTTGCTACAGGCAACTCTGCCCCTGCCCCAGTCAGCCCTGCTTACCTCAGTGAGGAAGCTATTGACCTCCTGAGGTCGATTTCTGTGGGTCAGTCGATCATCTTGAATGCCATCCAGGGACTGTCAGCTCAAGTCCAGTACCCCAAAAGACAGTCACCAATCCAGCATGGCATCTCCCAGCACCTCCTTTCCCCCTCCTCCCAAGACACATAACTGCCTGCACTCACCCTCCCAACAGATACCCGGCACCCACAAGCATTCAGTGCACGCACTTGCACCCAAGACATCCACACCAACAGTTCTTGCAACCACTCCCTCTACCTCCACTCCCAAACCTTTTTGCCATAACTGCCACTGTGTGTCTAAAAATAATTTCCTCTTGGTGTTTTCCCTGTTCTCTACTCCTCGTCCTCCTGTTATACCTCCAAATGGTCTGTGTCCCTCCCCAAGTCCAGCCCTTCTACCTCCAAGTCCTCCCCTGCCCCCACTGCTAGTACCCATGCCCCTCCCCTTGCCAAGAATTCAACCCCTCCCAAGCCCAAAGACCCCCCTCCCAAACTCTAGGCCAAAACCCTCTCTATGCTCTTCCATCCCCTGCGGTACCTGCCTACACCCTTGATGCCCCTACCCTGTGGAGGTCATTTAGCAGTCAGGGGTCAAGTAGGGGCACATAGAGGTGCCATTTGTGCCTTTGGCACTTTGGACATTGGACTGGCCAATGGCCTGCTGATTGTATATAGTTATTTATTGTCTTCACCTTTTAACAATTTTAATACATCTGGCCCAACCTGTTGTTGGATTCAATGGTAACATACTTGTCCGGCCTTTCTTGCCACACGGCTGTTTTGTATTTGGTGCCTTTGGTTTGTGTGTGACCTGTGTGTGTATTGGCTGTGCTAGCTGTAGTGTCTGGCCTGAATGTGTGTATGTATGTGGCTCTGGCATTTGTCCCGCTGTGATGGCTGTGTATTATGTGTAGGATATGTTTGTGTTTGGTACATGCATGTATGTAGATTAATTGTGTATTGTTTGTATTGACATGTGTAATGGTGGTGTTGTGTGCCCTTGTGTGGTTGTTGTGTGTGCATGCTTGTGTGTGGTGATGGATATGTCAGATGTGTTGTATGCTGTGTTAGTGTGATATGAAGTATGTTTCGTTGTATGACTGTGTGATTGTGTACATTGGTTGTCAGGTGTTACGTGTTGTAGTATGAATGTGGTGTCATGTGGAGGTGTGTACTGAAATTGCTTGACAAAGCATTTGTGTAGTTATGGTTGTGGTGTTGTTGTGTGAATTGGTGCTGTAGTGTATTGTTTTGTTTGACTGTCGGTGCTGTGTATCTGTGGGTTGCTGTGTGTAGACCGTGGTGTGTGTAGTATGGGTGTGCGTGTGTGTAGTATGGGTGTGCGTATGTTGGTATGTGTGTGCATATGGGTGTGTGGTTACGTGTGTGTGTCACCAGCTGTCCCGGATGTGTATGTTGTGTGTGCGTGTGTACTTTGGGATTTCCCTACAGTGTCAGGCAGGTGTGTGCACTCACGGTTGTTGTCTTCGTCGCTGGTTCCGGAGTCGTTGTGCCAGCAGGAGCAATGGGAGGACTTCCAGTTCGGTTTCCATGGCGGCTCCAGACTGATATGTGTTCCAGAAGGTAAGTGTCTCCTTTTATAAAGTTGGTTTACACCACGGTTTTTGTGGTGGTGCGACAGCGGCGGAAACCTTGGAGGTGTGCAGCCCCGTAATGTTTCAGTGGGAACATGGGGCCAGATGTAGCAAAGGTTTTTACCCATTCTGTCTCTATGGGAAAAAGTGTTTGTACATATGGCCCCATGGTGTCCACCGGCCTGAAGGTGCCTACCGCCATCCATAGTGGTATGACTGCACTGGCGGTACTGGCTGTAGTCTGGCTGTGTTCTTTTCAGAAGACTGTCATGGTCATAATTTGGCGGTCTTCTCCGCTGGCCCGTTGGCGGTACAACAGCCGCCGACGACATGGCGGTCCTGGTACTGCCAAACTCATAATGACCCCCAATGTCTTGGTAATAGTGGAATGAGGAATCCACCTTGGGTATAAAGCATGGTTTTGCCCTTAACACTACTTTGTCAGGGAAAAAAACTAATGAAAGGGTCTTGATACAAAAGAGCCCCAGTTTCCCCTGGTATCCTAGCTGCACTTACTTCTACCACAAAGCAAACTTTTGGGAGTCAAAAGACATAAAGGAATTGAATCCAAGAGCTAACAAAAAAGGGATCTTGCAACATTTTTAAAACCAGAGGAAGATCACAAGAAGACACAGAAGTCTTCTCAGGTAAAAACTCCTGAGTTAAAGAGAAACTAAAGGATCAAAATGAAGTAAAGAAGGATCTCTTATTGCCTTAATCGCTGCTTACTGGCTATGGGGAGGAAAGATGGCCAAATCCAACAAAACAACACCCCTAAGGAACTCCATCACCTTGGACCCCTCACAACATAAAGGAAAAAAGTGTTGATGAGAACGTCAATTTGGAAAGAAAATTCAGTGTCTCTCATAGAACTTCAGGGAACTAGATTTTCTGGATTTCTGCATAGATAAAACTATATCTGTAGAAATGTCACAGGCTTTCAATCTCTGCCTCTCATAGTCCAAACCACCAGCAAGAGGCAGTAGAGGGATCTCTCTCAAAAATTCTGGAACCTGAGATAAGGATTCAGAGGAAAGAACCATGAGGGACAAATTGACATCTGATTGAGTAATGGAACCCAGGGTCAGCAAGACCAAGATAGAGCTACCAGCAGGACTTCCACCTGTTCCTCTCTTATCTTGTAATCATGGATAAAAGAAAAAGCAAACAGTAGATCCTTGGTCCAAGGAAAGCTCATTGGATCCTCCCTTCCGGCCTGTCGGGCGGGAGAAGACAGCAGAACCGCAAGAGCTGGGCATCTATGGGAGAGGGGAAAAGGATGCAACCCTGGTTCCCTGAATCTCTTGATGGTCTGTTGAAGGAACTCCAGAGTAAGAGACATGGATAATGAGGAGGGGAATGTGCAACTCAGAGGATCCACACACCCTCTCCTTCCCCAAATATATATCACTGTCAGAGACAGGAACCTGCTGTCCATCCAGAGTCCCATCTGTTCTGCCTCTCGAGCCAACAGAGCAACTCTGCTACTCCCCACTTGATTTATGTAAGCTTGAGCTGTCTCGTTGTCTGTGCTGCTCAGAATCAGTTTGTTCTTGATCAAAAGAGAAAAAGCCAAGAGTGCTTTACGGGCTGCATCTAGTTCCACAAACCCCCACAGGAGAGAAGGAAGTGTTGAATCTCAAGTATATCCTCTTTTTAGTTAAGCAGTAGATCCACAAGATACTTGAGAAGTCCAATTTAATAATCCCTTCTATCTTATTCCATTTAAGAAAAAGAAAGATAGGGTCTTCAAAAGGTATTTGAGAGGTAGCCTCACCCACAACTTATCAGGCATTCCTGAACCTCAATGGCCTCTCACACTGAATAGGAACAATGACACCCCAGTGGACTCAACCAGGGCCACAGGACCTGGGAGTTATCATATATCCTTTTTAAGGACAAATGCACTAGTCTAGTCCAGGTCAAAAGGATGATTAAAATCACCTAGGGGTATACCTAAAGCAATTCCTTTATTGACGAGTACCCCTGGAAATGATTAAAAACAGAAAGGCTGGTCTTTTGATGAAATGCCATGAATTAACTGACCATTTAGAATCCTTAAAATACTCACGTTTCAAACTATTCTCAAGTCCAAGGGTCAAAGGACTTTGTCAGGGTATCTTGTGGGTTTATCACTCCTAGTTCCAGCAGTACAAAGAATTTGGAGCTTCCACCTTTGACTAAAGACCCTGGATTAAATGGGGCCCCAGAGCTGCTCCCCAACCTAGACTACTAACATCTGTTGTGATTATTTGTGGCAAGGGGGAAGACAGTATCACTCCTTCATTTAGATTAACTCCATCCAACCACCATTGAAACTTCAGCGAAACCTTGGGAAGCACTAGAACCAGAGCTTCATAATCTAGAGAAGTCAGATCCTGGAACTACAGTAGATGGCACACTAGGTGGTATAAATGGAGGTGAGCCCAGGACACCAGAAACAAAGCTGCTGACATGCCCTTTGCACGTTAGGCCAGTGTCTCACTGGTGCTGCTTTGAAAATCCATAGGAGTCCTTAATGAGACATCAATATCTCTTGACAAGGATGAGGAAGAAACATTTTCCTCAAGTCCATCCTAAGCAAGGCTCCCACGTATAAACGTTACTGAACAGGCTCTAGGTGTGACTTGGCAAGGTAAGCATGAACTTGTGGGCTGACAGACTGTTGCAAACAATTGGGAGGTCTTCCAGAGCCTTAGATAAAAAGAGGTGCAGATTAACCAGTCATTCAGGTAAGTGAAAACCAACAACCCCCGGGAATGAAGGTTCTACACCAAAGGAGATAGACTTTTAGAAAATACTCTAGGTGCTGAGGAGAGACCTAAGGGTAAGACACAAAACTGATAATGCTGAGCTAAGACAAAACATTTTAAGTATGTCTGGAAGACAGGGCTCATAGTGGTGTAGAAATAAACATCAATTAAGTTAATAAGGGCCAAGAACGTGCCTAGAGATATCAGGGCAAAATATCTGGAAGGCTAACTATCTTGAACATCTGAAGGGGACATAAAAGTTGACAGTCTTCAAATCCAGGACCGGTCAAATCCCCCTGAAGCCTTCTGAACTAGAAATATGAGAGAGTAACAAACCTGGCCTCTCGCTTATTTCTGGACTGGAATCACTGCTCCTCTGTTTATATGATCTGGAATATCATTTTGTAGCCCCTGTAGCGTGAAGAGATTTTGAAGGGTTGGAGTTGGAATAAAACAGTCCTCTGGAGTGGAAGAAAAGTCTATCTGGTAGTCAAACTCCACCAACTGCAGAACACAGACGCCTGATACATCTGCTCTCTAAGCTGAAATGAGACTTGGGGGGCCATTCCGACCCTGCGGTAAAAACCGCCAGGGCCGCGAATGACGGAAGCACCGCCAACAGGCTGGCGGTGCTTCCTGACCCATTCTGACCGCGGCGGTAAAGCCGCGGTCAGAAAACCGGGTCCGGCGGTTTCCCGCCGGATTTCCCCCGGCTAGGTGAATCCGCCAGGGCAGCGCTGCAAGCAGCGCTGCCCAGGGGATTCTGACCCCCTTCCCGCCAGCCTGTTTCTGGCGGTTTTCACCGCCAGGAACAGGCTGGCGGGAATGGGTGTCCTGGGGCCCCCTAACAGGGCCCCAGCCTACTTTTCACTGTCTGCCTAGCAGACAGTGAAAAGCGTGACGGGTGCAACTGCACCCGTCGCACACCTGCAACACCGCCGGCTCCATTTGGAGCCGGCTTCAGTGTTGCAGGCCCCCTTCCCGCTGGGCCGGCGGGTGCTAACATTGTTAGTGCCCGCCGGCCCAGCGGGAAGGTCTGAATGCCGTCAGTGGTCTTTTGACCGCGGAGCGGCCAATTGGCGGTTCCCGCCTGGCGGGCGGCGACCGCCGCCCGCCAGAGTAGGAATGAGGGCCTTGATCCTTTATCCCACTCTCTGCAGGTATTCAGGAATTGGAAGATGATGGGGTGTTGGGAGTGGGAGCAGGTTGCCGTTGGAACTTATCGGAGGAGGGACAACCCCAACCACAGCCCCTCCCATGAAAGGGCTGGCCTCTTCCCCCTGAAGGAGGCTGACCAATAGCTCTGCAGAAACCAAAACCTCTTCCTTTAGCGGGAGGCTTCACTGGAGTGAGAAGCCTTCGATCCTCTGTCGATCTTTTTGGAGCAAAACACCTTGGCACCACCGAAGTTAAATGACCTAATAAGAGCTTTTTATGCCTTATCTGCAGCCTTTGATCCTCTGTCGATCTTTTGGAGCCAAACACCTTGGCACCACCGAAGTGAGATGACCTATTAAGAGCTTTTTATGCTTTATCTGCTTCCCATGTCCTCATCCAGATGTGCCTCTGAATGGCAATCAAAGACCCAGCAGAGGAAACAGAAGCCAATAGAGTTGAAAGTAATATCCGAGAAAATTGAACTTGGTGTTCCATAATCGCCAACCTAGCATTGGTATTGTCACCTTGGTTAATTTTCTTAGCAAGGGCTTGAAAATCATGCAACAAGGACTGAACTGTGTAAGTAGTATTAAGTTCCAACACTAACAGCAAAACTGGAAGCTGAATAATCTCTTAACTGCACCCTTCACCTTTATCTACCTGATCAGCTGAAGAAGCCTCCGCTCAAAGTATAGTGCTGCTAGATACTACCCCCACCATTAAAGAGTCCACTTTTACTGAGCAGGGAACTTTTAAGGGAAATTCTGTAAAGGATAACACCTTGCCAAGAATCTAGAGAAGGAAGAGTTTTCAATGTTCACTAATTCTCTGAACGATAAACCTCTTATTGCCTTACAAATAGTCAAAGTGTCAGTCTCTCTTATTTTACTCTCGCTAAAGAAGTCCTCCTCATCCAGTTGTGAAGTCGTCTCAGGAAAAAAGAGAGTGTTAAATGTGCCAGCACCTTCTTGAGATCTGGACCCTGATTTATCTTACAATCTGCTGCTCCTCATCTGAATGGTCAGATACATCCTAATCTGCAGGGGGCTCCCAGGGGATCTTAGCTGAAGGCAGTCCCTTTCGAGATTGTAAGGCTCATTTTATAGCTTTATTATCATATGCTGAAGAACCTCAATATCAGAAGCAGAAGTAGTAGGAACCCAAGAAGCCTTCTCATCTGATGACTCCACAGTGTTCTTTCTCTAGCCAGTGTGACTCTGTTCCATGAAGAAATCAGCACCATCACGGAGAGGAAGATGCGCTGCCATTCTTGTATATACTGTTTCATCCTGTTGCTCAGCAACCGGGACCAGGAAAAGATCTTGCGGACCGCTGCCATTTCAAGTTATTAAGGCGGTCCACAAAAAATACCCAGAAAATGAAAAAACAAAACGTTGCCCAGCAGAGCATGATAAAAAAAAAAAAGCAGCCATACACTAAACGCAAGTATTTCGGTTGGCAGAAGCACCTTGTTTTTGCCCAGTAAACGAGGTTGCGTGAACAACCTTGCTTCTGCTACTGGAAATGAATCAGTGTCGCTAAAGCAGGTGCACTGCCGAAAAGGAAAAATAGGTTATCACAACATAAACAGTTTCATAAAGAAAAAGTGAAGCCATAGCAGACTTATCTGTTCAGCTTAGTGATCCTCTTGGAAAATAGCAAAACAAGAGGTAGTTCTCCTCTCGGCCCCTCCTTTTTGTGTTCCACATGCACTACTTCCTATAGTAACTGTACTGAAAGGGGAAAATAAGAAGGGTGCCATGGCACAGAGACAAGGAGGAATTCAGCAAAAGAAGCCATGCATGTACTGTCATTGACTCCTAGAAGCAACCTTGTCCAAAGTCATATCTAACAACTCTACTCAGATCTTTCTATAAAAATGTTACTTCATCTGCGCTTTGGTCTATGTCAAATACTTGATTACATCCCCACATGGATGCCGAAACTACTGATTTATTAATGCAGACTTTGCCATTTACACAAAGAAAGTTTGACTCAAATTTTAATGATATGCACCATTATGTCAGTTGAACATGAGATATTACTGAACAAATCTTCAATCAGCACGGTATTAGAATATTTATGCATTTATTACTTTTCTGTATGAAAGGTGAATCTCCTCAAATAATAGCAACCTTTATAAAAATTCATTCTAAAAGCTGACCAGCCTGATGACCGCCATGTAGTACTATAAACAATTAACATGAATTGATTGTTTGTAGCTCTGGTCTTACTTCGGAAATAGAAGGGCACAACAACACTTTAAATAAATGACCTCTACTTGGCCGCTGGGTAAGGGAATCATAACACAGGGAAGTTGAGACATATTTAACCAAGTCAACCTTATTGTATTGTTCTTTTAACAATCCTTGTTTAAATCGGTCATGCATTTTAGGCGAGATCGCACATACATGGTTGCACTGTAAGCAGGAAATAAGGCGGGAAAGGAACACACTTACACATCTGCATTTTAATTTGAAACAAGGCTGTTCAAAACGAGACACTGGTAAATTCTTTGATAATACTCTTTTTAGACTATAACTAGAACTCTTCCGTAGTGACGTAGACAACCTGGCCAACCCAGCTACCCCAGGCCTCTGGCCTCGTGTCCCCCTGGAGTGCTGGGTCTACAGAGGGGCCCTGCAGCTGCAGTTCAGCAGCAGGAAGGAAGATACAAGCCGCGCGCTGCGAGCCGCAGAAGAAGGTCCCAGAAAGGAAGAGGCATGCAGAGTGTGGAGCGTGATGCACCCCAGGCTGAGCCTAGGGGGGCCTAGCCACAGCTGCACTCCAGCGGCAGGAAGCCGCGAGCCACAAAAGGTGTGGCTCCAGATTGGCAGAGCAGAGTAGCATAAGGGGTGGTGCAAGGAGCACCCCCAAACACCACCAAGCACTCCCAGCCCTTCAGGCCCTCAAGGCTCCCAAGACACCCAGCCCTCCAGGTCTCAGTACTGTTGACAGAAGGGGGGACTCTGATTTTTTTATTACTGTCTTATTCCTGACGCTGCCTGCTGGATGTGGTCCTTGGATGAGGAAGCGAAGCAGAGGGAGTGGTAAGAGCAGCCCGGAGTGTGGACCTTAGAATGTGAACCCTTCATAGCCCAGTGACGTTAAAGCTGAGTTGCAAAAGTTGGCGAAGTGTGTAAAAGTGGACATAAGGAGCTGAACAAGAGTGGTGAAGGAGCTGCAAGAACCTAATTGGGGGAGAAGGTAAAGTTTGAGTTGTGGCCCCCTGACTAACTAATTTAGCATACGGGAAGAATAATAGGTAAAACCAGGGCCAGGGGCCATATATCTCTCCCAAGCGTCTACCAGCCCATGATCCCTAACTAACCTTCTTAATGCCCTCCAGAATTGGGTTTACGTCCCCGGTACTGGTCCTTATTACCCATGTTTTTCCCCACTTCTATATGGATATTCAAATCTCCACATAATACCAGCAGTAATGGCCATTCTATCAGTTCAGAACTTAGGGTATCCAGCACTTCGGCCTTGTCAAAGTTCGATCTATAGATAGTACAAAGAGTAAACTTAGTTGTACCTATCATACATTCTAGAATGAACCAGCGCCCAGCCTTATCCACCAATGAGCGTCCAGCTTGAAAGCAGGAATTACTGACTTGTAACGCCACTGTCCGTGTTGACACCATCTGCAGGGTACAGGCGAAGGGTATCAGCCCTAGTTCTTTTAAAAGCCCTCGCCTCTCCCATGAGATGTGGGTCTCTTGCAAACAGTATAAATCTCCCTGAATTCATTTTAATCCTAATGCTACTTTTTCCTCTTTTGGGGGTTATTAAGTCCACATATATTCATTGAGCACATCCTTAAATTGCAAGCCATTCTTTCTTTTCTAGGCGTCTGCTCTTCTTTGGTATCGCCATATCTTCTCTGTCTAACTTTCTTCTTCTGAGATTCAGCTCCTGTTTCGTACTGACTCTCTCATCAATCATTTTCCACAACCTCATTTGTACCTTTACATGTTTACACTGAGTGTCCTTCCCCCTACCCCTCCTATTCTCCTTGCCTTCCTGAGATTTCCCCCACTCCCCATCCACAAGCCTCACCTTGCCTAACCCTACCCCTTCCTTATACCCACCTGCCCCCACCCCCTCTCCCTCCAATCCCCGAGTCCCTCCCCCCCAACCCTGTAATCAGCTTCATGGAAAGTATGGTACTGCGCTGTCCCATGAAGATGGAATCATGACCCCCTGCCTTACCCAAGCCATACCCGTAATGTGCCTTATACCCCACAAAATATCCTATAACTACTTGTTAGAAAAAACAAATAAGAAATATAAATACCCTTATTCCCATGTCCCGTGATGGAGAGAGAGGACACAGATGTCTCTTTAAAATTGGCTATATAATATTCCATCACCTCCCCCCCCCAAAAAAAAACCTGTAATAGAAGAGGCGGGGAAAAGGATGGACCCTCTTCTATCAGCCTCAAAGTCTGTCCATGAACTCTTTTGCTTTTACTTCAGACGTAAAGTACTGGGTTTTGCCTACAGCTATCACCTTTAATTTGGCTGGATTCATCAAGTAGACCTGCGACTCTCTGTTCTGCAGGGGCAAAATTAGCTGACAGTTTCCATCTTTTTTCCACAGTTGTGTGACAAAAATCAGGTCTCACAAAAAAGTCGCACCCCCTGGCAGTACGTTTACGATCAGGATGAGCGAGGTCATAAACAGCCCGTCTTGCCTGAAAGTTAAGGAGAGAGATTAACATAGCCCTAGGCTTAATATCTCCTGCTACTGAAGATTTAGCTGTACTAATAAAAGGAACCTGGTGCGCCCTCTGAATTTCTCTCTCCCATTCCCACTGATTCAGATCCGGAAAAGCCTCCTTAAACAAAGCTACCACAAAGCCACGTAGATCCAATCCCTTAGCCCCTTCCGGTATACCCAGCACTCGTAAGTTGTTGCGTCTCCGTTTATCTTCTAAATCCGTCAGTTTCCACTGAGCATCTTCACGTTTTTTTTCCATCGTGTCCCCGAGTGTTCTCTGAGATACCACGTCGTCTTCCAGTCTGGAGATTCGGGTCTCCGCCTCCCCTAAGCGTGTCGCAAACTCGGAGCATGTTTTGCCACTCGGCTAATTTGTGTCTGCATTTTACAACAGGCTAACTGGGTTCTGCGGCTCTCAGTCTTAGATTCCTCTCTATGTTCCATAATACTTTGATAAATAGTTTCCAGGGTCGACTAGGCTAGGTTGCGTTTCAGTATTACCATGCATGGCTGAGCCTTCTTTGAGTTGGGTGTTTGTAGAATCCCACTGAAGATCTTTAGTTTCCTGAGATATTAGCAGTGCGTGGCTGGACTGCGCTGTGCATTCCTTTTTTTCTTCTTTTTCCTTACGGTGATAACGTTATCGTTCTCTGCTTGTTCCTATTCTGAGGCTGGGGAGGACATCTCAGATCCCAGTTCTGAAGAGATTTTCCCAGTCTCTGAATCCGATCCTTCATTACTTGTCCAGCTTGACTGATCGGACAGTGAAAAATATGTATTGCTCTGGCCCTGATCCTTATCACAGGTTGCAATTAGCATCAGGTCTTCTCCATTAGCGTGGCTTAGATTATCTAATGTTTCCTGAACCATATCTTGACTTCCTTCACCATTTCTATGGGGGAGCTGTTGCTGTAAACTTTCTTGTCGTGTTGGTGGCTCATCGCCGCTGGAGTGCGCAATATTCGTAGTATCTGTGAAGTGGCCTAAGAGTGAGGGGGTAAAACAGTCACACGCCAGCAGTGAAGTCCAGCTCAAGACTTTACTGTCCAAACTCTCCACTCCTTTCTCTAATCAAGATTCTGGTACATTCACTTCAGACAATAATCCCTCCCGTTCCTCTACAGCAGGTGAGCACACCGCCCCTGTTCCACTTCGAGCTCCATCTCGAGATTTTCTCTCTAAGAATCTATCAAGTGGCACAGTTTTTTATTTTGCTTTTACCTTCGCTTGGACTCCCCGTTTGGCTTTGTGCTGCGACTTAACTTCATCTGAAGTTCTTAACTGGCCTGTTACACTCATCCTTGTCTGTTTCCCCCGTACCGCGGGAAGCGCCGTCTTTGCTCCCTTCGGAAGCATCCGTCCAGCGTTTAGCCGCGGGTGAGTGCTGCTACAATGTAGCCGGCGCGCAGACTGCCTGAAGAAACAGAGTATCCTTACAAGCGTGACTTGCAGGGGTTGGAGCCTCAGAGCTTCCCCACAGTAAATATCAAGACACATTCCTCAGGTAAATATCACGGAAGTAAAGGATTAAGGTATCCACAACTGCATAGCTAAGATTGGGCAGGGAGGATCACACACGGCCATCTCGCATGGCTGCCATCTTGCTTTCCCTATCCCGCTGACTCATTTTGTAATGTAAATTCAAATGCAGTGTTATTGAACCCTACATCTCATCCTTATAAAGGTGGGTAAGTAAACAGTAGGGAGGAAGTTATTGAAGGGTATACAGAGACCCCTGTATGACTAGAGTTTTCTGCTCCATTTGATCGGAATTTAGTTTTAAATAGTTCCCTTTTAATCTCTTGTTTTACAGATATAGAGGAGTTAAAATTAATTGAAGGCAGTGACATTTCTATGGTGCATCTTTATCAGAGTGTGAGAGTTATAAAGACAAAAGTCTGGTTTTACTCTAAAACTGTTATAAATCTGATCTTAGTTAATTGTGAGCAGTTACAGCGTAGAGGCATAGATGTGATTCCAGTATGGGGAGAAGAAATTCCTTCTAATAGGCAGCAGCCCCCCGTGTCATACTTGAATGATAGTAGTTCCCACAGATTGCGTGACCTTATTTCTTTCTTTTTGGAAAAAGTGAAAGTTTCCCTTTTCTATGGAGAAAGAGTGGTGAAGCTTGTGGAAGATGCCCCTTCACATTATTCAGGTACTGTAAAGGAAAAATGGAGTTGGTTGGCGGAGGATCTAAATTGCACTCGGGCGAAGGGAAAGAGCTTACAGCCCGGCCATGAACCCTAATCTCTCTAAGGTCTCTTAGAATGCCGCAGGAATAGGAAACCACCCTGAAAAATTAGACCTTATTTGTTTTCTACAGGCTGGCTTAATTTGCATCCAAGAGACCTGGAGTGCATCTGACTTCACCTGCCCTGGGTATTCAGTTCTTTGTCTAAAGGCACAACCTTCTAAGAAAGGACACGCACAAGGGGGTATTGTGATGTTGTTAAGCAACAACCATAAAGGGGAATATGTTAGTTTTCCAGTCTCTTCAAATCTTTTTCAAATGGTGAGAGTGTACCCAATATTAGAGGATGGTAGGAAATCTTACATGCTAATAGTAAATGCCTATATTCCCCCAGATAAGGATTATGATACAGTTTTACTACATATGTTTAAATATATTTCTACTTTCTGTTCAAATCCACATTTGTATCTATGAGGCATTGATAATGGGGGATCTAAATAGTAAAATCTCTAATCTATCTCTTTCCATTTTTTGCAATTCTGAGAGGGAATCTGCTTTTAATATCCCTTCCATCTTATTTCCCCCCAGAATTAGGACGGATAAAGGGGGGTACATCTTATTGAAAGTTTTCAGGAACCTCTGCTGTATCATCCTAAAAGGGCGTTCTCGTTCAGATTCCCCTGCATCCTTTACACATAAATCTCAACAGATTAGTTCTATTATCTACTATATTGTTGCTTCTAATGCTATCGCCCAATTAGTGAAGGATATGATAATTATTGACACACTGTTTAGTGATCATAAGATCCTTAGCCTGTTGCTAAAAATGTATTTATCTCTAGTAGAGATTTGGAATTTTAAGGGCCAGGACATTAATTTTTATGGGAAATCTGGTAGTAGTTATTGGACACCCGCTAAAATATTATCTGTGAAAGAAGTACTTGAAAGCTCAGCGAGATACATTGACGAATGGAGTAGGAATGAGTTAAATTACTTCACTGAACTTATGGGAAAAATAATTCAAAGTGATCAGCCTAAGCGTACTAAGCCTCCTCAAAAGAAAGTAAAGTTTTCTGTCTTAATGTTGAATAGAGAAATCAATAAATTGTTAAGGCAACAGCATGAATGGGAGTCTAAGTATAGGAGTAGAAAAATATCCCTATTAAAAAAAAGAGTGCAAATGAAATTAGGTATAAGGAAGGAGGAGGCCAAACAGAAGTAGGTCACATTGAGGGAAGTCGAAGTGTCTAAAAACTCCTGCAAATTTTGGTCTATTATTTCTGAAGGTTGTAGGAATCGTAAATCTTCTACTGCCCCGCCGATAGCTGAGGCAGATTGTAGGGAGTATATGCTTTCCCTATATGCAGAAAATCAGGACACTGAGCCATGGGAATTGGACCTGAGTACAAGTAATAGAACTGAATTGAACCGCTTCGGTCTCCCCTCAGTGACTGAGATCAAAGGGTTCATAAGGTCAATGTGGGCCTCCGGAGCAATGGGCCCTGATGAGGTCCCGATGGCAATAATCAAATACGAGCATCAGCTCTGGGCAAGAATTCTCTACCCGGTCCTCTAGGTCTGCTATTTACACTGTAGAGTTCCGGGCCTCCTGATCTGGGAGTGTTATAGTCCCCCTACATAAAAAGGGAGATAAATCTCTACCCATAAATTACCATCAAATTGCATTGTTGGACCTAACTGGCAAGATATTCGCTAAAAGTATTCTTACGCATTTAACTTCTTGGATTGAGGAAAACGTGATACTTCCTTTGGAACAAGCAGGTTTTAGAAAGGAACACAATACTTTAGATAACATTTTATTAATGCAAATTATAAATGAAAAATATGTTCAGATCAGGGGCGGAGTAGTATATGCTGCATTTATAGATTTCTCAATGGTTTTGACAGGGTAGATCGGAAGATCTTATGGAAGAAATTATATGAGTTGAGTGTCTCACCAAACTTGTTACATTTGGTCATAGCTGTGCACTCTTCGACCTGGTGCAAAGTTCTTTTAGGAGGAGAGCAGGGCCTGTATTCAGAATTCCCTACAAAAAATGGATTGAAGCAAGGCTGTCTATTGACACCATTGCTTTTTTCTTTATATATCTATGACCTGTCTGGTTCCCTATGGAATGCTGATGGCTTTGCACCCAAAATCGGAGGGCCTTCAATACGCTGATGATATAGTCATGATTGACCTCACCCCGAAAGGTAAAATCAACATTTGGCTGCTCTAAATCACTATTCTATGCATCATCACTTGAAATTCAATATATCAAAGTCTCAAGTAGCATGCTTTCTAGGGAAAAAATCTGGTAAAAAAATGATTTTTTTCTTGGTCCCTGGGTCAACATAAGCTAGAGCAGTTAAAAATGTATTGCTTTTTGGGGAACATTTTACCCTGCTCACTCAGTGACCAAGACTATAATCCTGATAACGTTAGTAAGGCTGTCTCTCAAGCACAAGGTCTAGTGGCCTTTTTCAATGCAGTTGGCCATAGCAATTTTCTCCACCTTCTTACTGCTTACCAAACAAAGATTCCAACTACCCTTTTATATGCTCTAGAATGTACAGAGATCTATCTCTAAATGGGATTTCCTTGGTAAGATAGAAGGGCAGATTCTAAGACTCCTGGCTTTGTGCAACAACTCAGCCTCAGTGGCAGCCCTAAGGCTCGAATTTGGTATTAAGAATGCCTTTGTACCGGGCCTTGCGGCAGTGGTCCGGAGGGCTTACTGCCTAGTTCATAGTATGGAATCTACCCTAAGACAACTAGCATTCATAGAAATATTCATCAGGTTAAGAGAATAATCTACGTTTTTTTACAAACTATCATTTTGCTGTGCAATTGCTTGAACTTGACTTTGACCTTATTCCATTGCTACTGCCCACTGTTTTTAAAAAGACCATGAAAGAGGCAATATGGTTCAAAGGCTTTTCCGTGGATTTCAAGTCCTGTTGTTTAAGGAGGAGACTAGTTATATTAACCAAATCAGTGATTTTTAAACATTCTTAGCCACATCTAGCTTGGAATCTCCCACATGGGATGAGGCACATTTTCATTCTGTTGAGATTAGAGTGCCACTTAGAGATCTATCCTCCAAATGGGATGGATCCTATAACATCTGTGATCTTTGCCAATTGGGGATGCAGAACCTTAAGCATGTATTAGTTGTTTGTCCCCCATTAGCTACATTTAGGAAAAAATGACTGAAACCCCTCTATTTGAATTTTAATATTCACTTTGCCGGAGAGGCCCTGGAATTCTTGTATAATCCATCTAATGAAGTATTTTGTTTTAGGATTTTTAAGTTTTTTAAGTCATTTTTAAACTTACATTGAGTTTTCCTTGTATTGGTGGTTACAAGATGAATTAATTTAAGTGAATTATTGTGGTATTTTGGAGGCATTTTATACTAATCTTACTGTGAAATAAGGACGAGGGGTTTTCTACTGAGTAGCAGAGCATGATAGTGTTTTTGTAATACATGTTTGATGGGCAGAGGGTTGGTTGTTTTGTATTTTATAGATTACGTTTTAGTATGGATTTTAAGAATGTGCTCTGTATTTGCCCTTATGGAAGGAAATACTATTATGCGTTGGGGAATGTAATAAGAGTGGCCTCTCCTAGGATACTCCTCTTTTGCACTGTATGATATGCTCTATAGGAAGTACATTGTACAGAGTTAGAAGTATTGCTTGAGATTGATTGTGTATTATAAGTTTGATGGGAAGTATTGTGAATGTATCACATTTTACAGATAATTTAATGTTATTATCCAGTTTTACATAGGAATTTTATCTGTATTGTCTTATGGTATTTTATGTATTATCTATGCATGTGGACCTCTTGTGCGTTCCAATTCATGAAATAAATAAATTGATTGACTATAATTTTATTATACTTGGTTTCTTTAATTAAATATGTACTAAACATCTTATTTCCACTGTCACTGTTAAAGTAAATTATTGTATAGCCAAAGAGTTCACCTATATTTTGATAAATGCATTTCAACTAGTGTAAATGGAAGATATTGATAGTGTGGCGAATCTAGTTTACACTCCCATTCCTACTGTAACCTTCCACGATCTTTGTAACAACTTTCTTTGGGGAGGTACGTTATATTGTTTTGTTTTAAAGCTAAGCTAAAATAAGAAAAACTTAGCAGTAATGCTATCTGCAACAGTATACAATTTTTAGTCTATTTTATTTTGAGTCTTAAAATAGAAATGTAGTATTTAGTGTGAAATAATAGTATTTACTGTCAGTAATTATGAAGATTTTTTTAATGTTCGGTTTGCTTTTAATATTTTATTGGCTTTCTTGGAGAATAGATAGTGTTTTTTAATAACTGACATAAACTTCCTTTGATACTGAAAGGGGCACGAGGGCATTTTTTTAAAAGCTGTGTGAATGCTGCGGCGCAACTGAGACGTTGCCCAAATATTCAGGACTGGGACGAGAAGACGGACAAGGCAGGTAACGTAGGTTATGCTGTAAAAATGCCTTATCCTGAAAATAAAGGCAGACCGGACGCAATAAACAAAATATGCATTCCTACAGCACACATCTTTACAAATGTCGTGGCTTCCCTGAAGGGAAAAAGTTGGTTGGAAGCATCCATTAAAAAGGACGCAGATGCCAACAAACTATGCCATCGATGATGGGTAGATAGTTCCCTCTGTGGTGAAAGGCAGGGCTCAACAGAAGATTGTTGCGTCACACTTGCCAGGGAGCGCCAGTGAATCCTGCCAGTACACAGTACCCAGGCCGGGTTTTGCGACCAGTCCCACCCAGCAGTCCTCTTTACTGAACCATCTCCTGCAGTCGTCCCTCTCGTGCCTTCGCGCGACGCGCTGCGCGCACTTTCCTTTTCCATCAGGCGGAGGGATACAAGGGCGCCGAGCTCGCGCAAAACAATCTCGCGCAAAACAGTCTCGCGCGCGCCACTTCTCAAAGAGACGACGGAATCCTGAAATCTGTGCCGAACTAGCGAGCGCGCGTCCGCGCGCATTGATCCCTTCTCGTCAGACGCTGCGCGTGCTAGGCTGGCGCGAGGACTGTCACTCATTTTCGGAAGCAGCAAGTGGAAGTACGAGCGCAGCAGACTGCAAAAAGGACACCCTTCAGAAATACACACAATCAGAGGAAAAGACGGGAAAGCAGTGAACACCCACGGGTCGGGGTGCCTTCAGAGTTTGCAAAGGAAGTGCATTTAATAACCCTGCTTTTTGTTGAAAGAAAGAAAAAACAGCCACCATCAAGAGAGGTCTGCCTGCTCCTGTCCATCTGCAGACTGGCAATGCTGCAAACTCAGGAACTCATCTGGGCTTGGCTTTTGCTGGGAACCGCAGGTACGATTATATTTGCAAAATCGCATTTTGATCTTGTTTTATCGTTTCTGGTCTGAGTGTATAACGGTTTTGATTACACTGTGTTTTTTGTATGTTGTATGACGATAGATGGATACGGATGGGCTTAGAGGCAGCAGTGAGCCCTGGATTTCCCTCTTGGCATATTTATTTATTTTCTATCTAGTTCATATTTTTATTTGTGCACAGTTCACTAAGTCTCGGGTGTATTTTGGCGTTTTGCCGCTAGTACAAGAACAGACAGCGGTGGTTCTCTTGTTAGATGTCTCGGGTACCCTTGAATATGTTTTGCCTTCATCCTATTCTTTGCTCTCCGTACTTCGTAGATACTCACGTCTTGATGTTTGTGCTCATTTCAGTTATGGATGCATGTTCCGTTCAAGCACAGTACTGACCCCCTTATTTTTCTTCATTTAAATGTAGTTATTTATAATGCTGTAGAGGCCATGAATGGAAAGCCATTTGACGTACACCATTGATTATTTTTTTTCAACATTAACGTTCTTGTCAGCAATCTGCGTGTGTAGTTGCCGTGTTGTACCTTAATTCTTTCTTCGATATGATAAAACGTTAATATCTTTAATATTCTGTTTATGAGTAGTCGTGCTATATGCAGACATTGTGTGTGTTTTCTGTGTATACTAATAATTGTGTGCACATCCACGACCCTGTGTTAGTCGTGTGCGGCTGCTGATTGTGTCCCATATTGTGCGACTGGCTGGAGCAATGTGGTTGTATACATTTGAAACAGTAGTTAATATTTCTTTACAACCTGCATCGGTGCTAATGTTCTGGAGCTGCGCGTGTTGGATGCTGTGATGCACTGTTTAATGCTGAAAGAATGACGGAGAACTAGCTTTACGAAAGATGCTCGAGGACATAGGTGTGCATTCTCGGTAAGGATGGAGGCATTAGCTTTCGTATTGTCATGTCTTGAATGGTATAAAAACGGCTTTACTGTAGTATGTTTGGTTTGAATATGTAAGAATTTTGTTTGTGTAAAATGGTACCTTCCTGAAATGTTATGGGGGCACTGGTGGAGGGGTCATGGCCGCATCCATGTTATTTTTTTTATGAGGTAGGACACTAGAGCATATTCCCTTTGTGAAAATATAGATTTGTGTTGCCCCTAGCTGGTTGCCCCGACTTGGCACGTTGTTGTGGTCGTGCATGTCACGACAGATTTTGGGCTGTGTTCGGGTGAATTTTGTTACTGAATCCTGTGTGAAGGCTAACAAAGATAAACAATTGGACTCTGGTTAAGATGCCCAAGGTAGTGAAACAGTTCCTGTTTATGTATAGACGCTTGGTTTATGTGTTTAAATATACGTTTTTTACTATCACAACTGTGTCTTGATCGTGTGAGTCTTGTTCTATTTTAGAACGAAACCGTACTTTCTGGTCTGAGCTAGCGCTGAATTTCGTCTTTGCAGTATGGATGGACGGACGGTGAAGGGGCGGGCGGAGGTCGAGTGTCTCTGAGTCTGCCGCTCTAGATAATATGCTTGAATTCTGTTTCTGTTGAGCTTTTCTTGTCGTGAAGTTTAACGTGTCCTTGTAGTCCTACATTACAGGGATTTATGGAGGAAAAGAGAGGTCTAGGTCAGATTTGTGATGGGGGGGGGGGCGTTTGTTTTAATTATGTTTATATTTTTGCAAAACTGTTCGTCTTTATAAGAAAAACATCATGGCCCAACAAATACTTGGGCATAGTCGGCAGAACAGATATTGGTTTATGGAGTCTAAAGGAGTTTGGAAAACAAACGGCGTAAAAAGAAGAAAATCTTCGTTATTTACAGATTGTTGTTGCTTTCTAAAGAGTATCATTTATGGTGTTTGGGGTAAGAGTAAGGAGAGGGTTGAGCCAGCAGGTTCCCATGACTAAGAGAAAGGATTTACTTATTTTTTTTGTTGTAGTTTTCGTACCCAGCGTTTTTTTTTTTTTGGGTGGGGTGGGTGCTCTGTTAATTTAGGATGGATCGGGAGATGCGAAGTTGCTGAAGGAGGCGGGGTAGGGTTCAACGATTCTCACACGGGTTTTATTGCATTTGAAAGCAAACCCAGCGGGTGTGGATGCGCTGCTCGCTTTCCAAAAGCCCTGTTCCTTTCGGTATCCCCACAATGTATCGCCAGTATGAGGGCAGACTTTCAAGGAGGTCAGATCAGCACACGGAAACAACAGATAGGGGCGATGAAGAGGAACTCCTTGCAAACTAGATGTTTGGCATCTTGTTGTGTGGCATGCAAAATGCATTGTAAGTGCTCGACAGGCACCGGGGACGAGAGCAGAGGCGCGAGCGCGCAGAGAGGTGGCATGACTGCGCTTGCCGGATGCAGCTGGGGCAGCGCGAGACGTCGGGTCCACAAGAGCGCGAGCACTGCACGCGCCGCAGCCGCCTTGCCTGTCTCGCGCACACTCCATTGTCCCGTGAGCCAATGGACGGCGAGCGCGGCTGGGCGGGAAGAAGCCGTTAGCTCTCCCATTTATTCCCACCCTCCATCGGCAGACCAACGTCCGTTGGCCAGCAACCTGTAGAGCTTTTAAATTGTCCGGACCCCTACCCCCACCAATCTTCGCAAGACACAGGTTAACTCTACCAAGGTGTTGGCGTTATTCTAGTCAGAAAAACAGACAATAATTTTAATGGGGGTGGCGAGGGGTTGGGGGTAAGTGGCCACAAATTAGGTGTTCCGCTGAACGTATCCATATGTTGATATTGAATTTATTGAAAAGGCCACAGACTCAACCACTGATCTAATTGTGGTGGCTACTTAAAACCATCGCTGAAGACATTCTTTTAAATGGGTAATTAGAATATTCGGTATTTTAATATTAAATTGAGTTGCACCTGGAAGTAAGCTCATAGCCGTATTAATAAGGTGTGAGATTTCACCTGCTAGAGATCTCAACTACGCTTACAAATGTGTGTGTCACGAGTGTGAATTCAGGAGAATATTGAAAAAGGTTCTTACTGATGTGCTATTAGAAAACGTTAATGCCTTATGCTAAGTATTCAGAAACCACATTGTGAGAGGCTTAGCCCTGGTTCACCTCGTGTGGCCCAAGGAGACGGGGTATAAAATGTAGGCCCAAGAGGGCTCACTCAGTAGTAGATTCAGGATAGCCGCATAAACCCCATTTGCAAACGTTGCACATAAATGAAAATTATTTAGCAAGGCGCATTGGTTGTAGTAAACAATTTACAAGGTTTATTACCCTTTTACCTGTGCCGGACACCTATGAATTAAACTACAGATCTAGATTACACCAATTTTAACTTTTTAAGGAAACAATTTTCAGTGCCTTTATTTCTTTAGTATATATCTACAGTACGATTTTGTATTCGTCTGAGGAATATTGATGCGCAATATTTGAAAGGGGCTATCCAGCGAAAAGAAGAAAACATTTATTTTTATCCAGTCCTGCATCAGTAACAACCACGAACAATAAGCATTCATGGGTGTTCCTTTGATGGTGTCAACTTGGGTCTTGAGACATATACGTGGCCTTATTCACCGTTAGACTGCAGTGTTTTTTTATTCATGATGGGTTTCAAAACCTATGGTTTCACAAACAGAAACTGCGTGCAAATTGGTAAGATAGGAGAATAAAAATAAGGATATGTTTTGTTAAAGCCCCAAAGATGAAAGAAATGAAGCATGCAATCGAAGCGCTTGCTCCAGTCAAGGCACATAATACATCCAAATCTTCGACCAAACTAACTCCCATAGATAAACTGCAAATGCAGAACATCCCATGTACGTGTAGAGTATTGATGTGTGTGAGGTTTATAGGGTGAATTAAATTGGCAGATTCGTCACTCGGTGGGCTTGTAACAAAGGCTTCCCTCCTGCTTTTGCAAAAGCCCCCTCTTTTGTGTGCTCGTAGCGTCCCCCCGCTGTTCCCCCTACATTAAATCAGCACTTTTGTAACTTGGGCTGATTTATAGCCAGAGCAGATGGGTTTAACTCTCAGAGCTAACCCACAGTAAAATGTTGCAGGCGACATTTCTCTAATTAAAAAAAAAAAAAAAAAAAACTAGACTTGGACCTTGCATACGCATGGGCGAATTACTCTATTTATGGCTCAGGCTTTTAATCGTGGCTAGGCGTTTTAGGTTAAGGGGACGTGAAATAAAATACTTGAACATCCTGTGTTAATTTCTCATATTCCAGGTTGACAGTGTTGCTTCTTTTGGTAGGCCTACAGATATATTTTTTGTACCTACATAAATATTTTTTCTGGCCTAGTAGCTAGCTACGATGATTGTCTTCCTTCTCCATTGTCAAAGAGAGCATGAACTTTTGTAGTCTGGGGGTTGCCTCGGCTGGTTGGAGGGAAAGCAGAACCAATTGATTGTGGGGTAATGTAGAGACAACAGGGGGAGGGGGAGGGGGTTGCACCTGCTGCTGCCCGTCTGCAGAGCAACAGCACATCAGGCTGAAAAAAATACTTTCTCACACTTATGCTAGGACAGGCCTCTGTTCTTATCGCATATTTCTTTATTTCTTGGTTATAGGCAATATTTTCGCAGTTATTAATAAATACACAACAGTTGTAACATTTTACCACTGAATGTCAACACTCGGTTAGCAGCACATAAAAAATAATATGTGTATGGGATAATCAAAGGACGAATACAATATGTATTATTTGTAATTTCATTGGTCACCATAAGGGAATTACATTTTTTTTTTCCCACGATGATGTGTATATACATGGCGGTGAGGGTTGAAAATATTCCATATTCCTGTTTCAAATATAGAAATAATAACAAGTTCCCTCACTATCTTGTTGCGTCTCGAATTGCTTACCGATGCTGTATTCTTCCGCTCCCATGTTTTTCGCAGATACAAAAATTGTTTTTTTTGTATTTCTGTTGAATTAGAAGAAGACAAAGTCTAGAAAACACCGGTGTATTGAGGTCATGCACTGCATGAAGACTCCGGTAATTCCACAGAACATACATTCACTTGTATTTGGAAGTTGGACTTCTTTTGCAGCATTTTTACACACTGTGAGATTTTGAATAAATTAGTCAGGGGATTGACGGTCTCTTTTGCTGAATGCTACCCTGAGCTGTAGGTGCTCATTAGCGGCCTTTCCTTTTGATGTCAGCTAAAGAGACAAATTAGAAGTTTAGATAATTCAAATATAGTCATTTGGTACAGTTTCAAACTGATGCCAAGCGCCTCTTTATTTCGGGTAGGAAAATATAACTGGGGTTTTAGCAGTTTAAAATGCACATAATGCAATATCTGGTCCAAAGAAAGAGTCTGATAGTGTAAGAACATGAGGATGACTCAACGTTTATATTTGTGTATGTTTATTTAAGGGCTCTGTAAGGGGAAGGGTTTTTAATTTCTTCTTTGTTAAGGGAGGTGCCATAAGGTGGTTGAATGAGTACACTACCAACTTGTGAAACATTCAGGGCCAACATTTGGCCCCCAAGGGCAATGCCCTTGCCAGTATTTTTTTTTTTGGATAGCCTCTGAGCACTTTCTACATATACTGAATGCAAATAGGAGTCTTACATAGCGACTTTTCTTGAAATAAAGCATGGACCCAGTACTCACGGACCAACTTTGAGCACAGCTAGCAGTGCGGTAGAGTTGTTATGTGACTGTCGGAAGCACAGGGGCCCCATGTGTTGAGTTACAACATCGGTACATTCTGTAACTTGCAGTCTTGGTTTATTTTAACTGACCCTTATTAATCCTCAAAACAATAATTATTAGAACAGGCCAAGACTGGAAACATTGTCATGGCATCTCATAACATGGGTCCTTCGGTAGACCCAGGTTTGCATAGCACCACAGACTATGAATCTCAAGTTTCTTAACATGTTGCTACCTCAGAGGTTTCAGTTTGATTACAAACATATAATTGTGTGTCGAGGTCATGGTAATAACTCGCATTCGGGATACTAAGCGAATGGAGTATGCACCTTTAGGTCTCTGACCAGGGAGGGGGAGAAAAACCTCCTTACTATTGGTCACCAACATACCTCAGTTTTTTTGTGTCTGGTGGTGGATTATTCTCCACTGTTCAACTAGAAGTGGAAATTGTTATGGTCAGTCTAGGAAAAAGTGTGATTTTTAAAATTACAAGATTGTCATTATAATGATAGTACCAATTGTTTAACACTATGTCACATATTATTACATAGTGTCGGTGTCTCCAAAATGGTACTTACTCCATAGATGTGATTACAATTGCACACATGCAGAGCTTGCAGCGTTGTCATCTGAAACCTAGTAAGCGTGTTCTGGCTTTTATGCCGCAGGCTGATATTAATAAGGTGGAGATTAAACTACAAGTCCACAAACCAAACTTCCCTATGGTAATATGGCAAGGGTACCAGGTGCCACAGCTAATAGTGTCTGACAGTTTAGTCCTAATCAGTCAAAACTCTGAGCAAAATATGCAACTCCTAGAATGAATTGGATTGTTAAACAGGAGTCCAGTAGTGCAGCAAAGGAGTCATTGGTGACTGAAAATCATCTGGTATCCTTACTCTGTACAGTTTGTCTCCTATATGCTATTACGTGAAACCTAAGCTGTCTCGTCTGTAGATCACTTACTGAATGTACCTTTCTTCTCTTAAACTATGAATTTACTTTTTAGAGCACGGGCTTCGAGTGTTGCATAGTGATGAGTGAAACCATGCAAATTTTCTTTTCAAACCAAAGACTATAAAAATGGTTCCCATTTATCTCATGCAGCTCTTATGGACATCTCACAGAGCTCTGGCGGAATAATTTGTAGCAGCACTGTCTTAAAATGTGAGACCTCTAGGGAGTTCAGTGTGTTGCATCTTTCTTAATTGTATGTGCCTGATTTAGAACTCAGTGGACAGGTTACTTCTTTACAATTGTGACGAATATCCTGTCCGCCGAAATCTAAATCCCATCCTATCCTATGGGATTTAGATTTCTGTGGACGTGATATCCGTCACCTTTGTGATGGAGTAACGTGTCTTCCGAGTTTTAAATCAGGCCCTGTGTCTTGCATTAATCTTCCATTAACCCAACTTGGCCCCAAGCAACAGGATCATATGAACAACAATGGTGCAAATTTTTGGATCTACTTTTCAATAGATGGGCTGGATTTGATGACAGATACAGACTATCAAGCAACTCCCAACTATAAGTGGCATTCTTAGATTTTTAATGGGCCTTGTTGCTAAGGTCTCAGATTGTTTAGTGTTACATGCATGATGTTTGCCTGTCTTGGTTATTAGTGTACATAACCCATACAGGAAAAAAAGGCAGTCTCTGCAGAATGAGGTGTCAGCTCCTCCCGCAGAATGGCTACTCAGGGTGTTTAACCTAAAAGGTTAGCTTCAAAGCTAAAGCCACCTTTGTGAGGAAGTAGTGGCAACACCCCTAAGCAGTATGTCTTTTGTTTCTGCAGACAAAGTGGAGACAGGGTTAAGGAGGGAAAACTCGCTCTCAAAGCAATTCTACCGTGGGCATGTAGCCCTCGGATAGCCACACCTCTAGGGTGGGCTACCAAGCTCCCAACGACCAAGGAGGGTTCCTGCCATTTTGAAAGGGGCAAGAATATAGCATTCTGGGGTAGCCAGATGCCACACATCACAGGAACTTCATCACTAGGTGGGAGGAGACCCAGTAGCCCAATGGGTAGTGACCTCATGGTCCCCTCAGGGCACTTTCCTGGGATAGATATGGCACCCCTGGCACTCTGACCCTTAGATCAATCTGGAATCTGAGAGAGGACCGAAGAAGGACTGCCCAGCTGCCTTTGGACCTGCACAAAGATAAGCCGCACTGGTGGAAGGATTGCATCTGGTTTACTTTGGGCTGACACAGATTGGACCATGCCTGTGGCTCCTGGCTCGAGGAAAAGTTGATTCCCACCCCTGACCTACAGCAGTGACTCCAAGGATCAGATGTCTGATCTCCTGGAACCAGCTTCAGGGACATAATAGTTGAAGTAGCCTAAACTGATAGGTTGATAGCTAATGCAGAAGTTTTGTTAAGTAAACAAACATTACTGAACCCCAGAGTATTGTGAGTGTGCTACACGATAAGGCCCCACAGATACACCATATGGTACACTCAAATCCTCATATGTAAAGTTAAAGGAACAGCTTTTATGGTGATCCTTACAATGTATAAAACGTTTGATGGATTGGTGCTGTAGGATTTGAGGGATGTCCACTAAACTTCCAGGTTTTATTTAAAAGTGACAGGGAGGAAAAAAAAGCCATTCCACTGTCCACCTTAAATAGGGCAGGCGGTGTAATATTCTTTCTGCGTTGGCCCCTACTTTCTTTGGCTGTCAGAGGGAATTTTCCATCCACGGAGCCAACGGGGCCTCTGTCGATGGAACCTTTGCCGTCTGCCCATTTCTAAATGAAACCGGCGGACCAAGAGTTTGTCAGACAGGGTACTATTTCGTGCAAGACGAATGCTGAATCAGGACCTCAGAATAAAGTGAGCATTTTCACATTAAAACATAAAAATTCGTTTTGTCCATGCAAAAAGTACTTTATTTTTCCTGCCCTATGAAAATGGGGTATTTGGGGTGGGGGGACGTTGCCACCTGCCAGCATACTACAACATTTTATTTACTAGCAAATTTACATGTGTTCGTGGATCTGAATGGCCTTAGAAATTGTTTGGCAATATGCACATGGATAACATGTTAGTAAGCTCTTTGCTCAATTTGCATGTCCATACCACAAAATGAATCATTTTCCCCCCAAGACTTTGTCTTAAAATTATGCCCTTTCCACCATTATATGTCCTGTTTATGATCTCCCTCGACTGTGGAAATCGAATTAAGTGAAATGTAGAATTGCTAGTTCCCGTCTTTGTTCACTGTACATAAAAGTGTTTGCGCATCATCCTTATACTTTTATCCTGATTTACTCTGGCTTGAAAAGGAAACTAGTGAAGCTTCCATAGAATTAGACCTTTAGCCGTCATTTTGCGCTAGTTTCAGCATAAACTCTGGCTGCACGTTTTGAAATCACTGAATGAGATTCAGGTTATCTTGTCCGTTAATATTGTTGACAATGCCTGCTCTTGCTCAGGTGATTAAGGCAAAATGAAAAGTGTCTCAAAAATATTTGAGTTCTTGGGTAGTACTGACTTGTTCATTTGATGCAATTAACCTTACCCCCCCTGCTGTTTCAGTTTTTTCAAAGAGTCATGGATCTTTAACTTTTTTCTGGCCACCTAATTCAAGCCATCAAGAAGTTGTTTCTGCGGCATTGGTGAAGCTTGTCCAGGTTAAATTTAGAGACAATAGGCTTGGCGTTCACTTTTCTAGCATTGAATTGTCACTAAGATTTGAAGCTGAGTAATATTAGGTTACTACAATAATGCGCTAAGAATGAAAATTTGACCTAATTGGCAATAACAGTGGATGTTGAAACCCAGCTGGTTTTGAATGCCAAAAGGCATCTAAGGATCCCAGTATGTAACCAAAGAGACGCTCACAATGATTATCCAGGGGAGATGCCAACCTTTCTGTGTGTCAGAAAGGAGATAAGCAAAGAGCCATACTTTGAACCAAGAACAAGTCTTAGCATGAAAAGATTTGATGTGCTGATTAAATGACAACCATGTAAGTGGCAAAGTTATCCGAATGAAGGTGGAGTTCAATTAGGAGGTAAGAAATGTTGGTCTCTTGTAGAGGATGTGCTGAATGATGAAATATTTTGCCTAAAAATCTGTAGATCGTAATGTCCATAATTGGAGAATAAAAAACTGTCATAGAGATTGCTACAGCCCTTCGAGGATTTTGTCATTTGTTTAGGACAGTCTTTATTGATAGTAAGCGTTTTTTTACTTGTGTAGAGAACAGTTGTTTTCTGGAATTTCTTTGTTGTATTTATAAGCCTTGACCTTTTATCACTGTATATCTACGTTGCATATATGCAGGAGTTGTCTGGTGTAATAGTAACAAGGTCCTATATTTTTCTTGATGCTTTGGAAATATTTTTCAGCACAGATGTCTTTCATTAGCCAGGAGCAGATGGATATAATGTGTGTTTAGAGTTCTTTTAGGGGTTAACTCAGTTGTCAGAGAAAGCAGAAGATGTCCTTTTCTTTAAGTGAATGTGTCACATAATTGTGTTATCATGTGACTTTATTCTGGGTAGCAACATTTATAAGTTAGAAGACGAGTTAAATGTGGTTTAGCAGTCTCTTGACTCCAGTTGTCTTTATTATTCAAATACTAAATTAAGCAATCACCAAATCTTTTTCTAAATGAATTTTGAAGGCTATTAACAGATTACTTTAAAGTGTGACTTTCATACTGATTGCAGAGCCACAAACAAGTTCCGTGGAGTAGGCAAGTTGTGCATTGATACATAAAAATGTTCTTACCGGTGACCTCAATGCTTGGAATTTTGGGATTAGAGTTGAAATGATTAATTGGTTAAAAGAGTCTAGTGAAATTCTCAGAATATGCTTGCATATAATGAATTCCAGTGGATGTTATTTGCATCTTTGTTTCCTGAAAGTCTGCTGCTTATTTCAGTCGTTTGACAAGGCTATCTCAAATTGGAATCGAATAGAGCTTGAAGTAATACGTTCACAAGCACCTCTTATTTGTTATTAGTTATAGTTGTAAGATGTGGCGAAGTGGGAGTTATAAGCAAAAGCAAG
This sequence comes from Pleurodeles waltl, assembly GCF_031143425.1. Classification (NCBI taxonomy): domain Eukaryota; kingdom Metazoa; phylum Chordata; class Amphibia; order Caudata; family Salamandridae; genus Pleurodeles; species Pleurodeles waltl. The sequence continues at coordinate 1,091,403,864 of NC_090440.1, forward strand.
GCCCCACCATTTTGTAAAGGTACGTTTTTGGGGACCAATAGATAAACTGCATCAATTAAGATGTGATAGTTAATAAGTTTCAGGTGTCTGGCCGACCAGTTTTAAAGTCTTTATTTGTGAAAGTGGGGAAGGATTTGCAGGTACCTTCTTGCAGTTTGTTCGGTGAGAAAGGCTAGGCCATTCCCTCAATTACTTAACGGTAATTTCATTAATCAGAGTCCTATTCCCTCGCTTCAGTTCCTCACATTATGAGTTAGACTTGCATCTACAGACACCAATCACCATTCACAGCATTAAACATAAGGAACTCCTGCTCACTTTTCCTGTTGATACAAGCCAAAATACGCAACGTCAGCCAGCTGGCCTGAAATGGAATGAGTGGGAATGAAAGGAAGTACGGAATTTAAACTAGGAAGTATGACTCAGAGTAATGCAACAACCAGTAAGAAATGGAGGCATTACCTCTTTGTCCCTCCCTCACATAAATTCCTTGCATTATGTGATATACCAGTGCAAATCCCGGACTATCAAGGCTACATACAGAAACGCTTTGTTTCATCTTTACCACCAACCATCTTCTCCTATTTACTCCATAAAGGAAATCTGTTTAGAACCGAAAAGCCTGATAAGTGCAAATCCTGCACAACCCTGTAGTAATTAACAGAGGTGCAAGGTGTTGTGCAGGATACTGCTGGGCAAATCTTTGTAGTTGAGGCCACCTGAACATCTGCAAGAAATATGCCCATCCCTGAACTCCTAAAGGCACCCGATTACCCATTGACCGGTAAACTAAGGCAACCAAGAATTTAACCTTTTTAAACACATCACTTAATTCAAAGACTTTTGCACTACTAACAGGATTGAGTATATTCCCAGTCTGGTCTGGTCTTGAGAGACTGGAATGAATGCTTTTATTTTCATTAAATCTCAAATGCCTCCACACAGAGCCTTGTCCTTGAATGGATTTTTGTGAACGGGAGTAGGAACAGGTCTTGAGTCTGGAGGATATTCTGTGAAGTTTATGCGATAACCTCTCTTGACGATGCTTAATTCCCAACAGTCCAAAATGCTCTTCCTCCACAAATGAAAACATGTTTTAATCCTTCCTCCTATTGCTTCTGAAGGAGCTAGAGCGGTAATTATCAGGACTTTCATTTGCCCACTCCTGTTTATTTAAAAAAAAAAATAATTCTTTCCTGGTTTCCTAGGCTTAAACCTTTTTTCTCTAAGCTAAAAAAATCTGTATAATTTTTATATGATTCATGGTAATACCGAGTCCAGATCTAATAAGAACTGGATCAATTCCCTTTGTTTGGTAGGGCCTGCTTTCTATAATCTTTGGGTATCACAGCATCCACCTGATCTCCAAATATCGTCTAGTCATCAAAGGAAAGCTTCATGAGGGATGACTTTTCTTTCTCATTAGCCTTCCATTCCCTCATCAACAAGGTTCATCTGGCCTGAACCGTCAATGGCACAGTGGCAGATGTTGCTCTCAATATATTTGATGAAGCATCAACTAGACATTTAGCCTATTGCTCCGTCTATGCTGAGACGTCCAGACAATCAGTGCTCTCTTGGATTGCAACAGAAAGACTTTCAAAGCTTCTTATAAGAGACTGTGGGGGTGATTCCAAGCTTGGGGGGCGGCGGGAGCCGCCCGCCAAGCGGGAACCGCCAGAAGACCGTACCGCGGTCAAAAGACCGCAGCGGTCATTCTGGGTTTCCCACTGGGCTGGCGGGCGACCGCCAAAAGGCCGACCCGCCAGCCCAGCGGGAAACACCCTTCCACGAGGAAGCCGGCTACGAATGGAGCCGGCGGAGTGGAAGGGGTGCGACGGGTGCAGTAGCACCCGTCGCGAATTTCAGTGTCTGCTAAGCAGACACTGAAATTCTAAGTAGGGCCCTCTTACGGGGGCCCCTGCAGTGCCCATGCCATTGGCATGGGCACTGCAGGGGCCCCCAGGGGCCCCACGACACCCCATACCGCCATCCTGTTCCTGGCGGCCGAAACCGCCAGGAACAGGATGGCGGTATGGGGGTCGGAATCCCCATGGCGGCACAGCAAGCTGCGCCGCCATGGAGGATTCCCCTGGGAAGCGGAAAGCCGGCGGTACACCGCCGACTTTCCGTTTCTGGCCGCGGCTGTACCGCCGCGGTCAGAATGCCCAAAGGAGCACCGCCAGCCTGTTGGCGGTGCTCCCGCGGACCACGGCCCTGGCGGTTTTTACCGCCAGGGTCGTAATCAGGCCCTGTGTGTTATAGGCAGAATAAGGTCCGCCTTGATGTACACATTTTTATCCTGAAAAGGCTCTTCTCAGGGGCATTAGCCACCTTTGTATTCACAAAATCTGTAGGAAAATGGTCCTCTGCATTGATAGCGATATGACCAATCAAAGTGGTCAGAATTGAGCGCACCTTTAGGATGTGTGGGAGCACGTCTTTTGTTCCTTCCAGAAAGTAAAGTTGTTGGAAAATTCTTGGTTCATTTGTATGTTCAAAGTCTGTCCTTTTGCCAGAGATCAACGCTCTGATCTTGTCAGCGGCATTGCAAAAGATAGAGGTGTGTCATACTGAGGAAGCAATCCTTCCTCTTTGTCTGTGGCACAAAGGAAAGGGATGTGGTATAATATCTTGGGAACCTCCTCTCTACAAATATATTTCCTGGCGAAGAGGTACTGAGAAATTGAGACTCCAAGTGAGACGAGCCATTCTGAGAAACTTGTTACTGGGCTTCAAACATTTGGATGTTTTTTTTTGCCCTTCTCCTTCCTAGCCAAAACCTTAGACACAGCCATTTCAATCATATATTACACCTCTGCAGCCATGAGTAATGAGGAAAAGTTTGGGGAAAACTCAGGAGACCCCAGGTCCTACTTCTAGTGGTCGTATGACAGAACCACGCATGCCATTACCATGCATGCCTTTCCATCGCGATCATTACCATGTATATGCCTTTACCACGCATGCTCTTACCAAGCAAATTGTTACCACACATATACCTTTACTACATATGCCTTTACATTGAAAATGTAGGGATTTTGCAGGTAAGTATAAACCCCTATATATAAAACATATATATATATATATATAAAAATCTACTTGCCACTTGCTATGGCGAGTCAAATTTGATCAGGTCGAGCTATATTTAGCACCTACTGGAGTAAACTTAAGTTGGAAAGAACAGGTGGTCTGCTCAGTCTAGAAGAGAATAAGCAATAAGGACACCTTTAAATCTTGTTTTTATCTTGCCACATTTGCTGTCCATCCAAGGACAGAGGTTAAATGTCAGTTTGTCTTTTCACTAATTTTTTCTTATCCTAGAAAATGGTGTTTACTTTTCTTTCTTCTATTACAGTTAAAGGTTTTTGTCAAGTGAGCTGGATGTGTGACAACCATTGTGAAATGAAAGGCTGTAAGATGTCAGTTTTTTTCTAACATACAACATTTAAACAACTTGTAAATGAATAGTGCAAGTATTTCAAAATGTATCAGGAATTATGAAAAAGCATTTTTTTGTAATTCAGAAGTGTGATGCAAACAAAGATTTAAATAGGAGCTAAATAGATCAGAACACTTTATGTGGTGATGTGCAAATAACAAATATTTGCAGACACTGGATTTCTAAACATGCACTATATAGTCTTATCAGCAAAACCGCGTCCTGGAATGTGGGCATTTCAATGGAAAATCTACAGATTGCAAATAAGTGTGCTACCACTTCATACTTCAGGCATGTATTTATTAAGAGTGATAGTTTTTAATCATGATTTGAGAAACATTGCTGCCTCCGCCCTGATGAAATGCGGTTAATGAATTAAGAGGCAAGTCAGTGGTCATGTATATCCGATATATGGAGCAAAAGTTTTGTTTTTTAAATAAAAAAGTGTTTTTGCGCTGTAGTCATGCCGAACTTGCATATTTGAAGGTGCTCTCATATGTGATAAAGAAGAAAATGGCAGCTCAGTGAATTAAATTATTTGACCAGAATCACATAATTCGAAACCAGTTTATGGGTCAAGAGAATTATAATTGGGTTGAGTAAATTGTTTAAGTCACTATATTTGCAGATCTAGTAACATTTTTATGATTTTTCGATGTGTGCCTATATGTGTGTATATATATATATATATATAAATATATATACACACACACATATGGATATATATGTAGCTTTATATATATTACTTTACCTACCACCCGTAACCCTAAAATTAACTTTGCCGCCCAAATGCCCCTACCCACTCTAAAACAACCCTTGCCACCCAAATGCCCTTACCCACCCTAAACCCTAAAAGTATGCTTGCCATCCACATTCCCTTACCCACCCTAAACCTTAAACGTACCCTGGCTACCCAAATACCAATACCCATCCCAAATCCTAAAAATACCCTTGCCACCCAAATACCTATACCCACCCTAAACCTTAAAATTGCCCTTGCCTCCCAAATACCCTTACTCGCCTTAAACCCTAAAATTGCCCTTGCCACCCAAATTCCCCTACCCACCCTAAAACCTTAAATGACCGTTGGCACCTGCATACCCTTACCCACCTTAAACCCTAAAATTTCCCTTGCTACCCAAACCCCCTACTACCCTTGCCACCCAGATACATTTACCCACCCTGAACCCTAAAAACACTTGCAAACCAAATGCCCTTACCCAACCTAAAATTACCCTTATCACCCAAAATGCCCCTACCCACCCTAAACCCTAAGAAAATACCCTTGCCAGCCAAATGCCCCGACTCTAAGCCCTAAAAATACCTATACCACCTAAAGGCCTTTACCCTAAATAAAACCCTTACCAGCCAAATACCCTTACTTGCCCTAAACCCTAAAAATGCCCTTACTCAAATATATATATATATATATATATATATATATATATATATATATATATATATATATATATACGTGTATGTATATATATATACGTGTATGTATATATCATCACGCTGTAACTTCCTTATCCAGCGGTTACTGTGGCAACGACAGGAAAAAGGACAAAAGGAGCCAAAGAATGTGCAAAAATGTAGGTTTATGCTTGCATACTGGGTGTCCTGCGGGGCACCCAGGAGAGATGGCTGTGACCCGGGGTATGGGGTCCCCAGGGCTGAAATTGGCCAGAGAGGAGGGCTACGTGTCCCCTCTCCCATTCTGGAAATTTAACCAACGAGGTAGCACTTACTAAATAACCAGTAGAAAATGATTCCGTTGGATAGACATTTTGTACTAAAGTGTGGACTCTTGTTGGATAAACGAGCAGGTGAGCTTCCATTCTGGCCATAATGCTTATTTCACAGAAATTAAACCTCAACAGGAAGCAGTTACAAATATAAACGTAGCAGGTGCCCCAGTTGAAGCTCCACTTCTGGAAAGGACAAATTATCCTAACTCCTGGACTTGGTGAAGGCAAAGCGAGTGTGTTTACTCCACAATTCAAAATTGAAAAACAATCTGAAATCCTTTGTGGAGGTGAATGCATCTTTTATCTATTGGAGCACAGTCACACACTCTCACACCCAATCTAACACCCACATAGACCTTTTCACACCCACTCTCACACCCAGACAGACAGTCTCACAGCCACTCTCACACCTAGAGACACCCTCTCACACCTATTCTCAAACCCAGCGATTCAGGCCCTGCGGCCAGCTACTGCCATGCATGGCCAAAGGCTGTGCAGCAGCATGGGGTTGGATGGTTAGTGGGGTTGGCCGCAGGTGCGGTTCGTTAATGTGTAGTAATGAAGATTACTTTATGTTAGAGAACCATAGAAATTCACTGAAAAAAACAAAGGTTACAGATCAATACAGTTATGAAGTGGAATTAAAATAAAAGCTTAGAAATTCACTTAAAAACAGGTTACAGGGACTTCATAGTTAGGTTCTGAATTTAGTCGCACAAAGCCAGAGAAATTCAGCAGTTAGTTATTTCAAGTAACTATAACTCGCACTGGCACTGAGGTCTAATTAGCAGACCTCAGTGCACTATCAGAGTCGCAAATCAGCATCTAGTAGTTCTAAAAGGGGGGGGCATCTGCAAAGAAGCCCACTTTCCTACACTGATGTAGCTTGGAGCTACATAATTTGGCAATTTTATCTTAAATCCACATCCATTTTCATTGAGGGGACTAGTCCCCACTGGAATTAAAGTAGTAGGTACATATTTGTTGAGTTTGACTAATGGGTTTTGGGTCAAACCTTGCTTTGACTTCAGTAAATGTATGTTTGATAGACCTTTGTAGATCTGGTCTCTCTCCTTTGAGCCCAGCCAGAAGAAATCAGACACACATGTGGAGCCTTCAATAATAGAGCTACCATTTTCTTAGGTAGCCCAAATACGGAGCATCGGTATAATCTGGAATTTAGTATAACATTGAGTTCACTGCAAATTTCTGAAGATTGGGGGAGTAAAGTGCTAAGTATGACAAGGTTTGTGGATTTGAAAGATGTGTTGTTTTTAATGAGGGTGTTTAGTTTCGGAGACATATTGTCACCTAAGATTATGCTTTTATTTCAGTAAACACCTGCATGATACCATTCGATCCAGTCACACTTCCACCACCATCGTCAATAACCTCTGTGACGTAATCGCTGGCCCAAGGTCTGCGGAGCATGCCCGCGAGTGTTTGTCCCGCTCTCTCACCTTCTCCATACCGGCGAGCCTGGGCATGTTTCCCAGCAAAGCAGATTTCTCTCATAGAGGCTTCCTCATACAGGGACACCTCACGTCGTATCTCAGCGAGTACCTCGCTCAACCAACTGGTGGCCAACTGTCTCTCCAATTCTACAAGCCTTCCCTCAATATCTGCCATCTCCCGTCGAATGGCCTTCACGATGCCATGTTGCTTCGATAGACACACTCCGAGGATTACAACCTTAAATGTCTCCCATAAGATACCCACGGAGTTCACAGATCAGCGATTCTGGCCTTGTTTGTAATATTCTAGTAGGCCTGAAAATGTGTAATACACTCCGCCCTCTAGGAGCTAAATATATGGTTACAATACATTACGTTCTGACATTCTCTTTTCAGGTGGTTATGCTCTCTAGGGGCTGGCTATATTGTTACATGACCAGTCAAGATACAATATTCACTGCACTCGGAAACTCAGTCCATAATGCTTTGTGGGGCATTCCTTTTACAAAACATTTTTGCCCATAACTCACCGTGTGTTGGTCCAGCTGTCAGCACAACATGCTCTTTCTGTCTTCGTCATCTCTGGGCCCCCACACTAGGTTCTGGGGACCTCAAAATAATAATAATATCATTAAATATAATAAATACTGGCAATATTTTCATTGTTTGCTGCAGGGAAAGAAGGTAAATGGAAGCGCTGTAGTTATATGCAGGGCAACTGGCATTATGTGGCAGAGAGAATCAAATTATGCTGCAGGGTTGACCAATTTATGTGTCAAGACAAGTCCAGTTATGCATTTATAATGCCAATAGCTCTAACTCAAGCAAATGTGAGACCAATTGCATTTCAAATGCTTGTTTGCTTTGTAATTGGGAACAGCAGCGTGTGGATATTAGAAAGTGATGGGAAAGGATAGATACTACCTTCCTATCACTGTAGTACCAGACACATGCCAGTCATTGGTTACAATACATTACGTTCTGACATTCTCTTTTCAGGTGGTTATGCTCTCTATGGGCTGCCTATATTGTTACATGACCAGTCAAGATACAATATTCACTGCACTCGGAAACTCAGTCCATAATGCTGTGTGGGGCATTCCTTTTACAAAACATTTTTGCCCATAACTCACTGTGTGGTCATCCAGCTGTCAGCACAACGTGCTCTTTCTGTCTTCATCATCTATGGGCCCCCACACTAGGTTCTGGGGACCTAAAAATAATAATAACATCATTAAATTAAATATAATAAATAATGGCAATATTTTCATTGTTTGCTGCAGGGAAAGAAGGTAAATGGAAGCGCTTTAGTTATATGCAGGGCAACTGGCATTATGTGGCAGAGAGAATCAAATTATGCTGCAGGGTTGACCAATTAATGTGGCAAGACAAGTTCAGGTATGCATTTATAATGCCAATAGCTCTAACTCAAGCAAATGTGAGACCTATTGCATTTCAAATGCTTGTTTGCTTTGTAATTGGGAACAACAGCGTGTGGAATTAGAAAGTGATGGGAAAGGATAGATACTTACTACCTTCCTATCACTGTATTACCAGACACATGCCAGTCATTGGAGAAATAGCTGTCTCATTTTTTGTGGGAGACAAAATGTGCGTCTGTAGAGTGTTAACTCCTTTTAGAACGTTTTTGAGGGGCACGATGCAAGAGAGGGTTACTGGACCTTAAATGTGGTGGCAAACTGAACATCAAGTACACACTTCAGCAACAGCTTGTCTTAGTAGCCCAGTGAGCAGTCCCAGGCTTTCACAGGAAGTAGTGTGAGAGTAGAGAATCATCACTCAACAGCTGTGTAGCAAACACAATAATTACTGCCTAACCCAGTACTTCTTTTTTGTGGAAAAGAGATGTACTTTAGTACACCCCAGTTGCAAAACTACGAATAACAAAGAGATTAGGATCTACACATGCACTATGAAGATTTTTACACAGCAACCAGTCCTGTTTAAGATTAGTGCGTTGCAGGCTCACTATAGAATGCACAGGCAACTTCCCTGGTTCTGTGATTCATAGAACAGTTCTACAAATGCCCCAATACTGAGGTTTTAAAGATAGGATGTTTCAGCCCTTTATAGTTAAGTGCAGGAGGAACGTAAAAGAGTTCAACAGTTGACTGTGAATTGACGCTTAGATGCTATGTGCGTTTGCCTGTGGCTCTTGAGTTAGATTTGGGGGCAGCTCTGCCTTCTGATTCTCACAGAACATCTTCACATTGGTGCCTTTGATTTTCCGAAGGACTCTGCTCGCTTGCGGGTGCATTGAATGGAGTCCATTTAGATTGTCAAGGGTCATCTCCTGTCACTTTGGTACTTGGGTATCATCCCCAGGGAGGAACAGAGGTTGCTTGCAACCGTTAGGTTTTAAGGTTAAAATTGTTTGCAGCTGTAGATATTTCAAATCATGATCGCTTGTCACTTCAGTTATTTCAGGTTTTGGTGGCTCATACCTGCAGAACACTCAGGCGGTTTGTCACAGCTGCATTCGCAACTCTTGCAGGCTGAACATGGGACTTGAGGTTAGGTCAGGGAGGCCTGGAGACCCACTCCAAGTTCAAAACGGCACCAGCTACACTCGCAACGGCAGTCCGCAAAATCTGATGCTGCCACAGAGCTCCTGTACACAGCATCCGGGTTTTTCCTTCTTCGTTAGTTGTCTCCATGCAGGAGCCAGGTGCTCTTTTCTCTCAGTAAGCCAGAAGTTCTAAGGTCACAGCCAGACCCACAGCTCCTCTCAACAATATTGTAGGCTTCAGATGATTTCCCCTCAGTTCTGGAGGTCAAGACACCATTCGTGGAGCTCATGATTTTTCTGCTTACTCTGCAGAGTACCCTCTCCCTTGGCAAAAAAAAACCCCAGAAACCCAGTGGAAAAATTTGGTCCCACTTTTATAGACATTTTCCAGACAAGGGATGTGGATCCCCTGTAAAAGGCTTGTAACTAAGCTCAGGACGGTTTTTCGTGTATATTCTAACACTGTGGAGCAGATATAATCTGTGATGAGCGTCTTCTAAGCAGGTATTGATGAGGTTTGTCCTTAATTGGAGCACCCACAGAAACAGTACAATCAAGTGTAGATTTCTACACCTAGCTGTCAGCAGATTGCTTGGGTGTAGGACTCCGGGTATTACAGAAGAACCTGAAACATTCCCTTTACACCTGAAAAGAATCTGCTGACTCACCCCCACCTGCTTACCAGTCGTGATGTTAATGTTCTGAGGTAGATAATGTGAATTCCCTCCTTCAAATGATTACTGCCGCATTTCTAAAGCAGCCCTCTCTTCATCCTCCCACATTCACTTCATGTCTGGGCACTACATTCAAGTGGAACTTTACATGAATGGGGCAGATTAACAGTAGGCATGCTCTAAACAGGAAAATTGCTTTTTTATGGCAAAAACAGAGTAAGTACACTGGCACCAACTCTTAATATATATCTATTATTATGTATGCCCCGGTACAGAGGCAGTAGTCTTATGTCAGCTTGAGAGTTTACTTGGTGTGTCCCTCCAGACCAGAGAGCCAACTCTGTCTCCAGTGTTCTAAGATTGCATACACAAGAACTTACATGTAGGATTGACATGCATCCTAGGCCAGAAGCAAACAAAATACTAGATTTTGTACAGCTGGATAACTCCGGGCACACGTTGCATGTCCTTGTTGCCATGCACCGGCGTTCCTGTAAATGAGGGGGTAAAGGGGCGTGGTGAGTCGACAAAGACCTGACAGTGAGTTTGAAATTAAGGAGGAGCAATGTTAGAACATCTCATATAATCAGTTGTGTAGTGGTTGAAGATATAACTTTGCATGCTGTGTAGAGGACAATACTGTAAAGAATGCCGTCCAGTTTTAAAAGGCAAGGTGCCTTTATGATGATATACATGCATAAAAGAGCATTAGTGTTTTCAGCACTGGAAAAATAACGTATTTTGTTTCGGGAGAATTTCTATTTGTTCTGTCGTTATATTTAGTTACGCTGACCTTAAAAGTGTGAATTTTTGCTGACATTCTTGAAAAGACAACTAGCTAGTAGGCAATTGTTTGAATCTGTTTGTTATTTTGGTATTATTTATTTTGCTCTTTTGAGCCTGAACCAATGTTTCTCTCATGACAGCTTACCATGTATTCAGATTTGTTGAAGTACTGACTATACAGCAACAGGGTTGCTTTTTGAACAAGTGAATACGCTTTAAATAGATGGGGGAGGTGTGGGTGGGCCAACTAACATTTGGAGGCCACAGTTTGAGGTCGTTTAAACTGAGGAATGTTTTATTATCTTTTGAAGTGGAAAGTTCATGACCTGGAAGGGAAAATTAAAATATGCAGATGGTGTTTTTTCTTACTGAGAATATTTTTTATCTCAAAAAACTTTTTATGTACAAATAACGACATAGAGATATCAGAAAATCTAATTTGGTTTAAAATATATAATGCATTCATTTGAAAAAGGATGTAGAACAAGAGCTTTGTCTGCTTTTGCTTGCCATACCAAAGTATTATTTAAATCATGGCCACGTTGTAATTTGCTTCAAAATGAGCCATTCATAATCTCTTGATAGTTCTTAACACTTACAATGTGAACATCCTTTAAAATATTTTGCATGATGTGAATCTCGGAGCGTTTAATGTCTTTTTTTTTACTTCATTGGCGAAATTCGAAAGGCTAGTTGATGGTTTTTCACATCCCTGTTAAAAAAACACACAAAGCCTGCCATGACTGCATATTTATCAAATATATGAAAAGAAGCCTCCCTGTTTCCATTGTGCCTACACTGAAGAGTCCCATAGTGTGCCTGAAAGCAGAAAATGTGGGAATTGTGATTGTTGCACTGAAAGGATTTTTATTCTATTCAAGTGGGGGAGTTGAATGGCGAGGAATGAGTGCAGTGTCTTGTGGGAGAAGGCGTCCATTTGGTTAGTGCATTGCATGGCTCTCAGCCCTGGCTTGTGAAGAGAGTGCGCCTTGTTGGTAGGGTGAGAGTGACTCATCATTGTGTGATGTAATCTTCGGTGCTTTGGACTCGCAGTTACTCAGAAGAACGGCAGTCCTAGGGGAGTTCACAGACTGCCTAGAAAGAGCACAGCTGGGGTTTCGAATCAGCTTTGCAGGATGTAACACAATAATCACCTGTGCAGGCTGGCAAGGTGTAATCTTTTTTTATTGTTCATTCCTTCTTTTGCACTGAACACTAACATAGCCAATTTCTGTAATATTGATAGCAGTACATTTTACATCATAAATAGTATACGTTTACATTCTGGTCGAATATTAAAAAACAGAAATAAAAAACACATAAAAGAACTTACACATATCCTTCCGCACCCCAACATTTTACAGTGAAACACAGAGTATCCTCAGTTTCTCCTTTCCATCAAGACACTCAAAATTCGAACAGCGAGTTTAACATTTACAATTAATCTTTCCCATCTGTGGATTCCTGTGTGTTTGTCTTGTCTCGTTTGGATGTACGTTCATCACCTTCTGCTGCCATGTCCAGTTTCTTTTTAATCTGGTTCTCCATCATCATCAGCTTGCTCTTCAGGTTCCTCTGCTGGCACATCCTCAACCTTTGCGCCAAGGTCTATGTTTAAGCTGAGCTGAAGCATTCTTTCAATTTGATCTCCATATTATTTGGTGTCTTGTAATTGATAGCCAGATCTTACTGTTGCAGCTTCAAAGAGGACCATAGCAAGACCTGTGACAGTCTGTTCATCTTTCTTTTACCTTGATGCATTTGAACATATCCCTAACTACTAGATGTATGGGATTCTCTTCAAAAGCCTTTTCTGGTTAGAATAGTAATTTGTGGATATGTCCGTCGCAGTCTGATAGGCATGTGCTTTGATGATGCGTTCCTTGTTTAAAGACCATGGGCCTGATTATGACCTTAGTGGATGGGATACTTCGTCACAAACGTGACGGATATCCCCTCCTCTGTATAACAAGTTCCATCATGGTAAAACAGTGGGCGGGATATCTGTCACGTTTGGGATGGAGTATCCCATCCGCCAAGGTTGTAATCAGGCCCTATATGTATTGACTCTTGACATTAAGGTTCTCAGAGGCATAGGTGGATCTTCGTCTGTAGCCATAGAACCATGAGGAAAGTGCTGGACCTCACACTGTCATTTGCTTCTATTCATGCTGAAGGTGGCCCAGATGTAGATGGCACTGCAGAAGATGACTTTGGAGTGAGCACATATGGCTTCTGGACAGATGCCGAAGTTGTGTGATGGAGTAGGATGCAATTCAGTTTGATGAACTAAATATTGCTCAAATCAAAGTAATTTGATGTGAATCTGAATTGTTTGCATTCCAGGCAGAATGATAAAGCTCACTATTAGTTCTCTAGAAAATAATAAAGACATGTTCTTGAGAGAACTGACCTTCAGTGCTTCAGACTGTCTTGAAATGATTAAACTAACATCTTTGACTGATCAGCATGCCCTTGCAGGCAATTAAGAATTGCCCATATAAATTAAGTGTGTGTTGGGGCGGAAAAGTCCTCTGCATGTTAACGGACATGCACCCCTGCCTTGAGAACCCAAATGTACAGATGTCTGGATCCCTAATGCTGTTTTTTGTTCTCATAAGCAAACACAGATCATGCGTGTTTGTCATGATATAGGTCTTTCTCAGAGATTACCTCTTGAGGGACGGGGGGGGTGCGCCCAAAGCTCTACCCTCATAATGGTGCAAGGCTACTGCCTTCTTCAGGTGTTAAGCAGCACAAAAGCAGTGGTGACAGCTTACTGTGTAGTAATCAGTAGGAGTGAATAGGGCCCTTTTAACCTGTCAATGGCATGAGGCCTACAGGCTCACTCATTTTAATGGATCCACTGCTGTGCATTTAATTCACCCTTAACCTACATCTGAGTGGTGTGAAGTGCTGCTCAGAAGTGGTGTATCTGCACTGGGTGTTTGTGTGCCTGGGAAGGGTATAATACATGGATAGTGCAGTACTAAGTAGTGCATGCATGGTGAATGCTTGTGCTGGATGTACGTGTGCCTATGAGTGGTACAGTACCTGAAAGAAACATGACAAATGCATGTGCTGGGTGTATGTGTACAGGAAGGATACAGTGTGTGCATGTTAAATCCATATGCTGGATGGTTGTGTGACTATGAGTGGTACAATACAGGAAGTGTACAGTACGTGCATTGTAAATGAATATACTGGATGTTTGTATGCCTATGAGTGGTACAGTACTTAAAGGATACAGTGCTGGCAGTGCATGCATGTTAAATGTAGATGCTGGATGTATGTATGCCTATGAGTGTTACAGTACGTGGAGTATTGTGGTTACCCCAAATGTTTGTAATACCAAACATTCTGGTTTCCCCAAACGTTTGCAATACCTTTTACACACAGATCATTCAATACAGATTCAAATTGAATTTGTAGTCATGCATAATTGTGTAAACAATTAGACATTTCTTCAGGAGAAGCGTTATCTAGAGCATTTCTGGTTACTCTTTTTGGTCTAAGCTTCGACCAGAATCTTTCTTAAGTCAGTTGGTTTCAGCAGAAATGGTTGTTCTTGATACTTGATGTGAGGCTTTTATAAGATGCGGAATTCTTGATTTCTCCTGGCAAGGCAATATTGGTTTAAGATTAGGGATTGCCATAACAAATGAAGGCAAGTGGTAACACATGTCTATGGATGTTAGGTGAAATGAGTGAGAATTTGTTCTTCCTTATTTAGCTTCCCTGACTGAAACTGGGAATACTTTTAAAGTGCCAAAAAGTTTTAGATACATGAAAAAATGCAGACGTTACTACTATATTTCGACCATTTGTGTTATTCTTATTCAATCTGTATGTGCTATTTGAGCATCTTTGAGATGTATACTTTGAGATGCATATCTGCATGTAACTAAAATACCATGCCAAAAGAAGCACAGGTTTCAAACAAAAATGCACTGCACAAGCAGATTCTGGAATATGGACCAACTAAAATTAAACATTTCTGACAGGAAAAAGAAAGTAAGTCTGTGTAAATGTTGGCATCATTTTTAATATATTACAATAACCATGTGTATCTTGTAGTGCTAGTAAGTTGCCCTGATCTTCCGAAAGAGCTAGGATTGTACTCAGTGAGCACTTTTAAGTGATGAAATCTTAGGGACAAAAGCACAATCTTCACAGATACACAGTACTGGTGATATCTTTTGTATATCTTTTTTTGAGGACACGTAATTAATTAAAGTTGATGGACTTTCTGTGTAGCCAAAGAAAAATGATGGTTGTTGTTTGAATTTTTACATATTCGTATATTCATTTGACAAAAACTGCTGTTTATGGCTGATCCCAGGGACTTGTATGTCAGTGCAACACCACAAAATAAAATGATGGACGGAGTGTTGAAACTTTTCAAACACCTACCACCCGAGTTAGTGCTACAGACATAAGGACCACTCTAGATACACATTTATAGTCAGCACAAATAAGTTAACAAAGAATAATCCACTAAACTGCAAAGTAAAAAGAACAATTTGTGTCAACCAGCTTATCCCACTGTTGGTTTCAAAGGCACCCACTGTAAACAAAGTGATGATAGGCTGTGCCCAACGTGTTAGATATTGAAATTCCTGTGAGTGTTTGACACCAATGCTTTATTGGTGTGCTTATGATATCTTTGTTTTACTACTTAGAATGGACTGCTTCAGAGCTAATGGAAATCTTCCTATCCGGTTAAATTAGAGGCAAAGTTCCTTCACAATTAGTGCATTTCTGTTGTAACAATTTGCATTTACCACTGTAAATTGCACAGTTTTCAGTCTTTAAGACAGCTAAGTTAATTAATGTATACGTCTGGGGTTTGAGATGGGGAAGTAATTCTATGATCTGTGTTGACTTCATTGAGATTTGCTGTGCTATTACTATCAGATGCATGGTGTCCTTCTGGCATGTGTCAGACAGGGGTGTGGAATTTATTAAAATATCTACTTGTCCAGGGGACAGGTTGCTTCTCAAATCTACTTGTCCTGTAAAGAGATCTACTTGTCCCTTTGGTGCCATGTAGTGTGGCGACAAATTATGGAAGCAATCTCATTATGTAAGAGCTCTGATAATAGCCTCTCTGATTATGCCAGGGCTACTACCATAATAGGGCTTGAATACTTGCAGTTTCAATCCCTACTGTAGCAATTTCCTTATTTTGCCACCTTTCTGCAGATCTGCATACTGGGGCTGGAGGAAGCAGTAAGCAATAGTTCCAGGGCTGGAATGCCTTTGAGTCTGCAAACCTACTAACCTGCATGTTTTAAAGATTTTCACCAGCTTCTCTCTAATATTTTCCCATAATAAGAAAGGTTGGACATTTACTCCTGACAATGGCAGAATTAGAACTTCTTCCAGGGTTGGGAAGAAAGTGGCTGGAGGGAAAATGAACTTGCAGATGCTCAATAGATTTTCACATGAGCAAATCTACACATGCGTATTTACCCATGCTAAAATACAGTTCACAAATATTTTATAGGGGTACGACATATACCATGGGTGCACTTTTGTGACTTTCTTTAAGAATTTGGGGCCACATGTAGGTAGGTTCAGATTTGAATAATCATGAGGTGGGTCGCAATTTGCGACCCCCTTGCGAATAGCAGTCCTCACAGGGATGGTGGCCTGCTGGAGACAGCAGACCACCATGTCTGTGACTGCTTCCTTAAAGGAAAACGAGATGCATTACAAAAACGAAAAATGAAACGTTTTTGTTTCATTTTTTCAGAGCAGGCAGTGGTCCGCAGGACCACTGCCTGCTCTGAAAAAATGTTTACAGTGACATTCACAATGGGGAAGGGGTCCCATGGGAACCCCTTCCCTTTTGCGAAAGTGTTAGCACCCATTTGAAATGGGTGCAAACTGTGATTGGTTTGCGCCCGCATTCGCGGTCACAAAACAATCCTACATTGCACTGCGAGTCGCAATTAGGAAGGGAACACCCCTTCCTAATTGCGACTCGCAAACCCGTTTTGCAATTCGGTAACCAGGTTACTGAATCGCAAAACTGGGTTTGTGCATCGCAATGTGCTTTTTGCACGTCGCAAACAGCAAAAGTCGCTGTTTGTGACATGCAAAAAGCTACCTACATGTGGGTCTTGGTCCCTAATTAGGTCTGGTGTTAACAAAGACATTTTGTTTAATAAAAACTTCTATTTCTCTCTCTTTTGGCTGGCTTTACTGTGAGTGATTGCATTCTGCTCTTCCACAAGGAGCATATTGGCACACAAAGTAGTTTTGTTCAGTGTCAGGAACTACAGTGGCAATCAGTGACGTAACGAAACTGGAGGGTGCCCCTTTGCAAAGAACATGGAGGAGCCCCCTCTCCAGACTCACTCAGGGCAGGTGCTGTGCTAATGGGACCCCCTGGAGGGCGGCTGCGGGGCCTTTGTTATGCCACTGGTGGCAACGTGTGCTTTTAGAGTTCAAAAAATTTAGGTTTTTTTTTTTGGCAGTGTTTGTTACAATGTTGAGGGCCTGGTAGCTCCCACAACAATAAAGTGTTACAAAAGCCATGTCAAAACAAGACATGCATTGATGAAACTAAAAGACTTATAAAAATATGTCAGATCAGTTGGCTTTGTCAGTGTTTGTTTATTTTCATGCTTCCCATATTCGTGTTGAAAATGGTTACACTGATTTTCCATTAGAAATATTTTTGGGAAATACTAGCATGCATCAACACATTTTACTAAATGACACTTCATTTGCATCTAATCAGAGAGCATTCTGGGAGCATTATACTTAGCCTCATAGCCTAAAGTTTTCAAACATGTGTATACACAGCTGTTTTCTTTTTGTACTGGAACCAACGTCAGTAGTGAAGTGTGACCTTAAAACATTTATTTACAGCATTCACCCTAATAATCAAGGCTTTCAAATAATGAACCATAAATACAAGTTCGAACAGCATTATCTTTTGGAAACGCATTACCTCAACTGCAGAGAGTTCCACTCTCTGTAAAAAGGCAGCCAAAGGGTTTGTGCTGCAGAGGGTTGGGCCTACTTGTCCCAAGGACAAAGTAAACATAAAAACTTGTTGCCCTTGACCCCAAACAAGATGTCCCGGTTGTCGGGCGATAGGAATTCCATCATCCCTGCTCAGATGCAGTGTGATGTGGAATGTGAGAGGGATCTTTACTTATCTGTGTAAGGGTTATATTTTATCTCACAGGCATGAAATGACAAGGTTCTCTAGGAAACTAGCACTTAAAATAAAGTTAACTTATAAGTAATTTGCTGTGACATTTACTGATCCAGGCTCCTCATAAATTCTCAGCAGCTAATCGTACCTACTATTGTGACTGCTATCATGACTGGAGGTCAACGACTTGGCTGAATTCTCAAAGTATGAAAGATCAAAGGAATTGTATCAGCAGTGCAGATGGATTCGATCTATTGCTTATTGTGGAATTGTCAAATATTTCACACAATACATCCACATGGCTGCCCATTCAAAATAAAGGGATTGATTGCACGAAAGATGCCTTTTCTGCATTGTCACCATGGATTTTTCACTTTTTTTTAGACCCTGTAGTTTTTCTGGCTTTAGAACTTTGTGCACTTTATTCATTCTAACCAGTAGTGAAATGCCTGTGACCTCCCTTAAACAATTGTTGAATTGGCATATCCTTAATTAGTATATATAGCTTTCCTATAACTTCCCGGGATATGGTACATAGTGTACCAGGGCCTGGAAGCTAAAATCCACTAGGGGGTGGCAACACCTACTGTGCTGTCACAGTGGCGGTGAAAACATGGCTTCAGGCCTACAATTGTAGCCTGACTGCTGCAGTTTTAAACCTGCAGCCCAACCTGTCAAAATTATCCTTTTGACAGGAGAAAACCTCCCTTTCAGAAATACATAATAAATAACCCCTCTGTAAGCCTTGTAGCCCACAAGGCAGAACGCATGGTATTTAAATACTGGACATGTAAAAATGCAATATTACCATGTCCCTGCAGTAACAAGGCCCATAAAAGATATCTTCTCTCTGGCAGTCCTAGCTATCTTACGTAGAAAACAAGAGCGCATATTAACTTAGTAATAATGTAACTTGGAAAGGGAACCAGTCAGAAAAAGAATTAAACAACTATATTTTGTAGTTGTTAAAATCTGATTCAGTGGTGAAGTTGGATTTTAAATTTATATTAGGGAAATGTAAATTATAGAAAGTTATCTTTTTCCTGCCTGAAGTTCCTGGAGGCTGATTTTTATTAGTTCTCGAGCTTCTCCTGGCCTGTGCTTAGCCCGGAAGTGCTGTAAAAAAGGTGTGAAATACATCTGAGGAGCAAACAATAGGCTGACCTGATTGGGTGCTGTGGACCTGCTTTTGACAGCACAGTTTCAAATCCTGCTTAACACATCTGTTAAGCCACATGTAACAATTGAGGTGCACTTGGAAGGAAGAGAACAGGATGCCAAAACTATAACGGATTACCTTTCTGATTGCAGAAGGACCCTCCTTTTGTTCTACCAGATGTCTGTCTCTGGGTTTACATATAACACTAGGTGCGCACGTGAGACGGAAAGAACCGAATACAAAGACAGTTCCTGTGTATCCACTGTCTGGTAGCTAAAGAGCCCTGCTTTTGTGCTATCAGACTTCTGCTCTGTATTTGTTGTGGGTACTGTAGGGTAGGGGCTCCATAAAGGATTTTAGTGCTAGATGTAGGAAGACACTAGGATTATGCAGCACAAAAAGACACACGCAGCCTCTACAACTAATCTCCGGAGAACATTTTCTGGGGTGATACACTGTACTGTTGGCAGATCCTTTATTTAGGATGGTAAGCCTCACCCAGATGTAAGTGGCATGCTTCATCTGGTTCCTCCTTATGCCAAGACAGGTGAAACCTGTTGTGGGCTGCAGCTCTCTTGAATAAGGGAGTAACTCTTTGGAGTGTTTTAGTGATAAAGGCCCTATTGGTTGGGGTGAGACATGCAGAGTGCAAGGTGAGTGTAAGGTAGGATAAAACTACCTCTTGAGGGAAGAATAACTATTTTTACTCTCATGCCCTCAAGGGATAGGTTAGAACCAAGAGGGGCATGGGAACTTCAGCCCAGTTGGAGATGGAGATCAAAATGTCGCTACCTGGCTTGTGACAAGGACGTTTCAGGCATTCTTCAGTACCGTTATCAGGAATAATCACTCTGCCAAATACTAGAGCTGAAGTTGAAGTAATGAAAATTATACTGACAGTGACCCTCAAAAGTTGTGGTGGAATTCCACTTTCATGTTCACCCACAGGAATTGGGTGTTATGCCTCAACTCAAGCCTACTTTTAGAAACCAGAAAACAAGGCTGCTTTGGTCTGCTCTTGCTTCACAGGTGGTTTGTGAGGCAAGGAAACTAAGAAGAGTATGATAATGTTTTCAGGAGATACATTTTAGAGACCATGCTTATCTTTGTGTGCTTTATATTGTGTTTCTGGGAACATTGCACTATTGATCATTTAAATACTCCCTTTAGACTCTTAATGATTCACAGGACACTAGGATTACCATAGTACACTGCCACACACAGCCACACTTATCCAGCCTTCAGAGACCAACTTTAGTGCAAGTGAAGAACTTGCCATCCTGAAAATGCTCTGGCACAAGGCATTTTGGGCCTGTTTGGAGATCGGCAAACAAACTGCTGAGAAACTAGGTAGGATTGACCCGTGGCAACTTTTTCCCTATTGGTTAAGGCGTGTCCAGGACCTAGTTTGTTCCATGCATTAATGGTGCTCCTCCAGGCACTTATTTCAGAATGCTTTCTGTTCCTGCAGAGGATCAGATGAGGACTGGACCTCCTATCTGTGACTTGAGTTGATCCCTTAAGGACAGCACTAGCTCCCTTTTATTACTGTTTTGACATTGCTTAAATACTTAACCTATTGCTATAAGATAAACCTGTCTGCTGTATGCCACAGCTAGCAAGAGTGTCAGTAGTGTGAGGTTTATTTTTGTGACTTTGAGGGTTCCCCTTGACAAGGGTTGTGATTATTCCTTGAGGTGAGTAGTTAAGTTACCTCTACCCCAAATAATAATTTCATTTTTTTTACATTGATAGCTCAAAACAAATGGTTGATGTTTTGATATTGATAATGGTTTGCATAAAATGTATAATAGGGTCTTCCCGTGGCATATTTGCTATTACAGTAGTTATCAAAATTAGTTGCAAGGTTTGTCTACTACAATGTAGGAAAATCTGGATGATTTGTGTAGGAAGGTAGCCTCTTTCTAGCCTTGTTACCTCCACTTTTGGCCTGTTTGTGAGTGTATGTCAGGGTGTTTTTACTGTCTCACTGGGATCCTGTTAGTCAGGGCCCAGTGCTCGTAGTAAAAACCCTATGTTGTCAGTATGTTTGATATGTGTCACTGGGATCCTGCTAGCCAGGACCCCAGTGCTCATAAGTTGTGGCCTATATGTGTTCCCTGTGTGGTGCCTAACTGTATCACTGAGGCTCTGATAACCAGAACCTCCGTGTTTATGCTCTCTCTGCTTTCTAAAATTGTCTCTGCAGGCTAGTGACTAATTTTACTGATTCTTACTGGCACACTGGAACACCCATATAATTCCCTTGTATATGGTACCTAGGTACCCAGGGTATTGGGGTTCCAGGAGATCCCTATGGGCTGCAGCATTTCTTTTGCCACCCATAGGGAGCTCAGACAATTCTTACACAGGACTGCCAATGCAGCCTGAGTGAAATAACATCCACGTTATTTCACAGCCATTTTTCACTGCACATAAGTAACTTATAAGTCACCTATATGTCTAACCCTCACTTGGTGAAGGTTAGGTGCCAAGTTACTTAGTGTGTGGGCACCGTGGCACTAGCCAAGGTGCCCCCACATCGTTCAGGGCAAATTCCCTGAACGTTGTGAGTGCGGGGACACCATTACATGCGTGCACTACACATAGGTCACTACCTATGTGTAGCGTCACAATGGTAACTCCGAACATGGCCATGTAACATGTCTAAGATCATGGAATTGTCCCCCCAACACCATTCTGGTATTGGGGGGACAATTCCATGATCCCCCGGGTCTCTAGCACAGAACCTGAGTACTGCCAAACTGCCTTTCCTGGGTTTCCACGGCAGCTGCTGCCAACCCCTCAGACAGGATTCTGCTCTCCTGGGGTCTGGGCAGCCCCGGCCCAGGAAGGCAGAACAAAGGATTTCCTCTGAGAGAGGGTGTTACACCCTCTCCCTTTGGAAATAGGTGTGAAGGGCTGGGGAGGAGTAGCCTCCCCCAGCCTCTGGAAATGCTTTGATGGGCACAGATTGTGGCAATCTCTGCATAAGCCAGTCTACACCGGTTCAGGGATCCCCCAGCCCTGCTCTGGCGCAAAACTGGTCAAAGGACCAGTACCTCCCAGGGGAGGTGCCCAGAGCTCCTCCAGTGTGTCCCAGACCTCTGCCATCTTGGATTCAGAGGTGGTGGGGGCACACTGGACTGCTCTGAGTGGCCAGTGCCAGCAGGTGACGTCAGAGACCCCTTCTGATAGGTTCTAACCTCTCTAGGTAGCCAAACCTCCTTTCTTGGTAGCCAAACCTCCTTTTCTGGATATTTAGGGTCTCTCCTCTGGGCTATTCCTCAGATAACGAATGCAAGAGTTCACCAGAGTTCCTCTGCACTTCCCTCTTCGACTTCTGCCAAGGATCGACTGCTGACTGCTCCAGGACGCCTGCAAAACCGCAACAAAGTAGCAAGACGACTACCAGCAACATTGTAGCGCCTCACCCTGCTGGCTTTCTTGACTGTTTCCTGGTGGTGCATGCTCTGAGGGCTGTCTGCCTGCACCCTGCACTGGAAGAAGAAATCTCCCGTGGGTCGACGGAATCTTCCCCCTGCTAACGCAGGCACCAAAATACTGCATCAACGGTCCTCTGGGTCCCCTCTCATCCTGACGAGCGTGGTCCCTGGAACACAGGAGCTGGGTCCAAGTGTCTCCCACAGTCCAGTGGCCCTTCTGTCCAAATTTGGTGAAGGTAAGTCCTTGCCTCCCCCACGCCAGACAGCAAACCTGTGCACTGCGTGATTTGCAGCTGCTCCGGCTTCTGTGCACTTCTCCAAGGATTCCTTTGTGCACAGCCTAGCCTGTGTCCCCCGCACTCCGTCCTGCAGTGCTCAACCCTCTGAGTTGGACTCCGACGTCGTGGGACCCTCCTTTTGTGACTCTGAGTTCACAGAACTTCCAAGTGCCTGCTCCGTTACTTCTGCGGGTGCTGCCTGCTTCTGCGGGGGCTCTCTGAGTTGCTGAGCGCCCCCTCTGTCTCCTCCTCCAAGGGGCGACATCCTGGTCCTTCCTGGTCCCCAGCAGCACCCAAAAACCTCTACTGTGACCCTTGCAGCTAGCAAGGCTTGTTTGCGGTATTTCTGCGTAGAAACACTTCTGCAACATCCAGCACGCCGTGGGACATCTTCCATTCAAAGGAGAAGTTCCTGGCCCTTTTCGTCGTTGCAGAATCTTTGGCTTCTTCCACCCGGAGGCAGCCCTTTTGCACCTTCATCTGGGGTTTCCTGCCCCCCCTTGACACTATCACGACTCTTGGACTTGGTCCCCTTCCTTTTCAGGTCCTCAGGTCCAGGAATCCGTCTTCAGTGTTTTGCTGGTGCTTGTGGTTCTTGCAGAATCCCCCTATCCCGACTATTGTGTCTTTCTGGGTAGTAGGGTAACTTTACTCCTACTTTCTAGGGTCTTGGGGTGGGGTATTTTGGACACCCTTACTGTTTTCTTACAGTCCCAGCGACCCTCTGCAACTTCCCGTAGGTCTGGGGTCCATTTGTGATTCGCATTCCACTTTTGGAGTAAATGGTTTGTGTTGCCCCTAGACCTATGTTCACCTATTGCATCCTATTGTGATTCTGCATTGTTTGCACTACTTTTCTTACTGTTACTTACCTGTTTTGGATTTGTGTACATATAACTTGTGCATATTACTTACCTCCTAAGTGAGGTTATTCTCTGAGATACTTTTGGCATATTGTCACTAAAATAAAGTACCTTTATTTTTAGTAACTCTGAGTATTGTGTTTTCTTATGATATTGTGCTATATGATATAAGTGGTATAGTAGGGGCTTTGTATGTCTCCTAGTTCAGCCTAAGCTGCTTTGCCATAGCTACCTTCTATCAGCCTAAGCTGCTAGAAACACCTCTATTCTACTAATAAGAGATAACTAGACCTGGCACAGGGTGTAAGTACCACAAGGTTCCCACTATAAGCCAGGCCAGCCTTCTACAATTAGTTCCTTCTTCTTCCTGTACAGAGAATAAGGGATATATGGTGACCCATCTTTGGTGGATTAGTCCCCCGATACTTACTATGTCGATTTTTTAAGTTTTGGGGGACTAATCCACCAAAGATGGGCCACCATATATCCCAAGGCATGGACCTCATTCCTTCCTTTCCCTTGTTCTCTATACAGAATCCGCCCTTCCAGAGGTGGCCCTGGTGTTTGCACACCGTCAGCTTGTCTAGCCCAGCTGCCTGAATTTAAGCTAATCACTTTTTTAGCCTTCATAGGTACGGCCCACTCAGTGTGCAGGGACACAGTAGACTGTAGGGGTCACACCTAGGGTGGTGGCTATGAGACACAGTGCCAATGCATGATCATGTTGGCCCTGGGTGGATTTGTTCACTCTTTTTGGTGATGGTGTAAGAGACTCGTCTGGAATGCTGCAGTGGTGACATGATTCGTAATTTCCTACCTGGGTGATAGCGCATGTTTGGTATGCTTTGGATCATGGTCATGAGTAAAAATGTTTTTTTTAAATGAACAAGCATGCTCTAGTCACTTATTTTTTTTAGAATGTACAAGTCTTGGTTCGGCACTTGGGTGTGTACGTCTGTGTAATTTAGTGCATTGATTGTCTCTGTATGATTAATTTTACTGCTAAGTGCTTCATTCTTCGGTCATCCTAGTCTTGAAGATGCCTGTGAAGTGAGTCTAGTTGAAACGCAATGACAACACTTACAGGAGTAGTCCCTTGTAAAAATCTAAGGAATTGAAGGACTACATGGACTTCAAAACAAGGAGAGGGCGTTTTCACCCTCAAATGTGATTTTTCTGTGAGGATTACCTCCATGTGGATTACACATTGAATAAATGGTGCAACCAATTAAAATATAAGGAAGAAAGGACACAAGTGTGGGAAAACAATGTATTTCTGATTTTTAGGTTTAACGGTGATGGGTTGATTAGATGTGTATATTTTAAATATTTTATAGGGAAGGGTTTGTGAAGTGGTAAACACTACAAGTCTAAAGACCCAGTGTCAAATTGAATAGTTCACTGTGGTTAACCCTGATTATTTGATTAATCCCTGGAGACACCGGAATAGACATACAAGGTCAATTAAAAGAGCGTGAGTCGGCAGTGATGTTGAAAATTTAAATGATGCAAATTTTAAAATGGTAATTGTAGAGCTACATAAAGTTTAAATCAGAAATTGGAACATAACATCTAGCTATGGAAAACCGAGACAACATTACGACTCACGTTCTAAATCCATTATTTCATCTAAAAATCTATTTACCTTTTGCTACAGGGTTCTATTAGCAGCCATAGACTATGGTATTCCAGTCTTACCAAAATAATTTTAGCATCCAGTTGCCTACTGTCTTTTGCCCAACAATTTGTACATGTCTTCATCGGCAAAGGGTAATTCAGAAAATAAAATGAACTGATGTCAGGTTATTGCCTTTTCAAGTAAGGATAAGTCGTTTGACATGAAATTTACATCTTTCTAGGTCCGGAGGACTTAAATGTTACTTGATAACTGCTACATGGTGAGACTATTGGGTAAGCCTGCTATCACAGTTAACGTATATTTCAGGCATCATATAGTACTGAAGGGATGAATTAGCCAGCAGAATATATTACTGTTATATATGCACCATAGTCTACGGGTCTCCCACTTCGATGATAACTCATCCTAGGTTGCTTTCATTTATTTACAGCCTATAATTTTTTAGGAGTCTGCACATCATACAAATACACTTCATTTACTTGTCTTCTTAAATCGTGCTTTGCTACAGAATATGGGGGTGCCCTTGTTAATAAGAATATCTATTTCTATAGCACTGAATGCCCAAAGGATTTACTGGCGCTCAGAAGGAGAGATTAGAGAGCTTTAGAAGGCAAACTTCTTAGCAATCTGCTAAGAACCAATAGGATTGTAATGACTTGTTGAAGGGCAGTATTTCACAACATTTCTTAGAGAAATTAGAAGATAAATTCATAGTGCTAAAGCTAATACACAGAAGGAGCAGGCCACATATTTAACCTTTAGCTCTGCTTTAGCTTTTTCACCATATTAACACCATATGTTCCTCTAAACTTTTTTTTAGTTTAGTTACTGATTTTCCTTTAGTGACAGCAAATTGACTTCCGTGCGTTAATGAAGTCTCACTAATAAAGTGATTCTGCTTCTCCTGAATGTCTCCCACTCGACTATTAGCTATTTAAGGATGCCTTAAATGTGCACTATCTCTGACCCATATACTCTATGATAATGTAGTGTACTATCAAAAAGAGGCACTGATGGTAACTACATAACATAGGACCCCACAAATGTCAGGTCTTTGAGCACTTTAGCCCGAAGAACGCATCACAGATCGATATATTAACATAATCCAGCATTGTTATGAGAAAGTAGTCCGGCCCGAATTGCTAGGCCCTCGTTATATGCACACAAGCAGATTCCAGTCTTGATAAACTAAACTGGCGGGGACAACTTGCCCCAGCGATTTGGAGTACTGCTCTCTATGGGTCTGGGTGAAAACTGATTTGCAAGTTATTGGATAAGTGATGGACTAAGGCAAGCTGAAAAGAATGGGATGGAAATAATATCCAGAGGAATTCCCAATGATAAGATTTATTCAAGATTCCCTCCATCAACTAATGTCTAAGAATACCTACGGAAGGTTCCACACCTAGAAACATTTTCAATCTGGTCCCATCGCAGTTCTGCCCTGCTCCTAACTGTTATTCTTTCTTTGTGAACAATTGCTATATACAGTTTTCTCCATTGTTCCACTTTATTTGCCTATTTATAGATCGAAGATTATAATTTTGTGCAGTAAAAACCGTGACTATTGTTCCAAGGCTGGCATTTTTAGAGCAAAGCTCGGGAAGTGGTTCTGTGTTAAGTATTTTTGGTGTGAGATCCGGGCCAGAGCAGGGGAATCTAGGACAGTTAGGAGAGACATGACAACACTGGGGCTGTGTAGAAAGCTTACTAATGAGGAACAACGCCTAATGAGCTAAACGTGTTCAGACACTTGCATGTTCCTGTAGCTGCATCAGCATTACAATGGGTGTATTATGTAATGTGCAAAACTATTTTGTTATCTCTTTCACCCCTTAACTGTGGAAGCTTCTCCACCCCAGTGCTGAGCTCTTTTTTTTGGTTATTTGGCACACTTTGAGCTTATGCCTTCATTACGTTTTTTCCCCACTTAAGGTATCCACCCCAAACGTACCTCCTTATTTCAAACATCATGAGAATTGTAAAGGTACCCAGGATTTGTTGATTTTCCTGAACGAGATGGAGGAAATAGCCAAGATATGTCTGTATTTTGCTGGTGGGGGATAATTGGAATAAAGTGGTGCGCAAGAAAGCATGTTTTTTTCTGAAAAAGGCAACAACTAAAGGTTTGCTGTTCTAGGATCACCGTCTTTCCTGCTTTCAAGAACACACTTGTATCAAAAACACTTTTTCTACCACAGGTTTTGCATTTTTCTAGGAGCTAGTTCATTTTTGCAATTTTTTGCAGTTAGTGGTGGAAACTGGTGTGAAACCGGTTGGTGATCTTGGAAAGCTATACATTTCACAAAATTTGAATTCAGCAAGGGGTCATTTGTTTAGGTCTCTCAAGATATTCCCCGAAAACTAATTGTTGAATTTAAAAATAAAATGTGTGGGGAGAAACAGCAATTTGTTGCAATATTTTCATCTGTAACTTGTCACGAAGGATAATTTACAAAAGCAATATGTTGTCACATCAGACAGTCAGTATTGTACACATCTGAATTTGTGGTTGCCTTACTACTGTGTTATTTAGAGAACATTTTGCAAAATTACTTCTTTCTTGCACCTTGGTTTGCATTAGGAAGGCACAGGAGAAATCCAATTGGCAATAAATACCCAGGGTGGTATGAATTATGTGCCTCTCTACAGGTTTTCTTACCCAGAAGCCCTTGGAAGCCTTTAGCTCAAAGCAGACATTGTCCTCACATTTCTGTGAGGTAAAGTTCGAGAATCTGCATGGAGCTACACATTTCAATTTTTACGTGGAGACTTGGGAATGCTGGGTGGTTGGAAAATTGTGAATTACCACAAATAGTAGAACTTTCCCTCACAAAATGTAAATAATACATAATCTAGGCCATTTAGGTAAAGTTTGAAGCTTGCAGGGCATCGTGGGAAAGTGAGTAGGATCAATGCTAGTTTCACTTCCCTGTACACCTCAGGGCGTTCAGTTCTCAAAATGTGAATGCTTGACTTGTATTTCATGGGCTGTTAGGGCAACAGTTGTGCTAAATCCAACCCCTTCCAGTATGTGGCTGTGAGTCGGGGGGTGTCAGAAATGCCTTGGGCTTACATTCCTCTAACTGAGTGAGCATATCTAACCTTTTAAGCTAAGGTAAAGATGTTGGAGAAGACTGTCCTAAATTCCCTGAGCACTTCAAAATCTGTGAAAGGCTTTAGGTTTTGCTTCACAGGGTACCCTGTAACAAAATAGGCAATATTCGGTCCATTGTTTTGTGCAGTGCGGTGACTGGAATGCATTTGTCATATGGCAAAGAAAACATTTACCATGTTCTGATGGTGGATAAAGGTGTCAGGATAGCCATAAAAAGACTTTCTCAACTTGAGGAAACAATTTGAAAGGCTGCTTGCCTAATGAAGTAGTGACCCATTAAAGCTATGTATCCAAGCACAGCCATTGAAAAGCATATACTATCAGTAGGGCAGCCCCACCTCAATTTCCCATTACTTCACTTTTGTATGTTACAACGTAAGGCAAGTTGGAAAACACAGGTCTGGATGGGATGGTCACTGTGAACAGTAATACTGACTCTCTTGGTTATTTTCTTGCTTAGGGCAGATTATGCAACAACAACATGGTTGAGGCAGTCTCTCTGTTTCAGGGACGCAGTCAGCAAAGTGCTGATCCTGCAGCCTTGCAACGTCCTCCATGGCGGATGAAACAGAAAGCGACTGCTTCTGCAACAGTAAGACTTTCAATAATGACCAACTGAAAGTCAAGGAATGACACTGAACTTCCTCTGGCCGTCTGATGGTAAACATCACACGCATTGTATGTTGCCAGCTTGGCCAGATGGGCAAACCACTTTCTATTACATGTGGGAGTTGCATGACTTGAGTTATTTGGCTGAAGTACCTGTTCATTTTTATTCACTCCGCCCTTGGGTACTTTTTGTAATCAAGTATAAAGGTGGGCTTGAGAACTTTGTACAACTGCCCCAAAACCATGAATGACTCTCATCATGGTCTGAAGTGAGCACATATACACTCCCCTTGTCTGAGAATTTGATTGTGAGCATTTTTTTGGAATGCAACTCAGTGCTCTGGGATTTTTGGGAACAGCTTTCAAACTAGCTCCTGCTGAAAACCTTTGTGACACCATTGAACTTTACCCCATGCCACGGTGTCACTTTTGTACAGCTGTCTGAACAGCTCTACTTCCATATAGAAGAGATCCACATAAAGGTTTCAGCCTGTATGGAGAATTGATTGGACAAGCTCCCATGCAGCGTCACTGTGATTCCCAGTGTAGAAGGGCAACCTGTAGTATTTGAAGAAGATTCCTTCATGTTTACACTCTCAGGCTATATACTCAGCCAGTAAAGCTGTCACACAGTAGATACATCTTGATGCCATAACAAACTCTTTGATAGAGACTTCCACCTGCAGATTCCTTACCTTAGAATTTCCTGGTGTCAGCTTGGAATCCGGAATTTTTGCTGAGCAGTACCCTGTGCGTGCCATCAAGTGGCGTCGTTCGGATCTGCGTGGTGTCGGCATCGTTGGAGCTGTCTGTGACTTCACGGTCACCTATAAAGGCACCACCCGGCACGCATACGCCAGTTATTTCCCTTCCGTGACGGTTAGACGCAGATCCAGAATTGAGCTACCCTCTGTCTTTTTTGACAGGCCTTTTTTCACCTTTTTGTCAAGTCCTTTTGAAGTCTGTGCAAGATGACATCGAGGAAGATGGGGTTCAAGTCGTGTGGCACCTGCCATCGTGCCATGTCGGTGGCGAACCCCCACCAGGTATGTCTCTGGTGCCTTAACCGAGACCATGATTTGAAGTCGTGTTCCGGCAGTCGACGCTGGTGGGTGCGATTCCTAGGAGGAGGAGGAGGTCGTGGGACCAAGATACTGGACCAGCTTGGAAAGAAGATGATTTCTTCCTCAAGCCTGGCATTGAGGTCAGTAAACACTTCATGACTATTGGGAAGTTTTTCTCATTCTTTATTGGATACGGTGGCCCGGGTGCTGCCTCAAGTCCCGGAGGACGTGCGGGACACTCTCTCACAAGCAGTCAACAACGGGAAAGATGCAGCCAAGTTTCCTATTAGGTGTGGTTTGGACATGATTGACTTGCTTGGTAGAGCGATTTAGTTGACGGTGGCCCTTCTGCGCCATGCTTGGCTTCATACATCTGGCTTTTTGTGGGGATTTGCAGGCAAACCTTATAGACATGCCCTTTAATGCATCTCGCCTAGTTGGTGAACAAGCAGTCTCTGCGCTGGAGCGCTTCAAGTACTCCCTGGCTACGGCCAAGTCCTTGAACTTCTCGGTGATCCCTCGACAACAGTCTGTCTTTCTCCTCTTACGAGGCTTCGAAAGGGGTGGAGCACCTTGCCATCCACATACTAGCCACCGTACTCTGTCAGGCCAGCATCCTGTGCGGGGACAAGGTTGTGGTACCTTCAGACTCAGAGGGTCTGGCCAGAAGCCGTCCACCACCCAGCCCCCCTCCACAGCACCCAAGTCCTCCTAGTATAATTCTGCAAGACCATACAAGACCAGGTGGAGGGAGGATTCATTTTCATCTTCCTCACTGGCGGTCCATAACATCAAACAAATGGTCTTACAGATCATACAGAAGGGCTATTCCCTCCCCTTCCAGTCTTTTCCTCCCTCTATGCCTCCGTTAAATGAACGGTTGATGGAGGATCACTTAGTCTTGCTCCACGAGGAAGTTACGGCTCTCTTGGACAAGAGAGCCACAGAAAGAACAAAAAACCCAAAAAGAACAAGGGCATTCACCCTATTCTAGATTTGTGAGACCTCAATCTCTTCCTCAAAAAGGAGAAATTCAAAATGCTCACTCTGGCTCAGGTCTTGTCTGCCCTAGACCAAGGAGACTGGATGGTAGTGTTGGACTTGCAGGATGTTTATTTTCACATCCCCATCCTGCCTGCACGCAGGCATTACTTGCGGTTCAAGGTGGGCCACAAGCACTTTCAGTTTACCGTGCTACCCTTCGGTCTCACCAGTGCCCCTCGGGTGTTCACCATAGTGATGGTGGTGGTAGCAACTCATCTGCGCAGGTTAGGGTTTCAGTCTTCCTCCACCCCGACAACTGGCTGTTGAAGGTTCCTATGCCCCAGGCTGTCATCAACCACCTTCAGACTGTGTCGAACCTCCTGAGCAACGAGTCCCAGATATTCAGGTTATGATTCTGATGTTTTGGCCTCTATCCTGGATTTCAGTGAGACAGACACCAAGGGTGTTGGGCCTCATGTCCTCCTGCATCCTGGTAGTCAAATATACCAGATGACATATGAGAGCTCTGGAGTGGGACCTGAAGTTCCAGTGGGCACAGCATCAGGGAAATCTCACTGACACAGTTCAGATCTTGGAGCGAACTTCAAAAATGGTGGTAATGAACTGTGGTTGGGGCAGAGGCAGACTCCTCTCCCTTCCTCAACCAGAGTTTACAGTAGTGACAGATGTGTCACTTCTGGGATGGGGCAGCCATCTGGGAGAGGTGGAGATCAGAGGCCTCTGGTTTACGGCGGAATCCGAACTCCATATCAACTTACTGGAGCTCTGGGTGATCCGACTGGCATTAAAAGCATTTCTTCCTGTTATAAAAGGGAAGATGGTGCAGATGTTCACGGATAACACCACCACAATGTGATATTGCAACAAGCAGGGCGGTGTGAGGCCCTTTGTCACGAGGCCCTGCGTGTCTGGACATGGCTGAAACATCAGGGCATAACCTTGGTGGTTCAACACCTGGCAGGTTCTCTGAACGCCAGTGCAGACGAACTCAGCCGTCAATGCCTAGTGGATCACAAGTGGTGTCCACACCCAGAGGTGGCACGAGGACTCTTTCAACAGTGAGGAAAGCCTTGGTTAGATCTGTTCGCCCTTGCAGAGAATGCGTAATGTCAGCAGTATTGGGCGTTGGAGTTTCCGAGACGGCACATGCTCGGCAACACTTTTAATTGCGAGTGGAGTTCAGGCCTAATGTACGCCTTTCCACCCATACCACTTCTGGTCTAGGGTTCTGAAGAAAATCAAGAACCACCGGGCCCAAGTAGTCCTGGTGGCTCCGGACTGGGCACAGAGAGTCTGGTATTCCGAGCTTCTGAAAATGAGCATCACTCCTCTGATCAGGCTGCCACTTCGGTAAGATCTTCTGTTACAGCAGTAGGGGAAGGTTCTCCACCCGAACCTGTGAACTCTGCGCCTTCATGCGTGGAGATTGGCGGCGACAGTTGTTTGCCTTCGACCTTCCTCCTGAAGTCTGTAAAGTTATTCTAGCAGCTAGGCATCCCTCCACTAAGTTGATATATATCTGCTGCTGGAATCATTTTACTAAATTATTGTACAAAAAGATCCATTGGTCCTCTATCTGCTTCTCTCTCTCTGACATTTTTCTCTATTTCTTATCCCTTGCCCAGCAGAGTTCTGCTTTGGCCACCTTCAAAGATTATCTTTCCAACTTATTGCGCTCCTTTGGCTGCCTGATCAGCTTTCATTGTTCAAGTCACCTATTGTACATAGATTTGTCACAGGGCTTGTACATATGTTCCCTCCTACACCCTTTGTTATGCCTCAGTGGGACTTAAATCCAGTTCTCACATTTCTCATGTGTGCTCCCTTAGAGCCCTTACACAACTGTCCCCTCCGGCAGCTCACTATCAAGACAGCCTTCTTAGTGGCAATAACATCTGTCAGGAGGGTGAGTGAGATACAGGCTCCCTCATCTAAACCTCCGTATGTCACCATGTTCCCAGTCAAGGTGATACTCAGAACTCGTACCTCTTTCCTCCTGAAGGTGGTGACCCCATTTCACTTGGGTCAGAACATCACTCTGCCCACCTCCAACGCATCCCTTTAAAGAAGAGGAGCGGCTCCACCTCCTGGATCCGAAAAGAGCATTGTTGTTCTACCTTGACCGCACAAAAGAGTTCCAGGTGGATGAGCAACTCTTTGTGGTGTATGTGAGAGCAAAGAAGGGCTGGGCAGTGCAGAAACGAACCATTTCACGCTGGGTCATTCTCTGCATTAAGATCTGCTACCCACTGGGCAAGAAGCAGCCTCCTGAGGGCTTCAGGATTCATTCCACGAGGGGCAAGGCTGCTACCTCTGCGCTAGCACGAGGTGTTCCAATGCTGGGTATCTGCCAGGCAGCAATGCAGGCCTCATTGCACAAGTTTGCAAGACATGACTGTCTGAATAATCAGGTCCGTAGAGACGAGCACTTTGCCCATTCGGTCCTGCAGGACTTTTTAGTATGAAGAATATCTGTCTTCAGCCCACCGCCAGTAGGTAATGGCTTGGGTATCTATTCTAAGGTAAGGAATCTGCAGCTAGAATTCTTTATCAGATGAACAGGTTACTTACCTTTGGTAACACATTATCTGGCAGAGACTCTATCTAGCTGAAGATTCCTTCCACCCACCCATGTCTCTGCTCTGTGGACGCGTCTAAGAGGGTCAGGGATTGTCCCTTTGAGGGCCCTTTACTATGATGCCCTCCTCAAATATGGAGACGCATCCTGTACCCTGAAAACCCTACTAGATGCACAGGAGAGCACTCACCTGCCACTGCTTAGGTGCTTGTTTGTGACATCGGTGCTTCCCTTGGAGCTCCGATGTCACAAATGGGTGAGTATTTTGGGTGAGTATTTTGCTTCATCTTCACACTTGGAAAACACCAGTGGTGCCTATTAAACCCTGACCACCGTCAGGTAATGGCTGATTGCTGTACTAAAGGGGTTAAAATCTAGCCTGCCTTCAGAAGTTCCTTCTTTATCTTAAAAGAATGCTTAAGGAGTCGGCTACAGTAGACCAAGCTAGTGTTACAGCATCCAAGCCTCTTAGTTTGGCTTTGATGAGTCCTGCATATCTGAGCAGGATGTGGAATTCCTTAATAGGGTATCCATATAAAGCATGCGATAAAGCTTGAATGTGAAAATGGTGGTGTACCTCTTCCATCATAGTGCTTTGCATAGGTTATAAGCAGTTATTAGCATCCTATATTGAGGGCATTAGCTGTTTATATTTTCCAGGGCCGCAATTATGGAGCTGAACTGAAGGCCATATTGTGAGGAAAAGAGTTAACAGTTGCTAGAACTCTAACACTTGTGGACAGTTAGGCTCTTTACACCCGCTCTCCTGATATAACCCATGACACACATGCTCACTGCCTTCCTGTGGTTTTCATCACTGCTTTATACATACTACCACAAAAAAGGGTAAATAGCAGTATATGTCAGCAATCTCAACTTTCCGTACAGGGTGCAAAAATGAGTTATGAGGGCAAATATTTAGTGAAAGTTGATTTTCAATTTTAATTAAAACATACTTTAGATAATTTACAAAGCAAATCTCACATTTCCTACTTCGAGCTAATTTGATTTTACTATCCCATAAAAATAAAAAAACATACTGCATACTAATTGAACATAAATACAGTAGTTTACCAAATGTGGGATTTTATGTTTAGTGTGCAAATAGAATGTTCTCATGTCAGTGTAGAGGGCCTAGGTCGAAAATTTGATATTTCTAGATTTTCTTGGTCGGACATGTTATTGTATGTTGACGCTGTAGGTAGGGGATGAACTATCTATTAAGAGGATCGCAGTATGGAATTTTCTGGTGTCTGTAGGAACTAGAAATGAAATGATTTGGTGTCCTTGTGGAAGCTCTTTGTAAGCAATGTCCTAGTCTGTGCATAGTTTTATGTATTGCCATTTATGTGTACCCACTGTGTGTGAGTGTTGGGGAATGACATGTCAGTAATGCATAAAACCTAAAGACAAACACACAAACAAGGAAATATTCTGGTATATCTGTAAAGGTCCTAAGTGTAGAATGTTATGGTATCTCTGGTGGTCCAAAATGGACAGATTATAGATAGCTCATGATCTGGTACAAGTATAGAAGTTTGTAAATATATTTGAACTGCACAATTACTAGGTCGGTAATGTCCTGATATTTGTAAATATTACTGGTAGGAAATGGTTTGGCATTTTCGTAGAGGTCACATATTGAGATAGGCTTACCTCCACCCTAGTACTGTATTCAAGCCTTGTTTTGTTACTTCCCAAATTAATAGTTATTAACCCTTTATCTATGTCACAGTTAAACGATGTAGTGGCAGCGTACCTTTGGCTCCACCTCAAATCCATACTTTAATGTTGTTTCAAAGCAAGCCTAAGAAGGTTCTAAAGCTGTTTCTGACCATCGAACCCTCACGTAGTTCTGTTAGCTTGTATAGCACAGGTGTAGCCCCAGTGGCATCTGGTGAGCCAAGTGGGCCTTGGTGTATTGTGCCACCTGCGCTGGCGCCAGACTTGTTTATGCTAGAATATACCTCAAGGACCACTGTCTGAAGTCAGTCAATGAAAACACAGCATCGAAAACATCAAGGGAATTAGATCAGCAGATGGGGTCTTCTCCTTTCTTCTAATCACTTGTTGGGAGGGGAGTCTTCAGAGACCCCTCGTACACTTACATGTTAAAATTAACTGTTGCATCATTGAACTATATGAAAATGGATGTGGCTTTGGAAATGTACATCAGAAATATTTATTTTTAATGTATTCATAAAGAGAATAATAAAACCTTGCCTAGCCCCGATTGTCGGGACTTATATAGAATTCACGAAAATAATAATTTGTTGGAGTCCAATATCACAGAATTCACAAGTTATTTCTGTTATTTCACTGACTGCCCTTGTCCTTCCTTTGTTTAGTTTGTGAATTCGCAAGTTAGCATCCTGAAAGCGTTGGCTAATAATGGTTTATATTGATTAAAGAAGTGGCTGCAAAAGTTGTGTAGGGCCCTTCTTTTTCAAACCATTGTGAAGTGCTTTTTCATTTTCTCAGTTCGAAATGTCTTAGATTAATTTTCGTCTTACTGCTGCTCAAATGTTTTAAAGTTAAAGGAGATCATTTCATTAATTACTCTATGCAGATAGTTCATGCATGTCAAGGTGAGATGTGTCATCCTGACCCCGTTCAATTTTTTCTACCCCACCTCATTCACACTTTTCTCTCCTTTGTGCTCCACAACACTTAAGTCCATTGCGGTTCGTCAATCTATTTAACGGGCTATCAGCAGAACACAAGGCTTTGCTTTTCAGGTGTACACTCCCTCATAAAGAAGGCGTTTGTGCCGTATTCAGAAATCTTTGCAGAGACTGCCATTTGCTAACTGCATTGATTGAGAAGTATGGCTATTTTTTGTATTTTTCATGTACCCTTATGAATTCTATCTATCAACCCTGTTCCCTTATGAATGGGAAATTCCATAGTTTTTTTTCTTGAATTGTAGTGCCTTACCTCACAAACTATAAAAGCTCAGTTGATGTTATTTCATACGGCCTTGAGTTGCTAGAACATTTAGTTTTTCTCTTGTCTATCATTTTACTGTTGTACATTCACTGAAAGTTAAATATAGACATATTCATTTTAAAAGATGTATCTGTGACTGGACATTAGGTTTTTGTGTGTGATAACTGTTTCACTCTGTACCTGAGTCCCAGACCTACTTCCAGCTCCTAAAGTAAATCTTGACCAATCGACATAACTACCTTTGAATAGTCAAGTGAATACTGACAGCAACGTGATTATAGCACTGAAGTACAATAGGATCAGTGGTCCTTTCGACACCAACTATAAATGATATGCTCCATCACATTCTACTGTACCAGGATCCATTGTATGTGCCCTGCCGACCCACGCAATCAGAAATGTTACATCTCCAAGCACTTGCCTCCCCACCTGTGTAGGGGATACTACATTTCGTTTAGGAGTGGAGAACAAATTGTCAGTATGTCCCCCAACTGTAGGTGGAATTTCAGCTTTATAGTGGATATGTTTTGCCGTGTATAGCAGGAATGTCAGGAGCCCATTGGCATTTTTAGCACGCAAGACCCATCATTTTACATTTTATCACTTTTGACTGTGCTGATACAGTTTGCCTGAGCTATGATTCAAATTTATTTTTTGGCTGGTATTTAGTGGTATTTATTGTTTTTATGGGGCATAAAAATGGGGGTGACACAGTTGGGAGCATTCTCACTGAGCTCCAGTTGCTTGAGAGATTTTAAAAACCTGTCACCAGCCCCACCTCTGGATGGACTAGCCTAACGACAATGATAGTAGAGGTTCCTCGATGACACCTTGAGATGCTTTCTGCAGAATTCATGATATGCTGAAGAACCCAGTCGGTTGCGACCTGGCTACATAGCATGCCTGCCTGTGGCTATAAAGTACCCTGTGTAAGTCTTTTCTTTTTAAAGGCAGGGGCGGTCTGGGGCATACCGTTGCTTAAGAAAACAAACTGCACAAGAGCTGCTGGAGGATGGGTGACACTTGCAGGATGCCTTGTCTGTCCTCCAGGGCATGTTGGCAGTGGTGTGCAAGGAGAGAAGATTAGTCAGATAAGGGTAGTGCGCTCTCAGGTCAGCCCTGTCATATTCCACAAACTGCGCGTTGGACCCGGGGTGACGAAGTTAAAGGATCAACCTTGATGAGCTTGTTGTTTCACCTTTGGTCTGCCATGCCTTTGATTAAGTTGATTCAAGAATCCAGTATCTATACTGCTGCCCCATCCTCTGGACTTTAAAGGTGGCAACTGTGCTAAAAGTAAAAATGACTGCCACTCATTTGTTAACGTTTCAACTTCCTCAGATCAATGTAGAAGGAAAACTTTAAAACACAGAATGTTTGCTGTTTAATGGCATTGAATCTACATAGAATAGGGATGTGACCGTAGACCCATTTTAGGATTTCCTTCGTTAAAGGTGGATGGCACAAATTAACTTGGACAGGACTAGTGGTGGCTACATGGTGACGGGTAATTATTGTTTAGCCATACATGTTTGGATGCCCCATTTACAGTTTGTGACCTGGTTGTTGGCATAGGGGTTTCTACACAATCTGCCTTTCTTGTTGATTGTAACTCTTATTCTGTAACTTGTCCTTAGTATTTTATGTTGTAACAAATCCTTAAGTGCTATATCATTCACTCTGTCACCACAACATTTTTTATTTGCGCTGTAGAAAACCATAGATTGATTGCCCAAATGATTTTTGCTGACGTTTTGAATTAATTACACCAACATTGGGGTTTGTTATGTTTGTCAATCGCAGGCCAGGTTAATTGATCAGTCGTGCCAATTAATCCACAAGGGGAGGGAAAAGTTAAGTATGTTTCCGTAGCCTCTAGTGATCTGCCCAGGATTTGAAGAGGAAAGAACACGTTAGCAGTTTTTTTGTGCATTGATTAAACTTTTTAGGACACATACCCACTTCTGAATGTTAAGCATATGATTTTCTTTTAAAAAAAAGAAAAAAGAAAAACTGGTTTCAGAAAGATGGGGCTTCCCTTGAAGGGCAGGGTGCTGAGCCCTCCAAAATTTCTAGTCAGATGTCTGTGACATAGTCATATACTTTGAATAACCCCACACATTTGTTCCTAGCCAATTTTTGTTTTCCTTCCGTGTTTTTAGGTTGAACCTCGACAGCGCTTGCGTTGTCTCGATCTGTTGTATACAGTTTGTGCGCTAACAGCCAGCCGATTGGCTTTCTATTGATTATTATGCTTGTCCCTTAAAAAACCTAGCCTGCAATTGGTTAATGTCCCTTCTGCGACTCTTTATATTGTCCTTTGTTTCCTCCCAGGGAGCAGCGCTTAACTTAGCTATCCTATCATTCCGCCTTTGTCTTGATCAGTTAGTTTTCATGGATTACTTTTTAAAACAAAATTTATCATCCACTAGTTGTAGACTTTTATTCCTTGTTAATGGCTTCCTTCTTGTGTCTTGCTTCGGCGTCTGTCGCGGTGTGGTACGACCCCATACCACCACCTCCCACCCGTCGCTGTTTGGCACGCCTACTCCTCTTCCTGTTTAACCATTTGGTCAGTAAGCGCTCATGTTTTCACAACCTTAGCGATTTCTGGACGGCCAGGCTTTTCACGCGTGGTTTGTTTTCTGCGTTTGCCATTCATTTGTTCATTAGTGAAACAGAAAATGCGTGTGGTTGTGCCTTGTGTGTGTTCTTGGGCCACCTGCAGTCTAAGCCCGAGGAAAGCCTTAAAGCGGACTGTTAAATGCAGCATATGCGCAAACACAAAAGCGCTATACCGACGACTCCTTAATATTGACAACGGACACAATTAAATTATTTATTTTCCGAGTGTCGAGAATTCACATAATATGGTCGCCAGCTTTTGTCTGGCGTCAGATAGGTGCATGTGAAACTTCTACTGTTACAGCTTGCAAACTCTCAGCCGCACCACCAGGCCAACAGGGATGTGTGCACGCATCCAAACCACCAACTAAACAGATTCCAGCAGTGCCTGCCAAAATGTATCTGTGAATAATCACTGGATTGCTGCATAGTGTTGCTTAGTAAGTGGTGCCCGTGTTAATTTTCTCTTAAGATTCTTGTCTGTCAAGGCCCTTCAGCTTTTGGTGGGTGTGTGAGAGCATTTCACGCATGTGCACGGAACAACATGCATTTCAAGCTCCTTTTTGCTTCAAAAAGTCCCTTTCAATAGCGAGGTGCATCGGGCTCCGAGCAGAGTCTCTCTCCCCGGACTTTGCTGCTGCCTCTGACGCAGGCTTTTTGTGCCTGTACTGAGTCGTGGCTCTTAGTGCTGGCATGTTGACATTGAGGTTAACTATTGGCCTACTGGGGGAGATAGCATTTAAGAGACCTCCTCCCACGGCAGCGCCCCCTCAGTGTCATCTCACAGAATTCACCTTAATCAGGCGAGGGTGCACTTGAGTTACAGAGAATGTCGGCAACACATTATTACGTTTTTCTTTCTTTAAGCATTTTTATGGGTTTCCACAGCATGTGCTAGACCTCATGGGCATCAGAGCACTGTACAGAGGTTTGCATTTATATATTTATTTCTTACAGAAGCATTTCATTGTTGAACAGAGCAAGAGCACACTAATACACACACTATATATATATATATATATATATATATATATATATATATATATATATAAGCAAAGATTCAGAATGTTTTACTTTTTTTAGGCTGTATACGATGTGGCCTTTTAAATTCAAAGTCGAGGGATTGGAAGCCTCCAAGGTTGAAGGCCAGGGCTTTGTCTGGCACTGTTTGGTTATGTGCCAAGTGGTATGTCCATTCCACTAAATAATGTTTTCATGGAATAAAAATGGCAGCCACTGCTGTGTAGAGAATAATGCAGTGTTTTTTTGCATTTCATAATTAAAAGGCACACTTTTCCCACTTCCTACAGAAGATTTATGTTGGTGGCAGGGGTTTATTATATTTAGAAGGACTGAAGCAGTGTGACTAGCGTTGTGCCTCTATGATGGGTTAAATCTTCATGTCCATGTAATTAATGTTCTGTGTTCCTTTTCTTTGGGTAGTTTATCAGTTGAAGACCCATCCTTTCGTTATGGTGGTTGCCATGAAGAAGATAGCTGCCCCACCCAAGCAGGTCAGCAAATTCAATATTCCAGCAGAGTAGGGGTGCAAATGCCAGAAGATCTCTTCCACCCGTTGTCCTTAATGCTTCAGACACACATTGTTGCGTCCAGAGAAGGGTCACTAACATTTTCTATGGGGAGAGCTGCTTCTGAACAATATCTGTCCTGAGCTGCTCTTGGATAATATCATTGTTACAATAGAGACTACACCCAATAAGATTAGAACTGTGACCGTCACATGTAGAATTTCTGTTAGTGACCACCGTCTGTAGCCCTGCTGTTAAGTGACTGTGCTGGCTGCTGTTGACATTCCCCTTTCCTGGGCCAGTGTTCTCTCACACAGTGTGACTAATAGAGCAAGGAATGCAAATGAACAACCTCTGTGAATCTTTGCTAGACTAAGAGTGGAGAGGTGGTCATGTTGTAGGCCCCACACCTAAGGATAGACTGCTTAGTGCGTGGTTATGTTTTAGAGTTAAACCCTGCCATTGGTTTGGCTGGGTGCAACTCAAGGGGTCTGGAGATGAGCAGCACCACCTCATTCAGTGTGCCAGACCCTCTCTATAACCTGCTGGGTCGAACTTCACTTCCACAAGCTAGATTCAGGGACCTGGGGCCAGATGTAGCAAAGGGTTTTACCCATTCTGTCCTTATCGGAAAATGTGTTCGTACATATGGCCCCTGGTGAGTTACCAGTAGCTCACAAACTGCTCAGTGAAGACTCATGAACCAGAGCCTTTTTTTCGCATGGTTTGTTTATGTAACACCATGTGCTACAGTCCAGAGAAGGTACTTTGGAATGCTGGAAAAGTGTTGTGTGAGCTATGTTTCATATTGGTGCAGGTTGCACAGTAAAGTAGATACTGGTATGAAAGATAGCAACCCTGGAGCAAAAAGAAAAATAGACAAAATAGCAGCTACTCTTTGGAAGAAATTACCTTATAGCTCTTTATACAATTTATGTTGAACATCTTTCATCTGTTAGGATTCAGTGCCTCTCACGCATTTGATCCTTGTAGTTTTAGAAGTGCCTTATATTGATCTGCTTGGTGATGACCAGCCTTTAATATCCCTAACATTACAATTCAGGGGCTAGCATATGATCTGTCTTCATAAGCATTTGTGAGAAGAGTGACCAGTGAGGGTAAGAGATAGGAGTTGATTTTCAAGAACATCTGGCATAAATACTTGGACCTTTATGGTTGTGGCTGGTGGCAACTTATTTGCAATTTTTTTGTTACTGTTAGCACTTAAGTTTTGTGTTATTTTTTTTATCTCCCTCCTGTAAATCCTCATGAAAATTGTTTGTCTACTATGCAGAAGTTGTGCGATGTATCATGCTCGCCATTGGCGTTTTCTATCTTGTTCTGACATCTTGCGCTAGAAGATGCTTTCTGAAATTGTTAATAAATGTGACAGTTGTAGCACCGAGATGCGGCTGTTTGCTACGTCTGGTGGTGCTCTACTGTGGATCACTGTACATGTAGATCCCTTCTTTGGGTTTTAATGTCAGGTGCATTTTTGCTGAAGGAAGGATTTTGCAACCAGAAGGGTTTGCTCAGCAGTCTTAGCAATTAAAAGGTCATTGGTTGATCTTTTTGAGCGAGTGTAGGATTTGGGGTTTTGGTGGTGTTTAGCACTTCTTTTCTTAAGGTTTGCTATACAAGGCCTCATAGAACTTGTTTTTGCCAAGTAGAAACCGAAATACACCTTTAGTCTCATATTAAAAACCAGCAAGCTCTAGAACAGGTTACCCGCCGTGGAACCTCTAAGCTAAGAAACATGCTGTTGAATACCTTCAGAGCTTAATAATATTAAACACTATTACCGAATAAAGGGCCAGATGTACGAAGTATTTTTCAAGTCGCAAATGACGAATCGGGCCGTTTGCAATTTGAAAAATGCTATTTGGGATGTACAGACCCATTTTTGCGATTCAGTAATCTATTTACCGACTCGCAAAAAGGGTTTGTGAGTCGCAATTAGTTCCCTTCCTAATTGCGAGTCGCAGTCCCATGTATGATTGTGTTGTGACCGGGAATGCGGTCGCAAAACAATAACAGTTAGCACCAGTTTCAAACTGGTGCTAACCCATTCGCAAACGGGAAGGAGTCCCTATGGGACCCCTTCCCCTTGATGAATGGCAGCGAAAATATTTTTTCAGAGCAGGCAGTGGTCCCACGGACCACTGTCTGCTCTGAAAAAAATGAAAAGACAACTTTTCATTTTTCATTTTGAAATGCATCTTGTTTTCCTTTAAGGAAAACCGGCTGCATTTAAAAAAAAAAAAAAATTGCTTTATTTAAAAGCAGTCACAGACATGGTGGTCTGCTGTCTCCAGTAGGCCACCACCCCTCTGAGGACAGCCATTCCCAATGGGGTTGCAAATTGCAACCTACC
The DNA here is from genome assembly GCF_031143425.1 of Pleurodeles waltl. Classification (NCBI taxonomy): domain Eukaryota; kingdom Metazoa; phylum Chordata; class Amphibia; order Caudata; family Salamandridae; genus Pleurodeles; species Pleurodeles waltl. Next base: position 1,091,446,908 of record NC_090440.1, read on the forward strand.
TCATGAATATTCATGAGGTTGGTCATTTGCGACCCCATTGGGAATCGCAAACAGTGTCATTGACACTGTTGTACATCAGGTTTTGCGACTCGCAAAGTGTGAGTCGCAAAACCTGAGTTTTGTACATGTGGCCCATAGTTCCTTCTGGCGTACAAACTGCGCATGGTTTCGGTTGCGCAAGCGCAGTTTGGCGAGCCCTGGGCCACATGTACGAAGCTAAAAAAATTGCAAGTCGGAAATAGCGACTCAATGCGAATTGCTATTTCCGACTCGCAAAACGGGATGTAAGAAAAAACGCAATTCCATTTTGCCATTCAGTGCCGAGTCACATTTCCTAAATTGCACATGGGTGTATCACAGAGTTGCAAATTGCGACTGTGTCACAATTAGCAAATGGGTGCAAAAAAAAAGAGAAAACACACTTCCTGGTGCTGGATGATGACATCAGAACCAGGAAGTACCCCCCATGGAAGTGGGCGGAGTCTAGCCTGCACATACAGCAGAGGCACACCCAGCTGAGAGGAGCAGCTGCAGCCATGGCAACTCAAACTAAGGAGACAACCACTGCAGGGAGGAAGAGAAAGATTACATTCTCTGATAAAGAGTTGGAGGTCCTGACTGAGGAGTGCTGCCTGCAATGAGGTCCTGTTTGGCACAGCAGCAATAAGTGGCCCTGACACACAAAAAAAGATTTGGCTGGACATACAGAGCAAAATTAATGCCATAGGAGTCAGCCATCGCACCATCGAGGAGGTTCGCAAAAGATGGTACGACCTCAGGTCCAGAACCATGGAAAGGGTGACAGAGCGGTTGAGGGAGGTGCACGGAACAGGTGGAGGACCATCCACAGTACCACCTCCTACAGCTATAGAGAGCATGGTGGAGACCACTCTGGAGCTAGAGGCTGTCATAAGAATTGGGGACCTGGACAGCACCCGGAACCTCCAAATGTAAGTAGCAAATCTCACTTATTTACACCATTCAAGGCACCGTGCACACAACCACAGTCCATAAAAGCATGCATCATCCAAATTTGTTCCATGCCAATATGCCAAGCTCAAGGACAGTGTATTATGGGCAATGTAGTACAGTACTCCAAATGTTTAGGAATATTTATTTTGATACACCACGCATCAGAGAGGCACTGACGGTGTATCCTTTGTGTCCCGCAGGTCTCCCTCAAGTATCCACCGATGACCCTAGTGTGGAGGTAGATGACAATGCCACCATGACAGCAGATGAGGCAGTCAGCATATCTGCAGGGGAGTGCAGTACCACACCAATTGTCCACCATGCACGTGAGGCCACAGGAGAGACACATGTGGACAATGAGGCAGGAAACCTGCCATCGGGGCCACAGATGGGTGTGAGTCGGCCACTGCGAACAGCTGGGTCTGGGCGTAGACGGCGTAGTCGAACACATGAAGCAGGTGAGGAGGATGTCACAACTGAACAATTCCTTGAACTGGAGGCATCCCTACTGAGCAGTCACTGCCTGCAAAATAAACAAATGCGGATGATGAACCGGAACCTGCACAGAATGCAACAGACCCTCACACAGGGACTTACCAATGTTGAATCTCAATTTTCCAACATGAAGACCAAAATGGTAAATCTCACCACCGCCATTAATGACCTGTGTAGGGAAATGGTTGCCGATTGGGCCCATGCAAGGTGCAGACAGCGCAACACAGTTGCACGTTTGGACCGGCTCAGTCTGTCCATTGGCCGCTTAGCCACCACAACTACCTGCCTGTCAAGGCGCACTGTCAAGCTCCAGGTGGAAGTAGGCCATTTTGCAGGAGATGTGGCAAGGGGACTAGGGCGCATGACTGCTGCAGTTGACCTCATACATACCTCCCAGACAGCAATAGGTATTGGTGACACCCCTCAGGACAGTGATGACATATCAAGCGTAAGCAGCGTTTCTGCCTAAGATGCCCGCATCCTGCGTAGTAGCAGTGCCCGCCAACAGCAGGGGACCAACCAGGCACAGGCCATGGTGGACGTAGCAGTAGGAGGGTGTGATGTTGTCTCCCTGGGTTTAGCCTGAGGCACATGATATTAATCTGTCTGACTTTGTTACTTTTTACTTCTTTACTGCTAGCTAAACGCCAACATTTCAATAATATACTCCTGATATTAAAGGAAAGTTTTTTTTTTTTGCACAACCTGGCTGTGTGTTTTACACTTGTGAGTGCTGAAATGGTTGCCACTTACCTGCCAAAGTAGTGAGTTGCAATGGGGTCCCGTCTCCGTCTGCCTTCCATTGCGATGCTTCCATCCCCAGGCTGTCGTTGTTGTGGCTCTTGCTCCTCATCCTCCGAATCTGTGTCATCTAGGTTGAGATGTAGCCCATGTCTGGTTGCTATGTTGTGTAGGATGGCACGTCGCCACAATATTGCATGCAGTCTCTCAGGCATACAGGAGTGCACCTCCACTTTTGTGCACGCATCGAAAACGTGACTTTAACATGCCAAGGGTCCTCTCAATGACGGGTCTGGTTTGCCAATGTCCAATTTTGTAGTGCCTCTCATTCTGATTGGCAGGTGTTAGATATGGGGTGATTATCCATGGCCTCAGACCATATGAACTGTCACCTGTGGAACAAAACAGCAGATATGAGCATGGCCTCACATGGTTATGCAGTGACACATATTTATGACATCTGTGTGTACTACACAGTACCTAATAAATATCCTTCACCAAACTCCCCACGTTCTAGGCATTGGTGTATCCCACTGTGCCTGAATATGTACGCATCATGTGTGCTCCCTGGAAATGTTGCCATCACATACCACCTGGATGTTGAGTGAGTGAATAGATTTCCTATTGCGGAATACATATTCCAGATTTGCAGGTGGACATGTGGGTATATGTGTCCCGTCCACATACCCTATTACATGGGGAAAGTTTGCAATTCTGTAGAAGTCCAATTTGGTGTTGTGTATTTCCTCCTCATTCCTGGGTAGGTATGTGTATCTGGACATATGTGTGTGAGTATGGCATCTAAGAACCGTCTAAAACATCGTGACAGGGCACTTTGGGACACCCCACCAGCAACAGCAATTACCCCCTGGTAGCTACCCGAGGCCAAGAGGTGCAGTGAGCAGTGAGTAGAGCACTTGCACATGTGTGGGGATGGAGCAGCTGCACAAGGTCTGATGTTCTAGCTGAGGTTTCAGCAGTTCTATAATCTCTATAATAACTGTGCTGCTCAGTCTGTATGTGTCATATATTTCCTCCTCAGTTTGTTGAAATATGGTCTGCCTGGATCTGTGTATCCTCTCCTGTCTCCGCCTTCTCCTCCTCTGCTGGGCAGCCTGGACTCGCCTCCTCCATGCAATCACGTAGAGTGCAGCCACTAAAAAAAACCTGATGCCTTCTGTGTCTGCTTTTATACTTTGGTTCTGGTTACCACCTGTTTGGAATCAGTGCTAATCTGGGTGTGCAAAACTGACTTTTTGCGACTGTTTGCAATTTGCGACTGCCTTGTACATTCGGTTTGCCACTCGCAAATTGCGATTTCTTAATTGCGAGTCGCAATCTCGAGTCGCAATTTTTTGCGATTCGGTAATTAGTTGCATCGCTATTTGGGACTCCGAAATGGCTTTGGAACATACCATTCCGCTTTTTGTATGGTCGCAAATAGTGCTGCGAGCGATTTGCGATTTGCAAAACGTACATACATGTAGTCCCCTGTCTCCATGTGCAAAATGTAATTTAAGAGCCTCTTAGCCCGAGGTTCTCCTGTTATGACTGTCCATTCACACTCGATATGCATTAAGCAGCCATCCTACAATTTACTCCAGTCAGTTATAATATATTGTTTCTATGAGGGTAACAAGGTTACAGCCACGCATTTTATTATATGCTGTAGAGAAGTATTATTTATATTTACTAAAATACCTATTTTTGTGGGTTTGGAATACCATCCTTATGAAATTAAGTTTTCGTGAATAACTTTATCCTTAGGTACATGGCTGTAGCATTCTTATAGCCGCAAATGATCAGAAAAAGCTGACCTACTTCTGCCTCATTTTTATGAATTCTTATCACTGTCCTCCATCTCCATAGACCTGTTTTTGTGATTATAATTATGCACGGTAAGTATGTGTATTTGTGCTTTCCTGTGCATACTATGAAATTAAGAGGCAGCTACTCTCGTACATGTTTGTAATACATTCTTTTAGTTAGTTTTCTCACTCATTTAATGTATTACCTACTCTGTGCCTGGGACGTTTTCAGTATGAGTCCAGCTAATCGTAATCGACATTTTCTAGGGCAGTGCACTTACAAGTGAACATTTTCTCACACATTTAGAGGAAATACATAGTTAATGGAGGAAAACCTGATTTACCCAAGTTTTACATGGTAATGTTGTTAAGGAAGCAAAGCAACAGCTTTCGTCAGTACCTGGAGTCTTGTAATTAGGTTTCTTGTGTCAGGAAAAAATCCTTTTCACAGAAAAAATTAATCGGATTTTAAACACATCATTAGCTTTTGTTAATATAGGCAGAAGTAAATTAATAAATACTAGTCTTAACAGCACTGCAGCTCAATTCATTGTGATTCATTAATTTTACATCAAGTGCCACCAGGGCCAACCGATTTAAAAGTGGGAGATCACAACATCTTGAAAATTGTTGTGCAACATAAGAAGTTATAAAAGGACAACTACGCTAGTGGCAAATAATTGTACTCCATCTGAACACATTTACCCTGTGGAGAGTATTCGATATGTACAGAGTTTAATATTTGGTGCTTTTTGGATTCACAGATTTCAGTAGATCAAACTGGTTTGCACCCAGCTCCACCAAACTGCCTGTCTCTTTACGTTTGAGTCTGCGACTGGTGATTTAGCTCTGAGAAGTTAGTTATATATCTCCTTCAGTGAATACATCCGATGTAGAGATGCATTTGCATCTTTCAGGTAAGAGGTGTGCGCCTCAGAAGGTAAACTCTTGGCTTAGAGTGCGATAAAATGAATGCAATTGGATCGGGTAATAACATCTACTCCCACCTTCTAAAGGTGATACACTTCCTAGAATACACTAACTAGTTCAAGAATAGTTTACCTGTATTTATTTGCACATGTATGAAAGCATTTGCAGCAGAGCAGCACCTCATGCTATACAGGGTTTATAAGCCATGGGGTTGGGCAAGTGCTGAAAGGTTTTAGATGGAATAGGAACGTGAAAATGTAGTTTCAGTGTTACTGGCAGGCTAAGGTCAAAGTACTTTGTGAACAAAACATTTTTTTTTTTACTATTGTCCGCAAATATGGGTCTCTAGGTTTAGGCGATGTTATTTGAGAGTGTTGGGGAGCGGCTGTTGTAAAGGCTGAGAGGTCAGGTCAGATTAAGGGGGAGTAAATGAAGTAATTGCAGCTTAGATGTAGCACAAGGTGTTTAGAGGGCTGATAGATGGTGGAAAGTAGGTGCACAGTGTCAGAGCAGCAGAGCAATAGAAGGAGACAATCAAGGCAGAGAGTGGGGGTCTTGTGGAAAGGGTGTCAGGTCGTGAATTACCTTGAAGAGCAGTAATAAGTTAGGTTGTCTATTTCCAGTGGTGGCAAGCCATTCCAGTTATTCAACTTACTTGTGACAGTTGTGGTGATGAGTGATTTTATGTGTGGAATCTGGCTAGTGTAACTAGGGTAGAGATAAAAGATTCTGGAAACATCTTTAAGCTGGATGCTATATTTCATGAGCCACTTGGCAAGTTGGTATTTCACCAGCATGTATCTCATACTTTCTGTTCCCACCTATTTACCTGCTTCCTGATAATATCCTCGATTATGAAGCTCATCCTATTTCCCTTATCTGCACTGTGATCTGTCTTCATATTGGTAATTTGTTAGTAAACCAGTTCCACAAAGGGAGTTTATGGAATTATGTTCCTGTTGCACAGTATTTAGCCTATCACCCTGCACCTCCTTTGTTATATTGACCTTGCAGCGCAAAGATGTTCCCTACGCCTACTGGTGTTATTTTATGTAATACTTTTGAACATATGGAGCTTGATTTCACAAACTTTTGTTTGGATTTTGTAGATTAACTAATTGGTAGAGGCAGCGTTTGAGCCAGCGACGAGAAGTCGTGCCAGTTCTGTACACAACTGAAGAAAACAAAAAAGAGATGGGTGGAGGGCTTAATTAATATCGGCTACTGAGTATTTCTCAGGCGACGTCCCAGTCCATTTTATTTCACCCACCATGCCACCTCAGAGCAGAAGCAGCAACATGCATTTCATCCTGGTGCCAATAGAAACACCCCAACCTGAACTGAAGACTAGGTCCCCTCTAAATGGGCACACAAGCAACTCCAGACCTGTTTTAGTCTTTTGTGCCTCTTCATTAGGGTGAACCTAGAGTCCTATGGAACAGTGACGCAGGACGCATTGCTGGCCATACTCGGTGCACTTAGGGCAACCAACTGAGGGAAACAAAAAAGATGGGTGAACTACTCGAAGTAATCTCAGCCACTGGTAATTACACAGGTCTACTTCTCAGTCCATCGCTTTTGTGCGCACCATGGCAACTTAGACATATGTAAATCAGCCTTGGTCCTACTCCAATAGGAATAGTTGAACTCGAACTGCCAGACTCGGTCCCCTCTAAACAGGAACGCAAGCAGTTTCTTGCCAGTTCTGGTCTCTTTTGACCTCTTCAGTAGGATGTAGCTTGAGTCCTCTGTCACAGTGAGCAGTGGTCCCAAATCAGAGCATAGCAGTCCCACTTAGGCCATTGCACTGAAGCAAAGAAATAAGAGGTGGGTTGAAAGCTTGAATTAATCACAGCTACTGGTAATTATTCAAAGTCGTATCCCAGTCCATTGTTTCTTTGCCCACCAAGCCACCTCAGACAGGAACCAGCCATATGCGTCTCAGCCTTTGACCATCTCCAATAGGAGCAGTTGTGCACGGAGGGGCCCCTTCTGAATGAGAACACAAGCGACCCCAAACTGGTTTCGGCCCATTTTTACCTCGTCGTTAGGATGTTACTTGAGTCGTGTGGCACAATGAACACGAGACCTGCGTCTAAGAACACCTGTCGCAGTGAGAGCATCACATGGAAGAAAAGGAAAAGGAAAAAAAAAAAGAAAATACTCTAATAGCTAACTTGATTACTCAGAATGAAGAACTTTATTTTGCTTGTGCTTGTAAAATGTGTTTTGTGTAAACCAATGCTTACATTTCTCTCATGTTTGGTTCTGAACTGTTGTACTTCAGAGCACCCCATCCATACTTTTCTGATTATGTGTCCCTTTTAATGGACAATAGAGAATTTTCACTGAGGAAAGACTACATAATGCTTCAAAAAATGGTAGTAACTTTGAAAGAGACAAATATTATTTTTTAATGCTCAAGTTTGATGTGAAAAAGATAAAGAAAAGATTTTATTTAAAAAAAACCCACATCTTATTGAGTTTTGCATGAAATAAGAACACAATAACGGTGCCACGTAAGCCTGGTGCCCCCTCCCCGGCATTATTTTCGAATTGGTGCATCTTGTCCAAGCGACAACCGCAGTCCCATGTATGTCCAAATTTCAGTATTTAAGTTCAGAATGATAGTGTCTTTTTGCAATAACAATACCTCTGTACACCACCCACGTACCTCATATTTTTGCATGCCTGCGACTACACCCCCTTGCCTCATAGACAGGCTGCTCCCTTGTCATGCACCAGTCCTTGCCCCTCTTTCATTCCACTACTGATGGTGGGGCCTCTACCTTCCAGTGGCATGCAATATCCCCTTTTGCTGTTAAAATTCCTACCCAGAGCAGCACCAATTTGTAGTGCTTCATGTCTATATCATCCATGATGTGCAGGAGGATTAACTAAGGGCTGCGCAGTGTCGGGAAACCCAGTGTGGGATCCAAGCAGGTCAATACTCCTTCCCAGAATGAGCGTAGTTTTGTGGATCCTTATGTGGTGTGCAGGAAGTCTCCCAGGTGTGTCTTGCACCTCTGGCAGAGGGGTTAGTCAACCACTTCCATCGATCGAAGTCTGTATTGTGTGAGTTAGGTTCTCTGGAGGTATTTTAACTGGATGAGGCAAAATCTTGTGGTAATTGCCAAGTGTTCCTGAGATGGCCAAGCCTCTGCCCAATGATTATTGGACAGAGTGTCTAGGTCTCTTTCCCAAGCATCTCATGGCACTGCAGAAGTGTCTGGCGTATTGCATATCAATTACGATATTTTATGGTCGCCCAGTTCTCCCCGGAGCTGTTTGGCCTCTAAAGGGTTGTATTCTGTAAGGTCTTCCATCCAGGTGGACAGTGTAGGGCATAAGGGCATGTCGTAGTTGCAAGTATCAATACAATTGGCAATGATGTAGAGCAGAAAGCTTTCTGTTTTCACCATAATACATTCATAATGTTTACTTAAACGCAATGGTAATTCAAAATAATGAATGTTACGAAATTAAATAACTTCATGTTAGCTGTAGAACGTTCATTTAACAAAGGTAGAAATCAATTCATATAGTGTATCACGTGCACTCGGGCAACAATAAACAACAACATAAAATATTTCATAACAAATGCTTGAAAGATATGGCGTAAAAACTTTAGTAATGATATTTTACTGGTGGCTTTTTATCCATGTGCAAGAGACAGGAGAATCATTTCAAATTAAATTGCAGGAGGCCATATTTTGTGACGACATAAATATTTTTTAGGCTCGGCTGTATGGATATAATTTTCTGTTTGATAGAACGATCTTCAATTACCATTGATATGGCCGTAAGAAAAAGAAAACCACAGAGTAGGTTAATTGTGGTTCAATTGTGACAACTTTTTTAGTTTTTCAGGGCATGAAGTAAAAACAGTTCACTGGACTTGAGAATCTCAAGATTAATTAATTGGGCATAGAATGCCTTATGTTTCTTTTAATAATGCATCCAGGTTTCAGTAAGTAGTACCTTTTGTTTGATCTTCCATACAGCAGGAAGTTGGCCAAAGGCATTTGGGTACTTTGCAAAAGAGCGAGATTACGTTACACCTTTTTTGTAGCCTTCTAATAGCCAGAGCTGCCGACTTTGGAACTGGGGTACCAAATTCATGTTCTGACTTTGGTGCAACATCCTTTGATTCCGGGCAGATTGGGAGATTAAAAGTCAAGGGCCATGTGTATGAAGCAGTTTTGCTGTCACAAATGGCCCAAATCGTAGAAGGCGTTTGTGATTGCAAAAAATTTTTTTCTTATGTAGAAACACCAAGTTGCAATTCTGTAACAAGTTACCTAATTGCAATTTGGGTTTTCAACCCAGTTCTGATTCAGAATTTGAAAGGAGTGTGTTTAGGGCATCCCTTCCAAATGACGATTTGGAATGGTATGTACTAATGTATCTGATAGAGACTTCTAGTTGCAGATTTCTTACCTCAGAATTTCCCCAGGTGTCAGACTGGATCCGGAGATTTTTCTTCGAGCAGTACCCATGCGCTCCGTGAGGTGGTGTCGGTTGACTCCGCTTCTGTCGTTGGCGTTGTGGTCGCTGTGATGAAGTTGGTGTTGTATATAGGCACCACCTTGGTATAGTGACGTCAGTTCTTTTCTATCCACGCCACGCGCTGATCCAGAGAACAGCTACCTTGGTTCATTTTTTGACCGAATTTGACCCTTTAGTCGAGTTTTTGTTGTGATCCTTGGTGCGTCTAGGATGTCCCCGAAGACCGGGCTCAAACCTTGCAAGGCCTGTCACCGTATGATGTCGGTGACAGATCTGCATCTGGTCTGTTTGTAGGGTCTGGAGCTCGACCATGAACCGAAGTCGTGCTCCAAGTCCCGGGCCATGCACCTGAAGGCTTTGAGGGAGCAGACCCTAAAGCTCATGGCGGCCCGGGGCTCGACTCTGCATTGTTCACGGTCTCGCTCGAGAGGAAGGTCTTGAGACCATTCACGGAGTCACCACCACTCGTCATCATTGAAATGTTCGTGTCATTCAGGTAAGAAAAAGAAGTCGAAGAAGGCCAGGCATTCTTCGTCGATACTCCAGGCCTCCGTCCACTTTCTGGGTCCTCTCCACACCTCGAGTTTCCGGGAGCTGGGGCGGCCCCTGTCCAACTCAAGGAGTTTTATGAGGCCACGTGCCTTATATTTGGGCAGTCCGACTCCTCTGGGGTGCCTTCTGGCCTGGGGGAACGGATGGGGGCCCTTCTGGTTCCGTGCCGACAGCTTTGGCCTCGGGCCTGAGGGTCCCTCCTGTTCCACTACCGGATCCGTGCCGACGCCGGTTGTACCATTGCAACCTTTTTCTGGTGTTGGCTAGGTCATCGACTCTCCCAATGTCGGTTGTGCCCACTATCGACGTCGACCCGACCCTTATCCCTGATCACCCGGAGCCAGAGCTGCATCGGCTGAAGCTGCTTACAACTTTGATGGGGCCTTCTCACCCCAGGTTGGACAATACAAATAGGAGGAAGAATTGAAGGGGATGCTGGACCCTTTAGAATACCAGCTAGATAACCCTGATTTGGACTGGGCACAGGAATTTGGTGGGGCTAGTGGTCTGAAAACTTCTCTAGACGCTGGCATGCTTTCTCCTCCCACTGTGGCTACGGTAGATGGAGCCTCTTATTCTATGGTGGTCAGAGTAGTGGCTGGGGTCCTTTCCCTAGAGCTGCCCTCTGTAGCGGTGAGGATGAAACTCCTGATGGAGGTGCTTCAACCTGGGGCTTCCACATCGAAGCTTCTCCCCTTCAACAAAGCCCTCACTGATGTCCTTCTGGGTACTTGTTCCAGACCCAACTCAAGGGCTTCTGCGAACAGTACTATCACTTGCCCCCATCGGCCCACTCTGAACAACCCTAAATTCCTGTCCCAACACCCCTTGCCTAAGAGCCTTGTCATCCAGGCATCCTCTTCATCTGGTGCATTCCATTCTGTTTCCAAGAGAGGGAATCAAAGAGACTGGACCAACTTGGGAAGAAGGTGTTTTCTTCCTCCAGTCTGGCATTGCTGTTGGTGAACACCGGATGCCTTTTGGGCTGCTGTACCCACTTTTTGTGGGATATTGTCGTGCTAGTTCTGCTGCAGATCCCGGAGTAGGCCCTGGCTATCATCTCTCAAGCCGTTGCTGATGGAGGAGATGTGGCAAAGTTCACCATTTGATGTGAACTTGACACGGCCGACACTCTAGGTAGATCGGTTGCATCAACAGTAGCCTTGAAGTGCAATGCCTGGTAGAGGACATCTGTTTTTTCAGGGGATGTCCAACAGACCCTCATGGACACGTCCTTTGATGGCACCCGTCTCTTTGGAGACAAGACGGACTAAGGGCTTGAGAGGTTTAAAGAATCCTGGGCTACACCTCAGTCCCCTGGCATTTCAGTTGCTCCTCACCCCCAACAGTCTGCCTTTAGCCTCGTTCATGGCTACAGAAGGGGCTCTCTGTTGCATCCCTTTTCTAGCCACCGTTCCACCCAGGTAACTCAGCCCCTGCACGGCCTGGGACGTGGAATCCCACGGGCTCGTGGGACAGGGAACCAGAGGTCTTCCCAGTCCACCCTCGCCCCTGCTGCAGCCTCCATACCTTCCGAGTCCGTTCCTCCCTCATATACCAGTTGGTGGTAGGATTCGCCATCACGTGCCCCACTGGGAGACCATCACGTTGGACAGGTGTGTTTCGCAGATCGTCTGAAGGGGCTACTCCCTCCCCTTCGACACTACCCCAGCAGCCATGCCTCCATCTTACGGACCCTTACCGGAGGATCATCTGGTACTTCTCTGCGAGGAAGTCTCGGCTTTCTTGGCCAAGTGGGCCATATAGAGAGTCCTTGCGTCAGAAGTAGGCTGTGGTTGTTATTCCCGCTACTTTCTGGTGCCCAAAAAGGACATGGGCTTACCTTCTATCCTAGACCTTCGGGCCCCCAATCCCTTCCTCAAGAAGGAGAAGTTAAAAATGCTCACTCTAGCTCAGGTCTTGTCTGCCTTGGACCCAGGAGACTGGATGGTAGCATTGGACTTGCAGGATGATTATTTCCATATTCTCGTCCTGTCTGCCCACAGACGCTACCTACGATTTGTGCTAGGTCAGGAGCACTTTCAGTTTCCGGGCTCCCTTTCTGCCTTACCAGCGCAACTTGGGTGTTCACGAAAGTGAGGGCGATAGTTGCAGCTCATCTGCGCAGGTTATGGGTTTCAGTCTTCCCCTACCTTGATGACTGGCTGTTGAAGGCGGACACGCCCCAGAAAGTCGTCTCCCACCGTCAGACTAACCCGAACCTCCTGCTCACACTGGGGTTCACTATAAACATGCCCAAGTCACACTTGTCTCCCTCTCAGACGTGCCCTTTCATTGGGGCTGTTCTGGACACAGTGCAGTTTTTGGGCTATCCTCCCAAAAAGTGAGTCCAAGATATTCAGGCTATGTTTCCGATGTTTCAGCCTCTATCTTGGGTTTCTGTGAGGCTGCTGGGCCTCATAGCCTCCTGCATCCTGCTAGTGACACATACCAGATGGCATATGCGGACTCTGCAGTGAGACTTGAAGTTCCAGTGGGCGCAGCATTAGGGAAATCTCTCCGAGATGGTCCAGATCTCGGAGGGAACTGCAAACGATTTGCAGTTCTGGCTTTTGAATCAGGATTAGGTCAACGGCAGATCCCTCTCCATTCCCCAGCCAGATTTGACAGTAGTGACAGACGCGTCACTCCTGGGATGGAGCGGCCACATAGGAGAGGCGGAGATCAGAGGCCTCTGGTCTCTGGCAGAGTCTGGACTCCATATCAACCCTCTGGAGCTCTGCGCGATCAGGCTTGCATTGAAAGAATTCCTTCCCTCTCTCAAAGGGAACTTACTGGAGGTGTTCACAGACAACACTACTGCCATGTGGTGGTACTGCAACAAACAGGGCAGAGTAGGCTCCGGGACCCCTTGTCAGAGGCTCTGTTCCTCTGGACATGGCTGGCATATCAGGGCATATCCCTGGTAGTTCAACATCTGGCGGGCTCTCTGAACGCCAGAGCAGACAAACTCAGCCATTGATGCATAATCTATCACAAATGGCGTCTCCAGCCGGAGGTGGAGCAAATTCTCTTTCACAAATGGGGAAAGCCTTGGATAGATCTGTTCGCCTCCGCAGAGAATGCGCAATGTCAGCTGTTTTGCATGTTGGAGTTTCCAAGGCGGCACTTGCTCGGCAACACTTTTTTTCTCAAGGGGAACTCGGGCCTCCTTTACGCCTTCCCACCAATACCACTTCTGTCGAAGTGTTCTGAAGAAGATCAAGAACGACTAGGCCCAAGTAATCCTTGTGGCGCCGGACTGGGCATGGAGAGTATCGTATCCAGAGCTATTAAGCATGGTCACTGATCCTCCCATCAGACTTCCTCTTCGGGAAGATCTTCTTTCGCAGCAACAGGGGAGGATTCTCCATCCGAATCTGTCCAATCTACATCTTCATGTGTGGAGATTGAGCGGCGGCAGTTGACGGCTTTTGACCTTCCACACGAAGTCTCTGAGGTTATCTTGACAACCAGGCTTCCTCCTGCCCCTCGGCATAAATTTGTGGCATGGTATACAAACAAGTCTCTTGATCCCCTCTCTGCACCTCTCTCCGAGGTTCTTCTGTTCACCTATCTTTAGCCCAGCAGGGCTCTGCATTGGGCACTCTTAAAGGTTACTTGTCGGCTATCTCAGCCTTCCTAAGGTTGCCGGACCAACTTTCTCTTTTTAAGTCTTCTTTTGTGGGTAGTTTCCTTAAGAGTCTTACCCATTTGTTTCCTCCCACTCCATTTATCATGCCTCAGTGGGACCTTAATCATGTTCTTACTTATCTGATGTGTGCTCCCTTTGAGCCATTACACAACTGTCCTTTGCGGCTCCTTACTCTTAAAACTACATTTCTTGTTGCTAAAACCTCTGCTCACAGGGTGAGTGAGCTTCAGACTCTTTCTTCTAAACCCCCATTCTTGTCTGTTTTCCCTGACAAGGTGGTGCTCCGTACGAGGACCTCCTTCCTTTTTCTAAGTAGTCTCACCCTTTCATGTAGGCCAATCCATCGCCTTACCTACTTTTTATGCACCCCCACATCCTTCTAATGAAGAGGAGAGGCTCCACCGTCTGGATCCAAAAAGAAAGTTGGTGTTCTACCTCAATCATACCAAAGATTTCTGGTTGGACGATGAAATCTTTGTTGGATATGTAGGTTCGAAGAAAGGGAAGGCGTTACAGAAGTGTACCATCTCACGATTAAAATGTGTTACGCTTTGGCTAAGAAGCAAACCCAGGAGGGCATACGTGCTCACTCCACCAGAGCAACTGCTCCTGCCACAGCGTTGGCACGTGGAGTTCTTGTCCTGGATATTTGTCAGGCAGCAGTGTGGGCATTTCTGCACACATTTACAAAGCATTACTGCCTGGACAGTCAGGTCTGCAGAGGCGGCTTCTTTGGTTGTTCGGTCCTGCAGGACTTTCAAGTATGATCTTGATTCACAACCCACCACAGAGGATGTATTGCTTGGGTATCTATTTCAAGGTAAAGAATCTGCAACTAGAAGTCTCCATCAGATGAACAAGTTACTAACCTTCGGTAACGATTTATCTGGTAGAGAAATATTCTAGTTGCAGATTCCTTACCGACCCACCCATCCTCCCCGCTTACAAACTGATTTCTAGGGACAGTGATTACCCTTTCAGGGCCTTCGTTTTGGTGCACCATTCTCAGTGTTCTTCAAGGCTCTGTGCTTTGCGTGAAAAGAAGCCAATGTCACTACTTTGAGGTGGCGCCTATATACGACCCCAACGTCATCATGGCGACCTCGTCCCAGCAACGGACGCAGAGTCGACCAACACCACTTGACGTGCGTAAGGGTTCTGCTCGAAGAAAAATCTGTGGATCCAGTCAGACGCCTGGGGAAATTGTAAGGTAAGGAATCTTCAGCTAGAATATGTCTCTACCAGATAAATCTTTACCAAAGGTAAGTAACTTATTCTTTATGACTAGAATCCGGACGCAAAACATTAATGTTTTGCTAGAGTGTAGTGATAATGCATTCACAAACTGGAAGGAGTACCCAAGGTACCCCTTCCTCCTCTAGAATGTATACAAAAATATTTTTAAGGGTAAGGAGTGGTTCTGTGAACCCCTGTCTACTCTTAAAAAATGCAATTGAAATATTTCATTGTGTGTCTTGTTTTTCTTTAAAGGAAATGGGTTGAGCTTAAAAAATATGCTTTATTTAAACAGTTACAGACATAAGTTCTCCAGACCCCAGGGGGCCTAAATTGTGGTGATGGTGGCATTTCCTAGTGGCTTATAAATTGCAACCTAACTCATTAATGTTCATGAGGTAGGTTGATTTACCATCCTCTAGGAATTGGTAATTTGTGAACCAACCTAATAATATATAGGTCAGTTCACAAAATAAAACCCTGGATTCACAAGAAAGCTGGTAACAAATTGCGACCTGTATTTTGCAACCAGAGTCAAATACATCTGACCTCTGGTGTTTAACTTTATTTAACTTACCTATAAGCCCCTAGTAAATGATACCCACAGTGTGCAGAGGGCCTGTAAGTTAAATGTCACCAGCAGGCTGGAGCATTCATTATTTCACACACTGTAGTGAGGCACACCCACCCACCCACATAGGATTTCCACCAGATGTCTGACAAGGGGTCAGTTTCAGTGGCAGCCAATTGCTGCTAGTCAGAGTTGCACCTTGTCAATGCAAGGCATATTAATTGGGCAGTAGCTAATAGTTACTTATAGCCTTTCATACTTCTAGAACAAGATTGCCGCTGTCCTATGTAAACTGGATCTATGTACACTAAGAGTTTGCAATCGATAAATTGGATAGAGGTGTGGCAGTATTAGACTAGTCTACTATCACACCTGCACTGTATTCCTGAACGTCAGACATGCCGCAGCGGACTGTGCTGTGCTGTCACAAGTATGCAGACCCAGACACACACACACATAGACACATGCTCAGTCAGTAATTCCCAAATCTGACTCGTACACAGTAACCGGTACCTCAGTCCACTGTGACTCTACCATTAAAATCAACTCAAATGGCTCTCCTACCAGATACACCCCTCTAAATTTCCTTTAAGCCTTTGAGTCTACCACACATAATAAAGGTGAAAGCTGTTTACAATAAAAACAAAAAAAAAGACTGCTCGGCGTATGTTTAGAAAATGTACTCTCTGGAATATCCTGTTAATTCTTTTCAAATAAATCAACATGAAAATGAGAGCTATGTCTAATAATTTATTTTAGTCAATCTATGCGGCATTCTATGAGTACATTCTTCATAATATTGTGAGATGTAGTCTAACTATGAACACGTTTATGATTGGTTGAATGCTAGTGCGGCCAGTTAAGTGATAAAGTTATTTATTTCACTTTAGTTTTTCTTAATCCAACCTGAAGTAACTCCTATTTTATTTTGACATAGAACAATCTGATTTTGTGAAAGAAATAGGCAAAGATAAACACACACGTCCATCCCCTTTAGAGCACATTTTTGGGAAGTACATGCGCTCATATTTAATTCATTACTACTCAGGCTGTAGAACGTTTGAAAACCTTAAGGATTTTGAATTCTGGCAGGTCTTAACAGTCCTAGCATGATAAAATTAAATCCAATCTTGAACTATTAGGACATTTTTGCTTAAAATATCGCACTCAATGTACCCTGGACCCGAATGTTTATAAATAACACAGTATTAATGTAGGAAATTTCATAAAAACATCGATTCAGTAAATGAACCGATAGCATCAAGCAGTGATGGGGGATGTTAAGATAATATTTTGAAAATAAAAGTTCAGCAAAATCTAGTCTGTGTTAAACCATATCATAAGCTAATTTCCACACCGTCACTTCAAATATTAGAAAGTCACTTCAGCTGTCACTTCATATGAGGGATTTCCTTTAATTTTGACTTTTTAGCAGATGATGCTGGAAGCAAATTTTTCAAAGTCCTTAAACATTAAGTGATGAAAAATCCCTTCACGGATTCAAATGACACAGATGTTCGTGAGAGGACGTTTCTCATGAGAGCAAGAGGGCTGTTCCTTCAAACTGATTAGCCGGCGATGACATCATAATTTATAGCATAAGGTTGCAGTTCTAAAGCAGTAATCTAATAAATTAGTCGTGGTGCTTAGGGGAACTCTTAGCTTTTGCACAGGAATAACTGCCTGCTCCATTTCCATCGTTACCCACTCAATGAAACCGAGAACACAAGCAGAGACAATATCAGGATCCTCTAAAATGCAACTGCCTAGGTCCAGAGTAATAGCCCTTCATTTCTTGCAAGCAAAATAAATATAAAACAAGCATTGCAGACCAGGGACCAGTTTTTGTTGTCGTGGGGCGAGAATCTGTGACATGTTTTTATTCTGTCAAATGGGATGGCACAGCTGTGCAATTTGAAACTGTCCTTCGACGAGCGTGACGCATCCTGGCACTGATCACAAACTTATTTGCTATGGTATCTAGTAATACTTCCCCCAAGTTTGCCATTACGTTTGTTTTTACATGTTTCAGTAAATACCCCTGTATCGCAATGTGTAGCAGTGCTATGGGATCTTCCCAGGCTTCTCTAAAGACAATTATCAAACACCTTTCTCTTGTGTCAGTAAATATAAAGTGTAATGTTGACATTCAACATATATTTTAGACCTTTTGATAAGAATATGTCATTTTATGATGTTGACACCATAAGCGTTTTTACTGACGAAACAGAAGAAGAATTGAAGTGTTGCTGCTGTCTTGTATGCATCTGTGAGCAAAGTGTTCATCTGAAGTGTTGCAGGCGCTGCTCTGTAGTCTTTGTTAACGTCAAACATTGTTTCCTATCTTTTATAACTCTCAAGTTTCTATTTTGTCATCATTGCCTCACTGGTTTCGTTGTCACTCTCTAATTTCTTTTTTTCATCTCCCCAGTTTCTCGTTTATTGCTTTACTCTGCTCTTTCATTATTAACCCCGGGCTTATGCTTTTCATTGCTACCCCTTATTTTCCCTTGACCGCAAGCCGCTGCATTTTCTACTCGTTGTCATCCTCAGATTTCTTTTTCATGATTACTTCTCTCAAATTGAGCTTTCATTGTCACTTTTTTCACACTCCGATATCCTCCCTTCTCGCGGTTCCCTGATTTCTATGTCATTGTCATTTTCCAGATTGCTTTGTCATTCCTATTTTTGATTCCAATTTCTTTATCAGTCCTTAGGTTCTCTTTCATTTTTAAACTTTTATATTTATTATATCGTATTTCATGACATAACACGGTTACAAGTAGTAATCCAGTATTCCCTGCTGAGTCAGTTGTCCATCGACTAACTCAGTTAAAAACATATGTAACATAACCTACTCAGACTCATAATGCAACCCTGTAAACAAGTCTACCAAAAATTGATGCAGGAGGGGGGAGTAGTAGTAAGTCGGCATCCCTGCAAATACTGCCTGTCACTAAGTAGAGAAGGCATATGAAAGAAAAAGGCATCTCAGCACAGATTTCAGAGCAAAGGGTAAAAAACTGATGAATTTCCTAGATTGTAAAACTGGAGAGCCCATGAAGGAAATAAAAGGTAAGGCCGGAGACTGGTAGTCCTGGTCTTTTCAGAAAGGTAATAAAGAGTGGGCTTCATGAAAGTTTGTGATGTGTTTTATTGCTGCACGTCTCCTCCTCCTCCACCCTTGCCATCCAGATGTCATCTCGCTTTGAACGTCAGTAGCAGGTCTCAGAGGCTCGTCATCATGTTGGATCATACATCCCTCCAGTGTGCAATGAAGATCATTAAAATCCACAAATTTATCAACCAGCGAGGAAGTGCTGTACCTGTGCCTTAGCTATAGGTGCAGAAACGCTTAAGTCATAGACTTCCTGAGATGTACCTATCAGTCATACCATCAAACAAGTACATAATGGCAGACTAGTTGTGCAGAGAGGGGTGTCCTCTTGAGCATCCTGTCACTGCCACTTATTTTCTTGAGAGCAGAAATTTTGCAGCTTGGTTCATCTTTCCCCGCAGGGTTATTTCAAGGATGTGTCGTTGAGGAGGGCCCATTGCACCAGCTCACTAGAAGCCCCTGAAAAACGAAGAAGACGTGTCTTTCCTGTGCACGATGCCCCCTCCCTTTCATCCTCCAAACCACCTTGACCTCCTTGTCTTCCCTTATATTATCACCTTCTGATTTTCCATTCATCACCACTCTGTGGTTTATCGTTCTTTATCATCTTCCAGATTTCTAATTTCATTGCTGCCTCCTAATTTTTCATCACTACCTGATTTGTCTTTCCTTTTTTACGCCCTTGATTTCTGCTTCACCCTCACACCCTAATTTCACTCTCACTGTCATGTTTTTCTTCCTCCTCTATCCCTCATGTGCTTGATGTCACTTTTTGAAATAAGTGCCAGAGTTTGATTCTTTTTGTAGTGTATGTCCTACGCTCATGGAGCATGACCCAATAGATCACAAATTCACAATCTGTTGATTCTGGAGACCCAGATATCTAAGAATAAGCGATTTGTAATCCACTGTACCTGAGCCGAGATATATGCTGATGTTTCATGTTACAATGTGGATGGCCTGCCTGTAAGCTGTGACTCACAGGCAGTCACACCTCTAGAATTGTTTTATCCTGAATGTACATTGTGCTAATAATGTCCATGAACCAGGTGCTTATATGTCATTACTTAAAGGACTCCTCCTTTTGCTCAAACGGGTGGCTTTACATTTTTCTGCTTTCTTGTGCTGATTTCATTTATATCAGACAGTTTTTCCATCAAGCCTCACTCAAAACACTTTTTATTTCAAGAATTGGTTGTCTCTCTTATCTTTTTCAGCCCAACCTCTTCCTATGATTTTATCATCTGGCCAGCTTAACTAATTCACTTTTTCCTCCAGAGAAAGCTTTATGCAATATATTCTGGATGCTTCTGCTCATCTTGCGAGTTTCCACTGCCATGCTTTTACTACTTACAATTCCCGCAATTATCTTACTTCTGTCTCTTGTTCTACTTCTGTCTCTTGTTCTGCAGCTTTTATTGCATTACCCCAGAAGCTACATTAAATGTATTCATTTCTGACTGACACAGAGCAGCTTCCACCTGTCTAAGGCTTTGGGTGTCATATCTGTGGGCACTGTTTTTCATGCATACCTGTATGCATGCCTGCATGTATGTACTGAGGGTCCCTGTAATTATGTAGCTGTGGGTGATCAAACGACGTAGCAGGGCAGACTAAGCCATTCTGTAAGACAAGACAAATTATGCAATATTATACTCACATTTGATGATATTTTTATCTCGGAAATGTGTCATTAGAGATCCCAGAAGTATGCGAATTGCAAAGGCTTCTTAAGAAAGAAAACTTTACAATCACAAGATCTAAGATCTGTGATTGCCTTTGTATTGTTCTTTCCTTTCCATTTGTCTGTGTGCATGTGAGTGACTCATTGCTTGTTTGGTCTGTGAAAGACCGTGTGTACTTTATTGGTGACATGTACCAATCTCCATTTTGTTGGATCCTTTATAAGGCGGGCTATGATTAAAATGTCAGGCACAGTTTTAGATCTGCTTTTGTCAAACATTGCATGCGCTTTTGAGTGTTTTTGATATTTTTCAACTCCACTGTAGTGAGAGAAGTATTAAAAGACTCTTCTCAATTTTTCTGGAGTATTACAGAGACTGGCGCGACCTGCTTACTAATATTTGCAACCTTTCAAAATCCCAACCTTCACCGCCATATGTGCCTCCGTCCACCCCTTACTGAAAAGGCACCAAACTTGTTTGGTCAGAGTGTACTCATGAATGTATAGAGCGGCTGTACCTATTTTAATGTTTTGATTTGTTTACCACCCCCCAATTCTCTTTATTGTGCACAAATCATCTTCTATTTCCATAGCATCCATCTGCCCTTTGATCATAAACCAGCACTGCTTGACTATACTTTGACTTCTGTCCGCTCTATATGTTTTAAGGTAGTTTTCCCTAGCATCTTTCCACTTTAAAAGCATCTAAGGTTAAATCGTTGCTTCCAGCCTCTAAAATCCATCCAGGAAACTGCCAGTAATCACCTCCTTGAATCGAAAATGTCGCCTTAACTCCAAATTCCCCCCATTACAAGGTCAGATTGCTTTATTGGAGTTTATCACTCAATAATGTATCATGCTGTAAAGTATCACCCACACAAATGTAATATTTACTACAACAGCAGAAAAGGTTTTTGATGGTCTCATTCTGCACTTTCTGTTACAAATACTGTATTTGTGACCCAGTTCATCTGGACGTTTATTTCTCCGTCTTCTCTTAAATATGTTTACTAGTCAAGATAACCGAATAGATAAATAGTCGTATTGGATTGCTGCTTTATGAGGAATAGAATGGCATAACTACAACTATTGTAATCTGTTTGCTCTCCACCAGAAACTATATTATTTTTACCTCAAGCCTAAACATTAACATTTAAATTTAGAGGGGCTTATTTACAAGCTCCTTGAGCTGCCGGTGCATCACTTTTTCCCAGTGTGTGTAATTTAAACACAATCTCCAGGGGGGCAGGAGAAGGGTGACTGTATTAAGCTGGGACCAATGCTATTGTTCGAGAAAGGAAATCAAAGTAGAACAGATGGGTCTGGTGCCTGCTATTCCCATGAGGTTCAGCCAAAACGTTCTCAGTCTCCAAATCGTAGCAAATATGCGAGACAGGAGACTGCATACTGCCTCTCCTGAGTCCAATTTATTTCTGCATGGAGTTACTGCCAATGTTGGCAGTGTTTAGCCTATATCCCATTTTTCCTTAAACTCAGTGAAAGAACCTAAGTGATATCTCTTAGATTATTTGTGCACATGGGTAGCCGCTAAATTGAAACTATGCATTAATGATGAATTTGATATACTAATCAAAGGAATCAGGAGGGATTCACGATAATTACCTTTAAAATCAATGTGAGTGCTGTCAAAATGGTTCTTCGGGGGTAAATTAAATCTTACGCTTCCCTCTTAATTTCTTATTAACATTAGATTAAAATGCAGGTTTAACATAAATGAATAAATAAAGGTGTCTCACGTACGCCCAACCTAACAAGTCAAGCACATCAAGATTCCATAAGTCTGCACTATGTAATGGAAACAGCCAAATGTTATAAATTGTAATGCTTTAGAAAAGAGTTACATGTTCATGCAGATCCGTGACTTATTTATGTATGTATGTATGTATTAATTTATTTAAGAGTTGTGTAAAGCACAACACGTCAATTAGGTCACTTTAAAGTGATGAAGCAGATTAGAATGTAAGTACTGTATGTCACAGCAGATGGAATCCGCATTTAATACCCATTGTCTGCTGAAAACGAAACTGCTAATTTGCGGCACCACCACCCCGATAAAGATCCATTTGGAAACAGTCTGGTTAAAAGCATCCTTTTCAAAAACATAAACACCAAACTGTAGGCTGTCAAACTCTCGATTTGCATAAGTAAATACCTAATCTAAAAAAATTAGAGCTATTTTAAATTCTTAAATGGAGGCAGATTCACTTCTCTCCTATTTTAAAACGTGAGTAATTTACTGTTTTAACACCAGTCCGTCTTATTTGGGGGCAAGTGCTTGATAGTTGACCTGAGTTCAGGTTTAAATTTTTGTATGTAACTATTTATACTGAATTGAGATATCGCTAGTCTGTTTATTTCAGGCTTGTGTTTTCAGTTAAAATTTTTGCATGTTGCCTCTCACAGCCCTGGCACTTTTGCTCACCAATTAGGATTCCATTTGTCCCAATTTCAATGGGATTTTATGGGATCCACTCAAGATCAGTGAGTCTGTAAGATGGGTAGAGTGCATTTCCCTGCACATTATTTAAAAGTGATACATTCTTTTCCAGGGGAATCCTCATCAAAGTCATAAGCACTGAATTATTCCCACCCTCATCCGGGGACCCCGGAGTACATAACACATATACATATATATGAATGAATATATATATACATGCAGCCTATGTCATAAAGGTAAAAAAAAAAGTCAAATTTTAATAAATTTGAAAAAGAACTCCAGAGTTCCTGGAACTCGGAAAGAAAGGAGACTTAGATAACAGTACTATGTTTTATTGACGAAAAAAGAAAAGCACAGACATTTTTAGCCAGTGGGCTGCATTCAGATTAACATGGTAAAGCAAGTAAATGGCACCATGCCTCCAAGACCTCAGACCTCCAGTAACCCACCATGCCTCAGAAGTCAGAGAAAGGTGACAGTTAGATCAGTTCTCTTTTTTCTGCTCTTTAGAAAGGATCCCAGAGCACTTGCACCTCAGTTTCTGCGAATAAGTGATTTTTCTCACACAAATTCAAAAGAATTTGACTTCACTCAAAGTTTTTAAGTTCATTTTGTACTTTTAAACAATTTTCTGACTGAAAAGTAGAGTTTGTATCAGTCAAAATGCCATCTCTTTAACAAATGCTCCTCCTGTGGGAGGAAGATGGTAATCTCAGACCGTCATTCAGTCTGCATTACTTGTTTACCAGCTTCTCATAATCCTGACTCATGTTTTTTTTTTTGAGAACCAAATTTACATGAAAATAAAACACTGTGATAGGCCCACCATTTCCCCCATATTTTGTCATGTTTTTCCGGAACCCTCTATCCTCTTAGATAGTTTTTTTCCTGACGTGCACACCAATCCACTCCGCCCTCCACCCTGCCAGCGAAGGAGCCCCAGGAAGCTTCCATCTACTAGCAAAATCTCTCTTGGCAGTCAGGCACTCAACACCTATAAATGTCTGGTCATCCCATGGGCCCCCTAATTCCTCTAAGAGCCCCAGCAGCACAACCTTAGAGCTTAAGTCTATAGGACGCCCCAGGACCTTCATCATTTCCCTACCAACCCCCTCCCAAAAGGGTTGTATTTGGGAACAAGTCCAAGTCATATCGAAGAAATCTCCCCCCAGGAGTCCACATTTATCACACGCCGCCCCAGCCCCACCTGATACCTTCGACATTATGGCAGGGGACAGATAAGAAGCGTGAAGGTAGTTGAACTGCATGATTCTCAGCCTAACCGAAATAGCTAACTCATTGGGGGCCAACAATGCCTCCCGCCATTCGTCCTTGTCCAATTCCCCTACCCAGTGCGCCCATCTTTGGCACAAGTAGTCTAATCCATCTGGGGCGTTCGTAAGCATTGATTTGTACATTTGGGACACTGGTTTCTTCCCCAGGTTCCCAGTTAACAACTTGGCCTCGAGGGGGTTATACTCAGGGAGATGGGTGTGCGCTGAAACATGAGCACCCTGTGCGTGGCACATCTGCAGGTATCGGAAGAACTGCGTCTGGTGCAGCCCATAGTGTTCTCTCATGCCCTGGAATTACATAAGATTAGCTCCTGTATATACATCCTCTATGTAAGTAACCCCAATTAAACCCACTGTTGAAAGCCCTTTAGAGCGGTAAGCTGATGCAGCCAGTCCCCATGCCACAGTGGGGTAATTCAAGTAAGAGGTTGGTCCCATTTTATAAGTTTTAGGGCTGCCTTCCAACAATTTACCTACACCCGGGTGAAAGAAGCAATCTGAACAGGAACCTGCTGCCATAAACATATCCAATATCCAATAAACATATCCAACAATCTCAAGTCGATAGGCCGGGTCATCCCAACCCCCGCAAACCAATCATTTATAGGCACCACCTGGGCAGCCAGGTAGTAAATATATAAGTCTGGGACACCCATGCCCCCCTCATACAGGGACTTCCGCATGGTATGAAACGCCACCTTGTGCGGCCCTCATTCCAAACGAAGTTGGTAAACTTAGATGTGAGAGTGCGGAACCACACCTTTGGAGACGGATCATCCGGCTGGGCAAGGGTCCCAACCCCAAGCGTGCCAGGATTACTTCCATATATTTCCATGAGACTGTATCGAATGCCTTACAAAAATCTATCAGCAGAAAAGCCAGGGGGCTATTGGCGCAGGAGCTGTGGGATAAGGCCACCTGGACTCGCCGGATACAGTGGCGTGTGCTCCTGCCGGGTATAAAGCACATTGATCCGGATGAATAAGGGGAGGCAGCGTACACGTGAGATGCAGAGCCAACGCCTTAACATATATCTCTATATCAGCGTTGATAACGGAGATGGGCTGAAATGACGTGGTATTGGTCCAGAGCCTGCCCCTCCTTGGGCAGGACCACAATCGTGGTGCAATCGAGTTCAGGGGGCAAAGCCCCCGTTGCCAGGACCGCATCGTAAAGATTCATGAGATGAGGTACCAACAATGAACTGAACTTTTTATAATATTCGATTGGATAGCCGTCAGGCCCAGCATTTCTGCCCCCATTAAGCTCCAAGATGGCGGCATCCATCTCTTCCGCCGTTAGCGGCCGGTCCAAGTCCTGGGCAAGGGTAGATGGAGCAGTTGGTACGGGTAGATCCCAGACCAGAGAATCCCTCTCTACCATGTGTGGGAGGGTATCCTTGGTATACAATTCTTGGTGATAAGCAGCGAAGGCTTGAGCATTCGCATCTAACTCCACGTGGGTAATCCCTTCGCCTTCTCTTATGGCAGGCACCACTTTGGCTACTGCTCCACGCGTCTCTAACCAATAGTGTAATTCACCAGACTTATCGCCCGTCTCGTACACTCTCCTAGTCGATGCCTGGCAGCATTGTTTGGCTTCCTCAATATCCTCCGACCGTGCCAGAACCAGTTGGCGTTGCACCGTTAGTGCATCTGGGCATCTAGCCCACCTCTCCAACTCCAATATCCTGCCTCAAGTTGTTCACAGCGCGTCCTCTGGCGTCGCTCCTGCTCACAAATATAGCTTTTGTAAATACCTCTCATTGTTGGCTTGCAGGCCTCCCACACTGTCGCCCCAGAGGCCACTCCCACGTCCTTTTGCATCCTCCTCCAAAGGACAGTCAAAACACTGAGTAACAGCTTTCCTCTTTTCTGTCTCCCACTCCAGTGGGGGGAAGCTTTACCAAGCATTTAAAAGAGCAGCTTGAAATAACAAATGTGACAAATAGGTTTTAAACATTGTTCAGAATGGTTACGCACCCAAGTTCAAATCTTCTCCACCACAAGTACCACCAAAAGCAACATTCCACCATCAACAGAGCTTGTTGCGAAAAGAAGTAGACATGTTACATCAAAAAGAAGCAAGAGAGGAGGTTTCACTCTCGCAATCGGGTACCGGAGTCTACTCACATTAATCCTCGAAAAAAGGCCAGTCTCAAGAATACAGGCTCATCTTCAAATCAAATCAAATCATTAGCATTTATAAAGCGCGCTACTCACCCGTGCGGGTCTCAAGGCGCTAGGGACAAAGGGGGTGGTTATCGCTGCTCGAACAGCCAGGTCTTTAGGAGTCTCCGGAAAGCGGAGTGGTCCTGGGTGGTCCTGAGGCTGGTGGGGAGGGAGTTCCAGGTCTTGGCCGCCAGGAAGGAGAAAGATCTCCCACCCGCCGTGGAGCGTCGGATGCGAGGGACGGCGGCGAGTGCGAGGCCAGAGGAGCGGAGGGGGCGGGTGGGGACGTAGAAGTTGAGCCGTCTGTTGAGGTATTCCGGTCCCTTGTCGTGGAGGGCTTTGTGTGCGTGGGTGAGAAGTCGGAAGGTGATCCTTTTGCTGACTGGGAGCCAATGCAGGTGTCTCAGGTGTGCGGAGATGTGGCTGTTGCGGGGTACGTCGAGGATGAGGCGGGCTGAGGCGTTTTGAATGCGTTGCAGGCGATTTTGGAGTTTGGCGGTGGTCCCAGCGTAGAGGGTGTTGACGTAGTCCAGGCGGCTCGTGACGAGGGCGTGGGTCACGGTTTTTCTGGTGTCGGCGGGGATCCAGCGGAAGATCTTGCGGAGCATGCGGAGGGTGAGGAAGCAGGCGGAGGACACGGCGTTGACTTGCTTGGTCATGGTGAGAAGGGGGTCCAAGATGAAGCCGAGGTTGCGGGCGTGGTCTGCGGGGGTCGGTGCGGTGCCGAGGGCCGTGGGCCACCAGGAGTCGTCCCAGGCGGACGGGGTGTTGCCGAGGATGAGGACTTCAGTTTTTTCAGAGTTCAGCTTTAGGCGGCTGAGCCTCATCCAATCTGCGACGTCCTTCATACCCTCTTGTAGGTTGGTCTTGGCGCTGGCGGGGTCCTTGGTGAGGGAGAGTATAAGTTGGGTGTCGTCGGCGTAGGAGGTGATGATGATGTCGTGCTTGCGTACGATGTTAGCGAGGGGGCTCATGTAGACATTGAAGAGTGTCGGGCTGAGTGATGAGCCTTGAGGTACGCCGCAGATGATCTCAGTGGGTTCTGAGCGAAACGGAGGGAGGTAGACTCTTTGGGAGCGGTTTACGAGGAAGGAGGCGATCCAGTCCAGGGCCTGGTCTTGGATCCCGGTGGAGCGGAGGCGGGTGATTAGGGTGCGGTGACAGACGGTGTCAAAGGCAGCCGAGAGGTCGAGAAGAATGAGGGCGACTGTTTCACCGTTGTCCATCAGGGTTCTGATGTCGTCTGTGACTGAGATGAGGGCGGTTTCTGTGCTGTGGTTGGTTCGGAATCCGGTCTGTGAGGGGACGAGCAGGTTGTTGTCTTCCAGGAAGGTGGTCAGCTGTTTAGACCTGTGACTCCTGAACAGGTTAATCCAAAAAGTAAAATTTTCCCCTAGGCAAGTGTAGTATGTAGAAGGGCGCTGGGAGTGTAAGAAAACACCAAAGTTAAGTAAAATACCCCACCCCAGAGCCCAGGAATCTAGGAGTAAAGTACTGCAAGTTTCCTCAGGACACACTACAGGTCGTGATAAGAGATATTGCAAGAACCAAGCAAGACTGCAATCAACACCCAGTGGATTTCTGGACCGGAAGACCTGTGAAGAGAGGAGACCAAGTCCAGAAGTCGCAGAAGATTCCAGGAAGGACAGAAGCCCCTGCCAACCTAGAAGATGGTGCAAAAGTGAATTCTCCGGTTAGAAGAAGAGTACAGAAGAGCACCAAAGACGATGGCTCTGGGTTCCTCAGTGGTGCAGGAGATGTCCCATGTCGAGTTGTTGGATGCAGGCCTTTTGCATCGCTGGATTCCGCCAACAAGCCTTGGTTCACACAAGTTCGCAGTTTGCGTGAAAGTGGCGCTGCCTGGACCCAGGAGGGACCTGGGGGTCTCAGCTCGGACTGAGGACAGAGGGGGCTCTCAGCACTGTGGAGAGCCCATAGAAGACCAGGCAGCACCTACGGGAGTCCCAGGATACGGGGACAAAGAAGATGCAAAGTGTGGTCGTCGCAGCACAACATAGGAAGTTCCCATGCCGCCGGAGAACAACTCAGCGAGTTGTGTGTCACAGGATGGAGTGCTGGGGACCTGGGCTACACTGTACACTAAGGATTCTTGGAAGAAGTGCAGAAAAGAAAGCCCAAGGAGCTGGGGATGGCACAGTGCACAGGGGTACTGTGGCAGCACGGGAAGGCAAGCTCTTACCTCACCAAATTTGGGCAGCTGCACCTTAGGACAGTCCAGGTCACGTCGGTCCACCACCTGTGTTCCAGGGAGCATGCTCGTCAGGAGAGGAGTCCCAGAGAACCGGTCGTCGTCGCAGAAGGGTGCCTGCAGAAGCAGGGAAGTGACTCCGACATTCCACAGGAGATTCTTTTGGTTCTTCTGGTGCAGGGAGAGGGTGTAACACCCTCATTCCAAAGGAAATGTATTGTTCTGCCTTCCTGGGACTGAGCTGCTCAGGCCCCAGGAAGGCAGAAACCCATCTGTGAGGTGGCAGCAGCTGGGGCTGCAGTAGAAACCTCAGAGAGCTGGCTTGGCAGTACTGGGGGTCCATGGTGGAGCCCCCAGGATGCATGGGATTGGCTTCCCAATACCAGATTTGGAATGGGGGGACAATTCCATGATCTTAGACACCTCACATGACCATATTTGGAGTTACCATTGTGAAGCTAAATATATGTATTGACATATATGTAGTGCACAGGTGTAATAGTATCCCCGCACTCACGAAGTCTGGGGAATTGGCCCTGGACAGCGTGGGGGCACCTTTGCTAGTGCAAGGGTACCCTCACACTTAGTAACTGCACCTAGCCTTCAGTAAATGAAGGTTAGACATATAGGTGACTTATAAGTTACTTAAGTGCTGTAAAAATGGCTGTGAAATAGTGGGTGCACTATTTCACTCAGGTTGAAGTGGCAGTCCTGAAGAAAGCTCCTTATGGGTGGCAAAAGAAATGCTGCAGCCCCTAAGGATCTCCTGGAAACCCAATGCCCTGGGTACCTAGGTACCATATACTAGGGACTTATAAGGTGGGGTCCAGACTGCCAATTGGAATTGAAATAGGAAGTCACTGAATTATAGTAACTAATTTAGTAAGTAGAGAGAGTATAAACACTGGAGTTCTGGTTAGAAGAACGACAGTGACACAGTTAAGCATACTGACAACACACACATTAGGCCACAAACTGAGCACTGGGGTGCTGGCTAGCAGGATCCCAGTGAGACAGGCAAAACACACTGACAGCAGGCAGAAATTGGGGGTAACATGCCAAGAAAGATGGTACAACATCTGAGAAGAAAACTAATTTTCGTCTATCCATACCTAGACGACTGGCTGATCAAGGGTGCCTCCCTAGAAGTGGCACAATGAAATTATCATGTTTGCCTCCAAACTCTGCAGACTCTTGACTTACAGATCAGCATAAAAAAAATCCACACAGATACCAACTCAAAGCATCCATTAACTAGGAGCGACACTGGATACAAACCACATAAGTGTGTATCCTTCAGAGGGAAGGTTATACGCAATCGACATGAAATGTCAAACTGCTCTGCACTCCTTGCTCATCAGCCAGATAAGTGGCATCGCTGCAGGGATCAATGGCCTCCTACATCTTCATTCTTCCCAATGCCAGGCTGCATTTGAGACCTCTACAGAAGGTTCTGGAAGATCAGTGGTCTCAATATTCCAAACAATGGGATGACAAGATACTTCTCACAGGAGAAGTCAAGCTGTCTCTCTGATGTTGGAGGCAGAAACTGCATTTACGGGGAGGGGTTCCGTTTCACCAGGAACTTCCTACACAAACTTTAATCACAGATGCTTCCTCTCACAGTTGGGGGGGCTGACATGGGTCTCTTACAAGTTCAGGGCCAGTGGTCCGACAAAGAACAGCGTTATCATATAAACATGTTGGAACTCAAAGCAGTCCTTTTAGCACTGAAATCCCTCTATCCTTCCATTCAGACAAACTCTCTGCTTGTTTAAATGGACAACACCACCACAATGTATTATATGAACAAACAAGGAGGGATCCTTTCACGGACCTTATTGTTGGAAGCGCAAGCAATCTGGAAGTGGCTACTTGCAAGAAACTTGACTATATCGGCGGATCACCTATTCACCTACCAGGATCCTTGAACACCCAAGCAGATTTTCTGAGCCGCACGTATGTAGAAGATCACAACTGGGTTCTAAACAACGACGTGGTTCAAACTGTTTTTCAGGAATGGGGGCAACTTCAACCAGACCTATTCGAGAGAACGCAAACAAAAAATTCCTAAGCTTCGCATCCAGGTTTTACCGTCCAGGGACAAAGGGGAATGCCCTTTTGATCAAATGGTCAGAAGGTTTTCTGTATGCGTTTTCTCCCATTCCTCTAATTCCAAAGTTCATCAACAAACTCTACAGAGCCAGGACCAGGATGATTCTAATAGCTCCTGTGTGGCCTGGGCAGTGGTGGTACACTGACCTATTCCATCTCTCAGAGAAACCACACATGAGTTTGTCGTGCAGACCGTCTCCTTCACAAACTAAAGGGGAAAATACTCTATCCCAACCTTCCTTCCTTGAGCTTGACAGCATGGCTCCTGAATTCCTCCAATATGGTCATCTATGTCTTTCGCAGGAATGCATGGACATTCTGAAGGAGTCTAAAAGACTATCGACAAGATGCGCATATGTGTTTAAATGGAAAAGATTTTATACGTGGTGCATCCAGAATAATTTCCATCCGATTCTGGGGCAGGAGGATGTCATTTTACCTTACGTCCTCCATCTGGCAAAATCAGGTTTGCGGTTTTCATTGATAAAGGTACATCTTGTGGCTATAACTGCTTATAGATCACCTTCTTAGACATTTTGCCTGTTATTAAAGATTTTTTAGAGGGTTTAAGAAACATTTTTCCCCCTGTTCATCTACTCTCTACTTCCTGGGAGCTAAATGTGGTACTTTCGAAACTAGTGGGTCCACCCTTTGAGCCCATACGTAAGTCTTCCCTACAGCATATTTCATGGAAAACAGCGTTTCTTGTACCTCTTACGTCAGCATGCAGAGTAAGCAAAATTCAGGCTCTCTGTACAAAAGAGCCTTACACAGTGTTTATCGACAATAGGGTAGTTATGAGAACCCATCCTAGTTTCCTGCCAAAAGGTGGTTTCCGATTTCCATATTAACAAGACCATTTCGCTCCCTACGTTTTTCCGCAAACCTTCCTGGTCAGCAGAAAGAGCTCCACCCTCTTTAAATCTAAAAAGGTTCTAAAATTCTATTTGGATTAAACGAAAGACATTAGACAATCTAATCATTTATTTGTGAACCGTGGACCAATGAGAACAGGCATGGCTGCTTCCAAGCAAACTATCTCTAGATGGATAGTTTCTTGTATTGTATTTATCTATCAGTTGGCTAGTAAGCAATTGACTGACAGGACCAAAGCCCATTCTACCAGGGGAAAGGCAACAACAATAGCTATTCTAAAAAATTTCCCCATCTCCGAAACCTGCAAAGCAGCAATGTGGAGATCGTTACATACTTTTGCAAGACACAATTGTCTCAATTTAGGTACTAGAGCAGAAACCCAAGTGGGACAGGCCTCGTTACGAAACCTGTTTAAATGAACTGGTCAACTGCTGTAGCTTACTCTAGCTTCGTCCACAGGGGTATGGGATGGGCTTATTACTCTATTCAGTGCTTATGACTATTGATGAGGATCCCCTGGAAGAGAAGGATAAGCTACTTATCTATAATCCTACTTCTCTTCCAGGGGAATCCTCATCAAGTCACAAGCAACCCTCCCACCTAACCAGACGTGCCTTGCATACAGCAGTTCATGGTTTAGTGGAGTTTTCTCATTCTTCACTTCACCCTTTACCCTTAAAAAATAACTGATCCAACTGCCACCTAACTGTGACCTGTCTCTGATCTATGAGGCATGGTGGGATACTGGAGGTCTCTGAGGCCCTAAAGGCACAGTGACATTAATTTGCTTTACCATGTTAATCTGAATGTAGCCTATAGGTTAAAATGTCTGTGCTTTTTATTACAGTTTTCTCTTCAATGTTTCCTGTCTTTCTGAGTTTCAGAAATTCTAGAGTTCTTTTTCATAGTTATTAAAAGAAAACGTAACGAAAATTAGCCGTCTTTTTTTTAATCTTTATGACATAGGCTGCATGTATATATATATATATATATATATATATATATATATATATATATATATATATTATTTATTTATTTATTTATATATATGTGTATTTGTTATATGATCCGGGATCCTTGCACACGGGCGGAAATAATTCAGTTTGATGAGGATTCCCCTGAAAGAGAACTAGCATTACAGGTAAGTAACTTTTCTTTTTCTGTTTTTTGAGGAAAATAAATTACTCTTTGAGCACAAACAACTTTTTTTTGTCGGATAAATACAGCACGTTGCTGCAGACTAAGCTTAAACGACAGGGCTCTTCTTCTGAATATAATCGTGTGCACTATCAGTAAGTTGTCAGTGGTACATTGTTGAAATGCGTACATATATCTGGTCTGTTTTGCCTTTAGAGCCTGCAGAAGCCAGACCATAAACTAGTGATGTAACCAAGTCTGAGCTGAGGAGTCTTACCCTAACATCTTTATTGGATTAGCCACCATAGGGTGTTTTGTATCCTCCAAGCAGTCAACCCTGATACATGTAACATCACATCTGTCTTGTTGGTGTGTGCCAAAAGATCGTAACTGTGTGTCCAGCTAACGTGTTTAGATTTTCCTGAAACTGTGGATGTTGGTATTCCTAAGTAACAGAAACGACATACTTTTCAGGGCTCGTGTTGTGATTTGATAGTCTTGGTACTGCTGTACAGAGCAAAGATTCCAAACCTCAGACTGCAGAACACCAGCGCTTGCAAATGAATGATTGCAAAAATGCAAGTCTTTTTCGAGCTCACACAAAAGCTGTTATAGATTTTCTCAGTTTTTACTAAGAATAGAATGGAATAGAATAAAATGGAATAGAATAGAATGTTATTGTGCTATTGATTAAAATCGTTAAAAAAAAATAACCAACTACAAAAACAGCAAAATAAAGAATAAGATTGGTACAAGTGCACGGTCTAAATTGCAGAACCAATCAGTAATTGACAACCAGATCATACTTGTACGGTTCACTTTGGTGTCCATTGTAACATAACTGAAAAGTTTAAAAATCTACACATAAAGTGTAAAGTTCAAGTAAAGTACTGTCAGTTCATCTTAATTCCTAGTGCCAATTTACTTTAGTTCCAATTACAGTGATGTTGAGATGTTAAAAAGGTCAGATTTAAATCCAAATGTCAATGGCTCTCTGACCATTCATTCTAGATCCTTGTGCTTTTTCACAAGAGTATTAAAATATATTAAAAAGACATGATGTAAAGTGCAGAGTTTATATGGCTTTCTATCAGTTCTTGTCAATTTCTTGTGTTATTCACTTTAGTGCCAAATGCAGCAATGTTAGAACAAAAAAAGTCAAGACAAGATGTAAATACTGGGTTTAAAACGTCTGTTCGTTTTTATATTTATCAAAATGTCAAGAATTACAAGTTTATGCAGCACTTCATAATCCAATTATTTATCATTGAGGCAAATGTTTTCCTATTTTTCTGCCTATGCACATCTCTGAACTAAACCATAACAGTGCAAAAATATAAAGTGTGCAAATGTGGTTTACTACTGAAATCCTATTTTCTTACTGCCTGACATCTAAGGAAAACTGGTGTGTGTAAATCATCATCTTGAAGACTTCCATACATACAATACCTACTGCTCGATAACACTCTTTCATTGCCAGCTTCAGAGGATATAAATATCACTTTTAGTGCTGAGTTTTGTCACCAAAGAAAGTTGCCAGTGAGAAGGATAAGACAAAATGTTGAAGTTTGTATTATGTTTTTAAGTCAGATACTAGGGAGGGAGAGGGCGACCTACTATGGTTGAATTGTACATTTTGCCAAAATATTAGGCTTCGGTGCCGGCGACCTTACTTCACCAAATTGTGTAACCATGGGCAAATTACTTTATATGCTTGCCTTCCACTGTCCTTATGTGTCGAAAACGAGATCCTACACACAAGCACTATCAACATATGAACGGGCCTATAACTTCCATGGTCTTTGGAGAGGTAATACCACACCTGGTAAATGCTGAGACTGCAATGTGCTATATTTAGTTGGTGCTTTATACCTTTATGATTCCATTTTTTTCTGTGTGGGCGAGGGGCACATCATGCCGAACCTGAGTTTTGTGCACCGATTAGAGCATAGTTTGCATCGGAAATCACAGGAGCCCTAAGTTCCTCATTTTGAGTTCCTTGTTCTTGGGTAATACTGCACTCAATAAATAATGGCCCCATAGGGCGGAGTATTTAGAGTATCCAGCCCTGCCTCCAAATACCAAGTTTTCCACTTTTTTAAAGGAAATAAGCATGTGATACTGAATGCTCTCCCCCGCTGTGAACTGGGGAACTTGCAATGTTGTGGTATTGCCCCACACAGATTGTACCAGGTTTTGCGTGGTGGAAATGTGCGGCATTTTCACATTGTATGAGAATTATTATCAAGAGCAGTGAGCGCCTAAACCTCAATCGTTTAAAATAGTGTATTTGCCTACTGAAATCATGAGAGAGCAGTTATTCAGATTCGCTGGTGAACGTGGATTATAAGTGCACAGTGCTACAGAAAATCAGAACGTTTCCAGTTTCGAAATGGCTCTCAAAATTGACACCCACAAAACATTTAAATCACTACCTGTTTATGTAGAGAATATCTTCTCTCTTTTAATTAGCGTGTTATTGAGGGGGCCGAAGACGTGGCTACCGCTCCTCGTTCTTTATTTCCCACTGAACACCTTTATATTCTTGTCACAGAGCTTAAGCTCTCTCACCAGAGGAGAACACCACCTTCTATATTTTATTGTTTGTTTCAGAAACATCTGGCTCTGGCAGCCAGGTCCCAAGGGCATGCCAGGCGACTGCAACGTCGACTAATACAATTTCCTATGATGGGATTTACAAGCTACATTATTTATGCTATGCCAGAAGGATTGCGATGAGGCTGAAAAATTCTTAATTAAATTGATGGTGTTTTGCGTGAGTGTTTTCCCCTTTGTCATTCCTATAGTTATGTGCATATTTTTGCTCTATTTCCGACGCCTCATAAAGTGAAAAGGTGTGATTTCGAATTTGGTAGCATTTCATGTTACTTTGCTTTTTTATATAGGTCTCCTTGCCACCATGTCAGGTTCAAAAAGCAAGAATATGTAATTGTTTTAAATAGTTTATGGTCATGTCAAAGGGTCAGCAGAGAGCTTTTTAGATGTGGCACAGAGACAGCTATAGCTGTTTTGTCTGCCTGTAATTAAAACATACCATACATATTTACACACTCACATACATATAAGGCCTTTCTGTTAGCCATCTTCATACACTGGTCTTTTTAAGAGTTATTTACATTTTGCTTCACCGCAGTAGCATACTATAGAGTGCAAAGAGCCAGTCTACTTGAGCTATTGGCTCTGTATATTGTGAGTGACACCATTTTGGCTGCAAAGGACGTATGGCGCTTACCATTAGTTTTGCTTTTCTGTCACCAACACGTTCTTGTGTCTTATTCTATGGGTTGCTTTCCTCTCGTGTTCATCCCTTTATTGGAGAATGGCTTGTTTAAGATCCTTTTGATTCACTGACTTGTATCATTTCACTGCTTAAAGCAAGAAAACATCTTTTTTTTTCTTTTTCATTCTGCACTGTACGGGATAACTTGCATTTTTTAGTCCTCTTGTATGCGGCTTCCCCACCCTCAAATACCCCACGCTCTGTTGCTCCCCAGCCCCTCTCAGTAAATAAACAGCAGTAGGGATATTTGTGTTGGGGTATGGCTGAATGGCTGACATTTAGAGTTGTTTTTGTTTTATCTCCTGCATTCCACATATTGCATGGAAGAATATGCCTTGTCACAACGAGAGGTGCGGCCCGTCCTTTAGGGCGGAGGGGCCACACCCTCCCACCTTTTCCCCTCATGAAGAGTGTCTGTCAGACAGAACAACGGTCAGCCTGACAGACACTCTTCATTTTCAGCTCAGACAGCCAGGAGTGAGACATGCACGATTTGCGCAGACTCCTGGCTGCCTGAGTTGAACTTTGCTGGGCTGAGGAGGTCACAGCTCCTATGGGTGTGACCTCCTCAGTTCAGCAAAGGTGCCTCGAGGCCCTCCCCGGGTGACGAGGAAAGCGTCACCCATCGACTTTGACCTGGGCGCTTCAGGTTTAAGCCCTGAAGTGCCCAGGGCGAGTGTCAATCAGTGACACTTCATCACAGAGTGGGGTGGGGTCAGCAGTCTCACTGACCCCATCCCACTCTGTGACGAGGCTGGGACTATTGCCTTCCCTCATTGGCTGACCTCAGGTCAGCCAATGAGGGAAGGCAGCAGTCCCAACCCTCCTGGGACCTCCGAGGCTGAAGGTAAGTGTGTTTGATTTTTGAAAATGAATGTTTGGTGCGTGCGTCCGTGCATGTTTGAATGTTATGAGTGTTAATGGATGTGCGTGCCTGTGTGAAAGAATGAGTATGTGTGTGTGTGATGTTTTAAAATGAATGTTTGGTGCGCGCTTGCATGTTTGAATGTTATGAATGTTGTTAATGGATATGCGTGCGTGCATGTGTGTCTTTGTGTGAAAGAATGAGTGTTTGTGTGTGTATGTGTGTGCTTCCCGTCTGCCCCCCTCCCTCCTAAAGCTGCCGGCCGCCACTGCACAACGAGGTGCTGGGGTGAGGGCCATCCACTGCACTCAACATGTGAGACAATACTGTGAAGAGTAAATTAGGCCTTGGCCAGTGTTTTTCCCTTTACATTTGAACACTTTCTAATTCTTTTTAAATTCAATTTCCTGAGTGAAATATATTTGAAAAATAAACTGTGGGAGAGGGCCATCCACTGTACTCTCTCAGCTGACATGTGAGACAGAAGGTGTACTTAGCCTCACGCTTCTCATAGAGATCCACAAATCTGCTCCCCGGGCTACTACAGGGGAAACGGCTGATTCCTGTGAAGAGTAAATTAGGCCTTGGCCAGTGTTCTTCCCTTTACATTTGAACACTTTCTAATTCTTTTTAAATTCAATTTCCTGAGTGAAATATATTTGAAAAATAAACTGTGCCATTTATAAAGGTTGTAAACACTTACTTCAGTATACCTTTTTGAGATATTATAAGCCCTATTGCTTTTCCTCCAGCATATTGATTTTTTTTCTTTTACTTTGTTTAACCTATATTTTACAGGCAAACATTGGCAAAGCCAACAGCTCTACACTTGCAATAGAAAAGCAAAACCTATTGATTTTGCCCGTTCTTATTTCTAACCTCCTGATTCTTTATGGACCAAGGCCACTGGAATCATGCAGTTGAGCAGCGTTTTTCGCA
Organism: Pleurodeles waltl; assembly: GCF_031143425.1. NCBI lineage: Eukaryota > Metazoa > Chordata > Amphibia > Caudata > Salamandridae > Pleurodeles > Pleurodeles waltl. The sequence continues at coordinate 1,091,484,545 of NC_090440.1, forward strand.
TAATTATAGATTTTCTGCTTTTGCCACATAATCCATCATCTTCTGCATAGTCTGCAGATTTTAACAAAAAAACACATTTTCTTTCTAGCTGAGACAGATCGAAAGTTACTAAAAGCATGAGGACAAGTCGCTGTTAGTGCAAAGCTCTTCTAAAAGGTTGACTGGTTATCTTTCAACCACATATTGCTGTTCTTGGGTGTTAAATGGGTAGTACCAGTGTGAAATCTTTGACCAGGCTGTATTACTTACCATGTGTAAAAAAGACAAAATATTGAAGTAATACTATTTCAAAATGTGGTTCCTTATGCTGCATGTTTTACCTTTTCTTACTGCAAAATTTAGTCAATCCTGCCACATAATTCGTTCCTCCATAGTTTTATAAATCCAGTGGCCCTGCTGAGTGTGTGGGTGTGTGTGTGTGTGCACAGTGGAGGAAGCCCTTGTGTATTTATACATGAGTTCAGAATATCCACAGGATCAGCGTTTTTTATTTTGCTAATAACTTTGATACAGTTTGATAAATCTTCACGAAAAAAGTTCATCCACCCCAGCTCTTTCACAAAAGGGTGTCGGGGTGATCTGTCAAAAAAGGACCAACAAAAAGGTTTAGGGGTCGCAATACACTTTTTCTTCATGCAATTTCCATAGGAAAAATTAGACAATGATACAGAAAAAATGTCAGAGCTGAATAACACCAAATTTGTTTGAACAGGTATTTATTCAGAAAGTCTACTTTTTGTGATGTGGTGAAATTCTTTTCATCGTTTTAGCGAAGTTAAGAATAAAAATTCACAGATAACGTTTCCACAGGAAAAAAAAATTTCAGATACATGTTCTGGTTGGGTCATTCTTGCGACACACTTGCAGGACTGAGCGATATGATTGGCGGCGGGAACATGAACATTCCAGTAATGGACTTGCAAACTCGGTCCCCGAGTTCTGAAAATATTTCTAAAAACATATAGAAGGGTGCAGTGTAGTGCTACCCTGGCCCTCTGGCCTTCTCTGGCGGTTCCATAGAGGCCCCTTCTGATGGATACAACTACCTGTGGATTCCTCACCTAATGAATACTCCCATGGTGCCAGCATTCAATCTTCTTCCTAGCTTCTGCACGTCGACGAGGACGTCACACTAGCCCACGCGACGCCGTCAGACGTCATACAGGCAACAAGAGGTCCTCACCGACGTGCCGACGTCAGTTCCCTTTTTTCCGTGCATTCGAAACGGTTATCTTCGAGGTAGCTACTGTTACTTTCGTGGTTACAGTATATTTTTCTGCTGTGTGAATTTTCTCTGCGTTTATTATGTCTCAGAGGAAGTCGGGTTTCAAGCCCTGTCGGGAGTGTGGGGGCAAGATGTCCGTTACTGACCCTCACTCCGACTGTTTATGGTGTTTAAGCTCCGATCACGACGTCGCAACTTGTGATTCATGTCAACACATGAATCCGAAAACCCTAAAAGAACGAGAGGCTAAACTCTTCATGGCGAAGTCAAAAAGGAAGGAGAAAAAGCATAATAGGAAGTCCTCCTCGCCGAGGTCTCATCGGCGTCATCGAGACTCCCGGCGCCGTAGGGATTCACGGCGTCATTCCAGCAAGGAGTCTCATTCGAGGTCGCCTTCGGCTCGGCGTCGAAAGACTTGGGAGGTCAGTCCCACGGTCACACCACATCCGTCGACGCCGTTGCCTTCTCCAGCTTCGCCGACTTCGCCTGGGCAGACTTCGTCAGTGATTGAAGTGACGCAGCCTCAGGTGTTTTCTCTGGCGTCGCAGACGTCGAGGCTGGCGTCAGGGTCGCCTTCGATCCAGGCACCCCAGTATCCGGCTTTTCCTGCCCCTGGAGCCGATAATACCGCATTTTTGAATGCAATGTATACCATCTTTCAGCAGTTGGCTCCAGGGGGTGCTCCAGCTGGTCCTTCGGGGCCGTTGGCTTTTACCTTGGGTGCTCCGGCGCCATTACGGCCGGCACCCTTTATGCCCTTTCTCCCTTTAGGGAATGTGGGCTCGGCGCCGGTGTCGACTCCGGTGTCTGCTCCGGTGGCTCCAGAGGTTTCGGCCCCGGAGGTTTCCATCCCGTCGACTTCGGGATTCCGGCCAGTGACTCCGGCAGGACCATCGGAGACTCCAAGACGTGACTCTCTTTGTGCGGCTCCTACCTCGGCGCCGGACATGGCGTCGGATGGATCCGGAGATCGGCGCCGATCCTCGACTTCGGCGGATGCCATGTCTACGCCGCGTATCGAAGAAAGGCTGCATTCTAGAAGACGTGCTCTCTGTCTTTTGGAGGAGCAAGAATACCAACGAGTCTTGGAGGAAGGAGAGATTGAGGACTCTGGCGAGGGTCTTCATGGTCTGGATACAGCCAGTGGGCTGGATACTTCCCCTGACCTATCATCTCCTGGGGAGTATACGGAGGAGGCAGCTACCTTTCACGCTGTGGTAAGGAAGGCAGCTAACTTTCTGGAACTGCCTTTGCCGGAGGTGGAGACAAAACAGAATTTGTTGTCTGAGGTTCTACATCCAGCCTCTACTGCAGCGGAGCCTCTTTTGCCATTCAATGAGGCTTTGCTTGATCCGGTGTTGGAGGTGTGGAAGAAGCCAGTATCTTCCTCGGCTGTTCATAGGGCTGTGGCCAGGAGGTATCGGGCTGCGCCATCTGACCCTGGCTTTCTGTCCAGACACCCTACGCCGGAGAGCTTGGTGGTCCAGGCCTCCTGTTCTTCTAGGTCTGCGCCTGGATCTTTTCCGACGGTGCCGGGTGACAGAGACTCCAAGAAGTTGGATTCACAGTCCAAGAAGATATTCTCGTCCTGTAGTATTGCGTTGAAGTCCTCCAACGCGACTTGTATCTTGGGGAGGTACATCTATGCTCTTATGGACGACATAACATCATCATATACGGAGCTTCCCCAAGGACTTTTGAACATTGTTTCGGATGCCCAGGCTGCCGCGTCCCAGATTATCCAAACTGGGTTGGATACGACTGACTCGGTGGCTAGGGCGATGGGCACGGCTGTGGTGGCAAGGAGGCAGGCTTGGCTCCGCAATTCAGGGTTCTCTGCGGACGTGCAGTCGACCCTGTTGGACCTCCCGTTTGATGGGGGCAAACTGTTTGGAGCCAAAGCGGATTCGGCCTTGGAAAGGTTTAAAGAAAGCAGGGCCACAGCCAGGTCGCTAGGACTGCAAGCCCCTTCTTCTGCCTCCTCCAGATTTTTTATGAGGTTTCGTGGATTTGGATGTGGCTCTTCCTCCTCTTCTTTTTGGGGGAGATTCCAGCAACCTGCCTCTTCTCTCACCTTTAGTTCAATTAGAGGGAGGGGTAGGGTCCGCACCAGAGGAGCCTCTCAGCAGCACTCTGCCTCTTCCTCGTCCTCTGGAGGGGTGCAGCAGGGGAAGCAGCCTTAGGCTTCCACCAATTCCCACTCACTCCTCTCCTGTAGGGGGAAGGTTACAACACTTTCTTCACAAGTGGCAGACTATTACATCGGACACTTGGGTTATCAGCGTTGTGGGGAAAGGCTACACCCTTCCCTTTTGGGAGTTTCCGCCCCACATCCCGCCCCGCCCATCGTATTGTTCAAAAGAACATCTCCTGTTGCTAGAACAGGAAGTTCAAGTCCTCCTATTAAAGGGTGCGGTGGAGTTGGTCCCACAGCAGGAAAGGGGTCGAGGTTGTTACTCGAGATACTTCCTGATTCCCAAGAAGGATGGTCGGTTGAGACCAATCCTGGACCTGAGGATCTTGAATTGGTTCCTCAAACAGGAAAAGTTCAAGATGCTGACCCTAGCTCAGGTGCTTTTGGCGTTGAACAATGGAGACTGGATGGTGTCTGTCGACTTGCAGGATGCTTATTTTCATATCCCGATACTCAAGTCGCACAGGAGGTATCTCCGGTTTGTGGTGGGGTCGCGACACTATTAGTTTGCGGTCCTTCCGTTCGGTCTTACTTCAGCACCCCGAGTCTTCACAAAGGTGATGTCGGTGGTTGCGGCAGAGCTCAGAAGGAAGGGGATAGCAGTATTCCCTTATTTGGACGACTGGTTGATCAAAGCCAAGTCCCCGGAGCTTGTGTCGCATCATCTGCAGTCAACAACCCAGTTGTTGTTCGACCTGGGCTTTTCGGTGAACGTGCCCAAATCTCACCTAGAGCCCTCTCAGCGCCTCCTGTTCATAGGGGCAGTACTGGATACAACATTGAATCAAGCCTTTCCTCCGCCTCAGCGGATGCAAGACATTCAGGCGTTGGTTCCAATGTTTCGAAATGGAGCGGTCATTCCAGTCCTCAAGGTCCTTCGTCTGCTCGGTCTGTTTGCCTCCTGCATACTATTGGTCACGCATGCTCGCTGGCACATGAGGGCTCTTCAGTGGTGCCTCCGAAGGCAGTGGTCTCAACACAAAGGGGATCTCGAAGGTTCTGTCAAAATCTCCAGAGATGCTGCTACGGACTTGAAGTGGTGGATTGCGGGCAACAATCTTTCACAAGGGAAGCCGTTCGCGCAGTCACCACCAGTGACCACGGTAATAACGGATGCTTCCACTCTAAGGTGGGGAGCTCATCTGGGGGATCTGGAGATCAAAGGGCTTTGGTCTTCAGAGGAACAGATTTTTCATATCAATCTGTTGGAGTTGCGGGCTGTACGTCTGGCTCTCAAGGCCTTCCTCCCATCCCTTCGCGGTCAGTCGGTTCAGGTCCTAACGGACAATACTACCGCGATGTGGTATATAAACAAACAGGGTGGAGTAGGGTCGTACCTTCTCTGCAGAGAAGCTCTTCGACTATGGTCCTGGGCAAAGGACCATCAGATTTGCTTGGTAGCGAATCATCTGGCCGGAGTCTTGAATGTACGTGCGGACAGTCTCATTCGCCATTTCTCGGCCGACCACGAGTGGCGTCTCCATCCAGATCAAGTTCGGTTGATCTTCCAGATGTGGGGGTTTTCTCGAATAGATCTGTTTGCCACTCGGGAGAACGCGCATTGTCCGTTATACTGCAGTCTCCAGTATCCGGTGCAGGGGGCTTTGGGGGACACGTTTCAGAGAAGCTGGTGCGACCATTTGCTTTACGCGTTTCCCCCCATACCCTTGATTCCTCGAGTATTGTGGAAGATTCGCCAAGACCGGGCCCTAGTAATTTTAATAGCTCCGGATTGGCCAAGGAGGGTGTGGTATTCTGATCTTCTCCAACTCTCAATGTGCCCTCCGCTCCGTCTCCCTCTCAGGGCAGACCTCCTCTCGCAGTCGCAGGGGCAGGTTTTACACCCCAACCTCCAGAGCCTGCCCCTTCATGCCTGGAGATTGAATGGGGCAACCTGAGTTCCTTTTCTCTCCCACCTGATGTAGTGGATGTTATCTTAGCGGCCAGGCGACACTCCACTAAAACTATTTACGCTAATAGGTGGTCTAAATTTGTGGTATGGTGTGGAGAGAGACAGATTGATCCCTTAAGTGCTCAATTGTCAGATGTTTTATCTTTTGCTTTGTCTCTAGTGCAGAAAGGTTGTGCATTGGCTACTATTAAAGGTTACTTGTTAGCCTTGTCAGCCTTCATTTGCCTGCCAGACCAACTATCGCTGTTTAAATCCCCTATTGTTCTTAGATTCTTGAAGGGTCTTCCAAATAAATATCCTCCAAAACCATTCGTTTTGCCTCAATGGGATTTATCCTTGGTCCTGACTTTCCTCATGGGGTCCCCTTTTGAACCTATGCATTCTTGCCCCTTAAGGTACTTAGTTATTAAAACAGTTTAGTTTTCCTGGTGGCCATAACATCTGCAAGGAGAGTGAGTGAGTTGCAGGCTTTATCAGTAAAACACCCTTATACAACTTTTTATGCGGATAAGGTGGTGTTGAGGACCAAGGCTGCTTTCCTTCCGAAGGTTGTTTCACCCTTCCATTTGGCTCAGACAATCACTTTGTCCACGTTCTATCCTCCGCCTCATCCTTCAAAGGAGGAAGAGAGACTACATCGCCTGGACCCAAAGAGGGCGTTAAGCTTCTACGTTGACAGAATGAAGGATTTCAGGCTGGAGGATCAGCTGTTTATCAGATACGTGGGCAAGAGGAGAGGAAAGGCAGTCCACAAGAGAACACTCTCCAGGTGGGTTGTTCTTTGCATTAAAATCTGTTACTCTTTAGCAAAGAAGGATCCTCCTGATGGTATTAGAGCTCTTTCCACCAGGGCTAAGTCGGCCACTTCGGCTTTGGCTAGGGGTGTTCCTGTGGTCGACATCTGTAAGGCCGCAACTTGGTCGTCCCTTCACACTTTTGTGAAGCACTACTGCTTGGACTCTGAGGTCAGAAGGGACGGCCATTTTGCACGGTCAGTGCTGCAGGATTTCTTGGTTTGACCATACAGGCACCCACCACCGAGTGCGGTACTGCTTTGGGACTCTATTCATTAGGTGAGGAATCCACAGGTAGTTGTATCCATCAGAAGAACGAGTTACTTACCTTCGGTAACGACTTTTCTGGTGGATACATTAGCTACCTGTGGATTCCTCACGGTCCCACCTGCCTCCCCGTTGCCTTTTTGGTCTCACCAAGTAATCCTTGGGTGTGCTCCTCTTGGTTTTTAGGACTGCAATAGATTTTGTATATATGGATACTTGTATATGTACATATATTTCTTTGTGTATATGCATATTTGGTATATATAAATGTTTTGTTTAAAAAAAAAAAAAAAAAAAATTATATTAAACCTATAGCCATTTTATTGAAATGATGTGTACTTTGCAATGTTATGAGATGTTGCCTTGATCTTTCATTGCATAAGGTTATTGTTCTCATGCACGTAAAAAATGTTGGTACTGACGTCGGCACGTCGGCGAGAACCTCTTATTGCCTGTATGACGTCTGACGGCGTCGCGTGGGCTAGTGTGACGTCCTCGTCGACGTGCAGAAGCTAGGAAGAAGATTTCCGTTGAATGCTGGCGCCATGGGAGTATTCATTAGGTGAGGAATCCACAGGTAGCTAATGTATCCACCAGAAAAGTCGTTACCGAAGGTAAGTAACTCGTTCTTCAGGGGCCTAAAAGCAAATATATATATATTTTTTGTGTTATCAATGTGCTGTGGGTCTCCTGTGGGACTCAAAGAAATGCATATTAAAAAAGAAAATTTAGAATGAGGGTCTGTAGTTGGTTGGCCCCGGTGGGGGATTTGGCTTCCAGCGGGGGGATGGCCACCCATGGGGAGCTGAGTGCAGGATCTCGCTATGAGCAGCAAGGGTTTGGGCACAGGACCTGGTGGCATGCTGCAGTGATTGGATGCAAGCGTATTGAAAGAGATTGTTACACAATTTTAAAAAACTTAGAAGTTCACTGAAAAAAACAAAGGTCAAAGTGAAGTTAGTACTTGAGGAAGGTACTATGGTTTTAACTTACGTTCAAAAAACCTTATATATTAACTGGAAAACACTGTAATTTAAAAAACCAAAAACACTGAAATTCGCTAGCTGTATGTAACTGATGTAAGCACCCTTTTTATTGGATGACTGCTCACAGTCAGGGAACTATGTTTTTCTTTTGCCTTTAGCTCTTCCTATGAGTGCATGTGCTTCCTTACTCTCTTCCCTGTGTCCTGCTCCCATCTCACATTCCCACCTCTGTGCTTTCCATAGTGCTCATCAATTGCTCCCCCCTTCCTGCTCAGTTTATGTAATTAAAAAAATATATATATTTACTACTCCCCCAACACTGCACTCTCATTACCACCTCGTCTCTCCCTAGTTTTTTTTTTTAAACAATTTTTTTAATATCATTTAATCCTTTAAGCCCAGTTTGCACGACTGTTGCTCCCTTGCCATTCCCTTTAACATTTTTTCCCTCCATTATTTGGAAGTCTTGGCCTCTGCAATTTGCTACTTAGCTGCTCCTTTTTCAAAATGCGGTTTTCAGCACATTCAATTTTTTAAAATATTTTATTTATTTAGATGTGCATGTACAAACTTGGAATGGTAAATAAAAAAATAAAAATAGTGGCTATTATATGGGGTAAAGGTGCCCATGTTGGCTGAAACGTGTGCATATACATCATCATACATATAATAGTGCTGTTTTACACTTGTTTATTGACCAAAACATTTTTTATTCTTTTTTGCCGGTGCTAAACAGCATTGGTAAAATCATTGACAAAGTTAATAGGCCTGTATTGGCAGCTAAAAGGAGAGACCTGTTTCCTTTGCCAGTCCGTATTTGTTTGTAAGTGACCCAGGTGAAAAAGCTTCATTAATAGGACTATCAAATTGTATGTATGTGTAATGTAGATACAAAAAAAACTATACAGTGTGCTGGCTCTCAAGTTTATGTTCAGACCTCTCCTTATTACACCACTTCTGAAAGACCCAACCATATCCCTCACAGCCTGCCGGTCTGTTATCCACACCTTCTGTCCTGATGCTTCTGATACATTAACAACCATATTCTCTCTGTGGTGCTTCTTGGTGCTCCTTTGCCAAGCCCCTAAAAATGTAGTGCCTAGATGCTTATTGAGGGTATAATTTGCAGGGATTGCAAATTCATGGCAGCATCTCTTGCTTTGTTCAAATGAACTGTCGTTTTACAAATAGTGCGTCACTTATTGTTCTTTGACACTGGCATTTCGAAAGCCGTTTTCACAAACAGTGTAACATGTGGCAGTTTATCACATTACATTAGAGTGCATTACGTCCTGTAATTGTGGTTTAAGGACTAGTCCGGTTACACAAATGAAAACCATCAAATGGTCTTCCCGCTTGAAGGTTATCACTGGTACTGTGATCATGAAGTGCTGGAGAAGTGCTAAGGGTGTGTCTAAACCCTGCTTATGCATTTTTGTTCCCACTGCATCACAGTATCATTTTAATACAAAGTCTTATTATGGGATGATTTTAATTCGATTTTTTTTTTCATGGTAGACAAAAAACACAGGTACTGATTTGCAGAAGGTGTATGCGCAAAGTTGAGATGTTCTATATGATTAAGCCAGCACCAACTATCCTGGGATTCACAAAGGATCACTGGCAACTCCTGGAAATCTACTTCAAATGTACATTTTCTGAAGCATTCAGATGAGTACAATTTATGCATACAGAATTTCCGCCAGGTCCATAATTTGCATTTGTAAATACAAATGTATAATTGTACTTTGTGGTAGTTTCATTTTTCTGTGGATCAGGCAGTTAATCTCAGCCCAGCATTACACTTTCCAGGATTGGAAACTACCTGCAAGAAATATGTCAGTTTTGGTTTATAGGTGCTCACCTACTCTTATAGGAAGGCCACCAGAGAAACCCACACTTCTTCCCCTTCTCATACAATTAAGAATGCTGTAAATCCACCATACTGACCAGTTTGGTTTTGGGATAATAAATTCCTTTTGCAAACTAAAAATTCCTCCGGTCCTGATTCTTTGACCCAGGATGATATTTTTGGGGTTTCTATAGTGCAGTTTTTACCACTTTAATTCATGTGAAGTCATATTTTTTGCAAATTGGTCCCAGAGATTTTAACAACAAAAACAAACAATATCACAGAGAAAATACCTTCATACTCTTTAGTTCAACATTGCTTACTCTGTGCTACCGAATAAGCGAAGTAGTAAGCTGCAAACTCTTCAAAAGCAGGAAGTTAAGTTATGCCCAAACTTGACATATGCAAATTTATCAAACCAGCTGTGAAAGCAGTGCTTTAGCCAGTGGATACTAGGAGCAAGTTTAAAGTATTTTCTACTCTGTACAAGACGTACTGAGGAAAGGTACCCATATATTTGCAAAACATGACTTTCCTCTATGCTCCCAACATGATGTACTCTGCAGATCTCATTGCCCAACAATCCTTTTGCCTTTTTGTAATTGAGTAGCATATTATTGAGAGATAAGGAAACCAGGCTGTATAACACACAGAGTCCAACGTTTCTAATGGATACTTCTGCCTGCAGATTCTTCACCTATTATATCTCCACCAAGGTCCTGACAACTTCAAGTCTTGTGAAAATTGTGGCCTTCTGCACTCCAAGACTGTCACTGAGTGGGAGGTGAAGCTCTTCCTGGTAAGGTCAAAGACTAACGCTGTATCCATCTTCTATCCAGATCTCATACTAAATCTTGCGCTTGCTTATCTTCCCCCAGCAAATATTTGATGCAGGCTGCTTCCAAGGACGGGGATAAGTCCTCCAAGATGAAACACAAGGAACACCACAGGGGGAACAAGTTGGCTTTGCACTGTTTTTCCCATTCAGGAGATCGGTCTTCCATTTGATACTCTACGCCTTCACTCCAGCCTCAGTGTCATACTTGGAACCCCGTTTTGGTGGAGAAGCAGGTGCTGCTGGATTCTCAGCTGCACTGGGTCCAGCCTTGGTACAACAGTTCAATTTCTAGTGTTTCAAATGCCTGGTGCTGACCCCAGACAGATTACAGCCTTTAGCCAGGCTATGCTGGCCCTCTTCATGCAACATCATATCTCCATCTGGTGCTGCTGTGGGCCCTAACCTGTTGAGGCCTAGAACTGGGAGTCCATCAGCAGGTTCATTCCTGGTTTTGTTGTGATGCTATTTCTGCGCAGACCAAACCTCTTCCTTAGTCCTCTTGGACCCTCTGCATCCCTGCCACAGACACTGACTTCAGCTCCATTAAAAATAACATGGACCTTTCCAAAGATAAAGGCAATAATTGTAGTCATATTCTGGCACAGAGCACAGAAATTGTTGGAAGAGAGCTTCCTTACCAGCTTTTGTCTCTTGATGATTGTTATGGCAGGCTTGTAGTTTATTTTTACTCTTATCCAGACCTCATTCTGATGCCTCAGATTGCCTAGCTTGAGCATGAAAACAGTAGTGATGCATTCTGTCATGTTCCCCCTACCAGCACAACCATTTGGCCTTGAAAATGCCAGTGGCTTGGATACCTCTACTGAGGTACTGAGGTCAAGCTGTTGTGTTCTTTGGGACCCCCAGTGGATTGAGTTGCCTCATTCACAGCTGCTGTATGCAAGGCCACAGAACTCCTTGAATTGTCACTGCCTGCAGAGTTGCCATCAGTGAGGCGTTGATGGATCCTCTATTGGTTGCATGGAGGAAAACAACTTCTTTATCTGCTTTGAAGTGCCAGGTCGTCCTATACCATCATCCATTTCTTCCTGTTCAGCGTTTTTACGCATATAAACAGAAACCTGGCTCTTTTCCCTCTATTTCTTAGGATAGGAAGTCAAAAAGGATTGAGGCAGTGATGAGGACTGGTTTATCATCAGGAACCCTTTATCTTCAGGGACCCTGGCCCTTTGTTCCACAAACAAGACTTGGCTTTAGGTCTGTTACTTTCATGCTCTGGGAAATGGCACAAATAGTAATTTTAAACCTCCACAACCATCACTGTTGTAATTTTGAAGAATTTATACTCGATGGGCAAAACAGATATTTCATTCTGGTCTGGATATGGCAAAGTTGATGGTGCACCACATGTGCTCTTTTGTCAGCATCCATCACCATGCCTGGATATGTGAAACTGACTATTCTGGTAATGTCCAAGTCAGTCTTGTGGATATGTCCTTTGAGTTGAGGTAAGGTACTCAGAGCTGAAACACTTTATAATTGGGCAACAGCTCTGTTTTTGGGATGGGTCTCACCTGCTCATCATACTGCAGGTTCAGGGAATATTCCTGGGACCTGTCCTTTTAAATTCCAGTCCTCTCAGTAGTGCCAACTCTCACATCCAGTACAGCAACATAACCAGGTCTTTTGCATCTGCAGAGGGTGTGGCAGCTCCAAAGGCCATTGCGGGCACCAGTGGCAATCCTCCTTATCCATTACCCCTCCCACAAAAACATCTTACCTCGCACGTGATAGAGTATGAACATCCTGTAGGGGCGAGAGTGTCCTTTTTTTGACCACATTGGCAACCCATCAACACGTGCCTCAGTGTCCTCTAAGTTGCTGAGCAAAGCTACACCCTTACCTTCCAGGACTTGCCTCCTCCTGTTTTCCTGTTCTCCTAGACACCTCAGTCACAAGGCCAGAGAAATTCCTGAATTTCCTGTGGAGTAGACCTTACAGAAATTATGCAGATGGCATCCTCCGCTGTAGAGCTATGACTCCACTTGCCGCATTCAATATCAAAGGCCTGTGGTCTCCCAAGGAGGAGAAATCTTCATCTACTGCTTGAGCTTTGGACAGTTTGCCTTGAGCTCAGTGAATTCTTGCCTTCCATCTATGGTTGGTCAGTTTAAGTCTTGATTGACCATTTAACTGTAATTGGGTGTACAAACAGGGAGGACAGTGTGGATCGTGTCCTTTGTGCCTAGAGTTTGAAGCTATGATTTTGGACTCATGCTTACCATGTCTAGCTGGTTGTAACCCACCTAGTGGACTTCAAGAACCTCTAGACAGATGATATTAGTTGGCCTATTCTTGCTGAACAGAAGTGCTGCCATCATCCAGATGACATTCAGTCCACCTTTGACCCTGTGGCAACACTCAAGTTGACCTATTTGGCACTCATGAGAACACAGACAGTTGTCAGTGCAAGGAGACCTGAAAGGCACATTCTCTCTGCGATATGGCTTCCATCTCCACTCTGTGTTTCTTCACATCCCTCTTATTTCTCAGTTTCTGAGGAAGCTGCAGCAGGAGCTTGCACAGATGATCTTAATTGCGCCGGGCTGGCCACAGAGATTGTGATACTTGGATCTTTATCTGTGTCACCTCTTCCTCTGCTTGTGCTCAGGGCAGATCTCCTCTCACGATGAGACAATCAGGTTCTGCATCTGAATCTTGTGAGCCCCTATCTTTGTTTTGAGATTGAACAGGTCACTCTAAGCTTATTTGAACTGTTTGCAGAGGTAGTGGAGGTCATCTTGTCAGCTTATCTGCTACTTCGGACACTGATTGTGTTTAGTTTCTTTGTGCTTCATGAAAGAAGGTGATACTTTCAATGATTGTTTATAAGATGTGTCGAACTTTGTGCTTTTCTTGGTTCTGCAAGACTTTTCTTTGGATTAAGGGTCATCTATTGTCCATTGATTGGTTCTTCTTTTGATATCACTTTGCTTGATCAGCCATTGTTATTGATGTTGTTTATTGTTATGCACTTTCTGAAGGGGTAGAACTATTTGTTCTCCCTGCTCCCTTTATCATGCCTCTGTGAGAACTGAACCTGGTGCTCATATTCTTGATGGATTCAGCCTTTTAGCCCAAGTATAGTTCTTTGCAGCTTCATACTCTGAAGACTGTGTTTTTAATTGCCATTATCTCTCTTGGTGCATTGGTGAGCAGCAGACTTTGTCTTTTCATCCTCCTCTTGTGATTTCTTCTAACAAAATGGTATTTCGGGCTAAGAATTCCTTCCTGCTGAAGGTTGTCACCTCATTTTATGTGTGTGAAACATCACTCTGCTCACATTATTTTCTTAACCAAGAGGAAGAGAGACTTCACCGCCTCAATCCTTGCAGGGCCTTCAGTTTATATCAGTGATGAGTCCTGCGAGAATGGGATTGATGATCAGCTTTTTCTTGGTTGTGGCTTTCAAGAAGAACAAAACAATTCAAAGGCAGATACATTGCCAGTGGACTTGCTGTGCATCAAAAACTACTATGCTCTTGTCAATCTATTCCGAGAGGATTAGGAGAGCATGAGGATCACCAGGGTGAATGAAGCGTCTTTAGTGTTGTCCTGGGGTGTTCCATTCCTGGCAGGCCTCGAAAAATGTACTTGCCCACCCACTATGACAAGTCATAGTTTATCAGGTAGAGCTATTTTTAGGACCTATTCACCTCCTATGGCAGTTGACAAAGAGCAGGTGTTCTTTTCATTCAGAAAGTGAATTAGATCTTGTTTTTGTCACATTTGCTCTGTGTTCAGAGACAGTGGTCAAAAGACAGGTTTTGGAAGGTGAACTGTCTGACCTGCTGTAAAAAGTGTGAAATGAAAGGCTGTAGGGTGTCAGGTTTTTCCAAACACACAACATTGAATAACTAAGTCAACTCTACAAACATTTAAAAATATGTCAAGTAGTTGTGAAAACCCATTTTTTGCTCTTCTGTGTGATGAAAAGAATATTTTAATAGGATGAAAACAAATATGAACACTTTATTTGGTGATGTGTGAATGATAAATATGTTTTCTGAAACAGATTATTGATAATACACTATATAATTTCATCAGTAAAGTTAATGGGAATGTTTTTGGACATGTCTTGGAAATTTACTGTCTGTAAGTGTGTGTGCTTCCACATCATGCTTTAGTAATTTATTTATTAAAAGTGAGTGTTTAAACATAAATTGAGAAACACAATTTGAGACCCGTTTATGGGTCAAGAACATTACAGTTAGGTCGTGTAGATTATTCAGGTTACTCGACCTGCGGTTCTAGTAACAATTTTATGATTTTTCGAGGGCCGTCTGGATATATTCCGGACTACAACATGGGCATTAGTCCACACTTTCACCAGGCATTATTTCCTCAATTCTGAAGTCCACAATGATTTTTTAAAACACCTCTTTTTTATTAAGGTTTTTCAACAATTCTACAACATGGTAATGGCAAAATATATAATGCATACACTGGCAGTGGTCCTACACATTTCATAGAATAGGCTCACGGGGCTCCATCATCCCAGGCAAAAAGCGATGCCTTGTCAAAAGGCCAGGGGATCTCACAGGCGGCCAGGGGAAGGGGGCAGGGAAGACAAGGAGCTAGGGGCGAGGGTACGGAAATGAAGTTCACAGTGATGACCATTTTGCCAGATCCATTTAGCAGGACGTCCTGTTTGACCATCTTCTCAGAGCCACCACCTTCGGGATACTGGGTGGATTTTGTTTTAAGAGGTGAGGGATTTGCAGATAGAATTATCCATCAGGATTGCAAGTTACTTTTCTTTTATAGAGATCTTTCTGGTTGATACTTCTGTCTGCCTATAGATTCTTCACCTATCCAACTCTCCTCCCTGGTCTGCGGAGTGTCCATTCAACTTATTAAAGTCATGAGTAATTTTAGTACACTCTAATTTCTGTCAATCTGGTCAGCCTCATCTCTACCTTTGAGGTTGTGAGTAAAGAAGAACAGGGAATCGTAGTCAGTGTGCTAAAATTGTGCCTCGTACAGCTCTGTGATGTCATATCCATGGTGGAGCTCAGAGCACTGATGGAAATGAGGGGCCACCTTTCGGCAGATGGGAACTATGTCAACTTTCTGGATTCAGTCTGGCAACTTGAGAAGATTCATTAGGTGAGGAATTTGCAAGTAGAAAGAGTATCAAACAGAAATATGGTTACTGAAGATAAGTGAATTATTCTTAGGGTCCAGCCAAATTAGATGTCTTTATAACGAGAACAGTTCAACTGTTCACATCACGTATAACTGACTTGACTATGACCCACCAAACGGGGATTGGCCTCTACCTTCCTAGTAAGTATACCATCCTAATTGTTCCAGTGGTCTTGAGCAACGGTCAGTTTAAATTATCCTTAAGGTCGAGCTAAATTACATATCTTTATAAATAGAACAGTTCAGCTGTTCACATCCTGTATAACTGAATTCCCCACAAGTAGGCGTTGCTATTAAGGATATTGGAGTGTGATCCTCCAAACGCGGATTGGCCTCTACCTTCCTAGTAAGCATACCATCCTAACTCTTCCAGTGCCCTTGAGCAACCCTCAGTTTAAAACCCCCAAAAAGTATTTGGTTGATACCTTCTGTCCCACTTAGATCTCTTCCTCCAGCATTTTAGGTCTGGCCTAGAAACAACTTTGAGTTGTTTGCCAGTCTCATGTAATAAAAAAAATCCTAAACACATACTTATATATAGGGGCTTTAGGTCGACCCTCTTCCTACACTGGTTTATTCATCTGTAATTTACATTTTGCTTCCATCCACCCCAACTTACAGCAGGGTGTAGTAGTTCAGGCCACTTCATCCATTGTCTCTCCTATCCTGTAAGTAACAGTATTATGCCTGATTATGTGCACATCTGCTGAAAAGTAAGTACACTTCAGCAACAGGGCTGGTTGGCAGATACTTTACCACTGTTTTGTTTTTCCATTTTATTCTTTATCCAGTTTTCATGTTTTAAATCATTGTGTGATTAAACTGTCTTCAAATTACAGTAATTGAAAGCCATTAACAATCATATTTCCCTGTGATGTGCAATGAAACTAGGTTTCTATACTTATTTGAAGTGTACATGCCTACAAAGAATCATTCATGCCATTCTGTTAAAATGATATGGGATGTTTTTTTTATTTTTTTTTTATTTAGACATTCTTGGTTGCAAAACCATGGCCTTCTTGTTTAGTTGGTAGTGGCATTTTTTAAATTTAATTTTGTGCTATGTGCAAGAAATAAGAAAATAAAACAGATAACCATTGCACCAGCATACCAAGGCCAGCTCTGTTGGTTACACTGCAGCCTGTTCTGATTTGTATTCTGTGTCATTTTTGTACCGACCATGCAGCACAAAGAAAACAATTCAGCTCTTTTTACGCAGTCATATGTTAACAAAAATTACCAAAAACATTTCAGGGCTGCCCCTCTGTTGATGCCTCATTGGGTTTTATATTCCAAAATGTCCTTTTGTTGGCTGATGTATGGGTGGGTATTAGATTCCAGAAAGTTGTTTTAAGGTTGATCCTAGGCAGCGCGAATGTGCTTCCTCCCGACATGCTTTAATCTACTGTAGGCTTTCACCATGCCCATCATACGCCCATCACTTTTATTCGTTCCTTGGCCTGCCTTTCAAAATTCCTTTGATTTCTTTGGTAAATGCTTTAGGTTTGTCCCACCTTGAGGTTGTTTCGTTGTCGCCTTGGAGACTGACCCTTTTGCATGGGTTATTGCACAATCAGCCATATACCTTAGTGTTGGCACACTACTTTTTCTTTTGCCTCTCCGTGCTTGTGGCGGCATGTTTCTTGCTCTGGCATCTCGCTGTTTCTTTGCGGTGTCTGCGCCGGACAAAGATGGCAAGCTGGAGGGGGAATTCTTTTTTTTTTTTTTTTTTGCAGTTTTATAGAGCACAAAAAATGGATTGGAAGATTGGAGCACTTTACATGAGAACCAGTTAAATTTGCAGCCCTGTTCCTAAATTCTTCCCATGTGTAGCAGTTGAAAAATATACAAAGTGGCACCTTTTAAATAGAAAAAACACAAGGAAAACCCTCATAGCTGGTCTCCCCGGCACATTGGTAGAGTCGATACTACAATATTCACTGCATTCGGGAAACTCTCCCCACAATGCTTTGCGTGGCAATCCTTTTACAACACATTTTTGCTGATGACTCAGCCTTTGGTGATCCTAGGACAATGGGACCACCACCAAAATGTTCAGCTCGGCGTTCATGTTCTGTGTCCCCACACTAGATTGGGGGGTAGGGCAAACTTATAAACTCTCCCTCCATTCAATGTCTGTTTAAGCTCTCTCATGAGCTGGGAGTTGCAGCTTGGAGTAGTTCTGTTCTAAGGGCCTTGTTTGTAATAATATTGTAGCAGGTCTTCTAGGCCTGAAAATTAGTAATGTACTATCAATCAATCAATCAATCAAAGATTTATAGAGCACACTAATTACCCATTAGGGTCTCAAGGCGCGGGGGCTACTGGTCGTAGAGCCATGTCTTGAGGCGTTTCCTGAATGTCAAGAGGTTTTGGCCCTCTAGGGGCTGAAAATATGGTTACACTGCAATGCTCCCTGCCCTTTTCTATTCATGTGGTTATGCCCTCTAGGGACTGACTATATGGTTACATGACCATATGTCTTCCAAGTGCTATTTTTATTATGGTGCCATCTAAGGGATGTTCTGACCATTACAGTCTAATGCCAAGTTGATGAAGGAATGCACAAACGCAGTTTATTTCTGATAAAGGTTTAATGTGCTGCATGGCTAAATACTTACAAGGTCCCAAAGGCAAGACATATTGGCTATGTCAATGCTTGTTATGATTTCTTGTTGACTTTTTTAGATTCAGTGTCCCATATGTTGGATGGTATGGGTGGTATCTGGATGGGATTTGGATTCCAGAATGCCCTTGACATGCCCTGTCAGATTTTAGATTCTATGATATTGCTTGGTTGAGCGGTATCTGCTTTGGATTTACTTTGCATCATTTATTTTTATTGGGTGATGTCTGATCGGGGTTTAACTTCCAAAATATTCCCTGTTTGGTGATGTCTGAGTATGTTTTTGAATCCAATGGTTCAGCCAAATATCTAAACCCGTTTGCTTTTACTTTTCAAGTTTATATAAGCTTTGAAAACCTTGCTTTTCCGATGATTTTGCCCCTTCCTTTCTGCTCGGTAGTAGCTGAACTCACATGCATTGTCTTGCAAAATGGCCCAAACTCGTTTCACTTGCTTCTTCTACGCCTATCGCACGAGAGTTACAGCGATTGTTATAAACAGATTAGTTTAGCAGAAAATCAGAAGCTCACAAAGGCGCTGACATTAATGTGATCCCTATTGTTATTAGCAGTGCCATCTAATAAGCCATTGTTGAGTGCACAATGTTGTTTTGCAGTGGGTAACAGGGAGGCCGCTGCTCTGCATGTGTGATTTAGAACCTTTTACTGGTTGTAGACCACCTTTGTTTTGCCATCTTTTGTGGTAGTGTCTGCAGATAAAATAAGAAAACATTTCTAAGAAGGAAAACTATTCCTTTTCAAGGGTCATTACGCCCCTGACGGCATCACCCACTCTTTTGTGAACGTAAATTGTTCGTCTTGCTGGAAAATGACTGATATTTTTCCTTTCTCGTTTCGTATTATTTCCAAATGTCAGCTATTGTGCCACATCAGAGTTCAAATGTAAGCATTCTTCCAAAGTATCAACGAGATTTATTCAGAATATTTTACTGGTAGATGATTTGTTTGGCCAGTCATTGGTGACATACTGAGTTATTTCTCCCAGTCTGCTGAAACTGCAGGTCCTACTCAGAGAGAAATGGAAAGCGGAAAACGCCGATGGCTGCTCGCGCCTGCTGTCTCTGAGGAGCTGGGCGCGAGACCTAGAGATAAGCACTGTGAGTGAGAAAACTGCAAGATGTAGGTGCTAAGTAGATTCACGTGTGATTTCATTGTGCTGCGGAGATACAGTCAGCTGGCTAGGCGTTCTGGTAAGTGGGTGAATAAAGGGAATTCACTAATAGATGGTTAAGTGTAGTCTCGGCGGTAATGGGGGAAACGTGAGGATTAACCAAAGGCCCCCAATGTTGGACCCAAGGACTGGGTGGAGGGGGCTTCAGGA
Source organism: Pleurodeles waltl (assembly GCF_031143425.1). Classification (NCBI taxonomy): domain Eukaryota; kingdom Metazoa; phylum Chordata; class Amphibia; order Caudata; family Salamandridae; genus Pleurodeles; species Pleurodeles waltl. The sequence continues at coordinate 1,091,503,749 of NC_090440.1, forward strand.
CAGGGCGTGTCTTCGGGTTCCTCTGGGGTCAGATCAGTTAGTTCCAACTGGCACTTAAGAAAGGCTATAACGTTATTCTTGTCCTTCTTATTGTTAGATATTTTTTTTTCCCTTGGTTGTTAGTCTGATTTCTCTTTAGTGCCAAGATAACTTGTGGGTAAAACGTTGCTCTCAATAAATATCCATTCCGTTCTTTTAGGGAATGGGGAAGAGTAGTCAATGCAAAGTCAGTGCAAAGCGATTGAAGAACGGGGAGAGTGAACCGCAGAAATGTAGAGCCGAGAATGACATTGCAGAAGCAGGAGATTGGGTTGAGCAGTCAGAGTGCTTTGAAGTGCATTGAGCTGATGCAGCATGGCACGATTGGCGACAATTGAAATATATGCCAACTCACACTCCTAAATCTAGCTGTATCTGTATTGGTATGAGGAATAAACAACTCCTGGTGTCCATGTGTTGTATTTAATCACAACGTTTACCTTATTTTAAAATTCCTGCACGGAATTTGAAAAATATTACTTACAATATTTGATTTAAAAACATTGTTGAGACATAGTTATTTACATCTGTCATTGACATGCATTATACAAGGCCGTGGAGGTGAGGGGAGTAGGGACAGGAAAACGAGGGGTACCAGATCGACAAGCAGTAGTCCTGGTAGATTACATCAGATAGCCTTCATTTGGAAAACGCTGTTATGCCTGGTGAAGCCCACTGCTAGATCTCCCCCACGTACATGGGGCCTTTTCATGTGGGTAATGATTGAGTGCTACACTTTCTCAAACTTGTAAACGGTATCATGTACAATAGCAGGTAACTTTTCCGTTGCAATATTAGACCATACCTTATCCTGCCACATATTTAGCTGAGGCGTTTTGGGGAAGTTTCAAACTTGAGCTATCAATGATCGAGCTGCAAAGAGCAGCTACAACTTAGATTCCTTAGAGGTGTAGTGAAGGGAAATATGCTATTCTTCCATGGGTCCTGCAGAAGCATCATTGAAATTTGCAGTGGAAGGGAGCTTTCTGTTATGTCCTTGATATGGAACAGAAGTTTGTCCCAAAATGTTTTGATAGCAGGACAAGACCACCGTACATGTATCGGTGTACCACAGTACTCGCACCCCTTCCAGATTGTATCAGGACCCTCAACATAGCTTTCATTTATGTGGGGGAAACAACAAATCTGAAATCAAATTACTAAGCATCATTTTGCCACCCATTGTTGACATTCTCAGTTGTTAGCATAACACCAAATTGAGAATTGTTTATTAAAGAAAATTGTTTCACTTTTAGTAATTCTGTCTCTTAATTGTATCGGCCCAAGTCCAGAGGTGATGTAAAGGATAAAGCAGAGAGGCAAAGGAAAGAAACTCAAACTTATCCTTTAACACAGGCAACATCACTGATTTCCCCTACACCCAGCCCTCTTTCTTCCGAAGGATAATGACGTGACCAATCAGCCCAGTACCCCTCTAAACTCATTTAACTAAAAAATACGACCTAAATTTAGTGTAAGAAAACACACCACCAAATCAACTTTGAACGTGCTGGTAAATTGCCTTAGAAGGCTTTTGCAGATTTTTGTGAGTGAAAACATAGTCCTTTCCTTGTTGGTGCGCCAGAAGCGACATAATAAAGCCCACACGTGCAGTAAGACCCATTGCTAAGATCTCTCTCTTCTCTTCCAGCACCGCTTCCTTCCTTTGTAGTGTGTTAGCGTGTAGGTCTGTGAAGACCAGTGTCCACTGCTTTCCCACAATAATCCTGTGGTTTGCTGACAGCAGATTCTGATCAGCCATTCTTTTGATCACATAGCCTACGTCATCATATTCCCTGTAGTCTCCTGGCTTCTTTGTTTTTTCCAAGGGTCTTCGAGGGGGACATGTTTGCATATTTCACTAGATGCTGACCTGAACCGAGCTGCAGCTGAAGTAATTCACACAGTGTCCTCTCCATTTCTGCACTCAGCCACTGCTTTGGGACAGATTAGAGAACCCTGAGCATTCAGAGTTGAATCTCCTCCTCACCTTAGCAAGCAGCTTTAGTATCGCCTCTGATTTCACAATAAATTAAATAGCTCTTGGTTTGAAGGCGACCAGCCTTTCGACTGAGGATCCAAGATGAGTTGTTTGTTTTTCTGCTACATTAACTATGTACTGTCGTCTTTTAGATCGTGTTGCAAACTACTCTCTCTTAATAAGACACTGTACAAGATCTGCTCTACTCCAACCACTTATACTTCAGTATTGAGTACTAGATCAGAGTGTAAATCATTAACTTATTGCAACAGGTCTTCTCACCATTCGTGAGTAATGTCTATTTTGGATGAGCCACCAGCAAATCCTTCTGTCCCCTTCCGTGAATTAGACATAGTGGAGCAAAAAACTCTTCCCTCTGCATCTTCTAATCTGCCACGGTGGCACATTACTGCCAGGTGCACTCAGGCCACTACATCTCTTCCTCACTGTTCCTCCGCCCATCTAGTGTCAAATCACCAGATCCAAAAATTGCTGCAGCCCCTTTTCACCTGCAGCATTCCCCATATATCTCACTAGCCCTGGTGTTGAATCAGCTTCCGAGTTTTGCATCTGGGCATTAACTGGACGCCCAGGATTGTCCATCAATGGAACACATCATTGTGAGCAAGCCGTAAGAAGCTAGGGTGTGATCTCACATCCACCAGAATGTCGGCCTGGTAATTCTACACTGATCATAGTGGCCATGGTACAGAGGCTTTATCCTTACTTCAAGCTCCAGGCACATATGTGAAAGGGCAGAAGAAAGCGAAGGCTGAATGGTGGCTGCAATTATGCAGCCTCTTTGAGTCCCAGTCAGCCGAGTCCCATGCCTTACAGAATTAAAACACCCTTGCTGTATGCCAACTTCCAGATCCCATCTGGTCAAATCCACTCCAGTTTCATATCGAACCTGTTCCATAGCCTTTGATAAGCCATCTTTTGACCTTAAGGGAAATTATATGCTTGGTTTACAAAATGTATACTCCTCGTCCCAGTTTTGTTTGCCACTCTTCATTGACCCATGTGTTTGCTGATGGAACCCGAGCGACGGTCAGGGAAACATTTTATGGTACTGATGTTGCCAAAATAAAAAGGACCCAGAATAATTGCTAACGCACAGACCAATTTACTTGGGTTACTTAAAACATACGGACTATACCCATTTCTTCCAGTGGTGAGCACACATCAATAAGTTTAAAACCCTCCAAGATAAAATGTATGCATTACCCTCTGACACTGTTGTGGTGTGTGCATATAACATTTCCGCAGCTCTAGTGAGACACAAAACCACCATGGCATGAGTAATTAACATTGGCTGAGATTAATTCCAGCATTTCGCCGATCACTTTTTTTGTATTCCTCACAGCTTTGATATTGCTCATTTCTTATGAAAATGATAAAATCTGACATGCTTTCGGAGAAGGCTCAGATACATAAAGCACACATAAAGCACACGCAAGATGAGCAGAAATGGTTTACCAAAGGTACCCAGGCATAAACTCATTATACATGTTTTGGCCTTCAAAATGGAGAAGAGCTCTTTGTTTAGGAACATCTACTTCCTTATGTAATGTGAGGCCAGTACATTAGTAGTACTGAAATGGCAGAAGGGTGCTAAAAAAGTAGACACATTACATAATGCATGCTGCTGTGGCCCATGACATGAAACACTGTTTCCAAAAGTATCATCATTTTGAGTCAGCATTTCAAACGGGGGGAAACTGGCAACAGAACCAGATTTGTATTCGGCACACCCTGTGCTAATATGGCCTGGCCTGCTTATTTGTCAGTGGCAACAGGTTCACACTGCATCTTCTATGTGCTGGAGTGAACAGTCCAATTATTTTTCTCAGTCTGTTGAGCCTGAGTGGATACCCCATTCTGATGGCCTAGCAGTGCCAGGTGAAAATTATGCACTTGCTTAATAATGGAATCCAGAAGATAGTATTGACAGGGTGCACAATTTGAGTCTTGCTATGGGGACAAAGCGCAAATATTGCTTTCCTTTGGTTTGAGGCATGTAAACCTGGATTTTGCGTACATTGCATTCATGAAATGGGCCAGGGTACTACCTGCTGAAAATCGTTTGTTCTGAAACCCCTGGGGTGCGCAATTAGCATCCAAGTTGAAATCCTAATTGTGACTCAAACAGGAGTAGGCATATGTGCGGCCATTAGAATGAGGGCCCAAATGTGGACCCCTAGTTCAGTGTGTCTACACATTCAGGTGATCCCATCTTATTTTTTCCCCTGTCTTGAGCAGACATCCCGGTCTTGAGCAGAGCGGCATGTCATGGCAACTATGGCCAAGCTGCTCGATTTGTGGCTCTAATTCACAAGGTTGGTCCCTTTCTGTAATGGCACAAACACCCTAAAATAAAATGGAAAATGTTTTAAGAGCGTATCTGAAGCATCATGTTTTTGTTCTCAGAAGATGAGATCCATCCATATCAGCTCAGTACTTTTTGCTAACTAGTTCATCTACAGAGAGCTGAAATCTCTGCTGCATCTTGCAAGGGAAGAATAGCAGCAGACTGATGTGTGTGGGGGTGGCATGGGTGCGCTGAGAAGAAGAATTGGGAATAAAGGAAGTAATTAAACGCCACTTCAGTGCCTTGTCCAAGAATCTAGTCAGTTTTCAGCCCAGAGAGAAATTCCATGTAGAGATCCGCACAAAGAATTCATTTGATAGCAATGCCCATTTTGTTGGATGTTAGTGAGCATCTCCTACTGAAACTCTCACCTGACTAAGATTTTATTGTTGCTAATGTGAGCCTTTTGCTTTCTACTTTGATGCGTAAAGCCTCAAATCACCAGTCTGTTTGAGAGTGTTGCATATTTAATTCTCTATAATTTTCCAGATGATAGATCTTTTGTATTGCACAGTACCACAGAAGCCAGGATTTTCTTAAAATGTTTACGGTCATTTGAAAAAGCATAGGCATCCAAAATAATGAAATGATAATGTTGGCAGGCTATGTATCAAAGTAGAAGGATTCTTCATGCACCTGACGACCTCGCCTGAACAAAAACTACCATTAATGACTAGAGATCGCATTGCATTTTTGTCATATGGACTGTAACAGATGAGAACAGACCATCGAATTGTTTGTTACCTTTGGCTTATTGTCTCTGGGCAAAACAGCTCCGGTAACACATCACCTATTGCATCTCTTCTTTTATACAGATTCAGTGACTAGCCTACCCTAGATAGGTCACTATGTGCATTTCACCAAACCCTGGAAAAGTAAAAAGCCTTCGGTCATCTGTAAGATCTGCTTGATTTGATAAAATAGTATTTTCTGAATGAAATCAGCTGATTTTCAGTTAGGCTGGTTTTTACAGATTATTAAGCTTAGTTTAGACATCCACTATCACCTTTTTCAATATTCTTTCCAACTTTGACTCTGAAAGAAAGACTTAAAAATGTGTTTCCATTGTTTAGAGGCATCGGATAAGAACAAATAAATGAAATTTAAGATGGTAGTGCGGTGAAAGATTGGTGTATTATGGCTCCTGGTAGCGTGATGATTTAAGCAGTCAAATGTGCACTTCGAATGGTTATGATTATCTACGAAAATATGGTTAAGTAAAGAAAATCCAGGTCTGGGAGGGGTTCTAAAGAGTCAGGGACTCACTGAGTGATAAAAGTGGTGAACGTGTGTAACAATTAAATAATTAATTACACTGTAGATCGCCTCTTTATGGTCATGGTTTGACTCAGCTGGTCGACGTACAGTTACTCCTTCAATTTATTGGTAGCTGATTATTCAGAGTGGCAGTTAGGAAAAAAAGTCAGATCCCTTATACTGTTTTGAGGCCAAAGCAACAGAAATAAATGAGTGCTAGTCAGAAACATTTGTTGATAAAAAGAAAAGACTGGGCAAAAAGAAAGACAAACTATCTTTTCATTTCTCTTCTAGGCAAAGCTGACATACGACATCACAGATTTAAAAAGCATCCTACTTATGATGGGTATTCCTCATAAATTCTTTATTTTCTTGCAAAATCTACCAAGATCTTTGGCATTGTTCAAAAATTACTTACCAACTGCCTTGTCGAGTTGATCTCTGATACCATTAACAGTTCACCTTCTCGCTATAGTAACCACTCACAGTAATGAGAATGTTTGGTTTTGGTATCTGTTACAGCAGACCGAACTCCAAAGAGCAGTCGAGCCCTTTCCAGAGAAACACTTTTGTATTCCGGAGCATTTAGTGATAGAGGTGCTATACATAGTGTATGGTTTGAGAGGTCTTGTTGAGACTAAATTACCGAAATCAGGCCATGTGGGTGAAGGAGTTTGGAATATATATTTCCGACTGGGCAAAACGACACACTGTTGAACAGCAGTGATATACATAACTTATATGTGCCGCCTGAGCCGTGGTTATTTGCCGAGATTTACACAATGTTTTGGCGAAATTTTGAAACTGGATTTAGAACCCAAGTTGTTCCGCTCTAATAACACTCAGTCACATACTAGACTACATCTCCATTCATTCAAAGAAAGTTAAATGCAAAGTAATTATGGCCGCGTAAGAGTTACATCTATCACAGAGTACATCCCTAGAAGTAACACGAGGTATTTAGGAGCTTAATAGCCTTTTTTACAACTTGGAAGCTGTTACACTGCAAATATAAAACAAAATCCCCTATTAGTCACACTGTGAGAACTTATCGTTTAGCCAAATCCCTTTAAGAGTAGTCAAGTGTAAGAGCTGCTGGATCCTATCCAGACATCCACACTTCTTCCGAAATAACAAAAGTATCTCTTTGTTTATTCCAGAATGAATCTTCAAGCCAAGGTGAATCATTTATCATTATCAAAATTGGTTTCTGATGCATTCAAGAAATGTAATTACTTAAATGTTGCAGGAGCACATGAACAAGGTACAGATTTCGACCTGTAAAACAGTCCTTTAATATTAATGTTCATAGTCCCGCTTTGTAGGACGATGATATGGTACCCCCTCTGTTGGACGATTATAGGGTACCTGCATCAGCAGTTGTTCTCTCCAGTAAGGATTGAAGAGAAGAGCTGCATGCAGCTTGAGACAGTTATGCGTGTGTGACTTGTGAAAATAAACATAGGAGAGCAAAGACTGTGCTTCCTCCAGAAATTGGTAAAGTCCTGTCTTGAGTTCTCGCCTTTCACCTGGCTCATTTAGATGCCAAAAGATTTTGGGGTCATATTTACAATCAATTGGCTTATGGCAGCGCCGCAAGCCTTTTTGCTGCGCTGCCCTATCCCAAATTGAAAGAGCAGGTATGCAACGTATTTACGAGTACCAGTGCCGGCGCACAGTCAGGTGCCCGGCGTCAACGCAAGCACTCTTGCACCATAGTGCTAGGGTGTCTGCGTTGTTGGCAGGTTTGTTTTTGTGAGGGAAGGGGAGCCTTCCTCCACACAAAAAAAAAATCCATGGAGACGTTTCCCTCTTTCTATGTGTGCTTCAGAATGCAGCACACATAGAAAGAGGTAAAAACGAGGAGAAATAAAAATATTTCTCCTTATTACGTCTCACCTGGGGAGGTGTACAGTTTTTACACATTTCCAGGTAAGTCTAGACATAATCAAACATGGCCAACTTAATAAAATAATTGTAAAAAAAAAAAACTGAGGGGGGCCGTAGCATAAAAATGTTTGAAAACCACTGCCTTACACAATATCTACAAGGCCATGAAAATCCATGCTAAGTGAGTCTGCACTCTGTGTCGCAGGAGTATCATGAAAAGTGATGCACCGGAGATGCATGGGGCTTGTAAATAAGCCCTTGTTTTTCCCAATGGCAAATTCGCTTCTGATTCTTCTGTTGGGAAAACCCTTGTGCAAAGCCATTGACTGAGGGATGGTGGGAGAGGACCCCATCTTATTTAGGAATGTCCCATATATATATATTTAAACTAGGTATTTACAGTTCGGACCTAGTTTCTATAGAAAAAGCTGCTTTTTGCTTGCCTATATTTTTGACGCTGCTTGACGTATCTTCACAAAACTTTCCCCCAAAATTTGACAGATACGCGAGATGCTGTCTGTAAAGCTTCGGAGTGATCCCTGACGCGGGGCTGAGATAAGAAGGGGAGGGCGGTTGAAATTAAGAGCGTTTCCAATGTTAATTCCTATAGGAAAAAATGAACAGGGATAGCACCAAAACCACTGGATGGAATTACACCAAATTTGGCAAAAAGGTAGCTTTTGGTCCAGAGAAGTTTTTGAGAAATTGAAGAAAATCCAAATTTGTATATCTGGGGACGCAAAGGATTCATGACCCTTCCTGTTCTCCTGCTGAGATCTGATTGGCTGTCAACACTTCAACAAAGAAGTGTTGGCAGACATGTTGGGACTCTGCTTCAGCGGAGTCCCAGACAAAAAAGATTACAAATACAAAAGGGTCCAGGGTATGAACACACTGACCCCTTAGCTCTGGTGCTGGAGTCCTAAAGGGACACCCCATGGCTAAAAAGCACTTTAAAAATTTTTACCTCAAAATTGTGAATGGGGTCACAAATCCATGGTAAAAATAAAAAAAAGGAAAAACAAGTGCAGGCTCCAGCGCTTGTTTTTAAATAAGCCCCCAGGTGGGCCAGGTCCCGGGGGCACTGTTTTGTATTTCATAGGGAACCACCACCCCCTGGGGTATTACAGAAATTGGGTGTGAGGGGTGGGGTGTGGGCTCCACCGTAGCCCTGGGGAGCACCAATTCCCTAGGGCAGTTAACAAATTAGGTGCCTGTCAAGCAAGGTCCGCTACCAAAAAGCGGAGTTTTCATCTCTGTTCCCTGAAAGCATTGCTCCAGTGACCAGGCAGCTGCTGTTAAAAGCAGCTGCCTGCTTGCTGGAGCAATGGGACTGTAAGGGGAGCCTTGAGCCCCCCCGCAGTACCAGATAGCCCACAAGGGCATATTATAAAATAAAAATATATCTATATTTAGTCAGGGACCACGGGGAAGGCCTTGATGCTCCCCAGCAGTCCCAGATAACCCATAAGGGCATATTATAAAATAAAAAAATATATAGTCAGGAACCGCGGGAGAGGTCTTGAGGCTCCACCCCCAACCCCCTGGCGGGTCACAGTTCGCCCATAAAGGGCTAGAATAAGAACAAAGAAATTATAACAAAAATGAATAGCTCTAGTGCTCAGGTCGCAGTCCTGAGCGTTGAGTGTTCAAGACCGGGTCTTTTCTGGGTGATTTTTCTCCTTTGTTATTAGTATTATTATTATTTTTCTTTTTTAGTACAAATGTTTAAGACTCATACTAACAGGTGATCTTCGTGTTTTTGAATGACAAATGCGTTTTTCTTTTTAAATGTTGCAGAAATATCTCAATATCTCATTTCAAAGCCTAAAAAATTCTCTCTCCCTCTCTGTGTGTCTTTCTTTCAATCTTTTTCTCTCACTCACACACTTTATGCACCCACTCACAGGCCCACTCACATACTCATGCATCCACTCATAGACCCACTCAGACCTATGTGCACCCACTCACAGCCCCAGTCAGACTCTCACGCACCCACTCACAGACCCACTCAGGCAGTTGCGCACCCACTCACAGATCCACACACACTGACGCAACCACTAAAACACTGATGTGCACACTCTCACAGTCAGACGGACACTCTCACAGCCACTCTCACCCTTAGATAACCCTCTCACCTAATCTCACACCCAGAGAGGTTGCGGCCAACTCCTGCTAGGCATGGGCAAAGGGCTATGCACAGTGTGGGGTTCGGTGATTAGGGGTTTGTCCACAGAGTCTGGCTGCAGGCCATGTCTTGCGGGCAACCTCTGCTGCACATGGGCGTAGGCCGTGCACAGTGCAAGGCTGGGTGTTTATAGGGGGGGTTGGCCTCGGCCAGGCCCTATTGCCAACTGCCGTCATGCACAGCTGAAGGCTGTGGATGAATATATAGTAATCAAAATTACTGCATGTTAAAAAAAACATAGAAATTCACTGAAAAAAACCCAAAGGTTACAGGGACGTTGTAGTTAGGGAAATAGAATAGAAGGGTGTGAGTTATAGTTACCTTAGGGCGCAAGCTATAGTTAGCTGAAGTAACTTTACTATAGCATAGCCAGTGATTTTTTATGGTTTTGTACATTTAAAATGTGAGCCTAACGACAACGTCCCTGTAATCTTTGTTTTTTTAAGTGAATTTCTATGGTTTTTCAATTCTATTTCCTAACTACAACATCCCTGTAACCTTTGTTTTTATCTCTGAATATATATATATATATATATATATATATATATATATATATATATATATATATATATATATATATATATATATATATAATATAATTTAGTTCTACTCTAAATACCTAATGTTTTAATCACTGATGTAGAGCAAAGGTTGTGAAGTGGAAAATTATCTCTGGTTAGCTGTAAGTATTCTTGTGATGACTTTGTTGAGCGATGAATCAATGGTTCATTGCACAGACTGACTATGAATCAACAAACTGGACATCTCATCTTCATCTGGATGCCTATCTCAATCAAGGGGCTAGTCTTCAAATTGCCGTATTCATTCCCCAACTTTGAACTGCATGTCATCTTCAGATTATCAGATTAGTGTTTGATTGTGGTAGATACGATCCTGACTTTGTCAGGCCCTTTACCGGCTCCTCGTTTGGCACCTTTGTTTCCACTCTTAGGCATATTAGCTCTTGGTTCAGGCCGGGAGGGGTAGTGTGTGATAACTGACACTCTTCGACTGAGTGTGCTCCCATTGGGGAGGGTTAGAATGCAACAACCTTCACTCCAATTGAGTGCAGCTTTGATGGGAACAGCAGGAGCCTAGGTCCCTCTGCATAACGGCAGTTATTTTGAAGTATAGGTTTCTGAAAGATGGTAGTGGAAGCAGTATCTTTATCATCAAGGGACTGAAATTGCAAGAAGCTATAGGCTAGGGCAGAGTAGAATAGCTGGGAAGAAAGTCAAGTGATCTTCCATCTTGTGCAGTTCACAGGAGGGCTCTACAAGATGTTAGAAGAGACTGGAGCAACATGACGAGAAGAGAACTGTTGCATAGGTTATGACTTACAATGTGTGCTTTCCCACCCACAGGTGTCACGGGTGAACTTGGTTCAGTGCAACAGCAAAGAATGTGAAAGGCAAGTTATTGTAGTGCCACAAAACACTATTCAGTGTGTAATTGACATAAAAGTATTGATTTTGGGGTATTAGGACAAAAGATAGAGTTTTAAATATTGAGTTACAGAAATATCTGTAAAAATATTGTGATCCAAAAATACTGTGATGCAGAAATATCGTTGTCAAGAATGTTGATTGTTTTAGTTAGGTAATATCATTGTCAAGAATATTGTTGTTAGTATAATTTTTAAAAATATAGTTTTTTAATTAGTGTTATGTGTTTTAGTTGATACAATACATCCAGACAGGGGAGGGACAGGGGGATGGGGTGTTACTTTGGATCTAGAAGGTCGGGAAATAGGCCAAATGTGCATTGTTTGAACGTAAGCTAATGGTTTGTGTTGACTCATGGATCTTTGTCCCAATGTATGACCAGTAATTAGTAAGCATCGGGCATGCCCAAATCATGTGCATAAGGTTAGAGCCTATAGTGTACCATCAGGGGCAACAAGCCGCAGCTCTGGGAAATATCACATTGAGTCTATGTGGTGTGAGGTATGCACAATGGAATATTGAGATTTGTGTGAATTTAAATCATGAGTTATGGGAAATCTTAGCGTATTGTAGGAGAAAACTCCAGTCTTTACTCGTGAGCACCCTATTGAGGTCTGTTTCCCATTTCAATTTGAGGGGATCTAATGATATCTTGAGATGAGTTTGGAGTCCCCGATATAACCAACAGATTAGATGCGTACTGTGGCCCATATTGTGAATGCCTACAGGAATTAATGCGTTGTGGGCTCATCCCATCTGGTGCCCAGTGCTCGCGGACATAACTTAGAATACGACCATGTGTGAGAAATTATATTTTAGGCAATCAGTTGGTTTGCACAAAATCAGTGTGAGGCATTAAAATGCCATCTCCAAATATATCACCTAGCGATTGTACTGCTTCTTGCTTACATGTGTGGAGCATGTGGGCTGTCAGGGTGCCCAAGGATGTGGGGAGCCCATGCAGATGCACATTTGGGGAGTAGGTGGCTGGGGTGACAGTATATCATAAAGCTGTCTTCCAGTAGGTTAGAGCCGTGCGCAGTAAGAGATTAGAATTGGTGCAAGTGCAAGGGACCCGAGGCATAGCAGTCTCTGTAATTGCCCTTGGTGGAGCATTTTGGTAGTGTAATCTATTTCCCATAAGTTATGCAGCTGCCTAGCTATACAGTAGGCCTTAAAGTCAGGAGCACTCATGCCCCCGTCGTTTGATGATAATTGCAGTACTTTGAGACTCACTCTGCGGCACCAGTTGCTCTAGATCAGATCTACCAGTAGGGAGTCGAGCACCTGGAATACTCGAGCCTGTACTGTGATCGGTAGGTTGACAAAGTAGTACAGTTTTCGGAGCAGTACCACTATTTATGCCAGTGCTAATCAACTGGCCACAGATAGGGGAGCGTGGACCAAAAGCTTTCTTGTGACAGAATCTCTGTTATTGCCTTCAGTAGATTACTCTCCGGTATATCTGACTGTTCACTATATAGTTGAATACCGAGATATTGAAAGGAGGATCGGGCTACATTGATGTTTAAAGTTTCAAAGTGGACTGTAGGGTCTATGTAGCTATCGGTAAAGGAAAATGCGTATGACTTATCAGCATTAATCCAGAGACCAGAGAGATCCCTGAATCTGGACAACAGATCAGCTGCAACATCTAGCTTGCTCTGCAGATCTCCACAGCATAGGATCATATCGTCCGCGTAGAACAATATCGAGTGGACTGAATTACCTAGTGTGATGTCCCAACCGTCGGCTCGGTGACGAATGTGGTGTGCCAGTGGTTCCAGTGGTAGTAAAAACAGAAACAGAGAAAGTGGACATCCCTGCCTGGTCCATTGGGATATGCGGTAAGTGGACAAAATAAGGCGTCCTTTGTGTGTTCTCATGGTAGGGTCTGTGTATAGTAATCGCACCCAGCGGATATATTTGATGGGTACCCCAAAGGCTGCAAATACCCCAGCTTATAGTGTCAAATGCTTGTCGAATGTCTATGGAGAGGCATCCGGCATATGTGCAGCGTTCTTTAGCTGCATCCATTTATTTTTTCAAAAACGTTATTTTTCATTTTAAAACTTATCAAAGAGCAAACATATAGCAATGCAGTTCAAACATGTACACTGTAAAACATATAAATGATCAAGCATTAGCACAAATTATATATAATATCAACTTTTGTCCCCAAAGGGCCATTGAACAGAAGTAGGCAGAAAACAGTCAGTGCTGAAATAGACAGAATTGACATGCATGGCTTGAATTCAACATGAGCTGGCATCAGTAGTTAACTGTGATGTGGGAGGAGTGGCGGCCAATGCAAACAAGTAGTCCCTTAGCGGCTGCCAAATGTCCCTAGGCCTGGAACTCACCGGCAGTAGTGAGGTGTAAAGTTCACTATTAGTGTCGCAGTATGGGAGCCTGGCCAACCAAGAGTGAACGCTAGGTGCACGTTTAGACCCCATCGAATTGCAACATTCTGCTTAGCCAGCAAGAGCAATATCGCTGTGAGAGGCGCCTCATGGACTTGGGCAAGTCGCCAGTATAGCCAAGAAGGGCTGAGAGTGGGTCCAGTTGCACAGGCCAACCCACAATGGCTGATACTCTGTCATACACCTCACACCAAAAATAGCTAATGTTAGGGCAGGTTCAGGTCATATGTGAAAAATCCGCGCTTGGGGCAGGCAGCGGGGCGGCTCAGGTCCATTCGAGCTGTGTCTCTGGGGGTGATGTATACCCTTCTGAGGAATTTAACGTGTATTAATTTGTGGCGTTCGTTAGATGAAACAAACCTGGTCTGCGCACAGCATGCCTCCCAGAAGACCCTTTGTGATAGTGAGTGACCCAGATCTCTATCCCAGTATTCCCTTAGTCGTGTAGCTGGAACAGGTAAAGCCTTAATGCAAGCTGAGTAGAGTCTGGATACCAGGCGCGCTCCTGAGGCCGCCGAAGCAACCAGGGTAAGTGGTGTAAACTCCACAGGGGCCACTGGGTACGTAGTGTATTGTGCTTGCACAGCGCGTTGCAGGCGGCATAGTACAAAGTGTTGCAGGTGTGTAACATCTGCAAAGCGAGTATCTATGGTGCATGAAAATATATGGTCATCTGGGAAAACGTCCCTGAAAGTGTAAAGTTGAAGAGTTCGTAATGTGCGCTGTACAAGCGCCTCCTGTGTGATGGGTATAAATGCATTGTTAATCAGGGTCAATGTCGGGGAGAACAATGTGTCATATTGAAGCAGACGTGCTAGTCTGTGCCATGCCCAGCTAGTTGTTGAGATAGTCTGAATATCTCTGCGATGTAGTGGAACACCCCCATGCAGAATGGCACTCAGCAGGACAGGATTCTCCAGGTCCCGCTCCGGATAGAGTTAGGAAGATGGACATTAGGATGATACCAATGATACGTGTACTGGCGCTGTGCCACCAAACAGTAAAGCTGGAAATGAGGGACCCCAAACCCACCCCACTCATACGGGAGAATAAGGATCTCCCATCGAATGCGCAGATGTTTATCCGCCCATACCATTCGAATGACCAGGCTACGTAGTGTGGCAAAAAAAGAGTTAATGAGCTGGATCTGGATATTTAGAAATAGATACATAAATTGGGGGAGAACCACCATTTTTATGAGCTATATCCGGCCTGCCACAGAGATCGACAGTTCACCCACCTGTCCACCTGTGCAGTGAATCTCTCCACCGGAGGTCCATAATTAAGCCGTATCCACTGCTCCCTTTCTCTGTGCAAATGATTACCTAAATATTTAGCCAAATCAGGGCACCAGCGCAAGGGGAATTCTGTCTCAGGTGGATAAGTAATGTCGGTCAGCAGAAACAGCTCCGACTTGCTCTAATTTATATGCAACCCAGAGTATTTTCCAAATTGGGTCACCTCTGCCAGTACTGGCGCAAGGTTCGTGTTCGGATAGCGGACAAATAGCAGTATGTCATTCTGCATATAGGGGTCCACTGGACCATTGCAGTCCCCTGTGGATATGTCCCTTACGTAAGTGGCGTACCTGGGGGTCCATCGCCAGGATAAATAGTAGAGGTGATATAGTACACCCCTGCCGTGTACCGCTTGTTATTGGGGAAAATGAGGAGAGCTCACCATTAAGCTGTATGGCTGCTGTATGCTGCGAGTACGGCAGAGCGATCAGTTTGGTGTAGCTTTGGGGGAACCTGAGCTTATTAAGGACAGCATGTAAAAAGGGCCACTTAAGTGAATAAAAAGCCTTTTTGGAGTCCAATATGGCAATCGCCACCGTAACCTCTGGGGACACTCTGTTTATCACCGAAAAGACAGTGCGAAGATTGATAGAGGTAGAGCGATGCGGAACAAAGCCAGACTGAGCGGGGGAGACAATCGTGCCCAACAGGAGGGAGAGGCCGGTAGCAATCATTTTGGCCAGGATCTTATTGTCGAAATTAACAGAGAGAGAGTGCGATATGACCCACAGTATGGAGGGTTTTTGTCGGGTTTCAGCAAAAAAGCAATAATCGCCTGTCACATTGATGCAGGGAGATCCCCAGCCTCCAGAGCCTCGGCATACACCAATACCAGATGAGGGCTTAGGATATCTTTGTATTTTTTGTAGAACATCCCATCCAACCCCGGGGCTCATGCCCCATCCAGCCAATCAATTGCCTGCAGTTGTGAGCCAGACCATAGCAACGTTATCTAAATAGTCCTGTAACTCAGGTCCAGGTGGCCCCACCGGTGATGTAATAAAGCGTGGAATAGTATTTGAGAAGCTCCTCCTGGACCTCAGCGGTACACTGCCATCAGATCTTTTAACTTCAAGGATATGGGACGCAGGATATGGGGGCCGGATCAATCTGGCCAACAGCCTCCTGGGCCTATCCCCCTCTCCATATATACGGGCCATTGTATATTTGCACATGTAATGAACCATTCTCTCTGCTAGCACGTTGATCTCTTCAAGCAAAACCCTACGCCGCCCCAGGTAAGGGCTGACATCGGCCGCCTCAATCACCCGGTCAATGTCAACAAGCTGTGCCTACACCCGCGCCAGATTGCGACGTACCTCAAGCTGGACACCAGAATGTGTAGAGATACAGATGCCTCTGATGTAAGACTTATAGGCATCCCACAATACCACCCAGGTACCCACTTAACCCTCATTTAGTTAAAAATAATTGACGACTGCCTCCTGCAAGGCAGCACAGAATGTAGCGTCCAACAACGCCATGTCTGGGAGCCTTCAAATTTTCCTGGCCCCGCACGCCGCAGGTATAGAAAGTGCCATCAGTACTGGGGCGTGGTTTGACAATGTCCGAGGTAAATGCGTGACATCTGTAACCCACTGGGCCGTAGCGCCTTTCAAAAGCTAATAGTCAGTATGCAACCATGTACCATGGGGTTTAGAGCGAAACGTGTAGGCCAACGTGCCCCTGCCATACAGTTGCCAAGGGTCATGTAAAGCGAAGGTGGTGCAAAGGTCCCTCTGAGCGTCCATTGCTTGATCCTCAGCAAAATTAAAGTCCTCACCCACCAGGATGTGCCCTATATCGAAGCTATCAATGTGCGAATGAATATCTTGGAAAAATTTGGGAGCGTCAATGTTAGGGGCATACACATTCACAAGTAAGACCTTACGGTTATCCTAAAACACCGCAATCATCACATATCTGCCATTGCCATCCACTCGGGTCGATAGTGGCCTGAACGGCACTGTTTTATGAATCAAAATACACACCCCGAGAGTAGGAGCTGTAACTAGCAAAGTATCGATGCGTGCCCCACGTGGCTGCAAGGGAGGGCTCTGTTCCAGCCGTGAGATGTGTCTCCAGCAGGAAAGAAATCTGCATCCCGTGCCTGTGACGGAACTGCAGCAACATCTTACCTTTCTGGGGATTAGTGTGACCGCGCATATTCCAGGAGAAGAATGTGAGGCCTAATGGGCCATATGTACAAACACATTTTCCCATAGACACAGAATGGGTAAAACCCTTTGCTACATCTGGCCCAATGTGTTTTATGTCGCTGGAGCGCCAGCCTTAGCGTGCGGGACCTGTGCAGCCATATGTACATAGGGTAAATGTGTATAGAAACTGCATTGCATAACAAAACAACATTGTATCACATAACCCATATGAATGAAACAACCCAGCCACCTCCCACACCTGGCCCAAAATGCCAAGCGAATCCCACAAAACCCTAAACAAAGACCATTACAATAGAAGAACAAATAGCTTGGTATCAACTGTGGGAGCAAAACAACTCAGCCGCGGAGCACTCCCAGCTGTGAATGGGATTGACAGTATAACATATGAGAGTACAACCCGAATTAAAGAAAGAACATGAGTGATGAACAGTAGGGCAGCAAAATAACAAGCATCTTATATCATTGCTGGGGGAGCACTGATTATACCAACATAGCCGTGGCTTTAGTCCAAGCCGCCTCGTGTACTCCGGGGGAAACAGTTGCATGCTTGAAGCAGGCCCAACATCCAGATTGTCACGTTCCCGCGGTGAACCGCCAGACGATCTGCCCGGCCGAGGGTGTTTCTTGCAAAACCTTCATGGCATAACTAGGGGTATCAAAGTATTGCATTTTACCGTTCACCTCCACCCTCTACCTGGGTGGATAGATCGTGCCATAGCTTGTTCCAAGAGAACTGAACGTTGCCTTGGCCTCAGAGAATTTCCGCCTGGCTTTCTGCACTGTAGGCGTGAAATTGGGGTAGAGGGATATGACTGCCCACTGATACTGTAATGGGCCTTTCTCCCTAGAGAGGTGGAGGGCAGTGTCTCAGTCTCGGTAATTCAAGAGACGGGCAATTATCAAATGGGCAGGTGCTCCAGGGGGAGACCTAGGGTCCAGTGTACGATGTGCCCTCTCCACCACAAAGGTTGAGGTGAAGTCCTGGCACCCCAGTATTTCCACCAACAGGTTCTCTACAAACAGATCTAATCGACCAGTATTGGTGGACTCTGCTATACAGGCTATATGCAAGTTGTTACGTTGCCTTCTGGCCTCCAAATCGTCATTCTTTACGGCCAGTCTTTAACTGCCCCTCGACCTTCTCAAGGCGTTTTCTGAGCGTCGCTGTGCCGTCCTCGATGGTAGAGATTCGACCCTACGCACCCTCCAGGCACGATTGGTACTTGTCCAACCTGCTACTCATGTTGTCAAGCCTGGTGCTCTGCGAGTCAAATCTATTATCAATAGCGCAAAATCCTGCTCTGTTCCACCAATATTTCCTCCACACTTGATGTCTAATCTTGCATCTGTTCACTCCGGACATCATCCGACTCCCTTGCCGGAGTGGCAGCCATGTCGTCTTGCAGCCTCCTCTCAAATAAAAGTTTCTGCAGCTTGGTGTCACCGCGGCCCATAGCCCTCCAGAACCTTAGCCTAGCTAGTGCTGGTCTAGTGCTGCACCAAGAATCGTCTGGGGAAACACCGCTCCACGTAGGGGAGCGATCCAGGTAGCTGCCACTGTGCCACAGATCGCACCCAAGTAACTGGGCAAGAAGCTCCAAGCACCCACGCAAATGGGAGCTAGTCTGTCGTGCGGTGCCTCTTATGCGGCCAGTGCATACAGTGCAGGAGTAAGGGACTCTGATTTAAACCCCAGCTGATGGGCACTCCACCAGGGAAAGAGTCTGCAACGTGGGGCCCACAACAGGTGGGCGCACAACCCCACCGGCCGCAACAACGAGTAACAAAGAGAGAGGGTGGCACAGGGCTCACACCCCACCTTGACGCAGGTCTTTCCGGGGCCATCCAGGCCTGCGCCACCACACAGCGGGACACACCCCGCAGGAATCTCTCTCCAAGGCCACAGAGAAGGCAGTTCTAGGCCTCACCACCACGTTGCATCTGCAGCAAGTGTTCAAGGGCGTACGGGTGACACTCCCCCAGCATCGCTCTGGGCTTGGGGGAGGGGGTGAATCCGCACCGCCGGGTGGCCCAGACCCTCAGCCTCACTCGAGGCCCCTGCCACCTCGGAGCCTCCGCAGCGCAGGGCCAGCAGGCGCGGGCCGTAGCAACAGCAGAGCCCGCGCACCACAATATTTGCAGCCGCAGCCCCCCTACAGCAATCACCTCCCACTCCTCACCTCATCCACAACATTGGGTTGCCTCCGGGTCCCGGGTGCGCTCACCAGCTCGGTTCTCAGGAGCCTCCGCAGGAGCTTCAAAGCTGGTGAGCAGGTTGGCCATGCCCCCTAGTTGTGTCCATTAAATAGAATAGTTATTATACGTTCAAGGAGGTACTGTGACGTGGGATGAAGCCTCTTTGGTCCATGTGGATTAAGCATAATACTTTGTGTTTAGAAGGGACAGAAGCCTATAAGATGATATGTCAGTAGGCAACCTGCCGGGTTTGAGGAGTGAGGTTACCAGTGTCTCTTGGGTCGACGGGGGAAGTGTACCCGTCTCCAGAGAATTATTGTACAATTTCCTGGGACGTGGGATCAGCTGGGCAGTGTAATTGGAATAAAATTATTCCGGCAGCCCATCAGATCCAGGTGTTGTGTTATGTGCGAGGGCCTTAATGGCTTTCAATATTTCATTCGTAGGGACAGGAGCTCAATCAATCAATCAAAATAATTTCTTAAGCGCACTACTCACCCGGTAGGGTCTTAAGACGTTGGGGTGGGGCGGCTACTGCTCGAAAAGCCATGTTTTAAGGTGTTTTCTGAAGATTAGGAGGTCCTGGGTCTTGCATAGGTTGGTGGGGAGGGAGTTCCAGGTCTTGGCGGCGAGGTGGGAGAAGGATCTGCCGCCGGAGGTGGTGCATTGGATGCGGGGGACTGTAGCGAGGGCGAGGTCGGCGGAGTGGAGCTGTCGAGTTGGTATGTGGAAGTTAACTCGTTTGTTGAGTTAGGTCGGTCCAGTGTCGGCGAGGGCTTTGTGAGCGTGGACGAGGACTTTGCAAATGATCCTTTTGTAGATGGGCAACCACTGGGGATCTGAGGTGGGTGGATATGTGTTTGTGGAGAGGGAGGTTGAGGATGAGACGTGCGGCTACGTTCTGGATTCGCTGGAGTTTTCTTTGAAGCTTGGCTGTGGTCCCTGCATAGAGGGCGTTGCCGTAGTCCATGTCTGCTGCTAATGAGGGCGTGGGTGACTGTTCTTCTTGTTTCTAAAGGAATCCATTTGAAAGTCTTGCGTAGCATGCAAAGGGTGTTGAAGCAGGAGGATGATATGATGTTGATTTGCTTGGTCATGGAGAGAGATGAGCCCAGTACGATGCCAAGGTTGCGTGCGTGGGTGGTGGGTGTTGGTGGTGGTCCGAGGGTGGTGGGCCACCAGGAGTCGTTCCATGCTGTCTTGTTGGGGCCGAAGATGATGATCTCTGATTTGTTTGAGTTCAATTTGAGGTGGCTTACTTTCATCCATTTGGCAATGTCGAGGAGTCCGGCGTGCAGGTTAATCTTGGCGGTGGCTGGGTTCCTGGTGAGGGAGATGATGAGCTGGGTGTCATCAGTGTATGAAATGATGGTGATGCCGTGGGGGCGGAGGATGTTAGCGAGATGAGCCATGTAGATGTTGAAGAGGGTGGGGCTGAGGGAGGATCCTTGGGGGACCCCACAGATGATCTTGGTGGCTGTAGACCGGAAAGGAGGGAGGTGAACTCTTTGGGTTTCTAGCCATCGTGTGAGGTTGTGGGCAGCGGTGTTGGGGTCGTTGGTGATGGGAGGGGGAGCTTGTGTGAGGTTGGAGATCAGGTGTTCTTTGGAGATCTTGTTCCACTTGTGGTAGGGTGTAGTGTGTTGTTGTTGGTGGGTTTCATGAAGGAGAAGTGGACGCAGTGGTGGTCAGTCCAGTGGAGTTCGGTGGTGTGAGTGAAGGTGATGTGGCCGCTGGAGGTGAAGATGGCGTCTAGCGTGTGTCCCGCTGAGTGGGCGGGTGAGGTGACCAGTTGCTTGAGGCCGAGGTTCGTGAGGTTGTCCAGCAGGGCTGTGGAGTTGCAGTCGTGGGTGCTTTCCAGGTGAAAGTTGAGGTCACCAAGGAGTATGTAGTCTGTGGAGGTGAGGGTGTGGGAGCTGATGGTATCGGCAATGGTGGCACAGAATGGGAGGTGGGGTCCTGGTGGTCTGTAGATGAGGGTTCCTCTAAGGGTGGCGTTGGCGTCGATGTGTATTTGAAAGTGTAGGTGTTCTGCGTTGTCTAGGGTATCGTTGGTGTTGGTGGAAATTTTTATGGTGTTTTTGTGTATTATGGCGATACCTCCTGGTTTGTTGGTGCGGTCTCTACGGGTGATTTTGTAACCTTCTGGGATGGCTATGGCGATGTCGGGTTCTGATGAGGGGTTCATCCTTGTTTCAGTGAGGAAGGCGATGTCAGGAGAGTTTGTGGTGAGCAGGTCCCAAAGCTCGATGGCGTGCTTGTGGACGGAGCGGGGGAGCTCTGAGAGATTCCCTGCCAGTTGCTGATATTTTGGGTATTGTGACCTGGCCTAAGAATGCTGTTAAAAGTATCTGGTAGGGGGAGGTGGAGCAGTATATAAGTCTCCATAGTAGTCCTGGAATAGGGTGTTAATCCCAGTTTGTGTTACCACTGTGTCACAGGATGAGGTTTGTATTGAAATAA
This sequence comes from Pleurodeles waltl, assembly GCF_031143425.1. Lineage (NCBI taxonomy): Eukaryota > Metazoa > Chordata > Amphibia > Caudata > Salamandridae > Pleurodeles > Pleurodeles waltl. The sequence continues at coordinate 1,091,525,480 of NC_090440.1, forward strand.
TTGGTATTGGTAATTGTTCAGGTTTAATCAAGTTAGCTAGTACCGTACCCGCTTTGTCTGTGTCCGTATGTATTTTCTGTGTGTAGGCCCTGTGGTCACTAACTCTGAGGCGTTCAAGGAGTTCAGCGTAGGCTATTCTGGTGGCTTGCAGTGTCGGTTTGCTGTCTGTATCATGTGATGCTACTTGGCTCGAGTGGGCCTAAGCTGTTCTCTACTTGTGTGAGTTCCCTCAAAACTTCCTCTTGTGCGCCCACGAGTGTGTTGATAGATGACCCAAGCACTACCACTTTCAAGCCCTTCCATTCAATCAATGGTAAGGATGCTGTACCCTCATTCTCTCAGAAGTATATGTCAATAGTTGTGGCTAGTTTGTCTCGCAACACTTCATCTTCCAAGAGTGTGGGGGTGAAGACGCCAATTTAGGATTGGAGTAGGTGTCTTGCCCCATGCTATTGTGATTTCCATGGTGTTGTAGTCAGATGGCGTTTTCCCCAAGTATTGCGATTGTAAATGGGATGCACTGAGGAACCTATCCAAGCAGTAGTGGAGTGCATCCAGGGGCGAGTATTCTCTTAAACCAATGTTACAACTACGCTAGAGAGCCCCCAATTTGTCACCCACTGTTGCAGCATCTTACCTTGTCGGATTCGAGCTGATGGTGGTGTTGGGAGAGAGGTTGATTTGGTCAAGGTAAATATTGAGAACTGCATTACAGTCCCCTCCCAGGCCCCAAGGGAGATGTGTACAATCTGATAGCAATGTAGTGAGATGTGAGAAATATCTATCTTGATCCTGATTTGGGGCATATAGGCAGCCAACCACTATGGGCAAACCTGTTGAGGCTACCATACAAGAGTATAAAACGACCTTGTGTATCAATTTTTGATTCATGGATTTGTAAAGTAATCCAGGCACGGACCCATATTGCAGCTCCCCGGGCATAGGCGGTGTAGGAAGTGGAAAAGAGTTGAGCCCTTCATTTCTTATGCAGCCTTTGGGCCTCCATGTTGGTAAGGTGTGTTTCCTGGAGATGTGTGTTATGTATGCAGTATCTGTGTAGTTGTGCTAGAACCCTGTGACTCTTGTGCGGGAAGCCCAGCACCCTAACATTCCAGGTGAGTATATTGTAGGAGTTAGGTATTGTAGCCATTACATTGACTGTTTATTGTATAAAGTGTAGTGCTCACATGTTGAAATTGTGTCACCCAAGTAGTAATCATTAGTGATAGAAACAAAACATTGAACCACTTCCCAAAATACGTGGTCGGGCGAGAAACGTTAGTTTGACCATTTAACTTTCCATAACATAATCTTAAATCCAGAGATAACCTTGGGCCTACACTTGTGGGGAGCATTATCCATACCCCCTGGCGGTCAACTAAAGGGGAAAGTACAAAAATAGTCAATGGTGAGTCCGGACCTTGGCCCTAGTGGGACAGGATGGTAGTGCTGCCTGTAATCATAAAAGGAGGGTGTTGGTGCCTCAAGACCGGGCCCCTGCATAAAGTTCTTCGGGCCGGAGTACAGTTAAGCCTATCCGATTAGTGATGGCAGAAGCTCAGGAAACCCCATTAGCTGCATGTTAGTGAGAGCATCACAAGGGAAGGCCAGTTTCGGAGGAAACGTGTAGTTACAACTGATAACCCAGCAAGTCGTTAGCTGTTCGTGGGGTTATTGACTGGAATAGTGCCATGCTGCCGTCCGTGTCAGTGTCTCAGGGTCTCGTAGTGCTGTCGCTGAGCATAGAGCTGTAAGCTGGCCCTCCACGGTTTGTTGTGGAGTTGGCGCTCTCCTGGGGTGGGCCCCGTTGGCTCCATCCCCCGGGGTGTCCGCTGTGGCTTCGAAGGTGAGAAATGTGGTTGGGTATGCCTGTAGGAGTTCGGAAAGGGAACGTCTAGCCAGTTTTAGGCCGCTTCGGCAGAATCGAAGAAATTTGATTGCTGTTCGTAAACAATCTTCAGCTTGCCAGGGAAAGGTAAGGCATAGGTAAGCCCAATATTATGTAGGTGAGGTTTTATAGCTTGAAACGAAGATTTTTGTTATTGAACGGCCAAAGGGAAGTCAGGGAATATAGAGACCTTTGTTCCCTTAATTGTTAGTGGTGCATTGTCTCGGGCAGCTGGTAGCAGTTGGTCTCTCTCTAAAATTGAGGATCCCCGCCACTCTGGGCCTTGGGGGTGCACCAGAGATATGTTTCTTCGCTGGAGCGTGGTGCTCCCTTTCCACCACAAAGAGGTCAGATTTGCCTGTCAGGGCTCCTGCAGACGAGAGCCAGGTTTCTATGAACTGGGTGGTCTGTAGGCCCTCCGCGCCTTCAGGCACACCTACAATGTGAATATTATTCCTGCGTGCTCATCCCTCCGCATCTTCAGCGCGAGCCTGGAGCAGCTCCACTTGTTTGTTCAATTGCACTACCAACGCGGCTGATCAGTTAGTTATGGCGTCAATGTTGCAAGTGACTGCTCAGTGATTTTGAGCCCATCAGCCAGGTTCTGAGGTTCGACTTTAAGCAGAATAATGTCTGTAGTAATGATGCAGAGTTGTTCTATCACTACTCTGGAGTCACATAATTCCTGTAATATAATGTCCAGTTTGTCCATAGTGGGTTCTATCAAGGTAGAAGGTACATAGTCTGCAGGTGTCATAGTGGAAGCCCACGGAGGGTGGCGAACGTGAACGAGACCGCATATATAGTTTGGGTAGTCTAGGTTTTTTTAGCACTTGATTGGGTCTGATAGCCTCGGGAATGTATGGTGTTGCAGCTGAGACGAGCAGGGGTGCCAGTGGTGATTCATGTCAATAGTTTTTTTGTTTTTTTGTTAAGGACCTCTCACCTGGGAGCACGTGCCTGGTCAGGAGAACCGCAGTTGCATTCACGTATGGTCTAGCAACCTGGTCATTTGATTTCCCCCTGTAACAATGAGTGGAGGGTCATGGAATCAAAACACATGCAAGTAGGAGGCTGGTATAACTGCCACGTATGTAATGATGGCGGAGCAGGGTTTTGGGTTGAGCTGTGTCTACTTCATTTTATGGTCTCCCAGTTGCTGTACTGTTGCCTCCTTAGTGGTTGCCAGGTCTCCTAACCACATATAGTGAGTTCCCAGTGGCGGCAGTCAGGAGCTGGACTGCATATCCAGGAGGCTTGTGGGTTGTTTCCAGCTGTAGGTGAGACCAATGAGGGGCACAAGTTGCTCCAGGATGTGCCCCTGGGCCGCTGTTTGATGCAGATAGTGATTGAATTATAGGGCCCAGGTCACTGGGATCATGCGTCCACCATCTTGGGTGGTTGGACACACCCCTATTGTTTGTATAGTTCTTGATAATGTTTTTAAATACAGTTTGTAATTTTAAGTGATTTATCATTTTTAATTTAATTGCTAATAGTAATTTATAGTGTTGTAGCGGGTTGCTGGGTTTGTAGGGATATAGGGTGGGAAGTTAAGTAATAATTAACAATTAACTATCAATTTATTATTTAATTGATTATTAATTATGTAAATTATTTAATTATATTTTTAGTTATATATTATTTCAGGCTAGTGGGTTTGTAGTGTTATAGGCTGAGAATTTAAGGAATAATTAACATCTAACTTGCAAATTAATAATTATTCAATTGTTTATTAATTAAATAAATTACGTTAAATTTGTTTTTTGTTATATATTAGGTGTGGGCTGACTGGTGTGTAGGTGTAGAGGGTGGGAAGTTAATTAAGTAATAATTAATAATTAATTTATTGATTATTAAATTGATTAATACGTAAACTGGGTAACACGTGTATTTTGAATTTATTAGGTGAGGGTTGCTGGGTTCGTAGGGGCATAGGTTGGGAAGTTATTTAAGTCATAATTAACTATTGATTATTAATCTATTCATAATTATTTAAGTGATTATTAATTATGTTAATTGTGTTATACTTATTAATTTTAGGTATATTTTAAGCGTGGACTGCTAGGTTTGTGAGAGGAAAGTTATTGAGTAATAAAGAACACTTCTTTATTGATAATTACTAAATCGTTAAATAATCAGGTGTATTATATACATCTGGAGTGCAACACTTTCCTTTTTAGGACTTAATATTGGAGGTTTGGCCACAACTCCCATGGTTGCACCGGCAGTCAGAGCACGCTGGCTATATGGTGGCTCATTGTTGCGAGAATCTAATTACTTGGTAATTTATTTAATGTTTTGCAGTTAATGACTTCATATATTTTACATTTCCTATATATATATATATATATATATATATATATATATATATATATATATATATATATATATATAATTAGTAAATTAAAAAAAAATATGTCGAATATATATTTTTAATAATAGTGTTACATTATAAACATACACACATGTGTTCATACAAGTATTTATATATAGTACTAAATATTATTTAGATGTATTTAATTTACATTATATTAATGTTATACATTAAAATATTTAAGCTAGAGTATTCTAAACTATATATATATATATATATTAATGTTTTTGTACCTTTTTTAACAATATCAGTATGAAACGATATATTTTTTCCAATATTTTTGTATTTACCATTATAAGTATAAGGAAACAATATTTTTGTAGTTGATATTTTTGACATGATATTTCCATATCTTGATATTGTTGTGTTCGATATTGTGCCAGTTATCCCCTTTTCGGGTTACTAACAGTCCTGTAAAGGGATCAGGGGCAGTGTGGAAACAACAACAGCCTTATTTTGTTTTTTACATTATCACACGCACACACACACACACACACACACACACACACACACACTGTACTAAGAAGAATGAACACTTTTAAAAGTATTTATTACTACAGGAATAATCTGTTTATCAGTATATCTAAAACAACTACACAGAGATTTATAAAAACTGCAGCAAAATATGTTACAAATAACAAGAATGAAATGAACATTTCCAGCAATGTTGAAATGTGCCCTAACACCCACTTCTATGCACTATACTGTGAGAGCATGAAAGGCAGAGTAACTTGTAGTCTAGAGTTTCTCAGGGAGAAGAGACCCACTTTATACCTTGTTGATGCAAACGCTGTCTTTATCAGTGGATGCATGAAGACAGTGTTGCCTGCGAAGGGCAAACACCCACTGTGGTAACAGTCATTCGGTCTTCCTCCGGGACTTGACTTCTGTTTTCAGAAGAGAAGTATCATCTGGGAAGTGTGAAGTACACTTGCAGCAGGTGAGACTGTCTCTGGGAGAATCTCTGTCAATAATGTGGGCGAAGGACCTCTCCTCACAAATGGTCAAGCAGCAGTCCTTATGTCCTAATTGTTATCAGAAATTGTGATGCCTGATATAAGTTTAGGAATGTTTGACATAGATTATGTGCATCAACGCATGCATCTCAAGCTTTTCCTTATGAACATATAAGGCAAAGGACGTTAATTCAGATTACATTATTTTGTAATGTATGTATGTCTTCTTATTTGACCTTGACATAATGAAAAGTAGACATTTGACACACACGAATGTCGCATTTTCATTAATCAAAGACCTTGACTCTGTCACAGTTCCTAGAAAGATACGCTCTGGCAACAATCTACGTTTAAAGGTAGACATGACAATGATTCTGCATAAATCAGAAAATATGATGTTTCCTACTGTCTAAGTTGAGGAAGATGGCGGCCTCTGTGATCTAAGATGGAGCTGGGCCTTATAAGATGGTCAGACCTTAGGGAGATTACATCAGAAAGTTCTCTGTTTGGTGCTAGAGAGCCAAAGGCAACTTGACCAAAGCAAAGTGGCAAAATGTAAGAGAGCTAACTCAGTGGTAAGAAGCTGTGAGCCAGGCAGATAAGGAACTGGAGGAGCCAGAGGAAAAATCAGGAAGAAAGTGAACAGAAGCGACCAACAGGAAATGAGACTGAACCACTGTAAGCAGTTGATCAGGAGAATCCAGTGATAAGTGGAAGGGTGCTTTAATATTGAAGGATTCCGCTGCAAAGCATTGCAGTAGCCCATTAGTTGCAAGGTGCAGGCAGTTCTTAAAATAGTGTCCATTACTTGCACAGTATTCCAATAGTATGCAGTTCTGTGTCAGATTCAAACATTGTTCTCATGCACATGCACTTTGGACACTGGTTTTCAAGGAAGATGTTGTTCTGTGACATTACCTCTTTCCGGTCTCTTAGTCTGCAAAACAAAAAGCCTCCTACCTGAATCAGTATTTTACTGCTTGTGGTAAGTAGTGTGTGGTAGATTTGTGCAAAATACTTGAAAATAGGTGTGGGCCCTGACATCCTAGTGCCAACCCTGCTGGAGGTGGTAGCTTTCTGACTGTGCTCCGCCCGCCTCCGGCTTCCTCTATTGCACCATAATGCCCTAATGTGCTTGCAGCTCCCCTCACTATGCAGGCTCTTCTCATGCAACAATCAACCCCACCAATTAGCCTGATGGTGCTTTGCGATATGTGGTCCTTACTTAGTCGATCAAGGCCTTGCCTGTTTCAGCATTGATGCTGATACTGTTGTCTTTTATTACATCTGCTCCGTATATGGCGCTGTTTTGTTTTCAACTATCCGCAATTCTTACTCAAGTCTCAGTTAAGAGAGTTAATGTTCCAAAAGTAATGATAAAGTAGGCTCCCTCGGCATGCCTGTCATAGGACTTTGTCTTTAAAGGTGTTGATGGAAGACTTCTGAGATCCTTGAACTGCTATTATCCTTCTGAGATTAAGACTGATATTTTGACTGACATTCTACTGGCTAGTTGCTCAGTGTCAGAACCCCTATGAACACTCAATCCATGTTGTTGGATTTTGACAGGTTCTCTTCTGCACAGACTGTCCACTGTGAGGTGGGACATCATTATCCACCAGCCCCAAGGAATCTGACATTTGTGTCCTGTTAAACAGCAGCACATTGGTCACGGCCACAAGTTCATGATGTTATGGATGTTGGTGCTGACCCTTCTGTCCTATTTCATCATTAGTGCTGACACTTCTTTTATGCACAGAGTTGATGAGTTTCCACTAGTAGTCTGACTCTTCGCTTCAGTAACGCGACATGAGTAGTATTGGTGCTTTATTCCCATGGTATTTGGAAGATGGCACAGCTGGTGGTCCCTTTTCCTAGACTATGATTGATATACTTTGTTGAACTGGTTCAGTATGGATTCAGGGTCACCAAGTAACATCTTAGATGTGGTCTTGACACCATGTTTTGCCTGACATTTCCTGGTATTAAGGATAGCTTTGGACCTCCTTGTGGCATGTCGATCTCTCTGTGCTGTTGATTACGTTAGACCTTTCATGGGTGGTTGACCTATTTTGTACCATTTTCCTTCTTCATTGTTAAAAAAACATTTGGTATGATATGTAATATTATGGTTCATCGTAATAATTGGAATATGAATGAAGTGATAACTTTCAGTGTCCTTTTGTTGGGCATTTTGTGTTATCAGGACACTTACGGAGAAGAGACTGGTTTGTTCACATTTCCCTTTTTTACTAGCAAGAGCATGCACTGGATTTCTGTGCGAGGTTCCTTCTGGCCCTCTTCATACTTTATTGTTTCCACATTGGACTTGCAGGGATGTTTGTCACCATGGATCTATACAGTAATGTTCTATAGCTTTTCTTGTATTTCTCTGCAGACCCTTCTCTTGGGGGTTATTACTTTAGTATTGATTCATGAGGCAAAGAGTCTGCAGGAAGAAGAATCCATCAGACGAATTAGTTGCTTATCTTCAGGAACACTTTTCCCTTGAATACTCTACCTGCAGATTCCATTGACCCTCCTGCATGCGTGTTCTGGGTAGTATTTTATTTTATTCATATTCCAAGTTTGTTTTATGCACTGTGTTTCAGTAACATTTGTGAATCTAATCTTTGCTTCTATGGGCTTGGAAGAAAGGATGGGAACTGAGTTCAGAGCACCAGAATGGTGCTATTTATGGCTCTATAATGTCACCTCCACAGGAGTACTAGCATGGAGTTGGAGGCATGGGGTCACCAGCCAGCTCCGGAGAGTTATTCCAACTTTTCCATATCCAGTATGACGCCTAAGGAGATTCATGAGGTGAAGAATCAGCAGCTAGAGTAGAGTATCCCCTAGAAACATTGTCCAGGAAGGTCAATTACTTTTTCTTCTTTGGTGCAAGTTAGTGTTGGTGATGGATCTGGATGTGCCGGAAGGCAATATTATTGAAATCGAACTGTAGCCATCTGCCAACACATATTTTGCACTGTGCCATCTCGCAGAAGGAAATACAGGTTTAGATTGCGATTTTTGTTGCAGATGTCAGTGTAGAGATTTTCTCATCATGGAGAAGCAAACATCCAGTTGCAGCTTCATTCTACTCATGGAATGTTGCAAATATCTGGTCATCTAAAGAGTCTATTTTTGAGCACTCGAAAATGTGTTTATAACCATGGTTACTTTGTAAGTGATGCAATTTTTTTTTTTATTTGGCTCAGTCTTTTAGTAAAAAGGACTTCATAAACGATTGGTTTTTTTTCGATCCTTTTATTTTTTTGATTGGCCATCCTTCTGCGCCTACAGATCTTTGATTTAGATGCATGAGCAAAACGCAGAGGACATTTGTATCGCTTTGCAGTGTCCAAATCACGTCTCCACCTTGAGGCGTGCAATTAATTGTATTTGTAGCTGGTTCACCTTTGGGTGCCACCAATTAACTAACTGCATTTTAATACTGACTCTTAAATTATTATGATACGGATGGATGGGATAGTATTAGAACAAGTACTTGTGCTTTAACCAACTCACTTTGTTTCAGGATCAAATCTGTTTGTTTTGAGAAGCCGAATATTATGTTCTATATAATGACGCTTCATACCTTCTTTAAACCACTTTTGTTTAACGTTACAAAACTAGCAATTACAATCTTGAGCCCACCGCAAGGTAAATCTGGGTTATTGCGTTTACATTTTCTTTCTGACTCAATGGAATCCCTTAACAGCTGTGCGAAAAGGGCTAGCAGTTTGCTTTCCCTCCTGCGCCGGCCATTTCACCAGTCATTTTAACCTCTGGCTGGATGTGCCTCTACAGTCTACAGTGAGGTTTGGGCGATTTCCTGTAATCCTAAGTAGGAGTCTTATGGGCTATTTTCCGGGGTTTGACTGGAGTCATCTGGCAACTACCCACATGCAAGTAGGTCTTGAGAGACCTGCTGGAGCTCAAGGTCTCGCACTGTTCAAATGTAGACCAGCTAAATCTTCGGTTACTTTGTATGTTAGTCGACATTAGAAATTGGCTTGGCGTTTTAGGTAAGCAGACTAAAGAGGCGGACACACATTCGCATGAGGCACTGCTACTTGCTCATCTAGCTCCCTCTGCCTGTCCTCTCGAAGTGATGGCGATCGCTAACTGCATCGGGTTCCGTCTGGTGGTAGTTTTCTTTTCCCCAGCTGTCTATATTTAATTCATAGGCTGCAGTACCAACTGGATGGATTGACCACGCATTTATGCCATTTGCCCACATGCAGATATACCACTTCATTCCATCAACAGGAAAATGAATATATCATAAAATATTATGTTTACCAACAGAACCGAGACGCACAGCCTTAATGTAGTATTGGGCATATGACGTGCATAATTAAAATCGTTTCGAATAATGCCAGCAGTTACTAGAAGTTATACAAAGAGTACAGTTAATATATAATATTATAATTAATATACTATTGCAAATGCAAAATAGCCATTGAAATGCCGAAATCATGCCAAATTCCCTGTCTATGGAAACTGATTTACATTAATGATATGTGGAAAGTCTTCTGGCATTGCTCCAGCTTTTCTAGACCTCTGTAGAACACTCCCGGTGAAAAAGAAGCCCAACGGCCTAAACGGGATTTTTCGTCCAGTGCTTACTGCGCAAAAATCGACATTTTTGAAGTTCGAGATTAAAAAAAAACCTCAAACCACTCTTCATGCTCAGTTCAATTAAATGCTTTCTTACATGTTCCTTTTGATGTTTATGCACTTATGAAGTCCACCGGCAGAGAGGACTGTGTTCACGTGTTTTGTGGTATGTACAGTACTAATTTGTCCTCTCTCAGTGCGCCTTCAGTGCTTTGATTGGTATCTGCTTATATACCTGAAAGCATGATTTATCGAGCTCAGATTTCTTCAGATTTAGAAAATGCACAGGTATGCACTATGTTGGCGGCCACTCCTATTAGCATGTATTGTTCCTAAAGTAACCGGCTGCCTAACCAGATACTCTGATCATTGTCGAGCCCATTAAAAGGTCGGGGTGGCTATTTGACCACTTCTCCAGCTGAACCAGTTTCTGTTTTTTGTTCATTCGGGAGGTAGTTTGCTCACAGAAGGTATCCCATAAAAGCAGTTTTGTGTAGACTTTTTCCAATTTAAGGGCCATGTGATTCTATCGGATGTTATGCTCTTCTGCCTGCCCGTTTCTGATCATCGGTGACACTGGGTGAATTTTAATGTTAGCAGTGAGTGAAAGCATGTAACCTTTCTGTGCTGTATAGTGGCTGCGAAGGCCATTACTGTATAGTTAGAACTACCCTGGATACCAAATTGCAAACGTCACCTCACCCATTCCCTCTGAATGATGTCTTGTATTTAGCACTGTCAGCTAAGATACCAAGGGTCAATGTGGCTATTATCTGAATCATTTACGTCCATCATCTTTCCATATAAATGAGCATGAGCAAAGAAGGAAGTGTTCAACACTTCTGCAGCCTGGCCTCTCTTTGTTCAAAGGATGCACTTTCATGTGTGTGCTCAGTTATCACGTGGATGCAAATAGGGAAACAGGTCTAAAAATTCAGAGGCTGTCATTTGGCAATATGCACTGGCACCAACATTCCCACCGAAGATTCTCAAATATATTGTTTTTGCTATTCACACTGCAGCATTCCAGGAAGTCTACATAAGAGGATCGTCACTGTCACTTTCTGTTGGAGAGTAAGAAGTTCTTGTAACTTAGTGTCATTATTCTAAGGACAATTAGAGACAGGCAGAAAGCTCAGCTCTCATAAAGACCACCTTATCCTATGGACAATTAAAGATAGACAGGTAGCTGTGCTGAGAGGCCACCCATTGCACACCATTGGTTGGCTTTCCTGTTACACTCATTAAGCTGCTTCCTTTTTGTGTTTCAGCTTGTTTCTCCCACCCATGGAGCATACTCTCCTTACTAGCTCTTTTGACTGTCTGGCTTCTTAGCTTGCACTACTTAGTTTTCAAGCACTACTTTTTTCCTTTTGGCTAAGCACTCCACGGGAGCAAAAACTAAATAGAGTGGAGCACACAAAGACTCTTTTTTCTTCCCCAATCAAATTATGGTAAGCATTAACACCATTTGGGAAAATCAATTAGATAAGTGTATACAAAAAGAGAAAAACATGAGAGTTCATATCCAGAAACAAATGGGTGTAAACATGCTCTTGGTCCTTAACATCTTTAATACTATTGAAATGAAAGGGAAAACAGGTGGAAAATGCCGAAGGTGCTTGCACATCAACACATGTTTTAACAAATGTCCATCAGTAGTAGTCCTTTTTCTTGCACAAATGTTAGTAATGGGTGCCAGGCTAGCCAAATACCTGCCACCTCAGGTGTCAAAGGCTCACAGACTGTAAACAGTGCGTGGAAACCTAGACCATAAAAACACAAAGGCCAGGGCACACCCAACGTATAGTATTCGTGTAGTATATCCAAGTGGTGATTCAAGAATTGAGTCGAAGTCCAGGTAAGCAGGTGACACTGGATATTTATTGCAGGTGAAAGCAAGTGGTCAGAGTTCCAGTCAGATGACCAAATATAATATAAGTCCAAAACAGCAAAACAGCCGACACGTGTTTCGTCTTCAAGACTTTGTCAAGGCTTGAGCTATGTGGACACATGAGGATGAAGAGAAATATATTGGAGTCCCGAAAGTTCATTTGAAAGATGTGAAGCAGAAGTATAGCTCCTGATGAGCCAATCAAATGCAGTACAGGTAGCAATGAGGGCTATGATAAGCCTGAATAGTGATCAAAATCATACCGTGCCGATCGTGTCGGTGTGTTTTGGATGTGGATCTTTAATACTATTATAAATAAAAAAAGAAAGGCATATATATCATCATGTACATAATTCATAAGATCCCATAAAAATTATTTCGAAATTTTGGAAGGATTGATTTCCATTCATATAAAATTCCATTTGGCAATGGAGCCCAGATGTTCAGTCTTTGTAAATCCTCAACCAATGGAAAAAAGCTTCAGCCCGTCCGATGTTTAGCCAACACATGTTTTGTCCTATTCGAGGACTTTACCAAGGCTGATAAAATATCAACACACACAAAAAAAGAGAAAAAGATTCTATATCCCATTCTATATGCCTATTAACTCATAAAAACACTTACAACAATGAATCTTTAATATGTTACCAATTACCAAAATCACCTTACACTCTGGTGTCCTATAACATATTAAAGATCACAGTGCCAAACATATGTGAAAAAGACTTGAAGAGAAGAATATTCCAACACCCATAGGTTTAGAGAACAATTGTAGAAAAAAACGACACACAGTGATCCCTTATAACATAAAACATGCTATTATTGATGTTAGTATACACGAGTAGAGAATCAGAGTTAAGAAATGGCCATCATATCCCACATGGTGGGAATTCTAAGTGTACCTTATGTTCTATTCAAATATACTCCAAATTCCAAGTCCAATGGAATCCAGCTCTGCAAGATAATGTCCAAAATTCATCAAATATACCACATATTTCAAGCTAATTACATCACAAAATATATTTCCACATAGTACCAACAAAAGCAACCTTCCTACTATGCCACTCTGCTCTTATGGTAGAGCTCATATCAATTTGACATACCAATATATGGATATCACCCTTCATAATGGATCTTTAGAAAGCCTGCCACTGTAAATAAGTTCTAATGACTCGCAAGTCAAAACAGAATATAATAAATTATTACCAACGGTCAAGAAAGACGGATAAACAATGGCTCAACATATTTCCATCTTACCTTGTTATGAGTAAATCTTAACCAAACAGTCTGTTTATCAGAAGTAAATTAAACTTCCTAACAGTTAGTTCGCATTATTGTCTGATAGTTCTTACCTTTATTCTGTCTGAACCATCATGAGCAATGGCTCGGGGTGTAACAGCCAAACTCAAATAGGCATACGAGGAACACCTTTAAAGACCATGCTGACCAATCCATAAACAGTTTGTAAATTGCAGTGTGGATACAGAAACCAAACATTATTACCGTCGAGACGGCACCCATTTTGTAAGAGTAAAATTGTCGTATGCAAGTGTTTTGTGTTCCGAACATACTTACAAAAAAAAAACATTTTTTTTTTATATATCATGATCTGCACTCTAATTTAAGGTATGATTATGCGACTAAGTGGGTAGTTATAACTCCAATTTTCGCAGTGATTTTATGGTTCCACAATTCCCTCGTAATACGGGGAATACAGCCCAAATTTCAAAATAGCGACCACAATCAAACTAATGCACTTAGTGTCAAATCTCTGCTCATAATAACAACATTTTCACACAGAACCGATAATCACAAACTCATCTGTCACAAAAAACCATTACGAAGTCTAGATCGTAAAACCATCCGCCATCTTAAGTGGGGCAATCCTCTATAATATACGTATCACAGCATTTCGTTTGAAAAACATATGTTATACTTTTATCCTACTGTTTATAAGGGAGCATGTCAAACGTCATATAAAATGTGAGTTACTCAGATATTATGTACAATGTAGCGTTCCATTTCAAAAAGCATATTCAGTATTATTCAGACTATTTAATATTATTCCAAAACCTTCTCCATGTATTCAGACGTCATATCGAATACAACGGTTAGTCTGATATTATGCGTAATTTAGCGCTCCATTTAAAAAAACATATTGTAATTTTCTCTTAGTTTTCATTAAGATGTGAGTTATTTCAGGGTTTATGGGTTAAATTCTTAACCCCATATGTTATTTTACTTTTAGCCCGCAAATATCTTATATTATGCAATCATATGTTCAAAGAAGAGACATCTGGCAAGCTGCCATACTCCGGTCTTAATTCACTTAAATTTTTATATATATCCAATTCTTGACCCCAATGTGTTACTTTACTTTTAGCCCGCAAATATCTCATGTTGCGCGATCATATGTTCAAAGAAGAGACATCTGACAAGCTACCATACTCCTGCCTTAATTCACTGTGAGGCTAAGCAAGTTTCACATCATTGCTTCTAGATTTAGCTACATTCTACCAGAAAGGGCATATTGTGCCTTTTGTGAGCAGTGAGCTAAGTGACCATGTGTTTCTGTTATAAAATAAGCTTATTTTAGGAGCCTGAGGTAAATGAGTACAGCACTGGAATAAAGCCAAAGCAAATGTCGGCGAGATGAGAGGAACAGAATGCTGCAATAAAACGAAGGCAGCTACTAGCCTAAAACACCCACAGTGAAAGGGAAGCACCAAAGAAATGAAAAAATAGTCAGTCACAGCAACAGATAAAGAAACTAAAGTGGAATAATACAATAGTTGGTCACTGCTCTGAAACAGAAAAAGGAGGGAGAAAAAGGCAGAACTGACCACTAGTGAAGAAGAATTTTTAAAGAACAGTGCAACCAACAAATGAAATCGCTTTAAACCATAGGAAGTGCACTAAAAGTTTACATGAGGTCGAACACTTACGTTCGACCTAAAAATGTGAAAATGCAGATTTCTGGCTTACTTATAATTAACTCTTCCTAGTGGAATCTCTGCCATGTGCACCAAGCATAGGACACTTGCAAGAGTAGATTTCCAGCTTTCTAAAGCAGAACATTGATTTTGTTCTCAGAGCATGTAAAGTGTTACATTAGAAATCACTAAAGCTTAACAAAAGCAGACATGATGTTATTAGTATATATATTTTTTTTAATGTAGTATGTTTTTGGGACTGTTTGGTTCTTGTTGCTTTGGCGCTAAGTTTTTACTTTATAACTGTCACTTTCAAAGTAAATGGGCTCCATTTATCTTTTCTAGAGCTTATCCTTCTCAACATTCTTTTCTAATTTTCAGTTTGCCTGGCCAGCTTTCCAGTTTTTGTTCTTCTCTCTTTGTGTTCCTTTGATAGAAGCTAATTTAAAATAAAGTAATTATGTTTACATTTTGTTGTGAGCATTTGTTGAATGAGATTCTCAGATTTTCTTCTCTTTTTCTTGCATTGCAATCGAAATGGCTTCTTGCTTCAACAATACCGCGTTGGATGGGTTTTGGCACTTCACATCAATTTATGCTGTTAACGCCTGTCAGGTATGATATGTAATTAATGTATGCAACTTGTAATAATGTTAATCCTCCTGTTTGTGCAGCTATCTGTCCATCTTTTGGCTCTTAGGAATAGTTTTTTTTCTGACCATTGCTTTTGAAATTCAAGTGTATGATAATGCTGTTTTACGTAAGTATCACAGCTTGAACATGTGGAATTAAACACTGTTTTCCTTTATTTCCAATCAATTCATTATGCATTTGTAACCAATTTATAAACCCTTGCATCCTATACTTGTAGTTCCATTAGACTGTTGTCTATATTCAGCTTTTGTTCTCTGTCACTTGTGACTGTTAAAAAGAGACTTCAGATAGTAAATGGCCATTACACCGCCATAAAGCACAAGACGGTTTCTGATTAGTAGGCCTGAAATGAAAAAAGTTGGTGATGCTAGAGGGTCCTATTAGTATTTTAAAAAAGTCGACCGTAATGTCAGGCATTCCAGATTGAGGTATGGTAGCCTGTAATGCAGTAAAAAGTAAAACCTTTGGGATGGTAATAGACCAGTCTCAAAACTATTGTAACATTACTTGAAACTGCTTTCTAGGCTCCAGCCTGTGGTCTAAGAACAGAACGCCGCCACTGGTGTCTGTCTGCAGATATGCACAGTTCAACAAATTATTGGATAGTTAGCAGAAAATACAGAATTCAGCTGCCAGAATAGAGGACAAGAAGCCCTGATTAGCAATTATGTGGTAGTTTCTGTTTTTTTACAATATAGGCTACTTAAAAATCAATCTACAACTTGCTGGACTAAACTGCTGTGTAGATGTCAGTGATCGAGTGAACAAATGCATACAGTAGTGTATGAATACTTCACTGTTGCTGTTACTAACACAACCATTATGTCGATTTTGGAGGTAGGCTGTTGATAAAGCTGAAGTAAAACGAGCTCAAATTAGAGATTGCTGGACCAAAGTTCTCTGTGGTCCGTTACGATAGTGCATACATGTGTAAATCCGATTCTTGATGGCATTGCATGGGTCCTGGGCTGATGAAGGATTCGGAAACCAAGAGAGATGTAACGTACATAGAACACAATCTTGAGGTCTCGTGTGCATTAAACACTTGTGAAACGAACCAGTCTTTAGGATGTGCGTGTCCTCACAAAAAGGCCAAGTGTTTACGTCAGTTCAGACATAGTGTTCTTTAAATTGCTGGCATACCTATGTGCAAGATGTTTTCTTTCAAGCCCCCTCGCGATTTAATTTTAGAATCACTTAACATTCCTATTCAAAGTGTTCAAGAGCATTGAGCAGGGAAGAGGCTTTAACGCCTTAAACCTCTAATCTCGAATTCTATAGCTCTTCCTACTGCAGCGGAGCTGGGTCTTATTTTTTCAAAGGAGGATATATTATCACACATTAAATAGGTTAATACTTTAATAGATCTCAACAATTGCCATATTTTCTCTTATGCGTTAAATCGGATATTGACTATCTGAGATGAAGAAAAGCTAGTCTTTGACATTTTGAAAGAATTATCACAGATAGGGTCGCCCCTTTGTTATATGGCATGTCAGTCATTAGAGTTTTGTTTGAATCGTATAATCATTCATGGGGGGTGAGGTTTGCGGTTTTACTTTTCTTTGTGGCTCACCAAGTCAGCTTTGTCACCGTTGACATTAATCAGCCTGTATTAGTGTTAATATGATTCAGTTCATATGAAATCTACACCTTAACCATTACACTTTACATATGTAGCAGTTAGGGTGACACTCAGCTGGGTACATAGAAAAAACAAACGCAAAACAAAGATATTTTAAATATCCAGATTGCGGGCATTTAAGTCAAAGCAGTTGCACGCAGATGATTACATATATAATGATGCACTATTTTGACACCTAAAGGCCCCCTCTGCATTATACCCATTGTGCTGGCTTGCTGCAGTGTAAAAGGCATCCTCCCGGCCATCTCGCAGCATATTACGGATCCTCCTACAAATATCAGGGAGGCAGCATTTCAGTTGGTTGTATCCCCCTCTTCTTACAGGCATTCAGAGAATAGAGCATTGAAGTGTATCAGGGCCCTCGAATCCCACTGTCATCGTGAAATATAATCCAACCCTATCTTGCCTTACACCTCCCAGTGTCGTATTGTATTATAACAATATAGTACCTTGTACCACTTTGTGGGGTGGTGAAGCTCTTGACTACCTCAGTAGTATGCTACACCGTGTAGGGTATGTGGCTAGAAGTTTTGTCTTTGTTTTGATCCGAAATAGGATTTCATGCTTGGTGACCACTGAAGTGTGATTATTGTGTTATGTCATGCATTGCTTAACAGTATAATGGATGAGGAGATATGAGCGATAAGCATGTATTTTCTAATTTTCAGTAAGATGACAGCTTTTAACAGTTCTGCACCCCTCTTTATGGTATTTCTTATGAAGATAGTCACTTAGCTGGTTGCTTCACTGGGTTGTCAATTCTGAGATTTTTAGTTTAACGTTTATGGTCCAGAGCAGGCATAGGTTGGAGTGAGTGATGGTGGGGAGATCCGCTGCACTGTCAGCCTATATATATATATCTATCTATATATGCAGATGGGGCAACCAAATTATGTGTCAAAAAGGCAAATTATGCAACATAATGCAGCACATTTTGTGATAGTGTTAATCCATTATTTTTTTTGCTTTATACATGGTAACACTGGAAAGAAAATTCACTGCATAATTCCAATGGCCCTGCATACATGATTTTCATTGTGATTGTGAGACATTAAAATGCGGTCGTAGTATGTAGCTGATTGCGACCTCCAGTGGTGGACTAAATTAGTCATCCATCGGTCAGGTGTAAATGGCACATCTTCAGTCATTCCATTCCTGTTCAGTTGGTGATAGTCGTTTGTTGATTTGGGCAGGTACAGTATTGGGTGAAGAACATGACCTGCAGAGGTTCTGTCTTACGTGAATGTAAAAGAGTCAAACTGTATAAGGGAATTGTTCTGCAGCCTGTTTGAACTACAGTTGGCTCTCTGACCGGTGTGTTATAATCAATATTAGTGCGGACTGGGAAGGATATATATGAATTGATAATATTATACACCACCCAGGTTAGACAGAGTTACCTGCCATATCATGGAAAGTTGTGTCATGTTTGGGATGGTCCATATCTGTGGACTAAACAATGTGGATTATACTTAAAGGAGTGATAATTTTTCCGGGTTCTGTCCAAAGGTTGTGGGATTACATAGTTAGTTTGGAAATAGCATTATTTCACATCTTTTCTGAAATGTAAATGCTCTGGAATGCTTCAAATTATGGCTGGAAACGAGTTCCGGAGCATGGCCCTTTTGCCCAGAAAGCAGTGCCTCCTAGAGATTTCTTATAGTAATGTGGTATGATGATCCATGGTGTAGGCATGCAGCTCAGTGTCCCATTTTGTTTGTATTGCTGGAATGTAACTTTTATGTATAGTGGTCTATTCCTTGGGAAGTTCTGTGGATGATGCTGAGAGCCTTTTAGCCTTACTCTTCTAGCCATAGGTAGCCAGTGGAGTGATTGCAGGACTGGAGTCAAGCGTTATCTTGGGTGAAGTTGGAGTAACAGTGTTTTAGCAGTTTTGTAGATTAGTTGAATTTTGCGAAAAATCAAACTGGGAGCGCCAAGGTATAGGCTGTTGGCACAGTCAAGCTTTGATATTACAAGTGTGGACATAGCTTGTAGCTTTTATTGATAACCAGTGTTTGGCAAGGTGTGTTGCACTGTTTTCACTCCTGAAGAACTTGCTGTTTTTGACCTTGTTCACATGTGATATTAAAGGTAGTTCTGAATTCATGTTTACCACTACATTTCTGATTTCCACTGATATGATTTACGGGGCCTCAGTTCCTATGGCCATTTGGAGGTAGGCTTTTATTTTTGGCACTGTCCACAGATTGCTGTCCATGTGATGTTGCGTATTATGTGGTTGCTTCTCATCCATGCATTTATTGTGTGAGGTAGTTGTCAGGTGTTAATTTGTAGAAGTATTCTGGGCTATCCATTTTTAGACCGATTTTCTTATCATTTGCCTGGTTGAAACAGATAAGGTTGATTTTCTAACCTGGTCAGATAAGGGTATTAGGTATGTTGAACAATAGAGAAGAGATACTGGAGCTCTGAGGGATGCCACAGTGTTGGAAGTGAGAAGCTTATGTGAAAGGTGCTAGGTATCCCTTGATTTGTCTGTCTGTGAGGTAAGGGGCAATCCATATTAGAGTTTTTCACGTATTCCAAGTCAATGAAGTCTTTGTAGTACGTGGTGGTGGAAATAGCCAAATACTATTGATGGGTCCAGAAGCATTAGGACACCAGTCCGTTCTTGTCCACTGTGAGTTTTAGATCATCCCAAATATATATAGTGGTTGCCCTTGTGCCTTTTCCTGGTCTGAATCTGGATTGTTCGTCTGACATCAAGTCACTTTCCTTCATAAACTTGGAAAGTTGGCTAAAAACTGCTCCTTCACATATTTTTCATTGGAATGTAACTACGATATTTGCCTGTTGTAAGTGGTGGAAGATTGCCTTTAGTCTTTTCTGTGGTGGTCGAGTCATGTGTCAGTTGGGTTTTAGCTTGGTCCATAGTGTTTTACCTGTTTCCCACCACTTGCAAACAGGCATGCTGGCCTGCAGAGCATCATGTGTCCCGCTCCTCCCACATTAATCATGCTGTCTATGTTGGAGGGCGTCCTGAATGTTCCTGTACTGAGTTTACAAAATGCTGCCTTATATTGTATCACAACCCTGTGACCCAGAGCCATCTGGAAGGTCAGTACTAGGTCGGAAAAAGGAGAAGCTGTGAAAGTGGCAGCCACGCGAGGAATCAGACAAAGAACAGTATGAGGCAAAAGTGATAAGCAATTTAGACACATGCATATATCGATTTTGAAACAAACAAAAACGCAAAACCTCAATTGAATTAAACAAATACATAGAGGCAAAATTAAAGCAAATGTATTTCAAGCACACTAATTGTAGTAAAAATAATGCACACTAAATAATCATGTACAAAAAGAACACATATAACCATTCTGATCTGCACTTCATTGTAAACATGCGGAGTGCTTGTGTTGTTTTCTTCATTAAAAAGGCTAAATGTTTTAACGTTCATGGCATGAGAAACTTCCTTTGGCTCTTCGGAAAGGCAGTAATTCACATATCTGATAGAGACTTCTAGTTGCAGATTCCTTACCTCAGAATTTCCCCCAGGCGTCAGACTGGATCCAGAGATTTTTCTTTGAGCAATACCCTTGCACGTCGGTAGGTGGCGTTGGTCGACTCCGTTGGCGTCTTAGTCACTGTGATGACGTCGGGAGTAGTATATAGACGCCGCCTTCGTGCAGAGACGTCAGTTCTTTTCTTTCCGTGCCACGTGCTGATCTGGAGAAGAGCTACCCTGGTCTCGTTTTGACCGACTTCGACCGTTTTGTCAAGTTTTTGTGAGAAATTTGGTGTGTCGAGGATGTCCCCGAAGACCGGTGTCAAGCCGTGCGAGGACTGTCATCGTACGAAGTCAGCGACTGATCCTCATCGGGTTTGTCTGTGCTGTCTGTAGTGCGACCACGACACAAAGTCGTGCTCCGAGTGCCAGGCCATGCACCAGAAGGCTTTGAGGGAGCGGTCCCTAAAGCTCATGGTGGCCCGGCACACGACTCTGCGTAAGTCCCGGTCTCGATTGAGAGGAAGGTCTCGAGACCGGTCGTGGAGCCATCACCGCTCCTCTTTTTCCAAATCCTCGGGTCAAGGTAAGAAGAAGTCGAAGAGATCCCATCACTCTCCAACTTCGACCTGTCGCTTGGCTGACGTGACGCGGGAGGAGCGTCCACGCACAAGGTCTCAGTCCTCAGAGCCTGCGACTGGGTCGGCTCTGCGCTTCCCCGACTTTCCCGGAGCCGAAGCGACCCCCACCCAGCTTAAAGAGTTTTATGAGGCCATGTGCCTCATCTTTGGGTGGACAGACCCCGATACGGCGCCTTTGGGCCCAAGGGGTTCGGATGAGGGGCCTTCGGGTTCCACACTGGCGGCTTCGGCCACCGAGGTCACCTCTGGATCCGCACACAGATCTGCACCGGCGCCAGGTGCACCCTTGAAACCTTCCCCGGCACCGGGTCGATTGTTGACGCTCCCGACGTCGGTAGTGCCCACTATTGAAGTCGAGCTGATTCGTATCCCCGACGACTCGGAGTCGGAGCGGCGTTGGCTGACGCCACCTTTGCCTTCGATGGGGCCTATTCGCCCCAGGTCGGATTCAGACCCTTTTTCTTATGGGTACGAATATGGAGAGGGATTAGAGGGGTCCCTGGACCCTTATTAATTCCAGGATGACCCATCTTTGGACTGGGCTCAGGAATTGGGCGACACCAGTGGTCTGGATACTTCTCCTGACTCTGGCATGCTGTCTCCTCCTACCGTGGCTACGGCGGAGGGAGCGACTTATGGTATGGTGGTCAGTAGGGCAGCTGAGGTCCTTGGTCTTGAGCTTTCCACTGTTGAGGTCAGGTCTAATCCCCTGACGGAGGTGCTTCAGCCTGGGGCTTCTACTTCAGAACCCCTTTTGCCATTTAATGAAGCCCTCACCGATGTCCTTTTGGGTACCTGGTCTAAACCCAACACAGGGGCTCCTGTGAATAGGACTATCGCACACCGCCATCGGCCCGCTCGGAACGCCCCTAAATTCCTGTCCCAACACCCCACGCCTGAGAGTCTTGTTCTCCAGACTTCCTCTTCTTCAGGCGCATTCCCTTCCGCACCCCCGGACAAGGAATCCAAAAGACTGGAACAGTTTGGCAAGAAGTTATTTTCTTCCTGCAGTCTCACGCTGCGGTCTGTGAACACCACATGCCTTTTGGGCCGCCATACCCACTCTTTGTGGGATACGGTTGCGCAAGTCCTGCCTCAGATACTGGAGGAGGCCCGTTCTATCATCTTCCAAGCTGTGAACAATGGGAGAGATGTGGCTAAGTTCACAATCCGTTGTGGGCCGGACACGACCGACTCTGGGCAGATCGGTTGCTACGACGGTGGCCTTACGAAGCCACGCCTGGTTGCGTACTTCCGGTTTTTCTGGGGATGTCCAACAGTCACTCAAGGACATGCCCTTTGAAGGCTCACATCTTTTCGGAGACAAAGCGGACTCAGCCTTGGAGAGATTCAATGATTCCCAGGCTACAACTCGGTCCCTTGGTCTTTCCTCTGCCCCTCTCCCCCCACAGTCCGCTTTTCGGCCCTTTCGTGGCCATGGAAGGGGCTTCCTGTCACGTCCTCCACCCAGCCACTATGCCGCCAATGCTGTTCAGCCTCTGTGTGGCCGGGGACGCGGGATCCCACGTGGCCGTGGGTCAGGGAACCAGAGGTCTGCCCAGTCCACCTCTGCCCCCGCTGCAGCCTCCAAACCCTCCTAGTCCGTCCCCTCACTCCCGTCCAGTTGGTGGCAGGATTCGCCCCACTGGGAATACATCACCACAGACAGGTGGGTTTTGCAGATAGTTAGAAAGGGCTACTCCCTCCCTTTCGAATCTGCTCCACCAACCATGCCTCCATCCTTCAGTCACCTTCCAGAGGATCATTTGGCGCTTCTCCGCCAGGAAGTCGCAGTTCTCTTTGCCAAGGGAGCTATAGAAAAGGTCCCTGTGCCCGAAATAGGCTGTGGTTGTTATTCCCTCTACTTTCTGATACCAAAAAAGGACAAGGGTTTACGTCCTATCCAAGACCTTCGGGACCTAAACTACTTCCTCAAGAAGGAGAAATTCAAAATGCTCACCCTGGCTCAGGTTCTGTCTGTCTTGGACCCAAGAGACTGGATGGTAGCGTTGGACTTGCAGGATGCTTATTTCCACATCCCGTCCTGCCTGCCCACAGATGTTACCTACGATTTGTGGTAGGTCACAAGCACTTTCAGTTTACCGTGCTCCCCTTCGGCCTTACCAGCGCCCCTCGGGTGTTCAGCTCATCTGCGCAGGTTAGGGGTCTCAGTCTTCCCCTACCTCGATGACTGGCTGTTGAAGGTGGACTCGCCCCAGAAAGTCGTCTCCCACCTTCAGACTACGGCAAACCTCCAGCACACGCTGGGGTTCACTATAAACGTGCTGAAGTCACACCTGACTCCCTCTCAGATGCTCCCTTTCATCGGAGTTGTTCTGGACACAGTGCAGTTTCGGGCTTATCCTCCCGAAAGGCGAGTCCAAAACATTCAGGCTATGATTCCGATCTTTCGGCCTCGGTCTTGGGTTTCGGTGAGATTGACTCTGAGGCTGCTGGGCCTCATGGCCTCCTGCATCCTGCTAGTAACACATGCCAGATGGCATATGTGATCTCTGCAGTAGGACCTGAAGTTCCAGTGGGCGCAGCATCAGGGGAATCTCTCCGACATGGTCCATATCTCGGAGGGGACTGCGAAAGACCTGCAGCGGTGGCTTTCAAATCCGCATTGGGTCCAGGGAAGATCCACCTCCCTTCCCCAAGCAGATCTCTCTATAGTGAGAGATGTGTCACTTCTGGGTTGGGACAGCCACATGGGAGAGGTGGAGATCAGAGGGCTCTGGTCTCTGGCAGAGTCTGGGCTCCATATCAATCTTCTGGAGGTCCGGGAGATTAGGCTTGCGTTTAAAGCATTCCTTCCCTCTCTCAAAGGGAAAGTGGTACAGGTGTTCACAGACAATACTACCGCCAAGTAGTACTGCAACAAACAGGGCGGAGTAGGATCCTGGACCCTTTGTCGGAGGGCACTACGCCTCTGGATATTGCTGGAAAATCAGGGCATTAACGCCAGAGTGGACAAACCTAGCCGTCGATGCACAGCCGATCACAAATGGTATCTCCATCCGGAGGTGGCGCAAGGTCTCTTTCAGCAGTGGGGAGAGCCTTGGTTAGATCTGTTTGCCTCCGCAGAGAACACACAATGTCAGCTGTTTTGTGTGTTGGATTTTCCAAGGCGGCACTCGCTCGGAGACGCTTTTCGTCTTGAGTGGAACTCCGGCCCCCTTTTTGTTTTTCCACCTATACCTCTTCTGCCCAGAATTCTCAAGAAGATCAGGAACGACCGGGCCAAGTCATCTTGGTGGCTCCGGACTGGGCATGGAAAGTATGGTATCCAGAGCTATTGAGCAGGTCCATCGATCCTCTACTCAGAATGCCTCTTTGGCGGATCTTCTGTGCAGCAGCAGGGGACGGTTCTTTCCCCGAACCTGTCCAACCTCCGCCTTCATGCGTTGAGATTGAGCGGCAACAGTTGACGACTTTCGATCTTCCACCCGAAGTCTGCGATGTTATCTTGGCAGCCAGGCGTCACTCAACCAAAAATGATTACGCCTGTTGTTGGAATATATTATTTGTGGCATGGTGTACCAACAAATCTGTTGATCCCCTTTCTGCCCCTCTATCCGAGGTTCTTCTGTTTATTCTTTCTTTGGCCCAGCAGGACTCTGCTTTGGGCACCCTTAAAGGGTATTTATCTGCCATTTCAGCCTTCCTTAGATTACCTGATCAGCCCTCATTTTTTAAATCTCCTATTGTGAGTAGATTCCTAAAAGGATTTACCCATTTATTTCCTCACACTCCATTTATCATGCCTCAGTGGGACCTCAGTCTTGTCCTTGCTTATTTGATGTGTACTCCCTTTGAGCCAATGCATAATTGTCCCTTGCGGCTCCTCACCTTCAAAACTGTCTTTCTTGTTGCTATCACCTCTGTTGGCAGGGTGAGTGAGCTTCAGGCCCTTTCCTCAAAACCTCCATACTTGTCTGTGCACCCTGACAAAGTAGTGCTCCGCACTGAGACTTCCTTCCTAAGGCGGTTACACTTTTTCATGTAGGTCAGTCCATCACTCTGCCTACTTTCTATGCACACCCACATCCTTCCTATGAGGAGGAGAGACTCCACCGTCTGGACCCAAAAAGAGCATTGGTGTTCTGCCTCAATCGTACTAAAGATTCCGGGTGGATGATCAATTCTTTGTTGGGTATGTGGGTGCGAAAAGAGGGAAGGCGGTGAAAAAGCGTCCCATCTCTCGATTGGTGCTTCTTTACATCAAAATGTGCTACGCTTGGCCAAGAAGCAACCTCCTGAGGGCTTGCGTGCTCATTCCACCAGAGCAACTGCTGCTTCCACGACTTTAGCACACGGAGCTCCTGTCCTGGGTATCTGCCAGGCAGCTATGTGGGCATCCCTGCACACGTTTGCTAAACACTACTGTCTGGACAGTCAGGTCCGTTGGGACGGCTACTTTGGTCGTTCGGTCCTGCATGACTTCCTAGTATGATCTTGGTTTGCAGACCACCACAGAGGATGGCTTAGCTTGGGTATCTATTCTAAGGTAAGGAATCTGCAACTAGAAGTCTCTATCAGATGTACAAGTTACTTACCTTCGGTAACAAAATATCTGGTAGAGACATATTCTAGTTGCAGATTCTTTACCACCCACCCATCCTCCCTGCTTGCGAACTGATTTCTAAGGACAGGAATTCACCTTTCACGTCCTTAGCTCTGGCGCACCAATCTCAGTGTTCTTAGCTGCTCTGCGCTTTGGCGTGGAAAGTTATTAAAAGAAACTGATGTCACTGCATGAAGGCGGCGTCTATATACTACTCCTGACGTCATCACGGCGACTACGACGCCAACGACACCCGCAGAGTCGACCTATGCCACCTACCGACGCGCAAGGGTATTGCTGGAAGAAAACTCTCCGGATCCAGTCTGAACCCTAGGGGGAATTCTAAGGTAAGGAATCTGCAACTCGAATATGCCTCTACCAGATATTTTGTTACTGAAAGTAAGTAACTTGTACATTCACACCAAGGCCACTAAAATTATGCATTTCTGCAGCCGTGGCCTTTTTTGTATAGTTATGGATTTACCACATATAAGGCATCATACACCATCGCTGGCATAATCTGCATATTTCACTATAAAAATAGTTTCTACCTCAAACAGATCAAAAGTTACTAAAAACACAGCAACACATGTTCCTTTGCAGTGGAAGGTCTTTCCCAGTGGTTGACAGGTGAGCTTTTAGTTTCTTATTGCTATATATGGCAATTGAACTGCTACAAATTAGGTGAAATCTTTCCCTAAACAGTGTTACAAGTGTAAAAATGACAAAAACGCATGAAGTAATACTATCACAAAATGTGTCCCATTAGGTTGCAAAAAAGGCCGTTTCTTGTCGCATAATTTAGTCAACCCTGCCACATAGTTGGCCCCGTCCTCTCCTCCTTTCCCCCACAACTGGTACTGTCTTTACTGTGAGGATCGTCTGTTTGTGACTTTTTTCAAGCCAATAAATGAGACATGTTCTTTAGGTTTAAATCTTTTAGCTGGTACACTTTCTCTTTTTGTATAAGAGAATAAAGAGAACTGTTTATAGAGGCACATGAAGTTATTGCTAAAGGAGTATTAATTCATCTACACATACATGCCTGTGTGAATCTGCTGAAATGTCTAAGTCCCTATTACTAAAGGTACAAAGATGCACTGTCCTTTTTATTTGTGCTAATTGTATTTGAGTAGTCTCTAAATATTCCAATTTTAATGTCTTGGGCTGATTAACAAAGGTTCTATAGTTTTGTGTGTTTAGGTTCTGAAGCTAGCTATAACACCCCTGTAACCTTTGTTTTTTAGTGAATTTCTAAGGTTTTAAAAAAATTATATTTCCTAATTAGAGCATCCCTGTAACCTTAGGTTTTGTTAGTGGATTTCGTTTTTTTTGCACTGGGTTGGCCACAGGCCCTTGCTGCAGGCAGCCAACCTGGGAGTGGTCCACATAACCCTCCTCCCTGGGCTGATTTGAATCCGGGGGGCGTCATCCCCTAGGGTCTGCCAAATTTATTTTAGGGGAGGGGTGTACATGACCTCTCTCCCCTGGCCATATTTAGCCCCTGGGATCCAATCCTCGGGGGCCAATCGCTTAGTGAATTGGGGATGGGGGCACGCAGCCCTCCCTCCCCCCCTCCAAGGGCTGATTTCTGACCCAGGGACCCCATCTCCTGGGGCCTGGTCACATTGTAAATAGGGAGATGAGGGGGGCACACTGCCTCCCTCCCCCAGCCGCTATTGGCCCCGGGAACCCTATCCCCAGGACATGCATACTTATTTATTGGGGAAGGGGACCACACGGCACTCCCTTCTCAGGCTATTTTTGGCCCCAGGGAATGGGGCACTGAGGCCCCTCCATGGGCTAATATTGGCTCCAGGGAATCCATCCTCCGAGGCCCTGGGGACCACCACCTCCCTGAGGCAAAATGCCTTAACTAATGCAAAATACTCCCCCTCCAAGCTCTAGGGACCACCACCTCCCCAAGGCTTTTTTGAGTGAATGCCAGGGGGGAGGGATGGGCGATCCCAAAGCCCGGAGACTGCCTCCTACCTGTGGCTTGATTGTAATTCTGTGGGGCAGTGGGTCGCATTTCCCTCTCCTGCAGCCCTGCAGACCGATTTTATAGTTACGTTTGGATGCAGAGACTTAGGTGGTCATTACAACCCTGGCGGTCGGTGTTTGAGTGGCGGTAAGACCGCCAACAGGCCGGCGAAAAAAAAAATGGAATTACGACCGTGGCAGAAACCGCCAACAAAGACAGCCACTTTAACACTCCGACTGCCACGGCGGTACAAACAACCAGCACGGCGGTCACCGCCAACAGACAGGCGGAGGACAATGTACCACCCACAGTATCACAACCTACCAATCCACCACCTTTTCCGGGGTGGATTCACCGTAAACAAAAACACGGCTGAAACAGGACTTCGAAGGGAAAACGCTCACCTCTACACACCCCACGAGGAACCAGGACGCCATGGAACCAGAGCTGCAAATTTTCCCTGCTCTTATCTTCTTGCTCCTCTACCAGGAGCACGAACGCCGACGGGGAAGACCACGGTGAGTACTGCACCTACGACACAGGGAAGGGGGGAGGGAAAAGAGAGTGACACACACACGCAACACCCCCACACGCACCCTCACCCACTACAACACACACACTAATACATATTGATACATCACAGTTGCACCCCCAAACCCCCCGGAAGAATGCAAAGACAATAGGAAATGAGTGTAACCATTGTAATATATTAAAATCCAGTACGCAAAAATATATATACACTATTAACAAATATATACACCAAGAATAGTAGTCCAGGTATTGCTCCATTTAAGTCCGTGGAACATTGGACCCACACGGCATGGGCGAGGCCCACACTCAATACCCGAACATGACGGAGAGAAAACTGCAGGGGCATCAGATAGCAATAAAACAGGCACCTCAGGAGGATGGGAAAGGGGGGTCAACCTCAGCCGGTTGAGTGCACGACGCCAAATCCACAGGGGGGCCCATGCCCACTGTTCAATCCTGGGGAGTGCAAAGCCACAGTCTCTCAAGTCTCTACAGTGGGTGGTTTGCCCACTGTTCAATCCTGGGGAGTGCAAAGCTGCAGTCTCTCAAGTCTCTACAGTGGGTGGGTTGCCCACTGTTCAATCCTGAGGAGTGCAAAGCCACAGTCTCTCAAGTCTCTACAGTGGGTGGTTTGCCCACTGTTCAATCCTGGGGAGTGCAAAGTCACAGTCTCTCAAGCCTCTACAGTGGGTGGGTTGCCCACTGTTCAATCCTGGGGAGTGCAAAGCCACAGTCTCTCAAGTCTCTACAGTGGGTAGGTTGCCCACTGTTCAATCCTGGGGAGTGCAAAGCCACAGTCTCTCAAGTGGATAACAGTCTCCACTGGTTCTGGAGGGGGGTTTGTGACCAGAGTGCTTCATCCTGCCAAGGACTGAGGTAGTGGATGCCTTTCTCCACTGGTTCTGGAGGGTGCTTTGTGCCCAGAGTGCTTCATCCTGCCAAGGACAGAGAGGTTCTGGAGGGGGCTTTGTGCCCAGAGTTCTTCATCCTGCCAAGGACTGAGGTAGTGGATGTCTTTCTCCACTGGTTCTGGAGGGGGCTTTGTGCCCAGAGTGCTTCATCCTGCCAAGGATAGAGGTAGTGGATGCCTTTCTCCACTGGTTCTGGAGGGGGCTTTGTGCCCAGAGTGCTTCATCCTGCCAAGGACTAAGGTAGTGGATGTAAATCTCCACTGGTTCTGGGGGGGGCTTTGTGCCCAGGGTGCTTCATCCTGCCAAGGACTGAGGTAGTGGATGTAAATCTCCACTGGTTCTGGATGGGGCTTTGTGCCCAGAGTGCTTCATCCTGCTTGTGGCCGACACAGTAGCGTCAGTGCCCTTGGCGCTCATGGGCCAGCGGTGCTTGTGCTGGCGGTGTCCTGTTCAGCGGTGCTTGTGGCGGCGGTGTCCTTGGCAGCGGTGCTTGTGGTGGCATTGTCCTGTTCAGCGGTGCTTGTGGCAGCGGTGTCCTTGGCAGCGGTGCTTGTGGCGGCGGTGTCCTGTTCAGCAGTGCTTGTGGTGGCGGGGTCCTTGGCAGCGACTCAGCTGCTGGCGGTCTTGTCTGGCCCAGTGGTACTGGTGTTGACGGTCCTTTCTGGCCCAGCGGTGCTGGTGCTGGCGGTCCTTTCTGGCCCAGCGGGGCTGATGGCGGTCCTTTCTGGCCCAGCGGGGCTGGCGATGGCTGTCCTGTCTGGCCCAGCGGGGCTGATGGCGGTGGCCTCCTGGGCAGCGAGGCTGATGGCGGTGGCCTCCCTGGCAGCGGGGCTGATGGCGGTGGCCTCCTGGGCAGCGGGGATGATGGCGGTGGCCTCCTGGGCAGTGGGGATGATGGCTGTGGCCTCCTGGGCAGCGGGGCTGATGGCGGTCTCCTCCGCCGTGCTGCTCTTCCCAGACTTGCTGAGTTTCTTGTGCCCTTTCCCCACCTTGAAAGGTGTTGCAGCTGACTCCACACTCCTACCTGTAACCCTGGGAGCGGCTTTGGTGGCTGGAGTCTTTCCCCTCTCCCGCCGGGCACTGGCCAACTTTTGATGCTTGACAGGTGGGGGACTGTCCGTGCTGTGGCTCCTTGGCACACTGGCTGCCCTGCTGCCTGGTGCACTCCGGAATCCGGTGACTACTGGAACCACTGGTCCCGGAGATGTTGTGGCTGAGGTGCTAGGTTGGGACCTGGAGAGTCGGGCCCTAGGAGACTGACGGGGTTGGGGGAGGTGAGGGAAAGAGGTCAAGGGTGGACAGGAAAAGTTTCTTGGGAACACTGGGACGGGTAGCTGGAGTGGGTTTGGGAGTGGAGGAAGAGGTTGTGGTTGTAGGAGGTGTTCGTTTGGTGACTTTGGGTGAAAGTGCATGCGCTGGAGGCTGTCGTGAGGTGGATGGCTGTTGGGTGGGTGTGTGGCTGCGTTTTTGTATCTTGGGTGGGGGCGTCACAGACACACTGGCAGAGGACACAGGGGACGTGTCAATGGTAGTGGGGGTGGTGACTGCACGTGAGCGGGGTGTGGTGGTGTGTGTGCTGGTGATGGAAGTAGTGGCTGTAGATGTAGTGCATGCAGGTGTGAGTGGAGACGAGACTGGGAGGGAGGAGGGAGACGAGGAGGAGGGGGACACAGTGGAGGCAGTGGATGTTGGTGTGTCTGCATGTGTGTGATGCTTGCGTGAGTGCCTGTGGGATGTGTGGTGCTTATGTTTGCCAGAGCTTCCCTTGTGTGCTGACGTATGTGCATGCTGGTCTGATGTTGTGCTTGGGGTAGGCTGAGGTACAGGGGTGTGGGCCTGGGTGGAGGTAGTTGGAGGGGGGAGGCTAGAGACAGGGACAATAGCTGCCATCAGTGCTGAGGCCAGAGTCTGAAAAGCTCGCTGAAGGGCTGCCTGACCAGAATAAATGCCCTCCAGGAAAGCATTTGTTTGTTGCAACTGCCTCTCTACACCCTGGATGGCATTCAAAATGGTAGACTGCCCAACAGTGAGGGACCTGAGGAGTTCAATGGCCTCCTCCCTGAGAGCAGCAGGGGTGACTGGGGCAGGGCCTGAGGTGCCTGGGGCGAAGGTGATGCCCACCCTCCTGGGTGAGCGGGCACGGGGCAAAGGCTGAAGGGCTGCTGGGAGGGCGGTGCTGGTAGGTGGGGTGGCGGCTGTACCTGTAGATGTGGGGGGCACAGATGTGGCTGCCACCACAAGGGAGCTCCCATCAGAGAACGAGTCCGTATCACTGGTCTCAGCTCCTGTCCCTGCCGTGGAGCTCCCCTCGCCCTCCGTCCCACTGGTGAATTCCGAGTCCGTAGTCTCGCCCTCCAGGGCAATGTGGGATGCAGCTCCCTCCTGCTCCGGTGCCACTGCTCCTCCGCCTGATGATGCTAATGCACACAAGAACAGGGAGACCACAGAAAGGGGGGGACGACAGAAGAAAGACATGTTGAGTGCATGCATTACCGCTACCGTTGGCGGACACGACAGACACAGAAGCCCCCTGTACTACGCAGTGCACTTGGGGTCCAGTGTTCAATCCCTGGGACTTGGCCTACAAGGCTATGGCCGACATCTGCACACATGGATGTCATAGGAGCCTAACTAGGCGTAGTTGGCACTGTACACAGGTGGGGTGGGGTGCCACAGGGTCTGCCAGAAGAAGGGGACCTAACTAGCACACTCGCCCTGGCCTAGGGAAACCCGCAGCCCACTTCCCCCACCAAGACACCTCCACTGCACGCTGAATCAGCTGAATGGGAGTGTACTCACCCCCTTGTGACTGCTGTGATGCCCTCAAGCGCCCATCCAACTCCGGGTACGCCACCTCCAGGATCCTGAACATCAGGGGGGTCATGGTGCGACGGGCACCCCTCCCACGTTGGGAGGCCATCCCCAGCTGGTCCTCCGCAGTCTTCTTGCTCCCGCGGCGATTGTCCTCCCATCTCTGACGGCAGTGGGTCCTCCGTCTGTGATACACCCCCAGGGTCCGGACGTCCTTGGCGATGGCACGCCAAACATCCTTTTTCTGGTGGGCACTGACCTACAGGAATTGTACAGGGGAAAAAGAAAAGTTATTACCAACTGCACCGTCACAGTCATTGGCCCCCATCCCTACCCTTGCCATGTAGCACATGCACTCACCGTCGTTTCATGCACGCCTCAATCTCCCCCCCCCCCCCCATCTTTCATCCACCCCACTCCACCCAGGCATAGCCCCTACAGCATGCTCCCAGTGTACTTACCTGTTTGTCTGGAGGGCCGTAGCGTGTACTGGGGGAGGACCCCATCCACGAGATTCTCCAACTCCTCCGATGTGAAGGCAGGGGCCCTTTCCCCAGACGCACAAGCCATTGTCTCTTCCAGACTGACGTCACAACAGCACTTGCAGTGTAGGTCCTCTCCTGTCGAAGATCAGGTATCGAGTGATTGAACAGATAGAAAATGGCAGTCACGTCCGCGGCGGTGCGTACCGTCACCGCTGGCGTACATCGTCATTGGCTCCTGGGACCCATAGGGTCCAATATTAACCAATGGAGAATTGCACCGTGGTCTTCGACTGCCTACTGCCACAGTGTACCACGCCAGCGCAGTTACCTCACATCCCATTGTCCCACTTTACAGGTCAGGCAGACGCCATTTCAGGGGCCCACGTGGCTTTATTTTTAACTGCGTCACACATACCTAGGCCTGGCCTCAACACTTATACATGCAAATTTTGAATTATGATTCGTGTTCTGTGCAAGCTGTGTGTGCGTACCTCTGAGTTGGTTGACTCTGTGCTCGCTGTTGTCCTTCATAGGCACCGTCTGCTGGGACATGTGAGGAGATGGCGGCACCCTCCGGTGTACAGACCGCTGGTGGACCTGTCGACAATGGAGGAAAGACATGTAATCATCACATACAGGCTAGATCGTGCCACAATCCTGAAACTGTGAGCCCAGTTGGAGCCAGACCTGATGTCAGCTCTCCGCCATCCCACAGAAATCCCCCCTCTAGTGCAGGTGCTGTCAGTACTCCCATTTCCTTGCAAGTGGGTCATTTCAAACAACAGTGGCCATAGCATCAGGGATGTTCCAGCCTATGTTTTCCAATGTGTTGTCCAGAGTGTTGTCTGCCCTGCTGAAACACATGCAGAGATACATCGTTTTCACTCAGGTGGAGGATTTGCCTGCAGTGAAAGGTGATTTCTATGCCCTGGGACATATCCCCAACATCATAGGTGCCATTGATGGGACACATGTGGCTTTGGTACCCCCCCGCAGGAGTGAACAGGTGTACAGAAACCGGAAGAGTTACCATTCCATGAATGTGCAGATGGTGTGTTTGGTCGACCAGTACATCTCCCATGTGAATGCCAAATTCCCTGGCTCAGTGCATGACGCTTACATCCTGCGGAATAGCAACATCCCTTATGTGATGGGTCAACTCCAGAGGCACCGTGTGTGGCTATTAGGTGAGCACCTGGAAGCAAGTCAGTGGGAATGTTTGTGTGGGTCTGGGGATATCCCTACAGGTTAGTGTGTGTCTAACAGTTGTCCCTCGCCATTTGCAGGTGACTCTGTTTACCCCAACCTGTCATCGCCACCTCGAAAACAACGACATCGTTGACCCCTCCCAGTCTGGCTTCCGACAAAACCACAGCACCGAGACCGCGCTCCTCGCCACCACAAACAACATCAGACGCCAAATGGACAACGGCGAAACATCAGCCCTCATCCTCCTGGACCTATCAGCCGCCTTCGACACGGTATGCCATCACACTCTGAGAACCTGCCTCCTCGAAGCCGGAATACAAGAGAAAGCCCTCAAGTGGACTACATCTTTCCTCTCCGACAGAACCCAGAGAGTCTGCCTCCCCCGCTTCCGCTCCAAAGCCAAAAGGGCTCATCCCTCAGCCCAACAATATTCAACATCTACATGGCACCCCTCGCCCAAGTAGCCCACCGATACAACCTCAACATAATTTCCTAAGCCAACGACACCCAGCTCATCCTCTCCCTCACCAAGGACCCGCACACCGCCAAGTCCAACCTCCACGAGGGAATGCAGGCCGTTGCCGAATGGATATGAAACAGCCGTCTGAAACTGAACTCGGACAAGACGGAGGTCCTCATCCTCGGACCCAACCCCTCCGCATGGGACGACTCCTGGTGGCCAACATCTCTAGGAACCCCACCAACACCGACCGACCACGCACGCAATCTGGGCTTCATCCTCGACTCCTCCATCTCCATGTCAAAACAGGTCAATGCAGTCTCCTCCTCCTACTACAACACTCTCCGCATGCTCCGCAGGATCTACAAGTGGATCCCAACAGACACAAGAAAAGCAGTAACACAGGCCCTCGTCAGCAGCAGGCTAGACTACGGCAACGCACTATACACATGCATCCCGACAAAACACCTACGGCGCCTCCAACGCATCCAAAACGTATCCGCCCGACTGATCCTCAACGTACCTCGCCGCAACCACATCACCCCCCACCTGAGAAAACTCCACTGGCTCCCCGTTGACAAGAGGATCACATTCAAGCTCCTCACCCATGCACACAAAGCACTCCACAACACCGGACCTGCTTACCTCAACAACGGACTCAACTTCTACACCCCCACCCGACAGCTCCGCTCCGCAGACCTCGCATTCGCCCCCGTCCCCCGCATCCACCGAAAGACATCCGGAGGCAGATCCTTCTCCTACCTCGCTGCCAAAACATGGAACACTCTCCCAACCAACCTGCGACTAACCCAGGACCTACTCACCTTCAGAAGACTCCTCAAGACCTGGCTCTTCGACCAGTAGCAGCGCATCAATATATTGATTGATTGATTGATTGATTGATGGCTACTGACCCCAGTGAGGAATCCCAGGACAAGGGCAGAGGAACGCTACAATGAGGCCCATGTGCGAACTCGGCGGATTATAGAGCGGACCTTCGGACTCCTGAAGGCCAGGTTCAGGTACATCCATATGACAGGGGGATCCCTATGCTACTCACCAAAGAAGGTGTGCCAGATCATCGTGGCCTGCTTTATGCTTCACAACTTAGCTTTGCGACGTCAGGTGCCTTTTCTGCAGGAGGATGGTCCAGATGGAGGTGTTGGTGCAGCTGTGGAGCCTGTGGACAGTGAAGACGAGGAAGCAGAAAAAGAGGACATCGACAACAGGAACTCTGTTATCCTGCAATACTTCCAGTGAGACACAGGTAAGAATACAAACCTGCCTACTACATGTACTTTAACACTACTACCTCTCTACAGTCTGTCGTTTTCACCCAGTGTATGGTCACTGAGTTGTCACTTTCCCTTACGAATTCACAGATGTGGGTCCCACTATGTGACATCTGCTTTGTTTCCGCATAGACTAGAGCTGTGTGACATAGGTATGTTGACATTACAATTGAAAGAGCATTTTGACACTGTAATTGCTAATACACTAATTTGAAATCACAGACAGACTCCTGATTGTTTTGTGCTTTAAGGGTGTTTATTTAAGTGCTCAATATTGGAGGGTGCTGTAAAATGGTGAGGGGTGATGGTGGAGGAATGTCCATGGCAGAGTCCAGTCTATTAGTCTCACAGGTGCATTGCCCAAATGGGCATAGGAAGTGGATCTGGGGCAGTTTGAGGATGGACAGGGTGACAAGGTGGGGCAGAAGGATGACAATCAGGGCGGTCTCATTTCTTGGCGGCGGTCTTGGCATCGTTCTCTGTCTTTGTCCTGGATCTCAGGGACCATTTGCGGGGTGGTTCTCCCTCTGCAGGGGGTGGGGTGCTGGTGTGGTGGTCCTGTGGCGGTGCCTCCTGTCCACTAGTTCATCGTCCAGGCTAGTGTCAGGGGCCCCTTGTTGTGCCACAGTGTCCCTCAAGGTGTTGAGGACTTTCTTCAGCACCCCTACGATGGTGGCCAGGGTGGAATTGATGGATCTGAGTTCCTCCCTGAAGCCCAAATACTGTTCCTCCTGCAGCCGCTGGGTCTCCTGAAACTTGGCCAGTACCGTTGCCATTGTCTCCTGGGAATGGTGGTAGGCTCCCATGATGTTGGAGAGGGCCTCGTGGAGAGTGGGTTCCCTGGGCCTGTCCTCCCACTGTCGCACAGCAGCCCCCCCCCAGTTCCCCTGTGTTCCTGTGCCTCCGTCCCCTGGACCGTGTGCCCACTGCCACTGCCCCCAGGTCCTTGTTGTTGTTGGGGTGGTGGGTTAGCCTGGGTTCCCTGTAGTGGTGGACACACTGCTGGTGTCCTGGGGCCAGAGGTATGGGACCGCTGGGTGGGTGCTGTGCTGGTGTTTCCAGAGGGGGGAAGCTCTGTGGTGGCCTGTGCCAGTGTGAGGGGAACCGACTGTCCAGAGGTCCCAGATGGGCCCGGTTGGTCATCTAGATCCAGTTGGCAGAGCTGCTGTCATCTCTGTGGGCCTCTTCTGTTGGTGGTGTGGACATGTGTGGACCCTCATGTCCGGTGACGTTGGGTAGGGGTCCTGCAGGGGTATGAAAGGATGATTATTGCATCTGTGTGTGCCATGGTATGCAATGGGTGGGTGACCGTGTACCCCAGTGCTTGCATTCCTGTGTGGGACCTTGTGTGATGGTGTTTTAGGGGGGTGTATGTGTATGGGCAGTGGCCATGCATTGGTGATGGGTGTCCATGCTTTGTTGTTGCATGCAGGGCTTGGTGTTGGGATGTGTGGTTTGTGATATTGGGACATTTGTGAGGAGCTGGAGTGATGGAGGTGAGTGCGAGGGTGGGGGTATGTGATAGCATGCAGGTAGGGTGGGGGATGTAATAGTTAAGAATTGACTTACCAGAGTCTATTCCTCCATCTACTCCTGCGAGGCCCTCAGGATGCAGAATCGCCAAGACTTGCTCCTCCCATGTTGTTAGTTTTGGGGGAGGAGGTAGGGGTCCGCCGCCAGTCCGCTGAACCGCAAGGTG
This sequence comes from Pleurodeles waltl, assembly GCF_031143425.1. Classification (NCBI taxonomy): domain Eukaryota; kingdom Metazoa; phylum Chordata; class Amphibia; order Caudata; family Salamandridae; genus Pleurodeles; species Pleurodeles waltl. The sequence continues at coordinate 1,091,562,515 of NC_090440.1, forward strand.
GTGTCTTGATAACACGGAACGCACCTTCCCCCGTAGGTCGTTCCACCTCTTCCTGATGTCATCCCTATTTCTTGAATGCTGTCCCACTGCATTGACCCTGTCCACTATTCTTCGCCATAGCTCCATCTTCCTGGCTATAGAGGTGTGCTGTACCTGTGGTCCGAATAGCTGTGGCTCAACCCGGACGATTTCCTCCACCATGACCCTGAGCTCCTCCTCAGAGAACCTGGGGTGTCTTTGCCGTGCCTTGGGTTGGTGTGGGTGATGTGTGGGGTGGTGTGTGTTGTGGTAAGTGGGGTGATATTTAGTGGTGTGTTGTTTGAGGTGCGTGGAAGTTATGTGGGTGATGGTATTGTGTGCCTGTGGATCCTGGGTAGTAGTTTGTAGTGTCTCTCTCTGGCCTTATTTCGGTATTTTGGTCGTAGGGGTTTGTGGGTGATGTGGGTGGGTGTTTTATATTGTATTGGGTGTGTGGGAGTGGTGTGTGTATGTGTATCAGGTGTGTGTATTTCGATTTGTTCAATGTTATTGTGTTTTGTAAATGTGTGTGTATTTTGAGCGTGGTGGTGTGTACCGCCAATGGAATACCGCGGTTGAAAGTCCGCCTCGTGGGTCGTGATAGTGTGGGCATATTTCTGTTGGCGTGACAGTGGAGGTTTTGTTTTCGACAGTTTATCACTGACCTTTGGTGTGGCGGACTTGTGTGGGTGTCTCAATTTTGGCGGATTCCGAGTAGTGGGTCGTAATTGCTGTGGCAGAATTCCGCGGCCGCGGCGGTGTGTTGGCGGTCTTCTGCACGGTGGTAAGCGTCTTTTACCGCCAATGTTGTAATGAGGGCCATAGTCACTTGTGGCCTAATGGTCAAGATCTTGTGCTATTACTAAGTAGGGTGAAGGTTCAAATCTTAGTATCATTTGGCACGTGCTTGTTTATTTACTAGTGTTATGACTGTTAAATCTTCCTAGTGATGGAACATTTACCTTTCTTTCTAATCACATACGTGGGTTGACTGTCATAGGTATGTCTGTAAGCATCACAGTAAGGAATCTCCTATTACCTAAAGTTTAAGGTCACAGACTTTCACACTGAAAGTTGAGGGTTCTCCTCCAGGTGTGCTTGTGGTCGTTTTCCTTCTTACATTTCTATTGAATTTCAAAAGCTTGTTTAAAGTTCATACTGAAAGGTGAGCTCACTCTTTGTAATTGACAGATACGTTTTTCTTTTCAATTTGTCCAGATTTCTGACAGATTCTGAGGAATCTGACTTCTTCGTCTTATCTATCCGCGAAGAATGTTTCTTTGGAGGGCAATGAGTCTTTGAGGAGCCCTCAGATGATTTCTCAGTGCCTCTTTTGGAGGTTTGTTGGTTGCAGAGGAGGGATTCTCATAATGTCTCTTCACAGATTTCTTTACTGACACAAAAAAGGAGGCCCTGTCATCATCAGAGACAGGGTTGTCCTAGTCTTTAACTTCTATAACCAGAGGAGATGACAACCCTCCCGATCTTATAAGGTTTTGGTTGAAAATGTTTGACATACCTTGCAGTCTCTGATCTTATGGTTCGGGTTGAGACAGTATATGCAGTCGTCATGTGAGTCTTCTTCATGCAGGTAGCACAAGATCTGAAAATCCCCTTTTTAGGTGTCTCTGACATAGTGGTCAGTTTCAAGCACCTACTTTAAAAGAATTCAAGTTCTGCGAAGAAGGTGAAAAGTTAAATTCCAAAAGACCTCAGAATAAGTATTTCTTAGAAAGAACTGAGTAGAGCTCAGCGGAGACTCTTTAGCACGATCTGCAGTGGAATACAGCTCCTCACAGGAGGGTTTTAGAGGATGGTGTAACTTGATTGGTGGAGTCTGGCGTTTGGTCAATTTTTACAAAATGACTGTGATATGCTACTAAGCTAAAGGCCTAATGCCGGTAGTGTATATGTACATTAGAGCATTACTTTTGTATAACTCCGGAGACTCCCGTCTCATCGACAGGGAAGGATTCAAGCAAGTGAATCTATGAAAGTTTCCAATACTGGAGAACTACAATTACAGGTAAGTAACTTATTTCTTACTTTACATTTAAAAAAAGTAGAAATTTATTGAAAAAACAAAGGTTACAGGAATGTTATAGTTAGGAAATGGAATTTAAAAAACATAGAAATGCACTTAAAAACCAAAGGTTACAGGGATGTTATAGTTAGGCACACATTTTAAGCATACAAAACCATTGAAATTCAGCTGTTATAGTCTGAGTTATCTCTAGTAGCTATAATTCGTGCCCTCGCCATGCACTGCTGATTACCCTACAAATTATGGCACTCATGACATCTTTGATTATATCATTGATAATGTCAATGGAATATTTGCAGTAAAAAGTTTGACAAAAACAGTGCATGGCGGGGCTTGAGTTATAGTTCCCTTAGGGCACGAGTTATACTTACTTGTGATAACCCTAACAGTTGTATTTCTACTTTTTACATTCTTTTTCCTAACTACACCAACACTGTGATCTTTGTTTTTTTTAGTGAAATTTTTTATATATATATATATATATATACACACACACATATATGCATACACATACACACACACACACCCACACACAGTGAGGCAAAATTGTGGAGTCTTGTCTCCAATCATGTATATTGCGTGATCATTGCAGAACGGATAGCACATTAGTAATTTAAGTGAATGTTCTCACCCATTGCTAAATGTTGACGGTCCTCTTAGGGTGCCATGGAGACGCTTCGTGATCCTGCAGACTGAGAATAGATGCCTTTTTTAAAGGTCAAGATTCTGGGTTATTGTTTCCTAAGAAATGGGTTACAAAATCTATCGCAATGGTGGGCACATACTTGCAATATGAAGAAAATTTGTGGAGAACCTACCCGCTCGACTGCACCCCGTTTGTAGCCGGGTGTGAATCCAGTGCCGGTATTTACTGCAAGTGAGATGGGCGCTACTAATGTCCCACTGTGACATGCGTGCCACAACAGCTTGAATGCATCATGTGACATGGGTGTCAGAGGTAGGAATACTTCGTGACCATGTATGTTATGGTCCTAGCAGGCACCATATTGAGAGTAATTTCTGTGGATATAGAAATCGTATCTAGTGTCGCAATTTGATAAGCATGGTGAAGCACATCGGGCTTGCGTCAGGTGATGTTTACCTCTCCCCAAAAGGGATGCCTGGATTCCTTGATACTACATACCGTCGCCATATTGAGTATGGGCGTGTATTAAAAATGATGGTCATGAAGGGCTCAAAAAGGGGGAATTCAAAATGCACATTCCTTTTTTGTATGTACGCAGCAAACCATATGGTTATGCTGCAAACTTTATCTTCTAAGGGAGTAGATATTAAAAATCATCATTTCCAAATCCATAATTTTGTTAACATAATATATAATTTATAGGTTGTAATCATTGTCGGTGTCGATGGATATGATTGAGGGCATCCAAATAAGGCACCCAACTTCGCTCTGTCACCACTAGTTAAGAGTCACCTGTACCGTGAGCCCTTGAATACTACACGTTACCAGATAATGGGCAAACTGAAACATTATCAACTGAAAGTGTGCCCTATTCCTCGTGTAAAACCTGAATTTGGCAATAACATTACTGCACAATATAACCGCACGATTTAGTCATCGGCAACAAGAAAAATAGGCATAGGTGAATTACAGCAAGTACAACCAATTAATACTTCTCTCAAAACCTATGGTAATGCAGAAAAGTGATACACAATTAGCACACGTAGTTCTGTAACAGTAATTTCGTAGTAGTTTGCCTTTCTTTTCACTTCATTTCTATGAATTCTATAAATGACGCAGGTTAGTGTTTATAGGTGTGGGGATTTTGACATTACATTGTAATGAGCATTAAATATCCCCGTCGAAACCATGGCGAATTTTAAAATATTTTATCTTTATGTGTCAGTGTGGTGTGGCCCTGAGCCGTGTCACATTGCAAGGGATTGGTATTTATTTGCTTAATTATTCAGGTATTTATAATGGGTTACAGGAGAGAAAATGTTAGATTTCTCTGCTCCTTCAGTCATATTGTGTGCCAACAGAGCTTTCTTATCATGTTGTCCCTAGTCCACATCTAGGCATAAATGAGGCATGTGGGATGTAGTTATACCCGAGTTTGATCCAGTCGGAGCACATCTGGAAAAGCTGTATAGGCACAAATGTTGTTCTTTGTGTCTTGGAATGTTTTAATTTACCAGTTGTAGACTGTCGCGCGATACTGTTCTTTCCCTTTCCAGAGCGTGTATATTTTAATAGATTTCACATGTTGCGTATGTAATCTGATATAGGCTGTAACATTTCTGGCTGCGCACTTCAAAGACCTCATCCTTTTTTCTATTAGTTACATGTCATGACGTACAATGACAGTCGCAGACGTCTTGCTTCGATACATTTAGCAGCAGGAGAAATTGATATGAGTGAGGTTCATTGAAGCATATTTCCTCAGCTTTAGGCAATAAAAGATGGTAATAGCCACCCATTCGGTTTTGAACATGAAAATAACAACAGAGATTGCCAGCATTTCAGGGCAGTAAGCCCCAAATGCCCAGATGTCCCTATACCAGTGGTTACCAACCTTTTGACTTCTGTGGACACCCTCACTTTCTCATTACTGGAACCCGGAGACCTCCACTGAATCATTACCGGATTATGGCCGTCCCCCACGGTGTCATTACTGGAAGTCGGGGACCCAGGCGTCAACTTTGTCAAACCGCAAAACAATAAACCAAAAAATACAGAAACAAGCATTCCATCAAACACATATACAAATGACAACACAATGTATGTAATTTGCAAACAAATAAAATAAAGTAGGAAGGTTGGAGCTTTTCTAAATTCATATTCTACGCCACAGATCGTCCATACTATATTTTATTTGATGCACCTACCCAGCTCCCACAAATCAATGTGAGGATGCTAATATAATTTTAACCCTCCAGTTTCAAATTCGTTGACGTTTACAGCACTATTTAAAACCTTCAGTTGTACATTTAGGTACTTTATTTATATACATTTTTAATGATATGTTAATATTAGTTAATTTTCTAAGCAGTTACAGACCCCCTGAAGGTGCTTCGCGGACCCTCAGACCACAGGCTGGGAACCACTGTCCTGTACCATTAAAAAAAAAAAACGGACCAGCAAAGAGAGCATGCATGCTAGTGCTTGAAAAGTGTTTAAATGCTGCTGTGCGCCTTGCCATCTTTCCACATTTGCATGCGTGGCGCCCCACAAACAAGAAAAAGACTTACCTTTGATACCACAACCACTAGTGCAGCAATTCAGACGTCTTGATCTGTTCCTCCATCTCTAAGGTGAGAAAGCGACCTAAGATGCCACAAGCAGACAAAAACAACAAGCATTGCATAGCCAATTGTTCTCGCCTTTGGGACATTATAAGTGTTTAGCCATGAAGCACATTATCTTAGGTGCTGTGCTGCCAGGGACTGAATAGCTATACAATTCAATTACAACACACTTGGTCATGCAGTCAGATTCAGTAATACGTGCTTGCTTGATACGAGGGATGGAAAGTGTATCAATCAAAGTGCACAGTTTAAAACATTTTACAAAGGATGCCCTGCTGCCCCGAGCCTTGCAACACGGTGGGCCCCGGTAAGAGGCAGCAAGACCATGTCCCAACAGGAAATGAAATAAACAAGTCTTACGGGCACAGCTCATATCTGCGCAGTGCTGCATCGTGTAAAGAATGTGTTAACCTGTACTCCTATATACACACAGAAGCGGCACCTAACTCAAAATAGAGTCTGCCAACTAGCATGATGTGCTATGTAAACCTTTCATATAAGAAACTTGGGACCTGATTCATATCTGCAGGAACACAGTATCCTCCGAACATCTAAGTACACCCGGTTGCGAGAGGTGCCAGTTTTTCCTTTTCTATCCTCAGCTTCACATGGTCTGAAAAAAACATGCCTGTCCCGGATAAGGAAAATGGTCGGAGCCTCCTTAGACACACATATAATTTATTTACACATATTGCGACTGCTGGTTTGGAAGAGACGGGCAATATGGAACTTATCGCTGTTGTAATCAGACTGGCCTGTTAATGGTGAATCTGTGGCCCTCACCAAAGATCTTTGTCCCTACAGAGTGTCATGCTGTAAACAGCTGGGCTGTACTGGACCGGGAAACAGGCACGATACCCGGTTTTGAGTCAGGGCGACTGTACCGATGGCCTGACAGTGTTCATGCCAGCGATTAAATCCTACCTTGTCACTTTGAAATTGTGCACCCAAAAGCTGGCAGCAAAGGTGATTGTAAGAAGGGAACAACCGTTGACACGCACAAAAGGGAGAAATGAAGGCCAAGGTTGTGAATGGGTCAGTAATCTTGAGCCTCCACAGTGTCCCAGGCAGCGCTGTCATTATTCTGTCCATGTCTCGCCCTTCTCAGTGCCCAGCATGCCCACCTGGTAATCACGCTAGCCAGCTCAAAACACACTAGTACGGCAGTGTATCTTCTGGTGGAAGTTCCTGTCACAGCTCGAACCCTGCACAGAACTTTAACGGAATTGCATTGCTCTGCTTGGGCCACCATGCTGAAAGATAAAGTGTGGCAGCCATGAAAACGTGCACTGCTCATTAGGGAAACCAAAAACATGACATCGTAGAAATATTTGCCAGTGTCGGGAGGCTAACAGGGTACAACAAGATTAAAATAAACAGTTGTGTGACCTTTAGATGTGTGTTAAATCAAGAGCGAAGCTTCCACTACGAACCTTTGTCCCAACAGGAAGTAAAATAAAACAAATAGTCCCAGACACAGCAATAAGCACCAAAGTGGAACAATAGGAGTAGTTAGGCGCTGGTCCTAGGGCATTAACAAACAATGTAAAGGAGGGACAAAGAAGAAAGATTACCCACTAGAAAGAAAGCGTTTATGAAGGACAGCCCAAGTTACCAATAAAATGCCAAAGGGAGAGCTGTAAGCCTGCAGAGTGAATACATCACTGCTTGACCTAAAAACAGAAGTAGAACAATGGCCAAAGCTAGCTCCCTGGGCCTAGGAAAGGAATGAATTGCAGAAAACAGAGCCACTACAGGCACTGGGATCTTGCAGCATGAGAATGCTAACGATTTTGACTTCCTAAAACAACTTGAAAACACTTAGCGAAACTGCAAAGAGCACCAAGCATTTCTTAAAACATGACCCACTATGACTAATAGTTGAGGGAAATTCATAAGCCACGAGACAACTTTGTTAGCCAAAATCAAATTAAAATGATTGTTTATGCTAGCTTTTATAGCCATAGGGTACTTAGCTACTTGGCAATGGTTAAGTGACTGACAACATATGTGACTCACTGTGAGTGACACCATACTGGCAATGGTTTAAGGTCACATTTTGTCCCTAGTCCACAAATATTCTTAAATGAAGCATGTGTATGGTGAGTGACAACATATGTGATTCCAGTATGACCGGACCTTCAATTCTGTAGTGTTAGGCAGCCATTCATTTGTCTCTTTGTTCACTCTGCTACAGGTTATTGTTTTACTCTAGGCAGGAAAAATAAAGCCTTATTCAGCAGCAGTACCGAAACACAAATGGGCAGTAACATGTCAGTTAAAGCTGGGAGCTTCAGCCTGATTCAGCCATGCGAAAATGGGCACACCAGGGCACCAAGTGGGTACATATAAAGGGACAATCTCACCAAAAATTAAAACCCAATATTTTCACGTTGAACTATATTTTTTAAGGCCTTCAAAACAGGGATGAGAGAGAGTATATGTGTGTGTTTTTGCCCATGTGAAACATGTAAAAATCCTAGATGAAACCTGACAGACATCTCACCATACCAGACTGAAAGCTCCTGTACCCAACTTTTTAATACAGGATACAATTGTTTAGGAGTGTAAACCCCTGATTTTACTTTAGCAATTGACTTAAAACTGCTGCCACTGGATTCTATTGTGCCTATCTGATAGAGACTTCTAGCAGGAGATTCCTTACATCTGAATTCTCCCCAGGTGTCAGACTGGATCTGGAAGATTTATGTGAGCAGTAACCCTCCACGCTGGCAGGTGACGTTGATTAGCTCCGTGTCTGATGTCATCTGTGCCGGATATGACATCACAGGTCCTATATAGGCGCCACCAAGGTGCACCGACCTCAGTTCTTTTCTTTCCACTCCAGCTAAGTGCTGATCCGAAGAGCACTTCCCCACAGTCACTTTTTGACTGGCTTTTTTTTTTACTTTCTGTTGCTTCTTTTTCGAGTCTCACTCCTGGTGTGTCAAGGATATCTTCTAGGAAGACAGGATTCAAGTTCTGCAGATCCTGTCATTGGGCGAAGTCCGTGACAAATCCACACCTTGTGTGTCTTTGGCATCTGGAGCACAACCATGACCCAGAGTCGTGCTCCAAGTGCCGGGCCATACATCCGAAGGCTTTGAGGGGATGGTCTTTCAAGCTGATGGAAGTCTGGCACTCAGTTCCACCCACGACCCGGTAGAGAGGAAGGTCCCGGGTCCAGTCTTGGAGTCCAGGCCCACTCCAACTCCTCAGGGAGATTGGGTAAGTTGAGGCACAAGAAAAAATCCAAGAAGTCAAAGCGCTCTTCAATTTCTCCTAGTCTATCGTCTGACAAGTCGAGGGAGCATCGACACTCTAGGCCGCATTCTGTGGAACCTGTGCCAAGGCCAACTCTGCACCTTCCTGAGTTTCTGGGAGCCAGAGCGATCCCTGCCCAACTCCCAGAGCTTTATGAGACCATGCGCTTCATTTTTGGTCAGACTGACCCTGCTGAAAAGCCTTCAGGCCCCATGGGTTTGAAAGGGGCTCCTTTGGGTTCCGCACTGACAGAACCAGCCACAGTCCAGAGGGGCTCCTAGGGATTCAGTTGTGGATCCAGTTTGGTGCCTGTCGTGCTACCTCGACCTTCCCCAATGCCGTCTGTGCACTTGGGAGGCGCCATTTCCATTGTAACTCCCGACTCCGACATGGAGCCTGAATGGTGTCGTACAATGCTGACTCTGGCGCCGGCAGGATCCCTGCCTTCCTGTCTGGATCTTGAGCCCTTTTTATATGGGCTAGGTTTTGGGAATGAATGAGAGGGGTCACTAGACCCTTTAGAATAGCAGCCCTATGAAGAAATGGACTGGTGTGAATATGTGAGTACTTGGGTGAGGCCAGCGGACTGGACACTTCCCCAAATACTTGCATTCTTTCTCTCCCCTACCGTGGCTACGGAGGGAGCTCCTTACTCTATGGTGTTGAGGAGGGCAGCTGAGATCCTGGACCTTCACTGGCCCTCGGTGGCCGTTAAGACTAACCTCTTGGCAGCAGTCCTGCAACTGGGAGCTTTCTCCTCTGAACCCTTCTCCCACTGAATGATGCCCTCACTGATGTCCTACTGGGTACCTCGTCCGAACCCAGCACAGGGGCTCCTGTGGAAAGGACGATTGCCTGCTGCCATCGCCCCACACCTGGGGACCCAAGTTTCTTGACGTAACACTCCACCCCTGAGAGCTTGGTGGTCCAAGCCTCTACCTCCCATGGCGCCTTCCCTTCTGCCAAAAGGTTGGACTCACTTGGGAAGATGTTTTCTTCTGCCAGCCTTGCATTGCAGTCTATGAACACCTCACGCTGTTTGGGCCATTATTACTTCTTGTTGTGGGGTATGGTTGCGTAACTGCTGCCACAGGTCCTGGAGGAGGCCTGAGTTATACTCTCTCTAGCTATTGCTGATGGGCGAGGCGCAGCAAATTCACAATTTTTTGTGGACTTGACGCGACCGATTCGCTAGGTAGAGCAGTTTCTTCTACAGTGGCCCTGAGGCGCCACACCTGGCTGAGGTTGTCTAGCTTTTCTAGGGATGCCCAGGCTTCCTTGATGGAAATGCCCTTTGATGGCACACGTCTCTTCGTAAAATCTGCAGACTTTGTACTTGAGCGCTTCAAGGATTTTCGGGCCGCAGCCAGGTCCTTGGGCCTCGTGGCGGCCCCTCACCCCTCTCAGTCTGCTTTTTGTCCCTTTTGTGGCTATGAAAGGGGTCTCAAACCGCAGCCATTCCCGGTCAGCCATTGTGTTGTGAATGCTGCCTAGCCTCTGCGTGGCTGAGAACACAGGACCCATCGACCTTAAGGGGCAGGTAGAAAGTCCTCTAAAGGTTCCTAGTCTGACTCTCCCCCACCATGGGCCAGTTGGTGGTAGGATTTGCCATCACCTGTGCCTCTGGCAATCCATTATGTCAAACAGGTGGGTTTTGCAGATAGTCCAAAGGGGCTACTACCTCCCCTTCCACACTACTCCAACCATGCCACCATCCTACGATCGGATGACGGAGGATCATTTGTCCCTTCTCTATGAGGAAGTTACGGCTCTCTTGGCCAAGGAAGCCATAGAGAGGCTTGCTGTGCCAGAAGTAGGTTGTGGCTGCTATTCCTGCTACTTTCTCATCCCCAAAAAGGACAAAGGTCTCCGCCCTATCCTACACCTTCAGTCCCTCAATGTCTTCCTCAAAAACGAAAAGTTCAGCATGCTCATTTTGGCTCAGGCACTACCTGCCCTGGTCCTAGGTGACTGGATGGTGGCGTTGGACCTGCAGGACGCTTAATTTCACATCCCTGTCCTGCCTGCCTATGGATGTTACTTGCGGTTCATGGTAGCCCACAAGCACTTTCAGCTCGCTGTGCTCCCCTTTGGTCTTACCAGTGCCTCTCAGGTGTTCACCAAGGTGATGGCGGTGATTGCAACTCATCTGCAAAGATCAGGAGTTTCAGTCTTCCCCTATCTCATTGACTGGCTGTTGAAGGCGAGTTTGCCCCAGGCTGTTGTCTCTCACTGCTAGACTATGGCGGACCTCCTACATTCGCTGTGGTTCACTATAAACAGGCCAAATTCATACTTCACTCCCTCTCAGACACTCCCTTTCATCCAAGCTGTTCTGCACTCAGTGCAGTTTCGTACTTATCCTCCCAAGGGTCTAGACCAGGAAATTTAGGCTATGATGCAGATGTTTCGTCTGCTATCCTGGATTTTTGTGAGAATGACGGAGGCTGCTGGGCCTCATGGCCTCCTGCTGGTAACACATGCCAGATGTCATATGCAGGCTCTGCAGTAGGACCTAAAGTTCCAGTGAGTGCAGCATCAGGGGATGCAGCATCAGAGGAATCTCTTTGACAGAGTCCAGATCTCAGAAGGAACTGGGCTAGATGTGCAGTGGTGGCAAAGAACCACAATTGGATCAGAGGCAGATCCCTCTCCCTTCCCCAACCAGATCTGACAGTAGTGACAAATGATTCACTCCTAGGATGGGGTGGCTGCCTGGGAGAGATGGAGATTAGAGGCATCTGGTCTCCGGCGGAAACAGGAAGCCACATCAACGGGCTGAAGCACTATGGGATCTGGCTGACATTGAAAGCCTTTCTTCCCTCTAGCAAGGGAAAGGTGGTGTGGGTGTAGACGGACAGCACCACTGCCATGTGGTACTGCAACAAGCAGGGCGGGTGGGGTCATGGGCCCTTTATCAAGAGGCTCTGCGCCGATGGACATGGCTAGAAAGCAGGGCATATTCCTGGTGGTTCAACATCAGTCAGGCTCTCTGAATGCCAGAACGGACAAACATGCGTGAAAATGTCTAGCAGAGCACGAATGGTATCTTCATCCGCAAGGGTTCTTTAAGCAGGCAGGAGAGCCTTGGTTAGATCAGTTTGCCTCTGCAGAGAACATGCAGTGTTCACAGTTTTGCACGTTGGAGTTTCCAAGGCGGCAATTGCACAGAAACGTTTTTCGTCTTGAGTAGAGTTCAGGACTCCTCTATGCCTTTCCTCCCATACCACTCCTGCCCAGAGTTTTCAAGATGATCAAGAATAACCGGGCCCTAGTAATCCTGGTGGCTAAGTACTGGCAGGGCTCAAAAAATCCACTTGAGCACTCGCATTGGCGAGTCTTATGTGATCAGGTCGAGCTATTTTTAATACTTACTCCTCCCTTTTAGTGAGTTGACACTGAGCAGGTGTTCTGTTCAATTGAAAAGTGAAGGGACAATAAAAGATGCCTTTAAATGTTGTTCTTACATCACATTTGCTCTGTGTTCACAAAAAGAGGTCAAATGTCAGGTTTTCTTACAATTAATTTTCCTTCTGACTGCAGAGTTCCAGGACTTTGTAAGGTGAACTGCAAAGGATATGTTTTCGGAAACCCAATTTTCACAGATTGTTTATACTCTATATAGTTTTATCAGTAAAGCTGCAAGATAGTGGAGAGCTTTTTGGACATTTCTTGGAAAGTTACTGTGTGTAGATGACAATATGTGACCACATCATGGTTTAGTAATATATTTATTAAAATTGAGAGTTTAAACAAACTGAGAAGCACTCCTGCCCTGATGGAACTGTGTTTAGTAAACTGAAAGAAGTCCTAGCTTATGTGGGCTAGACCTCATGGATATGTGGGCTAGATTCTTGTGATGCATGCAGCAAACTGTAGTCTACTTAATAAAACAAAAGAGGTTTTTTTTATACTGCAAAAATGCCGAGCTCACATATTTGAAGGTGCAATCATATGTGAGAATTAAGAAAAAGGCGACTGTAAACTATTTGCCTAGGATCACAGAATTTGAGACCCGTTTATGGGTCAAGTACATTACAGTTAGGTTGAGTAGATTATTTAAGTTACTCGACCGACAGGTCTAGTAACATTTTTATGATTTTTTTTAGCCCTGACTGGGCGCGGAGAATCTGGTATCCCGAAGTGCTGAGCTTGTCTATCGATCCTCCGATTAGACTGCCTCTTTGGAAGGCTCTTCTGTCGCAGCAGCAGGGGAGGGTTCTGCACCTGAACCTGTCCACTCTCTGCCTTCTTGCATGGAGATTGAGCGGCTCCTGAAGTCTGTAACGTTATCTTGGTAGGAAGACGTCCCTCCACCAAAACAGTATACGCCTTTCATTGGAAGAAATCTGTGGCCTGTTGCACAGACTAGTCTGTTGACCCCTTCTCTGCCCCTTTCTCTGAAGTCCTGTTGTTCATTCTATCCCTTGCCCAGTAGGTCTCTTCTCTGGGCACACTTAAGGGATATTTGTCTGCTGTTTCTGCTTGTTTTGCGGTTGCTTAATCAATCTTTTTTGTTTTAGTCTCCTATTAAACATATTTATCCTCCATCCCCATTCATTATGCCCCAGTGGGGTCTGAATTTGGTTCTGACCTTTCTGATGTGCGCTGCTTTCGATCCTCTCGACAGTTGTTTCCTCTGGCTTCTTACTTTGAAAACAGCCTTCCTTCTGGCAATCACATCTGCCAGCAGAGTGAGTGAGCTGCCGACATTGTCATCTAAGCTGCCTTACCTTTCTATCTATTCTGAAAAAGTGGTGCTCTGCACTAGGGCCCCTTTTCTGCCAAAAGTGGTCACGCCCTTTCATGTAGGTCAATCTATCAACTTGCCTACTTTTTACACACCTTCACATCCTTCTAAGGAAGAGGAGAGAATCACCTGGATCCAAAAAGCGTGTTCGTGTTCTACCTTGACTGTACACAAGAGTCACTGGTGATGACGATATATTTTCAGGGTATGTGGGTGTGCAGAAAGATTGAGCAGTGCAGAACCAGACCATATCTAGATGAGTCGTATTCTGCATTAAGATCTACTAGGCACTGGCGAAAAGGCAACCCTCCAAGGGTTTGTATGCTCATTCTACCCAAGTTTAAGTTGCAACCACTGCGTTAGCACATGAAGTTCCAGTCCTGAACATCTGCCTGGCAGCCGCATGGGCATCTCTGCATATTTTCACCACACCCTACAGCCTGGACAGTTAGGTCTGTATGGACGGACACTTTGCCGTTCGGTCCAGCAGAACTTTTTAGTTTGAACTTGTTTCTCAGATACACCTCTGGTTATTGTATTGCTTGGGTAAAGGTAAGGAACCTGCAGCTAATTACATACCTTCTGTAACCCCGTATCGTATAGAGACTTTATCTAGCTGCACATTCCTTACCGACCCACCCATTCTCCCCGTCCTGCAAACTTATTTCTAGAGGCAGGGATTCCCCTTTTAGGGCCTTAGTTTTGACATACTGTAGGCAGTGTTCACAATGGCTGTACACTTCTGGTGTGGAAGGTCATGAAAAGAAACTGATGTCATTGTGTCTGAGTGGTGTGTACATAGGACCCTTTATGTCATATCAGGACGGACGATGCTGACGACGAACGCAAAGCCACTCGACACCGCCTACTGGCATGCAGGGGTACTTTTCACGAAAATCTTCTGGATCCAGTCTGATGCCTGGGGAGAATTCAAAGGTAGGGAATCTACAGCTAGATATAGTCTCTACCAGATAAGGCCTCGCCAGAGGTAAGCAACTTGTCCACCTCAGCCAGACTAATGCCAGCTCCACAGCTGGCGTCCTGTTTGCAGCCCTGTGACTTTGCTTCCACTTTGTAAAACAGTGCGTCTTCGTGACAGATGCACCATATGTCAGTTTTATTTAACAAATATGGCTGTTGGGCACCAACGTCATCTATTTTTTGCTTCTGAAGACAGATGAGGTTCTGGAAAAAAAATTAATCCGCTGTTTCCATCTTATTTTCACCACACCACGTTACTGAATTTGTTTTCATTTATCTGTTATGCATTGTGTATAGTAGACCCCTTGGGACAATAGAGTGATGTACAATAAACAGCCTCACTTATGAAAGCATAGATAAAAAAAAAATTCTGAGCAGAGTCGTTACAGGATGGGCAGCTAGAGAGATGGAGATGAAAGAGACCATTGTGAGGGATGAGATGTTTTTTGTAAAGAAGCAAAAGATGTAGAGGACAAGGGCTAGTCGTAGAGTTGAGGGAATATAACATATACATGCAGGATGATGATGGTTTGAACCATAGACGAAAGAGAACAGCTTTCAGGTGTTCTACATTGTTTATTCAGGGTAGATACAACATTACTGACAGTGGTTGTTGCCCAGGAAAACTGTGGTCTAACTGTGCACTGCACTGTGGCAACAAAGAAGAGCTATTCATATGTTAAGGATGTCTGAGCAGAACATATTAAGATTATGGGTAGAGCTCCCTAATGCACAACTGTGAATTCCCCAAGACTTTTACCATTCAAAGGAATTACTCTCTGAGCTCTATCCCTGATTTTTTAAAACAGTTTTATTGGGTATTTATACAATGGATATAGTTATTGCAGCAAGTACAGTCACTAGCCAGGTGCTTATTGGATGAACAATAATTGCTGAGCTCCTTCAGTGTGGCGAGAGCAGTGTGGATAATAGGTGCATGAGTGAGGGTGAAGTGGTAATGTTTACCCACTACTCAGCTGTACTCAGCTGTACTTCTTTTGACCTGCTTAGCAACACTTCATCACTTGATTTTCCATCTCATTAACTCCCTACACATTCAACACACACCCTGAAAACCAACTGCATTATGGATTACCCCTACCACCTGTGTCCGAAAATCGCATGATTGCTTACTTCTTCACTAAGTACACCTTGTATTCCTTAGTTAGTCCATGTCAAATCATCAGCCGTCTCTTTAGCTCTAATCACAACCAACCTACCCCGCTTCATTTTGTTTCTGAGTGCTTCACTGAACAAAAACTGCTGTCTCTCATGTCGAAATGTATTAATATACCCCACCAACCTTGTCTACTATCTTTCTTTGTTTAGACCTCTCAATAGCATTTGTCACCATCAACCACCCCACCGTATTTGCAACACTGTCTACCCTTGGCACCATAGGTGCAAAATTTGATTGGCTCTTGCTGCACCTCTACAATAGATGTTTTTCTGCGTCCAGTAACTTAGACCCACCCCCAATCCTGTTCCACTTGGCATCTTCCAAAAGTGCTTTCTAAGACTTCTCTTTTTCTTCTGATGCCCTACCTCTCTAGGAGATATAAGTCTTTATTTGCTTTCTCCTGATACCTATAAAGAGTCAAAACTCTGATCCTTCTTTCTTTCCTATTCGTCTCCTCCCAAGACCAGTTTCATATATTGTCTGCTGTGATTCGCCCCTGGTTAATCCTTGAGCCATTTAGTTAATCCTTCCAGTTTTCCGTTTTCTATATGCATGGTTCTTATTTCAAACAACCTTCCAGCCCTCCATGTCCAACTTGAATGTTATCCTTGGAATCACTGAGCGCTGCAGAAGTCCAGTTGATAAAGTATGATTGGCCTCAGTTTTCCCAAACTTTTGGTGGTTGATATTCCATCAGCTGCTAAGTCCGCCTTTTTGATCCAAAGTTAGTATTAGTCATACTTTTTCCCAAGTGCAGAACAGAATGGTGAGTCCCACTTACTGCCCTTTCTGAGGATGACAAGAAATTGGGGGTGGGGTTTAGTTGACCAGATATATTGAGCTGAGTTAATTCTATAAGATTCAAGTGCCTTCAAGGGAGTATGGTTGCCACACTGAACTATAACAGGGTGGATGAGAGTGTTTCACATTTTTGTGACATTTAATGCTGTGAGGAATATGGATATGCTTCTTATTAAGTGCTGTTTGACCACTGTGTTGTCCAAGAACATAGGGAATGTAAAAGACTACCCCATAATCATAAGTAGTGTTCGAGAGGTACCAAATGCTGCATGTACTTTTGACACTGGCTTGCCTTGGTTCAGTGGTGATTTGTTATCAGCAGACTCGAATATGGCTTTGTGGCCTTGATATAGGTCAACTCCTGTCCTGAGATGCACAGTGTATTAGGGCATTGTGTAAGTTCATTTTAAGCCCATCCACAATTATCCCTGCTTTGGAGGCCATATACATGGCACTTTGGTCTGGATCAGTGGGGACTCTAAACACTTATCTTGGCCTCTAACATTGTGGAACATAACATCACCACTAAACGCAGTCTCCACGTAGTCTGTGGAAGGAAGCAAGCCAGGGGCATGCATCACTACTCTACTGCTTCCAAGCAACGGTTTGATATATAGACATCCCTTTCCACTGAAAACACTGCTTTGGACCTTCTCATTCTATTGGATAGATAACAGAGAGTGGAGGATGAATAAGAAGGAATATCTCCATTTCAAATCTACATACGTGGTTTTGTATGATATTGCTATCTCAACTATATTCTAACTACCTATAATATATGGTTGAATACATATTGCATAATTCTTTCTTTCCAGATTTTCTTTTATAGGTCCACTTCTAAGATTTAATTCACAGCTGGATGCATTATGAATAATATCTCAGTTACTGTATTTATTGATATCTTTATTATGTTTTTTTGTGTTTAGAAATCTGAGAAGTTAATATTTCATAGTATTTTACTGTGTGTTCATAATTTGATGTATTGTTTAATTCTCTTTTAACACATTGTTTATATATTGACATGTTCTTCTCAATAAAAATGTACAACAACAAAAAACAGACTGGAGGAAAGTATCTCATCAAGACAGCGACTAGAGGAGGGTATCTCAACAAGACCCTCCAGCATAGAGGTGATAGCTAAAGCGAACAGCTAGGGGGACTGATCGCTCCCCCTGTTAACTGTTACGGGTACTATCGAGATTACGTAAGGGGAACTCTTAGTCAGCATAGAAAACAGTATTATTGCAAGCATAATAAAAAGAGATGAAGAAGTAATTAGGAAGTGAGAGATAAATGCAAACCTTTGGAGTAACTTCTCACAAAGAAAAATGAAAAAAGTCACAAGTAATTGGCAAGTTACAACAATTTGTGACTTATCCATTATATGTGTAAAGTTGCAGCCTGTATCCCAATTTACATCTTTTTCTTTTTTGTTTACCTTGGATACGTTATAATACATTACATTGCTACAAATGCATATACCGCTACACCAGTTTAGACCAATTTTGGAGGCTGAAGTGTAATTAATCACTTTTTGCAATGGTCTCTATTTTTTTAGCGCTTGGATTTCTCTGCAAAGATAAAGTACTATATAAATCTTTAATTATAATGAATGGTACTCTATCACAGTGGAAAGGTATATGTCTTAACTAGAGACAGCCTCTAATAGTTACTTCTGTCTGCAGCTGCAGATACTTCAGCTCATGAATCTCTCCCAGGCGCCACACTAGACCTGGAAACCTTGCAATAGCTCCCCTGTTTCCCAGTAGGTGGTTCAATGGCTACTGGATGACTGACAGTACCACCAATGTGATGTGACAGAGCTATATATGGCATAGTTCAACATTCTGGCATCAGTTCAGGTTTCCCTGCACCCTTCAATGCAGATCCAGTCTGCTCTTTTCTCAAATTATCTTCAGATTTTCAGGTTTTACAGTGCTGTGGATCCTGTTGCTGGAGCTTTTGCTTGTCTCTTACCCGATGCTTTCCTACAGAAATTGTGCAACCCCAGAACCTGTTGGCTTGTACTGTCTTTGCTGATTCTGGTTGGCGGTGTGTGTGCCTCCTGTGGACAGAGTTTGTTGGGCTTCACTCTCCTAATTGCACCACTTTAGTGCTTACGCGGTTAGGAATACTGTTAGGTGAAGGCCTTCCATTGCTCTTGTTCCTTAAGCTCTTGGGAATGGTGCCTGGATTACAATGGGAGTCCCTGCCAGAGATCCTGCTCATTTGGGCTTGCAGGTTTATGTTTCTGGACTTGTCTGTTTTGATAACTTAACCTTGTAATGCTAACACTGGTGTTCTTTGGAATGGCCTTGTTTGGGCCCTGTTTTGGATTTTGGCAACCTGGACTGCTGTTGTCCGTAGCTAAGGCCTGTGTCCATGGTGGTGTTTTTTTTGTTGAGTCTCTGGTTCGCACCTCAGGTGCATCTTTTTTCCCCCCACTGTCTGTACTGGAGGATACTGACTGACTAGCGACAGGTCTGCTGAATGATGCTTCCTGTTTTAGACCCCGTGCCAACTTCCCATCCTCCCTTGACTGATGGTTTTGAATTGGCATGGGCATTTGTTTTTTTCCACAAGAGTTTGAGAGTTTCTGCTTAAAGACCTATCCACTTTTCCACCTGCAATGCGAGGCAAGTTCACACTACATTCCATTGATGGGGTATCTTTGTGCGGTTGCCTTTATGTATACTTAATTTCCCGTGGAAGGCTGAGGCCTTTCTTAGTCTGCTTGCTCTCCCAAGGACCTGTGTTTTTCTTTTCTTCTGTTCACTCAACGTTATTGGCCTTTTCTGGTATTTTTTAGGCCTAGGTTTTTATAGCACAATTCTCAAACAGATCTGTGGCTGAAATATACACGGAGTAGGTTTTGGGCATGTCCTTGTCAATAACTAACTTTCTTTCACCAGACTCTTTCAGATATTGGCTTCAGACTTTATAAATCATGTCTTAGATCAGCCGTGTGGTCCTTTATTCCTCATCAAATTCTATTTCCTGGTTGAGGGTATCCTTCCTCATCCACTCAAGTGCACATGTTGAACTGCGTGATCAACAACTTTGCAAATCCAGCCCTCTTTGTTAGTCTTTTCTTCCTTCTGTGTGTATCTCTGTCATGTGCTAATGGTGTATAAATTAGCACATTAAACCGAGACCTATTGACTTTGCCTGTCCATGTTTGAGATTGCCGTCTATTGGAGTTTGTGCACCCTACTTCACTGTTTCTGCAGTTGTATGGGGCACCCTGCTTGTGTGATCCTTTATCAGGCCTTCTCTTGTTATTGCTACGCCTAGTGGTTGGGTCAGTTACTGATGCAAAGTTCTAGGCCCGGTCTGGGGCCTTGGGGGGATTCAGTGGCGAGGACTGATCAAGAAGGAGTATCCACCAGAATGGTTGATACAGTTGGTAAGTGTTTTTTTTTAGCTGTCTGTTGTCAGAAGTCCTACTCTGTACCATACCAATACTTAGAGAGAGTTTTGAGTCAACGTGTTTCTTATGATTGGTTGGCTTTTTTGTCTGTCTCATTTGCTTTCGTACTAAATGTCATTCTTTCCTCGCCAGGTACTTGTTCTTCACCTGGAGCATAGCTTCTTACCATATTTTTGATTAGATTACTTTTATTATTCTACTGCTGACATCAAGGAACTACTTTTCCTTTTCCTTTTAGCATTCCTGCTCTCTCTTTGTTGCTCTAACTCCGTTCCCCTCCTCCTTTGCTGTCCCACTTCTCCTTGCTCAGCGTTGTGGCTCCCTAACGATTGGTGGTGTTCAGTTATTCACCCCACCTCTCCCATTTTTCATAAGGTTTGGCAGATGCACGTTGCTGTTACGTCACTGCATTGTTATAATTATTTTCTGTGCACCTCTCTGTTTTTTCATTTACTGTTCCAAGATGTGCATCCAACATTTTGGAACTGTAAACAAAAAAAGGCAGTTTCTTGTTATTACATGTTTACTCATGCATGTTGAATTATGAGCATGCCTGCACCATCAAGCTTGGGCCGGCCCTTTTTATTATCTTTTTTTGCCATGCATTTGCAACATCCATTATTTTCTTTTGGCAGATGCTGTTTAGCATCAGTAACAAGCACTAGCAAAGTCAAATGTGTCTGGGCCTTTCAAAGGCAGTACCGTTTGGCTTTGCCAGTGCTTGTTTTATGTATGCAGAGCTCGTGGTGTGCTGGAGTACACCATCCTCCCATTTTTAATTACGCGAAGAACTCTTTTATTGCAACATTAAAGCTTCATCTGCAAAGAGCATGCACTAAATTAGGTCAGCATGCACACATTTAATTGCAGCTCTATTGTAGAAAAATGCTTACCCGCAGTTAATGTGGTGTGAAATAGTGTTCTGATGAAGCCCCCTCTCTTTCTGTGGGACTGTCAGATTGTCCTTTTTCGAGAGGAACGACACGCTTCAGATTTTTTTTGTTAGCATGTGGTGACAACATTCTATTTAGATTCGCGATAGAGAAATGGCTGAGTAAGCAGACGTGAATTGACACGCGGAAGCCTGTTTTCGCCTGCTTACTTCTGTTTTGAGTTTCATTGTTAACAAAATATGTGAGATATGGAACCCTTCATGCACTGTCGCTCAGTCCCACTGTATGCATAATTCAAAACTGGAAAAAACATTAAATATGTCTCAGTTTTGAACGTGGTAACTATTTTCCATGGGTTATGTATTTATGCATGCTGGACAACACCTTGTGAGGAGATCATTGGCCCAGTTTGCAAACATTTTTCTCAGTCTACATATTCTCATGTTTAGGGTGGCGGGTGCCGGCAGGAGCTGAGGTAAGTACAGTTTTTTTTGCATGTGGTAATTACAAAAGGGATTTGTGCATGCACACGGATGTGCTACGTCAGCGTAATTTGGTACGTGCATGTACATTTCTCCAATTCCTAAAAGTTAAATTTGGACGGGCGAGATGCGTGGTAAGTGCTTGACAACAAGTGTACTTGATTCACAGGGTGATGCGCAGCCTGGAGGGCTGGATTGATCATTTATCCCATCGGGCATTTCCATGTGGGAAGGGGAGCTAGAGTAATTGGAGGCTGGTTGTGGAGGTAAATTGTCTCTGCCCATGTCTCTCGTTCTTAAGGAATTATAGCTGCAGGCACAACAGGCAAAAGCAGAGAAATAAAGTAAACGAGAAAGATAGAGGTAGGTAGGAAATAGAGGAATGGAGCAATGGCTGGTTGAGCATTTTTGCCAAGGCTGCTTTTGGTGTCTAATCTGTCCATCGTGATGTGACCAGTGTTGCTTTCTTACCTGCCATCTCTGTTCCTGCTTGAGTCCTGACCTGGAGCAGGGCAGGTGTAGTGTGGATAAGTGACGAATGCACTCCCCGACCTGCTTTATGTATCCAAATACACCATCGAGGATGGGGGGACATGATTTTTGGTGTGGAGGATTACTTTCCATCTCTAAATGAGAGATAGAAAGATATAGTCCAAGATTTCACTAGAAAGGAAAAATGTGCTTCCATTTCAATGTGAGTGGAGCTACAGAGGCCCGCTGATATTGCCCACATCTTCTACCCACGTCATTCATGGGAGCTCATTAATAGTAAAAATTCAGATGCGTGTCCACTGCTTTGGCATTCCCGAAGGGACAGGCTAGAATTGCTTCTCTTCTGAGATATGTATCTGTTAAAGCTTGCAAGTATTTCTGTGACCCACCGCCACCTGTCACTCACAGAAGCTGATTCCCCTCAAAAGCAGAGAGAAGACCTAGAAACAAGCCCTTATATTAGTGGCAGGATATTTTGCTCTTTTAACCACAGTCTCTGAGTGTTTGGGGAAAGAGTACTTTCAGGTGTTCTTGCAGCTTTCCCAGTAAGCAGGAAGAATAACGAGCATTTGCAGGGCCAATAGATTTGAGTCTCACACTTGAGTGCTGATAAAAGAAATGAAAACAATTATAAAAAAAAGATTGCTTTATATACACAAGCTATAGATGAGATAAAGAAGTAAATGTATGATGACAAAAAGTATTTTTCCGATGTAAAATAGTCCCTCGTGCATTGAAAGGAGGTAGATGGATACACCTAAGCAGCCAATAGAAAAATGTAACACTAAAATACTCCTAGTTCTGTTGTTATGTATGATGGAAAATGTCTTATGCCAGTGAGTGAAGACATATATATTTATTTATTGGCAGTTTTGTATAGTCTGTGCAAGTTCAAAAAGGGTGTCAGAGCACTTAACAAAAGAAACAACACGCAATTTGTTACACTACAGTAAATTTCGTATTTCTGAATTCAGGCTGCAGTCAATGCTAAAGATCCTTTTCCAGGCCTGATTACAGTATTTTGGTCAAGTTCTTGGTCTATTCATCGGCATATTTTCTGAAACTTGTATGAAGGGACTACAGTTTTACTTCTGCTTTCTGCACTCATAGTTATGCACAGACATACCCTCTAAATCTCTACAGACAGTTTGGCCAAATTGCAGTTTACGAGAACAAACTTCAATTAGGCAGTCTAGATAGCCGCCCACAATTGGCTTGTCCCCACAGGGGTCCAAACCTTCATGGCAGTCCACTCCTAGCATAGGAGGTGCACCCTCTCCCATGTTTCCATAAAATCTCAAGAATCACCAGGCACAATTCTGTGCCAAAGTCAGGCAGTTGAACTCTCCGCCAGCAGGCGTCAGACTAGGCTGGATTGTGATGATGTTCCCCCATTGGCATACGGTGTTGGCAGCCCCTCATTACTATGTCAAGGCTCTTCAGGCAGTGTCCAGGGCAGTCTTCAATGGAACATGTTGCATTCAGGGGATAGATAGAAGTAGGTAGTGAGCACAAAATGCTGCAAAGTGCCAGCCAAGACGTGGCAGACCATCCCTCAGGGTTGGATGACAAAGTACACCCCTCCAAAACCCAGATACAAGGCATGAGATGTCTCCAGAGTCCTCTGTAAACTTCCAAACGAGTATACTGCAGAGAGGCCGGGAACTTCAGTTTCGTTACACCGAGGAGAAGTACCTGACCAGTTATCCTGAAGGAGGCTGATCGCAAGCCCTTTAGAGAACGAATAGCATACAGTGTACTCGAACTGAATGGCACAAGCTCTGTTTCAAGTGATACATAAACATACAGCATTTTAGTTGAGGCGCTAGGGCACTAAAGAAAACAAAAGCTTCTACAGATGAAACATCACTCAACTGGCCTCCGAACACGCAATCGCTTGCCCGTGCCCGGGTCCTTTCTGTGATTTGGAATAAGAGTGCAGGGCCCATTAGTAAGAACCACGTGAGATCCCACAAATGTGCATTTTGAGCCTTGTAAATCCGGTTACCCTTTTTCCCCCCTCATATGGCTTTTTCCATGAAATGACCTTGGCAACTCTTGATGATACTGCACATAAAATTGTACCCCTATTTCTGATGACAAAAAGCACAAAATGGAGGATGATTATTTCTGTTTGCTTGCTATGGTCGCTAATTTGTGTGCCTCTATTTGGTGCCAAAGATTCTGTAATGTTTCGACCGCAGCAGACACACAGCCAGTGCCGCGGCATGTAAGCCTTCCCCCCTGGCTCTTCTTTCCAGGCCCCCTTATTATTTCAGCTGGAATTGTGATCTGTGACACATCTCAGACCAGTTTGGAGGGCGTCATATTGATTTATCACATCGCAAAAGTAGGTAATCTTCCTGCTTGAAGACCTGGCCAGCACATCTTTCAGACATTACTGTACAGGGGTGTGGCAGAGTTGTTTTTATATTGCTAGAAATTGACAGATATATTATTTTCTGGAAAGTTTTGAGTTGGGGAATTTATTGTGTACTCCACCACACACATTTTAACAATTCAATTGAAGTCCTAAATAGTTTTATTCTTTTCTAACTGTGAACACCACAGACATGATTTCGGAAAGTTTTCCGTTACTTTCTGCTTTTTTGTTAGGGCTATTTAGAAGGAAAATTCCTTGCAACTGCAGTTGAATCGACAAAAAAACAAAAATAGAAATGTGTTTTGCTGTTTTTGCATCAATTAAATTGCAACAGTTTTGGTTTAGAATATCACTAAGCTTTTCCCTACTTAGTTATTTAGAGAAAGTTACATTTATTTGTTGGCAAGGCAAAAACAGTTGTACAATTGCCATCCCACAACACACTCATCATTGTGTAAAACGTTGATCAATAGGATTCATTAAAATCACACAATACTTTGATAACAAAACAGATAATATATACAATGTTACGGTAAAATCATTTGACAGTCTTGAAATAAGCTTGTTAAGAAGTGCAGGTCAGATATTGTAATATCAAACTCCTGTGTGCCAACCGGCAACAAGTATGTGAATCCTCTGCAAACTTCGGAACAATGCAGCTTCAGAATTTCATTAATGAAGGGATAAGCACCTAGTTCTTAAATTCTGTGCTTGATGAATATAATGAGATACGGCAACAACCACAGGACCCGATGTGTCAGACTTAAGTAAACGGAAGCCAAAAAGAAATTCCTAATGCCCAGGGCTTTAAATGGGAAAAAATAAGTGCAGGTACTCATTAACATATACTAGTAGTGTGGTGGGTGGGGCTAGGGGCAGGGCTAAGAGCAAGACATGAGGATACTTTGACTTATATACTAGTTGCAGCACATGCCAAGGCCCATGAGAAATGTGTTTGAATAAACAAAACAAGTTAACTCGTTAAACGAAATGTAAGTGAAACACAATGCTATTTATCTTACTGGCATACTGTTATTTGCTGTCGTTTTGTACAATACTATATATTCTTGAACGTGCACACACAGAAAGAATCAAGCAAACACCACACCCAAAGCATTCCACGCAGTCCTCCTTAAAGTGTTCCGATTCTCTTCCTCTTTCATTCGCTTTTCTCTCACACAAACACACACATACAAGCAGGCAAACATGCATACATAAGCAGACCTTCGTTCAAGAGACTCAGGTGGGATCAAAACCATTTTAAACTTTCATCCCATGGCTTTCTTAGTTGTCACTGTCAGCGGGGCTGCCTCAATTCCTGTGTTTACCCAAAAGCACACGAGTGTGTAAATGTGATTGACAGCACAGGGCCTGAATGGACCCTGTTCCGTCAAACACAGCGTGATCGTGAATATCCAGACATTAGGCACATAATCCCCGCTGAATAGCTCAGCGGGGTCAGTTTAGGGAGACAGAAGCACCTTCCCTGTCAGAGGCTGTTTCAACTCTGAGAGCCTAGTGCTCACCAGCACTAACAGCTAAGGAGCCTACCTTTCATGAGTACCGGTACTCTCCTTGGCAGCTGAGAAGTGCCGGTACTCAGAGTGAAAAAAATAAGAAGTGCTGGTACTCAGTACCTGTGAGTACCGGCCCATTTAAAGCACTGCTAATGCCCACATTCTTTAAGATCAGAAAGATATATTTCCTTCTTATTTTATGGTAAAGAGCCCAAAATAGCAAGAAGTGCATGTCATTTTTTGAAAAATTATTTTTAAACATCATAACTTCCAGAGTGCTCGATCTATTCCAGGTTTTCAGAATAACTCAAGCTATGTAGATGTGTTCCTCTGAGATTAATTGTATTTAAATACACCTCAGGTGGCTATCCTGAAGGTCTGGCAAGGGTTTAGCCCTTGCAGACCTACCAGGTACACATGAGTTGTTTTGTTTACTAAATCAGTTATCAGTGACATAGTGATGAGCATGGTGTTTTTGCAAACTGATTTACCAAATTTGGATTGATTATTCTTCTAGTTAAGACCTTTTCTTTTTCTTTTTTTTTTAAAGATTACATATCATCCTTGTTAAAGTATCTCTGTTATGAAGTTATTAGAACATCGCAAGAACTTGTTCTTCTGCCATGTATTTTATAAGGCACCGATTAGTTGCAAAAATGTTTTGGGAGTTCAAGTTGCGCATTGTACCTTTAGATGTAAATATTGAGTGTCTCTATGTTACACTGGATTGGTCTTGTGGTGGGGGGAGAATGGCAGTTTTATTTTTCATTTGTTTTATCTCCCAGAGGGGCGTCTGAGAAGAAATGAGCTACCAGTCTGCCTTCTAGGTTTGACGTCTGTGCCATGCATGCTTTTTCTATCTACATTAACCTTTTCTGAAATGCATGCAGGTACATTTATTCCTCCTGGTGAGTTGATCAATCTCAGTTGACCCACTATACCACTACAAGTCCATACAGGCAACTTAATGGTTTGCCTCTCTGTGTTTTTGCATTTGAAGTGAAAAGGAATTATGCTCAAAATTAAATAAGACACACACAAGGACATACAAAGAGCTATCAGAAGTCATACAAACCTGGAAAAATCAGTTTAGAACCCAATGTACATTGTAACACATAGTGCACAAGCATTAAAAAATGCTTTACAATTTATCTGCTTTGAAGAATTAGCAAGGAGCATTTGAGCCATGTAGAGAGAAATAATGGTACAAATACACACTCACAACCAACCTTCATCTCCGCCCATGCAGTAAGACACAAACCCAAAGAGGGCAAAATAAGTAAAAAGGTAAACATGTAAGACAAAACAGGAAGATTATAAAAAATGAAAAAGAAACAGGCAAACATGAAAATGAAAAAAACAGTAATCTTGATGATGGATGCATCAAAGTGAGCTTTTCACTTGAGTGGGTGATAATTTGAGCTTCTCTACACTCTTACTCATTACTTGCTGCTTGATAATTGAACTTTAAAAAGTAGATTAAATAGTCAAATATCTAAAAACGTGTCTACTTTTGGGAAGGTTGGCATTAGATATAAGAAAGAGTGGCACCTGTGTCTCCATTATCCATCTTTACCAGTGTGTCCAACGTAGCCCATGTTAGAACTTGGGGTACTGGTTGAGTGGGAAGTGATCCCTGGTCAAACAGCAGCCACAATCCTAGTCACGGTAAGGCACAAGCAAGCCCTAAGTTAACCTGTGCCCAACCCTCTGGTAGCTTGGAACAGAGCAGTCAGGCTTGAGTTAAGAGGCCGCTGAGCCACACCCAGGATCCAGGACCTGAGGGACACCAGTTGAGGCTCAGGAACTTGCAGCAGCTGGGTCCAGGAGCTGGATGGGCAGCCTTTTATGTCCCTGAGGCTCAGATCAGGAGGCCAGCAGACTAGCCCTTTGAGTCACTGAGGTCCTAGATTCAAGATGAAATTGCAGGACCTGGTCTTCTTCCCAAGCAAGAGGGCAGCAGGATAGTACAGCAGGGCAGTAATTCCTTTAGAGCAGCAGTCCTTTAGAGTAGCAGTCCTTGTAGCAACACAACAGTCATCCTTCCTGGCTTAGTAAGCACAGGTCCAGAAGTGTGCTTAAGACTTGGTGTCTGAGGTCCTTCTTTTATACACAGCTGTGCCTTTAAAGTGGGGAAAATATTCTAGAGGCATGCCTTTGAAGTGCATGGTTGATCTATCTTCCTGGTCCTGGCTCCAGACTAACTACAGGAGGTATGCAGCCTTTTGTATGGAGGCTGCACACACCCTATTCAAGTGTAAGTGGGGCTGTGACTAGCTCCTCCCTCCCATCCTGCCATGGCCCATCCAGTCACACCTAAACTCCTATTGTGTGTGGCTGCCTTGGAGGAATGACAAAGCCCAACTGTCGCCAACACCCAGTCATGTGACCTAGGGGCAAGTTGCAGGCACCGAATAACTAAGGCAAGAAATTGCCAACTTCCTTTGTGGCATTTTCAGAATTGTAATTTTAAAATCCGACTTCACCACAAGTTAGGCTTTTAAATAGAGAATTCCAGAGACACCAAACATGAACTGGTTGTCTCTTCCTATTTGGAAATTGCTCTTTTAAGATATAAGTCAACGCCAAGGTTGTCCTGTAGGGAGGCAGGCCTTGTGCAAAACAAATTTAAGAAATTTTCACTATTAGGACATGTAAAACTTAAAACTACATGTCCTACTCTTTAAATACATTGCACTCTGCCCTCTGGGCTGCCCAGGTCCCACCGTAAGGGTGACTTATAAGTATTAAAAAGGAAGGTTTGGGCCTGGTAAAAGGTTTATTTTGCTGGGTCAAAATGGCAGATTAAACTCCACACACAGGCTCTGCAGTGGGAGGCCTATGACATGTTTAAAGTGCTTCAAGTGGGTAGCACAATCAGTGCTGCAGACTCATTAGTAACATTTTATTTACAGGCCCTTGGCACATGCAGTGCCACTTTACTGGTGACTTTTAAGTAGATTAATTATGCCAATTGGGTATTAGCGAATGTTAGCATGTTTTAATGAAAGAGCACAAGCACTTTAGCACTGGTTAGCAGTGGTAAAGTGTGCAGAGTCTTAAGGCCAGCAAAAACGAAGTCAGCAAAAACGGGTTTTCTGAAGACAAAAAGTTTGGATGAAACCATGCTAAGGATGCCAGGTCTAACCGCCCGCAAGGCCAGATGTTCAAGATATTCCGATAATCAAAAGGTACTAAAACAAATATCACAGTTAAATTGAAATAAAAGTTATGATTGGTTATAACAACAAACCATCTTTAAAGAAAAATCTGAAATTAAGTTGAAAACTCAGAGTTAATGTCCAGTTGTGAAAAGCATGACTCGCACACCTGCCACACAACCTATAACCCATGCGCCACATACAGTACTCATGATCTCATCCTTGATGTAACAGATGAGTTCACAAATGCAGAAAAGATTTCCCCACAGTGACTTGGCATCTTACTTTATCAATAACTTGCTGCCAAGTGTACTCAGGTGGCCATCCCTGCTGGTTAATTGCTTTTGACCTTGCCTAAATGAGGTAAATGCTTTCAACATTCCTGAATCCTGAGCTGCATTCACGGATCCTGAGACACCCAGATGATGTGTGGACTAGAAGAAGAGTGTGGGATCCGCAATTTTAATCCAGGATATGCTAATCCTTTGACAAAATTTACTTTTAGCAAATGTGTCTTTTTTGTTTTCTAAAATGTTTTTCTTGAGTTTGAACAAATAGTCAAAAAACACAAATAACCGAATAGGCAAAAAAAACATTTGACTGCGAGATCCTGTCTATGGAGCAAGTGCAAATAAACATTGCATACACTAAGTATTCCCACCAGGGACCCCATATCTCAAAATGTTTGTGTGGGCATCCCAGGGTTGTGTACACTGGCTCCTCTATTTTGGAACACCAATCCATCACACTCTGACAAGCCAACAAGTCCGGTGTGGCATTCGGGTTCCAGGCGATGCCCCTTTTTCCAAGTAATGAACCCATCCCCAAAAGATATCTTTCCGAGTGCGCTCCACCCCCCCAAATCCTCTAGCAGGCCCAGGAGTCTGATCTTTGGCAAACAGTCAATGGACCTTCCCCACACCCCTGATTGGAGTCGAGACCAGTATTGGTGTATAACAGGTCACAACCAGATCATGTGGTAGAATATATGTTTCATCTGCCCTATATCTAAAACATGAGACTGATGGGAGCTTGGCGATCTTCCACGTCCTCAGTGGAATCAAATATGGATTGTGTAAGACGTTTACCTGGATCCTCCGGAGATGGGAGCAAATGGCCAATTGTCTGGGGGCCATGAGCGCTTACCTCCCTTCGCCGTTCTCCAGGTCACCGCCCCAAACTTCCCACTGGGCACGGAGACCGAGGAGCAGTTCTGGTGCATTTGTGACCAGGGAGTGGTGAGACCTCCAACCCTGTTGCCCCAATGGAGCCATAAGAATCCTGCTGTCCATGGGGCTAAATTCAGGGACTCTTTCCAAGATGAACCTATGCACTGACAGTGATTGGCGAAGTTGTAAGAATTTGAAGAAGTGGGAGTGGTGTAGTTGAAAGTCGTCTTGCAAGTCTGAGGAGGCCCGCATATGTGAACCCTGCCATACATCACCTAGACGTGAGGTACTGATCAGATCCCATCTCTCTCACCCTTCCAAGCCAGCTACTTGTCTGAGTGTGCCACCCCTCCATAGGGTTGTTTGGTGCGTATCCCTACCCATCCACGCCCCACTGCCGATATACTTTGAGGCCGCATGCTATATTGTAAAGATCACTGTGTTCAAGTCCAGTACAGAGCGGGGGACCGGTGACCCCTGCACACTGTCCACCATCACATCTCAGGAGATGAGTGACATCTTCAGCCTGGAAAGCTGCAATCTCATGACCGCCGAACAACCAGTCATTCAGACCCACCAATTGGGAGGCCCAGTAATAGAGATGGAGGCCACCAGCCTCTAGGCCACCATCAAAATTGGACTGTACACTCTTACCGAATGTTATGCGGGGAACTGTGTGTGCCCACAATAAGGGTCCCACCATGGCCTGGAGGGAGCAGACCCAAGAGTCTGAAATGACATTGACAAAGTTCTGCAGGATGTAAAGGAAGCAAGGAAACACCATCATTTTAATCAATGCAGTCCTGCCAATAATTATGAGGGGAAGGGAGGCCCACTGCTCCAGATCACCATGCATGCGTGTTACTAAGGGCTTCAGATTCAACGACCTTACTAGATCAGGGAGAAGTTTCATACAGATGCCAATGTACAGGAAGATTAGCCGCCTTAGGGGGATGGAGACACTCCAGCCGCGGTCGTGCAAGTAGCTCATCAACGGGAACAATATGGACTTTGAGTGGTTGACCATTAGGCCAGAGGCGTGGCCTTAAGGAGCAAGCATATGTAGTATTCCGGTGCCGTTGTCTCTGGATCATTCAGGAAAACCAAGACATCGTCAGCATAAAGTGTGATGCGGTCTTCCTCAACTTCCATCTTTCACTGGAACCCCCAAAGTTTTTTGTTGCAGCAGACCCAGGTCATCAGGGGCCCGATTGCTAAGGCAAACAGGAGGGGGACAAGGGGCAACCATGCCTAGTCCTCCTTTGGATCAGAAATGCCCCTTTGAGGGAGTTGTTCCCACAGATCCGTGCAGTGGTGCCAGCATATAAGGTCTGAACATACAAAGTAAAACGTGGCCTAATGCAAATCTAGGCCAGTACATCCCAGAGAAAATCCCAATCAAGGGAGTCAAAAGTTTTCTAAAAGTCCATGAGAAAAAGAGCATTGGAGCGGGGTAGTATGTAGAGGTTCTCCATTGCTGCTTGCACTCTACAGATGCAGTGCCGTGTACCATGGCGGGGCATGAACACTTTAGCAAATTTATCTTAATGTGTGGGCCCTCTTTCCCCCCACACATGGGCCGGGGGTCAGGACATGCTCACCCTGCCCCTTATGATCTATTTCTTTTTTTAAAATTATTTTTCCCAAAACAGAAGCAGCGCTCAGTGTACTGTGCTTGATAATGACAGCTTCAGTAGAAATATTTTTGTGATGGGAAGCCACTGAAAGCGTGTAAGTTGACAGATCTGTCTAGGGATCCCCGAATACACAATGGATGGCTGGAGGATCTGTAAAATAATAGTAAAGCTTTTTCTCTAATTTAACCCTTGAAAGCCTGTCCAACACCGTTTTGCAAAATTTTCAAAAAGTCCGGACCAAGCAAAGGCACACCCCTTAGTAAAGGTGTATATTCATTCAAAGGGTTGTGTAATTCTGTTTTTTAGGTCGAGTGTGCAAGCACTTTGTCCTGTTGTAAGTATTGTGGGCTTTTAACCATGCCCACCACATACCCAACAATTTCACTTGTTCGTGGGCATGCCTTTCAAAAATCCTTTGTTACCATTGGTAAATGCTTTGTTTTTCCCTCCTTGGGATGGTTTTGTTACCACATTGCTGACTGCCCCTTTACATGGGTAATTGCACGATTGGTCATATGTTTGACTGCGAGCAAACTTCTTTTCATTTTTGTGTCTCTCCTTCGTGTCCATGCTCATGGCAGCCATGGCACTTTGGATCAGCTAGCTTATGTCAAATAATATTTTACCTTTAATTTTCAATTTAAGTGGCAAGAAAAGTCCAGTTAGGAATTTACAACGCAATAGCTCTAACTCGAGTAAAAGCGAGACCCATTGCATTGCAAATGCTTTTTTTTTTGCTTGAGCACAGAGAAAAGTTTCAAATGGAAGTTAAAACGGAGTGTGCTCATTTTTTGTTGCCTTTTATTTTTGCCCCCAGTGCTCGCTATCTGACTTGCCAAAATGTAGCCAGTTTCACAATTTAATTGTAAAGTTTTGTGCAGATTTGTAAGTCGGCGCCAAAGGTATAAGCAAACGAAAAGTTGAGTTTCCAATGGCAGTTGAGACCGCACCATAACTACAGTGTTGCTATCGCTGACTGCAATTTGCCTAAAATAAATCTCAACAGAGCTTGTTTACACAGCATCTAACTGAAATGTATGGCATGGATCTAGTGCTCCTGGATGTTAACTAGACACTTTTGAGATATCAGCCTAGCATGCAGATTCTTCTTGTAGCTTTTCCTCCTACCCATCAGGGTCATTTTTCATCCACGTGCCTCACAGCTGAGCTGTGTTTCGGCATCTACTAGCCATTGATTTCTTGCAACCCTGCTGCACAGACCCCTTTCCTTCCAGTGCCCTATTTATCAATTGCCGGTAACTTTAATGCGAAAAATGTGATTTTTATCGACTTCTTGTTGCGCATGTGCAGCACAGATTAGCTGTTGTTCCGCAGTAAGAGTTCAAAATAAAAAAGTGTCAGGAATAGGTGCAGAAAGCTCTCACATTCTGCATTAAATTTCAGCTTCCAAGCTCCAGCCAAATTTTGTTTTGTTTAAAGTTCTGTTGGGACAATAACTGCTTCAAAATGGCTCATGACTAATGCCTTGGAACTTTTTTAATCTGCCCGGAGTGCGTCTGTGAAACAATCAGAGCATATGTTCAGTTAACTTAGTAAAGAAAGCCAAAGTTTGTTCATGTGTGAAACGTTGTGGGTTCCACTCCCAAATCACCCCGTTCTAGGATAACATTCAAACATTCTTTTTGTAGAATGTGCTTATCGCAGTTGCTTACAGTAACCATCTAGGTATGGAAGTTGTAACCAAGGTATGATGACGCTGCAAATCATATTGCTAACAAAACGCCAGTATGAATAAATGAAAATAAAATATGAATGTCATCATACGGAAAGAGTTGGCAATGTACCACAGGAGCACGGCTTTCTGGTGCAGTGGGAACAATCAAGCTTATTCCCTCGCATGATCTATGCTTTATATAAGCAAGATTTCAAACTTGCCTGGGCACTGTGACCTCACCAGAACAAAGAATGCAAAAAAGATCCAGTTGATTATACATCTGATCGGTTTGAGCTCCCCAAAGTTATCGTCATGGGTGCAGATGTAGGTCCTTTCTTGTATCTTGCTCAAGATTCCATCTACCTCAACTGATGAGGTTCTTGCTGAAGAATGGGTCTGCAGTCCCTGTAGATCTGAACAAGAGAGTTATGAGTCAGGACTGGAAGATACAGCTATCGTTTTGTATGGAGTAGAGGAATTTACAGAAAGGAGTTTGGTTGGTTTTTGCCTCCAGCTGTGATAACCACAGCAGACGCAAGTCTAACAGTTTAGGGGACCTGGTTGGGATTACGTCAAATTCAGGCATTCTGGTCTCTGACACAAAGTCACAGATGCTCCAACTGGGGAGAGCTACCGATGTTAGAGGATGTTAAAAGGTTTCACCCACTTGATAAGGGGTAAGTAAGCGTGTCCTGATCAAGACAGACAATACAACAGTCAAGGATTTCATCAACATACGGGGCAGACGATCTCCCTCGCTGAACAATACAGCGGACAGTGTGTGTTCACTTTGATGCAGAAAACAGTTCTGTCTATTTCAACGATAAATATCCAGAGGGCCAACAACATTTGAGCAGACAACTTATGTCGGGAAATTACCTCATCAGTCCCTTTTTCTTTGCATTCAAGAATAGTCACCTTGTACCAAAGTAGGGGATTCCTGTGTTGAATATTTTTGCTTCAGAAATCAATATGAAGGGGCAAAGGTTTCCTGCCAGATCAGCAGGGGCGAAAGCACGGGCACTGGCTGCCCTGTCTCGCAGATGGCCTTCAGGACCCCTCTATTTTTCTCATTTTCCTTTAATTCAGTAATTTCGGGTGGGACTCAGGAGGGAGGAAGCTCTAGTTGTATTCAGCATGGCCCGCTCCAACTGCTTTCCTCTGCTGATGAATCTAACAGGATTGGAGGAATGGAGTATTCTGGTGGACCCATCCCCTTTTCTTTGTACAGTTTTGATGCAACAGGCTTTGAAGAAACCTAGCTTGACGGCTTATAGGTCGAGAGGAGTGGTCTGAAGGAAAAAAGGACTGTGAGGAACTAGCTTCAACTGCTCAGGCCTCTAGGAGAGCTTCAATTCCTAAGTCATACATCAAATATTGGAGATTGGTTATTGCTTGATGCACACGAATGGAGCTAGATCCTCTGTTAGCTTGTCTGATTCAGTTTTTACAGTTCTTAAAGGATGGTGTGACTTTAAGTCTTAAAGTAATTACATTGAGAGTACAATGCCATCAGAGTAGTTAGACGTTCCTGAAGGAACTTGCGTGATCATGAGGGCCTGGCCCTTTGCCTTTTCAAGGGCCAGCCCAACATCAATCCTCCAACTCTGAAATTGTTTCCAGTGCAACATGTGTAATTAGGAGCTTTATCTCACTCTTCCTTTGAACCACTAGAAGTAGTTGATTTAATGTGTTCAACTTTGAAAACTTGCCTTTCAGTATCCAATATAATGGTTAGGGGCTCTTTCTTTCAGACACCCATAGTGTAAGATTTTTCAGGATAGAATAGTCGTAAGTCTGTTACCATATATTAGACCAAAAATTAATTCTCCCTTTCATAGGGGTCAAGAATTAATTTTGTCAAAGTTTTTTCTTTTTCCTTCTTCAGAAAAAGAACAAAAACGTCATTCTTTAGATGTCAGGAGAGCTCCTCGTATGTTTACGCATATTTGCCTCCTTTTGAGTGTTGGAGGTTCTTCTTGTTCATTTTGGTTCAACAAAGAATGGACAAACCTTTCATGGCTTCCTTGAGTCATTGGACAGGGACACTTACTGCTCCTCCTTGTGGAGCGATAGGTCAAATCCCTCCTCTTAGTGTCCAGGACAAGTCCACTTGTAGGATGTGCTCTTCTTTGGGCATATTACAAGAAGCTTCCATTTTCGAAATTCGTAGGGTTGCAGTGCGGACTTCGCTGTCCACATTTTTAAATCACTGTCGGATCACACAAGACATGGCAGTGAAAAATGCCCGTGGACCAATGGTATTATCCTCTATGAAGTATTAGAGAACTTATGAGTATTTCTGCATTCTTAATTTCTAGAATAAATAAGGACACAATATTGAGGTTAGTGATGCAGCCTCAAATGTCTAGCTATTTTTTAGATTTCAAAATGTTATGAATGTAAGCGAGAAAGAATCACTTGGGTAATGCTTCAATTTACTCCTCGTCTTACTCCCTGAAACAATTTGTACAGCATCTGTTGGCTTCAAGCAATGTTATTTTCCCAGTATCAGATTGTAATATTGATGATAATGTACTACTGTATATCACTTTTATTCAGAGTGCATTACATTGCCTATTTTTACAAGCTACCGCAACTGTGAATTATTTGTGTCAGAATTATTCTATAAGCACATTAGGATGCACTTTTACTGCTGATGCAAATACAGCAACAGCGATCGGAAGATGTTCTCACTAAATTTATATTTTGCTAGATTGCTTATCCATGAAGAATCCCTGACATTTCTGCTACAGCATTTGTATGTTTTAGTTTGCTACTAATTTTGTGAGCGTTTTCCCTGAGGCAATATCTTGGCAGTAGGGAAACATTAGATGAGTCATCTCCTTGTGTGGGATGTCTGTACAAGATAGAAGGAATACCCTACTATATCAATTTACGTTTAATTTTAAAAAAAGTTGTTGCTTTCTTTCCCAGTCTTTGAATTTTAGCCCTTGCCTCGCTGTGAAGCGGCAAGTTTTGCAATCATATTGCTTAGAATGAAATGGATTATGATTTATTGATTTAATTTGGAAAAATATAGTTATAAATAATTGTACTCTACTAGAGTAAATTCATAAATCCTATTTAGGCAATAAATTAGGTATTCTGTGATTTAAAAGGAGCCTAGAAGTACTACCAGGACAGCATATACACCGAGTGAAGGCAGTAGCTTAGAGAAATTGGCCGGCTGGAGTGGAATTGCCTAATTTTACATGGCATGGTGATTGCAGTGTTCTGTTTGGAGTTTGGTTTAGAATTGTGGTACATTTAGGAGACAGAATGAAATGTATTTCCACTGTAAAAAACAGTTACAGCATTTAACAGTATGCTTCCTTATTAAAATGTATTATTTGTAAATATTTTTAATAACAGTGATCCTGTACTTTTATCATCTCACGCTACAACAATGCCCTCCTATCGAGCTCTTAGAGGGAAGGGAAAAACTTTGAGTACATGATAACCCTTACTGCTAAAAATGTAAAAAAAACATTGATGCCCTACCCTCTTGCCAATTGCAACTCAGTACTAGAGCTTTGATTTTCCTCTAAGAATCTTGTGGGCATTGTGTTCAATTGGCTCGCTAGCTAGTCTATACAATCTATGGGAGTCTGACTATTGTTAACTGTGCTCTGCAGTTATGGCCTTCCCACATGTCTCTTATTTCCTCTCCTCTGTCCACCATAACCACTTTTCTTCGATCCTTACCTACCTTTAACTATGTGTAGCATTCCTCAAAGTCTGTCAGCACTACACACTCTAGTTAACCTTGCATGAGGCATTACAGGCAAGACACTGTATTAATTCTCATTCTATCTTTTCCACTGTTGTTGCTCTTTTTCTGCATTCTAGCGTGCCTGTCTGAGCTGTCATCCCCCTGCAACTGAGTGTGGTACAAGTAGTGTTCTTGAGTCCTTTCCTATTCTTCCTATATGCACAATATCTGTTGACGTTATTAACAGCTAGTTTGGCTTCTCTTATCACCTATTTGACGATAATTTATAAATGTGTGTCTTCTGTCCATTTTTCTTATCATAACTACAAACAAAGCTCTCTGGCTGTTTCTCTGCTTGGCGGCTAGCAATGCCTTGCACCTTTCTCAGTCAGAACCTCTAAAATACTTCAGTTGGGCACTTTGTTGCCTCCTCTGCTCCCACAACCTAGGGATGCAATTTAAATTCACCATTAAATATCCCCATACTAGAATCTTTCATCACCTCCGCTACCATTTCAGCTGCTTAAATTAAAGAAAAGTGTTAATTGGCATGAGAAGGTCAGTTGTTGGGAGAACTGAACTGTAGGTTTGAATCCTACGGTGTTCTTTATCTTTACTCAATAGAATAATTGGCTTTGCCACAGAAACACTATGGGGGTCATTAGGACCCTGGCGGCCGGCAGAACACTGAGGGTAACACCGCCAACAGGCTGGTGTGTTCCGCCAGTGTATTATGACTGTGGTGCATTAGCCACAGCCATACCGCCGGCTGAAATGCCCGACGTGTGCTGCTGCACCCACTGCACATCAACATTGCCGTGGGCACTATTATGAGCCAGCTTCAATGTTGATGTGACTTTTCCGCTGGCCCAGCGGAAATGTCAAAATAGGGTGCCACGCATACCACCAGCACTGGTGGTATTGTGGCGCCCGCGGCGGTCTTTTTTCAAGACCGCCGAAGTCGTAATGAGGGCCTATGTGTACTCACTTGTTAGAAACTCACCAAAGTCATACCTCCATTACCAAACTGCTGTCAGACTAACCCATGGCACATTACAAGGGCCTTTCATTACTGCTGAAAGCGAAACATGGTACCTCACCTTTCTGTTCTAACTAACCGCAGGGCCTGCTATGCTCTCTACCATCCTCAAACGTCTAACAGTACCTAGACAGTTTTGTAGGGTCTCATTTGTACTCCTGAGACATCCCCCACGTGTGAAAATCATTCTCTATGGAAAGCGGCCCACCCCACCTTTTTTGTTGTTGAGTTGGGCACTCAAGCTTCATCTTGTTGGACTTGACAGCCATAGTGGCAAACACTTACTGCATGCGTTCCCCCAAAATAGTATGGCATTAGACCTTCATGCAATCCCCACCAAAGATGTTCAGCACAATATCAGCATGGAAATCCTTTGTCATTTTTGTTATATTTTTCTGTTTGATTCTCACTACCCTCCAATTATCCACCTTCGCGCAGTTTATATTTAAACACCCCGTTTGAAAATACTCACGCACTTCATTATTTTTGGTCTATATAACTTTTGGGTAAAGAGCTTCCCAATGTTCAGTATAGCTCAGAATGTATTGTTCAAGAGCAAACATGATTTGAGTAAACATTTATGAACTTAGGTGTGGGATTTTGTGGAACAGTTTTTATTGTTTTAAATTGTGCTGTTTATATGGTATAAGGTTTTAAGGCAACTTGATATTACAAAGACTATGGATTGTTTTTTATTTCAGCACATTTATTGTGGTGGTTTTATTCTAGGACATTTGTATGGATTTTTTATTTTTTTCTATGTAAGCTTTGATGGTTATCATTCACCGAAAAAGCTTTGTTTGATCGATTGACATCACCATATTTCTGCATTTTGATTCACACTTTACAACCTCTCCACGAAGTGTGCTACGCCAGCTCTGCCTGGTTTCTTTAACATGTAATACTTTGCATAGAGAAGCAAATATTACTTTTATATGAAGTTGATAGAGACCTTATGGTAACTTTACTCTGAAAACCAATTTCCTTTCAATAAGGACGGACCTTAAATATACAGTTTGACAACACACAGTACACATGTTATCCAGTTTAGATTTACCTGAAACCCTAAATGTATGGTAAAATAGGCCCCTTCAAGGAAGAGAGTAATGAAGTCAGACATTTTAACCCCTTCGCTGCCAGGCCTTTTCCCCCTCCTGTGGCAGGCCTTTTTTTGCCTATTTGGGGCAGTTCGCGCTTAGGCCCTCATAACTTTTTGTCCACATAAGCTAACCAAGCCAAATTTGCGTCCTTTTTTTCCAACATCCTAGGGATTCTAGAGGTACCCAGACTTTGTGGGTTCCCCTGAAGGAGGCCAAGAAGTTAGCCAAAATACAGTGAAAATTTCGTTTTTTTCAAAAAAATGGGAAAAAGGGGCTGCAGAAGAAGGCTTGTGGTTTTTCCCCTAAAAATGGCATCAACAAAGGGTTTGCGGTGCTAAACTCAGCAGCTTCCCAGCTTTCAGGAACAGGCAGACTTGAATCATAAAACCCAATTTTTCAACACAATTTTGGCATTTTACTGGGACATACCCCATTTTTACGATTTTTTGTGCTTTCAGCCTCCTTCCAGTCAGTGACAGAAATGGGCATGAAACCAATGCTGGATCCCAGAAACCTAAACATTTCTGAAAAGTAGACAAAATTCTGAATTCAACAAGGGGTCATTTGTGTAGATCCTACAAGGGTTTCCTACTGAAAATAACAACTGAAAAAGAAAAATATTGAAATTGAGGTGAAAAAAACATAAATTTTTCTCTCCGTTTTACTCTGTAACTTTTCCCTGCAATGTCAGATTATCGAAAGCAATATACTGTTACGTCTGCTGGACTCCTCTGGTTGCGGGGATATATAGGGCTTGTAGGTT
The DNA here is from genome assembly GCF_031143425.1 of Pleurodeles waltl. Classification (NCBI taxonomy): domain Eukaryota; kingdom Metazoa; phylum Chordata; class Amphibia; order Caudata; family Salamandridae; genus Pleurodeles; species Pleurodeles waltl. Next base: position 1,091,602,282 of record NC_090440.1, read on the forward strand.
CATCAAGAACCCTAGGTACCCAGAGCCAATAAATGAGCTGCACCCTGCAGTGCGTTTTCATTCTATACCGGGTATACAGCAATTAATTTGCTGAAATATAAAGAGTAAAAAATAGCTATCAAGAAAACCTTTGTATTTCCAAAAAGGGCACAAGATAAGGTGTTGAGGAGCAGTGGTTATTTGCACATCTATGAATTCCGGGGTGACCATACTAGCATGTGAATTACAGGGCATTTCTCAAATAGATGTCTTTTTTACACACTCTTCTATATTTGGAAGGAAAAAATGTAGAGAAAGACAAGGGGCAATAACACTTGTTTTGCTAATCTATGTTCCCCCAAGTCTCCCGATAAAAATGATACCTCACTTGTGTGGGTAGGCCTAGCGCCCGCGACAGGAAACGCCCCAAAACGCAACATGGACATATCACATTTTTTTGAAAGAAAACAGAGGTGTTTTTTGCAAAGTGCCTACCTGTAGATTTTGGCATCTAGCTCAGCCGGCACCTAGGGAAACCTACCAAACCTGTGCATTTTTGAAAACTAGAGACCTAGGGGAATCCAAGATGGGGTGACTTGTGGGGCTCTGACCAGGTTCTGTTACCCAGAATCCTTTGCAAACCTCATAATTTGGCTAAAAAAACACATGTTCCTCACATTTCTGTTTCAGAAAGTTCTGGAATCTGAGAGGAGCCACAAATTTCCTTCCACCCAGCGTTCCCCCAAGTCTCCCGATAAAAATGATACCTCACTTGTGTGGGTAGGCCTAGCGCTTGCGACAGGAAATGCCGCAAAGCGCAACGTGGACACATCCAATTTTTTGAAAGAAAACAGAGGTGTTTTTTGCAAAGTGCCTACCTGTAGATTTTGGCCTCTAGCTCAGCCGGCACCTAGGGAAACCTACCAAACCTGTGCATTTTTAAAAACTAGAGACCTAGGGGAATCCAAGATGGGGTGACTTGTGGGGCTCTGACCAGGTTCTGTTACCCAGAATCCTTTGCAAACCTCAAAATTTGGCTAAAAAAACACATGTTCCTCACATTTCTGTTTCAGAAAGTTCTGGAATCTGAGAGGAGCCACAAATTTCCTTCCACCCAGCGTTCCCCCAAGTCTCCCGATAAAAATGATACCTCACTTGTGTGGGTAGGCCTAGCGCTTGCGACAGGAAATGCCGCAAAGCGCAACGTGGACACATCCAATTTTTTCATAGAAAACAGTGCCTACCTGTGGATTTTGGCCTGTAGCTTAGGAAACCTAGCAAACCAGCGCATTTTTGAAAACTAGAAACCCAGGGGAATCCAAGATGGGGTGACTTGCGGGGCTCTGACCAGGTTATGTTACCCAGAATCCTTTGCAAACATCAAAATTTGGCCCAAAAAACACTTTGTCCTCTCATTTCGGTGACAGAAAGTTCTGGAATCTGAGAGGAGCCACAAATTTCCTTCCACCCAGCGTTGTCCTACGTCTCTCGATAAAAATGGTACCTCACTTCTGTGGGTAGGCCTAGCGCCCACGAAAGGAAATGGCCCAAAACACAACGTGGACACAACATATTTTTTCACAGAAAACAGAGGTGTTTTTTGCAAAGTGCCTACCAGTGGATCTTGGCCTCTTTGACCCCCCACCCACCCCAACCCCCCCTGCCCAGGGGGGGGCAGAAAAAGCCTTCCCGAAAAATCCCCCCCCCCCCCCCCCCCCCCCCCCCCCCAGGAGCGACACTTGCCCAAGGGGTCGCTCCCTTTTGTCATTTTCTTCAACAACAAAAAAAAAAATCCCTGGTGTCTAGCGGGGTTTCAAAAGCCGGATTGCAATCTGGCTTTTGAAACCCTGGGAGAGACTTCAAAGGGAATGAAATACATTTCCTTCCCTTTGAAGCCCCTCCGGGCCTCCCCCAGTGATTGAAAGAGAAATGCTTTGCATTTCTCTTTCAATCGCGATGGGGGAGGCCCCTGTGACAAATCAGCGCGCACTCGCGCGCTGACGTCACAGGTGGGGTGGGGGGGGGGGGGTCGGGGGTGGAAGGGGAAGGTCTTCTCCTTCCATCCCCGCCTTGGGGGGAGGGGGGTGCACAGGGGGGGCACGCTAGCGCTCCCCCAAGTTTCCGTGTGCCTTGGACGAGGTGACCTCGTCCAAGGCACACGGGAACTGTAGCCCTGGACGAGGTGACCTCGTCCAGGGCACAGAACCGGTTAATATTTGCTATGCTTATAAAGTCCAAGGTTTGAGAACATTTCTAGATAGAGATACATAACAGGCAACAGTGTATGTTATATTTTGTTATGCAGTTGTAGGTTATATGACAAATGGTGAACCAAAAGATTGAGTGGATCTCAATGTCGACCAGAAATCTGACATGTTGTAGAAATATACTTATTCATTTTTCCAACCTCTATGTGCCATTAGCTTTAAAATATACTGCCACTGGTAAAAATAATAATAATAATAATAACTGTGGCAAGACCTGAACTGAATAGAAGGGACATCTACAGGGATCCTGAAGCAAACAACACTTTGTACCATTATCTGAGAGTTTGATGACCAGACTTTAGTGTGCAGGAGCTGCTGGTTATGGGTTTCGACCCTCATAAGATGTATTGATCCTGTTTTGGTTAGTCATTACCAATCTCTCACATCTTTCGCACCATTATTTCATCAGCCAATGGGAATTCCATTTCTACTCCACTTTTCATGATAATTAGGCAAGCTGTAATTTTTCAGGAAGTCAATCATCAAGCTCTTTGATTGACCCTCATCATTTATTGAATGTACACCTTGAGCACACCTTTAAATCAGCCAGGTTCCTTAAAAAATATGTAGAATGTTTCTTTCATTCTGATTTTTAGGTCGAGCTTACTAGACGGCACAGCTGGCTGGTTGCAAAAGACATATTGTGAGCTTGCAGCCCGCCCATTGCTTTCATTGGTTGGCTTTACTGTCACTCTTATTTGCCTGCTTCTTATTCAGTGGTTTCCCTTATCCATTTTGTGTCTATCCCTCTGCTAGAGCATCGCCAGTTTAGTTGTGTCCTTACTCTGCTTACTTTTAGGAAACAGCTTTTTAGGTTTTGCCTGCTCAGTGCTTGTGAACTATCTTGCAAGAATACAAATACTAAACAAGGCTTAGAGCCCTCTCATACTCACTGTTACTTATGGCTCTCATGCCACTCTTGTTTCCTTGCTTCCTATTGGTCAACATCTCCTCCTTGCATATGGCTTCCTCCTGGTTCTTCGTCTTTGTCCCTGGTGTGGAGCATAGACCAAGTCCTGCTTTCTGCCTGTGGCCACTGTTCTACTGGTCGGAGGCTCCTGCAGGTACTTTTTTTAAACTTTCCAACATACACTGTTTTTGAGTGCATGTCTCTGCAGTGCCTTTCCTTCACCCCCACCATCTGTTGTTTTTCACCCACCTCATCCTCCGCTCACTCGCGTAGTAGGTCTACCTTCTACCCTTCTCTCGCTTGCCATTGAAAGTCACCCACCCCTGCCCTCCTCTCATGCGCTATTGTTTCACTCAACTTCCCGCTTTCCTCCTGCTCTCTGATGTCTTTCCCAACCTCCTCCCTCATGTTGCTTGACCCTCCTCAACCCCAGCACTGTTTTTTTACATATTGCACAGCTGCACATGCTGCTGTGAAATGTGTCTTAAAGGGGGAAAAACGCCATGACTCGGTCAATGCTGGCTGCTTCATAGTGCTTTTTTCACTTTAAGCTATGGTGCACAACATCTTGCAATAGTGTGCAGCATGTAAAAACACATTGTCGAAGCCAGCGGGTTTCACATAGGCGAACCCTATTGGCTTTGAAAATTCATGTTTTTTTCGTCTTAAGCAGTCCATTAGAGTGTAGATGTTTTCCAGCAGTCATCCTCATGTAGGTCTCTTTCCTTTCGGTATGACTCTCTCTCACCCATGTGCTTCTCTGCTGCACCACTGCATTGCATTATCACTCGTGTGCTTCTCCTCTTCAGCTCCACATTGCTCTCCGAAATTTCACCTCTTCATTTTTTTCCTCGCTCACCACATTGCTCTTCACTCATCTGTTTACTTTCCTCTACTTTCTCTGTGTTGCTCCTCAGACCCATGCCCCGGTGTTACTTCCCACCCTCTGCACTCCCAAGTTACTTTACCATTCCATGTGATTCTAAACCAACCTTTTAAAAAAAAAATGCTTTCACACAATATTTTCTTTTCGTCTACCAATTCAGCTCAGACCAGTGCATTTAAAAACACAAAAACACTTGCATCATTTTGGAGATGCACACATGCTTGTTGCGCACCTACAAAATAACAGGAGCAGTCGTATCATCTGCTTTTTTTTATTATTCTTTTTTAACCATGCTGCATCACATCAGGGATCCAGTGCAGCATCTCTAAAAGCAAAGCCAGTAGGTCACAAAGGCAAGACCCATTATTTTTTGCCAATGCTTATTTGGATAACGGTCCAAGCCTTGGTAATCTCTTGAATTAACTTTGAGAGCTCATCTCTTAAAACCTGTCAGACCCTGTTCAGTGGGCCACTGGGTAGACAGGGGGTATTGGGCCTCAGTCGTGTTGACTGAAGGTATTTGCCACTTGTCTTGGGTTCCAGTCCAACTGTGGCTCTGCAAACTGGGCTAAGTACATCTCTTTCTGTCATTGAGTCTCAAGCTCAAGGACAAGCATCCACAGGCTTCTTAAGGAGGCAGTGTGGGGGAAACAACCATAGAACTCAGAAATCAACCAAGAAATGTCAAACAAGTCAATCACCAATTAATTACTTTATATAAGTAAAGATTGTCCCTGAACGCCATGTGGGGTGATCCTTCACGCCTAACTTCCCTCACCTGATGGATTATTTAGGAGTAATTTCCCAGATGTGTGGAAAGCTTAACAGGTTAACGTGTTGGCTGCGGATCTCTGGCACAGTACGTCTCTTGGTGACACACTAGCCTCTTCTTGTTTGGTCACCCCCAAGGTTTTTGACTGATGCTACTGTTTTTTTGACTCAACCTGCACTGAGGCCTGCTAATCAGAACTCAGTGCCAGTGTCGAGACCCTAAAGTGTATGTTGAATTGGCGGTACCCAATTGGAAATCTGTAAATTATCTATAAGTTCCTAGCTTATGCTTCCCTGGTACCCAGGGCAAGTAATTTAGAGGGGTACCACAGGACTTGCGGCACTGGTTGAGCCACCCTGGAGGTCTCCCAAGTAAAACGCGTCTGCCACTGCAGACTGATAGAGCAGTTGTGCACTGCAAACCCGATTTTGCCATTGAAAGTTGGCAAGGCTACTACTTCCCCTGTACATCTGTGTAAGTCACCCCTCTAACAGACCTACGAAGTACTAAGGCAGGCTGCAACATATGGCACAGGCAAGATAGGTATTTTATGGGTCCTGACAGCAAACAGGCAAAACCACAGTTTTTACTGCGGGAAGGCTTGGTCACCCAAATGAGCACTCCAAGGTATCAAACAACCCGACTTGTATCTCAGGCCAGAATCAGTGTAATTTGTTGCTGTGTGCACCTTTTACAAAGCTGCCACTTTGTTGCCTTTAATATTTCTGTGCCTTACCTTGCACACATGGAGCCTGTTCCACGAGACAGCTTTCTGCCCCTGCCCCTGCCCCTGGACAGACGTGCCAACTACTCTTAAGAAGGAGAACAATGAGGGATTGCAGGCCAGGGAGGTGTTACCCATTGGCCATGTCACATCCACAGCATCCTTGGAGCATCTTTAGCATTTGACATCCCTTACATCAGGACCAGTAAGTAGGAATCCATTGCATTGTGAATAAAGGGCCTGGAACTGCGTTAAAACTGCTTCTTCTGTGGAGGTATCTGTTCTTGAGGACTTTACTGGTCCCGTGACTAGTTCCTCGCTGGAGTCAGCTCCCCTAAGTACTTCTAACTAATCGCATTGACACTTACCCAAGCTTTCCAAGTATGAAATTAGTTTAATTTGCCAAGGCTTGCTCGTCATTGAGTGAAAATGCTTTGATTTATTATTGCTTGTAAAATTCATTTCTCCAGAACCCACTGGTGGCTCTTTTTGGTTGCGGTGTCTAAACTCTTATAAAAATACAGTCTGTTTTTATAAATTGGTGTCTGATTTCTTGAGTGTTTTGTCGATTTCTTCAGTTGCTTTAGTGCTGTTTAAATGCCTTACACTTGTTCTTCTGTGTGCTCAGTGCTGAAGGTACCCAGGGCTGCGGAGGGGTTGACAGATGAAGGCTCCTAAAGGGGTTGGTAAGTGTGTTACATGGTGAGGGTGGCCAACCACATCATATTATGCACCCCATGTTCTCACAGTCAAGATAAAGAGAGCTGAGTTGCGTACAGTAACTTGAGTTGAGACACACTTCTTGCTACCTCTTTTGTGCCCCTTGCTCACATAGTGCTGCACCTCTACTGTGCATCTGTTCACTTCACTTGCAGTAGCATCCAGAGCAGCAGAATGTAGACTGGGCAAGACATCTCTTCTCACTAGTCACTGCTCTGCCACTGGGGCACCTGTGCATCTCACTTCTGGGGGACACGTGTGGGGCCAGAGAAGGTGATGGGGTAAAGTGATTCGAACAGGTGGGCCTGGGACCTGTGAGGGATTGGTAATGGTGGATTAAGCCTGAACTGTGTGTCACATCTGTGATCGCAGTGTACACCCTCAGCATGTGGTAAATCGAGCAGATAAAATGCGAGCTTTGTAAGATGAAGGGCATAGAGTCCCTCAGCTTGTAAAGAGAACACATTTTGACTGAGGAGGTGGAGGAATTCACACTATATTTATAATTTTCGTTATATGAAGTGCATGGGTGCGATAGATTGCTCTCCAGACACAGCCTTTGTGTAGTGATGCCCCTCACCGCCTAGAGCACCCACAAAAGAGGCAAAAAGTAGTGTGAAGGCTCTGCTGTGAAGTGTGAAAAAGGCAGACAAAAGGATTAGCCTCACATAAATGGCTCTCTACAACCTGGAGATCCATGCTTCCAAGTACACAGCTTCAGGAAGTGTAATCACCAGCCATTTGGGCCCAGGCCGCACAACAGCCCATGGATGCAGGACTACACACTGCCTGCCGGCGGTGACGGCTGCTCAGTGGTGGCAGTGGTGTTGCCGGTGTCGAGATCGCAGTGGTGGGGGAAGGCTTCAGCCCTTCCCCTGCAGCCTCGGACGGCTGCCCGCTGGGACTGCTGCTGTTGGTGGCGGTGCTGGCAGTGGTGGGGAGGCTCCAGCCCTTCCCCTGCAGCCTCGGACGGCTGCCCACTGGGACTGCTGCTGTTGGTGGCGGTGCTGGCAGTGGTGGAGTCCCAGCACCATGCCTCCTGTCCTTCCTGCCTGCTGGTGCAGGCCCCTTGCCCTTCCTGTCAGCAGCCGGGGATTGCCCCTTGCCCTTCCCTGTAGTAGCTGGGGGTGCCTCTTTGCCCTTCCTAGACGCAGCTGGTGGTTCCTCCTTGCCCTTCCCTGTAGCAGCTGGTGGTGTCTCCTTGCCCTTCCTAGACACAACTGGTGGTGCCTCCTTGCCCTTCCTAGACGCAGCTGGTAGTGCCTCCTTGCCCTTTCTTGAAGCACCTGGTGCAGGCACCCTTTCAGTGTGGCTGCCTGATGCCCGGGATCCTCTCCCACCTGCAGTAGCTGTCAACACTACTGTGACCGTGGACTAGGTGGCTGAGGTGCTCGCCTGGGTTCTGAGCACCCTGGCCCGATGTGAAGGACGGGGGGAGTGGTAGGAAAGAGGTCAACGGTGGAGAGGAAAAGCTTCTTAGGGACATTGGGGCGGGATGAGGGTGAAGTTTTGGGAGTGGAGGAAGAGGAAGTTGGTTGTAGGAGGTGTCTCTGCTGATTTTGGCTGAAGGTGCATGGGCTGGATGCTGTTGTGAGGTGAATGGCTGTTGGGTGTCTGAGTGCTTGCGTTTGTGTACTTTGGGAGGAGGGGGCACAGACACAGTGGGAGAGGACACAGGGGACGTGTGCATGAATGTTGAGGTGGTGAGTTCCAGTGACACGGATAGGCGTGATGGTGGTAGTGGATGAGGATGTAGTGCATGCAGGTGTGAGTGTAGACGCTGCTGGGAGGGAGGTGGATGACTAGGAGGAGGGGGACACATTGGAGGCAGTGGATGTTGGTATGTCTGCATCTGGATGGTGTTTGTGTGAGTGTCTGTGGGATGATGTGTGGTGCTTGTGTTTGCCTGAACCACTCCTGTGTGTTGTCCTGTGTGGATGCTGGTCTGCCTGTGTGCTTGGGATAGGTTGGGGTTGAGGGGAATGGGATTGGGTAGAGGACGTTGGAGGGGGGAGGCTAGAAACAGGGTCAATGGCTGCCATCAGGGATGAGGCTAGAGCCTGGATTGATCTCTGTTGGGCCGCCATGCCAGAGTGAATGCCCTCCAGGAATTAATTTGTCTGTTCCAAATGGGCTGCCAGCCCCTGGATGGCATTCACAATGGTTGACTGCCCAACAGAGATGGATCGCAGGAGGTCAATAGCCTCCTCACTCAGGGCAGCAGGGCTAACTGGGGCAGGGCCTGAGGTGCCTGGAGTGAAGGTGATGCCCACCCTCCTGGGTGAGCGGGCACGGAAACACGCTGAGGGGCTGCTGGGAGGGCGATGCTGGTACGGTAGTGGTGGCTGTACCTGTAGTTGGGGTGGGCACAGAGGTGTCCGCCACCACGAGGGAGCTTCCATCAGAGGTGGTATCACTGTCCTGACTGTCCCCCTCCGTCCCACTGGTGCCCTCACCGTCGGTGGATTCGGCCTCCTGGGCCCGGTGCCTCTGCTCCTCCACCAGATGATGCTAATGCACATAAGGACAGGGTGACAAAACAAAAAGGGGGGGAGAGACAAAGGATACACTTGGCCAATGGTGGCAACAACACCACTGTTGGCGTACATGACACACACACACAGGGAACAGCCCTACGCCCTAGGCAATGCACTAACAGTCACAATGCTAGTCACCAGCCAATGGACAGGGACACCTAATGCCAGTTGCAGCATACCTGAGACCCACAGACCCCTGCCCAGTAGGAGATGCCTACTAGCTTGGTTGGAGGAAGTTTACATCAGACCCTACCCAACATGGGACCTACCCTGCAACATCCGGCCTGGCCTAGGGGCACCCACAGGCCCACATCCCCCACCCGGCTGCCAACCCCACCACTCGCAAGTAGTATATTGGGCACTGTACTCACCCCCTTGTTGCTGCTTGATGCCCCCATACGCCCATCCAGATAGGCCACCTCCAGTATGCGGGCCATCAGGGGAGTCAGGGTTCGACGGGCACCCCTTCCTCATTGGGAGGCCATCCCCAGCTGGGCCTCCGCGGTGTTCCGTGCCCAGCATCTCAGGTCCTCCCACTGTTTCAGACAGTGGGTGCTCCGCCTGCCGTGGACACCCAGAGTCCACACGTCCTTGGCAATGGCACGCCATATACCCTTTTTCTGATGGGCGCTTACCTGCAGAGAAATACACATAGGAAAAGGTATCAGGCAGACCGTCCTGCCTGTTACACTCCTGACCCACAATAGCCCTCACATCCCCTTACGCACAGACATGGCCCACCATACATGCAGCAGCACCCGCCCAGGGCCCTTCCACCCCCCCCACACCCACACACCACTCCATGCATTCATGACCCATGCATCATGCTCACAGTGTACTCACCTGTTGGTCTGGAGGCCCATACAGCATTCGGTACTGGGGTAGGACCCCATCCACTAGTCTCTCCAACTCCGCCAGTGACACGAGCCATGGTCGGTTCCAGACACATGTCACAGCAGCACATGCAGCGTAGGTCCTCTCCTGTTGAAGGTCAGGTAGCAAGTGAGTGAACAGATAGAAAATGGCGGTCACGTCCGCGGCGGAGCGCAGCATCACCGCCGGCGTACATCACCATTGGCCACTGTAACCCATAGGGCCCAATGGTAACCAATGAGGAGTTGCACGGCGGTTCTTGAGCGCCTTCCGCAACGGTGCACAACGTCTGCAGAATTACCTCATTTCCACATGTCCCTCCTAACAGGACAGGCAGACACCATTTTGGGGGGTTGGCAGGCCATGGCATCTACCTGCGTCACAGTACAAATAAGCACCATTTAGGACTATCCAACAATATACTGTTACAGTCACAACATGCAATGACGTGTAGTGTTTGGAAATATGGGATACAGCTGCTCACCGTTTTGCCCCCTAGATTGCAACCGCTGCGGATGAATAGGAGGTTGAGACATCCCCCCCATGTACAGGCCCCTGGTGGACTTGGCAACAGTGGAGGACAGGCTCATTATCCTCACCTATAGACTGGACAGGGCCGCAATCACAGAGCTGTGTGCCCAATTGGAACCTGACCTGATATCTGCTATCCGTCAGCCCACCGGGATCCCCCCTCTTGTGCAAGTCCTATCTGCACTCCATTTCCTGGCAACTGGCTCCTTGCAAGTGACAGTGGGCTTAGCAGCAGGAATGTAACAGCCAATGTTCTCAATAGTGCTGACCAGAGTGTTTTCTGCCCTGATTAAAAACATGCGCAGCTACATAGTTTTCCCGCAGGTGGAGGATTTGGCCACAGTGAAAGCTGATTTCTATGCAATGGCACATATCCCCAACATTATTGGGGCTATTGATGGTACACATATTGCATTTGTCCCCCCAAACCGCCCCCCCTCTGAGAAATGAACAGGTGTTCAGAAATCGAACGAGCTTTCACTCAATGAAGGTGCAGATAGTGTGCCTGGCGGACCAGAACATCTCCCATGTCAATGCAAAGTATCCTGGGTCTTTGCATGATGCCTTTATCCTGAGGAATAGCAGCATCCCCTATGTGTTGGCTCAACTCCAGAGGCACCTGTTGTGGCTAATAGGTGACCCCTGGTTCCCACCCAGTGGGTGTTTGTTTATGGGTATGGTGTGGGCCCTAAGGGTTAGTGTGTATCTAACAGTTGTCCCTCGATATTTGCAGGTGAGTCTGGTTATCCCAACCTCTCATGGCTACTGACCCCTGTGCGGAATCCCAGGACAAGGGCAGAGAAACATTACGTTCGATGGCATATGTTGCTGCAGATACACATGTGTGGCACAGTCCGCTGCCTGGTGTTGGGCTCGGAGTATTACAAGTTGTTTTTCTTCGAAGAAGTCTTTTTGGTCACGGGACCGGAGGACTCCTCCCTCCTCGGCTCCATTGCGCATGGGCGTCGACTCCATCTTAGATTGTTTTTTTCCGCTGTCGGGTTCGGACGTATTCCTTTTCGCTCCGTGTTTCGGTTCAGAAAGTTAGTCAGAATCTCGGAAGAAAGCGTCGGTATTGTTCCGTTCGGTATCGGGATAGTTAGGTACATCGACACCGATCATCGGAAGACTTTGGGGTAGCTTCGATTCCCCCATCGGGGCCTGGTCGGCCCGACCGCGTGCGACATCGAAGCCGATGGAACGGACCCCGTTTCGTTTCTGCCCAAAATGTCACAGTAAGTATCCTTATACAGATCAGCACTTGGTCTGTAACTTGTGCTTGTCCCCCGAGCACAAGGAGGATACCTGTGAAGCCTGTCGAGCCTTCCGGTCCAGAAAAACACTCCGGGACCGAAGAGCCAGGCGTCAACAAATGGCGTCCACGTCGACAAAACAACGTTTCGACGAGGAAGAGGAAACATTCTCGGTTCCGGAATCAGAATCCGGAGACTCCGACGTCGAACAACAGCAACAAACTGTGAGTAAGACGTCGAAAAGTAAATCCTTCGACAAACCGAAAGCCCAGGGGACGCCACTGCCAACAGGCCATGGCTCGACCCATAAAACAGGCGACCCGTCGAAGGCGCCGAAAAAGGGCACGCCCATAGCGAAGACACCCGACTCCGGTCGAGGGACCGCCATGGAGCAACCTCGGAGCCGAGAAAGCGGCTCCGAGAGACAAAAACAAGATACCGGCACCGAAAAACATCGGCACCGAGAATCCATGCCGAAAGGAACAAAAATTCTGTCGGTGCCGAAACCGAAAAAAGATTCTCTCTCGGCGCCGAAAAATACCACACCTTCATCCTACTCAGAGGAACAAGGAATAAGTGGCCAAATGCACAGATTTGGACAAGAGCTCCAAAGTGTAGAATCGGACTACACACAAAAGAGACTGTACATCCAGCACGACACAGGGAAGATATCAACCCTTCCCCCAATCATGAGGAAAAGAAGGATCGAACTTCCAAAGGATGACGCACAACCACAAGCCAAAGTGGTTAAAAAAGTCACGCCTCCGCCCTCTCCACCACAGGCATCGCCGGCACAAACACCGCCACAAATGCACTCACCAGCGCAAACTACCATAAGTCATGACGATCAGGATCAAGACGCTTGGGACCTGTATGACACCCCAGTGCCGGACAATGATCCCGAGTCATACCCCACAAAGCCGTCACCGCCAGAGGACAGTACCTCATACTCGCAACTGGTGGCTAGGGCAGCAGAATTCCACAATGTCCAACTGCATTCCGATCCTATAGAGGATGATTTTTTATTTAACACCCTCTCGGCTACACACAGCCAATATCAATGTCTCCCAATGCTACCAGGGATGTTACGGCACGCAAAACAAATTTTTGAAGAGCCCGTAAAATCAAGAGCCATCACCCCAAGGGTGGATAAGAAATACAAACCACCACCCACAGACCCAGTGTTTATTGCTTCGCAGTTACCACCTGACTCCGTGGTAGTAGGAGCAGCTCGCAAGAGAGCAAATTCACATACATCTGGCGACGCCCCACCTCCGGACAAAGAAAGCCGAAAATTTGATGCGGCAGGGAAAAGAGTAGCATCACAGGCAGCCAACCAGTGGCGCATTGCAAATTCACAAGCGCTGCTGGCCAGATATGACCGAGCACACTGGGACGAGATGCAACTTCTCGTAGACCATCTCCCCCAGGAATACCAAAAAAGGGCGCAGCAAATAGTGGAAGAGGGACAAACGATCTCAAACAATCAAATCCGCTCTTCACTAGACGCAGCCGATACTGCAGCAAGAACAGTCAACACTGCTGTCACCATAAGGAGACACGCTTGGCTACGCACTTCAGGCTTCAAACCTGAAATCCAGCAGGCTGTCCTTAATATGCCCTTCAACGAGAAACAACTTTTTGGCTCTGAAGTGGATACAGCCATTGAAAAACTTAAAAAGGACACAGACACGGCCAAGGCCATGGGCGCACTCTACTCCCCGCAGAGCAGAGGCTCTTTCAGAAAAACTCCATTTAGAGGGGGGTTTCGTGGCCAACCCACAGACACCACCAGCCAACAAACAAGAACCACACCATATCAGGGTTCCTTCCAAAGGGGAGGTTTCAGGGGATATCGAGGGGGTCAATTCCCAAGGAGTAGGGGAAGATTCCAGACTCCAAAAACACCTCCACCTAAACAGTGACTTTCAAGTCACGCAACCCCTTCACTCAACACCAGTGGGGGGAAGACTAAGCCAATTCTACCAATCTTGGCAACAGATTACAACAGACAATTGGGTATTAGCAATAATCCAACATGGCTATTGCATAGAATTCCACAACTTCCCACCAAACATCCCCCCCAAAACACGCAAAATGTCACCACAACATTTAGAACTTTTAGGACTAGAAGTTCAAGCACTACTGCAAAAGAATGCAATAGAGTTAGTACCAGTACAACAAAAAAACACAGGAGTTTACTCCCTGTACTTTCTAATTCCAAAAAAAGACAAAACATTAAGACCAATATTAGATCTCAGGACACTAAATACCTACATCATATCGGACCATTTTCACATGGTCACACTACAAGACATCATTCCACTGCTCAAACAGCAAGATTACATGACCACATTAGACCTAAAGGATGCGTACTTTCATATACCAATACACCCTTCTCACAGAAAGTACCTACGGTTCGTATTCAAAGGAATACATTACCAATTCAAGGTGTTGCCATTCGGAATAACAACTGCACCAAGAGTGTTCACAAAATGTCTAGCAGTAGTAGCAGCACACATCAGGAGACAACAGATACATGTGTTCCCTTACCTAGACGATTGGCTAATCAAGACCAACACAGTAAAAAAATGCGCAAACGACACCACATTTGTCATACAAACCCTTCACAAACTGGGGTTTTCCATCAACTATACAAAATCACACCTAGAACCGTGTCAAACACAACAATATCTAGGAGCAACCATCAACACATCAAAAGGAATTGCCACTCCAAGTCCACAAAGAGTGCAGGCATTCCACAAGGTAATAAGTGCTATGTTTCCAAACCAAAAGATACAAGCAAAACATGTGCTAAAACTTCTAGGCATGATGTCATCATGCATAGCCATTGTCCCAAACGCAAGACTACACATGCGACCCTTACAACAGTGTCTAGCATCACAATGGTCACAGGCACAGGGTCAACTTCAAAATCTGGTGTTGGTAAACCGCCAAACATACCTCTCGCTTCTATGGTGGAACAGCAAAAATTTAAACAAAGGGCGGACATTTCAGGACCCAGTGCCTCAATACGTTATAACAACAGACGCTTCCATGACAGGGTGGGGAGCACACCTCAATCACCACAGCATTCAAGGACAATGGGATATACACGAAACAAAATTTCATATCAATTACCTAGAACTGTTAGCAGTATTTCTAGCGTTAAAAGCCTTCCAACCCATAATAACACACAAATACATTCTTGTCAAAACAGACAACATGACAACAATGTATTATTTAAACAAACAAGGAGGAACACACTCAACACAATTGTGCCTCCTAACACAAAGAATTTGGCAGTGGGCGATTCACAACAACATTCGCCTAATAGCACAATTTATTCCAGGAATACAAAACCAACTAGCAGACAACCTTTCGCGAGACCACCAACAAGTCCACGAATGGGAAATTCACCTCCAAGTTCTGAACAAGTACTTTCAAATTTGGGGAACACCCCAGATAGATTTGTTCGCAACAAAAGAAAACTCAAAATGCCAAAACTTCGCATCCAGGTACCCACACCGCGAATCACAAGGCAATGCTCTATGGATGAGTTGGTCAGGGATATTTGCGTACGCTTTTCCCCCTCTCCCTCTCCTTCCATATCTAGTAAACAAGTTGAGTCAAAACCAACTCAAACTCATACTGATAGCACCCACATGGGCAAGACAACCTTGGTATACAACTCTACTAGACTTCTCACTAGTACCGCATGTCAAACTACCCAACAGGCCAGATCTGTTAACACAACACAAACAACAGATCAGGCACCCAAACCCAGCATCATTGAATCTGGCAATTTGGCTCCTGAAATCCTAGAATTCGGACACTTAGACCTCACACAAGAATGCATGGAGGTCATAAAACAAGCAAGAAAACCTTCCACTAGACACTGCTATGCATCTAAGTGGAAAAGATTTGTTTACTACTGCCATTCCAATCAAATACAACCATTACATGCCTCTACTAAAGACATAGTAGGATACTTACTACATTTGCAAAAAGCAAATCTCGCTTTTTCATCTATAAAAATACACCTCGCAGCAATATCTGCTTACCTACAAACTACTCATTCATCGTCTCTATTTAGAATACCAGTTATTAAAGCATTCATGGAAGGGCTAAAAAGAATTATACCACCAAGAACACCACCAGTTCCTTCATGGAATCTTAACATCGTCTTAACAAGACTCATGGGTCCACCTTTCGAACCCATGCATTCCTGTGAAATGCAATATCTAACCTGGAAGGTCGCATTTCTCATTGCAATCACATCCCTCAGAAGAGTAAGTGAAATACAGGCATTTACCATACAAGAACCATTTATTCAAATACACAACAATAAAATAGTTCTAAGAACAAATCCAACATTTCTGCCAAAAGTAATCTCACCATTCCATTTAAATCAAACAGTAGAATTGCCAGTGTTCTTCCCTCAACCAAATTCTGTGGCTGAAAGGGCACTACATACATTAGACATCAAAAGAGCACTAATGTATTACATTGACAGAACAAAGCTAATCAGAAAAACAAAACAACTGTTCATAGCTTTTCAAAAACCACACATAGGAAATCCAATCTCTAAACAAGGCATTGCTAGATGGATAGTCAGATGCATTCAAACATGCTATCTTAAAGCCAAAAGAGAATTGCCTATTACACCAAAGGCACACTCAACCAGAAAGAAAGGTGCTACAATGGCTTTTCTAGGAAACATTCCTATGAGCGAAATATGTAAGGCTGCAACCTGGTCTACGCCTCACACGTTTACTAAACACTACTGTGTAGACGTACTAAATGCACAACAAGCTACAGTGGGCCAAGCTGTACTAAGAACATTATTCCAAACTACTTCAACTCCTACAGGCTAAACCACCGCTTTTAGGGGAGGTAACTGCTTTATAATCTATGCCACACATGTGTATCTGCAGCAACATATGCCATCGAACTGAAAATGTCACTTACCCAGTGTACATCTGTTCGTGGCATTAGTCGCTGCAGATTCACATGTACCCTCCCACCTCCCCGGGAAGCCTGTAGCCGTTTAGAAGTAGATCATAAATCTTAAACATCTGAACATTTGTAAATAATTATTAGAAACTCTTAACGTACATACATATTCACTCCATTGCATGGGCACTATTTATACCAAACAACTCCATCCTCACCCTCTGCGGGGAAAACAATCTAAGATGGAGTCGACGCCCATGCGCAATGGAGCCGAGGAGGGAGGAGTCCTTCGGTCCCGTGACCAAAAAGACTTCTTCGAAGAAAAACAACTTGTAATACTCCGAGCCCAACACCAGGCAGCGGACTGTGCCACACATGTGAATCTGCAGCGACTAATGCCACGAACAGATGTACACTGGGTAAGTGACATTTTCATTCTCTTCCAGGGGATCCTCATCAATAGTCATAAACATTGAATCTTCCCGCCTTTGTGCGGGGACCCCGGAGCATATATAAAATACACACATATAAAGTATGAAATATGCACGAAAAATATATATAGCATTTTTAGTAGACCAATTTTCATACTAAACTCATATATACATGTGTAAAACAGCAATGCAGGCTATACTCATAAACAGGCAAAAATGCTTTATTTCTGTGGAGTTTTTTTTTTTTTTTAATTCTTTACAAAGTTACAATAAGAGAAAAAATATTTCAACCAAAGCCCCAAAACTGGGCCTAGGGAAATAAGCAGTAGTAATCATCAGAGAAAAATAGAAAAAACTACATTGAAAAACAATGGAGCATTCTTAGCCAATAGGCTGCATACAGGTTAACACAGGAGAACCATAAAAACTTTGGCCCGTGCCTTTAAGACCCTGAGCACCTCCAGTATCCCACCGTGCCTCAGGGGTGAAGGAGAGTTGACAGTTGGTTCACAGTTAGGTCAGTTCTTTTTTCCGGCTTCTTCTGAGAGGATCCTGGAGCATTGAGCTCTCAGTTTTTCTCAGAAAAATACTTTAGAACAGCGTTTTTTCCTACTTTACTCGACATCTAACATCATTGTCTGAGTTTGGAAGTTTTTTCCTGACAGAAAAATGCCTTCACGTTTTGTGAAATGCCCTTCCTGTGGGAAGAAGAAGGCCCAGTCAGATCCACACACTCTTTGTATTGTGTGCTTGCCTCAGAGTCACTGCCCTGGCACTTGCAAACACTGCAAGAACATGTCAAAGAGGACTCTGAAGGACAGAGAAAAGATCAGGCTTCATGGGCTTCACAAGAGGCAGAAAACATCATCCTCTTCGCTTCCCAGGCAGCCAACAAGCCACTCTCAGGAGAGACTGGCTAGATTGACGTCAGCAGGTAGGAAAGTACCTGTTTGTTCACCGTCGACGTCGTCGCTGCCACCATCTCACCGCCATAGATCGACGGCGACCCGCCCGACGTCGAAGGATACGGCGTCGAGAGAACATGGCCATCGCAGGGGCATATCTCCGTCGACGGCAACTCGCCGATCGACAGCGAGCCATCACCGGCGCGCCCATTCGCCGCCGAAGGCCTCGCACCCCTCGACGTCAAGAGAGACGACGTCGAAATCGCCCCAGTGGCGAGAGCGAGGACATCCGCCGTCGGCCGCCCAGCGCTCCACGTCGAGGCACACGACGGCGAGCAGGTCGCGGTCCAGAGATCGCCGTTCGACGTCAAGACACTCAACGTCGAGACACTCAATGTCGAGACAGGAACAGCCGGCGGCGCTCCCTTCGACGTCATTACGGCTGTCGAAGTAGACACAGGTTTTACCTGTCTTGCAGGGAGCAGAACATCGGCTTCCGCCAGCAGATAAGGCTACTCCACCTCCAGTGGTCTCCAAAAGGAGTGGTTCATCTCGTTCGAGAGCGGCATCGTCGGGGCATGTCTCACCCATCAATTTGTCACCAAGATGGTTGGAGAGCCTTAACAGACCAACGGCCTCCCCGGATTCGCAGTATTCACGGATGTACTCTCCTACTGCCTCTCTCCCGAGAACACCATCACCGACAGCGCGGGCAGGACGGTCTCGTTCTGCTTCTCGCCAACCGACCACGAGGCCTGGGCGCTCTGCTACAGCGTCTCGCAGCAGGTCACGTTCCCAGCGACGATCTAGGTCACGATCAAGACACAGAAAGTCGCCCTCTTGGTTATCGTCAGGGTCATCCGTCAGACGATACTCCCCCACCTTAACAGATTCTCCACCAGCTAGAGTTTCACCGGTGGATGACATCACTACTTTTAATGAGGTGCTTTTCAGGGTAGCACAGAAGCTAAACATAGAGGTTCCAGAACCATCAACCTCCTCATCAGTCATTTTTGAGACTCTACAGCAGAGAGCGGTTTCGAAAAAGCTACAGCCGCTAGTGCCTGGTCTGTTGCAGCCAACCATGGACATTTTTTTGGCGCCAGCCACCCTCAAATCTGCTCCTGCTAGGATTTTTTTTTAAATATAAAGCGCCTGAACAAGATCCTTTATTTCTCAGAACGGATTCGCCGCCGGAAAAATGTGCGGCACGGCGGCATCTATGATGAAGGTCTCCAGCGCGTCTGCACTCCTAGGCAGATATGACCGTTCACTGTGGGACTCTCTCAACAGGTTCACAGAAAAATTACCTAGAGAAGACAGACAGGACTTCCAAGAGATCCTTCAAGAGGGATGTCTGGTATCCAACCAAGTCATCAGCGCAGCGGCAGATGGGGCAGACTTAGCTGCACATGGGTACGCACATGGGATCTGTGCAAGAAGGTCTTCCTGGTTGAGATTGACTGGATTAAAACAGGAAGCACAACAGCGCATCCTAAGCCTTCCATTCAACAGGAACTCGCTGTTTGGTACCCATACGGACGAAGAAATGGCGCGCATGAATACTGAAGTGGACACCATGAGGGCAGTAGGCCTGGAGAGGAAGAAAGACTTCAGGCGGAGGTATAGGCCTTATGACAGGCGCCCTTTCCAGCAGACGGTTCAAACCCCTCACTGGTCCCAGAGGCCACAGCAAAGGCAGGGACGCCCTCTTTTTCAGTCTCGTAAGGCCACAAGGGAACAAGGGTCAAGTAGACCACAACAGTCCACACCCAAAGCACCGGCCAAGCAATGAGAACTCGCTTCCCTTGACACTGTGCACCACTCCGGTGGGGGGAAGTATCACAGACTTTCTTCACGAGTGGCGTTCTATCACAAAAGACAAATGGGTGCTCAACATTGTCGAAAATAACTACTCTCTTCTTTTCCGGCAACCTCCAACGCACTTGCCACCAGCCAAATGCAATCCGTCTCACGTCAGCCTATTGCGCAAAGAGGCTCTCGCCCTTTTACGTAAGAAGGCAATAGAAAAAGTTCCACTCGCGCACAGAGGAAACGGGGGTTTACTCCCGTTATTTTCTGGTGGCAAAAAAAGGCAGAGAGGGCGTTTTCAGACCAATTCTGGACTTACGGCTTCTGAACAAGTACATAAGAAAGCAAAAGTTCAGGATGTTGGCTCTTCACCAGATTTTTCCTCAGCTACATCAGGGAGACTGGATGTGCTCCATCGACCTGCAGGATGCATACTTTCACATCCCGATAGTTCCCAAGCATCGGAAATTCCTGCGCTTCCAGATAGCCTCACAGCACTATCAGTTCAAAGTGCTACCATTCGGCCTGAAATATGCCCCCCGCGTCTTCTCAAAATGCTTGGCAGTGGTAGCGGCACATCTTCGAAAACAAAAAATCTTCATTTACCCATACCTAGACGACTGGCTACTGAAAGCCTCCTCTCCGGAGCAGGCGAGAACCCATCGGGACATTGTGCTCAAGGTTTTCGAGTCTCTAGGTCTTCAAGTCAACTACCAAAAGTCCACCTTGATTCCAACGCAGAACCTCCACTACCTGGGAGCAATACTAAACACAGAGCTCCAAAGAGTGTATCCTTCGGAGGAACGACTACTCTCAATAAAGAAAAAGTGTCAAGACCTGTTAAGATCCGACGCACCTACGGCCCGTCAGGTGACATCTCTGCTGGGCTCCATGGCATCATGCATTTTCATTGTCCCGAATGCCAGGCTACATATGAGGCCCCTCCAAGAGGCGTTGGAAAACAACTGGAGCCAAAGGACAGCCCACTGGGAGGACAGAGTGCGGCTACCAATAGCAGCACGTCGCTCATTGCAATGGTGGATGCATAGACCTCACCTATCAGTAGGGGCTCCGTTTCACCAGGTATTTCCATCCGACACTCTGGTAACGGATGCGTCTCTTCAAGGATGGGGGGCTCATCTAGGTCCCCTTCAAGCTCAGGGCCTGTGGTCCGACAACGAAAGGAAGTACCACATCAATCTGCTGGAGCTCAGAGCGGTCCATCTGGCTCTCAAGTCTTTTGCTCCATAGATTCAGGGGAAATTGCTCCTAATACAAACGGACAATACAACCACAATGTATTACTTGAACAGACAAGGGGGAACGAGATCCCTACCCCTATCTCGGGAGTCCCAAACAATCTAGCATTGGCTCCTGGCCAGAGGAATGTCGCTTACCGCGGTTCACCTACCAGGTCAACAAAACGTGGAAGCAGATTTTCTGAGCAGACACCTAGAGGACGCCCACGATTGGGTCCTACACGGCAAAGTCGTCGAAGACATCTTCGCTCAATGGGGTCGGCCTCAATTGGATCTCTTCGCAGACGAGGTAAACAAGAAATGCCCAGACTTCGCATCCAGGTTCTACCGTCCGGGATCTCGAGGGAATGCCCTGTTGATCGACTGGTCAGGGATATTTCTCTACGCTTTTCCACAGATTCCCCTCATACCGGCAGTGATCAACAAACTTTACAGATCCAGCACCAGAATCATTCTCATAGCTCCACAATGGCCCCGTCAATTCTGGTACACAGATCTCCTCAACCTATCGGAACAACCTCACAGGAGGCTGCCGTGCAGACCGGATCTTCTGAGCAGGATGGAGGGCAGGGTACTGCACCCCAACCTACCCTCTCTGAGCTTGACAGCATGGCTCCTGAATTCCTGCAGTATGTGCACCTAGGGCTCTCGCAGGAGTGCATGAACATCTTGAAGGAGTCCAGACGACATTCCACGCGGCGTTCCTACGCGTTTAAGTGGAAGAGGTTCAACATATGGTGCTGTCAGCAAGGTCAGAATCCCATACGGGCTCAGGAGGACGTCATACTGTCTTACTTACTTCATCTGGCAAAGTCCGGTCTGCAGGAATCATCTATTAAGGTACATTTGTCTGCCATTACAGCTTATCGTAAGTCACCTTCTCAGGAATCCTTCTTTACGAAACCAGTAGTCAAGGATTTCTTGGAAGATTTGAAAAAAGTTTTTCCGCCCATTCGGAAACCCTCCCCTCCATGGGAACTGAACATAGTATTGTCAAAACTTATGGGCCCTCTTTTCAAACCTATACACAAAGCCTCTTTGCAACACCTTACGTGGAAGACGGCTTTTTTGGTAGCCATTACTTCCGCAAGGAGGGTCAGTGAAATTCAGGCTTTGTCCTCCAAAGAACCGTACACAGTCTTTCATGACAATAGAGTAGTTCTGCGAACTCACCCATCATTCCTACCGAAGGTGGTGTCAGAATTCCACATCAATCAGACTATTTCTCTACCAATTTTCTTCCCCAGTCCGGAGACTCCGGCGGAGAAAGCGTTGCATTCCCTACATCTGAAAAGAGTGCTCAAATTTGATTTGGATAAAACAAAGTCGATTAGACATTCCAACCATTTGTTTATAAATTATGGTCATTTGAGAACAGGAGAGGCAGCATCTAAACGAACCATATCAAGATGGATAGTTTCTTGTATTGTTAATGCATACCAGTTGGCTAACAAACAACTACTTGCTAGACCTAAAGCGCATTCCACAAGAGGAAAAGCGGCTACTGCTGCCCTCCTTAATAATGTCCTAATATCTGAAATTTGTAAGGCTGCTACATGGAAGTCTGTACATACATTTACTAGACATTACTGTTTGGACTCAGATGCAAGAGCAGACGCCAAAGTTGGGCAGGCCTCTGAGAAATTTGTTTGCATGATACATATCTATTCCTGCACTTCTATTGGACAGTCCGCAGAGTCAAGGGATGGGCTTGCTAATCTATTTAATGTTTATGACTATTGATGAGGATCCCCTGGAAGAGAAGGATAAGTTACTTACCTGTAAATCCTAGTTCTCTTCCAGGGGTATCCTCATCAAAGTCATAAACAACCCACCCTCCTCCCCGGACGCATGTCTCCTAGAAGTGCAGGACACACTATCTTTCGAATCGGCTACACAGCTTGTCACCGTAAAAAGTACTGACCTAACTGTGAACCAACTGTCACCTCTCCTTCACCCCTGAGGCATGGTGGGATACTGGAGGTGCTCAGGGTCTTAAAGGCACGGTGCCAAAGTTTTTATGGTTCTCCTGTGTTAACCTGCATGCAGCCTATTGGCTAAGAATGCTCCATTGTTTTTCAATGTAGTTTTTTCTATTTTTCTCTGATGATTACTACTGCTTATTTCCCTAGGCCCAGTTTTGGGGCTTTGGTTGAAATATTTTTTCTCTTATTGTAACTTTGTAAAGAATTAAAAAAAAAAAAAAACTCCATAGAAATAAAGCATTTTAGCCTGTTTATGAGTATAGCCTGCATTGCTGTTTTACACATGTATATATGAGTTTAGTATGAAAATTGGTCCACTAAAAATGCTATATATATTTTTCGTGCATATTTCATACTTTATATGTGTGTATTTTATATATGCTCCGGGGTCCCCGCACAAAGGCGGGAATATTCAATGTTTATGACTTTGATGAGGATACCCCTGGAAGAGAACTAGGATTTACAGGTAAGTAACTTATCCAATAAGGCCCATGGGCGAACAAGAAGAATCATAGAGAGGACATTCGGCCTCCTGTAGGCTAGGTTTCGTTGCCTCCATCTGACAGGTGGTTCCTTGTGCTACTCACTCAAGAAGGGCTGCCAGATCATCGTGGCATGCTGTATGTTGCACAACCTTGCCTTATGTCGCCAGGTGCCTTTTCTGCAGGAGGATGAGGCTGGAGATGGGCATGTGGCAGCAGTGGACCCTGTGGACAGTGAAGATGAGCCAGAGGATGAGGATGAGGACAACAGAAGTGCAATAATTTGTCAGTACTTCCAATGATACACAGGTAAGAGAGTGTAACTTCTCTTTTAATTGACAGTTTTGTGTTTGACATTGTCACTGGAAGGCTGATTTTCCCACTTCTATGGCCCCTTGCTGCACCCTTTGGCATCTCTATTTGCAGATATTTGTGCCCCACTATCGCTCCTGGTGTGTTGATTGCAGCCAATTACAGGTCACTCATATGTATACATTACTCTACAGTTATATTGCAGTGTTTAAAGCTTGTTAAACGTATACTTAGTTCAATCATTTGACAGACTCCATACTGGTATTTATTCAAATGGTGTTTATTTAAGTGCTAATAAGAAGAGGGGGATGTGAAATGGGCTGGGGGTGATGGTGGAGGAAAGCCCAGGATAGAGCCCAGTCTATGTGGATCACAGGTGCATTGTCCAAGGGTGTATACGAAGTGGAGCAATGGCAGTGCAAGGTGGACAGGGTGGGACACAAGGGTGAGAATCAGGAGAGTCTTATTTCCTGGCGGGCAATAGTCTGGCTTCTGCCTGCATCTCAGGGAACGTTTGTGGGGTGGTTCTCCTTCTGTAGGGGGAGGGGTGCTGGTGGCTTTTTGGTCCTGTGGTGGGGCCTCCTGTCCACTAGCGGCAGCGGAGGTGGAGGGTTGTTCATCGGTTTGGCTAGTGGTAGGGGCCCGGTGGTGTGCCACTGCCTCCCTCATACTATTGGCCATGTGTGCCAGCACCCCTGCAATGGAGACCAGGGTGGTGTTAATGGACTTCAAGTCCTCCCTGATCCCCAGGTACTGTCTCTCCTGCAGCCACTGGTTCTCCTGCATCTTGTCCAGTATCTGGCCCATCGTCTCCTGGGAATGCTGGTATGCTCCCAGGATCTTGGTGAGTGCCTCCTGGAGAGTCTGTTCCCTGGGCCTGTCCTCCCCCTGTCGCACAGCAGTCATCCCAGCTTTCCTGTTGTCCTGTGTCTCTGTCCCCTGAACCGTGTGCCCACTGCCACTGACCCCAGGTCCCTTAACATCCTGTGTTTGTGCGGGTGGCTTGGGGTCCCTGTAGTGGTGGACACACTGCTGATTGATGTGTCCTGGGGACAGAGGTATGGGCCCACTGGGTGGTACTGTGCTGACCTTCGGTAACTGACTGTCCGGAGATCCGTGATGGGCCAGGTTGGTCATTCAGATCCAGACGTCCAGAGCTGCTGTCATCACTGTGGGCCTCTTCTGAGAGGGGGCGGGAGTGGTGGGAGGACTGGATGTTGCTGGCACCTCCTCTCCAGGGACATTGGCTCGGGGACTGCAGGTATGTAAATGCAGTGTTAATGTTTCTGCATGTGACATCTTGTGCATGGGTATGTTGCCCTCTATGGTTGTTATTGCCCTGGCAGCTTTGCCTTGTGTGAGCAGTTATTTGGTGGGCTTGCTGTTTCCCTCTAGTGTGCATGCTTTAGTGATGGGTGTCCATGCAGGTCTGTGATGGGGGTCCGTGCATTGGTAGAGCATGGAGGGCTTGGTATTGGGAGGGGTGGGTTGTGATGGTGGGCTGTGTGGGAGGTGGTGGAGTGATGGGAGTGAGGATAAGGGTTTGGGTATGTAATGGCATGCAGGTAGGGGGGTGATAGTAATAGAGATTTGGCTTACCAGAGTCCAGTCCTCCTCCTAGTCCTGCCAGGCCCTCAGGATGCATGATTGCCAAGAGTTGCTCCTCCCATGTTGTTAGTTGTGGGGGTCCACCACCAGTCATCTGCACAGCTACTTGGTGTCTTGCTGCCACGGAACGCACCTTCCTCCGTAGATCGTTCCACTTCTTCCTGATGTCATCCTTTATTCTGGGGTGCTGTCCCACAGCATTGACCCTGTCCACAATTCTCTGCCATAGCTCCATCTTCCTAGCAATGGATGTCTGCTGCACCTGTGATCCGGATGATTTCCTCCACCATGACCCTTAGCTCCTCCTCTGAGAACCTGGGGTGTCGTTGTGGTGCCATGGGTGTAGTGTGAGTGATGTGGGTGATAGTGTGTGGGTTGATGTGTTGGGGTGTTTGATGTAAGGTGCGTGGATGGTGTATAGGTGATGGTAGTGTGTGACTTTGGTCTTGTCTGTGGTCTTGCTATCTCTCTTGTGGCACTTGTTTGTAGTCATAAAGGATTGTGGGTAATGTGGGTGTGTGTTTTATAGTGGTGTGGGTGTAGTGTGTGTATGGGTGTCATGTGTGTGTTATTTGAATTGTCCAATGTAGTGTTGTTTTGTATGTGTGTGTATTTTGAGCGTGGCAGTATGTAGAGCCAATGGTTTACCGCCATTGAATGTCCGCTGCAGTGATTCGTGGGTCATAATGTTGTGGGGATAGTTCTGTTGGCGTAACGGTGTGGGTTTTGCTACCGTCAGTTTATCACTGACCTTTGGGCTGGCAGACTTGTGTGTGTGGCTGTATAGTGACGGATTGCTATGTGTGTGTCATAATATGGGTAGTGGTAATCTGCTTCGGCGTTGGTATGTTGGCGGCAGTCAGCATGGCGGTAAGCGGTATTTTCCGCCAATGTCATAATGAGAGGTTAAACGTTTAGCCCTCACTGTTCTCACATTCCCTCTTGTGCTAGTTGAAAACATAGATATTGAAATGCATCCCATTCTGCTTTGTATTTAATAGTGTGAGCCAAACCTGAGGGTGAACACCAGGTAGACACCCTCTGCAACATTTGCAGACTTTCAGTTCCATTATTTCCTATGTATTTTCTAATACTGCTGTGATCTTGAAATTACTTCTTCTTCTGAGTGCAGATTAAAACTCTTGATATTTCTTGACATGAGTCCCCCCATTTTTTTTGTTTGAATATGTTTATTGAGTTTTGTATTTAAATCGCCACATTTCGTAATACAGGGGTAGCGGTGTCTATGCTTGACACAAGGGAAAACATGGCTCATGATACCAGCGTCTTAACAATTATCAGATGACTAAATCCATAGTGACAGTGAAACTAAAATGAGCATGATAGGCTAGTCGCCTGTATTCGACCAGACAGAAGCACAATTATAATAACCATGTTATAATAACCATTATGAAACAAGCAACTCGTCAGACTATCAAATCCAAGCAACTGCCACCCCACCTCATGATTATTGTCTTAAAAGTTGACACATTATACTCAGATAGTTAGGATTACAACTAATAATGTATATATGCAGGACATTATGTTGTATAGTGCATTCAGTGTCATACTGCAGCTTACATTATGTATCTGGCAGGCTAGTCACAGTACTGTTGTTGTCATCAGATTCAAGTGTTTGGCTAGTCTGTAATTCTGCGAGAATATAATCGTAGTAAGTGGCAATGGGATATTTCTGAAGTCATAGTGTGTCTTCTCTGTGCAGTGTCATGATTTCGGCCTGTGCCCAGTTGAGCATTCAGCATTCCAGGCAATATACGTTGGGGGTCCTGATGACTTCCATCTTCATGTGATAAGTCGTTTTGCTGCTATCAGTCTCAAGTCTAGAAATTGTGACATCAGCATATGTTTCTTATTCCTCCGATACAGTCCCAATGAACACCACTCCCATCTGTGCAGATTTGAGCACTTTGCGCATGCTGTTATGCTAACAATGATGTTGAGCTAGTAATTGTGTAGTTTGGGGCATGCCAATAACATATGCAGCATGTCAGCGTTTAACACATTGCATCGCGGACAAGCTGTGTCAGTTGTGTGATAACTGACGTGGTTTACGACGCATTGGTTTATAGTAGCAGGGGCAGGGTAAGCCCTGTGCACAATATAGAGCTGGATAAGTTTAAACCGGACATTACGTGGTATGTGCTTTGGTCCCTCTATCAGGGCGGCCCATTGTTGGTCTGTACAGTGGCTTGTAAAATCTGATTCCCAACGTTGCCGCAGCTGTGGATGTTTGGGGGCCCCCCGGTATGCGTGGGGAGTCAACATACAAGCTTATGAGACCGCTCCCATTAACCATTACATGCAAATATTGAACTGTGAGATGTGTTGGAGGCTCAATAGTTTGATCATCACCCCAGTGTCTCTCTAGTGTGGCAAGCAAGGATTTGTAAAATAGAAATTGGCCTGGGGTAAGCCATCTTCAGCTGTTAGCATCTCAGTTGATGCTAGACAACTTTCCCTATACAGATCACCTAGTGTGTGCAGTCCTGCAGCGTGACATGTGTTTAATTCTACTTCTGAATTGGGCCCTCCAGGCCTGGGTGTTCCCAGTAGGGCCAAACCCAGCGCATAAAGGAGTGTTTGTTTAGTGATACTAAGACAGTGACAATAGCACCTATAGGCTATTCTCAGCAGGAATGAGATAGATGATCGCATACGTCTACAAGAATGAAACATATGTAGAAGGGCGGACAAACTCCAGCTAGGCGATAATATGGCTGTATTGCTAACCACTTTGCAACCCACTGGATTTGAGCAGCTATTAGTGTACAAAGTGTGGAGAAGCCAGGCCCCCCTTCATCTGTAGGTAAATGTAGCTTTGCAAATGCCACCCTACATCTCGATTTATGCCAAATTAATTCTCAAATCTTTTGGTCGAATGACCATAAGAATACAGCCGGGATATAATTTGGCAGATTAGTGGAGAAATATAAAAGTTGGGGCAAAACCACCATTTTTAATAATGCCACCCTCCCAGCCACTGACAATGGCAAGATTCCCCAGAATTCCATTTGAGCCTGTGTTGAGGTTATTGTACGTGTGATGTTGCTGTCAAAGAGGTCAGTTAGGGAGTGATTCACTTGCACACCCAGGTAACAAATTGTGTGTCGCTGCCAGGTCAATGGTGCTCCCTCAATAATGAAGTTGGGGTTAGGAACAGTGGGTAGAAAAGGGAATAGGCACAATTTGACCCAGTTTACCCGGAGTCCAGAAATGGTTGCAAATATGGCCAGTAATAATGGGATAGATTCATGTTTCTATGTGCATCCCTAATGTATAATAGCATGTCATGTGCCTATAGCAAAATCACGTGTTCTGTCTCCCAGTAGAATACCCCAGGTTATCCCCTGGTTGCACATAAAGCGGTTTCCAATTCCATAGCATAACAGCGTAGTGAAAAGGTACTCTCATTCCAGTGATTCAAAGGCCTTTTCAAGGTCTGAGACCAGGCATTCTGCTTGAGGCCAGGAATGGTGGGCATATGTCATAACCCTGAAGAAGCGGCATTTATTCAGTGAAGTGTTACGTGCAGGAACAAACCTGGGTTAGTCCGTGTGTACTAAACCAGTGATCAGTGGTGCTAATCGGTCAGCAACAATTTTCGCCAGAATCTTATAATTGGTGTAAGGTGGTGCCAATGGGCGGTAGGAGCTAGTGAGCAGAGGGTATGTTTCCGGTCTAGGCAAGGAGATGATAATTGCCTCCCCTTGGGAAGCCGAAAGTCTGCCTATAGCCAAGACTTCCTCGTACATTGTTAGTAGTTCTGGGACCAGTGTGGAAGCAAGGCTTTGTATAGCTCAGTGGGCAGGCCATCAGGATCAGGGGGTTTGCCCGTGGCCAGTTCCCTTATTGCCTCGATGATTTTGATTACCGTAACGGGGTCATCAAGCTCTGCACACTTTTCCATTGTGATAAAAGGCAGTAAGGGTCAGTAAAGAAGGAGTTGTGGACCTCCAGG
Organism: Pleurodeles waltl; assembly: GCF_031143425.1. Taxonomy (NCBI): domain Eukaryota; kingdom Metazoa; phylum Chordata; class Amphibia; order Caudata; family Salamandridae; genus Pleurodeles; species Pleurodeles waltl. Next base: position 1,091,631,463 of record NC_090440.1, read on the forward strand.
TCAGTGGCTGCTTGAGACGGTATTCCTTTGTGTAATGCTGAGTCAGTTTGTTATGAACATGAATAGTGTGCTGTGTATAAAAGGTGAGGCCCGTCTCTGAGTGTAATGCTGTTGTAGGGTGCCTTAATTGATCCTGCCTGATGAGCCATGCCAGTAGGAGTCTGGTTTTGTCAGCTGATGCATGTGTGTGTTTTGGGTGTGCTGTATAATTAAGACACCCCAACCTCTCCAGTAGTGCAACATATTCGCAGCATGCCTCTATTAGGTCTTGTGTGGTGTTGGGAGCGTTCACCGCTAGCGTCTCCAGCTCTAGGAGCTTGTTCTCCAGTCTAAAAAGGTCTCTGTTTATTGCCCATCTCATGATTCCCTGCTCTCCCAAGCAATGACCCTGCACTGTTACTTTAAAGGCATTCCATTCTATCAATCTTGAGGATGCAGTATTATTAAGAGAGAAATGTTCAATAATCAAGGGATGTTCTGAATGGGGAATCCTTCAGTAGCGCAGGTTGTAAATGCCATGTGGGGATGGGAGGAGTTGTTGTGTCCCATTGTAGTTGTAACGTGTGAGGATTATGATCGGAGTGGGTGCGTCCAATATAGTCCATGTTTGTGACGGACGGTAGCAATGCTGGTGTTCTAGCAAATCTGCCTATCCGGGCATGTAGGTTATGTGGCACTGATTGAAAGGAGTACATCTTTGTAAGTGGATTACGGGTTCTCCAAAAGTCCACCATTTGCCACTGATGGAGCCAATCGGTCAACGCTTCTGGTTGGTGGTAGCTGTGGATAGTGAGAGAAAAGTGCGGCCCAGAGTAGTATCAAGAACACTATTAAAATCCCCCTCAAAGAGCCATGGTCTATTGTTCCATCTGTATGGTGTATTCGAGAGGGATTGTAAGAAGACTGACCAGTGCTAGGGACGTAAATGGATCCCAGTAGAATGGGTTGTCCGTCCAGTTGGCCCATCACTAGTATAAAGCGGCCTTCCGAATCTGCCGAAGTATCTTCAACTGTGAACGGGGTTCAAGGCCTAATCCACAATAATACCCCTGAGGCATAAGTGGAGTAGTTTGTGGCGAATACTTGCCCCCTACAGTGTATTTATAATTTAAGGGCTTCGGTGTGCATAAGGCGAGTTTCCTGCGGTAGAGCTATGTGTGTAGCTCGTCTCTTCATGTAAAACTAAACCGAGTGTCGACGTGATGGATTGTGCATACTCCTCACGTTCCAGGTGAATATATTAAAATGGGTCTTGTTGAAGGAAGTAGTTTACCCATCCAGTGGGGGTCATGGTTCTGTGAGGAGAAAGTGTCATTTGATGCGTTTGTGGAGGATCTGAGGCGGGAGTCTTAAACGTGGTGAGCCAGAGATCTTGACTATTTTAAAATAAACCTGTAACATAAAATCTAAAATTCCATCGGAGCAGAGATACAACATGTGTCCTGCCGAAACTAGTAAGCAAAAATAACTCAGTTTGAATAAGCAAGTTGAGGTACTGGAGGAAGGCTGTAGTTGAACGTCAGTGTGCAGAAGTCCCGTATTTTAGGGTAAAAATATTTCTGATGGGAACCCATAAACATGTATTAATATTTGGCTGTTCCGTTTCCTAAAGTGTATTTATTCACAGTGTACTACGACTATGGTGTAAGCACCTTATATGCCCCTAGATGGTGACTTCTGTCCTCTGCTAAGGAAAGCCCAGGATAAAGTTTACGGTTCGTGCTTAGAAGGTAACTGAAATGGGCATGAATGTTATTTAGAAGGAGGGTATGAGAGGTTACGTTTGTGCGAATAACATGTCATATAATGTCATCTGCCATTTGTGGAGTAATATCTGGAGGGGCCGAAAAGTCAGCTCTGGACAGCCCACTAGCAGGGGAGTCATCTTTGCTTGATTTGTTGGATTCATCAGCAGTCTCAGAGCAACAACATAGTTCACCCATCTCCACTGCCTTTCACAAAGCTTGTCGCTTTTCCTGCATCAGTCCAGGTGAATTCCTTGGGTGTGGTGACTGTCGTAGTTGGTAGCGTTTGCCTCAGCATCTTCCTGTTGTGGGATTTAATGTCATTGTAACTGGGGCAGTCCGCTGCAGAATATCCCTTTGATTCCAGCCAGTCCCTTGTCTCTTCAGGGGTATTGAAAAATTACGTCTTTCCATCGACCACCAAATGCAGCCGCGCCAGGAAGAGGAGAGCGTAGCGGATGTTCACTTCACTACGTCTGTGTTTACCTACAAGGAAGGAGTTCTGCTGTTGCTTCACTGTTAGTGTGTAGTAAGGAAAAATCCTTACTTTAGCGGCATCGCAGCAACTTCGCCCAGTTTCCACACCTATCGTAATACTGTGTCTCTATGCTTGTAATGCAGCAGGCGAATCTGGAATGGTCAGGGATTGGACCATGGAGGTGGCCTGCGCGCGGGCACCTGATGGGCATGTTCCACCCTGAAAAAGCTGGGAAGGCTGTCCTGCGGTAGTAATTGTGGCAACCATTGTTCCATGTATGCTACGGCATCCAATCCCTATGTTCCCTCTGGAAGGCCCACTATGCTACTTTATTACGATGGGACCGGCCCTCTGCATCTTCCATGCATCTCTCCAGGATAGTCACCCACTCTGACATCCGTTTCAATGCCAAGCCCATTTCTCGAGTTTGCAGATGCAATTCTTCAATTGTTAATTTGGCAGACTGTATTTTCTCTGCAAGTTTTCTGTGATCGGCATGCAGCAGTGTCAGATCCATTGACACTGCATATATGGTGCATTCCAGGGAAGCCCTCATGTTCTCAAGAGCAGCACCAGTCTTCTCCACTGCTGCAAGCACAGAGTCAAGTTTTTTTATGATGGAGAGTGGAGGTATCAAGACATCTGAGGCACGCATGTCCTCTCCTAGACAGTCTTTTTCCACAGGAGGTTTATCGGGGGTATCCTGCGTGTTAATGCGTTGTCGCCCCATTGGCACGGGTTGTGGCCAGTCAGACCAGCACGGCTTTGGATTTCACTTCAGGGGCCCGCTTGCCAGTGCATGCCAGGGGGGTGCTGGGTCGGTAGCCCCTGATCCCTGAAAAGCCACTGTGCACTTCCCAGCTGCCAGTGGTGATGGGAGGTCAATGTGATTGGTTGGTAGTACCAAGACGTATTGTACTTTTGATGTCTGCTAGCTTTTAGTTGTAATAAATCATATTGATTCCTGCGATTGGAGCCGCTTGCCTACACACCTCAATGGCCTAAGGTGCAGTAGGACTGTTTCTCAGAAAATGGCTCACTGGTGCTTGTGCATTATAGAAGTTTCCTGGTGAAGAGTTCAGTATAGCGCTTGTGGTCCTTTGGTGTGCTCAGTTATAAGAAATGTTGGAAATTGTGAAACCCTCTGAGTCGTCACAGTGGTAGTGACTCCTTGTCAGTGGGGCCTAGCAGTTTGCTGTTTTAGTGATTTTAGGCCTCAAGGAGTGGGTGGAGGAATAAATAAAAGTACTGTGTTGATTCCCAGTTCAGTACTCCTTGAGGAAACTCTCCTGCTGTGTCTACAAAGTAATTTATGCTCCGCCACGTATTTCTCCAGTCCTCTTGGGCCTAGAGTGGTGGGTGCTGCTTCCCGCACGTTGCTGTACGGTACCTGGTGCTTCAGGGCTTACTGGAGCTCAGGCAGCGGTTAATTTCCGATGTTGGGGAGCGTGTTCCATATGCGTCCCCTTTAGGTGTTGTCGTAGTCCAGAAAACGCGGCCACTTCTCCTGTGGCCAGACCTCGGAGAGGGCGCAACTACATCACCAGGTCCGACTCTTTCAGTGCCAGCTGTACTTGGGCACCATTCTCATCGCTGTGCTGGGACGACAGGGCTTTGCACCAACGTGGTCATTATGAGAGGGACTGGGGAACGTAGGTCCTTTTGGGTTCCGAAGCGGACTTACTGTGGTATAAAGGGGACAGGGAATGGAGCTCTTTCAGAGGGCGTCCGCCATGCTTGCCGAGTAAGCCACAAACCTCCCCCCCAACCCGACATATGAGCCCATCCATTATTTGTCACTTTTGAACCTTAAGCTCGTTAACTGACCTAGCTGGATGTGTGGTCTAGCTGTAGCCTAGCAGCAGAGAGATGGTTTACCTGGCTGTAGTACTTATCCCCATAAATGAATAATGTTGTTTGTCTAGTTTTTTTGCATCCTCAAACTGCATACTGTCTCAAAAATATCTTCTACTTCCCTTCATTCTGTCATGAAAAACTGATCTTTATTCAAAACTTGTTTGTCACCTCACATTTTTTCTTCTCTTTAATCTAGTATCTTTCACCTTACCTTCCATCCTCTGCCTGCCTCCTCTCTCTGAGCATCACCTACTCTGAGATATGCATATTTGCCTTTTTTTCTATTATTGTATTTCTACAATTCGCCCACAACCCATTTACAAGATCACAATCTCTCCTCCTGCCTCTGAAAGACCTACCTGTGCAACTGAACAATACATAATCTCCTCTGACTTGTCCATTAACTCCCACTAGTCATGTGCATGACCTCCGATATCCACCCTAATGACCGCATCAATCCCTTATTAATTTAGACCATCATAAAGAAACGAGAATGACTGCATGGATTAGTTTACATTTGCTCATATGACTAATCACAATACCTAGTAGTCACCAATAACAATAGACTAACCACTAACTTTGGGTTCTAGACCAGTGTGCTGCCAAGCGTAAAGTGGTTTGACGCCTCGTCAAGTGTAGTAAGCGCTCTATAAATGTAACTACAGTTACAGATGCAGTGATTTTAAGGTCTAGCCCAATGCTTGTCTTTTTGAAACAGAAAGTACTTAATTAGAAGGCAGTACTCAGTACTACACTGTTCAATCCAGCAAACAGGGTGGTAACTTGATCACAATTCTTTTGTGGATGCCAGACAGTTTTCTATCTAGATCTGTCCCTAAGCAAAACTGTGGAAGAAGCATGAACAATACTCAGGTGAGGATTATGTGTCCCCACATGTCAAATATGCAGTCAGTCACTGTTTGCTCAGATTCTTGACCCCTGTGTGAATTGGAAATCATTCTTTAGTAGCTCAGCTGCATCACAGGTGGAAACTTGTGGTGATCGGGAGCAGCTTCATTGGATGTTGCCTGGAGAGTTGGTCAGGTCTTGCATATTTTCTGAGTGTGGTCACACTGAATGTTCTACCGTCACTTGGCAGGCCCTATCACCACTGCAGTTGCTCCTGGCAATCGTAGCCCTTTTACAGGCTGACCCCAACGCAGGCTGATGTATACATTGAGGCAATTGCAGCCTGACCTCAGCCAGTACACATGGCCTGGTAGATGAGGCACCAACACCAGGGCAGATACGACATGGTAGATGGAGCAGCGACCTGAGCCCACAGAGACAGGAAGGTAGCTGCAGCTGTGATCTGGGCTGATACACAGAGCACACAGAAGATGCAGCTCTTGTTGGACCTTTATGCGTATTTATGCAGACTTTTTCTCTTCTTGTCGGGTACCGACAGTGACTGGGAGACTGGGTTTCTTCTTCTCTCAGGCAGTCTGTTTCTCTATGCCCTCTTTGCACCAGGAACATGCTGGGTTTGTTCTTGACAGTATCCCCATCTGCAGGGCCTGGCAGACTCCATTCCCCTCTCTGCAGTTAGGCAGGCTTCTCAACAGCAGGCAGACCCTCAACTCCTCCAGCAGAAAGTGCAGACTTCAGGTGTTGTCCATAAATTTCTGGGAGACTGGCCATCAGCCAAACACTAGCCCTGGTCACACAGTAGTTCTTCGGGTACACTGAAGAGCACTAGCTTCCTTGGCCATGAAGAAATTGAAACAGGAACAATGTGATGTGTTTTCGGGTCTGTCTGTTGTGCACATTTCTACACTGGGGATGTGGCACCACTGTCTCAAACGGCTGTAGTAGTTTGGAGTAGTTTCTCTTTCAAGTGTACTTCTCCGGTTACCCTGAAGACACAGACTTTGCTCAAAGACATGCTTTTCAATGCAAGTACCACAGGGTGTCTCCAAACTGGAACTCCCATGCTAAGGGCGCAATGAAGTGTGAGGTTGCTGCATCTGGCTGTCATCAGCCTCTCTAGAGTAGTAATCAGAGAAGGATAAAAGGGGAGGCCTGACCTAGAAACTGCAGTGCCACATGTCACCTCTGCCATCAGCAAAATAGCAGTTGCTCAGGGAGAACTAATCAGCAACCCCATGCTAACAAAGTCTTCCTGGAATTTCTAAAAGTAGGCCTGTCTCCATCATCCTTGCTTCAGAGTCTGGATCACCACCCTCAAGCCACAGGAATTCAGGCAGTACACTTCAATTGCCTCAGGAAGCTGTCCTCAACTTCCATCTTGCGCCATTGAAAACCAAATTTGATCCCACACACGAAGTTACGTTTGAACATATCAGTTGCATGCATACTGCTTATATCCTCAACATACACACAGGATGTCAGTGCAGTGTTCTGGGCATTCACATAACAGCAGAACTGTACATGAGAGGGACCAGTGGCGACAAAGATAAAAGGGTCCGGTCAACTATATGTGATCACAAAACACAGTATGCTTTCACCACCACCTTATTTGCCTAACACATGACTGGAACAGTAGTCCTCTGTTCACTCATAAAGTACATTCAGTGCACCCCTGCAGGCCTCAGAAGAGGCCCTGGACGTTGCCTTGTCAACAACAGGTCTTATCCTCTGTGCACACTTTAGATTAGCCTGACACCACAGCCAAAATTAAAAGTCAGGATATCAAATACACAAATACACACGCAATTAGGCACTAAGGGCACTGGTACATGGTTGGGGACAGTCCTTTCCTAATCGTGTTGTTCAAAAATATCACTGGCACTAGTTATTCCTCATTTAGACTTCAAGACTTGTGTCTGAGGATAAGAAACTCAACCACATTACTCCTGTCTTGAAAGAGCTGCATTGGCTCTCCTAGGAGGGAAAATTAAAATTCAGACGTACCTGCTTAATTTTTAAAGCTTCGGGTCATATTATCTCTTGTTGTATTTTCAATGAAGTAGACAGCTCCGTAGTGCTTAAAAGAAATACCTGCTAAATTTGGAAACTAAAACATTCATGACCAGAAGGGGCTAACTGGGACTGTTCTCTAAAGGAGTTTCGAGCCTCAGGTATTTCCTGTTTACTCAGCATCTCTATTTAGACTAAGGGCTTGATTAAGATGTTGGCGGATGGGATACTCCGTCACAAACCTTATGGGTATTCTGTCTGCCGTATTACAAGTTCCATAGGATATAATAGAACTTGTAATACGCCAGAAAGGATATCCATCACATTTGTGACAGACTATCCCATCCCCTAAGATCGTATTCAGGCCCTTCATTTTGTGCTACCTTACAAGGCTTGATTGTAACGAAGGCTCTGGTCACCTAACTTAGTTGTATGTAGGGTGCACTGGTGCCACATAGTTACAAGTTGCACAATATAAAAATACAAATGAGACTTTAACTTTAAATAAATAAGCATGCTAGGTTGGTTGACGTTCACGACCGACTCTAACTTGGAAGAAGTTTTTTCGCCATCTGTCATGGTCAATGTTTTACGATTCTTCTCGTCCATAGTTTTGATGCTTTGACTGATCCCACATTATTTTTTGATTTGCCTATGGAAGATAAGAATTCTCAGGCAAGGTGTCTCATTTTTTTCTGTTCATCACTAGTTTTTCATAAAAACTGCATAGGTTAAATAATAAGCGTACTTCTTAAACGTCAGGTCTTGTGCCTCTATTTAGTACATAGACGTGCACTGTTTTAGTTTTCTCTTGAGCGGACCCTAAATTTGACACTATAGTAACCTACTCGCAAGCTGTTTTTTTTTTTTTGATAGGGTATGAAATTTCCCCTTAGTCTTCTTATCATAGATAGATAAAAAATAACCATCGACTGCCTTAGATAACAAAAAGGGACACACGGTGTTGCATCATTGACCTTTGACCTCAACTCACTGCAGATGGTATGCCTTGATAAAGCCTGTTTAATACGGTACAGGCAAACTTAATTTAATGGGTCAAACTATTTTTTGTACATTAGGGAATTGTTTTGTTTAGCATCAACAACTGAAACACATTAGATCAAAACATTGTACTTAATGTCAACTATAGGTTTGATAGTGTATCCCATTTGTTAATAGTTGTATGGCATGTTAATACTAGGGTTTAGATTGTACACTGTTGGCAGTTAATCTGGAATGATAAGAGGAAGAGGTTTAGAGAATTGCGGTTCTAGGTTTCCAGGTTTTGAGATCTTTACACAACCCTAGGCAAAAAAAAAAAGCATTTTATTAATTCTTTTAGCACGCTGTCATACCGCTAGGGGTGCACAACCGAGTTCCTTTGTCCATACTGCTTGCGGTCACTTTTTCAAAAATATTCTTTATATTTACAGCTGTGCGTTTTGATGTCAGTGGGAGGCTTCTCAGTAGCTTAGTCTGTTCTACCCTTTACTCTTCTGCGTGGCATGCAAAGTAGGTGTAGCACAGCGGTATGGTATATTAAGGAAAACATTTCAAGGAATAGAAGAAAACTTTTTTTTTATGTTCGTGAAAAGTTGTTTACATCCTAGAGCAGTGGTTCTTGGCTTGCGATCCAAGGACCCATGGGTTGGTGACAGTTTTACCAAATGAAATAATATTACAATTAATACATTGGAATTAATAAAGTATGCAAATAAAACAACATTGAAAGTGTAAAAACTTTTTCTATATTTGATTGTGAATTAAACAAAATATTTCAGTATTAGAGCACTTGTCTGGTGTATGCTTGTTTTTGTATTTTTGTGCATTGTTTTGAAGATCAAATCACAAACCTCAAAGGCTCGAGGTCCCCAGCTTCCAATAATGACTCAATGGGGAACCCCAGATTCCAGTAATGATTCACAGAAGTCAAAAGGTTAAGTACAGCTGTCCTAGAGTATACAAATATTGTCCTGAAAAAAGTCACCATTCTGTAAATACAGCAGAATGTTATGTTTTGTTTTAAGACCAAGGCCACTAGAATTGTGCGGCAGGAGACAGTCAAATTATGCGGCAGGATTGAGTAAATTATGCAGCAAGAAAAGACAAAATGAGCGGAATAATGTGGCACATTTTGTAAAAGCATTAAATCATTATTTCATCATATTTTAATTTGGTAATACTGTCGGGATGTTGTCTGCACCTCATTAGTGCCCGTTTAACACCCAAATATACCAAAATGCATCAGAAAGTTGACCAGTCAAACTTTGCTGAAGGGCCTTCCATAGCATGGCAACACGTGTCACTGTATTTTTAGTAATTTTGAACCGTTAGTACTTGAAACAATTTTTTTATGTTAAAATCTGAAGATTATGCGGCAGATGATGGATTATGTGGGAATTGCGGTAAATCTATGTTAGTGCGAAAATCGCCGGAGCTGCACAATCACATAATTCCAGTAGCCCTTTCCAAACTAAAGATTTTATGCTTGAGGCAACCATTTTTTTTTACTTACAACAAAAGTATTGCATCTTTCAGAGTCCACTCTATTGCTACATCGGAATTCTGCCATGTTTTTGATAGGCAGCTTTCCTTTGTTATATATCAGTCACCTGTTGGATTTGAAACCTGAACGCACATTATGAAGATAGAAAAAATCTAGAACGTTCTATTACTTTATTGTGCAAGGTCTATAACTGTGGAGGTTTTTCAGTAAGAAAGAAACCAGTATTTCTGTCCCTATTAAAATTACTCCTGTCTTTGTAGCCCCTTTTCTTCAAAAGAAAGTGATTAATCTTATCCTTCAAAGGTTACATTTCCCATATTCGTAGTTATTAAATTACATTACATTGGCTTGAAACCATCCAATCATATACAATTGCTTTTGGTTTTGCTTTGTGAATAAGTACCAAAGCTATTTCCATATTTGATTATTGTTCCATGCCTTTTGATGTGATTTTTTAAATTTAGGTGTGCTTGACATTGACCTGCTTTAACACTCATTCTGTCATCCTTCTGTTTCCGATTTTAAAAAGTATTTATTGTTCTTATGCACAAATTGATGTACTGAAGACATTTGCAATCATACATTTGGGCTGTTGATAATTTGCGTGTTTTATGGTCATGTACCTATTAGGTTTCTCTTTAATAGCCTTTTTATTGTGCAGTTTAATTAGTAGAAGTGTGTTTCTGATTGTTTAATTTTGAGATAACAGTGAAGTGAATAGAGGCACTAATTTCTCTGGAGCAGAGACACCATTAGGGGTTTAATGAGTCGGAGGTGTGCTTTAACGAAACGTTGCATTTAGACAGGGAAGCAACAACTTGACAATAGCTAGGTTTAGACATAAGGATTCGCTGTCTTTTTACTGTTCACAGTAATAGTGCCATAAGCAAGTTATCCATTGATGTGCGGATATGCATTGTGATTAGTCCCCAATATTATGAGTAACAACTATAGCAACAGTTTTAGTGTCACTGGTTCATATTTTGTGGATTTCTTGTTCACTGTGAGTTCAAATTTATCAGCATTACAACTAGTGGCCATGGTCACGCTCTAATGAGACTCCTTCCTCTCCCATGTTAGTCCTTTTTTGGGGGGCCTATTACACAGGAGGCTGTATGAGAATTGTAGTATTGACCCACGCTTTTTGTAGAAAATTGGGAGAAAGACTGAAATAGAATTAGCTGATTGGTCAGATAAGACAGACCGTTTTGTAGGAGGAGCTGAGGGGACAGACTGCAGGGCAGGGCAGGGAGAACTTTAGAGGAGTGTGGAGAGCTCCTCGGAAGTCAGACTACGGGCACTTTGCGATCAAGACACTGAGCTTTTAAACCAGAACCTACTACGTTATATGTTTATGTCAAGCCTTGAGGCATGGGTGGCAGGCTACAGAGAATATTCAAGGTGAAATGGAAATTGAATGTGCAATGCGTGTAGGGTACTGGGCACAGGATAGGAAACCTTGAGGATAATGGAAAACAGACAAGAGAAACGAATAAGCCACTGTAGTTTATTGATGTAAACCATTTTACATCCACATATTTACATTTTCTTCCCATTTCTTTTACTGTGAGCAAACGTAAGTCAAATTAGTGAGGAAGCTACTCATGTACAGAGTTTCTGTGAGCACTGTCAATAACTGTGCCCAGTATATGTCCATAGACAAACTCCGTCAATCAGGATATACAGTTTGCAGCTTTTGTAAAATCGCATTTTTGCTCCCTGTGCCTGTCACTTTTAAACATCCTTCGAGGCAGTAGAGCAGACAGTCTCCAGGTGAAGTGTGTTCTTGTTTAAAGGTGGTAGGCAGTCCGTAAAGAAAGCTCCAACGAAACAAAGATCTGGTAACAGCTTCAGATGAAAAAAGGGAGAAAAAAAAACAGGACCGCAGTAACTCTTACCGAGAAGACAAGTTTGCATCCGCTGAACCTGAGTTTGTCAAAATTAGACACCACCCAGTAATTTCCTTGGTGTGATCAAGTGTGGCACAATAAACGGTAGATTTAATATACATGGATCTTCCCAAAACGTTATTTGCTAATTCATTATGAAATGAGAAATTCTAAAATGATAGGTTTGTACAGTAAGAACTAGCTACCTGGTTATGCTTCTGATCTATACTGGTAGAAGTGAACGCTTTATCGAAATAGATGTTTTGTTGTGTGGCTCCTGTTTAATAACAGCCCCATCTGCTTTTGTCTAGGGTAAACGGACTTGCTTATTATTTAGAACAAGAACACAGATGTTCTTGTTCCTGCCTACGCTAGAAAAGGCGCCTCTTATGATGAAGGTGATAAACACCCTACCCGCACAACGAGCACCATGCCCCAAAGTACAGTCTATGTTTAAGCTTAGGGTTTCGAGAACAAAAGGAATCCATTTTGAGGCATACTCCACCTGCATTTCTGTGGCTTATCCCATTTCAAATCATACATTTTTTGAAGGTATTCCTTGCACCTCATTGGTTTCCACGTGTTAATGTGGTAATCTATTCAAATGTTATGGGATTTTGTAAAACATGATAGTGTCCCTTGAGCCTCCATTCCAAACCGAGAAGGTTCGAGAGTACAACCGCAGTATTGGCTTTTGTTTTTGCTATAGTTTTTGCTTTCGGTGAGAAATTAAATGCTATTTACAGAGAGAAAAATAAGTGCCCCGCCTCAGTCTGCTGTTGGTTAGTGCGTCATTCCCATTAATCAGCCCACATTGATCAGTCATCACAGATTGTAAATGTAATTCATTGAGTATAATAATGGAGCCCTGAACTGATGACTGATCATTTATTTGGAGCAGCAGCATGAAGAGTCTGCATTTGCAGAGCTACACTCTTTCTTCGTGGTGTTGGGCGGATTACATTGGAATGGGTTGAGAGCCTGCCACAGTTTCCCAGTATTCATATCTGCTGTTAGTTATTTCATCTTTAAAAGACATCTTTGTCTAGTAATTACAACAAGCAGTGTCGACCTTGTGCTCACTGTCAACTTAGGAGGACCTTTTTGGGGCATGGTCAAGATGGCAACTGCAATGGGCGTGCTCTGCGGAGCTCTGTCCTGGGCCCACCAATAATCCTGCCATCATCAACCGGATCCACCCTGGTTCACCCCCTCAAGCCTGCAGAGGTTGGAGTGCAATGGGGGTGCGCTCACCAGCATCCTTGAGTGCTGCTTCAGCTGGTCGGTGTGAGGCTGTTGGAGCTCACCGGGACCTGGGTTTGGATCGAGGCCGGGACTGCAGTGGCAGAGCCGCACCCTTGCTTCTGGAGGCACGCATCGCTGTTGCCAGCTCGAGTGCGCTGAACTTTATCTCTGGGCTGGAGCGGTCCCTCGGGATCCCAGGTGCCTCCTAAGTCGGCGCTGTCGGCCTATGCTGCAGGCCGTCCCTGACGCACCCCGCAAGGGACTCTGCTGCTGAAGGGGACGCAGTGAGGCCGGGCTGTGTCTCACAGTAGCTGCGCCTTGTGCGCTTAATGCCAGAGGGTGTTATCTGCATCTGCCCAGAGCCCACGAGAGAGACAGTAATCAGGGGGGGGCACGAAGCTTAGAGGTGAGGAGGGACTTAATGAATGTGCTGAGTGCACTGTACTTGTACACTGATACCGGTGCTACTGCCTTTCTAATGTCCTGAGCCCGCATTCCTTTTCACATGGAGGCATTGGGGGTAGCCTGCACCTTCACCCCTGCACATTTGCGTTAGTGCTCGGCCTCTTGCCTGCGAGCCGCCGATCGGGACTTTAACAGATGCCATTGCCATGTAACCCAGCCCAAAGCCTTGCATATGATCCATCTTCCTTGCAGAGAGGCCTATCTTAAGGTGGATTGTGGGCCTTAGGATTGCTGCTAGAAATCCACATTGGGCCCCGGTGGGGACCCTGGAACTCTGTATGAAGACAGTCTTTTGGGCGGGTGCATGAGTGGAAGTGACTGGCTGTGCCAGGGTCACAGCCCCATTAAAATTGTTAAACTCTCTCCTAGGTATGACATTTGCTGCAGGTGGACTGCCCTAGTGGCTTGGTCCCTGGACACCATCTACTTGACTTTGCGCTGCTCTGACTGCTGTGAACTGAGGGCTTGAGATGGTAACAACTGGAGGGCCCCATACAGTACACGCTCGTTTCTCCAGCTTCCTTAGTTGGTAGTTATGGCCTTCCACTGGAGGCAGCCCGCCTCCATTGTACATTGGTCTGTCTGGGGGGTTCCCGCGGGAGCAGTTTTCTGCTGTGCTGTTGGACCATGCAGAACTTCTGTCTGCCCAGGCGCTTGACTGTTCAAGGAAGTGGGGTGTTGAGCCCCCTGTGGACTGCGGATTGGATGATCTTATGGTTTATTGCTTTTGCTTGTCCTTCCATCTAAGTGCAATCATGGTGTGGCCCAAGGCTGCTAAATGCCAGAGTCAGGGGCCTGCAACAGCCGCACCTGAAGTGACAGTCCCAGATCCAAACATGGATGCCATGTCCCACGTTGCTCCACTCTGGCCAGTTCGACAAGGTCCTGCATACGATATTGGACTCTAAAACCTCCTTGGAAACCAAGATTTATTCTTTCTCACTGGATATTAATCAGTTCCAGGTGGGCCATCAAAAGATAGTTGAGAGAGTGGATGATACTGAATCAGCTTTGACCTTCATGTGACCTGCTCTCCGGTCCCAAGTCCGGGAGCTGCAGATGGAAGTCACTTCTCATCATCTTCGGGCAGATGATGCAGAGGGCTGCTGACGTCTGAATAATGTTCGTTTTCTTGGCTTGTATGATCGTGCTGAAAGTCCCAACGTGGAATTGTTCTTAGAGCTCTGGCTTATAGCAACAGTTCTGGAGGGCAAAGTACCTAAATGCTTCTCTGTAGAGTGGGCATACTGCATACCAGGCAGATCACCACTGCCTGGGGACCCCAAGGTCCCTTGGAGATATAAAAATGTCACCATCACAGTGTCGCCGGACTTGATGGTAGTAGTAGAACGGAAAAACAATGCCTATGCGTCAGTCAAGCAAAATCTGTGGATGGAGAGACTACTTGGTTCTTTTCCTCCTCTGAGGATGCCTGGACCTGGCTGCATGTTAAAGGCCTGTTATAGGACGCTTCCCCTCAACAGTTATCAGGAGACTGGGTGACAACTAAGCCATGGTGCAGAAGACGCAAGAAAATGGTGTGCCGCCCAACCTTGGAACAGGTGTCTAGAGAGAGGGCGCAGACTGTATAGGAAGCCCACATTATGATTAAATACTTTTAAGGATCGAGCAAATTGGTTTTGGTCCTACATAGGATCTGTGCGTTATGTAGAAGACTGACTGCTTGGGTGTGCATGGGTATCACAATTTCCAACTCTTTTGAGATTCAGAGGGGCACTAGGCAGGGTTACCCTCTGTATCCTTTAATATTTGCCTTGGCCATGAAGCCTCTGGCCTGTACTCTGACTGTGGGTACTAGAGTAGGGGATTACGGCTAAAGACAAACACCATATCATCTGCTTATATGCTCCTGAAGATGCTTTGGTGTACTTGTGTGATACTCCTTCTGCACTCCTTATCCGTGATAGCACTGTTACATGACTTTGGCGAAGTATCTAGCTTCAAAGTGAATTGGACCAAATCATGCATCTACCCACCAGCATCGGTCCTGGAACCGGAGCGAAGACTCACTCTGCAGTGCCGGCTAGAATGGTGCTATAGTATGTTCAGACATTTAGGGGCTGCAAGTTTATCACAACCTTAGTGACGTTTGTGATGGGAATCTCAATAAATTGCTGGCAGAAATACGTAGGTCCCTCCCATTCTAGACATTGCTGCCGTTATCCCCAGCATGGTGCGTGGCGATAACAAAGATGTTGATGCAGCCTTGGCTCCTGTGTTTCTTTGCTGCTCTCCCCATCTATCTTCCCTGCAGTTTTATCAAAGAACTACACAGACTCATATCTGGGCTCATATGGGGTGTAGGGAAACATAGGGTGTCCCTTTCGATGCTACAGAGGCCACTTTTTGAGGGCAAACTAAGTGCACCCAACTATGAGTGGTATTATGCGGCAGCCCAACTGCAGTGGCCAATGTGCTGGCTGGGCATGGGATTCTGTTTGCAGAGGGCGGCAGTGATGGGGGCACTGGGAGACATACGATAGGTACATGGTTGTAATCTCCAGTTAGCCAACTCCCTGAAGAGATTCAACTGATGAAAGTGGCCTGTTTGTGTTGGTTTCGATATGTGCTGACCCGAGATGCCCCTCTGCCTTACTCACCCATTATTCCAGTCTGGCAGATACCAACCCTCCATGTGCTGGCACGTTGTTTTGACCTGACAGCATGAATGGAGGTTTACATGTTGGTTCTAGGTGATCTGTATCATTAAGAGCACCTCATGTCCTTCCAGGACGTCAGGGACACGTATGGGGCACCAACAGGACATTTCCTAGCACACCATGCGATCCAGCAGGCACTGCACAACATCTGGGGAGCAGGGGGGGATGCTACCCTCCAATCTCAGCTAATATATGTCTTGCTATCCTACGGAGGGACATGAAACACCATAGGAAATTTATACACAGCCTTTCAGTCCACGGCTTAGAGGGCTTGGGCAAGCACATGGATGATGGGACTCAAGACTAACTGCTCCACTGATAGATAAGCAATGGCACAAGCTATGCTACGTGTCAAGGAGGTGTACCGTAACCTGCGCTTCCCCTATACTCAGATCATTTACATACACCAAATCTGTCTCACTTCTCACTGCATATGACACATGTACCCAGGAGCTCCCTTTAAATGTCCTAGAAACCAGGCACTAGACGTAGGTTTTTATCACTTGACGTGGGAACGCACAGGGCTCCAACTTGCTTGGGTAGAAGTAAATGAGATAACGGCTGACATAATAGAGCGGCCAGTACCACCCACTTCTGATTCATGTCTGCTCGGAATTCACACAAAGGTGAAAGGGGATAAAATCATGCATACATTTAAAGATTTATTCATCCTGTTCATGCGGCTAATTGACAAGCAATGGAAGGCACCAGTTACAACCGCCATCAAGGGATGGTTGAAGATTCTATTGGCGTGGGCTCTGCCTGAATCAGACTTGCTCACAAGGATAAGATCTCGGGACCTAGACACGGGGGGGCGTAACTGCTGGGATGGATATGTTGAGAAAGTTGAAACGAAAAATGGTGATTCCTCCCCTGAACTCATGTGCATGGAATGCTGAGTATTTTTTCATAAGTCCCAGTATGGGAGGCTAGAGGACATAGTTGGGAGATAAGTCCTTTATTAATTCTTTCTGATTGCTGGAGTGGTTGCAGTGGTCCAGCTACAGCAGACAGCAACTCCAAGTGATTCATTCTGGTGCCTCAGAGATGGGCCACCGATACCTGAATGTCCTATCACAAATACGCGCCCACAAACATTGTCAGGTCACCTGTAGATACCCTGAGGCTGTCAGTATGTGTAGAATGTACATCAGTATTGTGTTTGCTCTACCCTCTCCACTTAGTCACCTCCACAGGGATATATGTTATTACCTGGCTCATATAAGCTCATTAATGCCACTTATATTGCATGTTTATGATGTCATGTGATGTTTCTCTTCCACTTTTCTTTCTGTACTGTTTATGCTTTTACAGTACATTTGCTTCCCTTAGCATAAGGGGAAAATATGGTATTTTTTATAAATGGCCGGCTATGTGCTGATGTATTGTTCTTGCTCACAATAAATAAAAAGTCATTTAAAAAAGGAGGACCTTGCTAAAATTCGGGTAATGCACACTGACATAATCACCGGGGGAGATTTCATTGCTTGTTGACTACTGGGCTGTGGCTTGAAATGGGCTGGAAAGGGCTTGCATGGTGTTGATAAGCTCTGGTATGCTGGAGAGTGACTTTCTGAGCACACTCGCTTATGCTTCACTGATTGACCTTCATGGTCCTAGCCCTCATGTACCTTTACCCTAGTGATCTGCATCATGGAAATGGCTCTAGTGATTGGATTCTTCACGGAGGTGGCCTAATTATGACAGACACGCAGCAGCATTTCAGTTTGTTGGAAAAAATTGGATAAAGTAACTATAGTCAGCAGTTGTATTTTTTTCTGCATCCTTGAAATTTGTATTGCTCCTTTGACAATTGTCATTCAGTATCTCATATCTCTCTCTATTCAAGCACTCACCCAGTTATTTTTTAAAACATGCTCACCCATTCATCTATCATTGCACTCACCCTGTCACCTTACGACACATACAAGATTTGCAGTTAGTGAAGATGCACTTTCATTTACTTAAAAGGAAAAAAGCTTTACCTATTGGCTTTGCAAATGCTTTTTGTTTATGCTACAGAATTTGAAAGTTTAAAAAGAGAAGTACATGCACTGATACTGATTTTCTCTCATTTGATTACTGTAATTGAGTCCCCTAGTTTTACGCAGACTTATCTTACATGTATATGAATTATGTGGGGGTCGCAGAATCTATGAGAATTAGAATTACTACTGGATCTATATGAACTCACAGTTCAGCACTAAAAGAAATGTCTGCTCAGTTTCAGCTGACAGGGCTAAGCAAGCTAGGTCTTGCAGCTTTGCTTTCCTTGCTGTATTATGGACTTACAAGAGCAAGCATCCTTTGTGATGTTTCTTAAAAATCAGGACTGGCTAACATTCACCCTCATCTGTGGATTGTTGATAGCTGTTTCATGAAGTCCCAGGGTAACTGGAGGTCAGCAAATACATATTGGGAGCATGTGTGGATGTAAATACACATTATAGGAATACTCCTGCTATCTATTGTTGGGCTCGGACATTTGCAACTTGTTTTTTCCCCCAAAGAAGTCTTTCGGATCATGAGGTCCTGGTACGACTCATCTGGTAAGTAATGAGCATGGTCCTCAACTCCATATACAGAGTGTTTTTCTCTGCCACCAGTGTTGGACGCATTTGTTGCAGCTTGTCCTCAATGTACCCTTTCAAGGCCTTTTCGGCTGGGAGAAACAAGCTTTGCCACAAAGATTCCGCAACTGAACATCACAAAGGAGTGTCGACTCGTCACTTACTCACTGCCTTCCACTCGCATCAGAGAATGATCCGGGTGAAGTGATGGAGAGGACCTTATTTCAAAGGTGTCCTCAATGCAATGCCAAATACCAACACAACGATCAGCTTCAAGTGTGCAATTTGATTCTCTCCCCTGAACACAATGAACAGGACTGTGCGGCATATGAACAATTTAAAAAAGATTTTACGATACTGGCAAACTTGACGACTCGCCCACAGCATAGACACCACCACGGAGCGAAGGATATCAGAGGGGGAGGGAGTTATCTGCACAGAGGAAGAGGATTATGGAGCCTAGATAGCAGGTAGTCCACACTACCATCAACTATGGAAACTCCAACATTGACACTGAGGCAGCAGAGATGAAGGTCAACTTCCTGGCTCCTTCCAGGAGGAACCCAGCATCAAATTAGAGAAGGCACCAGGGCAGAAGAGAAAGACTGCTCCAAGGGATGTAAGTACACATGCCTCTGAAGCGCCTAATCACAAACCACAGCTGGAGTACTTGCCAGAGCCACACCCACTATGGTGTCGGTCTAGCAGTCCAGTTCTACACCCAGCTCTTAGTGTTGCACATACAAGTGGTTCTGGTCAATACTAAGGCAGGGCTTCAAAGACGAGAATGGAAGAAGTGCCCCTCAATCCTGAGCGGGCTTCTAGCCATGAGGCCAAATATGGCATTGAGCCGTTGATCGCTTCTAGTCACCATGTTTTACCCATGCAGTTGTCAGCAATGAAAACCTTAGAAATTGGGGTTTCAGGTTGTCAGAGTATGCATCCTGTACAAGCAGGGACCACAATCGGAGTGTGTCAGATAAACAGTAAGAGATAACCTATGCTCACCCTCTGGTAACTTGGCACAGAGCAGTCAGGGTTATCTAAAGAGGCAATGTGTAAAGTATTTGTGCAACACACACACACAGAGTAACACAGCAAAAACAGCACAAAAAGACTCAACACTAAGTTAGAAAAATAGACAATAATTTGATAAATAAATCAAGACCGAAATGACAAAAAAAGTAGAAGTCGAGTTATGAATTTTAAAAGAATAAAAATAGTTCTAGCGCTTAGAAGCAATAAGTGCCAATGGGGGTTATCTGTTTGCACTGGACTGGGGCAAAGTTAGCAGTTCAGGCTGACTGCAATGGAGCGCAGGCCCAGGGAGAGAAGCTGTGCAGGCCCTGTTATCAGAGTACCTTGATCCTGGTCATAACAGCGGCATGTGGGGTACAGACGAGCGATGCGTTGAGTGATGCATCAGTGTTGGGCCCACAGTCAAGGTGATGCATCAATTTTGGAGTGGTGGCGATGCATCAGTTCCGAAGGCGAAGCGCTGAGCCGAGATGCTTTCGTTCCAAAGTGCCATGTGTTGCATTTTGTTTCCTCACTCAGTCGGGGGAATACGTCAATCTCTCCAAGCTGCTGCAACAGCGCTGCCCGGTTCCGAGCGTTGGTGTCTCAAGACGATGCGCTGACTCCAAGAGCGATGTGGCGGTTCTTCTCCCGCAACATGGTTGATGCGCCTGTTCTTCTCAAAGCAGATAGGAGATGTGTTGATTTTCCTGGTCAAAGTATCTGGGTCCACTTCCAGTGAACTGGGCACAGCAGCAGGTGTAGACACTTATATATCTCTGGGGGCACACCAACAAGTCCTTGGAGATCACTTTGGGGTGCAAGGCAGAGTCTAGCTCTCCCTGAGCAGAGTCAGAGAGCAGTGGACAGCAGGGCAGCACAGCAGAAAAGCAGTCCTTTCAGGCCAGCAGTCCAGCAGAATAACAGTCCTTGGTGCAGCACAGCAGATCTTTTGACAGGGTTCAGTTGTACTTCCAGAAGTGTTTGATTTGGTGGGGTCAGAGACTCAAAACTTATACCCAGTAGTGCCCTTGAAGTGGGGGTGGCTTCAAAGAAGGGTCTTAAGTGCACAGAGGTCCTTTCTTTCTCGCCCTGACTCCAGACTATTAGTAAGGGGTAATCAGCCTTTTGTGTGGGGAGAGGCACTGCCTATTTAGGTGTAAGTGTTAGCCCCTCCTGCCCTTCCTGTCCAGGAAGAGCCATCAGAATGCAGATGAGTGCTTGGACACACATAATCTTCTTGTGTGTGTGGCTGTCTAGAGAGAATGCACAAAGGGTAGTTGTCATCCACCCCAGATGTGTATTGGGGACTAGCTGCTGGCACACAGAGCTGTAAGAGCAGAGAAATGTCCAGTTTCTAAAAGTGGCATTTCTAAATTAGTAATGTTAAATTCGACTTTACCAATAAAGAGGATTTATCGTTACCATTCAAATGCTATGAAACATGACATAGCCACTCCTCAATCTTAAAAGTGTAATAAGGAATTCTCAGTTTTAACCTATGAGAGGAGCAGGTTTCACAGTAGTGAAAAAACTGGGTATTTTACACTAATAGGACATGCAAAACTTAAAAGTACATGCCCTATCTTTTACTTACAGAGCACTCTGTCTTATATGCTAGCTAGGGTCTACCTTAGGGATGACTTGGGTGTAATGAAAGGGTAGTTTAATGCCCGGCAAAGGGTTTTAAATGCCAAGTCGAATTAGCAGTAAGACTTCACATACAGGCTGTGCAGTGGCAGGCCTGAGACATGTTTAGAGGGCTACTTGTGTGGGTGGCACAAGCAGTGCTGCAGGCCCGCCAGTAGCATTTAATTTAGAGGTCCTGAGTATATGGTATGCCACCTTACAAGGCACTTGAAAGCAAATTAAATCTGCCAATTGTGTGCTCGGAGTCCTAAGGCCAGACCTAGAAAAATCATAATTTTTTTTTCCAGCCATGCAGATCGAGTAATTTAAATAATCTACTTGACCATAACTTTATTGTACTTGACCCGTAAATGGGTCTCAATTGTGTGACTCTAGGCAAATATTTTAATTTACACAGTAGTCTTTTTCTTCATTCTGGCATATGAGTGTACCTTGAAATATGTGAGCTCAGCATTTCTGGTGTGCAAAAAACGTGTTTGTTTGATTAAATGTACTAAATGTTTCCTCCATGTATAAAAATAATCTAGCCGACATATAGGGGAAACATGATCCATTACTTGCCTCTTAGTTTACTAATAGCATATGAGGGTTTCTAGGTTTATGTTTAAAGACTAATTTTTAACAAGTATATTACTAAAGCATCATGTTGTCGCACACTGTCATTTACAGAGAGAATATATCAATGAAATGTCCAAAAACCTTCCCACTAACTTGCAACTTAACTGATAAAACTATATTATGTATTAACAAATCTGTGAAAATAAAGTTTCAGAAAACATTTATTTTTTTCACATCACCAAGTAAAGTGTTCTGATGGATTTTCATCCTCTTAAAATAATTTTTATATCACACAGAAGTACAAACAATGGGCTTTCACAACTACTGAAATATATTTTGAAATGTTCCTGCAGCTGACATAGCTATTTAAATGTGTGTTAGGAAAAACTAATACAATCCTGGAACTCTGCAATCAGAAGGAAAATTAATTGTAGGACAAATTGACCTTTGACCGCTATCTCTGAACACAGAGCAGATGTGACAAAAATAGGATTTAAAGCCCTCCTTCACTTTTTGACTGAACAGAACACCTGTTTTTCGTCAACTCCATCAAGTAGGTCCTAAATATAGCTCAACCTGATAAAATGTAACTAGATTAGAATTTTCGAGGCCTGCTAAGGCCAACAAAAGGAATCAGCAAAAACATGAGAAAAGTAGGCAAAATGTTTTGTGGAAGACTACGCTAAAGCTGATAGGTATTGCACTCATCATAGAAAGCCTTGGCATCGAAAGAGCAGCCTTCAAAAGAAAAATCTAAAATTGCCCGCAAATGCAAAATGCGAATTCAAAGCCAGTGCTGAAACACCATGTTAGCGGGGAAGTGAAGGAAGGCCCTATCTTTGAGAAACTAAAACACTTCCTCAACAAAGGTCAAAGCAAAATTGAACCGAAGACTGGAAAACTCACCACTCCATAAAAGAGAAGGCTGAAGTTTGAAGAGCTTTTGATGTTGTTACCAAAAACGGCAATGGTTCACAAAGGCACCATTTTACCACCACCATTACATTACATTACCACAATCTTCCCCAGTACATGTGCTACCATTGCACTCGCCCTACAAACTCCACACATTCCAGCACTTGCACGTATATGTATATTCACAAGCAGAAGATTTTTGAGGAGCCATCGGATTACCCACATAGCCCTGAATATCCTTGGCAAGATTATGATCCCCACTGAATGACATAACTAGTTACCATAATGTCGTTCAGAGAGCTGCAGCATACCACAAAGTAGATATGTATGTAACTCCTGAAGAAGAGGTTTTTTTGGTGGTGACTTTATCCAAAACTGCAAGAACCGTACAATATTTACCAATGATAGTCTGTGTTAAATCCCTACACAAAAATTTTCAGAGGCCCATTGAAGAGCAGAGTACTCACACGTAGAGTAGAGCAGAAGTACAAAGCATTGCCCTCAGACCCTCCCTAAATTAGGGGACATCACCACCTGTTTGCAGGTGCAAATGTGGCAAAGTTACTCAAGCCATTAACAATGTTCTCCACAGCTTGGGATTTACAATAAATGCCACTAAATCCCAATTGGAACCCAATCAGATACAGCCCTCTCTGGGAGCGTTTCTCAACACTCTTACAACCAAGGCCTACCCGAATCTCGAGAGTTCACAATTTCCAGAATCAGCTGGCCCTTTTTCTGCCACAGCATTGCCTGCCAGTTAGGACGGCAATGCATCTCCTAGGCATGATGGCCTCTTCCATAGCCATTATACCCCATGCAAGGTTATATACGTGCCCCTTACAGGAGTGTCTTGCGTCATAGTGGTCACAAGTAGAGGACAGTCTCGAAGATCTAGTGTTGATTCAGCCCAGTACATCTTCTCTTGTGGTGGAACAGCAACAATCTGCTGAATGGGAGAGATATTGTGGACCCTGTTCCGCAAGTTACAATTACTACAGACGCATCACTATCAGCTAGGGGAACACACATGTTGTAGATGTCAGTCCAAGGAATGTGGACTGCTCAACAGAAAACACATGACATCAATTTCTTGGAGCTCCTGGTGGTAAAGCTGGCACTTAGAGCCTCCTCACATACATATGTAACAAGGTAGTCCTCACATAAAGTGACAGTATGACGACATTGCATTACGTTCAGAAACAAGGAGGCATTTATTCCTTTCAGCTATCCCAGTGAGCACAGAGCACATGGAAACAGGCAGTACCCCATCATCTACACATCCTGGTAGAATATCTCCTGGGGGGCAAACAGTTTTGAGGACATGTCAAGCAGGTCAGAGTAACAGGTCCACAAGTGGGAACTCCTCTTGCAAGCCCTGTTGCCATACTTTAGTGCACAGGGAACACCAGACATAGATCGCTTTGCCCCAGCTGACAATGCAAAATGTGAAACCTTCACCTCCCGGGTTCATCACTCACAGTGACAAAGCAATGCCCTATGGATGAACTGCTCAGAGATCTTTGCTTACTCTTTTCTGCCTCTCCCACTACTTCTGCATATGGTGAGGACGCTCCAAAAAACCTCTCTCACATTACTTCTAATAGCTCCCACTGTGGTCAAAGCAACCGTGGTACACTATCCAGCTCGAATTGTCCGTAGTCCCACATGAGAGGCTCTCCAACTGGTAGGGCCTTCTTACACAGAATCACAGGTCAGTCAGAAACCTAGGTTTGAGACAACTCAATCTAGCGAGCTGGCTCCTGAAATCTTAGAATATGGGTACCTAAATTTTCCCTGTGAATCTATGAACATTCTTGGAGAGGCAGGATGACCAACCACCAGGGCTTTCTATGCTGCAAAGTGGAAAAGATTTGTACACTATTGTAGCGCACAACACATTGACCTGATCCAACCCACTGATCTAAATCTTAGTATGTTATCTATTACATTTACAAAGGGCAGCCTAGCTTACACATATATACTCCTACATCTCACAGCCATTGCTGCATATCTAAAACACAGGGAACATCTGTCACTTTTCAAATTCCCAGTTGTTAAAGCTTGTGTGGAAGGTTTAAAAAGAATAATACCTGCAGAAGCACCTCCTGCTCCAGTATGGAGTCTCAGTGTAGTCCTAAGAAGACTCATGGGGCCTCCTTTTGAGTCTTTACATTCATGTTCACTTCACTTCACTACCTTTCATAGAATGCTGCTTTTCTAGTGGCTATTACCTTATTGAGAAGGGCTAGCGAAATGCAAGCGCCTACCCTGCAAAAGCCCTTTTATTCATATCCATCAAGATAGTCTTTACGAGTAACCCAAAATTGTTACCTAAAGTAGTGTTGTCTTTTCACCTTAAACTATTTAGGTACCAGTTTTCTTTCCTGATCCAGACTCTGTAACAGAGAGAGAGAGAGAGCGAGAGAGAGAGAGAGAGAGAGAGAGAGCTTCAAACAGTGAATGTTAAAAGAGCGTTATTATACTAAATCTTATTAAAAAACACACAACAGATTATTTCGCCAACCCTAGAAAGGTTCACACAATTTCTAAAGCAGGTATTGCTAGCTGGATCATTAAATGTATCCAAACGTGTTACATCAAGGCCAAGAGGACTTTACCAGCTCCTTCAAAACCACATTCCGCCAGTTATGGCTTTTTTGGGAGCATTCCTATAGCTGACATCTGCAAGGCAACTACCTGGTCAGCTCCACATACATTTACCAAACACTATTGTGTGGATGTCCTCGCACCCCAACAAGCATGCACTGGGCAAGTAGTACTCAGAACGCTGTTTCAAACATCTGCAACATCCATTGACTAGCCACAACAAGGGGGGACTACTTAACAGTCTATGTGGAGCATGTGTATCTACAGCCACACATGCTATGAATGGATTATGTTACTTTCCCTGTAAGTATCTCTTTGTTGCATGTAGTGCTGTACGTTCACATGCACCCACCCTCCTCCCCGGATGTTATTGGGTTTCACAAATACATAGTACATAAAAAATAGATTAATATTAACTTTCTTTACATTTATGTTACATGGTCATCACTATGAACTGCTTCTAGGACTACTGTACATACACACAATGTGTGAAAAGCAATCTGAAGATGGAGCTGATGACCATGCACATTACTCACCAGAGGAGGAGTCACAGGACATTGTGAATTGAAAGACTTCTTTGACAAAAAACATGTTGCAAACGTCTGAGCCCAACCCTAGTTTGTATGATTATACAGACCATGCAAATCTACAGAGTTACGTGCAACAAATAGATGCTTTCAGGATAAGTAGAATAATCCTTCCCTCACCCATGATTATGGGGATATTTTTTTATCTCTCAACCATGATTTTTTTCATTAAGCGTAAAATATTTATCCACACTTTGCTTTTTAGTTTTTTTAAACTCTTGATATGGTATTAAAGGCCTTTCATTTAATGAAAGTAAAAATGAAAAACTAGAAAAAGTGACATGATTCTGTGGTCCTTAGACTGTTGTGCGCCTCTGAATAGTTGATCCGATGTTTTGGTTCTCGTTCACCTGCAGATGACTAAACACACTTCAAGCAATATGAACATCGCTGATTGAAGTGTGTGATGGATACCTGCAATGCACTAGCTATAACAGTATTCTTACAAATCTGGTTTATCAATGTCCTTTCTTAATTGCACATGGTAGAATTAATTATGTATAGAAGCTGAGCATATGACAATTCACTGGTAAATACTTTATGAAGACGAAGGCAGTGTTGATATTGACTAGGATTTTACAGTCCATTTCAGGGTATATTTTATAGCCACAATACTTAAATGTTGTTGGTGGATTACAGTAGACCTCACTGCTGTAACTCCCTAACTTCAACTCTCTGTCCGACCCTATGATTTTCCTCATGCTGTAGATGACTACAGCAAAAATAAGGAACTTGGGCCTGATTTGGATATTGGCGGATGGGTTACTCCGTCACAGTGGTGACAGATATCCTATCTGCCGAAATCTAAATCCCATAGGAAATAATAGGATTTTGATTTCAGCAAATGGGATATCTGTCACCTTTGTGACGGAGTAGCTCATCAGACAATATCTAAATCAGGCTCTTAGTTACTTGCATAATGGAAAACACTTACCACGAAATGCAGCCTGGCACTCAAGCAATCTTCCTCAACTTTAGGCACTGTATAGTGTGCATTAGTGGTCTGGTAATGGTAGTTCACTGCTTGTGCCGATATTCCATTGCCACTCCTTATATATTAGGGCCCCTGATTGGCAGGTGAGTGACAAAAAACACCTCCCTTCACACAGTTAATAAGGCTACTTAAATCATTGTTGCCAAGGGTCAATGTTGCATTGGTTTCTCAAGCTTCTTAGAAGGAAGTACAGCCTGAGGTTATCTATGTCTGAATGTGTCCAACCTCCTCCAGTGAGTCAACTAGAAGTAATAAGCTCGATAGTTTAGTATAACAGTTGATTATTTTTGTTTGAAGAGAAAAAATAGTACTAAAAGTTATAAAGAGACACAGATTAAATTAAGGGATTATCATTTCTTAAATGGTCATTACTGGCACAAGATGACCAATGAGACCTGGTAGAAACACTTTGTTCTCTAACTAGTCTGCTCAGGAACCATGGCAGACCTCAGCAGGTGTAATTACCGTGTTTCTTGAACATTTTTCCCTGGTCTTGTTCTGGAGTGAAACATCAGCATCACAAGGACAATTTATATGAAGCAACAGTCACTCCAAGGCAAACATAGCTATGTCTAGTCATGCCAACCTCGCATGGGGTTTGCACATTTCTTGAGTTGTTGAGTAGGTGAAAATTGAGTAAGGTGGGTCAGCCTCTCTGAGGAATGTTTTGCTATGTTCTGCCCCCAACACCTGGGCCGTCCCACATGCAGCAATTAGAGACTCAAGACGACAGCGTAGTAAGGAAAGAACTGACAGGTAACTCGGGATGAATGTCAGCCATAATTGATAGTGGGCAAATCATGTTTTCTCTCCCCACCAGAAGCTGGATGACTGGTCTAGCGTTTCTACTACAGTAGACATACCAAGAGAAGGAGACATCCAAATGAGCTAAAAGAAAGACTGCTTGTGTCTTGGCCTACAGTTGCTCAAAAAGACTACTCTTAAAATTATGATATAGTAATAACATATTTTATGTAGTGTAGCTTCTCTCAGTACTTTTCTACTGTTTCTAAGTACTGTGAGTATGAATAATAGATGTAACAATTACTCTAGACAGTGATAACATTTACTAAATGAAAAGCTTGGTTGATCTAAAGGGGATTCAGATTTGTGGCCAGCATATTACTGCAAATGTCAACAGGGGGTATTTAACTATTGGAGTCATGATAAGAAGAATAACTTAGCAGAGATGTATTCCTAGATTTCAGCACTGTACTGCAGAAAGATATTAAGGCAGATATTACACGGCAAAGGTTTCAAGAAGATTCTCGACCCACCAGTTTTTGACCCTGTAGAGAGGTTTAAGATGCAATTGAATTGCAGAAGCCCCATATTAACCAATTTATCCTTAGGTTTAAGGAGACTTCATTGTTGTAAGAAAATTGGAGTTAGGAAACAAAATGTGTAAAATATGACACCATATTCAACAATCAGGGCAAAAAATGACTGAACCTTAAGAGAGCGAATGATAGAAAATAAGAGGGAAATGGGAATATGTGGTATAAGGTCCTTTTTGCACTTGAGATCTGTCCCACCATTACCCCAATCTCCAAGGTTTTTCTTCACTATAAAATAGGTTGCCTAACTTTGGGGAGGTAGTTGCAATACCAGCATGGCTGCTTGAGATCCGAGGAGGTAGAGATGCCAGGCAGCAGTGCCCGATTGTCATAAAGTACTGTTGTCGTATCATAACATGACTTGTGCCTGGTGGCAAAAAGGCTGCCTTTCTGTTGGGTCATTAGCCCTCTCTGTCCCTTCTTTATTTAGGGCTGGAGAGGAGCTGAAAAGAGTTAAACTGGAGCAACTGGTAGTCTCCTCCCCAATGCTTGATTGAAATACTTGCGAAAATAGAAAGAACATGGCTACATTTTCACAAATAACGACAAGCCCTTGAAACTTGATAATGATGGGGTAGATTATTTCTTAGGTCGTAGATGGGGTATGAGCGCAATTATTGTACATCAAGTACTCTGGAGTTCAGCTTCGGTCATATCAGGTTTGCCTATGTGAAACCGACCCCTCTACGTTTGCAAACATTTTTTATTATTTTATTGTCCGGTGAAAATAAAGCTTTAAAGCAAAGTGACGGAAATATGTTGAAATGGATATGCAGACTTCTACTGTGGTGGACTGCGTTTAGCATTTTACCATTGGTTTCCTTCGCCACTGGTGCCTCTTGTGATGTTACTTCGCTTAGACAGCTGTCAAGAACATTTCATGGTTCTGTGCTTCATTGGCTAGGAATCAGCAAGCATAGCTTATTTGATGGGGAATTTATGATGTCTTTCCACATGACAAACATTAAGCTTACCTGCGGTTATGCAATATTTATCTAGTTTATGTCATCTACATTATTCCAAACGTCGCTATTCAACCCTTAGCTGTTTAGAACAGAATTTTTAGTGGAAGAGATCCAGCCAAAGCCCATATCAATGATGTATTGCTTATCGTAGTGTTTCTTACCAAATGTGACCTATGGTCTCATTTAAAAGATTTTTACGCAGGGCAGTGCCACAAGGATTCTTGCTGTGCTGTCCTGCGTCAAAAGAAAAGGGCAGGAATGTGCTCTATATATGGCACATTCCAGTCCCTTTCCCCTGCGCTGGTGCACAATTGGCTGCCATGCGCCAACGTAGGCACCCATGCAACATGGTGCAAGGGTGTCTGTGTTGTAGGAATTATTGTTTTGTGCAGGAAGGGACATATTCCTGCACAAAAACAATCCCTGGAGACGATTTCCTCTTACTACGTGTGCTGCAGCATGCGGTGCACACACAAGGAGGAAACAACGAGGAGAAATAAGGATATTTCTCCTTGTTGTGCTTCCCTTACGCCTCCAGAGGAGATGGTGGCTTTTGACACTTTCCGAGGTTTAAGAAATCTTGTAAATCTGGGAATGTGGTCATAATCCATGGGTGTTGCAAGAGAACACCCACTTCAACATCCATGGAACGCCTCTTTGATGCAAAGTAAGGGAACACAGCGACTTGCGCTGCGTTGCCTTACTCTGTATCTACAAAGCCATGAAAAACCATGCAAAGTGGATTTACATGGCGTTTTGGATATGGGCCTGCAGCCTGCGCTGCCGGTGCGTCACAAAAAGTGTTGCACCAGCAGCGCAAGCCGCTTGTAAATATTCCCCTTACAGCTTCATTTACAAACTTTTGGCGGAGGGCAGCACATCAAGCCTTCTTGTAGAGCTGCCCTGCATCAAACGAAAAGGGCAGGAATGCACCATATCTATGAGATACAATATTACAAGCCACAGGAGAAACCTGTTGACCCAGTTGAGATCTTGGTTAGAAAATATCATGCAGCAGTGTCTCATTGGGTTTTATTAAAATACACAGTTCACCAGATAAATTGATTATGTAAAGAACAAAAAACCTACATAGTCCCAATTTCTTGGTTAACTGCTGCTGTCAACAGAGGCATAACAATATGCTTTATGGGTTAAAAAGCAACATTAACCATGCTCTTAAAGTGTCCAAAGTGCAAGGTAAACACATTGTGCTTGTGAAAAACATCAAACGGCTCAAGTGAAGCATGTGGAAAGAGAGAGACAGAGCATATTGGAAATAATTCACTAAAAAATAATGTGTAAATATTTTGAATATATGGTAATAATAATGCAAGACTGTGTCATAAATTAAAGTTCCAAATTTAGCTGGTACATGTGGAAGGCGTTTTGACCTGCAGGACTAGAAGTCATCAGGACAGGAATGACACACAAATTAAAGATGTAGCCTAAAAAGAAAAATGAAAATGAAGGTTTAACCCTAATACCTAATTCAATTAGAACTATATTAGATAGTGCAATTGACATGCAGAAAGGATATCTGTGGCGAATCCAGAGCACCTACGAAAGAAAACGAGAAAAAGGGCTAATGTTAGCTGCAATCAATCAATCAGGAATTCTTAAAGTGCACTACTCACCCGTGAGGGTTTCAAGGCGCTGAGAAGGGGGGTGCTGCTACTGCTCGAACAGCAAGGTCCTGAGAAGTTTCCTGAAGGTAAGGAGGTCTTTGGTCTGGCGCAGGTGGGTGGGAAGAGTGTTCCACGTTTTGGCAGCGAGGTGTGAGAATGGTCTACCGCCGGTTGTAGTTCTGCGGATGGGTGGGACGGTTGCGAGGGTGAGATCGGTAGAGCGGAGATGCCCGGTCGGGATGTAGAAGGAGAGCCGTCTGTTGAGGCATTCTGGTCCGGTGTTGTGCAGTGCTTTGTGAGTATGGGTAAGGAGTTTAAAGGTGATTCTTTTGTTGACTGGGAGCCAGTGCAGGTTTCTCGGGTGGTCTATGATGTGGCAGTGGCTGGGGATGTACAGGATGAGGCGTCGGAGGCGTTCTAGATGCGTTGCAGCCTCTTCTGGAGTTTGGCAGTGGTTCCTGCGTAGAGGGCATTGCCGTAGTCCAGTTTGCTGCTTACGAGGGCTTGAGTGACTGTTCTTCTGGTTTCGGTGGGTATCCATTTGTAGATCTTTCGGAGCATGCAGATGGTTTTGAAGCAGGAGGAGGCGATGGCGTTGACTGGCTGGGTCATGGATAATTGGGAGTTCAAGATGAATCCTAGGTTGTGTGTGTGGTCGGTGGGAGTCGGAGCGGCTACGAGAGTGGCAGGCCACCAGGAGTCATCCCATTTGGAAGGGGTGGAGCCAAAGATGAGGACTTCTGTCTTGTCGGAATTGAGTTTGAGGCAGCTGCTCTTCATCCATTCTGTGATGGCCTTCATTCATTCATGGAGGTTGTTCTTGGCTGCGTCCTTGGTGAGGGAGAGGATCAGCGGGGTGTCGTTGACATATGAGATGTTGTTGAGGTTGTGGGATCGGGCGATGTTAGCAAGCGGGGCCATGTAGACGTTGAGGCGGGTCGGGCTGAGAGACGAACCCTGGGGTATGCCGCAGATGATTTCGGTGGCCTCTGAGTGCAATGGGGGGAGGCAGACTCTCTGGGTTCTGCCGGTGGGAAAGGAGGTGACCCAGTCCAGGGCTCTGTCTCGGATTCCTGCATTGCTGAGGCGTGAGCGTAAGGTGTGGTGGCAGACGGTGTCGAACGCGGCCGAAAGGTCCAGGAGGATGAGGGCCTCGGTTTCGCCGTTGTCCAGTATGGTTCTGATGTCGACGGTGGCGGAGATGAGGGCGGTTTCGTTACTGTGCTTTCTGCGGAATCCGCATTGGGAAGGATCCAGGGTGCAGTTCTCCTCAAGGAAGCGGGTTAGTTGTCTGTTGACAGCCTTCTCGATGACTTTTGCCGGGAAGGGGAGCAGGCTGGAAGTTCTTGAGGCCCTTTGGGTCTGCCTTGGGTTTATTGAGGAGGGCGGTGATCTCAGCGTGATTCCAGCTCTCAGGGAAGGTGGCGGACTGGAAGGAGCTGTTGATGATCTTCCATAGTTGGGGTGTGATGACAGAGCTTGCTTTGTTGAGGATGTGGTGGGGCAGGGGTCAGATGAAGAGCCGTAGTGGATGGTGTTCATGATTTCAATGGTGTTGTTGTCATTGACGGGGGTCCAGGAGAGCAGGAGGTTGGTTGGAGGTGAATCTGGGGTGTTGGTGGTTGCCGGGAGTGTCGGGGTGCCGAAGCTGTTGTGGATGTCTGCAGTCTTGCGGTGGAAGTAGGAGGCTAGGGAGTCGCAGAAGTCTAGGGATGGCGAGATGGCGTTGGCGTTGGAGCTAGGGTTGGAGAGTTCCTTCACGATGTTGAAGAGCTCCTTGTGGCTGTGTGCGTTGTTGTTGATCCGGTCTTTGAAGGTGGTTCTTTTGGCGGCTCAGATGAGTTGGTGGTGTCTGAGGATGGAGTTTTAGAAGGCTGTGTGGTTGTCCAGAGTCTGATCTTGGCGCCACTCTCTTTCGAGTCTTCGGCAGGTTTGCTTAGATTCGGGGAGGTCGGCGGTAAACCAGAAAGCCTTTCTGTCGGTGCGTTTGTTGGAGGGATTCTTGATTGGGGCGAGAGTATTTGCACAGGTGTTGACCCATTGCCTGAAGTTGTGGGCAGCTGCATCCGTGTCGGTGGTGTTGATGGGTGGGTTCGGGTGAGGGTCCCGATAAGTTGGTCTTCGGTGACCTCTTTCCAACAGCGGTGGGGGATCCGTTGTGGGTGGTGGTGTGTTGTGGGTTTCTTGAAGGAGAAGTGGATGCAGCGCTGGTCTGTCCAGTGGAGTTCGGTGGCGTGGCTGAAGGAGACGTGATTGCTGGTTGAGAAAATAGGGTTGAGTGTGTGTCCGGCAGAGTGGGGTGGTGTTGTGACGAGCTATTTGAGGCCGAGATTAGAGAGGTTGTCGAGCAGGGTGGCGGTGTTGTTGTCCTTGATGTTCTCGAGGTGGAAGTATAAGTCCCTGAGGAGTATGTAGTCAGTGGATGCAAGAGCGTGCGTGCTGATGATGTCGGTGAGGGTATCGCTGAACTGCTGTCGGCGGCCAGGGGGGCCTGTAGATGAGGGTCCCTCGGTGGGTGGTGTTTGGGTCAATGTGGATCTGGAAGTGCAGGTGTTTGGCAGTGCTGAGGGTGTCTTCGGTGCTGGTCATGATCCTGGGGGTGTTCTTGTGGATGATGGTGATGCCTCCTCCTGGTTTGTTAGAGCAGTCCCTGCAGGTGATCTTGTAGCTGTCTGTAATGGCTATGGCAATGTCAGGCGCTGAGAAGGGGTTCATCTAGGCCTCGGTCAGGAAGGCGGCATCTGGGGAGGCTGAGTCAAGTAGATTCCATAGCTCTACTGCATGCTTGTGGACGGAGCGGGTGTTGAGGAGGATACATCTGAAATGGTTGCGTCCTGCCTTGGTGGGTGGGTCATTGGTGTGGAGGCTGGAGAAGCTGCAGTTCCGGCAGGAGAAGGGTCCACGGGTGGTCTGCGGGGAGGCTTGAAGGCATGCGCGAGAGCGGCCGGTGTTGAGGGTGCAGAGGTTGGCGGCGTTGTAGTTAAGACGTGCGTGGCCGCGGTGGGGGGCGATGGGAGCCAGAGGTTCTGGTGCTGGGCGCGGTCCAGGTGCGGACGGGCGCAGACGGGCTTGCCTTTGGTGTGCCTTCACACGCCAGCGGCCGCCTTTGAGTAGGAAGGTTGGGGAGGGGAGAGGACAGCTGGGAGGCAGGAGTGGGGGCAAAAAACGGGGTGGGCCACAAAAAAGGGGGTGTGGACTCAGGGGAAGCAGCGGCGGGAGTGCAGCGCAGGAGAGAGAGGAGGGGGGCGGGGCTGCAGGGGCAGCAGCCTCATGGGAAGAGAGGGGGGAGAGTGAAAGTGAAAGAGGAGTGTGAGAAAAATAAGGACGAGTGTAGCGCGCAGCAAAAGGAGCACAAAGGAACAGAAGTGAAGCAGAACAGAGAGCAAAGCAGAGAAAAGGAGGAGAGAGGCAGAAGGTAGCCTAGTAGGAAAGCAGAGCTCTCCCACTAGACACCAGGGATGAGGCAAAGGCAGAAGCCTGCGGGTGGAGGAGAGCCTCGAACTCCTGACAGGGGTCAGGAGTTCAGAGGAGCCAGGGAAAGGGCTCTACTTACAAGGTGTAGCCACAGGAGACAGAGCAGTGCACTGACCAGGTCAATGATATTGCTCGACCTACCAGCAGCAGCCACAATTGATTAGGGAGGTGAGGGAAGGAGAGGACAGCTGGGAGGTGGGGGCGAAAAACGGCACAAAAAGGGGAGGCAGGCCACTGGGACAGCAGCGGCGGGAGTGCAGCGCGCGAGAGAGGGGGGGCGGGGCAGCAGTGGCAGGAGAGAGAGAAAGGGGGTAGAACGAAAGTGAGAGAGAGAGAGAGCGGAGTGAGAGAAATACGAGGAAGAGTGTAGCGTGAAGCAAAAGGAGCACAAAGGGACAGAAGTGAAGCAGAACAGAGAGCAAAAAGAGAAAAGGAGGAGAGAGGCAGAAGGTAGCCTAGTAGGAAAGCAGAGCTTTCTCACTAGACACCAGGGATGAGGTGGAGACAGAAGTCTGCGGGTGGAGGAGGGCCTCGAACTCCTGACAAGGGTCAGGAGTTCAGAGGAGCCAGGGAAAGGGCTCTACTTACAAGGTGGAGCCATGGGAGGCAGAGCAGTGCACTGACTAGGTCTGGCTGCAACCCACTTAACTCTGATATAGAAAACTCTAAATACTTAACTGGTGTGAAACCACTCACTTGCAAAAATCAGGTGTTTCAATAATCTTTTGCCTCTTTTAAAGCTCTCAATGTGCATTGGCAACTTTTCTTACAATTGAATCTCTGTTTGTTTGTTGTTAGTCAGATATGTCAGATATTTGAGGCCCTATTGTTCTACTGTTTAGAGGGAGGGTGGACCAGCACTTTTAATGTTGGTGCTCCTACCGGTATAGTTAATAACTTTTTTTTCATATTCATTCTGAAGCCGGGCGATTTCTCTAATATTAGAAGCTCTCCAGATCCTTTGGTATCAGTGAATTAAATATGACTATATAAAGGAGAAATGTTGTCTGCATACAGGAAGATTTTGGCCTTTTCCCTGGACCATAAAAGTCCAATAATCAGTACGGAGCCAACATGCCAGCGGCTCATTTGAGAGAGGGAACAGTCTGGTTGACAGTGGACTCCCCTGACTACTGTCTCTCCCTATTTGCATGGCTGTGGATTATACATCATTCATGTTAACTTTGGCTAGTGGATTCACATATAGTAACCAGATCCATGCCAGCAGTCGTAGAACCAAAATACATAGCATATCTGAGCACTCCTCAGAATCATATGCTTTAATGACATCTAATGATTATTTTTGCTGGTTCTATCCCTCATCAGGCTGCATTGAAAGCATTATGTAGGTATCTGATGTTTAGCTTGGGCGCTCTCTGTGCATGAAATTGGGCTGGCTCAGATATATCGGTATGCCCTCCATCCTCAGTAACCTTGTGATTTTCATTTTGCTGAGACTTTTTCTCTCCACCTTTAGCAGAGAGATGGGACACTATGGTCCACATTTATGCCTGCACTTACCTATCTTAGTGATAGTAATGTAGCCTCCTTAGCATCCATCATCAGACTCCCTTCCCTCTACAAGCATCCAAGGGCCCATAGCGTATGTGAGGCATGCATGAGCTGACACAATTTTCTAAAATAGTTCAAATTAGGATCTAGCATTTTCGGCTCACTCATTACATCCTCTGAGCGAACACAAATTGCAGAATCACAGGATTTTTTGTCATGCGCCAATGCCAGTATTAGATGTGAAATTTCTAAGTACAAAGATCATCTACAAAGCCACTAGACCCTTTCTCCATCTCAGTTAGCCAAAGCTTTCAAGAGAGAAGCAGTTGAACTATTTCAAGTCAGAAAGTAGGAAAGCAAGTCTCTTGATTCATTTGTCCTGCAGCATTGGACCTTTCATGGTTCTGAAAAGGCCTTTCTTAGAAGGCTCAGACATTTTAGATGAAGAAAAGTTGGGATATGTAGGAAAAAACAGAGCAGAGCTCAGGGAGACTCCCTTCACACAAAGTGAGTTAGAAAATCTGAGGCCCTCAACCTCTGTTGAGAGTGATTTAGAGGGTGCTGTGGCCTGATTGGTTATAGTTCAAGTTTGACCTTTTTTTTTTTTAATGACCTAAATAGGCTATTAAAGTGTTTATTATTTGCCATTATAGTCTATGATAAAGATTCATACAGCTTTCCTATAGTACTGTGGGACTCCTACTTCGACGAAGGGGAATGTTTCAAGCATGTCAATCAAATGAAAGATACCAATACTGGAGAACTTCTGTTACAGGTAAGTAAGTTATTTTCTTCTAACAATATGGGGCAATATGAGTCTGCATCTCCCCTTTGTACTTACTATTGACGCCCATACTCAAGGCTCCTTCTCCTTAGGGCTTCTGTTGTTCCCTTTTAATTTTTGATTTTTGCTCTGTCTTTTCATGGTTTTGAGTTCATTAAGCTTCCTCTTAATTGCTGAATCTTCTGATGCTTACAAGGTAGTTTTTGCTTTTCTGGTGTTCTGTCTTACTCATTTCTCTGTCGTGTGTTTGTGTATTATACACATAGATTAGTCTTGTGATGCTCAGCTAAACTCCACGCACTCTCTTTCGAATCTCTCTCGTACACATTGCTCTATCATGCAGTGATCCCTTATGTTCAATGGTCTGTTTTGTGATGAGCCCTTATATTGACCATTAAGACTTCTGATGTGCCCTAGACTCATTGCTCTGTCTTCGAAGGGTCATATGCAATCAATGGCCTATCTTCTGATGCTCCCTAATACCCATACTATATCTTCTAATGAACCCTCATACTCAACCCTCCATTTTCTGATGGTCCTTAGCACTCATCATACAGTCTTCTTATGCCCCCTTCTTCAGGACTAAAGATGTTCCCTTTTACACTTTGCTCTTTTTTTCAGGATATTAGTTTAGTACACTTCTGTGTTATTGCTGTACCTTCTGCTGTTACCTTATACTCATTGGTCTGTTTTCCAGTGTTTTTCCGTGCCAATTGCCCTGTCCTGTGATTCTCCGGTATACTCATTGCTTTGTCTTTCTATGCTCTCTCTTACTCATTGTTGTTCTATATGATGAGCCCTTATACTCATCGCTTTATGTCCTTATGTTTCCTTTTACTCATCATACAGTCTCCTGATTCTCCCTTGCATCTATTGCTCTGTCTTCTAATGGTCAGTTGTACTCCTTGCCCTCTCTTCTAGCACTCCTTTGTACTCCTCGCTCTATGATACCAACAGTGCTGGGGCTTGACATGGGCAGTGTGAGCCACTGCCCAGGGCCCCTCGCATTCAGCCCACCAACATGGGACCCCATAGGCCACTGCAGACAGTCCTCTCCTGACCCATGCCCATCCAATTAAGAGAGTGGTGTCTCATTGCAGTTATGCCCATTGGGGGTGGGGGCGGTGCTCTCTGCCATGTTGTAGCGTCAACAACTAGGGGAGGGGACTCTCCTATGGGCCAAATTGCCAGAAGAAACATTCTGCAGGTTTGTCCTGCAATTATGCCTCCTGTCATGCTGCCCATACGGAAGCACAAGGGGATGCTCATTGCCCTCAGTTTCAACCCTCTCAGCCTACAAGCTACTCGAACACATTCAGCCCTTTATGAGCGTTAAGTGGTGCTTGTAGGTGGCTGAGAGGAAGGGGCTCAAGAGGATTAGAATTAAAGCCTTTTCGGGAGCAGGGCGTTATTGAGATGCTAACAGCCCTGAATTTGCCACCTTGTATGCAAATTAGTGGGACTTCTCTCATTCTCTTTTTGCCCGAGCCCCCTGCCCCAACACCCCTCCCCCCAAAAATACTAACACTTGCCTTAGATACGAGGCTCACTCATATTCATAGCTGTCTTCTTATGCACCATTGTAGTCATCATTTGTTTGTGGTTCTACATCGTACTCCTGATTCCAGCTTCTTGACGGCTGTGTGGATGGATAAATCGAGCACATGCTCTACAATACGCTTCCAACGTGTTTCCTCCTCCGGTACTAGACCTGTCGCGCCCCAACACAAGGCTTCCACAGACCACAAAAAAGCCTTGCAAATCACAGGCCCTCTGAGGATTTTTTTTTATCTTTGTGCGTTTCATCTCTCCAAAATATAGTAGGAGTTTTAAGTCTAGAAATTGGAAACCGTTTTAGCTGGCAATGCTTGGATATTACAGCGTATATGGATTCTTTCGGTATTTTTAGTTCGGCTTGAACTTGTACATTTAATATGCTATTCAATGAAATGTTTTTTATGAAAGTAGCTAAAGCAAGGGAAGCTGGAGAGTGACTGATGAATTCATCATGTAACAATTTCGGGTGTAGTCGGTCTTTCAAATCCAACTCACCAAGGTCATGGTAAAACAGTTTAATTTACCGCTGGGACCCTGCCAGGCTGGCGGCTTATTCTCCGGCCCTCAGCGTTCTGCTTTTGACAGAGCAACACTGCTGTCAACGTTCCGGAAGCTCACCAATGTATCCACGCCTCACATTCATAACTGTGTCTATTTAGAGGCCTTTTATTTCAGAGCTCAATTTGAGGGTTTAGGTCAGAGCGAATGTGTTATGGTGTCTTTGTCACCCGCACTCCATGTTGGTGTCTGTCGCCTGTGTTTCTTCCTTTGCATGCAAGTCCCAGCTGAGGATATTTACGTCTGCTGTGCCACGAAGGAAATGGTCTGCACAACGTTTTAATCAACAGCCCCCCTTCTAAAGGGCATTGAATGCATTAACTGCTGCAGGACCTGCAAGTATGCCTACGGTGTCACAGTTGCGTAGGCCAAGCCCTCCACTTTCCTTTCCTGAAGTGCACAACTCCTCCCTCTTACACAACAAAAGTTTGTGCTTCTACCCTTCCAGAGATGCTACGGAGTGGGTGCTCTAAAGGAGCAAAATAGTAGCTCCTTCTTTCTGCTCTACAAGTTTTAGATTTGACTCCAAGAATCCACAGGTTTACATCATCACAATTTGTAGGCCTTGTCTGTGAGACAGCTTTTAATTGTCTGTAGTCAAAAGCCTATTGTGGACCACAGTGCTTTAAGTAAGATGAAAAAAGGTGGTGGTGGAGGATGTGGGGGTTACAGGGTTTTATCTAAAAGAGGGTGTGACCTAAGGGCATAGCGTAAAACACATGAACCTCAACACTGGGCTATACAAGGCATGCTGTGCGACCAGTATTTAAGTCTCATTTGAGTTTTCTGTGGTTGCATCCTAATATATCACATAGCAACAAACATGCCTAAACAGGGCAGACCATTGGTTTTGTTGGTGCTTGTTAGCAGTTTGATATAAATAAGTAACAACAATGATATTGTAAATAATTTGAATTGGTAATTTCAAATGGTACACATGTGTCCATCACTTTCTGAGCACTAGAGAGAGGCCAAGGATTGGATGAGCATGTAATCTGAATACTGTTATGGTGCACTGGCTCAGACTGCCTTCATCCTCTGCTCCCAAGCTCTAAATCATGCCCTTAAATGTGACTAGACTCACATGTACCATAGAAGCACTGGAAAACCCAATAGCTCAGTCATGTTGACCTGCATGTAGACCGAAAACCTCTTGACTGTGCCAATACTTACTAAATTACAATCCAACTATAATGCAATATTGCACGGAGGCAAAGAGAGTCAACAGTTACTTAGATAAAATATGCAATGTATATACAGAACAGATAGCTAAAACCATTGGTGAAGTCCATAGATCCTAAACATGAGACCTGTTGGCTTTGTTCAAACAACTGTACTGACATAATCCTGTAAACCCCATCTCAGATTAATTTCACACATACTCGGTGCCCTCCTACATACCAGCTCTCTGATTTAACTGGAAGGTGACGTTTACCACTCCACAAAATAATAAAAAATATCCTTGTATAAAATGTTATTGGTGCCATGGCTTTAACATTTGTGCTAACCTTTTTTTTTTGGATTAGCACTCCTCCCGGTTTCAAGTAACTGTATTCTGAATGTAGCGGAGAGGGGGTCCAAGTAACTGAAATTATTTCCTGTCTTCATAAAGAGCTTTTGCAAAAACGTTTGTGCAACAAGAGGTTCACTTTTTCAGGTGCTTAAGGTAGTGCCGTGTTCAACTGTTTGAAAACGGTTGCAGAGCCATAAATGTTTGTTTTAGATATTGAGAAAACACCGCAGTGGCATTAAGCTACATACTCATTTGGTCCAGGATCACTTCTGAAAGCCTGCCGCCACTGAAGTCACACTCTAAAGTATGCATGAAACCCAGATTAGGCCTTTTAGCAGTATTCAGCGGGGCTGAGCAGCTAAACTGCAGGTTTTGTTGCCAGCTCCGCACTGCCAAGTATCCCTCTTTGACAGGGAGATAGGTTAGAAGGTAGTAGATATCTGCACCCAATGTGTGTTTTTGTTATGTTTGTGTATGAATCTGTATTTGTATTTATAGTATGCAGTATGAGTGGTCCACAGACTAACCTGTGGTCAACAATTTGATAATCGGAGAGTCGGAGATGCTTGGCGTTATGTCTGTGCGACATCCATTTTGGTTAAAGACTTTTCATCCTTGGCGTGGTCCCCGTTAACTTTTTGCCTCTGTTCCCCAGGTTGTTGATGTGTGGTGGAGTCTGATTTTGCTGTTTTTGTCACTCTGGGCACTTTACCACTGCTAACCAGTGCTAAAGTGCGAGTGCTCCTTTACAAAATGTGTATATAATTGGCTTATCCATTATTGGCATATTTGATTTATAGTAAGTCCCTAGTACAGTGCACCAGAAGTGCCTAGGGCCTGTAAATCAAAAGCTACTAGTGGTACTGCAGCACTGGTTGTGCCACCCACATAAGTAGCTCTTTAATCATGTCTCAGACCTGCCACTGCAGTGTCTGTGTGTGCAGTTTTAACTGTAAATTCGACTTGGCAAGTGTACCCACTTGCCAGGCCTAAACCTTCCATTTTCTTACATGACAAACACCACTAAAGTAGGCCCTAGGTAGCCCCAAGGGCAGGGTGCAGTGTCTGGTTAAGGTAGGACATATAGGGGGTCATTCTGACCTTGGCGGTCCATGACCGCCATGGCGGAGTGCGGCGGAAGCACCGCCAACAGGCTGGCGGTGCTTCCTGGGCGATTCTGACCACGGCGGGAAAGCCGTGGTCGGAAAAGGGGAGCCGGCGGTTTCCCGCCGGTTTCCCGCCGGCCCAGGGAACCCGCCATGGCGGCGCTGCTTGCAGCACCGCCATGGGGATTCCGACCCCCTTCCCGCCAGCCTGTTTCTGGCGGTGTCCACCGCCAGAACCAGGATGGCGGGAACGGGTGCCGTGGGGCCCCTGGGGGCCCCTGCCCGGCCATGCCACTGGCATGGGCAGTGCAGGGGCCCCCTAACAGGGCCCCACAAAGATTTTCACTGTCTGCTGTGCAGACAGTGAAAATCGCGACGGGTGCCACTGCACCCGTCGCACCCCTTCAACTCCGCCGGCTCCATTCCGAGCCGGCTTCATTGTTGAAGGGGCTGTGCCGCTGGGCCGGCCGGCGGTCTTCTGGCGGTCGCCCGCCGGCCCAGCGGGAAAGCCGGAATGGCCGCCGCGGTCTTTCGGCGGGAACCGCTTGGCGGGCGGTGACCGCCGACC
The DNA here is from genome assembly GCF_031143425.1 of Pleurodeles waltl. Classification (NCBI taxonomy): domain Eukaryota; kingdom Metazoa; phylum Chordata; class Amphibia; order Caudata; family Salamandridae; genus Pleurodeles; species Pleurodeles waltl. The sequence continues at coordinate 1,091,673,109 of NC_090440.1, forward strand.
GCCGCGGTCAGAATGACCGCCATAGTAATGTGTTTTATATGTCCTGACAGTGAAATATTGCTAAATTCGTTTTTCACTGTTGCAAGGCCTGTCCCTCTTGTAGGTTAACATGGGGACTACCTTTAAATATGATTAAACTGTAGATTCCCTTTGGGAGTGGGCGGACATGTGGAGGTTGGGGTCTCTGAGCTCACAATTTAAAAATACATCTTTTAGTAAAGTTGATTGTAAGATTGTGTGTTTGAAAATGCCACTTTTAGAAAGTGAGCATTTTCTTGCTTGTACCATTTCTGTGCCTGTTTGTGGATTCCCTATCTGGGTCAGTTTGACAGTTGGGCTGGTTGAACCTCACACTAAACAGTGACACAAAGGGAGCTGGGGTGTAATCTGCATATCTGGATGAGCCATCTGTGCTAGGAGGGAGGGGAGGAGTGGTCACTCACAACTGAAAGGGCTGTGCTTGCCCTCACACAGTGCAGTCTCCAACCCCATGGTGAGTGTCTGGGGCCTGGCCTGGGCAATGCAGGATTTCACATTCAAGAGAGACTTTGCTTTGAAGTAGGCCTACTTCAAATGAGAAATTGAGTATTAGGGCCCCCAAAACCACAGACTTTAGAACACTTCTGGAAACCAAGAGGAACCTCTGCCTGGAGAAGAGCTGAAGAGCTGAGAAAGAAGAGATGCCCTGCCTGTGACTGTGCTTTGTGGAGCTATCCTGCAGTTGCTGCTTCTGCCAGAGTAAGAGGGCAAAGCTGGACTTTGTGTGCCTTCCATCTTGTGAATATCTCCAAGGGCTTGATTTAGAGCTTGCCTCCTGTTGTTTGAAGTCTCAGGGACAGCAAAGACTTCTCTCTGCTAGCACCTGGAGTCTCTGGAGAGACTCCTACTCTGCCATTTGGTGCCCATCCAGTTTTCTGGGACCCTGAAAGGAGAAGCTAGCAGCCTAAGAAGAAGAAATCCACGCACAGAACGCCGTGCGGGGAAAAGATCGGCGCAACTCCGATCTGCGGCTGAAAAATCAACGCGCCGCCGGCTTCGCGGCTGAAAATCCACGCTTGCCTGCAACGCGACCGAAGAATCGACGCACGGAGCTGGAGAAACGACAAGCAGCATCGCTGACGGAGGCTGGGAGATCGCATCCGCGCTGCGTGGTTTTCGGATCATATTGCAGCTGGATATCCGACGCAAACACCGCTGGGCATGTAAAAACAACGCAAGGCCTGCCCGGACCAGAGTGTGCTGGCCAGATCGACGCATCGCTTTCCTGCGAAGAGAAGAAACGACGCACCCCGACCAGATGAAAGGAGAAACAACGCAAGGTCTCGCTCGTAAGTGAAATCGAGGCATCGCAAACCCTTTTTGACTCACACTTGCCCGTGCGGGGTTATTTTTGACACACCCAAGGTACATTTTCACACTAACAGTGTTAGTGTTGTTTTAAACTACATAAAGACTCGTTTTGCTTTTTAATTGATAACTTGACTTGTGTATTGTGGATTTTTGTCATTTTGCTCTTGTTTTGTTTAGATAAATATTTTCTATTTTTCTAAACCTGTGTTGTGTCATTTTGGAGTGTTTTCATTGAGTTACTGTGTTTTGGTACAAATACTTTACACCTAGCACTCTGAAGTTAAGCCTACTGCTTGTGCCAAGCTACTAAGGGGATAAGCAGGGGTTCGCTGAGGGTGATTCTCTTTTACCCTGACTAAAGTGAGGGTTCTTGCTTGGACAGGGGGTAACCTGACTGCCAACCAAAGACCCCATTTCTAACAGCAACCATGTAGGGAATATTCTGCTGGCATGAAAGGGTATGCTAATGGCATATAGGCCCTCATTACAACCTCGTCGGTCTTCTCAGAAGACCGCCAAGGTAGCGGGCGCCAGAATACCGCCAGTGCTGGCGGTATTTCTGGCTCTCTATTTCGACTTTTCCACTGGGCCAGCATACAGTAACAGTGTTACCATCCGCTGGCGCAGCGGAAAAGTCACATCAACATTGCTGCCAGCTCGTAATGGAGCCAGCGGCAATGCTGATGTGCAGAGGGTGCAGTAGTACCCATCGCGCATTTCACTGCCTGAAATTCAGGCAGTGAAATGCGCAATGGGGCTACACCTGTGGGCCCCTGCACTGCCCATGCCAAGTGCATGGACAGTGCAGGGCCCCCCAGGGGCACCCCAAGTCCCCATTACTGCCAGCCTTTCCGTGGAGGTGTTTACTGCCGTGGCCAGGCTGGTGGTCGGGGATAATTCCCAGGGCAGTGATGCTTGCACTGCTGCCCTGGGGATTATGACTGCCAGGCGAAAGCCTGGCGGTACAGTGGAGGGGCCGGCGGTATGGCTATTGCGCCACGGTCATAATAGCTGGCGGAACACCGCCAGCCTGTTGGTGGTGTTACCGCCAGTTTACTGCCGGCCGCCAGGGTAATAATGAGGCCCATAGTGTCCTATTCTAGATAAAGATCATACTATTGTTATGGCTGATCTGTGGATCTGTGATGTATTTTAATTTGAGCAGTCTTTATCAACACTGTGCAAGCAGAGTATTGTGGTATCCAATCATTTAGAGAAAGACATGTTTGTTCATGGAGATTAGAGCCTGTTCGTTGCCACGTTTGGTGACCCTACAAAAATCACACACACTTGTGGAGTTCGAGGACCATTCATCCTCATTGAGTGACAGTAGGAGAGAAGTCATGAGCATCGAAGTGAGTGGTGTTTCTCCATTCTGGGTTCTAAAATAGGTATTCTGATGGTCACATTTAATTGTGGATGTATGCTCCATGATATGCCTTGTTAATCTTTGGTATTAGGGTATATGTTCCTGTGGGGCAATATTTTTTTTTAGTTGTTGTAGGGTTTCCCTGGGGGCCATTTTGGCCCCCAAGGAAACCATACAACAACTAAAAAAAATAGATCTATATATATATATATATATATATGTATATATCTATATATATATAGATAGATATATACATAGATCTATATATATAGATCTATGTATATAGATATATCTATGTACATGGATATATCTATAGATAGATCTATAGATATATATATATATATCTATAGATATATCTATGTACATAGATATATATATAGAGATCTCTCTCTCTCTCTCTCTCTATATATATATATATATATATCACTTTTGTCAATATGTGTGTGGTTTCCCTGGGGGCTGCGATCGGCCCCCAGGAAAACCAGACCCACATATAAAAGTGATATATATATATATATAATATATATTTGCCACCAGTTGTCTTGCAGTTGCAGCTTGCGTCTTCAAAGCAATGCACATACTTCAACTGACGCTTTTCAACAGTAGCTTTTAGGCAGCAATAAAAAAGTCAAGTAAGTATTGTGATTATGTTTCTGCTACAAAAGGGTCAGACTTGTCTAGTGGCAGTTTTAGTGCCATAAAGAAGCGCAGAAGGTTTATATGCCTACTGCAAAGAGCAAATCTGTATTTTATGTAAATAGCTGAGTACATTAGTAAAGTCAGCCATTACCTGCGCTATAATACAAATGAAATGTATGTGCGGGGTGGAGGGCGGCTATGGAGAGATGAAGGGCACTTTTGCTGGGTGGTAATGAGGGAATCCGAGGAGGAGGGAGTGGGAGCACCAATAATGATTGTTGGACTGGGCGCAGGAGGTGCTAAAGACTGCGACGAATGGTATGTGACAAGGTGTTTTTTGAGTTTCTTGAAAGAACGTGCTGATTGAGGGAAGAAGCGCAGGTAAGGTGGCCTCTACTGTTGCACGTATCTCACACACACAATCGATTTTGTGACTGTCTACGTAGGCTAGTGTTTTAGAGCAACAGTTTAGCCAATAGCAGAGATGGCATCTTGATGGATGACTGCTGCCGTCACTCGCGTTATAGAGGACAGCTCTGACATAGGATCAGAGACTGAGACATCAGATACTGAGACAGCATCTGAGGGATAGGACAATGGCGCAGACTCTGGGAGTGATTTTTCAGTCAGAGGAGTCCCATTCGATAACTCCTCTTCCAGTACATTATGAGGGAGGTGATGAGGACAGTCCTGCTGTCCCTTCGCAAGCAGTCTGTGCAACTGGGTAATAGTGGGTTAGCCCAACCCATAGAGCAGGTGAATGCGGCAGCAAGCAGAGAGAGAGAGTGCTCTCTTGGGAGCTCCCCAATTTAGTTCAGCCCCAAATTCCACCGCCCAAATCGTATTGTGGAGACATCAAAATTATCTATCGCAAAACAAACTGGTTTTGTAAGGCAGGCACCTGTGTTTTTGGTCCTGGGTTCGGTGGCCATATAGAGAAACACACTAAACCCAAACATTTCTGAAAACTAGACATTCGGGGGAGTCCACAGAGGTGTGACTTGTGTGGATTACCCAAAGTTTTCTTACCCAGAATACCCTGCAAAGCTGAAATGTTGAATAAAAACTCTATTTTTCTCGCATTTCTGTCACACAAACTACAGGAATATGCTGGGATCCACAAAATTCCTACCACCCAGTGATCCCTCACCTGTCCTGATAAAAACACTACCCCACTTGAGTGCCTACACCTAGTGCCTGCGTCAGGAATGGATCACCCCAGGGTCAACAGCTGCCTCATGTAAGGCCCAACATTGACCGTTGTGTGATCTATTCCTGTTGCGGGCACCAGGCCTACCCACACAAGTGAGGTACCATTTTTATCGGGAGACTTGGGGGAACGCTGGGTGGAAGGAAATTTGTGGCTCCTCTCAGATTCCAGAACTTTCTGTCACCGAAATGAGAGGAAAAAGTGTTTTTTTGGCCACATTTTGATGTTTGCAAAGGATTCTGGGTAACAGAACCTGGTCAGAGCCCCACAAGTCACCCCATCTTGGATTCCCCTGGGTTTCTAGTTTTCAAAAATGCGCTGGTTTGCTAGGTTTCCCCAGGTGTCGGCTGAGCTAGAGGCCAAAATCCACAGGTAGGCTCTGTTTTCTATGAAAAAATGTGATGTGTCCACGTTGTGTTTTGGGGCATTTCCTGTCGCGGGCGCTAGGCCTACCCACACAAGTGAGGTATCATTTTTATCGGGAGACTTGGGGGAACGCTGGGTGGAAGGAAATTTGTGGCTCCTCTCAGATTCCAGAACTTTCTGTCACCGAAATGTGAGGAAAACGTGTTTTTTTTTAGCCACATTTTGAGGTTTGCAAAGGATTCTGGGTAACAGAACCTGGTCAGAGCCCCACAAGTCACCCCATCTTGGATTCCCCTAGGTCTCTAGTTTTAAAAAATGCACAGGTTTGGTAGGTTTCCCTAGGTGCCGGCTGAGCTAGAGGCCAAAATCTACAGGTAGGCACTTTGCAAAAAACAGCTCTGTTTTCTGTCAAAAAATGGGATGTGTCCACGTTGTGTTTTGGGGCATCACCTGTCGTGGCCGCTAGGCCCACCCACACAAGTGAGGTATCATTTTTATCGGGAGACTTGGGGAACGCTGGGTGGAAGGAAATTTGTGGCTCCTCTCAGATTCCAGAACTTTCTGTCACCGAAATGTGAGGAAAACGTGTTTTTTTAGCCACATTTTGAGGTTTGCAAAGGATTCTGGGTAACAGAACCTGGTCAGAGCCCCACAAGTCACCCCATCTTGGATTCCCCTAGGTCTCTAGTTTTTAAAAATGCACAGGTTTGGTAGGTTTCCCTAGGTGCCGGCTGAGCTAGAGGCCAAAATCTACAGGTAGGCACTTTGCAAAAAACAGCTCCGTTTTCTGTCAAAAAATGGGATGTGTCCATGTTGTGTTTTGGGGCATTTCCTGTTGCGGGCGCTAGGCCTACCCACACAAGTGAGGTATCATTTTTATCGGGAGACTTGGGGGAACATAGAATAGCAAAACAAGTGTTATTGCCCCTTATTGTTCTCTACATTGTTTCCTTCCAAATATAAGAGAGTGTGTAAAAAAGACGTCTATTTGAGAAATGCCCTGCAATTCACATGCTAGTATGGGCACCCCGGAATTCAGAGATGTGCAAATAACCACTGCTCCTCAAAACCTTATCTTGAGCCCATTTTGGAAATGCAAAGGTTTTCTTGATACCTATTTTTCACTCTTCATATTTCAGCAAATGAATTGCTGTATACCCAGTATAGAATGAAAACCAACTGCAGGGTGCAGCTCATTTATTGGTACTGGGTACCTAGGGTTCTTGATGAACCTACAAGCCCTATATATCCCCGCAACCAGAAGAGTCCAGCAGGCATAACGGTATATTGCTTTCAAAAATCTGACATCTCAGGAAAAAGTTACAGAGTAAAACATAAAGAAAAATGGCTGTTGTTTTCAGCTCAATTTCAATATTTATTTATTTCAGCTGTTATTTTCTGTAGGAAAACCTTGTAGGATCTTCACAAATGACCCCTTGCTGAATTCAGAATTTTGTCTACTTTTCAGAAATGGTAAGCTTTCCGGGATCCAGCATTGGTTTCACACTCATTCTTGTCACTAACTGGAAGGAGGCTGAAAGCACCAAAAATAGTAAAAATGGGGTATGTCCCAGTAAAATGCCAAATTTGTGATGAAAATGTGGTTTTCTGATTCAAGTCTGCCCGTTCCTGAAAGGTGGGAAGATGGTGATTTTAGCACCAGACACCCTTTATTGATGCCATTTTCAGGGGAAAAACCACAAGCCTTTTTCGGCAGCCCTTTTTTCCAATCTGTTTGGAAAAAACAAAATTTTCACTGTATTTTGGCTAATTTCTTGGTCTCCTCCAGGGGAAACCACAAACTCTGGGTACCATTAGAATCCCTAGGATGGTGGAAAAAAAGACACAAATTTGGCATGGATAGCTTATGTGGACAAAAAGTTATGAAGGCCTAAGCGCGAACTACCCCAAATAGCCAAAAAAGGGCTCAGCACTGGGGGGGGGACAGCCCAGCAGCTAAGGGGTTAATAGAACCAGTAATGCATTTCTGTCTATTTATTGAGCCCAATGTGAACCGTGTAGATTCTGAGAATTCATTCACTTTCTCTTCTCCTCAGTTTGAGTTCACGGTCACCTCCTCTACTGTTCATTCAAATTGGCTCAATGCTGGTGAACGTGAAATTGATGTTGTGGTTATTGTACTGTTGCAATTGCTCAACCAGTTTGGCATCTGATTTCTGAATGTTTCTGTAGTTGCACCTGTGTGCGTGTCTTTATCTGTCTGGTCGTACCGCCCACATATATTTTGTTACTAGGACAATTGATTATATAGATTACATTTGTACTCTTGCTGTTAACCCAGGCTCGAATTTGATGTTTGTAGCCATTGATAAAGATAAGTGCCATAATGTTTTCTCTCCCAGTTTGCTGTATGGCATATGTAAAAACATACAGTTAATGCACAAGTAGAACCAAATCGCTCAACCTTTGCCCATAACCTTCTCCCATCTCTTCGAAAGGGGGTGTGAGGAAAGCTCTTGAATACGGTTTCCTTCAGGTAACCGGAATTCATAACTCATTCTACCCCTGGACTTTTCATCTCTAGAGCTCATCCACGTCTGTATTGCTAGACCTAAGCCTTTAGGCGATTCTGCCTCACTCACCTTGTTGCACACGACTCTGCATTAGTGTGCTTATGTCAAAAACGAGTTACAACTTAAAATTATTTCTACAAGTGTAACAATTTTTTTCACAAACTTTATAATCAGTGGGTCACATTCCACTTGTTCCAATAACACAAGTGCAGTGAAATACTGTTGTCACCAATTTCACAAATGTAATGGATTATGTTATATGGATTTGACAAAACTGTGTGAACCATTTTTACAGCCTTAAACAACCCCTGAGTGCCAAAGGGGATGAAACAGGTGTTGCCTACTCATCTAAAAAAAATCACAAAAGCTGTCTTTAAAAATGGAGTAGGATGCTCTTTTAAGCACGAGCATTAAATGCTATTGATTATTAACTTATGCGATGTGTTATGTAAAAGTTGATCTGGGGTACTACACATAACTAATAAAGCAAAAAAAGCTATTATGTAAATCACGGGTGACTGCACCTCTACCTTCATACTAATTTACTGTGCAGTAGTAGGCCCTACCCACTTCCGTCAAGTTCAAAAATTCACCACTACAAACGTTTGCTGGGTCTTTATATCATATATTTGTGGACTGGTGGTCTTCCAAGACACTGACTAATAGTTCTCCTCAGCAAACTAGTACTTAAGTGTTCATCTGTGCAGTTTTCTTGACATGCTTGTAAGTATCTTGACTGTTTACATTAGAGCATTCTCATTTCGGTTGATCTCCAACTGGTTCTTTAGTTAAAGCTGTTGTGTCTGCAGGTACAAAAAGCACTAGATTCATATGTTATTTTTTAAAAGTCCTTAGTTGTTTATTAATTGATTGCAAAAACATCGAATTTGGGTAAATTTATTATTCATAAAACAATTATGCACTGCTGTATTTCCGTGCCACACAAATATTAAGGCAGAACTATATGATTGCTTCAATGTAAGTCTTGGAAACACCAAAATTGATTGATGTAATACTTGACTAATCTGAGGCGCTGGTACTCTGAGCAGGATTTCTTTCCATAGTTGTTTTTTTAGTTCTGTTACCCAAACTGACAATCCAGTCCGAACTGCTGGGCCAAGTCCCTTCTGAACAAAAAGCTTGGGCCTGCAACTAATTATGGACAGTTAGGCTAAGTCTCTAATGTATTTTTATTTGCATATTGGTTGTCCCTGTCTTTACAGAGATATACAAGATGAACGATGGAATGAAAGCATACGGAATAAAATACTACTAGTCATATATATCCAGAAGGTTTTCTTATCTAAATGACCATGTTGGTGCCATGGCTATGCCTGTACTTTGGATCTGTTAGAAATGGGGTCTGTAGTTGGCAATTTGCACCCTGCCCAAGTAGGGACCCTCACTCTAGTCAGGGTAAGGGAGTCACACTCCTAAGATAACCCTTGCTCACCTCCTTGGTAGCTTGGCACAAGAAGTCAGGCTTATCTCACAGGCAATGTGTTAAGTATTTGTACCCACACACAGTAAAAACACTACAAATGGACACCACATCAGTTTAGAACAATAGCCAACATTTATATAAGTAAAACAAGACCAAAATGACAAAAATCCAACATACACAAGCAAAGACATGATGTGTTTTTAAATGATTGAATCCCACCAAAGTGCTTTTAAACACAATAGCTCCAACTGGTGCTACCACACCATCATGACGGAGTTCTTCCCAACAGTCCGACGCCATTTGCAAGGGAGTGCATTGCTGGTCACAGGCACAGGCCCCATGTACAATACCTTAGTAACAAGGCAGAGTCAAAGACATTGTGCAGAGGCGGGGAGGTGAGGTGGCGTTGGTTCCCTACTGCTTTGCAGGAGGTGTGAGGGGTCGGTTTCTTATGAAGGCAGTGGAGCTGAGGTGCATCAGCGGCAAAGCATTGGTTCCTTATGATCTGGCGGGGTTGATGACATGGCACTCGGGACTCACAATGCTGTGGGACTTCAGCTGGAACTGGAGTGGGCACCTCTTGACAAATCAGGGTCTTCAGCAAGAGAACCTAGTGGCTGGCAGGTGAAGTCTTTGATGTCCCTGAGACTTCTTAACAGTATGTAAGCTCAGTCCAAGCCCTTAGACAAACTTCACAAGCAGTATACACAGCAAAGTCCAGTCATTGTCCTCTCCAAGCAGAAGCAGCAACTGCAGCCCAACACAGCAAAGCACACACAGCTGTACTCCTCCTCACAGCTCTTCAGCTCTTTTCCTTGGCAGAGTTTCCTCTTGATCCAGAAGTGTTCTAAAAGTCCAGGGTACTTATTCTCATGTCTGCCTTTGAAGTAGGCAAACTTCAAAGGAAAGTCTTTGTAGTGCACAAGACCCTGCCTTTCCTGCCCTGGTCCCAGGCACACACTAAGGGGTTGGAGACTGCATTGTGTAAGGACAGGCACAGCCCTATTCAGGTGCAAGTGTCAGCTCCTCCCACCACTCTAGCCCAGGAAGACCCAACAGGATATACAGGGCACACTTCATCTCCGTTTGTGTGACTGTCTAGAGTGAATTCACAACCAGCCTGTCACCCAGACGTGTATTCCACAGCCAGGCAGAGGCACAGAATGGTTAAGCTAGAAAATGCCCACAAAATTTAAAAACCACCTTGACTAAAAGATGTATTTTTTAAATTGTGAGTTCAGAGACCCCAAACTCCAGATCTCTATCTGCTCCTGTTTGACTTGGCAGCTCCCCTGTCTTTTTACCTTCTGACCTCCTGTTTTTATGGTATAGTGGACTCTGTTTTTGCTGGTTTATTGTCTCTGCGCACTTCACCACTGCTAATCAGTGCTAAAGTGCAAGTGCTCCCTATACCTAAGCTACTGGTTTATCCATGATCGGCATATTTAATTTACTGGTAAGCCCCTAGTAAAGTGCACTACAGGTGCCCAGGGCCTGTAAATCAAATGCTACTAGTGGGCCTGCAGCACTGATTGTGCAACCCGCATAAGTAGCTCTGTAAACATGTCTCAGACCTGCCACTTCAGTGTCTGTGTGTTCAGTCTTGCACTGCTAATTCTACCTGGCAAATGTACCCACTTGCCAGGCCCCATTTCCCTTCTGCTACATGTAAGACACCCCTAAGTTAGGCCATAGGTAGCCCCAAGGGCAGGGTGTAGTGTATGTGAAAGGGAGGACATGTCTTGATGTGTTTTACATGTCCTAACAGTGAAGTACTGCCAAATTCATTTTTCACTGTTGCGGAGCCTATCTCTCTCATAGGTTAACATGGGAGCTGCCTTTAATTATCATTAAAGTGCAGTTTCCTTTTGAGAACCAATAGAGATGTAGAGTTTGGGGTCTCTGAACTCACAATTAAAAAATACAACTTTTGGTAAAGTTGGTTCTCTTCCAGGGGATCCTCATCAATAGTCATAAACATTGAGCCATGTTCTACTCCCTGCGGGACAGGTAAAACCTGTGTCGACGTCGACGGCTGTGTCGACGTCGAAGGGCGCCCCATCGGTTGCTCTTGCCTCGACGTTGAGTGTCTCGACGTAGAGTGTCTCGATGTCGAACGGCGATCTTTGGACCTCGACCTACTCGCCGTTGTGTGCCTCGACGTGGAGCGGTGGGAGGTCGACGGCGGATGTCTCTCATGCCGTCGTGGCGATTTCGACGTCGCGTCTCTTGACGTCGGGGGGCGAACGGCCTTTGGCGGCGACCGGGCACGCCGGCGATGGCTCGACGTCGATCGGCGAGCTGCAGTCGACAGAGATCTGCCCCTGCGATGGTGTTCCCTCGACGCTGTCTCCTTCGACGTCGGGTGGGTCGCCGTCGATCTATGCCGGTGAGACGGTGGCAGCGACGACGTCGACGGGGAACAAACAGGTACTTTCCTACCTGCTGACGTCGACCTAGCCATTCTCTCCTGAGAATAGCCTGCTGGTTGCCTGGGAAGTGAAGAGGACGATGTTTTCTGCCTCTCATGAAGCCCATGTAGCCTGATCTTCTCTCTGTCCTTCAGAGTCCTCTTTGACATATTCTTGCAGTGCTTGCAAGTGTCAGGGCAGTGACTCTGAGGCAGGCACACAATACAAAGAGAGTGTGGGTCTGACTGGGCCTTCTTCTTCCCACAAGAAGGGCATTTGACAAAAAGTGAAGGCATTTGTCTGTCAGGAAAAAACTGCCAAACACAGACAAAGATGTTATCTGTCAAATGAAACAGGAAAAAACGCTTTTTAAAGTAAAAAAGAAAAAACTCAGAAAAACTGAGAGCTCAATGCTCCAGGATCCTCTCAGAAGAAGCCGGAAAAAAGAACTGACCTAACTGTGAACCAACTGTCACCTTTCCTTCACCCCTGAGGCATGGTGGGATACTGGAGGTGCTCAGGGTCTTAAAGGCACGGTGCCAAAGTTTTTATGGTTCTCCTGTGTTAACCTGCATGCAGCCTATTGGCTAAGAATGCTCCATTGTTTTTCAATGTAGTTTTTTCTCTTTTTCTCTAGTGTTTACTGCCGCTTACTTCCCTAAGCCCAGTTTTGGGGGCTTGGGTAGATATTTATTCTCTATTGTAATTTTATAATATAAAAAAAAAAAAAAAACTTCATAGAAATAAAGCATTTTAGCCTGTTTATAATTATAGCCTGCATTGCTGTTTTACACATGTATAATATGTGTGTATTTTTATATATGCTCCGGGGTCCCCGCACAAGGGCGGGGAATATTCAATGTTTATGACTTTGATGAGGATACCCCTGGAAGAGAACTAGGATTTACAGGTAAGTAACTTATCCTTTTTACACTGTTTGTTTGAAAATGCAACTTTTAGAAAGTGGGCATTTTCTTGCTTAAACCATTCTGTGCCTCTGCTTGCTTGTGTATTCCACGTCTGGGTCAGACTGACAGTTGGGCTGTTGTGAATTTCCTCTAGACAGTGACAAAAAAGGAAGCTGCGGTGTAGCTGGCAAATCCTGATAGGCCATCTGGGCTAGAGTGGAGGGAGGAGTGGTCACATACTCCTAAAAGGGCTGTGCCTGCCCTTACACAATGCAGTCTCCAACCCCCTGGAATCTGTCTGGGGCAAGGCCTGGGCAAGGCAGGATATTGTGAACAACATACACTTTCCTTTGATGTATGCCTACTTCAAAGGCAGAAAGGGGTATGAGTAGTGGACCTAAAACCCCAGACTTGGAGAATCTTTCTGGATCAAGAGGAACCTCTGCCAAAGAGAAGAGCTGAAGTGCTGGAGGAGGAGTACTGCCCCTTTGCTGTATGTGCTTTGCTGGGTTGGCCTGCAGTTGCTGCTTCTGCCTTAAAAGAGAGCTAAGGCTGAACTTTGCTGTTGCTTGAGAAAGTTCTCCAAGGACTTGGTGTAGAGCTTGCCTCCTGTTGGAAGTCTCAAGAGATACCAAAGACTTCAGTTTCATCTGCCTACAGCACTGGGAACTGTGTGTTTTGTGCTGTTGAGGAAGAAAAACCACTGTGACGCTGCCAACAACACCGCTGGCCTGCACCTTGACCTGCTGACGCCGCACCGCCCCACTCCGCTTCACACCGCAATCCTGGTCTTGCAGATGCCACAGTCTGATGCCACCACCGAGCCGCTGCTTGCACCGTGACCTGTGGGCCTGGCACTCTAGCATTGCTTTGCTCACTCTGCAGCCTGTGCATCCCTGACACCGCCACTCCTGCTGACACTGGTGCCGCTGCCTGCACCGTGGCCTGTGGACACTGCTTGTGAGGTACATAAAGCACCACCCCGTCCCGCACCGCAGCCCCGGTCCACCGACGCCAGCACCATCGACTCCATTGATGTCACTAGGCGTCCCTGTCTGCACAGCGACCCGTGGACGCCTCCTGGAGCCCGTTCCGTGCCGCGCGGCCGACTTGGGCATACCGACGACAGCGCTTCAGCAACGACAATGCCACTCCCTGCACTGTGACCTGGTGACACTGCACGTCGCCCTGCTTCACACAGCAGCCCTTGTCTCACCGACGATGCTGGATGTAGTCACCGAGCCACATTTGTTGTTCATGCTGAGTTGATGCATGAAAATTACCTTATAGCCAATTTCAAATGTGCTTTTATGGAAATTAAAAATAGTTACAGCCCTAAGTAAGATTTCTGCAAGTATTTCTGGCAGATCTTTCCACAATGTCATTGGGCTTGGCCATTAATCTTGGAATTACTGCAACACTGAGGTGTCAACATGCTCTGTTCTGTAGCAGCAGGCTCTGTGGAGGTCTCTGCCACAAAATAGCTAAACTAGAAAAACAATGAATCTTTTTTATGATATACTGGTGCTGCTCAGAATTCTGAGCCATTACCTTATGAATTAGATCGCTCGGCCATCGACAGTATATTTGAGTTACCATCTGCAGTGTGGCTACTCCATGCATAGTACAACTTGTGGTTTTACTGACCCATGTTAATGGGATCAAGAGCAATACATCTTTGGCGGAGGAGGAGCTATGCTGTACTGAACCGCAATATAAGACCGAAATGATTGATTTGAGATGTTCCTGGTAGAATACATTTCCGTTCTCGATGTCACCGTTACTGGCCCCTCGGCATGCCTGCAGACCGTATTGTTAGCTTGTCAGTGGAGGTGTGGTGCAGTGCTCAAAGCAATGAATTTGGTGACCGCTCCAAGAGCCACTATGGGTTCAATTCTTAAAAGTCTGTTTTCTGTTCGATCCGTGCTAAATTGTTCAAGGTGCATTTAAAAATTGAGGTAAAATTCACAAGTGCCATTTTTACAGAGTTACGTTCAGTACCGTATTCTGATGTGTGTTCATAACTGTGCTCGTTTCACACTTTGAGCTTTAGCATGAGAGAAGGAGAGGATGAATACACTGTCTGGCTCCAAGGCAGCAGATCCCATATTCATCTACACACACCATGCCACCTCAACCACCGCCTTGTGGCTAGTTCAACTGAAGGTGCCAAGGACACACGGATCGTTGCTGACCCTTGCGTCAGGTACTGGCACAGGAAGCAAGTTCTGCAAGAGTGGTCTCAGTCCATCCTAGCCCCGCCTATTTGTTTCATCATCAAAAAGAAACGTACTGTCTCGGGCTTGATATCATCCATGAAGGAGAAAGACTTCCCTTGTCCGCAGCTATGACTGATGAGATGCCATGTTTACACAACCCTCAGAAGGTTTATAAAATATGTTCCAGGAGTCTGCATGGTTTTCTATCACTGTGACCTTGTCAACAGCGGGGCGACTAGATGTCATTGGTCCCTGTTTCTAGCACGCCTCGCTTTGGCATTTTGAGCACTTTGAATGTCTTCATAGGAGTAAGACATTGTTGAGTTCTGAGGTGGGCTTCTTTAAGCTATTGTGTCCTCGGCTCAGGCATTTTAATTGAATGAGAGACCCAGAAGCCTCTGTGAGTGATGAGTGCCTCCACCACTAAGTGACTTCTTGATAAAAGGGGCCTGAAAAACTGATAATAGTATTTAGTATGAGTGCAGGCAGCAGTACGTAGTTTATTTATAGCTAGCAAAACACTCCGAGCTCTTTTGCTAAAAGAATTTTGGAAATTAACAGTTATTTAAATTATGATGTGCATGTAATGGGGAAGGAAAACCACAGCGAACTCATTTTCTTGTTTCACATTGGCATTACACTGTCGTCCTTACTTACTAGCTGTCCGTGTCTTTGTTTTCAGACAGTACCTATCATCAATGCCTTTGATAATCATAATGGCTACTAACATTTACCTAGGCTACATTTGGTATAATCATAGAGTGTCCTGAGGGTTAGATCTGTTTATGTTTGCCTCTGCTATCTGCCGTGATGCCCAGGTCACGAGTTTGGATCCGTGCTGGGCTAACCGAGCCCTTTATCTTTCCGATGTCGATAAATTGAGAGACACCATTAAAATTACACACACGAACATTGTTGTCTTTAAAAATACTGGGCTCTGAAGATAGCCATCTCAGTTATAATCCTACACAGAGGACATATTTTTATGATAACAAAAGCAAGACAGGTTTCCTTTATCTTGCTCCTTTTTAACTGGATTATTTTCTCTGTAATTTCTGTTTCTGTGCTACACCTTGCAGGTCGAGTATTGTCTGTGAAGCTGAACATGTGGTAAAAAATAGTTTCTTTCTTCACCCCGGCACGAAGAGAATCTATCTTCTTTTAAGCTGTGTGGAAGTTTGCTCACGAGAGAGCGAATTAAAGTGGTCGATAGACGATTGCCCACTGCCCTAAAAATATAATCTGTCGATTTACCCAATCTGTGTTGGCATCTGCAGCTGCTCGCAGCTACACTTCGCCCTTCCTTTGTTTTCTATCTCCTCCGTATGTACCCTTTCTGTAGGAGACATAAGGGGGAGGTGAAGGCTGTCTGCAGACCAGGACGTGTCCTGAACCCACAACCTCTTGCTTCTCGACTCAAACACAACGCCCCCGTGAACTACCGCCGCATGAGCAGAAAACGACGGAACATTTGGATTGGAAATGTAACGCTTGCAACCAGAAAACACATGTCCCTCCTGTCCCTTCTCTCTTTGTTAATACACTTCTTAACCCTGCAGGGTGGACACGTTTAGTGAACTGCACGTCTGAAAACGTTTCCGGAACTGGGATTTTAGCAGATGGTAAAACATCATTTTGTAGACGTAAATTACTGTAGTTTATGGAATCTCAAATTACCCGCGCTTTGAAAGGACACCCGGAATGATTGATTCTGTGCGTCGGTGTGCGGTTGTCACTTGAGACAAAGGATACAAGCAAATCATGCAATTAAATATTTTGACTTGTCTCTAATTGAAGCAGGAGCTGTTTTCTTTGAGGTCTGTGCAGCAAGACCAACAAGCATTCGCAATGCAGCGGGTCACGCATTTGCTCGAGTTAGAGCTATTAGCGCTGTAAACTCCTAACCCGACTTTTCTTGCCACATAAATTGAAAGAAAAAAAACGAACGTGACCGCGCTATGTAAAACCCAGCTCGATCACGCTGCGTGTAAAATGAAAAGATAAATTAGTGCAGAAATCTGGCTGAAAACATGGAGCCTCGTATGTATGTTTTTAGCTGGTGCGCTTGAGGCGGGCTTAACACCGGAAAAAGGCATGAGGTATGCATGCCTTTCACTAATGAAATAAAGTGGATTTTGAAAGGCTCACCCAAGAACCAATGAAAGTGACAGGCGTGACATGAGCTTGGTTAAAAGCCCAAAGAGACATTACAACAGAGTTGGAGAGCTTGTGCACTCAGAATTTAGGCTGTGTATGGAGGTCACACAGAGTAAATTAAAGGAATACAGAGCGTACCTAGAAATAAGTAAAAGATACAGTTGAACGCTTTTGTACACATATGAAACAGTGTTGTCTCGGCAGAGCATTAAAGGGAAGACCTGAAACAAGAACGAATTGTGATGGAAAGGAGCACCTTACAGTTCATGGATTATAGAAGTCTTCACCAACATAGTAGTTCGTGAGTTACTGGTAGAGCTCTCCAGCTACCTTTAAGTAACTTTCCTGTTTGGAGCCCAGAATATAAAATTGGAAGCTTTTACTTTGTTTAATTATTATAAACCAAAATTGAGAGTGCATTCAAGAAGAACAAGCATTTGCAATGCAACGGGTCTCGCGTTTGCTCGTGTTAGAGCTGATAGCGTTGTAAAACCCTAACCCGACTTTTCACTGGTAATGAAACCTATCGGCAAAAGAGCATTTATGTACTAACTGGAAAAAGTGCAATTAACTGTGTAACAGGGTCGATATAATGTAAAGCGCTCGACTTCTGCCAAGCGAGATCGCGCTGGGAAAATAGAGAAAAAGTAGTCCACGAGCTGGACGGAAAACAGCGAGCCCTGTATGTTTTCTGTACTTGGCCGATGCGATCGAGGAGGGCTATCCACTGGAAAACGCATGCCGTATGCATGCCTTCCACTAACGAAATCAAGCAGATTCTAACAGGCAAGCCCACGAACCAATGACAGACAGTGACGTGACGTGGACGGGGCTCCGAGCCCTTTTTAATAACTAAAGCGCCTCGCTTAGCGAAATGCATGCGCAAGCGCATGCGACGCAGGCTCGACCCTAAAAATGAGTGAGTTTCCAAAAATGGATTTATAGCTGATTTTTTTATCTATGTTATCACCTTGGTACTAAAGGCATTGCAGCTATGGCTATGCATTATCCATATAGAGCCCTTCCATATTGACAAAGCCTTTTTTATATACTGCTGGAAATCATACCTGTTGCACTAAGGTGATTGCTTGTAGTAACCTTGCATATGGTGGCTAGTAATGTAATCTTGTTTGATGTGGACACTATTACCACACTAATAAGATCAATAGCTCTTGATGAGTTTCACTGAACATACGTAGCTCTCATTACAGAAAAGGTTGGAGACCCCTGGACTACAGTGTATGGCTTTGGTAACCTTCTAAGGGTTGTTTGCTTAAATAGCTCCCTCACATTGTATCATTAAAATGCAAGCAGAGGGCGAGAGACAAGAATATTCTTTGTTGTACTTCTTGAAGACATGGAAAGGTAGAGGGATCTTATTGGTGTCTGAAGAGTCTCTTGCTTCTTTTTAATCGCAGGAGCATGGGCACAGCCCAATAGGTGGTGCAAGGTTTATGCTCTCAGATTATGGAGTAAGATACCCTGTCACCTGGAGTTTTCTCTCCCACGTTTTATGATTTTAAGCCTGGTACTGTGACAAATTTTCACATTGCGTAGAATGTCTGATATGGACAGTTTTTTTAAGTCAGGTGTGCACTAGTTGTTTGCAGCTGGCGCTCTCCTACCAGGAAATTACCGTTTTGATGCAACTGAAGAAAACACTATTTTTTATTCATCCTCCTACTGTGCACAGATTACGCGATAATGGGAGGGGCTGCTGGACAGATATGGCAGAAGGAACAGGCAATAAGGTGGAATCGACCCAGGAAGAAGACAGAAATAAGAGTTGGATTGGCAGAAAGAAGCAGGATAGCAGCTTAACAATGACTTGTGTACTTATGTAGGGTAAAACAGTACTAGACACACATATGTGGAAGGACAGGGAAGGGGAAGCAAACACTAGCGACAAATTGATGGCAGGTTATCAAGTGCTTAATTGGCCTTTCTGTTTACTTTTTTATTGCTTTTTTTGTAGTGCTAAAGAGTCACTTTACAGTCACTTTAAGGTGTTGGATTTTTATACAGCAGGACTAGTGGATGCCAAACAAAAGTGGGTCAACCCTAATTGGATGAGAGGATGGATCACAACAGTTTTTTTTTAGTTGCTTCCCTATTAGTGGCTGGCTAAGATGTAGCTACCTGCTCAAATTCTCTCTTTTATTGGGATTTCTGCCTTCAAAATAGGGTTCAGATTATTACGGCAACTTCGTTCTTTTACTCCAAGTGCCGCGACTAGCCGTGTAGACTTTTGAATCGTCTTTGTTGAGTTCTAATAGGGGTGAAGGGTTGAAGCACTTTGTCCAAGATATTGATGGCGGTCTGTTTTCGCATATATTTTAGTTCTTTGCATCACAGAGTTTTGTGTATCGTGCATCTAATTTTGACTTTGTGCAGAGACATTGGAATGATTTCAATGCTTTAACATCTGTTTGTTTCCAGAAATTTTAAGAAACTTGTTGATTGATTCTTCTCTCTCTGTAGACTAAAGTGGATAAATGGAATAGTCCAGTTTACTCTTGTTGCAATTATCAAGGTGCACCATCACAAATATGTAGTTTTTAATCTCTGTGCTGGGTTTAAACAAGTAGGAGCATTTTCAGAAGTATGGACATCTGAAAACTATCACCATTTACTAATGGATTGATTTGGGATCAAAAGTGAGATTTGTGTTGTGGATGGCGCTTGAGTTTTCTACTTTCTTACATGTGGTGAGTGGTGATTCCCAGATTTTTATTCTATGCATGTGTCACCATTTGGCTAGATTAGCTCTGTGTAAAGGCAGCAAGATCCTTTCACAAATCAGTTGATGTGGTTGAAGCATTTGATATTATTTGACCTGAGCCATTCTCCATGTCGATTAATTCTAGCTGTTGTCTACAGACATCTGCAAGTACATCTGGTTTTGCAGACACTTTCATCTTACAACTGAATGTTAGAAGACATCCAGTCTGTTGGCTTCAGCTGGTCTGGATGGAGTCAATTGATTTTAGGCAGTATTTGTCCCTCCTGTCTTTTAAACACACAATATGTGATGAGAGGAATGCTTACAATTTGTCTAACCACTGGCAATTGCTTAGGTTAGCATTCACACCCATTTTGTTTTGCTCACCATGACACCTCAGTTTGGATCCAGCGAGATGCAAACTAGTCTTTACCCTGCTCCAGTAGGAACAGTCCAGCCCAAACCAGGACAGGTCTTCCCTGAACCGGAACACAAGCAACCCATGAGCGGTTTCACCCCCCTGATATGTTTTAAACCTTTTGAGAAGAAATGTATGGTCCTCTCTAGAGATCAAGGAGTATGAGGTTTTATATTTTGCCTTCATATGTGACAGTATGGAGTTCCTGTCTGATAACTGTCAGAGTGGTTTCAATTCACCTCCTTAGTCTAACTCCCAGTTGATAATAAAACGTGTTTTGTTCAGTTTACTCATGCTTGGGCCTTGTCACATCTTTACAATATTCTCCTGAGATATGGCTGATATCAGATTTGCTGGAAGTACTTTAAAGATGTGTGGATTCACCATCAGTTTCTTCAGAAAGTGTGTAATGATGGCAAATTTTCAGTGGGCTCAAGACAATAGTCTTTGCGAGGGACTCCATATTTGTGATGTTCTAGGCGTGAGTTGGAAGTTAATGGCGTACTAGACATGGTACCATGCTTTCCTGGCAGATTAGATGCTTTGGGCTTGTGCACCAGCTTCATAACATCGTTTGTCTCTGAAGGTTTCAAGGATGTAAGTTCAGTAACTATAAAGGGAGTGCAAAAAGGTGCAGAAAGAGATTTCTAACTTGACCACAGTGGATTTACTTATGATGGCAATATTTGAATCACAAAACAGTCGAAGATACTCAGCCTTGCTACTTGGTGTTGTGGTGGTGTTAGGATTGTTGTAGTGATGTGTGAGTGAGGGGTATTTCTTTAAACATGTTAAAGTTGTCCTTTATCATATTGATACGTCACTGATTCTTTTAAGTACAAGACCGTTTTGATCTTTTAAAGGACTTTTGGTATCCCCTTTATTATTTTGCATAATATCTTATGGATTTTGGGGAGTCATCTGAGAAATTTTAATTGAAAATATGTCTTGTTTTTTTAAGTCCTACCATTCACTGTTGTATGACTCACAGTTTATTGTAGTACCTATGTTTGTGTTTTCCTTCCTGGCAGGCTAATGCATGCAATGACATTTCTGTGTTGTGATTGAAATGTTCCAGCATTTCTTCCGATTCCTTAGAGTTAAGAGGTTTTAATATAAATTTGGGAGTTTTGTCAAATTTGCTCATACTTCTTTTTTTATATATATCTGTTAAATGATTTTAGTAATAGCATGAAACCAGCCTATAACCAAATGCCAATACAAAGCACAGCAAGCAGTGCACTTACAATGTCACAGAATCTGAAAATTAATTATCACACAAGACATGCTATAGTCAATTGTAAAGAAAAACAAAGAAGGTGTGAAACATAGCCTCTCAATAAACGGTCGCTAATTGTCTGCTTGTGAGTCCGCGGTCCCCATATCTTCTGATCGTTTAGCTGCACAACTTCTCCAATTAACCATCTCCTTTTCAGCCGAACAACAGTAGTTCTTAAACTTGATCAAGACTTGCAGGCAGGGGAGGATCAGTACTTCTCCAGTAGTGGGCAGTGTCTCTCTTGACCACAATGAAGCCAATACCTGCAGGTAACCTCCGGCTGCATGAATCAGTCCACCTATCCATAATTCCCAACGGGCAGCCTTTGGCTCTAGATAGGTGAGTGTGTGAAACATTCTCGCTAAAGTAATGTGTATGGAAAGCCAATATTTAGTAATAATAGGGCATGTCCAAATCATATGCTAGAAAGTCCCTTCAGGGTTACCACAGCACATACATACTGCAGTAGAGGCTCATTTTCCATAATAACTCTGGGCTATAGTAAATCCTGTTGAAGTAACACTTTTGGATCAATCGCAAATTAGAAAGGATGGTCAACATCCGGGGTGCCATATGGGCTTCCCACCACAATCCATCTCCCCCACTTCCTGCGCCCAGGCGGCTTGCCTCACCCTACACAGAGGTCCCAGTGTTAATTTACCCTGTAGAGGGTTGTACTGTGTTACTTCAGTCTATTCTCTGCAGTGTCTGGCCAGTGCATACTGGATTTGGAGGTACAGTAATGACTGGAATTTGTGGAAATCAAATTCTTCACCAAGCTGAGCAAAGGATAGGATATGGTCATGGTCCCAGATATCTCCCAGTCAGGAGATGCTGATTAGGTCTCACGGGCAGAACCAAGACAGCTGCTTCTCTCGTTAGTTTTGACCCTTAAAGGGAGGGAAATGGGCAGTATGTTTAAAAAGCCATTTAATATTAGTTTGACCTGCCTGCCACCACAAGAGTGGACGCTGTGCGACCTGTGGCAGTAGACTGGGGGTCTCCCACGATATAGCAAGTTCAGTGTCCCAAGTTTGTCAAGGATGTTTACCTTCAGTCTCCATGAGGCCTTGTGCCAGTCACCAAGTGTCTAGTCACTAATTGGTCCCATATATGCTACCCAATAGTAAAGTTTCATATCCGGTACACCTGTCTCCCTTGTAACCTTTTAAAGTGCATTTAACATAAGAAATTCTAGGGAGATTGTTGGCCTAAAGGACCTTGGAAACCAGTGGCTGAAGATCAGGAAAAAAGGTTGGTGAGAGGATGTACAGATAATATTGTAGAGCAGTGGTTCCCAACCTTTTGATTTCTGTGAACCCCATTACTGGAACCCGGGGACCCCCACTGAGTAATAATTGGAATCCGGGGACCCCCCCACTGAGCCATTACTGAAAGCTGGAGACCTAATCTGTTAATATTATTTAATTTCCTAAACAGTCGCGGACCCCCTGAGGAGGTTTCGCGGACCCCCAGGGGTCTCCGGACCACAGGTTGGGAACCACTGTTGTAGGACATAAAGGTAGCCAGCGGAGTACTATTATTTTATAGAGTGCCACCCTACCTGGCAGGTTAAAGGGCAGGGAGTTCAGCATGTTAGTCTTCCCGGGTGTGTTGCAGTATCGGTAGAATTTATAAATCCCACATTTGTTGTTGATCCCTCATTAGCTCATACTTCTTTTATTCATATAAATGTTGGAAATGGAATAACACTGGATTTCAAGAGGATACAGAAGGTACCACAAATTAGATAGCAAGATGTTGACTTTGGCTCAACCAAATTTGATGTTCAATTGAGTTATTTCTGGCTTCAGTATTGTGGAAGAACTCAAAGTAGTCAAGCATAAGGTCTAGCATTCTCTAAGAGTTTGCCATTCTCTACTTGGCAACTCAGGGCTTAATGCTTTTAGGTACATTTGTTGTTGATTTGATTTTAGATTTGTCTACCCGCAAATGTAATCCTCCTAATCCTTGATGAGTTTCGGGCATAGAGTTTACCTACGACTATGCCATAAGGAACAAATCATTGCAAGATCATATCAATAATGTAGAAGTTATTGGGTGATTGAGGAGTAAATGGTCACACATTAGACAAATAAATAAAGGTCTATCCAGTGTTTATGCACATGCCAACTCTTAAATGTACAATGCAACAAACCCCTTTCCTTTCGATTTTTCTGTTTTTGTATATAATGGTGTATCATCACGATGGCGGGGTGGGAAACAGGTTTTTGATAAAGGTCCAGGAATAGTTACTAAGCCATCTTTATATCAGACTGACTGAATGCATGTCATTATTGGCAATCAGGTTGAAAGTATTGAGAGTGCGTTTTTTTGGCAAAATGAGAATTGATCCACCTGTAGATATGGATTACCATTTCATGAGTGTTTGGTACTGGCGGTGACATTGAGTCCTTATTTATCTATTTTTTGGTATGGTGATCATTTTGGCTGTAAATGCCCATGTTCTGCCTTCTACTTTTGAAACAGTTGAGCTGAAACGCCCTGCAGTAGGAGCACGTGGAGCCTCAGGTATCACTAGATTGTGTGGTTTCAAATCAGGATAGCAAAATCACTGGGTTTGCTATTGCAACATCCAGTGTTAAAGGCGCAGTAAGTCACAAATGTGTTGGCAAGTAGCAGCATACACCATACAACACAATATGAATTGATATGAAAAGGAGGTGCGAAATGGGTGTCTTCCTGTTAGTTCGCCATGGAACATGACAATGGTTAGTTACCACCATTGCGTCATTGAACCATTGATTTAATACCTCAAGTTTAGTAAGTGGCATCTGTCTATGAGGGATAGCTTCCATTTTGTGAAGATAGATGTTTGCTTTTCGGGAGCACACCGTAGTCGCCTTAACGCGACAAGAGCTAAAATCAGAAGAAAAACAATGAAAATGTGTACATTTGAATGCGGGGAGCGAAGTCTGCGTGAAGCACAGGCTTACAGCCTGCATTTCCAGTCTAAGGATAGGATTTGAGAACATAGGGCCATATGTACGAACACATTTTCCCATTGACACAGAATGGGAAAAAACCTTTGATACATCTGGCCCATAATTCTTCCTCATCAATTATAATGCTGGAAGATTATGGGAATGCTGACCATTTTGGTTTACGATTTTTGAGTACATCTCTGGAAATGCAACAGAAGCTCCAGGTACTATACCAGGTTCTACACATACAGTGCAGTTGCTTTGGAATTTGTACTCCAATCTCATCGATTAATTAATATGTGAAGTGCGCAAAATGTACAGCTGTCAGGATTCAAAAATGTTAATGCAGGAACTGTGTACATCAATCAGGAAAATATGAGATACCTGGATTAGGTTGTTTATTACTGATGTTTCTTAAAGTTATGGCGGCAATTTCTTAAAGTGATTGTGACAGTACGAGATATCTGTGGTAGTATGCGTTCGCTTTTTCTAAATAACTTGTAATTCTTTTTTCACTCTTCATTATATTTAAAAAATAATTTCAGGGTTTCTTTTTTTAGGGTTGTATTGACAGGAGGAATAAGAATTTTGTCAGACCGGTGGTACCTTAAATTATTTTCCTGAAATTGCTTTATGGTCGTGTGAGCTCCCTACCTCCAACTAAGTGGAAGCTTTTATTTTTTACAAAGAGCCTTCTTTAAGCCCGGCTATTCTATGTGTCCCCAGTTCTGCATAACATCAGCAGCAGTGTGTGCTGGTGGTGACCTGGGGCAGCATTGCCTAACTAGCCTGACACAGCCCCTTCCCCCTTTCTCCGTGTGCATTAGTAACGCCTGTATCCTGCTTGAATGCATAATTGATCGGCATCACATGGGTCAAAAGTGACAACAAGCGCATACACTTGGCTCGATTATTTGAGGACAAAAACAATCTTTTTTTAATTTCCTAGCATTTCATTTGTGAAGACATTGTAAAATTAGACTTTTGTTGGTAAAAAACATCTTGCAAATGGGTAAAATTAAATAAATATTTTTTATAGTTCCGTTCGCTGTAACGCTTGAAGATGAGCCAATCATCCGCTAAGTATGCTGGGAGTGTGGAGCTTAAACCTATCATTTAACTCATCACCCAATAATGTTTCTTTAAACTCTGGCTATGTGTACTGTAGTTTGTATTTTCCTTTTCGGTTTCTATGCGTAACTCAGTGTTTGGAATATCACAGAAATGTTCTGTATCTTGCAATTTGGGCACCTCGTGTTCGGGGTTTGATGTGCTACATTGTATTTCCTGACTTGATACGATACCTGCACTTCTGCTGGTCAAGTGAAGTGGGGTGCGTGCCATTGATTGGTTTCATGGAGTGTGCTGTAAGAGAGGAGGTGGAGCGTGAGATGTAGTGTTCTGATATGTGCTGATGACCGTTTGACTCACTATCGTTAGCATTTCATAAGTGGAGTACTCTGGATTTATATGAATTCAAAAGAGCCAGGGGTGGCAGTGAGTTCTGGTAGAGACTTTGACAATACAAGAGCATCATGTATGCATAAGGACCTCTTAAACATGAGTGAGATGGAGAGGAGTACGAGGGACATAGAGAGGTGTGTTCTATGGTACAGATTGATGACAGCTGACAGCATGTGGGAAAAAAGGGAAGGGAAAAAGTGATGCGGGGCGAGCCACAGTTCAGGGCAGTGGGCAGTACTTCAGAGCTTGATAGACAGAGTGGTGGAAATACAAAGTGGGACATAATTTGGGGAGCTGTGTTCTTTGCTTCTGGCTGGTAAGAGAGTGGTAACAGAAGAGACATCTTTAAATAGACAGCAGCTTGTGAGTTGTCAGAGTGGTCTTGAGAGACAGGATTTAGGTATAGAAAACAAAATAGAGTGTTCATATTTCTCGTTTCATAAGTATAATCAAATAGATTTTGTAAATAAGGCAAACTGACAATCTTAACTCATAGATCTCTCCTAAACTGCCTTCATTAGGTTTTGTGTCTCTATTAGTGAATGTTCAGCGTTGGGAGTTGAGATATTTCCCTGTGCCTTACTGAGAGGGCTAATACAAATGCTATGTTTTGTCATGTTAACAGGGCTTTGTATAGTGCTTTATAGCTATTAGTTTGGCCTACAGCACTGCTGGGCGTGGATACTTTTGCACCCTGGTCTTGAGGATTCCATCACAAGCCAGAATCAGTTTCTTGCTTGTGCTAGATCATCAGGTATCTGGATATGTTTGATAAACTGTGATTATGTTGGTTGTAGTGTTATTTCATGTGTGCAGTCAAAGATCTTAACCAGGTCGATTAGGTGGCATCTGAAACATGGGTGTGTGCATTGTTCTGCATGGTAACGTGGAATATGGTGAGTTGTTAGGGTCCACATTGTCCCTAAAAATCAGGGTCCACATTATAGTTAAAAATTAATCTGGCCTTGGGGTGTTTGATTCATGCTGGTTTAGTGTGTTGCCTTGAAGAGCAGTACTGTTTTAAAGGAGAATAATGTGCCATTGTGAGCTTGGTGAGAGCCAGCTGTATGTTTCCCAAAAGTATAAGTGTTCAGGTATTATTATTCTTAGTACCTGGTGAACCTATTTCTATTCACACAAATGTACAAATATGTTGAAAGAAAAGAAAAACTAAGGAATTTGTTGAGAATTAAATAGTTTGGGAATATGATGAGCTGGGACTCAGTCTTGGACTTAAGAGTTTAGTTATAATATTATATTCTGAAAATCACCTACGCCATGGATCAGAATAACGTAAAATTGTGATTGTGCTCAGAAGACCCTTTACACAGCCGTGTGGTTAAGGTAACTATAACTTGCATCCTCGACATGCACTGCTTCCTACCCCATATATTACATCAGTAATTACATGTTCGATGGCATGTGTAGCTGCAGATACACATGCTGTGCACAGTCCGCCGTCTGGTGTTGGGCTCGGAGTGTTACAAGTTGTTTTTCTTCGAAGAAGTCTTTTCGAGTCACGAGACCGAGGGACTCCTCCCCTTTCGGTTCCATTGCGCATGGGCGTCGACTCCATCTTAGATTGTTTTTTTCCGCCATCGGGTTCGGACGTGTTCCTTTTCGCTCCGTGTTTCGGGTCGGAAAGTTAGTTAGAATCTCGGAAAAAATCGTCGGTATTGTTTCGTTCGGTATCGGGTTAGTTAGAACAAATCGACACCGAATCTTGAAGAGCTCCGGTGGCCCTTCGGGGTAATTTCGATCCCCCGTCGGGGCCTGGTCGGCCCGACCGCGTGCGACTTCAAGACTGATGGAACAGACCCCGTTCCGCTTCTGTCCTAAATGCCATAGCAAATATCCGTATACGGATCAACATCTGGTCTGTAACTTGTGCCTGTCCCCGGAGCACAAGGAGGATACGTGTGAAGCCTGTCGAGCGTTTCGGTTGAGGAAGACGCTCAGAGACCGAAGAGCCAGAAGATTACAAATGGCGTCCACGCCGACAGGACAACATCGGTTCGAGGACAAGGAGGAAGCGTTCTCCATCCCCGAGTTGGATTCGGGGGAATCCGACGCCGAAGACATAACAACCGTGAGTAAGACGTCGAAAATTAGGACTCACGAAAAGTCCACAAAAGCCCAGGGGACGCCACTGCCAACAGGCCATGGCTTAACCCAAAAACTAGGTGACCGAGCCAAGGCACCGAAAAAGGGCATGCTGGTGTCGAAGTCATCCGACTCCGGTCGTGATACCGCCACACAGCAACCTCGGAGCCAAGACACCGGCTCCGAGAAAATTCGGCGCAGAGACAGCGGCACCGAAGATGTTCGGCACCGAGATACCACGCCGAAATCAAAGAAATCTTCTTCGGAGCCTAAAAAGCCTACCGAAACGGTTTCGGTACCGAAAAAAGCCTCGGAACCGAAAATTAGTTCCTATACAGAGGAACAAGGACTAAACACCCAATTGCATAGATTTGGTCAAGAGCTTCAAACTGTAGAAACTGACTACACTCAAAGGCGGCTTCACATCCAGGAAGACACAAGGAAGATAACAACTCTTCCCCCAATCAGGATGAAAAGGAAACTTGTTTTCCAACAAGGGGACAAGCAACCACAAGCAAAGGTGGTAAAGAAAGTAACACCACCACCTTCTCCACCACAATCAGCACATGCATCACCGGCGCAAACTCCACCACTAACGCACTCACCAGCTCATACCACAATGAGCCAGGATGATCCCGATGCATGGGACCTCTACGACGCCCCAGTGTCTGACAATAGTCCAGACTCATATCTAACTAAACCGTCACCACCTGAGGACAGTACATCATATGCACAGGTGGTCGCAAGGGCAGCCGAATTCCACAATGTCTCACTACATTCGGAACCGATTGAGGATGACTTTCTCTTAACACCCTGTCCTCCACCCATAGCCAGTATGAAAGCCTTCCCATGCTCCCAGGAATGCTACGGCACTCAAAACAAATATTTCAGGAGCCAGTTAAAGGCAGAGCCATAACTCCAAGGGTGGAGAAAAAATATAAGGCACCTCCCACAGACCCAATATTTCTTACAACACAACTTACACCGGACTCAGTAGTTGTGGGGGCAGCTCGTGAAAGAGCCAACTCTCATACATCAGGCGACGCACCACCACCAGACAAGGAGAGCCGCAAATTTGATGCAGCAGGGAAGAGAGTTGCAGCACAAGCAGCAAATCAGTGGCGTATCGCCAACTCGCAAGCACTCTGGCAAGATACGACAGGGCTCATTGGGATGAAATGCAACATCTCATCGAACACCTTCCCAAGGAGTTCCAAAAAAGAGCGCAACAAGTGGTGGAAGAGGGACAAAGTATCTCGAACAATCAGATACGGTCTTCCATGGATGCGGCCGATACAGCTGCAAGGACAATAAACACTGCAGTCACAATACGGAGGCACGCTTGGCTGCGCAATTCTGGGTTCAAACCCGAAATCCAACAGGCTGTGCTCAATATGCTGTTTAATGAACAGCAATTGTTTGGGCCGGAGGTAGACACTGCCATTGAAAAACTAAAGAAGGACACCGATACACCAAAGCCATGGGCGCACTCTACTCCCCGCAGAGCAGAGGCACATTTCGGAAGACACCTTTTAGGTGAGGGTTTCGGGGTCAACCCACAGAAACCAATACTTCACAGACAAGACCACCTACCTACCAGGGTCAATATCAAAGGGGAGGTTTTCGGGGACAATATAGAGGAGGCCAATTCCCAAGAAGCCGGGGAAAATTTCAAGGTCCCAAAACCCCTCAAAATAAACAGTGACTCACAAGTCACAGAACCCCATCACACAACACCAGTGGGGGGAAGACTAAGCCAATTCTACAAATCTTGGGAAGAAATAACAACAGACACACAGCATATAGATCTTCTAGGACTAGAAGTTCAGGCATTACTACAAAAGGACGCAATAGAATTAGTACCAAGCCTACAGAAAAACACAGGAGTTTACTCACTGTATTTTCTAATACCAAAGAAGGACAAAACTCTGAGACCAATACTAGATCTCAGAACACTGAATACCTACATCAAATCAGACCACTTTCACATGGTCACATTACAAGATGTAATCCCACTGCTCAAACAGCAAGACTACATGACAACATTAGACCTAAAGGATGCGTATTTCCACATACCAATACATCCTTCCCACAGGAAGAACCTAAGGTTTGTATACAAAGGAATACATTACCAATTCAAAGTGTTGCCATTCGGAATAACAACTGCGCCAAGAGTCTTTACAAAATGCCTGGCAGTAGTAGCTTCACATATCAGAAGGCAGCAGATACACGTCTTCCCTTACTTAGACGACTGGTTAATCAAGACCAACACGCTAACAAGGTGTTCACGTCAAACAAAGTATGTCATACAGACCCTTCACAAGCTGGGTTTCTCCATCAACTATGCAAAGTCACACCTTTTGCCGTGTCAAACACAGCAATACTTAGGAGCGACAATCAACACAACAGAAGGGATAGCCACTCCAAGTCCACAAAGGGTTCAAACATTTCACAAGGTGATACAGGCCATGTATCCAACACAAAAGATACAAGCAAAGATGGTATTAAAACTCCTAGGCATGATGTCTTCATGCATAGCCATTTTCCCAAACGCAAGATTGCACATGCGGCCCTTACAACAATGCCTAGCATCACAATGGTCACAGGCACAGGGTCAACTTCTAGATCTGGTGTTGATAGACCGCCAAACATACATCTCGCTTCTATGGTGGAACAGTACAAATTTAAACAAAGGGCGGCCTTTCCAAGACCCAGTGCCACAATACGTAATAACAACGGATGCTTCCATGACAGGGTGGGGAGCACACCTCAATCAACACAGCATCCAAGGACAATGGGACATACATCAAAGGAAGTTTCACATAAATCACTTAGAACTGTTAGCAGTATTTCTAGCGTTGAAAGCATTTCAACCCATGATAACCCACAAATACATTCTTGTCAAAACAGACAACATGACAACAATGTATTATTTAAACAAACAGGGGGGGACACACTCGACACAGTTGTGTCTCCTAACACAAAAAATATGGCATTGGGCAATCCACAACCACATTCGCCTAATAGCACAATTTATTCCAGGGATCCAGAACCAGCTAGCAGACAATCTCTCTGGGGATCACCAACAAGTCCACGAATGGGAAATTCACCCACAAATACTGAACACTTACTTTCATACTTGGGGAACACCTCAAATAGATCTATTTGCAACAAAAGAAAACGCAAAATGCCAAAACTTCGCATCCAGGTTTCCACACCATCAATCCCAAGGCAATGCTCTATGGATGAATTGGTCAGGGATATTTGCGTACGCTTTTCCCCCTCTCCCTCTCCTTCCATATCTAGTAAACAGATTGAGTCAAAACAAACTCAAACTCATACTAATAGCACCAACATGGGCAAGACAACCTTGGTATACAACACTACTAGACCTGTCAGTAGTACCTCATGTCAAGCTACCCAACAGACCAGATCTGTTAACACAACACAAACAACAGATCAGGCATCCAAACCCAGCATCGCTGAATCTAGCAATTTGGCTCCTGAAATCCTAGAATTTGGACACTTAGACCTCACACAAGAGTGTATGGAGGTCATAAAACAAGCTAGAAAACCTTCCACTAGACACTGCTATGCAAATAAATGGAAACGATTTGTTTGTTACTGCCATGATAATCAAATTCAACCATTGCACGCATCTCCAAAAAATGGAGTAGGATATTTACTACATTTGCAAAAATCAAATCTAGCTTTCTCTTCCATAAAGATGCATCTCACCGCAATATCTGCTTACCTGCAGACTACTCATTCAACTTCCCTATTTAGAATACCTGTCATTAAAGCGTTTATGGAAGGCCTAAAGAGAATTATACCACCAAGGACACCACCTGTTCCTTCATGGAACCTCAACATTGTCTTAACAAGGCTCATGGGTCCACCTTTCGAACCCATGCATTCCTGTGAAATGCAATACTTAACGTGGAAAGTTGCATTTCTCATTGCCATCACATCTCTAAGAAGAGTGAGTGAGATTCAGGCATTTACCATACAAGAACCATTTATTCAAATACACAAGAATAAGGTAGTTCTAAGAACAAATCCAAAATTCTTACCAAAGGTTATCTCACCGTTCCACTTGAATCAAACAGTAGAATTACCAGTGTTCTTCCCACAGCCAGATTCGGTAGCTGAAAGAGCACTACATACATTAGACATCAAGGCCCATATTTATACTTTTTGACACAAAACTGCGCCAACGCAGTTTTGCGTCAAAAAAATTAGCGCCGGCTAACGCCATTCTGAAGCACCATGCGGGCGCCGTATTTATTGAATGACGTTAGCCGCCGGCGCTGTCTGGTGTGCGTTAAAAAAAACGACGTACACCAGGCAGCGCCGGCGTAGGGGGAAAATGGCGTATGGGCGTCCACAAATGGTGCAAGTCAGGCTGAGGCAAAAAAATCGCCACAACCCGATTTGCGCCATTTTTTTACAACGCCCATCCCCCATTGAAATGACTCCTGTCTTAGCAAAGACAGGAGTCATGCCCCCTTGCCCAATGGCCATGCCCAGGGGACTGGGCATGGTCATTGGGCATAGTGGCATGTAGGGGGGCACAAATCAGGCCCCCCTATGCCACAAAGAAATAAAAAAAAAATACTTACCTGGACTTACCTTAATGTCCCTGGGGTGGGTCCCTCCATCCTTGGGTGTCCTCCTGGGGTGGGCAAGGGTGGCAGAGGGTGTCCCTGGGGGCAGGGGAGGGCACCTCTGGGCTCATTCTGAGCCCACAGGTCCCTTAACGCCTGCCCTGACCCAGGCGCTAAAATCCGGCGCTAATGCAGGTTTTTTAGACCCGCCCACTCCCGGGCGTCATTTTTGCCCGGGAGTATAAATCCGACGCATATGCATCGGAGTCATTTTTTAGGACGGGAACGCCTACCTTGCATATCATTAACGCAAGGAAGGTGTTCACGCAAAAAAATGACGCTAACTCCATGAACTTTGGCGCTTGACGCGTCTAACGCCAAAGTATAAATATGGAGTTAGTATTGCGTCGAAAAAAACGACGCAAATTCGGCACAAACGGAGTATAAATATGCCCCCAAGAGAGCACTAATGTACTACATTGACAGAACAAAACAAATTAGGAAGACAAAACAACTATTTATTGCCTTTCAAAAACCTCATACAGGAAATCCAATTTCAAAACAAGGCATTGCTAGGTGGATAGTTAAGTGTATTCAAACCTGCTATCTTAAAGCAAAAAGAGAGCTGCCTATTACACCAAAGGCACACTCAACCAGAAAGAAAGGAGCTATCATGGCCTTTCTAGGGAATATTTCAATAAACGAAATATGTAAGGCAGCAACCTGGCCTACGCCTCATACATTTACCAAGCACTACTGTGTAGATGTGTTCACTGCACAACAAGCCACAGTAGGTCAGGCTGTACTAAGAACATTATTTCAAACTACTTCAACTCCTACAGGCTGAACCACCGCTTTTGGGGAGATAACTGCTTACTAGTCTATGCACAGCATGTGTATCTGCAGCTACACATGCCATCGAACGGAAAATGTCACTTACCCAGTGTACATCTGTTCGTGGCATGAGTCGCTGCAGATTCACATGCGCCCACCCGCCTCCCCGGGAGCCTGTAGCCGTTTAGAAGTAGATCTTAAACAATTGTACATTTGTAAATATATTACTTTAAACCTTTATTATGTACATAAGTATTCATTCCATTGCATGGGCGCACTATTACTAATATACACAACTCCTACCTCACCCTCTGCGGGGAAAACAATCTAAGATGGAGTCGACGCCCATGCGCAATGGAACCGAAAGGGGAGGAGTCCCTCGGTCTCGTGACTCGAAAAGACTTCTTCGAAGAAAAACAACTTGTAACACTCCGAGCCCAACACCAGACGGCGGACTGTGCACAGCATGTGAATCTGCAGCGACTCATGCCACGAACAGATGTACACTGGGTAAGTGACATTTTCCTTACTTTGACATCATTCATAATATAACTGAAACATTTATAATACAATGATTGATGGGGAAACTGTGCATGGCGGGGGCACAAGATATAGTTACCTTGGGGCTCAAGTTTCCTGCGATACGTATAACTACAACTGTTGAATTTCTATGGTTTTGTGTGTGCAAAATTGGAACCTAACTATAATGTCCCCGAAACCTTTGGGGTTTTAGTGAATTTCTAAGGTGTTTTTTGAACTTCTAACTATAACGTCCCTATGACCTTTAATCTGTCATGTATTTGACCCTCAAACCACAAAAACACAATACACATTTCTCAGAAAACATTTAACATAGGTTACATTTTGAGTATCATTAGTATTACCTTTCAGAAGGAGGTCTTTAAATAGACATGGTCGTGCAAAATACAAATGTAATTATATGGACTAGTATTTGGGAAAAAAATTGTGATAAAGAAATAGGTGGCCTTAATTTAAGAGGGCATAATTAACAAAGGAACATGCAGAATTCTACACATTGTCCTCTGCACTTCTTGACATTCTTAGAATAGTAAGGAATACGTTTTAACAAATCTGTGCAAGCTGTAGACTTTCAAGACTGCTCCCACTTCTTAACTCCTGTGAATTGACAGTACTGCAGACAATTCATAGAAGTATTATCAAAATATATATTTGCATATTTAACTTGTTTTCCTTTCAATCCACTGGAAAAACATTTTTGAATGTGAAGAAAACCCATCTATATTTCCCCAAAATATAGATGTGTTTTGGATGACTTTCAGCTTGCATACTTGTTTCAACACTTTTCATGAATAATGTCATATGTTCAAATAAGTTACGAAACGCCATTGACAATGGTTCTGAATACCAAGAAAGGTATATAACATTTCGGTTTTCTCCATCACCTCAGCTGGTTCAGCATATCATAAACGCTTATTTTACTGAAATTTGCTGCTGCTTAAAATCAGCAAGTTTACCAGACTTTTTCTGCAGTATGAAGTGGCAGTTCCTGTAGTTAAAATCTACAAATTAGTGAATCAGGATTTGGGGTTACGTGACCCAAACTTCCTTTTTCTGAAGTAGTAGCTTGTATGTAATAGTGCTTCATTAATAACTCGACTAATAATTTTACTAATAATTACCTGTAAGGATATTACATTTCCTCCCATAGTTTATCCACTGTAATATTGTACCTGATCTTAAAACAAACATGCTTGGTTACACAACCAGTTCCACCATTTTAAGTAAGACAACAGGTCTTTATTGTATCCAAGATGTCTGAAATTGAATTACAAAGAAATTACTTCATTTT
The DNA here is from genome assembly GCF_031143425.1 of Pleurodeles waltl. NCBI lineage: Eukaryota > Metazoa > Chordata > Amphibia > Caudata > Salamandridae > Pleurodeles > Pleurodeles waltl. The sequence continues at coordinate 1,091,707,919 of NC_090440.1, forward strand.
TAGCCAGAAAGCAAGACCTCATAATATTTGATTAATCAAATGAAAACAGGCCTTTCACGACTCCTCAGTTCTGTGAAATTTACTATGAAATGCCTACAGTATTGTCACTATGTGGATGGCTCAATGAGGACCCTGTAGAGACTCTGGCAGCTCTGCATGTAGGCTCATTTATTTATATTTTCAACAGATCTAGCCAGCCATTGCTACCTCACTTCCTTAACTAGTAGTGGATTTAATTCAAGGTTCCATACTTGGTACACACATAGTCTAATATAAAACAGACTCAGCATTTCTTGCTGATGGTCTCTACCACTTAGTTGTTTCACTCTTTAGCCTCCCCACAGGCAAGTCCTTTTTTAGGTTGAGCACGCAAGCGCTTTGACCTTTTGCACGTATTATGGGCTTTAACCATGGCCATCTCACGCCCATCACCATCATTCATTCCTTGCCTTGCCTCTGAGAAATCACTTGATGTCATTGGTAAATGCTTTACGTTTGTCTCGCCTTGAGACTGTTTTTCTCACGTCTTGCAGACCGACCCTGTTACATGGATTATTACACGATTGATAATGTACTTCCGCGTGGGTGAACTGTTTTTTTTTCTTTTGTCCCTCCCCTTTGTGGTGCATGGCAGCCATGGCGCTCACAGCGCAAACAGGCACAACAGCACGAACTCGATCAGCATTATTGTAGCGCTGGTCACATTGTTCACAGTTACCTAATCAGAGTCATTTCTTGTGGCTCTCCCCTTAAAACACTTGAAATTGGAAAATACGTTAAATAAAATAGAAATCCTCAAAGCGAAAGCTCCTGTCCCAGCACAGCGGGAGAGCCGATACTACAATATTCACTACACTCTGGAAACTCGTCCCATAATGCTTTGCAGGGCATTGCTTTTACAAAACATTTTTACATATAAAAAACATTTTTACATATACAATGGGACCACCACCAAAATGTTCAGCCTGATGTGCTCTTTAAGTCTAGGTCATCTCTGGACCCCCACAATTGGTTAGTGGGGACCCCAAAAAATAACCCTTACCACCATTCAGTTTCTTTTTATGTGCTGACATGGCTGGAGCTTTTGTTTTACATCAGGTAATAGCTTGTGTTTTAAAGGTCTTGTTTGCAATATTATTGATGCAGGCCTTATATACCTGAAAAAGTGTAACTCTTGGCACTCTCTAGGGGCTAAATATATGGTTATTTTGCAATAATTATTACCATTTTCTTTTAGCGTAGTTAAGTCCTCTAGGGGCTAACTATAAAGGTACATGAGCATGTTTCTTACAAATGCTATTTTTATTGTGGTGTTCTCTAGGGGCTGTTCTAAGCATTACAGTCATCAACATACTGAAATATCTGTGGCATGGAAACATGCCTCATAATGCTTTACAGGGTGTTACTTTTACAAAATATTTTTGTTTATAACTCAGCCTGTGGTGGTCCTAGGACAATGGAACCACACCCTCAAAACATTGACCACAATGTGCTTTTTCTGTCTACACTATGTTAGTGGGGACTCAGAAATAATAACCCCTACCACCATTCATTATGTTTCTAAACTCTCTTATGACTGAATCATTTGTTTTATAACTGGGAAAAGGTATGTTTTATGGGCTTTGCATGAAATATTATTGCAGTAGGCCTGCTAGCTTTGAAAATGTGTAATGTACTAAGTTCTCTAGGGGCTACATATATAATTACACTGCATTACTTTCTCTTGTTCCTTTCCATGTGGTTATGCTCTTTAGGGCTGACTGTATGGTTACATGACCATGTTTCTTCCAAAAATTATTGTGGTGTAGTCAAAGGGGCTGTTATGAGCATTGCAGTCAACATACTATAATAATCGCTGCATGACAGCTCGCCCCATAATGCTTTGCAGGGCATTACTTTTACCAAACATTTTTGGTCATAACTCAGCCTGTGGTCGTCCTTGGACAATGGAAACACCTTCAAAACATTGACCACATCGTGTTCTTTCTGTCTACATCATCTCTGGGTCCCCACACTATGTTAGTGGGGTCTCCAAACTAATAAGCCCTTCCACCATTCATTTTCTTTTTAAGCTTTCTCATGGCTGGAACTTTTGTTTTATAGCTGAGAAAAGTTATATTTTATGGTCTTTGTTTGTAATATCATTGCAATAGGTCTACTAGTTTTGAACATGTGTAATGCCTTAAGCTCTCTGGGGGCTACATCAATGGTTAAACTGCATTTATGCTGTCAAATTCTTTTTTTTAATGTGGTTATGTTCTTTAAGGGCTGACTGCAGGGAAGGTTACATGACCATGTGCTCTTCAAATGCTATTTTTATTGCAGTGTTCTCTAGGGGCTGTTCTGACCATTGCAGTCAACATGCTATAGCATTTGTAGTACAAATACTCACCCCATAATGTCTTGCTGGGCAATACGTTGATAAAGCATTATTCCTCAAAACTCAGCCTGTGGTGGTTCTAGAACAATGGGGCCGCCATCAAAATGCTCTTTCTGTCTACATCTCTGGATCCCAACACTAGGTTAATGGGGACCCCAAAATAATAACCTCTCCTATCTTTCAGTGTCTTTTAAGCTTTCTCATGGCTAGAACGTTTGTTTAACAGTTGGGAAAAGTTTTGTTTTAAAGGCTTTGTTTGTAATATCATTGCAGTAGGCCTGCTAGCCCTAAAAATGCCCTCTAGGGGCTAAGTATATGGTTACACTGCACTCTTGTTGTTTTTCATGGAGTTATGCTCTCTAGGGGCTAACAATATGGTTACATGACCATGTTTCTCACAAATTATATTTTTGTTATGGTATCTTCTAGGGGCTTATTTTGAGCATTACAGTCTAATGTCAAAAGTGTATTTCTTATAGAGATGTATATGATAATTGTATATGTTTTAATAATGTTTCCTACTACACTTTTGATCATTATTCAAGCCAACCTAACATCCTTATTACACTACTACTGTTTGAATACTTTTTGTATGTTTGGGTGACCCCTCTAGTTTATTTCTATTTCTCCTCTGTGTCTGTCTTGTGTCTTTTTTTGGGGAATAGTGTTAGCCAACCAGCAACTCTGATAATGGGGTGTTGAAAGTGGTATTCATTTGGAATTAGTGTGGCAGATTTAAATTAGAATGTTGAATGCTAAAATTTTCATTTTTTGCTGCAGATTGAGGAAGAAGGTAAATAAAAGTGCTTTAGGTGTATGCAAGGTCACTAGAATTATATGACAGGAAAAGATGAAATTATTAGGCAGGGTTGACCAATTTATGTGGCAAGAAAAGTCCAGTTATTAATGTAGAATGGCAATAGCGCTAACCCAAGCAAATGTGAGACAAATTTCATTGGAAATGCCTGTTAGTCTTGAAACCCAGCCAACAGAATCTTCTTCAACCCACTTTGGTGTAATTTGTAAATTATCTAATAAGTGTAAACTCTCAAAAACATGACTGTTTCGTCTGGCTGTACTTTCTCTCAATGACCAAGAATCTACATGCAGTCTTTACACTACTGTATAAAAAGTGGGGTTCGGATTTACTAAGCCCTTGCATCACGCAAGGGCTTGCGCTGTTTTATGCTTCATTTTGAGAAGGGAGGCATTACAGGGATGAAACATGGACGTTCCCATGAATCCATCCTTGGATTTGACAGAATTCCAGATTACAAAGTTTTGTAAACATGAGATTTTGTCAAATTGGTATGCATCCTAGAGGATGACATAAGGAGGAGAAAAATCATTTTTTCTGATAATTATTTCCTCTTCTGTGCATGATGCATTCTGCAGCACACCTAGAAAGAGGAAAATACCTCTTTAGATTGTTTTTGCGCAGGAAGGAATTCCTTCCTGCACAAATACAATCCTGCCCATAGTGCAGACACACATGCACAGGGGTACAAGGGTGTCTGTGTTGGTGCTAGGTAATAAACAGTCTCCAGTGCAAGGAAAGGGCAAAAATGATCCATATTTTTGTAAATATGTAGCATTTCTGCTCCCTCTCTTTCACACAATGCAAGTCACAAAGTTCTCTTGCTGCACATATTATGTGAAATTATAGTAAATATGACCCTAAGAACATTACAATATTAGTGGACACAGTGCGCAAGTTTGGGGCTTTCCTTTCACAAACTAGTTTAATCTAGCACATTGGTCTAGCAAGACTGTGACCCAGACTTACTAAGCCTTTGCATTGTCCTTGTGTCGTGCAAGGCAACCACAAGGGCAACCCAAAGGCTACAATAAGAATTACAAAGCCACACAAGGGGTTCTTTGCGCCTTTTTTCCGTGACTTTGTAAAGAGAAGTTATGCAATGTGGTGGCTTTTGTTGTGTCACATTTCAAATTAGGAGGCGTTCCATGGGTGGAGTATGGGCGTTCCCATGCATCCACCCTTGGATGCAGTGCAGTTCCAGATTTACAAAGGTCTGTAAATCTTGGTTTGCATCAAAACCGTACACCTCTCAGAGGATGGCATAATAAGTAGAAAATGTGTTTTTTTTCCTCCTTATTTCATCTTTATGTGCATGATGCAGAATGCTCCATATCTTTGTAAAATGGAACATTTCAACTCTCTCCCTTCCACGCAGCGCCACAAGTTTCCTTGCAACGCTGCACTACTTCTTCATGTATAAGAAGTCAGTCGTTTATTACGTTTAAATACATTGATTTAAAGCATGGTGTTCACAATCATATGGAAGTTCATACTAACTGCCATATCACACGTAGTGTAAAGTGTCCAGAGGAAAGCGATCACTGCCAGATAATTTAGAAACTACTAATGCCCATATTTATATTAGGTTTGAGCAGAATTAGCGTATTTTTTTTAATGCTAATTCAGCGCATTTATACTTTAGCGCTAGACACGTCTAGCGCCAAAGTTGTGGAGTTTACATCATTTTCTGGACGTGGAAACCTACCTTGCGTCAATGAGATACAAGGTAGGCGTTCCCATGCAGAAAACGACTCTATGGCCTTAGCGCCATATTTATCCCCCCCATGCTAAAATCTAGCACGAGGGATGGAGGGGGGCATCATTATTTAACGCCTGGGTCTGGGCTAGTGTTAGGGGACCTGTGGGCATGTTTCCAAGGTCAGAGACTATGGATAAAGCCCACAGGTGCCCTTCACTGGCCACAGGGTCACCCCCACCTGGAGGACAGCCAAGCATGGGGGACCCCATCCCAGGTAAGTGGAGGTAGGTATGGGTAGGTATTTCATTTTATTTTACAAAGTGCCATAGGGGGGCTAACTTGGGCCCCCCTACATGGCACTGGGCCCAGTGGCCATGCCCAGGGGACATAAGTCACCTGGGCATGCCCATTGGGCTGGGAGTTATGACTCCTGTCTTAACTAAGGCAGGAGTCATGTCTGTGGGGTTCTAATGTCAGAAAATGACGTTAGTCTGGGCAGAGGCATTTTTTTGGCTCTGCCTGTACTAGCGTCATCCTGTGACGCTAAACCCCCTGTTCCCCCTACGCCTCCCACACCTGGCTAGCGTCCTTTTCTATGACACTAGCCAGTCCTTACTGCCGGCTACCATCATTCCATAAATATGACACCCGGCTGGCATCTGGGTATGGTGCTAACTTTTTTTTATGCTGAACTGAGTTAGCGCAGTTCAGCATTAAAAAGTTTAAATATGGGCCTAAATGTTTCAGATGTGACCTCCCCCGGACTACCTCATTGTCATTTCTTAAGAAAAAGTACATTTTGATGTGGTATTAAAACAAGTGATTAAACTGCGTAGCACTTCTTTATTTCAAGTCATTGCTTCATTTGGTTGTCTAAGCATGATGTCTGTGCATGTATTCACTTGTTCTAAGAAAAGCTTCTTTTTGTTTTTCTCTTCTGCTTTCCCCTTCCTCTGAACACGAATGTGACGGGTGTCCCTAAACGTCTGAATTCGTCACTCCTGCTTCATTGATCTTTTCTTTCTAACATCATTTTACAGGTAAGATACATAATGATTCAGAGTTTAAGAATTTGAGCTCTCGTTATTTAAAGATGTTTTCACACTTTTAGTTCTGAATTCAATTAATATTACTCGTGTAGCAATAGTCTACATCTTGAAAAATGTCGTCCATAACAAAAAAGTATTTGCATTGCAAAAAGATTTTTCTTTTGAAGACCTGCACTTATGCCAAATGGGCTTCGATCCCTATTTTTATCCACTATAACGGTCTGAGTGAGGTCATGTTTGATGTATAAATCCTTGAGAATGGTTTCTGTTTAAAGGGAGCCATTACTTTTAGTTATCTTCTAGCCTTCCTGTCCTTGCAGTGTTCCACCTCCTTCATGCAAACCCTTGGCGAGGGCACTCTTTTTGTAGTTGGATGAAAAGTTTTTTTTAAATATTGTTATCTGCCGTGCTGTACGCAGCTGAGCACTGTACCCTCCCAGCCTACTCGTTCTTTGCCTCGTTGCCTATCAATTGATGCAGGTTGAGGTCTTAGTGGATCCACATGCCGTTTGAATGGAATGATAGATGAAAAGTATAATTCACTTTTAGACGGTTTGCTAGGGATCCGGTACCACTGAAGATGGATAACTGAATTGATAATCAGGTGCATAATAACATTGCACTCAGGGATATAACATTACAGGTCAATACAACTTTTCCAGTCGAGGACGACTCGCCTTTCAATACCCCATATGATGTAAATGTAAATGTAAAATGTAAATTAGCACTTGTATAGCGCACTACTCACCCGTTAGGGTCTCAAGGCGCTGTACTCATACCGCTATGGAACCCCTCCTGGCTTTTCCCTGTGAGGCGCCCACTCCTGAGCAGGGTGAAGCCAGGCATCCAAGCACTGTTGGGGCCGTTGTGGAGATTAAGCAAGCTATTGCCCAGAGTTGCAGAGTGGGACCTATGAATTAGATTAGGCACCGAGGCGAGAATTATCTGGTCAAGGGGAATTGAGCCCAAGACCTGCCGAAGCGGGACTTGAACCCTGGTCTTGAGCCAGATCTTTGCCTCAGGGTCTGCCGCTCTAACCATTGAGCCACACTTCTCCTAAAACATTCTAAAAGCAACAACAAAAAATAGAAACAAGCCGAAAGTTCAATGGAAGTGCTTACAACCCTACCGCAGACAGATTATTAGATTTTATCTCCCTTTCATTTTATCCTTTCAACTCATGTTTTGTTCAACATCATGGAAACGGCGTTGTCTCGATACATGATGTGATGTGTGTACTCCGAGTAGTTTTAGATTGAAGCCCTGCTTGAAGTAAAGGTGTTTTTCTTTACTGGCAGGTGTGACTTGTTTTAAAAGGAACTCTTGTGAAACTTGGGAGACCAGGAGATGGCATGATGTGCTTGTTTCTTTGTCTCCTAGAGCTGGGTATGCTCTGTTTGCTTGTATGATTTCAGAATCCACAGACATTAACTATTCTTGGCATAGAGCACACATTTCTAGACAAGTAAAAACAGACGCTTGAAAGTAAAGCAACATAAGCTTGGATTTGTATATGGTCTTAGACGAGCAGCTCGCCTGGGTTTCTGTCTGTATGTGAGGCATGGGTATCTGCATTTGACATTCTATGGAAATGTCTTTCTTACACAATAAACCTGCATCTAGTTATTGCTGCTCCCCTATAGATCATTTGGGTAATAAACAGTTTTTTTTTTACAGAGAAACATATGTAAAACAACCCCACTGAAACATAGATCACTGTCTTCAATAATCTTTCTCTCTTGAGTGCCTCGGTTTGTATCTCCCTCTCTTGTTTTTCCTACTTCCATCCTGTCTGCCTCCTAGACAAAAACACCACCTCTACTGGTGAAATCTGACACATTTATTTCCAACCTGGAAATTTACAAATAATTTTCCCTTGTTACACATCAGGGTCCTGTTTTAGAGTTTGTCAGACGGATTACTCCGTCACAAATGTGACAGATAACCCGTCTGCCATATTACGATTCCCATATACCATGACCACCACCAGTAACCCCATACCAAACTCTAAATCAGGCCTGAAGTTTTTTGTCTAGAGTGGATCCACAATTCAGAACCCCCAAATGAAAAAATTAAGGACATGCCCATCCCAACAATGACAAACCCACATAAATCTAACCAATTCCTCTTCAAAGATATGCACAGCGATCATCAGGACACACTGATCTTGATCATAGGGTCACCCTCACACTGAACATAGTGGCATACTCATCTTGACTGCAAGGGCACACCCTAAGTGACAGTAGGCAAACAGCTATCCAATGCACAAGTGCCCACCTTTAGGAACTCATGGGCACACCCCCATCGAGTATTGGGATAAACCCTCTCCAAATGTAAGGACACCTCCTCAGGGGCCTAAGAATAGAGCCACATTGAACTTGAAGGCACACCCATCCTGATAGTACGAACACACCACCACCTGAATATAAGGATAAACCCTTCCTGAACATAGAGATACATCTATCTTGACCTTCCCATTTTGATTGTAGGGACAAACATTGAATGTAGGGGCATACACAAGGTAAGCATATTGAACCCATACCCATACTGAAAATAGGTAAACACATCCCAAATGGAGGGAAACAACTACAGTGAATATAGGGACTCACCAATCCCTAATGTAGGGCTATACCCATTCCAACAGACAAGAAAACACAAAACTAAGAATTATCTTCTCATTATCCTATTAGCATATAATATAGTGCAGAGTAAACATTCTTAATTCTTAATTTGTTTTTTCGGATGAAGCATCAGCTACCCGCACGACATCTCCTAAATACCTTGAGAAAGTAAAAACACAGCGCGATCGTGCTATATAAAATGCAGCGAGATCGCGCAGAAATTGAAAACGGAAAAACCGAGTGTGACTGCGCTATGCAAACGACGGTGCAATCGCTCTGTGTGGAAAATAATCAGATAAAGTAGTCCCGACCCCAGGCTGAAAAATCGAGCCTGGCCTGTTTTTAATAGTTTACAGGTGCTGTGTATGTGGGCTAAACACCTGAAAAGGCATGACGTATCGATGCCTTTCTCAAATGAAAGCAAGCAGATTTTAAAAGGCAAGCCCACAGACCAATGTAAGTGACTGACGTGACATGGGCGTGGTTTGAAGCCCAAAGAGAGATTACAGAATGGACTGACCGCTTTGCACTCGACCATAACTAGCAATAAAAGTAGAACATCATAATGAGGGAGAGAGATCTTCCGTTTGGGCGATGAAGTCATGTTGCTTAAGAAATATGGCACACAGTGAGCTGATTAGCTAAATCTCACAACATCACATCTTTTTGTCCTGCCCACTGTCCCCTTACTCAGTGTTTGTACTAAACCGTGGTGAAAGTGAAGCACAAGAATGTGTAACTCTTTCAAGGTTGTGGTTGTCATCGTCCTTACTAAGGTTTCCTTTGCAGAAGTACGGAAATGGGTACGATGATAGTTTTTTAAAGAAATTCAAAATATTTGGGATACAGTCCGATGACTGCATGCAAGGAACTATGTTCCACATGACCTGGCTTGGGCATGAAACCTGCTTTTCTCCAACCATTTTAAAGACCTCTTCTTTCAGTGTTTGCAAAGGACCTCGCTCTTATCTCTCAAATGGATTGGTCATGTTATAAAACAGCATTGTGGGTGCCGTGTGCTCCAAAATACTGTATAAATCTCTTTTGATCTCTTTGATTGCATTTCACCTCTCTCTGAGTTTTTCATCCTACATACGGTAAATGTAGTTGGTGTTACTCGAGTATGTTTACTTCTGCAACATATTGTCTTAATGATGAGTGTTCAGTATAGCATGCCTCTCCGAAAACTAGGCATCCCTTCTTTAACGGCGAAGGGGTGTGCATCTGTCTGCTTGTCAGCGGTGAGATTGTCCTCCATTCATAACATCTATTCCATCATCCCCATGAATCATGTAATCGGAAGGGGCAGAAAGAATGCTGTCCTGGCCCCGCCATGGACAACTATACCCCACATAGAACAGGTGATGTAAAAAAGGAAAACACGTTCACAAGATTGCTATTCCTGCAGTTTCAGATTGCTACAGCTGCAGGAGCGAGACTGCCTATTATAGCAGTCAGGGGTCCATCTGTTTTCCATCTAACATTGGGCGGGCAGGGGAACCCAAAGGGGCATTAAAAAACTCTAGCATGAAGTTCACTTTCCAAAGCTCAGATCTGCCAATAAAAAAATATTAATTTTAAGGGAACCAAATGGAAGAAATACAGTGTGAATTGTGAGTACTTTTTCACAGTTCTTTACTGTTTTCTTGTCAAATAGTCGTGTAACACATTCCAAAGCGAGGTTTTTAGTACTAGATGCTGACATTTCGATGAAAATACACTGAGCTGTGTCTTTCCTTTACTGTTGTTGGATGGCCCAATAAATGAAGTCAGCGCTCTGCCTGGCCATCCGTGAGGCAGCTGCTACATCTAGTGCATTCAGGTACTAGAATATTTTTTCGTGTGTCTTATCTTTTGTACATCCGGTCTGAGTTCTAGTGCTCAACCTAATGGCACATTATACACACGAGAATGTATGTTCCTATGTTGGTGTCCTCGTTCCTGTACGTCAGCCATAAGGAGACAAGATTCTTGAATGATGCGTCTAGCAGTAGGACTGTCTGAAGGCGATTCAAGAGCGAGGGCGTAGTGCACTGAGCTAGAACCTCTCTGCTTGTGTTGTTCCCAGATTTATGATGAGGCAGTGGCAACATTAGCAAGATTAGTTACTTGGGCAGATATGACAATGCAGGAGATTTAGGACTTTGTTTTTAGCCTGCTTGTGTTTTCCTATTACTAAGGTTATTTCCTCTGTAAGACAGACAAGGCAAGGTCGACATTCATTACATATTTCTTTATGAGGCAGTTTTAGGGCGTCCTTTGGTAAGCAATAATGTCAGCCTTTTCAAAATCACCCATATACAGCTTTTTGTAAATAAATTGCGATGCCAAATAAACGTTGTCAGTCAAAATCTCAAGGCAGCTTTCGACTTTTCTTGAGGAATACATCTCCCAAAAGATGAACCAAGGCCGAATCACCTCTAGGTAATTTACATAATACCCGAGTGTCGAGATAGGTGAGCGTGGAGAAAATAGTGCACCGTTTATTCACAGCTTCTCTTGGCAGAAAGCAATGCCGCCTCGTAACATTTTAGAGTGGCCGAAACTGTTGAACAACTTATCAGCTTACCACTCTGTGTATAGCACAAGACTTTATGGAAACAATATGGACAAGAGAGCCCTATCAAATATTACAAGTTCATCTTCTAACTCAAATTAGAGTATCCAAATGGTTCAAGGTTGTGTTTGTGTTGTTTGAACAGCAGATTTGTTTGTTCTTCTTTTGCAGACTACAAATGCCAACTCGTGTTTTCTCCAAAACAATATGCAGGTTTTTCCAGGGTTAAATCATCTTGTGGCACCGTTTTCTGGCCAGAGAAGGCCTACAAACTCCGTGACACATGTTATCCTTACTATATTCAGCAGGATTTCTAGATTTCAATTGATCACAATGTGCATATTGTAGCACGGCTTTATCACAACCACTATAATTTGGATCGTTGTATTATTGGCATTTACATTTGCATTGTGAATATGGACACAGGATGTAACTCAGCATCCCTTTGGTGTGAAGCAAGGACGATACAATTCCGACATTCAAACAACACCAGCCTTTGACCATTTTTTTAAGGAAATGAATTTGATTAGATTGTGCTAATGGTGTTCTTTATGTGTTAAACCTGTCGCCAGTTGTCAACTAAATTACCCCCAAATAATTGTATACTAACTGAACGGTAGGCCTTTCGGCACTCGGGCATCTCTTGGCAAATTACTCCTGAAAGCATTCTGGGCGTCACCCCTAAGCAGTTGTCTGTTGCATTACCTCTAGGCATTTTTTATATTTAGTTCTAAGCAGTTCAACCCTAGGTGGTCTTTTATTCTGTTTTTTTTTTGTAAACGAAATGTACTGATTTTTGAACCATAAAAACAAAAGGAAAGCAGGACACCATGAATGGACATGCATTGTATGTGTGTGGGCACCAAGGACAGTAGAAATAGAACCAACAGTTATGCACTGTCACAATCCGTTCCCTCCCCCGAACTTCAGTAATAACAGGACTACCAGCCAATTATTGCTGAATTCCCCTTAGGCACTTTCAGACAGCTGTTGACTAAATAAACCTTGTGCAAGTGTTTACTGAATGTGAAATCATTCCTCCAAAACTAGTCAACTATTCAGACATTGAACTCCACTCAGTATGCCAATTTTACACTACTTTCATTGTACCCACTCTAAATTGTATTTCAGTGCAAAAGTGGTGCACCGTTGATTTAAAGAAAAACTGCCCTGGGGACATGGCCACGCAAGATGGCCGGCAGGACGCGCCTTTGAGAGGCACCCACGTCCTCAATGAAATCCTACAAGTTATCCTGCCCAACGGGCATATCATGATGACAACTAGCTGATAGCTGGACCACACACCCCCTGAATGTCCTGGGGGTTTGCGGAGGGCCGTGAGCGTGCTGCTGGTGCTCGTGGCCTACCTGAGGGCTGCAGCCAGGACCTGGAGTGACAGCCCGCTGGTGCCGGGCCTTGTCCGGCCTGTTGCGACCGGGGCTGGCAGCCTGAGAGGGAGAGGCGAGGAGGAGAGAGGGCTGAAGACGAGAGTGGCGGAGGTGGGAGAAGCTCATCTCTTGGTGCCCGGAGCATCGGGCCTGGTGGGTGGGCACGCCCGCATGTTCCCGGAGCGCGGGGGGCTGGTGGGGTAGAGCGGCATAGCCGGGAGCTGGACCGGGCTTGGAGTGCCCGGGTTCTGCAGCAGAGGTCGCAGTGCGGCGATGACAAGGCCCCCTGAGGTGAGCGCAATGGGGGTGGTCCTTTGCTGTGGGGCCTGATGTTGGCCCTAAGCTGAGGCAGGGCTGGCCAGCGGGACCTGGAGTTTGGAGAGCTTACTGGAGCGATCGCTGAAGGTGACTGTATGTGATCTGGGGGGTCCCGTGTGGCGCAGCATCATTGACAGTAGCGAGGGGACGCTGGGCCCTGAAGGTGTGCTTGGACCCGGGTCCCCGATGGACCCCATGAAAGGTGGAAGAGTCCCTGTTGTTGGACTAGAGCTGACGGGGTGAAACTATGTTACTGGAGATGAATGGTGGTTGCCGGGAATCATTGGACTGTGATGGGAAGGGGGTTGCTTTTCACCCCCTGTGACTTATCCTGTTACTAAATATTGGCTGTGGCGCTTCGCAGGGGACTCAGAGTTCTTCCCATTGGAGCCCTGCTAATGGGAAAAAGCAAGCAACCAGCCCGCTGTAGAGCGATACTTTGCAGTTATACACCACTACTGTCCTGGAGCACACAATGAACTTTTGGTGGCAATTCAGGGATCTAAGGAGGCCCTGGAAGGGAAGATCGAATCATTGGCAATCGAGGTCTGTCTCCTCCGAGCGGACCTCTGGAAGGTATCCGACAGGGTTCAAATCACAGAGGGCTCCATTTCCAAGCTCAGGACAGAGGTTGACGTACTGTGGAAACAGTTGGCAGAGGTTACATCCAGAGCCAGGGCCCACGAGGACAGGGTGCAGGACGCAGAGGGCAGGTCCCGCTGCAGTAATATTTGGCTTATTGGGTTCCCTGAGCCGGCTGAGGGGTCAGCCATGGAGCCTTTTGTGGAATATTGTATTCTAGAGGTACTCAAGCCCATTGGACTGTCCCCAATATTTGCGATCAAAAGGGTGCTCCGTGCATTGGTTGCCCCTCCTTGGCCAGGGGCGCTCCTGAGGGCCATCATAGCCCGCATACTCAACTATAAGGACAGAGATTGCATCCTACGGACCAGTCAAGAAATTGAGACATTTCACTTTGACAGTCATAAGATTTCAATATATCTGGATTACACCAACAAAGTACAGGGATCCAAGAAGGGATTCTTTGAGGTCAAGTCCAAGCTACGCTCGCTGAACATACACTACATGCTGCTGTATCCTGCCGGGCTAAAAGTTCTTCATGGCGGCAAGTCCCACTTCTTTGACATGCTGGAATATCTGTGAAAATGGCTGGAGGTATGGGACAAGGTACTTTGTGGGGAAGCTAGAACCCGCAGGAAGGAAGGTGGAACTGCACAAGGGGCCCGTAGATCGAATTGGAGGTCTCAGGAGGCAGCCGGACAGTTGGAGTTGTTGCAAGGAGAGGGGGCGAGTCGGACCAGGGTTGAAATTCATGAAGATGGCACGATGGCGCTGACACATCAGGATGAGACGATTGAATCAATGGACAGATGGCTGATGCAGAGGAGGCGGAAGTTGTTGGCACTGGCACTTTATTGTATAATTTTTAGATGTACTGTGTATGCCAGGTCTCTGATCTGTTCTCCCCTTTTCTTTTTTCTTTGTGCACAGTCTCTCTTACCTGCTTTGGCGTTGCGGGGGTGGAGCACAGATTCCTTTGGAAGGGGGAGGAGGGGTTGAGCTAGTGGTGATATAGAGGCTTTGAATTGAAATAATTGGTCACCGGTTGGTATGTTATATGCTCTGGGGGCGGAAATGCCTCTCTCTACTAAAAGGGGTAGGCCATGTTTCAGAGAGTTGGGATTAGGCTGTGGGTCCTGACAGCATGGTTCTTTATGGATGCACAGTAGTTGGTTGTTGTTTCCGGTGTTATGCTGCCTGTCCGGGGAGGGGGGTGTTGAGGGTTTTGACTTGTTTAATACTGCTCCTAGGTTTAAGAAGGGGCTGTGTTCATACAGTGCATGTGTGAATTCATGTACATACCAGATATCTGGAGGGGCATGGGAGGGTGGTTGGTTAGGGAGATAGGACACCATGTCAGGGCTGAGAGAAGATCACATTATGGCGGAGCATCCGAACATCTTAACCTGGAACGTCCGGGGCTTAAAGGGCAATTCTAAACGTTATAGGGTTCATTCATTCTTCTGCCGTAATAAGAAACAAATAGCTTACCTACAGGAGACCCACTTAGTGGGAGAGGAGGTTCAGCAGTTGGGGAAGAAATGGAGGGTGCAGCTGTACTCCGCAACTTACTCCTCTTATGTGAGAGGGGTTGCCATCTGGACAGCACCCGGGGTACCCTTCAGATCCATGTATAGCGACGCAGATGTGGAGGAACGCTACATGCTCGTCCAGGGGATGCTAGATGGTAGAGAGGTTATACTGCTTAACACTTATGTACCCATTATAGATGATAAATTATTCTTCATGCATATACAAGAGTTATTGGAGGGCTGTATAGGGACACCGATAATATGGGTAGGGGACTACAATTGTATCATGGATGGCCGATTGGATCGGCACCCGCCCTGACTAGGCACTAAACCACTGATGTTGACCTTACTCACATCAGTTATGCGTGATTTGGGGTTCAAGGATAGTTGGCGGGATTACTTCCGGAGGGTCATTAATTTACATGTCATTCATTGACGCATAACACTTATATTCGTTTGGATCGTGTATTAGTGAGTGGCATAGATCTGTAGTCCTTGATGGAGATGACACATTTGGGTCGGTTCCTATCTGATCATGCGTCGGTGTTACTGGCGTTGCAGTGGGGTCTGCCTAAGCAGCGTGTACGAGGCTGGTGCATGCCTCCAGATCTTTTAGGGGATCCAGCAAGCGGGGAGGCTATTGCGGGTACGCTCGCGGACTATCCAAAGTTTAATTTGCATTCTGCGACTACCAAAGCATTGGGCTGGGAGGCACTTAAGATTCTGTGACTACCAAAGCATTGGGCTGGGAGGCATTTAAGGATGTCATGTGTGGGGCCTGTATGGGTGTGACATATGGAATGCAGCGCCAGCTAGAGGCGACCTTGGGGGCGCAGGAACGCAGGCTGGCAGTTCTGCAGGGCTGTGGGGAGACATCGCAGGAGGTGTTAAAGGAGATGCCACAGGTGCAGCGCGAAGTGCAGTTGGCATGGGACTCATTGGACAGGTGCTCACTTATGGCGTATCGTCAGTGACTCCATAGAGAGGGAGACAAGTCAAGGAAGCTAGTTGCATGGATATTGAGATGGGAACAGGAACTCCCCCCTATCCTGCAGGTCCGCAGACTGAATGGGGACCTTGTAACTAATCATCAAGATGTCCTGGAGGTATTCGTGGAGCACCTTTGCGGAGTGTACATTGCTGTGAAGGCAAGCCCGCCTGAGTGGATTGGGGGTTACCAGGGTGGAATGGGGCTGCCCAAGCTGGCCCCTGAGCTTGTGCAGGAATTGCAGAATGAGATAGACGTGGAGGAGCTCGGAGTAGCTATTGAGGCCCTCAGCAGATCCAGAGCCCTGGCGGGGATGGATTTCCTGCAGAGTTTTATTAAGCTTATTCCGCCACTCTGAAAGGAAAGTTGTTAAAGGTTTACTGTGAGGCTTGGTATAGCAGGATACTATTGCGTACGATGAGGGAAGGTGTTATCTGTCTGTTGCCCAAGCCTGGGAGGGATGTGGCCGACCCATCTTTGTGCTTAATACTGACGTTAAAATATTGTGCAAAGTATTGGCAACGCGGTTGTCAGCGGTGGTCCACACACTAGTCCATGAAGATCAATGTGCCTTTATGCCTGCATGTCGTGCCACTCTTAACACTCGTAGACTCACTCATGTATTGCACGAAACGATGGACTGTGCTTCTGACTTGGCATTAGTGTCACTCGACTTGGAAAAGGTGTTTGATACAGTGGTTTGGCCATACCTTATGGCTGTGCTGCGGGGAATGGGATTTGGTCCAGTCTTTTGTAGTTCGGTGCACCTTTTGTATACCAGCCCTTCAGTTCGGTTTCAAATCGGGAGAGACTTATTGGGGGAATGGGAGGTGGGAAGGGGTACCAGGCAGGGCTGCCCCCTCTCGCCAATTCTATTCGCCCTTGCCATTGAACCATTGGCAATTCTGCTGCAATGGGAGAGGGAGCGATGGGGGATTAAGATCGTTGATTCTATCCACGTTCTCTCTTTATACGCGTATGACGCGTTGATATATGTCCGTACACCTGCCCGGGCGGTACTGGTCCTGATGGGGCTCCTTGAGACCTTTGGCGCGGTCTCAGGCCTTCGAGTTAATGTTGGGAAGTCACTCCTGTTTCCATTGGGCAGCTTAGTGGGGGGTTCCTGCTGATTGATTGCCTGATCTTGGTCTCCGCTGGGAATTAAAAGGCTTTAGATATTTGGTTATATGGGTGGCACATACGGGGGAAATATATAGATGCCTCAACGAGGATAAAGTTATGACTAATCTCGAGGGATCAGTGGCATTTTGAAGTCGACTGCCGCTGTCTGTGATGGGTAGGGCGGCTGTGGAGAAGATGTTTTTTCTTCTGCGTTGCCATTATTTGATTCAGAATGCCATGTTTCCGATCTGTTCCTCCTTTTTCCGGGAGTTAGACAGTTTGCTTGTCTTCTTGGTCTGGGCCGGACTTCGTAGTAGGGTGGCATTATTGGTTCTTAAACCGGATTTGGAGGATGGTGGTCTCTCACTGCCTGACATGCAGCATTACTATTATGCGGCCCATTTACAACATGCTGCACAATGGCTGACAGGATCCGACAATTGGGAGAAGAGGTTGTTCCTGGGTATGTTGGGTGGTGATACCTTGGCACAATTATTGATGAGGGGAGGGAGATCGATGGAGGGACTTCCCTATCTGGTAAGGCAAACTGCGGCAATCTGGGAGCCGTTTGTGGGTAAAGTGCTGGGTAGGGTGCCATTCGACAGGGAGCTGAGCATTTGGGATCTTGCCCCATTCTGGGCCATCTACGCCCACATGTCTATTAATCGTTGAAGGGCCGGGGGCTGCCAGACTGGCAGGGATCTTTACCTCGGGGAGGTATTCATTGAGTTCCCGGAGGCTCAGGAAACTTTTGAGGTGGGTCCGGGCTAGTTTCTGCAGTATGCCAAGCTGGAAAGTGTGGCACAGGAGGTTTGGGTTGGGTTCCCGGCTGCCCCGCAGCCATCCCAATTGTTGGGCGGCTTGCTCTGGTTGGGCGAGGGGGGACACCTTATCTCATTGTTCTATAAAGCTGTTAGAGGTGATCAGGTGTTAGCCCATTGTGTGGCACGTGCTGCGTGGACGAAGGAGTTTGAGGAGCCGGTAACAGACGCTGATGGGGCACAAGCGTGTATGCTAGTGAAGAAAGTGTCCTGCAATCACTGATTTAAATTGCTCCATTTTAACTTCCTACACTGTACATATGTGACCCAGGGCGCCTTAATAGAATAACTCCTGAGAGGGAGGCGAGATGCACGCGATGTGGGGAGCTAAGCGCCAGCTTTTTGCAACTAGCCTGGAAATGCAGGGGGAGGGGGTAGGTCGGGGATACTGGAAAAACATAGTTCCTAAGATAATGTAGGGGACTGGCATAGCAATATTCTTGACCCCGAAGGCCTGCCTTCTGGGAGTGGTAACTAGACCTAAGAGACGACAGATACATAATAAAATGGCCCAACTGCTGGTGATGCTAGCCAAATGACGATTGGCCATATGCTGGATGAGTGCTCGGGTTCCCCGGGAGGCATTGTGGTGGAGGGATCTCCGTGAATGGGGAGTAGCAGAGGAGGTGCATATGTGTAATACCCGCAGGGACAGTGGGTCCTCGGATGCCCTCTCCCTCTGGGGGCCCCTATTGCACAACTTTACAGAGAAGGATGAGCATGATTCTATGGACGGCTCTAGTGAGGGGGAGTGAGGGGTGGATACCATTGTAGTGTTTTTTTATTTGTGAAGTCGTGACGTTTGATGACTAATAGTGTTGCTGAGTGGCCTCCATATGTGTGGTCGATGGGTCACCTGGGCATCAATGTGCCATGAAAAGCTGGGGCCCCAGCTCCGGCGGAAATGTGATCTAGATTGTATGTATTGCCCTTGCCAGCCCTCTGCAATTGTTCCTTTATTGACCGACATGCACTGCTTGTTATGTTTTTTTGTATTATTGTATTGTTACATCATGACTGATACAGATGTGAAAAAAATACCAAAAAAGGAAGTTTAAAAAAAAAGAAATGCCCTATCATGTTTATGATTAAAAATATAGAGTATTTGCAGCTATTTTGCAGCCACGCGTAGATATGCACGCTGCTAGAGTTATTTATATTGCTTCCCAGATTAACATGCAGAAGTTCTCATAGGTTTGCAGGTGTGATTATTAAGGGTAAGGGTGCTCCTGTGACAAGACTACACATTTTGAGTAATCTGATTTACTACCCACGATGTACATGTGTTAGTTCTGACGTTCTCTGCAATGGTGCTTTGAAGATTATTGGGTAATTGTGATGCACCTATTTGACACAGAACCCCCATAATATCAGCAGTGCATACATCATCAACCTTGGAAACGTTTCCATGCGTACAACATCCACACAACCCATCTCCCTTTTTTACAAATTCTAGAGAGTGTAGAGCACAACACATCTCCCATCTTATATAAACATCGGGCAAAAAGATACATAAGTGCATAGAACATACAACAAAAGACTCCATCACAGATTTACCTATACTTTATGCCCTGCCCACTTTGTATCGAGCCCATTCTTTTCTATTTCCCACTTGTCTAGGCCAGCAACCCGGTGTCTGTGTGTCTTATACTTTTTCCTAGTCACTTTGCCCTTCTATACCCACTATTCTCCCCACTTGGATGCCCGGTCCCATTCACCTGCCCTATCCTGCTGTCTAGCTTTGGACCAGATGCCTACTTCTGCTCTGCTTTGAAAAGCTTCCTGTGCAGTGTTGATCTGCCAGGGGTTACCTGTTTTGTTTTGTTTCCTTTTACTGCTGTTTATGTTGTACTTAAATTCGTTCACGTTCTTGCTTCTTCCTCTTGTCAGTCTGTGTGTTGTGCTTCGCCCTTCGCATCCACACTGCATAAGTTACTTCCTCCTGCCCTTCAGAATCCATGTGAAGTGTTTCCATTAATTCTCATCAAATGCTCCTTCTCTCTGGATTTTTACTCCTTTCCATGAAGGCGTCACCACGCCTTATCAGTCTTCTTTTTATACTCACCTACAGTTTCACCTCCTTAACTTAAGACAAGAATGTCGATTGTAGGCAAGGAGGGCTGTAACTGTACTTGTTCTCCCTGCTAATTACTGGCTATTTCAAGTAGTGTTGTTTGAATTAATTCAATGGAAACTTGTTCTGTGTGAATATACTGAAATTCTGGTCCACTTTAAACTACTTTGGACACTCTCCATTGGACTAATCTTACAATCTCCCTTCATCTTCTTACATTTATTGATATCGTTTTCCATTTCTGTTTCTGTATCTAAACTTGATCCTACTGATGGTTTTTGTAGGCGTTACAGATCTTCTGAGCATAGCCCAGTACGCGTTTACTTCTTAACATAAGCCAGTCTAAACAGAGGTTACACTGGAAGGCATACTTGATTCCCTGGTGGCAGAATATTCTGCAGTTCGACTCAAGGCGGTAAGACTGCCAGGCTGAGCTCATTGGGCGGGGACTGCCTGCGCTGCAGTCTACAGAGGTTGTCACTGGTGTGTTGTTCTGGGCTGCAGCGAGTTATTCGGCAGTGCTTCTTGCCTTGCCCGTACTAAGGGATGTTTGGGAAGCATGAGAGTGTACGAGGGGAATTTAGCTTCAAAATGTATGTGAACAGTTCAGCTATGAGATATCATAAAAGGAATTTATGTTTAGATTGTAAAAGCAGCGGATGTTAATTCGCAGTAGGTATCACAATCCGCTCCATTAAGGTTAACTGTCTCCCTGTGCAGAGAGCAGCAGCTTGTGTTGGTGGAAGCATCTGCTAGTGTGTAAATTGAGAAAGAGCCTACAGGCGATAATTATGGCTTCATTTTCCTTATTTTATTATTTAATGTATGTTGCTGTTTCTCCCAACTACCCTACAGGCCAAGCGTTAACTACCAATTTCCCCGCTTTTTTTTACATATGTTTTTCGGGTATCACGGGTATCACAGGGATGTTACTCTGTTTCACATTTCTATACCGCACTTGTGCTGTACCATTGAATTGGCCTCGTCGGGCCTTAGGGTGTTGAGAGATTATGTTTCAACATGAATGTGGAGTTTCCTGCAACTTAAGTCTTCCCGGTGGATGCAGTGTCTGTCTCTACTGTGGGTTGTGTTTGACACCTAATGCTCGTGTTACCCAGTGTCTGTGATTCCCAGGTCCTGTGAATGTCAGTGTCTGTGTAATACATTGTTTATGTCACCCACTCACTGTGACTTCCAACTATCTCAGCCTCTGAGTGTCTGTGTCCTTTCACTGTGATGCCCTGTGTCTTTTATTCCTAGAGTCTGAATACCAGTGTCTCGTTCTCGGACTCCTTGTGTCCGCAGTGTCTCATAGTCTCGGACTCCCTGTGTTTTTTCGACTCCCAGTGTCTGCCAATCCCAGTGCCTGTCACCCGGTGTCCGTAATTCCTAATGCCACTGACCCGTAGTTCTTTGGTCTCTAGTGCCCATGACTAACAGCGTCTGTAAATTGCAGTGCCTGTATTTTCCTACATTAGTGTGCCTGTGTAAACTTCTCTGTATCAGTGACTACAAATGTCTGACTTATCCACGGCCCGTGACCACAAGTAGGTATGTCCTTTGAGTGTCTTTGTCCCCCAGGGCATGGGAGTACAGGTGGGCATGCCTACAGATTTGCAAGGCGAGCCGAGCCAGAGCTGAGCCAAGGTTCTAACTCAGATCTTAGAGCCCGTGCACAAACTGAGACCTGAAAGTGTGCCGTGTAAATCACACAGACCTCATATAAATTATGATACATTTGCTTTAACCTTCAAAAAAGTGATTTTTTTTTACATGTGAAGCTTTGACATTAATGCTTCGCATCATAGCACTGCACTGATAAGTACTTTCTTTCAAACATAAACCACCAGTGCACTGAGACTACTGGTAATCTGAGCTCACATCGTTAAAAGGGATTTCATATATGATAAAAACGAAAAAGAGAGTTTTAGTGAAATTAAATATTTCACTAAAGTAACTATTGAAGGAACTATTAATGGTTTATTAGCTCACTACTGCAGTTTAAAGAGAACCTGAATCTCTTTAGAATGGCCTTCTAGTGTAGAGAAAAAGCAGCAGTTTTCTTTACTCTGTCCTACATCACTAACAATTATCCACAATCGGTATTCTCTATTGTTCCTTTGTTTGATGATAGCCAGTGGCGGCCGGCAGCTTTAGGAGGGAGGGAGGGGGGCGGGCGGTAAGCACACACACACACACACAGACACACACACACACACACACTCTCATTCTTTCACACACAGACACGCACGCACATCCATTAACAGCACTCATAACATTCAAACATGCACGCACCAAACATTCATTTTAAAAGTTCACACGCACTCATTCTTTCACACACGCACATCCATTAACAACACTCATACCATTCAAACATGCAAGCACGCATGCACCAAACATTCATTTTAAAACATCACACACACACTCATTCTTTCACACACTCACGCACATCCATTAACACTCATAACATTCAAACATGCACACATGCACCAAACATTCATTTTAAAACAATACACACACGCACACACACACACACACTTACCTTCAGCCTCGAGGTCCAGAGTGTGACTAAGTGTCACTGATTGACACTCGCCCTGGGCACTTCAGGGCTTAAACCTGGGCGAGTGTCAATGGGTGACGCTTTCCTCGTCACCTAGGGGAGGGCCTCGGGGCACCTTTGCTGAGCCAAGGAGGTTACACCCATAGGAGTTGTGACCTTCTCAGCCCAGCAAAGTTCAGCTCACGCAGGCAGGAGTCTGCGGAATCACTCCTGGCTGTCTGAGCTGAAAATGAAGAGTGTCTGTCAGGCTGACCTTTGTTCAGCCTGACAGACACTCTTCATGAGGGCAAAAGGTGGGGGGGCGTGGCCCCTCCGCCCTAAAGGACGGGCTGCGCCTGATGATAGCTTCTTGGATTTGGAGACTGGATGGCCCGTTTAAGGAGTTTATTTGGCATGTTTTAGCTATTTGGCTGTTGACAAATTTCTCTGTATGGGAAGAACTCCTGCATTGGTCTTTTTCAAACGTTTAAGTGTCTGTGCTTCAAATTCTGCAAGGTTTCACAGTCCCTAGTTCCCAGTTAGGAACTACTAATGATGACTTGATTCTGAACCTATGGTAGCATGGACCTGTTACTATGATTTCTTGAATCCTTAATCAGACACTTTTCCCTGCCCCCTTGCCCTCACCTCCACTGACTATTGATCTCTTTGAATCTGGGCTACCTTTTGAGACTTGACTTGGATCTCACCCAGCCGTACTCGTGCCATTTTTGTAGCATTTTTGTTTGATTTTTTTTTCTTTAGATACCTCATACAGAAGTGTTGTTATTATGATTCTTTCTGTGTTTAGGAATGTAATTTTTTTCTTACAATATTATAACTTTCACTTATGCGTGGAAAAAAGTTCTGAAAATATTTAAAACACGTTGACATGTTTCTTCCAAGTCGAAAACCCACAAAATAATTTCCTGCTGTGTATAGGCTCGCAAGGACAGATTGGCAGACCACCTTTTGCAGTTGGAAGTTTGAAAGAGAGCAGAGGAAATAAATTAAAGGTACATCTGCTACAACGCCATCAGTTTTCCTGTCTGACATTCGGCAACAGGTAGCCTTTGTTATTTAAAGACCCCTTTATAACACCAAACTCTTCAAACTTAAATTTCCTTGCATTGAATATTCGCCTTTCCAGTTACAAATGGAAAGTTGCACATGAAGTGTCACCATTGGTGGCTTGTGCACACATGCAAGAAATGACCTGTCATCTACTGATTATATTTCAATAAGTAAGATATAATTATCATTCTTAGACCAGGTGGTAGAAGATAGTGAACTCTTACTGCCTAGATGGTACCCACCAGTGTACTGAGTACATTTCAATAAGTAAGATATAATTATCATTCTTAGACCAGGTGGTAGAAGATAGTGAACTCGTACTGCCTAGATGGTACCCACCAGTGTATTAACAGTCAGTTAAGATGCAGCTTTGTCGCCAGCTGTAGTGCTGCCCCTGCATCCTAACTAGCAAGCTCCGTCTTTAGCAGCTGAAATAATGCCTGATTATGCCAGGCTGATTGAATAGCAAGGCAGTGGGTGGTGCAACCAACCAGTCTTGAGCTGTGTGGCACGTGCGATATTCACCTCCCGCAAAGACAGCAAAGGGCCTTCCACACCACCAAATATATCCTTTTAGGTTATATGGTTTGACTCCAGGGCCATCAGCGTCTAGTAGCTCTTTCATAATCACGACATAACTATTTTTTTCTATCACATTTAATTGGTGTCCTTTAGGAGATATTGGCAAGGTAGTAGCAACTTTGTATTTCCCACTCCAAATGAGGGCAGAAAGCTGCAAGAATATGGAACTACAAACATTAGTAGGTATGTTCTTGCAGCAGCTTGAATGTTTAGGAGTGTTTGTTTAAGGTTTAAGACAAAAATGTTCAGGCTTAGCTGGTGAAACACAGGCCAGAAAAGGAGACATGGCCTAAGCGAGTTTCTTGGAGCATCCCTTAAATTAAATTAGAGTTCGATGTAAGGTCGTTCTTTGTGCAGGGAAATGTTTAATTTTCATGTTAAAGAAATTCTCATTAGTTGGCAAGAGAGAGAGAAGTGTATTTAAAAACATAATCAAATGCTTCTGTGAAACAAAAGGGTTTATCAGCTCATTAAGCTTAATCATTGTCAACGTTAAATGCACCATCTCAACAGTCTCTGGTGACAGCATTAACAGCAGTCCATTTGCATTGCCATTGACAGTTTGTGCTTGTGGCACTAATCAGTCTGACTTCTCTCACACCCCTAAATCATCCCAGGAAGGTGTTCTGCATTTTCTCACAAGCCTCTTTGCTACCACCAGAGGGAAGATTGGAATATCTCACCTATATCATTATTAATAGGATTGACATTGGCACAGGTGGAAATTTCTGCAGTATCTTCCCTGTGTCAAGTCCACTCAGAATTTTCCAGAGACAAAATGTGTTATAGTGTTATCTTTATTTTGCTATAGACCTACAAGAGTGAGACTATGGAGAACCACATTTAGTGTGAGACTCAATTAGATGCGCATTCCGAAAGATTTTGAGAATATTTCAAAGTGCCATCACCCTACAAAGAGGAGAGTTTTCCCTTCCAAGTGAGTGATAGTTCTTTTTTAGATTAATTCAGAGAGCACAAAAGAATACAGGCGATACATGAGAATAAGTGTTGTTTTTAATGATTGCGTGGAGGTAGATTAGCTTCTGTTCTCTCTAGGCATGGAATTTTCTGTTGAGTCTTGAGGGAGGACACAGATGAGTTGAGACCCACTGGAGCTGGAAGTGGTAAGTTCTTAAATCCATTTTATAACATTGGAATGTTGGGAGCTCTGTTGAAAACATTGGAGTGTTCCGGGCTTTTAATTGTAAGCAGAAGCCTGGCGCTCCAACATTCCAGTGTTTTTGTTCACAGCTATTGCTGTGAACAAAGGCCCCACAGAGTGCGACAGGATTGCAGTCCCCTCGCTGGTGCAGGCCTTTAATGGCCAATATAGACTACTAAAGCGGGCTATAAGGCTATAATAGACCCTAAGCTACAGCCACAGCATCACAGTCCTGCTTGTCGGTATCTGTCAGACAAGCTCTAGCACAAAGACCACAACATTCCATCACTTCACCACATTCTTTCAGCCACACTCACCCTTCTAAGTAGCAGTTCGCACATGGAGGAAAATTGAACAAGTAGGACAAATTACTTCTAAGTAAATCTTCACATAGCTTGCATCCATAAGTATCTTCCAGCCAAATACGGAAAAGAAGACAATGGTCTCAGTTGTTGAGTTCCCTTTTCTGAAAGAGTGCTTTGCTTCTGATCCAAGGTGTGTTTACTTCAGAAGAAGGACATAATTTAACAGGGGTTCTTTGCCTAAGGAAAGGTAATAGTAACTGTGATGAGTTTCAGAATAAAGCTGACCTTTTTCCAATTTCTTGGCACTATGCATGAATCAACGGAAAGCTACATAGGAGTATGCAAACTAAATATTCATATTCACAATTTAGCTGATTTAAAATGTTCAGTTGATATTTGGGAACTCTTTTTGTGTAGTTCTTGTTTCTTATGTTTTCATTGTTAAAGCGCAGACTAGATTTTTAGTAATTTAAGCTTTTGACCAAATAGTTTTATGACCCAAAAGATGTGTAGTAGATACTTAAAGATAGATTCAATTTGTAGACCTTGACTATACTGCAGTGATGGAAGCTCCAGCTGGATCCATTCACGTCTTGGGACTTGTACTAAGTTTCTAGTTGTCACCTTTGGAATCAGCTGTATTTAACCAGTAAACTTGCCCCTTCTATTTCATTGCTGGTTGCTTAATGTCCAGTGCTCAAAATTCCATGAAAACAGTCACACCAATTACAACTGGGAAACAGAAATGCCTTCTAGGTTAAAGATTGCCAAGCAGAGAATTCCCCAAACTTGTCTGAACATTGCCAGGTTCTGTATGGAGGTGCTTGGTAAACATCTGAAAAATTATTTTTATGGTGATAGATGCCTCATGGAAGAGTTAATTTAACACAGTTGTAAAGATAGATCAGAACAGGATGATACCAAGGCCCTTAAGAACATGATATTGTGATCAATTATATCCCTTTTGAGACCAAAAGGAAAAGATATCATACAATCTTTGTCAGTCAGGCACTGGTTTCCACCAATGTTTTTTCATATTTTTTAGTCTATGTGTCAGACTTCGGTCCACGAAAGCCGTTTGCATGCCATGTTTTCAGAATATCCATTGGCAATGTAAAGGAGTTCCACTTGGATTCATTGTATGTAAAATTATGTCTGAGAATATCTTTAACATGTGCCATGGATTTGGTCTCCCTACTTAGCTGTGGACTGCTGTGGTACTCTTCCATTCTAGGTCAACGCTTCCTCTTCCAATTTATGCTGCTTGAGCACACCATATGCTATTTTTTGCTGTCAGTACGGTGCTCACAGACAAACAGAAAAAAATTATAACAAAATCAATATTTCCCTTTTGTGTTCTGAGTAGAAGCAGTAAATAATGGTCAGTATTCCAGCGCGAGGGGAGACCTCTTAACAAGAGCCAGGATTTGTTCCCGAAATGATAGGTTGCCATCGCTTTTTGCAGCAAATGATATAAATGCAATCAGGAAAAGCGGCGACAGACAGCGACCCAATATGGCTGAAATGAGATGCTGCTTCCCCTATGTTTACGGAAAGGCTTAAGAGGATCCCCAGGAGATTCACTGCATGATTGTTAATATATTGCAACAAAAGTTGGAGTCCATCGGTGGGGGAACGATGAAGTGGTACGGCTGCCACAGCAAATCTTGCCGATGCTGTTTATCAGTAGCTGTGCTGTGAAGTGGCCATTTTATTGTGCTTTCTTCAAAGAATTGCTCAGGTCTCTGAAAGCCGAGAGTAAAAGGGGACTGCAAAATGAGTCATTTATGATCTTTTTAGTAGTATGGTTTACAAGCTTCTGAAGGGACCCAAAGCACAATCAAAATCTCCTGACCTGTTTGGGGTCTCTATGTAACTAGTTACAATTAAAATATTTTCATTAGAATTTTCCAAATGACAAAACCTTAATAAAACTTTTAAATATTGTATGCTACAGTTATGTGTCTGTGGGTCGGTGTAACCAGCCACAGAATTCATATAGAACCCAACTAAACAAAATAAAAATGTCATGTATTCCTGAATTATTGGTCACATTTCATTCAGGCAAGTGGCCAGGAAACCAAAGTATAGTGTGCTTGCACTTTCTTTTTGTCACTCAGGTCTATAGATATTTTTAAACTGAATCAGGTGTATTTTTCTTCACTCCGTATTTCCTGTCATTGTTTTAGTTTTATTTTAGTGGTTAAAACAAGCCATCACTCTAGTGACATCAGAGTAAGTAGAGGACACCTAAAACAATATTAAACAGGCACACAACTGCCACATCAGTTAACTCCCAATAGAAACTTAGTTAAAGAAAAGTCAAAAGGAATAAGTAGGTATTTTGGGGAGCTGTGATCCCATAGCTCCTGGGTAAAATGTGGAGGGCTCCACACCTCTGGAGCCATACTCAAAATCACACCCCACCCACTTTTGGGTGACGCACTCTCGGGCTAAGTAGACGAATATCCTCGGATTCCTTAATGGCTCGGATCTAGATAACAAAATATTGTATAGCTATTGAGAATCTAGGAGGTGATATAGTGATAGTAGTTTTGGAAATACGAGACCAGAGCTTTAATCATAGATTCCCTTATTTTTTCTAGAATTCAGCAAAATTTGCAAAAGTTTCTCCGTGTTAAGACAATGAGAATAGTTCCTAGAGTCGGGGAAGGAACAACTTGAAACTAATACCTTAAAGCTGCTTTCAACCAGGCAGTTCCCTGCTCGTATAAAGGCCTATTTCTGGTTGATGTTCGTTTTGGGATTATTTTAAACTAGGCAGGAAACTTCGTCTTAAGAAGTCATTTGTGAGAAAATGTTGGATTATTGTATTATATTCACTGCTTAAGAGAATACTCAAGAGGGAAGCATGGACAGAAGACAAGGTCCAAATTGTTTATTCTAAATGTGTTTTTCAAATCAGTAAGGTGGAATCCGGAAGAAGACTGAACATCCCTAACTTTGCTTTGTAGTTCGGAGATGTTGTAACGTATTATCATACAGTAATTGAAGCAATTCTGTGATTTGCTTAGAGATATGTATTACGACTGCAGGGTGAGCTGGTCAAGTTCACACCGTGCTAATCAAAAGCCATGGTACAAATCCTTAGTCTAAAACTACTGCTGATAATCAACTAGCACAAACCAAAATGTGGCTTGATGGTGCTAGCATTCAGGTCATTCACATTGAAGAAGGGTATGTGTTTAGTGCAGATCGTTTTATGCTGACAAAACAACTTGAATCCGCATTGACCGCCACTAAAGCCCCAATGCTTTTCTATTCTTACAAACCCAGTGAAACAGCAACACTGTCATGCAGTAATCTGTGATTTAAATATACTGCCAAAGGCTGATTGGTTGTCTTAGCTTGTAGCACAGGTCTGTGGATTAATACAGTTTCTACAGCTTGCCGGTATGAATTCCTGATATGGTCCAATCAGCTTTTTAGTACTTCCCAGTTCGATAAAATTAGAATCATAGAGTTCGACAAGTTGTAAATGTTATATTTAAAAGAAACATTTTCATTAACTGATACAGATGCTGAAACAATAATTAGGACCATGCATCTACAATCTCTTTTTAGAGGTACTAGCTCTGTATGTAAAATACTTCTTCACAGTAGTACATATTCTAAATCCTTTCTAGTGTATGTCACTTTATCTACCACTTTATTCTACTACTTTTCTGCAGCTGCTCGTACATCATTGTGTTGTAATGTATAAAGGATGTTATGCACAACATTGTGTCCTCATCAACTGTTTTCCATTCATTGGTAGCAGCCTGTGGGTAACTGTATTGTTGTATTTAAATATAGTGATTTGTCCTTTGCACTTGTGTCTTCCAGTTGGAAAGTGTTGCTTGTTTCTTCTTGCTGAAAGTGACTCCTTTGCGTTGATTTACTGCTGTTGCTTGAGAAAAGACACTTGTTTCTTTGTGTTTCGAAAGAACTTAGTCTGACAATGATCTGCTTCGATAGTGAGTAGTAGAGCTACTGTGAAATTGCATCTTTCCGTAGGTACAGCCTTGTGTTGATATCTAGGACCCCCATGACCCTAGTTATTTGTCATTGCAGTGGACTTCCAAGGCAGCTATATTCTATTATTGTCAGTTGCCCCTGAGCCACTGCTGGGAAAGGAGTACTTCAGGAAATGTCCTCCTATTACACAACATGTGTTTTCGCTTCACTGTAGCCCACAAGCCTTTAATATCCTGACGGGATAGCCTGGAAGTCTGGAAGCTCCATCACCAACTGTTGCTGTGGACACTTTAGTCAAAGTAAAGCCTGTCAGGCCATAGTGGGAGCTCCCTCTATCACTCTGCCATGGACAGTTCTCTTCCAGGGGATCCTCATCAATAGTCATAAACATTGAATATTCCCGCCCTTGTGCGGGGACCCCGGAGCATATATAAAATACACACATATTATACATGTGTAAAACAGCAATGCAGGCTATAATGTTAAAACAGGCTAAAATGCTTTATTTCTATGAAGTTTTTTTTTTTTTTTTATATTATAAAATTACAATAGAAAATAAATATCTACGCAAGCCCCCAAAACTGGGCTTAGGGAAGCAAACAGCAGTAAACTCTAGAGAAAAAGAGAAAAAAACTGCATTGAAAAACAATGGAGCATTCTTAGCCAATAGGCTGCATGCAGGTTAACACAGGAGAACCATAAAAACTTTGGCACCGTGCCTTTAAGACCCTGAGCAACTCCAGTATCCCACCATGCCTCAGGGGTGAAGGAAAGGTGACAGTTGGTTCACAGTTAGGTCAGTTCTTTTTTCCGGCTTCTTCTCAGAGGATCCTGGAGCATTGAGCTCTCAGTTTTTCTGAGTTTTTCTCAGAAAAATCCTTTAAAAAAGCGTTTTTTCACTTTTCATTCGACAAATAACATCTTTGTCTGAGCTAGGCAGTTTTTTCCTGACAAAAAAAAATGCCTTCACTTTTTGTCAAATGCCCTGCTTGTGGGAAGAAGAAGGCCCAGTCAGATCCCCACTCTCTGTGTATAGTATGCCTGCCTCAGAGTCACTGCCCTGACACTTGTAAGTACTGCAAGAACATGTCTAAGAGGACTCTGAAAGACAGAGAGAAGATCCGGCTACATGGGCTTCAGGAGAGGCAAAGAACATCGTCCTCCTCACTTCCCAGACAACCAGAAGGCCATTCTCAGGAGAGAATGGCTCGGTCGACGTCAGCAGGTAGGAAAGTACCTGTTTGTTCACCGTCGACGTCGTCGCTACCACCGTCTCACCGGCATAGATCGCCGTCGACGGCGACACGCCCGACGTCGAAGGAAACGGCGTCAAGGGAACATCATCGCAGGGACAGGTCTCCGTCGACGGCAGCCCGCCGATCGACGTCGAGCCATCGCCGGCGTGCCCGGTCGCCACCAAAGGCTGTGCGCCCCCCGATGTCAGAACACACAACGTCGAAAACACCACGGCATGAGACACATCCGCCGTCGACCTCCCAACGCTCCACGTCGAGGCACACGACGGCGAGCAGGTCGAGGTCCAAGGATCGCCGTTCGACGTCGAGGCACTCAACGTCGAGGCAAGAGCAACCGGCTGGGCGCCCTTCGACGTCGACACAGCCATCGACGTCGACGCAGGTTTTACCTGTCCCACAAGGAGCAGAACATCGCCCCACGCCAGACAAGGCCGCGCCATCTCCAGTGGTCTCCATACCGAGCGACTCTTCTCGGTCAAGAGCGGCATCATCTGGGCATGTCTCGCCCATCAATCTATCTCCGAGATGGCTGGAGAGCCTTAACAGACCAGCGGCCTCCCCAGATTCGCAATATTCGCGAATGTATTCGCCTACTGCCTCCCTGCCAAGAACGCCATCACCGACAGCCAGGGCAGAACGGGCTTGTTCTGCTTCTCGCCAATCGGCCGCGAGGCCTAGGCGCTCTGCTACAGCGTCTCGCAGCAGGTCTCGTTCTCAACAAAGATCCAGGTCTCGTTCAAGAAGAAGATCACCCTCTTGGTCTTCATCAGGTTCATCTGTGGGGCGTTACTCACCCACCCTAACAGATTCACCACCTGCTAGAGTCTCACCGGTGGATGACATTACCACGTTTAACAAGGTGCTGCTAAGAGGAGCGCAGAAACTCAACATAGAGGTTCCAGAGCCATCTACCTCCTCATCAGTCATCTTTGAGACTCTGCAACAGAGATCAGCATCAAAAAAGCTGCTGCCTCTAGTGCCTGGTTTGTTGCAGCCAACCATGGACACTTTTCTGGCCCCAGCCTCGCTTAAATCTGCCCCGGCTAGGATTCTCAAAAAATACAAGGCTCCCGAACAGGACCCTTTGTTCCTCAGGAAGGATCCCCCACCGGACTCGGTTATAATAGCTGCCGCCCGAAAAACCCTCTCGGTGGCATCTTCATTTTTGGTACCCCCGGATAAAGAGAGCAGGCATCTAGACTCTCTGGGGAGAAAGATATGCGGGACGGCGGCTTCGGCAATGAAAGTCTCCAGTGCGTCTGCGCTCCTGGGCAGGTATGATCGTTCTCTGTGGGACTCGCTCAGTAGATTCACAGAAAAATTGCCCTGAGAGGACAGACAAGATTTCCAGGAGATACTGCAAGAAGGATGCCTGGTATCCAACCAGGTTATCAGCGCGGCAGCAGATGGGGCGGATTTAGCTGCTCATGGATACGCACATGGAGATCTTCCTGGCTGAGACTCACTGGTTTGAAACAGGAAGCACAACAACGCATCCTGAATCTCCCATTCGCCGGGAGCTCTCTATTCGGTGCCCATGCAGACGAAGAAATGGCCCGCATGAAGACCGAGGTGGATACCATGAGGGCAGTGGGCCTGGAAAGAAAGAAAGATTTCAGGCGGAGGTACAGGCCGTATGACAGGCGCCCTTTCCAGCAGAGGGTTCAAACCCCTCATTGGTCTCAAAGGTCACAGCAACGACAGGGACGCCCTCTTTTTCAATGGAGAAACACAAGGGAGCGAGGGTCAAGTAGACCTCAACAGTCCACTCCGAAAGCACCCACCAAGCAATGAAATCTCGCTTCCCTCGACACTGTACACCACTCCGGTGGGGGGAAGTATTACAGCTTATCTTCGCGAGTGGCACTCTATCACAAGAGACAAATGGGTGCTCAATATTGTCGAACATGGCTATTCTCTTCTTTTCAAACAGCCTCCACCACGCTTGCCACCAACCAAAGACAATCCATCTCATCTTGCTACGCAAGGAGGCTCTCGCCCTCCTAAAAAAGAATGCCATAGAAAAGGTTCCACCTGCACACAGAGGACAGGGGGTCTACTCACGTTACTTTCTGGTGGCGAAGAAGGGTCGAGAGGGCGTTTTCAGGCCAATTCTGGACCTACGGCTGCTGAACAAATACATAAGGAAGCAGAAGTTCAGGATGCTAGCGCTTCACCAGATTTTCCCTCAACTACATCAGGGAGACTGGATGTGCTCCATCGACCTGCAGGATGCGTACTTTCACATCCCAATAGCTCCCAAACATCGAAAATTCCTGCGCTTCAGAGTAGCGTTACAGCATTACCAGTTCAGAGTTCTACCCTTTGGCCTGAAATCTGCCCCAAGAGTTTTCTCGAAATGTATGGCAGTGGTGGCAGCGCATCTTCGAAAACAAAGGATATACATATATCCATACCTAGACGACTGGCTACTGAAGGCTTCTTCTCCGGAGCAGGCGAGAAGCCATCGGGACATTGTACTCGGAGTTTGCGAAGCTCTAGGTCTTCAGGTCAATTACCAAAAGTCAACCTTGATTCCAACACAGAATCTTCACTACCTGGGAGCTATCATAAACACAGAACTCCAAAAAGTGTATCCTTCGGAGGAACAACTATCGTCAATAGGCAGGAAGTGTCAGGACCTGTTGAGAGCCAACGCACCTACGGCACGTCAGGTGACATCGCTGCTGGGCTCCATGGCATCATGCATTTTTATTGTCCCAAATGCCAGACTCCACATGAGACCCCTCCAAGAGGCATTGGAGACCAACTGGAGCCAAAGAACAGGTCGCTGGGAGGACACAGTGCAGCTACCGGCGGTAGCACTTCAGTCATTGAGATGGTGGATGCACAGACCTCACCTGTCAGTGGGTGCTCCGTTTCACCAGGTGCTTCCATCCGACACCCTAGTAACGGATGCGTCTCTGCAGGGATGGGGGGCTCATCTGGGTCCTTTTCGAGCGCAAGGTCTGTGGTCAGACAAGGAAAAGCAGTACCACATCAATCTGCTAGAACTCAGAGCGGTCCATCTGGCTCTCAAGTCTTTCATACCACTAATTCAGGGGAAAACGCTCTTAATACAGACGGACAATACAACCACGATGTATTACTTGAACAAACAAGGGGGAACGAGATCCCTACCCCTATCGCGAGAGTCCCAAGTGATATGGCATTGGCTCCTGGCCAGATGAATGTCAATTACAGCGGTTCACCTGCCAGGTCAGCAGAACGTGGAAGCAGATTTTCTGAGCAGACACCTAGAGGACGCTCACGATTGGGTCCTACACGGCGAAGTCGCAGAATACATCTTCGCGCAATGGGGTCGGCCTCAACTGGATCTCTTCGCAGACGAAGTAAACAAGAAATGCCCAGACTTCGCATCCAGGTTCTACCGTCCGGGATCTCGAGGGAATGCCCTGTTGATCGACTGGTCAGGGATATTTCTCTACGCTTTTCCGCCGATTCCCCTCATTCCGGCAGTGATCAGCAAACTTTACAGATCAAGGACCAGAATGATTCTTATAGCGCAACAATGGCCCCGTCAATTCTGGTACACAGATCTCCTCAACCTGTCGGAAAAACCTCACAGGAGGCTGCCGTGCAGACCGGATCTTCTGAGCAGAATGGAGGGCAGAATTCTACATCCCAACCTACCCTCTCTGAGCTTAACAGCATGGCTCCTGAATTCCTGCAGTATGGGCACCTAGGGCTCTCACAGGAGTGCATGAACATCTTGAAAGAGTCCAAACGGCCTTCCACGCGGCGTTCTTACGCTTTTAAGTGGAAGAGATTCTACATATGGTGATGTCAGCAAGGTCATAATCCCATACGGGCGCAGGAGGATGTCATACTGTCCTATTTGCTTCATCTAGCGAAGTCCGGTCTGCAGGTATCGTCTATTAAGGTACATTTGTCTGCTATTACAGCCTATCGCAAGTCACCTTCTCAGGAATCCTTCTTTACGAAACCTGTAGTCAAGGATTTCTTAGAAGGTTTGAAGAAAGTTTTTCCGCCCATTCGGAGACCTTCTCCTTCATGGGAACTGAACGTAGTCTTGGCAAAACTTATGGGCCCTCCTTTTGAGCCTATACATAAGGCCTCTTTACAACACCTTACATGGAAGACGGCTTTTCTAGTGGCCATTACTTCAGCGAGGAGGGTCAGCGAAATCCAGGCTTTGTCTTCCAAAGAACCGTACACGGTTTTTCATGACAATAGAGTGGTTCTGCGAACTCACCCATCTTTCCTTCCGAAGGTGGTGTCAGAATTCCATATCAATCAGACTATATCTTTACCGACTTTCTTTCCCAATCCGGAGACTCCGGCAGAGAAAGCATTGCACTCCTTAGACTTGAAAAGAGTGCTAAAATTTTATCTGGATAAGACAAAATCGATTAGACACTCTAACCGCTTGTTTGTAAATTATGGTCATTTGAGGACAGGAGAGGCAGCATCTAAACGAACGATATCAAGATGGATAGTTTCTTGTATTGTTACTACTTACCAGCTAGCTAATAAACAATTACTAGCGAGGCCTAAAGCGCATTCCACAAGGGGAAAAGCGGCTACTGCTGCCCTCCTTAAGAATGTTCCAATATCTGAGATTTGTAAGGCTGCTACATGGAAGTCTGTGCATACGTTTATTAGACATTACTGTTTAGACTCAGATGCAAGAGCGGATGCCCAAGTGGGGCAGGCCTCTCTGAGAAATTTATTTGCATAATACGTATCTATTCCTGCACTTCTATCGGACAGTCCGCAGGGTTTAGGGATGGGCTTGCTAATCTATTCAATGTTTATGACTATTGATGAGGATCCCCTGGAAGAGAAGGATAAGTTACTTACCTGCAAATCCTAGTTCTCTTCCAGGGGTATCCTCATCAAAGTCATAAACAACCCACCCTCCTCCCCGGACGCACGTCTCCTAGAAGTGCAGGACAGACTGTATTTTGAATCAGTTACACAGATTGTCACCGTAAAAAGAACTGACCTAACTGTGAACCAACTGTCACCTTTCCTTCACCCCTGAGGCATGGTGGGATACTGGAGGTGCTCAAGGTCTTAAAGGCACGGTGCCAAAGTTTTTATGGTTCTCCTATGTTAACCTGCATGCAGCCTATTGGCTAAGAATGCTCCATTGTTTTTCAATGCAGTTTTTTTCTCTTTTTCTCTAGAGTTTACTGCTGTTTGCTTCCCTAAGCCCAGTTTTGGGGGCTTGCGTAGATATTTATTCTCTATTGTAATTTTATAATATTACAAAAAAAAAAAAAAAAAAAGAACTTCATAGAAATAAAGCATTTTAGCCTGTTTTAACATTATAGCCTGCATTGCTGTTTTACACATGTATAATATGTGTGTATTTTATAAATGCTCCGGGGTCCCCGCACAAGGGCGGGAATATTCAATGTTTATGACTTTGATGAGGATACCCCTGGAAGAGAACTAGGATTTACAGGTAAGTAACTTATCCTTCCTGACTAAAGCAAAGTGACTCCTCCTTCACCGTTAGTGGATGGTTCCACTGAGATGTGGGCATTAAGTTCCTTCACAACTCCCTTTGTTTGGCGTAAGGTCTCTTAGTTCCTGTCTAAAGCAGCACCCCATTCTACTGGAAATGTAATGAACAGCTCAGCTAGGTTCAACTTCCCTCCTTTTCGTAGCGCAGCAGCTCCTCCAGCTCAAGCATTCTTGTAAAGTAAATGGAAGGATTCCATTGTCCAAAAATGCAACCTACCGTTTGTTGCTTCCGAGAGCAAAATGGCGCAAATCACATGATGTTCCCGAGCCCGGGTACCTGTTCATATTTCAGTACTTAAGATTAAAAAAACCTTCTAGGGATCATGTCAGCAACATGCTCAGAGACTGCAAATTATTTAACTGAACTCACAAGCATTGAAAGTTAGTTTGCGGCAGGACACTTGGAAAATTGATTAGGAGTGCATAACAAAAAATATCCTAGCTATCGTAACACAAAGTTTCAATTCTGTTAAGGACACAGAGGTGAGGATTATGCTTAACTTTCTCCACTTTAATAAATAGCAGCCATGAAAGAGAACAATAACAAACTACTGATCCCACGAACCCTAGGGATCAGGAAGTAAATACAGGCATATTCAATAACATGAAGCGGAATGGCAACAACCAGTCAGCATGAATGAGTCCCAGTGTAGTCCTTCGTTAGTGTCTGCAACTCCTCTTTCGTAGCCCGAAACAGGCTGAGAAGTGTGCTCAAACATCTTGTTTAACCATGTCAGATCCTAAGAAATAGTCAAATGAATGTTAGAATGGAAATAAGTAGTCATAAAAAACCTTCAGAACGCCAATACAGTCAGTTTAAAACAATGAAACAGGTACTGCTACTGATAAAAATTTTAAATAATAGAACAGTGTTACTCCCTAGCAACGGGGAAGGGGTCATGAATCCAATTGGGTGGAACAATCCTCGCCTCCGTGTCCTTAATAGAATGTAAACTTTCCATTACGATAGCTAAGAAATTTTTCATTCTATGTCAGAACCGGAGCCGAGGATTCTGCTAGTTTAAAGATTATACACTACGTGCTGAGCCATGTCAAGAATTGTTTTAAAATAAAGCCTTTTAAAAACGGAGTCCGGACACCAATCCGCAACATTCATGATATCCTCCAAACGAGCACCTAAAGTGAATGCTTTGGAGGCCATGGCTTCGAAAGTGGATTGAGCTTCAAAAATAGAAATCGATTCCAACCTCTTGCATCACCATCAAACCCAACTTGCGATGGTAGGGGATGAGACTGCTTTACGCGGTTTTCTGAGTGCGGTTAGAAGATGGCGTTCACCAGGGGGGTGAAGTTCCAAAGACATCTCCTCATATGCCTTAAGGCATTGAACAACACAAAGTTTGGGGGAATCTGGAAAAGCAGAGTAGGAAGTTACTCTTTTGTTACATTTAGTTCTTCTACTTATCAAGAAAGTAACCCCCAAAGGGGAAAATGTTAAGCACGGACATCTGAGACCCTTCTACAGGATACTAAACAGAGAACATTGCCAGTTTTGCTGTAAGTATTGGTTATGATTCCAAAACAAAAACAAATTCAAAACATGATTGACATCCCAAATGGATGAATAGCGTGGTTCTAGAGGGAGGGAAAGTCTGATCCCTCGAAGAAGATGGCACACAAGAGGGTGATAACCGATGGGGACCAGTTTAAGAATGAGTGCCCAGCCCAGATGGCTGATCTGAAAGTATTCATAGAGCGGTAAGCCAAGCCTTCCATAGCTATACTGGCTTGAAAATTGATGATATTTACTGTATCAGTGATCCCAGGATTGAGATTCCATCGCAAACACCAACGAGACCAGCAAGTCCAAGCTGATCTGTATCGTTTGGTAGTGTTGGGAGCCCAAGCTTTGAATAAGAGTTCCCAGAGCTTGGCCCGAAAGGCCTGGGATTGACCATCGTCCCCTGAAATTCGCCACACCATCAGAGAGCCTTCCAGAACCAATTGGTGAGGCATATGATCCAGATTAAGGAGAATCAAAGGAAATAAGGGAAGTTGGATTGGAAATTCCAGAACTGGAAGCCAAACTTGAGATCTTCAAATGGGAGTAATCAAGACTATGTCAGTGTGCTAGCGACGAACCTAAGCGGAAGTGCGAGTGATCATTGCGAAATGAGGAAATTCATAACCGTTCTCTTGAGTCCAGTTCTAGAGAAAAACACCTGTGGCGGCCTGGCCTCCCGCTGTAAAACTTGGGAAGTTGATGGTCTAGTCTGGAAGGAAGAAGATTCATCGAAAAAGGACCCCAGCGGTTGTTGAGACTGTAAAAAACACCCGGAGAAAGCTTCCAGAGACTGGAGTCCGTAGGTGTCTGGATTGAAAGTCTGCCACCTGGTTGAACTGACCAGAGAGGTACTACACTGTCACAGAGATTTGACGGTCTAGGCAATACTGCTAAAAACTGGTTGCGAGATCTGACAAAGTTTTGGATTGAGTTCCCCTTAGATGGTTGTTGTATCAGACAGCGGAAATATTGTCCATCTTCAGAAGGATACTGGTCTTAAAAGAGTCTTTGGTCCAGCACTTGACTACAAACGAGCCAGCTAAAAGTTCCAGACAGTTTGTGTAAACTCTTTTCCTCCGATAACTAAAATCTGCCAGTGGAAACATTTCCACAGCGAGCGCACCATCCTGATCTGCTGGCTTCGGAATCTATGACTAGATCTGGGGCTGAACCGAAAATGGCTTTTCCGTTGCAGGCCTCCATGTTTGAGAGCCACCAACAAATTTCTTCTGACCTTCTTCCGAAAGGAAGATCATGTGAGAGTAGGAAAAACCATTGGATAAGTGAGCAGCTTTGAGACATTGGAGAGCTTAATAATAGAAAGGGCCAGGAAATATCGCCTAGATGGAGGAAGAGAGAAGACCTACCAAACAGGCAATTTGGGTCAGAGAAATACGCTGCTTGGATAAGGAGCATCTTAGCTTGTGGCAAATTTTTGCCATTTTCTGGGATGGAAGACTCGGAGTGGCTGAGACTGAATCTATTATGAAGCCTAGGAAGACAGC
Organism: Pleurodeles waltl; assembly: GCF_031143425.1. Taxonomy (NCBI): domain Eukaryota; kingdom Metazoa; phylum Chordata; class Amphibia; order Caudata; family Salamandridae; genus Pleurodeles; species Pleurodeles waltl. The sequence continues at coordinate 1,091,747,313 of NC_090440.1, forward strand.
TTTTTGAGAAGTGACCAGTAGAGATTTGGATTAGTTTATAATGAAACCTAGCCATTGTAAGAGATCGTTAGTAATTTGTAAACAAAGAGTCAATTTTAGAGAGCACTGGACCAGAAGAAGAATGCCGCCTAGGTAAACGATTAGGCGCATATCTTGCGCTCTGACGTGTTCCACCACTGGTTTGAGGACCTTGGTGGAACACCAAGACGTTGAGGAGAGGCTCAAAGGAAGAGTGGTAAATTCGAACATTCGCTGATGCCAAAAAAATTGGAGAAAGTGCCTGTGTGGAGGGAAAATTGGAATAGTCAAGTAAGCATCTTTTAAATCTAAACGTGCTAACCAGTCGAACAGGCGCAGGAGGTGAATTCCTTCCATTTTGAAATGTCGATGGGCAAGCCAAATGTTGAAATCGCAAAGGTTCACGACAGGCCGTTGACCTGCATTTGCCTTGTAGACCAGGAAAAGGTTGCTCATGAAACCGGGAGGATGAGGCTGTGCTTGACAGATCACACCTTTTTCCAGCAGAGCAGCAACCTCTGCGTCCACTAGAACGGCATCCTGAGAGGAAAAATTAGTAGGTCGAGGGGAAATGACCTGTGTTGGGTGTCCGTGAAATTCGATGTGAAAACCTCTGATGGTTTGTAAGACCCATGCATCCCCTGTGATTGACTCCCAAGCCTGGATAAAATTCGCCAGACGACCCCCTACTTTTAGAAGTGAAGAAGGGAGGACACTTACCTGAATAAGTGGGAGTTGATGTGCCTCTGCCTCCTCGACTTCTGAAATGCCAGCCTCTGGTTGGGTTGAAGTTTGCAAAGCAAGTTTGGTCTTGAGGTTGACCTGACCGGGGCCATTGTCCTCTGAAGGAGTTTTGACAATATGAGCGGCCGGACTAGCGGCCCCTGCCTCGACCGGCCCCCGTAGAAAACACAGGATGGAAAAACTTTTTGGATTGAAGACTGAGCCTTGCCTAACAATGTGAAGGTATTCACAAATTTCCCAAGTTCCTTGACAAATGACTCACCAAATAGACCACCCTGAGCCACTGGACCTGTTGCATAATCTGCCAGATCACCTAATTTAGGATTTACTTAAATTAAAAGTGACCGGCGACGCTCAGTTGTTAGAGTTGAGTTAGCATTTCCCAGTAAAATCACGGCATGCTGTGCCCAACCAAAGAGTATCTCTGGGGAAATAACAGATCCTGAAGCCTTTGCGTTCTCAGCAATATCTAAAATAGTTGCTAATGGACCGGGGATGTCCAGTAATTTGTCCTGACACGCCCACCAGGACCTATCAATACCTTTTTTAGGATCCTTGATACGTTTTTGTAAAAAGGTAGACATTCTGGGGTCTACATCAGTGGTCTGGGCAACTTTGTCAAACAAAGATTGGTGAGGACATTCTGACCTAAGGCAATTGAGTGATTCCTTCTCTAACAGTTTTCGAATGCGACCCGCTACAAATGTGCCAACTTTTTCAGACCGAGCCCAAACGGAAGAACGAAGTTTATCAGAGTCTAACGTGTCATACGATTCAGGGATGGAATCAGGAGGAGCCTGAGAGGAAGGAAGCCAGCGTATGGGAGGGCCAGGTTCTTCATCGGGATCAATGTAATTATCAGAATACTGATCATAGTTAAGGGGCGAGGAGGTATCAATAGACGGGCCATTATCATCAGACATAAAAGCCTGTTTAATTTGGTCAGACATATCTTGATTGACCCCTGCTTCGCAACGCTTCACAGGGATGGTGCCTTCATTAAGGTTCTGAAGAACAGGAGCTAAAGGGAGAGGGGTAGAAGTAGATATCCTAGCACACTCCTGTGAAATTTGTAGAGACAGTCATTCCTCTAAAGGAGCAATGGCCTTAGATACTGCCTGGCAGATGGAGAAATCTACTGCATCAAAAATTGCCCCATCTCATTTAATTCCATTATGGATTTTTTTTATACATATAAATAACTATTTAAACAGACGTGAAAGAAGTGAGGAGGCTCTAGTATTTAATCGGAGAGTATCCCTTAGAGTATGGTAAGACTGGGTGTCAGTCTGAAATGTTAAGGAGCAAAGCTCAAAGAGTTGTAATTATTGGGACAGTAACACCCCTGGTGCAAGGGAAATTTAGCTGGGATGAGTGCATGAGAAAAATGTCTCAAAAATAATAGCAATGCTAAAGACCCTGAATAGGATGTAGGAATAATAATTGATTAAGATAAAACTTACCCTGTGGCACAGGGTGTCTTGCAAATAAGGGGAATAAGCTTTACAGACCTCTTACAAGGGGGATCATCAGCAATCACAAGAAACTGTGTGCAGACAGCTCAATTCTGCTGAAGCCTTCTAAGCTGAGCGTCTCGGCAGAGAACGCCCCCTGGTGAGCCCGACACTCGCTGCGAGTCGCACCGGGAAGAAGAAGCAGTCGCAAAGGAGCGGAAAAACGTACTTGCGACTGTGATAAAAATATAAAAGGCAAAATTGAATGGAGGCAGAAACTATCAATAAAACAGAGAAAATGCAGGTTAAATACAGTTAAAACATGAAAGAATGTAGAACATGATACTTGTCTTGACTGCGAGCAGGGAAGAAAGAGGAGTTGCAGACACTAACGATGGACTACACTGGGACTCATTCATGCTGATTGGTTGTTGCCATTCCGCTTCATGATATTGGATATGCCTGTTTTCACTTCCTGATCCCTAGGATTCATCGGATCAGTAGTTGTTATTGTTCTCTTTCTTGGCTGCTATTTATTAAAGTGGAGAAAATTAAGCATAATCCTTGCCTCCGGTCCTGATATAGAATTGCATCACATTGACAGTGCATGAACGTCTTTGGCACTAGCAAAAATGCAGGTGTTCCATGACTTGTGGGAGCATGCTGAAAATTTATTATGACACAAACTGTTTGTCAGCATGCAGCCTGAGGCTAAACAACCATTTTTCCTTTAGTTCACTGACTGGGTGAGTGCCAGTCACTACCCCTTACTTTAGTTATACCACTGTCACGATCTGTCTTCCACTTACCACCCTGGTCAGATGAAGCTAGAGTGCGACTTCAGTTCTTGTAGGTCCTGCTCTGGCCGAGGAAGGGGAGACCCCTTCCAGTAACCACGGTGCTGCTGACAACGGTACGCCACAACAGTCCGTGCCCTCCTGAAGGAGCCCCAGAGAAAAAACCCTTAAGGGAAAACAACTCTATGACAGGAACTCCCTGGAACAGAAAAAAGGACACATAAACAAATCAGGACTTCTACGCCAGGAAAAGAACAGCAGGATATAGCTGGTAAAAACAGGAACAGAACTGGAATCAGAGAAAACTAACTGGAGCACGATCACCACCAAGGGAAGTGTTGCAACACAAAGAGAACAAGAATCTGACCCAGTAAATACAACTCAGCAGGAAGTGACATGCAGGAAGAAGAAAGAACGCCGTCTTAGATTGGGAAAAGTTCTATAGGAAGAGACAGAAGGCACCATCGTAGAAAAGGAAACTGATGCATGCAGGGAAAGAAAATGAGAAATGAAAGCTGGGAAGGAGAGAATATGGCCCTGCAGGGGAAGAAGAAGGAAAAAAGGAAGAGCTCTAGATCAGGGCACCAGGTAAGTGAAGGGATGGGGTGTGCAGACACCCTGTGGCAAACGGCCACACCATGCATTGAACGCGGCGAAGCCTGACCCCCAACCCTGGGCCTCAGACCCCGCGGCAGGCAACAATTCATGCCACAGCCGAGGTGAAAGGCCGCAGCAAGCCAGCGACCTATAAAACAAACTGCCGACCTCACCACAGCCCCATTAGAGGACGCCGCGGGAGACAGCACTCCCCCATGGTACAAGGTGTCCTGCAAATAAGGGGAATAAGCTTTACAGACCCCTAAAAAGGGGCAACATCTACAGGCACAAGAAACTGTGAGCGGACAGCTCAATTCTGCGGAAGCGTTCTACGCTGAGCGCCTGAGCGTCTCAGCGGAGAACGCCCCCTGGTGAGCCTGACACGCAACTGCGAGTCGCACTGGGAAGAAGAAGCAGTCGCAAAGGAAAGGACGACCCCTTCCGGTAGCCACAGTGCTGCTGACAGTGGTACACCACAACAGTCCGTGCTCTCCAGAAGGAGTCCCAGAGAAAAACTCATAAGGGAAAAAACCTCTTTGACAGGAACTCCCTGGATCAGAAAAAAGGACACGTCAAAAAATCAGGGCTTCTACGCCAGGAAAAGAACAACAGGGTATAGCTGGAAAAAACAGGAACAGAACTGGAATTTGAGAAAACCAGCCAGCGTGTGATCACCACCAAGGGAAGTGTTGCAACGCAAAGAGAACAGGAATCTGACCCCTTATATACCACTCAGCAGGAACTGACATGCAGGAAGAAGCAAGAATGCCTTTTTAGATTGGGAAAAGTTCTATAGAAAAAGACAGAAGGCACCATCATAGACAAGGAAACTGATGCATGCAGGAAAAAAATGAGAAATGAATTCTGGGAAGGAGAGAACATGGCACTGCAAGGGAAGAAGATAAAGGACAAAAGGAAGAACCCTAGATCATGGCATCAGGTAAGTGAAGGGTTGGGGAGGGGGATGGGGTGCGCAGACACCCCTGGGCCTCAGACCTCGCCACGGGCAACAATTCATGCCACAGCTGAGGAGAAAGGCCGCTGCAAGCTCCACGATCCATAAAATGAATTGATAACCTCACCACGGCCCCATTAGAAGATGCCGTGGGAGACAGCAGACCCCCCCCCCCCCCCCCCCCCCCCCTCCCGAAACCCCAGGTTTGTCTGGAAAGAGACGGAAAAAGCGACAGACCAAGAGAGGAGTGTGACATTTTTGGAAAATCAGGGAGTCACATATTTCCTGAACCTCCTATTTGGGCACATCATCAACCAACTGAGGAGGGGGACAGGAGAACTGTCTGTGAAAAAGATCGGGCACATAGGGCTTCAACTGAGATACATGAAACACAGGATGTATCTTCCAAGTTCGAGGTAAAGGAAGACGGAAAGACACTGAATTGACTCCTTGAAGGATCAGGAATGGTCCGTAGTAACGTGGTTTGAATTTATTTTGTGACAGCCGGAGAGGTAGAGATTTGGAGAAAAGCCAAACCTTGTCTCTGACACGATAGGACGGGACTTCACATCGTCTCTTATCTGCAATCTTCTTCATCCGTAGTTTTGTAGCTAGAAGATTGGAATGTATAATACGCTGAATTCTACGCAGTCAATGAGCAAACAACGTGCTAGTAGGAAGTATAGTTGATTCCCAGATAGCAACAGGAAAGGATTTAGGATGAAAACCGTAAGAGCAAAAAGAAGGAGTGACCTTCGATGCACTATGTACTGTGTTGTTATACGAGAAGTCATCTGGCAGTAAGTACATAGACCAGTTGCTCTGTGTAGCATTGCAAAAACAGTGTAAATATTGTTCAAGCCCTTGGTTTAGGCATTCCGTTTGGCCTTTAGTTTGTGGACGAAAACCAGATGACAAGGCCGCATCTATGTGCAGTGTTTTGAAAAAATGCTTTTAAAAGCGTAAAATGTATTGAGGGCCATGGTCTGAGATAAGGACTTGAGGGAGACCGTGAAGGCGGAAGATATCTTGTATAAAGAGTTGACTCAGTTCTTTAGCAGTGGGTAGCTTCTTTTATGCAGTAAAATGGGCCATTTTTGTAAATGAATCAACTTTAACCATTATTACTCGATTTCCTGCTGAGGGACGTAAGGAACACATGAAGTTGGTAGACACAGTATGCCAAGGAACTGGGCCTCCGACCTCGCCACGGGCAGCAATTCATGCCGTGGCTGAGGAGAAAGGCCGCTGCAAGCCCCCCAACCTATAGAACACACCGCCGACCTTACTGCGGCCCGATTAGAGGATGTCGCAGGAGCCCGCGGCGTGACAACCACTGTACTGGGTTTGTGGTGTGAAGGCCCCACATAAAGAATCCTTTTCAATTTATGTGAAATAGCAAGGGTTTTAAATAAAATCTATTTTATTGCTGTATCTCAATTTGTTTCTACAACTCCATACAGAATAATTAACAGAACTCAAACAGACGTTTCCACAACATCCAAGCATGGGAATGAATAGTCGCTCCTGTTCTTAAATAGTTAAGCAGATCTTCAAATCTTCTGTGGAAACAAACCAAACAACTATCTAAGCCTAGAAACCTAACAGGCTATACTAGCAGGACCATGAAAATCCTTGCTGTTCACGTCAGAGTCTGTCTTTAATCCTCAAAGACCACCGTAGTGTACTATCATGACTATGACCAACACCAAAATGTTGGGATACCGTCAATTTCTTGCTGACCAAAGCCCACTGATATGTATTTGTGCAATTAGAAGAGATGTAAATGAACTCAAAATAAAACAATCATAAACATCACAATTCAGCAATAAAAAATTGAACAAAAAAAGGAAACAGAAGCATGCGGACAAAAAGGGCCCTCAAACATGGTAGCGTTTTCCCGGTGGAGGCGGCCTTGTGTATGCACAGTGCCATGCAGCTAACTGGAAAGCAGTTTGTCCTCCCTCGCGCTTCCTAGTCCCCTCATTTACCTGGTGTAGTGCCTAAGGCAGGCTCCTGTAGAACATTTGAAATTTTAGGTTATTCTGACGTGTTGACTCTGAAAATGAAAACCAAAAAAAGTAAAATTACTGCCTCTTTCTCCAAGGACCACCGACATATTACTTAATTCATTTCCAGAGTCTGACTGGATCAGTGGCTTTGTTTTCAGTAGCCCATAGCTCTGGTTGACTCGTAACAAGTCAGTTATTAAAGAGAAAAGGCTGCAGCTGATACCGTTGACATACCACTCCTCTGGCACTTTATTCAATGCATTATTGAAAAAAAGCGTAATGGGCTTTCAGGCTTTTCGCTGTACGAAAACAGCAGGTAAAAGTGTCAAAACATTGCTATGGGAAATGTACTCCATGCCTTTCAGATATATTGGAAATTATTGATCTCTCTTAACCACTTTGTTTTGCCCAATTTAATTATCCTATGGTGCTTTCTAAAGTGTAGGTGGATGACAGCCAGAATAATTTTCAATTCAAGAGAGACACATATTGTGTTACCTTTCCTTTCCCCCCAGATATGATCGTCCTTAAAAAAGAAGAATAAGAGTGTAGAAAAGGATGGCGAGTAACGTGCACTCTCTTGTTCCCATTGCATCTCCTTGTGATTCTGCTAGCCAAATATTGACAGGTGATTTATCTGCTCTCCTCGCCTTTCTTCTACTACTATTGTAGTGCCAAGCCCCAAACAGATTTATCTAGCATAGATCATAGTTATCTGCACCGCTGACCTTTTGTGACTTTAACTCTATTTTGGTTGAACCTTATGTATGTCATCATAGGAAGTTCTGCATATTTAGTAGATGGTTTGAAATGTTTTTATTTTCTTGGTTCAGAAAGTTACTTATCATTGGTATCTGGTTTCAGTCTTCTTGAAGCACCAGCTCCTTAATATGTCCTCCATCGTCGACACACTGCTCTCTCGAACATATGAAGAGCACAAACTGTCTTATACTCTCTTCAAAATCTGAACGTGTTAGTAAGGTTTTTTGAATTTCCTGTCATTTTGGCCCAGATTCACCTGCTGGCAAAATGTATCTGTGGTATGGAAGAACTCATTCTTGTGCTCACTTCTTTGGAATAAAGGATGAACATCTTGATGCAATTTTAGTGGTGATAACTACCTGGCAGCATCTCTCCAATTTTCCTTTTATGTCTGAAATCGATCCATACAGCTCAAGCATGACTGGTTTCTTTAAGTCGCCATTTCAAGTCCACTGCCAAAGACGTGATTTAATGATACATGTCTGTCTCTGGGTCTGAAGAGGAATTACGGAATTACAGGTACTTAAGACCTTGTGAGGCAAATGCTAGTTATAGATTTATTGTCAAATTTGAATGTGTGGATGTTTCTTGCAAGCTGCTTTGGAGCACATATGCGAATTTAGATTTAGGAAGATCATGATCTGTTTTTCAGTTCCACTGTGAATCGGTAGCAATAGAATTCACGTCAAACATTACAAATTAAATGAGATATAATATTTTAGGAATAATACGCTGTTCAATTTTGATAACTTGGCTGTAATGGATGAATATATCCTACAAGGGAGGGTCCGGGACAGAAACCTGATTAACACTTTAAATTGGTTTCATTTATATTTGTTTTATGTAAATTTATTTTATGTGTTTATTCTGAATGCTTGGAAGGTATCATGCCTTCCCACAGTGGACACCCATGGTCTATAGTTTAGTCAGTGTTTAAGAACACGTCTGTATCACAACAAATAATGTTTTTTTGATCATGCAAAGCGAAGTAATAGGGCTAATACTTTTTGGAGAAAGATACTCGTTGATTATGGGGAGCAGGACAGTGTTATATGACAGACGAAGCAGCACATTAGAAGTCTGTTTTTCAGGATTTTTTGTAGAATTTCATTTTGCTGTACTCTAAGCTAACCAATAAATCAGTAGTACAGAAGTAAGCTATTGAAGTGGCAACAGTTCAAAAGGCACCCAGTAACTAAACTAATCGTATGAGTTTAGTTCGTGTATGTGTTTAAAGCTAACTGATACTGTATTTCATAGCTGCCCCATACTTGAATCCTATTTAGTCATTCACCAGGATTATTTCTTCTTTATTTCTTCTGTTATTTATTGACCTAAGTGATAATTGGTCATTGAAACCTAAAGATAAGGAACAATGTTTCTGCAGCAACACGAAGATGCAAATTTGCTATCCTGTTGTGCTCTTCACCTGTTGCTCTCCATTCAAATGATGACGACGTCATCGCTGAATTAGCAAATGCATTTACTGTTTGACTGCATGCTATTTCTTTACATCCGAAGTGCAGTGATACGGATTTTATGTGCAGAATTTGTTTGTGTCTGGCAACAAAGGAAGGCACGTTAACCCCACAGTAATTTAGGTTGCTGGATGTATTTCAGGTAAGCGAGCCATCATAGCGGGCTTGAACACAGTAATGTAGTAGTGTGCCTGAGATGTCCCAGGGTAACAATTCGTTTCCATTTATGTGATATTAAAAATCACATGCTTCAGCAAGGTTAACGCCTGTGTTATTTTTAATAAAGCAAATCCAAAGACTTGTTTTTAAGCAAAAATGATTGATGTAACTTAATCTAAATTGCCACGGTCTTCTTTCGGTTTTAGGAATTTGCCAAATGGCTAGTATCATCAAAAAAGTTTGTTTCCCAGGATTATTGTTTTATTTTTTATTTAAAGTTATTACATTACAATAAAGAGAAACGAATATGGGTTGAAGGTTGAAACTGAGTCCAAAGCACTTTTTCGACCTTCACATTACTTCCTGGCGTGGCAAGGGAAAAGCGCCCTCACCAAAGTGGGGGGGCAGGGCCCGTTAGGGGTCGGGCCTCCGAGGCCGAGGACACTCCCCCTTTTCTTCGCACCGGAGGTGCACAGTGCTGGCCGAACTTCCGCCCCCGCGCCTCGCGAGGCGTTGGGGCGGAAGTACAGCAGGGGGCCAGGCGTGGGGCCATCATTGGCTTCTGTCCGGATCCGGGTGCCGCAATCAGGTGGGGGGCTATTTAAGAGCCACCCCAAGAAGGCTAGTCCTTCTTTACCTATTTGCGGCGGCCGGGTTTCACGCGGGAGCTCGCGATTGATGTGTCCACGGCTTCGGTTCCTGCTTCCTCGGTTTGTCGTTTCTGCTGCGGATTCCAGGCGAACAGAGCTTCCGGCTGCTGGGCAATTGCGAGGGATTCCAGGCAGACATAGCTTCTCGTTTTTTCTCTCTTGGCGGTGTCTCGTCGTCACAAAAGTGTAAGTATTGACGCGGGCGAGGGGTTTTTGAGCTCCAGCTGCGGGCCTGGCTCCCGGTTGTTAAGTGCAGGGTTGTATTGCACGCACTGCTTGTTGGTGAAGCGGGGGAGGTTACGTAAGCGCTGACTGCTTGTGGTCACACTAAAAGGGCAGAAGCTTGTTTAACAAGAGCCTATAGCTCAGTGGCAAAGTCTACTGCCTTTGGTGCAGGAAGCTACTCCTGTACAGGGGTTTGAATCCAGCCACTGCCATAAAAATATGTTCCAACTTCAAAGTCAAACTGTATTGGGGTTTTTTAAGGCACAAATCTGACCGCTGGTAATGGGATAAGGTTTGGCGCATGGTTTCTTTCACATTTATTTCAGCGCGCGTCAGGCAATTTGGTCATTAGGCGCCGTGCTGTTTGGCGGGGCATTTGTTTCTGTCCTTGCCAAGCCTTTGCTATTTTATTATTAACGCGTGCAGGGCCAATTGGTTTGGGTTTTTGCGTGTTGCACTGTTAAAAAAAAAAAAAAGGATCGAAGGGAATTGTGATCAAGGTAATCTTTATTGTCTGACAGAGAATGTAAGTGCTCCTTGGTTTGTTCCTTACGATTGTTACGCAAAGAAGTTAGTACAGTTTAGCGCTGGTGGAATGCATTTTGCCACATGATAGCTGTGGTGTTATAACTGCCTGTGTTGCGCGTGATGTTTATGAAATATTGTTAATTATAATTGGCTTACTCGCATTCAGACTAAGGTGTTGGGCTTTGTTTATTATGCCGGCTCGCCTGGGCTGAGCTGAGATAAGTGCTCAAGAAGTGTTATCCCCTGGATCCAGTGGTTAACTGTATTTTGTATTCATCTTGTTTGCAGGATCATCAAAAACAAAAACAAAAATCCTTCAATTTCAGCCTCAGGGTAACCCCCTTGCGTTTTCAGTTCATCATGCCACCAAAAAAGGCTAGCATCCCAAAGGGATAAGGGAGGGACCCCGAACTATCCCAGCTGTTAATGATGGTTTTAGAGAGATTGGGGAGCGATGACGCAATAGAGGTCAGCGGGTCCCCTGAGAAAGAAGCTAGTGGGGACAGGAGCACCCGCCCAAAGCGGTCCCATGTTACGCCCAGCGCTGCTTTCCCCCCCGGTTAAGCGCAGGAGGAATGAGAAAACGCCTGTGCCTACCTCCATTACTCAGGCGCCCTCAACAGTGGTTAGCTCTCCAGCGCAGATTGCCTGACCTGACCCGTATGCCCGCCGCAATCCTACCCTCTGTGCCTCTGGCTTTAACGGTGGGCACCACTGAATCACCGGTATTTGGGCTAGAAGGGGTCTTGGCCGATATCCGTAAGTCCCTGGCCACCTTGGCTCCTACATCGCAGTCGGGGGTACCACCCCCTCCTTTACCAGGGGTAGTGCTGCATGCACCACCTGGGCCCCCGCCGGTGCGGTTTCCTGAGCGGCAGGTGCAGGATCAGGATCAGGATCCTTCCAGGTTGGCGTTACTAGGGGTATCCAAGTTGCTGGCCAGTATTAATGCCCCAGCTATCAACACAACGCCGCCTACAACACCGTGGGGGTCAAGCGACTCTTTGCAGAATTCAATAAATGACCTAAAGCGCCAGGTGGACGCACTGGCGGTAACGCATGCCTCAAATCCTCTGCCAGCGTCAGTTAATAGCCCGAGTGTCGCCCCGACACCAGGCACCGTTCTCGCTTTACCCTCCATAGTTCAAAATGTCCTGCCTAGTTCCAGCAAGGTTCCTGGTCAGGTCAATCCCACAAAGGAAGGGACAACAGATGCGTTACTATCCAGACCAGGTAAGCTGGCAGCTCACGTCAGTATAGAGGTTAAAGAAAAGATATGGAAGGGGGAATTTGTGGACATTTTTTCATTGATAAGGGAAAAAAGGAGGGAGGTGTAGGTGAAAGAAAAAGAACCTAAGTCATCTTCTTATGTGGAAAGGAAGCCCAAAATAGAAGAGAACATTACATATTGGTTATTTGGTTTTAACGTATTCATGTAAATTCAGTTGGAGAAAAAAACGGAGTTGGGCACCTCTTTGATTTATTACGCAAATAAAATATTGAAGGCCCAACACACTTATGGGGGGGTCTGCTTGGTTGGAATATGACAGAGATTTTCGTTGGGCTAAGGTAGAAGATCGATCCATTGGCTGGGATCAGACGGAGGTTAATGTGTGGCTTGAATGCGTTAACAACAAGATCTCTGGGAGGCAGCCCTTTCGGCCACAGGTATCAGGTGAGAAAAAGGGGTCTTGCTGGGCTTTCAACAGGAAGGTGTGTTCACGTCCCGCCGGAACTTGCAAGTTCAGACACAACTGTTCCTTTTGCGGGCATCCCTCCCACCCAGAATCTAAATGTATCAAGAAGTCAAAAGAGAGGGGCAGGGATCCTAGTAAGCCATCAAGTTGATCACCCCCTGTCCTCCCCTATTAGGCTAGACGCGTTGCGCCCCTACCCGGCCTTGGATTCCGCATTGGTACTTCTTCACGGTTTTTCCTTTGGTTTCAGGATACCTGCCTCTAATGTCTCTCCTGTGAATCACTGTAAGAACTTAATTTCCGCATCTCAGAACTCTTTGGTGGTAGCCAGGAAGCTGGCGAAAGAACGGGCCCTGGGCAGGCTAGCCGGCCCCTTCAAAAGTCCGCCATTAACAGGCTTTATGTGTTCCCCTTTGGGAGTGGTTCCTAAGAAGGAACCAGGGCAGTTCAGGCTGATTCACAGTTTGTTGGCCCCTCTGGGGTCCTCAGTTAACGATGCCATTGATCCTCAACTTTGCTCGGTCCACTATGCATCAGTTGACAATGCAGTGAAAAAAGTTAGGACGTTAGGCCGGGGGGCTTTGTTAGCAAAAACCGACATTGAGTCAGCTTTCCGACTGCTCCCTGTGTATCCCGATGATTACCACCTATTGGGTTTCCAATTCCGGGGAGAATACAACTATGATCAATGCATGCCCATGGGCTGTAGTATATCATGCAGTTATTTTGAACAATTCAGCTCCTTTCTTCAGTGGGTTTTTTCTCTTCGTACCGGTCACCGTGAGGTCATTCATTACTTGGATGACTTCCTAATCTTGGGCCCTCCTAGATCTGACAAGTGCGGGTGGCCTCTCCGGGCTTTGATCACTATGTTTGAGGAATTCGGGATCCCTTTGGCACCAGAGAAAACGGTCGGCCCTTCTACATGCATCACTTTCCTGGGGATTGAAATTGATTCAGTGGCCGGGGAGTGTTGCTTGCCTCAGGAGAAGCTGCTAGCTTTCAAAGGGTTCATTTGTGCAATGTTGTCTCAGAAAAAAGTGACCCTTCACCAGCTACATGTATTAGTTGGTCAGCTGAATTTTGCGCTGAGAATTATTCCTATGGGCTGCACTTTCTCTAGATCAATCGCTCGTTCCATGGTGGGGCTGACAGAAAAACATCACCACACCTGATTGTCTGGGGAGGTTAGGGAGGATTTAAGGTTGTGGGATCTTTTTCTGCAAACGTTCAATGGAGCTGTCATTTGGCCACCCTGGGCGATTTCCAGCCCCACGCTGGGCCTATACACCGATTCTGCAGGTAGCATAGGTTTTGGCGCAATACTGGGCACCTTGTGGTGTAGGGCCAATTGGCCAGAGGATTGGGTCAGCAGGGGTTGGACCAAGAACATAGCCTTTTTGGAGTTATTCCCTATTGTGGTAGCTGTAAATAGCTGGGCGGAAGAATTGAAGAACAGGGTGGTAATTTTTTGGTCTGACAACATGGCGGTAGTAGAAGTTATTAACCGCCAAGGGGCTTCATGCCCTCTGGTCCTGCGCCTGTTGAAACACCTGATTTTGGCTTGTCTGCAACGCAACATTACTTTCAGGGCTAAACACGTGCCTGGGGTTCATAACAACACAGCTGACGCTCTGTCTCGCTCATTAATGCAGGATTTTCTGTGGTATCACCCCCAGGCGACGGAGAAGATGGCGGAGTTCCCAGAATCTCTGTGGAAGATTGGTGCCCCGCCCTCCCAGACTTAGTAGCAACATCTCTGGCACCACGCACAAAAATAGCTTATGAGAACAACTTTTACTATTACAGGCGGTTCTTGCAGACGCAGTATATTTCAGAAATATTCACTGAGCCCGCGGTTTGCGTTTTCCTGCAGCATCTAAAAAGCTTAGGGCGCCCTGTGTGTTGTGCAAAGGCTTACTTAGCGGCGATACGTTTCTTTGCAAGGGTCAAAAATCAGAGGGACCTTTGAATACTTTTATTATAAAGCAGGCCCTAGCAGGTTGGGCCAATTTGACCCTCGTTAGCACAGATGCTAGGTGCCCCATCACCGCCCCACTTCTGGAGAACCTTTTGAGTGCACTCCGAGTCATCTGCTCTTCACCGGCTGGGTCGGCTTTATTCGCCGCAGCATTCGCGGTGGCCTTTTACGGGGCCTTCCGCATCAGCGAATTGGTTAGCTCTTCCCGGGGCGACCACACAGGGGAGTTACAGTGGGAAGGCGTGACAGTCTGTGCAGGGTCCCTGTCTATAGTGTTGCGCAAATCAAAAACAGACCAGCTTAAAAAAGGAGCGTGCATCACACTCTGCGCCGCGCCCGGATCCCCCTTATGCCCGGTGGTGCTAACGAACAGATACCTTGCAGTCCGCCCTCCAGCAGGCTCTTCGGCCTTGTTCATACACCCCAATGGGGACTGCCTATCGCGCTATCAGTTCTCAGAGGTCTTCAAGTTGGCCCTAAAAGCAATTGGGGTGGATCAGAAAGGATACTCCTCCCATTCGTTTAGAATAGGGGCAGCCACACTGGCGGCGGCTGCTGGCCTGCCGGCATCCGCAGTTAAAGGAATCGGGCGGTGGTCGTCAGAATGTTACAAGCGGTACATCAGGCCCGATTTGGTATAACGGCGGCATGGATGCTTGTATGTGATCTCTCACGCTCTTTTCTTTTCAGTTAAATGTCTCAACATGTAGTTTGGGTTTTGGGTCATTCATTTGTTTGACGGGCGGCGTACCGGGTGCAACAGCTCCGTGGGTCGAATCCGGCAATCGTGCAAGGTGTGGCGTTCCGCTGGTGTGGAATTGGTGGAGTAGGCATCACTCAGCGACAGCATTTGGTCAATATGGCGAAAGGATGTGGGGGGCTGCAGTCCCTGGATCTAATTATTATTCACTTAGGTGGCAACGACTCGGTGCGATTGGGCCGTAAGGCACTGAGGGAGACAGTATTCTTAGAAGTCACTAAATTGGCTAAACAATTTCCAAATGCAGCAATTGCTTGGTCACACATGGTGCCGCGTCGAAAATGGGGCACAGGGATCAGATCGAGGACTATCAATGTGTCAGTTCGCCGTCTTAACGCTGAGATGGCAAAACTTTGCCCAGGCCCTGGGCGCTTATGGAACATCCCCCACAAACTATTGAAGGGTCACCCACATGTTTCACAAGGACCAGGTGTATTTATCCGAGGAGGGGACCGATCAATTTATCTGTGACATGTGGGGTTTTGCTCGCAGTCTTTTCTTGGGTGGGGAGGGCTAAGGACCTTTTGGGCCCTGGTCGCCCTCGTGGCGGAAATTGAGATATAAATGTGACTAGAAACTACATGGGGGGTCCCCAAGGTTGGGCCCCCGGGAGGACACCTGGGATAGGCTCCTGAAGTTCAGAGCCAACCAGCGGATGTACACACCAGATCAGGGGATAAGAGAGCTCAGATCGCTGGAGGGAACATGGGGCTACAGCTCTTGGCTGCCCTGTTACACCCTGAGACTGATTAGTGTTTGGAGGGGGGCGGAACCCGAAACATGAGGACAAGGTACGGTGTAGTCAGGGTAACCGCCCCTCCTATGGATACAGGTGAGACATGGGTCACCTGTGTGGTTCAATGGTGGTTCAGGACAGGAAGGGATCCTGTCAGATTTGATTTATGGTCACTAAACTCTCTTGACATGTAAATATAAAATGTTTATGGAATGAATAACCTTTTCACTTGTTATAACTAATTTTGTTTTAAGAGTTATAAGATGTTTTGAAATGTTTTTAATAATAAAAACCACTTCCAACGAGTCAAGTTTGTCGGTCTGTGTATTTCTGGTGGGGGGAGTGTGGGCCGTCTGGAGGCCTCCGGATCCTAACGGGATGAAGGTCTGCACTGGGTTCAAGGTGCGAGATGGAGAAAGCAGTTTGGTCAAGGGTTGGCCTGAAATTCGAAATGGATTGAATGGATCGAGATGGATTGTGAAGATGAATGCATACATTGTACTGATGTGCTCGTTTGGCCAGCGTGATCTAGTGGAGATACCAGCTAATGAAGGGAGCCGTGAAATCATTAAGGGGCTTTATGCGCACTGACATTTTTTAATTGAGAAAAGAAAAAATATCATGTTTTAGAAATTTGAATTATGCAGTAAACCTATTTGAACTAAAGTTTGAACAGCTCGATTCCCTTTCTTTTATCCAGCTTAAAAGCGCATTAAAGTATTCGTCCAGTATAGTAAGTCAACGTTTAGATTTAAAACACTGCAAATGTAAGAGGACATTTGAGTTGATAACCGCTTTAACCGTTTCTCGATTGCGGGAACCTAAGGAGTAGCTATCAAGGAATCTAGAGCATGGAATTTGATGTTTTTCGACATTGCTGCTTATGAATGTAATTCTTTTAAATGTAATAACAAAAAGCTTCAACTCTGAATTTAAAGATAATTCGTGTAACTTCTGTAATACTGGCATACAGAATTTTAATCACGTATTGTTTGTCCTGCACTGCACTTTCATCGCCGTCATGTTCTGAGGCTGCTGCTTTTAATATATACTGTTAAAATTACACCTCAAGCTCGTCATTTTTCTATTCAGTCCTAAGAATAAGATACTCTGACAAAAAGTTATTGCATTTTTAAATATTTTTTTTTATTTGTCTTAGTTGTATTGCATGATAGCGAAATGAAATTGTTTTTATGTGGTCCTCGCTTGCGTTCCAAATCTTCAATAATTTGAAATGAATGCATAGAACCCTTGAACTTCTGTTCTGGAGTTTCAACATAGAGAATGTCTTTCACTTTAGACCCAGGGCATCATCATCTGGAAAGAATAATACAAGTGCAACATTTTATTGTGCTATTTCTCTTTAATGATTTTGCCAAACAAGACAAATATGTTACATGGAACACAGCTCACCACACCGATTACCCTCCAACCCACCCCTACACTAGAACAATAAATCCAATCAGTCAGACGTGAGATGATAACGAGCAGCTAAGTGTTCTCCGACCTCCCATTTATGGCTTGTGGCTAAACTCCTCTTGAATAGCTTGTCTAGTTGCTCCCACCTATGCCAGTGCCCCCATTAGAACGTCCCCTTAACTCTCCCATCTCAGTGTTCATTAGGGGCCCTCCGAACCCCAGCTGCTCCAGATCCCTTTGAATTTCCATGGGCTTCCTCATCCTTTGTAGATCTGCCTTACCACTAGTTTACAGTGTCCCATGCCCGCTTTCCAGTCTCTGTATGGTGGGGGTGACCCTCTACTGCACTTTTGGGTGATGCCCCACTCGGTCACCATGCAACGGATGTTCCCCAGTATCTTCTGGTATTCTTGACTCAGATGATGGACCCCATATTCCCAGCAAAATGAGACCGGGTTACAGGTCCAGTGTCCATCCCATGGCCTCCTCCATTGAACCCCTAACCATATTCCAAAAAGAGCCCAATCTGGGGCAGCTCTACAGTGTGTATAGGAAGTACCCTCCATCCCACAGCCTCTGAGGTAGAGTGTGTTTTCCACCCTCCCTATCCTATATAGTAATGACCTTGTGTAAAATGCCCTATGGAGAATATTAAGTTTGATCAAGCAGTAACTCGCCTTTATGGCAACCTCTGTCGGAAAGCCTAGCACCATTTGCTAGTCTTACTCATCCAATTTTCCCAGGTCCTGCTCCTATTTACCCTGCTATTGGGCTAGGGTGCCCTGCGTGTTCCTCATTAGTGTTCCATATGTCATTGAAATAAGCTTTCTACCGACTTTCCAATCCAACAGTCGTCCTCCCGGAGGGAGACCTTGCGTCCCCTCATCCTGGGGTATGCAGTCTTGCAGTGCATGTCACAATTGACCATATCGCAACCTCAGTGAAACCATGAAGAAAGCAAAATGGTATCACTCCATTGGTGTCCTAAACGTCTGCTAGAGCTGACAGGCCAATATTATCCCAATCTTGGAACCCTCTCAGCGTCACCACTGGTCTCAGTCTAGTCCTGTTCCATAAGGGCATCTGCTTGGAGAGCTGGAGGACCCTCATAGCAATTCTTGTTTGAAGAGTTCTCACCAGCGTGTCCACCTTAGCAAATAGGACATCAGGGACCCTGTACAAGCCGTTCTGAAGAATGTAGAAAAGTCTTGGGAGGGCTATCATCTTGAACATTGCTATTTTCCCCAGCAGTGAAATTGGTAAATTATGCCAGTGTTTCACATCCCTTTCAAGCCCCTTTACCATGGACAGCAAGCTTGCTTCAAAGTGCGGGTTTGCAACTCTAGTTTCCCAGATCCCAAAATACTTAAAGTGATGAGACTCCACCCACAGCAGCACCTTCTCATCCTGTCTTCAGCCCCCAACTGAAATTAACAGAGACTCCTTAATGTTTATGGCAAAGCCACAATACCTGCAGAAGATCCGGAATATGTCCCGTAATCTGATGAGCGCCTGAGCTGGTTTTACCAAGTGTAGCCGTTTATCAACTACGTATATCGATATACGCTCTTCCCATCCCGTGCCACCTGGCCAGCTCCATATCTGATCATCAATGCATACCAGTTCTGCCAACCCCTCTACAGCCAGTGATGAGCATTGGTGAAAGCAGGCACTCCTGCCTAGTTCCTCTCTGCAACCTAAACTTTCTGGAGTTGCGCCCATTTATTTTCACTCTTGTTGCTGGCCTGTCATAAAGCAGCTTGACTCCAGCAAGTATATTTTGGGACAAAGCCCATCCTAGCCAGGATCCAACAGAAATACTGCCACTCCACTGAATCAAAGGCCTTATTGTCATCTGGGGCACGTTTATCCTGCTCTTCGGCAGTGTCTCTGCCGCAGTTATATAATTGTGGAGTCCCCTCAAATTCAAACGGGTCTGGCGACCCAGTATACACCTGTTTGTTCTCGGCGCACCAGTTCATTCACCAGTACCCACAGTCTGGTCGACAGGACCTTTGCCAGGTCACCCTGTAGGTTTTGCATCTGTCTTGAGGTTTCCCATATTTCGGGATGAAAACAACTGTCGCTGTTCTCATATCCTTTGGCAGCAACCCAGTCTTCAATGGCTCCGGATTCACCGCTTGCAGTCCTCCTATTCAGCCTTCAAAAAAGCTCAATGGGGAGCCCGTTGGGACCTGGTGCCTTGCCAGCCTGCATATGTACCACTGCCAGAATGTCTTCCACCAAGACATCAGCCTCCAGGTCCCCCTGCAATACTGGTCTTAGGCGCCACACTGGACATTCTTCAGCAAAAGCTAGTACTTCCTACTCGGAGGTCTGCAGCTGTGAGGCGTAAAAGTTTTCCATATAACTCACAAATTCTTCCATTATTTGCTCACTATCGCTCACTGATTTCCCCAGTGCCACTACTATTTCTCTTATGTGTATCTCTTTCCCTGCTGTCCAACCATGCCAGCAGTTTTCCCGCTCGGTCTCTGATTCCATATACCCTTTTCTGTTTGGTCAGATAGGCTGTTTTCACCTCATGGTTGGTTATCGTTTTATACTCAGCCCTCCTCAGGTCTAATGCAGCTGTCAGTCGGGGTGCAGGGGAGGCAGCGTAATCCATCTCCAATTGTGCCAGTTCCCTTTCTAGGTTGTGTAGCCTATGTAACCTTTCCCTCTGATCTTCTATCTCCCCATTGATAATGACACCCCTGATTGTGGTTTATATACTTCCCACAATGTCATCAAGCTCTTCATGTGCCCTTATTTTCCTTAAAGTAGAGCTTAGTGACCTTACCTAGTATATTTAACTACTATTCATGAGGCGCAAGGCGTCCATCCTGCATTCCCTGCATGTTTTATGCCCAGGTTATATTAATACTCAAGGGGAAGTGGTCACCCATTTTCAGGACCGTTGCTACTACTTCTCCTATACTTATGTGAAAAAATAAGTGCTGGATTGTCACTTACTTAATGAGGACTGCCCGTCATAGTCAGTTGGTCAGCCAGTCGCCCATCCCATTATGTGGCAAGAAAAGTCCGGTTAGGAGTTTACAACGCTGATAGCTCTAACTCGAGCAAATGCGAGAACCGTTGCATTGCAAATGCTTGTTATTCCTGTATTGGAAGATGGCACTTATTGGCAGACCTACTTGTATGTTGCATTAGTTGATCTCAAATCTGCTTTTGACATTGTCCCCCGTCCAAAATTATGGCAGGTACTTCGATGCATGGTCATGCCCCCTGACATTTTATTATTAGTTATTCGCTTGCATGAAGATAATTGTGACAGAATTCAATGGGGTACTTAGCTCTTATGTTGTTTTCTTTATACCTAAATGATATACTGCAATTTCTTATTGAGCATCCCACTGACGCCCCCACTCTAGCCAGTGTGAGGACACCTATTCTTCTTTTTGCTGACGACACCTTATTAATCTCCAAAACTCCTTGTGGGCTTCAGCAACTGCTGGACTGCTTTGCGGAGTTCTGCCGCTATCGCAGCTTGGAGATCAATGCAGCAAAAGCGAAATATATGACATTTAATCAGGACCAATCCTACAAAGGGAGGATAGCGAAAGGGGGTATGATTCTTGAGAAGGTGACTCATTTGAGTAGTTGGGTATAAAATTGTCTTCTGCTTTGACACTGAAGTTCCATATCAAGGAAACTATTGTAAAGCACAAACAAATTGCAAGTTCAGTCTCAAAGAGCACTGTGCGTCCTTTGGTAAAACTATAGCACCTGCCCTCCAGATTTATGAAGCAAAAGCTGTGGGATCTGCCCGATATTGAGCGGAACTCTTGAGGCTTTTCAAACGTCAGTGGGCCAACGAGATCTGAGAAAATGTTTTTAAGGAATTTAGCTCACCTTCCACCTAGTACTCTGTTATATCCATTACACTAGAAATGGGTAGGAAAGCGATTGAAAGCAAAGCTAGACTGCTCCCACTACTAGGGGGGTATGGTCCACCCCGAGTTTACCCACTATGCTGTAGCCTTGCAGGACGTCATTAATGCAGATAGATTCAATAAGATCACCTGGATTTTGAACATCAAAAAGTTGATTACTTTTATGGCCGCATGAACGACCTCTAGGAGACTCCATCTCAAAACCCTATTTCTTCTGAAGATCTCTTGAAAAACAATATTGGTCCTGGTTTATGCGGAATGACACCCCAAGAACCGGTTCTTATGCTTGTCTTGTCACTCCGTACTGGCTTATGGCTGTGCAAAACCAGGATATGTAATACTTATGAATGATTTTATATGATGTTTGTGATAGTTTTTACTGTATTTAGCCATATTGATAGTTTTTACTGTATTTAGCAATATATATGTATTTTACTCTATGTAATTCTATTGCATACTTTTATGTCTCTAGTTGCCAAATTAAAGTTATTTCGACTATCATCCCATGTTTGAGTATTATTGTGAGGTGTAAAGAAGCTGTCATAGTCTGTAGACATTTGGGACTTGCAGCGGTGGGCCAGAGTAATGTCCTCTGATGGGCCAGCTGCGTGTGTAACATCTCTTTACTTACATTCCATACCTGTTCATTTGGTGATGGCTGGTTTATTGGCTAATACAGTACTGGTGATGGACATCCCCTTAGTAGATAAGTTTTATGTGAATGTAAGAAGTGTAAGTTACAGTTGGCTGCTGGCTGATGAATGTTAGGGTATTAGGATTAGTGTGGCCAGAAGTGTTATATGTGACATTAAATAACTATATAGTATCCCGGAGAACCGTAGGACAGCTCTTCTTAGCTTATCTGCATATTAAAACTAGTTCGCTAGTTGGGTTGTTTGCAGTCTATTGGTTGTAAGCTGAAATTGATCTTGAAGGCCCGACATATTTCCAGGTTCTGTCCCTGGGATATGGAGTAGTGTAGGTATCTTGGAAATAGCCATGTTTGAACTGTCTGCTGAAGTGTATATCCTAATGATGCCTGGAAGTGAGTTACAGAGCTTGGCGGCTTTTATTGAGAAAGTACTGTTGCCTACGGATTTCTTATGGTAAGGTGGTATGAAGATAAGTGGTGCAA
Source organism: Pleurodeles waltl (assembly GCF_031143425.1). Lineage (NCBI taxonomy): Eukaryota > Metazoa > Chordata > Amphibia > Caudata > Salamandridae > Pleurodeles > Pleurodeles waltl. The sequence continues at coordinate 1,091,769,337 of NC_090440.1, forward strand.
GCCCGGAGTGCAGTGCCCTGTTTTACTTTTTACTGCTTCAATTTAACTTACAGATATAGCAGTCCTTTTTCTTGGGAGGCTCTGTGAATAATGCAGAGTACCTTAAACATTGTTGTTCTAGCTATATGTAGCCAGAAGATTAATTGCAAGGCTGGAATCATGCATTCTCTTGGGTGAGGGTGGAGAAGTTTTTGCTGCAGCCTTTGAGATGTTATGCTTTGCATATTATGAATGCAGGTGCGCAAAGGTATATGCTTTTGACATAGTCAATCTTAGAGGGTTTGAGTATGAGCATAGCTTGCAGTTTCTGTTGGTATTCAAGGTACTGAAAGGTGCAGCGTATTTTTTTCATTGTGTAGAAGGCACTCTTTGTGACATAGTTAAAATTGGGTATCAAAGATAGGTCTGAATCCATGGTTAGCCCTACGTTTCCGACTTATCTTGATATTGTTGGGGGGCCTCAAGATACTTTGGCCATAAGTTGGTAAGCTGGTATTTTTGCAATTGTCCTCAGGTCATGATCTCTGTCTTTGTGTTATTGAGCTATAGATGATTGTTCATCATCCTTGTGTTTATGACACAAGAGCAGTCATCAATTTTTAAACTGGAAAGGTCTTCTGGCCATCCATTTAAAAAATGATTTGGGTGTCAGTTGCATACTTGTATCGGTTAGGTTAAATTGTTTATACAAGTTTGGTAAAAGGCTTATGTAGAAATTGGATAATTGAGGGGATATTATGGATTCCTGAGAGACACCAGTGTTTGTGTGTGGAGCTGATGTGGAAGGTAATAGATAAACTACACTTTGTCTCTGAGGTAAGGAACAGTCCATTTTAGAGCATTTTCACAGACTTCAAAATAATGGAGTCTATGTTGATTTTTTTCTCAAGTGTAACATCCAGGGTTCCATGTTGAAGTCATGATGCGAGCTGCGGTTGCATTAGCCCATCTCTGTGTGTCAAAATTTCTATTAGTTAAAAAGACCCAGTGCAGATCTTTTTGTACCCAGGTCTGTGTCTAGGGTAAATCTTCTTCAGTGTGACTGTGCTGAGAATTAAGGGTGATTCCCACAATCCACAAGTAAATCCTTGATAAGGTTGTTTGGTGAGAACTTGGCCTTTTCCCACAGCTCCATATAGAGTTTTGAATTGGGCATACTTCACTCCCTTCTTTTCTAAAGTGATATTACAAAAGATGTCTTGTGGGATGGGGTGAGGGTGAAGAAGTTATATTCTCATTCCTGATGCGAGAATTTTAAGTGGCTAAAATGAAAAGGCAGGTTTTGAACATTTGAAGCAGAGTATACATGTTATGTTAGCTGTGCATCATCCTAACTTTTTGATTTCTTCCGATCTTGACACTGAGCTGAATACAACAGTGTGTTTTTCACCTCAGAGCCCCTCTTCAGATGAGACACAGTGATAGTGGTTTACCTTATTTTGCATGTCTTGTGCCTCCAAAACGTTAGTTAATTTGAGATTGTGCACCTGGATGCCCGATTGAGACACTGCCAAAACTTAGAATAAGAACTGAAAAATAGATTTTTATACAAAGGGAGTCCTGCGGCAGCAAAATGATTTTTTACACTGAGTAATGAACCTCTTCCAGGCTCGACTATGATATATGGACATAATACTATGGCAGTGCAGTGGAAGCTTAACCATTACACCCCACTGGATTTTTTGTTGTATGAACGCAAAATCAGTCCCGCTCAGTAATTTCCCATTCCATAGGGTTTAATTTGTAATTGCACAGTGGATTTACCATACAAAAAAGGTAAAATCATGTGCTCATACATTTTGCAGTGCACCCAGTACTGCGCAGATCAAAATGAGGGCCTTAGAAGGAAAGGTTCTCATGGGCTTTGTTTCATTTTATTGACCATCCACAAAAAAAAGCGTGGTTACCTTTTTTAAAGGACATCGATTTCAAACTGCTTGTGAAATTGCCACTGAATATTCCCTATTAACTGCTTCCTTTCGGTATTTGCGTGTATTTTCCTATCAAGTTATTAATTAGAGCATTAATGTGTTTTGTGTATAGTGCTTATTACTACACCTCTGTCGTATTTAAACTCTGTAAATAACTGCTATTTATTACTAAATTTATTGATACTCACCCAAGGTGGAAGGCTACAAGTGCTTTGCCGGTAAGTATTTAGCTTACCTAACCATCCTGTCGACAGTTGGCATCCTTTATCATGAGTATGCAGTTAGTGCAAAAGAGAATGTGATGCTTTTCTCAATAAAATACCCTCACTGAGAGGTAAAACAGTTTATTTAGTGATCAGTGTAAGTCATTCAAGGATATAAGACAGTTAACCAACAAGGCACCACAAATGTATACAAAACATTCAGTCTGCGCCATTGGCATTCGCTGGCACATGCCTTGAACTTGCACACATTGGACCTCTTTCGAGGCTTATGTCTCCTAAAGTCACACATCTGGGCTCAGTCTATTGCAGGTGCCCAATAATTATATGTCCCTATCATGGATACCCTGTGTGAAGACATTCAACATTGTTAATGACGTATACCCTTCAAATTGTACTAGAGCTGCACCCGAAGATAAAAACACATGACCCTTCAGATTGCACTAGAGCTGAACCGTAGCCTAGTGACACATGATCCTTCAGATTGAAATAGAGCGGCACCAGGAGCCTAGTGACACATGACCCTTCAGATTGCATTAGTGCTGCCTGCTCCCAGTGTCTGTGATACATGACTCTTTGATTGCACTAGAGCTACACCCTGAGCTTGGTGTCACATGACCCTTCAGTGTAACAACGTTTTCACCCAGATGGGTCGGTAGCTTGGAGTTTAAGAAGCAAGGTGTTGTAGGCAGGCAAACAAGGCTTTTTAAAATGTAGAAGATGGCTAAAGTCTCCATGGTTAAGAATGTTCTTGGTTGAATGTGGTCAGCAGATGTAGTACCTTTTCTAGGATGAGCTTCGCCTGATATAGGCTTCTCTGTGATCTGCTAGACATTTATTCCTAAGTCAATGCAAAGGGGAAGGGAAGCGCATTGGTCACAATGATATATAGCATGCAGGAACCAAGTGAGAGTAGTGTCTATCTTCTAACTTTCATCCTTTTTGATCTCCAAAATATAGGCCCTCATCACGACTTTGGCGGTCTTTTCCAAAGACCGCTGAAGCTTCGTGTGGCGAAATACCACCAGTGCTGGTGGTCTTCAGACCGCCCTAATTTGACTGATCTCTGACTTCTGCCCGAAATCGGGTAGAATTCCGAGACCAGTCGTGCTGGCGGTCGGCGATGCAGAGGTGGTACCACCACGCCAGAAAGAGACAGCACACCGTATTACAACCCATAATACGGTGTGGTGGTGTCCAGATGGTGAGGCGCTGTCAGCAGTAGAAGTGCCAGGACCCGCCCCCTTCCGGACGACCTCCTCGACAAACGATGCAAGTAGATCATCCAACAGGGGAGGGGTGTGTGTGAATGTCGTGAATGCGGGGGGGCGGGGAAGGGTTGTGGGTGCGTGTGTGAGTGGGTGGGGGGTGAATATTTCTGGATGGGAGTGGAGGGGTGTGAGTGTTTCTGGATGGGTTGAGGTGTGTGTGGATGGGGAGGGGGGTGAGTGCAGGAGTGCGTGTGTGTGAGCGATTGAGTGCGTGAGTGCGATTCAGCAGATGGAAGGGGTGAGTGCCGGTATGCATGTGCATATGTATGGAAGTGGACGAGGGGGTGTTTGTGGGAGTGAACGGGGAGAGCGAATGCGTGTGTGTCATTGGACGGGGAGAGCGGGTGAGTATGTGTATGCGGTGCACTTGGGAGGAGGGTGCGAATGTATGTATGCGCTGGGGGCAGGTGAGTGTGAATATATGTATGCGCTGAGGGGGTAGAGGGGATTCAATGCGTATACATATTTTTTTCTGGCAGTGCGACTGGCAGAAAAATGCTGGCGGTCTCTCGCCTCATGATTCCACTAGCGGTACCGCGCCATCCGCCTTGCTGGAGGTGCCACCTCCAGCCCGGACGAACGCGGTAATGTGGCAGGACAGGTGGATGCTCGGCAGTTGGGCTTCGGCCAAACCGCCAAACTCCTAATTTGGCAGTATTCACTGCCGCCCCGTCGACTGTGACACCGCCACAGCCGTCCTGGCAGTCTTCGGACCGCCAGGATCGCGATGAGGGTCATAGTCTGATTTGTTGGAAAATTGTATTCTCTTTTGAAATGTCACCATATAAGATGTAACTCTCCCTTCCAAAAATTCGCCAAGTAAGCATCTAAGAAAGCTATCTGGGGCCAATGCATGGATTTTTGCCACCCTTAGCAAAATAACATTGTGCGCCTCTTCAACCCCCTTACTCTTTGCTATTTTCACGATAATGTCTATAGTCTTCTTCTCTAGACTTAATGTAATCGCTTGCTTTTGCCCTGTTCTTTAACCTGTCCTGACACAAACTGTGGAAGACGATCTTTTTCAGGCTGAGCCCCCAACTCCATAGCGTGCCCTCTACTACGGCTGGGATCTGAACGTAGTATCTTGAGTGGAGATGTGGCTCTTGGCTCAGTCTCTTGTTAGATAGATGTCCCTCCCTCCCACTGTTCCTGATTGCGCTATTACCCTTCTGACTCGCCATATGTTTCCTGCACTATTGTCCGATAGCCAGAAGAGCACAGGAGATAAAGCAGATTACCTGCTATGTGTGCTCGTTGGTCTTACCATCAAATAAGAACCTGATTATTTATACAGTGCTTGAAAGTGTTTACGTTTTATAGCGCTCTAAATAACACATGGTTATAACTTTATTTTAGAACTATGAAAGTGTTATTTGGCACCGCCACTATCAAACTTGTGACAAGGATGTTTATGATAATAATGATGCTGATAAATAGTTTTTCAGTTCTGGCGCTGTAATAACACATTACCCAATTGAAAGCTACTCATTTTACCTATGTTGGAAAGATGAGAGACTGAACTGGCCCAGCTGGAATTTAAACTGGCAGGGTACACACTAATAGCAGTGAACATCTAACCTACTGAGCAAGACCCACTGACTAGGGTTCATTGCGCACGAATGCAGTAAGACTACCGCTCGTACAAGAACATTTTTCAGGAGGTACAGTAATAAAAATGAAATTGCAGTCTTCCGAGCCCTTGGGAAGAAAGTGTGATTTATTTTTTTTGGAACCTGATGTAAGTCAGTGGTGGCGAATGACCATCACAAACACGGTAAACCTACGAAGCCACAAACCCTGCATACTCCAAGCACTGCAAATTGAAGAAATCACATTGGCGTCGCGGAGGGTCAGACACGGGTCAGCGTCATTATAAAAGAAACAAGTCTACTCCCAGCGATATCGAAACCTCATTTCACATCTCCTAAGGTAAACAAGACAATAATAACAGCTCGAGAATGGAGCAAGAGGTCGGGAATAATAGTAACCCTGCTCTGTGGGTGGCCAAAAGAAATGATGCTGATGTCTTCCGTCTTTTATCAGAAATAAATGTTCATGCTTTTATTTTTTAACTGACTTAATAAGTAGCTAATGCTAAGGCATTTAATACATTTACAGTTTCACAAGCAACCCACATGCTGCCATGCCTAGGGGTCCATGGCCTAGTCCACCGGAATTCGAACTCCCCTGACAAATGTGCCAGATTGAGCTTAGATGAACATGGTTCGTGCCTCCTACTTCTAGAATATTGTGGGACTTCCACCCACTCCATATCTTTGCACAATTCCTCGTCCTTTTGTCTCAAACTAAAACTTGAAATTGTCTGTTCAAGGAGACTTTCTGCCTATCGGTAACTCGGCCGTATCCCAGAAACCTCAACTCCTTCGTTCATAAGTGCCATTGAAGTACAGGAGACACACTGTGTGTGTACTCGCCGTAGTTCTGTCTCTAAAAAAGGACTAGCGTGCCTTAATAACTTATTCTGGACTTACTACACATTGCAAAGTTGCTGCAAGTCAAGATGGTGGGACTTACAAAGCACCCCAATAAATGAACACATTTATTTCTCGGTGACTTTTTCAACACTTACTGGCATGAAGTGTCGGTCTCCGCTTCGTGGAGTATTTCTTAAAGTTGATATCATCTATTTGACAGTGCTTTCTGGTTTGAGTGCAGGGGTGAGGTCTGTTCCCAACAATAAGCTATACTTTCTATCTGAAAAGAAAATTCTGGCTGCATATTCCTTACCTTTGAATTTTGCAGATGTCAGACTGGATCCAGAAGACTTTTTATGAGCAGTACCCCTGTGCGCTGGTTGGTGTGTCGTCAAGGTAATGTGCACCGGAAGTGACATCGGGGTCACCTATATAGGCTTGTACATAGGTTTTGAACCATGTGGCACCTGTCACTGTGCCATGTCAGTTATAGATCCCTATTTGGTGTGTCTGTGGTGTCTCGGGCGCGACCATGACTCCAAGATGTGCACGGACTACCGGGCCATGACACTGAAGGCTTTGAGGGAGTAGTCCCTGAGGCTCTTAGTGGGCCAGCAGGCGACACCACATCACACGACTCCTTGGAAGTCTTGATCAAGAGGAAGGTTGCAGGACTGGTCCAAGAGACCCAAGGCCTCTTCTTCACACTTTAAGTTCTCAGGCATTATGGAAAGTGGCATAAGAACCACAAGAAGTTGAAGCATACTTTGACTTCTCCTCGCCCGTCAGCCGATGCAACAACGGAACATCAGCGACTGAGGCACGGTTGTCAGGTTCGACTTCACTCCTCCCTGCTTTTCAGGGAGCCAAAGTGACCCCCGCTCTGTCTTTCGCCCCTTTTGGGAATACGGAAGGGGCCTACAACCCTGCCAATCCTGTGCCTGCCACTGTCTTGCACAAACTTCCTAAGCTGGGTGTGAGCATGATTCACACCCACCCCATGGGTCAGGTAGCCAGTGGTCTGCTACAACCACCAACCCCCGCCCCTCCAGCAGATGCAGCCCCTAAGTCCTCCTAATCTTGCACTACAAGATCATGGGTGCCTAGTTGATGGCAGAATCTGCAATCCTCTCCACCAATGGCAGTCCATAACATCAGACAAGTGGGTCTTACAGATCATACGCAGGGGCTACTCCCTACCCTTATAGTCCTCCCCTCTCCCTACACCTCTGATGCATGATCGGCTGATGGAGGATCATCTGTCCTTGCTCCACGAGGAAGTCATGGCTCTCTTGGCCAAGGGAGCCATAGAGAGGGTTCCGATATAAAGTAGGCTTTGACCTATCCTATATCTGCGAACCCTCAGGCACTTCCTCAAAAAGGAGAAATTCAACAGGCTCACATTGGTTCAGGTCTTGTCTGCCCTAGGCTAAGGAGACTGGGCTGTACCGTTGGACATGCAGGACGTGTATTTCCATATTCCCAGCCTGCCTGCCCACAGACGTGACCTGCGGCTTACAGTAGGTCATAAGCACTTTCATTTCACAGTGCTCTCCTTTGGCCCTACCAGCGCCCCTCGAGTGTTCACCAAGGTGATGGCAGTGGTCGCAGCTCATCTGCAGAGATCAGGAGTACCAGTTTTCCCCTATCTCGACGACTGGCAGTAGAAGGAGTCCTCACCCCAGGCTGTTGTCTCCAGACTACAGAGGACCTTCTGCATGCACCGGGGTTCACTATAAATGTGCTGAAGTGACACCTGACTCCTTCTCAAACACTCCCTTTCATCTGGGCTGTTCTGGACACAGTTCAGTTTCGGACTGTACCAGCCTGAAAGTGCCTGAATACGACAGAATCTTTTGCATCGTCTACGTTTTTAAATGCCTGAACTGATCCTTAACCTATACCCACCTCTAAGTGCCTGAATCCACAACTTATTACACCATGTAAGTGCCTGTACCTGTCAAGAATACTTTACTCTAAGCACCCAATTAAAACAATAATCTCTTTACCAACCTTAAAGTGCCACTCTCTTCTTGATGGAAATATCCATGAGTTAAACTGTGGTGCCATCTATGAGACAGTGCCTTCTGGATTGTGTGAGACTGTCCCCAACAAAAAACATACCTTTCCTTTAATACCTTCAATCCAGTCACAATCTGTACCAGCCTTCAAGTGCCCATATCCAATCAATACATATTCCATACTCTAAGCACCTGAATGAAACCAAAGTCTGTAGCAGCCTGACTTCACATGTGCCCAGCAACAATTCCTTCCTCTAAGGACCTAAATAAAACTAGAACTTGTGCCATCACAAAAAGCCAGATTCCAACTAGTTGATGGCACTTGAACCATACCAGATCCTATATCGTTTTACAGGTGCCTGAACCCAACCACAATAAGTACCAACCTCTAAGCACCTGACCTCAATTGCAACTTATGACACCCTGTAAGTGCCTCAGCCAGTAAGACCCCGTTCATACTGTGTACCAACCTCTAAGTCCCTGAACCAACCACAGCCATTATTGTCATTTAAGTTGTGTTCCTCTGATTGCGGATTAAAGATTTGCTTCTGTACATGCTGTAAAATGCTGGCCTCTGCTTGAATAACATTTAAGTGACTGAGACTGTGATGTTATCTATCCAAAGCCTGAACCCAACAAGAAAATACTTTCCTTTCAGGATCGGTACCAACCTTAAAGTGCCAAAGTCCAACCAGAATTTACACGAGCCTCTAAGACCCTGAATCAAACCAGAGCCCATACCAGCTATAAGCTCCTGGCCCCAACCACAGCCTCTAAGCATCTAAATCCAATTTAATCTTGTAACACCCTGTAGATGCCTATACCCAGAAGGAACCCATGCAAGCCTTTGGATGCCTAAGCCAAACCAGAACTTTAACCACCCTGTGAGTGCTTGTCTTGTACAAAAATCCAATGTAAGCATCTGAGCACCAGAATCAACTCAAAGCATATTCCTGTCTCTTAAGCACTTTTCACCAACTTGAACGTTTAGCAGCATTTAAGTTTGCACCAAAGTAGAACCTATCCCTGCTACGAACCACAAGAACCCAAGATTAGGCCACCTTGCTCATCATCCAACAGTACACAGAAAAAACACATAGATGTCCATCATCATCTGCTCCCTCCAGCACTTTCTACCGAGATACTCCACACACCGACACTCAAGAGAACACATTGGTCAGAAGAAAAATACACCTAACAATGTCTAGATGTGCTATGTAGTAGGGCTATTGCTACTTTACTACTTCACTACTTTAAACAACAATACTCATGAAACACCAATCACATGTCTAAATTGCCTTTCACAAACAACACACTGGACAGACCCTTTGACATCCTCATGCATGCAACATGGCAACCGAGCCATATAGTGAGGAAAGCCCTGCTAGCTCAACAGTGCACCTCTCACATCACACAAGCATACACGTTAGAATCATTTAAACCAAGTACTACTTAAACATACCACACAATCTTGGACACAGTATCACACCATAGCTACTTAACGGGTTATCAGGGCGGATTGGAAAACAATCAACCTATATTGGAGATCCCTGTTTTATAAACTGCAGCACTTCCTCCGCCGAAATGCTCCATTTTAGCGTAGTGTACAACTCCACACTCCCCATTTCCCTTTTTAACTCCTCCATCCTCAGGAAGACAAAATAATGCCCTACGGTATGAACGGATATTTCGAATTCTGTACATAACTGCCGAACATACTCGTTGCTCGAGGAGTAGCAAGCGAACAGAAGTGAGTAGTAACGGTTTAGTCTCTCGAGGATTGAGGTTTGGAGAAGAGGAGCGCAGAAGTAGGTGTTACATTTTTAAAATAGATGTCACGGTAAACGGATAACGGCATGTACCATTTAAAGAAATCGGAATGATTATAGAAAATTTAAAAAGAAAAAAAGAGAAAACTTGAGAGTGAGGAGTCATGCAGCCCTGAAATATAAATCAGGAGGTCACAGATTGAGTTCCCAATATCTGCTTCCTTAAATGTCACTGTGGAAGGTGAGAAGGAGGAGAAGACGAAAGGAGCAGCAGGAATGTGCTGATATCTTAAAACGAGTGAAAATTCTCATGCAAATTAGCGGATAAAATGATAGTTATTACAAATGTGCGTTGGCATACAATCAACATGAGACCTATGCCACCAGACCGGTGCCTCTGGAATGCTGAATGGGCAAGACAACTTTCTGTGAGAACTTCAGTCAGATTCAAAGATAGCTCAATGAATGGAGTCGCTCACATTAATTTAGTTTGCACCAACCAAACATAGTTGAGTATGCTCAGTAGAGATTTGCAGTGTCTAGTTTAGTAATGCTTTGTGTAAACTGGAGATGTCTAGTTTTCACACTAGACACAGATCTTCGAAATTGCGTAGGGATGTTTGTACCAGAGGATGTCTTTGTTTTTCTTGGAAATTAGTTGTGTGCTCAGCCACAACTGGACTGGCATGTGTGAGAATAGTGCAGGATTAAGAAAAAAACGCCCAGATTTAATTTAGAGGTGAATGTATATTTTATGTGTTTAGTTTCAAAACTACAGTAATTACCTAGAACATACTAGGTATTTGTAGAGTACACGTTCATCCATGAGGACATTTTTGATGCTTTTGACAGGAAACCAGTATATACGAGCAGTCACCGAGATAGTCTTCATTTCACATCATGATCGAATTGAGAATCTGTTTCGAGATTATTAAAAAACAGTCTCTATCGAGATTCGCAATTCAGAACCCTGGTTGGTTATCAGTGAGGGACACTATGGCCTGCGATGGTACTCCTTCTATGCGTGACTCCAGATGTTGAATTTGGTTTCTGGGTACCAGGGCTGTTTCTTGTGCTCCTTTAAGAACAGTCGTAAATTTGTAACGCAGTATAATCATGGTGAGGGGGAAGAGGTTAGAAATGTAGTGGCATGTGTAGGAGATAAAATGGCTGACGACGTCTCTATTGGCTTTCTTCCAATGTATGGGAAGATCGTTTTATTTGTGCACCGTGCAAGAGGTCACGTTCCCTGGCCTCGCGAAGAGGACTGGTAACCTGCTGTTATAATCAGCTATTTGAATCAGCCTCCATCAACTAACTTAATTAGCCTCACCGCAGGCCCTCAGCAGCAGTGTAGCCATCAAGATATTTACCACCCGCCCATCCCATGCCGCTTCCGTGATGCCAAGGAGATGAGAGACTGCTCAGGCAGGCCGAGGCTGGCTCCTTGGTCAGAAGCATCTGAGAGTAAGGATGATGTGCTGTTGTTGCTATGGAAACAGACACTGCATCCACGCGCAGCTGAGGAGCTTGAAGAATAACAACGCCTTACTTCACAGAGAAAGCTTGGGGGAGGGATAGAGGAAGAAAGGGAGAGGAGATGGAAGACAGCGAGTGAGCGAGTGTGGGTTGGGGAGTTTGGGGATGGGGCTTATGAAGCAGAGAGAGGAAAAAGGGGCACAGCAGAGATGAGTGGATGGCAATTGCTATGTACAAACAAGAGAGGTTTGGGTTCGCATTGTAGCCACCCCTGCTGCAGCAGGATTTGAAATTAACATGCTACGTCTGTCAGCGATGACTTCTCCTTTGATGTCAACTGCATGAGAGCAGGCTCAACCTAGAGCAAAGCGTCTTTCTCTGTGCTAGTTAGGGGCATTTAGAGCGTTGTACTGAAAGGCCACGTCCTCACTTTAAAGAGCCAGTGCCCATTCTGGTAAATTTCCTTTGTTACTTTTTATCCATTTGGGATTGGACTTTAGTTGCTTAGCTTTCAGAGGAGGACCATATTCTGCTGTTGTATTTATATAGTGCTTCGTGTTCCTGAAGAGGAGCTGAAATGTATTGGCACATGTGTAGGCCGCTACACCTTAGGGTGTGCTTAGTTGGAAGATTAGTGAATTGGAATGTGACCTTTTTCGGAAGCATGTTGGTGTATTGTATTAGTGATCAGACTGTTGCTCTTATTCTGACCTAGACTGTTGCACTTAAATGTGTAGCAGTGCAAAGAGGAGCGGGCAATAATACACATGCACTTCCCATTAATTTATTGTTATGCTTAGTTAGAAGAGTATGTTATAAGTGTGGTTTAGGTAATAAGTATTTTCATTTTATGCATGATATAGTAGAATACACTTGTGTTTCTTTGATCCTTTTTTTCCAGTTATGTATTATATGGAATGAAGCGTAGAGGGAGAGAGACAGACGCATGTGGTCTTGCCTGTCACCTTTGCGAGGGAATAGGTACTACATTTGTGGCGACGTAGTGCACAGGATTTAATTCATCATTCTCTTTCATGTTAACGTATAAACATCTGGCAGTTCAGATAGTTCTGGCATATAGATATTTGTTTAAAATTGCATTTTTGTTAGTGCTGCAGTCATCGGGTGACTTGCTGCTTTCTATAAAAGGACAATTAGCAAAATTGAAAGTCAAACATTCGGGGAACATTAGAGTAGAGTAGAGAGGTTAACGAAGCGCAAGAGCACTGGGACACATGCTAAGGAAGTCGTTGAAGAAGAGTTTAGGTGACCTGATTGCTGGATAGGTTAAATGGTAGTTAAAGCTATGGCAGGTTGTTGATTGGATGAATGACTCATTGGAGTTTCATGTTTGCTTTTTGGTGTGAGTAGATTTGTGGATCAATATCTGCTTGTCAACAGAAGAGCTATGCAGTGTTGGATTTTCATTTTTTAGATTTTTCCTAAACAGCACATGTACTGTCTCTTAATTACCTTATATTTTCTAACATGGGGAGTAGCAGCACCCCATTGCTTGGCTTCATTGTCACTCTCATTTGCTTGCTTCTTAATGGTCAGATGCCATAGTGGGAGGCTTCCTTCCTGTTCGTGTGTTTGTCCTTCTCCTGGAGCCAGGAAGCATTAATTATGTCCTTCCTCTGCTCATTTTTGGGCACTACTTTTTCTTTGTGTTTAAGCACTCACAAGAGTGTCTCTTTCGCATCTGGTTCCCTTGTGCACTTCTGCCTCCTCTGTGTTCCTCCTTCCTCCCTCGCTGTGGTGCTTGCCTACTCATCTGTCCTCCCTCCTACGTCTGTGTTGCTTGCCAACACCTGCCCTTCCTTCTTCTGTTGTTGTCTATGTTGAGAGTTGACCCCACCCACCCTTTCTTTGTTGTTGCTTGCAACCGTCTGTGGTTGCTTACCCCACCTGCCCGTCCACCTTTCATCCGTTGTTGCTTGCCTACAGCCTTCCCACTGTCAGTTGTCTGTCAGCTTGCCTTCCTCCTATCCCTGTTGTCCATCTTACCCCTGACACTCTCTCCCTCAGTGTTGCTTCCTGACCCTTTGTATTCCCTTTAGCCACCCTCCCTACATGTTACGATCCACCATTCTTTCCTTTGTGTTGTTTCCCACCTCCTATCCCCTCCCATAAACTAAAGAAATTCCATGATTTGGTCATCGCTGGCCACGATATAGCGCTTTTCCCCCACACCCTCTGTTGTCCATGTTGTCCTATCCTGAATGGGAGCACACCTTTGTGTGTATTTTCTTCTTTGCTGCACGCTCTGCAGCAGTAATGGTGTGTGTAGCCGCCCTGCCGCACACAATCATTCTCACAGAAAGATAGCACAATACCTGTTCATGAGCACAGGACACATTTTTAGTATCAATCAGTCAGTCGATTTGTAGAGTGCAACTCGTCAACCGTGAGAGTATCCGTGCGTTAACATGGTCCAGGACCTCAGTCGGAGAACCAAGTTTTCAGCCTCATGCAGGATTCCTGTAGAGTAGGGGAGGTCTTGAGCTAGCTGGGCCTCGATTCACACAGAGGGTGTTTCTGCAGTCCAGTCGACTGGTGACGAGGGTTTGGGTGAAAATACGTCTCCCGTTTTGGGGAAGCCACTTAAAAATCTTACATTACATGTGCAGGATGAAGAAACAGGAGAATGACACAGCATTGACTTTGACCTCATGGTGTGTTTGCTGTCCAGGATGATAGCGAGATTCTTGGTGTGCTTAGCTGGGATTGGAGTGGACTCCCAAGCCTGTGGGCCGCCAGGAGGCGTCCCGGGGGAGCTGTTGCTGCTGAAGATCAAGTGTTCCATCTTGTATGTGTTAAACTTGATGCAGTTATTTCTCATCCTGTTGGCGACTCTGGTCATGCTTTGATGGAATCTGGTTCTGGTGGCAGTGGAGTTTTCACAGAGGATAAGTTATGTGTCATCGGCGTAGGATATAATGTTCAGTCCGTGGGATTGGACTATGTTGGCAAGACGGGATATGTAAATGTTGAGGGTGGGGCTGAGTGATGAGGCTTGAAGTACTCCACAGATGATTGCTTTGGGTTCGAAGGTGAATGGTGGGAGGTGGGCTTGTGTTCTGTTGATATAGGAGGTAGTCCATCCAAGGGTGGCTCCTTGGATGCCTATGCTGTGAAGTCTGGTGATAAGTGTGTGGTAGAAGATGGTGTTGAAGGCTATTGAGATATCGAGGAGGATAAGGGTGGCTGTCTTCTTCATTGAGGAGTGCCAGGATGTCATCTGTGGCCAAGATCAGGGCTGTCCTGGTGCTGTGGTTGCTGCGGAATCTGGATTGGGATTCATCCAGGAGGTGATTGTGTTCCAGGTAGATAGTGGATTGTTGGTTAATGGCTTTTTTGATGACTTCGGCCGGAAAAGGGAATAGGGAGATGGGTCTGTAGTTACTGAATTCGCTGGAGTCCACTGAAGGGTTTTTCAGCAGGGGTTTGATTGCTGCCTTCTTCCAGTCTTCTGGAAAGGTGGCAGAATCCAGTGAGGTGTTGAATAGAATGGAAAGTTTGTTGCCGAGCCTGGATGCTCCTAGGCTGAAGATGTGGTGGGGGTATGGGTAGGATGGGGCCCCTGAGGGGATGGATTTCATGATAGTGATGATGTCCTGAGTGGTGAGGTGTTTCCAGGTGATTAGCCATGGCATGGTTGTGTTTGTGGAAGTATGGCCAGTGAAAAAGTGTTCAGGCTTAAGTAGGGGGTTGAAGTTTCTATAGATTTTGGGGATTTTGTCATGGGAGAAATCTGCAAGGCTTTTGCCTAGGTTCTGAGAGGGAGAGATGTTGTTTTTCGCCATTGAGGGGTTGGTGAATACCTTGACTATGCAGAAGAGCTTCTTACTGATGTTGTGGTTAGATTCGATGTGCAATGCCAGAGATTTTGTTATTGTGTCACAGAGTTGGCGGCGATATAGGTGAGTGCTGATTCATAGGCAGTTCTTTTGGCTTGGTCTTTGTTGGTACGCAACCTTCTCTTGAGGTGCTTGCAGTAGTGCTTGGTGTCACGGTGTCCTTTCCTCGAGATCTGCACGTCGCTGAACAAAAGGCCCACCTTCCGGCGTCACCAACTCAGAAAGCTATTATAGCACAGAGTTATGATGAAGCCAGTCGGGGGAAAGGGAATTAGGGTAGGGAGCAGCAGGGAGACAGATCTGAAAAGTAACGGCTAGAACAAATATGCATTTACTCATTCATAGAAATGTAACTTATCAATAGACTCTTGACTAAATGCGTCTCCGAGATATCAGATGGAGACCTCTTTTGAAATGAGGGCAAAGCCCCTTCTTTGATACATGGAACAAGAGTAAACTACGACCTCAGAATCAAGAGATGGCAAGAACTTTGAACTATGATTATTCACAGAATATCAATCCTGTAACATCTATATATTCACCACATAAACCTTTGATCATGACTTAGAAAATCTCAAAGAATAAAATATGCTTTTCACATCCTAAGCTTTTAAAAGAACAATGAAAACTATCATTTGTTTATCTCCAGAAATACTTTCACATTCACAACAATAAATGCCAAAAGGTTTTACTCATTGACCTTGAAGCGCTATACCCAATAATACCAGGAAGCGCTTTTATTGAAGTAGCCTGAATCACTTAGATTGTTGTGCCAAGAACCTTTTACTCCTGTGAATTGAAGCGCTTTGATTGTCGTGCCAAGAGCACTTTACATCTGTGAACTGAAGCGCCTGAATTGTCATGCCAAGATCGCTTTACATCTGTGAACTAAAGCACTCTTTAAATTGTTGTGCAAAAGAGCGCTTTACATCTGTGAACGGAAATGCTTTGAATTGCTGTGCACAAAAGCGCTTTACATCTGTGAACTGAAACGCTTTGAATTGCTTGTGCAAAAGAGCGCTTTACATCGGTGAATGGAAACGCTTTGAATTGCTGTGCACAAAAGCGCTTTACATCTGTGAACTGAAACAATGTGAATTGCTTGTGCAAAAAAACGCTTTACATCTGTGAACGGAAACGCTTTGAATTGCTGTGCAAAAAAGCGCTTTACATCTGTGCTCTGAAAGGCCTTTGATCGTTGAGCCAAGGCCGCTGTACTCTAGAAACTGGAAAACGCTTTGCTCGTTATGCTATTACCTTTTGGAAGTAATGACTTCCTCCAAACTTGAATTCAGCAAGGCCTTGCCGCTACGAGTACGACCTACTCGATTTTGAATGCACCTTGGAAACAAGGATTCTTTGGTTAGACAACACTTTGCCATTCAGGAACTCTGTTCTTCTCCAGAGAAACCCCCACGAGGTCTGACTGCATCGAAGTCTGCAAAATAGTGAGCAACATGCTTGGGTGTGGCTGCTGCCTCTAAAAACATGGAAATTGTAGTCCCTTCATAGAATAGCACTGATAAGTGCATCTTGTCCACCAATGTCCTGAACCTGCAGCTCTATGAGCTTTGCCACAGGGCAGATGACGCTGATGGTCACCTTTGGAACAAGAGGGGATGACAAGCGGTGCGCATAAAGTGCCGCAGAGTCGCGCAGCAGAGTATCGGGTGAGACCTGGACTGCGCCTGGCCTTATTCCTGACACTTGGCTTTCCTGGGGTCCACTGTGTACCAGTTAGCGTGTTAGGTGGATCTTCTGTTTTTCTTGTTCTTGATAGGAGTGATGATGTCAGCCTAGTCAGTGATCCAGGTGTTGAAGCTTCTGACATCCTGGTCTAAGTTGTTGTGGTGTTTGGGCAGGTTGAGGGCAAGAGTGTTGGTTTATTTGGTCGCTGAGGCGTTGTGCCAGCTTCGATGGGCAGCTTAGCGATGTGTTGGGGGAGGGCATGAGGGTCATGATAATAAAGTGGACGATTGAGTGGTTGATGCATGTGAGTCTGGTGGTGTGGACATATTTGATGCAGTCATTGGAGGTGAATATAGGGTCGAGCGTGTGCCCTTTGATGTGCGTGGGGTCGTGTATGTGTTGGGTGAGGCCTATGATGTTCTGGCTGTCGAGGAGGTTGGCGAGTTAGGATTGGTTATTTCATCGAGGTGGAAGTTGGGGTCGCTCAAAAACAATGAAGTTCTTCTAGACAAGGGGGGTAAGTGGCTGGGGGCGGGGGTTTGTCGGAGAGATTTCTCGCCCATTTGGATAGTGAAGTTGAGGTGTTCCATTGATGGGATGGTGTTGTCTGTGGCGGTGGTGCATTTGGTGGAGTCTCTGGATGATGGCGATTCGTCCGCCTGGCTTGCTGATGCGGTCTCAGTGAGTTACTCTTTATCCTGATAATAATGGGGGTGGCGATCTAGGGGGTTGATGCTGGATTGAGCCTGGTCACAGTTAATAAGATGCTTTCGGGCACAAGAGTATAAATAAAGTCTTAAGTGGCTTCTGAGGAAGGCCACCACGGATTTGAGAGAATTAGTGAAACACCAAGGGGCTGAAGAAAGACTGAAGAGGAGAGTTTTGAAATGGAAAAAGGAGTTTCTCAATTGAAATTGAAGAACCTTCTTGTAGTAAGGATGTACAGGAACAGTAAGGTAAGCCTCCTGGACATCCAAACAGACCAGAAATATTTCTGAAGTAGATGATCTCTGATATGAAGAATTGTCTCCATCTTAAAATAATGGTAAACCACAAAGTTGTTGAAGCGTTTTAAGTTTATCACTGGACGATGTTTGTTGTTTTTCTGAACTACAAAGATGGTATTGAGGAAGCCTGAAGGGTTGAAGGTAGTCTGTTCTATAGCTTGTTTTGCAAGTAGAGACTGCACTTCCTCGTGAACCAAAATAAATTGGTCCTGTAAAAAATGTAGAGGTTGGGGAAGGTGACTCCGAGACGGAATCTGGCGCAAATCTATGCAATAACCTTGAACAGTTTGAATAACCCAAGGATCTGAAGTTAGAGACAACCAAGCAGTGAGGGCTTTCTTAAAGGGTAACGTTGGTTCCGATGTGGTAACCCTCGGCTGAAGCACCTCCGTCAGAAGGTTAGTCCTGGCTGGCATGGTAGGCTGATCTAAGTCCGAGACCTCAGCTACCCTTCGCACCACCATAGCATTAGATGCTCCCTTCTTCCTAGCCACGGTAGGAGGTAAGAGCATGCCAGTATCTGGAGAGATGTCCAGACCATTGGCTTCTCCTAACTGCTCATACCTGTCCATCTGCTCCAATCCATAATCAAGAGGGTCCTGAGACCCCTCCCATTTCTCGCCAGTGCCTGGTTGATCATAAGACTCAGGCAGCGATCTGGCCCCTGATAGAGCCATTGGCGTTCCGGTTCCGGATCATCAGGTGTGAAGATGGGGCTTGCACCACCAGTGGGCACCAGTCGTGCGGGGAGCATCTACATTGGAAACAACGCCAGAATAGACCCACTGTGTGGACTCGACGTTGTTCCGAATCATATATTGGATCTAAGAGAATCCATTGGCGCCGAAGCCGTCGGCGTGGATCCTGATGGGGTCGCTGCCAGCCTTGCAGGGCCCAACGGCGCACCAGCAGGGTCAACCCACTCAAACACAAGATGCATGGTGTCGTAAAACTCCTTGAGATGAGCAGGGGTCGCTCCGGCTCCCAGAAGGAGGAGGAAGCTCGAAGGC
The DNA here is from genome assembly GCF_031143425.1 of Pleurodeles waltl. Lineage (NCBI taxonomy): Eukaryota > Metazoa > Chordata > Amphibia > Caudata > Salamandridae > Pleurodeles > Pleurodeles waltl. Next base: position 1,091,788,033 of record NC_090440.1, read on the forward strand.
GGCCCTGGCATCCGCTCCGTGAAACCGTGTTCAGACCATCGATGTTCCGGACTTGCCTCGTCACCGACAGGCAAGGCGAAGTTGAAGTCCGCTTGGACTTCTTCACCTTGTGCCACTTCCTCTAGTGCCCGGAGGACCTTGAGTGAGATGAAGAGAACTTGGGGCTCCTGGAGTGGTCCCACGACCTCCTTCTCGACTGGCACAGTGACGTCGGAGGAGTAGCGTGACTGACATCGACTGCCGGGTTGCCAGGAGCTTCAGGAACAGCTCCCTCAAAGCTTTTGGAGCCATGGCCCGGCAATTGGAACACAACTTCAAGTTGTGGTCTCAGTCTAGACACCAGAGAAATACCTTATGGAGGTCCGTCACCGACATGGCACTGTGGCAGGTGCCGGATGGCTTGAACCCCGTCTTCCTAGATGACATCCTACACAGGACTAGAAAAAATCTAAGACAAAAAGGTTAAAAAAGGCCTCTCAAAAAAGACAGAAGGTAGCTCGATTCCGGATCTGCACTAACCAGCGCTAAAAGAAAAGAACTGATGTATAACGTCACAAACGGCTCCAACGACGACGGCGACAACGCGCGGATCCATACTACGCCACTCGATGGCACGCACAAGGGTATTGCTCAGCAGAACTTCCGGATTACAAGCTGACGCAGATGAATTCTAAGGTAAAGAATCTTCAGCTTGGAATCTCTATCAGATTGGAAATTCTTACCAAAGAGTGGAATCTACGGGAGAGACGGAGATGTAACTGGGGCTTGTAACCTTGATAGAAATCCTGCTGGAAGCCTTGACTGAAGGTGCCTCTGCTGAGGGATTTCCCTCTTGATGAATAACGGCCGACAGATCAACCCCTACCTTTGCTGACCCTGCCAAAAACACACTGGGAAAAAATCTTCTTCATTGAAGACGGGGCTTTGTCAATAGTTGCAAATGTAGACACATATTTGCTCATCTCTTCAATAAAAGAGTCTCCAAAGAGAAGACCATCAGCTTTAAGATCCTCTTCCTTGGTTGCCAACCTACTTAGCTTCAGGTTAATCTTTAAAAGAAGACTTTTACGCCTTTCCTGGGAAATGTAGGCATTAGTATTACCCAACATACAAATTGCACGCTGTGCCCAGTTCGAAAGTGCGGTTCATCGTGTTCCCCTTCCATTCTTGCCTCCTTGGCTAAGTCCAAGAGTCTAGTCAATGGGCCGACCAGGTCCAGAAGTTTGTCCTTGCAATTAGACCAGGCTCTATCAACTCCCTCCTTGGGATCCTTCCCAAATTTAGTAAAAAATAACAACATGTTGGGCTCAATAGTGGCGGTATCAGCCACCTTAAAGGGAAGGGATGGGCGAAGACACTCAGTTCAATTTATTCCTGGAATATTTGTCCTGGGCATTTCTTAAACAAAAGGAAACGTAATCTGAGACATGGTCATAAGGGAATAATTCTGAAGAATTTGGATGATGAATTGACACAGGGTCAACACGGGCTCCCTTAAATGATCTACAGGATCATTGGACAATGAATGGAGAGAAACATTGAGGGAGAAATTTTTCACCTTTTCTCCAAAGGCCCATCATCAGAGATGTCATCCTTAAAATTAAAACGAGATCTGACATCATCTAAAACATCATCCCCATCACTATCAGTGTTTCTTAAATTAACAATGTTAAGGGGAGAGGAAGGGAGCCCCGAAAGATCCGCCTCTCAGGTGGCAGGCCCAAATTTACCTGAACTGCCTTTAGAAGGCACATTGTGGGGTGCCTCATGTTTCATTCCTTTTTTAATAGAAATATCTTTAGGGCCCTGTAACATCTTGGAAATGGAAGCTTCTAAATTTTTTGAAATATCCAACACAGAAACTGATACGGCATCCTGAATAGAGTCCTTGATGACGGTTTTTAAATTATCCTTTTAGATTGAGCCTGTTCGTCATCAGACATTTTAATATATATGTGATGTGAAATAAGTGAAAATATGAACCAAACACTTAATTTATCCTCAAAATGGACAAAGGGTGTTTAAAAACAAAGAAGCAGGTTTAGGGATTAACCTGACTAACAGGGGTTTAACTGGAGGAATGGCTGAGTGGAAGGGCCTGGCCAGCCAGGGGCTGGATAAGGGTGTGCCCAAGAGCAGAAGGCAATGAGAGAAGTGGAGCAGGGAAGCGTGTGCTCACACAAAACCTGAAGGGTCACTCTGACACGAGCAAAGGGTGTTGGAGAAACTTAGATCTGCTCTGATAAAAGCGGAGGAAGAGCACATGACCGATGGATCCTTAATGAAGCTGTGCAGCCCAACGACCTTGAGGCGACAAGGAAGTGCTTCAGGGGGAGACAAACTAACATTATCGAACGTTCTAAGAAGTGTCCAGAGCGCAAGGCTAACAGCAGGAATGAAGATAAAAGCATATATCAACTGTATAAATGTCACAACACATTATATTACATATTACAAATATAGCGCATAACCATAAAGACAAAATATGGCAAGCGGAATACTTATCTTGACTGCGAGCAGCAAGAAAAGAGGACTTGTTGCTTTCACTCAAGATTGTTATTTTCATACACGACGTGATACGTTATATTATTATGTTGTAATGTAGTTGTTTTTTTCCTCCCAGGGTTTCTGGGTTTTGTAGTTTTCTTGGCTGCTATTTTATTACAGCAAGAAAAGAAGACATAATATGAGCCTCCGTTCTTGTAATAAAATTGTTAGTACAGAGTGCCGATCCATGATCTTGGAGTGGGTAAAGGTCGTTCCAGGGATGTATGTGTCCATCAGTTTCAGAGCCAGACAACAGCCAGACCCAGAGACCTGCCATCCATGTATTAAATCACTTCCTTGCCCAGCAAGACACCTACGTCTGACAGTTGTAAAGTAAAGGACTCCTTTCCTGATGAGGCATCCATTGGGGAGCTGTCATTTTAGTTTCAGAGCGCCTGGTGCATTGTACGGCTTTTGGATGATCTCCAAAGAAGCACTGCCCCCCCTCATGCCAGCTGTTGGCTCAGAAGACGGGAATCATACCGATATCCCCAGGATTTGTGTGATGCTGAATGGAAGATCTTAGCTTTCAGCCAGTGCTTTAAATGGGCCTGTACTGTCCGGTACTGAGTACCGGCACTTTTTTATTTTGAGAGGGAGAGTACCGTCGCAGCTCAAGAAAAGCGTAATACTTTTAACTGAGAGTACCGGCACTTCTCGGAAACAAGCAGGTACTCTGGCACAGAGTACCGGCACTTTCATTTTTTCCATTTCAAGCACTGCTTTCAGCCATAACTGAACCGGTGCGTGGGTAAACTATTCATTTCTGACAGCCTACAGTCTGTATTGGGCATCAGGAAGGACATAGAGCGGTCGTTTGGGCCACTGTATGTTGCCTTCGCTATTCTTTTAACGTGGTGACCCTTGTGCCATTAAACGAGAGGGACTGTAGTGGCAGCTGACTTTGGATTTGAGCGCTGTGCCATGCATCCCATCGTTCGATATTGTACGGAGCTGATTCCAACTCCTTCACTTTTAACGAGACTGTGTGTTATCATCTGCACATCGAATAAAAAGTCCAAGGACAGTGCAATGCATTGCCCTGTAGGCAGGCTAATTGAGAGTCTGGACTGTGGTTTCTTGCCGACATGGTTAGACCTTGCCTCTTCTTTTTTTGTTAAATACATTAGCTTAAATATTTACCTGGAGATGTTCTGTCTCCTCAAACCCTTCATTTTGTAAACCAAATATTAGCCTCTTTCAGTGTATTTTCAAACGTCATTCTTCTGAAGCTTTAACTATTTTGAACTTTTATATATTTCTAAGCGTTGCCACTCTGTGTTGACCAAAATTAAACACAGTATTCTCTCCATGGGGAAATCATTTGAGGGCTATGCAATTCCTGCGGTCATCTAGTTAGCTGCCTAGGGCAACCAGTTTATCCATAGGTTGTGTCCCTTATGGTACTAGAGCCTGTTTGCACAGCAGTTTTTTGATCCCGACTCTTCCACCCTTGCCTCTCATTAGTCTTCACACAGCTAGAGCTGCTCTGGTGAGAGAGAGATCGAGGGCTGTGTTTTTTGGGCGGGAAGGTGTTCTGAATACGGGAGGAGATTAACCTTCTGTGTATGAATACAGATAGGCAAAGTTGCGATTTTTATGAAGGGCTTGGTATAACGATGTGAGGTTGATTAACCTTTTACGATTTACACCATGTTTGTGTCAAAATCGTACATTTTATGGAAAATTCTTCCGTTTCCCTGAAGAAAGGAAAAGATATGGCCTGATAGCCCGTGCTGCCAACTTTGGAACTTGGGAACCAGGTTCGAGTCCTGCTTCAAAAAACACCCCATGATTCTGATTACTTAATCTCCGCGGTCATAGGAAAAAACAATAATCTGATCCAGTGTAAAATAATTTGTTGCTCATTTGAAGCGCTATAAAGCCCTTTCACTTAGTTTGCGCTATAAAACTCCGAAAGTAAATGTGGCGTGATTCACAGCCCTGTTTTCCAAACATATAGGGCCATATTTATACTTTTTGACGCAAAACTGCGCTATCGCAGTTTTGCGCCAAAAAGATTAGCGCCGGCGAACGCCATTCTGAAGCGCCATGCGGGCGCCGTATTTATTGAATGGCGTTAGCCGGCGCTAGCAGACCGGCGCTGCCTGTTGTGCGTGGAAAAAAACCACGTACACCAGGCAGCGCCGGCGTTGGGGAAAATGGCGTTAGGGCGTCTTAAAATGGGGCAAGTCAGGTTGAGGCAAAAAAATCGCCTCCACCCGATTTGCGCCATTTTTAACGACGCCCAGACGCCATTTACATGACTCCTGTCTTAGTAAAGACAGGAGTCATGCCCCCTTGCCCAATGGCCATGCCCAGGGGACTTCTGTCCCCTGGGCATGGTCATTGGGCATTGTGGCATGTAGGGGGGCACAAATCAGGCCCCCCTATGCCACAAAAAAATATAAAAAAAAAAAAAAATTATACTTACCTGAACTTAACTGAATGTCCCTGGGATGGGTCCCTCCATCCTTGGGTGTCCTCCTGGGGTGGGCAAGGGTGGCAAAGGGGGTCCCTGGGGGCATGGGAGAGCACCTCTGGGCTCATTTTGAGCCCACAGGTCCCTTAACGCCTGCCCTGACCCAGGCGTTAAAAAGAGGCGCAAATGCAGGGTTTTTTGCCCCGCCCACTCCCGGGCGTGATTTTTGCCCGGGAGTATAAATACGACGCATTTGGGTCGCAGTCATTTTTTTAGACGGGAACGCCTACCTTGCATCTCATTAACGCAAGGAAGGCGTTCACGCTAAAAAATGACGCTCATTCCTCATACTTTGGCGCTAGACGCGTCTAACGCCAAAGTATAAATATGGCGTTAGTTTTGCGCCGAATTTGGGTCGATAAAAACTACGCAAATTCGGCGCAAACGGAGTATAAATATGCCCCATAATTTAATTCACGATCCTCAAATGCTGATTCACAGAATCAGGACGTGTGAAATTTTGGAGCGTAGATTGCACATAAATCATTGGACTATCCACCAGTGGGCAGAAGTGCTTTCCGATCATGATGGTTAGGGACTGAGGTAGAATTGTTAGGCTCAGCAGAATTGTCACCGATGACACTGATGTGCCAAGGAGCACTGCTTGGTAGGCCACTTTGCTTTAGCTAAAATAGCCATTGGTTATAAGGAGTTTATTGGAATGGCCTAGCTGCTATTGCAGATACTACACCTGATCTTAATGCATGTGAGTGATGAACAGATAACCCCCCGGTAACTGGGCTCTGAGGCTTCTGGCGGCCCGCGGTATCAAACGGGTGAAAAGTACTGGGTGTTCTGGTGCTGTGGTTCTTGTCCCTGCCTGCAGATTGCAACTTGCTTGGTGTTTTGCAGCGCCGAGAACATCATAGGTTTCCAGTCTGTATAGTAGTAGAAAAGAAAGAGAGATGTTTGGATAAGTAAGAGCTAGAAAATGATATTCAGGAATGTCCACGTTGTATGCACAAAATAAGGAGACCGGAGTACCCGTGTCTACAAAAAATATATCAAAATAAAGTATTCCTACTATTCTTTTCTTGGGTCAGTGTGTTAACTTAGTTGACCTAGTGTGGAGTTCTATGTGCCACACTCACACTTGACTGGAACAGGCATCTTATTTGTCCGTTGGTGGTAACCTTATTAGAGATGTCTCGCTTCAACTCCCTGGGGCATAGGCATATTTACAACAATAGTGGTGCAGGGCAGCGCACAAGGTGACCGTGCTGGACTGACCTGCGCTACCGGGAGAGGACAGAAATGCACAGTATTGACAAAATCTGGTGCATTTCCGTCCCGTCCCCCTGCGTTGATGCACAATTGACTGCCTAGTGCCAGCGCATGCACCATTGTGCAAGGGTGTCTGCATTGCATGAAGAATTGTTTTTGTTCAGGAAGGGATGCCTTCCTGCACAAAAACAATCCAAGGAGGCGTTTCCTCTTTCTGTGTGCTGCGGAATGCAGCACACTTGGAAAGAGGAAAAAACGAGGAGAAATGAAAATATTTCTTCTTGTTACATCTCCCCCGGGGAGGCATACAGTTTTGACACATTCCTAGGTTTACACATCCTTGTAAATCTGGGAATGCGTCACAACCCATAGGTGTTGCATGGAAAAACCTACTGCAACTGCTATGGAACGCACCCCTGATGCACTGTAAGGCAACGCAGCGACTTGTGCTGCCTTGCCTTACTCCATATCTACGAGGCCATGAAAAACCACACAAATTGGCTTTGCGTGGCCTCGTAGATATGATTATGCACTCTGCACTGTCGGAGCATCAAGAAAAGTGAAGCACCAGCTGCGCATGGGGCTTGCAAATAGGACCACACCCCTATGTCTTAAAGAATAAATTTTTCAGAGCAGGTGTCAAGTCATTGCAGGCTCTGCATAGTTATAATGGACACTAATACTCTTTACTGTGCATTTTCTAAGAGTGCATCTGGAGCCATATCTGGGTGTTGAAATATGCCCCCGTCTCTCAAGCGTCCATGTTTTATCCACACTTCTTTCTCAATATGATCATGTCTCCTTCCATCAGTTCATTTATTTACCTGTCAGACCGGATACCCACAATTGAAGAGAGATAAAGGGCTTTTAGCAAAAAAAATCACAGGGCTTATTCCTCCTTTCCTTTTGCTTGTTCCTTCTTGTCCGCTTTCCCATCATACCTTTCACTGTGAGTTATTTATTGGCATATGCCTTATTCTTCATGTGTGACAACACTTGTGGAAAGTCAGAAATGTAATCACAATCCACCCGTCCCTGTGTACACTTCTGCTTGTCAATGGCATGTACAGCAGATCATTTTTTAGGAATGAGAATGCAGCTGAAATTTCTGCTTCGTAAAATATGCTTCATTTAAAAAAAAAAAAAAAAGTATATGATTATTTCAGATGCCAGTAAACTTAATTTGATGATTTTTTTTTTATTATTTCCCTCTGCTGCTGCTGACAAATTTGATTTGTTGTTTGCGTCCTGGTGGAATTAAACGATTGCCTCTTTGTTTCAACAATAACGTTAAGGTAAGACATGGTGTTTTATTTACTGAATTTGTGCAACATTGTAAGCACTCGGTGTGAGTTAAGGATTGTCAGACAGTAATGGAAAGAGCGACTCTAGGTTGCAGGCCTTTTTATTGACCGCAGAACAGGAAGTTCATTTTGCTATGATCACTCTTTTGTAGTAGAGAAAGTGTTTCATTGGGCACTGCTAGAGTTCTGCGGTAGAAAAGGCCACAGATAAAATGTGGGTGTTTTTCATTTCTCTTTGTGAAAGGCGAGGTAGAGGAGGATACGTTAAACTAACTCACTCTGCTTTATATCTATAGCATAGTAATATTTTGTCCCGTGAAACATTTTTATTGTAGATAGTAATTTACATATACATGAAGATAGTGTATACAATACATTTTTAACTATACTTCCGTGTGATGCTTTGCATTATTCGAAGTTATCAGTTGAGAAGAGCCTAGGGTAGGAGTGGGTTAACGATTTTAAGTACCTTTTGCCAGCCATATATGTATATTCTTTCGGGGAATGCCAGTATGATGCTATTGGTAGAATCGGTTGTCTAAATTACCTCACGTGAATTTGAGTTGCATGGCTAGTGGCATCACTCCAGAAAGTGCTTCCCTTGATGCATGCTCAATCCCATTGCTAAGGTTTAAATTGTAATTGCTGAAAAACAGAGATCCTGTTTTTGTTATTTTTCGGGTGGTTCTCTCCTGAAGTTATTAGTGCCACTGACCATTAAATTGTTCGAGTTATCTTGAGCTGAATAACTATGGGCATGATTGGAGCACGTGTTTGCCGATTATATACTCCTAATCTCATCACTGAGGATACCTTTGTAATTAGTGAAAAATGTAGGCAGCCTGATAATTATCCGTAATGTCTCATTAGAACGAACAGAAATTAGAACAGTCCAACTGTGTGCTCTTTCATTTCTTTAAAAGATGTCAGTACAGCATTTATTTTATTATTGTGTGTTTTTTTACTAGAAAATTGCAATATCCTTGTCAGAATAAACCAAATCAAAATAATAACAAAAAGACACAGCCTTTTGTCTACGCTTCTCACAACATTTAGTTACCTTGAGAGTTCCATAACTCTTTTTCTTTACCAGCTCAACAAAGAAGTACTGTGGTTATGTCACTGCCAGCTTGTTTGGCTGAATGGCTGCAAATTAGGAAATTAGGGTGAATGAAAATAACACAAAAGAAACTCATTAAAAAGAGTAATGCTTGCCTTTTACCAGCTGAAAAGACTTTACTTCAGATTTGCTATCTTGTGACTATCATGTGACTTGGTTTTCCAGATAATTTATTTGTAATCAGGGGTAGAACTGTGAAAGAATTTAGGATCTGATTTAGAGTTCAGCAGACTGGTTACTCCATCACAAATGTGACAGATAGTCTGTTTGCAGTATTACATGTGCATTATATCCAATGGGACTTGTAATACAGTGCACAGGATATAATATCAGGCCCTTAGTCTGTATTTTGAAAGGTTTAATGTCACTTACTTAAATGTCAGATATACTTATCAAATCGGCATAAAAGAGTCACTTTCCTTGACATGGAAGTTCATCTGTTCAACTGAAAAAAAAATCGGAAAGATATAATTTACAACATGACTCAATAGAGAATTTAGGAAACAGTTTAAGGCTTCTGATGAATATTTTAGTATCACTGACAGTGATGACTTAATTAGGAATCCACAGAAAGAAGATTGTTTAAAAAGACAATCGAGTTGGCTTTTGGAGTTTTCTGAAATGGAAACATGTAAAGGTGAATTCGGAGAAATGTGAAAATGAAACCTATCAATACAATAAATAAAAAGATTACATGCATGTATACATATGTGGTTTATGTACAATAACGCCACTGTGACAGATGTTATACTGGCAATATTACATGTATATGGAAGTAAAAGATATGTGAACATTTGAGGGCTGTTAAAAACTGCCACTTCTCTTGCCTAACGACAAGGGACTATGGTGAAATGCATGATCAAATCTCTAAAATCGTTTGAAATACAACATGTTTTAAATCATGAAAGGTGTGAGGCTAGAGTAAAACAATGAGACAAACGGCATCAAATGTAATCTTGAAAAGGAATACAATACAACCGTTCGAACACAATCTAGGTTCTGAAATCCGTACACACTTAGGCCCATATTTATACTTTTTGACGCTAAACTGCGTCAAAAAGTTTTGCGCCAGCTAACGCCATTCTGAAGCGCCATGCGGGCGCCGTATTTATTGAATGGCGTTAGCCGGCGCAAGCAGACCGGCGCTGCCTGGTGTGCGCGAGAAAAACCACGTACACCAGGCAGCGCCGGCGTAGGGGGAAAATGGCGCATGGGCGTCTTAAAATGGGGCAAGTCAGGTTACGTCGAAAAAATCGTCGTAACCCGACTTGCGCCATTTATTTTCGACGCCCATCCCCCATCAACATGACTCCTATCATTGTAAAGATAGGAGTCATGCCCCCTTGCCCAATGGCCATGCCCAGGGGACTTCTGTCCCCTGGGCATGGTCATTGGGCATAGTGGCATGTAGGGGGGCACAAATCAGGCCCCCCTATGCCAAAAAAAATCATTAAAAAAAAATAAAAAAATACTTACCTGAATGTCCCTGGGGTGGGTCCCTCCAGCCTTGGGTGTCCTCCTGGGGTGGGCAAGGGTGGCAGGGGGGGTCCCTGGGGGCAGGGGAGGGCACTCTGGGCTCATTTTGAGCCCACTTGTCCCTTAACGCCATGCCTGACCCAGGCATTAAAAAGCGGCGCAAATGCGCCGTTTTTAGCAACGCCCACTCCCGGGCGTCTCTTTTGCCCGGGAGTATAAATACCACGTAAAGGCCTGGGAGTCATTTTTTAGACGGGAACGCCTCCCTTGCATATCATTAACGCAAGGAAGGGGTTCACGCTAAAAAATGACGCACATTCCGGGAACTTTGGCGCTATTCGCCTCTAACGCCATAGTATAAATATGGCGTTAGTTGGCGTTAGTTTAGCGTCGAATTTGCGTCGAAAAAAACGACGCAAATTCGGCGCAAACGGAGTATAAATACGGCCCTTAGTGTAAAGTGACAAACACTGAGATTAGAGCTGTAGCGTGAAACATGCCTTCATTTGGTGCAATGTTGTGCAAGTGTAAACAATTAATGAACTGAAGATGGTATGAAGACATTTGTGAGTGATTCAAGGAAACAAGAGAGTGAAGATGGAAAACTATTAAGAAATTGCTGCCGCACAATTTTTATATGCCCACAGCAGATTCATGTTTTTAACTGTAGCTCCCCTGGAGCATTAGCAGAGCAGAAGTAAATGGAGAATGAAAACTATTGTACTATTAAATGGAGGAATAGATGATGGACTGAAATATCCTTAAGCCCCTGAATGATAAAAAATGCTTGGGAAATATATGTGGTATTTATCATCTATAGTATGCAACAAAAATGGGTGTGTGAGAACCGCTTTAGTTATTGGCTATAACATTGTTAAAATTTATATATTTATTTATGGGTTAAAGAATGCCAGTGTACTTTATAAGAATATTGCAAATCACCTTGGATTTCCGTGACCATATAGAGGAACATGGCCGAAGGGTGACCTCCTTCATAATGTCATGGATCTCCGAAGTAAATATATAGTCCTATAATGATAAATATGCTGCAAACCATGCCTTAGAAAATAAGAGTCTTGGTCCGGTAATGCTAACTAAATGACTCTAATTTGCAGTTACACATATTAAAGTCTGCTGTTGTGATGTATAAGTTGTTTTGGACAGTAGGCCCTGAGGCTGTTGACCGTAAACCGAGGTGGCGCAGTGGATGCAACAGTCCATAACTGCTGAGTTGTAAGAGAGCTGGCATGGCATTTTCTTAATCATTGTTACCCACCCCACATCAAAGAGTTCCAAGCAGGTTGGAACACGTCTGTAATTCTTATACTTCATTCAGACGTGTCTATACATTTCATTGTCCAGTGCTTTATCCTGTTATTCTGAACTTTTGCTATTGAAGCAAATAATTAAGTAATCCTATGTTAAAGTGCACACTACACCAATGAAATTAATGCCTTATCCTCCGTTAAGGTCCATTGAAATGAACGCCTTTGATACAAAGACGATAATAATCCTTTGTATCTGAATGAGACATCTAGCTGCAGATTTCTTATTTTAGAATCCTCCCCAGGTGCGAGACTAGATCTGGAATGTTTTTCCCCAGCACGTCTGCACGTCGGAAGAGGGCCTCACGTGACTCTGTACCAACGACATCCACTGGATGTTACATTGAAGGAGTCCATATAACCTCCTCTCCGACGCAATACATATCCGGTAATGGTTTATCAGACCGTTTTTGACCTAATTTGACTTTTCGTCGCCAGAACAGTGTGATTTTTTCTATGTCTTATGGGTTTAAATCCTGTGGGTCCTGTGGACGCAAGCGGTCGAAGTTGTGGCATTTCCTGACTTCATCGCCTACCGCCTCCTACCACTCCTTGGTTGAGGAGTCGAGGCTCGAGTCTACCCTGCCTCTCCCTCTTTCTCGGGGTGACTCTGACTCAGCTGCATGAATATTATGATTCTCTTCATACTATCTTTGGAAAATCACCTTCCCGTGGAGCTCCATTGGGCCCCAAGGAGGTGCAAAGTGCCTAGACTGTGTCCACGCCAGCAGGTTCGCCCTTGGCTTCAATTAGGCCTTCTGCATCCGTTGTCGTAGCGGTTACCGAGCCGGTGCACAGCCCTTCAGGGTTTCTACCTGTGGCGCCTGTATCAGATCAGCCAACTCCAGCCCTGCCGGTGCCGATCGACATCACACCCCTCCCCCGGTCTGACGTCTAGACATCGCCTTTTTTAGCATTGGTCGACTTCCGGTACAGTGCAGTCATGTTGGTTGTCTCTGACACCTTCCCTTCACTCTCTGTGGAGTCCCCTCATATTTGTCCTTCTGAGGGATATTATTTTGGAGATGCTGGGGAAGAGTAGGGGTGTCTACCACCCATTTCTCAAGTTCAGCCTCCTACGGAAGACAGCTAGCCGACTGATCTAGGTGCGGCCTGTAGTTTGTACTCTTCTCCAGCCTTTGGCCTCCCCCACTTCCCCTCTGACCTTGCTACGGTGGCGACTTCTTCTCTGGCTGACATGCTGAGGCGGGTTGCTGTGTTTTTGGGTCTGACACTTCCCTCTGTGGAACTGACTACTGATCCTCTGATTGACGTCCTCCGTCACAGCCAAACAGGGGTTGAGCCAGTGCTTCGTTATAGTGAAGCCCTACATGACATTTTGTTGGGGGCTTGGGCTAAGCCTTATACAGGAGCCCATGTTGATTGGGCAATATCTCATAGGCACTGACCTGCTCCTGGTGATCAGGCATCCTACTCCTCGTAGTTTGGTGGTAGAAGCTGTTTTGGCCTCCCATGATATTGACTCTCTTCCACATGTCCCGTCTGACAGAGATTCCAGGAGTCTTGATGCTTGTGGCAGGTATATTTTCTCCTCCACCAGTTCTGCTCTGCTCTCTCTTAATACGTCTTGCGTTCTTGGTCATTTTTCCCATTCACTGTGGGAATCATTGGCACACATCTTGCCATCGCTTCCAGATGACTCCCGGAACAATCTTGCCCCTTTGATCTCAGATGGCCAGCAGGCAGCTAAATTAATCATTCAGTGGTTCAGTGGTGTAATGATACCACTTACTCTGTAGGTCGGGCTAAGGCCTCTTCGGTGGCACTACCTCACTGTGTCTGGTTACTCACCTCTTGATTTTCGGAGGCTTTTCAATCCATTTTGATTGACATGCCTTTTGATGGCGCCCATTTATTCGGCACACAGGCTGACTCTGCTTTGAGGCATTTTCACAACAGTCGGGGTGGAACAGTGAATCAGATGTGTTCCTCTCTCCCCTCCGCCTCGCCCGTTTCTCTTGTACAGACTTGTATGGGTGATATTTGTCTTTGATTTTTCTCACAAGGTAAGCCATTCCTTGGCAGTGCCCATGAGATTTTTTTTTCCTATGTCTGTTCCATTTAATTGTGGCACCTGACAGTGTTCCTGCCTTCTTCAGGTCTTATTCTTTATTATACTGTAAATGACAGGTTATTGTTTTTTGTTTTTTTTGCCTTCTCTGGAGTGTATATTGCCTTGTGGGTTTTCACACCTGCCGCTTCATGGTGTTGTTTCTTTTTGAAGTTGGGCTTCCACCCGGATGTACTTTCATTGTGGGTGTTTTGCTCGCATTGTGTGGGTGCACTGGTACGTTGTTCCCTGTTCTACGTTAGGTGGCTTTCATTATTATTTTTTACTGTTTGGTGCAGAAGTGGTGGCTTTCCAACTTAGGTCCGTTGTTGACAGATTTTCAGCTGTTTATTTCTTTTTTGGTTCTTAATGATACCTGTTACACAAGTCATACGGTTTCTTTACTTGAGCTCAAGAGTTGATATCTTCATGGTATGTACCTTATTCCAGGTGGAGGATTAGTTGAATGTCAGGTGAAAATATATATATATCTCCAACCTGCCCCCTGGATTGATCCTGCCATTGTCCACGCCTGGAGGCTTATTCATTGAATGAGGCCTGATGTTGCCCGCGGCTGGCCAAGCTCCTCTTTTCAGGACCAGCCCCAGTGAAAACCCGGGGATTAATTATCTCTTGATGGCTGGCTGGACTTTGTCCAAAGAACTTAAAGTGGTGACAGCCTTACTCAATTCTTTAATGAAGGGCTTGCCGAATAGGTCTCCTTGTGCCACTGGGCCGGCCTCTGAGTTAAGGGCCTTGGCATCCTCCACCAAATCTAAAAATACATTTTTTTACTTGGATCTTGAAATGTCAGCATTCATGTACTGACAAGACCGCCAAGAGCGGTCTATGCCCTTCTTGTGGTCTTGGATCTATTAGGCTAGGAAAGTCACTATGCTGGGGTCTACTTCTGGGGGTAAGGGCAGCTTTGCATGCCAGAGGTGGGTGGGGCCCTCCGTCCTGAGCCGATTGCAAACCTCTTTTTCCAGAGATGCAAAATGTCATCAATCATGTCAGAGTCTAACCCCGGTGTGGTTTTTGTCATCACCGGACGACTTAGGTGCGGAAGTGGGGTGCCAGGGCCGTCTGAATCTACATCCCTGTCGGAGGAAGGGGAGTCATTGCCATCTGGTGAGTTGGAGGCAGGTGTTGTCGCCGGGTTCAGTGTGGGTTTTAGAGGCATAGAAAAGGGGGAAATAACCACCGGTTTGGAGAGGGTACTGTGACCTAGAAACATGTGTTTCAGCCGATTGAAGGCATTCAAGTCAACGCCTTGGTCATGGGTGTGCTTCTTTGTTGAGGTTTGGGGCGTCTAGCCCGTAGGCACAAGGGTCGATGACCCTTTGGATTCTTCCCTCTGGTCAAAGGGTCGTAGGCACTGCACTGCTAGATTAAGGAGTTTTTGCTTCAGGGGTACCATAGTCTCCAAGCATGCAGTTTGTATGGAGGCATCCATGATGCCACATAACTCACTGTCATTGGGGAGGTAGGCAATTCACTCTTTCGGCATGGATGTCGTGCATGTTAGGGGTGGTATATATTGAGCTGACCAGTTATTGTTTGGGGAACCTGAAAGGCACAGTAAAGTTTTCGACGAGACACCAACACCCTTATTTACACTGGGCATCCTTTTACCTGACATTCACCTATAATGTCACTAGCGAAGGACCGGCAAAATGCGGCTCATACTCATGCCCAGACGTTTCTTTGCTGAGTCAACTCAACTTCTGCTCTGCGTGCTTTAGAAACAAGAAAAAAATATATATATATGACCTGCGAACGTTGACCGCTTCATAGCCATTTTCATTTTTAAAACCCATGTTGGACAGTTTGAAAAACAAAGAAAAAGCTGGAGGATTCAACAACAATAGTACCTCAATTTTGTGAGCTCAGCTTTCCCTCCACCCTAATACAGGACAGTGAGCAGGATTCCTAGAAGGCTGGTAAGACCACAGACTTTTTGTGTATACTTATTATTTGTAAAAAAGTGTTTTTTCTCCTACCCGTACCGTTTTACATTAGGCTGCCTGTGTTTCTGCAAACCTGGTGTTTTTAAACAGCTGTCTTTTGCCCGTGACTGTTTGAATTTACCCTCTTAGTTTTTCACAAAGGCTGCATAAAGCTCCAACCCCACCCTCCCATACCCTCTTTTTTAAAAAAATGTTTACCAAAGGCTACGTGGCACCCAGAGTGTGTTTAGGAGACTGCTTAATCTAATCTGCTGTGTGATTTAAACTGTGTTTGGAAAGTGTATGCACCACTTGCTTTTACCTTGAAAAAGCCATATATTTAAGTGTGCGACAAGCAGAATTTCAGTGGTTTGAAATTGATCCCTTACCTGAAAAGTAGAATCTGTTAGTTTGGAAGTGTGGATGACACACATTCCCTGTTCATACAAAACAGCAGCACTATCCTGTACTTGCTCCTAACAGACCCCTTTTTATCAAGTCAAACCCGATACTCAGCCTTACATCACACCATCCACCAACACCCTCCTCATCTTTTTACCAATTACACAGAACCACATGATCCTTATACTCCACTCCACCACACATATTACCCTACCAGCAATCAAATATAACACATACACTCTTGTCCACCTTTCACTGAAAACCACTACATCAATATATTTTCTCACTACTCCACTAAGCCAAAACAAACCACATACATCAGAACACCAAAATATTACAGACTTTCATAATACTTTCCATCACACCCACTCCCGCCCTCATGAATACACAAAAAAATTCAAATCCTGACCAAACTTTACTCCAAAATTCTCACTCTTCACAAACATCTACCACACAAACCCCAACACAACATTCATACACTCGCCTCTCATCCATTGCACAATTTAGAGCCTTAGATTATGGTCCACATGCTCCTCCACCACCCCTAACCCATACTCCTTCTGCCCTAAACAGACACAAACCAAATAAACAACATGCCACTCTTAACAACTTCACATTCCCCTGTCTATTATACAAGGCTGCTCTACAAAAAAAAAACCTCACCATGTCACTCTCAGCCACCAAGTCCACCACCAACACACACACAGACCCAACAAAATGCCTGCTGGAAGAGGAACACAATATAGAAAGAAGCAACACTATTGTGACCCGCATACAGTTATTATCACAACTAATAAGACATCTGCTTACAAGCTCAAAATATACTTCTCACCATTCTCTAAAACAAAATAACACCACCACCAAGACACAAGTTATAAACTGCCTAATCATAAATGCTCAGTCACTTTAAAAAAAACAAGCACCACATCTACGACCTGCTCACTGACACACAACCTGACTTACTATTCATAACCAAATCATGGTTGGGAGATGACATGGCCCCAGTGTTGCATAAAGCTGTTCCTCCTGGATATCAAACCATCACACAAAACTGTATAGGCAAAATGGAGGTGGACTAGCTATTATATTCAAACAAGCAGTAAATCTCTGCAAAGCAGACATTTCCATATAAGGTTCCGAGGCTCACATCACCAGAAGCAACCCTACACCACCTTCCTCCTGTAACTTCCTCCTCCTTTACAGACCATCGTCTGACAATTCAATATTTCAAGACACATTTCTAGACATAGTATCAAACCTATTTATCCCCCAACCCATGCATTATTGGGGATGTAAACGTTTGGTTTGACAAACCCAATATGCCCCTATGAAAAACTATCACCACTGGGCTAGTCACATTGAACCTAAATCAGATTGTCCACAATCCCACACACTTTGCTGGGCACATCCTAGATGTCATTTTTGTAAACCTAGAACTAGTTACCGATCATTGCATCACAGCAGTCACATTACCAGACCACCATTTGGTAACTTTACAACATAAAACACCCTAAATGAACACACCCTAGACCACCTTACATACATTCATCTATCGACCATGGAACAAACTCCATTTTGAAGACTTAGAAACACACCTAACAGCAAACTCAGATCTAGACACAATAAATTCTGTTCTAAAACGTTATGAGAGCATACAGGAAGCTTTCGATATCCTACTACCACTCAAACAACTAAACAGGACAAAAGAAAACCAACACCTTGGAGAAATACAGTACTTAAAAACATAAAACAACATATAAGAAGGCTGCAACAACCCTGGCTCAAAACAAACAACATTCAAGAGACACCTCAACCAGGCCAATTTAACAGAATATAAAATCATCAATCAAAAAAGGTACTACTTAAGCAGAATTCAAAATGCTAAATCGGCAAATAAAGAATTCTATAACATTCTCAACAGATTTTGAAAACCCAAATGCATTGATGAAACTCATCCCATTACTCAAGAATTCACAGACAAACTGGCAAATCATTGCACAACCAAGGCAGACACATTGGACTCCTATTTAAACCAAAGAAAATCCACTAGCACCAACCAGTTCCCTATAATCCCCTCCAAGAGTAAGCCAACCCTGCCTCTGCCTCCTTCAAAAAATATCACAAAGTGAATTTATGGATTTTGTCAAAGCAAGCAGGCCTTCCGGCTGCTCTTCTGACCGTTGTCCAGAACACATCTTAAAGAACGTTCTTTTATCTACCTCTGCTGCCACACCATTAAAAAGAATCCTCAATAATTCTTTAACTATTGGAACCTTAAAAAAGCATACATATACCCATTGTTAAAGAGAACAAACTTGGACCCTCATGACCCCAACAACTATAGACCAATTACAAATGGACCTTTCCTGGTCAAATTGATAGAAAGAGCAGCATTCACTCAGATGTCACAATTTATTTAAGATAACTCCATGCTTTCAGACTACCAAACTGGTTTCCGCTCAGGAAGAGGCACTGAATCTGCACTCATCCCCATCTGGGATGATCTTAAAAACAGTTGACTGCAATGGAGTTGCTGCACTACTTCTATTGGACCTCTTAGCTGCCTTTGACACTGTTGACCATGACACCCTAAGTCAACAACTCCACGAAGCCGGCATAGAAGGGACAGCTCTCGATTGGATCACATCCTACCTTAAAAACAGAACTAATGTCATCTTTTCCCATCCAAACCCTACTTCACAAAAGCAGGGGTCCCTCAAGGTTCAATTATCTAACCTATGCTTTTGAACATGTACATGGTGTCACTACCGGAATTGATCAATAAATTTCAACTCACATGCTTCAGCTATGCAGATGACACACAAATACTCTTTAAATTGGAATGCCCCCAAATCTTCAGGTGCCTCAGAGGTGGATGACTTGGAGCCATCTCAAATTGAATGCTTCCAAAACTGAAATACGCACACGTGGTGACAGGGGAAATTATGACCCACCTTGCACCTGGCCTGATGATCTGGGACCATCTCCTCAAGTAACTAAGGAAGTTAAAAACCTTGGACTTACCATTGACTCCAAGTTAACAATGAATGCCCAAGTGGACAAATTAGAAAGATCAAGCTTCATTACCTTAAAAATTGCAACACATCTTCCCCCACCTTGGATCTCCACACAAGGTCCAGGCTACTATCTCTCTTGTACTATGTAAACTGGATTACGCCAATGGCCTCCACCATGGATCATCTCTGCCTACTTTGGAAAAACTACAGCGCATTCAGAACTCGGCTGCCAGACTACTTCTATTTGTAAAACCACAAGCCCACAGCTCCCCTGCCTTGAAGGAACTACATTGGTTACTGGTTTCCAGAAGATCCACATTCAAGCTGCTTTGTTTCCCCCACAAAGCTACACACAGAACAGATCAGCTTTTCATCAGAAAATAATTACCAAATACATTCAACAAACAAACTTCCGCTCAAGATTGGCACCCTGCCTTAAAACACCACCATACAAGAAAAAGACAATAAGTGGTACATCCTTCTCTGTTCAAGCGGTCAAACTATGGAATTCATTACCCCCAAATATAAGATCCACTGATAACTATCTTATCTTCAGAAGACTGTTCAAGAGATGGCTCTTTCCTTCATAACCACCATATCCAAACAGCAATGGACTGCATATGCCTGTTTTGGTAAGCATTTTTAATGATTATGATTATGTGTATATATCTAGATAGGATGTATTTCTTTATGAAATTTGCATAATTACTATTTTATCATAACAAAATATATAAATACTCTGGAAGATTGTTTAACAAATGTATATTGTACTCATGGTTAAATGTATACATGTATGTATGCGTGTGTGTTAATATGTGTGTACGTATGTATGTTTGCATATATATGTATATATAAATATGTATATAATGTATGTGTGTGTACATACATATATATGTGTATATTATTCTATGCTTAACATGTTCATAGGTCATTGTATAGTTCCTAGATAAGTTGTTAGATTAGATACTTATGAATCTTTTGTCATTTTATCTATCACAATGAGCAAATGTTATCTTAACTATTTATCTGAAAGCATTTTGCTATAGAAATGTTGAGGAAAGATAAAATAATGTTAGAAAAGTACACAATTAAATTAACTTCAAATATTGCACATCTTGAAAGTCTGTGTTTATGCAATACGTCTCAAAATATTATATCCATTATTATATTCCCCACACATATATTCCCTTACTATGTATTTACATATCTATTTATTACTTTAGTCACAGTGTACAAGAGGAGAAATAGTACTCTCTCATAAGCTTTACTCTGTCTCCCCATCACGTTATACCTCTATCAATCTATACTCCATCCCCATTCTGACTCATCCCAAACCCATTCTACTACTATATCCTCCAAAATAACTCTACTTAAACTCATCCCTACTCTACCGCTACCAACTTACCCCAAACCTCAGTTTACCTTGTATGGCTTTTCATGGCCGTGTAAAAATAGTCCTCTTTTATGCATAACTCTGCATGAAAGGGGCATGTAGGTGTTCCCACACACTACCCATTGAATCTGAATGAATCTGACGCATTCCCAGATTTACAAGGCTGGGGGTGTGTCAGATTCCTATGTCACCTCAGGAGTGGCGTTACAGTGGTGCAGCCGGGAAAAATACATTATTTTTCCCTGTTTTTTCCTCATTCTATGTGTGCTGCATTCTGCAGCAGGCATAGAAAGAAAAAAACACCATTAATGGCTGTTTATGTGCAAGAAGGTGTCCTGTCCTGCACGTAGACAATCTTTCCAACACAGGATCCCTAGCACCATGGTGCAAGGGTGCCTGCGTTGCCACTAAGCAGCAATTTGTGCATCGGCATAGGGGGTCAAGGACAGGAATGTGCTGTATCTTATAGATGTGGCACATTCTTGCCCTTTTGTTGTGATGCAGGGTGGTGCGGCAAGAAGGCTTGCGACACTGCCCTGTGCCAAAACATAGTAAATGAGGACCTTAGTATCCCTTATAGGGAACTTTTGATATTTGCTGCTCCACAGGAGACACATTATATTATTTACCTTCTGGTAAGAGAGTTATTTAAAATATTCCTCTTAATAATCATGGTTATTATGTAGAAGTGTCTCTTATACTTCTAGGTGAGATTTGTGTGACCTTATGCTTAATTCATGGGCGTTCATTAGCAGAATGATGTTCCATTGTTGGGAATATACAGCACTGAGGGTGTCTGTCTCATGACATTGCTTGATTTTACTAGTAAATGTTTTCTACGATTGCTAGATTTAGTACATTATAAAACAGAAAGTTATCATCTTGTGGACCTTAAGACTTTATTTGGTTTGCCCTTAAAAATGTTGTCTTATAGCCATTGCAGTTTGGTTACTATTGGGCACTATTGTGTAGACATTTGTTGCTTCAGATATTTTCTTAGAACATTATTCGTTCATATTCTTGTCATTATGTCATGTTATCACAAGTCTCCATTGAGACGTGGTCTCTCTGTAGATTCTATTCAATCAATCATACAACGTATTTAATATTCTTGACTCTTTACACGTCGTTCTGACACTTTTGAGTTATTATTTAAGATTCCCTTCTTTTCAGAAGGAATTTTCCCTCTACTGGTGTACTTTTTCTTCTATAGGAAGATGTTCATATCTATTGTACATTAGGGGAATAGGTGTTTGCTCCATATACTTCTACTTTTTGTAGAAAACTTTTATTTCTGTGGTAAATGATCTTTGTTCTTTTAGGTGACAACTATTTTCATCATTCAACTGACTCTAGTTTTTGGTGGTTTGGGTTCACACTTTGTGGAGTGTTGTCCCTAGATGGAATTTACAAAATCAGTCGGGATCTTTCTCTTATAGAATCCTTTACATTTTCTGGTTTAGGTATTTGATACCTTTTCTAGATCATCTGTAGTTGGGACTCCATACAGTAGGGTCATGTACTAACCTTGGTTTTCGCTAGGCTATCAAGGTTTCTTTTTCATTCTTAATATCTTATTCATCTGTATACTACTATTGCTTAATGGTGGTGTCTCAGATAACTTGCATTACTCTGACGGATTGGAAGGCTGTTGCTTTTCTAAGTGGTATGATGCCCACTATAGTTTCCATACTGTTATTTCAGTATTGTCTGACTGATTACTTACATTTATTTTTATTTTTATATACATAAATTTTGTTTTGTTGTTACATAGGCGTTTCTTTATTTTACTCTTATGTCAGTATTTATATTAAGGATATCCTAGAGGTATTTGTATAATCTCTAGTTCATTTTCCTAGGGAAAAGACTGCCTCTATGCCAGTAGTTGCTATTGTCGCCCTCAACTTCTTTTTGATAGAGCATTCTTCATGCTTTCTTCACAGGAGATGGACATTCTCTCTGTGTTTTTTTTTATAAGGCAGGTCTGGCTACGACAGGACTGTATATGGCAGAGGTATTGTTCAGTGGCATTTCCTGCTGATCTATGTTTCACAAGTACTGAACACGCAGTTGGGGTCTGAATATAAGAGTAAATACATTTCTATTCCTAGGGTAATTTGGCAAAATTGCCTTACTTTCATGGGTAACGTTATCCCCATGCTTTTAATGTCTTTATGACTTTTGTTCTTGTGGTCCTTTCCATAGTTCTTATGGGGGTGAGCATGCATTGGTTCGGAATATTTTTATATCCGTATTGTTGGTTGGCTCCTGACACAGATTTGTCTACTAAAAGGGAACATTTTATTTCCATGCTTTTTAATGTCTTACGACATTACTTACCTTTAGTTCCTTTCGCAGGTTTTTATGTGGTAGAGTATGTTATTGCTCACCTAAATTATTATAAATGTCCAGTCTTTTTCTTTTCTTCTAGACCAGTTTTGTTTTAGTCAGAGACTTTTAATGGTCTCAGTTTGCAGACCCTCCTCCGGGGATAGTATGACTTTGGTATCTGATTCGAAAGTAAGGAATCAGCGGCTAAATGTCTATCAGATAGACAAGTAACACATTATCTGGTAGAGACAAGATCTACCTGCAGATTCCTTAACACCCCTCCCATCCTCCCCGCTCTGCGTACTGAGTTCTCTTTTGTCTCTAAGATATCATTATGGAAATGTATACCCTGAATTGAGAATTCAGTGATTATTTGAAACTAGGGTGTCTTTTATTTTAGCAAACTGTTTCAGTAGGCAGCTCCTATATGTGGCTCCATGTTTTGGGCACGGAAAATGTCACAGAAGAAACTGATGTAGGAAAGGAGGTAATATGGAGTTTGCCGACATCACATCCGGTGAATAACGTCAGTAAGGAGTCCTGCTGCACCCTCTTCTAATGCGCAGACGTGCTGGGGAAAATAATTCCAGATCCAGCCTTGCATCTGGGGAAGATTCTAAGTAAGGAATTTGCAGCTAGATCCCGTCTCTACCAGATAATGCGTTACCGAAGGTAAGTAACTTGTTCTTTATAAAGGGTTTCATATCACAATCCTACTGTTTCTCTAAGCAGTAAATTACACATTATTACTAACCAAGTTAACTGAACCTGGTTTGCAGCCCTTGAATTGAAGGAAGGGTGGGGGTGATCTCACCAAGGTTCAATCTGGTGTTCTGAACATCATAGCAGGTGTCAGTGGCAAGGCACTGATCCATCTTGTTGACAGTTATTGTGCAATTTCACTTAACCACCAAAGCACATAAGCCACACAGATTACACCGTGTGACTCTATCCCACAAACTGCACATCACCAAAATAAGAGGCAGGGTAGGGGCAAAGCAGCAGGTAATGGTCACCTCTACCAAATCTACTCTAGACCCTAAAAGACATGCCCTCAGGTGTGATGTGGAACACCCATCAATGTATTGCTTAGGCTGTGGCCTGTTAGAAACTTGGTCCTTGCAGAAAACAATCATAAGCCAGCACAAAGTGCAGTGAGGCCATTGTAAAGTTGTGTAAGAGCTATCCAGTAACCAATGCTCATAAAATAGCATAAACCCAATGCTTTCCCAGGACTAATCTCTTTTGACAAACTGTAAGTCTCTTGCTGAAGGATTCCAAGGTGATGGGACATTTATGATCATGGAAACAATTTCTCGTGTTTGTTGTGTAGAAGAAATTTTGAAAGGCATATCTCATAGTGCTATCCAGCGTTGGAATACAAGTAAGCTCTCATTCCTTGTGCTGCTTAAGGCCCCTATTACTGGCCTCATAATCTACATATAATGGATATCATCTTCTGAGGCAGTGCTATATAACCGATGAATGGTCACCGTTCTCACATCCTGCATTTTGGAATCAATGATATGACTCAAAAACCAATGTCAAAAAGGTGCCTGCTG
Organism: Pleurodeles waltl; assembly: GCF_031143425.1. Classification (NCBI taxonomy): domain Eukaryota; kingdom Metazoa; phylum Chordata; class Amphibia; order Caudata; family Salamandridae; genus Pleurodeles; species Pleurodeles waltl. The sequence continues at coordinate 1,091,812,236 of NC_090440.1, forward strand.
ATTGGCTGCCTTGCAGGTCAGTATCTGACATCCTGTATTACATGCATCTTAGTTGTATGAAACTTACCTACATTAAACAGTCTCTGCATTGAGAAGGCTGCGCACCAGATCAAAATCCAATATTTAAATGGCTTCCTGGCTTACATAAGATACCCAACTCAACACAGCGAGAACTCAAGTTTTTTTCTAAAAGGAACTACAAACTCCATGCATGTTTATTTCATAAGTTTGACAGACTAAAATATGTTTTAGAAAATATCAGAGATTCGGTCCTTAAGTTGGTACTGAAACATATCATAGAATTTAAATCAAATATGTTTATGACTGTGTTGGCCCAACCCCCAAATCTGACTCCCCCCCCCCACCGTAAAAGTGCTTTATTGAGAGTTTCTGACAATGCACAGAAATGCAACTTTATTGCTCTAAATTTCTTTTTTAGCAGTTTCATTGGCAAACTCTATGTGGTAAGTCATTCAGGGGACCATACTGATTTATAAGTTCAGTGGGGTGCAGATATAAGGGTGACGAGTAATCTTCTGTCCTCAACAACTCACCTTTCTCCCCTTGTACGAAACATTGAGGGCCTCATTTAGAACAAACTGGTGCACCGACCACAATGCACCAGTTTCCTTGTGCCGCCCTGTATCTCCTAACAACGCCATGGTATTGCTGTATTTACAATGCAGCACACCATGGCACTCATTAGCACTTACGCAATTGTGGCACTTTGCTGGACAAGTGTAAAAAATGTTGACACTAGTCCAGCAATGCTAAGTGGGCCCAATTTAAAAACAGCACAGTGTAGCTTTAACGCCTGCCCTGAGCAGGTGTTGAAAAATGATTCTAGAATGATGCAGTGAAATCTTGTAGATTTCACTGCTCCATTCCTGCTTGCCTCCTAGTGGGCGAACGTCTCCTTTGCATACATTATACCTGACACAGGTATAATGTGGCGCAAAGGTTTACAAACTGGCGCAATGGTCCCATTGCACCAGTTTGTAAAGATGGCACGAGGTTGGGGACTGTTCTGTGCTGCCGTAGTGGCAAAAAAAATGACTAGGGTGCGGCGCAATGTGCTTGTAAATGAGCTCCTATGAGCCTGTTAGCTTCCTAGGACTGTCTCTAGAACTCGGATGTGTAGTTGATGGCATTGTGGTATACATGCAATGAACAATACGGCCCTTTTCACATTTTATCTCCATTGAGAGTGGCAAAGAGATGAGAGGCATTACACATGTAAATGAAATGCTTAAGCTACGTCCACCAAGCGGATGAAATAATAAAAGACAAAAACCTGCATCGAGCCCCGCTGTTTCCAGTGATAAACTTCCTATTCGTATGCATTACAATTTGGCGGAGGGAGTAAGGCCTCGTTTCCCCTGCTGATGCAAACTGACATAGAGAGAATAACCAATGTGCAAAACATCTTCCCAACAGAGAAAGCTTTGCTGCAAACGTACTCTTAAATTCATACAGAATATCAGTTGGCAGTGCCATTGCAAGACCTTCAGGGAGTTGACTGTACAGCCTTAAGATCTGAGAATGAGTGACTTTTGATGCCGCGTGCGCGCACACGTCCAGAAAATTCATATAAACAAACCGACATGTTTTATTTATGTAAGCTCCTGAGAGGAAAAGTTCTGTAACGAATAAGATGGACAAGGAGACCACTCTAATACTTCAGAGACCTACTGAAATGGACATAATCGCTCCTCCTTTCCGTTGGGCGCTGTGGACCTGTATGACTTGTTTTACAAATTCAAATCCAAATTTGGACTTCACAAAAGCTGTATTTGCACTTGTAAAGGGATTAACAAATTCTTAATGTTACTCGACGGTGTAACATTATGCATTTACAAATCCTACTCCAGGCTTGGAAATTTACGAAAAGGATACATTTATTTCCATAGCGGGAATTAGCTGAAAACATCCTTATGATTCATGAGTGTATGCAGAACGGGGTTTCTGCACAAATATTTTCCCCGCAAGACGGAAAAGAAAAGTAGTTGCATTCATGCAGATACATTTTTGCAGGTCCAGTTACTAAAAGTACGAGTGTTCTTCTGGAAAGCCCTTCACTTGGGCACAAATAGGAACTCATACAAATTTTCCAGGTGGAGTGCTGGAAATCGCAGACTGATAGTTGTATTCAGCCATGCTCTTGTAAAACTTGGAGAATTCGTGAAATCCGGAAATTTGTAATCTTGTGAAAAAGTAAACCAGCGGATGCAAATTAAGCCATTTGTGTTTCTCATGGCTGTCGTGGATGTGTTTCTGAGCAAAATCTGGAGGTGTGAAAGGAAAGGCACTGTCGGGTTGTGTCGTTGGCGCGCTGCGCATTAAATAATGACCCGGACTCAGGTGCTGGATTTTAGCCTTTTACTTTTAAACTCTACCCGCACAATCCCTGTTCCCGCCCTCTCACTTCTTTTTATACCCTCCATTCCGTCCTCCTGGTGTTATCCATCTCGCACCTTCATCAGGGGGGTCCTTTCCCCACACTCACTTCCGATTCTGTGGAAGTGGTGTTGCCCACTTCCTGTGTCAACACTACATCCCTCCCCAACGGGGAAGAGAGAAATAACGAAAACAAAGCAAAAACAAACTTGAGATGATGACGATGATGATGAAGCGTTTGTGGTCTCTGGTAGGGCAGGATGTACTGTCTAGCCCTAGGTCTCCTCTGCTAGAGTCAGTCACATGCAAAATCTGCATATCGCTGAGAGGGGTCTGGGTTGTGCCTCAACATGTACCTTCCGCTCCCGGACGGGTCTGACACTGGGATCCGCTCTGCGCTCTTGTTAGGTGTCTTTGCTCCTGTGGGTCGCTCTTGCGCTTGCTCTGGTGCCGGATGGGTTACCTGGTGTTCTGTAGTGATCCCTGCTCCTCCGCTTGTCGACTCCTGGCATGCGGGTTCCACATCTGAGTCTGCCCCCTCATCCGTGCTGCTCATCCTGTTCTCGCTGGGTGTTGTTAGGGACAGGCGCTTGAAGAATGCCATGTTGCGGGTCGCGGTCTCTGGCCCCCGCCGGGCTGTCACCATGGTGCCTTTCACGGCGGTCACAGTCCACGACCGTGTCTCAAAAGGCCTGAAAAGCCGACGGAACTTACCTCCTGGGTGGCGGTCTTTGACCAGGACAGCATCTCCTACCCGCACTGTTAACACACAAGCTCTCCGTTTCCTGGAGGCATACGCATTCGTCCTGGCTCTCCTTGCTGCTGATCGGTCTGGTGGTGGTGGTTGTGTTGCCCATGACGGGTGATGTGGGATGGCATCCGTTACTGTCCTTCCAAAACAGAGTTGGCTGGGGGTGACTCCGGTGGTGGAGTGAGGCATGACCCTGTATTCCCTTAGGATAGTGTATATTGCACTTTCTAGGTTTCCAGCTTCTGCCACTGCGATGCGGATAACTTTATTTAGGGTTTTGAAGAACCTCTCCATTTGCTTGTGGCCACCGGGGTGTAATGCACCGGTGTTTGGTGTTTGTGGAGGCCAGGAAGTCCGCCCACTCATGGCTATTGAAAGGAGGTATGTTGTCCGTGCGCACCTCACCGAAAAACCCATGGGTGGCCATGAGTTTCTCAAATTTTGGGATGACCGTGTGTGCGGATACTGAATGTACCACTTCGACTTCAGGGTATCGCGAGTAGTCGTCCACTACTATAATCATGTAGGACCCATCAGGAAGGCTCCCAAAGTCTGCGCTTACCCTTTGCCATGGTGCTGAGGGCTCCTGTTCTGTGATGACCGGTGCTGGGGTGTCTGGATAGCCACTGGCTTGGCAGACGAGACACCTTTTGACGGTGTCCTCTCAAGCTTGTCCAAACCTGGGAACCACACCTTGTTCCGGAGGCGGGCTTTCGACTTGACAATGCCTTGATTGGGCTCCGTGAGCGAGGGACAGAGTTCGGGAGGACAGGCTGGATGGTATTACCAGGCGGAAACCTCTCAACAGGCAGCCATCTTCGCTTACCGAGAGTTTGCGGGATACATTGAACGGTGCGTGTAGGCAGACTTGGGCATCTTGTGTGCGGAAGGTGTCTGGACATTGGAGCGGCCGCCAATCTCCTGTCCGGGTGGCTGTTATGGCAATTTGTAGGCACTCGTCCTGGTTGGTTGCTGTTACCACTTCACTGAGCGGTATGGGCAGAAGTCTGGCTCGATCTATCACGAACCGCACATACTCTTCTGTTTCCTGGGCTTCGGCTACTTCTTGGGGGGTGGCCAGACGAGCATGACGGGACAGAAAATCCGCAGGGTTCTTTGTGCCTGGTTGGTATTCGAGTGTAAAGTCAAATTCTTGAAGTTGCAGGATCCATTTTTCGATTCTGGGCGGTGGCTTTGAAGACGAACCCTTGAAAAGGGGCAGCAGCGGCTTGTGGTCGGTCACCACGGAGAATGGCTTGCCATACCAATAGAGATGGAAGTGGCGGCACCCCCAGTGGATGGCGATGGCCTCCCGTTCAATTTGTGATTATCTCTGCTCTGTTGTTGTGAGTGTGCGGCTGGCAAAGACATTGGGGACCCCTTCCCCACAGTCTTGTTTCTGCGCTTGCACTGCTCCTAGGCCTGTGGGACTGGCGTCGACGACCAGCTGTGTGTTGCGATGAGGGTCAAAGAACGCTAGCGTGGTGTCGGCAGTAAGTGCAGTTTTGGTGGCTTGGAAGGCATGCTCTTGTTCCTTGCCCCATTCCCATTGGTGGTTTGCTTGCGTGAGCCGTCGCAGGGGTCCTGTGATGTCTGCAATGTTCTTCATGAAGAGGCCACAGTGTGTGACCATGCCTAGGAAGCTTTGGACTCCCGAGGTTGATGTGAGTGCTGGGGCTTATTGGATGTCCCTGACTTTGAGGGGGTCTGGTCCGACGCCATTCTTGAAGAATTGATATCCAAAGAAACAGATCTCCTCTTTCAGGAATTCGCATTTCTCTCTGTGGACCGTTAGCCCTTGTTTCTGTAGTCTCATGAACACAGCTCTCAGTTTCTTTAGGTGTATTTCGACGGTGGGGGCATGAACCAAGATGACGTCTCTCACGTTTAGGACTCCTGGGAGTCCTTGCAGGACTTCTTTTATGACATGTTGGAAGACTTCTGCCGCACTGGATATGCCGAAGTTGAGTCGTTTGTACAGCCAAAGGCCGTTGTGTGTGGAGAATGTGGTTATGGGCCGTGACTCGGGGTGTAGCATGATTTGGTGATATCCTGACTGGAGATCCATTTTTGAGAACCAGTTTGATACTGTTAGCTCGCTGAGGATATCATCTGTGGTTGGAGTCAGGTGTCTTTCTCTCTTGATTGCTAGGTTTGGCATGCGCATGTCTAAGCAGATGCAGACAGCATCTGGCTGCTTGGTCTTCCTTGTGACTACGATTGGAGATACCCACGGTTTGGGGCCTGAAACCCGTTCAATGATGCCCTCTTGTTCTAGGAGTTGGAGTTTGCGTTCAACTTTGGGGCAAAGGTGGAACGCCACTCGCCAATGTCTGAGGGCTGTGGGGGTGACTGAGTCGTCTATGTGGAGCCGGAGTGGGGGCCCCTTCAGGCAGCTGATGCCCTCGAATAGGGAGTTGAATTCCTCTGTTAGGTCTCTGAGTGCGTTAGCATGGATGCTAAACGCAAAATGCACTAGGTCGATGTCTTGGGCGGTTTGGCAGCCTAGCAGGAACCCCGCACCATCCTTGGATACATAGATCTTTGTGGCTTTTCCAGTGGCGTCATGCGAGATTTCTGTTGTGAATGCCTCCGCTATTTCTAGGGGTCGGGTGTTGCCAAACGCAAATACCTGTACACTTGTGGGTCGGAGTGACGGCAGCGGTTTGGGTAAGGTCCTATATATGTCCATGGCCATCAGATTTATGGAGGTGCTGGTGTCCACTAGTGCTGGTATGGAAGCTCCTTGGATTAGAACTTTTCAGGTGGGTAGCCGCCGGCTCCCGATGGTGTGCACCACGTGGACTATGTGCTGGTCGTTGTCCATATCGCTGTCCGAATCTGGCATGGTGTTGACCATTTTGATTGACTTTCTTGTGGTGTGAGCTGTTGGTTTGGGCGTGGATCTGCAGACTTTCGCAAAATGGTTGGCTTTTCCGCATGCGCTGCACGTTTTGCCCCAAGCTGGGCAGGTGGTGGGATGTGGGGCCGGGCCGCCACACCACTTGCAGGGTTTGCCTTTTAGCCTTCCTTTATAGCTGTCCCCTTTTTGTCGCGGTGCATTCGCCGTCACCGCGTTAGTTGCCTCTGCTTTCACCTGGGCTGGTGGCGCTTTTTCCATGTGTGCTGCTCGAGCTAGCGATAGTTCCTGAGACCGTCCGATTGTGAGGATGTCCTTCATGTTTGGTTGTTGCAGGATGCGTTCTCGGAGCTTTGATGACGAGCACCCTTGGTTGAATTGTGCCCGTATTTCATCCTAATCGCAGAGCAGTGCACAGGTGCTGGCTAACTCTTTCAGTCTGGAATAAAAGACGCCAACTGATTTGTCTGTTGTTTGGCGGGCTTGGCGTAGCAGGAATCTCTCGTAGTCCGGGTTCGCATAAGGCTCGAAATGCGCGGTGATTGCTCCTTTCAGGGTTTTGCATGTGCGCGGCTTCTGTTATAGATTTAAAGATTTTATGGATGTCTGCCCCGCCGATGTGAAGAAGGAGGGGTCTTCGTCTTTCTGGCTGGACATCCAGAGCTTCGAAGTATGTTTTGAGGCGCTCCACCCAGACTTCCAACCTCGCGGCTAGGGTGGGAGGTGCGCCAGTGATGGTGAAAGGTTCCAGTGGTGGTATGCTGGCCATGGCAAGAGGGCGTCTGGTTACGGTGAGGTACTGTGTGCTGGCCTAGGATCCTCTGCTGTCACTTGGGCGTGCAGGCTTGGGGTTGTCTTGCCCAGCGCTGATTCTCTCTCTTTGTTTTCCTCTTTTCTTAGATGTTGTTTTTTTTTTTTTGTAGCTGGTGGCTGTGGTGTCTCAAAATGCTGCTGTTGTGGTGCCCTTGTGCTGGTTCTGGGTGCTGAGGGCGGGGCGTGACACAGATGAGCAGGAAAAATGCCTTTCTCAGGGTTTGTATGCTTGTGACAGTGTGTGCGTGGCAGCAGTTGTCTCAGGGGCCTTCCTCACCTGGAATGGACACTCGCACTTGTCTAGGGCGTGTCCGTTAGAATGACTCTCCGATCGCACCAGGCGCTGAGTGTTGGCGTGTTGCTGGAGCTTCGCTGATGGTCGGGGCAGCTGCTGTGAGGTGAGTGCGGCCGCCGAACTGTGCACGCCATGTCCCACCTTGTGGAGTTCCTTTCGCTTTGCCGTCCGGGCGGCGGTGTTGGCGGTTGCTGGGGAGAGTAGGACTGGTTCTTGAAATGGCAGGCGGTCGTCGGGTTGCTGTTGTGCACGCGCCGGGCCGTGCAGGTAGGGCGCAGCACCAACCTGGTTGGTACTGTGCACTGGGGTGCCGCTGCTACCGAACGCAGTAGGTCCACCTCGTCGCCAATTGTCGTGTCGTGTCGTTGGCACACTACGCATGAAATAACTACCCGGACTCAGGTGCTGGATTGTAGCCTTTTACTTTTAAACTCTAGCCGCACAATCCCTGTTCCCGCCCTCTTACTTCTATTTATACCCTCGCTTCCGTCCTCCTAGTGCGATCCATCTCGCACCTCCGTCAGGGGGGTCCTTTCCCCACGCTCACTTCCGATTCCGTGGAAGTGGTGCTGCCAACTTCCTGTGTCAACACTACAGCCACTTCATCCCTTTTCCACAAAATGACCTTCATGGGGTAGCATTCTATTTTTTGAGCTCTTAATTGATAATATCAAATGACAGCATGGAGATTATCCTTGTGCTAGATAAAGTGTCCTAGTTCTATATTTATAGCCGTCTGCTGATGCATAGCGTTTGGCAAACTTTTGGAGTTCTCCTGAAGACATTTCTTCTTCTCTGCTTGCGTAGCACACCTGTGCAAGATATTGTTATTGCCTAAAAGGTTTTTCATCAGTTCTCTGTGATATGGTTATCATTACGTTTCTGAGAATTCACCTTTTCTCCGATTGTTTTAACCAACACACTCTTGTGTGTTTCATCTCAGCCCTTGACAAGTTATCTCTCTTTTTCTTTGGTCTCTCCTTAGAGCTGTTTGATTCCTTCGCACATCGCTGATCTGCTCCTTCTATCAGTTTATTTCATGTGTTTTACTGTGTGTCTCGGCAAACATTTTTTATAAAAAATGATTCATGTCTCGTTGATAATATCAAGCACAAATGTGTGAAGTTTGCATCTGCACAACCAAAAGACAAGGGCTTGTCTTGTGATTTCATTCTTAGATGGCCATTATTCCTATGTTAACTGCAATAAGGAAGCTGTTGCTTGATTTAAAAACAAATGATATTTTTATATGAGTGGAATATCGTGGGCAGTAGGGCCAAAGTAAGTGTATGTCTTGATGTTGATGAAGTATGTAATGAGAAGTAAATATTATAGAACAGATTATTTTGCCTGTGTGGTTAGGCTGGAACTTTGAGCATTTATAAAGCATACTTTTCAGACTAATTTACCAATATGCAGTGTTCAGGCTTGGGTTATTGTGGAAAATAAGGATAACTAAATATGTTGTATTTTTAGTAGTGCCCATGGTAAATGAATAATTTTTCTGATACCTTGAGGTTCATTTTAGAGAGCACCTGCCTGTTTTACTAGTGAGACTTACCCCATAGTCTCTAAATGGATGATATATAGGAATGATGACCAGCTGAAAAGGCAAAGGGTAATAGGGTGAGTATCATTCAAGATTGAAAGCATTCTGTGCATTTTATCTCAAATATGTTGTAAAGTTTTACTAGGCGCCCGGGTTGGCTGCTATGGACAGATATAACAAGGTCCCATCCCACACGATTTTTAACTAGTAGAAGCATGGTAGAAGCCTGAGAAATGGAATAGACTGCAAGATGATGTTGATTTCAACATGGGGTCAAGCTGGACTTGTGCCTGTTCCACAAGCTCAAGCAGTATTATGTCAATAAATAATCATTTATTTGCACCCTATACATGTTTTAAGTTAATAGCACGAATATGAGGACAAACAAAACAAAGCAAGCCAGACTACATCACCTTGTTGTCCAAAAACTTTAAAATGAAATATAGTTGGTTGCTTCATTTTACGGACAAAAGTCCATATAATGGTCTCCTATCATGCTCCCTATGATTCAGACTGTTGGTAGATCGAGGTTCATAAACAAACCCTCCAACCACAACAGTTGTACTGTTTTGATTTGCCACATTAGTCACATATAAATCTAGCAGCCAACTACAACACATCATTCATATCAGACATGGAAGTGTCATCAGGCACAAGGTCACTTGGATACCCTTGCGTTCAGTGTAAAGCTTACGTTTGCTCTGTGCTGTTTCCTGTGCTTTATATCTCACTGTGCTCAAACTGCATCAGGGGACTGTCCTCCATCCCAGCTGCACCCCTCCCAACCTCAGCAGCCCCCAAGGGTGGAAGGAACATTACCAGTAATTTACGTTCTCAACTTGTCATGAGCATTTTAAACTGAGTGGTCTTTTTAGCATTAAAGTACTGTTTAGCCTTCTTTGAATTGAGTTGGGTCCTATTGAGTATATGTACAACAGCTTAAAATGGTGCCTGTAGGTTTGAAGAAGGTGCTTATTGCAAGCACAATGCATTGTTCCTGGGTGCTCGTTGGCTGTACCTTAAACCATGGTGTCTGAAGACATCATTTACACTGAATATCTTCAGGTGCCTAATGCATGTGCTGTAAATTTCGCCCACGACTAGATGCATGCAAAACGCACGCTCAGCCGGAATGTGAAGGTGAAACCGTTTATTGCCCCAGATGAAGTGTGTGACGGTGAGGTCTTGTTCACACCAGCAATACCAGTGAAACCGAAAGTAAGTGTATAAATGAGTAAAGAAAAAAAAGGGAGAAACCAAATTGTAATAGCCTTCTCACATTGCTTGTGTCAATCAAAAGAAAACGAAAACAATAATTAAGCACATTCATAAACAAAAAATACAATATTTGATAAGGAGCAGTTGAGCATGTTCATAAGGAAAATAACACATTGTGACTGAAGAAGTCAAAAACTTCTGAATATTGCTCTTACATTTTACACCCTGATGTATACATACAGTGTAATTGTGGAGGAAACTTAATGACCTGCCAATCCTCCTGGAAGTGAAACCTCCTATCTCATAAAAAGTAACCCATTAGCCCACAAGGGGAACTCCCCTGGAAAATCTTAACTGCTCACCATACCACCCAAGTGGGCATCCTGATATTGCTCACAAAATACAATGTTGAATCATATCAAATACATGCAAAACTCATAAAAATGTAACCTGTTGCCCCCCCTCCCCCCCCTTCCCCAGGGGCATATGTATACTCACAATACTCACAAATCAGGACTTAGTTTTAAATAATACAGGCAAGCTAACATACCACCTTAGTGAGAATTGTAATGGTATTCACAAAACATAATCTCAAACACATACTTAACAGGTATTATTCCTCCTGCGGAAGTGGGGCTGAGGCAGGTGAAAACCCCGAGGTAACACCCCCACCTTCCCAAATAACAGAATATTGTCACAGAATAATCCCAATTATAACAATTCCAAGAGCATAATACAAAATAAGGGAAAATCTTAGCTCAACCTGAATCGTCTTATGAGAACAAAAGGGTAGGGGAAGGGGTAAGACCCGACCGATCCTCTTGGGTAAATCACTCCAATCCCCTTCCTGTAAAGAATAAAGGTGAAGATTAAAAACTTGAAAAAGTACTAAAAAAAATTGCATTCTAAGAGGAAAGAGAAATAGCACTATGCTGCGGCACTAAATATTTCCCCAAGTGCACTCTCAGTTCTTCTTCCATATTCAAACCTTTTGGGTACTTTTTTTCCAAATCTGTTAAATATCTGGATTCCATTCTGCGAAGTTTCAGTTCCCTGTCCCCTTCTATGGTATCCAGTCTTATCTGATCTGTCACAAAATACTGTAAAAAGTCCTTATTACTGTAATACTGTAAAGATATTCAGCAAAGAGGTAATGCCCGTCCTTATTATCAATCACCCTCATATGTTCTAAGATGCACTTTTTTACTGAATGCCTATATATTTCTTCTCACAAGGACAAGTTAAAACATAGGTAACAAAGTCAGAATTATATATATCTTTCTGATGCAGCAGCTGTCATACCCCTCCTGTTTCCCGAAGCATGAACTGTACATCTTTCCCAGTGCCTGATACCAGTACTATAGATTCCTTCCGTGTTCCATCTTCTTTCTTTGCCTTATGTAATTCTACTCAGACTACTGATGTAAGCGGATCAGATAACCAGTAACCTGTAGACATTTCTAACAACGCGTGAATTCTTAGACTATGCGTTTAAATTAGCCCTCTTCTGTGTTTGCTACACACAGCTAACAGAGGAGTGCTAGAAGAGGCTTTCAGCTCGACGTAGATAATGAAAGGTAATGGATTGATATTAAATGTGATTTAGGTGACAGGAAAATGGCCCTCTGCTAAGTAAATAATTGATTAATCACCCCGAGTTAAACAGAGCCGGTTACAAATGGAATGCCTGAATTGAATATTTGATGTACCTACTTCTCGGCTTGCAGCCATAATGAACTCGTATTATCAAGGAGGCAGCCATACTGTACAGTTCTGACGAAAAATAAGCAAAGAGCCCTTTAAACAAGATGGTGGACAAGAGCTGTACTTGGTCACTCTACTGAGGTATTAAGAAGCGTTGTTGCTGAAAACGCACCTAGTATCTTCCACCTGGAAAAATCACAGAGCTGCTGACAAGTTGTGTCAGGCTTTCTCAGGCTTCGCTAGAAGAAATGTTATCTTTACTTATTAATTGTTTTTGTTACCATTGTGCCGCTGATTAAGGCTCTTTAGAATTTCTAGTGACCGAATATAGAAATAAAGAAATGGAGCCATTCAGTCAAGATCTTGTCAGGTTTTGATTTGATAGATGGAGGACGGGCTTAGGCCTGTGAATGGTGTATACATTTTGTTTAAATACAATTTTAAATACAATAAAACAGAACTACTATGTTTTCTAACCTAACATGCTGTTAGTTTTTTTTAAATTTAATTTCATTACTCGTTTTTTCTGTATTCTTCTTATAGGATTCCAATTGGATTTGTATATTTTTCATAAAGACAAGGGAATCTCAGCTGAACTGTGAGAAAGATTGATGCTAGGGTTCGAAAGTGCAGGCAGATAGGGTTACTTTAGTAAAAACATTCTGAAAAGGACTATGGCTAACTATATCAAATGCAACTATCCAGTTCTATATCCAATGTGAAATAGGGACTCCAAACAGCAATTGCAACAAATATTAACAAACATTTTAAAATGATTAGTATCTGTTATATTCAAATAGCCATCAACATCTTAATACTTATTTTCTGCTTCATATCAGTAAATAGTATATAACGCTATCCCGGTGCCTTAATAGCAATATATCTACATAACAGTTCCAAAGAAAAAAGAAAGTCAGTTTTGTTTTTGTAATCTTGTCTAACATATCTATGTTCTTTTATCAGGAGTTGCAGCATCCAACATTCAATAATGTAGTGATACATAGTTTTAATCCTTGATTTTAGCTAAAGTTTACTCAATTTTCCATAATATGCAAAAACCCATATGACTTACCTGTTGTACAAGGACACAACGGAGGGGGTCCCTTTCTTATGTTCCTAGGCCCAATAAGACCCTACAGCAGAGGATTTCCCAATTTGTAAACCACATTTTCATTGGCAACACTCAATTTAATTCTTACGAAGTATCCTCAGCACCGTTTTATTCACTTCACAATTCTATAGCAGATATCTTATTCCCTTTTCAGACTTGCCAAGTTCATGTCTTGTATATCTTTTCTATGCCTCTTTATCCACTGCAGTCTCTTGTCTGCCTACTAGGAGAGTAAACACTAGGACACCCCTTGGCAAACAGACATTTGGGATGATGTCCCATGGCTTTTAAGTATCCTATGTCTTTTCTTTCACAAATGAGACATATAGCACCTGATTAGGAGTTTGGCGGTGCAAAGGCACCCAGAATTATCTAGGCTGGAATTACAGATTCCAACTGGTAATTCCTGCTCTGTACTGTCTAATTATGAGTTATTTATATGCGGACCCAGTGTTATCAGGTAAAAATCTGCATGCAAATTGCCATGCCAGGTGAAGCAAGAGTCTTTTTCTTCTATTTGCCGCCCATTGGACATGTTGCGGGTTGTCAGCCATAGGAGTGCACGGTGCCCAGAGTTGGTGTTGTTGATGCTCTGCAGGTGAGAGACCTTCTTGTCCTGCCTGTGCTGTAGGAGGCGCTCGGTTGGAGGCTGTTCTGTGTGGATACCCACAGCCCCCGTCTTAACAGCACTTGATTTTACTGACTGGTGATTGGGACACAGAGTTCCGACACCTTGTAAATCCTTGTGCAGGTGTGCAGGCACACCTGGGTTGTTGTGATCAGGCAAAGTTGTAACCTTGGGTGGGACACAGTAGTGCCTGAGAATCCATAATCCAGCTCTGTGTATGATTTTGCACAGGTTAAAATGGGGGACAACATTATTCAAAATTCAGCTGTAACATGTAGAAGAGCACTTCTATTGTATTGACAAAGGCCTAACGGGATAAGAGATCTTATTTAAAGTCGGAAAACTAGAAAAAGTGGAAGATACATATGATTGCACAATGTTTGCTTGTTTCTTTCACAAAATAGAATGTAAGGACGAAAGTCCAAAATCTGAAATAACCCGAATTTGCAAGGGGCTGTTCCTCATCCAAACCTGGGATTTCTTGCTTAGTGCATGTTTTCTTATACTGACACACTGACCCTAGCTGCCTCAAGATAGAAAGGGATCATGCAGACCAGAAATAAGGAGGTGTTCTCCATTTTGCCCACATACCCTCACTTTATATTTTGGAGGGGACAAGTATGGACCGAGGGACACATATCAGGTGAAGTTAAGCACTGTATTTTCTCACCTCCATGCAAGGATGGCTTGTGGAGGATCTACTTCCTTCACACTGAGGTGATAGGTTATCTGGCTCAGAGACAGGCTGCGCCCACATGGTTGTATGGCCTTCCTCTGCCTAAGACTTTTGCACTTGTCCTATAAACGGACTGTGCACCTACCGCCACATGTATCCTTTGATGCCCTTCAAAGGGCATTGGGACCAAGGCACATGTTGCTCATCGGGTCTGGATCCTAAAACGTTTCTGATTTGCACTATTTCATGTCCTTGATGGTGAGTTAAGGCAGTGCTTGTTTCAAACATCTTTTACCACTACATTATAAAAGTAGCGTTCAGGAGGTAGCAATGAGTGACAAGAATGTGCATATTTATTTGTTTCACTGCATTTTGTAGAGGTGGTGATAATTTCTGTTGTTTTTTGTACATACTCTGTTTTTTTGCTGTATTATGCTAATGTAATTTTGTGTTCTACTCTGGGTTTTTGTTACATTCTGTTTTGGTTTTGTTGTTTTTATACCGTTTATGTTTTGATTGTGTTATTAGGTTGCTTTGTGTATGTTATTGTGTTATGTTCTGTTGTTTACTTTCGATAGGTCCAGGCAAAAACAGTGCACCCTTTTAAAGTTCCTGTGACAAGCATCTTTTACACTGCCTAAGGTGCTAAAATAGTGCTGTTTCAGCTCTTCAATTATTTAAGTCGTCAGCCCAAAACTGTTTCAGATACTATGCCTTAAGTGCCTTTGCAGTTCTCAATTTATGTGTATGCCACAAGGTCTGTTTTGGTTTTTGGACCTCTGCGCTGCTGCTATATGTGTACTCCTTCACAGTTAACTCTCCGTAATGGATGAAGGTTGATGGGGGGGTGGAGAGTTTCCCTATCATCCATGCCATACTTTCTCAGCACGGTCTAATGCACAATGTTCCCAAGTTAACTAATCAAAGGTATGATCCGAATAGCCTGTTTGAAATTAGGCACCCATATTAGGTCATGATATTCCGTGCTTATGCGTAGGGCCTTATATTAAGCCTCGCATATAGTGCCATCTAGATTTATTTGAACACTATTATTTACATTCTGGATTACTATCATCATGATCACTGTTGCATATTTTTTATTGCTAACCTAGTGGTACCCATTTTACACGTGGATGTGTGCATAAGACTGGTAAGTACCAGAGTGCTTGCAGAGAGGAATGGCAGGGAAGGGCAGTTCCTTTGTTTGTCTGCTCCTTGATGTTAAGTGCAGATTTTCTTTTATGAAGCGAGTGAATTACTTGCTCCCCAAAAAGGCTAGAGCATGGATTCAATAACCTCACACCGCCTCCGCACTGCCTGCTATAACTCTTTGAAATGCCTGCAACGCCATTTAACAAAACCCCTTGTAACAACAGTGCAACGTTTGGAAGGGGAGAGGGTGGTCTTTGAAGGAGGTAGAAACTCCATCCTGAGCAAGGTATTTCTGAAGTGAGAATCCAAGGGCTAATTTACTATGTTAAGGGCCTTGTAGGTAGGATGTATATCGTTTTTCCTGTTTCATTAGTTTACAACTTAAAATGGACCACAGCTTTATTTAGAGGTGACACTGTTTTAAAACCACAATGGCTTTTTGGATACTTGTTTCAGAGGACCGTCCTCTAAACGACCATTCTATCAGAAGTACGGCTCATATTGTTACCTGGTTAATAAAGGGGCTACCACCAAACTCTTTGCAGGATTTGGACTTTCAAGTCTTATGTTCCAGTCACGCAACTTGCTCCAGTGTCCTGCAGTTTTGCTCCAGCCATGAAGCCACATTTGTACAAAGTGTTGTTTCTGCTCTGGTCACGCAGCACACATTTAATCTCTCACTGATCTTCAGTACACATGTAGCCGTACTTAGGTTTAGCCTTTTTGCAAAAACTGTTGTAACAAGAGGGGGGCAATGGGACTCCAGATGCCAAAACATTGTACTATTGCTGTATTTTAGTCCCACTTAGTCCACTAAATGATATTAAAACTAATCATCATTTAGTTTATTTGACTGAGCTAACACATTGGTTAACCGTCTTTGGGCATGTTTTAAATACAAAGAGTAGAAAACTGACTCAGCTGATCGTTGTAGTATTGCTAAAAAGCCTTTGTTGCAAAAACCTGAGAGCAGGTTGTCGAAAGTAGGGTTTAGGCAGGCGGGATCTCCTCCAACCCTAACCCATTATTATTTAGTAGTTTCCTGGATTGCAACATTTTAGAATTTTTGCTGCAACAAGCGATCTTCTGTCTCAATTGATTTTTGATCTTTATATGGTGCTTCAGTAGGACAGACGAGCCACTTTTGAACTGGGATATTTAAATGATTCTGTTTTGTGAAAAGTCAAAACTAAAACACTGCTGCGGCCACAGTGGCTACTGGATCAATTTCTGCGGTCTACCTGCAATACCTAGTCCCATCATGTGCTAGCCGAGCGCCTTCAATTTATCATTAACTTCAGCCACAAAACCACAGGAGCAGATTACTGGGAGTCCAAGGTCCTAGACTTTGGATTGAACTGGCATGAAATGGCAGGACTATATAACTTCTTTACATGCCATGAATTCTCAGACGTCCGATGGTTATATTTAAAAGCTCTAGGATGAAAGGGCAGCTGAAAAAATTATCTCCTATTTGCCCCCTTAGCGGCAGGAAGTGTTGCTCCATCTTAAGGCTGCTAGGTGGCATATTTATTATAGGCCATTTATGTACCACCCCCGGGGGCAGAAACCTCTAGGCGCCAGGGACCATTTTTTTTTTTTAAGAGGCGGTGAGCGACCCCTTAGGCAAGGGTCGCTCCCCTGGGGGGAAAATTGTATTTAGGCCATTTCTGCTCCCCCTGGGGGCAGATCAGCCTATTTTTATTAGGCCAATCTGCCCCCAACGGGAGCAGAAACCACTAAGGCACCAGGGATTGATGTGTGTGTTTTTTTTGGGGGGCAAGAGTCGCTCCCCATGGGGGCACATTACTTTTGGCCATATCTGCCCCCAAGAGGGGCAGAAAGCCCACCAGAGACCAGGGAAGATTTTTTTTCAAAATAAGAGGGTGGGGATATGGCCATACCCTCACCCCAAATAAATGGGGCCAAAGTTGCTGGGGCAGTTACCCCCAATTCACACTCCAGAGGGGCAGAAAGTCTACTAGATGCCAGGGAATTTAAAAAAACAAACAAATAGTGGGGTGGTGGCTACCAACCAGTATGGGCCTGGTTATGCCCCCACCCCAACTGAAGGGGGGTAACAGTCTTTCAGCTCTCCCCCCACACACTAAAACATCTTATCCTACGGCAAGCAAGAAGACTTTTGATTATTGTGGGTTTTGGTTTTACATTTGGGCCATGAGAGCTTGGCTAACTCTCAAAGTCGTCCCACTTGGTAGGTTTCCTCGATGGCTGCTGAGCCCAGGACCAAAAACACAGGTGCCACCCCTGCAAAAACAGTTTGTTTCGTATTTGATAATTTTGATGTGTCCACATAGTGTTTTGGGGCATTTCCTGTCGCGGGCACTAGGCCTACCCACACAAGTGAGGTACCATTTTTATCAGGAGACTTGGGGGAATGCTGGGTGGAAGGAAATGTGTGGCTCCTCTCAGATTCCAGAACTTTCTGTCACAGAAATTTGGAGGAAAAAGTGTTTCTGATGGATACAACTACCTGTGGATTCCTCAACTATTGAATACTCCCTTGCGCCAGCATCCGACGGAAATCTTCTTCCTAGCTTCTGCACGTCGACGAGGACGTCACAATTGCCCACGCAATGCCGTCTGACGTCATAAAGGCAATAAGAGGTCCTCGCCAACGTGCTGACGTCAGTTCCCTTTTTTCCGTGCCATTCGAATGATGGTTATTCTTTGAGGGAGCTACTGTTACTACTCGACGTAGTTACAGTTATTTTTGCTGTTTTCTCTTAGAGACAGGTTAAAATGTCGCAAAGAAAATCTGGATTCATGCCCTGCAATGAGTGCGGTGGCAAAATGTCAGTTACGGATCCACATTCTGACTGTTTGTGGTGTCTTAGTTCCGACCATGACGTTGACAAATGTGACTCTTGTCAACGAATGAATCCAAAGGCCTTAAAGGAGCGTGAGGCAAAGCTCTTTTTGGCAAAATCGAAGAAAAAAGAGAAAAGACATCATCGCAAGTCGTCTTCTCCGAAGTCGCATCGGCGTCATCGGGACTCCCGGCGCCGTCGAGAATCTCGACGCCGGTCGAGTAGGGAGAGATCGCGATCGAGGTCATCTTCGACTCGATGCTGGAAGACATGGGAAGTGAGTCCCACTGTCTCTCCCCAACCGCAGACGCCGTTGGCATCTCCGACATCCCCGACTTCGCTGACGTCGCCTGTGAATCCTCCTTCTGTGTTCGAGGTTCCTCGGCGTCAAGAGTTTTCTTCAGCTTTGCAGACGTCGGGACCGGCGTCGATGTCGCCTCCAACCCAGGCTCCTCAGTACCCGGCTTTCCCGGCCCCTGGAGCCGACAGTTCCGCATTCTTGAATGCAATGTTTTCGATCTTTCAGCAGATGGCTCCAGGTGGTGGACTGGCTGGTCCTTCGGGCCCTTTGGCCTTCAATATGGGTGCTCCGGCTCCATTACAACACCTTTTATGCCCTTCCTTCCCATGGGAAATGTGGGCTCGGCGCTGGCGTCGGCGCCTATGGCGTCAGCATCTCAGCCAGTGATGCCGAGTAGACCTGTGCTTCCGGCGCCAGAACAGTCTTCTGTCCGACCTTCTCCTCGTTCGGCACCGAAGAAATCCATGGCGCCGTTGGATACGGCGTCTGATGGATCCGAGGAGCGGCGTCAGGCTTCGACGTCTGCTGAAGCCATGTCGACGCCGAGGATAGAGGAAAGATTACATTCGAGGAGGCTTGCTCTTCGCCTCCTTGAGGAACAAGAATATCGGAGACAGGCATTAGAGGATGGAGAGATTGAGGAATCTCGTGAAGATCTCCATGGGTTAGACACGGCTAGTGGTCTGGACACCTCTCCAGAATGGGACTTGTCATCACCTGGAGAGTATACTGCGGAGGCTGCAACATTTCATTCAGTCATCAGGAAAGCAGCTGACATTTTAGACCTCCCTTTGCCGGTGTCTGAGCCTAAGCCGAACATTTTAACGGAAGTGTTGCATCCTGCCTCTTCTGCTGCAGAGCCACTTCTGCCTTTTAATGAGGCTCTGTTGGATCCGATCATGGAAATTTGGAAGAAGCCGGTGTCATCTTCGGCAGTGAACAGATCTGTGGCTCGAAGATACCGAGTGGCTCCTGCTGACCCACGCTTCCTCTGCAGGCACCCAACTCCTGAAAGCCTATTGGTTCAGGCTTCATGTTCAGCCCGGTCTGCCCCAAGATAATTTCCAGCTGTGCCCTTGGACAGAGACTCTAATAAAATGGACATTTCATCAAAAAAGGCTTTTTCGTCATGTAGCATGGCTTTAAAATCCACTAATGCTACCTGTATTTTAGGAAGATACATTTACGCCCTGATGGACGAAATAAAGTCGTCTCATACTGAGGTGCCCCAAGAGGTTATGAGCCTAGTTTCTGATGCTCAAGCAGCAGCAACCCAAGTCATTCAATCTGGACTAGATACGACTGACTCTGTAGCCAGGGCTATGGGTACTGCTGTTGCTACAAGGAGGCAAGCCTGGCTTCGTAGCTCTGGTTTCTCGTCCGATGTACAGTCAACCCTCTTGGACCTTCCTTTCGATGGCGATAAACTTTTCGGCTCCAAGGCGGACTCTGCTCTAGAGAGGTTTAAGGAGAGTAGGGCCACGGCAAAGTCTTTAGGCTTGCAGGCCTCCTCTTCTGTTTCCTCCAGACTTTTTAGGAGATTTCGAGGATTTGGTCGTGGTTCCTCCTCCTCCTTTCGAGGGAGATTCCAGCAACAACCCGCCTCTGCTCTCTCCTATAGATCTTACAGAGGGAGGGGTAGGGTCCGGACCAGAGGAGCCGCCCAGCAGCATTCTGCCTCTTCCTCTTCCTCTGGAGGGGTGCAGCATGGTAAGCAGCCTTAGCCTTCCACCAATTCCTTCTCACACCACTCCTGTAGGGGGGAGGTTATTGAACTTTCTCCACAAGTGGGAGGTTATAACATCAGGCTCCTGGGCCACCAGCATTGTGGGGAAAGGCTATGCCCTTCCCTTTCAGGAGTTTCCTCCCCCCATCCCGCCCGCCCATCCTACTGTTCAAAAGAGCATCTCCTGTTACTAGAACAGGAGGTTCAAGTCCTCCTTTCAAAAGATGCAGTGGAGTTGGTTCCAGAGCAGGAGAGGGGTCAGGGTTTTTATTCAAGATACTTCCTGATCCCCAAGAAGGATGGTCGGTTGAGGCCAATCCTGGACCTGAGGATCTTGAATTGGTTCCTCAAACAGGAGAAGTTCAATATGCTGACCCTAGCTCAGGTGCTTTTGGCGCTGAACGATTGGATGGTGTCAGTCTACTTACAGGATGCTTACTTTCATATCTCGATACTCAAGTCGCACAGGAAGTATCTCCGGTTTGTAGTGGGGTCGCAGCACTATCAGTTTGCGGTCCTCCCATTTGGTCTTACTTCAGCACCCCGAGTCTTCACAAAGGTGATGTCGGTGCGGGTTCAGGACATTCAGGCGTTGGTTCCAATGTTTCAAAGTGGAGCGGTCATTCCGGTCCTCAAGGTCCTACGCCTGCTCGGTCTGTTTGCTTCTTGCATTCTGTTGGTCACTCACGCTCGCTGGCACATGAGGGCTCTTCAGTGGTGCCTCCGAAAGCAGTGGTCTCAACACAAAGGGGATCTCGAGGGTTCGGTGAAGATCTCCAGAGATGCTGCCACGGATTTAAAATGGTGGATTGCGGACGGTAATCTTTCCAGAGGAAGGCCGTTCTCGCAAGCTCCGCCTGTGGCCACAGTAATAACGGATGCTTCCACTCTAGGGTGGGGAGCTCATCTGGGGGACCTGGAGATCAAAGGTCTTTGGTCTCCAGTAGAACAGATGTTTCATATAAATCTGTTGGAGTTGCAGGCTGTACGTCTTGCTCTCAAGGCCTTCCTCCCATCCCTTCGCGGTCAGTCGGTTCAGTTCCTGACGGACAATACTACCGCAATGTGATATATAAACAAACAGGGAGGTGTAGGGTCGTGTCTTCTCTGCAGAGAAGCTCTACGGCTTTGGTCCTGGGCAAAGGACCATCAGATTTGCTTGGTAGCAAATCATCTGGCCGGAGTCTTGAACGTGCGTGCGGACAGTCTCTGTCGTCATTTCTCGACCGATCACGAGTGGCGTCTCCATCCGGATCAAGTCCGTCTAATCTTCCAGATGTGGGGGTTCCCTCGGATAGATCTGTTTACCACTCGGGAGAACTCGCGCTGCCCGTTATTCTGCAGCCTCCAGTATCCAGTACAAGGAGTGCTGGGGGACGCGTTTCAGATGACCTGGTGCGACCAGTTGCTTTACGCGTTTCCCCCCATACCCTTGATTCCTCGAGTATTGAGGAAAATTCGCAAAGACCGAGCCCAAGTCATCTTAATAGCTCTGGATTCGCCAAGGAGGGTATGGTATTCGGACCTTCTCCAACTCTCTCTGTGCCCTCCGCTCTGTCTCCCTCTCAGGGCAGACCTCCTCTCGCAGTCGCAGGGGCAGGTTTTACACCCCCACCTCCAGAGCCTGCACCTTCATGTCTGGAGATTGAACGGGGCAACCTGAGTTCCTTTTCTCTCCCACCTGACGTAGTGGATGTTATCGTATCGGCCAGGCGACACTCCACTAGATCTATCTACGCTAATAGGTGGGCTAAATTTGTGAATTGGTGTGGAGAGAAGCAAATTGACCCCTTACGTCCCCACCTATCTGATATCTTGTCTTTTGCGTTGTCTCTGGCTCAGAGGGGTTGTGCAGTGGCTACAGTCAAGGGATATTTATCTGCCCTGTCAACCTTTCTATGTCTTCCGGACCAGCCTTCTCTATTCAAATCCCCTATAGTACTTAGATTTTTAAAAGGTCTCATTAACAAATTTCCTCCCACTCCTTTCATTATGCCTCAGTGGGATCTAAACTTAGTCTTGACTTTTCTTATGGGTTCTCCTTTTGAGCCTATGCATTCTTGCTTTAAGGTTATTGGTTCTAAAGACTGTTTTCCCTGTTGCAATTACTTCCGCAAGAAGGGTGAGTAAGCTGCAGGCTCTATCTGTTAAACCCCCTTACACATCTTTTTATGGGGATAAGGTGGTGTTGAGGACCAAGGCTGCTTTCCTACCGAAGGTTGTTTCACCCTTTCATATGGCCCAAATGATTACTCTTTCCTCGTTTTATCCTCCGCCTCATCCTTCGAAAGAAGAAGAAAGACTACACCGCTTAGACCCGAGGAGAGCGCTATGCTTCTATGTGAACAGAACAAAGGATTTCAGGTTGGAGGATCAACTCTTCATCGGGTACGTGGGAAAGAGGAGAGGAAGGGCAGTCCACAAGAGAACACTCTCCAGGTGGGTCATTCTTTGCATTAAACTGTGTTACTCTCTGGCAAAGAAGGAACCCCCTGATGGTATAAGAGCTCATTCCACCAGAGCTAAGTCGGCCTCTTCGGCCTTGGCTAGGGGTGTTCCTGTGGTCGACATCTGCAAGGCCGCAACTTGGTCATCCCTCCACACTTTTGCGAAGCATTACTGCTTGGATTCGGAGGTTAGGAGGGATGGCCATTTTGCACAGTCAGTGCTGCAGGATTTCTTGGTTTGACCATTCAGGCACCCTCCACGAGTGCGGTACTGCTTTGTGACTCTATTCAATAGGTGAGGAATCCACAGGTAGTTGTATCCATCAGAAGAACGAGTTACTTACCTTCGGTAACGACTTTTCTGGTGGATACATTAGCTACCTGTGGATTCCTCACGGTCCCACCCGCCTCCCCGTTGCCTGGTCTTACCAAGCTATCCTTGGGTGTGCGCCTCTTGGTATTTGAGGGCTTGTACATATACTATATATATATATTGATTTATGTATTTATTTATTTATATATAAAAAAAAAAGTCTTGAGTTTTTGGAATGATGCGTTTATCTTTGATATTATTAAACATTGTTATTTGATTGGTTGTCTCAATGGCCTATTAGTCTCAGGCAGGTAAAAAATTTTGGTACTGACGTCGGCACGTCGGCGAGGACCTCTTATTGCCTGTATGACGTCAGACGGCGTCACGTGGGCAATTGTGACGTCCTCGTCGACGTGCAGAAGCTAGGAAGAAGATTTCCGTCGGATGCTGGCGCAAGGGAGTATTCAATAGGTGAGGAATCCACAGGTAGCTAATGTATCCACCAGAAAAGTTGTTACTGAAGGTAAGTAACTCGTTCTTTTTGGCCATATTTTGAGGTTTGCAAAGGATTCTGGGTAACAGAACCTGGTGAGAGCCCCACAAGTCACCCCATCCTGGATTCCCCTAGGTGTCTAGTTTTCACATAGTGTTTTGGGGCATTTCCTGTCGCGGGCACTAGGCCTACCCACACAAGTGAGGTACCATTTTTATCAGGAGACTTGGGGGAATGCTGGGTGGAAGGAAATGTGTGGCTCCTCTCAGATTCCAGAACTTTCTGGAGAAAATGAGAGGAAAAGGTGTTTTTTTGGCCAAATTTTGAGGTTTGCCAAGGATTCTGGGTAACAGAACCTGGTGAGAGCCCCACAAGTCACCCCATCTTGGATTCCCCTAGGTGTCTTGTTTTGAAAAATGTGTAGGTTTGGTAGGTTTCCCTAGGTGCCGACTGAGCAAGAGACCAAAATCTACAGATATACACTTCACGGAAAATATGTCAGATTTCAATGTAACGCAAGTGAGGTACCATTTTTATCGGGAGACTTGGAGGAACACAGAATAACAAAACAAGTGTTATTGCCCTTTGTCTTTCTCTACATTTTTTCCTTCCAAATGTAAGGCTGTATGTAAAAAAGACGTCTACTTGAGAAATGCCCTGTAATTCACATGCTAGTATGGGCACCCTGGAATTCAGAGGTGTGCAAACAACCACTGCTTCTCAACACCTTATCTTGTGCCCATTTTGGAAATACAAAGGTTTTCTTGATACCTATTTTTCACTTTTTATATTTCAGTAAATGAATTGCTGTATATCCGGTATAGAATGAAAACCCATTGCAAGGTGCAGCTCATTTATTGGCTCTGAGTACCTAGGGTTCCTGATGAACCTATAAGCTCTATATATCCCCGCAACCAGAAGAGTCCAGCAGACATAATGGTATATTGCTTTCAAAAATCTGACATTGTTGGAAAAAGTTACTGAGTAAAACGTGAAGAAAAATGTCTGTTTTTTTCACCTCAATTTCAATATTCTTTTATTTCAGCTGATATTTTCTGTAGGAAACACTTTTAGGATCTACACAAATTACCTCTTGCTGAATTCAGAATTGTGTCTACATTTCCGAAATGTTTAGCCTTCTGGGATCCAGCATTGGTTTCACACCCATTTCTGTCACTAACTGGGAGGAGGCTGAAAGCACAACAAATAGTAAAAATGGGGTATGTCCCAGTAAAATGCCAAAGTTGTGTTGAAAAATGGGGTTTTCTAGTTCACGTCTGCCTGTTCCTGAAAGCTGGGAAGATGGTGATTTTAGCACCGCAAGCCCTTTGTTGATGCCATTTTCAGGGAAAAAACCACAAGCCTTCTTCTGCAGCCATATTTTCCCTTTTTTTTTTTTTTAAAGAAAACAAATGTTTTGCTGTATTTTGGCTAATTTCTTGGTCTCCTTCAGGGGAGCCCACAAAGTCTGGTTACCTCTAGAATCCCTACGATGTTGGAAAAAAGGATGCAAATTTAGCATGGGTAGCTTATGTGGAGAAAAAGTTATGAGGGGCTAAGCTCGAACTGCCCCAAATAGCCAAAAAAAGGCTCGGCACAGGAGCGAAAAAGGCCTGACAGCGAAGGGGTTAAAACTTACTATTGCCCTTCATACAGACACTTGGTGCCATGTCATGTGAAGGTAAGCGGGGCATGACACTGAACAACTCTAATAGAAATGGGCTCAAACAGGGCTGCCTATTGACCCATTTCCTTTTTTCTTTATATATGGCAGATTTCCCCTTGGTTTTGAGTAAGATTGGTGGGTATTCCTCAAAATTAGGTGGTTAGTCTTTGGGTGCTTTGCCTTATGTGGATGACATTGTTTTATTGGATTTGACATCTAAAAGCCTTCAGAAGCGACTTGATGCTTTATCCGTTTAATTTGATGCTCAGTTTCTGAAGGTTAATATAAATAAGACTAAAGTTGTGAGATGCTCAGTAAAAGGTTGCCAGAGGGATAAAGGGTATAGTTGGTCCTTTAAAAACATTCCCTTAGAAGTAGTAAAATCATACCCTGATTTGAGCAGAATGCAGCCAATTCGGCAGAAAAGGATCATATTGCCCATATTTCGAATAAGGCTTATGCCCATGGAAATGCACTAAAAGCACTTTATGGGGCATAAGACTTCAGGCACTTTAAACATATTTGAACAGTGTATAAAGTGAAGATTCTTTCCACTCTTCTTTATGCTGCTGAGATGATTAAAGTTAACTGTTGGCATTTAATACATAAGGTGGAAGGTAACACTTTAAATTCCATGGCCTCTGTGGAAGCGCTAAGGTTAGAATTCGGATTGGAGAGTAGCTTTATAAGAGGATTAGCAGCTACTTTGAGATAGTATCATTGTATTTCACATGCTAATGCTAATACCTTAAGGGGTTTCATAGCTCTGGAAATTCTCTTTGATTATACTCAATCCAGGCCATTTTTATCAAATGTCCAATTTGTACTGGACCACTTTACATTGTCTAAATTAGACATTCCGAAAATGAGTTATGTTCATCTTAAATCATAAAAAATTCTTCTATGATGCATGATATGAATCTTTGTAATACTAACCTTTGTTTTATTAATGTGATTCACTCATGTCGACCGGCTACTCCCCTGGCATATTTAAATTGGAACTTGGAGCACAGAGTGCGACGGTGCATGTTGCTTTTTAGGATGAATTGTTTGCCTTTAAAGAGTATAATTGATGCCTGGCAGGGTGTTCCTAGGGATGAAAGAATTTGTAATTTATGTCAAACAGGTACACAGACGATTGAGCATGTTATTTTTGTCTGAGCATCTTTAAGGGTACAACAACAGAGATTTTTAAAACTGTTATTTTAAAGGCATTGAGTAAGAACTGCAAAGGCTGCTATGAATTTGTTAAATTGTCCGGTGAATGAATTCATGTGTGAAAAACTTTTTAAATGTTTAAGTTCTTTTAAAAATGTGTATTGAATTGATTTTATATACTGTAGATCTTGATGTAAGATCTAAATCTTTAATAAAAACCTTAACCTGGATTGTACTGTACCATGGGCAGGGACTGAAAGAGACAGTTTTGTTCTTGGAGATGTTTGTTAACAAGTGCTTCTCAGTTGAAGTGTTCACCCCACACGTTATGTCCCTCATTTCCAACTCAATGGTAATCTGTGTGTCTCACAAAAGGAATGGAAGTTTATATATAGTACTTGAAAAGGAGCAAGTAGGATCTGCACATGCACATCTCCCTTGTACAACCCTTTCAGCTATTTCTTGCACGTGCTTCACATACAGTATGTTACCATCACCCATCCCTTAATGGCAAGTTTGTTTTGTAAGAGATCTTACGATTACTTCCATTCTTTAGCGGCAGCCACTGGGTGTTCGTAGGTCAAGTGAATGCCATTGATGTTGATGGACTAAGCTTACCGAAAGATGTCTCTGCACAGTGTTGGCAGTCTCGATCAGAAGTGCGGTGTATTGGTATGTCGAAAGGATTATGCTTAGCCATTGAGTGTTTGAGTTGACAGCAGTGGCTGATCAAGTAAGTCGGTTTGTCTGAGGGATGTGCTGGGCTTGCTTATTCATTGAGGCAAAGGGAGTGAGGATATCTTCCAAACTGTTGTACCTGGAGTTTTTCAGCTACTTTCGTGCCTATGTAAGTTCAGTTGACCCTTGGCCAACTTCTCAACAGTGTTCTAGACCTCTGCAGTTTGTACTGATATTTTCTTTCCTTTATGTTTCTTAAAAAACACCTTTGTCGGTAGATCAGTAGCTTATGATTTGATCTTAGATTAATTGGTATGCTATCGATAAAGGGCACATGCTAGCCAAGAAGCTGTCTGAACACAAAATGTTAAAGAATGTGCCATAACACTGTGTCACTGATATCCCCTTCTCTTGTTTTAGACCTGATAGGATCTTTAACGTTTTCTACTGTCTGGGGCTGCTTCAGTATTAGTTTAGTGCATACACTGCCAGATCACAAACAGATGATTAGGCTGGAGATAAAGGTAAAAGGCCTGATATAGGTCTTGGCAGAGGGAATAGTCCATCACAAATGTGATGGACATCTTGTCCGCCGTATTACGATCTCCACAGGGTATAATGGGATCGTAATACGGCAGACGGGATATCTGCCACGTTCGTGCCAGAGTATTCCACTCTGTCAAGATCTAAATCGGGCCCAACATTTGTATTAAGAAGTGCCATGTTCTTTGTTGTTAACTGGTTTGCCTTAAGTTTAACAGATTTTGTTTAAATTGCAAATGGTAAACCTGTCAATTTTACTTGTGCATGCAGTTCCTTTTGCCATGTATTTTAACCACTAACTTTGCATATCAGAGCTGCGTGCTGGCCGGCAATAGGTATTCAACACCTCGTCAGGGGTAGTAAATGATATATATATACATATACATATATATATATATATATATATATATATATATATATATATATATATATATATATATATATAAATGTGTGTATGTATATATTACAAATCCAATACAAAGTGGGCCTTCCTGCCACCATCTGATTCCGTAGTTTGAAGTAAGTATGTTCCTACCCGTTTTTTTTAAATATTGGATTGTAATTTCAGAGAAGCCGCTCCCGAGCTTCATTCTTTCTTTGAAAACCCCTGGCATCATTCCCTTTTTTTAATTGAATTTGACCAAAGTGTGGTTTAATGGATCTATAAATTGCTTTGGCTTGCTGAGTCTCAGGTGAACGAAAATATTTGCCATGGAAAGTTGCAGGGCTATTGGGTTTACGATCCCACTTGATTGCATTAAAGGCCTTTTATCAAGTGCATGAGCTGCAAAGACATAAAACTGTATTTCCTATAAGATTATTGACATCTCGGAGACGTTTTACTAAACTGCACATTAGCTGGACTGGTGGGTACCTGGCACCATGTTCCCCACAAAAGCCAATGTTGTGGTTGCGTGTGCAGTTCCTTTTTTAAATAAATTGCCCTCCTCCCTGTTCTACAAAATGCCTATATTGTTTGGAATAACATCTTTAATTTGGCTCCCCTCACGCGTTTACTATGAAGCACAGTCACCCAATTTACTTTGTGATACAAGAGCTTTTGCTGGAGCCTTCGATCCACATAAAGTTGGGTGTGATACATTTATTTTATGATGGCATTAGAAAACTGCACAAAGCATTAGGAATTTCTCATTTCATTACAGAACACCGTGGTAGACATTAAAGCTGTTTATTACCTACACCTGTTTCACTTGTCCAATGTTCTGCTTTATGATGGTTTTAATCAATATTTGTGTTATCACACAGTTCTTAAATGTCTCCAATTTGTATTCCAGTTGAGCTGTTACCCTTTTTATCTGATAGAGACATCTAGTTGCAGATTCCTCACCATAGAATTTTCCCCAGGTGTCAGTCTAAATCTGTAGATTTTTCTTGAGCAGTACCCCTGAGCACGATTAGGTGGCATTGATTGGTTCCGTCGTCGTCCGCGCCGGATAAGTTGCCGCCAGTCATACACAGGCACTATCCCAGTGCGCTGATGTTCATTCTTTTCTTTCCGCACCAGCCAGCAGTGATCCAAAAAGGGGTACCCCTCAGTCATTTTTTAGACTTTTTTCCAAGGTTTTTTCAAGTTGCTTACTCCTGGTGCGTCAAGGATGTCATCTAGAAAGACTGGGTTCAAGCCCTGCGGATCCTGTAACGGGGCGGTCTCTGTGACGGATCCGCACCTCGTGTGCCTTTGGTGTTTGGAGCGCAACCACTACCCGAAGTCATACTCCGACTTCTGAGCCACGCATCCAAAGGCTTTGAAGGACTGGTCCCTGAAGCTGGTGGCGACTGACGCTTGACTCTGTGCAAGTTGAGGTACTGGTCGAGAGGAATGTTCCGGAAGCAGTCACAGAGTCCTCCATCTTTGTCATCCCACTCTAAGTCCTCAGGATGATCGGGTAAGTCGAGGCACAAGAAGAAGTCAAAGAAAGCTAAACGTTCTTCAATTTCACATTGTCAGTCGGCAGATGAGACAAGGGAGCATCATCATTCTAGTCCTCTGTCTGTGGAGCCTGCCTCGGGGCCGACTCCTCGTCTCCCCAAGTTTCCAGGAGTCTGCCCAGTTAAAAGAGTTTTTTGAGGCCATGCACCTAATGTTTTAGCAGTCTGGCACTGTTGGAGCACCTTCAAGCCCCACGGTGTCGGAAGAGGCCCCTTTAGGTTCCACACCAGCAGCTTCAGCCTCAAGAGGCACCGATGGATCCATGCATCGGTCGTACCATCTCGAACTTCCTCGATGCTGACACTTCCGGCGCCGGCCGTACACCCCAGGAGGCACCACCCCCATCCTCATTGCTGTCTCCAACACAGAGCCGGATGGGTGTTGCACGATGCTGATTCAGGCGCTGCCAGGAGCCGTACCGCCTATATCGGATCTTGAGACCCTTTCATAAGCGCTAGGTTATGGTGAGGAATGAGAGGAGTCGCTGGACCCTCTAGAATACCAGCTCCAAGACCCTCTGGACTAGCATATGGACTTGGGTGAAGCCAGTGGTCTGGATACCTTCCCAGACACTGGCATGCATTCTCCCCCTGCTGTGGCTACAGAGGAGGGGGTGTCCTATTCCATGGTGGTGTGAAGAACAGCTGAGGTCTTGGACTTTGAGTTGCCTTTGGTGACAGCCAGGACTAACCTCCTGGCAGATTTGCTTCCAGCTGGAGCTTCATCCTCCGAACCCCATCTCCCCTTCAGTGAAGCCCTTACAGATGTCCTACTGGGTACCCTGTTCAAGCTCAGCACAGGAGCTCCTGTGAACAGGACAATTGCCCGCCGCCACCGCCCTGCTCCTGGCGACCCAAGTTTCCTTACGCAAAACCCCATCCCTGAGATGTTGGTCATCCAAGCCTCTACCTCCCATGTCACATTCCCTTCTGCACCCCCAGACAGGGAATCCAAAAGGCTGGCCACACCTGGGAAGAAGATGACATTGCAGACCATGAACACGGCATGCCATTTGGGCCTTTATACCCACAAGCTGTGGGATATAGTTGTGTATGTGCTGCCATAGGTCCCGGAAGAGGCCCAGACCGTACTTTCCCAAGCAGTTGCTGATGGAAGAGATGCAGTAAAGTTCACGATCCGATTTTGACTGGATACAACCGACCCACTAGGCAAAGCAGTTCCGTCGACAATGGCCCGGTTGCGCCACGCCTGGTTGAGGACATCTGACTTTTTGGGGGATGTCCAAGCCAATGTTATGGACAATACCCTTTGTTGGCACCTGTCTTTTCGGAGACACAGCAGACTCGGCGCTCAAGTGCTTCAAGGATTCTTGTGGTATGGCCAGGTCCTGGGCCTCGCGGCGGCTCCTTCAGTCTGCATTCACCCCTTTTGTGGCAATGGAAGGGGCGCCCAGCGATGTCAGTTTCCATCCAGCCACTGTGCCGCACATGCTGCCTAGCCTCTGCATGGCTGGGGTCATAGGAGCCACCAGTGTGACCACTCTGCTGCCCCCCTCTGGCTGCCTCTAAATCTTCCTAGTCTGACTCCTCCCCACCAGGGACCAGACGGAGGCAGGATTCGCCATCACCTGCTCTGCTGGCAATCCACCATGTCAGGCAAGTGGGTTTGGCAGATAGTCTGAAAGGGCTGCTTCCTCCACTTCGAGACTACCTCTCCATCCATGCCATGCACGTACGACCAGATGAAGGAGTATCACTTGCCAGTTCTCCAAAAGAAAGTTACGTCTCTCTTGGCGAAGAAAACCATGCAATGGGTTCCTTTGCCAGAAATAGGTTGTGCTTGCTATTCCTGCTACTTTCTGGTACCCAAAAAGGAAATGGGTCTCCATCCTGTCTCACACCTTTTGTCCTTCAGTCTCTTCCCCAAGAAGGAGAAGTTCAAAATGCTCACTTTGATCAAGTTTTATCTGCCCTGGACCCAGGAGAATGGATGGTAGGGTTGGAATTGCAAGACGTTTATTTCCATATTCCTTTTCTGCCTGCCCACAAACGTTACTTGCAGTTCATGGTAGGCCAAAAGCACTTTCATTTCACTGTGCTTGCCTTTGTCTTTACCATACCCCCTTTGTTCACAAAGGTGATGGCAGCAGTCGCAGCTCATATGAGGCTATCAGGTGTTTCAGTCTTCCCCTTTCTCGAAGACTAGCTGTTAAAGGCGGGCTCGCCTCAGGCTGTCGTCTACAACCTCCAGACTACAGCAGACCTCCTGCATTCACTGGGGTTCACTTTAAACTGCCCAAAGTCAAACCTGACTCCCTCTTAGACGCTCCCTTTCATCTGAACTGTTCGGGACACAGTGCAGTTTCGGGCTTATCCTCCCGAGCGGCAAGTCCTGGATATTCAGGGTATGATACCAATGCTTCAGCCACTACCTTGGAATACGGTGAGAATGACTCTGAGGCTGCTGTTCCTCATGGCCTCCTGCATCCTGATGGTGGCACATGCTGGATGCCAAATGCAGGCTCTGCAGTGGAACCTGAAGTTCCAGTGGGCACAACATCAGGGGAATCTCTCCGACGTGGTCCAGATCGCGGAAGCAACTGTTCCATATCTGCAGTGGTGCTTAACGAACCATGATTAGGTCTCCCTTCCACAGCCAGATCTGACAGTAGTGACAGACACCTCGCTCCTGAGATGGGGCGGCCAACTGGGAGAGGCAGAAAGCAGGGGCATCTGGACTCCACACCAACCTGTTGGAGCTCTGTGCGATCAGACTAGCATTGAAGGCATTTCTTCTCTCTGTCAAGGGTAAGGTAGTGCAGGTGATCATGGACAACACCACCACCATGTGGTACTGCAACAAGCGGGGTGGGGTCGTGGACACTTTGTCAGGAGGCTCTGCACCTCTGGACGTGGCTGGAACATCGGGCATTTTCCTGGTGGTTCAACAACTGGCAGGATCTCTGAATGTCAGATTAGACAATGCTTAGTCGATCACGAATGGTGTTTCCATCCAGAGCTGGCACAAGGTCTCTCAGCAGTGAGGAGAGCCTTGGTTAGATCTGTTCGCCTCTTGCAGAGAACATGCAGTCAGCAGCGCGTTGGAGTTTGCAAGGTGGCAATCGCTTGGCACTGCTTTTTGTCTCGAGTTGAACTCAGGCCTACTGTACATCTTTAGGCCAATACTACTTCTGCCCAGAGTTCTCAAGATCATCAAGGACGACTGGGCCCAAGTAATGCTTGTGGCTCTGTACGGGGCACAAAGTGTCTGGTTTCCTGAGCTACTGAGCATGTCCATCGATCCTTCGATCAGACTGCCCCTTCAGGAGGATCTTCTGTGGCAGCAGCAGGGGAGGATTCTCCACCATAACTTGTCCAGTCTCTGCCTTCCTGCGTGGAGGACTGTGCGGCAGCAGTTGACAGGTTTTGACCTTCCGCCTTAAGTCTGAAATGTAATCTTGGCAGCCAGGCATCCTCCACCAAAACGGTATACTCCTGTTGTTGGACGAAATTTGTGGCATTGTACACAGACAAGTCTGCTGACCCTCTTTCTGCCCATCTCTCTCTGAGGTTTGGTTGTTTGTCCTTTCTCTGGCCCAGCAGGGCTGTGCTATGGGCATCCTCAAAAGTTATTTGTCTGCTAATTCTGCAAATTTTGGTTGCCTTATCAACCTTCCTAGTTTGTCTCCTATTGTAAGTAGGTTCCTCAAATACCTTACTCATATGTTCCATCCATCTCCATTCATTATGCCCCTTTGGGATTTGAATTTAGTTTTGACATTCCTGATGTGCGCTCCTTTCGAGCCTCTCTACAATTGTCTTGTCAGGCTTCTCACTTTGAAAACAACCTTCCTTGAGCCGTTACCTCTGCCCTTAGGGTCAGTGTGTTGCAGGCATTGTCATCTAAGTTGCCCGACCTGTCATTCTATCCTAACAAAGTGGTGCTTCTCACTAGGACTTCCTTTTTGCCAAAAGTGGTCACACCCTTTCATGTAGGTCAATCCATCACCTTGCCTGCTGTTTACGCACCCCTGCATCCTTCTAATGAAGAGGAGAGATTCTATTGCCTGGACCCAAAAAGAGCATTTGTGTTCTGCCTTGATCGTACCAAGGAGTCCTGGGTGGCTGATCAACTCTTTGTTGGTTATGTTGGTGCGACGAAAGGTCGAGCAGTGCAGAAGAGAGCCATCTCCAGATGGATCATATCCTGCAATAAATTGTGCTACACACTGGCTCAAAGGTAACTCCCTGAGGGTTCCCATGCTCATTTTACCAGAGTTAAAGCTGCGACCACTGCATTAGCATGCGGAGATCCAGTCCTTGACATCTTTCATGCGGCAATATGGGCATCTCTGCACGTTTACCAAACACTACTGCCTGAACAGTCAAGTCTGTAGGAATGGGCACTTTGCCCGTTAGGTCCTGCGGGACTTGCTAGTATGATCTTAATTCGCAGACCCACCTATGGGGATGGTATTGCTTGAGTATTCTATTCTGAGGTAAAGAATCTGTAGCTATATGTCTCTTTTAAATTGACAAGTTACTTACCTTTGGTAACACATTATCTGGTAGAACCAATATCTAGTTGCAGATTCCTTATCGACCCACCCATCCTCCCTCTCTGCGAACTGATTTCTGGGGACAGGTACTGTGCTTTCAGGGCCTTCGTTTTGACGCACCAGTAGTCAGTTGGTGCGGAAAGTCATGAAAAGAAACTGACGTCAGCGTGCTGGGGTGGTGCTATATAGGACCTGCAACGTCATCTCAGGCACAGGAGATGAAGGAAGTGGAGCTGATTGATGCCACCTAACAACGCTCAGGGGTGTGGCTCAAGAAAAATCTCCAGATCCAGAATGACCCCTGTGGGAAGTGCTAAGGTCAGGATTCAGCAACTAGATATTGGGGGTCATTCTGACCCTGGCGGTAATTACCGCCATGGCGGAGGTCGGCGGTAGCACCGCCAACAGGCTGGCGGTGCACCGCTGGGCATTCTGACCGCGGCGGTTCAGCCGCGGCCAGAAACGGAAAGTCGGCGGTGTACCGCCGACTTCCCGCTGCCCTTGAGAATCCTCCATGGGAAGGGTGTTTCCCGCTGGGCTGGCGGGCGGACTTTCGGCGGTCGCCCGCCAGCCCAGTGGGAAAGCCAGAATGACCGCCGCGGTCTTTCGGCGGGAACCGCTTGGCGGGCGGCGACCGCTGTCCGCCGCGGTCAGAATCACCCCCATTGTCTCTACCAGATAAGACGTTACCGAAGATAAGTAGCTTATCATTCAGTGCTGTCAAGGCAGCCTAGAATATACTCTGAACTCGAGTAATTGAGAACTGTGCACTAACACAAATAATTGATAAGACTAATCATTTTGGCAAACGTTTTCTAATCTGATAAGCGGAATACTTCTATAAGAATGTATTCATTGCTTTCAGTAGTAAGAAAGATCACTAGAGAGAAACAAGACTGGTTACAAAATTAGTTTGGCCGTAACACGTTGGCAGTTATAGGTGAAGTAAATAAACAGAATGTAAAATGCACACATCGTTTAGAAAACAATTTTATTCAATGGAAGAATAAACTATAGTGTAACTATAACATTTTAATTAATTCAGATTTACAATTATGTGAATCTGTATAGAGGTGCTGTACTCTGTGCGTATGATTTACACCTGATGAACTATTATAGAGAAAATATTTATTTTGCACAGGCTTTGAAAAAACGCGGTCTACTTTCTGGCTGTGGTAGTTGGCTTGATAGGGATTTCTGTAGGGGGCATGTGTTGCCGTTCCGTGGTTCATATATCCATGTTGTCTGGGGAAGCACACCAGTAATTTCCTCTGACACTTTCTCATATGTTCCTCTGCATGCTTGTTGCTTTCAAATGTAATGCTGCCACCCAGTACTATTCATATTTTGCTTAGCTGCAACTGTACAAACTGCTGAGGTAAGACATTGAGGTAAACGAAATCACCTTATATGGCTTCATGTGATTAAACAAAACCCCAACAACAGGAACATAGCCGTATATGGGCAAACAGTGTCCAGTCCTACAAAATCCATGAATTCACTGCTTCTAAAGGTGCTAAAGATCCTCTTATACTTGTATGTTACCCTCCCCTTGAACTTGCTGAGTAGATTTATACTGATGTGGATCATTGTCAACAAACTCTACAAATACTATTATGCTGCATACTCTTTTTTGCCGGCACTGTTGCTCCATTATTACTACACCATCAAATTCCAATATTTTGGTTTTAACAACTGGTCCATCAGAATGTGCTGTAGAACTCGCATCATGTTTCAACAGGAAGGCAACACTCATGGATACATACCTTTATCTAGCGGGAAAAACACTGACTTTGTCCAGTCTGCTTTCTGGAATTATAGTGGTAGGACGTGTTGGGTCGTAAAGCAAGTTGGTAATATAACTTTGGGTGGAAGAGCTTTCAGATTCTGGGTTAGTGGCATAGTCTTTAGAGTTTTTCCCTTATACAGCTTTAAGGAAATCTTCATTGTAAAAATGAATTTCCTGCCTTACATCCCCTAACATCTCCTTGGACCAATTTAAGAAAATATTATTTACAGCAGAGAGTAAAGCTTTAAGTTTTTACTGTCGTTTTCTGGGCCATTCTTTCTAGTGTTTGGGAGACTGTTGACTGTATTAGAATGCATTATGCTCATTATAATTTTCAGAGTCCATGGGTAGAATGTATGGGGACTGGTTGAGATCGGTAAAGGTCGTGGATGAAGATGACATTGAACAACAGTGATTTCTGATGGATACAACTACCTGTGGATTCCTCACCTCATGAATACTCCCATGGCGCCAGCATTCTACGGAAATCTTCTTACTAGTCTCTGCACGTCGACGAGGACGTCACTGTCTCGCACGCGACGCCGTCTGACGTCATACAGGCAATAAGAGGTCCTCGACGACGTGCGGACGTCAGTTCCCTTTTTTCCGTGCATTCGAAACGGTTATCTTCGAGGGAGCAACTGTTACTCTTGCGGTTACAGTGTATATCTTGCTGCGTACTCTTTCTCTGTGGAAATAATGTCGCAGAGAAAGTCTGGATTTAAGCCTTGTCGTGAGTGTGGAGGCAAGATGTCGGTGACGGATCCTCATTCCGATTGCCTTTGGTGTTTGAGCTCCGACCACGACGTCTCGACTTGTGATTCGTGTCAGCACATGAATCCGAAGGCCATTAAAGAACGCGAGGCGAAGCTGTTTATGGCCAAGTCAAAGGAGAAGCATCACAAGAAAAAGTCTTCTCCAAGACATCGGCGTCATCGAGACTCCCGGCGCCGTAGAGAATCTCGGCGTCATTCAAGGGAGGCTCGTTCCAGGTCTCCGGATCGGCGCCGGAGGACATGGGAGGTCAGCCCCACGGTGACGCCGCATCCTTCGATGCCGTTGCTCTCTCCGACGTCTCCAACTTCGCCTGGACAGGCGTCGGTGATTGAGGTATTGGAGCCTCAGGTGTTTTCTCCGGCGCAGACGCCGAGGCCGGCGTCGGGGTCGCCTCCGAGTCAGGCACCCCAGTATCCGGCTTTTCCCACCCCTGGAGCCGATAGTTCCGCATTCTTGAATGCGATGTATGCCATCTTCCAACAGATGGCTCCAGGGGGTGCTCCGGCTGGGCCTTTGGCCTTTTCTTTGGGTGATCCTGCGCCTCTTCGGCCGGCACCCTTTATGCCCTTTCTCCCGTTTGGGAACGTGGGCTCGGCGCCAGTGTCGGCGCCGGTGGCCGCTCCGATGGCTTCGGAGGGATTGGCCCCAGGGATTTCCATCCCGTCGACGTCGAGATTTCGGCCTGTGACTCCGGTGGGTCCATCCGTTTCATCTGCTCTTCAGTCGGCGCCGAAGTTACCTGTGGCGCCGGATGCGGCGTCGGTGGCTTCGGAAGATCGGCGCCGATCTCCGACTTCGGCGGAGGTGTTGTCGACTCCGCGGATTGAGCAACGACTGCATTCAAGGAGGCGTGCTCTCCGGGTACTAGAGGAGCAGGAGTACCAACGAGCCCTAGAGGAAGGAGAGCTAGAGGACTCGGGTGATGGGCTGCGTGGACTGGAGTCGGCCAGTGGGCTGGACACTTCCCCTGAGTGGGACCTTTCGTCCCCGGGGGAATATACCGAGGAAGCTGCTTCCTTTCATACAGTGGTACGGAAGGCAGCTAGTTTTTTGGACCTGCCTTTGCCGGTGGTGGAGGCGAAACAAAACCTTTTGACAGAGGTGTTGCATCCGGCCTCAGCCGCGGCGGAGCCTCTATTACCTTTTAATGACGCTCTGCTGGATCCGGTTTTAGAGGTGTGGAAGAAGCCGGCATCTTCCCCAGCAGTTCACAGAGCCGTGGCCAGGAGGTATCGGACGGCTTCAACTGATCCTGGTTTCCTATCTAGGCACCCTACGCCGGAGAGCTTGGTTGTGCAGGCCTCCTGTTCGTCCAAATCAGCGCCTGGTTCTTTCCCGACGGTGCCTGGGGACAGAGACTCAAAAAAGCTAGAGGCGCAGTCGAAGAAGATTTTTTCGTCCTGCAGTCTGGCGTTAAAAGCCACTAATGCGACCTGTATCCTGGGGAGGTATATTCATGCTCTGATGGATGACATCTCCTCTTCGTTTACAGAGCTTCCCCAGGGTCTTTTGGATCTTGTCTCTGATGCCCAGGCTGCTGCGACCCAAATTATCCAGACGGGACTGGATACCACCGACTCGGTAGCCAGAGCAATGGGCACAACTGTGGTGGAAAGGAGACAGGCCTGGCTACGTAACTCGGGCTTTTCGGCAGATGTACAGTCCACATTGTTGGATCTCCCGTTTGATGGGGACAAACTGTTTGGGGCTAAGGCTGATTCGGCCTTGGAACGTTTTAAGGAGAGCAGGGCCACGGCTAAGTCGTTGGGACTCCAAGCTCCTTCTTCCACGGCCTCTTCCAGATTCTTCAGGAGGTTTCGTGGATTTGGGCGTGGCTCTTCCTCCTCTTCCTTTCGGGGAAGATATCAGCAACCTGCCTCTTCCCATCCCTATAGATCTTTTAGGGGGAGGGGTAGGGTCCGCACCAGGGGAGCCTCTCAGCAGCACTCTGCCTCTTCCTCATCCTCTGGCGGGGTGCAGCAGGGGAAGCAGCCTTAGGCTTCCACCATTTCCCACTCACTCCTCTCCTGTAGGGGGAAGATTACAGCATTTTCTCACCAAATGGGAGACTGTTACGTCGGACACTTGGGTTCTCAGTGTTGTGGGAAAAGGCTACACCCTTCCCTTTCGGGAGTTTCCGCCCCTCATCCCACCCCGCCCTTCGTATTGTTCACAAGAACACCTCCTGTTGCTAGAACAGGAGGTAGAAGTCCTCCTTTTAAAGGGCGCGGTGGAGTTGGTCCCGGAGCAGGAAAGGGGTCAAGGAGTTTACTCAAGGTATTTCCTGATTCCCAAGAAGGATGGTCGTTTGAGACCAATTCTGGACCTGAGGATCTTGAATTGGTTCCTCAAGCAGGAAAAGTTCAAGATGCTGACCCTAGCACAGGTGCTTTTGGCGTTGAACATGGAAGACTGGATGGTGTCTGT
This sequence comes from Pleurodeles waltl, assembly GCF_031143425.1. NCBI lineage: Eukaryota > Metazoa > Chordata > Amphibia > Caudata > Salamandridae > Pleurodeles > Pleurodeles waltl. The sequence goes on from NC_090440.1 coordinate 1,091,851,009, forward strand.
CGACTTGCAGGATGCTTACTTTCATATCCCGATACTCAAGTCACACAGGAAGTATCTCCGGTTTGTGGTGGGATCGCAACACTACCAGTTTGCGGTCCTTCCGTTTGGTCTTACTTCAGCACCTCGAGTCTTCACGAAGGTGATGTCGGTGGTTGCGGCAGAGCTCAGAAGGAAGGGGATAGCAGTATTCCCTTACTTGGACGATTGGTTGATCAAAGCCAAGTCCCCGTAGCTTGTGTTGCGTCATCTGCAGTCAACAACCCAGTTGTTGTTCGACCTGGGCTTTTCGGTGAACGAGCCCAAATCTCACCTGGAGCCCTCTCAGCGCCTCCTGTTCATAGGGGCAGTACTGGATACGACATTGGGTCGGGCCTTTCCTCCGCCTCAGCGGATTCAAGATATTCAGGATTTGGTTCCAATGTTTCGAAATGGAGCGGTAGTTCCAGTCCTCAAGGTCCTTCGTCTGCTCGGTCTTTTTGCCTCCTGCATTCTGTTGGTCACGCATGCTCGCTGGCACATGAGGGCTCTTCAGTGGTGCCTCCGAAGGCAGTGGTCTCAACACAGAGGGGATCTAGAGGGTACTGTCAAGATCTCCAGAGATGCTGCTGTGGATTTGAAGTGGTGGATTGCAAGCAACAATCTTTCACAAGGAAAACCGTTCCAGCAGTCGCCACCAGTGGCCACAGTCATAACGGATGCTTCCACTCTAGGGTGGGGAGCTCATCTGGGGGATCTGGAGATCAAAGGTCTTTGGTCTCCAGAGGAACAGATTTTTCACATCAATCTGTTAGAGTTACGGGCTGTACGTCTGGCTCTCAAGGCCTTCCTCCCTTCCCTTCGTGGTCAGTCGGTACAGGTCCTAACGGACAATACTACCACGATGTGGTACATAAACAAGCAGGGAGGAGTGGGGTCGTACCTTCTCTGCAGAGAAGCTCTTCGACTATGGTCCTGGGCAAAGGACCATCGGATTTGCTTGATAGCAAACCATCTGGCCGGAGTCTTGAACGTGCGTGCGGACAGTCTCAGTCGCCACTTCTCGGCAGACCACGAGTGGCGTCTCCATCCAGATCAAGTCCGTTTAATCTTCCAGAAGTGGGGGTTTCCTCGGGTAGATCTGTTCGCCACTCGAGAGAACGCGCATTGTCCGTTGTTCTGCAGCCTTCAGTATCCGATGCAGGAAGCATTGGGGGACGCGTTTCAAATGACCTGGTGCGGCCAGTTGCTTTACGCGTTTCCTCCCATACCCTTGATTCCTCGAGTATTGAGGAAGATTCGCCAAGACCGGGCTCTAGTAATCGTAATAGCTCCGGATTGGCCAAGGAGGGTGTGGTACTCCGACCTTCTCCAACTCTCAACGTGCCCGCCGCTCCGTCTCCCTTTCAGGGCAGACCTCCTCTCGCAGTCGCAGGGGCAGGTTCTACACCCCAACCTCCAGAGTCTGCACCTACATGCCTGGAGATTGAACGGGGCAACCTGAGTTCCTTCTCTCTCCCGCCTGAGGTAGTGGATGTTATATTAGCGGCCAGGCGACACTCCACTAAATCTATCTACGCTAATAGGTGGTCTAAATTTGTTGCGTGGTGTGGAGAGAGGCAGATTGATCCTTTACAAGCTCATCTATCGGACGTTTTGTCTTTTGCTCTATCTCTGGCGCAGAAAGGTTGTGCAGTGGCTACCATTAAAGGTTATTTATCGGCCTTGTCAGCCTTCATATGTCTTCCAGACCAACCATCTTTATTTAAATCCCCTATTGTTATCAGATTCTTGAAAGGCCTTCTAAATCAATATCCTCCAAAGCCATTCGTTATGCCGCAATGGGATTTGTCCTTAGTCCTGACTTTCCTTATGGGGTCCCCTTTTGAACCTATGCATTCTTGCCCCTTGAGGTATTTGTTTTTAAAAACAGTCTTCCTGATAGCTATAACATCAGCAAGGAGAGTGAGTGAGTTGCAGGCCTTATCAGTAAAACCCCCTTATACAACTTTTTATGGGGATAAGGTGGTGTTGAGGACCAAGGCTGCTTTCCTCCCGAAGGTTGTTTCACCCTTCCATTTGGCTCAGGCAATTACTTTGTCCACGTTCTATCCTCCGCCTCATCCTTCCAAAGAGGAAGAAAGACTGCACCGTCTGGATCCAAAGAGAGCGTTGAGCTTCTTTATCGATAGAACAAAGGATTTCAGGCTGGAGGATCAGCTGTTTATTGGATACGTGGGCAAGAGGAGAGGAAAGGCAGTCCACAAGAGAACACTATCCAGGTGGGTTGTTCTTTGCATTAAAATATGTTACTCTTTGGCAAAGAAGGATCCTCCTGAGGGCATTAGAGCTCATTCCACCAGAGCTAAGTCGGCCACTTCGGCCTTAGCCAGAGGTGTTCCTGTGGTCGACATCTGCAAGGCCGCAACTTGGTCGTCCCTTCACACTTTTGCAAAACATTACTGTTTAGATTCTGAGGTTAGAAGGGACGGCCATTTTGCACGGTCAGTGCTGCAGGATTTCTTGGTTTGACCATTTAGGCACCCACCGCCGGGCGTGGTACTGCTTTGGGACTCTATTCATGAGGTGAGGAATCCACAGGTAGTTGTATCCATCAGAAGAACGAGTTACTTACCTTCGGTAACGACTTTTCTGGTGGATACATTAGCTACCTGTGGATTCCTCACGGTCCCACCCGCCTCCCCGTTGCCTTTATGGTCTTGCCAAGTAATCCTTGAGTGCGCTCCTCTTGATCTTTGAGGGTGCAATAGATGTATATATATAATATTTATATATATATATGTATATATGTATATATCTTTGTGTATATACTTGGTGTGTGTATATATTTTAAAAGAGAGATTTTATATATATATATATGTACATAAAGAAGATTTACAGTTATTCATACAATGTGGTGTATTTTTACAATATAATGGATGTTGCTTTGTTCTTTCATTGCATTGCCTGGTTGTTCTCATGCACGTAAAAAATGATTGGTACTGACGTCCGCACGTCGTCGAGGACCTCTTATTGCCTGTATGACGTCAGACGGCGTCGCGTGCGAGACAGTGACGTCCTCGTCGACGTGCAGAGACTAGTAAGAAGATTTCCGTAGAATGCTGGCGCCATGGGAGTATTCATGAGGTGAGGAATCCACAGGTAGCTAATGTATCCACCAGAAAAGTCGTTACCGAAGGTAAGTAACTCGTTCGTTAAGAATAAATGTATTCTCCCTGGAAAATCCATTCATAGAAAATCACCAGGTGGGGTCGTTCATGGAATTGCCGTTTTGCAAAGATCGCACATTGAAGACATATAGACATCATGGGGGTCATTACAACCTCGGCGGTCTTTTGACAAGACCGCCGAGGGACCGCCGTGCTGAAGACCGCCAGTGGTGGCGGTTTTCCGCTCGGCGTATTATGATTGTTGGCAGCTCTACGTCGTTTTCCCGACGGAGAGCCGCCAACAGCCATAGTGACGGGCGGCGGGGAAGTGGAGGTTGCTCCACCTCCACCGCCACGCCAACAGAACACCGCCCAGCGAATCACGTCCTGTGATTCGGCGCGGCGGTGTTCTGTTGGCGGTGTGGTGTCGGCGGAGCTGCCCCCATGGCTCCCGTCCCCTCCCGGAGGATCGACGGAACAGGTAAGTCGATCGTCCGTTAGGGGAGAGGGGTGGGGGGTGTTGTGTGGGTGCATTGGGGTGTGCGTCTGTGTATGTAGAGGGGGTGTGTGAGTGCGTATATGCTTGCGGGGGTGTTGCGTGTTTTGGGAATGAGTGCGTGTATGTCTGTAGGTATGTCTGTATGGATGTGCGTGTGTATATTTGAATGTGGGTGTGCGTGTCTGACTGTGTGTGGTTGTAGGCATGTTTGTCGGTGTGTGTGCGTGTATGTGTGTTGGTGGTGCGTGTGGGGTGTGTATGTGTAAGGTAATGTCGGGGTCGGGGTGGGGAGGGGGGTCCTGCCACCTTTGGGGGGTGGCAGGAGTGGTGGGGGGTGTAGGGGAGGGAGTCGATGGGGGTGGGGGGTGGAGGAGACCCCTATCAGTGCCAGGGAAGGACTTCCCTGGCACTGATAGTGCTTACCGCCATGGATTTCATGGCGGTTCCTACCGCTGGAAATCCACGGCGGTAAGCCGGGTCAAAATACCGGCGGCGGTATTGTCACGGCCGCCAGGCTGGAGACCCAGGTCTCCAGCCCAGCGGTTGTCTCCTCCCTGGCGGGCGGCACGGAGAAGTGGCGGATGACCATGGCGGTAACCGCCATGGTCATAATCCTCAAAAAAAGACCGCCAGCCTGTTGGCGGTCTTACCGCCGCTTTAACACCGTCCGCCAGGGTTGTAATGACCCCCCATGTCTTTTTGAGAGGTTCGTTTGTTCCAAAATCTGATGACCAATGTCAGTTTGATAACTTTCTCTGTGGTTCCTCCCCTACCATATTTTCTGCTCTGTTAACTGATTTTAAGTTCTCTGAAAAAACCTTTATTCTTTGTGATGCACTAAAGGCTTTTGTTTAATTCGCGTTCCTTTGAGCAGATAATTGTGGTTTTAAAAGCACAGTATTCCTGCCAATGTGAAGTTGGAAATGTGGTTCCAAACTTGTCATAGTGGCCAAAGATGTCAACCTCCGTATGAAAAGGAGGAAGGCTTTCTAGGGAGCTTCCGTTCTGGACACCTGACCTTGCAGCCTTAACTTGAACAACAGGGGTTATAAGTGTGTGGTTGAGGTCTATGCTGCTCTTTGGTGCCAGGCAGACATTCGGTTCTTGCCAGTAGATGCTGCTTAAAAATAACAAACATTTTTGTTGTTTCCATTTTCAGTTCCGGACAAAAAAAGAGTCATAGGTCCTACATTTTGAAAGGAGCTGACTCCAGCACGTGGACCAACAAAATAAGCAAGCAAGACCAATATTGGGAACTGCCATCTCAGTCATCCATTCTTCTATGATTTCCTCATGTTATCTGACCTGTAATACTGCATTCACAATTTATTTTTATAAATGGGAGCTCGTACAGCATTTAAATGTGCTTAGCTGGAACATTGGCCGCAGCATTTGTGATTAGAGCATCCTTCCATGCTGTGCTGTGGAACTGGTGCTGTGTAGCCTGCTAAGAGAGACAAGAATTGGCATAGCCAATAGGTCTCTCCTTTTGGCCCTTATATTAGCTATGCAACATATATAAGACATCTTACGAACAACGTACGTACCTTTAAAATATGCTGTGAATGGCTGCTGCTTTGGACCCTAAAATAAATCAGAATACCTGTGGGTGGACATGTACCAGAGTTGTAAAAATAATCTGAGCTGCTTTAAATTAAATGCGTGCCTAAAAATATCCCTTGTTATATACAGGGAGTGCAGAATTATTAGGCAAGTTGTATTTTTGAGGATTAATTTTATTATTGAACAACAACCATGTTCTCAATGAACCCAAAAAACTCATTAATATCAAAGCTGAATATTTTTGGAAGTAGTTTCTAGTTTGTTTTTAGTTTTAGCTATGTTAGGGGGATATCTGTGTGTGCAGGTGACTATTACTGTGCATAATTATTAGGCAACTTAACAAAAAAAAATATATACCCATTTCAATTATTTATTATTACCAGTGAAACCAATATAACATCTCAACATTCACAAATATACATTTCTGACATTCAAAAACAAAACAAAATCAAATCAGTGACCAATATAGCCACCTTTCTTTGCAAGGACACTCAAAAGCCTGCCATCCATGGATTCTGTCAGTGTTTTGATCTGTTCACCATCAACCAGCAACCACAGCCTCCCAGACACTGTTCAGAGAGGTGTACTGTTTTCCCTCCTTGTAAATCTCACATTTGATGATGGACCACAGGTTCTCAATGGGGTTCAGATCAGGTGAACAAGGAGGCCATGTCATTAGATTTCCTTCTTTTATACCCTTTCTTGCCAGCCACGCTGTGGAGTACTTGGACGCGTGTGATGGAGCATTGTCCTGCATGAAAATCATGTTTTTCTTGAAGTATGCAGACTTCTTCCTGTACCACTGCTTGAAGAAGGTGTCTTCCAGGAACTGGCAGTAGGACTGGGAGTTGAGCTTGACTCCATCCTCAACCCGAAAAGGCCCCACAAGCTCATCTTTGATGATACCAGCCCAAACCAGTACTCCACCTCCACCTTGCTGGCGTCTGAGTCGGACTGGAGCTCTCTGCCCTTTACCAATCCAGCCACGGGCCCATCCATCTGGCCCATCAAGACTCACTCTCATTTCATCAGTCCATAAAACCTTAGAAAAATCAGTCTTGAGATATTTCTTGGCCCAGTCTTGACGTTTCAGCTTGTGTGTCTTGTTCAGTGGTGGTCGTCTTTCAGCCTTTCTTACCTTGGCCATGTCTCTGAGTATTGCACACCTTGTGCTTTTGGGCACTCCAGTGATGTTGCAGCTCTGAAATATGGCCAAACTGGTGGCAAGTGGCATCGTGGCAGCTGCACGCTTGACTTTTCTCAGTTCATGGGCAGTTATTTTGCGCCTTGGTTTTTCCACACGCTTCTTGCGACCCTGTTGACTTTTTTGAATGAAACGCTTGATTGTTCGATGATCACGCTTCAGAAGCTTTGCAATTTTAAGAGTGCTGCATCCCTCTGCAAGATATCTCACTATTTTTGACTTTTCTGAGCCTGTCAAGTCCTTCTTTTGACCCATTTTGCCAAAGGAAAGGAAGTTGCCTAATAATTATGCACACCTGATATAGGGTGTTGATGTCATTAGACCACACCCCTTCTCATTACAGAGATGCACATCACCTAATATGCTTAATTGGTAGTAGGCTTTCGAGCCTATACAGCTTGGAGTAAGACAACATGCATAAAGAGGATGATGTGGTCAAAATACTCATTTGCCTAATAATTCTGCACTCCCTGTATTCAATAGAGGAGGAGAAAGGCTGAGGTGACCCTGATGGTGTTTGAACCCTCTTATGTTTCAACCCTCTTACATGCAAGTTACTCTTATTAGCAGCAATCTACGTAAGCGATCCTCCAGAATATCACTATTGATGCCCATCAGCATACTCAGCTGTGTTTCACCAGGTCTAGTATACACAAGATAAAGAAGGAAAAAGCATAGGGCTTAAACAGCAGCAACGTTTGCCCAGACAGCAAAAGTTCAAAAACAGTGTCCGAATCTTGTCTGGCATCTGTGGAGACAAAGGGAGAGGTGTTTTGCCCTAGTGTTGCAGAACAGCCAGGTGAAAACAGTAAAGGAGAGGGGGAAGGCCAATATGTTTCTTTTTCTTTTATAATCAATTCTATAAAAAAAGGTTGCTCCTCCAAAACAGCAGCAGATGCGTGCAGAAGAGGGGGGGGGGGCGAGGAGGCCCTTGTTGTTAACTGCCAACATGTATTTGTCCTGACAATTGTATCTAGCACAGTGGCACCTGATCCATAAATCACGCTGCCAAATCTACCTCACTTGTGCAGTGAGGAATGGGAAGAAGAAATAACAGGATGGACGGAAGTCCTAAAACAGTGGAGGGATTTGGGTAACTAAGTTGCAAAATGCATTATTAACGCTAACTAAACTCTGCCCTCCGTTTTTTTTTCCTTGAAGCCTAGCGGTATATACAAATATAATTCTGCAACCGGAGGCAAGTACAACAGTTTACTAACCGTGTGCAAACAGTGTGTGTTTCTAGTGCACAAGAGACAGGATTTGTGCAGAAAATGGTCTTTAGATTGTGTCTGTAAATTTTATGTTTTAACGTAACAGAATCGAATGTGAAGCAGCCATTCTGATTGTAACTTGGTGAACACATAATATTTTACCCTGAATTGATGTAACACTAGCTCCGTTTTATGATAATATATTATATTACCAAACTGCACTCATTTTATCGACTGTGCAGGTGTTTAAGGCTGAGCCGGATTCGAACTAGTAAGGGAGATGTACCAGAGTTGTAAAAATAATCTGGTGTCCAGCAGTGTGGCTTTTACCACACCATTTGTTCCCGTACAAGGCAAGTGGTCTCAATGTCTTCATCTCCCTGGAATAGAGCCATGTCGCTGCTGGGCCGGGAGCAGCTGAGAAAAGGCAGAGTCCAGATAACAAGCCCGCCACTGAAAAGGAAGGTGAGGTTGCTGCAGCGCCAAGAAATCCTAGCTATTACTTCAAACTGAATAGTGGATTTTGCGCTAGAGGCCAATGGATCGACACGACATAGGTTTGAGGGGATGTCAATAATGGATAATATAGTCATCAACAATAATTAACATTTTCAGAGATCTAAATGTAAAACAATACCCACACCAGTTTATTAAGAAGATTTGTGAATTTATTTCCCTATATTAACAATGCTAATGTCACAAAAATAACTCTCAAACATAAATGATAAGCTTATAGAATCAGTAATGGCCGATTAGATCGTCTTATACATATGAGTTTAATCAAAGCAATCAAGCAAATAATCTCAAGTTTCATAACACTGAATAATAACACTAAGATTGGCAACAAAGGTAAAGTATACATCAGTGCAATTGATCAAAGAATGTCAATATGAATCATGAGCATATGAAGGTAGATTCCCTTACTATCCACAAATAAGAATTAACATGTTGGACTTCATGTAAAAAGAATTTAGAAACACTAATTTTGAAAACTCACACAATCTCAGGTTATTATAAAAAAACATTGTTATTATGCAGCAATTAAATTATAAGTTGCAGCTGGTACCTGCAAAGCAAAAGAGACACGTATATCAATGCGGTTTCATACATTACCAGTAGAACAACAATATGCAGTCTACTTCAGCAAGGGGACACCATCAGATAAGTCTTCAGAGAATTGGGCCTACATCAAAACCCACACTGCTAATATGATTCACACCATTAGAATCTCATTCTTTTCTTTCTCTCTCCTGAACTACAACACCGACTACCCAACAACTCTACAACTCCAACTTCAACAACTAAAAACTCTTCTCTCGAACAGATGATGGATTGCTAAATTACATTTTGAAACGTCTTATGATTGGCCAGCACATGGGGTGGTTTACAATTCAACCAATGTCCATTTATTAGTTAATCTAAAATGTGTTGACCTCAATATTAACTAAGACATAATCATAACAGTAACTTTTTCTCTTCCACCTCGTCTGTGATTCCATTGTTCCATCTCGTTTAAACTTCTCTTCTCAGGAAGAAACGTCTCGGTACTGCAACATCTACTTCCAACCTCGAGGAAGAATCCACATATTAGTGACAATTTCAAACAATAGAACATTCAAACTTGTGTAATGACTTAATAAATCTGACCTTGTAAGACATAATGCAGCAATCCGCTAGGGGTAGCTATTTACACATTTATAAGCTATTAATCACACTCTTTTCTGTAAGCATTGAGCAACGGAAAATAACTATGATTTTAACTGAATTTTTGCTTAGACAGAGAACAAAAATGAATTATGATGACCATTTACAAAAGTCACCCATTTTCACATGTTAATTCACCAATGATTAGTACATTTGAAATCATTAAAAAATCGTTCGAAATTTTGCACTCCTGCAAGGTTGTTTTCAAAAGAATCTTGTACTGAAAAGTAAGAGAGAATTGCAAATGCTGCTTTCCCACGCCTCCTCCCGAAAACCATTACCAACATAAAAAAAGAAAGCTGCCACTAACACGACAGGCTAACAAATAATTGAAAAGTAGGGTCCAAAAAAAGCAGATTCTCGTGTAAATATTGCATCCGGTCAGCAGGTTTTAAAGTAAAACATAAATAAATTCCTAAAACACAATGTGTGCACTTTGTTCCAAATGCCAACAAAATGCTATCTAGATTTTGTAAACAATAAAAAGGCTGTAATGTAAGCCCGTTTTATTCTGAAAGACCAACATTGAGCACATTTTGGTCCGAAAACCAAACACGGCAAAGGAACAAACAAATAAAAAAAGAGAAAATAAATTGCTGTCATCTGAGCACATTAAGTCCTGAAAGCCAAACAAGGCAAAAACAAACATAGCCAATTGCCCACAGAAAATGAATGATTTTTGATCAGCACAGAAACACATAAATGAAGAGCATGGGGTGTGGTCTGAGCCCACAAAGAAGATAGAGCATGTCTCGAAGAGGCAGTGCATGTGTGCTGCCTAGGCGAGACCTAAAAACACTCTGTAAATAAGTTGGAGAGTTCAAACATCCCTGTTGTCTCCTAGTGCTAGAGACCGATTCTGCCACTGCTTTGGAAAGTCCAAAAGACATTCCAAATTACACTTCTGCTGATCCAGCTCTCTATTAACGACATTCAGATATGGATTTCTTCAACCCAGGCACTCGGTCTGTTGGGATCATCCCGATTACTTGGAAGAGCAGGAGTTAAGCGGGATCATACTATGGAACAGATATCTCAGTGGACAGCCCTGTGACAAACTATATGTAGGTACTAAACTAATAATTGAGTCTTAAAATGATACGGTTGAACCTTTTATTGAAAGCAACACATTAACTAGTGCAATCATATTTAACAGACATTTATGGCAGCCGTACATAAGAATCGGGCAGTTGTTATATGTTACTAAAAATAAATGCTGTAAGAGAATGTGATGGTTGCAGAGTGATGTGGGAGTGGATGAATGAAGGTTGCAAATGTTTAATGCAGATGGGGGTGGCTAGTTTTGATGAATGTGTAGGTGTATGATGGCAGCACTTTTGTAGCAGGAGGGAGTGGTCGAACTGGGCGGGGTCAGAGGGGCATGACATGCCCATACTTTTATGATTTATGAAACACCATTCCCTTAGTTTTTGCAAAAACACTAATGTCCCAGGATGGTTAATCCAACAGTTTAAATGCCTCAGCTCAAGTTTCGTTCAGTGAGTCTCTGGTGAAGTGAAACCGTAGCTGGGCAGCCTGCTAAACAAGCCTTCTTGATAGCATGTCTGCTTGCCTGCTGCCTTAAAGAAATGCTAATGTGCACTAGGAGTTAATCTGCAAATGTCAAGGATGCATTGGATCCAGTTCTGGCTTTAATTGACCTTATCACTGGAATCTTTGGGATGACAGAGATTTATTCTTTTTGAGTGGTACTGCAAATAGTTTACAACTAGAGGTGTTGAAGGGACAGTAATGTAAAAAAAAAGCATTAGTACACTGTGGAATTACTAAATGTATATTTTGGAAGCACCTTTTTATCTTAACCATTTTCCTCATTTTGTAGCAGTCCAAGTTTAAAATAATGAATCACACATTCACAGTGCTTTCTGTCACAGACTTTAACCTTGTAGCACTAAACAAACACATCACCTTTCTCCACTGCACCAACCAAGTTTTAAATGTGTGGCTTTCTGGTTACACACAGACCTATGCAGTGCATTAACCAGTAGAGGTTTCATAATGCACTATAGTGCATTTCCCAGTGAGTGACAACTTTTTAAACATTTTTAATTTAAGCGGCATTATATGTAGCTACCTCATGGTGAAAGACTAAAAAAATTAAATATTCTGTACGTTTTTTGGTAGCCACAGATTTGACCCTGCCCCCGCGCTCACTGACCCTGCCCCCAACTGCATGCTTCATCACATTTCTTTTCTTAATGCATTTCGACTGCTGGATGGCGGAGGAGTGGGTGGATACATACTTTGCTTGAGAACATTTAGCACCAGGAACTGGCTACAGATAGATGGAAAATAGACTGTCAGCCCGCTGCCCCAGTTTTGCATAGGCACTTCTGTAAGCATGAAGTTCTGAAGACCCCAAGCTCTCTGTCCCTCACTAAAGAAATGCATCTGCCTAGCCTGTTATTTTTCAGCTTGCCTGCTTTATCTTTCTAGGTCCTAACGTCTTCTCTGTTCTTCGTTTAAAGAACATACACAAGCCTATTTACTCTGCGAATGTTTCATCTGAAAGTGCAGGACAAAAACAGATATTACGGCATTTTGCGAACTAGATACATGGAAAGGGTGTATTTTCGGTTTCTCAGCTTCCGGGACAATGCATGTTACTTTGAGTATACAGTATTCCAGCGTGTTTTTCAAAATGTTCTGCGCATATATTCCCCATGCTTAGAACACAAATACGACCATATTCTCCTTTTAGCTCTTATTTTCGTAGCATACACTAACCATTCGAGTACGGTGCATGATTTTGCCATTTTGTAACGGGTCCGAGGGCTTTCGCCGGTAAGGTTTAAAAAAAAAAAAATCTTAGATCCATAGACTAACCTTGTCACCGCTCCCCGCCCAGCCCATCCTGCAGATCTCCCCTCCCCCAACCGAAGTGTTCAATGGGCAAGCCATGAGTCCTGTCCTCTGCTACGTCACATTCTGACATCCCCCCACAAGCGACCCCAGCTCTTGCCGCTGCTTGGTAAGGGATTACAGAGAATAGTTGCTATGGCAACAGGCATCCGTGCAGGCTCTTTGGGCTGGAAGAAATCAGCTCTCCGTTGCTGAACCTTGTGTGCGTCACTTTTAAAGCAGCAGCAACAACACAAAGCCGATTTGAAAGCAAAAGTTACGGACACCGTAGTTCGCTTGTAGCGCATCGATATTTCACTCCACGTAACGGCGTTCGTGTTTTAATATAATGGCGAGCTTGATTCAAGTGATACAGTGGGTCTCAGGGGTCTGCTCTTTTCAGGGCGCCAGCTGTAGAGACGCCACGTTAGTGGAAAAGCAGTTGCAATAATATAGGCCAGGATCTGAGTTTACAGTGGAATAAACAAAGCCACTCGAATTGATGGCCTGACAACTGATACAGGCTTGAAGCTCAGATGCTTAAACACTTTTTTTGTGTGTAAATTGGCTTTTTTACTCATGCATACACACACAATTTAGGAATCACATTAGCCTTTTGTAGGTGCTTTGTACTCGTGGTTGAGATCTCAGCATCCGTAAATGACTTTATTCCTGCCGAAATCCCTTCCTGAATTCCTGACATGCATACAAAAATGTAAATTCGGTCGTCGTATGTTTATGGCCAAATTCACCTTTGGGAATGTGGGACAACATAATTTTCTACGATCTGGCAGCTGTGACCTTGTTAATCTTCACACTAATACTGTTCTATACTGGATCATGAAATGCACAGCCACAGAGGCAACTGGTAACCCTAAATTCTCCTGCGCAACCCAGATCCTAAGGAAACATTCAGGCCCTGATTTATACTTTTTGGTGCAAAACTGCACTAATGCAGTTTTTCACCAAAAAGTTTAGCACCGGCTTGCACTATTTCTGTGCACCAGCTGGGCACCATATTTACAGAATGGTGCAAGCCGATGCAAAGGGTAGGCTAGTGTAAAAAAAACAACAATATATGACTTTAGTCGGGTGGGGCTGGCGGTATAGAAGAAGGGGTGTTTTGCACCAAAAAATGATGTTAGGCAGGTTAGAGTAAAAAAAAACGACTCTACCCTGACTAGAATCATTTTCTCATGCAAAAACATCCATACCACATGACTCCTGTCTGAAAAAAGACAGAAGTCATGCCCACCACCCCAATAGCCAGCACAGGGGACCAGGATCCCCTGGGCATGGCCATTGCACCCAGTGCCATGTAGGGGGCCCCATTTCAGGGCCCCCACTGGCACTTTGAAAAAAAAAGAATAGAAATACTTACCTATACTTACCTGGGATGGGGTCCCCCATCCTTCGCTGTCCCAGTGGTGTGGGTGGGGGTGTCCCTGAGGCCTGAGGTGGGCACCTGTGGCCTTATCCCATGGTGTTCCACCATGGAAATAGGCCTACAGGTCCCCTAACGCCTGCCCTGACTCAGGTGTTAAAAAACGGTGCAAAGCAAGCTTTGCACCATTTTTTGACCCTTTCTTCCCCCAGTGCGTAATTTTTGCACAGGAGGATAAATAAGATGCTATGGCCTTAGAATAATTTTTTGCATGGGAACGCCTACTTTGCATCTCATTGATCCAAAGTAGGTTTCCATGTCCAAAAGAAAAAATGACGCAAATTTGGTGCAAAACAAGTATAAACATGCCCCTCAATTGACTTAAAGGCAAGAAAAATATCAAATGCAACACTACTGCAACAGCACACCAAATCCTTCAAAGCATTGCTGCGGGACATGTCCTTTCTTCAAGACGAAGCAAAGGCTTCCCGGGGTAAAAAAGAGACAATGGACCGAGCATGTATAGTCTCTCCTGCAAGAGTTCTTCATATCAGTTTGACCGCCTTGACCAAAATCCAGGCCTGTGTCTGGAAGAGGCAAGTTCCTTGTATTCCTTGTGCACAGTGGTGCAGTTCTGCCTTCTCGCACTGAAATTGAGGCCTCCCTAGAGCCCCCAAATACAGAACAAATAATCCGGACTTGAACAGGACTGTTTATGTTCCTCTTATAATATATTTACAGGTGCTTTGTATATACAGTATAATATTCGACTTAGACCCACCTTCAGTGTGGGAAGTGGCTATGATGAATGACAGGTGTATTCTTGAGTAGGGTTACAATGCCCCTCTATTTCTGTAATAATAGTAATAAACAACACATTACTTTCAGCTGTTTTGCGCGCATTTTTATGCCTTGCTGGTATTTAGTTGAGAAAATAAAGTATTTACCTGACGCGGGCGGTTTAAATCTGCACAGTGAAATGGTATCAATAATAGGTCTTTTGAGGATGAGACAAATTGCTTCCTTCTGTGAAATGTCTCTTAAATGGTCTGGATGGCTGTACTATTGTTAAAAAGGACGCTTCAACAATATAATTAAATGTGTGAATCCTGCTTTGTCAGTGTGTTAATTTCCATTCCTATTGTTAAGTTGGCCACCTTTGTTGTCAGTGACTTTCCATAGATACATAAATACACAACTGCAGTGAGTGCTAAGATATTTATTAATTTAAGTAATTTACATTCAGACTGTGTTTGGTAGCATTAAAATTAATTTCTGTAATGGTTGTCTTCTCTGTCAGTGTCCCTATGCATATATGCCACGGCAGATGTCAAATTCTGTGTGTAATGTGAACTTTTACATTATGTTAAATGCTTCCTTTAAACCACAAAGTAGGTGGCACATGTGTCCGTCATACTAACATTTTTTGGTGACAAACTAATGTAATAGAGAAAAGACTTGATTTGACAAATTCTCAGAAGAGATTGGCTGTCAGGGAGCACACTGTGGTGACAGAATTAATTACAATCTGGACTATGAGGGTCATTCTGACCCTGGCGGCCGGTGGCCGCCAGGGCCACCGACCACGGGAGCACCGCCAACAGGCTGGCGGTGCTCCAACGAGCATTCTGACCGCGGCGGTTCAGCCGCGGTCAGAAGCGGAAAGTCAGCGGTCTCCCGCTGACTTTCCGCTGCTCGTGTGAATCCTCCATGGCTGCGGAGCGCGCTCCGCAGCCATGAGGATTCTGACCCCCCCTACCGCCATCCTGTTCATGGCGGGAAAGCCGCCATGAACAGGATGGCGGTAGGGGGGGTCGCGGGGCCTCTGGGGGCCCCTGCCGTGCCCATGCCAATGGCATGGGCACGGCAGGGGCCCCCGTAAGAGGGCCCCGCAAAGTATTTCAGTGTCTGCCTTGCAGACACTGAAATACGCGACTGGTGCCACTGCACCCGTCGCACCTTCCCACTCCGCCGGCTCGATTACGAGCCGGCATCCTCGTGGGAAGGTCGTTTTCCCCTGGGCTGGCGGGCGGTTTTTCAGCAACCGCCCGCCAGCCCAGGGGAAAACTTGTAATACCCGCTGCGGTCTTTTGACCGCGGCGCGGTATTTTGGAGGGCGGCATCCTGGCGGGCGGCCTCCGCCGCCCGCCAGGGTCATAATGAGGCCCTATATCTTGTTTAGTAGTCTGACTATACAATAATTTTCGTAGTTGAAAGAAACACATGGATAGTAGTGCCAGCCTGCACACTTTTAGATTGCTTTTTAAGGCACCATATTTGTGTTGAATTAGTAAATCATAGATAAATCTGTTTTTCTTCCAGCAATTGATAATTTCGGATAGATGTACCAAAAACAAAACATACTCTCAAATAAGTGTAATGAGAAATCTGTTAGTCTACCCTCGTAGTGCTGACAGCACAAGCTATTGAGGCAGTCTTGTGCAATCAAACGCATAACTTAAAAGCTACTTAATGTTACCACTCCCCATATTTGACCACCATCATACCCTACTGCCAGCTCCAAACGTTCTACAGCCTGCAACTAGGCTAATAACTATCTGCATATGTTGGGACCACAACCCACACAAGCCACATGAATTACAGTGGTGCCCCATTGTTAAGATAAGTCAGTTAAAGCACTGCAGCTTTTTATATCTATCAATTGTTGGACTCCTATCAGTCCTGAACCACTATCTTCCAGGATTATGATGCATATATGTTTTAGTGTTTAGGACTACACATACACACACACACACACACACACACACACACACACACACATAATGTATGCACTATACCATTTGTTCACTGTTGTCACTTTGGTGTGGAGTGGGGGGGGGGTGGTGTTTGTGCGTTTGCTGATGTTTGTTAGTATTCGGACAAGTAGAGTTAAGATGGAGTTCCAGACCTCGGATTCTTTCAACTTTCATTTACATAGGCAATGCTCGTAACCCCACAACAGTAATTTATTTTCATAGAATCATGTTATTAAATTTTTTTAATTTTTTTTTACTCATGAAGTATTCGCTTGTGAGCGCTTCAATAATAAGTCTTTCCATTTCCTGGAAATCACGCGCTCCTGACTCCAGCCACCCTACTGTAGAGGTTTTGTAAATGATAGCCATAATATATTCTGCTTAGGATGTGGATACGTTTCCTAAATCTCTCCCATTAGTGCAAAATATGCAGAATCAGTAGGCAGGTGTGTGGTTGAGCGCAGAAGGGGCTATGTCCAGTGAGTTTCTCTCTCTTGCTTTGGTAAGACATCCATCATCTCACTAAGGTTCCGTTTTTAGCCCAAAAGAATGTTTTTTGAACCATCTATTTTGCAGGTAGGTAAGGGATTGGACAGTTGTCTTTTCTTAAGCTGGTCATGCCTTCCTTATTTTCTAAGATTGTTTCAAATAAAGGAACCTCTGGATGATGATACACTGTATTCCTGTGGGCTGTGTGTCAACTTTTACATTTGGCATTTCATATTTTTAGCACTGTGAATACAAATTAGCTCATTCATAGCTTCATATCCCCCCACTGTTGGTCTCACAGGGTTGCACAATGTTACTTTGAAGGGTGTTTAAGACTTGACTTCAACATACAGTATTCATTGGGGCTTTTCTCACCCTCAGTGATGTGCCTAGAGCTCATATACAAGACACTGCCTGTTTTATTTATTCTGAGAATAAACCACTATTTATTCCAATAGTGAATATTGTGCATCTTAGTTCGTTTTGCTCTCAGAAGGCAAACAAAATACCCTTTCAAAGGCGAACCTGCTGCCCTCATCAAGTCTGAGATAAACATTTGGGTTTTACCTTCTGGAGTATGCAAGACAGGTCATGCTTTGCACCACTCACTGTCCGTGGATAGTTTTTTGAAAATCTTCTTTATTATCATTTTCGTAATGTTAACAAAACATGCGTATGTCTCAATGGAGCAACTCATGTGCTAGTATATCGTTTGTACAGCATGGATATACCTTCCTCATGGTCGCAGTCGTTCTATATTACCTGACAGGCTACATAATCTGACCAAGCATTCCTGGACTTACGTTCTGGAGTTTCAACAGATGTAGGCATGTCTACCCAAGGGTATTCCGACCCATCATTACGGTTCCCACTGTGTGAGTTGTGATAAGACTTCTCCTGAGATCATCACCATATTTACTGTACAAAATCTTACAACAATTTATGACTGGGTAACAATATCTTTTAACAGTCATAACCTTGACTATAGGTAGTCTTTGTATAATCTATTCAGTATTTGGAGCATGCAGGGACATCGTTGGTTTGTTTCCTTTTATCGATATACAGTTATGGGGACACTGTTCAACATGTTGCATGTTCGTGTTATTGCAGGGGGTCCTTCTCAATTACCTTGGGCAATCTTGTCTGCTACTGTGGTTATGGGTGTCCGCTATGTCTGGTCTCCCCAATACACAAAATCCGTGGTATTAGCTTGCATTTTGGTATATGTCTCAGGTTTATCTGTGCCTTCATTTCATCTACTCCCTCCTGTTGGGCTTAATGGGTCTTATTGGGTTTCTCCTGGGCTGTAATGCCTGTTTGTGTATGGACCCTTGGAGATCTTGTTCACATAGGTCTTCCAACATGTCACTCCATATTTCTAAACCAGGTTCCAGCTGCCTGTCTTCGGCTATTCCCCATTCCCTAAGACCTGCTCTCCATTGCTGTAATGTGGGGGATCTAGTCTCACTGTCTGTGGACATTCATGCTAAAATCCAGGATCTATTAACTTCTACATGAAAAGGCCCATATTTTCTGGGTCAAGGTATTTTTAGATAAAGGAAAAGATCGAAACAACTTTTATTACCAAAGGGTTTGATTGAAACTGTAACCTTCAGTTTACTTGATGACCTTCCTTTTAGTTACATTTAATTGGAAAGGTAAGTATTCTTTCCCTAATACTGATCTGGGGCAAGGGAAAGTACCAGACTAACCCCACTGCTGCACTATTTGTAGTTTACTGCTAGTCATTGATCCTAGTCATAATACTCCACCGTGCCAGAATAAATGATTTAGCCCCTTGTCTGACTCAGTGACTTGTATGTATGCATACTACCTTACTGACATAAAAACACCTTACATATGCTTTCTCAGGGAAGCAGTTGGTTCTCGGTTATAATCATTAAGCTTACGTTGCCTCAGGGCACTGGAATATGCGTTAGTACAGGCGTACCCTAGCACCTCACCATGCTAAGGGTTAATATTATTTTAGGTGTATTACTGCTGTGGGGTTTTATACTACAATTTTAACTCAAGTTCCAGAGCATTAGGGCACAGGACTTGTTACAAATCCCACACATTTTAGTATTCACTGTACCTTAATGTGTAGTTAACTGTTACGATTAGTTACTAATACTTTAAGCACTTAAATATAGTTTTAGTAAAAAGTGTTTTCTCCACCAAAAAACAACCACATTGTTTTTTACTTCACTTTTTTATTCAGTTTATTTTTACAGTTTGTTTCCTACCAAAAGACTGAACACTTTCTAGTGCAATGAAGGCAAATTCAGTGGCTGCATACCAATTGGGGGCCCACAGGTTTCCAAGTAGCAACATTTAAACATGCTAAATCTTCCTTGAATTTGTCTCTATTGTTCTTTTCTTCTGAGCATTTTTAGTGCAGAGCTAAGTTTAAGGGACAACAGGCCCAAACCACATCCTTAACCTATGCACCATCTGTCCGACATTGGTTGTTCTCAAGGAGATTGGGAGCCTTTAGTGACTATACCTTTGACTATAACGCATGCCCTGAAGTAACTATAACTTGCGCACTCCCCATGCACAATATTTTTGTCAAAATGTTTACTGCAAATACTACATTAATATTATCAATGATGTTATCGAAGATGTCATGAGTGCCGTTATTTGTTGGGCAAATAACAGTGCATGGCAAGGGCGCATGTTTTTGACTAAAGCCCCGGGGTGCCCCCCCGCATTGATTATTTTAATGCCTCCGGGACCAGGCCCACCTGGGGGCTTCACAGAAACAAGTGCGGGAGCCTGCGCTGTTTTAAAAAAAAAAAAAATTCTGAAGTGAAAAAAGAAAAGGCTTTTTTCCTTTGCGGGGGCACCAGCGCTAAGGGGTCAGGGTGTCCCGACTCTAGCCCCTTTTCGTTTTTATCTTCGTTTTTTCTGAGACTCGGCTGAAGCCAAGTCCCAAGATGGCTGCCAACACTTCCTAGTTGAGGTGTTGAGAGTCAATCAGATCTCAGCACCAGATCGGGAGGGTTTGCGAAGCCTTCATGTCCGTATGTATACAAATTAGGGTTTTCTTTCATTACTAAAAAACTGTTACATGGATTTACACCAAATAATAAAGAGGTTGCTTACTGAACCAAGAACTACCTTTCTCCAAATTTGGTATAATTCTGTCCAGTGATTCGGGCTTTATCGCCGTTCAAAATCTCTATGGAAAAAGCTTTTTGGGGAAGTCCACCCCACTTTTTCCGCCCCCGCTTGACAGACCACCATAAAACTCTACAGACAGCAGCTCACGTGAACGTTGATTTTTTTGGGGGGGTGGGGAGGACGGGGGGGATTTCATGAAGGTTCGCCAACCGGCCCTAAAGATTTAGGCAGGAAAAAATAAACACTTTTTCTGTAGAAACTAGACTGCCAATAGGCAATAAATGTATTTAGTATTATTTCCTATTGGGTTTTATATTACATTTTATGGTACTTGTGAGTGGCAATGTTTGGCCTGGGACATTCTACCTGTCTGACCTGGAGCACATTTATTAATGTTTTTAAACCGTTTGCCTACAGTAAGTGTAGTTGTGAATAGCAGTAGTCTTCCTGTTGTGGATGGGTGTTTGTATTTTGCATGTCCCTCCCTAAACTCATCCCTACCCCTTCCTAAACTTCCCCCAGTTAGGAGCAAGTGTTCTTTTTTTCCTCCCACTATTGTGGTCCCTCTCTCATTTACTACCAAAAGTATATCTGTGTGTGCGGAGATCTCTGCATATGGGTGGTCATCTTTGCACAGAAAAGATAGGGCTGGTGGAGGCAGAGGTCTTTGCAAGAAGATTTGTGAATTTAATTTTGTAGTATGTGCATAGTACTACTGTAGTACTAACAAACGTGCTACATATTGCAGTTTGTGAGTTGGGCCCAAAATCATCTATCAGAATTGGCCTTGCTTCTTAGAAACCAGAAGCAATTCTCTGAGGGAATCAGACTATTTTAAGAGCTCTCTTGCCTTGACCAGCTTCTTGTCTTGGGTTTGAGCGTGCAATGTATTAGTGAGTCCCTCTGCTTCTTTGAAGAAGTATTGTTTGAATTAGAAATTTCTGTAAGTGCACAATAACTTACCGTATTCAGTTATCTCTTAAGTTGCATGAATAAAGGCATAATAGATTTGACACTAAACAAGAGATTTGCTCTGCAGGTTTGACATAAAAAATGGCGCAAAGTAAGCCTTCATCATGTTTTTTTCATGTGCTCCAAGTAGTTTATCTCCTCACAACTACAAGAAGTCATACAATAGTTCCTTGTTTATACCCCACCAATTCATGATGTCTTCTCTATAATGTCCTCTCTATAACTTTTCTAAAGGTGCACCTTGTTGACAAATTGATTGCCTAATGAATAAATGTACTGTTCCTGATAAACTACAGCTTAAATATTTGCTAGATGTGGTCACAACAAGCACCCATCGAACTTCATTTAATTTAAAGTTATAAATAACTTAAAATAGTTAGAGCTTCATCCTGTAGTTAAATTCTGAACTAAGTAGGGGCCTTCACCCGCAAATGAGTTGCTGTCCTGTGAACTGCTAATTTTACTCCTTGTAAACCGTCCATGTATTCCTTGGTGTCTTCTCCATTTGTAGAACTTATAGAATTATTTTCACCCTCCTTAACAAGTATTCCATTATATGTCTTTGCCTTCAATAGCTCTAGGCCTGACAATTATTTTCTGTCTTTCCAGATGGTTGTAGTGTGTTCATCCATCGCCTTTGTTCCTCTGTGACGCACCTCCATGCACTTGATCCCCCTTCCTTTGTGAGAGAATTTGAGTCAACCTCGAAGTAGCTCATTCCTTTGACTAGGGATTAGGCAACCGGTCTATAGAAGTCCATCTTACATTAAGACATGTGAAATCACAGAAGCCACACTGAACCTATATTTTGCATTTTTCTTCTCTTCCTCATTACTCTTCCTAATAAACTTAAAATGCACTTATTGCGTTTGTGGAATTTTAGAAGTTCCTGATTTGGTAAAGGTTTCGATTCCATATCTAATTATCCACTTTAGGAGGAAGTTGTTTTCCTCAATCAGAATTTGTGCCGCTCACGATGTGCGGGTTTTGTTTTTAAGAACAGAAAAAGAGTTTGTACAGGAAGAGATGTAGCTCATTTTTTTTCGGAAGTGCTGTTGCTTCTTCATGATTTAGTGGGAAGGTGCGTGCCGCGGCAACATTATTGGATTGATAAATCACAAGAATAAGTTGCGCAATAGCCAGCATACGCTCTCTTGCAGCAAACACTGCTTTCCAGTAAAAAGTGATTGACTCACTTAAGCAAGTCGTTGTAGGGAGCAGATTCAGAAACCCAAGGATTCCTCCGCCCGCCCCGTTCATTCTTTATCGCCGGCAACAATAATCTGCACCGTTAGTGAAAGCTGTGAAATCTGCTCTCGCTGCTTGTTATCTCTTAGGCATTGCACACATGCCAAGAGATAACTACTTTGCAGTTTTAATATCTCTGTCAGGGTTCAGAAGTATTGAGTTCTGCTTTTCTGATTAAACGAAGGCGGTCATGCTGGTGGTAAAGCACATGTTAAATAAATATTGCTATTAAAGTAGGAGCTGAGTTGAAGAATTAAAACTTTCTTTCAGCCTTGATTTGGTGATAATTTTGCCAGTAGGGTATAAAGCAGTTCGCAGGAGAGGTCTTCAGTAAGGACACTTGAGTTCCTTTAGACATGAATGTGAATTTTTGCTGAAATATTGTCATTGTTATTTGCCAGTGCTACACAACACGCCTACTATTCCTCGCTGCTAGCCAGCTGCCCAAGGGTCGTGCATTTAGACAACTCTATCCATCTTGGCTCAGTCAACAGTGTGTCAGACGTCTGGGAGTCACCCTCGACTACTAAACACAAGTAGTCATGACAGCACTAAACCCCAACCTCGACTATGCCAACCTCAAATCTGTCAAACCATCCTACCTCCCTTTCCTAGGATGTACTGAACTGCTCATTCAGGAACCGTACAGCAATGAAGCCATTGGACTCCATCACATTCAGATTGAATTAATTCCTCCGTCTCCAAGTCAGTGACTGCAGTCAGTTCAAGGGTCTTAACCTAACCCACAAATGGAGCCACAGGAAGACCCCTAAATAACTAGACAAGAAAAATCACTGTTCATCTAATGCTATCTATCTGTGGCCATCGAACCAAAGACCAGAGCCAGCTATACCTCACAACCCCCCCCCCCCCCGAAATCAGGTGCTTGGGTCGCACATCCCAATCAGCCTGGCTCCAGTTTATCCCAAGGGATTTGAAACTGAAATCTGCTGCAAGGTAGTGCACAGCCACAAAAACAAAGCACTGCATCGTAAGTCCAAAATAGTCAATTCATAGGGCAGCTTGAAAATCCATAGACATTCCTGTAACCAGCAGTGGCGAATAAAAATATAAGTAATGTGTGCATTCAGCTATTCGAGAGAGAGAAAAATCTGTCTGGTATTTTTTTTTCCTTGGTTTGATTAAGAAAATTTTGTTAAGAAAATATTTTAAGTGTTAAAGTGTGGTGGAAGGAAAACCTGTGAGGTATCAATGCAGGCAATATTTTAACAAATTGAGAAATGGCTTTGGAGTTTAAGTAGCTTCTGGCACAACTTTTCTACCTTTATTGGCCTACAATCTATGTATTTTCATAGGCAATGTGAAGATCAAGGGCAAGGTATTTTCAATACATCACCTCATTCACCATTTAGTAAATTGTAAGCGCGTCCCATTTTTAAAGCTAAGAGTTCCGAGCCATTGGGGACGTATTTGTTTTGCATTGTATCACAAAATTTGCCCAAATATAGCTGGCACATTTTTAATTCTAGATGTAATTGTTGTTGTCTGCTAAGACAGTGAGCCACTGTGTCGCAATCAGGTGTTGTTGCACCATCTTACATTTTAGTGCATTTTGGAAGGATGTCTATCTCCTAGAGATGAACTGGATCCATGTACAGTAGTGGCTCGCGGTGGCTACATGGGGTTGGAGAGGGGCAAGATTAATAAAAAAAACTTAACTCCGCTCCCACGCCGCTGCTCCTCTGACTCCCCAGGCTGCAGGCACAGGCTCCGAGACTGCCCTGCGACCAATCCTGACGCTGACTATTGAACTTGCCCCCAAGCTTATGCCTGACTTGCTGGGCTAGCACAACGTTACTTAACCCCCGCCGCTGTCGTGAGAGCCAAAACTTTCCATAATTGCTCAATTGAGGGTAGAGATTTGTGATGGGGTGCACTCATGTCAGTGGCGTAACAAAGGCACCCACAGTCCTCATGGTGTTGGGGGGGCGGCGAGCTTCAGGGGCTCCCCTCAGAACAGTACCGTGGCCTGAGAGCTCCTGAGTGAGTTGGGAGGGGGGCCCCCTCATGTTTCGTTATCGCAGACTCATTTCCCATTAAATTGAGCAAATACACAGGAACAAATCTGAAACCACCAGGGGCAGCAGTTGTCAGTGAAATTCGGATTTGTTGTAGTTTGGTTATGTATTTTCTTTCCTACGGCTAGTGTCTAATTTTCTCTGTTCAGTTGTTTTGTAGGTCTGTCGTTAGCCAAGACCTTTGATTTACTAAAATTATATGTATATTATAGTAGTTCCTAGTGACTTTCAGCCAGCCTGCTTTATCCATTGGTCTACTGTTGCGTTGTTCATATTTTTCTTCGGCCCATTACAGCATGGGGCAGTGGGTCAGCCCACTTCATCCATTGGCTACCTTCACTTTGAGTGTTGACAGTCTGCCCTTTTACAAGGAGCGCATCCATACATAGAGTAGTTCAGTTAAGTGCCAGTGACTGCTATGGCACTGTGTGCTTTTCAAGGCAAAAAAAACTTTTTTTTTTTTTTTTTTACTTTTAGCAATTTTGTTTTTTAGATTGACGAGGCCTGGCAGTAACATTTTACAAGAAACATTACATTACAAAGTACAAGCATTGACAAAGCCAAAAGTACGTCAGCCAATGCCAGAGTTGCTGGCTTTGCCACAACTTGTTTATGTCGCCCAAACATGTCTACTTTCTTCTCAGAATTCGATTTGATGGTGTTTCACTTTGCTGCAGTTAGTTCCGTAAACGAACGGTGAAGCATAGCAGGCAATACCTATTTGATATGCTAGCCGTTGTTTTGGCTTTGTCATCGGGCATTGACTGTTTTGGAAGGAGAAGGATGATTATGTTTTGGCTCTGTCTTCCATCTGTTCACCTTGTATTCATCCGCACTGATGATTCAGGGTAATTGTTGGTGAAGCCGGAAGGTATGCACAACACTTAGGGGCATATTTATACTTTGTTTGCGCCGGATTTGCGTTTTTTTTTTAACGCAAATTCGGTGCAAACTTAAATCCATATTTATACTTTGGCTTTGGGCCCCTCCGTCGTCAAAGTTATGGAGTTTACGTCATTTTTGGGATGTGAAAACCTACCTTGCGCTAATGATATGCAAGGTAGGCATTCCCATGCAAAAAATGACTTTAAGGCATCTGCGCCTTATTTATCCTCCCGCGTCATTTTGACGCACAGGATGGGGCGGGCCTTAAAAAATGGCGCCCAGCCTGAAATGCGCCGTTTTTTAACGCCTGGGTCAGGGTAGGCGTTAAGGGACCTGTGGGCTCATTTCCATGGTCTCTGACCATGGAAGCAGTCCACAGGTGCCCTTCCCTGCACCCAAGGACATTCCCTGCCACCTTCGCCCACCCCTGGAGGACACCCATGGATGGGGGGACCCATCTCAGGTAAGTAGAGGTAAGTATGATTTTTTTTTTATTAAGTGGCATGGGGGCCTAACTTGGGCCCCTCTACATGCCAGTGTGCCCAATGGCCATGGCCAGGGGACCGAAGTCCCCTGGGCATGGCCATTGGGCAGGGGGGCATGACTCCTGTCTTTGCCAAGACAGGAGTAATTTCAATGGGGGTTGTGCGTCAAAAAATGGCGCAAGTCAGGTTAGGGCCAAGATTTTTTACTCTAACCTGGCTTGCACCATTCTTTGCAGGCACAGTTTCAAGGTTTGAGGTGCATTTTGTCACCTGCTCTTGTTTGTGTGACAATTCCTACAGCGAAATCTATGCTTAGCAATTGTTTTGCCATCTAAAATTGTTCTGCAAAGCAAGCAAACTACAATAGAGCAAGAACGATCAGAAATCTATAAACTCCGGGGAATTCTAATGTTATATCTGTCAGAAGCAGCATTTTATTTCTCAATATACATTCACTGCATGGGTTCCACGCCACTAGTACAGTCAGCATGCAAAGTAGTTTTGATCGTTCATATTTTTCATGCATATATAGTTTGTGACGCGGCCAGTCTAGCAGACTGTGCGGCATGGCAGTCACGACCCACCAGCTTTCACTTGAGGACTATTACACGTTCATTAAGACAAAGGGTCCATGGAAGACCTTATACCTGTAGCTGAAGAAACCTAGTTCAGACAGTAGTGTTCTAGGGAGATGGTGAGGTTAGGACAGGGAAGGGGCATAACATAAGCAGGATTGGGGTTGCTTTTTTTTTTTCTTGTCTTGATCTTTGCACCCAGAAGATCGTTACCTCGCCCAGTTTTACAGATTTATTTTGGTTTGTGAAGATGGCTGGTGTAGTAGGTTATTTGAAGCAGTTTGTTGGAGTTTTCAACTTAGGTGTCTGGCATCCATTGAGGAAAATCCATTAAGGGGAAAATCGGACCTGATGGATACTGAAAATTCCAGAGAAAGGCGGGTGTGTAGTGGTTGAGCGTACCACGGAGAGATGGCGTAGCATCGGTTATTTCAGTGTATCTTTTTCATTATCTTTTAGAACATTGATAAAAAACTAAAGACAGTGGAGTAGCGTAGGGCACATAGGGCCTGATTCTAACTTTGGAGGACGGTGTTAAACCGTCCCAAAAGTGGCGGATATACCACCTACCGTATTACGAGTCCATTATATCCTATGGAACTCGTAATACGGTAGGTGGTATATCCGCCACTTTTGGGACGGTTTAACACCGTCCTCCAAAGTTAGAATCAGGCCCATAATGTCTATTTTTGGCCCTCTGCTTGAACATCATATTGTTTTCTTTTTGTTTTACACTGTTTAATTTATGTTCTTCCCTCAGAGGGTTTTAAATTGGTATATTATTATAGCCATTCTGTCTTGGACTTTACCACTTGTGAACAACTCTCATCATGGTTCTAGACCTTCACCTGAGATTCTAGTCTTCAAATCATGCTAATACTGTTGTTCAGCAGCCTGTAAAGCCATGGCAGTGGCCTAAAATGATCTGCTACAACTTTCCAGTGTTTGTCTGTTTATCCCTGTTTAATTTAGAACATTCTAGCCTCACTGA
The DNA here is from genome assembly GCF_031143425.1 of Pleurodeles waltl. NCBI lineage: Eukaryota > Metazoa > Chordata > Amphibia > Caudata > Salamandridae > Pleurodeles > Pleurodeles waltl. The sequence goes on from NC_090440.1 coordinate 1,091,878,151, forward strand.
GGAGGACAGTATAATAGCATTTTTGCCTCAGGTTATGCCCCTCCGAAAGGCCTTCTCTGTGTTTTAACTTGCTGCCAGATTAATAAAGGGCCTTTTTCAGAAGTGGGATGTAAGGAGGTGTGATTGGTATGGCAGCAGTATATCCGTGTCAAAATATTGTCTTACTTTTGTGTTGTGACCAAAATATTGTTCACAACGATGTCACCCTACTGAAATTAAAAACATAAAATCAGTACCCATTAGGGCAATATTTTTTTAGTTAACGATACTGAGGGCCTTATTTATACTTTTTGGTGCAAAACTGCACTAAGGCAGTTTTGCCCCAAAAAGTTTTGCACCGGCTTGCACCATTTTTTAGCACCAGCTGGGCACCATATTTATGGAATGGTGCAAGCCGGTGCAAAGGGTAGGCTAGCTTAAAAAAAATGACGTTAGGCAGTTTTGAGTCAAAATAAATGATTCTGACCAGATTAGCATCATTTTTTGACGCTAAGGGGCATATTTATACTCTGTTTGCACTGAATTAGCGTCATTTTTTTTAAACTCTAATTCAGTGCAAAACTAACTCCATATTTATACTTTGGTGCTAGACCCGTTTAGCACCAAATTTATGGAGTTAAAGTCATTTTTTGGAAGTGGAAACCTACCTTGCCTTAATGAGATACAAGGTAGGCGTTCCCGTGCAAAAAAATGACTCTATGGCCTTAACACCATATTTATACTCCCATGTAAAAATGGTGCAAGGGAGGGAGGAGGGGTCAAAAAATGGGGCAAAGCTTGCTTTGCCCCATTTTTTAAGACCTGGGTCAGGGCAGGTGTTAGGGGACCTGTGGCCCTATTTCCATGGTGGAACACCATGGAATAAGCCCAGAGGTGCCCTCCCTAGGCCCTAGGGGCACCCCCACCCACACTAGAGGGACTGCAAGGATGGGGGACCCCATCCCAGGTAAGTACAGGTAAGTGCATTTTATTTTTGAAAGTGCCATAGGGGGCACTGAAATGGGCCCCAATGGCACCGGGTGCAATGGCCATGCCCAGGGGACCCCTGTCCTCTGTGCTGGCCACTGGGGTGGCGGGCATGACTCCTGCCTTTTCTAAGGCAGGAGTCATGTGGCATGGTAGGTTTAGCACCATAAAATGACGCTAATCTGGTTAGAGTCATTTTTTTTTACTCTAACCTGCCCAAAGCCATTTTTTGGTGCTAAACCCTCTTCTTCTATACTGCCAGCCCCACCCGACTAAAGTCATTTTTTAAAACTCTTGCCTACCCTTTGCACCGGCTTGCACCATTCCATAAATATGGTGCCCAGGGGGTGCACAGAAATGGTGCAAGCCGGTGCTAAACTTTTTGGTGCAAAAATGAGTTAGTGCAGTTTTGCAGCAAAAAGTATAAATAAGGGCCAATATTTTGTAAGTTTGGGCCACTTTTGTGTCATAAAATGACGTTAATGCGGTGCAAAAAAAGTTTAAATCGGGGCCTTGGTGCTAGATGGGTCTAGCACCAAAGTATAAATATGGAGTTAGTTTTGCACCAAATTAGAGTAAAAAAAAATGACACTAATTTGGTGCAAACAGAGTATAAATATGCCGCAGAGTATAAATATGCCCCTAAATATGGCGTTAAGGCCATAGAGTCATTTTTTGCACAGGAACGCCTACCTTGCATCTCATTAAGGCAAAGTAGATCTCCACTTTCAAAAAATGAATTTAACTCCATAAATTTGGTGCTAGAGGGGTCTAGCACCAAAGTATAAATATGGAGTTAGTTTTGCACCGAATTAGAGTTTAAAAAAAATTACACTAATTCGGTGCAAACAGAGTATAAATATGCCCCTGAGTACGTTTGTCGGTGTGATTGGCCTTGTCAGTGATGCAGTTTGCCTCTAAGGATGGGCGTATGTGTGTCTGTGTCACTGACCTTGTAAACGATGAAGCGTACCCCTAAGGATGGGTGTATATGTGTTGTTTAGTTGGCCTTGTAAATGATGCAGTGTGCCCCTGAGAATGTGTGTGATTAGCCTTGTCAGTGACGCAGACTGACCCAAAAGATGATTATAGGTGTGTTGGTGTGAATGGCCTTGTAAGTGAAGCAGATGTTTTCTTTAAGGATGGGTATTTACTGCTCGTGTGACTGATGCCCTTGTATATGATGTAGAGTGTGCCACTAAAGAAGGGTGTAGCCTTGGTCGTTGTAGAACGTATTTCTCTTGTGTAGAGGGTAGTTGCTGTAGGCTTTCCTGGGTAGCTGCTGTTTATTAATGCAGGAGTATATTATCCTTGAAGGCAGGAAGAAAGAAGTTAACGAAAACCACTGTTCCCGGAACTGCGTTGGCATACTGTAAATACATAGTAGATGATAAAGGAGTATGGTGTGATTGAAAGAGATATAATTTATCCCTGCTGTACTGCAATGAGTAAAGAATAACATGAACGGGGGAAAATCAAGCACGCCAGACCGCAGATTGCTAGTTAGAGAAACGTTGTTTTATCTCAGGTGCAATGCTGCCACCGAGTGGACTTCTGCTATGTTGCACCCGCCATCGATTAGGTTAGTAGATACAGTGAATACAATCTAAAAGGTTTTGTATCTGGGAACCAGGTAAATAACTGTATAAGCAGGGATTTAAATGAGGCAGGTGCTCCCGGGTCGCCATCCAACTAGTAATTAAAAACTTAGGCCCGTATTTATACTTTTTTTAGCGCCGCATTTGCGCCGCTTTTTGACGCAAAACGGCGCAAACCTACAAAATACAATGGTATTTTGCAAGTTTGCGCTGTTTTTGCGTCAAAAAACGACGCAAATGCGGCGCTAAAAAAGTATAAATACGGGCCTTACTTCGAAACGGGTTCCTTACAGATCCAGTGTTCATGTCCTTAACTTTATGGGCAAAAAATGCTTGTTTGCCCGCACAGAACAGCATTTGCAAACCCAAAACAATCTACCACAGCATGGTGGCATATGTGTGGTTGCATCATCACACATGCTCATGTATGTGTGATGTGGCCCTTTTTTTTTAACTTACTATTGCAAGACGGTGGTCGTAAATCATGGTGGTATTTTTTTTTAAAAAAACGCGCAAAAGCAAACTAAAGAAAGAAGGTACATCCTAATAGCAAATTGGAGCTACTGTGCCCTCCGAAAAATAAAAATAAAATAAAAAATAAAGCGCAGCAGTGAGACCGGGGTATTGAGTAGTCATTGCAGTGAAGGCTGGCAGTGGGGAGAGGAGATCAAGGAGAAGCAAAATACGAACCGTGGAGATTAAATAATAAAATAAAAATCTAGATGGGGAGGGTTAGGGTAAGCAGTAGACAAGATGGATGAAGAGCAAGGGAGAACAACATGGAAAGCACTGAGGTGGGTGTTTAAGGGGGAAGCAGAATAAGAGGGCGAGAGCAAGACAACAGAAACTCTTCGGTGGAGTACTGAAATGAAAAGAAAAAAATAGTTACTTGCATTTAAGAGCTAATTTAGCTCTTTCATTAAGATGCAAACAGGTCGCCCCATCACTTGTCTCTTGGGGCTAAATTTAATCTCCTGTCCTCTTCCTACAAGCATACGGCACTATATTAGGAAAATGGATGAAACATTAAAACTATGCTTAGACCCCACTGTCGCGTAGGGTTTCATTATTCTACTGAGACTACTGGATTTTGAGCTGGGAATTGCCTGCGGTGTGGGAGACTGAGTCTGACCCACTACAGGTGACACCTGTCATCCTAATCTGGGTTTTGCTCCGGCTAACTAGCAGTGCCTCATCTCTACCCAAGGGCAAGGATGATTGGGCAGCCAAGTGCATGACATAATTGAATTCTCAGGGAAACCGTGGTCACTCAGGTCTCATCTGTTTCTCTCAGTTACATTAGTTTCACATACACAATGACAAACAGAGGCAGTATATATTTCACTCAGATTTTAATGAAGCGACTGCATCTTAGATAGCAAAGCATGTACTGCAATAACCAGGACAATACAGCATGACATGATTAAAATGGTGACAAGGAGAGTAAAGCATAGAAATAACGCTACCATATTGTCACTAGAGTCAAAGGCTATAATAGAGCACAGCGTGTTAAGCTCTAATTCTGCCCTTCAGGTTCCCCTGGGAAGACATCATCCCCCATACCTGAGCAAAGATCTGAAGTGTGCATAAGTAGCAGCAGTGAAGCGTTCAGCAATCAGGATACAGTCGTGGTTCTCTGGCTGGAATCTCCCTCTAACATGTAAGGGACAAGGAAGTGGTTATATAATAAAACAGCTGATGTTCTGAGAAAATGTCCCTATCTTACTGAAGCCTTGAACGAAGCACAGAGTGAGCAAGAATGTCTTGTTTGAGAATGTAGGGCAGGCCTAGGCAAAAACAACTAGATAGAGAGAAATAAAGCAAGACCGCAAAAGTGGCTATTGTAAGAATAATAAAATGAAGCTGAATTCAATATATCTATGTTAAAGTGCACAGCGGCAGGCCTAGTATGCTAAAATAACATGCATGGAGCTATAACTAAAATGGCTACACAACACCACAGCATTAGGATTCTAGGTTTGCTGACTGTAGATGAGCTCCACTCCGATCATCACACCCCCCTCCTTCCCAGCCAGAAAATATACAGGATGGTGGATCCCTTAATTTATTCCAAGCAAGCCAAATGATGGGGAAAGCCAAACCAATATCACTTAATCTGGTTGTAGTGGGTAAAAATGTAACTTGGCTTGTCATGCAATGAGGCAAGGTACTTCTATATTGGTGGGTCAACAGAAGGAGCCGTTGCTTACAGGTACAGGGTGAAACAGCGATAGCGTGGGTTTCATGTAGCCAAGGAAATTGCGATAATTCAACCCTACATAAAGAAATTGACTTATAGCTGGATTTAGTATTTTCAAAGACATTTGCTCTTTGTTATGGGCTTGATGGGCTCCTACTGTGATTTCAGTATTTCGTCCCTGCCAAATCAAAAAGGTTATTAAAAAACACCTTTGCATGAAAGATGTTTTCCTTTCCAGCATCATATATTTCTGTTTGTGCAATTGTAATGTGAAACCTTTAACAAAATATGAAAGCAAAATTGAACGAAAAGGAAACTTTCTGCTTTTCTAAGCCTATGACACGTCTCAGACTTCCGAGTGGCTGGCAGTTGGCAGAACAATCTCCTCAAAGTCTGAAAAATAGTGCTCAAGAAGGCAAATGACTGCAGTGATTGATTTCCTGGGGTATTTCATCGTATGTTATTAAAACAAGAAGATAAAAGAAGTGGTGCCATGGAGATAGTTAGAGAAGATCAATACCCCACCTTGCTTTGAGCTGTACTGTTCTGCATGTCTGCAAACCGAGTTGTCAAACACTCAGATAACATCAGGTCTCCCTCTGGTCAACTTTCATATTAGAAGGAGCCAGTTTAATTTGAATACATAACTGTTGCCTTCATGTTCCAAGAGGTTCTGTCCTCGTCAGGAACATAGAAAATTCACAAAAAGCATGCACTATTTTTCTTCCTTATCAACCTTTTAGTAAAAGTTAATCGTTTAGAAAAATGTTTAAGGTAAATCTTCTGGTGAAATAATGCAGTAACTCCCAGCGACGGCTAATTCTGTGATATTAAGTCACTCCTTTAATGGGTTGGACATCCAGGCAATCTTTTTTGGATAAATCCATGTTCTAAAGATTAAGGTGGTCATTCTGACCCTGGCGGTCTTTGACCGCCAGGGCGGAGGACCGCGGGAGCACCGCCGACAGGCCGGCGGTGCTCCAATGGGGATTCCGACCGCGGCGGTAAAGCCGCGGTCGGACCGGCACCACTGGCGGGGTCCCGCCAGTGTACCGCGGCCCCATTGAATCCTCCGCGGCGGCGCAGCTTGCTGCACCGCCGCGGGGATTCCGACCCCCCCTACCGCCATCCAGATCCCGGCGGTCGGACCGCCGAGATCCGGATGGCGGTAGGGGGGGTCGCGGGGCCCCTGGGGGCCCCTGCAGTGCCCATGCCACTGGCATGGGCATTGCAGGGGCCCCCGTAAGAGGGCCCCTACATGTATTTCACTGTCTGCTGCGCAGACAGTGAAATACGCGACGGGTGCAACTGCACCCGTCGCACAGCTTCCACTCCGCCGGCTCGATTCCGAGCCGGCTTCATCGTGGAAGCCTCTTTCCCGCTGGGCTGGCTGGCGGTCTGAAGGCGACCGCCCGCCAGCCCAGCGGGAAAGTCAGAATTACCGCCGCGGTCTTTCGACCGCGGAACGGTAACCTGACGGCGGGACTTTGGCGGGCGGCCTCCGCCGCCCGCCAAGGTCAGAATGAGGGCCTAAATCTTTTTCTCATTTTCTCTCTATAACTTTTTCTCCCTTTCTCTGTGGTTTTATATATATATATATATATATATATATATATATATATATATATATATATATATATATATACTCACACAAATATATTCATACACACATGCGCACACACATATCCACTGGAAAGAAACAGTAATTAAAGGGACATTATAGTTAGCTAAAAATGTAAGATAAAATATAATATTTTAAACTAACTCATCTACTGAAATTCACAAGTTATATTTATCTCATGTAACTATAACTCATGCTCTAAAGTAACTATAACTCGCACCCTCACCATGCACTTTGATATCAGATATTATTTCAGATGTAATAGAGATGTGATTAATGCAGTCACTGAACATGTCATAAATGATGTAATATGCAAGTGTAGAAGCATTCATGGCGAGAGCACGAGTTATAGTTACTATAGGGCACAATTTAGAGTTACCTAACATGACTATGTGGGACGAATTTCAGTGGTTTTGTTAGTTTAAAACAGCGTGAAGTTGGTCTTGCAGGTCCTGGCCACTCTTAGGCAGACTTACTGACTTTGTCAAAGAGTCACAACCCTAAAATATAAAAAGCGGGCCTATTGGCTTTATCAAGGGGTGAACAGATCAATATATATCTAAAGCAGGTGTTTCTCCTGTCTTAAAAAATCACCAATATCTTTAATCAATTGTATATTTCTGTAATTCACACAACACAGTTTAATAATAGTGGTTATTATAAAATGTTTAATACAATGATAATTAAAAAATAAATCTGGGGGCTGAAAAATGTCAAAAGAAGGACTCCAGGAATTATTTTAATAAAAGCAATGTGTCTTTAAGTCTTTATTTTAACTTTTTCAGCTCACAACATGCAATCAATCATTCAAACATTTATAGAGCGCAGCAAATCACCCGTGACAGTCTTGAGGCGCTGGAGCTGTATGCTGCTGCGTGGAGGTATGATAATTAAAACATCCAGCTCTATAGTTCTCTTCTGAATCGCTGGAGTGATGGTGCAGTCCTGAGGTTCAGGGGAAGGTTGTTTGAAAGCCTTGGCTGCCAGGTGTGGGAAGGAGTGGCCTCTGCTGTTGGCTCGACTGATCCGATGGGTGACTGCGGGGGAGAGGGATGCTGATTAGAGGTGTCTGGTCGGTGGGTGGAAAGTCAGGCGTTTGTTGGTGTATGCTGGTCCTTCATTGTGCAGGGCTTTGTAGGCGTTTGTCAGCATCTTGAACTGTCATCTCTTCTGAATCAGGAGCTAGTGTAGTTTCTTGAGATGGGGTGTGCTATGGGTCCTGTGGGGGAGGTCTAGTATGAGTCTTGCCGCTGAGTTCTTTATTGTCTGAAGTCTCTTCAGGAGGCATGCAGTGACTCCTATGTAGAGCGTGTTTCCTTAGTCCAGTCTGTGTTTGACGAGGGCCTGCATGATGGTCCTTCTGGTGTTTGCTGGGAGCCGCCTAAAATGCAGTCATAAAAACAATCACAAAAGGACCTTGCACTCCAGCTGAAGAGCATAGAGCTCCAGCTATTAGTGCTTTAAAATATGTTAAGTTCTTTTGGGGTCATGGATTTAATGACCTAAAAGACTTAGGCCCTCATTATGACCTTGGTGGGCGGCTTCAGCCGCCCGCCAAGATCTGACCGCGGGGCGGCCGCCAATGCTGCCGCACTCCCGCTGCAGTCATTATGAGACCCCCGCTGGGCCGCAACACAGGAGCCGGCTCCAAATGGAGCCGGTGGTGTTGCGGCCGTGCGACGGATGCAGTTGCACCCGTCGCGCTTTTCACTGTCTGCATAGCAATGTATGACCCCCTTACTGTTCTTTTTTTAAATGTTGGGTGCTGCTGCACTCCCTGCAGCCCTCCATAGCATTAAAAAGTATTGGTCCCCCCCAACACTTCTAGTGGCATGACATGCGTGAAAATATGAAATATTAAAATGCCCTAGTGAATTAAGGGGTGTGCCATCATAAGAGTAGTGATTAATAAATGAGTGGCTCCTGCCACTCATTTATTTTTATTTTCAATTTATTTTAAATGCTTTTTTTTTTTTTGGTAGGGGCAGCAAGGGGACCCCATGGACCCTTGGGGTTCGCCGACTCCCCTTCCAGCATCTTTCATGGCTGCTGACGAGAGACTGTATTTTTTTCTTTTTTTAAGTGGGAAGGGAATTCACAGCCCGGGGCCTTTGTTATTTGAAGGAGATGGAGACGCATGGCCTTTCTCCATGGGCCTCTAAGGCCCTGGGGACCCCATCCCTCAGGACTTTTATTATGGAGATATGTTGTGTGTCACTACAGCCCCCAGGGATCCCATCCCCCTGAGCCTTTAATTTTTGTTAAGGGGTGAGGAGCATGTGGCCCCCTTCCCATAGCTTTTACAGTCCGGAGACCCCATTCACAGGGGCCTTTATTATGTTTTTTTATTAAGGAGAGGGGTTTACCCAGCCTCCCTCACTGAGCCACTACAGGGCCTGAGGACCCGTCACCCTGGGCATTTCCTTTTCATGCCTCTTCCCCCAGTCAGTGGAGGCCCCAAGGAACCCCACCCCTGGGGCCTCAGGTGGAGCCTGGGTTCCCACCCAGGGCACACACAACAACCAACTTTGGGGACCATTGGAGGGAGCCCAAGGGTCCCCGCAGTCCTGTGGGCCCCCATTTTCACCCACTATGGATGCATGGCATTGCTCCACCGAGCGAAATCAGCTGTTTTTGCATGCTCTGGCTGGGTGGGGGGCAATCTGAGTTTCCCTGCCCACAGGAGCGTGGGCAGGGAAACAAATGTACAAATGTCTGCTGCCACACGGCGAGAGCATAGTTTAAGCTCCTGCTGGGTGGATGCAGATTAATTTTACTGCCTGTGCTCTTGTGGGGATGGAAAAAGTGTCCCGGGTGGGCTTCCTGGGGCACAAGTCAGCTGGGTCCCGGGGATGGGGTCCCCGGGATCTTAAAATATTCGGGGAGGGGTGGCCACATGTCCCATCAGCTTTCAGTTGTATAACAGGCCCCGGTTGATGTGGTTCCAATGGCCTTAAGAGGCTTGGGAGTGGGGCCTTGCCCTCACCTTTCAGTTGTATGCCATGCACCGGGGGATGGGGTCCCTTGGCCCTTAAGAGACTTGGGGAGGGGGGTTGCATGCACATTCTCCTTTCTATTGTATGCTGAGCCCCAGGGATGATGTCATCTGGGCTGTGATTGGCCCGGGGAAGTGGGCCTCGTGCCCCCCTCTCCTTTAAAATTTATGGTGGGCCCCGGGGGATTGGGTTCCTGGGGCTGTGCTCGGGGAGAGGGGCCCCACACTCCCCCCTTCCAGAATGAATATAATACATTGACATCTGTGCCCTGGCCCATCCCAAGGGTCATATTTTTATTTTCATAATGGCAGCCACTATTGTTTTTAAACTTGCAGGGTTGTCCCTACTATGCCCCCTCGTATCTTTTTTTGTAAAACATTTGCAGGACAGAGGACGAAGTCCTCAAGACCTATAATGACTGATGCAACATTTTTGTTCATGTTGTGGACAGCAAGTCAGAGAGCTCGCTCCCACGTAAGACTTACTACCGCAGGAGCAAGGTGGGCCAAGGGAAAAATAGACCCCTCAACCAATCAGAATGCTCTCTCTTTTTAAGTTAGCTTGCAGGACGTTCGTGAAAGTCCCTCAAATGCAGTTGTCCAAACATACAAATACTTTTGTACTTTTCATTCTCCCATACTTCTGAATGGATTAACATCAAATCACAAAACACACACTTTCTGGACCAAAGTCTGGCTTTCAGGCAAATTTGGCGTAATTCTGTTCAGCGGTTTCTGTTGTAGCCTTTTACAAAGACCCCTTTGAAAATTGCACAGGGATTTTTCATTTTGGGACCACCACCTCTTTTTCCATGGCCCCAACTTGATGGATCAGCCTGAAACTTTCCATAAAGAAACTGCAAAAAAGAGCACATTTTTGTCAATTTTTTGAAGATTATTCAAACAGTGCCAAAATCATTAGCAAACCAAAAAAGGCGTTTCCTATGGAAACGCAGACCTAAGTACAACTACATAGAAGCGTCCGCCACTAGGCAATAAATATGTGCTTGTGTGTCTGTGTATAAATGACAGGGCATAAGTAATGGGAGGGACATGGAGCAGCAGAAATGGACAGCGGAAGGAGGGGGTATGGGAAAAACAACACCAGGGAGGTGCGGAGAAGGAGGAAGGAAATACCAGACAAGGGCAGGGGCAGAAGGAGTGGGGAAGAAGAAATAGTTCCTCGATCACAGAGCGAGCAGCAGCCACGCACTAATTAGGTTGAATCAATCTGTGCTTGGTCCGTGCTCCACAGAGAGGAGCAGAAGTGATTCTTGGCCTGCACTGGCCCATTAGGAGGCTGCAAAGAACAGTGACACTGAAGCCAACAAATATAGTAAGCAATGGGCAAGCTTCAAGACTTTTATTGTAAACATTAGCGTCTCACAAACAAGGGCGCATGCACCAGATGCTTTGTCGCAAGCACGACCTAAAAAGACACCTTGTCTGACAAACGTCTACTGTAAGGTCCAAGACAGTGCATGTGTTTTTGCTGAATGTGGTAGGTTTCTACAAGTGCTACATGTGTTAAAGCCACCTGTCTTCCTTTGCCATTCTAAGCATTCAGGCATGTTGCACTCATGCGCACTTACCTGGTTTTATTTTTGTCTGCCTGCTTGCCAACGCAATAGTAAGGACAACTGAAAATGCACTTCCTTAAATAATAAGAGACTGACATTATCACAGTAACATATGTTGTCCTGACTATTTGAGCTTTTTTCTAAATCTATGTTTTGGAGGGAAAAAAATGAAAACATAGCTGCATATAGGTGTCAGAGACATACAGTGAGGATCGCACTGTTAGATCACTGACTCATTGTCACAAGTCAAATCTTATTGTCAGTCATATTATTCTGTGCTGTGTGGTACTTTTGATTGATGGAGAAGACCTGTGGATACATCAGTTGCCTCACACTATGGCCCTCATTCTGACCCTGGCGGTCTTTGACCGCCAGGGCGGAGGACCGCGGGAGCACCGCCGACAAGCCGGCGGTGCTTCAATGGGGATTCCGACCGCGGCGGTAAAGCCGCGGTCGGACCGGCACCACTGGCGGGGTCCCGCCAGTGTACCGCGGCCCCATTGAATCCTCCGCGGCGGCGCAGCTTGCTGCACCGCCGCGGGGATTCTGACCCCCCCTACCGCCATCCAGATCCCGGCGGTCGGACCGCCGAGATCCGGATGGCGGTAGGGGGGGTCGCGGGGCCCCTGGGGGCCCCTGCAGTGCCCATGCCACTGGCATGGGCATTGCAGGGGCCCCCGTAAGAGGGCCCCTACATGTATTTCACTGTCTGCTGCGCAGACAGTGAAATACGCGACGGGTGCAACTGCACCCGTCGCACAGCTTCCACTCCGCCGGCTCGATTCCGAGCCGGCTTCATCGTGGAAGCCTCTTTCCCGCTGGGCTGGCTGGCGGTCTGAACGAGACCGCCCGCCAGCCCAGCGGGAAAGTCAGAATTACCGCCGCGGTCTTTCGACCGCGGAACGGTAACCTGACGGCGGGACTTTGGCGGGCGGCCTCCGCCGCCCGCCAAGGTCAGAATGAGGGCCTATCTGTTTAATGTCAGGAGGGTGAGATTACCTTCCATTGCCTGACAGACATGATCAATCACCAAAGGTCTGGGGATCCCAGCAAGGTTGGATAAGTGAGATTTGTTTACTTAGGGCCTCATTCACAAGAATCTAAAACATTGTCATCGTTGCAGCAGATTTCTTGTGCCTGCCACACATCCCCTAACGCTGCCATATATGGCCTGTATTAACAATATAGAGCTTCATGGCACACGTTTTCTCAGATGCATCAGAATTTCTGACGCATCTGTTGGCGCTAAACTGACAAATAGCTAGAGTTGCGTTGTTAAACTGACGCAACTCCAGCAATGCAAGGAGAGTTCCAAAGGAAAAAAATCCCACGTAAATGAGCTCTGAGCAGGCGGTAAAAATTTTATGCAATGAAATCGTAGAATGACGCAGTGAAAAGTTGTACATTTCACTGCGTCAGTTCTATATGATTATTTTCAGAGGGAACGCCTACCCTGCATACATTATAACTGGTGCAGGTGAAATGTGACACAGGGCTTTACAAACTGATGCATTGGATCCAATGCAGCAGTTTGTAAAGAGCAGAAAAGTGGAAACAATTGCAGGTAATGTCAAGCTGGACACATTTCAGAAGCTTTAACAGCCCCTGCCACCGGGAATATTACAACATGCATGTACCATTTGGTATGCTGTTATTCTTTTTTTATTTGGGCAAGATTTTTGTTTCTTTGATCTCATTGAAAGCTTTTTTTACCCTGTCACACTTCATTGACAGTTTTCTGATACGCATAAAAGACAAAAACAATACATTGACAAAGACGACATATTAAAAAAAGTAAGAGTTAAAAATATCCCTGTTCAGAGATAAATTGACTGTGATGTCGGTTTTTCTTGATGCCAGCTGTACCTTAATGTTGGTCTGTCTGTCAGCGGCTTGGGTGTAGGTCGAAGTACCCTCATTCGCAGGGCTCACATTTCTGGAACTCTGTACCATGGTCTTGCAGTTTCTTCTCCTTGAGACAGGCCTTGGGAAGTTCTGTAAACACTTGAAATCACTTTTCTTCCAACAAGCATGTGCTAACGACACGATAAGGTCGCCTGATTGTGTTGCTTAAGATTCTTTTCCCTCCCTCTCCTCCTGAAGAAGCAAATAGCTGCTCGAGCATAATAAAAAAATAATAAATAAGTAATAATGAAAAGTGAGAACACAATTCATGAGGACATGAGGCTGTTAGCAGCTACAGAAGCACACACACTTAATATAACCTGTCAACAATTACTTGTTATGTTAGAGTTTGTTAAAAATATTTGTATATACATATGGAAAATACCAAACATGGATCCGGAGGCTGTAACTGGGGAATATCAGTTCTATGTGATAAAAGATAGTGTGTGCTTGGTCGTCTTTCATGGAAGTCTAAACCATTGGTAAAGACACTGTGGCCCTCATTATGACTTTGGTGGTAATAACCGCCTACCGCCGATGTGACGAGCGCCAGCATACTGCCACAGCGGCTACCATCCGTCTGCCATATTATGAGCACTGCTTGACCTCAGCCACAATAAGGGCAGAAATCCGGCAGTGTTCATTCTAGCGGACGGGGGTAAGCTGACACTGCTACCACCTACACCGCCACACCAGTAGAACTCCACTAGCTGTATTTTGACCAGAAATACTGCTTGGCGGTATTCTGCCTGCGGGGCGCTGCTGGGGGTAGCAGCACCCCTTCATTGCTGGACGACCTCCTCGCCGGACAAGGTAAGTCGGGTGTCTTTCAGGGAAGGGTGATGGGAGGGTGTTGTGTGTGTGTGTCTTTAGTGTGTGTGTGAATGTGTCTGTGTGTGTTGTGTTGTTTGCGTGGTTGTATGCGTGTGTGTGAATACGTGTATGAATGGTGAAGTGAGTGCGTGTCTGCATGTCAGTGTGAATGTGTGAAAGAATGTGTGTGACTATGTCTGGAAGTATACATGTATGAATGCATGTATGCCAGTGTGTGTATGAATCCGTGTATGCCAGTGATAGTGAATGGGTGTAAGCGTGGTGCGTGTGGGTGTCTGTGTGCGTGTATGGGGGTGGGGGGGTTTTGTGAAGCGAAGGGGGTGGGTGAGTGTTTGTGAATCAGAGGGGTGAGGGTGTGTGTTTGTGAATCAGAGGGGGTGAGGAGGGTTTGTGAATTGGAGGGGGTCGGGGGTGTGCGTTTGGATCGGGATGGGGGTGTGGTTTGGATTGGAGGTGGATGGGGGGTGTCTTTGAATGTCGGGGTGTGGGGTTAGTGTACGTATTTTTGGTTGAGGGGGTGAGTTTGGATGGAAGTGGGTGTAGGGGGCGTCAGGTGTGTGTTGGGGGGTAGGGGAGCCGCCTACTGGTGTCAGGGAATTCTTTCCTTGTCACTGGTAGGGCAACCGCCATGGTTTTTGCCACGAAAACCACAGTAGGCCGGCTCATAATGCCGCTGGCGGTACCATGCTGGCAGCCTGGCTGGAGATTGCTATCTACGGCCCGGCGACTGATACTGCCATGGCGGTATGAGTGGAGAAGTGGTGGGTTGGCTGCAGCCAACCTGCCATTCTCATAATATGGCACTATGGACCACCAGCCTGTTGGCGGTATTGCCACCACATTACCACTCACTACCAGGGTCATAATTACCCCCTTTGTCTTCTTAGGTTTCAGCTCCTCTAAGTGTATATGTCTTCACTCTTGTAGCCATCATCATCATCATCAAAAAAAGCTTTATTTTGGACACAAAAGTGACCATATAAGCACACATAAAAAACAGCTAAAATAAACAACAAATCGTTCTCCATTGTTACAAAAGCATGCATAGAATTAAAAGGCACAGTTAATAAGTGTCAAACAAACTATTACATTGCATGACCAGTTGAACCATGCGAAGTGCAAAATATTTTAACAAAGATGCAATTTGAAATTCAATATAAAACTTGTAACTACCAGGCAAAAGGTTAATCATTAAAGAATTTCTTCTGGTAATTGCACTTTTGAGGAAAATACATATACTGGCACAATTAATGGAGAATCAAGCTGTGGCAAATACGCTAAGGCTAATTTTGAGGATCTAAGCCCCTGCTTCTCTTGAATCGGCATTAAAAACCTCTTAGTAGGGTCATTATAGAACTGTCAAAAAAGAACAAAATACAACAAACTTTGTGGTGAGGACTCCTCATAGGGGCACATCAGGACTTTTGAGGGCTCAAATTGGCCAAGAGGAAAACCAAGATGCCACCTTATAAAGCCTAAACTAAACCTGGTGAGTCATGCCCTGTCCCAGGAGCCATCAATTGACTCTAGATATGGTTCCAAAAATGGGGAAGTTTGAATGTCCACATACTCTTTGTTGGACATTTTTTAGTTCTGTTTCCTCTGTAAGGGTTGTCAACCTTTCCTTAAATGCAGACTTTACCCAAAGTATATCCGCTTTACAAATTGACGAGGAATTGGTGAAAAGTGCTGGCCCACCCAACTTCGTAAGTTCAGTATTTATATTCTCAAGCCACGGGATATTCATGCCTTCCTCACACTAAAGGCAATCAAAGATGTTCTCTATTTAGCAAGGCATGAGGGTTCGCCCAGATGAAGCACCACAAAGTCAAGGGGGCATGTTTAATCATATATTCAGCAAAATCCATCCCTACCTCCTGATTTAAAATATACGTGGAGCATCAAGGAGGGACACCCAGAAGTCACCTAAACACCCTAAGTTGGTTCTCCTAAAGTGAGCTTATGTTGGAATAGCCCCAGATCCCTGCACCATAAGTAAGAGACGGAAGACATTTCCTCCTATACATTTCCAGGAGGGGGCAACCATATTTTCTCTGATACACTTAGCCAGGTTAAAAATAAAACCAACCTCGGTCTGGGCAACCGGCTTAACATGCAAACAGATTCTTCCCATCTTACAATTTCTAGGCTTACATATCATAATGAACATCTGAGCTTGATTTGTGACCATCCCCAAGATCCCCATAAAAAGACATAAATTCTTAGAAAGGCACATTAAGCCTATTTGAGGTTCGGGATAAAAGAACTGCATCATGTGAGGATAGCAATACGGGGACCTTTTTCCTACCAATGAGCGGAGCATCCAAAACATTTTAAAGAAGTGCTGCTTTATGGCAATTAATGTACAGAAGGAACACTCTTGTAGCTTCTAAAGGAAGAATGTCTTTGCATCTTTCTCTGCCCCCAGAAACTGGAAGTCTCCCTGTCTCAATTGTCTTATTTGTATTTTGCATATCACTTATAGTTTGAGCCTGTCAAATGCCTATGTTTTTTATGTTGAGCACATGGTGCATCGGAGGATAAAGGGAAGTACACATCGCTCTGGTGCTGTCTCTACTTTTTATTAGCTTTTAAAATTGACCAGCAATAGTGCGTGGCAGAGGAGCTCCACTTTGTCATGGAACTTGAAATTGTGCTTTAGCAGTATAAATGTTTGTGCGGGGATTGGGGCGTGGTGTGGTTGGGGTGCACAATGTGTTTCTCGAGCAAACCCTCATTACTTTTCAGCCGATGTGTATTTCAGCCCTTAGTTCCTTCATTTACTGCTGTTCAGCAAAGAACACAGAGTCATCAAGTCCCTTTTTTTAGTCCAGTTAAAGATTATATTTGGTGCCAAACCTTTGGGTATCCATCCACTCTCCAGGAAACGGAACATTCTTAAAAACAAGAGGTTTTACATTTCAATTTAAACAATGTTTATCCTTTCATGTCTTAATATATGGAGCACTCTCACTCCTTAACCTTGTCCCCACAACCTGTATCACTGTGCCACGAAGAAGGCTCATTGTGAAGCGTGGACTTTAGAACAACCCTAGCATCACTTCATCATCCTATGCTTCAGTTCCTGTATTTGTCATTATTCGAGAGCACTTAGTAATGGGCTAAATTCTAGTTCTGTGTGCTCTATAAACAACTCCACATTACTGTTGGGTTAGTGGATTCATCTATCCTGTTTGATCTCGTCTTTGGACCGCCAGTGATGATGTACAGAGTAATGTCTGTTGAGATTAGAGCACTCTCAGCAAACCATGTGCACGTTTTGGGTGTCCAGCATCCAGCACTACCAATTTCTATTAGGTTCTAGTAAAGATACGTTTCCCACTAGGGCTGCTCAGAGATGACTTGTTCATTGACAGGAGATGCTAATTTGCACCCTCTGTAATCAGTTTTTTAAGGGAATATGTTTCCTCAGAGGTAATTATTGCAGTTTTAATTTGCAACACAGCCAAACAGGCCGTAATACTTTAATTTGCAGCATTAGTTGGTTTAACAACAAAGCTGAGTACCCCTTTGAGGCACTATTAGCTTATAATTGGGAAAGTGAAAATGAATAGTAAATTGGGATGCATAGTGAAGCTGTCAATCTGTTTAACCTGGAGACCTATCTACCTTATTAGTTATTCAACGGAGGAACAAAGAAGTACCAGGTTGACGTGGTAGGAATGCCAAGACCACAAACACTTTTTGATTGTGGGTTTTATAAGCAATTAATCGAGCCCCTGCAAAACAGCAGAAGCTTCCAGCGGTAGTAAACCTGAGTTTCTTATTCAAAGTGCTGATGTAAATTGAGTAAATTATTTCAAATGGGCTCTTGACCTCCACCCTTCTTTACTGAGAATTCACATTTAAGCCTTTCTTTTAAGCTAACACTGATTAAATGGGTACAGCACGGTGTATTTTCGATTTCAACACGTAAAGAAAACCTTGGGCAGTACTGCCGAAAAATTGGGAAATTGAAACAAAGCCAGTGGAATAAAACTGGTATAGTCATTAAAGATCAGGCATGAATACCAATCAATGTACATCCTATCTTCACTTGACGTGAGTCTCTTTAGCTAGTTGAACGATTTAATTCAGGAACCATTGGTGATGACAAATAAGAAATGCCTCGCTGCTGAATGAAGCTGTTTTGTGGTGACAACAGATCTCTATCTCAAGCTACTGGTATGGATTCACTCGCAACATGGTTTGCTGTGTAATTCTGGTTGAAAAGTTTGAAAAACTTGCATGAATAGAATCTTTTGCAAATTCTCTAAGAAAAGATTAAACTGAACCCCACAGGGAGATTTGAGTTTAGTTTGGGAACCGCCATGTTTCGAGTAATTTATGAAGATTAGGCCATCTTCTTGTCCTTGAATGATCCTTAAAGAGATTTTCAGAGCTTGTCAGGTACCCTTGAGAAAACTTCACAATCTGATCCAATCTGATGGTAACATGAGACAGTGACCTTTCATTATCCATTGTCACACGTAGGTTAACACTGCTGCCTTCCACTGATAGTCACACGTTTCCATGCACATCTCTGCACAGTTGTCATCCATTGGAATGCACTGTAAGAGTCTCATCTTTCACTGGCATGCATGCTGTAACATAATTGTTTTCTACTAGCTTTTACAGGATAACGCTGATTTCTTTACACAAGCACATCCTTACAGAATTGTCTTCCGTTGGCATGCACACCTTAAATGGGGAGATGAATTTAAAATCTGCCTGCATCCCTGCCACCTCAGAGTGTACTTAGGAAGTTGTTCCCATAGCAACACCTGGAATATCGTTGTCAGAATAATAACCAAGTGCCCGTAAATTAGATGCATTTCAGATATATTTATAATCTTGATTATCGATGTGCTGCTCACAGTTCTCTGTGAAGTAAGTCACTAAACAAGTAGGGAGTACATGCTCTGCTTGGTGTGTTTCCTTGTGCTAGAGTGTCTTTGCACTGCAAAAAAAATGACAAGCAGGCCTTTGATCAGGGCACTTAAAAGGAAAGATTTTGTTTTAACAATTCTGCTTTTATCGCTTTTTTAGCTGTCTTATTCAAAACAACTGTAAATTAAAATAATCAAAACTGCACTCTAGGCCTACCATGCGTTAGTGAGATAGCTTGGGGGCTCATGTAGAAAGATGTTTTGTCGTCTTAAAGTATGCAGTTTGCAAAATCACGCAGTTTGTGACTTCAGAACACCTTTTCCAAATGTAGCATAACCTTTTTATGACTGGTGCCTGGAGAGGAAAAATATAATCCTGTCATAGAAAAAGAAAAAAAAAATAAGAATTTGAAAGCATACTGGTATTTTAAGTACAATTCATGTCAAGGTTTTTGACACCTATAAACACAATATACATTTAATCTTGAGACCGTTGTCCGTGACATTGTGAAAAGGTGAGAGTCCTTAATTTTAAAAAGCAATGGTTCCAGAGCAGTGAACCCTGAGGTGAGGTAGCAAAGTCCCACACATCTTTGGTGAGAAGATTGTCTCACCCTTAAGAGTGAGTGTATTAAGGTCTTGCAACACTTCAGAGTAATATGAAGGATATCAGTATTGAGGGTATTTCTTTAGCATTTTGTTCCAGTGACTCCATTTATTAAAAGTAGGCTCTTCAAGCCGACCCTTTATTTCCAAGTAGGTTTTTTGAGGAATGGGATCACAAGATCTTTTTGTGTCTTTTTGTTTCTTAATTAAACATAACATGCAAATATTCTGTCGCATGGTGTTGGAGCACAGGATGCATCCAGTTCCTGGAACATTCTCATCCTTCGTAGTAATCAATGCTCATTGAGGTCAATGCACCTTTGGACCCATCTAAGAGTGTGGTAGAACCATGTAACAACATTTCAGTGCAAGCCAATTACTTTACACAGTATGACCCATGTGGCCATACAAGGAAAACTCCAGTCAGAAATAAAGTTAAGGAATGTATTACAAGCTCAAACTCAAAAGTCATGTAGACAATTCTCAAGAGATAGTTTAAAAGATACAGAATCACCAAGGTGACGAAATAGGTTAAAGCGAACTAACATTAGAAGAACTAGACATTCAATAAAAATAGCTCAGAACATCAACAAAATGATCTGATGGCTAGAAAACAACTGTTGCTCAGATTTAGCAAGCATCAAGACAATTCAGATCATAGGAGGTTATTTTAACTGGACCAGGGAAACACTAGAATTAAGCTGATCGGGGAAAAGGAATGTAGCACATGTGGGCAAAAGATAAAAAGCACAAAGGGACAAAAGAATTTGGAAAAAGATAATCTTAGACATCAGAACACTAACATAGGTGGGCAACAAGTAAATAAAAAGGGGAAAGTGTCAGCATATCAGAAACTAAGTCAAGAGTCTTTTTCTTTGGGCTACGGAGAAATCTCTAAGTCTCAACATGGCATATGAAAGGGGCAAAAAGGCAGAGAGGGCAATACATCCCGGAGTCCAAGGGGATCAGCAAGCAATGACAGGGTGATAGCAAAAAGGATTCTTCTCAGGGCTCCAGGAATTCTGCTTCTGCTCCAAGTCCATCTGGGTATCAATATTTTAAAGTTCATATGGCACTCTGATTCGTCAGTGCAACGGTTCATTTGATGTTGACAGGGCATCATCCAATAGCAATCGATTATACGACTAACTTGAAACTGTTTAATATTTTCCGAAGTCTGTCAGGGGAACAGCATCCATCTATGCAGCTCCACACAAGATTAAAACAAATGTTTAAATTGCAGGTCCAGAGTCCAGGATGTTCCACATCCAAAGTCAAATACGTACAACTTTCTATGTGTAAATTAATAGACAGCTATTACCAAGCTAATCTTCTCATGGGAACAAAATCTGAAAGAAAAGTACATGTTTACAGAATGATTTTCCTCACAGTCACAAAATAATAGGCCCAGCAAACCTTACTTAGGCAAAGGCAAATGAATTAATACAGCACAATAATACATTCAACTAAAACACATTTTAATACGGAAACTGTAAGTTCTGCATTAATAGTTCTTCATTAGCATTCATGTTCTAGTAACTCTAAAACGAAATATCTTTGTCAATACACTTTCATTAGTATGGCGCAGTGCTGCATTTCTCTTTTTTTGCACATCTATTTAAACACTAAGTATTAGAAATTCAATATTGTTTCAATACAGACTATACATTTAAAATCTAAAAAATAACACACTGACAGTTTAATGCTTCAAACACATAGTTAAGCCTTAATACGTCTAGTCTAGAGTGAATGCACACTAACAACTTTTCAGTGCCTCACTTTACAGGCAAACTATTAGTAATTTGATTAACATGGTGCACAAACTGTCACATATAGATGATCATGTGACAGGGACAATACCAAGATTCCAGGTACATTACAGTTAACATCTAGGGTAAAGCAGTGGTGCAGGGTTGTTTCATTGTGTGCTTTCTATTGAGATGTTGTTGTTAAGTTATTGCATTATTTCTTTCCACTCAAAGTATGAAGTCTGCCTGCGCTTAGCACCCACACAGAGAAATTACGTTCACTGTCTGCTAATGCCAGAAATCTGTATTGTTTGCTGATAAATGAAAGGTAGGTCTACTGCACTTTCTTCTGCAGTCCTTTAGAAGTTAACCTGTTACTCTGTCGTTGCAAGTGTGAGCACTTTTTTGAAACGCTGAAACTGATTCCTTTCAGAAAGGTAGATTTTTCTTATTTTATCAATCGGAAACTCCTGTCCTACAATTTGTCACAATGGGCGGGAGCTATGGTGACCAGATTTTCAGAACCAAAAACTGGTAAGTCAGATGCATGGAAAAAGGACTAAGGGCCTGATTCAGACCTTGGCGGACGGCGGAGGCCGTCTGCCAAGGTTCCGCCGACAAATGACCGCACCGCGGTCAAAAGACTGCGGCGGCCATTCAAACATTTCCGCTGGTCCGGCGGGCGCTCTCCAAAAGAGCGCCCGCCGGCCCAGCGGAAATGCCCCTGCAACGAGGACGCCGGCTCAGAATTGAGCCGGCGTAGTTGCAGGGGTGCGACGGGTGCAGTTGCACCCGTCGCGTATTTCAGTGTCTGCAAAGCAGACACTGAAATACTTTGCGGGGCCCTCTTACGGGGGCCCCTGCAGTGCCCATGCCATAGGCATGGGCACTGCAGGGGCCCCGCGGCACCCCCTACCGCCATCCTGTTCATGGCGGGTTTCCCGCCATGAACAGGATGGCGGTAGGGGGTGTCTGAATCCCCATGGCGGCGGAGCGCGCTCCGCCGCCATGGAGGATTCATTGGGGCAGCGGTAAACCGGCGGGAGACCGCCGGTTTACCCTTTCTGACTGCGGCTGAACCGCCGCGGTCAGAATGCCCTCGGGAGCACCGCCAGCCTGTTGGCGGTGCTCCCGTGGTCGGTGACCCTGGCGGTCACCGGCCGCCAGGGTCAGAATGACCCCCTAAATGTTGGCACTAGCCCTGGATGCTAAAGTACAGCAGTACTGCATCCACCACCATAGGAGGACTACTGCTACATCCCACTAACCTATAACAAAGTAAACATATCAGAATGCTAAAAAGAAACCAGCATTTCAGAGTTTGTGCACTTTAATTTCAAAAGGTTTTTACCTGCAACACAAAGAGAATGGAGAACTCATGTTACTTCATGTCACACATGAGCAGTGCCATCAGTTAAATTTTCTTGCGTTCTGGGACTTGTAGTCCTATATTCATACAGTACCAGAACGCAAATAGGTTTGGATGAGGTTTAATTTATGTTTCTAGGAGAAATGGACATTGGCCCATAATGGAAATTATGTGCTTTCCACCCTAGGAAATCAATCCCTTTTCTCACGTTATATGAAAGTGTGCTAACCTCTGTTAGCTGTAACCCGTCCTGTAAAAACATTCCTTTCAGGTACTTTGATGAGTCCTAGGGCCAGTCTGTTGATACTTGGTTGATGAGCCTCTACGACGTTTACACCCCACATTAAATACTGCAGTCTGCGTGAATGAAGTTTTGGGTTGCAGGGACCTATTTGAAACTTGCATGGTTATATCAAGATGTGAGCTATTGCTTCTCTTAAAACAGCTTAGTTAGAAAAAGGCAATGCGAGACCGAAATTGCTGGCTAAGCATGGCCATTCTTAGGATTGTTTGGGCCCGGGGCAGAAAGGGAATGTGCGAGGCCCCTCTAATTTGCATAGACATTCAGGGCTGTTTGCTTCTCAGTAGATGCCTCTGCTCCTGAAGCTGCTTTACGCAGACCTCTCCTTGGCTGCAGCTCCTACCTCTCAGCCACATACAAGCGCCTGTTAACAGCTCATAAAGGGTTGAAGATGCAAGGGATGCTTTTCACAAGAGAGGGTTAATACAGCCAGGGAGCTTAACAGTAGGACACGAGTCATCTGACAGTGGCTCTGTGTGGTTGCCTAGTTTACAGGACAAACCTGCAGAATGTGTCTCTTTGCAACAGGGAAGGGCACCCCTTCCCTTGGGTTGGGGGCCGCTACACCATAGCAGCGGGGCTGGGCCCCCTCCAGTCGGCCCAATTGCACAGAGACACCTTTCGTGTGTG
This sequence comes from Pleurodeles waltl, assembly GCF_031143425.1. Classification (NCBI taxonomy): domain Eukaryota; kingdom Metazoa; phylum Chordata; class Amphibia; order Caudata; family Salamandridae; genus Pleurodeles; species Pleurodeles waltl. Next base: position 1,091,901,393 of record NC_090440.1, read on the forward strand.
ACCTGGCTGTGTTGCTCTGGTGCGGGGCCCAAGTTAGTGGGCTGGGTGCAAGGCCCTGTGCACCTGCCCACACTGGCCATGCCTAGCACCGGCCCGTGGCCAATCATAGTAAACAGTGCTATGCATATTACTTGGCAGAGTCCAGCTTGTGCTTTGAAATTCAGAGTACATATGCATTTAGTTCTGCTCTAATAAGAAAAAGTCTAGCGGAACTGCACTTCATATGTCCATGGGGTGGCTTCTTAGGAGGCGAAGGCCACTAGTAAAGAAGACTCTATCAGCTGTGCTCCTGCATTTGGTTTTGTGAACCATTATAATGTCAGATGGGTTGGAAGAGAGTGGACAGAAGGGCTGGTAATATTAAACCTTAGGTAAAAAAAAACAGACAGGCCTTGAAGGAGGGCTTGCCTGGCTTGCTCAGAGAGCCTCTCAAGGTCTGGCTTGCTCAGAGAGCCTGTCAAGGCCAATGACAGACTGAGGCATAGGGAAGAAGTTAAAGACTTTTGACATAAGAGGAATCATACCATCAGGGTTCTTTTCTTTGCAGAGTGAGGAAGAATAAAGGCCTTGTGACCCACATATAGGCCTATATCCTGTTACTAGTCGGACGGTAGTTGCAGCAGCAGAAAGTGTACAGCAATTATTGTTTGTGTTTGCTACCTTGGCCTCAAATGCTTTATTTCTAGTTTTGAAGAATTGCATGGGTTTAATAAAGCCACTGTAGTGTGTCCTCTAATGGAAAAATGTTGCTGCTTGGGAGGTGGAATATCTGCGGGATTCTTAACCCACGCAGAATCAACCATTCCGAACACAGTGTAATGCTGTCTATGTAATAGTTAAACAGCAATGCACTAGTGTGTGCCATGTTCCAAAAATGCAGCCTCACCTGGAGCATGACTCGCAAAAGGTCTTCTGTCTGCAGGAAGTCAGTCAGTCTTTTATTTCCATATTGAGCAGTGGTCCAGATGGCCACTTTCAGAACGATCTAGTTTAGTAATCAGGACCATAGGGCAGAAGCCAACTGAATTTTAAGTCGTGTGGCTCAAATAACAAATCCTTAATATATAGGTCCACCCATCAAATATCTGCAGGGATCAATTGAATGAGCCTGAGTATGCTGCAGATACTCAAATAAAAGTGCATATATGCATACATGCACTTCTCTTATAGCCTTTCCTAGTAGGGATTTTCTTATAATCCACTTTTGTTTCTCCTTCTTGACAGACAGGGGGATCAACTAATGAAGTTGTGCTACACTTTTTGTTACATAGCATACATCCACAAGTGCCCTTCTCCCACTTCGCCACAGATTATCAAAATACAAAGTTTGATTTTATCAAAGCTTTGTGTCTGAAACATAGAAGGAAATCTCTTTTTAGCTCAGCAGGAGTTTCAGACGTTGTGCCATCAAAATGAGAGGCAACTAGGAAAGAACTTCCTCCATTGACACCCACAATCACTTAGCACAAATGATTGCCTGATATTTTCTTACATACCATTGTTATTCTTTCTTGAAGGTGGCAAAAATCAGTGAAGGGACTTAAAAAATTGGGATGATCCATGGATGTGGTATGAAACTAGAGTTCATTCTGAAACATGTTATTGGTAAATTATCAAGGACTGTAAAATGATGAATTAGCTCAGATAGGTTGAGCTCTGTACCTGAAATCAAAATCGACTGGTACTTCCCTAGGAACCCTCTTGGATGAGAGGACAATTTGGGATTCAGTTCTAAGATAGAAGGTACTCGAGAGGATGTTAAAGTAATTTCTCACTTAATGGAATCCATCTCTGAAAGAGTCTGCAACCTTCATTACGTTCAACCCTTTGATCTCAGAGCTGTCTCCTAAACTCAAATCTATTATAAGCAATGATATTAAAAGAAATGAGATTCTACACAAATGAAACTGGATGAGTGAAGGAGCTGAAAAGGGCACCCTGATATTATTGAACACAGTAAAAGGCGGTCGTAATCTCTCCCAGAGCAGATCAGATAGTGAGGGATGCTGGCTCAGGGGAGAACTCAGTCCCATTGACAGGATTGAGATGCAAACAGACATCTCTATAAGCTTCTTGGAGGACTGAGTTTGCATTATGGAGCAGGGAAAAATCGAACTGATTGGACTGAACCCTGCTTTTAGACCTTTTTATCTCCAAGTCCTACTACAGTGCTGTGACAGTGTTGGATCACATAGAAGGAAGGTCATGTGAAATTAGATATTTTTGCAAGCTAGTGCAGAAGCTTCTTATTTCTCCCATTTTCCCACCCATCATCATATGAGCTTTTCCTCCAGAACAGCTTAATTATAGAAATGGCTCGCTTCTCATTTCTGTAATTTCTCACTTCGAAGTACTGTAACATACAAAGTAAAGTAATGAAGTTTCCGAAATGAATTCCTTGGTTATGTAGGTGTGGAGTTGTACCTCAGGTGTGTCTGTGTGAGGTTTGTAGTCCGTGCCTCATAAATACATTACATTAGTTCATCTACATTTCTTTAAAACTTAACTCAGCTGAGTTTTCCAACTTGGTGCTTTTTCAAAATCAAAAATTCGTCCTTTCTGTTGAATGGCTTTCAGGACAGGTATGATTATAAGAACATGTTGTACTGATTTTTCTTCTAAGTGATCTGTCAGTGTAACTGGTAATGTGGGACTACAACTCAGTATGTTTTAAATATGGAATCCTAGTGAGTTTACAGCCTGAAAAGCATGTTTTTATACCAGAGCAGTGATCTAAAACTATTAAGGTCCCTGATGCAGGGGTGTGGAATTCCTGTAGCCCGAAGCACAGGACATATTGTTTGGGCAACATTTTTCCATGTTTATTTTGTCCTTGGGTCAAGAAGGCCCAACCCCGTGCAGCTCAAACCCTTTGGCTGCCAGGTTATAGTAACACACTTATGGATCAGGGAAGAGCATTGTCTGCAGTTAATGTAATATTTGTGGCCATATGTTAATGCTGTTTGAACTTCTATTTATGGTTCATTAATACAAAGTAGTTATTATTAGGGTGAGCGCACAAAGAAAATGTTGTAAGCTTGGACTGCAGTACTGACAGTGGTCCCAGCATAAACAAGCATTTGAAATGCATTAGGTCTCGCATTTTTTGAGCTATTGGCACTGTAAATTCATAACTGCTCTTTTCTTGCCATATAACTTGTTCAACCCTGCTTCCTAATTTGATCTTTTCCTGCCATATAATTCCAGTGGCTTAGCATTTAACTACGAATTTCCATTTACCTTCTTCCTGTATCTTAAAACATATACAATTATCAGATACACCTTTATTGGAAATAAACTTTTGGCATTCAAGTGTGATGCTCAAAACACCGTTACAAAAATATCATTTGGGACAGATTGGAGGACGAAAGGAAAGAGGGAGTCAGGAGTAAAGAAGAAAAAGACAAGTGGCGTAGTAACAGTGTCATGGGCCCTGGAGTAAGAAAGGAAAATGGTTCACTACAATTTCAGTAGGAAAATAAAGCAGTAATTGGAGTTGAGTGAGCTGCACCTGTTGCTCCCTTTATGACTAGGCTTCAGGAGAAAAAGAGGATGGGGCAGAAAAAGAGAAGCAAAAGGAATACAGCATACAAAAGGAAGAAAGAGAAGGGGTCGCAAAGAAATAAAAGAAAGAAGGGAAAGAAAGCAAGAAAATGAAACCACAACTAAGGGGTGAAATACAGCAAATGTCTGAGGCAAAAGAAAAAAAGGAAGGAAACTAGCGGATGAAAAATAAAGATGAAAAAATGTTAAAAGAAGTGTGAAAAGAAAGAGAAAAATGAACATTAGAGAAAAAAGAGAGATGGTGAGAGAAACAAGCAGCGAAAGAACCAGGGCATGTATGTACTGACATATTTCCAGCAGACACAAAATGGGAAAACCACTTTGACACTTGGGGTCCCGACAAGTAACTTGTGGCTTCCCCATACAGACAGAAAAAGAGGGATTTATAGTAAGATGTGAATTGACAGATAAAGATAAGGAAAATACCAAAGAAAGGAAGGAAGAAGGATCTAAAGAAAACTGAAAAGACACATACCGAGTCAAAGTAAAGAGAAAATAAAAGACAAAGAAAGAATGAAGGAAAGAGGAAAAAAAATAGTTAAAGAATGAACGCCTGATAAAGAAAAAAAGAGTAGAACGAAACAAGGAAAGAAGTAACCAAGTTTTGTCAAGTTTGAAAGAAGAGGTAGCAAGAGGAAGAGGGAAATAAAAAAGGGAGAGGAGTAGAAATAAACGGTTGAAAAAAAGAGCAAAACTGTTAACTTGTGTATTTTAAGGGCTGGGAAGAGAAAAGTGGGAAGAAAGAAAATTAACAGAGTAAACAGAGTAAAGGAAAGGAGGGAGTAAGATAGGTGAAACAGACCCTCCCAAATAAAGATGGCAGCTAAGAATAGATTTAATTGGCTCTCCCACGTCCTCAAACAAAAGTCAGAGTGTGGAACCACAGGGGTCACTGCAGAAGAGCAGGAGGTGCATTAGCAGAGTTGTATATGAACCCCAAAACAGCAATATGGGTACGCTTCAGATCAGGATTGGGGGTATAGACAGAGCTGTGTCCTGGCCCAGTGCTGGAATAACAGAAATGCAGTGGGTGAGGAATGAAAAACAGAGTGCTGTGTAATTCCTGGTATTGGAATAATGAGGCGCTGCAGGTTAGGGTTGAGGTGCACTGACAGAGTTGTATGTGGGCTGCAGTTCTGGAATAGTAACCGGTACACAAAGTCAGAAGTGAGGTATGTTAATGGAGCTATTTGTGGAACCTAGTATTGGTGGTCTCAGTGTTGCAGAGTGTTAACCTGGAGGTTCCCCTGTGAAGTTGCGAGTGGGGCCCAGTATGGGAGTGGCATTGCCTCTGAACCACAGAAGCGAGGAGTCCTGAATGACGTGTGTGAGCCTTAGTACAGAGAAGAAATGTTCACTGAATGTTAGAATTGATGGATTCTGGGGGAGCTTTGGTGGTTCCCATCAACAGTGGTGTTAGATGTTAGACTTGAGGTGCACTGGCTGAGCTTAGTTTTGCTCTTTTGGGTCCAGTATTGGCTTGGCAGTGGGACTGATTATTAGAATTGAACTGCTGTGATGGAACTGTATATGAGCGAGGACCTAGTTTGGGAAAGGAAGTGACCTTGCCGGGTCAGAACTGAGGTGCAGTGATGGAGCTGCGCCCGAGATCCTAGAACTGGAACAGCAGAGTGTTGTGACTGTAAAAACTGGTTGCTCTGGCAGACGCTGTGTGTGCGGTTCTGGCATGGGCACAGCTGAGGGCTGAGAGTGTGTGAACTGAGGTGCACTGATGGAGCAGCGCCTGTGGTCCCAGTACTGCAACAGCAGAGTGAACTGTCTGCAAGAACTGAGGTGCTCAGGCAGACAGCCTGTGTGGGGTTGTGACACTGGCACAGCTGAGGTGGTTGTAGTGCGTGAACTGAGGTGCACTAATGGAGCTGCGCCTGAGGTTCCAGTACTGGAACAGCAGTGTTTACTGAGTGTAAGAACTGAGGTGCTCTGGAAGACAGCATTTGTGGGGTTCTGGCATGGCTGAGGGGCTTGGAGTGTGTGAACTGAGGTGCACTGATGGAGCTGCACCCGAGGTCTCAGTACTGAAGCTGCAGAGCTGACTGAGAGAACTGAGGTGCTCTGGCAGTGTGTGTGGGGTTGCTGGCACGGCTGAGGGCTTAGAGTGTGTGAACTGCAGTGCACTGATGGAGCTGCGCCGAGGTCCTAGTACTGAGCAGCAGAGTGTACTGACTGCGAGAACTGAGGTGCTCAGGCAGACAGCGTGTGTGAGGTTCCTGGCACATGCACGGCTGAGGGTTTGGAGTGCATGAACTGTGGTGCACTGATGGAGCTGCACCCGAGATCCTAGGACTGGAGCAGCAGAGTGTACTGACTACGAGAACTGAGGTGCTCTGCCAGATAGCATGTGTGGGGTTCCTGGCACTGCTGAGGGCTTGGAGTGTGTGAACTGCAGTACACTGATGGAGCGGTGCTCGAGGTCCCAATACTAGAGCAGCAGAGTGTACTGACTGCAAGAACTGAGGTGCTCTGACAGACAGCATGTGTGAGGCTCCCTGTACTGGCCCGGCTGAGGGCTTGGAGTGTGTTAGCTGAAGTGCGCTGATGGAGCTGTGATTGGGATCCCAGTATGGAGCAGAAGTGGGCACTGTTTCTAAGGATTGCGGAGCCCTGGTAGAACTGGGTGCTTAGGTTACAAGCAATTATTAGCGATCCTCCGCCCTTGCTCTCAGCACACAGGCAGGCACACTTGGTAAAGAAAATCCAAGCCCCGGAAGTGCAGGAGCCAGGCAGCTAAGAGAGGGTGCAGAGTGCCCACAAAGACCAAATGTGGCCAAGATAACAGCCTGATTTATAGCCTAGTTTACAGCTAAGCTCAGAGGAAGAATGCTCTGCATATTAAAAGAGGAGATTCCCTGGATAAGAGCAGGAAACAAAGTTTTTTAAAAAAAAGTCCCCTGCAGACCGATAAACATGACAAAGCATAATTATACAGTAGATGGTCTCTGCTGCCACAGAAGAAGGCGGGACAAAGAGGCATGACTGATCACTAACAAACAAGGCTTTTTAAATGACACTGAAACTAACAAATGAAATAGCTGGAAGCCCACAGAAGAAGTATACTTAAAAGTATACAAGAGGTCGCGCGCTTACACTTGACCTAAAAATGTACAATATGAGTCTACATATAATGCTCCCAGAATGCTCTCTGATTAGATGCAACATTTTTGTAGATGCTTGAAAGCAAGATTCAGGATTCTTTGCTGTCAAAATAAAATGTTCACAAAAAAATTCAACTAGGGAAGGAAGCGTTTTGCTAAACTATTGTGAAATTTTAGGTACCATTTCTTTGAAACATCATTTAGTAAAATGTGCATGCTATTATTTAAAAAAAAATCATAATGTAAAATCAGTGCACACACTTTCAACAAGATTATGGGAAACAAGAAAATAAATAAGAATTGGCGAAGCCAATTAGTCTGACATTGGTGATCAGCCTTTTTGTTTTGTCAATGCGTGTCTTGTTTTGTCATTGTTTTTGTAAAGCTTTAGTGTTATAAAAGCTGCCAGGCTCTCACCCTTATAACAAACATTGGCAAAAACAAAGATGTTTTTTGTCCCAAAAAGTACAAATTGTCACAGTAGTCCCTGGCACTGAACAAAACTACTTTGTGTGCCACTGTGCTCCTTGTGAAAGAGCAGAGTGCTTTCACTCACAATGAAGCTCGTGATTTCACTGTGAATCAAGAGATACAGAGGTGGAATGCCACGCTTCACTTAGAAACCAATGTATGTTCATGTCTTCTGGCTAATTCATGCTCTGTATGAATGGCACTACTTTGACATCTCTCTGACACTTCCAGAACAGTGTGCAAGTGTGTGGCCCATTAGTATTTTTTAAGATTTGGACAGATCAGACTCCTGGGAGCCGTAATTAATTTCTGACTAACTTGTGCCTTATTGACAGGCAAAATGACTCTGAAGATCAGTTTTGCAGACTATCAATTTCTATTCTCAGTATAGAGGTCTGCATAGATTGAATAAATACATTAGGCATGGGAGAACATTCATGTTTATCATATGTATGTGGTCTCTATAAGAGATCAAATGAGTGTGCCATTTGGTAAGTTAGCCATTGGCTTGAGGACAACATAGTGGTGTGCATCCCGTCCATCAGCAGTATCCCTAAAACCTAAATATTTATTGGCGTCTTTGAGTACAGAACAGTTAGCGTGTTTATCAGTGTCTTTTCCTGCACTTGCGGCTCAAAGATGTTTAGAATTTCAGATTTGCCTCTGCTGACTTTGAACCATGAGACTGTTTTAAATGTTTCCAATATATACGTCACTGCTGGGATTGATACTTGTGTTTTTTATAGAGTCTACAAAGCATCTTCAGGTAACAGGCCAATCTTGTTTTTTGTCAGACCAAACCAGAAAACCACTTCTTCAATGGCAGTTCAGATACAAAGAGCAAGTGGCCCAGAGATAACAGGAAATAGAAAGGGTACAACGCACAGCCTTGGTGTCCCATTGAAGTGATTTAGTCTCCAATGATCTATAATTGATCCTGATAAGCGCTGTCAGTTCCCCATAGTTAGTCATAATTCAGTCCATCATTAGGGGTCCCACCCCAATTTTGCTTAAAATCATCTCAAGGATTTTCTAGCTGACTCTATCAAATGCTTTTTCTGATTTAAGCCCTATCAGGAAGGCTGGTACCTTACTTTTCCTCACTTTCCCTCACTTTCCTCACCAAAAGTGACACTTTACAAATAATGTCTTGAGTTTATCTACCCTTGAAGAAACCCACTTGGTGAAGTTCAGTCACGAAAGGCATCACTTATTTGAGTATGATCGCGAGAATTGTAGTCAAGCTATTACATTTGGCACACCATAAATGAAAATGCATTTAGCTATTCTGGTCCAGGTGATAAGTCTAGGAAACAAGAGAGGCAAATGTGCGGTAAAGCATGAAAAATAAATATTGGCACAGATGCTCTTAGAACACACTGTTCCTTGGTACAGCTGAACATAGGTCTGGAGAAGAGGGACACTGAATCGTCACTGCTAAGGGCTAGCTCTGCAGTTGCTCACATCTCTGCCACTATTATTGGAAGGAAGCTGACCTGGTGTGATCACAACATGCAACATAGCTTTTGGCTACCCAGATATTGTGTTTTTAAATATTAAAAGGTCAGCGGTGTGCATTACAGAGATTGGCATTGCCCACAAAGTGAGGCCTGAAATAAAGAAGCAGGAGCTATTGGTAAATCAGAGGTCAGGCTAGTTGTCATGTGGACATTTAGCATTTCTTTTACTTCTTTGATAGATACTCTGTTTTCTACCAAGAACTAGACTTGAAAACTACAATGAGTTTCTAACATGCATTTCAAATAGTGAAGCAAATTATGTTTAATTTATGTCTAATTCCTTTAACAGTTAAATACAAATGAATTTCAGGCAAGTTTTTCGGTGGTAAAATACGCCGTTGCAAACTGAAGCCTTTGTTCCAGTTGCACTTGTTATTTATGGCTTTCACATTGCACAATGCCAGGTGGTGGTGCACGGTATTTGCGGTGTTCTGTAATTAACTGATAACCGTGTCACGTAATTTGAATTTCAAGTAACTGAAGAAGTTCTATTGTATAACTGATGTTGAGAGATATAGGCAACGTACGTGAAAATGCCATTTTAACATTGAAAACAATTACATCCATTCGTCCATACGAGGAAAGGAGCGTGTTTTGGAAGACAGATTTATTTGTCAAGTGTTACTGCAAATGTAATAAACTTATATGGGAAGTGACCATGCATTTTTCATAAGTAAACATTGTACAAAATAGTGTTAAGTAACTTGGACTAATATGTGATACTTTATAAGAATAGCGGTTAGAAATAATGAATCCAATTAATGAACTGAACCAGTAAGCTATAAGTATCTACAAACACAAAATTAAGTATGTAAAAAAGTCATCTGATATCTGAAGTGTGGTAGAATATAAACATATCTACAAAAGAAAATTACAGAAGCAACATTGGAAAAGAGAAGCTCGATAAAAAGGTAAATCATTATATAACAATTTATATAATACACACTAGAACACAAGCTTCAGTTTAAGACTCGTTTAGATGATACGCAAATTGCACTTTTTGTGACAGTAAAAGCTGAACAGATGGATTGCTTCGAAGAATAGTTTTAGAAAGTGTGTTGGCAATCAGTGCTACCTGGTGCCGTGCTGTGTAGTAGTTCTTTTAGTATATTTGCAATTGCAGTTTTATTGTTAATAACGAAAAACAGAGACTGACGTATAGAGAGAGTGGGATTCAGCGAGGCATTACGGAGTTTAGATTGGTGATACGGGGAGAGATACTGAACAGTAAAGAGGGAAGCCCAGAGAGAAATGGATTAAGAGAGATGAAAAAGATATGTAAAGGCAGGAGGCAGGGAAGAAAGATATGATGTAACAAACCCTTCAAGGGCCACATCTCCCTTCCTGGGAGAATTCTGAAAGTCCACAACATTGGTGTCATTAGTTTGTGTCTGATACCAGGATCTGCCTCCAGCTGGCAGAAAGATTTAGAGCTTCGGGGCCTGATTTAGAGTTTGGCGGGTGGGTTACTCTGTCACAAACATGACACATATCTAGTCTGCCGTACTACGATTCCCATAGGATATAATGGGATCGCAGTTCACGTTTGTGGCAGAGGTCCTCCATCTGCCAAACTTTCAATCAGGCCCTAAATTTGTAATCTGCGGTCCTGGCACTCCTGGGGTTTTGCTATGCCTACTAAGGGGGTCTACAAAAGCTAAAAAAATTAAATATTAATAGATTAATAAACTGTATATAAATAAGCGAAATGTAAAATTTAACATTTTAAAACATTATTTGTAAATGTGGAGGAATTTGAAATTTGAGGCTAAAATTAAGTTGGTCTCCTCAGATTGATTAATGGAACCGGTATTAATGCATCAGGCAAAATAGATTATAGGGAATGGGTGTCCTCAGCTAAATTTAGAAAAGCTCCAACTTTCCAATTAAAATTAATGATTTGATTTTTTTTCTATTAGTTTGTGAATTAAATAAAATATTGGTAATTTGTGTATTTGTTTGATGAATGCTTGTTTCTTTATTTTGTGTTATGTTTTGAGGTTCAAATCATAAAAACTACTTACTCCTGGGGCCCTGGCTTCCAGGAATAACTAAGTGGGGGCCCTTGATTCAGTGATGTATCAGTGTGGGGTCCAGAGGGTGGTCCATAGAAGTCAAAAGGTTAAGCACTTGTCTAGTGCATGCCATCTAGTGACAGAACACTAGAGATGTATACTGTAGTAAGATAGTTTCCTTCCTTCCTTTTATATGATATTGCTCGGGCCGCCTTAAATTACCTAAGGATTTTAATATGAGCACATCTAAATAATCCTGATTTTTGGTCTTCGGGACCATGCCGAGTCACAGACCGTGTGAACCCCGACACTTAATATACTCCAGAGGTCCATGACAGGGTTGGACTCCCCTTATTCTTCTCATTTAGTAAGGTTACCGTTATTTAAGCAACATGTTGGGCAGATATATCTTCATTAACCAAACTCAGTAGCACTGGGCAACTCTGACACAGGCCTATAAGAAATCCCAGAACCGTAGAGAAAGGGATTGTGGACTCTGCTAGCCCTAAGTATGAAGAAATGCGCTAGTCGTTTTTGATAGCAAAACATAATAAATCTTTTTCAAAAGATGTAGCTTACCACTTACAAGTCCTTGCTTTAGTGATTCTGGAAAAGGGAATCTTCAAGTGAGAGCCACATCAAGGTGGTACACTACTTTCAGAAACTTCAGTCAGTGCCATTTTGTTTGCAAAAAGGTTTATGCAGTTTTGCTCAACGTGTAAAACACATGCAACATAGTATTACATGTCCATGTATTTGCTCAAAAGAAATGAAAACCCAGTTCTTGTACACATTGTAGTGGTAATTTCGCCATCCTTGGTATGAGCCTTCTTCTTGTTAGAGGTGCTGTATTGTTAGTCAGCATTAGCAGATGCTCATCAAAAATATTTGAGCAGATCTTTGAAACTTAATTAAATATTGGCTTTATTTCACCTTTTCAGCGTTTCTTTTCTCTTCAGATACAACCAATTATTAGATTTCATTTTCTAGTACTACAAAGTTTGGTACCTGGTTTAGTCTTAAAATATTTTATCAACAGGAGTTGTTTCTTTTCGTTTTCCATGTGAACTTTGTGGAGACTGCCTTGCTTGTGACAATTTGTATTTCAAAGATAGAATCATTTGCCACATGGCAGCATCTTCATTGACAAGCCGTTGACAATAAGGCTTGGGTTCATTCCAAACAGGATATGAATACCAGGTAAGTGAAAAAACCCATCAAGAGCTGTCTATAGGCATAGAAGTGGGAGAATCTCCAATGGTGAGGACATTCAAACAACAGCTTAGTACAGCAAAGCCACATAATGAGCAGAAATTATTCAAAACATAAGAGCTGCCTGATTTGAACATTGGAAAATCGTGCACCCCAACGAAATGAAATAAGTGACTATGCGTTTCAGTATACACATCCATGCACATAACGCTGCACTAAGATTCATAACAGGATCCAGCTACCACGTCTAAATCAAACCTACACTATTGTCTATTATAACCTCGATGGCTCGCATCTATTACCATTCATGAAAAATTACAAAACACAACAGATACAAAGTCAACAGAACACTTTGACTTCTGTCGACGAGTATTCCCAAAAATCAAATGATGCTCAAATTCTGAAAGCGCTACAATACCACACAAACTTAACTTTAAAATTTTCTGAACTTATCTGCATTGTGACTGTTAGGTGTCTGAGCATACTACTCTTCTTCTGTCTTAAATTGACTCTTGTTATCTAGAATTCCACTGTAATGTCTGCAAAAGTCTATTAAATAGAGCTTTGTTATAGTCCACTAAAATGAGATAAGTGAAAGTAGTAGCTTGTACGAGCTCCTCTGATTTGACAGGCTTTACATACGTTATCTTCCGGAGAAGAATGTTCCTGCACAAAATTTGAAGGGGCAATCATTTTTTAAATCTTTTTTTATTAGATAATCAGAATTACAGACATTTAGATTCAAATACATTTCATTGTTACAATGCAAAAGAAAATAACGTATGGAATGAGGTGAGAGGCATAATTGGTTTGGTCACTCATTACTCCACAAGACTACTTGATTTGTTAATTCATTGCTTGCTAGACCTGGTGGATAGGAAATATTTAACATGGTTCCACCTCCCTTTCCCCCATATATTTTCTTGTCCCCACTCTTTGTGCATATGTTTCTTGTAGCCTCTTAACCTGGCTCATTCTGGTAATCCGATTCTCACATATAGGAGGACTTAGGGACTTCAATTTTTGTAGGATCAGTGATTTAGCCACAAGTGAGACAATAATCAAAATTGGTGCTCTTGCAGGGCCCGCTCATTTTGCAGGGGAGATTCCAAATAGGGCAATACCTACGTCTGGTTCAATATGAACCTGGACATCATAGCTCATAAATCGATAGTTTATTTTTCCAAAAGTCGAATAGTTCGGGACAGAGAAAGCCCATGTGGGCCCAGTCCCCACAGGGTTGATTGCATCCATGGCACTGCACTAAGCAGCTGGACACATTTGCCGTAAACGATATGGGGTGCAATATAAGGCCCATTTAGAAAAAAAAGCCATATGCTTAACCTCCCCGCAGGGCTTTATAGAACATATGATTTAACTTAGTCCAGCCCACAAATTCGAGCTTCCCCTCGATATTGAGAGATAAAATCGAATGCTACCCGTTCCTTGGTGTCGTCTGTGTACAGTTATAGAATCCGGTACCAGTTTCCCAACCCTATAAGGTTTTTGAAGAAATGTGCCTTATTAATGTGCTTGTTTGCTCCATTTGCTGCCACCTTATCCCCTTCGCTGCCAGGCCTTTCCCCCCTCCTGTGCCGAGACTTTTTTTGGCTATTTGGGTCAGTTCGCGCTTAGGCCCTCGTAACTTTTTGTTCACATAAGCTACCTACGCCAAATTTGCGTCCTTGTTTTCCAACATCCTAGGGATTCTAGAGGTACCCAGACTTTGTGGGTTCCCCTGAAGGAGACCAAGAAATTAGCCAAAATACTGTGAAAATTCTTTTTTTTTAAAAACAAATTGAAAAAAGGGCTTCAGAAGGTAGCTGGTGGTTTTTTCCCCTAAAATGGCATCAACAAAGGGTTTGCAGTGGCAAGATCACCATCTTCCCAGCTTTCAGGAACAGGCACACTTGAATTGGAAAACCCAGTTTTTCAATACAATTTTGACATTTTACTGGGACATACCCCATTTTTACTGTTTTTTGTGCTTTCAGCCTCCTTCCAGTTAGTGACCAAAATGGGTGAGAAACCAATGCTGGATCCCAGAAAGCTAAACATTTCTGAAAAGCAGACACAATTTTGAATTCAGCAAGGGGTCATTTGTGTACATCCTACAAGTGTTTCCCACAGACAATAACAGCTGAAATAAAAAAATATTGAAATTGAGGTGAAAACTCTGTAACTTTTTCCTGCGATGTCAGATTTACGAAAGCAATATACCGTTACGTCAGCTGGACTCTCCTGATTGCGGGGATATATAGGGCTTGTAGGTTCATCATGAACTCTAGGTACCCAGAGCCAATAAATGAGCTGCACCTTGCAATGGGTTTTTATTCTATACCGGGTATACAGCAATTCATTTGCTGAAATATAAAAAGTGAGAAATAGGTATCAAGAAAACCTTTGTATTTTCAAAATGGCCACAAGATAAGGTGTTGAAAAGCAGTGGTTATTTGCACATCTCTGAATTCCGGGGTGCCCATACTAGCATGTGAATTACAGGGCATTTCTCAAATAGACGTCTTTTTTACACACTGCCTTACATTTGGAAGGAAAAAATGTGGAGAAAGACAAGGGGCAATAACACTTGTTTTGCTATTCTGTGTTCCCCCAAGTCTCCCGATAAAAATAGTACCTCACTTGTGTGGGTAGGCCTAGCGCCCACAAAAGGAAATGGCCCAAAACACAACGTGGACACATCACATTTTTTCACAGAAAACAGAGATGTTTTTTGCAAAGTGCTTACCTGTGGATTTTGGCCTCTAGCTCAGCTGGCCTAAAATAAATTTGCCCCCCCAACCGCCCCCAGGGAGCGACCCTTGCCTACGGGGTCGCTCCCCCTGCGTGACATTGGTGCAAAAAAAAAGATCCCCGGTGCCTAGTTGTTTCTGTTCCCCTTGGGGGCAGATTGACCTAAAATCGGCCGATTTGCCCGCAAGGGGGGCAGAAATGGTCTAAATACAATTCCCCCCCAGGGGAGAGACCCTTGCCTAATGGGTCGCTCCCCATCTCTAAAAAAATAAACAAAAAAAACCACAACATTTTTTTTGCCCTGGCGCCTAGAGGATTCAGCCACCCCTGGGGGCAGATCGGCCTTATATCAATAGGCCGATCTACCCCCAGGGGGGGCAGAAATGCCCTAAAATAAATTCCCCCCCCCCCCCCCCCCCCCCCCCCCCCGGGGAGCGACCCTTGCCTACGGGGTCGCTCCCCTTGCATGACATTGGCGCAAAAAAAAAAGATCCCTGGTGCCTAGTGGTTTCTGCCCCCTTTGGGGGCAGATTGACCCAGAATCTGCCGATCTGCCCCCAAGGGGGGCAGAAATGGTTTAAATACAATTTCCCCCCCAAAGGGAGCGACCCTTGCCTAATGGGTTGCTCCCCATCTCTAAAAAAACAAACAAACAACAAAAAACACACACAAAATTTTGCCCTGGCGCCTAGAGGTTTCTGCCTCTGGGGGCAGATCGGCCTAATAACAATAGGGGGGGGGGCAGAAATGGCCTAAAATAAATTTGCCCCTGCCCCCCCTCCCCAGGGAGCGACCCTTGCCTATGGGGTCCCTCTCCGTGCGTGACGTTGGCGCAAAAAAAAAAAGATCCCCGGTGCCTAGTGGTTTCTGCCCCCCTTGGGGGCAGATTGACCTAAAATCGGCCGATTTGCCCCCAAAGGGGGCCGAAATGGCCTAAATTCAATTTCCCCTCCAGGGGAGCAACCCTTGACTAAGGGGTCGCTCCCCATCTGTAAAACAACAACAAAAATCCCCGGTGCCTAGTGGTTTCTGCTTCCCTTGGGGGCAGATCGGCCTAATTAAAATAGGCTGATCTGCCCCTCAGGGGGGCAGAAATGGTCTAAAATAAATTTCCCCCCTAGGGGAACGACCCTTGCCTAAGGGTTCGCTCCCCTTGCGTGAAATTAGCACAAAAAAAAAAATCTCCCTGGTGTCTAGTGGTTTCTGTCCCCCTTGGGGGGCAGATTGGCCTCATAAAAATAGGCCAATCTCCCCCAAGGGGGGCAGAAATGGCCTAAATATAATTTGCCCCCTAGGGGAGCGACCCTTGCATAAGGGGTCGCTCCCTACCTCAAAAATACAAAAAAAAAAAAAAAAATTTGATCCCTGGTGCCTAGAGGTTTCTACCCCCAGGGGGGGGCAGAAAAGGCCTTTAAAAAAAATGCCGCCCCTGGGAGCGACCCTTGCCCAAGGGATCGCTCCCTCATGCCAATTTCATTAAAAAAACAAAATAATAATCCCTGGTGTCTAGTGGGCGTTTTAGAAGCCGGATTGCTTGCAATCCGGCTGCTAAAATGCTGAGAGAGACTTCAAAGGGAAGCAAATAACTTTCCTTCCCTTTGAAGTCTCTCGGCCTCCTCCACGTGATCGGAAGAGAAATGCTTTTGCATTTCTCTTCCGATCATGCTGGAAGATGAGCTTCCGGCGCAATGGAAGGAGGCCTTGTGACAATCAGCGCGCGATCGCGTGCTGACGTCACGGGGGTCGGGGGTGGAAGGGGAAGGGCTTCCCCTTCCATCCCTGCCTTGGGGGGTGGGGGGAACCCCACTGAGGGAGCGCTAGCGCTCCCTCTGGGCTCTGTGCCTAGGACGTAATGGTTACGTCCTGGGCACACGAGCACTGTGCCTCAAGACGTAACCATTACGTCCTGGGCACAGAAGGGGTTAAACCCCTGAATATGTTGTGAGAGCTCGAGGTATGAAAATGTGAGATATATAGGGAAACTGGTCTGTCCTATGAGTATTTGTTGTCATGTTTTGATTTGGCCCGCTAAAAAGCTTTCAGACTTATGAAGTCCCAGATTTGCCCATTTCTTGATGGTATTTGGCGAAAGATTCAGGCCAACTGATCTTTCGTCTTTCAAAGAATTTTGGGGATGCGTCAAAGGAAAATAATAGCAGACTTGAATTTGCACAAGTTTTTTTGACCAGTACATTAGGCGACTTGTAGCTAGATTTTTAGGCAATTTAGGTATTTTGAGAAATGCGGGCAATTGCGACCCTATCACTGAGAGCATTCAATGTATAGAAGCAGCTCAATGCAGCCTTTTCTGTGGCCACTCTATTTAACTAATCTAGACAATATTTGCACATGTGTGAGAGCCGAAGACCAACATCATCGACTGAGAGCTGGAGAGTGACCAACGTTGTACGTGGTGTCTTGCCATGTCAAAGAAACTGCCACATCAATTGGTCAATTTCGGCAAATAATGATTGTTTTGCAGTAATCATGTTGTTTGAAAAGATACAGGTAAATTGAGGCAGGATAGACTTTTTGATGATCGAGATCCATCCTATTATGGATAATGGTAGACGCTGGCTATTGGACGCCGCTTTCCTCAGAGTGGCTATATAATTCAGTTTGTAAAGTTCTGTAAAATTGCGCGTCAAAAAAATACCCAGATACCTGATAGCCTGAGTATCTGAATAATTTGCTCGCATTTCTCTAGGCACAATTTATGTTTGGCAATTAAATAGTAAAGATTCAGGTTTAGCCTGATTAATTTTATAGCCCCCAATGTCTGAAAAGGATTTGATTTTAGCGAAAGTGTTCTGGATGTTTGAGATAGCCCGTGTTGAATAAAGGACAATATCATCTGCAAAAAGTTTGAGTTTTGGTGCTCTGTCTACAGGTGGCAAAATTCCTGGATCTAGTGCCGCCGGCTCGATGAACAGAGAAAAAAGAGCTGGCGGCATTGGACACCGTTGACGCATGCCTGTACGTATTGGGTTATGTATTGAAAAGAGAGGGTACACTGTTCCAAACAAGAAGAGAAGGAGGACCTAATTCTACAGGAGCGAGAACCCTCATGCATCACATTGGATGACTGGCTTCATCATTGGAAAAGCTCCTCGTTAGGCCGGCGCTGCAATGCCTAACGGGCTCCATGAGGGGGGCTCTTAACCGTATTGCTCTGATAATAGTGGATGGAATCAGATCATATAGATAAGGTACCTGAAATCAAGCACCTGAGCATAAGTGGAGAGAAAGAAATAATAAAATTGGTTATCCATCGACAAGTATAAATCATGAATTTAATCAGTATTAATGGGATGGAGACCAAGGTTAAAAACAGAATAGGAGTAAAAAGTGAGTAATAATGCTCACGTACTCTCAACAAAAATGCAAGAGGATTAAACCAATTATGGTGCCTCTAGGTATAAGGTCTACATGTTTTGCGCGTGATGGTGGTCCATCCGGATCCATTGACCCTTCATCAGGACCAAAGAAAAACAATGACTTCTCCAAACAATAAATTAATTAGACCCTATTAGGGGGAGGAATACAAAATAACAGTCACTTACTTTAGTCTACTTGCTAAGGTCGCCCAACTCCGGTCTTAGGATAGAGCACCTAGGAATCGCATGTCAGGAACTGGAACTGACATTAATTATGTTGCGTCCGTAGGTCGTTGAACCTACCCTCCTGACAGCGTCCACGATCGATCGTATTGGGTTATGGCCTATCGTCTGCAAGTTTATCATTATCTGAGCCTCTGCTTTTTTATATAGGTTGCGGAGCAGGCCGAATAATTTAGGCAGGAAACCAAAACATGCCAAGATTGAAAACATGATCTCCCACTGAACACGGGCGAATGCTTTTTCTGCATCTAACATCATTATCACCACTTTGACCTTGTTGGTTGCAAATTAGTCTATAGCTGGAACCAAAAAGTTTGTATTGCTGGAAATGGACCAGCCTGGCAAAAACCCATCACTAGGCACAACTGATGCAGCAACCGGGGCAAGCCTAAGGGCCATAATTTTGGAAAAAGTGTGTAGTCTGGTGATTCAGGGGGCTTGTCATTTTTCAGGAAGCTGACTATAGTCGCTTCAGTGAAGTCTTTGGGAATCTTGCTCCAGTTTAGAATTCGTTAAATACAATAAGTAAAGGATCAGCTATTTGTGTGGCTAAAACCTTGTAGTATTAAGATGGTAAACCATCACAGCCACATGCATTGGCGTTAAGAAGACTTTTGATGGCATTTATTATCTCGACCCGTGTGATAGGGATAATAAGGCTGTTCTGTTGATTGTTGTCTATTCCTGGAAATCTTATTGAGTTGAGAAATGAATTAACCAGATCGTATGACAGAGGGTTGTTATGGGAGTACAGGTCAGTTTAATGTTCTAGGAAAACTTGACCTATTTGTACGCTATCAGTTGTTACTGCCCTGTTTTTTGGATCAGGTATAGCTTGAATGATCCTTTGATTGCACTGTTTTTTATACTGACCATGCTAGGAGGCGCCCAGTATATTTTTTTTCCACATAGGCTCTCTGAAACAGGTTTTCTGACTAATAGTATTGCGTAAGACAAAGTAATCTTTTAGCTCTTGATTTGCTTTTATACGTCTGATGAGAGATTGGGATGTCTTTAACCTGTTATTCATCCTCCTGGCACCATCTAGCTCCCATTGTAGCGCATCAACTTCTTGGCGTCTTACTCTGTTTTCCAGGCTGCATAGGTGATGATCTTGCCTCGCATAAAGACCTTGCAGCCCCCCAGATCGAATAATTTGAGTCAGAGCCCTGGTTTGCTTGACAAAATTCTGTTAATGCAAGCCAGATATTTGAGAACCACCCCTCTTGAGTCAACAAGGATCTACCTAAAGTCCAGCGTATTGCCCCCTTCTTTATAGTGCTGATTTTGAGATCTACATATGGGGCTGAATGATCGGAAAAGGGATTTGACAGAATACCTGATCCTGTTCTTTCCCAACTATGGGATATCAAAAAATTATTTATTCGGGATGCAGTATGATAACGTTTTGAAAAACATGTATATCCCTGCAATGTAGGGTGATCCGTTCTCCAAAGATCCATCAAGCACGATCCCGTTTGACCCATGCCAGTTCTATTTTTTTCTGCCTAGAGCAATCTCGAGTGGTCTCTTGTTTAAGGTTAAAATCCCCACCGATTACTATTAACCCATTCAGAGGGAATAAAAGATCAAATAGTTTCTGAAGCTGTCTGCTCGTCTTCAGTGGCTCCATACAGGCTGACAAGATGGATAGTTGTATTATTAATTCTTACAGAGACCAAGATCCATTGGGTGTTAGGATCGCTTGTCACCCGTAGTACTTCCCCTGTGAACTTTTAGGTAAGTAAAATGACGACCCCCCCTAACGGTCACATTGGCAGATGAGAAAAAAGCCTGTCATATAAATTTGGGCAGCGCTGGCTGTTTTATAGTTATCTTTAAGTGCATTTCCTGAAGAAAGATTGCTTGCACTCCTATCGATTTAAGCCATTAACCATTAATATTGCGTAAAACAGCCCTGAACACTTGTTCTTTTAAACCTGGCTTAGTCTTGCCAGTTTATTTCCAAATGTTTGCCCCATCCATGTCTGGACATAGCCTGCCTTCTTCTGCTTTATACAGATTTTTTTTTTTAACCTATGTGTTCCCCTACCCTGTGTCCTTCTACCCTCCTTGGAACCCCCCCACAATCCATGGACCTGTGACCCTCCCCGCCTAGGGTCCTGGGGGTAACCACCCCCAAAACACCTCCCATGTTCCCCATCCCAACCAAATACATGCCCTCCACCACCCATGCCAGCTTCTCCTGAAATATGGCACTTTGGTATGGGCCTGAGGCAGATTTCAATGAGAAGTTAGGCCAAAGGGCGTTCCAAACTTTCCAACCCTCAATGGTGTGGGGAAACGTGGATTAGAAGCCACTTTTTGTCACCTACTACACTAGAAAGTTGAAAAAAAGGAGCCACACCCATTGTACTGTTTATCAGGCTAAGCAAATTTGGTCCAAGAATGTATTAGCTTGTTTTACTGACTAAAATATATGAGTGTCCCTTATAGAACACTCTTGTTTTTGACTGTTGGACAATTCCTAATGTTTTAAATGTATCAATCATCCCCGACATCTCTTTGCGATGATGGGCTGCCATGAGTGACATGTCAGAGAACACTCTGAATGAAAAATTGTCTGTTGTATGATATACCCTGTTCTTAATTGCGTTTGATAAGATTAGTTCCTTTATCCGAAAATCTCCAAAGTTAACTAATATGGTTCGTGGGTGCTGGAAATTGGGATTCTGGTTTGGAGGCAGATGATGTGCTCTAGAAATGGTGTGATCCATTTCTTTAACAGCCATGTCAGGACACACATATTTGTTGATGTTGAGATACAACTGTTGTAATGGTGGTCCCGTTTTCGTAGCCTTCAGGGACACCAACAAAGCGCAAATTAGACTGGCGAGATCAGTTTTCAAGATCGTCCAGCTTGATATCTGCCAGCTCGGACTGCAATGTTGTTGGATCTATTTTCTGTCTGAAGTCCTTCAAGTCAGAGGTTCTTTGCTCTGCCTGAGACATCTGCTTATTTAAGAGTTGTGCATTTGAATTGAGTTGACCGAGTTGCTCGCTTGTTTTCTTGTGGGCCTCTTCCCGGGACAGCTTCATCTCATGAATTTCGTCCGAGATCTGATGCAGGAGGGCCTCTGCTGAGAGTACAGGAGGCGGGCTCAGGTTGTCTTTGGTGGCCCAAAAGCAGCATGTAAGAAAGGAGCCCATAATGAAATGTTTGATCCTCCACTTTCATCCTGGGTTAGCGCAGAGGATCTTGTGTTGCTCGGAGAGCCAGCTTCACTGCCATGAGTTCTATGTGTGAGAGCTCCGTCCGTATTCCCTAGACCCACTGCTTGTTGTGGTGGAATGGCTCCTTCTTGCCTGGTCTTATCTGAGATTGATTGTTGTGCTTGCTGGTGTTGCTGGGCCTGCGGGCCCCTTGAACTGGCGACTGAGAATATTGGATACGTTGATAAGGTAATTACCATTTCTCCAGTATTGGGGTATCTTTCATAGATTCACATGCTTGAATCATTCCCCGTCGTCGAAGTGGGAGTCCCACAGTATATAGAAAGCAATAAATAGAGAAATGGTTTTTTTTTTTTCATTGAAGTCAATAGGAAAAAACACATTCAATTGTACAACTATCAGCCTCATTAGAAAAAGCCCAAACTTCAGCCAGTCAGGCGAGACCACCCCTTTAGAATCCTCAGCACAGAGGCTCAGTCTCTCAGATTTTCTACCGCACGTCGTGTGTAAGGGAGTCTCCCTGAGCTCTGCTCAGTTTTCTTTCTCTTCAAGAGATAATCTTCAATTTTCACTTTTGTTCATACTGTAGTATTATCCATCATGTCTACAGCAAGAAAATGTTTGTTTAGACCTTGTGGGACCTGTGGAAAGTTAAGACTTCACTCTGAGGACCGTCACAAGGAATGCATATACTGTCTCCATCCAGAGCATAAGGTCAAAGACTGTAAGATCTGCAGGACCTTTCCCAACAAGACTCTGAGAGACAGAGAAGCCAGGCTCTTACTTTGGCTTCAGAAAAGAAAGGCCAGAGAAGCTCTTTCTGAAGAGGAGAACAGCGACACATCAGTGGCCTCAAAGAAGAGGAAGAGGTCTGTGGAGAGCTTCTCCCCCAAGAGCAGTAAGTCAGCCAAGAAGCTGCATGCATTTAAGGACAGGCCAGAGGAACAAGCTTCAACATCCAGAGAAATGGGTGGTAAGGTTCGCTCAGAGCCATCTACACCTGCCTCCTCATCAAAGAAGCTCAAAAGACCTTCAAGTTCCTTGCCACCGTCGACGTCCAGGAGATCCACACCGTCGACGAGTGCATCGTCGACGGCAGGCCTTCCTTCATCGACGACAACAGCGACGGCCACGTTTACGGCTTCATCGTCGCCAATGATCGTTACCTCGTCTCCACTGTCATCTACGACTATAACGTCGGTGAGCTTGAAATACGGTCCATCGTCGGCTCACACCTTGAAGATTACAAAGAAACTGTCGACGGGTAAGAAGATGAAATCTCTACCGTCGACGCACTCATCGACGAGTAAATTCAAAAGTTCTTCGTCGATCTCGCCGACGACAGCAGCGACGGCGACACACCCGTCGACGGCAACTTCGTCGACGCTCACAGCACCGATAACGGCTCCACTGACGACGGCTCCGTCGACGACGGATCCGTCGACGGCTCAATACCCTGATCCGATACCCAAACATTTTGGAGCATCTCCTTACCTGCCACAGAGAATTCTACCAATAAAGAGCAGGTCTTCTCTCCTACTTCCATCACATACATCACCCAGTAAAGTCACATCTCTTTGCTGACGATGAGGATGATGATGATGTATATTCTGATGATGGTTTCTTCCCAGTGGCACGTAGTCCATCTGAACTACAGATTAAGTGTCAGGAGGAAGATGAAGAAGAAGAAGATAACCAGCCTTATTCGGATCAGCAGAATCAGAGTCACTTGCAACTTCAAGAGCAGCAGGAGCAGACAGTTCAGATGCCTGTCTTGTTGATAGCTAACCTACAGCAGATGATGCAGGATTATTATTCTAGATTTCCTCCACCTGGCTCTTCTACCCCAGTGCAACCTCCGCATACACCAGTGTCCACCCCTGCTAGACCATCTGAATTGCCTGATCCTACCACAGCTCCTTCATCTGGACAGGATATTGCTCCACCTTCATCTGAGGACGAGCAGGAAGAAGGTGAAATTCAGGACACTGACTCACTCATTCCAGAATGGGATGAATATCAAATTCAAACACCATCTCCTTCTACGCCACCGCCAGTGGACTCTCCGCCGCAGGATATTGGTGGCTTTCATAGTGTGATGGAAAGAGCTGCAAAAAGATTCCAACTGCCAATAACATCAAAGCAGTCAGACTGTTTTCTTTATGACTTGAAAGAGGATACTAGGAAGTCTGTAAGGGCTATACCCATTGTTGACTTCATCTGGGAGGAGGGCCTTAAGGTCATGCAGACTCCATCCTCCATTCCCGCAGTCTTACCGAGACTTGAGAAGAAGTATAAAGCACCGGACAATTCTCCAGCATGTCTGGTTAGTCACCCTAAACCAGACTCGGTCATATCGCAGGCAGCTCAGAGAAGGTCCAGAAATCCATCAGCATCTCTGACTGCCCCCCCAGACAAGGGAGGACGTCGATTGGATTTGATTGGGAAAAAGTTCTCAACGATGGCGGCCACTACCGTTAGAGCAGCAAATTCCCTAGCAATCCTAGGAAGGTACGACCGCCAGATGTGGTCTGATATGTCGCAATTTATTGACAGGTTACCTAAAGATAGTAGAGCAGAAGCGCTCAAGATTCTACAGGAGGGTGAAAAGATCTTGGCTGAAATCATAGACTGCGCCATAGACGTCTCGTCTACAGGTTTTCGCCAGTTAGCCGGAGCGGCCGTACTCAGGCGTCAAGGGTGGCTGAAAGCTACTTCTTTTAGCCCAGAAGTACAATAAAAGATCCTGGACATGCCGTATGATGGCGAGCTCTTGTTTGGCAAGCATGTGGATGATGCGTTACAATCCATTAAAGCAGACACTGAGACAACCAGATCTCTGGCAACATTGCAATACAAGAGACAGCCCTTTTGGGGAGCGAGAGGGAGAGGAACATTTTCTTATAGAGGAGGCGCACATTAGTATCGCCAATACTCCTCTTACCAGGGACAGTTTAGTTCCAACTTTGGCCAGCAACAACCACATTCCTTTCGACAACAGTCATCCACGCATTTCAGGCAACAAGCGAGAGGAAAGTCGGCTTACAAGACCAAGGAGACGGCAAGAAGGCACTGACCTTTATCGGATGCCTGCACCCAGCCCCTATATCAACACTCTAATAGGGGGCAGAATTTCCAAGTTCCTCCACCAGTGGTCCAAAATTACTTCAGACAAATGGGTACTCGATATTGTCAACCGAGGACATACACTAGAATTCAACCAGCCTCCCCCTCATGTACCACCAAGAGGTCCCCCGCCAGCCCATCTCAACGAACTTCTGGAACAGATTACTATATTAATGAAGAAGGGAGCAATAGAGATCGTACCAAGGAGCCAGAGGGGAACAGGTTTTTACTCCCGCTTCTTCCTTATACGGAAAAAGACAGGAGACTGGAGACCTATTTTAGATCTTCGTTCTCTCAACAAATACCTCAAGAAGCAATCTTTTCGCATGATCTCCCTTCAAGACGTCGTGCGCCTACTCAACCGAGGGGACTTTATGACATCATTAGATCTCCAGGACGCATATTTCCACATTCCCATTCACCCCAGTCATCGGAAATTCTTACGATTCAGGGTTGCAGGCACTCACTACCAGTTCAGAGTGTTGTCCTTTGGCCTCAGGTCGGCCCCAAGAGTATTCACCAAAGTTTTGGCACCGGTTGCAGCCCACCTCAGGCAACTAGGGATACAAGTGTTCCCGTATTTAGACGACTGGCTAATAAAGGCACGAACAACGTCAAAGGCTGCCAGGGACACGAAGACATGTCTATCTCTTTTCGGAACACTAGGCTTGACAGTCAATTACCCCAAGTCTCATCTAGATCCTTCCCAGAACATCACATTTCTAGGAGCAGTCTTGGACACAGTCCAAGCAAAAGCCTTTGCTTCACACGACAGACGAAAGAAACTTCGAGATTTAGCAGCACGTCTCAGCAAAAGAAGGTCCGCTTCTGTGCGGACTTACAAGTCTTTTCTGGGCATGCTTTCGTCTTGCATTCCATTGATAGAAAATTGTCGTCTGCACATGAGAACACTTCAACAGCAGTTAGACAATCAATGGAAACAAACGGAAGGTTCTTTCGACGACGTAATTCGGATAACCCCATCAGCAAAACAAGCTCTCAAATGGGGGAAGGATACGCCCCTCATCTCAGAAGGTCTTTCATTCCTGAAGGACAAGCCAGTGCACATTATAACAACAGATGCATCCCTACAGGGATGGGGTGCTCATTTGCAGGATCTTTCAGTGAGAGGGAAATGGTCCACTCAAGAGTCGACTCTTCACATAAACGTATTGGAGTTAAGGGCGGTTTCCTTGGCACTCAAATCCTTCCTCACAAACATCAGGGGTTCTTCAGTCTTGATAAGAACAGACAATACCACAGTCATGCATTACCTCAACAAACAGGGGGGCACAAGATCGCAAGCATTATCGCTAGAGATGCAGAAGCTGTGGCATTGGGTAATTCAACATCGAATATCCATCAGAACAGAACATCTCCCGGGGATCACCAACACCTGGGCAGATGCCTTAAGCAGGACTCGAACCAGCTGCCACGAGTGGGAACTCAATCAGTGAGTTCTCGACCGTCTCTTTCGGCGTTGGGGCAAACCCAGTCTGGATCTGTTCGCGACCAGAGACAACAAGAAATGCCAACACTTCGCAAGCTGGCGACTGCAGAAGGGATCAAAGGGGAATGCGTTTTTGATTAGATGGTCAGGGATTTATGCATACGCTTTTCCCCCGCTTCCACTCATCCCAAGACTTCTGCAGAAAATGAAGAGGGAACCATGCAGACTTCTATTAATTGCTCCCAAATGGCCACGCCAGTTTTGGTTCACAGAACTCCCATTACTCTCGGAGCAGCCTCACATTCGACTGAAGACACTACCGGATTTGCTAACAACGAATCAGGGTCAGGTCCGTCATCCCAACCCGACGTCTCTTCGTTTATGAGCCTGGCTCCTGAATTCTATGAATTCGACGGCCTAGATATTCCTCCAGATTGCAGGGAGGTACTTGCCTGTGCCAGGGCTCAGTCTACCAACAGGACATATAAGTTCAAGTGGAAGAGATTTTGCATATGGTGCTCAACTTCCAACGTTCATCCTCTAAAGTCCTCTCCTGAACAGATTCTGCCATATCTATTGCATTTAGCTAAATCCGGCCTTTCGCATTCATCTATTAGAGTGCACCTGGCTGCCATATCCCGTTTCCGACGAACGTCTCAGTCACCTTCTTTATGATCATCCAGAATAATAAAACAATTTCTTAAGGGTTTGTTCAGGATGTTTCCGCCGATTCACCGTCCTTCATCTCAGTGGCATTTGAATATTGTGCTATCCCAGTTAATGAAGCATCCGTTTGAACCCATTCATAAGGTAGACCTCAAATTAATTTCTTTTAAAACAGCCCTCCTTCTGGCCTTGATATCAGCGAAGAGGGTTAGCGATATCCAAGCCTTCACAATCTCTCCACCTTTCATCCAATTCAAACCAGAGGTGGTCATTCTGAGAACTAATCAAAAATTTATACCTAAGGTTCCATCGTCTTTTCATCTGAATGAGCCGGTGGTTCTGAGAATTTTTTTTCCAAATCCGCAAACTGCAGCGGAGCGTGCATTACATTCTCTGGACATTAAACGATGTTTAAAATTTTATATACAAAGGACTAGCAATTTCCGTAAATCTGAGCAACTGTTTATTAGTTATGGACGGATCAATAAAGGCAAAGCCGTTACTAAGCAGACCATAGCGCGCTGGATCTCTTCTGTCATACAGCTATGCCACCAGTTGGCAGGGAAACCGTTATCATCCAGTGTCAGAGCGCATTCCACTAGAGCGGTATCCACTTCGGCAGCTCTATTCGCAGGAGTCCCTCTGAGCCAGATCTGCAGAGCGGCAACGTGGACACGTGCTCACACCTTTACCCAGCACTACTGCCTGGAAGCTACAGACAGAATGGATGCCGCGGTAGGACAAGCAGTGTTACGTAATTTATTTGCATAAGGTGAGCCAATAACCTTTTACCCTCCATCCTCTACGTATTGCCAGAATGATATTTTCATGTAAATAGATCTATGTGTAGATATATATATATATTCATGTATATAATCTTTTAGAGGGTTGATTTGCAAATGTTAATTACCTATATAAGTCCATATAGGATAAATTATACACAGGCATGCTTCTGGCGTTTCAGAACTCAACCATCTTTCCTACTGCTGACTACTCTGATTCAAGCATGTGAATCTATGAAAGATACCCCAATACTGGAGAAGAAAATAAGTTACTTACCTGTAACTGTGGTTCTCCAGTATTGGTATCTTTCATAGATTCACATGCGACCCACCCTCCTCCCCAGAGGGGCTCACCTCTTTTGCTTTCCTGTAATCACTAGTGCGGAGAAATCTGAGAGACTGAGCCTCTGTGCTGAGGATTCTAAAGAGGTGGTCTCGCCTGATTGGCTGAAGTTTGGGCTTTTTCTAATGAGGCTGATAGTTGTACAATTGAATGTGTTTTTTCCTATTGACTTCAATGAAAAAAAAAAAAAAAAAATTCTCTATTTATTGCTTTCTATATACCGTGGGACTCCCACTTCGACGAAGGGGAATGATTCAAGCATGTGAATCTATGAAAGATACCAATACTGGAGAACCACAGTTACAGGTAAGTAACTTATTTTCATTTCCCCTGCATGTTGCTGTGTTCTCTAGCCTTAGTTCCACAACAGTTTGCTCCATGGGGGGGTTCCCCACACAGGCTCTGTAATAATTTTGCAAAGGGCATTGCCGTGTTCCTGCTAGTGGTTGGTTCGGGGGGGGGGGCACAGGGGTTGTGACTAGCGCCATATCATTGTCCTCAAATTGAGTAATCTTGGGTAAAACTGAATGTGGGGAGGTCTCTGGACCAGCTGGACTAGTTAGATTTCCCATATTTTTGTGACCTCGAACCACCTTGGGACAGTTATAGATATTAGCTACCCAGTATTTTGATGCCTTTGAAGGTTTTCTGGTGACACGGGGTGCATGATAGTCTCTTCATCCTAGTTTGTGCTTGCACTTCTTCATCCTAGTTTGTGCTTGCACTTTAATCCCTTATTATGCGCAGAGGTTGCGTTAAAGTGCAGTGCTAGCATGATCAGCAACACCAAGAGGTGTAGATGGAGGCTGCAAGCTGCATCCATAACTAAATGGACTGCTTCCGCAGCCTGTTAAGCCTACCTCAGCCTAGAAGGCTGCCTACTGAGCCCCTCTAGGTGACCATGTATAGCCACTTGACCAGCAGATGTCCCCCTGTCGTATGTCAGGTTTTTTTGTATATTGAGTGCCATAAGGTTACAGGCAGGGGTATAGGCTTTCAGCTGAAGCCCCTAGAAAGTGGAGAGGTTTGGCTTAAGTCCTGGTGGTAATGAGGCTTGCTGCAGTATAATTTGTTATGCCTTCTGTCATCCCTGTTGCTCTACCAATCTGTGCCTTCCCTTATCACCTTACCACCACCTTGCCGCTTTTGATGCACATTGATAGCACCTTTCACTTTTCTTTACGCACTGTCTGGGGGTATTACTTGTGACCCAATGTCTTTGTAATTTGTGCGTGGCACGTTGCGTGTGATGCCCAGTGCTGAGAAGTGCCGCTCGCTGCTGGCCATCCATCCAGACATGGACCCTTAGCCCGTCCAAGCATGATATGCACGGCAGGGTTGCTTGTCTGAGGCCGCACACTTGCCCTACCAGCTCTGCTGTGCAGCTCCACTGCTGCTGCTAGCCTCCTCTCAGCCATCTTGGAACGCTTTCTGCCTCGCTGCCTCTGCGGAAACCCATCTAGTAATAGGGCATGACGGAAGCTCCTGTAACCGTGTTCCATTGAGAATTTAACGTTGTTCTGGAGGGACAATCATTGATTCGAAGAGATCATTTATATAGCACCCCACCCAGCTCTGATTCTCCTTCTGAGACTTTCTAGTTAATATTTGTATGATAATATATACAACATGCTATCATTTTATCACCCTTTGAATGATGGAAGACTGAGTTAATTCTGTGTTGGCCTTTTTATTCTCATCTGAACACACTTATCTAGTCTGGGATCTCAACCAACTGAGCTATCTCATCAACTTTACATATGTATGGTGGACATAGACATGGGAAGCTTCTTGTCCTGATTAATATCGAAAACGTTTTTGTTTCTTTTCCAGAGCATTGAATACCATCTTTGACAACGATGGAAAACGTTTGAAAATAATGCATGACATTTTTTTCCTATATAAGTAAATACACCGTTTACACATTTTCCTAAAATGTCTGATAGGCTACCATGGTATGGAAAGAATATTGCCCCATTTCAGGGGAACATGACATTATGAGTTTTTATTTATTTTATTTTCCTTTTGATGTCATTTATATCTTGAACAACTGCTGTTGAACCAGATGTTGCAATGCATCTTCTTTTTTATTGAAAATGGACATTTCCTAAACATGAAATATTTCTACAGTGCATTTTTAAGTATTTCTGTATCAAATACCCAATGGAAGGCTAAGGTGAAAAAACATCAAAACGAGTTAAAAAAAAAAACCTTTGATTTTTAAATCAGTCATCTTTAGCTGCTAATTTAGCAGACTATTTTACGTTAGCAGTGGAAGGAAATCTCGTTTTACTCTGCAAGTGGCATTGTATTAGCAGAGCAACCTAGTATGAACTGTCACTTTAGCAGTCAGCCGCCAACTCCAAATTGAAGTCAGATAAAGGGCATTTCGGCCCAGTGGTGAAACTCAGAGGCATTCAGCATTATTTTGACACATGCCATTGAGTGCAGGAATTGGGTCATGAGCATTGAGTGGTTTCCACTCAGCTCCCGGGCATCAGTTCGGACTCCATCAATGTCAGGTTGAGGTTGGTTTTACATGGTTCGTGGTTGATTGGTGAGAATCATCACATAAATAAAATACAATGAAACCTGTAAAAATGTTCTTGCAACTTGAGTTATGACTTTTTCCATTATTAAGGGTTAAGATAAAGAAATGTGAATGCATGGACCTCACACAATCCACCGGGAGAAGGTGGAGTCACTTTGATAAAGAGTTATGTTGTGGAATGCTTATGAGTTCAAGAGGTTAGTTCAGTGCAGCCGCGAAACTGTGTCTGTGGTGTTTGGGCTTTGAGACAGAACTTTTATTGCATCCTTCTTTTGGTAATACACAGACACAACTATAAGTCGCAGCCAGCCAGCAAGATAGATCAAACATAGAGAGCGTCTGAGGTAATGTATGGATAGTTCAGAAATGCCCCAAATAATGCCTCCACTGTCAAGTCAGAGGTAAAATACCTCCCAGTGTATATTTCACTTTAAATTACTTTTACCAAATTTCAGCAGGTTGATGACTTAACTTCTGGGCTGTCTAATATGGATGTGTGAGGGGTCATAGCCACGCCTTATTTTAATGATATCCACATAGAATACATTTACACACAGTAGATATAAATGCAAAACAATTATATTGCCATAGCTTATACTTAATACTTGGTCCTATGTTAGAGTTCAAATCTTTTGTTTTTGTTTTATCACTTAACACATACACTTGCCTACATCCAGAGGTTGGTGAGGTGAAACCATTTTCTGTATGTCTACTATTCTGCTTTTGTGGATTTTGGCACTTAGTTTACAGACGAGGAGTCACCCGGCCTTTTTGCTCCCTGCATAATATCTCTGCTATGTGTGAAGGAGTGCATGCTCATCTTTGTTAAGATCTAGTGCTTTGAGTTGTTTTCTGCCCAGATTGAATTCCCTTCTCACTTTTGTGTGCTCTGGTATGTTTATGGGCTTCTTCCAGGGACCGTACATGCCACCCCATTTCCACCCCTGTGTCTCTCCTAGCCTTATTAAGGTGTGCGGAGA
The DNA here is from genome assembly GCF_031143425.1 of Pleurodeles waltl. NCBI lineage: Eukaryota > Metazoa > Chordata > Amphibia > Caudata > Salamandridae > Pleurodeles > Pleurodeles waltl. Next base: position 1,091,932,752 of record NC_090440.1, read on the forward strand.
TAGCTAAGATGGTCCCCCTAACCACCGCTTTCAGCATTTACCATAGTAGTGGGATGCGAGTTTCTAGTGTGTTGTTCGTTTGGAGGCATTATTGGAAAGTCTCCTGAATTTCTTTCTGGATGTCTTTATATCTTTGAAGTTTGTCATTGAGTCTCCATGGAATATTGGGCATGAGTGTCCCCGGGGTTTTTGAAGGAGATCAAGATGGATGAGTAGTCAGACAGTTCAGAGACTCCCATGTCCATCTGGACAGTTGTGACCAGAATTGGGCAGATGCTAAGAAATAACCTGGTCTAGGGTACGCCCAATGTGAGGTTGACAAAAAAGTGTAAGCTTCGGATGTAGGGTTATGTGGCTGATGGACAGTGGTCACGCCCATGTCTTTCAGCCATTGTAAGCCTTCAGCCAAAACACTCCGACTTGCCCTGTTCGTTTGGTAGATCTTTTGAGCTGTGAATGTGGCACTAAGTTGAAGTCTCCCCCTATAAAGAGATCTTTGTCTGTGTTTGGCTTAATATGGATTTCAGCGGCCCAGAGTTGATTGTGTTTAAGGGAATTGCTCTTGGTGGTCATTAGGTGTGTAGAGTGTGGTCAGAGTGAAGGTTCATGTCCCCATGGAAAGCTATGGGAAAAGAAGTCTACCTGGATCTCTGTGTGGGTTTGGAGGACTCAGCCATAGAATTTGCCAGCTAAAAGGATGGCTACTCCCGCTTTCTTGCCTGGCCCAAGGGAGAAATTTTGATTGGTGAACCACCAGGACCACATTATCCCCCATTTTTTTTAGTAGTTGGGTTCCCTGAAGAAAACAGACATTGTAGTCCAAATCCCACACTATTGATTGTGTGGCTAGCCACTTTCAGGGGAATTTAGGTCTCTCATGTTGTGACTTAGTATTCTAACCATGGGGGTGGAGTTGGGGTAGATTGATTCTAACCATGAGGCTGGAGTTGGGGGAGATGTGATTGCAGGTCTTGTGATGGGGAATATAGTGACCCTGTGGAGGTGGAGCAATATTGTGCCCACTGAATGTATAGTAGGTGGCAATTCCTTGAGCAGCTGATGATAATAAACTGGGGTCGAAACTCAGGCGCTACCATTATGGGGGCCTCAACTATCAGTGTAGGGGGTTTGTGTAGATGGGTAGAATGGTGGTTAGAGCTCCAACCCGGGCACTTACACTCAGCAGTGCCCCTACTTCTGTTTGTTGATATTGCTTTTCTGCAGTCATGGGGAATGTTGAGCTGGGATCTATCTAAAGATGAGAGTTGGGAGCTGGAGATAGTTGGCGATAAAGTAGAATTGTCAGTGTTCCAGTGCCTGGGTAAAAACTTGGCGCTGGAGTTGGTGTAACACCACTGACTGCTTTCAGTGGATGGTTTGTGGGCTTTTTGTTTGGGGATTTGCTGGGTTCGTGTACTATGACCCCAGTGCATGGGTGATCTTCAAACATCAGTGGTGAGTTGGAATCCTCAGCCAGGCAATTTAATCCTAGAATAGACCGGGATTCATCCATGGTGAGTACAGTGTGTGTTTCTTTGTTCTACATTAAGATGAGGCAAAAGGGGTGCCCCACCAATATTTGACACCCTTTTCACGCAAAAAGGTGGTGATCTCTTTGAGTGAGGAAGTTGAAGCGTAATGTGTGATAGATCTTGGTACAGGCATACTTTAGTTCTTGCTGCGGACTTTATAGCCTCTTTGTGCTTGTAGTAGTGTACCCAGATCAATCTATTTTGTAGCATGCCGGGCGACTGGACAGATTGGCCTGCTCTATCCATGTGTTTGAGGGCGATTTTTGTGTCTGCCTGATTTTGGAGCAGTTGCTTGAAAAGACAAGTAACGTAGCCTTCCACATCGAGCGGGACTCCTTTGATTCTGGTGCTCGAGCGGTAAGATCTGTTTTCCAGGTCTTCCATGTGGATGCAAAAGTTGTGGTTCTGCTCTTGGAGCTGTAGTAGCTCACGTCTGTAATTGTTGAGTTCTTCTTTAGCGTCACTGCTGTCTTCCAGCATTGTCACCTGCTGACCTGTCTACATCACATCTCATTTGATGTCATTGATATCCATGGCTACTTCATCCCATTAGGCCCGATTCACAAAGACCCTTTGCAGTCATGTTGGAGGCTCCGCACTCATGGTGGGATCTCCGCACTACAGTTTCTCATTGCAGAGATCCCACCACGACTACAGAGCCTTTGCTGTGACTGCGGAGGCTCTTTGTGAATGGGCCCTTCAGTGTAGCTAAGTTCTTGCTAAGTTTGATGATTAGGCTTTCAGTGAAGGATTGAGTGATAGGCACACTAGTGCCCCCCCTGGCCTCTACTTTGTGTTGCAGTGTCTTTTGTCAGTTGGCATCCTGGCAATATATCTTGCAACAGGTAGGTCTTCTTAGAGGTCGCCTTGGAGAGCATTATTTTTAGGGTGGAATCTTTCTTGGGCCAATGCGTTGCCATTTGTGCCTTGAGAACTATTGCCATTGAGAATTTATTTTGAGGGTGGATTGTGCTGTGAGCTGATCCTGCAAGTGGGTGTCAGGAGCTGGTAGCTTACGAGACACTTTTCAGCAGGACCTTTGCAGCGTGGGAGCTTCATCGTGTGATGGCACTGTATCAGCTTCTAGTGTAATGGGGGGCACTACCCTCTGTTCATTGGGCCACTTGAGGTGGGCCTCATCATTAATCACAGGTCATTGTCAGCTCCCATTTATGGCCTCAGACCTTGCCATCCCTTCTTTAATTTGCTGGCTTGCGCTCTTCTGTAGGGTGTATATGAGCATGCTGTGCCCCTCATGTATGATTGCTCTGTTAGGTTGTCTCCACTTTGTCCTATGCCACTGAGAGGTGTGTCATAGATGTTGCATGAAGGTGATATGCCCATGCTGCATTCTTAAATTAGTGTTGTGAATCGCAAGTTCTATGTGCTTCTGAGATTCAAGCAGGGCATCCACACTTGACTGGGACTTGTTAAGCACTGCGCTGGAGCGTCCTTCATTATGAGAGGTTAGGGTGCTTGTTGGAGGATCAGGCTTATCACCCCGACTCTCTCTGGTGAAGTCTTAGGCGGAGTCCAGCTGATCCCATCAGCACGAGGGGCCTGCAGTGGCTGGCAGGTTGACCACCAAACTGGTTGCTCACTGCGATGCTGAGCGCTCTCAGTAGAAGATTGGGTGCTTTTTACACTCTGTGAGTGCTCTTCTGTGCCACTTTGTGGGTAAAGTCTGTTGAAGTCTGTGATCAGGCTTCTATATTGGCCTTGCCCCCACACCTCCTTTGTTAGACAACCATGCAGTGGTGCGCTGCAGACAATGCAAATTTGGTCCACATACCAATCCCTGGTGGTTACAGTGGTGATGAGCTTTTCAAAACCATGAAAACATTTATTGTAGTGACAATCTATCTTCGTTCCTTTTGGTGCGTTAATAGTAGCACCTAGATCTAAAACACGTAGGGTCCCAAAGTTCAGGGTAGCTGCGATTCAGTCATTTGATACGGAAAGGTCAGGAGGAGCAAGCATTCTTCTCTTTGTGTAAGTAGAACATTACTGTGGTGGAACATTACTGTGGTGTGCCCCAGCTAAGAGAAGTGGTTGAACTTCATCTTTTGCTGGAAAAGCATGTGGATAATGGACCTCTTAATCACATTAAAAGTATTTTTGTATTAACATGCTTGTAGGACACATTGCTAATATTTTTGTCATTGCAAGTACACATATCACAAATGTCAGGGTCTTTGCTCGACTGCCAAATTAAGCTGTCAGCAAATGTAAAAAAACCTCATAATTATATGTTCCTTACATTGGATCAGTATATTCCTTGCACTGGATAACTTTGTTCATGAGTTACTATCTCAGATCATGGTAGTACAAAAGATTAGTGTTTTAAAAACCCACCAAAAACTAGGTTTCCTAATTCCTTGAGACAAGCCAGATTTCTGGATGGGCAACCAACAAAAATGATGGTGTTCCATTTTAATTACTGAACAAAGTCTGCTAACCCAATTCACAAAATTTCTGCGGTTTCAAATGCTGTTTGAATGTCCATGGACCGTTGAAGAAGATTTAGCCTCTGACTGATCAGTGAACTGTACCATTCCAAGATTGAGTAGAGGGCGGCATTCAGGAAGGGTGGGAGTAAATACTTGAAAAACCTCTATCTGCTTCAATCAGCAGTTAATAATGTCTATGCCAGGGCTATAAAGTCCTGTACTTATTTGAAACAAAATGAACTGTTTTCACACACAAAAGGCCGGAAATTGGATTTTAGTGAGAGCAGACAATATCTATCCCTAAACTCTGTCCACCTGCAGCTTGTTTAGCTAAGAATGAGGTACTGTGAGAAAAGATGTCTTTTATTCATCTGGGATAAAATTAGACTTGGCCTTAGTGAAATATATTGGCAGAAGTAATGACATACATATGCATGGGCTAAAGGTAATCCTGATCATGTGTCCTGAACTAAGAAAGCAAAAGTGACTAAGCTTCAGACGAGCCATAAATATACCGATGAAACCTGGGAAACCACTTTCTTTGAATTCCTCTGTAATTCTTTTAATCATGTAGAGGCACGTTTTGAATTGTTCTCACAAGGAAACTTCACTGCTATTTCTGCAGGTTGTTATTTTTCTGAATATGCTCAGAATATATTCAATTTTATGAGTATTTTTTATACCACTTTTGGACAAGTGGCTGCTGGGAAACATCCCTCATTATAACCCTTGGTGAGAATAAAGAGTACTGTAATTTCATGTATCATTGTATCCTTATTTGATTTGTTGATATTAAGAAATGTTTTGGCAAGCCTATTATGAACTGCGGACATCATCAGGTTGTTTTATACTTTCAATGTGCCTGTGTCATAACGGGCAATATATCTCTGTGTATGAAAGTGATGGGTTGTCTGTGATAGCATTTAGAGATTCAGTCCTGCCTCTGCCGGGTTTCTGACTTTTTTTTAAGGTACTTGTGTGTTTTGAAGTCGAATAGCTGCATAAGTAGAATCACAGGTTGGTCCTTTAAATGGATATGAAAGTTGCAATCTGAGGAAATTCAAACTGCAAATTAGAGCTGCAAGGAGCTGATCAGAAAGATAGCAGATTGATAAGAAGAGAAAGGAACAGGGAAAATGAAAGAGAAAATGACACAGTTAAAGTGAGCCAGTGTGGATGATGAAGGAAGTGGTATAGAAGAAAGATGAAAGACCTCCTGAGAAAAGAGGGATCACTGCACAGTGAACGGTACCCTGAGAAGAAAGAAAACGCTGAAATGAAGGGTAGGCAGCCAAAAGTGGTGATCTTGACGAAAGAAACTACACCTTGAAATGTGAAGAAAGATGTGCGAGTAAGTGTAAGAAGGAAAGAGGCAAAGAAAAACCTTACACAGACAATGAGATGGCAGGGCTAATGATATTGAGTGGCATGATTATAAGGATTCCTTCATGAGGGCTGTAGCAGGTTGTTCGTGTTTCTGTCAAATGCCCAGATGTGAAAGAATCTGTCATCCCTGAGGCACCATTGAACTAACACCACCGTCACTAAACATCTGAGTTGTAGTTGAATATGTTTTGGAATATTTTATCTTGTACTAAGTTTACCTTGTACTAAGTGTAGTGATAATTGTTGTAGTACTGTATTGAATATATTTAGAAATATAGTTTACTATCCACAACATAAACATGCTCTACCATCTTACGACTTATATTTTATGTAGCTGACTATTCCCTTACCCCCTAACCAGGGTACATTGCTGACTTTAAAAATGCTATAAATCATTCATCATATCTGGTGCCCATACTCCCATTATGGTGGGCACATCTCGTTGTTCTCTTTTTTAGTTTCCCATTTACCTCTTTGTGTTTCTCCTTCCCACCTCTTTCCGATTCACAACTCGCTTAGAAAATGATCTTGCTTATGTTTACGCCAGAAGCTGATTATGCTGCTTTGAAACAGGAGATGCGCAAAAAGAGGGACTTAAAGCAAATTATTTATTTCTTAATTCCCTCTAGCAGTTCTTCAAAGTGTTTTGAAGTTCATGGGAATTGTTTACAAACTATGCCGTGGTTTCCTGTGGCTTGTTCAGATAACGGTCCCAGTGGGTGGGGGAGATAAGGGCACCAGCTGTTGCCCTTAAACGTGTATAGTTGGTGGCGGTGGGATTGAAAGAGAAGGGTGGATAGAGGGAGTATGCTTTGATGGCATCATGTCCAGAGGCTGCTGCCCATTCTGTGTCAATTAGCAATAGTGTTTTTTAATTGGACCTAAGTGGTGGATCATGTTTATCTGTCTTTTGTTTTTCTGACCTTTTTCCTATTATAGTACATCCTTTAGATTTGCTCCAGAGTCCATAACTCTGTATTTACTTACTTGTTTACCAGATATTATAGTGCTTGAGAAATGTTTTTGTATCAGGGCTACTTAAGGTTTTTATCCTATACATGTTTGTACTTGGTCATGGTAGTAATTTGTGTGCTTCAATTTAAAGTTTATACATTATCTGTGTTGATACAATTTTTCAATTTTGCTCTAATGTTCCCCATTTCGTTTTTGCTACCTTGCTCAAAGATGCATTTAAAATTAATCCTTAGTTTTCACTGTGGTTCATACATTAGATTATTTTACTCACCTTGCCCGCTGAGATTTCATATGATAATACATGACTCTGGAATGTATGTTGCCCTTGATTATCTCGCACCACCTAGTCATTTCAGTCACACCGATGCTTCAAGTTTAACCTTTAAGATGACAAATATAAGGGACATTTATGCAAACTTTGGCAGGATTGAATGTCTTTGAAATATTTAATTTCTGAGAGTACCAGTTGTAACCACGCCCCAAGTTATACAATTAGAAAGACTTTTCAATCCATGTTAAACACAATTTGGCATCCAAGCATGGATTTTCTTTGTAATTCTGTGAGTTACAAATATAGGAATCAGATTCTATCATTCACATTTTACAGCTGTGCTATGTGGAACTAACATTCTATATTCTGAAGGACGATAGTTTTGCACAAATCAGTGTAGATGATTTCGCTTTAGCAGCTTAAACACAATAAATAAGCTAGACATTTGTCGTAAGAGTAGTTAAAAATACCTTAGCTAAATAAGAAAGAATGCGCATACGTCTAATGATGTGAGAGAAGAGGTTTCTGCCATGCTCCCGATGCCTTAATTTGATGGAGACCTACCCTCATATGATGTCTTCTTATGGTCTAGGAGAAAGTAGAGTGGGGACTTGAAAGGTCTTTGACCCGTGTGCCTTCTCCCGACCCTCTTTTTGCTTCCCTTGTTCATGATATAGTCAGCAGAGGGTGTATGCTCTTCTAGCACATAGTGCTGCTTTATGGTTTTACAGTTCAGTATTCCAGTAAGTTTTTGTATGGACTTGGTGTTGGTTATTCATACTTTCCAACAAAGTTCATTTTGTGGGTGCCCAAACTCCAGCTTCTACTCTGAACGGACACCTTTTATCTCCTTAGGACTGAAGGGAAATTTAGGTTGAATGGTTAGAAGGTTAAACATAAGTTTTACCATTTCCGGAAGTTACGTGAAATCTGATTTTCAAAGCAGTTTTACACAATTTGAAATGTTTTAATTAAATTAATGTTAAAAGTTTTAAGATGCCAAATATATGAAATTATAAAAGTACAAGACAGTCTTTGTTCTAGGCCCTTGCTCTATACAGTACATCAAGCAAAGCATTGGCTGATGCATTACTAATTTATAGTGTATTTGATAAATATATTTTTTGGAACTGTGTTGTTGCTTAAAAAACACTACACGTAGATGGTCCTTTATATCAGGCAGCAGAATGACTGTGTAGACAACTAAGGAGGTGATAGTTGATAAATGCACAAGACATTGGGAGTACATCATATGATGACTACTTATGTTTTTTGTTGTTGACATTTTAAGGTGAGGGGTATAAATTGATGTGGCCAGAACCAAACAATTTTTAGTCAACTAGCAAAGCCTAGATTAGAAAGCTGGCTGACATGTTTCACAGTTGGCAATTTTTTGCATCTTCTTCCCCACTAATTGTAGCAATGACAGTATTAGAGAGTGAGCGAAAGAAATAGTGGGTAATTATAGCATCTATATTGAAATAGGTTCATAGCCTTTGTGCTATCTGTTTTTATTCTAAGCTAGCTTCTCAACTTTATGAGTCTGCTTCTGTTTCTTTAACACAAGTGGCTGGAGAACTCCCTAAAAGGTAACATAAGTAGCAAGGTGTGTATATCTACCAGTACCTACGATACACTCTGTTCCTTCACTATTCACTTATATATAGGTCACCATCCTAGATGACAGGCCAATACATAGCCTGCTTCCGCCTCTTTCTATGCTTGTTTCTTCCCAGAACTTCTGGCTTTTGTTGCCAGCATAACTGTTCACTATCTCACATTATCTCTCTAAACTACATGTGAAAACGCAAATTTAACAAAATCCACCTGACCCACTGCAAGAGACGAAACATGGAGGAAACTAGAGAGTTCTTACACAACACCTCACACAAACTCTGTCTCATTCTGCCTAAGAAATCAATCATTAACATCAGTAATGACAGTATTGGAGAGTGCAAGTGTCAAAAGTGTGAATGTGTATAGAGCCATTTCCATAGGAGGATATGAGAAAAGGCATAGAAGACCAAGAGTAGTGGGAGCGATATATACCGAAAATGGAGAAAATAGTGCCGAGCAGCAGTGAACGATGAATAGGAAATGATAATTTGGGAAATGGCAGAATGGAATGGGAACTGGAAGATAACTTGAGAAGACAGTACCAGATTGAGGTAGAACTGGAGAGAATAGGAAGAAAATGGGAGCAGACGGGAGATGACAAGAAGATTGTAAAGTAGAATTTCTTTCTCAAGACAGAAAGGCCTATGAAACTACAACAGTCACAGACGCTACATGGGTGGCAAAGACTGTCAAGACCCAGGTGTGCAGCACTTTGATACTGGAGGGCTTTAGTGCTCTGCAGATGCTTATGGTATAGTGTGTTTTAGAACCCATTGGCCATCAAGTGCTGTGTGTAGCCTGCTTCGCCATTTCGCTCTCTTTAAAACGGTTTTCTGGATGCCAGCATGTTCTTCTGTAAACTGAAGCATCCTGTCACAGTCCCTACTTTAGGGCTTGTCCATTCTGAAATATGGTAAATTTCCTCAAAACCTACCTTTCCAGCTTACCATTTCTTTCCAGTAAAGGCACTAGACAAGATTTCCATACATATATGATCTCTCCTGATCCCGCACATTAGGCAAACACACTTCAACAGACTACTGGATCCAGTCAAGTTTGGACATACTAAATTGCAGATTGTATGTATATAGTATTTCATACCCCTGGCGAGACGTTGAATCGCTTTGAGACGAGTAACACACTACTCTGGAACCCAAGGTTAAATGTAAATAGTTCTCTTATTGGGTTAGTTGCCTAAGTTTAGGTTTGTGCTCTTGCAGTCTCATGCAATTTCTTAGTGTTTTGAACAGAGATAGAATAATTGAGGTGGAGTAGTAAAGGAAAGATGTGGGATATTATTGAGAGTGGTGGTTCTGTTCACCTGATAGTTGAATGAGTTGAAAGGAAAAGGGAAGAGTTTTACAGGATGTTTCCAAGGCCATAGTAGTCAGAAAGGTGTGGGATGAGTCAGAGGGTTAAGGGTGAAGCAGTGGTGAAAGGTTTATTTTAATAACTAAAAATATAATATATATATGTATACAGACACACACACACATTACACATAGAATTGTTCTGAATTTCTGTACGAGATAATAGCATTTGTGAGTGTATACACACACGTATATAGAAATGCATATATAGATTCTCATATGTGCCTTCATGTAATAATAATTATACTGTCAGACATATCCATGTATTGTGCATAAATCTACACACACGTTTTTATTTGTATAATATCTAAATATATTGCCATACCCTTACAGTACCTTTCCTATAATCATATCTACCTACTTAGTAACTAATAAATACATTTATCGACACATACCCTCACATCCAAATATATACATCTGCGCAAACACACTTCACACATTACTCTTAGTAATATTTGTAAATGTACTTTGTAGAGATATACATGAGTAACATATTATTTACTTAGTTGAAAGTAATCGTGTAAAAACAGAAAACTGGGTGGCATGGTCATTTCCAGAGTTGAAGCACTGTCCAGGTGTGTGGGTTCAAGGCCAAGCTACTACACATTTCACCACTGGGCTTAAATTGGTGTATAGGGTTCAGTGTGATTTGTTTTGTTACTTTACTTGCCGTGCTCTAAATGAATAACGTGTGCCATTGAATTGTTTGTGTCACAGTAAGTTCTTGTTGCACAGCTTATGTGCTCCATCCCATATGTTGAATTTCTTTCGGGAACTGGCTGGGAGTTTTTTACCTGCTGACTGGAAGATATGTATATGATTGGACCAAAGGACGATGTTAGGTCAAACATTCTGTAAGGGAATGACAGTATATTAAGTTATGATTAATAAATAAAAACGTCTGTGTAGATTTAAGCACAACATATGTCTGACAATGTAAATATTACTACGCGTATACACATATGAGAATATATATGTATCTCTCTCTATATATATATATACACACACACACACACACACACACACACACACACACATACATACATACATAAAAGGGTTATTCTATTGATCAGACATTCAGAAAATGTACTATTGGAAAGAGATGTGGATTTTCCCACTATTCTACCCTGCTGTTATAGCCCATGCTTACCTAAAGAAAAATGTTTTTACTGTTTCCCGGCATGTGAATGTTAGAAGGTTGACATCATCATGCCATTTTGATCACCGCTGCAAGCATGGTCTTTCCAGGCGTGATGAACATTTTAGAAATATGTCTAACACATATGGTTTCGATTAATGCGCATACAATTAAAGAAAGAAGAGGAAGTGTTCTTGTTAAACTGAAAGGCCAATGAGTTAAATAATATCTATCCTTTTTGCTAAGCCTATAAAATCTAGTTTCGAGGGAAGGGTGCGGAGCAAATATCGGCAGTTGCAGTCTCATCCTCTCCAGGAACGTTCTTAATTACTGCATTGTGCCAGAGATGCATACTGTCCTCTAGACAGAGAAAAAAGGGCTCTTAGCACACAATATGTATCTCAGTGTCCCGTCGCTATGGCAACACACCGTTTCATATTCTGCTGTTATTGGAAAATGGCTTCCCCCACTGGAGTTTACTCACGTTTGCTGTTTTGACTGATTTTAGTTCTTATTTCCTTTATTTTTTGCATTCCCTGTTCACCTTTCCTTTTTTTGTTTTCCTGTTTGTCTGATTCTTTGCTACTGTCTGTTTTTTTCTCTTCCATCTTCCCTTTCCGCTTGCCCTCCTTCCTGACCCTTTTTCCTTCCTTCCTTCCTCTACCCTCCATCTTATCCCTCCTTCCTTTCATTTCTTTCTAGCCGCACCCCTTGCATCTTCCCACATACCCTTCTTTCCTACCAACGTTCCTCCTTTCCTTCACCATTTCTTCTTTTGTCCCTTACTCCCGCCCACTTTGATTCTTCGTGCCTTGCTGTTGTTTTTTTTACATGATTCTGTTTTCCACCCCTTTACATTGTCGTCCTCTTTATCTTTTCCTTTGACATTTTCTCTTTCTTGCTTTTACATTCACTCCCTTTTAATCATATTCTCACTTTTTTGTACCACTGCTTCTTTCTACTTCGTTGGAATACTTGCTAGAGGTTCCAGTATAATCACATGCATTACAGCCTTAATTTTTTCCAGGTTCATAAAGATCCTTCATGCCACCAATCAGCATGAAAGTTATCAGTGATTCATGTAAAGCATAACGAAACTGAGGAATTAACTAGCAGTGTGTTAAGAACATTTCTGTTGTATGTATTGTCAGATCAGCCGTTTATTTTCAATTGGGAATTTACTTCTTGACAAAAGTGAGTGACCCAGTGAGATCAAAAATAGCTATATTTATTGCATATACTGCTTACTTTAATCCCTGTCTGACTGGGTCAGCATATAACCTGCATATTATGAGCATGTGCAACATTGTTCAGTGACAGTTCATTCTCAGTGGACTCAAACCATTGCTAACCATGGACATCTTTCTTCTATTCTTCTGTAGCACAGCTTAATTAAGATCCTACCCCCTCATAATAGTGGGCCGGGACTTTTCCATTAAGGCACCTAGAGGAATTGATCTAGATTAGCCAACTTCATATCTTAAAAGTTTTCTTCAACAGCCCTGGGGTGACACTGACTGTGGTCATCTCAGAAAGGAAACAAATCCTGTTACCTGCTTATGCAAATGAAAAGATGTTCTTATTGGTTTCTGATAGACACTAATGATAAGCAAGAAACTCAGTTGTTGTGCCACTGAATCAATCAATCGCTTGTTAAGCTCGCTACTCACCCGTTAGGGTCTCAAGGCGCTGGGGGGGGATCACAGGGGGGGGGGGGGTGGGTTGCTACTGCTCGAATAGCCAGGTCTTGAGTTGTTTCCTGAAGGTCAGGAGGTCCTGGGTCAGACGTAGGTTGACGGGGAGGTAGTTCCAGGTTTTGGCGGCGAGGTGGGAGAAGGATCTGCCGCCTGTTGTGGTACGGTGGATGTGGGGGACGAGGGCGAGGTTGGCAGAGTAGAGCTGGTGGGTGGGAATGTGGAAGCTGAGATTCTCGTTGAGGTAGGCAGGGCCTGCGTCGTGGAGAGCCTTGTGAGCGTGGATGAGGAGTTTGAAGGTGATCCTCTTGTTGACGGGGAGCCAGTGAAGGTCTCTCAGGTGGGCTGAGATGTGTTCGTGGCGTGGGAGGTTGAGGCGTGCTGAGGCGTTCTGAATGCGCTGAAGTTTCCTCTGGAGCTTGGCCGTTGTTCCCGCGTAGAGTGCGTTGCTGTAGTCCAGTCTGCTGCTGATGAGGGCGTGGGTAACCGTTCTTCTGGTTTCGATGGGGATCCATCTGAAGTTCTTGCGAAACATGCGGAGGGTGTTGAAACATGAGGATGAGGCGGCGTTGACTTGCTGGGTCATGGTGAGTGATGAATCTAATATGAAGCCGAGGTTGCGTGCGTGGCTGGTGGGAGTTGGTGTGGCTCCTAGAGCGGCAGGCCACCAGGAGTCGTCCCATGCTGAGCAGTTGGAGCCAAGGATGAGGATCTCAGTCTTATCCAAGTTTAAGTTTGAGGCGGCTTATCTCCATCCAGTTGGCAATGGCATGAAGTCCGTTGTGGAGATTCATCTTGGCGGTGGTGCGGTCCTTAGTGAGTGAGAGGATCAGTGGGTGTCATCCGCGTAGGAGACAATGTTGAGGCCTGGGATCGGACGATGTTGGTGAGCGGCCCCATGTAGGTGTTGAAAAAGGTTGGGCTGAGAGAGGATCCTTGGGGGATTCCGCAGATGGTCTTGGTGGCTTTCGACAGGAACGGAGGGAGGCGGACTCTCTGAGTTCTACCAGAGAGGAAGGATGTGATCCAGTCCAGGGCCTTGTGGCAGATCTCGGCATCGCAGAGGCGTGTGGGGAGTGTGTGGTGACAGACGGTATCGAAGGCTGCCGAGAGGTCAAGGAGGATGAGGGCCACGGTTTCACCTTTGTCGAGCATGATCCTGATGTTGTCGGTTGCGGCGATGAGAGTGGTCTCAGTGCTGTGGTTCTTGCGGAAGCCGGATTGGGAGATGTCGAGTGAGCTGTTGTCCTCCAGGAAGCGGGATAGTTGGCTGTTGACTATCTTCTGGATGACCTCACTGGGAAGGGGAGGAGGGAGATGGGCTGGTAGTTCTTAAGGACTTAGGGGTCTGTCTTGGGTTTTTTGAGCAGAGCGTTGACTTTGGCGTGCTTCCAGCTCTCCGCGAAGGTGGCGGTCTCGAAGGAGCTGTTGATGATAGCACGGAGTTGGGGGGCAATGATTTGGCTGGCTTTGTTGAAGACATGGTGAGGGCAGGGGTCGGCAGGTGATTCAGAGTGGGCGGTGCTCATGGTCTTGGTGGTGTCCTCCTCGTTGGTGTGGGCCCAGGCGCTCAGGAGGTTGGGTGCGTTGGGGTAAGTATTGGCCGCGGTGGTCATGGGTTTCGGGGAGGTGAAGCTGCCGTGGATGTCTGTGATCTTGCGGTGAAAAAAGGTGGCGAGGGAGTCGCAGAGGTCTTGCGAGGGGGGTGGTCGATGGAGCAAGACTTGGGGTTGGCGAGTTCTTTGATGATGCTGAAGAGCTCTTTGCTGTCGTGTGCGTTGTTGTCGATTCGGTCTTTGTAGAATGATCTTTTGGTAGTCCGGATGAGCTAGTGATGCTAGCGGATGGCTGTTTTGAGGGCGGCGTAGTTGCTCTCTGTTTGTTCGTGGCGCCATATCTTCTTGATTTTCTGGCACTCCCGCTTGGAGGCCTGAAGGTCGGCGGTGAACCAGGGTGCTTTCGTGCTGGTGCAGGTGTTGGGTGGTTTCCTAAGTGGGGCAAGGGTGTTGGTGCAGTCGTCTAGCCATTGTTTGAGGTTGAGGGCGGCAGTGTTGGGGTCGCTGGTGCTGGGTGGCGGGGCGAGGGTAGAGATCAGCTGGTCTTTTGAGATCTTCTTCCAGCTACGGCGAGGGATCTGTTGGGGGTAGGGGTGGGTTTCTGGAAGGTGAAATGGGCACAGCGGTGGACGGTCCAGTGGAGTTCGGTGGCATGGGTGAAGGTGATGTGGCTGCTGGCAGAGAAGATGGGGTCGAGTGTGTGGCCGGCTGAGTGGGTGGGCTTTGTGACAAGTTATTTGAGCCCGAGGTTGGCGAGGTTGGCAATCAAGGCTGAGGAGTTGCTGTCGTTGGCGTTCTCTAGGTGAAAATTCAGGTCACCGAGGTGCATGTAATCCGTAGAGGTGAAGGCGTGGGAGCTGATTGTGTTGACGATGGCACTGCAGAACTGTGGTCAGGGCCCTCGTGGTCTGTAGACAAGGATTCCTCTGAGAGTGGTGTTGGCGTTGATGTGAATCAGGAAGTGCAACTGTTTGGCGGCATTGATGGTGTCATAGGTGTTGGTTGAGATCCTGATGGTACTCCTGTGAACTATGGCAATTCCTCCTCTTGGTTTGTTGGTGCGGTCTCTGTGAGTAACCTTATAGCCTTCAGGGATGGCTATGGCGATGTCGGGTTCCGAGGAGGGGTTCATCCAAGTTTCGGTGAGGAAGGCGATGTCTGGGGAGGCTGAGGTGAGAAGGTCCCAGAGTTCGACGGCGTGCTTGTGGACGGAGCGGGTGTTGAGGAGGATGCAGCTGAGGTGGTTGTGGGTGGAGCTGTTGTGGTGCTTGGTGGCTTGGGTGCAGGTGAAGCTGCACATCCGGCAGGAGAAGGGTCCATGGGTGTGCCTCGGGGAGGCTTGGACGCAGGCGGTGGGGCGGCCAGGGTTGAGGGCTTGGAGTTCCTCTGCGTTGTAACGGTGTCTGGCGGCGTGGGGAGCGCGTGGGCCAGGGAGTCTGCCGCTGGGCTCGGTCGAGGCGCTGACAGGCTTGCCTCTGGCGTGCCCGCTGTGCATGTCCGCTGCACGGGCGTGCAGCAGCCGCCATTAATAAGGGGAGGAGGGAGGGAGGAGCAGCTGGGAGGTGGGAGCGGTAGGCAAATGAAGGTGTGAGGGGGCGGGCCACAGGGGACGCAGCGGTGGGAAAGGGGAAATCGGAAAAAGCAGAGAACAAGAGAAATCGGCAAAAAAAGGCAAAAAACGAAGAAAAGGCACAAAAAAAACACAGGAAAGAGGCAAAGAGCAATAAAAGCACAACAAAGGAAAAATGGCATGAAAAACAAAAGACAGATTACAGGACAGATACACAATACTTACGGCAACCACTAGACACAAGGGATGAGGCGCAGGCGGGTGCCTGCGGGTGGTGGAGGGCCTCGAACTCGCAGCAGCAGCGAGGGCTGGGTCGGGAGCACGGAGACAGTCAGGAGGAGCTGCGCGGCGTGAAGAGTGAAACACAACCTAAAATCAGGTCAGGGGTCACTGTGGACCGCGCAGCGGCTGCCATTAAGAAGGGGAGCTGGGAGGGAGGAGCAGCTGGGAGGCAGGAGCGGTGGGCAAATGGGGGCATGAGGGGTGCGGGCCGCAGCAGCAGGAAAGGGGAAATCGGAAAAAGCCGAGAACGAGAGAAATTGGCGAAAAGGCAAAAAACGAAGAAAAGGCACACCAAACCAGGGGAAAGAGGCAGAGAGCAATAAAGGCACAACAAAGGAAAAACGGCACAAAAAACAAAAGACAGATTACAGGACAGACAAACAATACTTACGGCAACCACTAGACACCAGGGATGAGGCGCAGGCAGGTGCCTGCGGGTGGTGGAGGGCCTCGAACTCGCAGCAGCAGCAAGGGCTGGGTCGGGAACACAGAGGCAGTCAGGAGGAGCTGCGTGGCATGAAGAGTGAAATCCGACCTAAAATCAGGTTGTTCAACCTCAGCTCTTCCCTACATTTAAACAAGTGATACTGAAAGGTAGCAAACCTTAATTGATAACCCCAGCATGCTGTGAACCTCAAGATGATTTTATACTTATGGCAGTGATAACCTTAAGTTAGTAACCCCTAAGTAGATAGGAAAGCATTTGTGGGAACCACGATGATCTCTTCTAAATGTTCAGGGAAACCCAAAGGTGCCAACCCCTAAGAAAAGCAAAACCTTGTCCCAGGAAAGATCTGCTGCTCAAGAAGAGGGACGCCCTAAAGGTGCCCATTCACTAAGACAGCAGCTCATGATTGCTCCTACAATGGCCCTTGTGTTTGTGGACCAGACAACCTCCATTTGGCACCCTCTTAAATTGATAATTGAGAATGCAGTGGATACTGGAATCATTCGAACCAATGGACACAGAACATGTACAGAGCATCCAGTGGGTTCTGAGATGATCTCACCTGATGGTCAGGGAAAACCTAATTCTGGACACCTCTATGAAGAATCATGCATTAGAGTTTTGGATGATCGCCTATTTCTGGGCAGGGAAAATCTTGAGTTGGTAACCACTTTGATTGTTAGGAGAGCCTTCTTGTGACTAATAGAAGACCTCCTGTTAACTGGCAGCCAAAATGTAAAGTTATCAACCCCTGTGAAGTTAGAACATTCTATTGGAAGCTTCCAGGTGCTTTGTAGGACCTTCTGGGTGCCCTCCGTCACAGCACACACTTCTGTAGGTTTGACATATTAAGAAACTAAGGCAAAGGGAGGAAATACTGCTGTGCTGTTGGTCTTACAATTTTTCTATAGCAATGCAGGGCCTACAATCCTTTAGCAGCATTGTTATTTTAATTTTCACTTCACTTAATGCTTTTGTTGATTCCAATCTAAGTCCCAATAATTTTTGTAGCTTAATGAACAATAATAAAGTGGTTTGCCAGGAATATACGATTTTCAGGTTCTAATGTCAGGTAGGTACTTACTCAGTGCTAACAAATCTACCTTTGTACATGTTAATGGTGTACCTACCACTTAAGCTTTATGTTTTATGTGTTCTGTTGGACGGCTGCATGGAAATGTGGGTCAAAAAGGAGAAATTGGTGGTAAATGGAAACTGAACTCCTGGATGAAGGTGCTGTTGATGTTGACTTCTACAATTAAAGAAGGCATTTTTTCTCTTGTCTTCTCATGGCCACTTCACTCATATACTGTTTACCACAGGCTTCATACACAACATCTGTAGGTTTGTCAGCTGGGTTCTTTCCCCACTAAGATTTCAGTCACAATTAATCACAGTAGTGGCATGTGATTCTTGGACTCTTGGTGAATCAGGATTATTATTCACATCTTGTGTACGTTGCTGGGTGCCATTCCCAAGGAACTCTGAGGATCTTGACATGTGCTTTACTACGACGATGTATGTGCCAATGATGGACACAGGGTCTATTGAAATATTCACCTTGAAAACCACCTCTGATTCTCTAAGGTCTTTCTTACTTCTGACAATTTTAAATTCCATACCTCTAAATTTTAAATAGTTTTAAACATATCTGTTTCAATTTCACTTTCAATTGAAAAATGTTAATTTCATTTAGACTCAAAATGTTATTAACCTTGCATTTATTAGGGTTTTCCCTTTCCTCTTTTCTTAGTTAATAGTCCAAAATTCACGTTAGAGGATTAGTAACTGTTAAACGATGAATGCTAATATTTTAACTCGCAAAAAAGCCAGTTAGAAAACATTCCTGTTTCCAACACTTTGGCGATCTTTTAGGAGAAGGAAGTGGGGACTTTTAAGGCTGCAATTTAAAGACTGCCTATGAAGATGGCTTATATTACTATTTCCAACACTTAGGAGATCTTTTAGGACAATGAATTGGGGACTGCCAAAGCTGCATTTTAAAGATTGTCAATAAAGATTGTCAGTTAATTTTCTTCTGTTGAAGGCAGGCCCTTTTTGGCATGTGAAGCTGACAAGAGCAAAGAGGGCTTTATATACAGGAGCATCATTGTGATAATCAAATTGAGAAGCAGTGTTTGAATCTTCGAGCTCAAGTCTAATTGTTTTGAGCTCAAATAACAAAAACCTGATTAGAGGCCAAAAAAGACAGTGCGGGTTGTCGTCAGATGTATTATTACTTGCCTATTGAGGCCGTTTGCGGTAAAAGCGTTGGCAGTGAGTTTGAGTGAAATGTAATGTAGGTACGAATAATTCATTGCAGTTTGGGTACTTACAGTATGAGATGCCTGCTACGTGCTAGCATTGCTTCAGGTGTAGACAATGAGGGGTTGGGTTCCGAAACTCCCTTGTAGAGGGATGCTTGCGTCCTAAATGAAAGGGAAACTGATTATGCACCCCTTCCCGTTGGCGCAGTCACACAATTGTCCATTCTAATTACGTTTCTTCACCAAATTACACTGCCCGTTAATGCAATGTTTTATTTTCTTTCAGTGTGCATTCAGGTGACCATCGTCCCAAGCCAGGTAGACGTCGATGTGGGGGAGTCTAAATTCTTTTCATGTCAAGGTAAGAACTAGGCAATTGCAAGGAAATTTGATTTCTGGTATAGGGAACATAGATGCCTTCTAAAATTCAGCCCCTTTTCACGCCACTCAGTTCCGCTGTTACTATCCAATCCCTTAACCTGCCATCAGAGTTATTCCTCCTGTCACTGCTCCGTGTCATAAGTCTGAGGAATCAATCCTTTCCTTTAACGCCAGAGCTGGACACTCACTCTCTCCTCATACCCATCCGCCATTAAAGTCCCTTACCAGGTTATTGTAAGGCTTATCACAAAGGTTTCATTCTCGCAATGGAAGCACATATGTCTTCTATTTGGCTGATGTGTAATATGCTCAAACTGGCGTAATCTTGTGTAATTTCTCAAATTACACTAATCGTGCATGCCCCTTAATTAATTAGAGCCCTAGCTCAAAACAAACACACATGTGCAGATGTTCACATTCTTATGGGGGTTTACAGGGACAAACCAACAAGACGGTTCTTTTGCATAATGTATGAACTGTTTTGGACATTCATGTGTTGGACATTCATTAGGATAATTATCTGTATTGTATTAAACCATAACATTTCTTTTAATTGAAATGTTTTAAATAAATGTATGTTTTTACATAAGTGTGCATGTGTCTTTATGTACTGAGATATGTATTTAGTATATATCATTCTTAGTTTTTGTTATTGCACAGATACCAGTTGAACCAAACCTTGTCAGTCAAACAAATTATGTGATATCCTTGAATTAATTCACATAACCTTCTGAAATTATACCTGTCATTTAAGAAGACACCTACTTTTGTGTTCCTTATAACATTACAAATTATAATGAGCAATAAAAATTGTAGCACTAGGTGCAGGGTTTTGTCTCATTTTCTGATACCTCCTTCTAACCACAGATTCCCCACCTGGTGAATCTTCCCAGGTGCACAACTGGATCTGGAAAGCCATGCAATTGTTCCTGCTTGCTGGCAGGTGCCATCATCTCCAGTGCAACTCCGTCCCAACCTCCATATATGACAACATGCCACACTGAGACACTTACATGTCACCACCCCTGCATGCTAGCGTCAGTTTCTCTTTTTATGGGACTGAATATGCAGATCTAGAGCTCCACTTCTAACAACTTTATTTTTTCACTGCATTCACCAATTCTTGCCTTTGGCAACTTGCCAGGAAGACACCCCTGAAGTTGATAGCTTTCAGCTGTTGCCAGACATGTTGGTAGCAGACCCACATGACATCTGTTTATGGTTCATCAGAACCAAGCACGATTCCAAGTTGTGCAACACTGCAGGCCTCACCTCCTAGTCCTCGACTGACTCTGGTTATGAGTCTGGAGATGCTAGTTCTGGATCTCTCAGCAGCTCTGGAAACATAACTGTCTTCAACTACATCATGATGCAGATGATAGATTTCTGCTGCCTCATTATAAAGGTTCTGGTCTTAATCTTAATTTACAAAATGCCAATGACTTGGATATCTCTCTGCTGGCTGCCATGTATACGTCTTTAGGGCCTCCTATGTTGGAAAGCACCTCTTTTACAGCACTTCCCTTACAAGTCTGTGGAAGTCCTAGAATTATTGCTCCCACAGAAGAGACTAAAGCTAACTTCACATACAGTTTTCAGTCTGGGCCGCTGACCTCTGAGTATGTAGCCTTAATTTGAGGCCTGACTTACTCAGTCCTGATTGCTTGGTCAAAACCACTTTCACCTCTGTCTGTGAGTTGTTCTATTGTGGGAAGTCACAAGCCAGTGCCAATTGATCCAGACGTTTGACCCTGAGAAGCCTTGTGGTACAGGCCTCCAAGAGGTAAATCTAAATGCTTTTCCTACAGCAGACAGAGAGTCAAAGCAAATCAACACTTCAGGCAAAAAAAAATATATATTTTGCCAGTTTGGCTTTATGCTCTCTGAATGCAGTTTCTGGGAGTGTAATGTCATGCTCCAGTGCACTTTGGTTACATAATAAGTTATTGCTGGCTATGAAAAAAGGTATTTTTTAACACTCTCGCTCAGAATGCTGCAAAGTATGTGCTACCTTCTGGAGTGGGCACTGCATACTTGCTATGGGCACCAGTGTTATAGTTAGAGGGCATGGCTGGATGAGTTTCACTAGATTCTCTGGACATCCAAACTTCCCTGATGGACATGCCATTTGATAGATCCTGCCTGTTTTGTGAAACGACTGTTGAAGCCTTAGAGAAATTTTAGATACTAATACTCCAGCTCCCTCAGTTGATTTTCCCTCTGCTCATCAATTCCATGTGCAATACAAGAATTTTAGAAAGTGGATTATTTCTTTCAATTGAATGGTAACCCTCTTCAAGTAATAATAGTATTAATAATGACACTATTCCTTTCTAGGTCCAGATAAGTCTCAATAATTTAAACCTAATTCCATCCCTCTGTACCACAGAGCAGACAGACTTAACTTGGGGAAATGTGTAAAGCCATTTATCAGTAGCAACACAGTTACAATGTAGAAAACACAACACAATAAAGATCCCTCTCCAATTTAAACAAATAGAGTACATTTTTATGAACAAATAGATACCAAAACTGCAAAAAGTTGGATGTGAGGATACAGAGATGATTTTTAGAAATGTTAAATATTTATACACCACTAAGCACCAACCAAGGCTGTCTGGCTACACTAACATGATTCAAGTTAAAGCTGACCACGATGATGCGTGGGTCAGATACAGGGGCCAGGTTCATCTTGGTGGAATGTTTAACTTCGGGCTTAGTTGTTTTGTTCTGGAGAAAAGTCATTGTCGGCGAGGGTGTTGACAGTTTGGGCTGCAGACTTGGTCCGCAGAGTGGCTCGATGACAGCAGCCAGCTTAAGAGCAGGTCCTCAATGTGAGCCTCGGCTCTGGCAGGAAGTTGAAGGCTCTGAATGGCAAAGACAATTAAAAAGGTCTGCAGTCGGGGCCCATGAAGGTGTCTTCTTCATCGGGGTGCTGCCTGGAGCTAGTTCTGGTGAATTCCTCTCGATTTGGACTTAGAAACATTTCTGGAAGTCAGGATCCTTTCAGCCGGGCAAACCAGCAAGTTGAATCCGACTGTCAGCAGCTGCAGTGGTCCGGTGGTAGCCTCTGGTACTTTTGGAGAAAAGTTCTCCAGACTTGCGAACCAGTCAAGGTTCCTGGACCTCATGGGCACCACATGGGGATTAGGACACAATCTCCGAGAAGCCACAAGAAGGGCCCAGGACAAATCACGTTGGATCTGGTCACCTGTCCCCAACAGAGAATTGGGTTTCTTGCAGCAATTGTATTCCTGGAGCTGAAAAGGAGGCTAACTAACTAGCCCTTGGAGTTCACTTTTCTGTCCTGGGTACAAGTGGGAAGCAGATCCAGCTCTTGGGGATTCCCTCCATAGGTTCAACAGCAGTTCTTCTTCTGTCTTCCACCTGTCTAGAAGTGTTCTAAAGAGGGAACTGGAGGATGCCACTTTTATGCCCAGTGCCAACCTGTGGGTGGAGGAAACTTCTAAACCACTCCCTAATCAGTGGGGTAAAATTCCCAACGGTACTCCTACCCACATTTGCAGCACTTCCTATGAGTTTTACTGTAAAATATCCCACAGTGCCCATCCTTTCTAAAAGCCAGTATAGGAGAACCTTTCTTCTCTTGTGCAGAGCTCTCTGTGCCTACCCACAGGTGTGGTCAGTATACATGGCAGGGAGCAATGTACAACTCACTACAGAAGAGCCATTAAGTCAAGTTTCACTGAGATCTGGCAGAATGACACATTTGGCTTACACGGGAATATGCCAAGTTTCTAAAAATGTGTAGGAAAGTACCCTCTTTCTTGTCATGGTTACCCCCATTTTCTGCCTGTTGTCAGTGTGTTTGACTGTGTTCACTGGGATCCTGCTAACCAGGACCCCAGTGGTTATGCTCTCTCCCTTCTAACTTGGTAACTTGTAACATTTTCAGCCCACATTTGGCATACTGGTGCCCCCATGGAAGTTCCTAGTATATGGTACACAAGTACCTAGGGCATTGGGGTACCAGGGGATCCCCATGGGCTGCAGCATGTCTTATGCCACCTATGTGGAGCCCATGCAAAGTTTTCTGCAGGCCTGCCATTGCAGTCTGCGTGAAAGGGTGCATACTCCCTTTTTTTCACCATAGGTCACTATGAGTCACCCCATGGCGGGCCCTCCTGGCCGAGGGCAGGGTCCAAGTACCTCTGTGTGAGGGCACCCATGCACTATAGAGGTGAACCCACAAACAAAAGTGCAGTTTTCATGGACTTCTTGAGTGCAGGCATGCCATTTTACGCATGTACAGGACATAAGTCACTACCTATGTCCAGCTACATAATGGTAACTCCGAACGTAGGCATGTTTGGTATCAAACGTGTAGGAATCATACCCCAGTACTGTTTTCAGTAATGGAAGTATGATTCTGTGCACTCTGTGGGCTCCTTAGAGGACACCCAGCTTTGCGTCTACCAGTCTTCAAGGGTTTTCTAGGCAGCCTAAGCTGCTGACAACCCTCGGACAGGTTTCTGCCCTCCTTCTGCTTGAGAAGCTCAAGCCCAGGAAGGAAAAACAAAGGATTTCCTCTGGGAGAGGGGGGGTAACACCCTCTCCCTTTGGAAATAGAAGTTTACATGGCTTGGGAGGGGTAGCCTCCCCAAGCCACTAGTAAGCTTTGAAGGGCACATTTGGTGCCCTCTGTGCATAAACCAGTCTACACCGGTTCAGGGACCTCCAGTCCCTGCTCTGGCGCGAAACTGGACAATGGAAAGGGGAGTGACCACTCCCCTGTCTATCACCTCCCCAAGGGTGGTGCTCAGAGCACTTCCAGAGGGTCCCTGGGTTCTGCCATCTTGAATCCTGGGTTGGCAGGGACCTCTGGGAGCATCTGAGTGGCCAGGCAGGTGACATCAGAGCCTTCTCCTGGTAGATGATCACCTGGCTAGGTGACCAATCCCCCTTTGAAGGCGTATTAAGGTCTCTCTCTTGGGTGGAACCTCAGATTCGGCTTGCAAGATTCCAGCAGGACTCCTCTGCAACCTGCAACCTCCACTTTGACTTCTAGCCACTGGAACTGCAACTGGACCCTCCAGGAACCGACAGTCTGAATCCACGAAGAAGGCTCTTCTTGCAACATTGTTTCTACGGCTTCTTCCAGCTTCTGCAACATTTCCCCGGCTGTGCATCCTCTGAGGGCTGCAAGTCTTCAGCCTGCACGAGAAGGAAAGAGGAATCTCCCTTGGAGTGAAGGAGTCACTCCCATGCATCCGCAGGCACCGACTGCAACGTCGACCGGTTGTGTGGATCTCCTCTCATCCTGAGCTGCGTGGATCCTGCATCACGGCTGGTACCCCCGTACACCAAGTCTCTTGCAGCTGCCAAAGCTTTGTTTGCATCTTCTCCAAGGGATTTTCAGACAACATGTAGCTGGGGGGTGGGATCCCTTTCTGTAGTGCTGCATGGGCTCATTCTGCAACATTTGTGTTTCCCCGTCCTTTGTGTGAGTGCTGCCTCTGCTCCGGTGGACTCCCTCTGTTGCTGAGGGTCCCCTCTGACTCCCCCTCCTGGGTTGAGTCCTCCTGGGTCTTGTTGGTCCCCGGCAGCACCACTTTTTCACTAACCGCAAATTTGCCTTTGGTAAGGCTTGTTGGTGGAATTTTTCCACGACACTCGTCTGCAGTATTCATTCCAGCGTGGGACATCTTCTGCATCCCTCAGGAACTCTTGTACGGCTCCAGAGCTGCAGTGCTGACTCGATCTTCATCACTGTCGACCAACTCCTGCAAGTACAGCTGGGTGCATAGTAGCTCCCACTCCTGTACTCCACTGTGACTCTTGGACCTAGCCCCCTCTCTCCACAGTTCTTCCTCTCCAGGAATCCACCGCTGGTTTCATGTAGTCTTGTTGGGGTGTCTTCTCTTCCTTTTTTTCTTCCCTTTGGTGGTTTGGGGAAATTGCAGTGATTTACTCCTGCTTTCTTGGTTACTGATGGGTACTGTGTTACTTACCTCTGGTTTTCTAGTACTCCCAGCTCCCCTCTACACATTCCACGTACCTAGGTGGGGGTCCTGTGTTCGCATTCCATTTTTTTAGTGTATGGGTTGGGCTGTTTTCTAACCTTTTTTATGCCAATTGACGTTTACTGGTGTATATAATTAGTGTATTACTTGCCTCCTATTGGAGGATTTCCCTTCTAATATTTTGTGGTATTGTGAGATCAAAAATAAAGCCCCTTTATTTTTGTACGTGTGAGTGTTATCTTTCATGTGTGTAAGTGTTGTGTGACTAAAGTAGTTTTGCATGAGGTTTGCATGTTTCCTAGATACGCCTTGGCTGCTCATCCACATCTACCTCTAGAAAGCCTGGCGACACTTCACTAAGTGGGGATACCTGAACCTAGGATAAGGTGGTAGTACCCTAGGTACCCACCACACACCAGGCCAGCTTCCTACAAAGTGCCATTTTCAAAATAGCAGTTTAAAACCTAAGTTGACCATTCAATTGCATTTTGAAGTATTATTAATTTGAGTCCTTGAATCGTTGTTTTAACAACTCCCCAACTAAAGTTATGCGTTATATGGTGTATAATGTTGTTTTAGTGCTTTACTAAGGGAGAGCCAGCCTTGCTACACTGAAAGACGACTTTGGAGATTTTTTTATTGCCAGGACAAGTATTACTTAAGTACACATGCCGTACTTTTTAAAATGTATGCACCCTGCCCTGTGGGCATTTAGGGTATATCTTAGGGTGTCTTGTAAGTATTAAAGTTGAATTTGAAGTTTTAAAACTACCCACTGAGGCTGCATGGACAGGACTGAAGACATGCTTTGTATTGTAACTTTTCATGGTGGCAGAGGTAGAGGAGTTTCCAAAAGACAATGCTAACAACAAAGCAAACCTTGCCATATGCTTCCCCAGACATAGCTGACAAATCTCTTGAATTCACCATCCAATCTCATGTTGAATCCTTCCTTGGCTTTCCATAATATTGGATCAATATGTCCTTTAAATTATGCAAGTTGGTTATGCCTTTTCCTATCTTGATGCAGCTCTGCCCATCCATATTCTTAGGACCCAGTGGATAGCCATGATTTTGTCAAAGTAAGTTATGATCTTGCTTCTCAATGAGTGAACTGGTACTGGATGGGGAGAAAAGACTTAAGTTACTCTCTGTAATTTCTGTTCCCAAACAAGAACTGGTGCACTACAACCATTTCTCAAACTTTTGAGCTTATTCCTACAAAAGTGTAGAGGTTAACTGATAACAATTGCTCAGATTCTGAATGCCTTGGATCCTAATGACTGATGGATGTTCCTGGACCTGAAGGATATGTACTTTCATGTGCCTTCCTGCAATGCCACAGGATTCATCCCCACTTTTTAGAGAATTCAGACCACTTCCAATTTACCATACTACCCTTCTGCCTTATGTCAACCCACAGGGTCTTTATGAAGTTTCCTGTTGGTGCTTGCAGCACATCTTTGCAGAATGGGAATGCACAATGACTCGATGACTGTCTGCTGAAAGCAGTCCTATATCACCTGTATACAATGGTGTTATTACTGTCTACCCTGGAGTTTTCCATCAGTGATCCCAAAATCCATCTTCAGCTGGTGCAGAGTATTGCCTCTATTGTGGCTATTCCTAACACAGTTCGCCTGAAGACTTTCCCATCCTGCAACGAGCCAGGGACATCCAGGCTCTGATCCTGTTGTTCCAAGCGAAAGATTCTGTTCCAGCCATGATGTGTTTGGGGCGGATTGAGCTCTTTGCATTGTGCATCATACTGATGGTTCACACCTGTTGCCAGATGTGGGGCCTTTACAGAATTCTGCAGCTGCAGTCAGGGGCAAATCTACATCTTCGATGAGGTATGTTAGGGTCTTTGGTGGAGAATGACGGATGCTAATTTGAAGTGTGGCAAGCTGTTCTGTATGTTCCTTCCAGAGTTAGCAGAGGGTAACAGATGTATCTTGTCTATGCTTGGGAGATCACTTGGAGATCAGATGTCTCTGATCTCAGATGAAGCAGCGCACCTCATATGTTGTCGGAGTCAAAAGGCATCTGTCTGGCCAGCAGGGCCCTTCTGCCTTCCATGAATGGCAGCTTGAGGCATATGCTTCCCGATAAAACGATCTCCATATAGAACTGCAACAAGCACAGTAGAGTGAGTCTCCTGCCCTCTGTCTGGAGCTTCTGAGGCTTTAGTGGTGGTTGCTACATCACCGTATTTCCCTGACAGTCAATTACCTAGTGTGGTCTTTTTTGCCAATCATGCGTGAAGTCTTTATCCAGATATGATGCAAGGTATCTTCCTAAAATGGGGCCTATTTTTTCTAGACCTTTTCGCTGCCACTGAAATTACTTATAGTCCATCCTTTCGCACTCTTGATTTTTCTCCTTATGTGTCTATAGGAGAAAAGATCTCCTTCGTGGAGCTCTGGTGTCCTACATCTATTTGACTCTGGTGCTGATCCTGTAGATCCTAATGAAAGTGAGGTGGGACCAAGCACAGTTTATTCTGGTGATTCTGGAGAGGGTCAGGAAGGTCTGGCACTCCGAACAGCTGACTGATCAGCTGCCCTCCACTTTAGCTTCTTCTTCAGGAGGTCCTGTTGCTCCATCAGAAAGGCAGGTGTTGCTCCTGCACACTCCATACCCTCATGCATGGAGATTGTGCAGAACTGTATGAGGTTCACTAATCTTTCTACCATCTATGGTGGTTGGTGTAATTTTGGCTGCTCATAGTCTTTACACCAAATCAGTTTATTAATGCTGCTTGTCCAGGTTTGTGAGCAGATACGCTCTACAGGCGAGATTGTGTGATGTACGTTTATTCATGTTATTTTTGGCCTAGGAAGGTTTTGCTATGAACACTGTTAAGAGCTACAAATTGGCCCATTTGTCATTCCTTCATTTTTATGATCAGCCCTCATTATTCAAATATCTTTTTGTAATGTGTTTTCTGTTTCACCTTGTTCCCTTTGCAGTCCAATAGAGCGACCTAAGTTTAGTCCCAACACTTGTGATGTGTGATCCTCTCAAACCGCCTCACAGTTGTACTCTGAGACTCTAAACTCTGCAGACTGTTTGTCGTTTTCATCACTTCTACATTCTGCTTGAGTGAGCTGTAAGACTGGTCAGGTACACTTCCGTATACAACCCCTTTTTCC
Source organism: Pleurodeles waltl (assembly GCF_031143425.1). Lineage (NCBI taxonomy): Eukaryota > Metazoa > Chordata > Amphibia > Caudata > Salamandridae > Pleurodeles > Pleurodeles waltl. The sequence continues at coordinate 1,091,960,828 of NC_090440.1, forward strand.
TAACTTGTGCTAAGGGTAGTTCTCTAAAGGGCTTTTGTGCGCTTTCTCCAGAGCAAAGACAGCAGTTACTGCTCTAGATTGGGGTGTTCCAATTATGGACATTTGCCATGCATTTCAGATAGGCATCTGTCTATGTTTTCACTAGGCCCCTCTGCATTAATTCACAAGACTGCAGAGAGGGTCATTTACCCCACTTAGTGATGCAGACTACCTAATTAAAGGCCAACTCCCCACAACTACTTTATTGCTTTGATATTGATTCACAAAGTAGGGAAACTTTGATTAAAAGAATCTATCAGAAGAATAAATTACTTACCTTCTGTAATATTCTTTCCATTGAATACTCTATTTAACTGCAGATTCGTCACAGCCTGCCCACCTCTCCGTTTTGTGGTTTTGACTTGTGAGTATGAAAGAGGTCCAAACTTAGCTTTAACATACTGACAGTAAAAGATAAATTCTGTCAACATGCAGGTTTGGCACCTTGTTCAGCTCCTTGCCCTTTTCAAGGTTGGAACCGAGTCATAAGAGATCAAAGGTGCCACTTTTTTGTGGGGAGGAGTTATTGTGAGAGTCTCCAAAGCCAGTTTGGCATCTGGGAAATTCAGAAGATGAGGAATCTGTAGTTACGTACAGTGTCCACGAGAAAAAGCGTTACCGAAGATTAATAACTTAATCAAATCAAGTGATTTGCCCTGTGTCCTGATGTGAACTGCATACCTTGTAATATGTTAAAGGGTGAGTTGGTGCCTTAATTGGGAATAAGTTGCTTCCAAGAATCTCTTCATTAGTTTGAAGTGGTGCATTATTCATATTATTCATGTGAGGAATGGTGGCATTCTGCCTTAACACAGTCGGTCATTTTGCTTTAAATCTAGAGATCCGTCAATGCAGTGCTCCCTGTTTCCCTTTCATTTCCTTCCTGCTTGTTTTTCCTTAGCACTGCACTGTATATGCATATTTTCGTTGTTATGCATTGTCCACCAGCTTTTTTCCTATATGGAGTGTTGTAAGAGCCTTTCTTTAAATAAAAAGCACAATGCCACTGTTCTTCTGTCAGTATTTAGTCACTTAAACAACCTAAAGCTGCCTTTGTACCGTTGCCACATACAATGCCTCTCATGATGATGCCTGGACATTCACTAACCTGGTTCATTACTACATAATCGTGCATGCTTCAGTTGCTTGTAGTACTGTCCTTGGCTACTTCTATGACTCTTGTTAGGTCTGACTTGGCAGTGCAGGCCTTTGCAAGACTTATCAATACAAACTCTTTAAAATATATACAAAGTGGACTATAGCTCATCCCTGAGGAGTAATTGTCTCTCGCCTGATGCCGTAAGCTGTTTGGTTTACCAATCCACCTCCAATGGATGACGTGGATTCCAGTGCATGAGAGACTATTTTACATCCCAGAAGAACATTGAATTTGCACACATTAAATTTGTCATCTTAGACATTAATTATATAGTGAATACAATTGTTAGGGTCGAGCCTGCGTCGCATGAGCTTGCACATGCATTTCACTAGTGAGATGCTTTAGGGATTAATAGGGGCTCGGAGCCCCGTCCATGTGACGTCCGTGCCTTTCATTGGTTTGTGGGCTTGCATGTTAGAATCTGCTTGATTTCATTAGTGGAAGGGACGCATAAGTCATGCCTTTTCCGGTGGTTAGCCCTCCTCGAGCGCATCGACCAATTACAGAAAACATGCGAGGCTCGCTGTTTTCCATTCGATTTGTGGACTACTTTTTCTCTATTTTCGCAACGCGATCTCACTTGGCAGAAGTCGAGAACTTTGCATAATATCGACCCTCTTACACAGTTAATTGCACTTTTTCCGTTTACGTACATGGTTTATGTCGCAAGAAAAGTCCGGTTAGGAGTTTACAACACTATTAGCTCTAACACGAGCAAACGCAAGACCCGTTGCATTGCAAATGCTTGTTTTTGTTTTGCTTTCAGTTGCAGCAGTCTATTAAAATGTTTTAGTCAAGACAAAAAATATAAAACAGACCTTTTGACCTTACAATGTTTGCAGAATTTTGTAATTTCTTTCTCTGTCTTACTTTTAACACAATTTCTTTATGATGGTTTCTAGTGACTGGTGGGGAAGCCAAGGACTTTTCCTGGTTTTCTCCTAGTGGAGAAAAGATTTCAGCAAACCAGCAAGAGATATCCATTGCACGAAATGATGAAGTCTCGTCAACTCTCTCGATCTATAATGTGGACATCGATGATGCTGGAATCTACAAATGTGTTGTCACAACAGAAGGGGAAGGGGAAGTGGAGGCCACTGTCAATGTGCAAATCTACCGTAAGGAGTTGATATTTTTTGTGCATGTTTCGTTTTTTGTGTGATTGTTTTGAATTAAATGAGGTCTGTAAGAGTAATTGGTTTTAGGAGGGAAAACGTTTGGATTTGTTCCTGGTAGTTTCCTTTTATTTCTCTATTTTTCTGGTCCCCCTCTCGCTACATCAAATTTGCTTATCTCTTTTTATTGGGCTGTCTCTCTCCCTAAAACTTTCCATACATTCCTTTTCTTTCTTTTCTCCACTACATTACCATTCCAAACCTTCCGCTTATTTGATTTCCTTGCTCACATTTGGATGTTAAACTACTCAACTCTTCGTCTTGATTAGAATACCTTCCTTTTGAAAGAGAGGAAGGGAGAGAGAGCGGTTTCAAAGCATAATCAATTTTTAGGGGACCATACTCTGACTTTGGCTCACATCTTTCCAGATACGTTTGAGCCCACCTACCACAGACCATAGATAGCCATATTCTGTCTTAACCTTTATTATGGAAACACTGAACTGACACCATTTCTTGGTACTTACAGACCGGTTTAGTGTGCTCGTTCAGTTGTGATCCAGCGCAGATATTGACCCAGGATAAGAGGAGAAACTGTCTGTATTTGGGACAATTATTTTCCTATTCTACTGTGCCAGTTGTTTTCTACTGAAGGAACGACTACATAGCCTGAGTTGGACAATTTATGGAGTGAAGCATTGTTAAATCTTTGTTCTTTCTCCTGTGAATTGTGCACTCCTTTTGTGACATACGTTTCTCAGTGAGCCCACATCCTCTATTCAACTACTCTAGAGGTCCCTGTTAATTGGGCAATCACCTGCACCAAATCATGTGCATCCCTCCTCTGTTGGAAGGATTTTTAAAAGTCAAGGAAATGAAAGCTCCGTACAAAGACTTCAAAGCAGTGCCAACATAGTAGTCTCACAAACTGATAACATTGCTTGTTTCAAGCAGTTTATAAAGTCATCAGTGGAATGAGATAAGCACGTGTTAATTGTACCTTCAAGTTTATTGTGAAAGAATGTTAATTCGACCCAGCTCTTGGTTTGGTTATGTTTTGTTGGGCCCTGATTGCTAACTTCCTCAAGGTGTTTCGCTACCACGCATGAAACCTCGGCATCCTCCTCGACTCAACGCTTAACATGACCAGACAGTTACCTCTTTCCGCACCCTCCGACTCCTATGGAAGATTTTCAGATGGATAGCAACCGACTGCCAAAAAACTGTGACACACACCCTAATCATGAGCAGACTTGTCTACAGCAACACCCTCTATGCCGGAACCTCTAAGAAGAACCTGAGCAAGCTGCAACTTATTCAGAACTCTGCCGCCAGACTCATCTTAAATATCCCCTGCCAAGTACACATCACAGGACACCTGAAAGACCTCCACTGGCTCACGTATTGGAAGAGGATCAATTTCAAACTCTGCGTACACACCCACAGAGCTTTCCACAACATCGGACCCAGCTACCTCAACGCTGCATCACCTGCTCCCCCCCTCCTCTAGACCTCTCCCCTTGTCCCGACAGTCGCTTGCCAACGTACCCCGCATAAATTAGTCCTTGGCTGGAGGAAGATCTTTAATCTACTTGGCAGCATAAAGTTGGAACACTTTACCTCTTCACCTCAGACAGTAGCCATTGCTGCCTCAGTTCAGGAAGGAATTCAAGATCTTCACTGATCTCTAAGGACACACCCATTAGCGCCTTGAGACCCTGTGGGTGAATAGTACACTCTACAATATCTGATTGATTGATTGATTAGGGTGTTCCGGGATTTCAATAATGATTCAGTGGGGGTCCCTAGGTTCCAGTACTGATAAAGTGGGGGTCAACAGAAGTCAAAAGGTTGGGAACCACTGTTCTAGGAAATGTAACTGTAGTACAAATGATCACATGGATTGAGTCCAATCTGATCTAGCAGCCTAGCAAATATTCCTTGTAAAAACGGGGAAGTACGACACAGTGGATTGTCACTTCTTTCCTTACATAGATGCAAACTGGAGGCATTGTCTCTCAATCCTAAAAAATCATTTCATATTTCCAGGTGATTCAGCCATTGCAAGTTCTTCATGTTTGTTAGTGAAAGCTGTCATTTCTAAAGTCCAGCGTTTTCTGTGAAATGGCTTCCTGGTGATGGAAGAAGAATTAGGAAATAGATAGATAGACAATGTTAAGGAAATAGCCAAATATTGTACTTTTAGAGGCAAAAAACGTTTTCTATAACTTGAAGGGTGAGCGATAGCAAATTCCATATCAGTAAAGCTGTAACTGTTAAGGCTCACCTTTCCATCATTGGCTTGTGGTGTGGTGATTTTTGTCAGAGAGTGGTGTATAGGAACTAAATTCTGCAGAGAGGCTCGTACTGTTGGAATTTTATGGCCAGCATTGCCATGCGGCTGTTGTTGGTTGAGGGGTGTAGTACTGTAATTAATCTGCCTACTTGCAACCAATGCATTGCGGAGACATAGTCTGGTCTATGAAGTTTTATGAGCAGCTCTATGTCCAAATTCTTTTTGCAGAACTTGTCTGTTTGTAGTGTCCATTAGGACCCCTCTTGTAGACAGCCCCTCTCATAGATGGCTTTTACTCACTTCTCTACCCTTATCGCAGGGCATGTGACGTGACTGATTTAAAAAGGCGGGTGCACCTGCCCTTTCTACTTTACCTGCATGTCTGTGTTGTTTTTGGCCTCTGTCGTCTGTGAGGCCTAGCGACTCTTCTGCAGTAACAGATGCACATGTTGTGCATAATCCCACCATCCGGTATGGAGCTTGGAGCATTGCAAGACGATCTTGTGAAACTTTTCATTTGGTGTGCTTACTCCAAGTGTGACCAGAAGGGTTCATAACTCAATACATCTCGGCACAGTCTCACTTTTAGATGGGTATTGATGGTTTTCACTAAGTTCTTTTTCCCATAACAAGTATATGCATACTTCAGATTCGTATATATGAGTACGTGAACACTAGCACAATTGAGACACTGCGTAGTTCCATCTGGCTTCAGAGAAATCTCCCCTTTAAGCCTGTGCATCTTGATAGCACTCCCTTCAGATCTTTTCCTAGGAACATTACCATTGGCTTTAGTAGGCAGCATTCGGTACATATTTAATAAACTGAAATGACATCTTCATGCAGGAACAGCACACAGGAGCAGGTTCGGACTGGCCTATAGAGCAATCAGACAATGCATGCTGGGCTCGTCTGACAGAACACTATGTGGGGCTTTTTTGGGCTGTTTGTGGGCCTATTGTACGGTCTGTTGGGCCGATGTTTACTGTTTGTTTCCCTGATATTCAAAAAACAAACATTTCCTGCAACAAGCCCAAATCCAGTCTTCCACATATTGCAAAACATGTGTACAGCGTTTCTTGTAAAGTTCAGAACTTCTCCAGTTTGCATACATTGGCCACTTTGTTAGCTATTTCATACTCTAAGGGGACCACTTTAATTTTGGTGCCAGCTGATTTTCTGTCTCAGTCCAACCCAGCGTAGGAAGTTTGAGGGCGCGGCTGTGTTGTCTCAAACCGAAACGCTGTGATCCTTACCGCTGCCGATTTGTATCACCTTATCAGATGCGTTACGTCGGCTTCCTTTACTTCGGCAGTAGTTTCCCCTCTAGAATCGAAAGACCAATCTATTTAAAAATGAACGGTTATCAAGGGGACATACCATGGACGCTTATCGTGGTAGAGGTTGCTCTTTGTCCCACGTTACTAACAGTAGAACACCTGGGAAAAAAGCATGTGCTTCTCTTCCCATAGCAAAGTAAAACAAAGTGTCTCCTGATCTGATCCAATCCAGCTTTGCCAAATCCCCTGTGATTAGTGCCCGTCGAGTAGAGCCTCGTGCAGGTTGACACAGACCTGTTGAAGAAGATGTCTTTCTGTGCCTTTTCCCTCTCCGGGCACGCAGATCGGAGAAGAGCTTGTAAGAGCGGATGCAGCCCTGTCGGCTCTTATGCTAATTTCCACAGCTTGGTTGCATACCTTTGCATTTCAAATCAGCACCTGCAGATTCCTTCTTCGGCACATTAGGCTTATGTGCCATTGCGCATTCACTGCAACCAAGACAAACAAATCCATAGGTTATAAGCACGACGGGTAGTTTAATTTCAAATGGGACTCCACACATTATTATCAGGAAGACATTTCCTTGGTATTGTCGAAGGAACTAGAAGCGGTTGCTAAGCAGAGCTACAGATGTTGCACCCGTAGTCGTGTTTCCTGCATAGGCATACTATTTAGGACGGACCAAAACCTAATTTTCACTATATTTCTGATTATGAAAGAAGAAACCAGCTTTCCATTCATTCGTCAGGACCTCGTTGTGTCATTCTCTGTAGGGGAAAGCAGAAGGCAAAACATTTTTGGTCATATTTCAAGTCACGCAGTGCAGCAAGTCACCTTGCTGCCCTGCAGTGTATGGCAGGCAAAGGGCAGAAATGCACCGTATTTATCACAATACGGCGCATTCGTGTCCTTTGCCATGCACAGGCGCCCATTTTTCTGCCTAGCTCCAACGCAGGACACCTTTGCACCATGGTGCAACTAGGCATGTGTTGCATGCCTGATTGTTTTTTTCGCAGGAACGAGCACCTTCCTGTGTAAAAAAAACAATCCTGGGAGGCATATTCCTCTTTCTATGTGTGTTGCAAAATGCAGCACACATATAAAGAGGAAGAAACAAGGAGAAAGGGAGAGACTCCTCGCTATGTTTCCCCTAGGAAGATTTTGGCACAATCCCAGCTTTACAAGGGGCAGATGTAAGAAACAGTTTGCACGTCACAAACAGCAAATTTTGCTGTTTGCGACATGCAAACTACACTTTGCAATGCACAAAACCTGTTTTGCAATTCGGTAACCTGGTTACCGAATCGCAAAACAGCTTTGCGAGTCGCAATTAGGAAAGGGAGTCCCCTTCCTAATTGCGAGTCGCAGTGCAATGCCAGATTGCTTTGTGACCGCGAACGCGGGCGCAAAGCAATCGCAGTTTGCACCCATTTGAAACCCATTGGACCCCTCCCCCTTTGTGAATGGAACTACAAACATTTAAATTTTTCGTTTTTGTAATGCATCTCGTTTTCCTTTAAGGAAAACGGGCTGCATTTCAAAAAATAAATAAAAAAAACAGCTTTATTAAAAAGCAGTCACAGACATGGTGGTCTGCTGTCTGCAGCAGGCCACCATCCCTGTGAATGCAGCCACTCGCAAGGTGTGAGGTGGGCCTTTGCGACCCCCTTGCGAGTCACAGATGGTGTCAGGGACACCATCCTACATTCCAATTTGCGACTCGCAAATTGCGAGTCACTCTGACTCGCAATTTGCAAGTCACAAATTGGAATCTACCTACATCTGGCCCCAAGTTCTTGTAAATCTGGGGATGTGTCAAAACCCATGGGAGTAGTGTGGGAATGACCAAGCAATGCCCATAGAACACCTTCCCAGAGCAGAGTAACGTAAAGCAGTGATCTGCGTTGCGTTAGATTTTTGAAGCCACGTAGAGCCACACAGTGGCTTTGCGTGGCTTCAAGAATCTGACTGAGAGGTTTGCATTACTAATGCACCACGTTGTGTGGTGCAAATGCGATGCAACCGTCCCATAAATATGCTTCTTTGTTTTGAAATAGTGCCCTCTCAATATAAGCATGGAACTCAATATTGTTAGCATGATTCATGTTAAGTTCCTTGGTATTCAGCCTCACAGAATCCATATATTTGAGGGCATTCGTTTTTTCTTTTTATCAAAGGTCATGTTGTTGCATACCATCTTTGAATTTTGTCCTCATTAAGGGCATCTTAGAAACGGGAATAGTTCAGCAGGACAAGTAACGTTCATTTTACAGTTACATGAAGTTTAATAAACAGAGATAAAAAAAAAAAACTCTTCACATTATTCATTGAACCTTATTACCAAAATGTTACCCAGGAAGAAAATGCCAATTACTTCTAAAAGGAATGACTTCTAAAAGCATAAATAGTAACACAGCAGGCACTGTTGAACTGCTCTGTATCAATGCCATGTATTACACAAACACACACTCACAAACATACACTCACGCTTTTACTGATCCTAACTGTCCTGAAGGTTTACGTCAGTATTTCTATTTTGAATCTTGAAACTGTTACTTCTCTTATTTGTTCAAATACTTATATTATTGGGCCAAATATAAAAAAATATATAAAACATTTAATAAATCCTTAATTTACGGCAAAAATAGAAAGCCTGGATATGTGAACAAAAACATAAAAAATAACTAAGCCATCCTAAACCTCATCAAATCACCCATCTATGACTCCGCCTATTCCTCTTCCAAAACATCCCCTACCTCCCCTCTCTCTGGCTCATCCCAAGCATCTTTTACTACCATGAACTCCCGAACAACTCTTTCCAAACTCTTCCCTCTTCTATCCATCTTCTATGCCAGTGGTTCCCAATCTATGGTCTGCAAAGCCTCCTCAGGGGGTCTGCGAAGCCTCCTCAGGCGACAGCACCCTTTAGAACACTCCCAAGAGAAGCTCCCTTCCTCAGATTTTCACTGCACATCGAGTGTGAAGCGAGTTTCCCTGAGCTCTGCTCAGTTCTTTTCACAGTTTTCTTCAGAGAAGGTTTGGACTTTTCTTATTTCCAAATTATGTCTGATTCTAAAGGCCTCTTTCGTCCCTGTAAGACCTGTGGGAAGAAGAGAGTTCATGTGGATGATCCACATAAAACTGTATCTATTGCCTTCATCCTACTCATAAGGCAAATGAATGCAAAATCTGTCATACCTTCCAACCAAAAACTCTGAGACAGAGAATGCAGATTGTTATTGTGGCTACAGAAAACTAAAGCTCAGAAAACATCATCTGATGAGGACAGTGACTCTGTTCCTAAATCTCACAAGAGGGCTAGATCTCTTGAGGGAACTTCTGAGGAGAGCAGGAAGTCCCTCAAAATTCATCATCACTCTAAGGACTCAAGAAAGAGAGAAAAAGAAAAACAACCCTCTTTAGAGGTAGCTTTATCTGCTCCAGCTACCCCCTGTAAGCCACTAAAACAAAAGGGCAAAAATGTCCTGTTGTTTTGTCACCGACGACAAAGTCACCGCCAACGGCAACATTGTCAACGACCACCGTCGTCACTGTATCGTTGACGAGACCATCTGTGTCAATGACGACAACAATGTTTTCCACGCTGGTGCCAATTTCACCGTCTACCGTCGACACTCCCATCGGCGAAGACATCAATGAGGATCAAGATTAGGACTTACCATAAACACATGATGGCTTATGCGGCAAACATTTCACCTCTTCTTCCAAGTCACCTTTTAGACATGGAGGACTCGGATGATGAAGGGCCTTTTGGACAGGCTCATAGTCCCTCTGAGCTCCATGCCAAATATCAGGAAGAAGAAGAGGAAGACGAATATTATGAGGATGATCAAGGGCAACAGGTTGAGGGATACTATTGCACACCCTCTAATCAGAAATACGCTGAACACCACTGTTAGCCGGACTACCATCGCCTGCAGAAGTAGACAGTTATGCCTCGTTCGCTTGTAGAGGATCTTCAGAACATGCTGGCGGATTACAGATGGCGTTTTCCATCACAGACTGAGGTACCACCATCTACTCAGCCAAGTTCAGCTTCTGTTCCGCCACCAGAGATTCCATCTCCAATAACACCCAGAATGATGCCGCCACCACATGCTGTTCCTCTGCCTAGGGACAATCCTTCCACATCGGAGGATGAAACAAGGGAGGTAGGTGAATTACTATCTCAGCTTGATGAATGGCAGGATTATGTTATTCCTACTCCATCTCCTCCTCAATACCCTACAGCTGAATCCCCTCATGAAGACATTGGGGGGTTTCATTCCATTATGGAAAGGGCAGCAGAGAGGTTTCATCTACCCATCACAGTGAAGCATTCCGATTGCTTCTTGTATGATTTCAAAGACCAAGCGTGGAAATCAGTAAGGTCTATTCCTATCATTGACTTCCTATGGTAGGAGGGTGTCAGGATTATGAAGAATCCAGCTACGGTGCCTGCGGTTCTGCCACGGATTGACAAGAAATACAGGGCTCTGGATGATGCTCCTGCATGTCTCACGTGGCACCCTTGGCCAGACTCTATGATATCACAGGCTGCACAGAGACATTCTAAAAATCCAGCAGCTCCTATCTCAGTGCTGCCAGATAGAGATGGTCGATGCCTTGACACGATAGGAAAAAGGTTTTCTCTCATGTCGGCCATTACTGTAAGAGCTGCTTATGCCCTGGCTTTCCTAGCATGCTATGATAGGCAGATGTGGTCAGCTATCAAACCTATGGTTGATCTCATCCCTGAGGAGCAGAGGCAGGAAGCAAAAAAGAGCTTGCAGGAAGGAGAGCGAGCCTCTTCTGAGATCATTGATAATGCCATGTACATAGCTTCAACTGGGTTTCAGCAATTGGTAGGCGCTGCTGTTCTGAGGCGCCAGGGCTGGCAGAAGGCCACTTCATTCCAACCTGAAGTGCAAACAAAGATTTGGATATGGCATATGATGGAGACTTGCTTTTTGGCAAGCATATAGATGAAGCCCTTCTTGCCATTAAAACGGACACTGACTCTGCTAAGTCCCTTGGCTCTTTACAATATAGAAAGCTACCTTTCCTAGGGGCAAGTGGGTGTGGCTCTTCATCCTATAGAGGATCTTATTTCAGTTCCCAGCCGTTTCAACCGTACCAGCAATACAGATCATCACAGTCATATCGCCAACCAACTACGGCTGGTTTCTCTAGGCAGGGTGCCCATTAAAAGTCTGTGCATCAACCCAGAGACACAGGAAGTAAGCAATGACCCAGTAGAAGTACCAGCTACTCACCTGTTCCAGCATCAAGTAGGGGCAAATATATCCAAATATCTCCACAATTGGAAAGCTATCACCTCAGATCAATGGGTGTTTTGCATATAGTGGCTTATGGCCACACCCTAGAATTCACTGTCAGGCCACCAATCACCCCCCCCTCCCCCCAAAAGGGGCGCATTCCCCTCATCTTCACTTATTGAAAAAATAAGTCAAATTGATATTTCTCAAAGGAGCAATACAAAAAAGTTCCAATGGCTCAGAGGGAAAGGATTCTATTCCAGTTTTTTCCTTGTGCGAAAGAAAACAGGGCAATGGAGACCTTTTCTAAATCTTCGACATCTCAACAAGTACCTCCGCAAACAAACTTTCAGAATGATCACTCTTTCAGACATTTTAAACCTCCTGAACAGCGGAGACTATATGACATCTCTAGACTTGGAGGACGCTTATTTTCATATACCCATCCATCCCAAGCATCGCAAATATCTCAGATTCACCAAGTGTCTGGCTCCAGTAGCAGCTGTTCTCAGGAAGCAGGGTCACCAGGTCTTTCCATATCTAGACGATTGGCTTCTGAAGGCGTCCTCTACGCAAGGAACTTTAGCAGCGACGAAAGATTGCATAACACTTTTTCAAAGTCTAGGTCTCACGCTCAGTGTACCCACCCAGAGGATGACTTTTCTCTGAGCTATCCTGGACATGCAGATGAACAAAGCTTTTCTGACACAGGAACGACAGGATCGCCTGGCATCTCTAGCCCAAATCATATAAAAAAGAAAGTTTATTTCAGTGAGGTCGTGCAAATCGATCCTGAGTATGATATCTTCCACCATCAACCTGGTACCAAATGCATGTCTCAAAATGAGACCGTTGCAGGAAGAATTGCAGGTACAGTGGAACCAATCTCAAAGTTTGTTTGAGGATCGCATTCTGGTTATGCCAAAAATGATAAAGGCCTTGGGCTGGTGGGCTTACCAGTCTCATATTTCTCAAGGCCTCACGTTCATTCCGTTAGTCCCACAATTTATAATTACCACAGATGCTTCCATGGAATGATGGGGAGGGCATCTCCAAGATCCGCAAATCCCGGGGAAAAGGTCAGGCCACCAAAGGCTGATGCATATCAACAGCCTAGAACTCAAATACTTGCAAGCTTTCCTCCCGAGGAAAAAAGGGTCTTGAGTGTTGGTGCAGACAGACAACACAACCAGCATGTCTTATGTAAACAAACAGGGAGGCACGAGGTCTTTAACACTTTCACAGGAGCTCAGCTATTATGGGACTGGCTTACAAAACACAGCATCTTTCTGACAGCCGAGCATGTTCCAGGGGTGCGCAACGCGCTGGCGGACGCACTCAGAAGGACCAACAGCGATTGTCACGAATGGAAACTGAATCAAGCTCAACTGGACAACATTTTTGCACATGGGGGAAGCCAACTCTAGACCTATTCACAACCAACGACAATACCAAATGCCGATTTTACGCAAATTGGTATCCCCTTCCATGGTCCTGTAGGGAATGCCCTTTCAATGCGATGGTCTGGGATCTATGCGTACGTTTTCTCCCCCATCCCATTGATCCCCAAGGTCACAGCCAAAATGAAGAGGGAACCTTGTCGCCTAATACTAATCGCACCCAATTGGCCCCGGCAATGCTGGTACAAGGAGCTTCTAATATCGGAAACCGTGCCAATATGCCTCCCTCCAACTCGAGTGCTCAATGCGTCAAGGGGAGATTCTAAATCCAGATTTGATGTCACTGCACTTGCATGCATGGCTCCTGAATTCCACGAATTTCAACATCTCAAAATAATCCCCAGAATGTAGAGGTATACTGTCTAAAGTAAGAGCACACAGTACCAACAAAACATATGAATTCAAATAGAAGCAGTTCTGTTGTTGGTACCAGCAGCACAACTTACATCCTTATGAGGCCTCTCTGGAGCAAATTTTACTGTACTTGTTACTGCTGGCAAAATCTGGGCTTGCGCATTCTTCAGTGAAAGTGCATTTGGCAGCAATTTCGACATACAGACGTTCTTCAGACACGGCTTCACTTTGCTCGTCGCGTCTTATTAAACAGTTCATGAGAGGTTTATTCAGAGCTTTTCCTCCAGTAATGTTGCCTCCTCCTGAATGGCACCTTAATGTTGTACTCTCACAACTAATAAACCTCTGTTTGAACCCATACATAAAGCAGATCTTAAGTTCCTTACTTGGAAGGTAGCTTTCCTTCTAGCGATCACATCCATCAGAAGGGTCAGTGAAATTCAAACCTTTACTACACCTCAACCTTTTCTGCGTTTTACTGACAATTACGCCATTCTCAAGACAAATACAAAGTATATTCCTAAAGTTCCTTCTCAATTTTATCTGAATCAACAAGTTATTCTCCGGAAATATTTTCCTAACCCTACATCTCCAGCAGAAAAGTCTTTCTACACGGTGGATGTAAAGAGGTGTCTTAAGTTTTATCTTCAACGAACTAAAACTTTTCGCAAATCTGATCAGTTATTACTTTCCTATGGACCTGGACTTCTGGGTTTTTCAGTAACAAAGTCAAAAATAGCAAGGTGGCTATCAGCAACTATTCAGTTCTGCCACTCTGAAGCTGGAAGACCTTTACGAAGACGGCCTAGAGTGCATTTAACAAGAGCAGTTTCAACATCCGCTGCTCTTTTTGCTTGGGTGCCGCTGGATCAAATATGCCATGCTGCATCTTTGAAGGGTACCCACTCCTTCGCAAGCACTATTGTCTTCAGGCCACCCATATGATGGATGCGGCCTTGGGCCAAGCAGTTCTATGACATCTGTTCCAGTAAAGGTGAGCCTCTTGGTAATGTAGAATTTTGATTTCTATTGCTATTGTTATATTTGTTGTTCTCGTATTTTCTGATTACTGTTCCAAGTTCAACATCTTCCCTGTCGGTATGGTCTGTCTATGATTGATATAGATACTTGCTTATCTGAAATAAAAAAAAAGAGAGAGCGAGAAAGGGGAAACAAATACTTTCATTCCCTCCACCCACTTCAATTTTTTTTTTTTTTAATGTTGTAAATAATCAAATTTAATAAATAAAGCAAGGGACATGCATGCATTGGTGCAAATAAGAAATCAAAATGTGTTATGACATTGTAGGTAATTTCTTGATGCACAGCTATGTTAGCATATGTTGTTTGTTTCCTTGCTTTTTTTGTGTTGTAGTTTTTTATTGCGTTTAACAGTAGATAACATACCCAACCATTACAATATGACATAATACAACCTTTCAAAGCGAAAAGGGTAATTAGTCCCCATGAGTTAGGTTATAGGACAACGATTCGCGGATAACATGTTCTAGAGGGAGTACATGAGTGTCACCTAAGATACATCTGTAGGTACGTGGCACGTATATCAGTGGCTGTGGGACCTAACATTTTTTTGGGGTGGGGGAGGAGATAAAGGGATATCAGTAGGGACCAACAATGAGGGGTAATTAACACTAGTAATAATGATAATAGCAAAAATGATCCTTACAATAATCGTAATAATAATAGTGACGTCGGAGGCGATCGTCTTTAGGCAGCAGATCAGAGAATACTAATCTAAAATTAAGAGGGGGGGTGGGGAGTGGGAGGGGAGGGAGATGGGAAGTGGAGGGAGGGGGGGCGGGGATGGGTGGGGGATGCAAACCTTTCAAATATCTGCTGACAAAAAAAGGGGGGGAGGGGGTAGAGGGAATCTTCTGTCGGGTTAGGACAGTTTTCTAAGGTTTGTCCGCCACTTGTGGATCTAACGTCTCTGTTTATGGTCTTCTACCTGGTTTATGATTGAAGTAAATAAGTAGGCTTGCATCTATCTCAGGCAGGATCCTTCTAATAGTAGCAGGGGCTATCCGAGACTGCATAAGTGAGAATAATAAAAGCTGTTCCATGATAGTCAAGGTTGCGGTGGCAAGGATGGTAGGAGAGTGGCATGTCCAGGTCTTATAGTGTTAGGCAAGGGGTGGGGAGAGAAGGGAAGAAGAAGATAGGAGACGATAAAGAGAAGAAAGAACGAGGAAAAAGAAGAAAGGAGGAGAGAGAGGAAAAGAGAAGAGAGAAGAGAGAAAAAGGAAAGGAAGGAGAAGAAAGAAGAAGAAGGGAGAAGAAAGGAAAAGAAGAAGAAGATGAAGAAGAAGGAAGGGCTGAAAAAGCGGGAGGGGAGAGATCTGGTGTCGGAGAGAGAGGGGAAAGAAGGGGCAACAAGGAGGAGATAGATAAGTAGACAGGAGGGGAGGAGTAGAGAGGGAACGTGGTAGGGGGTGTGAGAGCCAATCGGCCAAGTGCAGTGGTCCCAGGGCTAGGAAAACAAAGGAGGAGGGGAGGTATGGGATGATAGAAAATAGGGGAGTAGGGAGGGGGGATGCGGGTGGGAAAAGGAAGAAGGGAGAGAAGGGAAGAGTAACGGGGAAAGAGGAGGAGAGCAGAAGGCATGTGCGTGGGGTCAGCTGGTGAGCAGCAGTAGTGACTGTGATGTCAGATAAACATCAGGAAGGAAGGGAGCCCATACCTGAGCAAAGATGGCAGCCTGATCCTGAAGGTTGTAAATGACTCTCTCATGCGTGGCAATGGTAAACATAGCCACAGTCCATTCCTCGGGTGTGGGTGGCGTTGCAGATCTCCAGTGTCGCAGGATACATATTTTCGCAGTTGCCAGGGCTGTGTGTAGGAGTCTTTTTTGCGGTCGTGATAAAGCCGGGAGAGAGGTCATATCGTGTAGCATAAGCAACGAAGGGGGAAAAGGGGTTGGAAGCAGCATGGAGTCCGCCAGGGCATGTTCCACCGCCTTCCATAAAGGCTGCACCAATGGGCAGCTGCTGAGCACGTGAAGTAGGTCACAACGCGGTTCCGTGCAGCGCCAACACGACCCATGCGGAAGGAGGCCGGCCTTATGTAGCTTCATCATGTTCCAGTACCAATCATGTAGTATCTTGAAAAGGCAAAACTTAAGGCGAGCCTCGCGAGTCCCTCTGTCCAGCGCTTCCACCGTGTCTGCCCAGTCCTCCTCCTCGAAAGTCAGCTGGAGGCGGGTTTGCCATTGCAGACGTAGCTTATCCAAGACAGGTCGAGAGAATAGATGACTGACAAGGACTTCGTACAGGCCCGCCATAACGCCCTTATGTTTCCCCCATGTCTTCAGTTAGGCTATTATGGGTGAGGGTTGCAGTCCCCAATGAATAATGTCAGGATTTTGACGCATACAATGCTGGTATTGTAAATATTTCCACTTCTGCGTAGGGTGGAGAGGGAATTCCTTTATCAGTCTAGTGAAGGGTTTGAGCCTGTTGGCCTCCAATACCTGGTCAAGGTTAGTTATACCGGCGTCTCTCCAATGCGGCCAGTTCAAGGCTGCACCCCCCCACGCGTATACTATCATTATGCCATAGGGGAGCCTGGGCGTGGAGGGAGGGGTGAACCCCCAAAAGGCGATGGGCCCTATGCCACGCTACACCCGTCGCCTTCAGGATCGGATTCGGGTCATCGGAGGGGACGGTGGTCCTGCGGTGCAGTCCATTAAGGCCTCCCCTGTGGGAGAGCAACTCCCTCTCCACTGACACCCATTGTGGCGATTCTGCAGGACTATGCAGAGTGGCAGCCAGTGGTGATAGCTGGAGGGCTAGGGCGTAATGTTCCACCGAAGGGAGTCCCATTCCGCCGTGCGACCTACGTGCTATGAGCTTGGTCGATGCTAGGCGGGGGCGTGCGGTTCCCCACACAAAGGCCCTAATTGCGGCGTCCACCGACCTCAACGTGGACAGGGGTTTCTGAAGAGGGAGAAGTCCCATTACGTATGTGAAGCGCAGGACTGTGACCATGCGCACCGTCTGCAGCCTGCCCCACATGGAGAGGCCAAGCTGTGCCCATTGTCAAAGTCGAGTCTCATACAGGCAGTGAGAGGGTCTAGGTTGTCCGCCGTCATGCGTTCTAGGCCGCGGTTGACAAGGATCCCCAAGTATTTACGGCGTTTCGGGGTCCAGTGGAAGGGGAAACCCAGGATCGCTGCTTTCGTAGTTTCTCGCGACAGAGGGAGGGCTTCGCTCTTATCCCAGTTCACCTGAGATCCCGAGAGGGGGGAAAAGTCGTCTATGATTGCCATAAGATCAGGCAGTGGGCGATCTAAGTCAGTTAAAGTAAGCAGGATGTCATCAGCATACAGGTAGAGTTTAGAGGTGACGCCGCCCGGCAGTGGGATGCCCGTTATCCCAGGGTTACATGAATCGCAGACGCCAGCGGCTCAAGTGCTAGTAGAAACAAAAGGGGGGAGAGCGGGCAGCCCAGCCTCGTTCCTCTGCAGATAGGGAAAGGATCTAAAAGGAAGCCTCCACAGCTGACCCGTGCAGTGAGTTGGTCGTACAGCAAACGCACCTTGGATATAAATTGATCGCCTAGACCAAATTTTGTTAATGTTGCAAAAAGGTATGGCCATTCTATTCGTTCAAACGCTTTTTCGGCGTCGAGGGACAGTGCTAAGGCGACCTCAGGTGAACCCCCCAAAGGGCATGGCATAGTGTACAAAGATGATTCCGTGAGCTGCGACCTGGCACAAAGCCGACCTGAGACTGATGTATAAGGGACAGTATGACCCTGCGCAGACGGGCCGCTAAGACGCGGGCCAATATTTTAATATCAGCGTTCAAGAGAGATATTGGCCGGTAGCTGCCGCAATGCAAAGGGTACCGACCCGGTTTTGGTATGACAGCAATGACGGCGGAGTTGGATATCGCGCCCAGCGAATTAGTGTGACAGGCTTCGTCCAGCGCCCCGTGTAAAACATCGAGCGTCTCCTCCCCTGCCCATTTATAGAATTCCGCAGGGAATCCGTCTTCTCCTGGCGACTTGTGGTACGGGAGACCGGAGATAACCTGTAGAATTTCCTGTAATGCCCCCCCCCAAGCAGTTCCCGGCCCTCATCGGAGAGGGAGGGCACGGTGACAGTACTGAGAAAAGCCTTTATTTGGGCAGGGGTGGACTGTGAGTCCGAGGTATAGAGGCGGCGATAGAAGGTTGCGAATTCATCCACTATATCCTGCGGGTGCGTGAGGATCTCTCCCGACTGGGCCCTGATAGCCGGTATAGCAAAGATCGACGCTCTTTGAAGAAGTTGTGCGGCCAGGAGACGGCCAACCTTCTCCCCTTGCTCATAGTGCCATACCTGTAAGCGTTACAGCGCATATTCAGCCTGGGAGGTAAAGAGTTCGTTCAAAGCCATGCGGGCTCTCTCCAAGTCCCTGCGGGTGGAAAGGGAGGGGTGGGTTGTGTAGCGCTGCGTCGGGCGTGTAATATCAGTCTCTAAGGCCGTTTGCCGCTCCGCCCTATCTTTATTTGCCAGTGCGGCATCGCGCATCATCTGTCCCTGTATCGTTGCCTTGGCCGCAGCCCAGATTATCCTTTTGGATGCCACTGACCCAAGGTTGTCCCGGATATATGTGGAAGCGTGTGCCTGCAGCTGTGCCTTCCCCTGAGGGGTTCGGTAGCGTTGGGCAGCGTAGCGCCACGGTTTGCGGCCTGGGAACACCATGTCCAGCTGAAGGGCCAGCAATATCGGGGAATGGTCTGACAAGCCCCCACTCAGTATGCAAGAGTCCTGCGTTTGTGCTACAAGGTTTTGTGAAAAAAGGAAGTAGTCCAGTCGGGATTGGGTGCCGTGGACTGGGGATAAGAAGGTATACTCTCAGGTGCATCAGCCTCCACGTTTCGACCAGGCCGTTGTCATGCATTACGTCGGACTGTAAGGCTCTGTCTCCGTTATTGATGGTGTCCAAAGGCCCTGTCCTGTCTAATACGGCATCTCGGGTTAGGTTCCAGTCCCCTCCGATAATGTACCGGGCCGCTCCAATCTCTGTCAGGAGACGATTGATACGGAGGAAAAATTGCCTCTTGGAACTTATTAGGGCATAGATGGATCCCACGCATAGCGAGGCGCCTCCCAGCTTCAGTTTGGCAAATGCGTATCGTCCCTCCGGGTCGGCCCATGACTTGGTAACTGTGAAGGGCAAGCTCTTTCGCAACAATATCGTAGTCCCGCATTTGCGTGGCACTGTGTTCTGGTCATCCAGCGGGGGGTACTATAGCTGGATAGCACGGCCCCTACCCAGTTCCTTTGTAGTTTATCAGATTCTAGTCTGGTCAAGTGGGTTTCCTGAAGGAGGGCTATGTCCACTTGTTTGGTATTACGGTACAAAAGTATTTTATTCCGTTTAATGAAGTGAGTAAGACCGTTGACGTTCCAGGAGATGACCCGTAACGGGGCAGGCGAAGCATGCGTACGTCCAGCCATGGGGGAAGACTATTAAAGGAGGCGGAGCGAGAGGTATATAGAGGAGTGGTAGAAGGGCAAGGGAAGGGGTAGGGAAGGTGCGGGTGCTGTTGTATTTAGGGCTAAGTGGCTTGTGAATGGGGAGATGGGGTGTGGAGGGGAGAGGATGGGGGAGAGGAAGGCGAAATAGAGAGAGACACCGGGGGGGGGGCAAGGGGGGGAGGTGGAACGGACGGGAGGCAGGAGGTAAGAATGTAGAGTAAGTGTGTGGAGGGGAAGGGAGAGAAGAGAAAAAATAGGAAAGAGAAAATAGAATATAGAAGGGGAGATAAAAATAAGAAAGAAGGAAGGAGGAGGAGGAGAATGGAGCTAACTGAAGCCCCAGGAAACCTAAGTTTTAATCTGTGGGTCTATACCCGGACCGTACTAGACCCAGTGCGGGGCAAGGCCGGCCGGGCCGCAGCCACGGACGGGGGCGCAGCGCAGGGCCATCATTATCCATTGAGACAGCTTCCCATGATCCCGGTGCCGGGTTCCCCCCAGTAGGGGCGTATCATGATAAGGTGTAGTTCGGCTTGATGTCCCTGAGGGGGGGGGGAGGAGGGCAAGGCAAGGCAACGCAGAGTCACACCGCCGAAGGATAGGCCCACCAAGGGGGGGGGTGGGGGAGTGGCAGGACGAAATATAAGCAACCAAACCTAAACTTAAAGGGGGAGAGGATGTAGGGAACAGCACTGGGTCTGCAAAAACGGAAACATAATAATGAAAAATAATCAATCTGCACTGCACTCTTCACTATGTTAACAGCTATGACATTAAAGCCATTGCAGGGCTATAAGGCTTAAGGAGCATGAATTGTCCCACATGTCATCAAACCCAACAGAGTATGAACAGTCTACATAAGTCTAGTCTGCTTGACCCCCATTTGATGAATATAGGAAAACTTTGCCTGACAGGAATAACAAAGATATAATAAAAAACACCTAACATTATGTAGGAATGAAAAGAACTGTACTCATCCAGCCGACGGGTCAGTAGAGTGTCCGCTGATTCCAGGCCAAGGAGGAGCAATGGCTGCGAGGTTCTCAGTTTCAACTATCCCAGAGGATAAGGCAGGTTCAATTGGTCTCCGCTAAGGGTTTTAAAGGGGAGCGGGATTTGCCTCTCTCTGCCACCTGCGTATGGAGCGCCACCGCATGTAGTACCTGTCCCCTGTCGTCATGGCTGTGAAGGAGTCTCTCCAGGTCCCGTCCCCTGGGGCAGGGGGGAGGAAGTTGGTGGACAGACCCTGACCCCCCTGGGGCAAGGTCTTGAGAGGGAAAGTTCTGATCTGCGGCCATTGTGTCTCGGTGTGGAGTCGAGGTGGAAGAGTCTGTGAGAGACAAACCATCCAAGAAAGAGCGCAATTCTTCCGGATCGTATAAGTCTTTGGATGCGTCGTTTTTTGTTATCCACATTCTCGCCGGATCGGACAGGCCATATTTCACTTCCAGCTGGCGTAGTCGTAGATGGAGGGCCAGGAATGCCCTACGTCGGTCGCTGGTTTCCTTGGAAAAATCTGCCGATATTTGAATTGTGTGTCCGTCTAGCTGACAGGGACCTTGAGTACGTGCTTTCTGTATGTGTTGACGGGCCTGTGTATGGCGAAGAAGACAGGCTATGATCGGTCGGGGACGAGCGTCCGTACCGGTTCTCTGGGGCCCAGTCTATGGGCTCTTTGAAACTCCAAGGGTGGCTCAAAGGTAGTGCCAGTCAGCAAAGGCAGAGTGTCTCACAGGAATCTGTGGAGGTCCTCACCCTCAATGTTTTCAGGAAATCCTATGAAACGGACGTTGTCTCTTCGGCTCCTGTCTTCCAAGTCTGTCAACTTGCTACAAAGAAAGAGGAGTTCCTGATCTCTGTCCTGGAAAGAAGAGGCGTAGGCCTCCACTTTTGACACACGTTCCAATCCCAGGACGCATGTCTGAAAGCTTGCAATTTCCGTACGAATGGATTTTGTTTCCGCCGCCATTAAAACCATTGCGCTATCCATCCCCTCCAATCTACGGCCAACTGCCGAGATTTCCTGAAGGATATGGTCCATTGTGGGTTCCTGGGCTGAGTCTGCCATCTCTTGGTGTGTGGCGGAGGGCTGTGCCGCCGTCAGTGGGGGGACCCCCTTTGCCTGGAGTAAGGCCTCAGAGAAGAGTAACTGCCTTGCCGGCTTGCCCGTGTTTTTTTGGGACGACCGTCCATCTCTGGCCTTCGTCGTAGGGCTTGGTGACGACAGTATAGTGGGGGGAGGACAGAAGTTTCAGAGGCCCCCTCCTGAGGATGTAGCTCGTCCCACTCCGCGTGGACGGGTAGGTGGTTGGGGGATAGGAGGGGGATAAGCTGAAGGGTTCCCGTCCTCACCGTGGCTTAGCCGGTGGGTAATTCAGCCCGCTCGGGGGCCGTTGCTTCGCCCGTGCTCTGACAGTGGGAGGAGGTCGCAGTCCGGTGGTAGGGGGGAGGTGTCCGGTGCGATGGCAAAGGGGGGGCGACTGGTCACGAACTACATGCTCAGCGTGCCGGAGCCAGGGTACTCGGTCCGGTGGATAGGTGGGGTACCGGATCCTTTTTTTGTTGTGATGTGGGCCGTCCTCCGTAGGTCTCTGCAATGGGCGTAGCGCTGGTATCCACGTTACCGTGATGCACCGTGAGTCCACCAGACCATGTCCACGGTAACGGGGCGGGGCGAAGTTCAGCTGGCAGCCCAATGAGGATGTCAGTCAGGTCGTGGTGGTAGGCGCTGACTTGCTCGTGCTGACAGTTCCTCCAGGACTCTTCTTCATCTCAGGGCGCTCAGTGTGGGAGGGGGGTAACCAGGCTATGTCCAGCAGGTATGGCAGTGTGTCCAGCAGTAAGGTATAAGAAGTAAGAAGTAGACCGACCTGTCCCTTCATACACTGTCGTGGTCCCTGATGTGTCACTGGTTCGCTGTCCCCCCTCATTGTCAGCTGGAGGCGTAGGGAGGGGTGGAGGGGGCAGGCATGAACCGTGGAGTAGGGAGGCCCCCATTGGGAGGGAAAGGTAAAGTCTCTTCTCCTCTTTCTTTTTCAGGGCCCCCAGCTCCTCGCGAGGCTCTTGCCAGTTCTGGTTGCTCCCCCCCACCCCCCGGGAGGGCGTTGTCGTGCCCGTTTTGAGGGGCTGACCCCAGTTCCCAGGGCGTCGTGGCTCCGGGGCTCTGGCCTCATGGAGCTCTCCTCCCCCGCCTCACACAGCGCCCCAGCGGCAAGGTGGAGAGCTAAGCGGCATGTTGGCGGGGGTGGGGTTAGCAGGGGTTTAAAGAGTAAAGAGCTCAGGGGCGCTCCCTCTGCTCCTGAGCCCTACAGCTCCCCTGGGTGGCGTAGGTCCCAATGCGGGCGGAGGCCGCGGCTCTGAGTTCCCTCTCGGGCCGCCTCACCTCAGCGCTGATTTCTTCAGAGCTCCTGCTCTGCGACTCTCAAGGGAAGAGGCTCCACCCTTACGGCATCTTCCAATCTACTTTGTGCCCCCGGGGGGGGGAGGTTTGTGCCCCCGCAGCGCCCCCGTTCACAGCCCGGCCCAGTTTTAGTTGCATAAAAAGCTTTATGAACCATACAAAGGGGCTGAAAATTACCATTTGTTAGACTCGAAGCTAGTATAGTGAGGTAACGGCAGGAGAGACAGCGTCCTTTTATTTCAAGTTTAGAATCAACCTGGCAGCTGAATTTTGCTCTGGTGGAAGTTTCTTCACCATTTTAACAGGAAAGTCCAAATAGATGATGTTACAATAATCAAATTGTGTTTAGACAAAAGCATTGATAATCTGTACTCGATGAGCCCAAAGTTATTAAATGTAGAATGCTCTTGAGAGTGCTTAAATGAAAAAGCAGGCACAGATAATCAAGTCTGCCTGATTTTGCAGTGGTAAGTCAGAGTCAATTTTAACCCGGAGGTTCATGTACAGAGGGCAGCAATACGTTTATCTCCCATTCAAGGCACCCTTATGGGCCATGGTCCTGGCTGGGGCCAAAATTTCAGTTTTGTCACCATTGAGTTTCAATTTATTTAGACACATCTGAAATGCAGTTTTTGTTGACTTTTCCCTATATTAAAATGATGGCTGCTTTACGTAAGTTCTGCTTCAAACCATGGCTACTCGAAGTAGGAGTGCAGGGAGTGCTACAGCACCCATAGAAATAATCATGCTGGAGTTCAGATGATGAATGAGCAATAAAGATGTCTTTACATTTTGTCACTATCTTGTCACATTTACTGTGTGTTCAAAGACCAGAGGTCAAATGTCATGCTATGTCTTTTGACAGATTGCTACCTAATTGTTTAACATGGAGATTGAGGTTCACTTGTTTTTCTAGGACTACGGAGTGAGAGGATTTTGTTAAGTGAACTATCATCATCGTAATAAGAAATACTTTATTCAATTAAACACTTTACCATATAAGTACAAGTAATCATAAATTCTAGAAACAAATTACACTGCATTAATAAGAATTCATACTATTTACTACATCGGACTAGGTCCATTGTCCAGGGTCCTTTAGTTTCTGAAGAAACAAAGGGGCAGGCCTACATAGTCTGCACTTGTGAGCTGTTAGACTAGGAAAACGATAAAGCCTTGTATACTTAGCATAAATTGTACAAAAAAGTAAAACGTAGTAAAATGTCACAAGGACAAGTGGGTGTACAGACACCCCCATGTTTTAGCTATGGAAAGCAAAGCAAGCAACGTATGGAACCTGTTCCAAACCTCAGCAGTAGAGCCCTTTCCCATTGGGTAGTACTATAGAATAAGTAAGGCTCGATGACGACAGAAGTTGGAAAAAGATTATAATGTCAGTGGGCTCAACAATTTCCACAACATCTCTTTTGAGGCTCCTGTCTTCAAAAAAGACATGCTTCAGCCAAAATTTGTCAAACTTTGTCACACTGTTGGGATTAGTGAAGAGCGAAGGCCTGAGTAAAACATAGTTTGATATAGGAAAGCCATGAAATATTCATCCTCAGGTCACAGCCAATGCACTCCTTGATAACCTGCTGATTAAAAATTGCATGGGGTTGTCCCATATAGGCAACCAAAGTATGAAATGGACACGTTTGAGTAAATCCTCAATATAAGTTAACCTCAGTTCTTCATTGGAGACAAAGTGCAGACAGTATGGAGACTGAGATGGGAGTCTGCGGCAAAAACAATTTTCTTCAGTTTAAATAATGGCTATGTTGGCATAGCCCCAAACCCCAGCAGCAAAAGTTGCAGTGAGGGCAGATTGTGTTTCATACATTTCTAACACAGCTATTGGTTTATCACCCTCCCCCTCTCCTCACCGGGGGAATTTTGGTAAAAAGAACACCAGTTGACTGTGTAAATTTAAGGTGCCTTGGTATGCCATAGAGCCGAAACAAACCCTCAAGTATGACGGACAGCTTGTCACATTTTACTTTTAAGACACGCTCACCATAATAATGAGATTGATGTAATTAACATCCATGTTTTGAGCCTTCATAAAATTGGTGAAACCCAGTAATAATTCTCCTTGGCGTGTGTGCCAACAATACCACATCGTCGGCGCAAAGTAATTGTCGAACCTGTAGTTGGTCAGTCACCGGTACATCCTGACAACATGAAATAAAGTGATGACCCAGAGTCAATAATCTTGAGCAAAAATAAGATCAGCACTAAAATCTGAACTTGTTGGACCCCTCTATGTATGCCGGATGGCTCAGTGCACTCTCCATTCGGTTCTTATTTAACCCTGACAGTTTAATTCAGGTGAAAAAAATGCAAGAAATTTACCAAGGCAGCATCCAACCCTTTATCAAGTAACATTGGTCAAAGCTTGGACTTGTTAACGTGATTAAATACACTAGACAAGTCCATGAAGGCTAAGTACAGGGGCCAGGGGCCAGTGCCCAGCAACTGCATATTCGCAGATAAGTTGGAGATTCAGGCACTGCTCCTCGTACCAAGTCCCTTCCTGAACACATACTGACAACCTCAGAATGTTATGGACAGTAGCCCCAAATCTAATCCGAATAAAAATCACTCTCCCCAATATTTTGCCTTTTGTGTCAATAAAGAAATTCTGCCAATAACAGTAAACTGAACAGTCCATCTTCTTAAAAATCAGTACTATCAAGGAGGAGGACCAGGAATATGGCAAAGGAATATCTTTCAGTCGTTTGAAAATATTGGTAAGCAGAGGAGCCCTTCCATCATTATTGCACTTCAATAAGAAAATCGGAACTCCATTTGGTTCGGGGGATTTATTTAAGATGCAATCCTGGAGGACTATAATGACTCCTTCCTTGTCTGTATGTAGGCCAACACTCAGAACTACATTGGCAGGCTATTTCGTGTTGGTAACTGCATTGCTGCTGAGGCTGTAGACACTTGAAAAATGAGAGACCCAGTGGTCTCCAGTGACAAGTGAGACAAGTGGTGTCGTATTTATGTTGCTACTTCTAATGCAGTTGACGGTAAGCCAAATCTTTTGGATCGTTCCATTTAATGGGTTCCATTATGGCCATGAGAATGTTAGCATTAATCTCCTTCTTTCTTATCAGTGGTTATGTTTATAACGGGATCTGCTCCTCCTCACTTCCTCCTTGTTCCTGGGTCTGATGCCCAATGCGTGTCTCAAATTACCATTTTCCGGAGAACACAGTGAGTCAAACCACTTAGGGGTCCGTGTATCGGCGCTAGGGTCAGTCCTCATGGGAAACTTTCTTACCTGTTCACTTATCTCGATAAAAGACTCAACTATGTTTCCACTCTCTCCCTCATCTGTGAGATGAGTTTTAAAAGCCACAAAATTACTCTTAGTTATTAAAAAAATATGGCTTGTTAGGTATTTTCCATACTAAGCGCAAATTGCTGTCTTTGGTACACATAGGAACTCTTTAGCCTCGCCAGATGTCAGGCTGTGAAAGATGGAGATCGATAGCCATTGCAAGAGGGTGATGATCTCCAGTGAACAACTAATAATTGTTCTATGAAAGACAATTTTATTAAGTGTTCTATACAAACAATATATCAATAGTAGATGTGTATCCCCTACCAAAAAAAGTTGGGACAATAGGGGTTTGGATTTGATATGGTTCATGAATATTAATCAAATCCCTCACCAAAATAACATTTCATAACTCTACACCTCTGAGGTTGGAGCATGAAAATATATTAGAGCCCTGTCCATCAAGTATTCTTGCTCTGAAGCATCTGTACAGCGTTGAAATTGCAGCATAGTATTACACTAATACATTTCAACATCCTCCTCTCCTGGGTTGAAATGGAATCCATCACTTTAAACAGTCTCATGAAATTGCCAATTTTAGACTAAGAAAATTAATCATTTTAAAAATTGAATATACCTAAGTTAAAATTGTTACATTATTTGGTAACTAGTGCCTGAATCACTTTACCGTCTACATGTTTGTGGGTTACCTTAACATTTTGTGATAGCTTCAACTAAATTGATAAACCTCATTTGGTTGTCACCGAACTCAATGGTTGAGCTGCGATGGGATAATGGCAATATCCATTATGCTGAATGTCTGAATCCTCCCAGGTCTCCCATAGTAAAATAATGTTGAATGACTCTATGAATGATAGCCAAGGAATGCTTCAGCCCTGGTTGAATATCCAGCAATATTCCAGCTCACTATTTTTATAAGGCCTGGACGTAGGGTGGTCATGCCTCTAGAAATAGAATGGGCTGTTTTAGGATTGGAACCAGTTGTTGCGATGGTGTTTATGTGGTGTAATTACCGGGATTGTCAATCTATGTACGCTGCATCTTGCAAATATAAGAAGTCAATTTGGAGTGGGGCAGTGCTTTCAGTCATGAGAGATGTAGGTCGCTTAAAGTTTTAATGTCCACAGTAACAAAACACAGCAGGTTTATAGTGATAGCCAAGAGGAATACCAAAATGTCACTGGTTCCACAATATAAATTGGAACATACAGGGAAGGAAATTGCTGACCATCTAGGGATTTTTTAAATTAATTACAATACTGTGCCCTCCAAATGGTTTTTGGGCAAATCCAAACCATGATACCGACTCACAAAAATTATTTGTTAGAAATTGGCTGGATGACTTTATTCCTAAAATGGGTTGAATTCTCAGTTACCCCTTCATCTAACGAAAGAATTTGAGCCAGTGCTAAAATGTATATCAAGTTCTCTGGGGGAAGATTCATCACAGGCAACTGCTGGGACACTGGCCCCCAGTTATGCGAGGCATTATAGAGGCGGCTACTTCCCTCATTCAGCACTGTGTTTGCAGCTGTGTCTAATCACTCTTTGCAACCCCAGCAGTTAGGATGGTAATGGGTATGTTTGTTACCTCCGAAAAGTGACTGGCTAACACGTGCATAGTCCTTATATTATGTCATTAGGATTTATACAGCACATGGCTATCCTGGCAGGTGTTCCCAGCGCTACACTACCAAACGGCCTGGCGATATATCAGAAGACTATCCCTATTCCAGTAGGTTAGGAACAACCAAGGTTTCAACCTCTTCCAGAAAGTCAGAAAGGAGTGACAGGCCCTCAGATCAGGGGGAAGGGAATTCCAAAGCTTTGTGTCCGGAAAGAAAAAGGCTCCACCTCCTTGCTAGGGCTTCCTGATTTTAGGACTTAAAGCAAGGTCGAGGTTACTTGAACTCAAGGACTGACTGGATGAGTATGGTGACACCAGAGATCTCATATAGCTAGGGCCGGCATTGGATAAACATTTATGCACATAGCACAGTACTTTGAATGAGATGCAGCACTCAATTGGGAGTCAGTGACGTTTGTGGAGCTGATTTGCATTCAGATAAAACTCTGGAGGATGGAGTAGAAGTCTAGCTGCTGCGTTTTACATAGTCTGAAGTCGCCTGAGTAGGCTCTTCTTGACGCCTAGATAGAGGATATTTCCATAATCCAGTCTAGCAGTAACAAAGGCATGGATGACCGTTCTTTGGGCAGAGTTTTTAAGCCATCTTAAGATGCTTAAACAGGTGGTAGCCACCTGAGTGTTTTAATAGCTCATGGATAATTCAGTGTCCAACCAAACTCTCAGGTTCCTAACCACAGGGGCCGGGGTAGGAATAGTACCAATCACCTGGGGCCATAAATTGGCAGTCGTAGACCTGATGGCTGGCGGCGTGGTGTTTTTTAGCTGATACCATTGCCCTTGAATCTTTCAACATCATCAAGAACGTCTGTGAGTTTGTGCCATTCTTTCTATTAATGGCTTAATGAGTTCTCTAAATAAAGAGTCCAGTTTCTCACACAGTCTTTCGATACGCATTATGTCCAGAGGGCCAGAGGAAAGCTTACCTTCTTCTGTCTCAATGCCTACTTCACAGGTGGAAGGTAGTCTTTGCACCTTCCTCTTGCTCTTGGCCACCAGCTAATGCGAACTGTGATTAATACAAGAATAGGAGAGATTGTGGCTATTCACAGCTGTCCACCCAAAGGGAGGAGCAGAGTTTAGGGAACAATCTTTGTCCAATGTCCCACTCTGGACAAAACCCTTATTTGAAAGGCGCCGTTCTGCTAATTTGATCTCTTTGCTTAACACTCCAACACACAGAATAAATCTATCTGTGGTTCTGCAACTGGCAGATGAGTTTGTTGTACCTGCGACTTTACGATTACCCATCGTAGACTGTCCTCATTCACCCTCAGTGACCACCCTCAATGTCAATGGCAGATGAAAAAGGGGCGGCTCGGCCACGTTTGAGCGCAGGCGGGCGCTGCTGGGCCCACGCTTGGCCAGGACGCGTTCCACACAGCTGGAGAGTGTATTTATTTTTGGAGCGTCTCCCGCTCCTCTCAGTCCCCACAGCACACTGGTCCTGGTGGTCCTGGAAGGCCCTGGCAGGGAGTCAGCCGAGTGAAGAGCAAAATCCACACAGTGGGAGAGTGCGTTGATTTTTGTAGCGCCACACAGTCCTTTCCGGCCCCACAGCACACTGGTCCTGGAAGGCCCTGGCAGGGTAGCAGCTGAGTGAAGAGATCTTCTCATCAAGTGAACTATGTGAAAATCTTGCTGGACTTCAAGGAATGTGAAATGAAAGGGTGTATGAACAACAAAATGTAAATGCCTCCAAATAGACTGTAAAAAATATTTCAAAATGCATCAGCAATTAAGCAAAAATGAAGCATTTTTTGTAATTTAGATTGTGATGGAAAGTTTTCTGATAAGATCACAACAACTCAAGATACTTCATTTAGTGATATGCAAATGGTTATTCACTGAAACCTGATTTCTACACATCTTTGTTTGTGTGCTATATAGTTTTATCAATAAACCTGCTTCTGTATGCAAATTTAGTGGTTATTTCAATACAAAATGTACTGTCTGTAAATGACAGTGCACTAACACACCATGCGTTAGTAATATATTTATGAGGATGTGCTCCAAAACGCAACACCCGCTACACATCACATCCTTACCACTCTCCTGATGAATGGGTGTGGCTCATTGGCTACATTGTTTTTATGTGATGCTTGAATTTTTCACAGTCCACATGGTTTAAATGATGTAACGTTGATGACAACACCCCGACTCTGAAAATTGTTCTACTACCGCTGCTTTAACTTGCTTAATTTTAAGGGCATGTCAGTGTATACAAGGTATGTAAGCCGAGGACGCTGCTGTCGCAAAGCATATTTATTCCTGGATATAATGGTAACAACTTCAACAAAATGTAACCCAAAATAGAGTGTCATTCTGTCAGAAAAGTTCAGTATCACCAGCATTAGTGCAAAACGACCTCCTGTATAGTGGAGAGCATTGACCTTTGAGACACTAGCACCTTCATGATAGTCCCCTTGCAATGAGGTCTTCTCACTGGCAAAGTCCAGTACTTTATCAGCCTATTACTGGCCTTATGGTGTTTGGCGTTAGACGGAGTCATGGTCTGAGAAGGTTTCATCACTCTACTACTAGTTCTCAGGTAGTTTTTGGAGAGAGGCATCACAGTGCATCCCTTCCGTTACAAAATGTTAACTCATGTAATTCTATAGCTACGTGGACGTATTGAGGGAACGCAGGAAATACGTTTCGCTTAGCTTGTATGTTATGCAAAAAGTTCCTCCTAAGAAGCTATAGCGGAGGTCTTCTATCACACAAAATCGTCAACATGTTCTTTACTTTAGTTATTTACTTGTTCAACGTTTATATATAGCGTGACTACTCAGCTAGATGTCGATGTACTTTACGGTGAAATAACAAAAATGAACATTATGAACTATCCGTATAGAACAGTATAACGCACGAAATAAGATAATCAGTCAAACCACTTAGGGGTCCGTGTATCGGCGCTAGGGTCAGTCCTCATGGGAAACTTTCTTACCTGTTCACTTATCTCGATAAAAGACTCAACTATGTTTCCACTCTCTCCCTCATCTGTGAGATGAGTTTTAAAAGCCACAAAATTACTCTTAGTTATTAAAAAAATATGGCTTGTTAGGTATTTTCCATACTAAGCGCAAATTGCTGTCTTTGGTACACATAGGAACTCTTTAGCCTCGCCAGATGTCAGGCTGTGAAAGATGGAGATCGATAGCCATTGCAAGAGGGTGATGATCTCCAGTGAACAACTAATAATTGTTCTATGAAAGACAATTTTATTAAGTGTTCTATACAAACAATATATCAATAGTAGATGTGTATCCCCTACCAAAAAAAGTTGGGACAATAGGGGTTTGGATTTGATATGGTTCATGAATATTAATCAAATCCCTCACCAAAATAACATTTCATAACTCTACACCTCTGAGGTTGGAGCATGAAAATATATTAGAGCCCTGTCCTTCAAGTATTCTTGCTCTGAAGCATCTGTACAGCGTTGAAATTGCAGCATAGTATTACACTAATACATTTCAACATCCTCCTCTCCTGGGTTGAAATGGAATCCATCACTTTAAACAGTCTCATGAAATTGCCAATTTTAGACTAAGAAAATTAATCATTTTAAAAATTGAATATACCTAAGTTAAAATTGTTACATTATTTGGTAACTAGTGCCTGAATCACTTTACCGTCTACATGTTTGTGGGTTACCTTAACATTTTGTGATAGCTTCAACTAAATTGATAAACCTCATTTGGTTGTCACCGAACTCAATGGTTGAGCTGCGATGGGATAATGGCAATATCCATTATGCTGAATGTCTGAATCCTCCCAGGTCTCCCATAGTAAAATAATGTTGAATGACTCTATGAATGATAGCCAAGGAATGCTTCAGCCCTGGTTGAATATCCAGCAATATTCCAGCTCACTATTTTTATAAGGCCTGGACGTAGGGTGGTCATGCCTCTAGAAATAGAATGGGCTGTTTTAGGATTGGAACCAGTTGTTGCGATGGTGTTTATGTGGTGTAATTACCGGGATTGTCAATCTATGTACGCTGCATCTTGCAAATATAAGAAGTCAATTTGGAGTGGGGCAGTGCTTTCAGTCATGAGAGATGTAGGTCGCTTAAAGTTTTAATGTCCACAGTAACAAAACACAGCAGGTTTATAGTGATAGCCAAGAGGAATACCAAAATGTCACTGGTTCCACAATATAAATTGGAACATACAGGGAAGGAAATTGCTGACCATCTAGGGATTTTTTAAATTAATTACAATACTGTGCCCTCCAAATGGTTTTTGGGCAAATCCAAACCATGATACCGACTCACAAAAATTATTTGTTAGAAATTGGCTGGATGACTTTATTCCTAAAATGGGTTGAATTCTCAGTTACCCCTTCATCTAACGAAAGAATTTGAGCCAGTGCTAAAATGTATATCAAGTTCTCTGGGGGAAGATTCATCACAGGCAACTGCTGGGACACTGGCCCCCAGTTATGCGAGGCATTATAGAGGCGGCTACTTCCCTCATTCAGCACTGTGTTTGCAGCTGTGTCTAATCACTCTTTGCAACCCCAGCAGTTAGGATGGTAATGGGTATGTTTGTTACCTCCGAAAAGTGACTGGCTAACACGTGCATAGTCCTTATATTATGTCATTAGGATTTATACAGCACATGGCTATCCTGGCAGGTGTTCCCAGCGCTACACTACCAAACGGCCTGGCGATATATCAGAAGACTATCCCTATTCCAGTAGGTTAGGAACAACCAAGGTTTCAACCTCTTCCAGAAAGTCAGAAAGGAGTGACAGGCCCTCAGATCAGGGGGAAGGGAATTCCAAAGCTTTGTGTCCGGAAAGAAAAAGGCTCCACCTCCTTGCTAGGGCTTCCTGATTTTAGGACTTAAAGCAAGGTCGAGGTTACTTGAACTCAAGGACTGACTGGATGAGTATGGTGACACCAGAGATCTCATAGAGCTAGGGCCGGCATTGGATAAACATTTATGCACATAGCACAGTACTTTGAATGAGATGCAGCACTCAATTGGGAGTCAGTGACGTTTGTGGAGCTGATTTGCATTCAGATAAAACTCTGGAGGATGGAGTAGAAGTCTAGCTGCTGCGTTTTACATAGTCTGAAGTCGCCTGAGTAGGCTCTTCTTGACGCCTAGATAGAGGATATTTCCATAATCCAGTCTAGCAGTAACAAAGGCATGGATGACCGTTCTTTGGGCAGAGTTTTTAAGCCATCTTAAGATGCTTAAACAGGTGGTAGCCACCTTAGTGTTTTAATAGCTCATGGATAATTCAGTGTCCAACCAAACTCTCAGGTTCCTAACCACAGGGGCCGGGGTAGGAATAGTACCAATCACCTGGGGCCATAAATTGGCAGTCGTAGACCTGATGGCTGGCGGCGTGGTGTTTTTTAGCTGATACCATTGCCCTTGAATCTTTCAACATCATCAAGAACGTCTGTGAGTTTGTGCCATTCTTTCTATTAATGGCTTAATGAGTTCTCTAAATAAAGAGTCCAGTTTCTCACACAGTCTTTCGATACGCATTATGTCCAGAGGGCCAGAGGAAAGCTTACCTTCTTCTGTCTCAATGCCTACTTCACAGGTGGAAGGTAGTCTTTGCACCTTCCTCTTGCTCTTGGCCACCAGCTAATGCGAACTGTGATTAATACAAGAATAGGAGAGATTGTGGCTATTCACAGCTGTCCACCCAAAGGGAGGAGCAGAGTTTAGGGAACAATCTTTGTCCAATGTCCCACTCTGGACAAAACCCTTATTTGAAAGGCGCCGTTCTGCTAATTTGATCTCTTTGCTTAACACTCCAACACACAGAATAAATCTATCTGTGGTTCTGCAACTGGCAGATGAGTTTGTTGTACCTGCGACTTTACGATTACCCATCGTAGACTGTCCTCATTCACCCTCAGTGACCACCCTCAATGTCAATGGCAGATGAAAAAGGGGCGGCTCGGCCACGTTTGAGTGCAGGCGGGCGCTGCTGGGCCCACGCTTGGCCAGGACGCGTTCCACACAGCTGGAGAGTGTATTTATTTTTGGAGCGTCTCCCGCTCCTCTCAGTCCCCACAGCACACTGGTCCTGGTGGTCCTGGAAGGCCCTGGCAGGGAGTCAGCCGAGTGAAGAGCAAAATCCACACAGCGGGAGAGTGCGTTGATTTTTGTAGCGCCACACAGTCCTTTCCGGCCCCACAGCACACTGGTCCTGGAAGGCCCTGGCAGGGTAGCAGCTGAGTGAAGAGATCTTCTCATCAAGTGAACTATGTGAAAATCTTGCTGGACTTCAAGGAATGTGAAATGAAAGGGTGTATGAACAACAAAATGTAAATGCCTCCAAATAGACTGTAAAAAATATTTCAAAATGCATCAGCAATTAAGCAAAAATGAAGCATTTTTTGTAATTTAGATTGTGATGGAAAGTTTTCTGATAAGATCACAACAACTCAAGATACTTCATTTAGTGATATGCAAATGGTTATTCACTGAAACCTGATTTCTACACATCTTTGTTTGTGTGCTATATAGTTTTATCAATAAACCTGCTTCTGTATGCAAATTTAGTGGTTATTTCAATACAAAATGTACTGTCTGTAAATGACAGTGCACTAACACACCATGCGTTAGTAATATATTTATGAGGATGTGCTCCAAAACGCAACACCCGCTACATATCACATCCTTACCACTCTCCTGATGAATGGGTGTGGCTCATTGGCTACATTGTTTTTATGTGATGCTTGAATTTTTCACAGTCCACATGGTTTAAATGATGTAACGTTGATGACAACACCCCGACTCTGAAAATTGTTCTACTACCGCTGCTTTAACTTGCTTAATTTTAAGGGCATGTCAGTGTATACAAGGTATGTAAGCCGAGGACGCTGCTGTCGCAAAGCATATTTATTCCTGGATATAATGGTAACAACTTCAACAAAATGTAACCCAAAATAGAGTGTCATTCTGTCAGAAAAGTTCAGTATCACCAGCATTAGTGCAAAACGACCTCCTGTATAGTGGAGAGC
Source organism: Pleurodeles waltl (assembly GCF_031143425.1). Taxonomy (NCBI): domain Eukaryota; kingdom Metazoa; phylum Chordata; class Amphibia; order Caudata; family Salamandridae; genus Pleurodeles; species Pleurodeles waltl. The sequence continues at coordinate 1,091,995,658 of NC_090440.1, forward strand.
ATTGACCTTTGAGACACTAGCACCTTCATGATAGTCCCCTTGCAATGAGGTCTTCTCACTGGCAAAGTCCAGTACTTTATCAGCCTATTACTGGCCTTATGGTGTTTGGCGTTAGACGGGGTCATGGTCTGAGAAGGTTTCATCACTCTACTACTAGTTCTCAGGTAGTTTTTGGAGAGAGGCATCACAGTGCATCCCTTCCGTTACAAAATGTTAACTCATGTAATTCTATAGCTACGTGGACGTATTGAGGGAACGCAGGAAATACGTTTCGCTTAGCTTGTATGTTATGCAAAAAGTTCCTCCTAAGAAGCTATAGCGGAGGTCTTCTATCACACAAAATCGTCAACATGTTCTTTACTTTAGTTATTTACTTGTTCAACGTTTATATATAGCGTGACTACTCAGCTAGATGTCGATGTACTTTACGGTGAAATAACAAAAATGAACATTATGAACTATCCGTATAGAACAGTATAACGCACGAAATAAGATAATCCAACTCTTTAGTTCTGTAATGCACATTATGCAAACATTTGCCTTCTTCCTTTCTTTTTATAGAGAAAATGGTGTTCAGAAACGCACCTTCTCCCCAGGAGTTTACAGAAGGAGAAGATGCTGTTGTCGTTTGTGATGTCGTCAGTGTACAAACCCCGTCTATAATGTGGAAGCACAAAGGCAGGGATGTTGTCCTGAAAAAAGATGGTAAATAAATTATTGATAATGACACGGATTTTGTAATTTTGAAAAGTTCTGACACACACACCACACATACGAAGGAAGCAATTGTGTAGCAAATATATGCCTGCTGAATTGAACCTCAAATTATTTTGAGTTCCCCCCTTCTCCTGTGTAGGAGTTCCATGGGAAAAGTGACAACGCAATATTTTAAACATAAAAAAACACTGGAATTCTCTAGTTACAGTTTTGTCTGTTAATTATAACTCGTGCCCTATGGTAACTGTAACTTGCACACTGGCAATGCAGTTTTTGTATCAAGCACTTAATTGAATTGTTGCAGTGATATTGTCAGTGATGTCATAGAAGATGTCATGAGTGATGTAATATATGGGGTGCTTAGCAGTGCGTGGAAAGTTAACTTCAGTTATTTTCTAGTTTTTTTTTGCATAAAGTAATTTTTTGTTACCACACGTAAAGCCAACTCTTCCCCCGCTGCGTACAGCCTTTGGTTATGGGCTGTTGGTCTGGCAGGCCCTGCATCCAACCCATCAGCACAGCGCACTCCCTAAGCCACTTTGCCACTTCAGGCCCTGGGGACCCTATCTCTGGAGGCTTTTATTTTGTATTCTATTTTTTTAAAGGGAGTGGCTGAATACTATTCGAAGAGAGGAGGGCTGTGGTGGCTGGGGCAGAGGATGTTGTGGTAAGCCTTAATAGGCCCCGTGGACCACATCCTCCCAAGGCCTGTCGCCATATGAAGTGGAGGGAGGGGGTGGGGGGTCAGGTGGCCTTCCATCTCAAACCTTAAAAGGTACCAGGTACCCAGTCCCCATGGCCCACTAAAAAAGAAGTGGAGGGTCGCACAAACCCCTCCCCAAGCCTATTGTTACCCAGCAGACCCCATCCCTGGGGCCTGTCCTAATTGTGGGTGGGTGCCCCAGGGCAGCCCCCCTCCCCGAGACTTACTAGGCCACAGAGGCCCTCTGGCCCATTTCCATAAAAAAGAGGAGGGGTGCACAAACTCCTCCCCAGGCCCATTGTGGTTCTGGGGACAGCTTCCCCTGGGTCCTCTCCTAATTATAGGTGGGTGCGCACCAAGGGCACCCACTAAGCAACAAGTTAGGGGCTGCGGGGGAGCACCAGGGCCCCTGTGGCTACAGCCGGCTCTGTGAAGGCTGCAGGAGCTGACATTGCTCTAGCCGGTAGGAGCAACTAATTTTGCTTGCTCCCGCCATGTGGGGACAGTCTGTGTTTCCCTGCCTGCAGGAGTGAAGGCAGGGAAACAGAAGTCTGACCTCACCTGACAGGAACATTTTTAAATAACCTGCTGGCTGGGAGCAGGCTTGCCTTCCCTGCCCACACTCCTAGAAGCAAGGAGGGCATGTTTCCTCTCAGCTGGCAGGAGATTTAAAATCCTCTCATCGTGCAGGACAAAAATATGTTTTCCCTGCCTGCACGGATGTGGGTAGGGAAATTACTGTGTCCTGGGGGTGGGCTCCCTGGGACACTGTAACTGAACTGGCCCAGGAGGGTGGGGTCCTTGGGGCCTTAAGAGGCTCTGGGAAGGGGGCTGTGTGGCCACCTCTTCCTTTTAAGTATTCTTTGGCCCTGGGGAATGGGGCCTCCTGGGCCTTATAATGTTTATGAAGGAGGGCTGCATGGCCCCACCCCCCTTTTGTTATTGATTTGGCCCCAGGGACGAAATTCTAAGTGTCTTTTCAAGACCTAGGAGGGGGCTGTGAGACCCCCTCCCCTTCATTAAAATATCTTAGAGCAGGCGTATCCAGTGAGTAGCCCGTGAGCTACAGATAGCTCTCCAACCACTGATAAGTAGCTCTCACATGTGCAACCAGGCTACTAAATAAGAACCTTTTGATTGGTTGAATCAATGTACATATGCTAAATTTGTGTATTCAAGGCAAAAATGTATATAGTTTCAGACCTCATAAAATGATGTTTAGAGAAAGATTAGTGAATTTCTAAAACATATTTAAAGCTGATTTTTGAATGCTGAATCATGTAGGGAGATCTAGTGCTAATATTAATACTTTTATTACCTTAGCCGTGGCATTGTGCATTACACATGTACAGGCATTCTAAATTGACAAAGCCTTATTTACACTACTGCTGGCAACCCTGTTTGGTTTACTGAGGTGATCACTTCTAGTAATCTTGCATATGGTGGCAACCCTGTTTGGTTTACTGAGGTGATCACTTCTAGTAATCTTGCATATGGTGGCCACTAATAATATTAGTAGCTTGCAATTATTTTAATTGAACGTAAGAAGCTCTTATTACACACAAGATTGGAGACCCCTGTTTTAGAGGCTAGAGGCGAGTGGGGCATGCGCTCCCTCCCCCTAAGTGATGTATGCAATGCCCCCTCAGGCCCTAGCCCACCCTGGGGGTATGTTTTTTGTTGGGCAGGAGCCTGCATTTTTGTTTTTTCATGTTTTTTGTTTAGGGCTCTGGACTGAGTCCCGAGTCCTAAGGTGGCTGCCACATCGTTGTTAACTCCTTCGCTGCCAGGCCTTTTCCCCCTCAGGTGCCAGGCCTTTTTTTTTAATCTATTTGGGGCAGTTTGCGCTTAGGCTCTCATAACTTTTGTCCATATAAGATACCCATGCCAAATTTGCGTCCTTTTTTTCCAGCATCCTAGGGATTCTAGAGGTACCCAGAGTTTGTGGGTTCCCCTGAAGGAGACCAAGAAATTAGCCAAAATACAGTGAAAACAAATGGAAAAAAAGGCTGCAGAAGAAGGCTTGTGTTATTTCCCCTGAAATTGGCAGCAACAAAGGGTTTGTGGTGCAAAAATCACAAGCTTCCCAGCGTTCAGGAACAGGCAGAATTGAATCAGAAAACCCCAGCACAATTTTGGCATTTTACTGGGACATACCCCATTTTTACTATTTTTTGTGCTTTTAGCCTCCTTCCAGTTAATGACAGAAATGGGTATGAAACCAATGCTGGATCCCGGAGAGCTAAACATTTCTGAAAAAGTACACAAAATTCTGAATTCAGCAAGGGGTAATTTGTGTAGATCCTGCAAGGTTTTCCTAAAGAAAATAACAGCTGGAATAAAAAAATATTGAAATTGAGCTGAAAAAACCAGCCATTTTTCACCACATTTTACTCTGTAACTTTTTCCTGCGATGTCAGATTTGTGAAAGCAACATACCGTTACGTCTGCTGTACTCTTCTAGTTGCGGGGATATATAGGGCTTGTAGGTTTATCAAGAACCCTAGGTTCCCATGGCCAATAAAGGAGCTGCACCCTGCAATGGGTTTTCCTTGTATACCTGGTATACAGCAATTCATTTGGTGAAAAATAAAAAGTGAAAAATAGGTATCAAGGAAACCTTTGTATTTCCAAAATGGGCACAAGATAATGTGTTGGGAAGCAATGGTTATTTGTACCCCTCTGAATTCCGGGTCCCCATACTACCATGTGAAATAGTCGTCCTTTTTACACATTGTCTTACATTTGGAAGGACGAAATGGAGAGAAAGACAAGGGGCAATAACGCTTGTTTTGCTATTCTGTATCCCCCCAAGTCTCCTGATAAAAATGGTACCTCACTTGCATGGGTAGGCCTAATGCCTGCAGCAGGAAATACAACATGGACACCACATTTTTATATTGAAAACTGACGTGTTTTTTGCAAAGTGCCTAGCTGTGGATTTTGGCCTCTAGCTCAGCCGGCATCTAGGGAGACCTACCAAACCTGTGCATTTTTGAAAACTAGACACCTAAGGGAATCAACGATGGGGTGACTTGTGGGGCACTCCCCAGGTTCTGTTACCCAGAATCCTTTGCAAACCTCTAAATTTGGCCCAAAATACACTTTTTCCTCACATTTTGGTGACAGAAAGTTCTGGAATCTGAGAGGAGCCACAAATTTCCTACCACCCAGCGTTCCCCCAAGTCTCCCGATAAAAATGGTATCTGACTTGTGTGGGTAGACTTAGTGCCAACGACAGGAAATGCCACAAAACACAACGTGGACACATCAAAATGATCAAATACTAAACTACCTGTTTTTGCGGGGGCACCTGCGTTTTTGGTCCTGGGCTCAGCAGCCATATAGAGAAACCTACCAAACCCAAACATTTATCCAGGAAGGTGTGACTTGCGTGGATCCCCCAGTGTTTTCTTACCCCAAATCCTCAGCAGACCTCAAATTTAGCTAAAACAATCACATTTTTCCCACATTTCTGTGTGGGATCACCGCACCAGGACAAATTTCCTACCACCTAATGTTCCCCTCAGTCTCCCGGTAAAAATGATACCTCACTTATGTAGGTGGGCCAAGTGCCTGTGACAAGGAAGAGCCAAACACATGTTGAAATTGAGGAGGAGCCAAAGCGGGTCCAAGAGGGCAGTTTAAAAAAAAAAACATTTTTAGACTGACAATTGGGGCAGAATTGTTTTCGGTATAGATTCAACAATGCTGAGTGGTAGGAATTTTGTGGAGTCCTGTAGATTCCAGAAGGTTCCATCACAAAAATGTGTGATTTCCAGTAAAGTTGGAGGTTTGCATGGCATTGTGGGTAAGAAAATGGTGCGGGTGCATGTGAAGCACACCACCCTGGACTCACCCAGATGGTTCGTTTTCAGATGTGTCTGGCTCTAGTGGATTTTTCTACATTGCAACCTCCCAAAGTCCAAGAAGTGCAGCCCTCACCATTCCAAGTGAGACGATTTTGAGAGTTAGCCAAGCTCTCATTGCCAAAATGTAAAACCAAAACCCAAAATAATTAAATATCCTCTTGCTTGCCTTGGGATAAGATGTTTTAGTGTGCTGGGGGAGAGCTGAAAGACTGTTACCCCTCTCAGTTGGGGAGGGGGCATAGCCATGCCCATACTGGTTGGTAGCCACCACCTCACTATTCCCTGGCATCTAGTAGACTTTCTGCCCCCAAGGGGTGTGGATTGGGAGTAATTGCCCCATGAACACATTTGGCCCCATTTATTTTGGGTGGGGGTATGGCCATACCCCCAGCCTCTTATTTTGAAAAAAAAAACTTACTTGGTCTCCGGTGGGCTTTCTGCCGCCCTCCAAAAATAGGCTGATCTGCCCCCAAGGGGGGTAGATATGGCCAACAGTAAGGTGTCCCCATGGGGAGTGACCCTTGCCCAAAGGCCTCCCCCACACAAAAAACACACATATACACACACACCTATCCCTGGTACCTAAGTGGTTTCTTGTCCAAGGGGTCACTCCCCTTGCGTGAAATTGGTGGGAAAAAAAAGCCCTGGTGCCTAGTGGCTTCTGGCCCCAATGGGGGCAGATCAGCCTAATAAAAGTAGGCTGATCTGCCCCCGGGGGGGAGGGGGTGCAGAAATAGCCGTAAAATAATTTGCCCCCCCTGGGAAGCGGCCCTTGTCCGAAGGGCTGCTCCCCTTATAGTCATTAAAAAAAAAAAAAATCCCTGGTTGATCGGGCAGCAGAAATGCTGAGAGAGACATGAAAGCAGATGAAAGGCCTTTCATGCCTCTCTCGCCCCCTCCACGTGATCGGAGGAGAAATGCATTTCTGTCTTCCGATCCGTGCTGGAAGCTCAGGGGTAAGCCTCTGATGAGGTCAGCGCGCAGGGCGGGAGGGGGGGCAGGGGTGGAAGGTGAAGCAATTCCCCTTCCATCCCTGCCCAGGGGAGGGGGGTGCTTGGCCCTTGGGGGGAGCGCTAGCGCTCGCCCTGAGGGCCCATAGCAGGACGAGCTGGTCTCGTCGCCGGCACTGGGCAACCATGGCCGAGGGCGAGACCAGCTTGTCCTGGGTACCCAATCAGTTAATATAGTGGCAGCCAATCAGATCTCTTCAAGAGATCTGTAGGGTATGTAGATCCTCTGCGGCGGGATATATACAAAGTGTTAGAGCATTATTTGCTCAAAAACTACTGAAGCAATTTACACCAAATCACAAAAAGCACCATTTCTGGACGGTGATCTACTTTTCTGCCAAATTTGGTGTAGTAATATAAACATTGATATATAAAAACCAAAAGCACACTAAAATTCACCAGTTTTCGTTCACTGAGCTGGCAGTAACTTTTACCCTGCCATTCACTGCTAATGACCTCACATATTTCATCCCTTGTGACATGTTAAACAAAATCACTGATGACTTCTCAAGTGCTCTTATTCCATGTCATTTAAGTAATACAACAGATCAAAAAAGTTTGTTATTGCAAGAATAATGTACAAGTGTTTCTGGTCAGACCACTTAATGGTGTGTTAGACTGCTACGATGCCACAGCTTCCCAACGTTTTTGATTCTAATAATTCTATTTAGCAGTTTGAGGAAGCTACAAGATTCTTATGGACTTCCACGGCTGTAGGTACCTTCCATCTGTTAAAGTGAGCAAGTTCCAAATTAAATATTCTTAAGTAAGCATGTGTAAATGTCTGCTGCCTGTTAAAAAATGTATAACCATCAGCGAGGAAGAATGTTGGACTGTCAATTACATGACTGAGTGTATCTTTGTAAAATATTCGCATGCATGGAGACACAAAATTACGTGACAGTGTGTTATTTTGTTATCAGTTCAGAGAAAGTGTTTTAGCAATAAGATATCATAGTGTTCAAATGGAAGGAGGAATTGAGAGAAGAATTCATAACACCCACCTTCCACATAACCTCCTTTACTAAAAGCCTATACTTGATTGGATACTTGCGGACGCTTGAGTCAGCATATCTGCCAGTAGCTGAGCTGCGCATATAGGCATGGTCAGACTTCATCCAACAGTCATTGAGGCACACTCATGCTGAATCAACCAAAACCAATCATAATTAATATGCCTCCACAAGACCATGCCCGTGATTTGTGATCCACTTTTTTGTTTTGCTTGCTTTATTTTCGTTTCTTTTTGTTGTATTTGCAGTCCGATTTGTTGTCCTCACCAACAACTACCTGCAGATCCGTGGAATAAAGAAAACGGATGAGGGGATATATCGCTGTGAGGGTAGGATCTTGGCTCGTGGGGAGATTGCCTTCAAGGATATCCAGGTGGTTGTGAACGGTAGGTATTTTGGAGCCAAGAAAGTGTCGCAAACTCTGCCAGGAAGACAAAGCACCACAAACACTCATGAATTAGATAGAACATCAACCCTAAACTTAATAGTCTAGCCTTGTAAGACTGCGTTAGAACAGCAAGCAGCCCTTGTTGATTGCTTTACTAGATATGCATGTGTGAAGCAGATGGGAAATTAAAACGTCAGACCTAAATTTCAACATCTGGTGATTCAAGTTTGAGCAAATTGCATAATGTGATAGCTAGCATGCACTCTCATGGCTAGGGGGTTGTTGTGTCAGCTCTATCTGTGCCTGTGACAAACTTGGGCAGCATGTGCAGACATTAACTTGGCACTCTGCAGCTGCTACTTCATTTTGAGTTAATTTTCCTTTTTTAACAGATTAGTTTCTTCACGATGATATTTCAAAACTTTGTTGGTATTGCGCCTTTTCTCCTACATTAAAATTTTTCTCCTTGTGCGTTCTTTTCAGAAGTCTTTCTAAGTTTGTCATTTCCGAACTTTCGTGTTGCTCTGTTTTTTATAGTACATGCTTATGTTTTAGCACATTAATGCTACTTGTAAACCTCTGTTCCTCGCTTTGTTTTTCACTTCAGTCCAATATGCTATCATTTTCACTTTAGGCTTCCACGTATGTAATTGTTGTCCTTGGCCGTTTCTGTCATTCTCTCTTTTCCTTGACTCATGAAGTTGTATTTTCAAATTTCCTCTTTCTTTTGTTTTTCCTTTTCCTTGTTTTTTTCTTATATATTGATCTTGTGATCTCTTTCTTTTACTTTTTCATTTTTTTTTATCTTTCCTTTTGCCGCTGTAAAACTACGTACCTTTCTTGACACTTGTCCTGCCTCTCTCATTCCCTTCCTTCCTTTCCTTTCTTTCAGCTCTTGACTGTATATTACCGCCCATTTCTCTCTCAATCTTTCGCTTTATCCTTCTCCTGCTTGAAATTACACTACTCATCAACACGTCATCCTCTTCCTTGTAAAAGTTCACCCAACAGCTTCCAACCTGTGCTGCTGCCACTTTACCTCCATACACTGTCGCTCCTACCTCAAAGAACATTTTGCTAGGCTTTTCCTCATTTTCTCTAAATGACTTCAATGCTACTCCTTTGTCTCACACACCACCTACCCTCAACTGTTATATTCCAGAAAGTCTTATCAGGTTCCCATTCTTTTCTTATCCAGTGGCGCCTACTGTCCGGGCTCGACAGAGCACCGTCAATGCCACAGCAAACCTTGGTGAATCCGCTGGCCTGGCCTGTGATGCTGATGGATTTCCCGACCCAGAGATAAGCTGGACAAAGTAAGATTTTATTTGATTTTGTTTGTAAATTATGTCTGCACACTTCGAAATATTGATAGCATTCTATAATGCTGGTGGTCACCAATTAAATGGTAAAAACGCTGGTTTGAGGTGTCACAGCTTCATCTGGTCAGCGTAGGTCGGCTGTATGGTAGGCAGTGCTATGCAGAATTCAACATTTAAAACAAAATAAGTGAATTGGCAAACTCCAATTACAGAAGTGACATGGCCTGAGTATGCCTTAAGAAATAGGTTTAAGGAAAGGATTGTTATTATTGAGGATATTATAAGTAGTTATTAGCCAATGGAACAGCCTATCTCCTGCCATTAGGCCATACATATTTTTCACAAAATGTTATCCAGAACTTCTTAACCTGTGGTCCAGGGACCCTTGAGGTTTCGCGACAGCTTAGAATCTTAATTAATATTAACATATTAATGAAATGTATATAAAGAAAAAAGCAAAATGTGCATTTGAAATTGGAGGGGAAAAATTAAATTCGTATCTGCAAATTGATTCATGGGAGTGTTGGAAGTGTATCAAACAGAATACAGTATGGATGTTAAGTGGCCTCAGTTTAGAAAAGCAAAAAGCTTCCTAATAAAATTAAAATTTGGATTGTTTTCTCTTTGTTTTTGAATTAAATAAAATATTTCATCATTTGTGTATTTGTTTGTTGGATGCTTGTTTCTATATTTTTTGTGTATTTTTTTTATGTTACAAATCTTCGAAAATCTTTAGGGTGGGGTCCCCGGCTTCCAGTAATGACTCAGTGGAGGTCTCAAACATTTCAGTAATGATTCAGTGGGTCCCCCGGATTCCAATAATGACTCAGTTGGATGTCCACAGACATCTAACGGATAAGAACCACTGCTGTAAGCGTCTTAGGGTGTCTTACAGAACTTATTTTTTTCCATTTTTATGTCATACAGTTTGGCAATAGCATCCAAGCTTCCGTAGGAATGAGGGTTTCATGTGCTATGGGTAATTGAATGACTCGCTGTTTGAACTTCTCAATCTTCCCACTTCATTGCCCTCATGTCTTTTCTATTTAAAAGGCCCCAGTTTGATATTTTTCAACTGCTAAACTTGGGAAGAATTTAGGAATGGGGATGCAATTTTAACTGGTGCTCATGTAAAGCATGTTCCAATCTTTGGTTCGCGTTCGCACTTTATAAATAAATAAAACAGATGCCAGAGGAAGAAACAACATACCGCCATGAGCGCGATAGGCGCCACAATAAAAATAGCATTTGGAAGAAGGCGGTCAAGTAACCATAAAGTCAGCCCCTAGAAGGCATAAGCACATGAAAAGAGCAGAGAGCATTGCAGTGTAACCATGTATTCTACCCCCAGAGGGCATAGTGAATTACACATTTCCAGGCCTAACAGGCCTGCTAGAATATTATTACAAACAATGCCCTTAGAACACAAACTACTCCCAGCTGTAAAGCAAAAGCTCTATCCTTGAGAGATCTTAAAAAGATATTGAATGATGATAGAGGTTATGATTTTAGCCCACTCTCCCAAACAAACCTAGTGAGGAGGCACAGAAGATGAGCTGGACGGAAAGAGCACAACGTGATGAAAGTTTTGGCAGTGGTTCCATTGTCCTAAGACCCCCCGCAGGCTGAGGTCTGAGTTATAGGCAAAAATGTGTTGAAAAAGAAATGCCCTGCAAAGCATTATAGGATGTGTTTCCCGAGTGCAGTGAATATTAAAGTATCGGCTGTCCTGCTGTGCAAGGAAAGTTGCGTTAAGAGTTTCTCTTGTATTTCCTCAATTTAAAAGGTGTGGGTTTGTATATTTTTCAAGTTCTAAACTTGGGAAGAATTTAAGAATAGGGCTGAAAATTTAACCTGTGCTTATGTAAAGCGCTCCAATCCTCCAGACGAGTTTGTGCTAGATAAGTAAATAAAAAAAGAATGCAGCTTGCAGCCTTTGTCAGGTGCAGACACGCAAAGAAACAGTGAGATGCCAGAGGAAGAAACAACATACCTCCACGAGCACGAAGCAGAGCGGCAAAAGAAACAAGCACTTGCAATGCAGCGGCTCTCACATTACGTCGAGTTAAAGGTATTAGCGTTGTAAACTCCTAACCGGACTTTTCTTGCCACATTAAGTGAAAAAAATAAAATCAAATGAGCGTGCGCTGTGTAAAACACATAGGCCCTCATTCTGACCTTGGCGGGCGGCGGAGGCCGCCCGCCAAAGTCCCGCCGTCAGGTTACCGTTCCGCGGTCGAAAGACCGCGGCGGTAATTCTGACTTTCCCGCTGGGCTGGCGGGCGGTCTCGTTCAGACCGCCAGCCAGCCCAGCGGGAAAGAGGCTTCCACGATGAAGCCGGCTCGGAATCGAGCCGGCGGAGTGGAAGCTGTGCGACGGGTGCAGTTGCACCCGTCGCGTATTTCACTGTCTGCGCAGCAGACAGTGAAATACATGTAGGGGCCCTCTTACGGGGGCCCCTGCAATGCCCATGCCAGTGGCATGGGCACTGCAGGGGCCCCCAGGGGCCCCGCGACCCCCCCTACCGCCATCCGGATCTCGGCGGTCCGACCGCCGGGATCTGGATGGCGGTAGGGGGGGTCAGAATCCCCGCGGCGGTGCAGCAAGCTGCGCCGCCGCGGAGGATTCAATGGGGCCGCGGTACACTGGCGGGACCCCGCCAGTGGTGCCGGTCCGACCGCGGCTTTACCGCCGCGGTCGGAATCCCCATTGAAGCACCGCCGGCTTGTCGGCGGTGCTCCCGCGGTCCTCCGCCCTGGCGGTCAAAGACCGCCAGGGTCAGAATGAGGGCCATAGTCCAGAAACCATATGGAAAACATGGAGCCTCGTATGTTTCCAGTAGTTTACCGGTGCTCTTGAGAGGGGGTAAACACTGGAAAAGGCATGACGTACGCATGCTTTTCACACATGAAAAAATGAAAACGAGCATATTTTAAAAGGCAAGCTTACGAACCAATTAAAGTGACTGCCGTAACATGGGCGTAGTTAGAATCCCCCTAAAGAGAGATTAGAAGAGGGACGGAGCACTTTGCGCTCGCCCCTAAAAGTAGTGCGCCAACACTTAGATATATGGCTGATCGTGCAATAATCCATGTAACTGAGTCGGTCTCCAAGGCGATAACAAAACAGCCTCAAGGCGGGATAAACCTAAAGCATTTACCTAGCAAAACAAAGGAATTTGGAAAGGTAGACCAACGAACAAATTAAAGTGATGGGCGTGGTGAAAGCCCACAAAATAGATTACAGCTTCTTGAGAGACAGTGCATGCGCGCTGCCTGGGCTCGACCTAAAAAAGTAGAACGCCCAGGGGACATTGATGAGTAGAAGCAGGTGAATGACCATGGTTCCATGAGCACTCTTGTATTAGTATAATGAATGGCTCAGAATCACAAGTAGACGTCTGTCATTTCAGGAAAACTAACGTTTTAATTCGAGAAAGGTCAGCATGAGGGTTGTATGGGTCATGTTTGTGAATCATTGTCCAGAGCTAGTGTTAAATATTTGTGATAATTGTTGGTATACGGGGTATATGAGGTAATTGGTGTTGGGTGATGTTTGTGAGAGGTTTGGTTAATCTTTAGAGGTCATTAATGTGTCATGCTTAGTTGTATGAGCTTGTACAGGACACACTCCTCATTACTATTGTTTTTTACTCTAGAGCGGTAGCTATTAGCAGACAAAAGTGGAAGTGGCCAGGATCCAGGGAAAGTGAAGTGCAAAGAAGATTTGGGTTTTTGGTTGTATGTGATTTGATATGTGACCTGGTATTGATCCAGATAGTGGCAGTGGCTTGGTGTTGAGGAGTCGGTAATTGGAAAGGGGGTTTTAGGTGGTTGTTCTTGGCTCTGCATTGTTTGTCAGTTGATGTGTGAATTTGAGCATCTCTTTGAGAACATATAATATTTTGTTTTCGTTTTTTCCTTCTAATGCTTTTTTCAATTTTGTGTTCAGGGATGGCGAAATGATTGAAGATGACAGCGACAAGTACAAATTCACAGAAGATGGTTCCGAAATGACTATTTTCAACATTGACAAGAATGATGAGGGGGATTATACTTGCATAGCAGAAAACAAGGCCGGCGAGCAGGAAGCATCCATCCTCCTGAAAGTCTATGGTAATTTATCTTGTTGCATGCACCCACATGAGGCAAACACAGCTAATACTAATAGCTTTTAATACAGAACTTAATTTCGCACTTTTGTTGTTTCTAAATACTGTATGTAGGAAGTGTACCTAATTACTAATTCAGTGGTATTCGGTTTACTGACCTCGATTAGATTAAAGGCTGATATGTCCTTGCCGAATTCAGACTTGTTGATCACAAGAGCTTTGAGTCACTTGACTAGCACCGTTTTCATTTCTTGTTTGTTAGAAACAAAGTCCAGAACTGTTATAGGATCTGTATTATCTTGCAGAAAGGAAGATTATGCTATTTCACTTCCAGCAATATGTATCAAGTATTTCCTAAAAATCATAGATTGGCAAAATAATACATTTCTGCATAATGGAATGGTGTGATTCTCTCTGATAATATGACTTATCAACCAATAAATGAGGCAACTAATGTATTCAGTCTTTAAAAATTCACCATGTTGATGAAGTTCAGCCCAAATTATATTATTTTTGCTTAATATACTCACTTGTTTGTTCAACATTTAAAAGTAGACAATTTTCAGTTTTCACTAACCTTCCAAACCACTCTCAGAGTTGTAGGTCTTTTTGCAAAATTGACACCTGTTTATATGATATATGAAAGCCTATTCAGTACCCATGCAAGCAGAATCTGAGTCAATTCATTTTATTCACCACATCTGGTAATTGCTGAAAGTCTCCAGCTATGAATTGCTTATCTTTTTGGTGCAAAGCAGATGTGCTTTTGCCTAGTACCATTTTGACCAAAATTGATAAAAACATCAGTTAAAACCGCTTTTATTAGAAGTCTGCAGTATCAAGTTATATATATTTATACGGAGAGGGCAGCAGTGCCTTCAGATCTAGGATTCAAACAAGCCTATTTAGTATTTAATATTAGAGTTTTCCCATCACTTACCCACACAAAAAAACAAGCCAATGAAAGAATATGTCTGTAAAAGTAAAGTGAATTTTTCTCTGAATGTATGCGAGGGACGTTAATTTGCTGGTGGCTGTTGGTGTTCAGGGCACAAACCTTGGATACAAATTTCCACTGGTGAAAAACCATGTAGGCTGTTCATTTCGCTAGTAGTCCTCTTCAGTTTTATGTGTTTGTTGCACAGCAATCGTCTGGGTAAAAAGTAAACCAATGCAATTATTTGTGAAATGAATAGCTCTACCTACCCGCCTAAGTGGTGTGAGTGAAAATATTGTGATATTGTAGATTCATTAGATTCAGACCTGCAGAAGCAGAGAGAATAGAACCTATTGGTACAGCCCCCTCTTTCATTATGAATTCAAACTAAATTATCTGAGTGGACTTGTGGCGCATGGGTTTTCCAAGACAGAAGTGGAGTGGTGGAAAGCAGCTTGCTCCTAACATAATGTTCAAAATTCCTTAGAACATACTCAGCATGAACTAAGGAATCAAAACTATGTTTTCTTTTTAAGATCACCGGGAGGTTGCACAGTTAATAGAAGGCAAGAATACTGCACTACCATTCATTCTTGAAGCCCAAGTATTTTTGGTTGACTGCATTAACTATTGCGTGTGGATAGTCAACAAACATTCTAACTTGGTTAGTGCTGAAAGCTGCCAGTTACGTGTTTTACGAACTGGCAACTCACGCTCTTAATACACGCGAGGCAGCATTGTTAGCACCGTGATAGCTGAAAGAAGTACATGGGAATATCTACATCTTTATAAAAGGACTAATTTGAAAAACCAATGTTTTGGCGTCAGTCAAGGGTAAAAAGGTACAGGTTTTTAATCTTTCCTTTGGTCCTGAAGCGGCCCAAAAAGGGAAAGGGCCAAAACGTGTCGACCTCAGTTTGTGTAGAGGGTTTGCAAAGAAAAGAAAGTTGACCTATAAGGACTTTAGAAAGACATCTCGGTATGATTAAGGTTGACAAAGAAGAGTAGAGATGTGACATCAACCACCTGTTTCATGTGGATCTATGTTATTTACAATGGAGTTGACCACAATAGACATAATTGAGGAGATGGACAAAAAACCTTGTGCATAATGTGATTTTCAAAAGTTTGTTGTTATTTTATAAAATCCGGTGTAAAGTGAAGCAGTAATTTGTTTTTGTATTAGACATAAATGTATTTGTTGTTTCTTGGAGTTGGTTAAGTAAATATGAATGAAGTTAGGATGTAATTAAATTACATGTCTAATGATTGATTGATGGTTTCATTGTTTCTGAATAAGCTTTAGATTTTTTCCTACTATATGACCATGTCTCATTTTCACAGTTACGTGTCTTTCTGTAGAACGAAAAGGGCAAGATAACCTATGTATTTTACTTCATTAGGAGTAAGATGTCTGATATTGTGCTGTAGGACACCAGAAGCCCATCGCAAGGTGTAAACATTAGCACTTATACTGACAGACGCTTATGAATCGAGACTATGTTCACTTAAGTCTTTCACCGGTGCATAGATACTCAAACATTGACTGATCTGGCAGTCTAATCTGATAGAGACTTTTAGTTGCAGATTCCTTACCTTAGCATTCCCCCAGGCGTCAGACTGGAAATTGGAGATTTTTCTTTGAGCAGTACCCTTGTGTGTCGTTAGGTGGTGTCGGTCGACTTTGCGGGCGCCCTTGGTGTCTTGGTCGCCGTGATGATGTCGGGAGTAGTAAATAGATGCTGCCTCTGCTCGGTGATGTCAGTTCTTTTCTTTCCACACCACGTGCTGATCCGGAGAGAGCTACCCTGGTCAATTTTTGACCGACTTTGACACTTTTGTTGAGTTTTTGGTGAAATTTGTGGTGCCTCGAGGATGTCCCCGAAGATCGGTTTCAAGCCACGCAAGGCCTTTCACCGCATGATTTCGGTGATGGATCCGCACCGGGTCTGTTTGTGGTTTTTGGTGCCTGCAGCATGACCACAACCTGAAGTTGTGAGCCGAGTGACGGGCCATGCACCCGAAGGACTTGAGGGAGTCTCCCTCAAGCTTATGGCGGCCCGGCGCTCGACTCCGTATCGATCCCGGTGTCACTTGAGACGAAGGTCTCGAGACCGCTTGCGGAGTTGCCACCACTCGTCGTCCTCTATGTCGGGTCATCCAGGTGTGATGAAGAAGGCTAGGCATTCTTCGACTTCACCCCTTCGCTCGGCTGATGCGACGTGGTAGGAGCGTAAACGCTCTAGGCATCCGCCCTCTGACCCTACTTCTGGGTCCGCTCCACACCTCCCCAACTTTCCGGGAGCCGGAACGACGTCTGCCCAATTGAAAGAATTCTATGAGGCCATCCGTCTAAATTTTGGGCAGTCTGACCCCTCTCCGGCACCTTTGGGTCATAGGGGTTTAGCTGGGGGCCCTTCGCATTCCGTGCCGGGGGCTCCGGCCCCAGTCACTGAGGTGCCCTCCGGATCCGTACCAACACCGGTTGTACCTTCAAGACCTTCCCCTGTGCCAGTAAGAACGCCAACGCTCCTGACGTCGACCCGATCCTAATCACCGACGACTCCGAGTTGGAGCGGTGCCGGCTGATACCGCCCTCTTATTTGATGGGTTTTATTCACCCTAGGTTGGATTCAGACCCTTATTCTTAAGGGTATGAACTCAGGGATAGAGTGGAAGGGTCCCTGGACCCCTATGAATACCAGGATGCCCCTAATGTGGACTGGGCACAGGAATTGGGCGAGGCCACTGGTCTGGATACTTCTCCAGATGCTGGCATGCTTTCTTCTCCTACAGCAGAGGGAGCTACTTATTCTATAGTAGTCAGTAGGGTGGCTGAGGTCCTTGGCCTCGAACTGCCTACTGTTGAAGTCAGGTTTAATCTCCTGATGGAGGTGCTTCATCCAGGGGCTCCTACATCTGAGCCTTTCCTTCCTTTCAATGAAGCCCTCACTGATACCCTTCTGGGTACTTGATCCAGACCCAGCATAGGGGCTCCTGTGAACAGGACAATTGCTCACCAACATCGGGCCACCCCAAAAGACCCTAAATTCCTGTAACAACACCCCACACGTTAGAGCCTTGTTATCCATGCATTCTTGTCATCTGGCGCATTCCCTTCTGCACCTCCGGATCGGGAATCAAAGAGACTGCACCAACTTGGGAAGATGTTTTTTTCCTCCAGTCTAGCGTTGCGATCAGTGAGCACCGCATGCCTTTTGGGCTGTTATACTCACTCCCTGTAGGATATGGTTGCGCACGTCTTGCCGCAAATACCGGAGGAGGCCCAGACTATCATCTCCCAAGCAGTTGCTGATGAGAGAGACGCAGCGAAGTTCATTATTCGATGTGGGCTGGACACGACTGACTCTGGGTAGATTGGTTGCATCAACGGTGGCCTTGAGGCACCATGCCTGGATGAGGACATCTGGTTTCTCAGGGGATGGCCAACAGACCCTTATGAACATGCACCTGTCTCACTTTGGAGACAAGGCGGACTTGAGAAGTTCAAGGACTCCCGGGCTACGGCTCGGTCCCTCGGCATTTCAACTTCCCCTCGTCCCCAGCAGTCCACCTTTTGCCCCTTTCTAGGCCACGTACGAGGCTCCCTGTCGCGTCCCTTTCCCAGCTACCGTGCCTCCCATGCTGTTCAGGCCCTGTGTGGACTGGGACGTGGAATCCCACAGGCTCGTGGGACAGGGAACCAGAGTTCTGCCCAATCCACCCTGCCCCTGCTAAAGCCTCCCAAGTATTCCTAGTCTGTCCTCCCACTCCAGATCGGTTGGCGGCGGAATTTGTCATCATCTGCGCCACGTGGAATCCATCGCTACCAACAGGTGGGTTTTGCAGATCGTCCAAAGGGGCTACTACCTCTCCTTCGAGACTGCCCCTCCGGCCATGCCTCCATTGTACGCCCGCGTACCGGAGGATCATCTAGCACTTCTCCGCAAGGAAGTCGCTGCTCTCTTGGCCAAGGGAGCCATAGAGAGGATCACTGTGCCAGAAGTAGTTTGTGGTTGTTATTCCTGCTACTTTCTGGTGCCCAAAAAGGACAAGGGCTTAGGTCCTATCCTAGACCTTTGGGCCCTCAATCTCTTCTTCAAAAAGGAGAAGTTCAAAATGCTCACCCTGGCTCAGGTCCTGTCTGCCTTTGACCTAGGAGACCGGATGGTAGTGTTGGACTTGTAGGATGCTTATTTCCATTTCCCTGTCTTGCCCGCCCACAGATGTTACCTACAATTCGTGGTAGGTCACAAGCACTTTCAATTTACCGTGCTTCCCTTTGGCCTCACCAGTGCCTCTTGGGTGTTCACGAAAGTGATAGCGGTGGTTGCAGCTCATGTGCACAGGTTGGGTGTTTCAGTCTTACCCTACCTCGACGACGCGATGTTGAAGGCGGACACGCCCTAGAAAGTCGTCTCCCACCTTCAGACTGCGGCGAACCTCCTGCACACGCTAAGGTTCACTATAAACGTACCGAAGTCACACCTGACTGCCTCTCAGACGCTCCCTTTCATCTGAGCTGTTCTGGACGAAGTGCAGTTTTGGGTCTATCCTCCCAAAAAGTGCATCCAGGATATTCGGGCTATGATTCTGATCTTTC
Organism: Pleurodeles waltl; assembly: GCF_031143425.1. NCBI lineage: Eukaryota > Metazoa > Chordata > Amphibia > Caudata > Salamandridae > Pleurodeles > Pleurodeles waltl. Next base: position 1,092,014,335 of record NC_090440.1, read on the forward strand.
TGCCTCTATCCTGGATTTTGGTGAGAATGACTCTGAGGCTGCTGGGCCTCATGGCCTCCTGCTAGTCAAACATACCAGATGGCATATGCGGGCTCTGCCATGGAACTTGAAGTTCCAGTGGTGCAGCATCAGGGAAATCTCTCCGACATGGCGAGATCTCGGAGGGGACTGAGAAAGACCTGCAGTGGCGGCTTTCGAATAAGGATTGGGTCAACAGCATCCCTGGTGGTTTGAGATCTGGCAGGCTCTCTGAATGCCTGAGCAGACAAACTCAGCCATTGATGCATAGCCGATAACTAATAGCATCTCCATCCGCAGGTGGTGCAAGGTCTCTTTCAGCATTGGGGAGAGCTTTGGTGAGATCTGTTCGCCTCTGCAGAGAATGCCCAATGTCAGCTGTTTTGTGCGTTGTGAGTTTCCAAGGCAGCACTCGCTCGGTGACACTTTTTGTCTCGAGTGGAACTCCAGCCTCCTTTACACTTTTCTGCCTATACCACTTCTGTCCAGAGTTCTCAAGATCAAGAACAACCGGGCCCACGTAATCTTGGTGGCTCTGGACGGGGCGCGGAGAGTATGGTATCCAGAGCTACTGAGCATGGCCACGATCCTCCACTCAGACTGCCCCTTCGGGAGGATCTTCTATCATGGCAGCAGGGGACGGTTCTCCGCCTGAACCTGTTCAATCTTCGCCTTTATGCGTGGAGATTGAGCGGCGGCAGTTGACAGCTGTTGACCTTCCACCCAAAGTCTGTGATGTTATCTTGGCAGCCAGGCGTCCCTCCACCAAAACGGCATACGCCTGTTGGCATAAATTTGTGGTAAAGTGTACCAACAAGTCTGTTGATCTCCTCTCTGCTCCTCTCTCTGAGGTTCTTTTGTTCACTCTTTCTTTGGCCCAGCAGCGCTCTGCTTTGGGCACCCTTAAAGTTTACTTATCAGCTATCTCAGCCTTTCTTAGTTTGCCTGATCAACCTTCCCTATTAAAAGTCTCCTATTAAAAGTCTATAAAAGTCTCCTATTGTTTGTAGATTCCTTAAGTGTCTCACCCATTTGTTTCCACCCACTCCATTTATCATGCCTCAGTGGGACCTCAATCTTGTCCTTACTTACTTGTTGTGTGCACCTTTTGCGCCGTTACACAATTGTCCCTTAAGGCTCCTTACTTCCAAAACTGTTTTTCTTGTTGCCATCACCACTGCTCGCTCAGTGAGTGAGGGAGCTTCAGGCTCTTTCTTCGAAGTCCCCATTTTTTCTGTGCACCCTGACAAAGTGGTGTTATGCACTAGGGCCTTATTCCTCCCCAAAGTAGTTACACCTTTTGATGTAGGCCAGTCCATCACTTTGCCTACTTTTTCCACACCTCCATATCCTTCTCATAAAGAGGAGAGACTCTACCGCCTCGATCACGAAAGTCCTTTGGCGTGCTACCTCAATCATTCTAAAGATTTCTGGTTGGACGATCAACTCTTTGTTGGATGTGTATGTACAGAGAAAGGGTAGGTGGTGTAAAAGCCACCTTGTGATGGGTTATTCTTTGCATCAAAATGTGCTGTTCTTTGGCAAAGAAGCAACCCCCTGAGTGCTTGCATGCTCATTCCACCAGAGTAACTGCTGCTACCACAGCGTTAGCATGCAGAGTTCCCGTCCTGGATATCTGCCAGGCAACAACGTGGGCATCCCTGCACATGTTTACTAAGCATTACTGCCTGAACAGTGAGGTCCGCAGGGACGGCTACTGCGGTTGTTCGGTCCTGCAGGACTTTCTAGTATGATCTTGGTTCGCAGCCCACCTACGAGGATAGCATTTGTTGGGTATCTATTCTAGGGTAAGGAATCTGCAACTTGAAGTCTCTATCAGATGGACAAGTTACTTACCTTTGGTAACGATTTGTCTGGTAGAGACATATTCTAGTTGCAGACTCCTTATTGACCCACCCATCCTCCACACTTACAAACTGATTTCTAGTGACAGGGATTCCCCATACGGGGCCTTAGCTCTGGTGCATCATTTTCAGTGTTCTTCATGGCTCTGCGATTTGGTGTGGAAAGTCGTCAAAAGAAACTGATGTCTCCTCGCAGAGGTGGCGTCTACGACTCCCAACATCATCACGGCGACCACAACGCTGGCGGAGTCGACCAACACCACCTAACGACGCGCAAGGGTACTGCTCGAATAAAAATTTCCAGATCCAGTCTGACGCCTGGAGGAAATTGTAAGGTAAGGAATCTTCAACTAGAATATGTCTCTACCAGATAAATTGTTACTGAAGGTACGGAACTTGTTCAGTAACATGTTCAAAATAAATTAAAAGTCAGTGCCATTGAGAATCAGGGGTGTGATGTATGAAATTTCTATTCACAAAAAGTGCTTGCAAACTGATGATATGTCTTCGGAAATAACAAGACCTGCGTCACAATAATTTCACACTTTTATTTACATAACTATGTTCACAACGGCCCTCAACAACCAGCTTCCAGAGATCCAGCAGAACAAATGACACTCTCTAGAATGTCGCCTAAAGGACTTGAGTACATTACATACCTAGCAACAACAAGAACCCATAACAGAATACAAGGCATAACACATTTCCCCCATTAAGAGAAAGAAATATACACAAGAAAACCAAAAATAAAAACACAACACTGAAACCATGTTGAATTGATGTGATGAATTGAAATTATCAAAATGTTTCGGTTTATTGACCATCCTTTTTGATTTCCGTAACCACCTCCCATTCTTTGTTCCCTTCCATCTCTTCTCCCCTATAATCACTTACTCTTGGCAAAATATCAGAGTCCATTCCTTCACAGTTATTTGAAACATTGAGTTCCCTTCCAATATAAGCGCCTATATTTTTACAACCTGTTTAAGAATAAACTAAATAAGATGCGCCTTTACTAAACTCATATGACTTACTGAGTCCACTACTATTTGGCTTCATCTCATCATTATTTACTCGGTCAAGGTGCACCACATTCCCTTGTAACTTTGATACTCTGCTCTTGCTCCACCACTTCCCACCTTCTACTTAACCGAGTGCTTCGAAACCTGCACCATCCTTGTTTTATGGAAATACTTAGACCCCTTCTTGTTGAAAGGCCTTTGTATTCTAACACATTCCCCCTCACTGAAATCTACATCTTTCACATTTTTGAGTTCATCATACTTTTTTTTATTTTGTCTTGAGAACTTCCTACTCTAGCCTTGATAGACTCTAAACTGGGAAAGTATTTCTCATGACCTAATTCCTCCAGCACCCAACTGGGAGACAAATTACTGCATGAGTGTCTTTCCCTTAAAAGTGCAAATGGGATAACTCATGTCATTGATTGAGGGGTGTTATGATAAATCCACACCCTAACCGCCACTGCTTCTTGAACTCTCCTTCCTGTGGAAGTAGCCAATTGAATAGTAACTTTAATCATATGATTTACCCCCTCTGCCATGCCATTTCCTTGAGGACCAAACAATGCTGTAGTTAAGTGCTTAATACCCTATCTTCTGAGAAATTCTACCATTTGTTGCAATACAAATTGAACTCCATTTTCTGTGACCAGAAATGTGGGAACCCCTTTTGACCGAAAAACATTGTCTAAAAATGTAATCACACCGCTGGTATTTGGCTCCCTCATGAATTTGTAAGCTACCCATTTAGAGTGGTAATCAACAACTACTATAACAAACCTCTCACCATCATTGACTCCCCCAATAGGTCCAATGAAATCCATACCAATCTTCTCCCAAGGACGTTCAGGAAAAGTAAAAGGACATATTGGCCTGTGGGTCGTGTTGAAAACCTTTCCAGACTGTGCACATTCATTGCATTTTCCAACCCTCACTTCTACCTCATTATCCATCCTTGGCCACCAGTAGTCCCAGTCATTCCAACATGTCCCTGGTGTGCCAAGCTGTCCAATCTTTTTTTCAGAACATTTGGAGAAATTAGGTTGGTACCCCTCAACACCAAGTTCCCTTCTACACTTAACTCTTCCTTCACTTTGTTGAAAGACTTCAAATCTTCAGATAATTTTCCTTCCCTGGCCCAACCATGCATCTTTATCTACGTTTTCTTCCCATTACTCCCTCGATATTGAATTGTGTGACACTGCTAAATTTGTTATTTGCATGTTGGTTGTTGTATTATTATTCGCACCACTGATAAATTATTATAATGTGGTGTCAATACAATACAGCACACCGTGTGCACACAAACAACTTTAATTGAGGGAAAATCTGTCTCCAACTTCGGTTCAAATGGTCTGCATATCACCGTGTAAAAATGAACGTGAGTGATGCACTTTAGCAGTTCAAAACAAACAGTGAGCGCATTGACTGTAAATTAAGGTGAGTGCATTACCTTATAACAGTCAACTGTAGATTAAGGCAAGCAAGTCTTCCAATTTCGCCTTTAAGACAAATTCTTCCACAACCAGTAGCACATCGACTATAAATTAAGGTGAGCGCAACACCATATACCAGTCAACAATAGATTAAGGCAAGCAAGTCTTCCGACCTCGCCTTTAAGACTGATTGCTCCCACCTCGCCTTTAGCACTAATTCCCCTTGCTCTCCCATGCTGAAAAATCCATATGAGGGCAAATCACTCACATCTGTTCCTGTGTGACTTTGCTTGTCCGGTAATGAGTGTGTGGAGATAACACACAAAAGAAACTTCCGAAAAGTGAAACGGGAGGAGTGATTTCTACCCAAACAACAGTAAGATCAAATGCACGTGTAAAGAACATGGCGCGGTGAAAACTTTAAATGAAAGCAGCACTCAGTAGGCAGTGCGCGGTAGGCAGCGCATAGTAAAAATCTTGCATGAATATTTTTACAAAAGCAGGGTGCGCTAGGGGCGAAAGCTTCAAATGACAAAGGCGCACGAGTTCAGTGCGCTGTAGGCAGTGCGTGATAAAAGCTTTGGAGTAAACATCTATCAGACAGTAGAGAAGATAGATATGAAATCTGGATGTATCTGTAAACCAATCCAAAGTTCCCTGGACAGATAGATGAAAATCACTCCTCACCTAATGATACGACGGTTTTAATATTTGAGGGACGCCGATCCAAATGGCAAATGCTCAGTGGTATCCCATCCTTGTCGTCAAAATATATTAAGTCTTCGGAAATAACAAGATCGACTTCACAATGATTTCACACTTTAATTTAGATAAGTGTGTTCACAGTGTCCCTCAACCACCAACTTCCAGAGAGCCAGCAGAACAACTGTCACTCTCTAGAATATCGCTTAAAGGACTCGAGGAGAATATTCCATACATACTTAGCAACATCAGGAACCCCATAACAGAATGCAAGACCTAAGAACTGGGAACTGACTTTTTGTAAATGGAAAGTATTTTTTCAAACTGGCCTATGTGCTGATAGGTTGATTCACAAAATTCACAATCCAACCTACCTCATCAATATTCATGACAAATTGTGACTCGCTATGATTCTAGTTCTTCACAGGGATGGTGTCCTTCTGTGGTCACATTTAAATAAATGAAACAGTTTATTTTAAATGCAGATCGTTTTCCTTTTTAAATTCACAAAGGGAAGAGGTCCCACCCTTTTGTGAATGTGTTGCCACCCCTACTCAGCAGACAGTAATTTGTCAATGTTTAGTGACCAAATTACAGTTGCAAATCATTTATACATACTATAGCAAATTGTTATTTAGAAAGGGTGGTCTTATAATGATCCTTCCAAATAGCAATTTGTTTTGTCTTTCTAAGCTCGTTTTTTTCAATTTGGTAACCTTACAGAATCAGAAAATGGGTTTAGTAGATTTGGAATGGATTTATAGCGATCACAAACCCTGTGGTTTCGCGATTCACAGGTTCTGAAACCGCAGAATGTTTTTGTACATTGGCTCCTACTAACCATCTTATTATATTTTAGTTTGTTTATTCAGTCTATGTGATTGCTATGATGCTGTAACTGCCATCAGTTGATTGTGTGGTACTGATGAACTTTAAACTCGGCAGGATAAATGACGGATAACTGTTTAATACGGTCCTGTATTTTCATCAAGGGGTTCTGGTGACATCATGAACTGGTTTATGTCACCATATCCCAGAGATGTCAGTAAAGAACCATATGACACATTTTACTCTTCATGCACTTTTTATATTACATGTTTATTTTGGCGTGGTTAACTTAAAAAGCGTGTTTTTGGAACAGAGAACATTTTTTAAGTAAAGTAGTAAGTGAAATACTGGACTATACTTTTGGGTTTTCTGTAGTAAAAAGAAGATAACAGTTCTGAACTGCGTCGTTTGAAATGCAGAATTTTTGTAAAAACACCCTTTACATTGTTCTTTCAACATTATGAATAAAGGAATCTGATTGAAATTGTTTGTATAATTGTGTTCTCTGGAGCATGTGCGCGCTTAAATGAACATAAGATTGTTTTTATTGTTCTTCTTCTTAGCAAAACCTAAGATTACCTACGTGGAGAATAAAACAGCCATGGAGCTCGAGGAGCAGATCACACTGACTTGCGAGGCCTCTGGTGACCCCACCCCCAGCATCACATGGAGAATGGCAACACGAAACATCAGTAGCGATGAAAAGGTATAACGCCGGGGAAGGTCCTGGACGTGGGAACAAATTTATACATTTGTAACTGGAGAAACTTCAGTTTATTGAGCCCGCTTCTGATTCCTAGGGTGGGCTTAACAGCACCAGTATTAGGAAACCAACACAGTGTTACACTGCTGACAACATCATCTATTGTTTCAGCTGCATTAAGCCCAATGAGACAAATTCTGGTGTCATCGCTGTGTGCAACGATACAGATGACATCATTGATTGTTCTTTTTGATGTTGTCTTAGTATTTTCACTTTTTGGGTTTTACTGGTGTAATTCTGGTTTGGTTTTCTATCAGTAGATGGAGGTCTACAATGGACTGGGTGGGAAGTAAGCAAAAAACATGTATTTCAAGGGAAAAAGGTGAGAATGTCTGCCAGGTGATGATGTCACTGCTGGGCATGTAGCAGAGCTACCAGTATTCCTCATTTCAGTTGTGGCTATTTTTAGGCCCTGCAAGACTCAAATGTATACTGACCCATCATGAAACAACATTGTAGGAATTGACAGCATATTTGTTATACGGGGCAGTGTAGCAATAGTACCCATACCTTTCTACATATAATTTGCTCTGTTCTTTGGTCATGCATCTTCTTTGTTAGAATATTTAGGCATTGAAGTCTCATTTCAGACATCTTTTTTTAATATACAAGCTCCTTGTTTCTGGCATCACTCGCTAATGAAATTCTCAATACTAACTAGTTCTTTTGGTCTTAATTTCTGTAGTAAAGAATAAATAATTTGATTGAAACTGTAGTAAGAATACAAAACAACTTGCCTTCTTTGTCAAAGTGAGCTCTACATGCAGTAAGTGCTGATCTGAAAAGAGTTCAACCACTACTACAAAACTTTTCATAGGTGTATAGACCTGTGTACATATTCAAAACTATTGACAGAAGGTTGTTCGATGAATGCATTTGGGGATAACTGTATTAGGAAAGGCAAATTGTCATGATTTGAATGTTGTTGGGGTATATTGCTATTAAGAATAAATATCAGAGATTGTTGCAAGTTTTTTTACAACTTGGCAACGCATTGATATACTTCATTGTTATTATAATGCAGATACTTATATGAATTGTTAATGTTTCATAGACCCGTTACAGTGGCTTGTTTCCAATAAATTACGTTACAACAGGTCAACTCTTTGCACGCAAGTGGTCAGGCTTTTAAATGTTATGCCTAAAATCTGGTTTGCAGCTCCAAGCAGATTACTAATTCATGAACAAAAATGGTAGTTAAGAACCACCATGTTCTGCCTTGACAAGTGGCAATGTGTGTTAACTTGTGCTGGGAGCTGTTTGACAACCAAAAAATAGACTGCATTTAAAATAAGCCATGTTGTTTTTGACTTAAAAATAGCATTTAGTGCCATTTTTTTTACTGTAACCCTTTACCACATGTGATCAAAGCAGGCACGAGCTGCACTTTTGATCATGAAATTGATAGGACCGGAGAAATACACATATACCTCACTTTCTGCTCAGCATCCTAATTCTAAGCAGATACTATCACGTTTGCAAATTCCTTGTTAACATTGAACTTTCCAAAACTTATTTAGGTCTTAAAATGCATCCAAAGTCAGTGTAAGTGCTGCCACCTTTGTAACTTCAGTTTTAAAAGGTAAGACTATAGAACACATGCGAGTCTAATCAAATAAATGGACAGGATTCTGACAGACTAGTCTGCAAAGTGAAAAAAGTGAAAAAGAAAACACCATAAAGTCTCCAAGAAATGTTTTCAATCGGAATCCTGGATTCTGCCAGGAAACATTCAACCAGCTAGTTCCAGATCATTGCAATTTAATCACAAATTCGTTTTTATATTTATTGTCCTAAAAAGTCGTGTAGTGCCGAGGTGAACAGGCATGTACAATGTTTCAGTCCTCTTCTGCTGCCTCATTTTAGAAGCCTTGTAGTCGCAATAAACATCAACCATAATTATTCAGAGAAATACACAAAATTGTAATTGCAATTATAACGCACTTACTAACTGTGACAAGGCATTTAAGCTCTTTACGTTTGGCAGCGCACTTCTCCGAATACTGAAAGAAAATAAAACGATTGTGCTTCTTGTTCAGTGGATATACACCCGTACATGCAGATATCATGTGCCCTGGCACTTGCAAATGCCATGTGAGAGGATAATAGAATACTTTGCAGGGAGCGCAACCTCTGAATCAAAAGTGCTGCAGATTATTTTTTGCACAGCTATGTTATTTAGCAGAAACACTCTAATATTAAAATGAGCAATGTTGTTGTTCTGTTGGAGACAGTCACTTACATTTGAAAAGACAATTTGACTAGAATTACACTATGGCGCAGGCTGTTGGGATAATGAGAAATTATCTCTACCTTTCGGCCGGTATGGGGATATTTTCTCTCTTGACGCTCTGTAAAACAAGGAATACTGTTAGCAAAGTATGCCAGTGACATCATCATGAGAGTATCATTGGGGGAGAAGAATGGGGGGTCTTCTTCATCGGACAGACCAATATGAGCCTGGAATGCCTTTCTTCAGTGGCACTGTATGCATGCATTGTACACCGTTAGTATGCACAAAACCACTACGGCCTTTGTGTATGGCTGTTGTGTTGACCTCAATTCATTGTTGCAAAGGCAAAAATAATTAGCAGTTTTGGAAAAAAAAGGTTACCAACCCAAACTACGCTTTTTGGTGAAGAGATTCATTTCTTCTTTGCTGTTGTCATCAGTGGACTTTCTGTACAGAGGCTATAGTTGTTGTATCTAACCAGAAGTTGATATACATTTCCAGCACTGAATTCATTTAAACTTGTCTTTAAATAGTTTAGCATACATTTGTGGTTAAAAATTGCTTTTATTTCCTTGTAAACAGTGAGTGAGGGAGTGAACCTGAGTAGTAGAAAGTTGATTTTCTATTTTTTATTATCATCGCTGCATGGTTGCATTATTAATGAAGTTGGAATCAAAACAATAAAAAATCGACTAAAACATTTTTTCCACTATACAAATGGTTGGTGAAGTAATTTTTGGGTTATAACTGGTTTCTAAAAACGTATCTCACATTAAAGCAGTGCAGATATGTACTGTCCCAAATGTATTCACATAACATCTCATTTTTAGGGTGTAAATTTGACACTACATGGCAAGTAAGAAAGGCACATCCACTTCATAAGTGCATAACCGAACAATCAAAGCTCCACTGAAAATTAAACACATTGGGATAGGCGGTGACCCTTGCTTGCTTATGGGTGGTATTTGCGATTTACATTTGATTTAATCAGCTATTGTGAGTAAACATCTTTGGGAACCATCAAATATTTGGGAAATATAATGTCTTGTCTTTCCTTGCAAGGCAATATAGCAAAAATTATGTGTAGTTAAAAAAATCGATCATAGTGGGACGAGGAGGCGATGTGCCAAACCTTCTCTATCTAATGTAATGTATGTGTTGACAACAAGCAAGCCTTAGCCGACAGAATTGTACTTTTCTCTGCGTTTAGCACTGTCTCGGTGAATGGCCATTTTGTTTTCTTGCCTGTGATGCCATGTCCTTTGTGTGTTCTGTTATGATTTGGGAATTTAAAGAAAGAGACAGTAGCCACATCCTTCAACCTGTGCCTGCTCTTAAAAAGACGCACAGATCTGCAAACAATTGTTATTTGTTAACATGAGTGAAGACACATTAGGGTATTTCATATTTTGGTTTTAGATTGTGTTGATTCATTTGTAGTTTTTTTTTTAAATACGTGTTTTGCTTCCAGTAGTCTGCCAGGAGTTGTATGCTCTTGGCGTTATAGGCAACCTGTTAAAGGCAATGCCTGTACAAGTACAGATTATGGGGGTTATTACAACTTTGGAGGAGGTGTTAATCCGTCCCAAATGTGACAGATATACCACCAGCCGTATTACGAGTTCAATAGGATATAATGGACTCGTAATACGGCTGGTGGTATATCCGTCACTTTACCGTCACTTTTGGGACGGATTAACACCTCCTCCAAAGTTGTAATAACCCCCTATGTCTTGTTTCTGGTATTGTGGGTTATACCTTCTTAATGTACTATAGTCTGGAAAAAGGGCAAGAGCTGTTTCCAGTACCACTGCTCTTTTTATGTTACCTCTGTAAAGCATGAGAGCAGACAGTTAGCAGATGGTTATGACCTGAAGTTTCAAGTAAAACTAGAGAAACAAATTGTAATTATATTTTCCCTGTTGCGATACAAGTAGTTGCTAATTTCATGAAAGTCTTTGCTTTGCTGATCCAGGTTTACAGTTAAGCCGCCACGACTTTGACTTTGAATATTCTAGCCTTGCTAACATTTCTGGTTTTATGTAATTTCTGAAACACTCAGACTTTCCAAACTGCTAACTATTTTTGAAACTTTCATGCACCTTGTTTGCCTTTGTTGATCGGAAAAAGCTAAGTCGATAAAGTAATGTTACGTGGATTGTTTTTCCCTTTGAAAATTAAACAACATTGTTCTTTTTAGTGTCTTTTATGTGTTGGCTTACTCTTTAACATCTTTTCACTGTGCCATACTAGATTTGTATTTTGTTTTATTATTTTATGTTTAATTTTCTAAAAGTTTTGACGAAATGAACAGCATAATATCTACATAATGCAGAGGTGACATGCTTCTGAAAGATGAATTCGAACAGTTTAAGAACAGTTCAATTTCAGCGCATACAGAAGTTTTGGGTTAAATACTTGTGTTCTCCTGTAGTGCCAGGAACATTTCTTCATCCTATTAGAATAGTATCCCGTTGCACCAGTCATGTTGATTAAGATGCACTATGGATAAAATCTTGAACTGATAAAACCATGTGAAGCTCTGGTAAAATTTCCAGAACACAACATACTGTACAGCGTATAGAGTTGTCCAGCAACACATTTTAGGACAATCTATACTTGACAATATTATGAATATGTGGATCAAGGCAGTAACAGGTTCTCCATTGACTGACATCAGGAAGACCTGCTGTCATTGCTTATGGCTTCACATTTACAAAAACACATGCATGCATCTGTCCTTAAGGCACATAGTTGAGCACTTCCCCTTCTTTCCTATTGTCTCGTAAGTGGGTTTTCAAGAACGTGAGCAAACTGGGTCAATTTTTATAGGTAGCAATATTCAAATTGTCCTCATACCAAGGTTAATAATAAAGGTCTTTCCAAGCATGCTTTTTAGCTGAGCAGAGGTTTAAGAAACTGGTCTGTCTTAAATTGGAATACACTGTGATAGAGTGTGAGAGGTGAATTAGCACATCCCAGATCTTCTTCTGAGTAGACTTTGAGTTATGACTATCCCATCAGCAGCAGTATCCACGTATTTTAATTCAGTTAGATTGTTAAAGTAGTAAATGTTTGTTTTATCACACATGACATGAAAACACTTACTCACACACGATCAAAACAAAGACAACAAACTCTCAACCACACACCCTACACTATATATGTAGCATGCTACCGATATAGGAAAATGCTTCCGTGCCCCACATACGGGTTGTAAGTGCTATATAAATTGTGCAATTCAGTACATTAGAAATGGTGTTTCTGACAAGTACTTCTAACTGCAGATTCCTCACCAGTTGACTACTCCCCAGATTGGATCTGCAAAGTTTAAACAGTATCCCTCCAACCTGGTAGGTGGCAGTCATGTGGCTCTCTACCAACGTCGTACCTCTCTGGAAGTTAGTTCAGTTTTTGTGGATGTGTTGTTTCTTCACAAGACCTATATCTCAAAATTGTTTAAAAATTTGAGTGTGTGATGGAAAATGTGAACTCCCAAGACTACAGTGGTTAAACCCTATAGAGAACTGTCAAAGTAAATGTTTGTGACAGACACTCCCACCAGGTGTGCCTGGGGTTGGAACACAACTCCAAGGCCTAAGTGACTGCGCCTTGGATTTAACCCAAAGCCATCCAGGACTGTGATGCAAAGCTTTACATCCCCAAGCACTGGGAGACTGCACGTCGTGACCGGTTGAAGGGATGGTCCTGTTCCTGCTCCCAAATTCATTGCCGTGGCCGTTTATTGTCACATTCGAAGGCTTCGGGTACGTGGAAGAAAAAGCATAAAAAGCCCAGGTGAGACCCGACCCCTTCCTGACGATCTTGAACACCAGAGAAGCCGAGGCCATTATTCTGCCTCCCAGTCTCACTCCCAAAGCTGTTCCCCTTCTGGGCTGATTCCAACACTTGTCCAGAGGTAATCTGAATTGTTAGAGCCATTGGCGATGCCCTAGCAAATCAAAGAATTCCGTGAAGCCATGCTCCAGCTCTTTGGCACATTACTGAGCATGCAGCTGGGTCAGAATGAATCACAAGGACCTCCAACTGGCGCTCCACCGGTGAGTCTGCCCTAAGTGCAAGCTGGATCCTTTGGCTAAGTTATGGCTTTTGCTACTGATTCTGATCCTGCCATCACAACCCACACCAGACCCTGGGGCATGAACCCGGAAGATGGAGTACAACTTATTGTGCTTTCTGACTGCGAGTTGGCACCATTTTGACTTCAACAGAGGCTGCACACTGATCCCCTTGGGCTGCAGCCATGGGGCAAACAGTCAGATTCTGATACTTTGCCACTGCCTCAAGGAAGGGCTCTAACCCTCCATACTTTATTAGGAACGGATTCTGACAATGATGCATATGATGTCGTGGATGAATTTGCCCAACCACACCCTGATGACAATTGGTATGAGACTCTTTAGGGTAGCAGTGTCCTGGACACTTAGCAAGACATTGGCCTAGTTTCGCTTCCAGGCCCGGCCCAAGAAGAAAGTGTCTCTTTCGCCATGGTAATGCGAAGGGCGACCAAGGTTCTCATCCTCCAGTTACCCACTGTCAAGCTGAAGACTAATGTCCTTACTGAGGTGCTTCAGCCTAGGCAAACAAATATTGAGCCCCTCTTTCCTTTTAATGAAGCCTTCACCGAAATCCTTCTCAGAGATTGGGCAAAACCCTGATCTGAACTTCCAGTGAACAGGCAGATTGCATGGCACCATCAACCAGCTGCGGGTGACTTTTTGACTCAGCATCCCATGCCTGGGAACCTGGTCAGGCAGGACTTCATCACTGGAGAGGGAATCAAAGCACATCAAAATCCTTGGGATGCGCAGGTTTTCATCAACCACTTTGGCACTATGTTCTGTCATCTGCTTCTTAGGGTGTTACACCTACACTCTTTGGGTTGCCCTTGCACAAGTCTTGCTTGGTGTTCCTGATGAATTGCGATCTTTCCTTACGCTGATTAGTCAGGATGGTTGCTATGCAGCAAAAGTTAACATTCTGTTTTGACACCCCAGACAGCTTAGACAGAGCTGTTGTCACCAGCGTAGCTCTCAAGAGGCACATGTGTATGAGCTCCATGGTCTTCTCTGGCAGGACCCAGGCATGTTAAGCCTCAAAACCTCTGTAGTGTCTTGCTTGAGCCATTCAACCACCTTGTCGGAGCCAGGATCTGACATTTTCTGCCAGATTTGCAGGTGCTAACCTTGGACAAGTGGGCTCTACAGACTGTCTAGAAGAGTTACATTCTGCCATTTGTTGTCACCCTGTCTCACCTTCCACCATCATCAGAGTGACTGACAAGTGGCCACCTGTCCCTCTTGCAGCAGGAAGTTCAGGCCCTTCTGGCCAGAGAAGCCATAGAGAGTGTGCTGCCATCAGAAGTGGGCTTTGGTTGGTTGTTAATCCTGGTATTTTCTGGTACCGAAGAGGATCATAGGCTTTTGTTGTGTTTTAGACCTTCACCGTCTCAGTGCTTTCTTGTAGATGGACAATTTGAAATGCTGATCCTGGCCCAAGTCTTGTCTGACCTTGACCATAAAGAGTGGGTGGTAGCATTGGACCTGCATGGTGTTTATTTCTGTACCCCGTCCTGCAGGTCCACAGTCACTGTCTGTGGTTCATAGTTGGGGGTGAGAATTTCCAGTTAGTGTGCTTTCGTCTGACCTCACCAGTGCACCTTAGGTGTCACACAAGTGATGGCAGTGGTTGAAGTACATTTTCGGAAGTCAGGGGTTCCAGTCTTCCCCAACCTCAGTGACTGGCTGCTAAAGGCGCTGCTTGTCCCAGTCCCCCACCTCTAGATTATGGCAAACCTCCTAATTTCAACGTCCCATAGTTACACCTGACTTCTTCACAGATGCTCCCATTGTTCAGAGCCATTCAGAAGTTGCTGTCTTGCATTGCTCTGACTTGGGAAGGCATTACATGTGTGGAGTGTTGGTGTTCCCACACTTCCACCCAAGAATTTTGGCTCATTCCAATACTTACGCAGAATGATGAACCTGGGTATGTGTCAAAATGCTACGCCTTCCCAATGGAGGCACAACAAGGAGAAACATTTTTATTTCTCCTTGTTGTTGTCTCCTCTTTCTAAGTGTGCTGCAATCTGAACAGGTGTCCCTTTCTGCATTTCTGCACAAAAACAAACCTGCTTGAAAAGCAGGCACCCATTTATTATGGCACAAGGGTGCCTGCATTGGCCTAGGCATCAGATTGTGCGCCAGCACAGGCTGCGAGCAGGAATATGCCATAATTTGTAAATATGGCACATTCCTTGTAGCAAGCGGTCGCTGGAACACCAGGGGATATTCCAGCTGGTGCACCATCTGGCAGGGTCCAGTGTGGACAAACTCTGTCACCGATGCATAGCGGATCCCAAATGACACTTACATCTAGAAGTGGGGCAAAGGGAGAACCTTAGCTCAATTTATTTGCCACTGCCAAGAATGTTCAATATCAGCACTTTTGCCTGTTGGCCTTTCCAAGGCGTCTCTCCCTCTGAGATGCATTCCCCCTAGAGTGGAACTCTGAATTCCTATACTGCTTCCTTCTGATAACTCTCCTGCCTGAGTTATGAAGAAAATCGGAAACGACCGGGCCCAAGTCATCCTAATGGCATCGGATTGGGAAATGAGAGTGTGGTATCCAGAATGCCTGGGCATGAGCATCTCTTAGCCAAACAGGCTGCTGCTTTGGGAGGATATTCAGTCGCAGCTGCAGCAGGGCAAGGTTCTGCACCCAGGCCTGTGAAAGCTTTACCTCCATGGTTGGACATTGAGTAGTGGCAGCTGACCACCTTCAGACTCCCTTCTTAGGTTGTAGATGATCTCCGGTATTGGATCTTTCATAAGTTCACATGCATGAATTGCTGTTGTTGAGGTGGGAGTCCCACGGTACATTTGTAAAGCAGTGGAAGTAGTATTACACAGCTTAAAATGGCAAAGGAAATTGACTGTTATACCTTATGGGGCATATTTATACTCTGTTTGCGCCGGAATTGCGTCGTTTTTTTTGACGCAATTCCGACGCAAAACTAACTCCATATTTATACTTTGGTGTTAGACGCGTCTAGCGCCAAAGTCCATGGAGTTTGCGTAATTTTTTAGCGTGGACACCTACTTTGTGTTAATGATATGCAAGGTAGGCGTTCCCGTCTAAAAAAGTGACTCCGAGGCATGTGCGCCGTATTTACACTCCCGGGCAAAATTCACGCCCGGGAGTGGGCGGGTCAAAAAAAATGACGTCCGCCCGCTTTTGCGCCGTTTTTTAGCGCCTGGTCAGGGCAGGCGTTAAGGGACCTGTGGGCTCGGAAGGAGCCCAGAGGTGCCCTCCCATGCCCCCAGGGACACCCCCTGCCACCCTTGCCCACCACAGGAGGACACCCAAGGCTGGAGGGACCCATCCCAGGGACATTAAAGTAAGTTCAGGTAAGTTTTTATTTTTTATTTTTTTGTGGCATAGGGGGGCCGGATTTGTGCCCCCCTACATGCCACTATGCCCAATGACCATGCCCAGGGGACAGAAGTCCCCTGGGCATGGCCATTGGGCAAGGGGGCATGACTCCTGTCTTTGCTAAGACAGGAGTCATTTCAATGGGGGTTGGGAGTCGAAAAAAATGGCGCAAATCGGGTTGAGGCGAAAAATTTGCCTCAGCCTGACTTGCCCCATTTTTTGGCGCCCAAGCTCCATATCCCCCTACGCCGGCGCTGCCTGGTGTATGTCGTTTTTTTTCACGCACACCAGGCAGCGCCGGCGGCTAACGCCGGCTAACGTCATTGAATAAATACGGCGCCCGCATGGCGCTTCAGAATGGCGTTAGCCGGCGCTAATTTTTTTGACGCAAAACTGCGTTAGCGCAGTTTTGCGTCAAAAAGTATACATATGGCCCTATGTATGTCATTTATAAAGAACCAAGCTCTAGGCAGTCTGTCAACAGCACCCTGTAGAACACTCCCAGCAGAGGCACCTTCCCTCAGATTTTCTACTGCATGTTGTGTGAAAAGGAGTGTCTCTGAGCTCTGCTTAATTCTTCAGCTTTATTATGTTTGGCTTGTCCAAATTACTTCTGCTGCATTGCTCTTCAACAACATGTCAGAGTCCTTGAAGAAAGCCCTCTTTAGACCTTGTGGAACCTGTGGAAAAAAGAGGCTGCACTTGGACGTAGTATATGTATTGCCCGTGTTTATTGCCTTCACCCTGCCCACAATGTTAAGGACTGCAAGATTTGATTGAACTTTTTCCTCAAAAACTCCCAAGGATAGAGAGGGGAGTCTATTATTATGGCTTCAGAAACTTAAGGTAAAAACAACTGCCAATTCCGAGGAAGAGGATAGCAAGAGAGATCTCCTGTCTCGCAAGAAAAGCCAATAAAATGAGAGAAGTCCCAACATGGGTCACTTGAGCACAGAAAAGCATTACAAAAGACACATTGTGAGTCTTCAAAATGTGTCTCTCGTAAGGAAAAACCTGGCACACTTCCTTCTGATGCAAGATCTGAACCTGCCACTCCATCCTACCAACCTCCAACCCGCCACCCTAGTTTTAAAGCCTGCAAAATCCTTCTCAGAACCAGTCAGGTTTAAGCTAAAAACCTCGTAGATGACAGTAAGGCCGTCAAATCCATCGTCAACAGCCACCCGAGTGACGATATTGGCGATGACGACCATGTCACCTACCACCTCTATGTCGAGACCGACCACATCATAGACTACGCTGTCAACCATGTCATTGACGACACCCTAGTTGTCCATTACCATTTCATCAATGGCAACCAAACCTACACTGTCAACGACCACACCACCGCTGACGAAAATTCCGTCAATTAGATCGTCGGCGACACATCCAGGGGAGAAATTATCTTTGTTGTCAGTGATGAAGGCAATGATTCTCACACTGGATTTGAAGACTACATCGTCGACAAGAGACCAAATGACATATGGCATTTTGCGCCCACAGCATACCTCTCCTAGCAGGGTGTCCCCCTTGCCACCCAGTCACTTTTTGGATGAGGATAAATCTAACGAGGATGAGGGTGATGGTGACAGGCCTTTTGGAACAGCTCATAGTCCATCAGAGCTGTCAAATAGCAAGACGATGATGATGAAGAACAATATTATAAACAGGTATATTACAGACAACCAAGGCAATACGGGGAGCAGTTTCATAATTTTGCTCCTCCAACACCTGATGGCATGATTCAGGTTCCATAGCCCTATTACAGGATTTACAGGGCATGTTGCAGTGTTATTACAAATATTTCCTTCCCTACATCTGTGGGAACACATTTGTCACCAATTCATCCTCTACTGCCTGCATCTAAATCACCCAATCCCATGCCACCACCTGAAACGACAAAATTGGCCCTAGTGTCAAACATTTCTATACCTCTCGAGATGACCCATCTTCCTCGCATGATGATAGGGAGGAGGGTGAAATTCTTGATGCTCAATCTGTGGCCAATGAATGGGACAACTATCTTATCCTTACACCTTCGCCTCCTGAACCACCTCGTGTGCATTCTCCACTGGAGGATATCAGTGGTTTCCATACGCTCAAGAGCGGTCAAGCATTTTCGGCTTCCTATCACCATAAAACAGTCGGATTATTTCCTATATAATTTTAAATAACAATCTAGAACAATGGGGAGAGCAATCCCTATAGTGGACTATATATAGGAGGATGGATTGAAAGTAATGAAAACCCCAGCCACTATTACAGCGGTTCTACCAAGAATCAACAAGAAATATAAATCCCCGGAAAATTCACCGGAATGTCTGATAGGACATCCAAAGCCAGACTCTGTCATTAACCAGGCTGCTCAGCGGCAGTCTAAGAACTTGTCTACATCACCACTAGAATGATAGACTCCTTGATAATTCAGCAACACCAGTCATACCAAACTACGCCAGCAGCAGCTTACTCTGAGCAGACATCAAGAAGCAAGCAAACAGCTCCAGCCTGAGAAACTGGCAGAAAGCAGTGACGATGTGGAACTACTGGTTACTTCTTTTACACCACAACGCCCTGTGGGAGTGAGAATCTCAAGATATTTTCATCAATGGCGGAAGATCACAATGGACAAATGGGTCCTGGATCTCGTCACATATGGCCACACCCTGGAGTTGACCCAAATTCCACCTACCACACTGCCAAAATGAGCACCTCCAGCCCACCTTGATCTTCTCCGCAAGGAAGCACTTGCAATGCTAATCAAGGGTGCAATAGAAGAGGTCCCCCACTCTCAGAAAAGAATGGGTTTCTATTCTCGTGTTTTCCTAGTCAAGAAGAAATCAGGAGAGTGGCACCCCATTCTGGATCTCAGGAAACTAAATAAAAACCTGAAAAAGCAATCCTGTGTATGATCACCCTCTAAGAAATCATGCAAATCCTCCAATGCGGAAATTTCATGACAACTGTGGATTTGCAGGGTGCCTATTTGCATTTCCCTATCCATCCACATAGCACACATTTCTCATATTCAAGGCAGCCAGCACTCATTATCAATTCAAAGTGCTCACATTTGGTCGCAGGTCAGCCCCTCTGGATTTTCACAAAATCTCATGGCAGATCATTTATGGCACAAAGGTCTCCAAGTATTTCTGTACCTCGTCAACTGGCTAATAAAAGCACCATATGCCCAGCAAGAATCAAAAGCTACAGCAACATGCCTACAGATACTTCAATGACTGGGGCTAACAATCAGTTATCAGAAATCTCTCCTCTCTTATTTAGTGAGGATACATTTTCTGGGAGAAACACTAGACATGTTACAAGACAAGGCATTCTTGTCCGCAGACAGGCAAAGGAAACTCATGACACTTGCTCAATCAAACTCTTGTAAAATTTAGTCTATTTCTGTTCACCTTCTCAAATCTCTTCTCGGCATGATGTCATCAGCCATTCTCCTTCTGCATTGTGCTTGTCTGATAATGAGGCCTTTTCAGGAGGAACCGCATGTGCAGTGGGATCAGATCGAAGGCTTATTCAGCAATATCATACAGGTCACCCCAACTATGATGGAAGCCCTTCCTCAGTGGTTAAACTCCTACAGTCTCTCATTGAGGCTCACATTCCTGTCTCCAGTCCTTGAATACGTCATTAGAACTGAAGCTTCTCTAGAAGGCTGGTGAGCTCATTTGTAAGATCTTCAGATAAGAGGCAAATGTAGTCTAGCACAATCGAAATTGCACATACATTTCCTGGAACTGAGAGCGATCGCACTTGCCCTCCAGGTTTTCCTGTTGAGGTTACATGGGTCCTCCATGGTAATACGTACAGACAACACAAGTATGCACTGCCTCAACAAACAAGGAGGCACAAGATCTCAGATCCTGTCAAAGGAAGCACAGCAAATATGGAAATGGTCATTGGCACATCAAGTGACCATAAGGGCCAATCATCTGGCAGGGGTCAGCAACAGTCTGGTGGATACGCTAAGAAAAACAAATCAGAGCTGTCACAAATGGGCATTAAATCAGTTAATTCTCAATGCCATATTCCAGTAATGGGGCAAGCCACAACTGGACCTCTTTGCAGCTCAGGAGAACCAAAAATGGCAGTTGTACGCAAGCTGGGGTCCTCAAAAAGGGTCATGGGGGAATACATTTTCGATCATATGGTCAGGGATCTATGCATACGCTTTTCCCCTGATCCCTCTTATTCCCAGGCTTCTCAGGAAAATTAAAAGAGAATTGTGCCGACTAATAGTCATTGGTCCACGGTGGCCCAGGGAACACTGGTTTGCGGAACTTCTACTGTTATAAGAGGATAACCACATTCAACTGGAATCTCGGAAGGATTTATTGTCAATGAACCGCAAGTAGGGCTTCATCCGAGCCCAACTTATCTGCACTTCTTGGCCTGGCTCCTGAATACAGTGAGTTTGAACACCTAGATATTCCAGAGGATGGCAGGTATATTCTTGCAAATGACAGAGCCAATACCACAAACAAAACTTATCGCCTCAAATGGAAGCGCTTTTGTGTATAGTGCCAGAGTTCAAATGTTCATCCTATTCTATAACCTCCAAAACAGATTTTGCCATACCTGCTTTCCCTAGTCAGATCTGGCCTAGGGCACTCCTATATCAAAGTGAATTTGGCAGCTATATGAAGATATAGAAGAACTTCAGGTGCTTCTTTGCTGTGGTCTAACAGACTAATCACCAATTTATTGAAGGTTTATTTAAGGTATTCCCTTTGATAAAACCAGCCCCTCCAACCTGGCAACCTAATAAACTGTTGTTGCAGCTAATGAAGAACCCTTCCAAGCCTATCCACAGGACATAACTTAAGTTTATAACATGGAAATTGGCTGAGCTCCAGGCGTTCGCAATAAAGGAACCTTTCTTGCAATTTAAGAATAACACTGTGATTCTCTGGAATCCACCTCAATGCACCTGTGGTGCTTAAGACATTTTTCCTGAACCTGTAGACATCTTCAGAAAACACTTTGCACACTCTTGATGTGAAAAGATTCTTGAAGTTCTATCTACACAGTACAAAGCTTCGACGAATTATGTACCAGATATTTGTGGCATATGGAAACCTTAACAAGGAAGTTCTGGTTTCCAAGGCCAGCATAGCAAGATAGAGCTTAACCTGCATTCAGTTCTGTCATTCTAAGACCGGTAGAGCTTTGCGGGAAATAAATAAAGCACACTCTACAAGGGCAGCTTCTACAACAGCGCTTTGTTTCCTGGAGTATCTATAGAAAGTATATGTTGTGGTGGAACTTGGAAGAGCAGGCATTCTTTCTCCCAGCACTGTTGCCTAGATTCAGATCAGTGATGCAGCTGTGGGACAAGCAGTACTTCGCCATCTTTTCCAATAAGGTGAGCCTTATCTCATAAACTGTATCTTTTTGTTCTTACCATTGGGTATTGTGATATATAACATTATTTTGCTGTGGTATGTAACTGCTTACTATGCTGATTCAAACATGTGAATCTATGAAAGATCCAATACTGGAGAAAAAACATGTTACATACTTTCGTTCTCCAGTATTGTTATCTTTCATAGACTCACATGCGACCCACCCTGCTCCCCTTAGAGACTCTCCTTATTGGCAAGTGGTGATTTTCCCCACTAGTGCTTGCAAGTGGGAAGAGGCCTCTGATTGGCTGGAGTTTGGTTTGGACGTAGATAAGCTATTTACGTCAAACTTTTTTGCCATTATAAGCTATGTAATACTGCTTCCACTGCTTTAGAAGTGTATCGTGGGATTCCCACCTCGATGATGGGAATGCTTCAAGCATGTGAATCTATGAACGATACTAATCCTGGAGAATGAAAGTTATAGGTAAGTAACAAGTTTTTTTTTTCTGGCAGCATGGCGTCCTTCGAAAAATGTTGTGTACGCCTGCCAATGGGCCAGTTTATGTATTTAGCAGATTGACCTATATCAAGCAAGGTTATCCAAAGTATTGTTTTTTTGTGTTCCCCTAGCCCAGCAGGGACTTGCTATGGGCACAGTTAAAGGATATCAGTTGGCTCTATTAGCCTTTTTGTGGTTGCCAGAACAGCCTTCTTTGTTTAAATCACCTGTTGCTATACACTTTTTGAAAGGTTTGAAACATGTATCCACCTTCTAATTTTATTATGCCTCAGTAGGACCTCAACCTGGTCCTCACATTTTTAATGTGTACTCCTTTTACATCCCTGCACAGCTGTTCACTGTGGATTTTTCATATCAGGTTTTGAACTCGTTATCATAACATCGTCAAGGTAGGTGAGCAAGCTATTTGCTCTGTCCATCACCTGCCTTTCACTACATTCTTTCCAGGTGAACTGGTTCTGCAAACCTGAACCTCCTTTCCTCTGAAAGTGGTGACTCCATCTGATAGTGACTTCTAGTTGCAGATTCCTTACCTTAGAATTTTCCGTCAGACTGGATCTGGAGATTTTTCTTTGAGCAGTACCCTTGTGCGCCATCCGGTGGCATCGGTCGACCCCGCGTACGTCGTTGGTGTCGTGGTTGCCGTGATAATGTCACAGTGATATGTAGGTGCCACTCCGGCACGCTGACGCTAGTTCTTTTCTTTCTGCGCCATGCGCGGATCCGGATAAGAGCTACCTTTAGTCATTTTTTGGCTAGCTTCAACCTCTTTGTTGTCATTTTTTTACTTTTTGGCGTGTCGTGGAATGTCACAGAAGACCGGGGTCTCACCATGTGACTCCATCCACAGAGTCTATTTCTGGGTCCGCACCACACCTCCCCGCCTCCCCGAGAGCCACCCCTGCCCAGCTGAAGGAGTTGTACGAGGCCATGCGACTCATCTTTAGGCAGACCGACCCCCCACTCCCCCCAACCCCCCATGCGATGCGTTTAGGGCCCTGGAGATCGAATAGTAGCTCCTCGGGTTCTGTGTTGGCAGCTTCGGGTCCAGTCACTGAGGGCTCCTCCAAATCATTGTCGGATCTGTGCCGGCGCCAGTCGTGCCAACGCAACCTTAACTGGCACTGGCAAAGACGTTGACACTCCTGGCACTTGTTAGGCCCGTAAACGACGTTCACCCAATCCTGATCCCCGACGACCTGGAGCCGGAACGGCATCACTTGACACCGGATCCAACTTTGATGAGGTTTTCCCACCACAGGTTGGATTCTGACCCTTTTTTCTATGGGTATGAATACGGGGACGTTTTGGAGGGATCGCTGGACCCTCTGCGATACCAGCTTGACAATCCTGAGATGGGCTGGGCACAGGAATTGAACGAGGCTAGTGGTCTGGATATTTTTCCAGATGCTGGCTTGCTTTCTCTCTCTACTGTGGCTACAGCAAAGGGAGCGTCATATTCTGTGGTGATCAGTAGAGCAGCTGAGGTTCTCGTCTCGAGCTTTCTTCTGTGGTGGTCAGGACTAATCTCCTGACTGAGATGCTTCTTCCTGGAGCTTCTACTTCAGAACCGCTTTTACTTTTCAATGAAGCACTCACGGATGTCCTGGATACCTGGTCCACACACAGCATACGGGCTCCTGTGAACAGGACAGTTGCCCGCCGCCATTGACCTGCACCGAATGACCCTAAATTCCTGTCCCAACACCCTCCGCCTGAGAGCCTTGTCATCCAGGCTTCTTAATCTTCTGGCGCATTCCCATCCGCACCTCTGGATAGGGAATCAAAAAGACTGGATCAGTGTGGGAAGAAAATGTTTTCTTCCTCCAGTCTGGCATTGCTGTCCGTGAACACTGCATGCCTCTTGGGCCGCTACACCCATTCCTTATGAGATACGGTTACCAGGTGTTGCCATAGTTCCCGAAGGAGGCCTGTGCCATCATCTACCAAGCCGTTGCTGATGGGAGGGATGTAGCCAAGTTCACGATCCATTGTGGGCTGGACATGACCGACTCACTAGGTAGATCGATTGCGTTGACGGTGGACTTAAGGCTTCAAAGTCTGGTTAAGGACATCTGGCTTTTTGGGAGATGTTCAACAATCTCTTATGGACATGCCCTTTGCTGGCAACCGTCTCTTCAGAGACTCAGCGCACAAGCATTTCAAGGAGTCCCAGGCTACGGCTTGGTCCCTTGGACTCGCTACAGCCCCTCACCCAGCACAGTCTGCTTTTCACCCCTTTCGTGGCCATGGAAGGGGCTCCATTTTGCATCCTTTCCTTACCAGCCACCGAGGTGCAATGCGCATGCTACTCACCCAATGCGTGGCTGTGGTCACGTGATCCCACAGGCTTGTGGGTAGCGGAGCAAAAGATCTGCCCAGTCCACCCCCACCTCGGCTGCAGCCTCCAAACCCTCCTAATCAGATGCCCCATCCTGGGCAAGTGGGAGGCAGGATCTACCATCACCTGCCCCACTGGGAATCCATCACAGTTGACAATTGGATTTTGCAAATAGTCCGAAGGGGCTACTCCCTCCCCTTCAAGACTACACCTCTGACTATGCCACCATCTTACAACTGTTTCTCGGAGGATCATTTGACACTTCTCTGCGACAGAAGTCCAAGGAAGTCGCAGCTCTCTTGGCCAAGGGAGCCATATAGAGGTTTCCTACGCTAGAAGTAGGTGGTGGTTGTTATTCCTGTTACTTTCTGGTGCCCAAAAAGGACAAGAGCCTCCGTTCATTTCAATACCTCCGGGCCCTTAATCTCTTTCTCAGGAAGGAGAAGTTCAAAATGCTCATCCTGGCTCAAGACCTGTCTGCCTTGGACCCTGGAGACCGGATGGTAGCGTTGGACTTGCAGGATGCTTACTTCCATATACCCGTCCTGCCTAGCCACTGATGCTACTTGCGATTGGTGGTAGGACATGAGTACTTTCAGTTTACCGTGCCCCCCTTCAGCCTTATCATCCCCCCTCGGGTGTTCACAAATGTGATGGTGGTGGTTGCAGCACATCTGTACAGGTTAGGGGTTTCAGTCTTCCCCTACCTTGACGACCGGCTGTTGAAAGCGAGCACTCCCCAGATGGTCATCTCCCACCTTTGGACTACGGCGAACCTTCTGCAGTCGCTGGGGTTCACTATAAACATGCCAAAGTCACACCGACTTCTTCTCTGACGCTCCTCTTCATCTGTACTGTTCTGGACACAGTGCGGTTTCGGGTTTATCCTCCTGAAAAGTGAGTTCAGGATATTCAGGCTATAATTCCAATGTTTAAACTCAACGGGGGGGCAGGGAGATTATTGGTCCAGTGTACAGTCGTCCGGGTATAGTTAATATAAAAAATAGAGTACACAGTTCCAAGAGTGAGAGGCAGGGAAACCTAAATAATTAGGAGCAAGAGCCCTCACACATCCAATCGGATGTCATGCTTCATCATCGGGGATGCTCCTCGTCAGACCGGCGCTGTAATGTCTGACGGGCTCCCCATACAGGGGCTCTTTGCCAGAGATCTTTTATAGTGCCTGCTGTAGTAAGGAATAGTGTGGACACTGCCACTCCTCAGACACTAAATGAGCAGGAGAGGAAAACAATTAAATTGGCTTCTAAACCTAGAACAACAGCACAGATTTATTCAGTCAATACAAGGTCTAGGCCAAGGTTAAAAACAGGTCGAAAGTGACAATTGAGTCAGTCACTTTCTAAATCAAAATACAAGCGAGAGGCAGGAAATTATCACAAACCTTCTAATCATGGGTCAACATGTTTCGCGTCTCGGGGTCCAAAAGGTTCCACTGATGCTTCATCAGGACCAAAATTGAAGAAATTCTCCTATGGCAAACACACAGACAACAATACGTCTCCTTAGTCGATCAGCTAAGGACCAGTCACTTACTTTAAGCGAACTGTACGTCAGGTTAAACAAAAAACATTAAAGGTCGCCATGTAAAAAAATGAGATGTATATCAGAGAAAAAACTCATGCTGTTTATACCCATCTGGTGGCAAACAGTGCAAACAAGTGAGGTAGGTGCTCTGTGGTAGTGAGAACAACACCAATATTAAGGCTTACCGTCCCAAATTCGGAATATGGCTCTTTAGGAGGACACATGCCTGGGACTGGTGCTATTGCTATCAAAGATATAGATCATAAGCATATGGAAAAACACATCTAGAAAAAAAATATATATATCTCAAGAAGGAATAACACACGAAACGTAGGCACTTTCTTATAAAGAGGAAGCTGCAGAGAATACATTGTGCGATAATAGCACAGTGGTACCCTTTGTAAAAATTGCAAATCATCTGATGACGAATGAATTGTTCTACGATCACCTGTAATATCAGGTAATTGGCAGCAGTCAAAAGCTAATAGTAACAACACCAACGAAAATGCCCCATAAAAGGAACAACGTCGATCCGACTAATAAAAGAAACACCTCCGTTTTGAACGAATGTCCGGTAATGAACCGCGGAGGCAACACACTCCTCCAAGAATTCGTGAGGTTGCCGACTGCTACCACAGTCCAATGTTTCAGCCTCTATCTTGGATTTCCATGAGACTGACTATGAGGCTGCTGGGCCTCATGGCCTCCTGCATCCTGCTGGTGACACGTGTCAAATGTCATATGCGGACTCTGCAGTGGGATCAGCAGTTCCAGTGGGCGCAGCATCAGGGAATCCTCCCCAACATGGACCAGATCTCAGAGGGAAATGCGCAAGATCTGCAGTGGTGGCTTTTGAATCGTGATTGGGTCAACGCCAGATCCCTCTCCTTTCCTCGACAGATCTTACAGTGGTGACAGATGCGTCACTTCTGGGATGGGGCAACCACGTGGGAGAGGCGGAGATCTTAGGTCTCTGGTCTCCGGCGGATTCCAGATTCCACATCATCCTTTTGGAGCACTGGGTGATCAGGCTTATATTGAAAGCATTCCTTCCCTCTCTAAAAGGGAAAGTGGTTCAGGTTTTCACTGCAACACCAGGGCAGAGTGGGGCAATGCTCCCTTTGTCAAGGGGATCTACACCTCTGGATGTAGCTGAAACACCAGGGCATAATCCTGATGGTTCAACATCTGGCGGGCTCTCTAAACGCCAGAGCAGACAAACTCAGCCGTCGATGCATAGTCGATTACGAATGGCTTCTCCATCTGGATGTGGGGCAAGGCCTCTTTCAGCAGTGGGGAGAGCCTTGGTTAGATCTGTTTGCCTCTGCAGAGAACACGTAATATGAGCTGTTTTATGTATTGGAGTTTTCAAAGCGGCACTCGATCGGCAACGCTTTTAGTCTTGACTGGAGCTCAGGCCTCCTTCACGCCTTCCTGCCAGTACCACTTCTGCCGAGAGTTCTAAAAAGGATCAAGAGCGACCAGGCCAAGTAATCCTTGTGGCTCTGAACTGGGCACAAAGAGTCTGGTATCCAGAGCTTTTGAGCATGGCTACGGATTTTCTGATCAGACTGCCCTTTCGGGAGGATCTTCTGCCGCAGCAGCAAGGGACGGTTCTCTACCCGAACCTGTCCAATCGCCACCTACTTGCGTGGAGATTGAGCACTGGCAGTTGACAGCTTTTTGCCTTCCGCCAGAAGTCTGTAAGGCTATCTTGGCAGCCATGCATCCCTCCACCAAATGGGCATACGCCTTTCGTTGGCACAAATTTGTGGCATGGTGTACCAACAAGTCTGTTGATTCCCTCTCCGCACCTCTGTATGATGTTTTCCTGTTAATGCTTTCTCTTGCCCAACAGGACTCTGCTTTGGGCACCCTTGAAGGCTATTTATCTGCCATCTTGGCGGTTCTCAGATTGCCAGACGAGCCTTACTTATTCAAGTCTCCCATTGTTGGGAGGTTTCTTAAAAGACTCACCCATTTGTTGCCTCCCACCCCGTTTGTTATGCCCAAGTGGGACGAAAACTGTGTCCTTATCTAATTAGTGCCCCTTTTGAGCCACTTCACAATTGTACACTGTAGCTCCTTACATTAAAAACTGTTTTCCTGATTGCAATCACCTCTGCTCGCAGAGCAAGTGAGCTTCAAGCTCTTTCTTCAAAGCCACCATTTTTATCTGTCCATCCTGACAAAGTGGTGCTTTGTACTAGGGCCTCCTTTCTCCCTGAGGTTGTTAAGCCTTTTCATGTAGGCCAATCCATCACCTTGCCTACTTTTATACACCTTGACATCCCTCTCCATCGTCTGAATCCAAAAAGAGCGTTGGCGTTCTACCCCAATCGTACTAAAGATTTCCAGTGGTCAATCAACTCTTTATAGGATATGTGGGTGCGAAGAAAGGGCGGGCTGTGCAGAAGCGCACTATCTCGTGTTGTGTGGTGCTTTGCATTAAAATGTACTATACTTCAGTGAGGAAGCAACCCCCTGAGGGCTGGTGTGCTCACCCCACCAGAGCAACTGCTGTCACCACAGCGTTAACACGCTGAGTTCCTGTCCTGGATATCTGTCAGGTAGCAACATGGGCATCACTGCACAGGTTCACTAAACATTACTGCCTGGACAGTCAGGTCCCCATAGACGACTACTTTGGTCCTGCAGGTCTTTCTAATATGATCTTGGTTCGCAGCCCACCGCCAAGGATATTATCACTTAAGTGTCTACCCTAAGGTAAGGAATCTGCAACAATAAATCTGACGAACAAGTTACCTACCTTATGTAATGATTTATCTGGTAGAGAAATATTCTAGTAGCAGATTCCTTAGGGACCTGCCTATTCTCCCCTCACTGCGAACTGATTTCTAGCGACGGGGATTTCCTTTTCAGGGACCTTGTTCTGGCACATCATCCTCAGTGTTCTTCATGGCTCCGCACTACTGGCATGGAAAGTCATGAAAAGAAACTGACGTTATTGCGCCGGGTGGCGCCTATATACGACTGGGAAGTCATCACGGCGACCACAACGCCAATGACACATGCGAATTCGACTGATGCCATATGACGGCGTGCAAGGGTACTGTTCGAAGAAAAATCTCTAGATCCAGTCTGACGCCTGGGACAAATTCTAAGGTAAGAAATCTGCAAATAGAATATGTCTCTACCAGATAAATCGTTACTGAAGGTAAGTAACTTGTTCTTTTCACATTGGCAAAATATTACCTTATCAGTGTTCTTTGCTCAACTTCACACCTCTAAGGAGGAGGAGAGATTAGATCAGCTGGATCCTAAAATGGCTCTTAGCTATTATATCGATTGGACCATGGAATATTGTGTGAACAATCTGCGGATTGTGGGCTTTTTAGGAGCAAAGAAGAGCAATGCAGTGCAGAAAAGGATCTAATCTTAATTAATCATGCGAGCATTAAAATATGCTACACATTGTTGAAGAAGCAGCCCCTGGAAAGTTTACCAGCTCATTCCACCAGTGCCGTAGCTGCCATCACTCCTTTGACACGAGGGCTGGTTGTTCTGGACATTTGCCAAGACTTCTACATGGGGGTGTCTCCACATGTTAATGAATCACTACTTCCTGGACTGCCGGGTCCTACAAGAGGGGCACTTTGCCCACTCAGTCCTGCAGGACTTTTTATTTGGAGCATGTTCACAGACCCTCCACTGGGAAGGCCCTGCTTTAGGATCTCTGTTGAAAGTATCTATCAGAAGAACAAGTTACTTACCTCACTCTTTGTGGTAGATTATCTAACTGCTGATTCCTCAAGTGACCCTCCCATCCTTTCTGTTCTCTGAACTGAACTCTTTTCCACCTAAAAATATCCTAAGCATAAATATCTGAACACTAGTTAAAGGCAATTTGCTGTTGAGCTCTGTGTCTGGGGCGCGGACAGCTTATAAAGTAACTGATGTCAAGAGACGCAAGTGACCATACATATGCTACCACTTTTGGAGCGGAGTAACACTGATGCAAAGCCATATAGCATCACCAACTGGTGCAAAAAGGTACTGTTAAAAAAGTTTATTTTCCAGCATAATGCCTGGTAAATATATAAAAGTCGAAGGATCTTTGGTTAGATAGATTTTCTGCCTGAAAGATCGTTAACAAAGATAAGTAACTTGATCTTCAGTACTTTGCACTTTATACGCTAAATATGTCGCTAACTGGATGTGCAGCGTGAACTACGTGCCTAGAAATGAGCAGATATATGGCACTACTACAGTAACATAACTTGAAATAAAATACATTTTAAAATAGGTAATGATCTAGTAGTTACATGTGGTGTTTTCATAAAATTCATTAGACCAGAATTTCACTTATACCTTCAGCCTGTACAGTCACTAGATGACACACATCACAAATTCTGATACAGTGCTTTCAGTAAAACTATCAGATCACTGAAAGCAAGAAGTAGCATCCATAGCATTGAGTTTGCACATTTTTGGTCCCATCACTACAGTGTTTGCCAAGTGTGCACCAGCCACATTTGCTATGTATCCTGTGTGGTCCCATGTTTGTGTAAATTTTACATTTAATCTGAATTATTTAAGTAATGTTGATAATCTTAGAGCACTTGGAGAGCTGATGTGCCTCCCATACGTGATAGAGTGAGACAGACACAATGTCCGCAATTTTTTCAAAGCTGCAGCTCCATTTTGTAAGAATCATTGAACTATCTTGCATCAACGTGGTTTGGACCATGCATGAAACGAAATAGAAGGAACTGTGTGCGTCATTTGGCTCCACGTGGCGTCGTCAGCATCGTTGGAGCCATCTGACACATCACGGTTGCCTATAAAGGCACCACCCCGACTCACGTACGTCAGTTATTTTCCTTCCGCGCTGATTAAGCGCAAGTCTGGGATCGAGCTACCCTCCTTTTTTCCACCCTTTTGTCGAAGATTTTTCATCTGTGCAAGATGTCCTCATGGAAGATGGGATTCAAGCCGTGTGGCACCTGCCATCGCGCCATGTCGGTGACGGACCCCCACCTGGTATGTCTCTGGTGCCTCGACAGAGACCACAAAGTTGTGCTCCGACTGCCGGGCTATGGCCCAAAAGCTTTGAGAGAGCTCTTGGCATCCCAGCAGTCAATGTCGGTAGGCTAAAAGGTCACGGTCCCGCTTGAGGTGGAGGTTGCGGGACCGCTCCAGGTGCTCCACGTCCTCTTCTTCTCATTTGTTATCCTCCGGGCTTTCGAGGAAGAGGCACAAAAATGAGAAGTCCAAGTGGACATCGACTTCACCACTCCCGTCGGCCGATGAGGCATCACAGAAACATCGACGTTCGGAGCATGGTTCTGCGGAGCCGATGCCAGGGCTGACTTCACAAACACCCTTCCACCCCCACTCCTCCCCATGCGGGAGCTGGAGCGACCCCGGCTCAATTTAAAGAATTTTACGAAGCCATGCACCTCTTATTTGAGCAGGCGGCCCTGGGGGTGGGTCTTCGGGCCCGCGGAGTCAGCAGGGGCCCCATCGGTTTCGACGCCTGCGGCTTCAGCCTCGTTGCCAATGGGGGCCTGGGTCCAAAATCAGATCTGGACTGATGGCGGTTCCACACAGTCGGTCTCCTGCGGCATCGGTCCCAACATCAACGCTTCCCCCACCGCCCGCGCCCACTGGTGGTGCGAGCCCCATTCTTATTCCGAATAATCCGGAGCCGGAACTATATCATACGATGCCGATTCCAACTTTAACAGCACCGACACGGCTCAGATCAGTGCCTGAGTCTTATTTTAAACAGGCAGGCACAGGTGATGAATGTGGGGGCTCTGAGGACCCTTTAAAGTATGGTTTGGAGCAGGACTGGTATGAGGATCTAGGGGAAGCCAGTGGACTGGATACTTCTCCAGATACTGGCATGCTCCCACCTCCATCTGTGGCTATGGAGGAGGGGGCTTTATATGCCATGGTGGTACGTAGAGCAGCTGAGGTCTTGGACCTAGAGTTGCCTACGGTGCCGGTCAGGACTAACATCCTGACAGAGGTGCTTCAGCCAGGGGTTGCTACATCGGAGCTGATGTTACCCTTCAACGAAGCCCTTACTGATGTCCTGCTGGGGACATGGTCCGAACCCGGCATAGGGGCTCCATTGACCAGCTCCTACTGACCCTAGTTTCCTCACCCAACACCCCATCCCTGAGAGCTAGGTGCACCAAGCCACCATTTCCCATGGTGCCTTCCCTTCCGCTCCCCTGGATAGGGAATCCAAGAGGATGGACCAACTTGGGAAGATGTTTTCTTCCTCCAGCCTGGCATTGAGGTCCAGAAACACCTCATGCCTATTGGGCCGTTTTTCCCATTTTTATGGGATACGGTGGCACAGGTGCTGCTCCAGGGCCTAGAGGGCGTACGGACATTCTCACTCAAGCTTTCAAAGATGGGAGAGATTCAGCCAAGTTTAAGATTCGGTGTGGTGTGGACACGACCGACTCGCTGTGCAGTGCGATTTCATGGACAGCGCCCTTCGTCGCCACACCTGGTTTTGAACAGCTGACTTTTCAGTCGCTGTCCAGGCAAACCTGATGGACATGCCCTTTGATGGCTTATGCCTTTTTGCTGAAAAGGCAGACTCAGCACTTGAGCAGTTCAAGGACTCTCGAGCTACGGCCAGATCCTTAGCCCTCTCGCCACTTGCTCGCCAGCAGTCTGCCTTTCACTCCCTTCGAGGACTCGGAAAGGGCGTGATACCACACCACCCACAGGTCAGCCACCGTACTCAATCATCACATCATCCAGTGCAAAGATGAGGTTGTGGTACCTTCAGATACAGATGGTCTAGCCAGAGGACGGCGCCACCCAGCCCCCCTCTTCCACAGCACTCAAGCACTCCTAGTATGATTCTGTAAGACCATGTTTGTCCAGTTGGCTGGAGGATTCAATTTCATCTGCCTCACTCGCGGTCCATGGACAAATGGGTCTTGCAGATCACACAGAAGGGCTATTCCCTCCCCTTTCAGTCTTTCCCACCATTTATCTCTCCATTGAATGAACAGCTGATAGAGGATCATTTAATCTTGCTCTGAGAGGAAGTTATGGCTCTCTTGGCCAAGGGAGCCATAGAAAGGGTCCCGATGTCAAAAGTAGACAGTGGTTATTATTCCGGCTACTTTCTGATTCCAAAAAAGAACAAGGGTCTTCGCCCTATCTTGGATTTATCTTCTTCAAAAAGGAGAAATTCAAGATCCTCACTGAAGTGGTAGCAGTTCATTTGCTCAGGTTAGGGATTTCTGTCTTCTCCTACCTCGACAACTGTCTGTTGAAGGCTCCTACGCCCCAGGCTATCGTTAGCCACCTTCAGACAACTGTTGAAACTCTTGCATTCGCTGGGGTTCACTATAAACGTGCCGAAGTCGCACCTGACTCCCTTTCAAAAGCTCCCTTTCATCGGAGCCGTTCTGGACACAGTGCAGTTTTAGGTTTATCCTCCCGAGCAGTGAGTCCAGGATGTTCAGGTTATGATACAGATGTTTCGACCTCTATCCTGGATAGCCTCGGTGAGACGGACTCTGAGGCTGAAGGAACTCATGGCCTCCTGCATCCTGTTAGTCAAACATGCCAGATGGCATATGAGGACTCTGCAGTGGGACCTGAAGTTCCAGTTGGCGCAGCATCAGGGAAATCTTACCGACACAGTTCAGATCTCGGAGGGAACTTCAAAAGACCTGCAGTGTTGGTTAATGAACTGCGATTGGGTCAGAGGCAGACTCCTCTCCCTTCCCCAGCCAGATCTCACAGTAGTGACAGATGCGTCACTTCTGGGATGGCGCGGCCATCTGGGAGAGGCAGAGGTCAGAGGCCTAAGGTCTCTGGTGGAATCCGGACTCCATATCAACTTACTGGAACCCCGGGTGATCGGACTGGCATTGAAAGCATTTCTTCATGTTGTAAAAGGGAAGATAGCGCAGGTATTCACAGACAACACCACTGCAGTGTGGTACTGCAACAAGCAGGGCGGTGTGGGGTCGTGGACCCTTTGTGAAGAGGCTCTGCGTCTCTGGACATGGCTGGAACAGAAGGGAATAACCCTGGTGGTTCAACACCTGGCAGGTTCTCTGAACACCAGAGCGGACGAACTCAGCCGTCACTGTCTAGCGGATCATGAATGGTATCTCCATCCGGAGGAGGTGCAAGGACTCTTTCAGCAGTGGGGAGAGCCTCAGTTAGATCTCTTCGCCTCTGCAGAGATCACACAATGTCAGCAGTATTGCACGTTGGAGTTTCCAAGGCGGCAATCGCTTGTCGTCGCTTTTCTTTGCGAGTCACTTCTGCCCAGAGTTCTCAAGAAGATCAAGAACGACTGGGCCCAAGTCATCCTAGTGGCTCCCGATTGGGCACGGAGAGTCTGGTATCCCGAGCGTCTCAAAATGAGCATCAATCTTCCAATCAGGCTGCCCCTTCAAGAGGATCTTCTGTCGCAGCACCAGGGGAGGGTTCTCCACCCGGACCTGTCCACTCTGCTCCTTCATATGTGGAGATTGAGCGGCGGCAGTTGATGGCTTTTGACCTTCCTCCCGAAGTCTGTAAAGTTATTTTGGCAGCCAGGCGTCCCTCCACCAAAACTTAAATCTGACCCTCACATTTCTTATGTGTGCTCCCTTCGAGCCTTTACACAACTGTCCCCTCTGGCTGCTCACCATCAAGGCAGCCTTCTTAGTGGCAACAACATCTGCCAGGAGGGTTGAGTGAGATGCAAGCTCTGTCATCAAAGCCACCATGCCTCACTATCTACCCAGACCAGGTGGTACTCAGAACTCCTGTCTTTTTCCTCCCCAAGTTGGTGTCCCCATTTCATCTGGGTCAGAACATCACCCTGCCCACCTTCTTTGCCCCACCGCATCCCTCTAAGGAAGAAGAGCAACTCGATCATCTGAACCCGGGTGGATGACCAACTCATGTGGGGTACGTTGGAGCAAAGAAGGGTTGGGCAGTGCAGAAGCAAGCCATTTCACACTGGGTCGTTCTCTGCATCAAGATCTGCTATGTGTTGGCCAGAAAATAGCTTCCTGAGGGCTCATTCTACCAGCGGCAAAGCTGCTACCACTGCGCTAGCTCGGGCGTTCTAGTCCTGGAGATTTGTCAGGCCGCAACGTAGGCATCTTTGCACACATTTGCAAAACATATCCGCCTGAACAATCAGGTACGGAGAAGCGAACACCTTGCCCATTTAGTCCTACAGGACATTTGAGTGTAAAGGAGATTTATCTGTAGCCCACCACCAGGAGGTTATGGCTTGGGTATCTATTCAAAGGTAAGGAATCTGCAGCTAGAAGTCTCTATCAGATGAACAAGTTACTTACCTTTGGTGACTCATTATCTGGTAGAGACTCTATCTAGCTGCAGATTCTTTACACCCGCCCACACCTCCCCGCTCTGCGGGTATGTTTAGGGTTTATCCCTTTCAGGGCCCTAGGTTTGCACAGATAAACTGTTGGTTCTATCCATAAGTCTGCGCTTCTGGCGGGGACGTTTGTGGAAAAGAACTGATGTACACGGGCCGGGGTGGTGCATTTATAGTCAACTGTGATATCACAGACGGCTCCAACGACGCTGATGACGCACGCGGATCCGAACAACGCCACCCGACGGCGCACATAGGGTATTGCTCAGTAAAAAATGTGGGATTCGAAGCTGAAACCAGCCAATTCAAAGCCAAGGAATCTGCAGTTAGATAGAGTCCCTACCAGATAATGCGTTACCGAAGGAAAGTAGCTTGTTCATCAAGTCGGAGACCAGGTGGAATTGTTTACTAAGGACCTTTCTTTGAAATCTCTTCAAAATTGCTTTGTCACCAAACTAGACCTCATTGATTTCAGCAGAGACATCAAAAAGAGTTTTAAAAACTTCAGTTCGAGTAATCTTTCTATTTAAAGGAGTTGACCCCTCTCAAATGTGGGAACCTCAAACAAAGGTCAAACTAGCCATGGTACTCTGATCTAATGTATATAAAAAAGCTCAGTACCATTGCTGAAGAAAGTGGAGTAAATCAAAGTGCTGCTGGATCGTGGAGGCAAAATCTAGTCATCCAATAGCAAGTTAACAAGGGCCTAATCCACACCTTCTTCTGGCATATCAAAACTACTTCCTGCATAAAGAATTGCCACTCTTTCCCATAAAAATCCACATTTTAGACGTTCTTCCCAGATGCATGTAAGGCCCTGCTCGAATCAGAGTGGACTGTCTCCTATCATCAACCAGCATGGTTCTCCAGAAAGACGATTCCCTTTAAGATTATCGAAGCCTACGTGCATGTATGTGCGCTTGCGTCTCAATCTGTCTCCTGAGAGATCTGCCAAATGACACTTATGATAAAAAAATCCCTCAAATCTGATGACCTTTCAGAGTAACCTCCAATGTCTAATCTTCCTTGACTATGAAAAATGATTGACATGTTGCCAATCTAATTAATAAATGCATGGGTGAGGAACAGTTGCTCAGCTCCCTTTCAGTCTGGCTTTCACCCAAGGCACGGCATAGAGATTGAAACCCTAAAGATGCTAGATCACTTCATGACATACTTGACATGGGGTTTTCTAGCTTACTAACTCTTTTAAGCTAGTTTGTGGCCTTTAACCAGATGTTGAGGGTGCCCCTCTCTCCAGCCTCATACCAGTCCTATTCAGTCGGTACATTGCAACCCCAGGTCTGATCCTCAGCTAAGCCAGGGTCCTTATCATGTCCTGATGACATGCACATCTATATTAAAACTTAAACCATTCCAGACATCACTCTTCCACGTCAATGTCTTATCTGGCTACAAAATGAATGACCTGAATCTTACCAATACTGATATAGCATTACTCCTGTCCTCCCCATTGCAGGCTGGATCTTAACCTCCTGGACCTTAACCTCCTGGACCTTATGGAACTTGTAAGCTTTTGTCACACACTGCCGACAACACCCTAGACTTCTCATTGTCTCTCCTACCTCTTACCAACAACGTGGCAAAAGTTGCCTGTTTCTT
This sequence comes from Pleurodeles waltl, assembly GCF_031143425.1. Lineage (NCBI taxonomy): Eukaryota > Metazoa > Chordata > Amphibia > Caudata > Salamandridae > Pleurodeles > Pleurodeles waltl. The sequence goes on from NC_090440.1 coordinate 1,092,051,401, forward strand.
CCCAGACTCCCTCAAAGGAGTGAGACATCTCATTCTGAAGGAATATTTAATAATTGCGGCCAATGCTGTCATGACTTTGCAATCTCTTTCTGTCACCCCTCAATCATACCTAGCCCCATTGAAAGCTATCCCTCTTTCTGGAGCCAGACTAGTCCATCTGTCAGGGTTCCATTCTCGGAGAGCTTCATTAGCTACCTTTTAATGCCCAGATCAACGTCCAGCTGTGCTATTTCACCTACTAAGCATTAAATCTCACTAGCCCTCTTACCTTTCTACGTTCCTGCTTGTCTTAGGAGGTCTATGAAATAACTTAACAGGAATGATCTATGTATTGACGTTCCCAATTTCAAAACATTGTTGCTTCTTCTCCAGGGCAGCAGCCCCGACAAGGAGCTTCTAATCAATCAACCTCAGTACCCCGAATTACGTTTTACCTTCAGGGAGCAACTCAAATGGCACCTCTTCCAACTTTTCATAGACAGACCAGGGTCTTACTTCCTGTCGATCCAGTATTCGATTTGACCGTCTCCCTCGCTTTGCCCTTCTCACAACAGTCCCATGTCTCTCCCCCCTCATTGTTGATAGTAATTCCCTCTGTTATTCTATTGAAATAGTTAAAGAACCTAAATTCTCTCAAGTGCTAGTGTGCTATAAAAGATGGTACCTCAAGAACACAAACAGCCTCTGTAGCTTATACAACTCCCGAATGGGGTGGCTAAAGTCCTAACCAGCAGCATCCCAATCACTTCAGGGTACTTAAACTTCTACCAGCCAGTATTACTGGACAGACCATTCACATTACCCCGTAGACCACAATTGGCCTGCACTGTACTGAACAACCTAGCAATGATTATTATATGACTTTCCTTTAACTGTTGGGCTCCTAAGGTGCCTACTTTTCCATGACTTCACGTGTTGGCGTGTCCCTTTGTAGATGTTAGTGCAATCTGAATGGATTTCCTACATATTTATCTAGTACGGTAAGCAAACTCTGTAATTACAATGGTAAGTTGGCCCTCTCATTGTGACCTATTTAGTTCTAGGTTTCGTCAGCATGTTGCTTTTATGCCCGCAGGGCATTCCCTCTCAGAAACTCGCCATTTCCGTTGGTACCACAGTAGATCCTGATGCTTTGCTTTTACTTTTGCATCCCATTAGTACAATATGTACAGCAGTCTGATACATGGAAGGGTCTGGTCAGAACTATATAAAACGACTCGTTCGTTTGCTAGCACTACCAGATGGACCTTTGGGTCTGTCTGTGAAATGTTGAGAGTTCTAGTTTAGATCTGACATTTCTGTAAGTTGATCACGAAGCCCATGTGAGAAGTTCACTTTCTCAAATTCACTTTCTAGGATGTTGTTATCCACTTCACACAAAAAATAACACACATAATAATGGCAGTGCCCGCTGTGGCAGTCTGAGCAGAGTACAAGGAATGAATTGGCATGTGCGACGGCTGTCAGTTTTGCGAGAAGGAAAGGGCCCGTGGGGTGGCATGTAAGTGAGATCGTGACTGCTGTCGAACGCTTTTGTGTCCACTGCTCGTTTGGAAGCTCGTTTTTTTGGGAGGAGTACATTGCGAATGCGGCTAGAGGCAAATACAATCCATTGCTTATTTACTTGTCATGGTTAATGTAGCAGCCAATATCACGTTCTGGACAATTTGAAGTGTTTATTAAGAAATGTAGCGGCAGCCTTGCATATGATGTAATATAAGTGGAAATGGACTCTTTCACACTGTGGCAACAGCTGCTCTTCGGTGCTATAGAACTGGTTAGAGGTTCTGGGGTATGTGCCTATTCCCAGCTGTTAGAGGGCTAGCGCTTCTCCTAACAGGACAGTTCGGACTGTTCCTGTGCAGTCGGTGGTCGGGTTTCCTATCAGGAAGAGATTGAGTTTGTTCCGGGTTCGGAGGCCCTGTGCCTCGAGTGAGCTGCCTGCGTTTGATGTATTGGCAAATTAATGGCTGCGTGTCAGGGTATCCTGCACAGAATTAAACAAGCATTGGTAAAGCCAATAAGTCTAACTTGCATTTTGAGTCATGACCAAAATATTGCCACAAAGGCTGCTGCAGTGAAAAAGCAAAACAAATGAACGCATGTTTTCTCTATGCAAGAGATCTATGCGATGACGAGTTGTATGTGTAATGATTCTATGTACTTTTGAGATGTACAGTAGTCCTTCATGCTTTGCAGTTCACGTTCTTCAAAGGAGGCAGAATGATGAGAAACGTCCAGTAGCATGAAACGAGAGGGAAATACTTCTCAAAGTGGAGCCAAAGTCCACTCTGTGTGTATTTAAAATAATTCATAACAGTATGTCTCACACAGAGCTGCAATTTTAAGCCAGATCTAAAAACCTGTTAGGGCCACCTCACATATATGGAGACATTGCTCAAAATTGCAGTTGGCACGTACAACCATTGGTAAAGCCAATAAGTCTAACTTGCATTTTGAGTCCCGACTAAAATATTGCCACAAAGGGTGTTGCAGTGAAAAAGCAAAACAAATGAAAGCTTGTTTTCTGTATGGAATACATCTATGCGATGACGAGTTTTATGTGTAATGAGTCTATGTACTTTTGAGATGTACAGTAGTCTTTACTGTTTTGTAGTTCAAGTTCTTCAAAGTAGGCTGAATGATGAGAAACGTCCAGTAGCACGAGACGAGACCCACTAACCACTCTGTGTGTTTAAAATAATTCATAACAGTAGGTCTCACACAGAGCTGCACTTTTAATCCAGATCTAAAAACCTCAGTTAGGGGTACATCACAAGTATGGAGAAATTGCTTAAAATTTCAGTTGGCACACCCAGCCATACACAGTTGATGCTTGCTTGCATTCCTGACTGCCATCCCCTTGTTAATCCAGACGCGCTACCCTTTAAAGAGAAGCAAACATTTTCTCATTGAAACGTGGTACTTGTTTTGTCAGCCATATTCAATTAGGATGAATGAACAAAAGCTTTTATTTCCTTGTTTAACCAGCGTTTGCTAATGGGAGGGTCAGGCCTACTTGCAGCACGGATCCTCAACCTTCATAACATTTTGTTTGGACCAGGGCCGAGGAGCGCGTAATTGTCTACTTAACAACAACCCCTTATGATAGAGACGCGTCTTGCAAGCGAGAGTGCGCAATGAAATGTAGCAACAAGACAGTACTTTGTTTGTGATAGAGCTGGAGAGGGAACAGCAAGTCAGATCTGTGGGTCGCCTTTGTTTTACTGCTGTGGGAAGTATTCCAATTAAACAAAAAGTGTGTTATAGTGTTTGTGTCAGATTCCTTTTGGCAAATTCGCCGCCTTCCTTTGTTGCGGAAATGCGCATTTTGGATTGATGCGCCAAGACTTAACTATTGTGATATCCCATATTCGAGTCGGAACATCCTCTTTTGGTATTCAGGGATGGTTCGAAGCCACATTCTAGGACAGAGGCGTCCAACTTTTTTCCACAAGGGCTGGATTAATGCCACATTTTGCAGGCTATCTACATGTGGGAAATCCATATGCTATGCATCTTAATGGGAATCATGTATCTGGTTAAAGAAAATAATTATTAAAATGTGCATTATTCCGCCTCCTTGAACCAACATTTGATACCCTTTTCTGTGGTAATATATATTTCTATTTCTAATTATATTTATATCAATAGCTCATACTTTTCAAATAATTACTGCGACCTCCACCACTAGAAAGAGGAATATACGGCTTTCGAGGCTCCTTCAAGAGCTGGATCACAGCATTAAGTCGAATCACTGAATGATTCATGCCTGCGCGTTAAAACATCATGTTTTGATCTTCCAGCATCCATCTTGTTGCAGTAGCAGTAACATTAAAAGACCATGACTGGTCCCAAAAAGATGTTGATAGAATTTTGCCCATATTCTTCAGCAGCTGATTAGTTTCCTGTCAATTACTTTGAGAAACAGCACAACCAGTAAGAGTTACTTCCTGGTAAACCAATACATTTAATTGTAAATATGTTATATTCGTTCCTTCAGTCGTCCAAACCAAAGTGTCATGCTTATCAATATTATCTTTGTATTAAAGATTCATTCATTTTTTGTAACTTGGCCTTCAGCCTATTTCCTATCTTTACATCAAAACTTGAAGCCATGTTCTTGATGGACTGCGAATCTCACCTATCCCGTATTTATGTTATATTGCCATTGTATCCCTTATTGATGACTGTTGCCTTCTTTTTGAAAAAAATATCATTTTGCCCCCCAAAAAACATATTGTTGTCCTTTGAATTTGTGTTGGAGCTATAACGAATCACATGCTTCTTGACATGATGAAGAATTGAGAAGAGTTTGAAAGGGGTTTCTAGTTTTGTTTTTTTAGAAATTAGTAGAGAATATGGAGTCGCAGGCTGATGTGGAATACTGAGTTGTAGGTTGATGTATGGAGTTGCTGGCTGATGTATGGTACAGAGTTGCAGGTTTATGTATTTTGTTCTTGTTCAGGTGGTTACCCTAGAGACAATGTTCTGTATGGCCTGAATAGTACATAACTGTAAGTTTACCATGACCATGTAAAGTGTTTTTCTCTTGACCAGTCAAAAATGGCTATCACAATAACTTTGTGTTCAGGTATTCTTTTGTGTGGATTGGATCTTTCTTACCATTATTATTTTTGTGTTAGCAGTGGGAGCTTCGTGTTGTTTGAAGGTGGGCTTGTTCTTCACTGTTACTGGAAATCTTGTGTCTTGATATTTTTGGCAGTGAAATATTCTTTTAGGAAGCAAAAATTGTAACTGGGTTTTGTGTGATCACTTTAACAATTTCACTTGTTTCTCGATCCGTTTTGCTGATATCCAGTCAATGAAGAATTTGGGTTAGACTATTATATTGTAGCAAACTCCAGTTTCATTTTTAAATTGTGCATCATCATGTTGGTAAGAGGTGATTTCCTTTACCCTTTGAGATTGTGGAGGTGCCTGATACAGATGTTCAGATGGCAGGCAAAAATAAGATGCACTGCTGGGGTATCTAACAAGTGATTATAGTGAGACTGTCTCAGTGGTAGCCAGGCTGGTAGCAGGAGCGAACCTTATAGGATTTGTGTGAGGCACCTCAACACAGTGTGTTTTAGACCATCCAAATATGTTTGCTGTAGGGTGGATGAAAGGCCACTGCAACATCCCTCATTTGGCTATTGTTGTGCCCCATAAAGTGTCATTCTATATGAAAAGAAAGACCAGCTCAGTTTTATGAGCATATCTAATAAAGACTGGCAGGTTATCCATTACGTCAATAAAACAATATCTGAACTGACCTTCAGATTCCGTATACATGCTCTAGGAATGATACTCCAAATGCACTAATATGTTTTTTTTTTGGCTTAGGTTTGAACTGCAGGGTATTGAAACTTCGAATATGCATTAGTTGTATTTGTAGGAAGCTAATGGAATGCCTTACCCTCAAAATGCTTAACAGCTGTTGCATATGTGATGTATTCCATTAGCCAACCAGGCAGGCGTTGCATCCTCAATTTGGCATTTTCCTAATCGCACTGCCTATATTTTACACTCTTTTGCAGGTAGTCTTACTGCAGGGTCCCAAGAAAAGTTGAGAGAAGCTAGACACATTTAGGCAGAATTCACGTGCAATGGAGGCTATAAATGGAATTCAGTAGATGTTACCTGAGTCCCAATAGATTTTGCGTTATTGCTCTGAATTATTTTTTGACAGAGCAGAAAGAAATACACTGCCGCTGGGAGCATTATCATGAACAAATTAAATGCAATGCTACATAATTCAACTTAAATGAGTTTGTCCCTTTTTAGAGTTTGTGGACTGTATAAATCCCCATATGTAATTATTTTCTGTTCCAGAAGAGATCACAGCAGTCGTTTTAGTTATAAGCCAGTTGGAACTCTCAACCCACAAAGTGACACCCATTGGGCAGAAGAGATTCTGCTACCGTTATGAGGGGGTGTACGGGACATCTGAGCATTTCTTTGGGGAAACCTATTTCAGTCTAGGCACTCCCGGTTTGGAGGTCTTCAAGAGAAGTTCCAAGTACCAGATATCATGACTTTTACTCTGCTAACTGTAAACAGAGATGCGATATTTAGCTACAAGATATTTTAGCTTCAGAAACAAATCTTTGAAGGCATACAGACCAAAAGGTGAGTCTAGGTTGGGCATTGCCCAAGGCATCTAGATCCAGGAGTTGAGGCAATTTAACATCTTTAAAAAATGAGCCAATAAAGCTGTTGTTGATGGTACCGTCCAACATTTTTTCTATTTTGATGTATAATGAAATTTGACACGTTAGCTGTCGGGGTCAGTTGTTCCCTTTTAACAGAAGTCTCCAGAACACGGCATGTACGTGTGGCATCCTGATCCGCAAGCAGTCAGGAACACCATCTGTTTTAGGCCAGAGTCCTACCTAAGAATGATGGAGGGTGATCAGGGCAGACAAACAGAGAAGTGACTCATTCTGTCTTGGAAAAGCATGTCTGAATGTTTCGCCTTCTCTAAGACGTTCATGGCTATATTGAGTTATTGTTTAGTCTGCGGGCCTTGTTGTGGTCTGGCTGTGTCTGTAGTGAGGCTTAACAGGAAGAGCGGTTTCTGTTGCAAATTACTGCAGAGGGGAGAAAGGATGTTCACATACAGTTATTACGGTGCCTTGCTGTAATATCGCCCACAGTCCCACCTCAGACGATAAACATCTGTTTCTTTTCGGATGTTCTGCTTTGATGATTCAACATGGCGATTCCATGAAGAGGCCCAGGGAGTAAAATTCGTTGCAGTTCGGACAAAACTAAAATTCTTTATGTATCTGTGAACAAGGGGCGTTTTATGAATGAACTCAGGCTTGACTGGCACACACCGAGTAGTGAACCGTCTTCGTTTGCGAAGTTATCCACTGCTTAAAGCGTTGGGGCAACGGGAAATGGGTGATAATCACTCTCATCTTCTAGAAACTGAAACAGTTAGGAATAACAAAGGATAACCCTAGTATTAAACTGTGTATGAAAAATTGACAGTTTCATTGGTCTAAGCTGTTCCCTCCCATTAGCGCTTGAAAAATTAAGACAGCAACACTGCAGGCTTGTTTAATGTGCCGGCCTTGCCTTTAGACAAGTAAGTGAGTTCCACCCCATCACACACCTCTTTATTGGGATCTTCTTAAATTCCCAACATCTGTGCCAGTTGTTTGTGGTGTGTTTTTTAGCGTCAGCATAATTTGGAATAATTACTTTTGATGAACTGCCTACCACAGACTTGTTTCTCCAAGCCCTTGAACAGACAATAGGTGTTATTGATACCTAACTCACTGATTTTAAAAGATAACATGACGTGAATGGCTGGCTTCACCTTCTAGAATCAACTTATCTCCTGTAGGTCCATGGATGGACCCAGAGTCAGTGAACTATTTCCCTCAGTTTGGTCACCAACATGTTCAACTTGATGAAAACAGGGTTTAACAGTTCCACCTACATCTGCATTGTGAATGAATTATTCTTTAATATAGTCACAGATAAAAAAAATAGTGCCGCTAATCACATTTAATTTCCTAATCTTTTTGTGAGGAGCACTATAAGAGTTTCAATATGTAGGGTCGTAGCCAGAGAATGATCACCATTATGTCCTATTCAACCCTCCCCACTAATTTCCTTGTTTCTGTTTGCTGAGGGTTTTTTAAATCGGGTACAATCCATAAGTATGCTGGAAATTAAAAGCCTGAGTCAATTAAGTCACTGCTGCACTAACTGGTGTTAAATAAACATCTGCATAGTCATTGTACTCTCATGATTATAGTTCCATGAATTTGTCCTAATTTATGAATAAAACTAATTTTTGATCTTTGGTTTTTCACAATGCTTAACCGTGTGATATTAACCATTAATTACCTTTTTACCTTTTTAAATCTAAAAAATAAAAGTAAAGCCCCAATTAGTCTTTCCTTGTTCATTAAAGGGTTGAACTTGTATTGTGTTCTGGAATTGGCCACTGGATGACTGGCCATCCTTGCCGTGGGGAGTTGATGAAGTCCCCTTTATACATTTAACCCCTCACCCTTTGTGTTTGAGTTAGGAGTGGACTGCAGTTTAATGTGGGTAAACCTGTTGCCTTGAATAAAATGACCACTGCTTCCAGAGCAGAGAAGTTGGATCTTGTAGCCAATTGGGTTACTCTTTGAGGGGGAGAATCCCTACTCAGGCAGCAACCACAATTCTTGTTAGGGTGAAACACAAGCAGACCCCATATTAACCTGTGCTCAACCTTTGGGTAGCTTGGCACAAAATTAGTCAGGCTTAACTTAGTGGCAAGGTGTAAAGTATTCATGCAGCACATAAATAATAATAATAATGTGAAAAGACATCACAAAGAAAATTCCAAACCAGTCTAGAAATTGGAGTTAATGCAAAAAATTATTGGACAATAAAATGATAAAAATCCATTCAGTAGAACGGAAGATAAACACAAAACGCTAACTGTCATTATCTGGTCGTGCTAGATTGGGACAAAGTCACAAATTCAGGCAACTCTGGTGAAGCTTGGGCTAGATACACAGGGATCTAGTTTGGCCGGCTGATAAAGGTACCTTAACTCCTGGTTGTGGAGCGTTGCAAAGTTCCATGTCGATGATGCATCGTGCATCAGTGGTTCCTGGGGTTTAAGGGGCTGCGGTGCAAGGTCCTGCGTCAAGGTTGTTTAACGCAGACACGGTTCCAAGGAGATGTGGGGCTGCAATGCGGGGACCTGCGTTAAGGATGCGTTGCATAGCAGCTGTTATGAGAAGCCTCAAAATCCTGTGTTGTGGTTGCATCTCGCATCAGCTGTTCCGATGCGGAGCTGTGGGGTGATGCATCATGTTGCATCGGTCCTGCTAAGATCACAGCTTGGCTGACAAAGCACCTTCAGGACAACTTTCAAAGGTCCAGGACTGGAGTAGCACTCTTTGAGGCAGGACACACATCAGACAGATACAGATGCAGTATTCAAGGTGTTTGGTTCCTTTTCTGTCCCTGAGGTTCCAATCAGGAGGCTTGACAACTAGACCTTAGAGACACTCTAGTGGTCCTGGGTTCAAGATGTAGGTAACGTCCTTCTCATTCAGGCAGCAAGGCAGCAGAGTAGCAGTCTTTCTTGCAGCAGAGCAACTCGGATGTCCTTTGTCTGAGTATTCCTCAGGTCCAGATGTGTACTGAAGAGTTGAATCTGAGGTTCCAATATTTATACCTGCTGCCCACTTTGAAGTGGGAGACGCTTCTGTAGTCCTCCCCCTACAGAGGTGTCTGGAATTTCCTTCCTCCCTGTCCTGGCCCCAGCTTGCCTTGGGTCACAAAAGACTAGGGTGAAACCCTTTGTAAATGTGTTGAGGCAGAGCCTTTATAATGTGCCAGTGTGGTAGGTGACAGGTCCTTCCCCCTCAAAAGATGGGGGGAGTTTGCCCATTCAGCCAACACCTATTCTCCCTTTGTCTCAGTGTCTGGGATCAATACACATAGACCACCTTCCAGCTACACCTAGTCATGTAACCCAGGATACAGGCTGCAGACACCAAATGGGTGGGACAAGAAAATGCCAACTTTTGAAAATTGACATTTTCAAAATATGACTTAAAATCAAACATTACCATTAAAGAGGATTTTAAAATAAAATTCATTAGAGACCAAACTCAACATGCCACGTGCTCCCAATTGAAAGTGGCCACTTACTAAACGTAATATTGTAACCCAAAGTTATTGTATGGGAAAGACAGGCCTTGCTGTGGTGCAAAACACATTTAAGTTTGTTAGAAATGGGGTCTATGGTTGGTAGTCAGCATGCATTCTGTCAAAGCAGGGACCCTCACTCTAGTCAGGGTAAGGGAGATACACACCAAGATAACCCCTGCTCACCCCCTTGGTAGCTTATCACAAGCAGTCAGATTTATCTCAGAGGTAATGTGTAAAGTATTAGCACCAACACACACAGTAACACAGTGAAAACACTACAAAATTGAAAACAACAGTTTAGAAACATTGCCAATATTTATCTGAGGAAAAAAAGATCAAAATGACAAAAATCCAACATACATAAGCAAAGTTATGAATGTTCAAAGATTAAACTTCAATATAGCGCCTAGAAACACAAAATGCTTCAATTTGGTGATATGGCAACATCACTGAGTCATTCCCAACAATCCAGCGCCAATGGCGCAGGTCACAGGGTTGCATGGACCCCAGGGTATAGTACCTTGTAAAAATGAGGACACAAGCCAGTGCAGTCGGGGATCGAGGTGTCGCTGGATCCGGTGCAGCATTCGTGCCGGTTCTGTGGAGCAGAGGCGTCGGTGCGAGGCGTCTGGTGCATGCTGCAGAGCTGTGGAGATGAGGTGGTGTTAGTGTGAAGCGGCGGGGTCGATGTCCGGGGGTCAGGACGTGGTGGGGTGACCTCACTGGGTCCCTATCACGCCACGAAGCTGCTGGCACCGCAGCAGAGTCGGGTGGCACAGCACTTCAGAACTCACGGAGTCATGGACTTCAGCCAGGCAGCGGCGGCGTCGGGTCTGCAAGGTCGGTCAGAGTCGTCACACTCCAGCAGGGACCACGGATTCAGTTGCAGGAGGAATCTGGCAGCGGTGTCAGTCTGAACATCATCCGAAGTTAGTGCATTTGGTTTTTCTTGGTTTTTCACCAGCTTCTCCTTTCGAGGGTCCAGGGACTGGATTAGGCACCACTTGGCAGGGTAAGAGTCTCAGCAAAAGAGTGCAGGTGCATGCAGAGGAAGTCTTTAATGGCCCTGAGACTTCTAAACAGGGGGCAAGCTCCGTCCAAGCTTGTTGACAAGATCCTTCCTTGCCCAGGCCTGGCCCCAGACACACACCAGGGTGTTGAAGACTGCATTGTGTGAGGACAGGCACAGTCCTTTCAGGTGTATCAGCTCCTCCCACCCCACTCTAGCCCAGGAGACTCATCAGGATATGCAGGCTAAACCACAGCTCCCTTTTTTGCCACTGTCTACAGGGAATTCACAACAGCCCAAATGTCAGTCTGACCCAGACGTGGAATATACAAGCAGACAGAGGCACAGAATGATTAAGCAAGAAAATGCCCCCTTTCTAAAAGCGTCATTTTCAAACTGACAGTCTAAGAACCAACTTTACCAAAATATATATTTTTAAATTGTGGGTTCAGAGACTCCAAACTCCAAGTCTCTATCTACTCCCACTGGGAAACTGCACTTAAAAGATATTAAAAGAAAGTACCCATGTTAAGAGATAGGCCAAGATTGAAAAATGAATTTGGCAGTATTTCACTGTCAGGACATGTAAAACACATCAGTACATGTCCTACCTTTAACATATACTGCACCCTGCTCATCGGGCTACCTAGGGCCTACCATAGGGGTGCCTTACATGTACAAAAAGGGAAGGTTTGGGCCTGGCAAGTGCCTACACTTGCGAGGTCGAAATGGCAGTGCAAGTCTGTGCACACAGACAGTGCAGTGGCAGGTCTGAGACATGTTTACAGAGCTACTCATGTGGGTGGCACAATCAGTGCTGCAGGGCAACTAGCAGAATTTGATTTACGTGCTCTGGGCACCTCTAGTGCACCTTTCTGGGGACTTACAGGTAAATCAAATATGCCAATCATGGAAAAGCCAACTAAAAATAAATTTTACCCAGAGCAAATGCATTTTAGCACTGGTCGGCAGTGATAAAGTGCCCAGAGTGCCAAAAACCAGCAAAAACATAGCCCAGCACACAGTCAAAACACAGAAAGCTGATGCATAAAGTCAGGGGAGACTACGCCAAGGATGCCAGGCCTAACAAAGTGTTTTTCACTACCAGGACATTTAAAAGTTAAAAATACATGTTTGTGTTTTTGAATACACTGCACCCTGTCCTAGGGACTGGTTAAGGCCTACCTTATGGGTGACATATACATATTAAAAAGGAAGGTTTAGGCCTCGCATTAGGTTTATTTAGCTAGGTCGAAATTGCAGTTTAAATGGGTAGTGCCCAACTTGAGAGAGGTTTAAAAGGCTCTTTAAGTGGTGCAATTAATGCTGCAGACCCACTGGTACCATTTAATTCACAAGCCCTGGGTACATGTAGTACCTACCACATGACTAGGGACATGCAAGTAACTCAAAAGTGCCAGTTGGGTGTAAACCAGTGTCATCATGTTTAAAGGAGAAGGTACAAGCAGTTTAGCACTCGCTAGCAATGCTAGTAAAGACTGCACAGCGTCATAAAAACAAACAAAAACAGATTCCGAAAGCAGGAGGCTGAAGGCAAAAGTTTTGGGATGACCCTGCAGAAAGGACAGGTTCAGCAGATTTCTTTTAAATGCTGTGATTTTTGTTGGTGTTATGTGACAGACAAGCATTCTGATTTCCCAGCTTGTTATTTATCGCTGAAGTTCTACTTTAAATTTGTCAGTCATCAACAAATTCTCTTTAACAGTTCTAGATAGTTATTGTATCATAGATTTGCCCATTTTCATTCTGATGTCACTTTCCATCTCACACCCAATTATTTCCTGACAATTTTAGGAAACTCTTTTGGGGGGGGGCACCTTGCTGACACACGTCATGCACTTTAATATCAACACAGATCACAACACCTGCATTGTAGCTCCCCTGGGGTTGCTGTGTCATCCCACTTTCACAGAGGAGATGAGCAGCGGTCGGTTTCCGGAGTTGAAGCACTATATAGATGTAATAATAATGATGATGATCACCATGAGGCCCTGTTAATGCTTGTACACCCACCCACATGTAGGCCTTTCTGCTACTCTTAACCTGATATTTTCTTGCAGTCTCCGACATTATGCTACTTATAGAACAGCTGAAGGCAGAATTAGTTTCCTTTACACTTACAGCCGCTCAGGAACTGATGCATATCAAAGTGCTTTGTGATATTGTCAGTGGTATAAAGCACTACATAACTGCTACAGTAAAATAGAATATAAGTGCGTTAACATACTAAAATCAACTTTAACTTACATTCACTGTTGTTAAAAATAGCCGCGATATATTTTTTTCCTTTGATGCAAAGCCACTGATGTTTAACTGAAACGCAAAATATTTGGATATCAAAGCTCATGACAGGGTGAGTAGTGAATTGTACCATAAACCATATGTATAATTTGATAGATCCTGTTGTAGAATATAGCACGTATTTATTTCATTTCTGATGAACAAATGACTGGCTTTAAACAAAAATAGCAACTAGTATTTTTGTTTCCAGTAAGAAATTTTACAAAACGACATACTTACTAATACGCAGTTCGTAAAAGAAATCTAATTTGAAGTGGTCGTAATCAGGAATGTTAAAGAAGTAGGTTTTGTAGTGCATTATTTCATCAACTTCTGGCATGTTTGTATGTGAGACAATGTTTAGTCCAAAACTGGACGTGTGTCTCTTTGTCTAAATTTGCTATTAAAGATTCTGTAATAAGACCTAAGAATAGATTAATGTCAGTAATGGTTTTCAGATACGGATACAGTTTTTAGATTTAAGTTAGTCCACACGATTCACCAACTCCAAAATATTGATGTTTGAATCTTTTCCTGTTTTAAGCTACTTTTTCTAATTTGCCTGTAACCAGGTCAGAAATGTGGAAGTCTGCATGTATTTTTTATTATTCCAGATATCTTTAGCACGTTTAGTACTTTATGTTACATTTTCATTATTTCCTTTTTTTTTTACTGTTTTAAGATTATCATTCACTGTCTGCAAGACGCAGTCGTTTCCGAGACACGTTAACAGCGTGCAATGTATTAACCAGCAGCACTTCGAACTTACCAGGGGCTAAATAAGAAGTTCTCCTCACTTATTTTGCCTATAGGTCTCGTTACCTCTTTACCGGAAAACGGTACCGGTATAAGTAATAGTAATGAGAGTGAATGATTTTGTGCCACCGAATGATTATTTCTGTGTTTTCTGACTTGCCAGATGTTCACCTAATGTTAGTATTTTGGGAAAAAAATCGATATGACCGTGTGTTGAAAAACACTTTCTATTAACACTTTTTGCAAAGCCATACTTTGCATTACCACTGTTTCCTGTTCACGTTCTCTGTGTATGTTCCATGTCATAACATCAAAATGTCACCTGCATCGTCATCTCACAGTTGAGGTATTTAGCCGTGATTGGTCACTTGCCTGCCACATGAGTATATAATGAAGAGTTAGAATTATGAAAAACTGAAGAGGGTTAGCTTACGGTGCCATTTAAGGAAAATGTGAAATCTACAGCAGACTTGCTTAATTAATTTGCAAACAAACATATACATACGACAGCAATACGTAAGATAGGCAATTCTGACAAATGGAATCTCATTAAAGGTACATTTTCAGCTGGTCAGGTATATTTTGTTTGGCCTGTGGGTAGAGAAGATTTGGTGTAAAATTGTTAACAGGATGGGCTTTAGTAGTTTGAATGAGAAGCTCTTCTGGTGTTCACGTTCTTTGGCGCCTATTGTGGATCTCATTAGTTAGTAAAAACCACAATCTTTCTGTGTGTTATAGTGTGTTCACCTGAAAGAAAGCTGCGGTATCACATTCAATAGCGGAGATCGAAAGTTAATGTAGTGTAAGTGTAGTGTTTAAAGCGACTTTCTAGAAACAGCTAATGAGCTGGACCTGGAACACAAGTGCCAGTACCTGGTTTTCTAAATTTCCCTTTCTGTAATCTCACTGTCAGCACCCCTCCTTCACCCTCTTTCTCATTCAGCAAACTCATTTTCCGGCATACCTTTTCACTACATGTTTAATTCGGCAAATTTATTGCCAGCATACCTTTTTTCAGATGCACCTTGTTATTCCAGGATCTCTGGGATTGAATTGTCGCTGAATGCATAAGATTCCCATTTGGTAGGTTCATAAGCTGGAAATCCATTTGCTACCCGTGCACTCAGGAAATAATTTAATTTAATAGTTTAAAGGAAATTCAAGTGAGAGCAGTTGCAAGTTGTGTCCCTATAGATGTCCTAAAGCATTTTTTAACAGTTTTCATTCCTTTCTTTGTCCTCGGTGATGGTGTTGTCACTAAAATGCATTTGATGTCCAGTTGACTAGTCTGTATCTTCAAAGAAAGTGCATTGGGCTTTTATAGAGAATGTAACATAAAATATCTTCGCCAGAAATGAAGACTTCACCCTCTTACTCTGAAGAGTAGCATTGAGTATTATGTTCAGGAGGGTTGGTCATCTGGACACCATTAGTCGCTAGTATGATGAGACTGTGAAGGCAGATATGTTCACGACTTTCTGACACAGTCATAACTATGTAATGTGCTGTGAAATGCTCAAGCATTTAATTCGTAGATAGCATTTTCTAACCCCTTGTAGCAGTGCAATACAACTTTGTCTTGATTCCACTAGGCCACCGAGTTACATTTTAGAAGTGCACTGAAAACAACAGCCTTGCCAGTTCAGTTTTTAAAACTCTGATGTCGGGAGAATCTCAGTGAAAAGTTCAATTTTAGCAGGAAATCAGTTTTCAAGAGCGAGAGCCAGTCTTTGGTATTTGCTTAAACATTAAAGTGGATTGCAAAGTTTTGGAACCTACTGTTGAGATTTCCTAGGATTCTACCGTTAGTTCGTCAAACCTACATCAGAGAAAGAAACTTGCACAGTGATACCACCCTTTTATACTGATGTTTAGAAAGGATAATCATTTCTGTCTGGTTAGTGAATTCATGTCTTACTTTCTTCCTCAGTGTTTTTCTAAAAGTGTACCTCACTTCTACATGAATCTAGAAATAATTCTTCTGATCTTTTTTTAGCATCTTATGCAAAATCTAATGGAGTGCTAAGGCTTCTGAATGTACAAGTGCAAGCACAGGGCACCACCAGGGCAAAAGCCGGACCTGTTCACAGTAACAGCAGTTACAAACAAGCATTTTAATGCAATGGGTCTCAAATTAGCTCGAGTTAGAGATATCAGCATTGTAAAGAAAAAAAATGCAGCGTGATCGTATCTAAAATGCAGCGCGA
Organism: Pleurodeles waltl; assembly: GCF_031143425.1. NCBI lineage: Eukaryota > Metazoa > Chordata > Amphibia > Caudata > Salamandridae > Pleurodeles > Pleurodeles waltl. The sequence continues at coordinate 1,092,067,355 of NC_090440.1, forward strand.
TCGCGCAGCATGGAAAATAAACAGATAAAGTAGTCCGGACACCATGCTGAAAACAGCAAGCCTCCTATGTTTTTAGTAGTTTACTTATGCTGTGTAGGTGGACTAAACACCGGAAAAGGCATGACATATGCATGCCTTTCACAAATGAAAGCAAGCGGATTTTAAAAGGCAAGCCCATGAACCAATCAAAGGGACTGACGTGATATGGGCGTGGTTTGAAGCCCAAAGAAAGATTACAGAATGGGAGAGCGCTTTGCGCTCGTCCATAAAAACAAGTGCTTTTGGAAATCCTGAGAATAAGAGTCTGAGAATTTAGAAAGCAGTGAGCTAATTATCTCAAACAATTAAAGCCAAAGTATGTTGTTTCGTTCCTGTAGCTTGTCACCCACCATCCGTCATATGTGATAGAGCAGTAACTAGTCCATGTCTTCATTTTTGCTCGAACAAATATTTTCTGTATGCAGGTTATGGAGTGAGAACCTGTTTAGCCATATAGTTTTACTCAACCTGTTACCATAAAGTCTTAATTGATCATACATGATTATACGCTACAGTAACCAACTGCAGTCGTCAGAACCACATATCTGGTAATGTTGCTTCCACTTACACATTATACTGTAGATGCACCCCTTTTCATGTCATCCTACCCCTTCCCAGTTCTGGAATTACAGGGTTATTGGGTTCTATGTGTCTTAAGGGAGGCAAAAAGGCCAAAAGAGTAGTATTTATGGAGAGGAGGCATCAGGAGAACCAGATAATCTGTATGCACGCTTGATGGATTTTGTACTGGTCAATCACTTTCCATGCTTGCTTAAAGGATGGGACTTTGGATAGAGAATAAAAGGGTGGCTGTCATCTTTAGAAAACCATTTTATTGATCAGGTATCTGGTTTCTTGAAATAAGAACTCCAAGTAATAATTTTTCGCTATACTGTGTCCTGAAATATCCTGAACAAGCTGCCACTGTTAAAAACTGTTATGGAAAGTTTATAGGAAATAGGCTACATTATCTCTCAAAGTCTTTGCTACTACTTTTGAGTTTTGGGCATTGTGTCCCTCTGCTGTTAATGGCGTGGAAAGTTTTACGTGATTACTCGACAAATGAGATTTTTTCATAGACTAAGCCTTTTGTTTTTAAGTATGCAAGTGATGGCGCATTAAAAGTGATAGTGTACCATAGGTATCACTCATATGATGATGTATGAGGCCAAGCACATGTGGCAGGCACACACGCCAAAAAAGGCTAAATAACGATCATGTACATAACTCCATCATACATGTGCTGTGATTGTTGTTATATCAACCTTGTGATGTAACTTAAAATAGTGGATTTCTGAGTTCTGTGGCTTTCTTGGTGAGAACAGACCTGCCCATCTTCTCCTCTGGATTAACAGAATAGACACTGCTGTATAGGATGCATGCTTGCCTCACTAAAGTGCATGACTAGTTTGGGGTTGAAGTGCAAGAATGGCTATTATTGTGTAGTTATTTTTTAAGTAATTGGCCAGCGGGTGATTCACTCATTTAAAAGCAAGCAAACCGTTTCTCTGAATATCTCTGGCGGAAGAAATAAGGTATCTTATACTTATTTCTGTATCACTTTGGACTTATTTATAGAAATGTCGGTTTGTAAAAAGGAACGGAGCATTAGTGGACTAATAACAAGTTCACCCAAACATGCAACGACGTTATCTAGCTGTTTTGAGATGTGAAATTCCATTTTAGCATATTGATTACGGAAAAAATCAAATGAGAAAGCAATTGATTCGGCAAACCAGGAAAAAATTGACTTTGTGAGAGCCCTCCCTCTGTAACTGCATGTGCACGCAATGCAGTGTGATGCATATAGTGTTTCTGAAGACTAACAGATTTATGAAAGTTTTATTGCTTTCTTTTGTCCTGTTGTGTTTTATATCTGTTTTCTCCAGGCTTCGTGGACTCGACCAGAGAAACAAGAGGTATACTTATCAGTCACAAATAGATACACTTTTTTATAGCTGTAAAATCACTGCACCTGAAAACTAATCCAGCATAGATAAACTACCACCTGAAGCAGCTAAAAAAGTATGTGAAGCTGTGTAACATATAAGCATATAGTGGTAGACATTGCTTTTTGCCTAGTATGATATCTCATGTGGAGCAAACAAGTTCTGTTGGGTGCGGAAAGGCAATTTCCACAACAGTCACTGGGTTTTATAAAAAAAATCGGTGAATCGTAAAACAACAACAAAAATCTGTGAATCGTAAAACAAAGTTACAGTTTCTATTGAAAGACCTGACTCCAGTATATTAGCCTCTGAATTTACATTTCCCAGTAACATCAAAAAAACCTTCTTTCTAAGTCTGTCACAAGACTAGCTAGATAACCCCTGTATCCATACTGTTTGGAAACACCTCCTTCCGTAGGTCTGATTCTGAAAAATAACAGAAAAATGTAGAAATTAACAAATAGGAACAATTTATTATACATATTAAAATTCCTCACATTTGATACAAAGGAAGCACAACTTTAACACAGTGGGTAATTACAACATAATATTCTTTAAATGATTTAATAAGAGTTATCATGTGTTAATGAAAGCTAAGAAATATTTGCAAAACAGACTGTTCTGCAACTTTGTTCTCCTCTAATAAATTGGAGCAACCAACCTCTTTTTTAAGGTTGACTTTATGAGGTACCTGACTGTTTGAATTTACATTCTCCAAATTTGTGCCCATGCTCATTTCATTCCAAAATTGAACTTTGTAGGATATTGTGCTCCTACAAAACAACAAATTGTTTACACAGTTGGCCTCCATTTCCAAAAATCCAACCGAACTTGTTGCTTCAGCACTAACCTTAGGATCAGTTGTAAAATTCTTCGTTTCAAGAACCATTGCATCACATTTCATCTCTATCGTTTCCAGTTTTCTTCCAGGAAAAGTTGGAGTTTGGAATTAGTTGTTGAATCTGAGCATTTTGTAAAGGGTTCTTAGAGAAGTACATTTAATGCAGAAGTGTTCCATATTGGGGAAGTCGTCTAATTTAAATGTAATTTTGTGTCAAACACTGGTCTCTCCATTTGTGTTGACCAGCAGCAAAAGAAAATATATTGGCAACACCTTTGCTTTATTATTTGCCTTATTTGATTCTAGAATTATATTAAAAGTTGTATTTAATTATCAACTTTTCAATTTCAAATACAATCACATTCCTGGTTCTATAGAATGTTTAGGAAGGCATAAAGAGTCGCAGAGTGTCTCCTTTCCATCCTTTGAGATTTTGAATTTGACCCTTGCTTTATATAAGTTTGTTATGCAGAAAGAAAAATGGGCTGTTCTTTCTGATGGGGTTTAACCTCTAGAGTTACATATGTCCACTTACGTTTCTAGTTCTGTTCAAAAAGCTAATATTTCTTTTATGATGTTAACATAGAAACTATTGTCATTGCCTTTCCCAAACTTCATCTGGATCTTCACACTTTTGTCTCTTTTATATATCACTTTGGCATGACATGTTTTGTATGCTAGACTCCGAAATGCCTAACTATAACGTAATTATTAGTGGAACTAAGCGACTGTATTCAGCTGTTCACCTAATACATAATGGCTGACAAGATACACAAATTGGTGTTGGGCTTCACAATCTAAAAAAGAATAGCAAAAGCTCAACAATCCGAGAAAAAATAAAATGGTTTCTTGATGGGACTTTAAAGAGCCCTGGCATTGCTCTGAAAAATAAATCATTACATGCTTACCATTGTTCACATTTCTTTTATTCACCTGACCATTCATGAATGCAGCAGGAATTAAATCCAGAAATGTAGCTCTTCTGTATTGGGGATTCTTCCTAATTGTGTTGATGAATACTCTGGGCCTATGCTGGCTTCATCTCATATGGCTTAATTATAGGGGTATTTTGCATACATGAGATCAAGTTAAATGCACCAAAATTGATTTGTAAGCAGACACTGCCTGATTGTGATTGAGAGGATCACCTGAACATTTCTGCACAATGGGATTTAAAGGTGTCACGAGTATTGGATCGTTCATGGAATTACATGCTTCAATCATTTTCTGTCATCGTGCTTGGAGGCCCACAGTAATAATGCAACAGAAGTAAGGTCCCATAAAACTACATAGAAAACATTTGCTTTATTATCCTGTTCACCCCATTAAGAATAACCCGAATGTCTACCAAGACAACATCATACCTCAGATTTTGAACCGCAGGTTGAGGGGAAAGTAGCCCCTTCCAGAGACTTTCCTCCTGTGGGATTGCTGCTTTTGGTTTGTAACTCAGTTTTATATTGATTTTCCTGTCAGAAGTGCGGAAGCACGAATTAGACACTGTGATTCCTGTGAGAAAAATACTTTATGCATACTTTATTCAAGTGATCGTCATGACTAAGACATCTACTGTCTCTACCCGCAGACATAAGGCAAAGGGTACCACACTTTTACTAAAGGCATCAGTAATTGTAAATATTACCTGCTCTGTTGGTTCCAGGATGAAAAGACCTGTGAAGTTAATTCTCCAGATTAGAGAAGACATTTCTCAAACAACACTGGGTATATAAACTGTCTGATTGAGCTAGCTCCAACAAAATAGCCCTCCACGGTTTGAGAGCTTCAAGAAAGACCATTTAACAGTTCGACAGGCAACTGGACATCTTCTGAGCTGCAAGTTGCAAAGTTCTAAAACCTTGCCGATGGCTCCAGTGTTCACAAAACAGGAAATTCACAATGATTTTAGATATTGTTGGTGATTCCCTGTCAATGACTCGTCCTGTCATTGAAGCTTCTCCGTCCACTTTGAAGACACTGTTAGCAATAGTATCACTAACAACTTCTTCATTACTACCACTAACAACTTCTTCATCACTACCATCCGCATCTATGACAATCTCAGCAACATCCGCACTGACAACAAGCTTTTGATGACCCCATCTGCACAAATCATAAAATCAGCAGTAAAATAATATGCTGCACCTTTGACATCACTGAAGCCTCCTGATACATCCCAGAGCAAGATTTTGTCCTGCCCACCCAAAAAGTTTTGCAACCCCAGAAGGAAACTGTTGGAAATGCCCTCTCTGCAGGGTCACCCCCTCAAACGTTTTGTCTTTACCTTCCATTTTTTGTGGAATTCATTTATGTTGGCTTTGGGACAGTGAGCAGTTTACCACTGGTAACCAGGCTAAAGTGCTTATGGTCTCTCCCAAAAACATGGTACAATTTGCATATACCTAATTGGTATATTTAATTTACTTGTAAGTTCCTTGTAGAGTGGTATATCATACACCCAGGGCCTGTAAATTAAATGCTGCTAGTGGGCCTGCAGCAATTATTGTACCATCCATTTAAGTAGATCTCCCCTTGCCAAGCCTTAAACTTCTCTTTTATTACATATATGTCACCCCTAAGAAAGGCCATAGGTAGCCCATAGGGCAGGGTGTGGTGTAATAGAGAGGATGGACATGTACCTTTAAGTTTTACATTTCCTGGTAGTGAAAAACTCCTTAATTTGTTTTTCACTACTGTGAAGCCTACCCCTCCCATAGGATAACATTGGGGATTCTTTATTACATGTAATAAGCTGTAATTACTAATTGAGAGGAGTAGATATGTCATGTTTGGTACCTATGAATTTGTAATGAGAAACCCTCTGTTTGATGGCATGTGTGGCTGGAGATACACATGCTTTGCCTACTCCTGCCCTCTAGTTTTGGTTCTGGAAGTATGCAAGTTGTTTTTCTTCAAATAAGTCTTTTGAGTCACGCGGTAGAGTGACTCCTCCTCTTGGTCATAATGTGCATGGGCATCGACTCCATTGTTAGATTGTTTTCTTTCTGCTGTCGGTTTGGGATAGTATAATTACACTCCCAGATGAGACCACTTCGGACTTGGACTTCTTACTGTACCTGATCCACCCTTACTCTTATTGTTACTGAATGCGTTACCACCTTTGCGTTTCAAAATCATAAAACTATTGTTCCTCCATTGATTCGCAGGAACAAAGGCCCTACGGCCTCCTCCTATTGGGCCTATTGTTCTATCCCTTTAGGCTTCCCCAGAGAATGCCCTTCTGATAAAAAAATGGCTTTCCATTTCTGCACGAGGTGCCGCACCAAGTACTGATGGACTGACATTCATCATGTCTGCAACCTCTGTTTGTCTTCAGACCACAGAGAAGAGGACTGTGAGGCCTGCCAATTGTTTTGGTCTAAAAACCCTCTATGAGACCTAAGGGTATGTTGCAGGGAGAAGCAGCGGAGAGAGGCCGACGACGCCCCTAACATCTTGGGACACCAGAATGTCGAGGAAGAGGAGGAGGATCTCCACGAGGCCTCTGCAACCGAGGAAGAGGCTTTTTCCAGTGAGGACTCTATATTAGAAATCAACCTCTTGATACCTAAAAATCATTCAGCTCCTCTCGAAGCAGGCCACCACTGCCCACACACCATGGTCTGCACCGCAAATAAGACTAAGATGTCCTTCCCTAGGGCTTGGCACTGAAACATCAGCCAAAGCCGACCACCTCAGTGCCTAGCCGATCAGCTCCACCTTCAGTACCGACCCCGTCAACACCGAAACAGAAATCCATCTTGGCTCTGAAGATTTCGAAATCGGCCACCTTTTATTCCAACACATTTTCCACCCTCATCCTCTCCCCCCTCATTCTCTGGGTGATAAATTGAACATCATTCCTCAGTGGTCCTCAGATTCTTTCACCTGTAGGCATAGGACAGTGGATGATACCTTTGATGCACCAGAATCCCCAGTCCTTGGTCATTGACATTGACCCTCAAGAAAACAATGATCCCAACCTGTACCTTGCTAGGCCATCTTCTCCTGATGACACTTCCTCCTATCAGGAGCTTATTAGCAGGGCTGTAAGATACCATCAAGTACCACTCCATAAAGAACTTATAGAGGAGAAATTTGTTTGAAATCCTTTCCACAACACATAGGGCAACACAATATCTCCCTATGCTCAAGGGTATTCTAAGGCATACTGGCGATATTTTTAAGGAATGAAATATACACAGTACACTGTTCCATAAATGAAGAATATAAAGACATACAGGGCTAGTGATAGTCAGTAGTTAAGGAGAGCCCTCACACACCCAATAGGATGTCAAGCTTCATCACTGGGCAATCTCCTCGTCAGACCGGGCTGCAATGCCTGACAGGCCACCCCTATTAAGGTGGTGGTACTTACCCGGAGATCATCTACCAAAATTGGTCAGACCTAGGATGAATACTGGCTATCGAAATATGTAGGAGAGATGGAAAAGTGAAAGTTAAAATTGTCCACATATGATATAGGGAGGTACCCATCCTGTGAGCTCAATGGCTAAGGTATCAATTACTATCGGATCGTCCGTGACCGCCCCATATATGGAACATAAAGTGAAGCTGCTATGGCCATATCTACATTCTAAGATTGCCCATCTTCCACCAGCATCAGCCTTTTGCCGAGTAAATTGTAATTTGTTGGTCCGGTCTAAAATCGCCACTCCTTTAGTTTTAGCTTCTTGTTTGAACCAAACAATTGCCTTTAGGCCCAGTGAGCCAAAAATCCCGGAGTTTTTATATTCTATGTGCGTTTCTTGCAGGCAGTAAATATCTGCCTTAAAGGTTTTCAATTCTTCAGCAACTCTCCTTCTTTTATGAGGATCGTTCAGACCACATATATTAATTGATGCAATTCTGAATCTAGCCATACCCCCTTTTTTTTTTATACTTTCGGATCTCTTTTTTTTGGGGTCACTCAAATTTCCATATCTAGCTACACCATCCCTTAGGTTTCCTTTCCTTCCTTTTCCATTTCTTTCCCCGATATCTCTCGTCTCCATTAACTGTTCCCTTTCCACATTTTTCCCCAGTTTTACCATTATGGATCCTCCCTCCACCCTTCTTACTTTCCCTTTCCCCATCCCCTTCCCTTTCCCCTCTCCTTTGCCCTCCCCCCAGGCCAGTCGCCCCCTACCCCACCCCTGCCACCCCCCCCCCCCCCCCCCCCCACTGACACTGGCCCCCCATTCTGTAGAGCAATCAGACCCCTAATGGCCTGAATGTTGATGTCGTGCGTATGTCAGCCTGTCCCAGCCCACCGGTACCCCAAGCGCCTATGTCTTCCCTATTTCCCTCCCCCTTTATACTCTATACACTTACCCCCGTCAGATATTCTTTTGCTTTGATTTCTGACGTAAAAACTCTTATTTTCCCACTCATTATGGTTTTTAGCCTAGCGGGGGCCAGCAGATAGGCCTCACCTCCTTTCTCAAAAAATGGCTTGATAAGCTGCCGCAGCCGCCATCTCCGCTCAACTGTAGCATGGCAGAAGTCTGGGCGGGTAAAAAATGTAACCCCATTATAAGTACGCGGATTTCTGGGAGGGGTTTTATCAGCAATTTCTTGACGTACCAGATAGCTCCCTAGATATACCAGGACCGCTCTTGGGTATTTAGCGTCTGCCCGTTGACTACCCTCCCGTGTATTTAGCGGGAACCTGTGAGCCCTCTGTACCTCATTGTCCCAGTCCCGATTCCCTAATTCTGGAAAAGACCCGCGCAGAAGAGTAACCATGTGTTCGATGGCATATGTTGCTGCAGATACACATGTGTGGCACAGTCCGCTGCCTGGTGTTGGGCTCGGAGTATTACAAGTTGTTTTTCTTCGAAGAAGTCTTTTTGGTCACGGGACCGAAGGACTCCTCCCTCCTCGGCTCCATTGCGCATGGGCGTTGACTCCATCTTAGATTGTTTTTTTCCGCTGTCGGGTTAGGACGTATTCCTTTTCGCTCCGTGTTTCGGTTCGGAAAGTTAGTCAGAATCTCAGAAGAAAGCGTCGGTATTGTTCCGTTCGGTATCGGGATAGTTAGGTACATCGACACCGATCATCAGAAGACTTTGGGGTAGCTTCGATTCCCCCATCGGGGCCTGGTCGGCCCGACCGCGTGCGACATCGAAGCCGATGGAACGGACCCCGTTTCGTTTCTGCCCAAAATGTCACAGTAAGTATCCTTATACAGATCAGCACTTGGTCTGTAACTTGTGCTTGTCCCCCGAGCACAAGGAGGATACCTGTGAAGCCTGTCGAGCCTTCCGGTCCAGAAAAACACTCCGGGACCGAAGAGCCAGGCGTCAACAAATGGCGTCCACGTCGACAAAACAACGTTTCGACGAGGAAGAGGAAACATTCTCGGTTCCGGAATCAGAATCCGGAGACTCCGACGTCGAACAACAGCAACAAACTGTGAGTAAGACGTCGAAAAGTAAATCCATCGACAAACCGAAAGCCCAGGGGACGCCACAGCCAACAGGCCATGGCTCGACCCATAAAACAGGCGACCCGTCGAAGGCGCCGAAAAAGGGCACGCCCATAGCGAAGACACCCGACTCCGGTCGAGGGACCGCCATGGAGCAACCTCGGAGCCGAGAAAGCGGCTCCGAGAGACAAAAACAAGATACCGGCACCGAAAAACATCGGCACCGAGAATCCATGCCGAAAGGAACAAAAATTCTGTCGGTGGCGAAACCGAAAAAAGATTCTCTCTCGGCGCCGAAAAATACCACACCTTCATCCTACTCAGAGGAACAAGGAATAAGTGGCCAAATGCACAGATTTGGACAAGAGCTCCAAAGTGTAGAATCGGACTACACACAAAAGAGACTGTACATCCAGCACGACACAGGGAAGATATCAACCCTTCCCCCAATCATGAGGAAAAGAAGGATCGAACTTCCAAAGGATGACGCACAACCACAAGCCAAAGTGGTTAAAAAAGTCACGCCTCCGCCCTCTCCACCACAGGCATCGCCGGCACAAACACCGCCACAAATGCACTCACCAGCGCAAACTACCATAAGTCATGACGATCAGGATCAAGACGCTTGGGACCTGTATGACACCCCAGTGCCGGACAATGATCCCGAGTCATACCCCACAAAGCCGTCACCGCCAGAGGACAGTACCTCATACTCGCAACTGGTGGCTAGGGCAGCAGAATTCCACAATGTCCAACTGCATTCCGATCCTATAGAGGATGATTTTTTATTTAACACCCTCTCGGCTACACACAGCCAATATCAATGTCTCCCAATGCTACCAGGGATGTTACGGCACGCAAAACAAATTTTTGAAGAGCCCGTAAAATCAAGAGCCATCACCCCAAGGGTGGATAAGAAATACAAACCACCACCCACAGACCCAGTGTTTATTACTTCGCAGTTACCACCTGACTCCGTGGTAGTAGGAGCAGCTCGCAAGAGAGCAAATTCACATACATCTGGCGACGCCCCACCTCCGGACAAAGAAAGCCGAAAATTTGATGCGGCAGGGAAAAGAGTAGCATCACAGGCAGCCAACCAGTGGCGCATCGCAAATTCACAAGCGCTGCTGGCCAGATATGACCGAGCACACTGGGACGAGATGCAACTTCTCGTAGACCATCTTCCCCAGGAATACCAAAAAAGGGCGCAGCAAATAGTGGAAGAGGGACAAACGATCTCAAACAATCAAATCCGCTCTTCACTAGACGCAGCCGATACTGCAGCAAGAACAGTCAACACTGCTGTCACCATAAGGAGACACGCTTGGCTACGCACTTCAGGCTTCAAACCTGAAATCCAGCAGGCTGTCCTTAATATGCCCTTCAACGAGAAACAACTTTTTGGCTCTGAAGTGGATACAGCCATTGAAAAACTTAAAAAGGACACAGACACGACCAAGGCCATGGGCGCACTCTACTCCCCGCAGAGCAGAGGCTCTTTCAGAAAAACTCCATTTAGAGGGGGGTTTCGTGGCCAACCCACAGACACCACCAGCCAACAAACAAGAACCACACCATATCAGGGTTCCTTCCAAAGGGGAGGTTTCAGGGGATATCGGGGGGGTCAATTCCCAAGGAGTAGGGGAAGATTCCAGACTCCAAAAACACCTCCACCTAAACAGTAACTTTCAAGTCACGCAACCCCTTCACTCAACACCAGTGGGGGGAAGACTAAGCCAATTCTACCAATCTTGGCAACAGATTACAACAGACAATTGGGTATTAGCAATAATCCAACATGGCTATTGCATAGAATTCCACAACTTCCCACCAAACATCCCCCCCAAAACACGCAAAATGTCACCACAACATTTAGAACTTTTAGGACTAGAAGTTCAAGCACTACTGCAAAAGGATGCAATAGAGTTAGTACCAGTACAACAAAAAAACACAGGAGTTTACTCCCTGTACTTTCTAATTCCAAAAAAAGACAAAACATTAAGACCAATATTAGATCTCAGGACACTAAATACCTACATCATATCGGACCATTTTCACATGGTCACACTACAAGACATCATTCCACTGCTCAAACAGCAAGATTACATGACCACATTAGACCTAAAGGATGCGTACTTTCATATACCAATACACCCTTCTCACAGAAAGTACCTACGGTTCGTATTCAAAGGAATACATTACCAATTCAAGGTGTTGCCATTCGGAATAACAACTGCACCAAGAGTGTTCACAAAATGTCTAGCAGTAGTAGCAGCACACATCAGGAGACAACAGATACATGTGTTCCCTTACCTAGACGATTGGCTAATCAAGACCAACACAGTAAAAAAATGCGCAAACGACACCACATTTGTCATACAAACCCTTCACAAACTGGGGTTTTCCATCAACTATACAAAATCACACCTAGAACCGTGTCAAACACAACAATATCTAGGAGCAACCATCAACACATCAAAAGGAATTGCCACTCCAAGTCCACAAACAGTGCAGGCATTCCACAAGGTAATAAGTGCTATGTTTCCAAACCAAAAGATACAAGCAAAACATGTGCTAAAACTTCTAGGCATGATGTCATCATGCATAGCCATTGTCCCAAACGCAAGACTACACATGCGACCCTTACAACAGTGTCTAGCATCACAATGGTCACAGGCACAGGGTCAACTTCAAAATCTGGTGTTGGTAAACCGCCAAACATACCTCTCGCTTCTATGGTGGAACAGCAAAAATTTAAACAAAGGGCGGACATTTCAGGACCCAGTGCCTCAATACGTTATAACAACAGACGCTTCCATGACAGGGTGGGGAGCACACCTCAATCACCACAGCATTCAAGGACAATGGGATATACACGAAACAAAATTTCATATCAATTACCTAGAACTGTTAGCAGTATTTCTAGCGTTAAAAGCCTTCCAACCCATAATAACACACAAATACATTCTTGTCAAAACAGACAACATGACAACAATGTATTATTTAAACAAACAAGGAGGAACACACTCAACACAATTGTGCCTCCTAACACAAAGAATTTGGCAGTGGGCGATTCACAACAACATTCGCCTAATAGCACAATTTATTCCAGGAATACAAAACCAACTAGCAGACAACCTTTCGCGAGACCACCAACAAGTCCACGAATGGGAAATTCACCCCTAAGTTCTGAACAAGTACTTTCAAATTTGGGGAACACCCCAGATAGATTTGTTCGCAACAAAAGAAAACTCAAAATGCCAAAACTTCGCATCCAGGTACCCACACCGCGAATCACAAGGCAATGCTCTATGGATGAGTTGGTCAGGGATATTTGCGTACGCTTTTCCCCCTCTCCCTCTCCTTCCATATCTAGTAAACAAGTTGAGTCAAAACCAACTCAAACTCATACTGATAGCACCCACATGGGCAAGACAACCTTGGTATACAACTCTACTAGACTTCTCACTAGTACCGCATGTCAAACTACCCAACAGGCCAGATCTGTTAACACAACACAAACAACAGATCAGGCACCCAAACCCAGCATCATTGAATCTGGCAATTTGGCTCCTGAAATCCTAGAATTCGGACACTTAGACCTCACACAAGAATGCATGGAGGTCATAAAACAAGCAAGAAAACCTTCCACTAGACACTGCTATGCATCTAAGTGGAAAAGATTTGTTTACTACTGCCATTCCAATCAAATACAACCATTACATGCCTCTACTAAAGACATAGTAGGATACTTACTACATTTGCAAAAAGCAAATCTCGCTTTTTCATCTATAAAAATACACCTCGCAGCAATATCTGCTTACCTACAAACTACTCATTCATCGTCTCTATTTAGAATACCAGTTATTAAGGCATTCATGGAAGGGCTAAAAAGAATTATACCACCAAGAACACCACCAGTTCCTTCATGGAATCTTAACATCGTCTTAACAAGACTCATGGGTCCACCTTTCGAACCCATGCATTCCTGTGAAATGCAATATCTAACCTGGAAGGTCGCATTTCTCATTGCAATCACATCCCTCAGAAGAGTAAGTGAAATACAGGCATTTACCATACAAGAACCATTTATTCAAATACACAACAATAAAATAGTTCTAAGAACAAATCCAACATTTCTGCCAAAAGTAATCTCACCATTCCATTTAAATCAAACAGTAGAATTGCCAGTGTTCTTCCCTCAACCAAATTCTGTGGCTGAAAGGGCACTACATACATTAGACATCAAAAGAGCACTAATGTATTACATTGACAGAACAAAGCTAATCAGAAAAACAAAACAACTGTTCATAGCTTTTCAAAAACCACACATAGGAAATCCAATCTCTAAACAAGGCATTGCTAGATGGATAGTCAGATGCATTCAAACATGCTATCTTAAAGCCAAAAGTGAATTGCCTATTACACCAAAGGCACACTCAACCAGAAAGAAAGGTGCTACAATGGCCTTTCTAGGAAACATTCCTATGAGCGAAATATGTAAGGCTGCAACCTGGTCTACGCCTCACACGTTTACTAAACACTACTGTGTAGACGTACTAAATGCACAACAATCTACAGTGGGCCAAGCTGTACTAAGAACATTATTCCAAACTACTTCAACTCCTACAGGCTAAACCACCGCTTTTAGGGGAGGTAACTGCTTTATAATCTATGCCACACATGTGTATCTGCAGCAACATATGCCATCGAACTGAAAATGTCACTTACCCAGTGTACATCTGTTCGTGGCATTAGTCGCTGCAGATTCACATGTACCCTCCCACCTCCCCGGGAAGCCTGTAGCCGTTTAGAAGTAGATCATAAATCTTAAACATCTGAACATTTGTAAATAATTATTAGAAACTCTTAACGTACATACATATTCACTCCATTGCATGGGCACTATTTATACCAAACAACTCTATCCTCACCCTCTGCGGGGAAAACAATCTAAGATGGAGTCAACGCCCATGCGCAATGGAGCCGAGGAGGGAGGAGTCCTTCGGTCCCGTGACCAAAAAGACTTCTTCGAAGAAAAACAACTTGTAATACTCCGAGCCCAACACCAGGCAGCGGACTGTGCCACACATGTGAATCTGCAGCGACTAATGCCACGAACAGATGTACACTGGGTAAGTGACATTTTCAATGTCTGCATATTGTCCCCTTCTAGTCCTTCTGGTATACCCAGAAAGCAAAGATTGTTCCTTCTTTGTCTGTTTTCCAAATCTTCTAGCTTCCACATCACATCTGTTAGCTGTCCATCTCGGGTGGCATTCTGTTCTTTAAGAGTGTCCATATCATCCTCGACTGCCACTATCCGATCTTCCATGGAGCATAGCTTCGCTTCGATTTCCTTGCAAGATTTAGCTACCTTGCGGACTGATCCTTGCAGTCTCTTTGTGGCAACCCTTGCCCGATGGCTATCGATCCGCGTCTCCGTTTGAAGCTCTTTGATTGAGCTATAAATTGACTGCAGGGGAGGATTGCAACACTTTCTCCTCACTTGACGATCTATAATATCAGATGAGTGGATGTTGGACATTATCCAACATGATTACTGTCTGAAGCTCATTACCACAACTCCAAACATTCCGCCTCCCACTCACCGACTCTCTGGAGGACACCAAACACTGCTCAAACAGGAAGTTCAAGCTCTCTTACTTAAAGGAGCTATAGAACCTGTCCCTGTACAACATCAAGGGTCAGGTGTATACTCCGTATACTTCCTAGGCCCCGAAAAAGACTGATCTTTATGGCCAATCTTAGATCTACAGCCCTTAAATCTTTGCATCCCATCAGAGCATTCCTGTATGGTCACCCTCCAAGATGTGATCTCACTAATCCGACAAGGCGATTTCCTCTCAGCACAAGACTTAAATATGCCTATTTTTACATTCCCACACACTCAGCACATTGCAAATACTTCAGATTTGTGATAGCAGGCAACCATTACCACTCAAAGTCCTTTCACTCTAAGTCACTAGTGCACCTCGTGTATTCAGATAATGCCTAGCAGTAGTAGCAGCACATTTCCGCAGACAAAACATTCATGTTTTCCTGTATCTAGACTGGCTTATCAAAGCCAGTATTCTCCTGCTGTGTGAACAACACACTCAAACTAGCATAGACCTACGCCATCATTTAGGCTTCACTATCACTTTCCGAAAGGCTCATCTTCAGCCTTTACAGATTCAACCTTATCTGGGGGCTATTCTAAAGACTCAAGTTGGATTAACCTATCCCAGGACAGCACAAATACACAATTTCCAAACACCAGTATCGCGCTTCAAAGCCAATCAAGTCACAGTCAGAACTGTCATGCGCCTATTGAGTATGATGGCCTCATGCATTACCATAGTGCCCCATACACAACTACATATGCTTCCACTGCCGGAATGTGTAGCACAACAGTGGTCTCATTCACTGGGTCAATTAGAAGATATACTGTTGATAGACAGCCACACTCATCGCTCTATGCAAGGGTGGAACCCAAATAACTTGTTAAAAAGGTGGCCTTTCTTTGACCTTGTTCTACACATTATTCTGACAATGAACGCATCACAGACAGGATAGGGTGCTCACTTTCAGAATGTCACAGTCCAAGGTCTCTGGGATACCAAACTACAGAGTCTCCACATAAACTACCTTGTGCTTCAAGTTGTTCACGTAGCATTGAAAGAGTTCTCACCGCACCTGACCAACAAGGTTGCCTTAGTCCAGACGGACAACGTGACAACCATGTACTATTTACAAAAAGAGAGGGGGACACATTTGTTACGGTTATCGTGCCTAACTCAGACAATTTGGCGTTGGGCTCTCCATCAGGGAACACACAACAAGTTTGCCGACGTTCTCAGCAGGATGCGGCAAGAAGTCTACAAGTGGGAACCCCACCCACAAATTCTGCTCCCCTACTTTTAGAAGTGGGGGTCCCCAGAAATAGATCTGTTTGCAACTGCAAACAACGCAAAATGTCCAGACTTCACCTAGGTTCCTTCCCTCCCCCCAGACCCCGATCCAGTGGTAATGCTGCATGGATGAACCAGTCAGGGATTTTTGCCTATTCCTTTTTGCCTCTCCCTCTTCTTCCGTTTCTGGTTCAAAAGCTCAGGCAAACATCCCTCACACTAATACTAGTGTCTCGCACATGGGCCAGGCACCCCTAGTTCACAGCGCTACTAGAACTGTCACAAAAGCTACCCCTCAACCCAGACCTTCTCACTCATAACCATGGAGAAATCAGACACCCAAATCCAAACAAACTCAGCCTAGCAATTTGGATCCTGAGGTCATAGAATTCGGTTATCTCAATCTACTACCTGAATGTTTGACCATTTTTAAAGAAGCATGTGCATCTACTACTAGAGCATGTTATGCAGCTAAATGGAAGACATTTGGCTGTTACTGCCATAATGACAGTATCAATTAATTGATTGCAACAACACACAACATTGTCTGCTACATCTGTAGCTCCCTGGCCTTGCATTCACATCCATATGTTTACATTTAGCAGCAGTGGCTGCCTGCCTGCCTTCAAAACAGACAACATATGTCTTTGTTTTTAAATACCAGTCATTAAAGCCTTTATGGAAGGTCTTAAAAGAATAATTCCCTTGCGGGTTCCACCTGCACCTGCACGGAATCTTACCTAAGAAGACTTATGGGTCCTCACTCAGACATGTCAGTGTGGGCTCCAGGCACTAACCTTAGAAGAACCATCCTTCCAGCTCCATAACGTAGGGTATTACTTACCACAAACCCAACGTTTCTTCCAACAATGGTCTCCTATTTTCATCTTAATCAGACACTGGAATTGCCTGTGTTCTTTACTCACCCAGAATCAGTTGCAGAAAGGGGTATTCACACCTTAAGTTTTACAGCGCTCCTATGTACTACATTGACAGAACTAAAGAATTTTGTAAAAACAAACAACATTTTGTTGCTTTTTAACCCCCTCACAAAGGAAAGCCAACTTCTAAATCAGGCATTGCTAGGTGGATAGTACAATGTATACAAACATGTTACCTTAAAGGCCAAAGGACTCTGCCTATACCTTCTATAGCACACTCTGCTCTCAAAATGGGGGCTTTTTTCTTGGCAATATTCCTGTAGATGATATGTAAAGCAGGTACATGGTCTACACCACACTCCTTTACTAAACATTATTGTGTTGATCTTCTAGCACACCAACAAGCTAATGTAGGTCAGGCAGTGCTACACATACATTTCCAAACAACTGCAACACCCACAGGTTAGCCACTGCTTTTGGAGGGCAATGGTATTCACCCAGTAAGCATCTGTTTATGGCATGTAGTGCTGTTGATTCACATGCACAATGGAGTTGATGCCCATGCACATTATCACCAAGAAGTTGAGTCACTCTGCCTTGTGACTCGAAAGACATCTTCTAAGAAAAACAACGTACACACTTTCGGACCCAATACTAGACTGCAATGATGTGAATCTACAGCGCTGCATACCACAAACATATGCCTTCTGGGTAAGTAACATTTTCCTTAAAAGTCGAATTTATCATTACAATATTGAAAATGCCACATTTAGAAGATTGGCATTTTCCTGCCCTTGGCCATCTGTGCCTGCAGCCTGTCTTGGGTCACATGACTGGGTGCAGCTCACAGTTAGACTTTGTGAATTCCTCCCAGGCAAACAATTAGGGGATTAGGTGTGGCGCAATGGGCCATTAACTAGCTTTATGGGGGGATGAACCTAAGCACAGCCCCACTTCCACCGAAATAAGCTGTGCCCTGTCTCTTCACAATAAGCCTAATGACCCTGTATTGTCACTGTAACCAGATTGGAGACAGGGCAGGGGAGGCAGGAAACTCACAGAACTTCAAAGAACCTTTCCAGAAATATCTTCCATCTTCTAGGACCAGGGCACCAGGGTATAAAAAATAGGGCACTCAGGTCCTCTGTTTAGTTTACTAGTGGGCCTGCAGATGGACTTCTCAGAAAACCTCCTACGACCTGCTGTGCACTCTTCCAGACTGCTGCCTGGAGCCTGCCTTGAACCCTCAGAGGCTAGCTCTGCTGTTGGGCCCTGCTTCTATACTTGTACCTAGGACTACCAGAAGTTACTCCAAAGGCTAGTTTGCTGGCCTCCTGTTCAGATCCACAGGGAAATAACAGGCCCCCACCCTTTTGAAGCCACATCAGGACTGAGCCTGAGTGAGTCCTGATCCCCCAAGAGGTCTCCATACACTCCTGGACCCTTGGTTGTGGTGCTTAAGGTGACCAGATGTCCACAATTGGTGCTTTTATTTTTTAGGTGTTATTTTGAACCTTACATTTAAAAAAATCATAACTCTGGGTCTTCTGATTGGAATTTAATTATTTTGGTGTCAAGTAATTTATTAAAAATGTACTTCATTTTTCTAAATTGGTTTGGGATTTTTCCTTTATTGTGTTTTCACTTTATTACTGTTTGTGTGCATAAATACTTTACACATTGCTTCTAAAGCCGGAGTGCTTTTTGTGCCAAGTTACCCAGGATTAAGGGAGGGTTATGTATTGAGATTTTGTAGTTCACCCTGCAAGGGATTGTGGCTGGTGCTTGACCAGGACTCACACCCCAGTCAACCAACAACCCAATTTCCCACAGAAACTATTTTCAATATACCACCTCCACAGGACATAGACATGTCTAACAGTAACCAAGGGCAGGAAGGAGAGCTTTTGGAAACTTCATTATATTACCTGGCGTGTGGGATGACTGCATTAAAACAGTCACATAAGAGCCAACACAGCCTCATGCATACTCTCCATCTGATGTTATTGAAAGCTTTCACTTTGAAAAGACACAGTTCCACTGTGAACTAATTTGAACTTCATTCCAAACATACCAATAGATATCATCTCAGAGATCCATCTCAGCAAACCTGTGATTCTTAAATTTTGTCAAGTCCTTCTTCAGTGACTCAAAAAAAAAAACTCTTCCTGCTCAACTGCTTTCCAAAAGAATAACAGCAAGGGTGAAGCAGGCTGCATAGACCCTGTCATTGCTTACCATAATTTTAGAGCTGGTCATGTCATGAAAACAACTTCACCGGCTTAGGAAACAAATTGTTTATCTATAACTGCAGTTCTCCAGTGTTGCCATCTTTCATATTTGCACGTGACCTTCCCTCCTTCCTTGTATGAGATTTTTCATATCCATCCTTTCATGTGTGTGCTTTTGGAAACATGGGGTATGGTGGACTGTCTGTTGGAGTTCAGTGTCCCTTCATGTCATTCAACAAACTTTGGGTAATTTATAATGAAGAGAAGAGGATACTAAAGCAATTCTTCCTTGTATTTCTGTGGGATTTGACATTGCTGCTGTAATATTACAGTGGAAAACCCCAGCTCAATTACAGGGAATGAGTCAAGCATGTGAATCTGGGAAAAATATCAGCACTGCAGGATAGTAGTTACAGGTAAGTACCTTTTTTATTATGCCTGTGAAGAATCTGCCTATCTAGCTTTTTTTTTTTTGAAAGAGGAAATTTCTGACTAGGGGCAGGACAGTGGTCTTTCTTCTCAGTTTACATAGCACAATGTTTATGAACTTTGGCAAGTGATTTACAAGTTTATTCCAACTAGGGAACGTTACTCCTGTATAGTCTTTCTAGTAGGGGGGGGAGTACAAGGATACATCAGGTATTTCAATAAAAATGTGCCTTTTTACTAAAGTGCCTAGTGTACACAAGCAGAGAGTGAACCATGAGAACGTATGCAAATGTTTGATTTTCATAGACTAATCATTTGATTCTGTGAATCACTGGCAATGCATTAATTCATGTAAACAATTGGCTTTGCTCTAAGTTGCACAATTTACACATTTTTTTAAATAAATTATTCCCTAAATCTCCAAACAGTCTGGAAATTTTAGAATGAGTAGTAACATTTTTTGGAGGGCTAACATGGCCTTAATAGAAAACTAGGCAATACTTTATTATCAATTGCTGGCCGATTCAGAAAACCCATATACGTCACAAAATATTTGAAAGATGTCCGTCAAGGAAACATGTGGGCAACTTGCAACGCCATAGAGGTAAACAGTTAAATATTGTTTATCAACTTATCCATGGCTTAATTACATTGAGCTAACGTAATACTCTGTTGTTTCATTGACAGGATAGTGAAAGTCATTTTTTAACAACTTTTGGGAAATTTTAAAACATGCAGTTGGATACTGGTTGGTCTCAGCATTGCAATGTTGCTGTTAACCTCTCTCAAGTACTTACAACCACACCTGGGTATGTTAGTGGCTAGGTACGTGGAGCTAAGTGGATGACTGTTCAAGTTGCAAAGCCGCAGTCTAAGAAACACTCTTTTTGACCACAAATTCCTCACCATTTGAATTCCCCATCATCATACTGGATCCAGAAACGTTTTTTAGCAGTTTTTCCCGTGCTTCAATAGGTGGCACCATCACACTCTGCAGCGGCTTTATCTCACCTAGAAAAGAGACAGCCTAGAGTTATGTATAAGGGCCATCCCTACACACTGATGCCAGTTCTGTTTTTTCTCATTCCCAAAATTCTTTTCTAGACTGTGTGCTAGGGAATATGTCTCCCATAAAGACGACAAGCTTCAAGCAAATGTCTTTGTTGTCTCAATTCTAAACATGATTTAAAGTTATTTGACAAATTTTTCTTGGTGTATTGGAAGGCCATCCATGCGGAAGGCGAATCTGGGTGTCACAGAGCACAAGAAACATGGTTGATCACACTCCAGACCTCAGTCCTACTCCTGATTCAAGTCCTGGTCACGGCTCAGATCACTGTCCTCTGGTACATCCATAATTAGGTTGAAGGAAGAGTCTTGGCGTAAACATGAGACATCTAGGCAGGAATCCACTTCCCATGGCTACAGCTCCAGGGCAAGATAACACAGTCAGCAACTAAAGGACTCACTTTATGATCAAATTCTAATTCTGACTCCATTCCCCTGCTGAGATTGATGTGCCCTGAATTTCTCTGGCCATTTTCCACTCTGCAGTAGAAGCCTCCAAGGAGGTAGTGCTGCTGCAGCTTTTTCTCCTGAATTGCCTTTGAGCCCATGGATCCGCCAGGGTACCTGTCGAATTTCAGGCCACCGCTTTGCCTGCATGAGCTTACAGGTCCACCCTTCTACTAATGTCCACACCGATTTAGCACCAACCCCAGCTCCAGTTTCAGATCCAGAATCTAGTTCAGCTAAATCTCAGCAGATGTCTCTTTATGAACTTACTATAGCATATTCCTTGGTGTTAGAAGATTCTCCAGCACTACCTTTACTTCATTGCTAGTATTTCTGGAGGTTTGAGGCAATGTTCGGGCAGAATAAAATGCTACTCATGGTCTTCAGAATGTTCTTTATGATAAGGATGGCGAGAAGAAGACTGACCATTTGCTATGCTCTTGCTAAACTGATGTCTGTATTTAACCCTTTGGAATGCTAGTGGCTTTGGTGGGGTTAGATTTCTAGTTGGGGCTCCCTATAGAGAAAAGCTCATATTTTCCAGTAATAGTCAGTAGAGCTGCAGAAGTGTTTGAACTACAGTTGCTAACTTTGTAAATCCAAGCAAATTAGTTTACAGAGATCTTGCAACCAGGTCATTCAACTTCAGAGCCTTTGTTAACCCTTCAGTGAAGCCGTGACAGGACGTTTGAGGGTGGTATGATCAAAGCCATTGCCAATTTCACTTGTATGTCACACAAATGTGAGACACCATAGGTCTACTTCAGAGCTTCTCTTCTTATAGTACAGGCTTCGACCATCAAGGTGAACCCATATGACTGACAAAAAACCTAAGTTCACTGTCTCTTCTGGCATTTTGGCATTGAGATTCTGAATGCTTTCTGCTTATTGGGGAGATACACTCATGCCCTCTGGGATATGGCAAGCGACATCCTGCCCACCCTGCTGAGGAGTTACTCAACTCCTCCCCTCACATGGTCCACGATGATCAGAACATGGCCAAGTGCATTTTGAGGGCCAGTCTGAACACCACAGACTGCATTGGTTGTGCGATGGACACTAGCATTCTGATCACCATCATGCCTGAATGCACACAGTGGCCTTTCCGGGCATGTGCAAGCATTCATTATGGATATGCCTTTTGATGGCCCCTGGTTATTTGAGACAAGGCAGATTCATCATTGAAGCAACTCAAAGGTATACTGCTTCTTTGGCTTACTATCTGCGGCTGCTGGTTCCATCAACATTATAGGAAACTTAGAGGTTACTCTCGGGGTCTGACTTCCCACCGTAAGCTGCAATCGCAACAACAGTCCTCACAGCCCTTTCATGGCTGTAGCAGACATGGTGGTCTCAGAGGCCATGGCCACCAGCAAGGTCAAGCCTCCTCTGGCCATTACTGTGGCTAAGCCACTTTGATCTCCCCCTCCGAGGGTCATCTGCGACCAATAGAGGGTAGAATACATTTTTGTCGGCCCGGTTGGCATGCAGCTACCTTTCACCAGTGATCTTTCTCCCTGTTTTTGCTTGCACTTCTGGAGCCTCCATCCTTGTCAAAGAGGTTCTATTATTACTGGACAAAGGGGCCTTAGAGTGAGTCTCTGAGGCAGAGAAAGGCAAAGAATGCTACTTGTGTTACATATTAATATCCAAGAAAGACTGCGGTCTCAGGTCAGTTTTGTACCTTAAGTTCCTGAACACTTTTCTTGAAAGGGACAAATTCAAGATGTGATACTGGGGTCCTTGGACTTGCAGGATGCATACTTTCATGTACCTGTGTTGCCACCCTGCAGGTATTTCTTCCACTTCGCTGTGGGTTGGCACACTTCCAGTTCACCATCCTGTCTTTGGGTCTTACCTCCACCCCCTGGGTATTTACGAAGGTGTTGACAATGGTCATGGCCCATCTTCGCAGTTTGTTTGGGGGTAGACAGAGTCCTCTGCCTCAAGTGATTGGTTGTTCAAGGCAGAGTCATTTAAGGACCACCTGTGGATGATTATCTTCCTACACCAGCAGGGAACCTGGGACGTTCAGAAAATGATGTAGATGCTCCTAGATCTTATGCTGTGTTCCAACACTGACGGTTATGGTCTTCTTGGCCTCCTAGCCTCATGCATCCTGCTAGTGGCTCATGCCTGGTGGCACAGGCAGCCTCTGTGATGAAACCTTCACCTCCCATGAGCCCAGGACTGAAGATGCCTCTCCAACACTATCTGTATCTCATACGTGGTGGCCCAGACTCTCCAGTGGTGGCTGAAGGATGCCATCCATATTTCTTAACCCAAATGGAGGTGGCAGATGCATCCTCTTTGATTTGAGGAGGTCACCTGGGTGAGGTGGAGATCAGGGGCCATAGGCCCCAGTGGAGCATTGGACCCACATCAGACTCCTGCATTGCACATCATGCAGTTAGTCCTCAAGCCTTCCTGCCATCCATCAAAAACAAGGTTTCTGTATCCTGACAAACAATGACAGCCTTTTGGTAGTGCACCAAGCAGTGCAGTGTGGGTTCATGGGCACTCTGCCAGGAAATGCAAAGACTTTGGTGGTAGCTGGACCTTCAAGAGATATCCAAACTATCAATTACCTAACCAGGGGCGTAGCTTCATGGGGATGTGTGGAGTGTTAAACCCCCCTAGCAAATGTATTTTGTGACGAATAGTTGAGTGGAGGTACTTTCATTCGGGTATTGTGAGGTGTCTGCTGGATTTCACCAGAAAATTTTACACCCACGGGCAAAAATGCACACACTCTCTCTCCCTGTCTCTGTTTGGAAAGACTTAAAAAATGTTACTTGGTTCACAAAACAATTTGCTTTCTCTCACTTAGTACACCTACTAATACACATTCCTCTCCCTTTCCACCGCTCCTTAAGCACCTTCTGCGTGCCCTGCTTGTTATATGATGTATTTTCACATCATGAGCCAGCGTGATTGTCAGGGAATCTGAAGCTAACATCCCCCCAGTCATACTGACCAAACTATGCCCCTGTACCTAGCAGGGGTCCATCAGTGCCTGGGCATGTAAGCTCAGCAGACAACTGGCAAATCACAAGTGGGATCTACAGCTAGAGCTTCTTCAGAGCATCCCCACACAGTGGGGCATGCCTTGGTTAGATCTTTATGCTACCATCAAAAATGCTCAGTGTCTCATCTATTGCACCATGGAGTTCCCACTTGGAGTGTGTTCAGAAGGTATATTCTGTTTTCAGTGGGATTCCTGCCTCCTGTATACCTTTCCTCTCTGCTTATCCTAGTCATGATTAAAGTCAGACAAGACAGAGCTCAACTCATTCTTATAGCCCTGGACTTATCCTGGAGAGTTTGGAACTCTGTGTAACTAAGCCTTAGCACTTGCACTCCACTCTGTTTACCTCTTCGGGATGGTCTTCTGTCCCAGCAGCAGGGCAGGGTTCTTCATATGAATCTTCACTACCTATTCCCCTATATGTGGGGATTGAGTGGAACCAACTGAGTGGTTTTGATTTACCTGCAGAGGTTGTGGATGTCATCCTGACTGCTCACCACCCGTCCACCAAGTGGATATTTTCAGGGCGCTGGACAAAAGTTGTGATTTGGTGGGTAGATCATCTGGTCCATCCACTTCAGGCAACGCTTTTTAATGTAATTCTGTTTACACTGTCTTGGCCCATCTAGGCCTTGACGTTGGCTTTGTTAAAGGCTATTTGTCAGCCCTTTCTACTCTTACCTGATCAGCCCTTTCTCTTTAGGCTACCAGTTAGCATGCATTTTTTGAAGGACTGACATATTCAGGTTTCCCTTTTTTTTTTATTGTGCTGCATTGCGACATTAATTTGGTTATTACTTTCTTGATGAACCCACCGTTTGAGCAGTGGCTGCTGGTGACATTTGAAAGTGGTGGGGAGTAAAAGTTGGGTATGGCTTTTATGTAGTGAGAGAAGCGAGCAAGCTCGATGGACAAATCTGAGATTGGCAAATGGTTTTTTTAAAAGTAAATTTTAATAACGAATTTATGGAGAAAGCAAAAAGGTTTATTAAGCAGTTGTGAACGTGTAGTCTTGAAACAGTTTAAGAAAATTAAAACTGCCCTATATTTTACTGCATTAATATGTTCAACACGTACTGTAGTGTACAAGCTGAATAGTGATAACTAAAACCCTATGAATTAGGTTGACAGGCATCTGCGTGTTAAAGAAATACACTGTTATAAATTTTCAAGTTACCTTATCAGGGATCAATCCCGACATCTTTGCCTGACCAATTGTGTAATCCCAGGCAAATACTGTATTTCATCAGGCCTCCTCTTTGTTTGTTATCGCCTAGTTTAGGTCAACAAGGCTGGTGTACAGACATTCAAGAATCAGGCACCCTTAAGACTGACTCCCCCAAATCGCATATCTGTACGGTGTGGATGAACCAATGACTCAAAACGCATTAAATAGAACTGTGGCTGAGAGGCATTGAAGGCTATTTGGACCATTAGCACTAACGGCCTTTCAGCTTACTCCCTTCACCCAGCACCTCATTGTCCCACTGTCTGGGACCACCACTAAACTTGGAAGATAACATCTATATTCTGATAATAATTTACTTTTGTCGACTTGTTGCTTCTCCTGACATCAGTCTCCAATCTCAGTCTGGTACTCCGAGCCCAGTGACTCCATGGCAGGTGCACAGCACAGACAGTTGGGGTTCAACCTGGCCAGGGCAGCAGCAGGTCAGCCACAAGGATTAAAAAACTCTCATCACCACCACACACAGATTTGCTGTTTGTTCCGGCACAGGCAGATTCAACTGATTCCTTCCAACTTCCTTATTCCAGGTTAGCGGTGGGCACGGTCTTAGATCTAACCTCACTGATACTGGCCAGGATACATAACTAAGTTACTGTGGAACAAAACTGCTGTATTCCTCCCCTTGGGCCCGCCCCTTCATGGTAATAAACAGCAGTTGAGTGGTAGAGGTCACTGTCCTACCCATTCCAACATTCTTCCAGTCAGCCTGTCAGCCCCTGTCTATTTTGCTTAATGCGCCTGCTAATCCTCTATCAGACCATTAAAAATAATGCCAAAAAAGGAACCCTTTACCATGCATGAGTTCCACCACACCCACTAATGTGTATTCACTGCCGTGGGAAATGTCTCAAGGATGAGGAAGACGTCACCCAACCAGTACTAGAGCACAGTGTGGAAAGTCACACTCCAGTCTCTGAGCAAAACCCCACTCCCTTAACACTCCATGGAAAAAAAGTCTGGATCAGCTAACGCTGTCACTGAACTGCAAGTAACATTTCTTTTTAGCTGCTCTGTGTTTCTAATTCTTTGTCTCTTGCTTGAGGATGTAGGGGGCGACGCCCCTCGCCGACATCAGAATCAGCTGCTACTGCTGTTGACTCAATGCAAATTGGTTCTTTCAGGTTCCTGACTCTATGTCTGCATTTCTTATTGCAATCACATCTGTGTGCTGCATGACAGAAATGGAGATGCTGTGGCTACAGCCCTGTGTACTGTCTTCTTTCCAAGCAAGATGTACTTTGAACTTGGGTGTCCTTTCACTGAAGGTGCTGCCACCCTTCCAAGCGGGGAAGTCCATCATACTCCCTGCTTTCTTTTCTCCATCACATCCCTTAAAGGAGAGGCCTAACCGGTTGGATTTCACAAGGGTCTGTAGCTTCTATATCAGTCGGACGTCTTCATAGGATTCACTGGTACAAAGAAGGAAATGGTGGTTTAGACCAAGATTCTTTTGGGATGAATCATCTTATATATCACAATGTGCTATGCCTTGACCAAGAAAGGTCTTTGGGCCTATAAGGGTAGCTTGTATTCTGTTGAAGGTCCCTAGATTCAACTCGGCCTCAAAAGCCATTAGGAGACTTCACTGGCTACCGTAAAGAAGCACATAGTGTTCAAGGGCCTTTGTATGGCCTTTGAAGCACTTCACTGCCTTGGCCCCATTTATCTAAGGGAAAGGTTTAGATGGTATCAGCGAGGAAGGGTTCTCCGCTCTAGCTTCACCAGAAACCTGGGAGTTCCCACTTGCAAATTGTCCATTTGGGGAGGCAGGAGTTTTGTCGTCTGCACTGCCCAAAATTGGAATCAACTGCCTCCGTAGCTAAAAGCAGCCATCTCCCTCTTAGGGTTCAGGAAGGCTATGAAGACTTGGCTGTCTAGTCATGATTAGCCATTCTTTTGGTCACCAACTCACCTGTCACTATTGTATCCTAGACGCTTCTGGGCTTATGATGCGCTCTATAAATTATAAAATCAGATAAAAGTTGAATCATTTCACGAGAGCGAAAGCCACCACTACCAGTTTAGCTAGGGGTATTCCTTTGTTGGACATCCGCTGGGCTACTACATGGTGTTCTTCCACCAGGCACTACTGCATCATCTCACAAGTCCATAAGGAGGCCCCTTTTTCCCCCTTGGTGCTTCAGTGCTTCCTGTTGTAAAGCCCACACCTTTTGGAGAGGATTGCTCCTCCATTGATTCAGAAGGTGATAAATCTGTTGTTAGAAGTGTCCACGAGAAGAACAAATTCTGTACTTTTAATAACGCCCCTGTTTGAGGATACTCTGTATGAATGTAGATCCCTCAATTCCCTCCTTACTTGGTGTGGAGTGGACATCTAAGTGTTAACATGCCATGCTAGAGTCTGCATACTGCCATTGAATGTACTCTGCTAGGGACTCTCTGGTTTAAGGATACAGAATGCTTTATTTTGACTGATGTCAGTTTGCAGGTATTAGCGCGTCAGACTTTAATAAGTAAACTTACAAGGGGAGGTCGATGAACCTTTTGACACGCAATTAAGAAGTTCTTACCATAGCTCCAGTACATAATCAATAATCAATACACAATAATCAAAAATCATGAGTAATCAGTAAAATCAATGGAGTTAGTAAATGTCATGGACCATGACTTTTCAGCCATGAATAACCACATCTTTAGTAAAAGGTTAGTAAGTTTGTTTCCCTATATTAAGAATGCTAAGGTCATGTAGATTAATCTCAAAATCAAATGGAACACATACAAAAACAACACTGGTTGCCCATAGCGGCGGAAGAAACACAATTCAATCAAAGCTTGAACCACAACACATTCTAGAGTTATAGTGCAAATCAATAGCAAAGTCAGCTGCGACAAACATATAACATACATGGAATTCAGCAAGGTAATTCATCAATCATTAGTCCCTGTAATCCTCAATCATTTGTGAGGGCCCTTAACTAACATCAGATTAGCATCAACATGTTGGGCTTCAAGCAAAACAATTTAGAAACACGAATTTCGAAAAACATCTAACTATGGATCTAACAAAATAGCGCAGTTAGTACTTAGAAAGAAAAAACATAATATGCATGACAGTCACAATTTATCATTGTATACCTATCCTCGGTATGGGTCAGCAAAGCAGAATCAGTCTTCCTCCTCAGGTCATCGGTCGATCAGCAAAGCATCAGGCTCTCAGTCAGAGAATATGAGCCCAATGTCAGTATGAATCTCGAATCTCTCCTAAAGTCTCTTCTTCTCTCAAAATCTGAATAAGTCTCTGTAAAATCTCTCTTCTCAAGTCTGAAGTCTTTTTCCTCTGCGGCGTTGTTATATCAGAGTCACCTAAACCTGTTGGCCAGTTAATCATATGCTCATATTTTACCCAATAATATTTCTATACCAAATCTATGAATTTTAATATTTCACTATTGACATGCAGTTGATTGGTCCACTTTACGATGTTCTCACCATCCCGCCTGTCAGGTAACCATATTGTTGCATCTTCAGCTCCAGTCAGTATCTTCATTGTTCTCGTCCTGGGAAAGTCAGTCTCACACACATTACACATAAAATGTTACACTAGCGGTAACATAATTTCCTTACAGTCGGTTCTCACGAAAAGCTTCTGTTAAGCACTTTTAATAAGACAATGGACATTTCACAGTTTAATTCACCCGGTCAGCAATTTTATTAACCGCTAAGAAATACAGCTTCTGCTTGAGGCCTGGCAAAATAGGCCAAGACACTCGCTAAGTTAAAGCCTCCAATTAATAAAGCTAAAAACATACATCATAACCCTTAATATGACATTCTACTGCATTAGTCTAGTACATTTTCAATATTTCATAAGTATTAATCATTGATTAGTACATTTCGTGAACATTGTTGGCCATTCTTCGAGGTCACATTTCCAAATGCGTGCATTATTTTTCTACGTTAATTAATTTTCTACATAAACTCATTATTCAAAATACATAAACACTCATTAATAAACTTTATTAAAACACCTGCGTTAGCAATCCCTCTAATGACTAAATGTGTCATCACACCAACCTTTACCCACAACGTTTTATAATTCAATTTCTTAATAATTTTGTCTTCCCCTTGAATTTTCCCTGTAAAATATTTCCCTTTTCTTTTCTTCCCTTCCCTGATTGTTCTTAAACCTTTTCAATTTATTCATTTTGCATAATTTGCATAACCCCCATATTCCAATTAGACAAACTACAACAATTAATATTCCCTGTAATATCTTCAATAAAACCCATACCAAATGTTGCTGAGACAATTTCCCACTGAAGCAAACCCTTTGCAAGCCTTTTCCCAAACACTAGGTTCTTTCAATTGTTTCAAATCAGCGCTTGCATTAGTCAGATTAGTAAGTAAGTCTCTAATCTCTTTACTATTGTCAGGTATATACGAACAACAATGCCTAGAATTAATCATTCTACAGACTCCGCCATCCTTCGCTAAAAGAATGTCTAAAGCAAGATGATTTTGAAGAGTCATAGCTCTATCCGCAGCTAATTCTGTATCTGTCAGGAGTATAGCCCCTGAAATATTTGTCAGCATGTTATCCACAATAGTAGACAATTTTGGAATCTTAATTGAATTCAGGATGACTCCCACTGAAGGAATCACTGCACCAAATATATCTCCCACTATAGCAGAAGAGGACTCTCTCCTCTCTCTTATGATGTAATTCAGTCACTCTCTGAAACTTTTTCAAACCCTCCATCTGATAAATCTTTGGGAAAACTATCCCCAAATAACATGTCCCATACCATCCTCTTGGAAGAAGGTAATAAGCATTAAGTACACAAATAGAGTAAATCCCTGGAATTGCAGGGTCCTGCCCATTCAATATGAATGTCCATTTACTCTGAACCAAAAACACATGCATACATTCACTCGTACCCACAAATAAAGTGTCATTGTGCGATATAGGCCTATATGTACAAAGCTTCCATACGTGTTGCGCATCTAAAGCTGATTTCCCTTGTGTTTTAATTGCACTATAAGCATAATCATTCTTATAAGTCCTTTTCTCTAAGAGTTTTTCTAATTTCTCCTTTAACGCCCTTCATCTATCATCTGTGTTATCTAAGAAGATTTTCTCTAAAGGTGTAAGCAAGCATGTCAGATTGATGCGATGCACATAAGCTGTGCCAAACGTCAATGTAGGTTCAAAGAATCTTCTAACTAATACTATGTCATTATCCTTAGCTACTTTACACAAATACCTAATTATAGGAACAAACGAAAACACCATATCATGATTCGAGCAGAAGTATTGAATATACTCCTGGTTATAAAATCTTGTTAGTAACAGACTACAACTTATCCCGTAGGTTAGGGGCAAACTATGATAGGTGACTCCTTCCTCAACTGATGAAGGAATCTGCGTACACACAAAACAATTCTTCGCATCCATTGTCTCAACATTTTCACTCAACAAGCGATAGAAAACGTTAGAAGAAAGTTCTCCCTGCGCATTAGTATAATCATGCAAATATTTCTCATCTAACTCAAACTTCTCTAATGCTGTTAGTGCAGTAGTCGTCACAAAAGCAGAAGTATGGTTGGTTCCATTCGTATCCAGAACAGACATACCCACAATCAACACCACAAACAACATCCCACACATAATTGCCAAACCAATGCTCATATATTTACAGTGCCTAGTATCTCTATCTTGTTGACCAAAGTCAGCCATGATCTGTAAAGAATCAGAAAGCAGAAGAAATTCTTAAAAACTTGCTGCAAAAATCAAAAATAGACAATTCTTCTTTCAACAGTTCAATTTTGTTTCCTGGAGCCCTCTTCCTTGTCAAAATTGGTTAGCAGCTTGTCAGATCAGGTTTTCAAAAAGTCAAATCACGTTATCAATGTCTCTTCCGTTTACTTTCAATAGTCTCTTTATCCCAAAATTTCTCTCAGATTGTTTCAACAGTTCAGTTTATTAATCTTCTTCACATCACCTCAAAATATTGACCTGAAACTTCTCTATCAAAACAAAAAAGACATAAACACTTGCTTCCATTTGTTTGTAGTTGCATACGTCCATTCAGGACCTGCGTATCTTCGACTTGCTATTCTCTTTTTCTTTTCAATTTTCGATCAAAATTCAGCTCTCCTTCACTTAGATCTTCTTTCCTTGTGGTATCTACTTCTTCCTCTATTGTTGGTTCGACAACCACCTCTTTCCCATTCTCCAGTTGCGATTTCGGCCACTTATCTCCTTTCAGTGGACCTTTTGTCAGTATTCTTTTCAAAATTGAGCTTGAACCTTTTTCTTGTTCTGTGGTGTTTTCTCTTGACGGACCTGCAACCAGTTCAGGAGGAGTCAGATCACTTTGAGCTTGATCCACCTCAACTCCTTCCCTTTCTGGGTCTGGCAATTGCTCTGTTTGTCTCTCTGAATCGTCTGCTTCTGGGAATGCACCCCTCTGACTAGGCTCTCCTGCTGCTTCAGTTGAGATATGTTCTGTGATACTCTCCTGGAGGTCTCCTCCTTCGTCTCTCCCTGGAGTGACTGAACCGTCCTGAACAAGTTCAGATCCGGTCTCAGTTCCTCTTTGCTCTCCTTCCGGACTTGCCTCACTGTTGTTGGTACTCTCAACAACTCTTCTTCATGATCCAATGAACATGGCACTTTCTTCGTGTGACTTGCGTGAATCCAGTTCGGGATCCCAGCACACTTCACAGCTGTAGTCGTCATCAGGACCACTTGGTATGGTCCCTTCCAACAAGGCTCCAAACACACCTTTCTCACGTGCTTACGGATGACAACCCAGTCCCCAGCTCTCAGGTTGTGCTCTTGGTCATGGATCGGTGGCAGTGTGGTGGCCTTCACCTGCTGAGAGAAAGAGTGGACTACATCAACATGACCCTTGCAGTAATCCAACACTATGTCATCTGTAATGTTGAAAAGTGCATTTGCTGGCACTGCTGGTAACCTCATTGCTCGGCCCATGAGAATCTCATAAGGCGACATAAAGGCAATCCATCAGGCCATTTCAAATTCATAGCTGCACACATCTTTGCAACTCTTGACTTCAGGCCATTTCAAATTCATAGCTGCACACATCTTTGCAACTCTTGACTTCAAGGTACCATTCATCTGCCCCACTAATCCTGATGCTTCCGGGCGGTAACTACAATGCAACTTCGGCTCAGTGTTCAATGCTGCACACAGTAATTTAATTACTTTGTTATTGAAGTGACTTCCTCTATCTGATTCTAAAGAGATCGGAAACCCGAAACGCAGTATCAGTTCCCTGAGCATTAGGGTACGTTTCAGTCCAGTGACTAAAGATGTATACAATCATCAACACATGTCTCATACCTCCACACACAGGCATCTCAATAAAATCCATTTGCATTCTGGTGAATGGACCTCCTGCTCTTCCATTGTGGCTCAAATTAACCACTGACCCTTTCCCTGCATTTAATTGTTGGCAAATGACACAACAGTGGCAAACCGCTTCAGCAACTTATCTAAACTTTGGGTTGAACCATTCAATTTTGAACAGACGAACCATGGCATCCCTCCCAATATGTGCTCAACCATGATAGTACCTTGCCATTTGAGACAACAGGTTATTTGGCAAAACCAATTGATCCCCCCTCCCCCCCCCCCCCTCAGAAACCCACAATTCATCTTGTCTTTGAACACATTTCAGTTTGCACCATGAACGTTTTTCCTCTTTGTCGACATTATTCTGCAAAGATTTTAATTCTTCCAAAGTGTCAGTTACCTTCAATGCATAACCTGTACAGGTTGCATCTTCTTCAGGTAACAGTTCCCACTTGTCTTTGAACGATATACAGTTCAATGCGCAAAACCTTGTGACTTGATCCACATATCCGTATCCAATGATATCTGCGACTTCAGATGTGCACTGCATTTCACCACGGCTATCTTTTCAGACAATTGTATCGCATATAAATAGTTCTTTGATTCTCTCACCATTTCTCACTGGTGAACCAGAAGAGGTCAGGAAAGCTCTCTGTGACCACAATTGACCAAAATCATGAACCATTCCAAATCCATACTGGCTATCCTTATAGATAGTAACCCTAAATTGAGCAGAAACATGGCACGCTCTAGTAAGGGTGACCAGTTCCGCTACCTGGGCAGAATACACTCCTCGAAGCAGGAAGCTTTCAAGGTGCCGGTAATTGTACACACAGCATATCCTGCTCTCAGTGTCTCTGTATTGTCTCTCAGACAAGAACTATCAACAAAGATAATTTGTTCATTTTCTTCCAATCTGGTATCTCTAATGTCAGGTCTCGGTTTTGTGCTCAACTCAGTTACTTCGAGTCAGTCATGTTCAACATCTTCCTCTTTTTCGATTTCAACATTTTCAATCAGAGTTAAAATTGCCGGGTTCAGCACTGTACACATTTTCAATGTTACATTAGGCGACCCCAAAATGCTTGTTTCGTATCTAGCCAACCTTGCACCTGTTAAGTATTGGATTTTCGTCCTTGTCAGTAAAATCTCAATGGAGTGAGTAACCACTACAGTCAGGGGATATCCCATCGCCATCCCCTCACTCTGTGAAAGATTTTGCCCAACTGCGGCAACTGCACGCAAACAACCTGGTAAGGCTGCTGCAGTTGGGTCCAAAGTAGCTGAAAAATATGCTACTGGGAGATGTGCGCCTCCATAGACTTGTGTCAAGACATACAATGAACATGCATCACGCTCATGACAAAACAATGTAAAAGGCTTTGTGTAGTCAGGCATACCCAACGCTGGAGCGCTGCACAAACTCTCTCTCAGTTCAGTGAACACTTTCATCTCATCCTAGTCTGGCACTATGGGATCGGTGACTTCCTTATGAGTCAACTTCTGTAATAGTCTGGAAATGACTGAAAAATTCAGAATCCATTGGCAACAATAACCCACCATTCCCTGGAAACGTCCTGACATCTTTCTGTGTGGTTGGGGGATTCATTTGCAATATCGTTGTAATCCTTTCCCTGGATATCTTTCTCAACCCTTTCTCAATCTGGTGACCCAAATACTTCACTATCTTCTGACAGTACTGCAATTTCAGTGGAGACACTTTATGACCATTCTTTCTCAAATGGTTCAACAGGGCAATAGTATCATACTTGCACTCGTCCCTTGTCTTGGATGCAATCAGTAAGTCATCAGTGTACTGCACCAAAGTCGATTGGAAGGGCAATTCCAATGACTCCAAATTATTTTTCAAGATCTGATTGAATATGGAAGGTGACTCTGTATACCCTTGAGGAATTCTGCACCTGCAATAGACTTGATCCAGGAATTTGAAACAAAAGAGAAATTGATTATCCTCGTGAAGGGGCACAGAAAAGAATGCTTGTGACAAATCAAAGACCGTAAACCACTCTGCATCACATGGAATTTGGAACATTATCACAGCTGGATTGGGCACTACGGGACAACATTTGACCACAATCTCATTTATTTTTCTCAGATCCTGAACAATCCGAACCTTCCCACAGGGCTTCTTCAAACCCATTATCAGTAAGTTACATGGACTGCTCAACACTTCTTTCAGAACGCCTTGCTTCACAAAATATGCAATTATCTGAACCACTTTCATCAGGACATCTTGTGGCATGTTGTACTGTGGAAGTTGAGGGAAAATTGCATTCGGTTTTATGGTAACTTTGACTGGCTCCTATCCCTTAATCAATCTCAGTTCCGTCATTGGAGCAAATAATTGAACGCTTTGTCTTACACAGCAAGTCTCTTCCCAGTAGGGATACCAGACTTGAATCGCAGACTACAAATTTATGCAGTCCCTGAAAATTGCCAACCTCGACTTGAACTGGATCTGTAATCGGGTTTGTCAAATACTGGTTTGCTACACCCACGACCTGAACTGTTCTACCTGAAAGGGGCAAATTCGGAACCACTGCACTTCCCACTGTAGAGCGTGTAGCTCCTGTGTCCACCAAGAATGAAACTCTGTGACCCACAACCCTTCCCCTCACATAGGGTCATCTCTGATCTCCCTCTAAAGAAGTCGCAAGCACACATGGCTCCTCATCTGAACTGTCACTCGTCCATTCACAATTTATTCCATCCTCACTGTGTAATGGGAATTGGTGCACTGTGTTACTATTTCTGTTTTGACTCTGACTTGTGACCTGTTGAGAAAGTATTATCTGTTGCTGCTCCATCGGGGCTTGAGGTATTTGCATTTGCTGTCTAGGTACCATGGGAACCTGCTGCTGTATTGGCTGCAAGTGTGACACTTGTGCACTGGGCATTTGCACCTGCTGCATGGGTTGGAAATTTTGGACTTGATTCACATTATTCTGAAAATTTGGATTCGGACCCCTTAGTCTCGGTCCTCTCACATTCTGAAATTAATTGATGTCATTACCCTGCTGAACAACACCTTCCTGCACCATCATCGGACACTCCCGTTTCCAAAGTCCCACGGCTCCACAAATGTGAGCTTCTCATTCCCCGCACATTATTATGAACCACCACAGTGACTCCTAATCATCTGGCCAATTTCAGGTATCAATCCTTCCCCAAATCTGAACACAAAATGTAGCATGTCTTTCGCCCCAATTGTTTCTGTACCACTATATTCCTTGAATGCCTGTAACAATCTCTCATAGTACGCATGTATCAACTTCTTTGTTTCCTGTGCTGTCCTGTCAGTCCTCTGCCAATCAAAATTTTTGGGCAAAATTCTCGATTTCAGAAACTCAATCACCTTATAGTAATATTTAATTACCCCAGGAGATGGTGCACCTGTATTCTTGTCTCTCTCCGGGTTCACTTGTTGGCCAGTCTACACTCCTCTTACACTCGACCCATAAGTCAGCTGGAACAACTATTTCCAGTAATGTGTTCAAGTCCTCCCACAAACACTTTGCAAACTTCATGAAGCTGTCTGTCTGGTTATACCACTCTACTGGCTATTCTCTCAATTTTGGATAATCATTTGTAAATGATAGAATGTCACTTCTGCTCCAAGGGACATGAACAAAATTTCCCCCTGGAATTTCCCTCATTGGTAAAATCTTTATCGGTCTGCTCATTCTCAGTCAGCTCCAGAGAATCTCATTTTCTCTTGTCTCTTTTCCTTACCCATCTGCCTTTCGATTTGTCTAATGCTCCCCAGGTCTGAGCACTCTCTAGTAATTCTTTAAGGTGTGCCTTCATTCCGCCAACCTCATGTGTTCAAAATCTTTTGCCTCGAAATCTAATCTGTAACTCTTCTTCAAATGCTTCGTTTTCTCTATTTCTGTGTCGTACTTCTCTGCCAAATCTGCTAATCTCTGAAGCACTCTCCTCACCTCTCTTGTCATCTTTGGGCACAGAAATCTCAGCCCTGCCTCTGTGTAAGATTCTAACCTATTCACCCCCATTGTTCCCTCAATAAGTTCACCCGATTCCATGCTTAGTCTAGCACAATTCAAATACTCCTCTTCTTTAGGGGCATTCTGTGGGGTATTCAAATCGACTAACCATTCAGTTATTTGCTAAGCTGTCTGTCCCTGTAATGAAATGTTTCTCGCTTGGATCGGGGGCACCTGCTGTGCCACCACATTCGGATTCTGCTGTGTCAATAATTTCAGGCTCTGGCTTACATTTAGTCCTGTCACAGCATCTTGAAGTGCAATGAGTGGACTAAAGTCTAACAATGATCTGGATCCGTCAAAAGTCTGACCTACGGGAGAGCCTACCTGAACTTGTTAATTATGTCCTCCCCTCATTAGACTCTGGAACATTGCTCCCTATTCACTCAGAGTCGGCTTCCTTTGTGCAAATAATGGTACCGCTGGACCAACAGTAATTGCTAGGGATATGGCATCCAAGGCAGCTCTGGCACCTACACTGTGGGAGGGTAACTCCCATATTCTGATTCATCATCGGAGTCAAGTCTGACTGTGTCCCTGTCACTGGCGTAAATCTCGGCATTACCTGCGACTGCACTTGGGGCAACAAAATCAGAGCTGGCTCAGTCTGGACCAGTTTTGGTCTCGGAACAACTTGTTCCGTGGGCACTACTAAGTTCAAAGTCGTCTCTAAAATGGGCACATCAGGATAAATTCTCTGTATCAGTGGCGGCTGCATCTGTGTCTGCACTACAGGAGTAATTGGCACGTTAGAACCACTTTCCACCGCATTCTGTGTCAGGTTAGCATTAACCTGCACTGGACTTTCTGTCCCATTCACCTGTGTGGGGGCTGTTGGATCAACACTAGTACTCGGACCACTCTTGCGTACTGTATATGGTGGTGGTCGATCCCTCAATAACTGTGTAAGGAACTCATCATTTTCCAATTCCTCCTCTACTGTTGAAGACTTTCTAGCTCCCTTACTTTTGGATGGACTTCTATTTGTCTTTCTAGTCGCTTTCCTTCCTTCCTTCCTTCTCATCCTCCTGTGTAATCGCCGGAAACAACTTAACTCCCTGCAAAGTCTCTGTTCTCCATACCTTCTGATCCCAATCCCAGTTAACCTCCGCTTAAGTCTTTTCTGTATTTCTCATCCTTCTCTCGAATTTGAATTGCTGTTGCTGTCTAGCCACCAGCTCCCAATCCTCTAATGCCTCAAACTATGCGGGTCTCGGAAGGGGCTTCGATTCATATAGCGCCATCCGTAACTGCTCCAAAATTCTCAAACTGAACATCCCATTTGTAGGAAACGCTAAGCTTCCATCTTTCTCTGCCAATTTGCACCATTGCTTTAGCCAAAGGCATGACGCAACACCTCTCTCTTCCATTACAGTGTATTCTCTGGCGGTGTAGGCTCACGTACACTCTCTGCAATATACGTATCTCCCCTTAGGGCACTTCTCAATGCTTTGAAAAACGTAATCTTTTCTACCTTTGTTTATTCAAAATCAAATCAGGAAATTACTTTTAATCCCAAGATTCCTTTCACCCATGTTCTCAACCAATTGCCTCTCACGAACGGCGCAACCATTTTCACTAACTGACGTATCCCAGCACGGACCCAATGATGTCACATGCACACGTACTGCGGCTGACAAAGTCTTGTGGCTTGTCCTCCTAAACTCCAATTCTCACAAAACGAATGCAAATTATTGTGAGGACTAATCAAAAACCAATCTGCTGGTTTACTACAGGAAAGGTAGTACAATCGCTTCAGAAACCTTGTGGATTTTCACTGATGGCTCTTTCCACGCAGGCAGCATTTCCTCTTTCTCGGTCTCCCAGATTCGCAAGCAAAATTCGACCTGCAAATTTTACTCTCAACTGATCAGTGGGTCTGTTCTGGTTCAAATAGGACTTGCCAAATCTCAGTCGAAATTTCTCTCGCCCACTTTAACTCACACACTGACTTGTTGACTACGCCCAATCAAGCTACTAAACCAGACAAATTACAACATATAACCAAGTGTCTCATACACTTATCACGCAGGGCCCATACATCAACAACCACGTGGACAATTTTTTAGCACAAAGCGCCACACACACATATGAAGTTCAACTACTTCCCTACTCTCACACTGCGGAGTACGCACACTCCTACTAAAACTTCATTTGAAGAATGCAAACTCCCTAGAACCCTCACAAACCTCACAATTCACCTGCGATTTGCATAAGCTGTGCAAGAGCAACCTATTTTCACTTACTCTATCACTAGAACCCTGAGAACATCCTCAACAACCACTAGCAAGATCCAGGATCTGGGAAAGTCATTTATGGGCGTAAGGGAGCATCATTGTCTCTCCAATTATCATTGTTGAAAAATAAAATCCAAATCTCAGTAATAACGAACTCTTAAAAGGACCAGCTTCAAACTGCTACTATCTCTGGGAACACTTGTCACTGTATACTGCACGTCTATGGTATGCTCCTAAGGAGATGAACCATTATTCTCTTACTGCCTCTGTTATCACTCTGTACCGGACATTTATGGCAAGTTCTTAAGGAGAATAACCATCAGTCTGCTACCATAACTGTTAGCGCGTCAGACCTTAATAAGTAAACTTACAAGGGGACGCGAATAGGTCGATGAACCTTTTGACTCGCAATTAAGAAGTTCTCACCATAGCTCAAGTACATAATCAGTAATCAATACACAGTAATCAACAATCATTAGTAATTAATAAAAACCAATAATCAATGGAGTCAGTAAATGTCACGCACAATGACTTTTCAGCCATGAATAACCACACCTTTAGTAAAAGTTTAGTAAGTTTATTTCCCTATCTTAACAATGCTAAGGTCGTGTAGATTAATCTCAAAATCAAATGGAACACATACAAAAACAACACTGGTTGTCCATAGCGGCGGAAGAAACGCAATCTAATCAAAGCTTGAACCACAACACATTCTAAAGTTATAGTGCAAATCAATAGCAGAGTCAGCTGCTACAAAGATATAACATACATGGAATTCAGCAAGGTAATTCATCAATTATTAGTCCCTGTAAACATCAGTCATTTGTGAGGGCCCTTAACTAACATCAGATTAGCATCAACATGTTGGGCTTCATGCAAAACAATTTAGAAACACGAATTTGGAAAAACATCTAACTATGAATCTAACAAAATAGCGCAGTTGGTACCTAGAAAGAAAAAGCATAATATGCATGACAGTCACAATTTATCATTGTATACCGATCCTCGGTATGGGTCAGCAAAGCAGAATCAGTCTTCGTCCTCACGTCATCGGTTAATCAGCAAAGCATCAGGCTCTCAGTCAGAGAATATGTGCCCAATGTCGGTATGAATCTCGAATCTCTCCTAAAGTCTATTCTTCTCTCAAAATCTGAATAAGTTTCTGTAAAATCTCTCTTCTCAAGTCTGAAGTCTTTTCCGTCCGCAGCGTTGTTATATCAAAGTCACCTAAACTATCCCCTAATTCCCTATTGGTCAGTTAATCATATGTTAATATTTTACCCAATAATATTTCTATACCAAATTTATGAACTCTAATATTTCACTATTCATATGCAGTTGATTGGTCCACTTTACGATGTTCTCATCATCCGGCTCGTAAGGTAACAATACTGTTGCATTTTCAGCTCCAGTCAGTATCTTCATTGTTCTCGTCCTAGGAAAGTCAGTCTCACACACATTACACATAAATTGTTACACTAGCGGGATGCAATCGGTTCTCACGAAAAGCTTCTGTTAAGCACTTTTAATAAGACAATGGACATTTCACAGTTTAATTCACTCGGTCAGCAAGTTTATTAACCGCTAAGAAATACAGCTTCTGCATGAGGCTTGGCAAAATAGGCCAAGACACTCTCTAAGTTAAGGCCTAAAATTAATAAAGCTAAAAACATACTTCATAACCCTTAATATTACATATTACTGCATTAGTCAATATTCCATAAGTATTAATCATTGATTTGTACATTTCGTGAACATTGTTGGCCATTCTTCGAGGTCACATTTCCAAATGCGTGCATTATTTTTCTACTTTAATTCATTTTTTACATAAACTCATTTTTCAATATACATAAACACTCATTAATACATTTTATTAAAACACCTGCGCTAGCACAGATGAGCCTAAATATGGCTCCACATTGTCACTTCCAGCAGCAGGAGAAGGTGTGGCTAAATCTGATAGTATCTCTTAGTGGTACTTAGGAGCAGTTGATCCAGTCTGGCACCTTGGGGCCTTAAAAAGGTGAGGCATCTGCAGTTAGAGTATCCACTAGAAAAAGTGCTGTTACCGAAGGTAAGTAACTTGTTCTTTTAAATGCTTTACGGTATCTAACATATCAGTGCAAGCTTTTAATTCCACACATTGTAACGGAAATAGTGAATTGCGACTTCTTAGCAGTACAGCGACTTCCGAAGAGCACTACTATTTCTCATGACACCTTTAAAAGCTGTGTTGCAAGCAAAATAGAAGGAATCCCCATTTGAAGTTGGATTGTACCATGCTGTATTTATTTCGGACATGCTTCACTCAAGAGTAATCTTTTTACAAATTAATTACATATTCCTATGACTAGAAAATAACATGACCTGGTCGTTTTTTTACGAGCACATAAACATGCGGCAAAAATGGTCCCCCTGTTATAAGAGTGAAAAACTAGCATTGGCAAATGCTTTTGCCTGTGCAAGAACTAATAACTTTGCCACTGTCTTTTAGCCATGTTGTACAGCAGTGTGGAGTACAGTGGCATGGTGTATAGTGGTGTGGAGTGGCATACACTGGAGTGGCGTAGTCAAGTGGAGTAGATTGTCATCAATTGGCAGTGACTGACATAAAGTAGAGTGGCATTGTGAGGAGTGAAGTGGGGAATTGTGGCACAGAGTCACA
Source organism: Pleurodeles waltl (assembly GCF_031143425.1). NCBI lineage: Eukaryota > Metazoa > Chordata > Amphibia > Caudata > Salamandridae > Pleurodeles > Pleurodeles waltl. The sequence continues at coordinate 1,092,109,130 of NC_090440.1, forward strand.
TTGTGTGGAGCAGTGTGATGTAGAGTAGGGTGGCATAGAGTCGGTGGCGTACAGTGAAGTGACGATGAGTAGAATAAATTTGACTGAAGTAAAGGGCAGTGTTATAGAGTGTAGTGGTGTAGAGTGCAGTAGAGTAGAGTGGTGCAAAGTAGAGTGCAGTGGGTTAGAATGCAGTGGTGTAAAGTAGTGCAGAGTAGAGTGGCATATATTGCACTGCCGTAAAGTGGTGCAGAAGTAGAGTACAATGGCTTTAAGAAGAGTGGTGTAGAGTGTAGTGGCATAGAGTAGAGTGGTGTACAGTACAGTTGTGCAGAGTATAGTGCAGTGGTGTAGAGTGGTGCAGAGTAAAGAACGGTGTTGTAGAGTACAGTGGCATGGAGTGGTGCAGAGTAGAGTTCAGTAGTGTAGAGTGGAGAGTACAGTGTATATGGTAAAGTCGTGCGAACTGCAGTGGTGTTGAGTAGTGTACAGTGCAGTGGTGCAGAGTAGGGTGGTACACAGTAAAGTAGAGAGGTGTAGAGTGAAGTAGAAGAGTGGTGCAGAGTAGAGTTCAGTGGCGTAGGATAGAATGGTCTTCATGGCGTAGAGTAGAGTGCAATGGTGTAGAGTGGAGTGGTGCAGAGTAGAGTGACTAGGAGTGCAGTGGCATACAGTAGATTAGTACAGAGTAGTGTGGCATACAGTAGAGTGGTGCGGAGTTGCATACAGTGCAGTGGCTTAGAGTACATTGGTGCAGGTTGGAGTGGCATAGAGTAGAGTGGTGTAGAGTAAAGTGGAGTAGATTGCAGTGGCATAGTTTGCAGTGATGTAGAGTGGTGCAGAGAAGAGTATGGTGCAGTGCGGTGAAGTTGAGTGGTGTAGAGTAGACTAATGCAGAAAACAGTAGCGTAGAGTGCGTTAGAATAGAATAAAGTAGAGTGCAGTGGCATAGAGTAGAGTAATGTAGAGTGGAGTTCAGTGGCGTAGAGTTGTGCAGAGTAGTGTGGTGCAGAGAAGAGTTCAGTCGTGTACCTTGCAGTGGCTTAGATTAGAGCGTTGCAGAGTACAGTATAGTGGTATAGAGTGCAGTGGCATAGAGTAGAGTGGCATAAAGTGTGGTGGAGTAGAGTGGTACAGACTGCAGTGGCGTAGAATAGGGTAGTGCAGGGTAGAGTATACTGGTATAGAGTGCAGTGGTGCAAAGTACAGTAGCATAAAGCAAAGTGGTGTAGCGTAAAGCACAGTGGAGGAGAGTGGTGCGGAATAGAGTGTCAGACTACAGTGGTGTAGTGTGCAGTAGCATAGAGTGGTGCATAGAAGAGTAGAGTGACCTAAAGGGCAGTGGCGTAGAGTAGATTGGTGCAGAATAGAATAGATTGCTGTAAAGTGAAGTGGCATAGAGTAGAATGGTGCAGAGTAGGGTAAACACACGCAGAGTGCAGTGCCGTAGAATAAAGTAGAGTGTAGTAGCATAGGGTGGTGCAGAGTAGAAGAGTAGAGATCAGTGGTGCAGGAGTGTAGAGACAGAGTGCAGTGGCATAGAGCAAGTGTTGTAGATTAATGTAGAGTAACCTAGAGTACAGTGGTGCAGAGTAGAGTATTGCAGTGTGTAGTGACATAGAGTTAGAGGTGCAGAGTAGAATAGAATGGCATAAAGTGCAATAAAGTAGAGTAGTGCAGGGTAGAGTAGTGCAGAGAAGAGTAGAGTGGCATAGAGTGAAGTAGCTTAGAGAAAAGTGGTGTAGACTGTTGCAGAGGTGTAGAGTACAATGCAGTAGAGTAGACTGACGTAGAGTGCAGTGGTGTAGAGTAGTGCAGAAAAGAATGGAGTAGTGTAGAGTGCAATGGTGCTGAGTAGAATGCAGTGACGTAGATTACAGTAGTGTAGAGTACAGGGTAAGGGGGAGGGAAAAGAAGCAACATTGAAGGAGACGAGTGGGAGGGAATAGAAGTTACATGGAAGGGGCTCAAAAAACGGAAGCAGTGGATGACCAAAGTACTTGGTCCATGCTCCTGGGGAGGTTCAAACACAAGAGGGGGACGTGGCTCCAGCATGCCTTGACAAACGGGGACAAAGCAAATGAGAGCAATCCTAAAGCTAACAAATGGTAAGCTATGAGCGGGCAGTAAGCCCACTGTATGTAAACAACATGTCTAGCAGGGACTGGGCATGCTCTTTCCGAGCAAAACCTAATAAAATAAATGAGCAGTGGCAGGGTCGTTTATTTCTTTAATCTTACGGCGTTTGACGCTCCGTGGTTCAAATACTCTCCATCAGAAGACTTCAGCCAATTTATTTCCTGGTGTGCGCATGTTCTTCCACAGCTACAATACAAATTTGGCTATTGCTTGATTTGTTTGTTATTTATGAGAAGAAACGTTTGGTTAGGCAAAGGTCTGCTTGTGTACTATAAGTCGAGCTAAGCATCAGTTCTGCTTCCTGCCCCGATCTGTTTCAGAATTCGCTTAGAGCATACCTTATCTGGTGTTATTGCTTATTCTTATAGGTGCTTGGAACAATTTATGATCCTATCTTTTCCCGCTGTGTAGTCTAGCAAGCTGGTAGCTACTGCCTTCTTAACTGCCTGTGATAAATTTGTTTTACGGTTTCTATAAAGCCTCTGATGTGTGTAGCACTACATTATTTGGAAAGCTGTCGCATTCTGTAGTTATCTTTCATAATCTGGTACAAGCATGTACACACCTCAGGTGGTCAGATGATAACAGCATTTCAACTATTAAGTAATTCCAGAAATAATCAACAAGTTCACTCACTAGTACAGGTATATTTTAGGACTAGTCATCTGGGCAACTTATTGATGGCAGGGAGTATAGAGTTAAAGTATCTTCGAAGCCAAACATCTGATTATTATTCTAACGCAGGGGAATTCACTTAAGATAAATACACATTCATGGCATCTGATTTACATAGTAACTGGTTAATGTGAACATCAGAAATGTATATGGTTCTACAGAGCTATGTTGGGCGCCCCTCCCCTGGCATGTAAGCAAGTGAAGACCAAACAAAGATGCGCTATCCCAGAACTAGTCATGACGGCTGGAAATGAGGTTGTGCAGACGTTGGCCTATGTGGCACCGCCTCTTTTTTTCTCTCTCTCAATTGTCCCATCATGTAAACATCGACTAGGAGGTTTTCAGGTGTTGGTCATCCACTTAACGTATGATTTGATGTTGTCAACATTTTGGTGGCATTATGCACTCTGCTTTTTGTTCTTGCTTTCCTCCTTTAATAGAATCCATACTTTCTTAAATCCATACATTTTTTTAACTAGTACATTCTGTTGTTTTTGACTATTACTACAGCTTCTATTACTGCGATAATGAAATTCCTATTAGAGTTGTCTCACGTTTGGCCACTGTGTTTGGAGCCATGATAGGTTTTTTATTATTGCCACCTGAAATACGTTTACATACAATTTGTAATTTCCTTATATAGTGGCTATCCTGAAAATATGCCACGGTTTCTTATAAATCTCTGCTCTAGAAATTACGTTGCTTAATAAGAACTGGGGGTAACAAAGAACGATTTATTTCTCAAATGGGCTGCACATTTCTTGAAGAGCCAACCTATTGGTTTCCAATAAAAACGCAAGCACACAGAACTTTCAGGAGATGGCCTAAACATTCCGACATTTCTTAACTCATGTTGTCAAACACAAATCATTGACTAATATTCCCCTACAGATGTCATTAACATGATTACTAGAGACCTAATTGTTTATGGTAATTAAAAAAATTAAGCCTCCCATATTTGTAGGACATGATATATAAACCTTACTGAATTAAATTAAATTTACTGTTTATCCATCCCATAGCACTACCGTAGACTTAACTCCCACTCACTGCATTGCTTTAATTGGGAATGTGAGGTAGTAGAACCCTGGTTGAAAATATTGTGAATGTTAAGCCAGAATTCAGTTATTTTTCAGTATACCACATGCAGCACTAGATAGGCAACTCTCCTAGAAGCTCCACCTCACATTTTCCAGCAGGTATTTTGAGTTTGTGTGGTATTTCGTAGAGATCTGTGTTCAGGGAAAAAAACTGAGGACCACGCCCAGAATATAGACTTCAGATGATAGTTCAATCTTACTGAGGCAGAATATGCTAATTTCACAACATATAACAACTCAAAGACTTGCAATCAAATAGATGAAGGGTGCTTTTTAGAGTTTGGCGGTGTGGGACATCTGCCCAAAAGTGTCAGATGTCAGGTCACTCATATATTTAGAGTGGCTTGACATCAATGAACTTACAATGCTCCATATACCCCTCATCCTCCAAACTCTAATTAAGGCCCCGGTGTCTGATTTATATCAGTCCAAGTCATGCAAATTGTTCCTTCTTTCATTGGAGGATAGGCCGTTGCAAAAGCATTTTTATGTCTTGCCTAACGGTGCGCATGCTCTGCTGCTTCTAGTGGTATTGTATACAGTAAAGGGCTTTGGAGGCTGCTCATTGCTTACCATTTGCTGGCTTGATTGGCATTTTTTTAGCTGCTTCCTAATTGGCCACCATATGCTGTCACATCACTCCCTTTTATTTCTCCGGAGCATGGACCAAGTACTAATGGATATCATTTAATGCCCTTCCACTGTCGTTCCACTGCTTGCGCTCTGGTTTAGGGTACTTTTTATTTCATTTTTCAAATTATCATTTTCATTTCTATGCTACTTCTTTGGGTTGCTCCTAACAACCGTCCTAAAGGTTTCTTTGTTGCCATAGTTTGTTTAGGAATTCAGTGCTTCTTTTTATAGCACCAGACCAATGGCATGGACTATTAAAACAGTTTGTAACTCTTTTACCATTCAGCGCTTCCTTCTATAGCACCAAACCAATGAAATGGAATAGTGGCTTTTTAAAGTGCCCCAATTTTGGGCAGCTGTTCAGTTAATCCATTTCTGCTTAAAACCTGTATCATCACTCTTATATTTATTCTTCTCTGCACATACAAAGTATGTATCTGTTTTAAGCATACACTAACCTGAAACCGGACTCCCATAGTCTATCCAGACAAACAGTCCAGTCACATGGTTGAGGCCAGGTTGCTACTAAGCTACATACACATTTTGGACCCATCTGAGACTATGCAAACACAAAGTATGTGGCTTTTTAAAGTGCTTCCATTTTGGTCCGCTCTACAGTTAATCCATTACACTTTAAAACTTATATCCTCAGTCATATGTAGGCCACCTCTTCTCTGCTAATGCAAAGTACGTGTCTGTTTAAAGCGCTGCATTTTTGTGCAGCAAGCATTCCATTTCTCATTAGATTGTGCACAAGTCCTCTTTCTCAAATGTGTTAGACCGAAAGTACTTCCGCCCCACTCCAGTCTACCCCACTTCACTCCAATCAACCTCACTCCACACCAGTCTACCCCACTTCACTCCAGTCTACCCCATCCACCCTACTCCACCACAATCTACCCCACTGCACTCCACTCTAATCTATCCGAATCCATCGCACTCTACTCCAATCTACCCAGCACCACTTTAATGTACCCCACTTCAAATTACCCACTCCACTCCAATCTACCCCCTTCCACTGTACCCTGCACCACTCCACTATACCACACCCACTCTACCCTACTCCACTCCTATCTACCCCACTGTACTCCACCTAAATGCAGCCCAATCCATACCACTCCCATCTCCTCCACCCCATTCCGCCTCCCCAGTCTACCACACCCTACACTTCCCCACTCCTATCTACTCCACTCCACGTCTCCACAATCTACCACTCGACTCTCTTCCGCAATCTACGCCATTCTACTGTACCTCAGTCTAACCCATTCCAAACTGCTCCACTCCAGCATACCACACTCCACCCCATCTATCCCACTCCACCCAGTTTAACACAGTTTTATCTCACCACAGTCTAGCTCATTCCAATGTACAACAGTCCAGTCTACACACTTAAATCTATCCTATCAACTCTATCCCATTCCGCACCATCCTACCCTATCCACCCCCTTACATTCCACTCCAATCTGCCCTACTGTACCACACTCCACCCCAGTCCACCCAATTACACTCCTCCTCATTCCACTCTACCCCAATCTATCTCTCTCTCCTTGTAATCTACCCCACTCCACTCCAATCAAAACCATTCCACTCCAGTCTACAGTACTCCAATCTACCACGCTGCACCCCAATCCAGTCTACCATGCCCCACTCTACCCCACTCCAGTCAACCGCATTTCAATCCAGTTCACTCCAGTCTACCCCACTCTATAGCAATCTACCTCCCTCCACTCTGTTCTAACCCAATCCACCACAATCAACCCCATTGCACGCCACTCCAAGCTACTCTAATCTACCCCACTCTAAACACACCCCACTCCACTCTACACAAATTTACCCTACTCCACCCCAATCTACCCCACTCCACTTCCATCTACCACCACTCCACTCCAATCTACCTCAATGCACCCAATCCATCCTCCTCAACACCACCCCACGCTACCCCACTCATTTAACCCCAATCTACCCCACTCCAAAATTCCCAAGTCTATGCCACTCCACTCCACCCCAGACTATCTCACTCCAACCCAATTTACAACAATCTGTCTCACCACAATCTACCCCATTTTAATCTACCACACCTCACTGTACCACTCTCCAATAAACATCACAACAATCTGCCACCACTCCAGTGCAATCCACCCCAATGTATTCCACTCCATTCTACCCTATGCTAGTCTACCCCATCTACTCCACCCCAAATCTACCCCAGTCCACCTTAGTCCACCCCATTCCACCTCACTTTGGTCCACCTTTCCCCACACCCTAATCTACCCCATTAAAATCTATTACACCCCACACTACTCTACTCCAGTATACCCCACGCTACCCCTAATCTACCTCAGTACACCCCATTTCACCCCACACCAATTTACCTCACTCCACCCCACCCAAATCTACCTTATTACAATCTACCACATCCACTCCAGTCTACCCCACTCTATCCCAATCTACCTCAAAGCACCCAATCCCTCATCCTCAACACCACCCCACTCATTTAACCCCAATCTACCCCACTCCAAAATTCCCAAGTCTCTGTCACTCCAGTCCACCCCAGTCTATCTCACTCCAACCCAATTTACCACAATCTATCCCACCACAATCTACCCCATTTCAATCTACCACACTTCACTGTACCACTCTCCAATCGACACCACACCATTCTGCCACCACTCCCGTGCAATCTACCCTACTCCATTCTACCCCATCTACACCACCCCAAATCTATCCCAGTCCACCTCAATCCACCTCATTCCACCTTCCCCACTTCACCACACCCTAATCTACCCCATTAAAATCTATTACACCCCACATTACTCTACTCCAATCTACCCCACTCTACCACTAAACTACCTCAATACACCCCATTTCACCCCACTCCAATTTACCTCACTCCACCCCACCCCAGTCTACCTTATTACAATCTATCACATCCACTCCAATCTACCCCACTCTACTCCAATCTACCCCACTCCAATCTACACCATTCCACTCAAGTCTACTACACTCCAACCTACCACACTCCGCCCCAGTCCAGCTCACCCCGATCCACTGTACCCCACTCCACTCCAATCTACCACACTGCACCCCAGTCCAGTTTACCCCAATCCACTCTACCCCACTCCACTCCAGTCTACCCCTCTCCAGTACAACCCAGTCAACCCATTCAACCCAATCTTTTGCACTCCACCACAGTCTTCCCCACACCACTCCAATTCAGCCCAATGTAGCCCACTCCACTCTACCCCAATCCAGCCCACTCCAATCCAATCTACCTTCTCTCCAATCTACCCTACTTTACTACAATGTAAACCCCTCCACTTTAGTCTACCCCCACTCCATTCTACCCCACTCCACACAAATCTACCCAGGGCTACCCCACTCACGTTTGTCTCTCTCAACTCCGATCTACGCCACTCTACTACAATCTATCCCACTCCAATATACCACACCCCAGTCTACTCCACTCCAATCAACTCCACTCCACTGTACCCCACTCTACACCACTTCAATCTTCCCCACTCTAATCTACCCAACTCCAATGCAATCTAACCCACTACACCTCAATATACCCCACTCCACTCCAATCTACCGCCCTCAACTCCAGTATTCCTCATCCCATCCCGATATACCCCACTTTGCCCCAATCTACACCACTCCAATCAGTCCTAATCTACTCCACTTCATGCCGGTCCAATCTACCTCACTCCTCTTCATTCCAGTCTACTCCCACTGCACTCCAATATACCCGACCCCACTTTATTCTACTCCAGTTTACCCAACTCCAGTCCACCTGACTCCACACTGCAGTTCATCCCACTTGATTACCATCTACCTCACTCCACTCCACCCCAATCCATCGCACTCCACCCGAATCCAGTATATCACCACCCCACCCTCCCATTCCACACCTATCACACTCCAATCTATCCCACTCTACTCCATGCCAACCCAATCTACCCCACTACAGTCTGTCACTCCATTCCAAACAACCACACTACACCCCATTCTATACCACTCCACCCCAATTTACCACAATCTATCCCACCACAATCTAATTCAGTCCAATCTACCACACCCTACTCTACCATACACCAATCTACTCGACCCCATTCCAGTCTACCCAGTTTACTCCACTCCAGTCTATCCTACACCACTTCATTCTGTCTACCCCACTCTGATCTACCCTACTCCAGTCTACCCCACTCCACCCGATTCCAACATACTCCACACCAATTTACCCCAGTCTACTCACTCTCAACTCCAATCTACCCCTCCACTCCAATCTCCCCACTCCACCACTACCTCATTCTAACACATTCTACCCCTCTCCACTCTACCCCAATCTGCCCCACTCCACTCTACCCAAATATATCACACTCTAGTCTCTTTAAGTCTACCCCTCTCCCAATCAACGCCACCCAACTAACCTTTAGCCATGTTGAACAGCAGCCATATAGCTAAAACACATTGTCAAAGCCATTAGCTCTCACATAAGTGTGACCTATTTTCTTTGCTACCAATGCTTGTTTTAATTTGTAGATCAGTTTATTTTGCTTGCCCCTCAATGTAATGCTGCAGTTTCTAAAATAGTCTCTCAAGCTATTTTTCCACAAGATTCAAAGAATAACTTTCTGCTTTTACCAACCTGATAAAAATGCCTGTATCCTACAACTTTTCCTCCATTTCATTTTTTAGTGATATTTAAACAAACTACATTTTTATAAGCAAGTCTCTATAACACTTCAAGACAGATTAAATTGCCTTACGCCCCTGCATTGTGCAGTGTATAGTGCGTATATACCATTATAAATTAGGATTTATTAATATTTTCAGTCCTCTTGATTTTCGTAAATTGCTCACTTCTTGCAGCTCCCTTGACCGCATATGTGGAAGTACTGCTAGGCTTCCACCTGGGTCACCAGGCTGTAGTGGCTTAATGTACATCGCAGTCAACGCAACAGTCCACAAAAAAGTAATTTTCTTAGCATGAGTGATGTATGTCTTAAGGGGAATATGCATTGTGATGTTAAGTTCACATCTACACTTTTTTTTAAACGTAATTTGGTATCTTAGATGTCTTTGTCATTTTGACAATTACATTTTATGAAGAGACCTACTGGGAATTTTAATGCATTACACACAAAGTCCAATATCACCATAAAATCTATACTCCAGGAGTCGTCATGTGATGGGCGAGGTAGGAGCCTCAAGGCTTCTTTGCCTTCTACAAATGTCCCACGACTGTGCTACCATTTTTTTTTACTGAAATCCAACTTAAAGTGCTCCTCCTTTCCTTGGAAACTTCGAGCTCTAGTTTAGGCCCCAGCATGATTTTTGTTATGCCAGCATAATTTCCAGCATTTTGCTTTATGCTTGTTATGCAGAATTCCAAACGTTAATGCCAATAATGCTTGGTCGCATAATTGAACACAGTTCTCACAGAAATCCTGTCACAGGAGCACAAAAATACTACAAACAACCGGAATGCAAGCTGCTGCTGTTCATGGTTTTTGTGCAGTTTGTTATAGCACAAAATGGGTCCTCACATCCAAAATGGATGCAAGGATGCATTTTGCACTAAAGTATAGCACTATTTTAGATAATTTTTTTGAAATGTCACTTATTTACTTAAAAGGAAGTTATGCGAAGTACACTCGCTCCTAATCCAAATACTATTAATTTGGTACTGGGTTTTTAAATCCTCTGTGACATGCAGCTTCTTCACCTATCAACTTAAGAGGTCTCATAATCGCTAGAACCTTTAAAAGTGGCTTTTCAAGCTTACTACTTCTGTTTTTAGCTACAGAGCTGTGTCCACCAGGTGGCTCCTTCGCTATGGCGAAGGAGCATCGCCCCACTGGCTGAGCCAGAAGAAAAATAAAACAGTAGTTTACTATTGTTTTATTTTTCTTCTTCTGGCATAGCTAGAGGTGCAGAGAGGGGAGAGGCGGGGCCACGGGAGGACGGGAGAGTGCACCTAAGTTCGCATGTGTGTTTGGCCGGCTGTCTGAGGCTTGCCAAACACACATGTGCACTTAGGTTTCTCCAGCCCTGCTGTGTTGTCAGCTGGGCTGGAAAACCTCACAGACCCCAGGGTTGTGTCAGAGCATTGTGATCTATAAAACCATAGGCCACATTGCAAAATCTCCAGTTGCAGGAGATTACAGAACGGCCTGCCTAATTAATCTTTATTAGGTAGGTGGCTATTTAAGACACCCTGTGATTAACTACAAACACAGGGATAGTGGCTTGCAAGAAACAGTAAACCACTGTCACTCCATTTGAGATCACAAAAAAGTGTTTCCCGTTTTGGAGCACAATGTATACCTCATTCAGAGGTGCATAAAACACTTACCTCAGGGGGCGCTGCCTAAAAAACACTAATATTTATAATTGCAATTCATAATTAAGAGGCTACACCCTTTTCATGCCCCCTCCTTGTTGCAGATGGGAATATCCGTTTTGTGATTCTTCTAAATGTTTTTTCTGGTTCGCTGCAGGGGTTTAGTAGTTAGCAACAATCTATTTTATGTGTGTGTGTGTGTGTACTTACACATGGTCATATGTGCATATATAGATTGTATCTTTTCACACAGAAATACACTCACACACAGTTTCCAACTCAACTCCTCACTCCATTATTGTGCATTTGTTGCTCCTGTAAGGAAGTGTTGATTGTGGTTTTCTGATACACTGAGGTAGTTCTTACATTGCTTTCAATCACCCTTCTTTCACATGTTTACGATCAAATATAATAAAGGCCCGCGTTGCATTTCTATAATATGATACGTGTGCCTACAGTAATGAGAGAAACTATGGATAAGTTCCTCTGAGGCTCGAGTAATCCTGCTCCTACCTTACATGCATAGCTCCCATGCATTTTCAGAACCTCACAAATTATTGCTAAGAGGTCTCGGAGCTGGAGTGTAGTGGATGAAAGCATGATATGTATCGTATTTTAGGTGCCCGGAGTTTGTTGGGGTAATATTTTGTATATTGCACAATAATATAAGGTCAGGTTTTTCCTGTGATATTCTTTAAAATAGAATAACCTGTTAATCTTCAGATGGCTAAAGAGCCACATGGATTGTAAAGCTCCATTGCTTAAATAATTTTAGATTATAATTCTTAAATTAATCTCGATCAAAGCAACAATACACAACACCTTAGACAAGGCAAGAATACTGTTGTATATTGGGGAATAGAGTCTCTGATCCTTTAGATTCCATTGGAAGAAGTATGTTAGTATGACTAGGGGGCAATTGACAATTTGTATTTCCTCATTAAATTGAGCTTGCTTACAAGTAGCACAAATATTCAGTTAAGAAGTTAATTTAGTGGAGGTTAGAGCAGCTCCTTCTGTCATTCTATTTATCACTTGTCTCTTGTGCCACATGTTTTCAAGCCCCGAGTAGATATCTACAACTGAACTTTGTTGCCCATTTAAAGCTGAGAATGATGTGGCCAGCTACCAACTTCACACAAATCAGCAACAGCAAGATTTTTTCCTGTTGACTTTAGAAGACCTCAGTGTCTTATCTTTAGCAGTTTAGAGGTTGGCAGATGGGTACTTAATCATAAATGTGGCACATATCCCTTTTGCCTTATTACAAGTGCCATAGCATATAATGCACTTGTAATAAAGTGGACGGTGTATCCATCCCATTTCTGATGCAGTAACATGTCCCCTAAACTTTAAATCAGGCCCTTAATTATGTTTAGAACAGTGGTATGTTGAGAGCACAATTGAAGAAAATGGAGCAGTAGGGGCCTATAAATCCTGGTAATGTCATAATCTACAGCCTCAACAAAAATTGCCGTGGAGGTATCAATTCCCTCTGATTCCTGAGACGCCTTTGTTTTTATCAGGAAACTCAGCCCTTATCAGGGGAAATGTTCTCATAGCCTTATTATTGCGTTCCCTTCTTGCAGGTTCTCACATAGGGGGCCTTTAGTAGCCAGTATAGCCTGCTAAGGCGGGCTGTATAGGTATAATATAACCCTATAGCAAGCCTTTAGCTACCCCAGGAGGTCTATTTATTGTTTGTGTGCATTAAATGCCTTCTTCCTTTCTCACTAGACTCTTGACGGGCGTATCGTGGTCAGCAGTCATGCAAGGGTCTCGTCTCTCACCCTAAACGACATTCAGTACACCGACGCTGGGGAGTACCTTTGCATTGCAAGCAACACCATCGGACAAGACTCCCAAGCCATGTACCTTGAGGTGCAATGTAAGTTGGACAGGTTTCATATTCATATTTAGGGGGTGGGGCTCAAGAGCTCATTGTGTGTGTTTGTACACACATGCAGATGTACAGATTATAATACACTATTTTTCACTATTACTGAGTGTGGAGTGGGACAGCGACTTGAGCGGTTAAGCCTTAAGTTGTCATGATTCCTTCCTTCCGCTCCATGGTAATGCCATGTGTGTGTGTGCATATATATATATATATATATATATATATATATATATATATATATATATATACATATATATATATATATATATATATATATATATATATATATATATATATATATATATATATATATATATATACAAAAAAGAAAAGAGAACTTTGGGTAGTTCCCAAGTTTAGATGGAGAGCAGCTCCAGTAAGGAGCACCCTGCAACACCAGCGACACTCTAGATTTGCTCACCCCAAATGTCTGTTTATCTAGCAAAGTTTTTAAGCATAGGATCAGCACAGTGCTATCCACTCAGAGTTAGATAAGGATTTGGGGCCAGATGTAGGTAGGCTTTTGCACCTCGCAAACGACGAAAAACGCCGTTCGCGAGGTGCAAAAGCCCTCAAGCGATGCAGAAACACATTTTGCAAGTCGGAACCGACTCGCAAAATGTGTTTCCAACTCGCAAATAGGAAGGGGTGTTCCCTTCCTATTTGCGACTCGCACCGCGATTTAAGTTGATTTGTGACCGCGAAAGCGGTCACAAATCAACTCGCAGTTACCATCCACTTGAAGTGGATGGTAACTCATTCGCAAAAGGGAAGGGGTCCCCACGGGACCCCTTCCCCTTTGTGAATGCTCACAAAATTATTTTTTCAGAGCAGGCAGTGGTCCTATGGACCACTGCCTACTCTGAAAAAAACCGAAACAAAAGGTTTCGGTATTTTTTTCTATTTGCACCTCGTTTTCCTTTTAGGAAAACGGGCTGCAAAGAGAAAAAAAAAACTGCTTTATTTAAAAGCAGTCACGGACATGGTGGTCTGCTGTTTCCAGCAGGCCACCATCCCCGTGAGTGCCTAGACTCGCTATGGGGTCGCAAACTGCGACCCACCTCATAAATATTTATGAGGTGGGTCTTTGCGACCCCATAGCGAGTTGCAGAAGGTGTCTGAGACACCTTTCTGCATTCCAAATTGCGACTTGCAATTTGCGAGTCGCAGGGACTCGCAAATTGCAAATCGCAATTTTGAATCTTTCTACATCTGGCCCTAAGTCTTTTGCCATTTGTACAGCAAAGTCTTTAAGCATAGGTTTGACACAGTGTCAACCCTGCATCACTCTAACCCTGAAAGGGATTTGTTTTTACCTATACTGGGTGCTCTCTTGTGTCTGGACAAAGCTAAACCTCTCTGATGAGCTCTAATGAGAGCGAAACACGTGTCAGGGTTTGCTTTTGCTCATTCCAGGTTGGCTTGGATGGTATTTTACCAGTCCAAAGCTGTAATACTGTGCCTGGAGTGGTAAATGGCTTTTGTCATTTTACAGCTCGGCAAGGTTGACACTGTGTCAAACCTATGCTTAAAGACTTTGCTGTACAAATGGCAAAAGACTTTGTTACTATCTACCTCAGCGTGGATAGCACTGTGCTGATTCAATGCTTAAAAACTTTGCTAGAAAAACAGACATTTGAGGTGAGCAAATCTAGAGTGTCGCTGGTGTTGCAGGGTGCTCCTTACCAGAGCTGCTCTCCACCTAAACTTGGGAACTACCCAGAGTTCTCTTTTATATATATATATATATATATATATATATACATATATATATATATATATATATATATATATATATATATATATATATATATATATATATATAGATAGATTGATTGGAGCAAGGCATTTAACGTAACCAGAATGCAAGAGGATATAGCTTCAGTTGTGACTTTCATCCTTTGTTACTTAATGTGTGAATGAGTGTTTATTAGTACACTAGTACATTTAGTCTAACATATAATATTGCACCACATTGGGACCTGCTAAATGCTTACTTCCGAGGGCTGGTTAAATATGTTTGCCTTTGTTTCACAGATTGTAAATATCGGGCCTAAACTAAAAATAAACAAATGTACTGCATCTTTTCCATTTTCGTAGACCTATGCTCAGCTCGTCCCTCCTAATCACCCCAAAACGGCATAGTTCCATAACGTATTTATTCATGGTGGTATATCTGCTGCACCCACGGCACATTATACCGTATATCAACCACACACATTTGCTGAATATGCCTCAAGTCTGTTTTCTGGCCAGTGCTAAATTTAAAATATTAACAATTCAAAACAAATAATTGTATTGGAAGAATTCGTGGCCAAAATAAACCAACGTCTGTCTCTGGGATCCAGAGACATGCACCCTAAATGCTTACTACAGTAAGAGGAAAGTTTAGATCGAGTGGTATAGTTAATTTTTTTTACATTCTACTGTGTAATATGAGCGTAATTAAGTATTAAAACTGTTATTCGTTCTATCACACAGTTCTGCTTTGATTTTCGATTGTGTTCCTAAAACGTGATCTCGGATTTCACAATAGTTTTCACCAATTTGATAACTTTTGACGAAATTGAATTTAGTGTGTATTGTAAAAGTATATGTTTCATCCTTCTATTCAAACTATCTTCTTATGCTTACTGTCTCACAACATCTAGCTTGGCAAAGGAAAGTACATTTAATCTGAAAAGTGAGGAAGAGGCCTCAGAAGACACTATGCTTTCATAAAATGAGTTTAGGCAGTGTTGCTTGTGCTGCTTTAAATGTTTGCTGATGTTAAACTGTGAGTTCTTGACTTTTACATGACCAACACATCATCTCCCATGCCTTCTAGATGCTCCTAAGCTTCAGGGTCCAGTGGCCGTTTACACATGGGAAGGAAATGCCGTCAACATCACATGCGAGGTTTTTGCTTACCCCAGTGCTGTTGTCTCCTGGTTCCGAGATGGGCAGGCCCTGCCAAGCTCAAACTACAGCAACATCAAGATCTACAACACTCCATCAGCCAGCTTTCTCGAAGTAAGGGAAACCAGCTGTTCGTCTGATGAATCTCTGCCTATAGACTAGTCCGAGAAAATTAAGCTGTGGGATTTGTTCTTTTTTAAATATCATTTTTTATTTACTTTTATGTTTGACAGTTCTTTACACTTTGTTTGACATTGCATTAAACGTACACACTTTGTTAGTGGTGTCATTCTGATTAGAACTCACGACCAGTAGTCCTAAAATGTTGACCCCTAAAAATGACATTTGGGAGATAAGGGAGACTTAAGTTGCCTTAAACAACATCATTTGATAGTAGAGATACCTGTGAGTTAGTGTGATGCTGTTCCTTAAGAGTGTATTGTGGTAATTGATGCAGTAATTTCTGAACAGTTTTGAGCAATTAAATGATACCTTAGGAGTGGGATTTGTACATGTCATTATATTATTATGTTCAGTTATTGATACACTGTTCTAAATTATCACAGGCAGTACAAGCTTTATGTTCACTGTGGAGACTATGTACATGTGCATGCCTCTCCTGCTGCACCCACATCGTAGAACAGGTATAGACTCGACAAGCAAACTATACATGTGCTATAGTACCAAGGAAACCATACTCTTATATTCACACTGTGCACAGTTTGAGCTTAACATTAATGAATATGTTCAACAAATGAGTCTCAAATACCTACCTGCTCAGCCCCATCCACTACTAGGGCTGGGTAAGAAAAACAAACAATATTTCTACCATGTAAGTATAACCTATCTTTCTTTTATATTTAAAATATGCTGTAGGTGCTTTAATCAGTACCTTCAACAGTAAATTACCTTTGCATTTGAAGACTGCCTGCTAGCATACAGTTTTCTCATTGGAGGGGGTTATATTCCATACTGGAATAATTTTCCATTGTCATGATGAGTAACTATAAGTAGCAGTAAACAGTGTTAATATGACCATAGGGCCTCTACAACAGTGTTTGTTTCGTAGCACAAGTACCTCAATTGAAGCAACTCATACTGTGACCAGTGAGCTGAAAGTTGCTAAGCTTTTGTACTACTCAGGAGTCCACCAGTTGTCAGATTTCTAGCCGCACATTGTGCTTGACTAAGTCCTTGAGTAGAACTCCATTCTAACCTTGCACTGACCATATCCTATTACTTTCTGGTCTGCCCTAGAGCTTATCCAGCCTCATCATCCAGTGCATTGTAAATTATTTTCAGAGTGCTTTTAAGAGCTTTTAAGGGAAATCTCAATTTCTCTGGACCAGGAAGACCTTTCCCGTTCACCAACTATCATCCTGACTGACAGAGAAATCCTGCTCTACCGGTGGGCAGAAAAAGATCTACCCTGATGACCCACATGAGCAGTGTATTAATTGCCTTTATCCAGCGCTCAAAGAGTGTATTAATTGCCTTTATCCAGCACTCAAAGCTTCATGCTGCAACCTGTGTATAACCTTTCCTTCAAAGGCTCAAAGGGCTAGAGATAGGAGGTAGACCCTCTATGTATTGAAAAGGAAAAAAGCATTCCCTTCATCTGGAAATGGTTTAGGTAATACTCCGCCAAGCACTTCCACCAGGTTGACATAGATGCGCAAATGTGGAGTTTGTGGCTACAGGTGCTACATCCTGAAGCACCTGTAGCCACCTCCTCTCTGAAAAAGACTGGGATATCGTCAGAAAATTGCTCTATACAGAACAAACACCAACCTGTGCAAAACCCTGCATGAAAACCAGCTCACCTGAAGTCCTAACTGAACTCCAGTCCCTGCCAGTGACCTCTGTCACTGTTGTCAACAACACTCCCATTGTCACCTATGAGACAGGCCTCCTTGATGTCTATGAAGAGATCACCATTGCCAACAAGACCCTCGTCAAAGTTGTGTCCGTCGACAACCAAATCTTTGTTGATGCCTGCAACACCTTCAGCAACAAGACTGTCGTCAATGACGACACCAAGGGTGTCTTTACTCCTGCCGTCACTATCAATGGGTAACAATGACTTTGATGACAGCAGCCCTTTGTTCATTAGCTACGATGTCAACCACGCCACAGCACTAACGTCTTTTCTACATCAGTCTTATTTTCATATATGAAGATGTCAGCGAGCCTTCCCACCAAATTCTGGATTTTGAATTGGAAAGGGACTTCTGCGACCAGGACGTCGCTGAGACTTCCTATAGCTCTGCGCAGTTAGATGTGTGTTATGTCCTGGAATTCGAAGGAGATTGCTTGGATGAAGAGGAACCTTACAATGGGTATGACTGTCCAGCACAGACTTTCGTACCCTTCTCAGTCCTATGCACCTCATCATTGTTTAACAGGCTCTCAGGTAATGAAGGTGCCTGTTGCAATTTTTTATACCTTACAACTTTCAAAGACTGCTCCCTCACCAGCCTGACAGACAATCCATGTCTGCGCTGCCTCCACCACCACCTCTTTTACCAGTGTCTCCTCCTCCACCTCCATTCCCCTTCACCTCTGACAGACTAGCCTCCAAGGGTAATCTCTCTGCCACTGGTCCCTCCAACTCATAAGGATATTCGAGATGAGGACTCATTGGATTCATTGGATTCTGATTTGGAGGAAGAGGGAGTACTACCAGATGATCACCGTAATGAGGAGTAGTATGATTATATCATACCAAACAAAGATGACAAGTCACTCATTAAACCAGACTCATCTCCGAACAACTAAGCCACTCTATGCATAGATGAAGAAAGTGGATTAAAACTTTAGTCTCCCAAAGGCTTCGATTGAGCAACAAGTGTCCTGTATGACTTCAAGAAACAGCCGTTGAACGCTACTAGGTTCATACTTATACTGGACCTTGTTTGGTCAGAAGACCTAAAATTGATGAAGATGCCAGCCACTGTTTCAGAGATGGTGACCCGTTTAGAAAACAGGTACAGACTCAGCCCCTTCCTGTCCTACGGGCCATCCCAGACCAGACTCTGTTAACATGGCTGCAGCCCTGGGAACACCAGAGAACCCGATCACCTCATTGTCTGCTCCCCCTGATAGTGATTACTGGTGCACAGGTAATTTGGCCCGTAGAGTTGGTTACGTGGCGGCAACATCAATCAAGGCCTTAAATGTCTTGGCAATTTTGGGCTATTATGATCCTCAGATATTGCTTGACATCCCTCCTTTAATCGACGTCATACCGGACGATAAGAGGGAGGCAGCAAAAGCTGTCATTAAAAAGGGTGCATTAACATCAGCAGCAATCATGACGTGACAATATACTATTCAAACGCAAGCTTTCGCCAGTTGCCCACAGTGGCTGTAATAAGACGGTTGAGAACTACAGCTTTCCATCTGGAAGTCCAAGAAAAAATACTGGAAATGGTGTTTGGAATCAGCCTGTTTGGAAAGCTTGTTGATGATGCCTTGCAGAATATTAAAACAGATACGGGTAGGGCAAAATCTCTTGGCACCCTCAAATATCATTGTCCTTGCTTAACAACTTTTTCAAGGCTCACAAAGAGCCCTGGTTAGTAGAAGAGGCTTCAGTCACTACAGTCGTCAGGGCAGGGAATATTATTCCTCGCTCCCAAAACAACCAAAAACAAGCTTGACTCCTTGCAGCAGGCACCCCTTCCCACCCTACACCTTTCCACATCGCTGTACACTGGAAGCACAGGAGGTGGGGCAGTACTGTCAATTCAAGGCGCTTCTACTCTACCTCAGATCAGGGCTGCAAATATTTACCAAGTGTGTAGCGTTGTTTGCGGCCCTCCTCAGACTGCAGCCCACCAAGTATATATCTACATGGATGACTGCCTTCTGAAGGCATCATTAAGTGTAGGTACAAAAGCTTCTACGGTTGCCTGCTTCTCTCTGTTTCACAAACTAGGACTGTTTCACAGACTAGGACTCACACAGAACATCGACAAGTCTTCTACAGCACCACAGACAAAGCTTCTGTTATTGGGAGGGATGCTGGACACACAGTAAGGAAAGGCTTTTCTTTCGGTGTACAGACTGATGAACCTTGAACCCATGGCAAAGACCTTCTTGGTCAAGCAGCCAGTCACAGGTCAGGTGGTACAAATCTCTGCTGTGCCTGATATCCTCCTGCATAGGTCTTGTACCCTTTTGCAGGCCCTGGCACTAGTCCAGCAAGAAGTGGCAGCCAATCAACGTAAGTTCACAGCGCCTGGGACGACACAGTCACACCACAAGATGCCTGAAATCGGCACAGGCATGGTGGAACTTCCCTTCAAATCTCAGCGTGGAGTTACCATTCCATCCTTCATCGGACAGAGTAGTTCTCACAGTGGCTGCATCCAAAAAAGGTTGGGGAGCTTACATCCAGGACCAAAGGTGTGTGATCAGACGCAATGAAAAAAGATCCCTTACAATATCCTACAGCTCCTTGCCATAAGGCTTGGTCTACAGATGTGCCTCCAGAGATTTGTAAGTCAAGTGCTGATGCTTTACATCACCAAGCTGGGAGAAATTGAGGTCCCAGACTCTATCCGACAAGCGCAAATGCTATGGGTCTGGGACTGGGCTATGTCCACCAAGTGGACATCACATTATAGGATCTCCCTGGTTGACAAAACAATCAGTGGACGCATTCAGTCAAACACTAATAGAGTGCAATGAATGGTAGCTCTAGGATCAAGTGAATTACATCTTCCACAAATGGTTTTGCCCCACACTGAACCAATTTTGATCAAATGTCCAAAGTCTTTCCATACTCCTTTATGCCATCTCTCTTGATCTTAGAGATAGGGTCCTAAGAAACGTAAGGCGGAACATTGTACTCTGAATCTCATTGCCCTGCCACACCAGTACTGGCTATGTGAGCTCCTGAATGTATCTGTACTCTTAGTAATTCCATTAAAGATGCACTCAACTCTCCTCTGCAGGCACAACAGAGAGATACTCAGCCACGACTTCTGGTCATTGAACTTTCCAGCATGGTACCTGAGGATCTAAAGTTTAGTTATTTGGATCTGACAGCAGAATGCAGAAGCATCCCGGAACAAGCCCCATCGTCCACAGCCACAAGACGTAAAATGCCAAGTGGTAGTGTTTCTGTTCCAAGTGCAAATCCAAAGGATTCCAACCAGTGACTATGACACCCCATCAAATACTTCCATATTTGCAGAACCTATCCAAGAATGATCTAAAACACTCATCTGTACAGGTCCATCTGTCAGCAATCTCAAATCTCTCAAGAATGGCAGACAATTTAACCACTCTTTTTTCATAGGGAATTATAAAGCAGTATATGAAGGAAATTTTCAGAGCATTTTCTCTTGTACGGCGCCCACCAGTATACCTGGAGCCAAATACTTCCCTGAACTAGCTCGTTGAGGTGACTTACAGAGCACATCTAAAATTAAGTTCTTGAAAGACAGAGCTTCTGTTGGTGCTTACGTAAGCATGCACAGTAGGAGAGATGCAAGCATGCTCAGTGAAAGAAGCCTTTCTCCGTTTTACTAAGGACAGAGGTATCCTACTGATCAATCCTAATGTTATATCTAAAGCTCTACTGACTTCCACCTGATTGAGCCTGTCATTCTGCTGTTCATCTTCCCAAATCCCACATCATCAATAAAAAAGCCATTGCACTCACTTGATGTGCACAGATGCATCAAGTCTTACATGAAGAAGCTGAAAGACACTCGCTCTTCTGACCAACTATTTCTGCCCATATCCTTAAACCACACAGAGATAGGCCAAGCCCTGCCAAAACAGGAAAGAACACGTTGGTTTTCAGCCTGCATCACCTTTTGCCAAAACAAGGCAAAGCATCCACCCAAGGGAAGAGTGAGTGGGAATTCCATCAGCGGTATGATAACGACTGCAGTACTTTATGCTAGTGTTGTTTGCAAGTCCTCACCGTTGCAGCTACCAAGAGGAGCAGTCACATGTTCATGAAGCACTACTGCCTGGATGTGAATGTAGCACAGGAATGTGAGACCGCATTGCCTAATTTGAGCAGGTGGTTGCTGGCACTCACTTTTTGGGACAGCACTTATTTTTCCTATTTTGACATTTCCTGAGAGAAAGAAAGAGAAAGACAGAAAAGCCATCACAAAGGGAGAAAGCAGAAACCTGCAGGTCTGAGATGAAGGGGCAGGTGGTGCCTAGTATTTGAATAAAGAGGCATGATGTGGATTTAGACTAAACAGTTGGTTTTTGGCGCACTGAGATGCAATAGTGCCAGATGTAAGCTACTGGGCATGGCTTTGGGCACCAGCACTTATTCTTAAATAAATTAGACCCTGTGGGACAGGCAGACCTCCACAGCCTGTTTCAGTAAGCTGGCTTCCTGCTTCATTCTAGCTGTTATGTACAGCTTTCTGCTCTGATTAAGCATGTGAACATATAAGAGATCCAGTGCTCAAAACTAAATTAGTTTCTTAACTATAACTCCAGGTTCGATAGCATGTGTAGCTGTAGATACACATGCTTTGCATAAGTCCCCCATCTAGTGTTGAGCTCGGAGTGTTACAAGCTGTTTTTCTTTCAAAAAGATTTTCAAGTCATGAGATCGAGTGACTTCTCCTCTCGGTGATACTACGCATGGGCATTGAGTCCTTTGTTAGATGGTTTTCATACTGCAATCAGAGTTTGGACACGTTTCCTGTTGTTCCGGGAGATACCGGTTCGGGCCTTTTGAACTTATTCTACCTTTCTATAATACAGTCAGTATTGTCTCGATTGCGTTTTCTATCTGTTATCAATCCAATTAAATCATTGAGTAGATTTTTTTGCCCTTACAAGAGGCCTCGCCCTTTGAAGCCTACTTCAATGTCTGGAATGTCTGAAGCTGTTGGAACAAACTCCATTTGGATTCTGTCCTCGTGTCACGCCA
This sequence comes from Pleurodeles waltl, assembly GCF_031143425.1. Classification (NCBI taxonomy): domain Eukaryota; kingdom Metazoa; phylum Chordata; class Amphibia; order Caudata; family Salamandridae; genus Pleurodeles; species Pleurodeles waltl. Next base: position 1,092,131,716 of record NC_090440.1, read on the forward strand.
AGTTTCCATACACAGACCAGCATTCGGTAAGTAATCTCTTTTTATCTTCCGACCATCGAGAGGAGTCTTGCAACGCCTGCAGATCATTTAAATATAAGAAGACTCTCCAGGACCGAAGAGCTTATCGACTGGAAATGGCGTCCAAGTGCACAGAAAATACACCGAATATTTTTGGTGAGGAACACTCTCAGGGGAATGAAGAACAGAGTACAGCACTTTCCATCAGAGACTCAGATTCCGAACACGACTCCGATGCGGACAGCCAGTCCATACCTCCGGCGCAGTACGTGAGTACACCTACCCAGTCACATCACTCAAAGACATCAAAAGAGTCTCCAGAACTGGTCCAAGGTCCTTCATTGCGTCGAGCTATGGTCGGATCCGAAAAACAAGTCTGGATGAAAAACCTTCTGACCTTCTCCACCAGAAGACACTACGGCAGACCATAAGGTCATAGCAAGAGCAGCTCCATACCATAATGTGCAGATGCACACGGACCCAAAAGAGAAGAATTTCCTTTTAAAAAAATACACACATAAGGAGTATCAATGCTACCTGGGATGCTTAGGCATTAATTCAATATTTTTAAGGAACCAGTGAAGGCCAGTATTATCACTCCTAAAGTAGATACAAAATATAAACCGGCTCTCTCAGACCCAGTTTTCATAAGAACTCAGTTACCACCGGATTCAATAGTGGTTAGTGCAGCAAGGAAGAGTGCTAACAGCCAGTCAACAGGGGATGCCTCTCCTCTGGATAAGGAGAGCAAATAGCTAGACACTCCTTGAGTTAGGGTCGCCTCACAAGCTGCAAACTATTGGAGAATAGCTAACTCCCAAGCTCTTTTTGCTAGGTACGATAGGGTGCACTGGGACGAGATGGAAGAAATTTGGCAATACCTTCCACCAGAGCATCAAAAGCAGGGACAGCAAATAGTTACAGAGGGACAGGAAATTTCCAAGAACGCTATTAGATGCGCTAATGATGCGGCTGACACTGCATCTAGAGGCATAAACGCCAGCGTAGTTATCAGAAGACATGCTTGGTTAAGATGTTCAGGCTTCAAACCTGCGATACAACAAGCTGTCTTAAATATGCCCTTTGACAAAAAACATCTGTTCGGCCCAGAAGTTGAGACAACTATATAAAAGCTGAAGAAAGATTCTGAGACAGCTAAGGCGATTGGTGCATTATGCACTACACCTGCTAGAGGGAGCTTTTCGTAGGCCACAATTTAGAGGTGGCTTTAAGCGAGCAGCCACAGAAACAGCATCCACTTCACAGCAAAAACAGACCTCACAATTTTACACAAGAGGTTCGTTTTGAGGTTCCTACAGTGCATCTAGTAATAGAGGATGAAGCAAATCATCCACTTCTAGAGGTTCCTCTACTGCAACTAAACAGTGACTCACTCACCATCCCCACAACCCACACATCACCTATGGGAGGAAGACTGGTACATTTTTATCCACACCGGCAAGACATCAGTACAGACCAATGGGTTCTGTCAATAATCCAACATGGTTATTGTCTAGAACTCATTACTATTCCATCAAACATTCCCCCTCGTTCGCTCAGACTTACTCAGGACCATCTCAATCTACTGAAAGAGGAGGTACAATCACTACTACTACTCAAAGGAGCCATAGAGTTAGTACCCATATCTCACCAGGGATCAGGAGTATATTCACTATACTTCCTAATACCAAAAAAGACAGCACATTAAGGCCAATCCTAGATCTCAGACCTCTTAAACTGTACATTATCGCAGAACACTTTCATATGGTCACTCTACAGGATGTCATTCCCATATTACAAAAAGGAGATTACATGACAGCATTAGATCTCAAGGATGCATATTTACACATTCCTATACATCCAGCACATCGCAAATACCTAAGATTTCTTATTGCGGGAAAGCACTACCAATTCAAAGTACTACCATTCGGAGTAGCAACAGCACCAAAGGTGTTTACCGAATGTTTAGCGGTAGTATTCCTCAGAAGATAACACATGTCTTCCCATATACACATGACTGGCTAATAAAGGCCAGTACAAGCCAAGTCTGTCAACAACACACTCACTATACAGGAGATCTCCTACACAGTTTGGGATTCACTGTCAATTACTTCAAATCCCATCTACAACCATTACAAATACAGCAGTATTTGGAAGCAATTCTCAACACTCAGTCAGGATTAGCATACCCAATCCCAGTAAGGATTCAGGCACTTCAAGACTTAATATCTCAACTACAACACAACCACACTTATACAGTGAAGTTAGTGATGAAGTTATTAGGAATGATGGCTTCATGTATAGCCGTAGTTCCAAATGCAAGACTGCACATGCCGCCACTGCAGCAGTGCCCCTCACAGCAGTGGTCTCACTCACAGGGTCAACTTCAGGATCTAGTGTTCTTGGACCACCAGACTTACTGCTCTCTGCAATGGTGGAATCACAACAATCTATCAAAAGGGCAGCCCTTTCAGGACCCTGTGCCTCAGACCACCATCACAACAGATGCATCACAGACAGTTTGGGGAGCTCATCTCAACAATTTCACCATACAAGGGGAATGGGACTCCAACCAACAGACAGTACCACATAAATTACTTGGAATTACAAGCAGTTTTCCGAGCACTCAAAGCTTTTCTGACACAAATTGCACACAAGGTAGTGTTTATACACACAGGCAGTATGACATCAATGTTTCATCTGCAAACACAGGGGCATGGGGGGCACATTCATCCCAATTATCCCTTTTAGCCCAGTCAATTCAGAGATGAGCGATTCACAATCACATTCAAATAGTGGGAGAGTATCTTCCAGGGAAGGACAATCAACTAGCAGACCTGTTAAGCAGGACACAGCAACAAGTCCACAAATGGGAAATTAACCCGCAAGTAATTCAGAAATACTTTCAAATTTGGGGAACTCCAGACATAGACCTATTCGCCACAAAAGAAAATTAAAAATGCCAAAGCTTTGCGTCCAGGTACCCACACCCATAAACCTAGGGCAAGGCTCTATGGATGAACTGGTCAGGGATATTTGCTTACGCTTTTCGCCTTTCCCACTCATTCCATTTCTGGTAAAGAAGATGAAGCAAACCTCACTTACCTTGATTCTCACAGTTCCCACATAGGCATGTCAACATTGGTGCACAACACCGCTGGATCTGTCTGTTGTACCTCATCACAAGCTACCAAACAGACCAGATCTGTTGACCCAAAACAGAGGTCAAATGAGATACCCAAATCCCAGCATACTCAAACCGCCGCAGTCAGAATGCCCTGCGGGGCACCGCCAGCCTGTTGGCGGTGCTCCCGCATCCCCGGCCCCGGGCGGAATGACCCCCATAATGTCACACTAGTAGTAGGTAATTTCAAAAGTGAGTAAATCAACTCACCTGTGCTGGTTATAGGGATTTCAGGGCGGGTTACCTTAGAAGGTGCCAAGCGTCTGTAAACACACAAGTTTATGAATAATCACTAATTTATTTTTCACTCTGATAATGGTCAAAAAGCATATATACACTAGTCAGTGACAGGAGTAAGTTAAAGTTCAGGGTGGAAAGGCAAAGGTACTATATGCAAACTTATTAGGCGCATACAGAAGTGGTTTCTCTGTGGGAACTTTTTTTTCCTCTTTCAGAAAAGTTGATTTTACCCAAGCGTACACTTGTTTCATTTACATGTGCATAATATATTTACATGTGTGAATTCTCCTGGGAAGCAGTGACAGTCCTATTTTCCTAGGAATATTTCTGAAATTCTTTCTAAGTTCCAAGAAGGTAGGAAATTTACTCTGACCTTTGTAGATTATTCCCACCATACAAGCCGTCTGGAATTTACAGAGCACTGTTCAGTTCGACGAGCCAAATGTGGAACTGTTTTCCTGATAGCAAATATGGCTTTTTAGAAATTCATGTAATCAAGCAAATAATCACACTGACAGTACAGTCTTTGAGTGGCGGACACATAAAATTCATTACAAATACATTAGAAAGTTTACTCAAAGCCAACAGTGGAAGAATAGCACTAAGAAAGATGCAGTGTTGGGACAGGTGACCCTTAACCGAACTAGCAAACTATTAATAAAGAGATGAAACGGCTCCTGTCACTGCCTAAAGTTACATGTTAAACCATCATTCTGTTTGCAATGTGTATAACATTTTCCTGAAAACTCATATTTAGTTATTCCTACATACAAAATACCTTCAAGTTATTTTTTTGCAGGATTAGGGCTACCACACAGGAGTGTGAGAAAGGTGTGCATGTTCACATTTTTAGGTTGAGCATAAGCGTACAACCTTGTGTATACTTTAGTATACATCTCTGTGGGCTTAAAGCCACCCCCCTGCATCTCATTTGTTTGTTCCAGTGTCCTTTAAAAATCCTTACTTGCTAGTAGTCAGTCCTGCCTCTTTGTCCCTCCTTTTTCTCTTTCGTCCCTCTCAAAGAGTAGGGATTAACTACTGTGTATTTCCACTTTGGTTCTTTATCTCTTGCTTTGAGGAACTACTTTAGCATTTCTTTGTTGCTCCTGTTACACTGTGGGTGTTTCAGGCTGTAGCTGCTTGAATTTTATTGCAGCATCTCCTTCCCACCGCCTCCAGCTGTTGTGCTCCGATAGGAGCTACTGCTACGGGGGTGCTCATTTCCTGCACTCAGCATGCCAGCTTTCAAAATCATTAACCTCTCTTTCCCTTTTGGTGGTAGCAGGTCTTGCTTGCTATATATGTATAAGTAAAGGCACCTGTATTTGTTTTTTTTAAAAAAAATTTATGTTCCACAGTTCACTAGTGCTTTGGTCTATTGGGCTGTTAATCACTATGTAATCCTGGGAATGGGTAGCCACACACTCTTAATTACTCTATAAATGTCCTTCCACTGCTCCCTCTCAGATTGAGATACTTTTTTTTGTTTTTGGTTCATTCCTTGTCATCGCTGCTTGTTTTCTCTCATCCCTCCTCCCCCTCTGCATCACTGCTTGCCCATTAAAGTTGCTTGCTTTCTGTTCCGCCCTCCTCACTCTGTGAGTAGCGAATGGGATTATGTGTTATGGCAGCAGCAGGGAAGAACAACACTGCATTGCCTCCTTTGTTGGAGTAGAGATAGACAGTTTCGGAACTCCCACAATTACAGCTCGACAGAACCTTATCATAGCCCCATAGGTTTGGTGGCTTTAAAAAGATTACAAAGATGGCTGGCTTTCTGTTTACCTTACTGAAGGTAAACGAACAAGGAAGAAACAAAGGTGCTTGGTGTAGAAAAGAGGAGGTGTAGAGGAGGGAGCTTGATCTGGTAGTATACTCTTGAAACCACGAAGAAACAGGCTGTCAAGATGATGAGGAGTGAGTTGTGGGATCATGTGAGAACCATGCTAAAATGGCCATCGAAATTCTTTAAATCAGCTTATTTGTCAAAGTCATGCTTCCTTATCAAACATGCAGAACGTTTGAGATTTTAGATGCTACTGTCTTCTCGTAGAGAAATCACCCGTGACAGCTATGTAATTTATTATTTATTACAAAAATAGATTTTGGTGCGTTTTTACGTTTGGATGATAAACTTATTAAATATTGCTGTGCTCTTACAAGGTAGCAGTATCGACGCTAAGACTTTTAAACCTGCTGGGCCTTACCCTGTCTGGTGCTGTCTCTTCGGTGCACAGCATTGTACACTCCATGCTTTCTCAGAAGCCTTTCCCCTCCCTAAACCGTACTATGCTGGAGGTAAGAGATCAAGGGGGTCATTCCTAGGGGACCGTGGATGCACCGCCAACAGGCTGGCGGAGCATCCAGGCCCATTCTACCGCCGCGGTCAGAAAAGGGAAACCGGCGGTTTCCCGCCGGTTTTCCCCTGGGCTGCAGAATCCTCCATGGCGGCTCTGCAGGCAGCGCGCCATGGGGATTCTGACCCCCTTCCCGCCAGCCTGGTTCTGGCGGTTTTGACCGCCAGAACCAGGCTGGCAGGAACGGGTGTCGTGGGGCCCCTGGGGGCCCCACATTGATTTCCAGTGTCTGCATAGCAGACACTGGAAATCGCGACGGGTGCAACTGCACCCGTCGCACAAAAGCAACTCCGCCGGCTCCATTCGGAGCCGGCTTCATCGTTGCTGTGGCTTTCCCGCTGGGTGGGCGGGCGGCCTTTTGGCGGTCGCCCGCCCGCCCAGCGGGAAAGCCAGAATGACCGCCGCGGTCTTTTGACCGCGGTACGGTCTTCTGGCGGTTCCCGCTTGGCGGGCGGCGACCGCCGCCCGCCAAACTAGGAATCAGCCCCCAAGTGTTCAGGGGCACAGGACCACCCTTCGGCTTTGGGCAAGCCGGGCCCAGGGCGCTAACATTCAGAGGGCCAGCACAGAGCTACCTGCATTAAGGTCGAACATGCAGGCTCCAGTGTTTTGCACTCCTTCACCCCCTTCCTTCAATCACTTATGTCTTTCACACCCCTTGCGCCACATTACCACCCCCCTCGAACTCCTCACCACAACTTGGCTCTAGAGTAAAGCAGCTAAGCTGTGGGTTATTAAGTTAAGGTGGAAGAGGAGCTGAGATGTTTGTATTCAGATGCCGGTCACTGTCTGACATAACCAACCGGGGACTGATCTCTCAACACAAAAGGGTCCCCTGCTGTCATATTTTACAGATTATCAGCAGTAGGACGTTAAACTGTCTCTTCCAAGGGCACTCCCTTTCCAAAGGCCAGCCTTGCAGGGGCATGTGCTAAAGCCCTCACCCAGGAAAAAATATCAGCTGCTTCCCGCACAGACACTAAAATTGTATTTATATAGAACTTACTACCCCTGACGAGGTGTTGAAAATGAAGTGGGTGAAATATTCGAGCGAAATTCAAAACGGGCGAAATGTCTTGGTTTTGTTTCTACCTGCAAAGTGGAATTGGCTTGTTACTCTGCTCTGGGGGTGGAAAAACCCCTATGGTCCAACGCAGTTGCTTTTAGGAGCGACATGAGTTGCCAGCACTGTTTTTAATTATAATTGCATTAAGGTACAAAAATTGCTTGGACTCCTGACAGTGATGTTGGATGCAACTTCCACAGCAGTGAAGCTTGTGTGTATTGCCTGGCTGCAGGCCAGGGTCCTTCTGGTGCTTTAACAGAGAGTTGCTACTTGTCAGAAACTTGCTTGCATGACCCAGTCTGTAGTAATTGTATAGCCCTTCAGTCACTGGTGGCACAGCACCCAGGAAAATGTGTTGCATGTCTAAACACTTAAAATGTCCTAAAAGCGAGACCTATTGGCTAGGCCAATGCTTGTTTTTTATTCTTGTGTCACCGTCAGAAAGTACTTGCTATTCAGGCATTGCGCTCTTAAAAGCTGTAGTCAACAACATATTTACCTAGTCTATGTGTTAATTTCAAATTTCTTCCAGGTCGCCCCGGATTCTGAAAACGATTTTGGCAACTACAACTGCACAGCAGTCAACCGCATTGGGCAGGAGTCTTCAGAGTTCATCCTCGTTCAAGCTGGTGAGTCTGTCTTAAACCGTTGTACAAGTGCAGCCCAAAGATACCATTCAGACCTTTGAACCCATTTAAAGGAAAGCCACACATATACACAACTTCCTGTTGCCTTGAACTAACTTGAGCATTATATGCATTTTCATGATGGAAATCAGACTAACGGAGTAAATATATCAAAAAGTATCCTATTAAATCTGTATATGCAACTCTTCATGTTTACATAAAATATTTAAACAATAAAAGCAAACTACACAGAAATGAAGAGGTCATCACTCAGAGACAGTGTGCGGTATATATAAATATATATGTATATATATTTTTCTATATATATATATAATGATATTTTGAGCCATTAGCCCCTTCGCTTCCAGGCCTTTTCCCCTCAGGTGCCAGGCCTTTTTTTTGGCTACTTGGGGCAGTTCGTGCTTAGACTCTCATAACGTTTTGTCCACATAAGTTACCCACGCCAAATTTGCATCATTTGTTTCCAACATCCTTGGGGTTCTAGAGGTACCCAGAGTTTGTGGTTTCCCCTGAAGGAGACCAAGAAGTTAGCAAAAATACAGCGAAAATTACGTTTAAAAAATAAATAAATGGGGGAAAAAGGGCTGCAGAAGAAGGCTTGTGGTTTTTTCCCTGAAAATGGCATCAACAAAGGGGTTGCAGTGCTAAAATCACCATCTTCCCAGCCTTCAGGAACAGGCAGACTTGAATCAGAAAAAAAACATTTTTCAACACAATTTCGGCCTTTTAATGGGACATACCCCATGTTTACTATTTTTTTGTGCTTTCAGCCTCCTTCCAGTTAGTGACAGAAATGGGTGTGAAACCAATGCTGGATCCCAGAAAGCTAAACATTTCAGAAAAGTAGACACAATTCAGAATTCAGCAAGGGGTCATTTGTGTAGATCCTACAAGAGTTTCCTACAGAAAATAACAGCTGAAATAAAATAAATATTAAAATTGAGGTGAAAAAAACACCCATTTTTCTCCACGTTTTACTCTGTAACTTTTTCCTGCGAAGTCAGATTTTTAAAAGCAATATACTGTTACGTCTGCTGGACTCTTCTGGTTGCAGGGATATATAGGGCTTGTAGGTTCATCAAGAACCCAGAGCCAATAAATGAGCTTCACCTTGCAATGGGTTTTCATTCTATACCCGGTATACAGCAATTCATTTGCTGAAATATAAAGAGTGAAAAATAGGTATCAAGAAAACCTTTGTGTTTCCAAAATGGGCACAAGATAAGGTGTTGAGAAGCAGTGGTTATTTGCACATCTCTGAATTCCGGGGTGCCCATACTAGCATGTGAAATACAGGGCATTTCTCAAATAGACATCTTTTTTACACACTGTCTTACATTTGGAAGGAGAAAATGTAGAGAAAGATAAGGGGCAATAACAATTGGTTCGATGGCATCTGTCGCTGTAGATACACATGGTATGCATGAGCTCGCCATCTGGTGTTGGGTCGGAGTGTTACAAGTTGTTTTTCTTCGAAGAAGTGTTTTCGAGTCACGGGACCGAGTGACTCCACCTTCTGTGCTCATTGCGCATGGGCGTCGACTCCATCTTCGATTGTTTTCTTTCCGCCATCGGGTTCGGACGTGTTCATGTCGCTCCGAGTTTCGGAACGGAAAGATAGCTGAAGACGGAAGATTTTCGACGGTATAGTTGCGATCCGGTTAGAGATAGACACATACGACGACGCGTTGAACATCGAAGCGCTTCGGTGCCCTTCGGGGTAGATTTCGGCACCCCGTCGGGGCCTAGTCGGCCCGACCGCGTGGAGGACAACGCCGATGGATCGGACCCCGTTTCGATTCTGCCCCGAATGCCACAACAAATATCCTTATACGGACCTGCACTCGGTCTGTAATCTGTGCCTGTCACCCGAGCACAGTGAAGAATCCTGCGAGGCCTGTCGGGCGTTCCGGTCCCGAAAAACTCTGCGCGACCGTCGAGCGAGAAGACTGCAGATGGCGTCCACGCCAAAAGAGCGTCGACAGTTCGAGACAGAAGAAGAACAGGAGGAATCCTTTTCCATCCAGGATTCAGACTCCGACGAGCTACACTCTACAAGAACTGTGAGTAAGACGTCGAGATCAAACCTTAAAAAAGGAAAGAAGGCCCAGGGGACGCCACTGCCAACCGGCCATGGCTCCACCCAAATTCTCGGTGACCAACAATCGGCACCGAAAAAGGCCCATTCAGTGTCGAGATCGTCTGACTTCGGTCGAGACACCGGCACGCAGCCTCCTCGGGACCGAGAGAGTGCTAAACAGAAGCATCGACACCGAGAGTTCGGTGTCGACACCGATCGACGCCGAGACAGTGGCGCCGAAGACCATAGAGGCCAAGAATTTTCGGCACAGAAAAAGAGGAAGGTTACCTCGGAGCCGAAAAAACAATCGACAGGGCTTTCGGAGCCGAAAAAAGCGACATCAGACCCTGTTTCTGGCTCCTATACCGAAGAGCATTCTATGTCTTCTCAAATGAAGAAACATAGATTTGAACAAGAACTGCAATCCACTGACGTGGATCACACGCAAAAGCGTATCTTTATTCAGCAGGGGACTGGGAAGATCAGTACCCTTCCACCTGTCAAACGCAAGAGAACGCTTCAGTTTACTCCTCAGCAACAAACAACACAAAAGGTAACACCTCCTCCCTCGCCTCCACCTGTAACTCCGGCTTCGCCAACTTACACCCCGTCACATTCGCCAGCTCACACCGCCATGAGCCACGACGACCAAGATCAGGATGCGTGGGACTTGTACGACGCACCAGTGTCTGATAACAGCCCAGACACATACCCAACTAGGCCATCACCACCGGAAGACAGCACAGCCTACTCACAAGTGGTGGCTAGAGCAGCTCTATTCCATAATGTGGAACTACACTCGGAACAAGTAGAGGATGATTTTTTATTTAACACCCTCTCCTCAACCCACAGCTCCTACCAAAGCCTGCCGATGCTCCCAGGCATGCTACGCCATGCAAAGGACATTTTCAAGGAGCCAGTTAAAAGTAGGGCAGTGACGCCTAGGGTGGACAAAAAGTATAAGGCGCCTCCTACGGACCCTGTCTTCATCACCTCTCAGCTGCCACCAGACTCTGTGGTGGTAGGGGCTGCCAGAAAACGGGCAAACTCACACACTTCTGGGGATGCACCTCCCCCAGATAAAGAAAGTAGGAAGTTCGATGCAGCCGGGAAGAGGGTTGCTGTCCAAGCAGCAAACCAGTGGCGCATCGCAAATTCACAAGCGCTGCTAGCGCGATACGACAGAGCCCACTGGGATGAGATGCAGCATCTCATTGAACATCTCCCAAAAGATCTGCAAAAAAGAGCAAAACAGGTTGTTGAGGAGGGTCAAAACATTTCCAACAATCAAATACGCTCCTCCATGGATGCAGCAGACACGGCCGCAAGAACCATTAATACGTCGGTTACCATCCGTAGGCACGCATGGCTCAGAACGTCTGGATTCAAGCCAGAAATTCAGCAGGCAGTGCTTAACATGCCAGTAAACGAGAAACTTCTGTTCGGTCCGGAGGTCGACACAGCTATAGAAAAGCTCAAGAAGGACACTGACACTGCCAAGGCCATGGGCGCACTCTACTCCCCGCAGAGCAGAGGATCTTATAACACCTTCCGCAAAACACCTTTTAGAGGAGGGTTTCGGGGTCAGGCCACACAAGCTAGCACCTCACAGTCCGCACCGCCCACCTACCAGGGACAGTACAGGGGAGGTTTTCGGGGCCAGTATAGAGGGGGGCAATTTCCTAGGAATAGAGGAAGATTTCAAAGCCCCAAAACCACTACCAACAAGCAGTGACTCACACGTCACTCACCCCTCCCACACAACACCAGTGGGGGGGAGGATACATCAATATTACGAAGCATGGGACAAAATAACTACAGATACATGGGTCCTAGCAATTATCCAACATGGTTATTGCATAGAATTCATGCAATTCCCTCCAGACATACCACCAAAATCACAAAATTTATCAAAATACCATTCACAACTTCTAGAGATAGAAGTTCAAGCACTACTGCAAAAAAATGCAATAGAATTAGTACCAAGCACACAAATAAACACAGGAGTTTATTCACTGTACTTCTTGATACCAAAAAAGGACGAAACACTGAGACCAATTCTAGACCTCAGGGTAGTAAACACATTCATCAAATCAGACCACTTTCACATGGTCACACTACAAGAAGTGTTACCATTGCTCAGAAAACACGACTACATGACAACCCTAGACCTCAAGGACGCATATTTCCATATACCAATCCATCAATCACACAGGAAATATCTAAGGTTTGTATTCAAAGGAATACATTACCAATTCAAAGTATTGCCTTTTGGTTTAACAACCGCTCCAAGAGTATTCACAAAGTGCCTAGCAGTAGTCGCTGCACACATCAGAAGGCAGCAAATACATGTGTTCCCGTATCTAGACGACTGGCTAATCAAAACCAGTTCGCTCACACAATGCTCAAACCACACAAATCAAGTCATACAAACCCTCTACAATTTAGGGTTCACCGTCAACTTTGCAAAATCAAACATTCTGCCAAGCAAAGTACAGCAATATCTAGGAGCCATAATAGACACGACAAAAGGAGTAGCAACGCCAACTCCACAAAGGATCCACAATTTCAACAGGGTCATTCAACACATGTCTCCAAACCAAACAATACAAGCAAGAACAATACTACAGCTCCTAGGCATGATGTCCTCATGCATAGCCATTGTCCCAAACGCAAGACTGCACATGAGGCCCTTACAACAGTGCCTAGCCTCACAGTGGTCTCAAGCACAGGGTCACCTTCTAGATCTGGTGTTGCTAGACCGCCAAACTTACCTATCGCTTCTATGGTGGAACAGTATAAATTTAAACATAGGGCGGCCTTTCCAAGACCCAGTGCCACAGTACGTAATAACAACAGATGCTTCCATGACAGGGTGGGGAGCACATCTCAATCAACACAACATAACAGGACAATGGAACATACATCAAACAAAACTGCATATAAATCATCTAGAATTATTAGCAGTTTTTCAAGCACTAAAAGCTTTCCAACCAATCATAACCCACAAATACATCCTTGTCAAAACAGACAACATGACAACGATGTATTATCTAAACAAACAAGGAGGAACACATTCAACGCAGTTAAGCTTGTTAGCTCAAAAAATATGGAAGTGGGCAATCCACCATCAAATTGGTCTAATAGCACAGTTTATTCCGGGGATCCAGAATCAGCTGGCAGACAATCTCTCTCGAGATCACCAGCAAGTCCACGAATGGGAAATCCACCCACAAATTCTGAACACCTACTTCACACTCTGGGGAACACCACAAATAGACTTATTTGCAACAAAAGAGAACGCAAAATGCCAAAACTTCGCGTCCAGATACCCACACAAGCAATCCCAAGGCAATGCCCTATGGATGAACTGGTCAGGAATATTTGCTTACGCTTTTCCTCCTCTCCCTCTCCTTCCTTACCTAGTAAACAAATTAAGTCAAAACAAACTCAAACTCATTTTAATAGCACCAACGTGGGCAAGACAACCCTGGTACACAACACTGCTAGATCTGTCTGTAGTACCACACATCAAACTGCCCAACAAACCAGATCTGTTAACGCAACACAACCAACAGATCAGACACCCGGACCCAGCATCGCTGAATCTAGCAATCTGGCTCCTGAAATCCTAGAATTCGGACACTTACAACTTAGCCAAGAGTGTATGGAAGTCATAAAGCAGGCCAGAAGGCCATCCACTAGACACTGCTACGCAAGTAAGTGGAAAAGATTTGTTTGGTACTGCCATCATAATCAGATACAACCACTAGAGGCAACTCCAAAACATATAGTAAATTACTTGCTCCATTTACAAAAAGCAAAGCTAGCCTTCTCTTCTATTAAAATACACCTTGCAGCAATATCTGCATACCTGCAAACTACATATTCAACTTCCTTGTATAGGATACCAGTTATCAAAGCATTCATAGAAGGGCTTAAAAGAATTATACCACCAAGAACACCACCTGTTCCTTCATGGAACCTAAACGTGGTTCTAACAAGACTCATGGGCCCACCCTTCGAACCCATGCACTCTTGCGGAATACAATTCCTCACCTGGAAAGTTGCCTTTCTCATCGCCATTACATCTCTAAGAAGAGTAAGTGAAATTCAAGCGTTCACAACACAAGAGCCTTTTATACAAATACATAAAAATAAGGTCGTCCTACGACCTAATCCAAAATTTTTACCAAAAGTTATTTCTCCATTCCATCTAAATCAAACGGTAGAATTACCAGTATTCTTCCCACAGCCAGATTCTGTGGCTGAAAGAGCACTACATACATTAGATGTCAAAAGAGCATTAATGTACTACATTGACAGAACGAAGAACATCAGAAAAACTAAACAGCTATTTATTGCATTCCAAAAACCTCATGCAGGTAACCCAATATCAAAACAAGGTATAGCCAGATGGATAGTTAAATGCATCCAAATCTGCTACCTTAAAGCAAAAAGACAACTGCCCATTACTCCCAGGGCACATTCAACAAGGAAAAAAGGTGCTTCAATGGCCTTTTTAGGAAACATCCCAATGCAAGAAATATGTAAGGCAGCCACTTGGTCTACGCCTCACACATTCACCAAACACTACTGTATAGATGTGCTATCCGCACAACAAGCTACAGTAGGTCAAGCTGTATTAAGAACTCTATTTCAGACAACTTCTACTCCTACAGGCTAAACCACCGCTTATGGGGAACTAACTGCTTACTAGTCTATGCATACCATGTGTATCTACAGCGACAGATGCCATCGAACTGAAAATGTCACTTACCCAGTGTACATCTGTTCGTGGCATCAGTCGCTGAGATTCACATGGACCCACCCACCTCCCCGGAAGCCTGTAGCAGTTCAGAAGTTACCTTCAATTTTGTACATTTGTATATATATTACTTAATCCTTTAATAGGTACATACTTACATTTTTCATTGCGCGGGCACTATTACTATAGTACAACTCCTACCTCACCCTCTGCGGGGAAAACAATCGAAGATGGAGTCGACGCCCATGCGCAATGAGCACAGAAGGTGGAGTCACTCGGTCCCGTGACTCGAAAACACTTCTTCGAAGAAAAACAACTTGTAACACTCCGACCCAACACCAGATGGCGAGCTCATGCATACCATGTGAATCTCAGCGACTGATGCCACGAACAGATGTACACTGGGTAAGTGACATTTTCATTAGCTATTCTGTGTTCTCCCAAGTCTCCCAATTAAAATGGTACCTCACTTGCTTGGGTAGGCCTAATGCTTGCGATAGGAAACGCAATATGGGCACATCAAATTTTTACATTGAAATCTGACGTGTTTTTTGCAAAGTCCCTAGCTGTAGGTTTTGTCCTCTTGCTCAGCCGGCACCTAGGGAAACCTGCCAAACCTGTGCATTTTTTAAAACAAGACACCTAGGGGAATCCAAGATGGGGTGACTTGTGGGGCTCTGCCAGGTTCTGTTACCCATAATCCTTTGCAAACCTCAAAATTTGGCCCAAAAACACATTTTGTCCTCACATTTTGGTGACAAAAAGTTCTGGAATCTAAGAGGAGCCACAAATTTTCTTCCACTCAGCGTTCCCCCAAGTCTCCCGATAAAAATGGTACCTCACTTATGTGGGTAGGCCTAGTGCCCGCGAAAGGAAATGCCCCAAAACATTATCTGAACACATCAAAATTATCAAATACAAAACTAAACGTTTATGGTCCTGGGCTCAGCAGCCATCTAGGGAAACCTACCAAACTCGGACATTTCTGAAAACTAGACACCGGAGGGAGTCCAGGGAGGTGTGACTTGCATGGATCCCCCAGTGTTTTCTTACCCAAAATCCTCAGCAAACCTCAATTTTAGCTAAAAAAAAATTAACATTTTCTCACATTTCTGTATGGGATCATCCCACCGGGACAAATGTCCTACCACCCAACCTTCCCCTTAGTCTCCCGGTAAAAATTATACCTCACTTGTGTAGGCGGGCCAAGTGCCTGTGACAGTGAAGAGCCAAAAACATGTCGAAATTGAGAGGGAACCAAAGCGGGTCCAAAAGGCCAGTTTGAAAAAAAACACTTTTCGGCTGCAGGTGGGGCAGAATTTTTATCAGTATAGATGAGACAATTCTGGTTGGTAGGAATTTTGTGGATTGCTGCAGATTCCGGAAGGTTCCATCACACAAATGTGGGAAAAATGTGTGATTTCCAGCAAAGTTGGAGGTTTGCAAGGCATTGTGGGTAAGAAAATGGGGTGGGTGCATGTGAAGCACACCACCCTGGCCTCACCCAGATGGTTCGTTTTCAGATGTGTCTAGGTCTTGTGGATTTTTCTACATGGCAGCGTCCCAAAGTCCAAAAAGTGCAGCCCTCATCATTCCAAGTGGGACGATTTTGACAGTTAGCCAAGCTCTCATGGCCCAAATGTAAAACCAAAACCCAAAATAATCAAATGTCCTCTTGCTTGCCAGGGGATAAGATGTTTTAGTGTGCGGGGGACCCCATTCAGTTGAGGTGGGGGCATAACCATGCCCATACTGGTTGGTAGCCAACACCACACTATTTTCTTTTAATTTCCCTGACATCTAGTAGACTTGCCCAGGGGAGGGGGGTGCAAACCCCCAGGGGGGGTGCTAGCGCTTCCCCGAGGGCCCCTTTCTGGACGTAACGGTTACGTCCTGGGCACCTTAGCGGTTCGCTTGACAGATATAGACTTAATGTGATGCCTCTTTATAAATTTCTTGTTCATTGTAGATGGTTTTGTATCTGTGTTTTTTTCCCACACCTAGATGGTGGTATTCATAATTTTATTCAAAGGAGAATCTAATCTTATTCATCAGCATGGTCAAGTTAATTTCATTTGGTCAAGAATGAAATATGCATGAGCGTTACATTTTGATAATGCTAATTTGAGTAGTAAATCAATAATTCTATATTAAATATATGAATGATTGCATCAGCAATTTCGATGTGTACTCTATTTCCTTAGTAATAAAATGTATTCTGTTCAGCACTGCACCACTTTCTTTCCAGTTCACTGGTAACAGGTGTCATTTTATGTCCAGGTCCCTAGTCATTGGTGTAGTTATTTCACAATTTCAAGTGGCCACCAGAGCACTAAAGGATCTGCTTGCACATGTCATCAGATGAAATACACAAACATGAGTTACTAGAGGAAAATGGAACAAAAAATACTCATGATCATTGAAGTAAATAGTAAAGAAGACCAACACATAAGAGCTGTTGTAGAGCTAGGCAAGAAATGTCAAGGATAAAAGCATTGTAAGGTTTGTTGTCATTGAAAAATGCCTCTACCCGCTAGGCCTTTTTCCCTGATTTTTTTTTTAATAACAGTAACATTGGTGCATGGTGCCCCTAAGATTCTAAAAGTTCAATGGATAGTGAAAATAAAACCTTCCTATTTATCTTGTCCTTTAAGGCGCTGGGCTGAGTATTTTGATTACTCTGTTCAAATCTTAGAAAACTGTGTTGCCGCAGAGCATTTCTAATTGATATTTCACTTTGATGCTTTTCTTATTTTTGATATCCTTTCTTTGCAGGTATTCTAGTGCTGTAGATCGGATCATTGACTCACATTCTACTGTAATCTTTGAAGTGAGTGCTAATGTCTGAACTTCTTTTTTGTTGATTACTGGAGCAACATTTACGCAGCTTTTATCTGAAACTGGGGAAACAGTTGGTCCAGGAACCCTGACATTGGCAGTGATAGTTAACCCTTTCTCTGCTGTGGAGTCGGAAGGGGCCCCTTTGGGTTCCGCACCAATGGCTTCTACCTCTGCTCGAGGGGCACTCAGGGATCCGTTACTGGATCTGGACCGACCTCAGATGTACATCTTCGACTTACCCCAGCGCCGGTCCTGACGTTGACGCTCCTGGTGCCGCCCTGGCCCCCGGGCAGCGATGTCCCATTCCTCATTGTTGATTCTGGCGCCTTGCCCTCTATGTCCGATCCTGAGCCTTATTTCTATGAGTTCGGTTATAGTGAGAAATGGGAGGAATACCTTTGGAACACCAGCTCCAAAACCCCTTGGATTGGCGTTCGGACGTGGGTGAAGCCAGTGGACTGGAAACCTCCCCAGATACTGGCATGCTTTCTCCCCCAACCATGGCTAGGGAGGACGGAGCTTCATATTTAATGTGGTGCGGAGAGCAACCAAGGTCCTGGACCTTGAGCTGCCTTTGTGGCAGTAAGAACTAACCTCCTGATAGAGGTGCTTCAGTTTGGGGTGACATCCTCTGAACCCCTGCTTCCCTTCAATGAAGCACTTACGGATGTCTTACTGGGTACCTGGTCCAAACCCAGCACAGGGGCTCCTGTGAGCAGGACAGTTGCCCGTCGCCATCTCCCTGCACTTGGGTGACCCAGGTTTCCTGACACAACAACCCATCCCTGAGAGCTTGGTTATGGAACCCCCACCTCCTATGGTGCGTTCCCTTCGCACCCCTGGACAGGGAATCCAAGGAGATGGACACACTTGGGAAGAAAATGTTTTCTTCCGCCAGCCTGGCATTGCTGTTCATGAACACTACATGCCTTTTGGGCTATTATTCCCACACACTCTAGGATACGGTTGTGCAAGTGCTGCCACAGGTCCCACAATTGCTGATGGGAGAGGCACAGAAAAGTTCATGATCCCACAAGAGACCTCCAAACCTTCCTAGTCTGACTGTCCCCCACCAGGGACCAGTCGGAGGCAGGATTCACCATCACCTGACCTGCACCACTGGCAATCCATCACGTCAGACTGGTAGGTTTTGCAGATAGTACGAAGAGGCTACTTTCTCCCCTTCGAGACTACCCATCCATTTATTCCACTCTCCTACAATCGGCTGAAGGAGGATCACTTGGCACTTCTCCAAAAAGAAGTTACTGCTCTCTTTGCCAGGGGAGCCATAGAGAGGGCTCCTGTGCCAGAAGTAGGTCATGGTTGCTATTCCCGTTACTCAGACTAGCATCAAAGTAATTTCCTCCCTCTCTCAAAGGTAAGGCAGTGCAGGTGTTCATGGACAATACCACGTCCATGTGGTATTGCAACAAGCAGGAAGGGGTGGGGTCGTGGAGCCTTTGTCAAAAGGCTCTGCACGTGACTGGAACATCAGGGTATTTCCCTGGTGGTTCAGCATCTGGTGGGCTCTCTGTACACCCGAGCGGGAAAACTCAGCCGACAATGCTTAGTTGATCATGAATGCCATCTCAATCCGGAAGTGGTGCAAGGTCGCTTTCAGCAGTGGGGGAGAGTCTTGGTTCGATCTGTTCAGCACTGCAGAGAATGCACAATGTCATCAGTATTGCGCGTTGGAGCTTCCAAGGTGGCAATCGCTCTGCAACACTTTTCGTCTCAAGTGGAACTCAGGCCTCCTGTACACCTTTCCACCTCTACCACTTCTGCACAGATTTCTCAAGAAGATCAACAACGATCAGGCCCAAGTAGTCCATGTGAATCCGGACTGGGCATGAAGAGTCTGGTATCCGATGCGACTGAGCATGACCATTGTTTCTCTGATCAGACTGCAGCTTCAGGAGGATCTTCTGTTGCAGTAGCAGTGGAAGGTTCTCCACCTAAACCGGTCCAGTCTCCGCCGTCTTGCATGGCGATTGATTGGCGGCAGTTGACAGCTTTTGACCTGCCACGCAAAGTCTGTAACCCAATCTTGGTAGCCAGGCATCCATCCACCAAACTGGTATAACCTGTTGTTGGAAGAAATTTGTGGCATGGTGCACAGAGAAGTCTGTTGACCCCCTTTCTACCCCTCTTTCTGAGGTTTTGTTGTTTATCATTTCTCTGGCCCAGCAGGGCTCCCCTATGGGCACTCTCAAAGCTTATTTGTCTGTCATTTCTGCTTTTTTTTTTTACGTTTCCTGATCAATCTTCCTTGTTTAAGTCTTCCATTGTAAATAGGTTCCTTAAAGGCCTTTACTCAAATATTCCTCAATCTCCATTCATTATGCCCCAATGGGATTTGAATTTAGTTTTGACATTTCTGCCTCTCCACAATGGTCCTCTCACCCTTCTCACTTTGAAAACAGCCTTCCTTGAGGCCATTACATCTGCCTAAAGGGCTTGCAAGCTGCACGCATCGTCATCCAAACTGCCTTACCTTTCAATCTATCCTGACAAAGTGGTACTTCGCACTAGGGCCTCTTTTCTGTCAAAAGTGGTTGGGCCCTTCCATGTAGGCCAATTCTTCACCTTGCCTACTTTTTACATACCCCCACATCCTCTAAGGAAGAGGAGACTCTCCACTGGTGGATGATCAACTTTTTTTGTTGATTATGTGGGTGCAAAGAAAGGTCAGTGCATAAGAGAACCATTTCCAGGTGGGTCATACTCTGCATTAAAATGTGCTATGCATTGGCTAAGAAGCAACACCCTGAGGGTTTGTGTGCTCATTGTACCAGAGCTAAAAGTTCGACCATTGCACTAGCATGCAGAGTTCCAGTCCTTGACATCTGTCAGGCGGCAACTTGGACACCTCTGCACACGTTTACCAAACACTGCTGCCCGGCCAGTCAGGTCCGAAGGGTTGGGCACTTTGCCTGTTCGATCCCGCAGGGCTTTCTAGTTTGATATTCGTTCATAGACATACCTTTGGGGATGGTATTGCCTGGGTATGCATTCTAAGGTAAGGAATCTGCAACTAGATGTCGCTATCAGATGGACAAGTTACTTACCTTTGGTAACGCCTTATCTGTTAGAGACAATATCTAGTTGCAGATTCCTTACTGACTTACCCATCCTCCTCGCTCTGTGAACCGATTTCTAGGGGCAGGGGCTCTGTTTTGACACACTGGTGGGCAGTGTTTTTCATGGCTCTGCACTTCTGGCATGGAAAGTTGTGAAAAGAAACTGACATCAGGGTGCTGGGGTGGTGCCTAGGGTTATCCAGTGTGGGTTGACTTGTGTGGCTCAGACCACTTTTCCTTACCCAAAATCCCATGCAAACCTCAAACATTGACTAAAAAGCACATTTTCCCCACATTTCTATGATGGAAGTTCTGGAACCTGCAGGGAGCCACAAACTTGCTTCCACCCAGAATCCCCCCAAGTTTCTGATAAATGTGGTACTTCTCTTGTGTGGGTAGACCTTATACTCGCAAGAGGAAAAGGCCCAAAACGCAACATCCATGGAGTGCATTTTGCCACTGAAAACTGACCCTCTTTTTCCAATGTGGGTAGTTCTAGATTTTGGACCCTAGCCCAGCTGGCCCCTAAGAATCGCATGACTTGCTTGGATTCCATTAGGTTTTTGTAGCAGGACTAAAGTGCATGTGCTCTCTCCCTAAAGCATGGTGTGATTGGTAAATCCAAAATTTGCATATTTAAAGTCCCTAGTAAAGTGCACAACATGTGCCATGGGCCTGTAAATTAAAAGGCAGAACATATACTTTTAAGTTTCACATGTCCTGGTAGTGGAAAACACCCAAATTTGTTTTTCCCTACTGTGAAGCCAACCCTTCTCATAGGTTAACATTGGGTATTCCTTATTACATTTATCAAGCTGTGATTTCTAATTGAGAAGGAGTAGAAGAGTCATGTTTAATACCTATGGGATTGTCATAATATATCATCTTTAATGGTAAAGTCAGATTTACTATTACAAGTTTGAAAATGCCCTTTTTAGAAAGTTGGCATTTTTCTGCTCTTTGCCTTGTGTGCTTGCAGCCTGTCTCCAGCACAGGGGTGGGCTGATTGTCAGCTGGACTTTGCGCATTCCCCCCAGACAGCCACACACAAAGGGAGCGTAGGTGTGACTGATGGGCCAGCAACATCCTGATGGTCCATCCTAGACAGG
The DNA here is from genome assembly GCF_031143425.1 of Pleurodeles waltl. Lineage (NCBI taxonomy): Eukaryota > Metazoa > Chordata > Amphibia > Caudata > Salamandridae > Pleurodeles > Pleurodeles waltl. Next base: position 1,092,153,106 of record NC_090440.1, read on the forward strand.
ATGAGTGGGAGGAGCTGACACTTAAACCTGAATAGGCAGTGTCCTGCTTCAACCAAAGGGGCTGCATAGCCTCCTGTAGTGAGTCTGGAGCCAGGGCAGGAAGAAAGAGCCTCTGTGCACTTCATAGACCCTTCTTTGAAGTCACCCCTATTTCAGAGGCACAACTGGGTGTAAGTGCAAGACTTCTGACCCTACCAAATGAGTACACTAATGGACCTGTGAAGAACTCTGACTGGAAGGAGGATTGTTGTGCTGCTACAAGGTCTGCCACTCTGGAAGAACTACTTTTCTGCTGTGCCTGACCCTGTTGACGAAGGACTGGACGCATCTCACTTGAACCCAGAATGACACCAGGGGCTTGCTGGCTTGCCTCCTGTTCTTCTGAAAAGTCAGGGACACACAAGACTTCCAACTCATAATCAGCAGCACCTGGACTTTGCTTGCTGCAAGTCTTGCCCTGCCTAGTAGTGTAAATCCAGTCCTGGGCCTTTGGAAGTGGATATAAAGTGTTGCAACAGCCAGAACCTTCACATTGACGCTGTTGCGCTGATTGGAGTTGACACATTGCCTGCTGCAAGATCGTGATTGAAGCATCACCGCTGTTGGAGGGACAGGACCAGCGCATTATACTCAGAACTGCCACATCACCTCCGGAAACACTGCTTCGTAGCCAGCACATCACCGCCACTCCATGGAGACGATCGACCCGTCGCCCACTTTTGTGCGTATTAACCCAGCGCATCACATTTGGTACTATTACACTCCAAACCGGCGCTTCGCTCAACGGAATTGACTCATCACTGCACCTGCGTGAAGAAATCCGGCGCACCACCCCAACTGCATTGGGATCATGGACGCTTGTGCTGCGACTTTTTGCTCAGCAGGCCCTGTGTGGGTCCTGTAGCAAGCCTGCGTGCCTTCACGGGTGAGCTAAACTCTTGACTTTGTCCTGACCAGATAGCCCATTAGCCGTTTATTGTTTCTGAGCAATATGTTCACATTTACTATTTCAAAATTAATATCTTGACTTCCACTTATTGGATTTTTGTCGTTTTGGTCTTGTTTTATTTATAAAATATCATCTATTTTTCTAGCTTGGTGTGGAGTCTTTTTGTGATGTTTTCACTGTGTTAATTGTTTGACGTGTTGCACAAATACTTAACACATTGCCTCTTAATTTAAGCCTGACTGCTCTATGCCAAGCTACCAGAGGGTGAGCACAGGTTCATTTACCCTGACTAGGATTGTAGTTTCTACTTGGACAGTGTGCATACCTCTGCAAACCAGAAACTAATTTCTAACACCTTTATATGAGTATTATGAGGACATTCTGTGACGAGCCAGGCCTCATTATACTTTAGCATTGTTAGTGTATGGCTGCAGTATTTAACAGAAGCTATCAGGAGATTCTTGAAGACACAGGGCAAGTTGCACTGTAGGGGTGTGCAAACAAGGTTCCCTTTCCTCAGATTACCCTGTATAACTGTTAACAAATTGTTGGTCCTGATTACTGTGGTAATACCAAGCGCCGAATGGAACAGAAGTGTTTACAAAGAATACAGTCTCCTTAATCATGTCTTAGTCTGTGACTTCTTAAATAAACAAACCCAAAGCCTGTTAAGTGTAATGTTAAGAAACTCCTCAGAAAGAGCCAGTGTACGACCTGTTCTCATTCCAGGTTTGACACACATAAAATAGCTCTTTACATGAGTGGTAATCACTTGTGCTGCAAACTCCTTACAGGTGAGTTGACTAGTGCTAGTAAGTTTTTGCGCCATGCTTCAGTTGCATGTCTGCCATTCACGGAAGGCTAAAACCTCAAGCCTAATTTCAGAGCTGAATGATGTCAGAATAGTATTCTTAAATCGGGTCAACATCTGAGGGTTTCACCAAGGATAGAATGAGGTGATTGCAAGGGGTCTACTGCCAGCAGTGATTGATGGAGTACAGGAAATTGTAGCCTGTTTAGTTCATCATTATTGGCAGCATGTAGGTCTAGTTGCTGTGTCGCTTGCCCAGATGGAACCAATGAGGTTAAGAAAAATCATAGGATTTGGATATGTGTGTTGAATTTAAAAGTTTCAGTAAAAGAGTGGACAGTGGTGCTTTCTTTAATACAGAAACTCATTACATGTTGATTATCTTTTATCTGTTTTGACAGAAATCAAGATCTTTTACTTCTGACTTGCAGATATGTAGTGCTGAGCTTAACGAACCCCATTTTTCATGGCACGCAAACCAGACATGCACAATAAACTCATTGAATCTTCATCCCTCTAGTGTTTCTTTCAATTTAATGTTCTGGAAAAGGGGAAAGAGCACTTGAATTTAGTCACACTCATTGTCCAAATTTGGAAATATTGGATAAATAGATATTGTATCATAAATATCATGCAATTCAAATGTTATTTAGAGAAAACGCTTTCTCCCAACAAGTACTCTTCCTTGGAAATACAAGTATGAATGTATCGCCTCCTACTTGAGGGCTAGGGAACCAAAAGCACAAACATAACAATTGTGACACTGTCCATGCCCAGACGTTCTTCGGCAAATACATATCACACTTCATGTTACACCGATGTTCTTTTTACTTTCTTTTATACAGATAGAGAAAGATTTTGACCCCTGCCTGCTCGCTTGTAAACTTTGGTTTCCACTTAAGTTCATATGCTTCTGGTGACATGCCAACATGATACTTCGTCAATTTCCTCTCTATTCTCCCTAGATCCTGATTATAGTAATGCATTTCATGCATGTAAACCATAATTAAAGGTGCTAGTGATTTTAACTCTCTTGACAGCCCTTGATTAGTAATTTTCCTTTGGACCACTCATAAATAGTAAACAGATATCAAGCAGCTGGAAATGAGAAATATTTCTCTCTTCTTAAGTATTCCATACTTTACTGCTGGACAAGACAGCTCTGACTAAGGCAGGCAACACAGCACTCATGTTTTATATTAACAAGTAAAGATGGAGATAGTTCTTTTCAGTGGATTTGCACTGCTGTAAGATGGAAATAATTAATGAGATCTTCGTTTCAGCCATATACCTTGCAGAAATGAAGAAAATGTGATAATTACGTTTGATTGGGTGGAACAAGTGTCTCAGAAACCTGAAATCTCTTGAGGTGGCGACCCTATTGAAGACATTCGGGGGGTAATTTCAACTTTGGAGGAAGTGGTAATCCGTCCCAAAAGTGACGGTAAAGTGACGGATATACCACCAGCCGTATTACGAGTCCATTATATCCTATGGAACTCGTAATACGGCTGGTGGTAAATCCGTCACATTTGGGACAGATTACCACCTCCTCCAAAGTTGGAATAACCCCCTTGGTGTCCTGGCTTGAGAAGCAGGGGAAGTAGAAAGCACAATCTCACCACCCTCAGGTTCCCAGCTTCACATCCCACTTCTGATTATTCATTGACATGGCACCTCTTCTCTCGCGTATCCAACCCTTTGAACTCCATCAACACTTTCGATAGCACTACCTAATCTATTACACAAGGGATTCGGCACACCCCTGTACTCCCCATTTTTGCCTTGGAACAGGATACTGTGGGGAGCACCCAAAGTTCTAGCCCTTGTTTTCAAGCATAAGGCCTGATTTAGAACTCGGCGAACAGGTTAGTGTGTCACAACAGTGACGGATATCCTGTCCGGTGAAATCTAAATCCCATAGGATAGAATGGGATTTAGATTTCGGCAGATGGGATATCCGTCACCATTGTGATGGAGTTACCTATCAGCTGAGTTCAAAATGAGATCCATGATCTATTGTTTATCCCCACTCAGCACTTTTCACTGTGCCTTCTTTTATTGTTATTCATCTTACAGTATATGCTTTAATGAGAACAGCACTTCTGTGGGCGTCACACAACCGGGGATTTGCTTTTGCCGTGTGCTTGCTCTAACAGTGGGACGTGTGTCTCTTCTTCTTCTTTTAAGATACTCCATCTTCTCCTTCAATTGTGAAATTGGAACCCTACTCCAGCAGTGCAAAGATGGAATTTGATGAGCCTGATGCCACTGGTGGAGTTCCTATCCTGAAATATCGCGTGGAGTGGAAGGTGCTTGGAGAAGGGGAGTGGAGTTCTAAATTGTACGGCGCCAAAGAAGGTAAATTAGATAACACTTTTGCCTTTATTGTGTCAACATGCATCTGTGCACACATTTTTATGTGATTTATTATTGTTACATTCACTAAAGAGAGAGGTGGCTGCATGGCTATCACGAGAAACACTACTCCTTTATGGTAGTGTTCACCTGTTACATCTAGGTGTATGTTCAATTGGTGAGGGACCCAGACAGAGGATAACAGATAATACACTCTTTTGCTCTGTTACAATCACTAATCAGATAAATTAGAGATATTACTGCACAGGTAAGCGACATTGCTTAGCACAAATTGTTGTGTAAGAAATCGTGAGGACGTTTAGACAGGCTGTTTTTTTGCAAAACACCATTAGATCTGATAGTAAGACAAGTCTTGGTCGTACTAGCTACCATTGGCCAGAATGTACATTTCATGGTGTTCCCTACTGTCCAGCTCATCCCTGTAAGGATGAATGTGACCCATTTCAGTGCAAGTGATCTTAGTGGAAGCCATGACTTATGTTAGCAAAAAGAACAGATGATGGAGGGAATGCTGAACAATGCAAACTTTCACCCCCAGTCACAGACCTGTGTCAAATCCATTGTTTTTTTGCTCATCATGTCACCCCAGTTTGGACCCAGCCATATATATACACATAGGTCTTGACCCTTCTTCTCATCGGAACAGTCCAGCCTGAACTGCCAGGCCAGGTACACCCTGGGGCGGAAACAGGCATCCTGGGACCGGTTTCAGGGTATCATCTCTCATCAGCCAGGCTAGATTTAATCCAGTGACACAGAGAGCACGGTACCCACTTCTAGACATACCCTTCCCACTTACGGGGAAAAAACCCAAAAAGAACAGATGATGGATGGAATGCTGAACAATGCAAACATTCACCCCCAGCCACAGATCTAGGTTTAATCCATTGTTTTTTTGCTCACCATGCCACCTCAGTTTGGACCCAGCCATATGCAAGTTAGTCTTGACCCTGCTCCCAGGGCAAAAGTCTAGCCCGAACTGTCAGGCCACGACTTCCCTGGACCAGAAACAAGCATCCTGGGACCCATTTCAGGGTATCATCCCTCATCAGCCAGGCTAGGTTGAATCCATTGATACAATGAGTACGGTACCCACATCTGGGAATACCCTTCCCACAAATGGCAAAAAAAAAAACAAAGAATAGATGATAGACGGAATGCTGAATAATACAAACATTCACCCTCAGTCACAGATCTGGGTTTAATCCTACATTTTTCTTTGGAAACACAATGCGATTTTAATAAAGGCCTTGTTATTAACCAATACGTGGTTGTAAGGATATGAAACTCATCAAATAAATGATCAGATCCAAATTGAGGCAGTTGGTTTAGAGAAAGGCACAGTGACAAAGAGGGGGCATGTGACAAAAATATAGTGAATTTAGATTTTATTTTGGAACTTTCTGAATAGATTAATTGCTAACGGTGATTTTATTCTGATACACATAATGCATGTACCTCCCTATGGATAATCCTGTTTGATCTTTTCTTATTGTCTTTTTGTGTACGTCTTTGTTTACAAAGGTGATGTTAATTAAAATGCCCTATACATACCACTTATGTTTGTACCTTCAAAGTTAAATAGCTTTTTATACAAGGTAGCTAATACCCCATTGCAGTGTATGTATTTGAATACATAACTTGTGTACCCTAAGAAAATATAAAATTATAAAAAGAAAAGAAGTAGTTGGGATAGGAAAGTTTAACTGGACAAAGCTGTCACTTTCAGGAAAGTCCAGGCCTCCTGTGCCTACCTGTTGTGCTTCGATATACACTTTCAGTTTTTAATTATAATGTTAGGTACACACCATCACCAATGGATCAGTGACTTTTCCAGTACTGGATCTTTAATAGATTCACCAGCTATAAGCAATCCCCACTGCCAGCCTGTCAGTACCCAGTATTTAAAAAAAAAAATAGCATTAAACAATGGTAAAATTGCCATAGGTCATCCACCTCATTTGCAACAACCCACAATTAGGCCAATGATGTGAAGATTCTGAGCTCGGTACTGCCCCCTAGAGGCCACACTATCTCACATTTGTGTGGCACATTGTGTGTGAGGGAGCCTAGGAAAGAGTTCTGCCAGCCCTAGCTTCAGCAGAATGTACTGTGAACTTTTTCTGAGATTATTTGCATTTTTCTGGGCCAAGGGAGACCTTTAAACTGACATCATGACAGACATGGAAAAGAGATGTCTTTTTAAGACATGCATGTTTTGCGGTTGAAGAAAGATCTATGCTGATGACCCTTCTATCAGATGTCTTAATTGCTTGTACATTTGTCAGCCTTTTCCTACAAAGACTAAGGAAGGACACTAGTCATGTCCACTTGAAGAGGAAAGATGCCCCCACTACAGGGGGAGCCAATTATCAGTCAATGATTCCATGTGTAGTTCTCCAGCTAGCACTTCCACCAAAGAGCCGCAAAAAAGATTGCGTTTAGAAATTAAGCAGCTGGATTTTTTTTTTAAACTTGCCAGTATCCAACTCTCAGAAGGAAAAAAAAGGGTTCCTCTGACAAGTGTTAAAAAAGACTTCAGAGCACCGTGTGTGGAATAGAAATCCAGCTCCTCAGAGGCTGTGTCCTTATCGTCACCCCAACCATTGTCGACAGGAGGCCTCCAGATGTTAAAGAAGGAAACATCATCGTTGACCACTGCTCCATCAACAACATCCTTGTCTATAACCATCCTAGCTGAACGGACTCTCACTTTAGCTATTGCTGGAAAACTTAAGATAAAACAAGACAAGACTCCTCTTGCCAAGATTAATTAAACCACAGCTTTTTACTGATGCAGCAGGGAGAGTAGCTGTCCCCACACAGGTAAACAGCTGGTCTCAATTTGCTGCTTCACAGGATGCCACTTGTATAGAAGTATCAACAATTACAAAAGGTTGATCTGTAAGTTTATTAAATACAAACTTGTTGTAAAATCACATTACCAGTGAGCCTTTAAATGTTTAACCTATTTCTTACACATTCTTCATTGCAATTCTAACAATGCCTAAAAAACTAACTAATTACTTTTGAACGCATGTGTTTGTGTGTGCACCTTATCACTCTGCTCCCAAGATGTTGTATCACTTTTTGCATACCCTAGGCTAATTCAATTTCCTGCTTCCATTATTCAATCACATTTGTAATTTACAGACACAAAAGAGTATGCGCCTGTGTGCTTTAAGACTATAAATTCTGTCAGGCTCATGAACACAGGTTTTCCTTTAACTATGACCTTGCTGATCACACATTCTGTTTGTGTAGGAGGCTGGCCTGGCTTGTAGTGGGTACCAAGGGGTACTTACACTCTGTACCAGGTCCAGTTATCCCTTATTAGTGTAGAAGAGGTGTTTCTAGCAGCTTAGACTGATAGAAGGTAGCTATGGCAGAGCAGCTTAGGCTGAACTAGGAGACATGCAAAGCTCCTACTATAACACTGGTGTCATATGCACAATATCATAAGAAAACACAATACACAGATATACTAAAAATAAAGGTACTTTATTTTTATGACAATATGCCACAAGTATCTCAGTGAGTACCCTCAGTATGAGGATGCCAAATATACACAAGATATATGTACACAATACCAAAAATATGCAGTAATAGCAAAAGGAAGTAATGCAAGCAATGTAAAATTACAGTAGATTGCAATAGGAGCACATAGGAATAGGGGCAACACAAACCATATACTCCAAAAGTGGAATGCGAATCACGAATGGACCCCAAACCTATGTGAGCTTGTAGAGGGTCGCTGGGACTGTAAGAAAACAGTGAGGGTTAGAAAAATAGCCCACCCCAAGACCCTGAAAAGTAGGTGTAAAGTGCACCTATAACCCCCAGAGAGCACAGAAGTCGTGATAGGGGGTTTCTGCAAGGAAGACCAACACCAGCAAAGCAACCAAAGTGGATTTCCGGACCTGAGTACCTGTGAAACAAGGGGACCAAGTCCAAGAGTCGCGACAATGTCGAGAGTGGGCAGATGCCCAGGAAATGCCAGCTGAGGGTGCAAAGAAGCTGCCACCGGATGGTAGAAGCTGTGGATTCTGCAAGAACGAAGAGAGCTAGAAACTTCCCCTTTGGAGGATGGATGTCCCACGTCGTGAAGAAGCTTGCAGAGGCGTTCCCACGCAGAAAGACCGCAAACAAGCCTTGCTAGCTGCAAGGGTCACGGTTAGGGTTTTTGGATGCTGCTGTGGCCCAGGAGGGACTAGGATGTCGCCACTTGGATGAGGAGACAGACGGGGCGCCCAGCAAGTCAGGGAGCCCTCACAGAAACAGGCAGCACCCGCAGAAGTACCGGAACAGGCACATGGAAGAGGAGTGAACCGGAGTCCACCCGAAGACACAAAAGGGAGTCCCACGACGCCGGAGGACAACTCAGAAGGTTGTGCACTGCAGGTCAGAGTGTCGGGGACCCAGGCTTGGCTGTGCACAAAGGAAATCCTGGAAGAGTGCACAGGAGCCGGAGCAGCTGCAAATCACGCGGTACCCAGCAATGCAGTCTAGCGTGGGGAGGCAAGGACTTACCTCCACCAAACTTGGACTGAAGAGTCACTGGACTGTGGGAGTCACTTGGACAGAGTTGCTGAGTTCCAGGAACCACGCACGTCGTGCTGAGAGGGGACCCAGAGGACCGGTGATGCAGTCTTTTGTTGCCTGCGGTTGCAGGGGGAAGATTCCGTCGACCCACGGGAGATTTCTTCAGAGCTCCTGGTGCAAGAAGGAGGCAGGCTACCCCCAGAGCATGCACCACCAGGAAACAGTCGAGAAAGCCGGCCGGATGAAGCGATACAAGGTTGTAGTAGTCGTCTTTGCTACTTTGTTGCGGTTTTGCAGGCGTCCTGAGCAGTCAGCGGTCGATCCTTTGGCAGAAGGTGAAGAGAGAAGTGCAGAGGAACTCTGGTGAGCTCTTGCATTCGGTATCTGAAGAATTCCCCAAAGCAGAGACCCTAAATAGCCAGAAAAGGAGGTTTGGCTACCTAGGAAGGAGGATAGGCTAGTAAGAAAGGTAAGAGCCTATCAGAAGGCGTCTCTGACGTCACCTGATGGCACTGGCTCAGAGCAGTCCAGTGTGCCAGCAACACCTCTGTTTCCAAGATGGCAGAGGTCTGGGGCACACTGGTGGAGCTCTGGGCACCTCCCCTTTCCTTTGTCCAGTTTCACGCCAGAGCAGGGCTGGGGGATCCCTAAACCGGTGTAGACTGGCTTATGCAGAAATGGGCAGCATCTGTGCCCATCAAAGCATTTCCAGAGGCTGGGGGAGGCTACTCCTCCCCAGCCTTCACACCTATTTCCAAAGGGAGAGGGTGTCACACCCTTTCTCAGAGGAAATCCTTTGTTCTGCCTTCCTGGGCCAGGGCTGCCTGGACCCCAGGGGGCAGAAACCTGTCTGAGGGGTTGGCAGCAGCTGCAGTGCAAACCCTGAAAAGGCAGTACCCGGGTTCCGTGCTAGAGACCCGGGGGATCATGGAATTGTCTCCCCAACGCCAGAATGGCATTGGGGTGCCAATTCCATGATCTTAGACATGTTACATGGCCATGTTCGGAGTTACCATTGTGACGCTATACATAGGTAGTGACCTATGTATAGTGCACTTGTGTAATGGTGTCCCTGCACTCACAAAGTCCGGGGAATTTGCCCTGAACGATGTGGGGGCACCTTGGCTAGTGCCAGGGTGCCCACACACTAAGTAACTTTGCACCCAACCTTCACCAGGTGAAGGTTAGACATATAGGTGACTTATAAGTTACTTAAGTGCAGTGGTAAATGGCTGTGAAATAACATGGACGTTATTTCACACAGGCTGCAGTGGCAGGCCTGTGTAAGACTTGTCAGAGCTCCCTATGGGTGGCAAAAGAAATGCTGCAGCCCATAGGGATCTCCTGGAACCCCAATACCCTGGGTACCCCAGTACCATATACTAGGGAATTTTATGGGTGTACCAGTATGCCAATGGAAATTGGTGAAATTGGTCACTAGCCTGTTAGTGACAATTTGGAAGCAGAGAGAGCATAACCACTGAGGTTCTGGTTAGCAGAGCCTCAGTGAGACAGTTAGGCATCACACAGGGAACACATACATACTGTATAGGCCACAAACTTATGAGCACTGGGGTCCTGGGTAGCAGGGTCCCAGTGACACATAACAAACATACTGACAACATAGGGTTTTCACTATGAGCACTGAGCTCTGGCTAGCAGGATCCCAGTGAGACAGTGAAAACACCCTGACATATACTCACAAACAGGCCAAAAGTGGGGGTAACAAGGCTAGAAAGAGGCTACTTTCTCACAGTTTTCAAGTGTACTTTTCACTTCTCTGGCATCAACACAACGTTTCACCACATATGATTTGATATTTTTTTCTACCAGTGTCTGATGTAACACAATTTCTTCACATTTCATTTCCTCTCCAACACACCTTTGACAACCATTCCATTGATGACTTTGAACACAGCGCCAACAAACAGTGCCCCTTCGACAGTGACTTCTTTGATGACGGCCATTACTCCCGACATCAATATTCCACCTTTGCTGGAGTTTTTGATTTCTGTCTTCCAGATTCATTTTTCATCACTGAAGGTGTCCACGCAACTATCAGAGAGTATTCTGCATTCTTAACTAGAAACAGACATCAATGGCCAGGAGCAGTCATCAAATACAGCCTACACTCCAAATCAACTTAATGTACAACATATTCTCCAATATTAGATCTTTCATAGAATCACATTCTTCAATCAGTCCGCCAGTCCAGCTGGGAACCCAACAGTAAATTTAGAAAGCAGAACTTTATTAAACATAGCCTGCAAATGCTGCAAAATATACATTACATTGTTTTATTCATATCATTAAAAAGAACACAAACTTCAACCTTTCAGGTTGCAGCAACCTGAATACCACTCTCGTGAGAGACTACCATACCTCAGATTTTATAGAGCACGTCATGTGAGAGGTGCCTTCTTGAGCCCCACTCAGTTCACTTCAGGAAAACATTAAAGTCTTCAACGTTTTTCAATTCCCAACTGTATCTGACTGCTTCAGAGTATTTTCAATCACTATTTTTATTCTGAATTCCAACAGAACAAAATGTCAGATGCATCCAAAAAATGGTTTTTCAGGTTTTGTGGGAAGATGAGACTACATTCTGAGGATCCCCACAAGAACTGTGTTTGCTGCCTACATCCCTCCGAAAGGTAATGGATTGCGAGATGTACTGAACCTTTTCCTCAGAGACTTTGAAAGATGAAAAGGCTAGGTTACTAATCTGTTTTCAGAAGCTCTAGGCCAAAGAAACCCTTGCTTCAAGGTATGAGAGTGAGGGTACCTCAGAGACTAATGTAGAAGGGCTTATAAAAGAAGGGGCCCAGAAAACCACTCATCAAAGCATTGTTCTGAGAGGGAGGCCTTCAAGAGGCCGAAGTCCATCTTTAGAGGCCTCTCATCAGCCAAACAAGAAAGATGATGTACTGTTAGTCCACAGACTAAGATCAGAGCCTCCAACACCATCAAAAAGGGTACCTTTAACACTTACGAAGACGTCTTCAGCATTGCCACCATCTTGACAACAGAGAAACTGATGACTAAGCTTCTATAGACCTGTGAGTGTTGCCTTCTTCGATGACAGTAACAATGACCGCTACCACATCTACTACAACATCATTGCCGGTGACCACTGAGACAGAGACGGCCAGCTCACTGGTGATGATCACTCTGTCATTTATCCCTTCTGTATTCCATCAATGGAGGTAATGCCCACGAAAAGACCAACAATGCTATCAACAACTAAATCCAACAAGATCACATTGATTGCAGTAAAAAAAAAAATCTGTGCCGTTGCTGCCAGATCATATGTCACCAAGCAAGCTGCTGTCTCTGACACCAAGTGTCCTACTGGACATCCGCCTATGAAGGGTCCTTTGAACATGGCTATAGCCCTGCAACCTTTATGTTAAGTATCAAGAGGAGGGCAAGAGGTATATAGAGGGTGAATGTACAGTAACACCTCACACTGACGCACATCTGCCAGGCTGCAAAAGACCTATTCAGCACTTTTAGGGATGTTAACCATATTGCCAAGAGATACAATGCCAAGAAGATATTATACACGGTCTGCAAGCTTTAATTTAAGGTTTACAGTTCCACTTCCTGTAGATATTTCCACTTACTCCTTGGATAACACATGCTTTGCCATTGCTTCCAAGTCTGAGTTCACAACAACAAGCTCATACTCCACCGTCAAGACCTACATCACCTACATTGAATGGTGTCACTTACTTGAAGATGAAATCGGTGAAGTACAGTAGAATCAAGACACGTTTAGAGTGGGATGATTATTTAGCACCTATTTCCCCACCAGCTGCTTCAAACCAGCAGACACACTGCCAGATGACATTGGATATTTTTATGCTGTTTAGAAAGAGCATCTGACATTGGATATTTCTGAAAGATTTGATGAGAACACTACCTTCACTAAATGTCCGCTGGTGCTTCACTTTTTACGTGGACAAAACCAACGTTATAAGAACATCCAACTAACTGTGTCTTTTGGCGGCCTGGGCAGGGTCCACACCCATCTAAGCATGCCTGCCGACTCACCAGCATAATTTTCTGCTATGATAAAGCCAAGCATCCCTTTGGAGGCAGGGTGATGGTGCATTCCACCAGAAGCATGTCTGCAACTGTTGCACTGAGTGTATGAGTGCTTCTTCCAGATATTTGCTTTGGAGCCACATCAAAGAGCACATTTATTCACAAAGCACTAATACTTGGTCCTAAATACAGGCAAGTGACTGGACCTAAATAATATGTTTTATTGAAGGTGAGCGTGTTTCCCACTTATTGGCTATTTGGTATACTTCCTGCTATTCTAATTCAAGCATGTGGATCTATGAAAGTTCCAGTGCAGGAGAAGAAATTAGTAGTTTACTTGTAACTCTAGTTCTCCAGCATTGGTATCGTTCATACATTCACCTGTCTTTGGGAGTTTCACACTTGAGCTATGAAATCTGAATTATGATAGCCTTTAGGGGAAACAGAAAGCCCATCTCATCCACCTCGCTGGCTGAAGTTTGGGATGTTTCACATGAGGTAAATATGACAATATAGAAACACTGTTGTTGGTACTACTGCTATTTAAACACTGTTTATTGTTATTTGAAGAGTGGGGATGCACAGCCTGACGACTGGGTTTGATTCAAGCTTGTGAGTCGATAAAACTTACCAAAGCTAGAGAACTGGAATCACAGAAAAGTAACACAATTCTGGGTAATGATGACAAAGTACAGAAAGCTGAAGTGGGTGAAATAGATGAGGCGTGGGTGTTCTAGGAACTGGGTGTTGAACCATTTTATCCGTGTGGATTTTGCAGAGTTCACTCTGCCGACCTGGAAAAGAAAAAGCTGGATGAATCATTGAGTTCAATGTAAATAATAAGTCTTGATCTGACGTAGGAGTAAAAAACCTCAGAACTCGAATAGGTTAAGGGGCCAGGCCTGGGCCTCTGAAATGCTATGATAGATGTTTTTACAGGTGGAATATCCTTTACAGGGCAACGAGGTCTTTAAATGTGGCAACTAGACAAATGTTATGTTGCCTGTTCGCTTTGAGTAGAAAGTCGGTCAGATACATTTAACCCCCCTTCCCGATTCAAGATTGTGCTCATCTAAATGCTTTTTTAAACAGATGCAGTGCTTAATTTGTGCTTGTTGTTGAAGGTGCTGAGCACCAGCACTTATTTTTGAGGTCCAGGGCTTATTCTTCTGCCTCAAGCATTTGCTGCAAACAAAAGGCACATATGGGACAGACAGAGGAAAGGAAAAACGAAAAAACTTCACAGAGGGAGAAAGTAGAAAGCTGCTAGAGTGAGCTGAAGGGGCAGGGAGTGGCTTTACATGGATTGAAGAGGCCAGAGTTGGCTTCAGGATTAAGCTGCCTCAGTATTCCGTGTTCACACATTTAATTGCAGCAGGTGCGTGTATAAGAGGAGGGCTTTGGGCACAGGCACCTTTTTATTTACAAATTAAGCACTGGACAGATGTATGTGTATATATATGTATATGTTCAATGGCATGTGTAGCTTCAGATACACATGCTGTGCACTGTTCCTGCCATCTAGTGTTGGGCTCGGAGTCTTACAAGTTGTTTTTCTTTGAAGAAGTCTTTTCGAATCCCGGGACCGAGTGACTCTTCCCTTTCGGCTCCATTGCGCATGGGCATCGACTCCATCTTAGATTGTTTTCTTTCCGCCATCGGGTTCGGACGTGTTCCTCTTCGCTCCGTAATTCGAATCAGGAAAGTTTAGAAAATCATCTAAATCCTTCGGTATTGTTGCGTTCGGGCCGGTTTTCTATAGATACATCGGCACCGACAAGACAACCGCTTCGGTGGCCCTTCGGGGCTTCTGCACTCAACCAAGGCCTGGTCGGCCCGACCACACCTGTCGTCGTAGACTCATGGACCGGACCCCCTTCCATTTCTGTCCGACGTGCCACGCCAAGTATCCTTATACAGACCAGCATCGGGTCTGTAATCTGTGTTTGTCGCCTGAGCACAGAGAGGATACCTGTGAGGCCTGCAAGGCTTTTCGGTCGAAGAAGACCTTAAGAGATCGACGAGCAAGGCGTTTGCAGATGGCATTGAAGTCGACACAACACCTCAACGTCGAGGAGAAGAGATGGCTATCTCGATCCAGGGTTCGGAATCGGACGACTCCTACGGAGACCGGCCACCGATGGCAGGACAAAAAGTGAATACACCTGCCCCGACCCAGCCCCAAAGTCAGGTGAAAAAACACAACGCCTCGAGGACGCCACTGCCGGAAGGCCATGGCTCGACCCACAAGAAAAGCGGTGCCCAAATAACATCTTCGCCACTGAAAAAGGCCAAGATCGTGCTGAAGTCTTCCGACTTGGGTCGAGAAACTGACATCGAAAAGAGTCACCATCGATTGGTCAGATCAAATAAGCCTCGAAAGAGCCTATCGGAGCCGAGACCGACCGTATCCATGGGTGTTTCGGTACTGAAAAAAACGGCTTCGGAGCTGAAAAAGACTTCTTATACAGAAGAACATGGGCTCTCCCAACAACTTAAAGAGAGGCACAGGTTTGAGCAGGAGCTGGATTTGGAAGAGCTTGACCAAACTCAACCAAGGTTACAAATCCAAAAGGACACAGGAAAAATTCAAACCATCCCTCTGCTCAAGTTTAAAAGAAAATTGGCTTTTCATGCAGAGACTGAAACTGAGCAGCCAAAAGCAAAGGTTGTTAGAGAAAGGTCACCACTCCCACATTTCTCACCAGAAATGTCGCCACCTCACTTGCCACAACGGGCAAGGTCACCAGTTGGCACACCAGTGGCACAGTCACCCATACTGTGCAGACGCAGAACGATGCAGACCCCTGGGACCTATACGACCCACCAGTTTCAGACAACAGTCCTGAGTGTTATCCTTCAAAACCTTCTCCTCCAGAGGATAGCACATCCTACACACAAGTACTGGCTAGGGCGGCGACATTCCATAATGTCACTATGCACTCAGAACCAGTGGAGGATGACTTTCTTTTTAACACACTGGCATCCACGCATGCTTCATATCAAAGACTGCCAATGTTACCAGGCGTGCTTAAGCATGCACAACAGGTCTTTCAGGAACCGGTCAAGGGAAGGGCCATTACACCGAGGGTAGAGAAAAAATATAAACTTCCCCCGTCAGACCCTGTGTTTATTACACAGCAGCTCCCTCCGGACTCTGTTGTACTGGGAGCCGCAAGAAAGCGGGCAAATTCTCAATCGTCAGGGGATGCGCCACCCCCTGATAAAGAAAGCTGTAAATTCGACGCAGCAGGAAAAAGAGTGGCGTCGCAAGCGGCCAACCAGTGGCGTATTGCCAATTCACAGACCCTCCTCGCCCGTTACGACAGAGCACATTGGGCCGAAATGCAGGATATTATTCAGCATTTACCAAAAGAACTTCAAAAATGGGCTCAACAGGTGGTGTAGGAGGGACACGCCATCACCAACAACCAAATCCATTCTGCACTAGACTCTGCCGATACAGCAGCATGAACTGTCAACACAGCAGTTACCATCAGGAGGCATGCATGGCTATGCAGTTCTGGTTTTAAACCAGAAATACAGCAAGCGGTTTTAAACATGCCGTTCAACCAGCCGCAACTATTTGGGCTGGAGGTGGACACTGCGATAGAAAAAATTAAGAAGGGCATAGACACAGCCAAAGCCATGGGCGCGCTCTACTATTCCCAGTATAGGGGAACATTTAGGAAGCCACAGTTTAGGGGAGGGTTTAGACAGCAACCCTCAGAGCCATCCACCTCCAAACAAAACCCACTTACCAGTCTCAGTACCAGAGAGGGGAGTTTTGTGGTTCATACAGGGGACAATACCCAAGAGCAAGGGGAAAATTACAGCCTGCCAAGCAGACCCCTAGTAACAAGCAGTGACTTCAATGCCACACTTCCCCAACACACATCACCAGTGGGGGGAAGATTAACAAAATACCTCAAACATTGGTCAGACATTACCACGGACACATGGGTTCTATCAATTATCCAACATGGTTACTGCATAGAGTTCACACATTTCCCTCCAGATGTTCCCCCAAGGACGCACAAAATGTCAGCCCAACATCTAGACCTACTACAAATAGAGGTGCAAGCACTATTAACAAAACAAGCCATAGAACTAGTACCACACCATCAAAAAGGAACAGGGGTTTACTCCCTATACTTCCTTATTCCCAAAAAAGACAAAACACTAAGACCAATTCTAGATCTCAGGACGTTAAACCTTCCATCAAATCAGATCATTTCCGCATGGTCACACTACAAGACGTAGTTCCCTTGCTAAAACAGGGAGAATACATGGCAACACTGGATCTAAAGGATGCGTATTTCCACATACCCATTCATCCATTTCACAGGAAATACCTCAGATTTGTCATACAGGGCAACCATTACCAATTCAAAATATTGCCCTTCAGGATAACAACAGCATCCAAAGTATTTACAAAATGCCTAGCTGTAGTAGCAGCTCATATAAGGAGACATCACATGCACGTATTCCCAT
This sequence comes from Pleurodeles waltl, assembly GCF_031143425.1. NCBI lineage: Eukaryota > Metazoa > Chordata > Amphibia > Caudata > Salamandridae > Pleurodeles > Pleurodeles waltl. Next base: position 1,092,170,331 of record NC_090440.1, read on the forward strand.
ATCTAGACGATTGGCTAATAAAAGCAAACACTCAACACCGGTGTCAAAGTCACACGCAGTATGTAATAGATACTCTACACAAACTAGGGTTTTCTATAAATTACCAAAAATCTCACTTGCAACCATCCCAAATACAACAGTACTTGGGAGCCACACTCAACACGCAAAAAGCAATTGCCACTCCAAGTCCACAAAGAGTTCAATCGTTTCAAAATATAGTGTCAAGCATACAACCAAACCAACAGTACACAGTCAGATTCGTAATGAAACTACTAGGCATGATGTCCTCATGCATCGCTATTGTCCCAAACGCACGGCTACACATGCGGCCCTTACAACAGTGCCTAGCAGAACAATGGACGCAGGCACAGAATCAACTACAAGATCCAGTGTTGATAAGGCTGCCAAACACACTCTTCGCTTCAATGGTGGCACCCTGAAAATTTAAACAAAAGGCGGCCATTTCAAGACCCAGTGCCTCACGCCATTATTTCAACAGACGCTTCCCTGACTGGGTGCGGAGCACATCTCAACAATCACAATATACAAGGTCAATGGGACAATCAACAAAAACAACTTCACATAAATCTCATAGAACTACTAGCAGTCTCTCTAGCACTAACAGCTTTTCAACCCCTTCTAGCCCACAAACACATTCTTGTCAAAACAGACAATATGACAACAATGTACTATCTAAACAAACAGGGGGGGGACACTTGTCACAACTGTGCCTCCTAGCACAAATAAATTGGCATTGGGCAATTCACAACAACATTCGCCTGATAGCGCAATATATACCAGGCATTCACAATCAGTTACCCAACAATCTCAGTCGAGATCACCAGAAAACTCATGAGTGGGAAATACATCCCCAGATTCTACAAGATTACTTCTATCGCTGGGGGACACCAGACATTGATCTGTTTGCAACAAAACAAAACGCAAAATGCCAAAACTTCGCATCCAGGTACCCACACACTCAGTCCAAGGGCAATGCACTATGGATCAGTTGGTCAGGAATATTTGCTTACGCTTTTCCCCCTCTCCCACTCATTCCTTTCCTAGTCAACAAACTGAGTCAAAACAAACTCAAACTAATACTCATAGCACCAACGTGGGCTCGCCAACCGTGGTACACCACACTGTTGGACTTCTCAGTAGTACCTCATATCAAAAACCCAATCAGACACCCCAATCCAGCATCACTCAACCTAGCAATCTGGCTCCTGAAGTCTTAGAATTTGGCTATCTAAACCTTTCAAATGAGTGTATGGAAGTCATTAAACAGGCAAGAAAACCGACAACAAGGCATTGTTATGCTAATAAATGGAAAAAGTTTGTTTTCTATTGCCAAGCAAACCAAATCACACCGTTAGAGGCCTCCATACAAAACATTGTAAGTTACTTACTACACCTTCAGAAAGCAAATCTCGCTTTTCCTCCATCGAAATTCATCTCACCGCAATCTCTGCTTACCTGCAGATTAAACATACAAAGTCACTTTTTAGAATCCCAGTTATTAAAGCCTTTATGGAAGGACTAAAAAGGATCATACCTCGAAGAACCCCACCAGTACCCTCGTGGAATCTTAATATTATACTTACACGACTCAAGGGCCCACCTTTTGAACCCATGCATTCTTGCCAATTCCAATTCTTAACTTGGAAGGTAGCTTTTCTAATAGCCATCACTTCACTACGAAAAGTTAGCGAAATACAGGTGTTTACTATAGAAGAACCCTTTATACAAATACACAAACATAAGGTGGTTCTCCGTACAATTCCAAATTTTTTACTAAAAGTCATTTCACCGTTTCATCTAAATCAAACAGTAGAGCTCCCAGTCTTCTTCCCACAACCAGACTCGGTAGCAGAAAGAGCACTGCATACATTAGACATCAAAAAAGCACTAATGTATTACATAGACAGAACAAAATCATTTTGTAAAACTAAGCAATTGTTTGTTGCTTTCCAAAACCACAAGCTGGTAACCCTATATCCAAACAGGGCATAGCCAGATGGATAGTCAAATGCATTCAGACCTGTTACCTCAAAGCTAAAAGAGACTTACCCATTACACCAAGGGCACACTCCACTAGAAAGAAAGGAGAAACAATGGCCTTTTTAGGTAATATACCAATGACAGAGATTTGTAAAGCAGCCACTTGGTCTACACCTCATACCTTTACTAAACATTACTGTGTAGATGTGTTAGCAACACAACAAGCCACAGTAGGACAGGCTGTATTAAGTACATTATTTCAAACACCTTCAACTCCTACAGGCTGACCACCACTTTCGGGAGGATTACTGCTTTGTAGTCTATGCACAGCATGTGTATCTGCAGCTACACATGCCATCGAACGGAAAATGTCACTTACCCAGTGTACATCTGTTCGTGGCATGTTGCGCTGCAGATTCACATGCACCCTCCCACCTCCCTGGGAGCCTGTAGCCATTTAAGTTGCATTTAAATTGTATATATATAAATAAATATTCCTTTACCACAAACTATGTACATACTTATCTATTCCATTACATGGACATCTTTAGTATCCTCATTCTACCACTCCTACCTCACCCTATGACGGGAAAACAATCTAAGATGGAGTCGATGCCCATGTGCAATGGAGTCGAAAGGGAGGAGTCACTCGGTCCTGTGACTCTAACAACTTGTAAAACTCCGAGCCCAACACTAAATGGCAGGAACAGTGCACAGCATGTGAATCTGCAGCGTAACATGCCACGAACAGATGTACACTGGGTAAGTGACATTTTCCATATATGTTTTCAGAACATTACACTGCCACAAATTGCAAGTAAATGAATGCGAAATACGTGCCTTTGCTTCAGAGTGCCTTTGATTATATGCTCCCCTTTTCTCTGTCCTGCATCATTGCGACTAGTGGTGCCCTCATATTGGAGCACTTCCCAGTCGTCTTTGTTTTTACATCCAATATTAGATTTCAATTGCATCATTACAAAGTGTGATGTACTCTTTTTCCACAGCGAGCATTGAAAATGCACTCACGATTGTGGGCTTGAAACCAGAGACAGTTTATGCAGTGCGACTGTCCGCCATCAACGGCAAAGGCCTGGGAGAGTACAGCCCGGTGTCAGAGTTCAAAACTGAACCAGTCCGTAAGTAAAGTACAAATGCAGCCCGTTAATCGTTCTGGCGACTTTTGTCGAAGGCACGCCAGGTTTGGTTTACCAATATTAATTCTGGTTTACTGTCTGCAGCTCAGTCAAATATTGTTTTAACAACAATGGTATTGTTTTTACTGCATTTGGAAGGCATTTAACGTTTTTCGTCATAGGAGGAATGATTTACTATCTTATGGGGGCACACATGACCTGACCAAAGAGTATTTGTTAAATATACACATAATCTATTACAAAAAACAGGGAGGGGGTGGAGCTGTGTACAATTTTCTTAAGCACCCTATGTATTCATCATGTATGTTGGCTCATAAATGTGCCAGACCCAGCAGTTCTACCATATTCCATGCTCGCTCCTGATACAAATTCACTATGATTTATAGTGTTAGACATGCATTCACAGTTTATTTCCCCCCTTTGTATGCCCTAGGCATTGCTGCCTTGTCTGCATTGATTATTGCCCTTATGGATATGCATGGCTCCAACCTTCTCTTTGTCTATCTCTTTTTTTCAGAGTTCATATTTTATATGTATTTTTTCCTTTTGGGACATGTTGTTTAAAATAGTCTACCTTTCTGTATCCTGTCCTTGTACTATCTCCAAATGAGTTTTCTTCCGGAGCTATGACCTCGGTAATTGGAAACCATAATACAGCCTCATCACTCTATTGTTCTGCTTGTCAGCATTCTTGTAGCCCCCTGATATAGATATTCAGAGGTTAATTACAATTAATATAGATCCTGTTTTGTGCAAGTTTGATGCTTTGTCTACTTCTCGGGTTGTCTTTGTCTGACAGTGTATGCCTTTGCACGTGGTTACATTTAAAACAGATTCTTGTGTCCTTGACTGGTACAGCATATCATGCACTTCTCGTTACATCTTTCTGCTTTGCTTAGTTTCTTGCCTCTTTCAAAGACGATCAGATGGTCTGCAAAACATACACCTTATCTATCTTCCTTACTGCTATGCTGTGAAAGAATTCACAAGCAATCCCTTTGAAATCCCCACTTCTTCTGTCGCTTCTCTTGCATGAACTAAGTAATCAAGTAGTCTTTGCTGCCTAACACTCATCACAACTCAAACCCAGTTACAGTTTAGGCTTCAGTTTTAAGACATTTGTTGTGGGATCTCGAATTGAAAGAGATTAAATACTATTTCAGTCTCTACGCACGTTGTGTATGGTACCTGATCTATTATCGTGGTCACCAACTTAACTAACACCTTTAGGTTGCAGAATGATGATGTCCCTTGAAAGGGCATGCTTCCGCAAAATCTTTAAGCCAGTTTTTTTCATGGTCATCATTCTCCTGATTTGTGAGCCACTGAGGTCAGGATGGTCCAACTATAGTTGCAACCCCCTTACTTCTCCCACAGTTGTGGAGCAGGATTGCATCTGCCTTTCTCTATTTCACCAGACCCTTTTCTGTGTCTCTGTAAGGACTTCACCTGCTCTTATTGATTGCAATACATCCCTAAATCCCTTCATATTGTTAACAACGTAAACGTTTGTAAACTTGGCCATCTCTCCTTCCTTTACATTCGTATTCATTTCATTTGTCTTTCTGATGTACATCTGTAGCTCTTCACCTAGCTTTTCAAGTTCTTTTTCTTTACCCTTTTTGACATTTCTTACCCCAGACTCCATTCAGCAGCATGCACCTGTCACTGTGTCCAAATTCCACTTGCTTTTTAACTTGGTCAGTTTTCCTCACTGTTTCTGACTTTTCGCCTTGACTGTCTTTCATGCTTCCCAAATGTACATCTATGTCCACTTGTAAAGCGGTTCCCGAACACGTTTTCATAAATATTACCACCACCTTTTTTGTCTGTCTACTTTTATCAGAAGGCTTGATCCGAAAAGGAACGTTTGTCTTACACAGTAGGATTATGATGCATCGTCTGTGATTTCTAAACATTTTTATGTTTGCAAGCATGATCAGCGGTTTAACTTGTATCTGTGGTGTCTACTCATGAGAAATCTTTTATATGTAAATATTTGGTTAAAAGAACACTGTTTGAAAGTCTCAATGTGTTCCTTCTCTTGAAAGATCTTGTTTCGGGGATGCGTGTGTCTTAAGCTCATTTACATTGAAATGTTCTTTTTACTTACACAGTTATTGCTTGCGTAAAATTGTTATGTTAGTTATTATGTTGATTTTAGTAAAATGAAAACATATTAGCATAATTCCAAAAAATGCAAGACTTACTGGTGACACCAGCTGTAATGGAAGCAATGCCAAAATCTGTATTTCTGGGCGGGTTAACATAACGCATGTGGTCAAATGATGAAAATAAATGTATCAGAATTTTTATTACACAGGGAAACTTGGTGATGGGAAATTTAGCCTGGAAGCACGAGTTGTATGCCACATATTAGAATACAGTCAAAAATAAAGACACTCCTCCTAGTATTCATTTTGCATTGCTTATTTATTTTTACATTTGAGTGACTATTCTTTCTCAGTATCACAGTGTTGATAAGCTTTGCAAAAAATTACGTCTCTTCAGCTTTGCACAGCTGCTTTCGAGGCATTTGGAACAAGACTAGTTGCTGGGGAGCCCAAAACTCAGCCCTGGATCTCTGTACCTTAACCCCTACTCATCCCAACTTCGCTGCAAGACACTATATAGCATGTTACAAAAACCATAAATATGGCAAAGGAGATCAAATTGGTATTGCCCAACAGCTCTGCAATCTAGGGTCAAAACACTTCATTAAAATTACTGGAATATATTTGTTTATGAGCTCTTTGATAAGTGCATGATCTATATTCTTTGTCTAACCTTACAATCAGTTTTAGGTAATATATCTCACTATATGCTGTCCGGCTAAACTATCACTCATTTCATGTCTTTTCACTATTTTCAGCTCTCTAAATTAACCCTTGTTGTTTTCTATGCAAAAGAACGCTTACCTCTTTACATGTACAATAACAACACCTATTATTACTATAAATATCTGAAACAACCTCTTTTAGAAAATTGACCTCAGTGGAAACACCTGTCTGATAGAGTCAACTAGCCGTAGATTCCTTATCTTAGAATTCTCCCCAAGCATCAGACTGGATCCGGAAGTTTTTCCTCAGCAGTACCTCTGCAGGTCGGTAGAGGGAGTCAAGCAACTCCGCAGCAAAGTCGTCCCTGGACATGACTTCCGCAGAGTCTATATATTCCCTACTCTGATGCCTTGACGTCTGTCTCTTCTTTTCCACGCAGCAACGCGGATCCGGTGTATCAAGTACCTTTGGCCCTTTTGGCCTTTTCTACCCGATGTCGGGTATTTTGTATTACTTTCTATGTAATAGTGTATATGCCTTCTGGGGTTATGCCCTGTGGATCCTGTTCCCCGCAGATGTCGGCAACGGATCCTCATTCCGTCTGTTTGTGGTTTATGGGGTCTCATCCTGCCGCCGCCGACTGTGACGCCTGCCATCGTTTGAAGCCAAAGTGTTTGAGGGGGCGTCGCATAAAGCATCTTGCCGCGCTAGCGGACAAATCCTCTTCGCACTGGCATCGCAGTCCGTCTTTGTCTTCACGGTCCCAGGAGCGGTCCACGAGTCGTTCCCGGATGATTCCATCGACCTCGGTTGAACCCTCGGTGTCTCCATGTAAGTCTTCCAAGGCACCTGCACGCTCCTCGGCGTCTCCGCCTTCACATTTTCCTCCACTGAAGTCCATGCCCATCCATCCTTTCCGCCGTATCCCGGCACCAGGCGACTATGGACCAAATGCAACGCTATTATACGTCCCTCCATTCTATCTTTGGTCCTTTCCCTCCCTGTGGAGCACCTTCAGGCCCTATGGGGGTGGTGAGTGTTTTGGCTGGCTCTCTGCCGGAGCAGTGGTTCCAAAGCATATCTTTTGGCTCGGCTGGAGCAGTCTCCTCTGTCCAGGGGGTTGATTCCACAGCTTTCACAGTACGGTTCCACCATATTTATCACTATGTTTTCTTTGAGAGTTTCAACTCTCCCTTTTGCTTACATTTGGCAGGACCTTTCTGTACTTGGTAGTGTCTCTTTTGAGATGGACAGTGTGCCCTCTTCTCATTTGGCCGACTTCCGCCTCTGATTGGTCTTTTCATACCACGGTTTGTGGTTTTCTTTCTGTCAGACAGCCAGCATTGCCTCTCCTTTGATTTACCCTGGGAATTTTGCCTTTCATTTCTGTTGCTAAGAGATTGGGTTGGACATTCGCTCTTTAAACGTTTGGTAGTAGATGCTATTTTACGAATTTCTCTTGTTTTATTCACCATGTGGACATATATTGTTGTTCTCCTCTGGGAGCCCATCCTTGCCTACTTTTGTTAGGGTCTTTCACCTCTGGTGTCCCTTCCTGTTCTTCTATCTTCTAGGAAGGTTTTGTTTCCCATCTTTCCAATGGGTTCTCCCCTTACTGCTTTTCCTCTGCTATGGGCTCATATTTGTGCTTGTGCAGGTTCCACTCCCTTTAGTTTAGGGTGTTCTTGATTCTCTACGTCCCACTGTTGATCACATTTCTTCCAGGGCCATTTTGCCCTAGCTCAGTGATTGTGCCTTTTACCTTTCGTGGCACTGGCTTCCCCATCCCTGGGATTCCCTGCTTACCTTAACTTTCCCCAAAACAAATAAAAACAATAAACATTATTATACTGTAGTACTGTACTGATACTGTACACTTCACTAGGTTCCTTTCCACTATTTCAGATTGTTTTCTTCCTTTCTGCTCATTCCTTAGCTGGATCCTCTCTGTGCTGTTGTGCCCGGGTTCTTGCTTTCTTTTCCACAGGATGTTGTGGGTTATTTTTTCATACCCCCTCTTCTTGAGTCAGTGCAGTTCCTCTTTTTGGCCTTTACAGAGGTATCCTTTGTTCTTGGATTTCATTCCTGGTGCCATTTTGTACCTTCTGCCTCCAGGATGGTTCTGTGTATTTTCTTACAGCTGGTGTTGTTGACACCTTGCATGCTTCCTATCTTTCTTCCTTGGCATGAGCCATAGTTGTCTTTCAACATCATTTTACGTCCTTCGGGACCTGGTTACAGACCCTCACTCTTTTCAGCCTTTTCCACTTCACGAGTCTCCGACCCCATGTTCTTCCTACCCTTATTTTCCTTGCGGGGTGCCATGATTACCGTTACTTTGACGATTTCAAGGAGCTCCAGCGTGGTGGCTAGGTCCGCTGTCTTGGTGCAGCAGCCTACCACTCTACAGGGGTTTGAATTTTGCCAACGCTCTTAAATATGAGCAGACTCCTTCCCTTATAGTCTGTGCTTTCTGTTTCACAGTTCTTTGGCTGTCATGGTCTGCAATTGATAATTCTGCCTCCAGTTCCCCTGTCAGTTTGTTTTCTGACATTCATTTTTTGTTCTGAGTTCACACGTCTACTCCTTTTACCTTGTTGTTCCGGTTCTACTTCAGTGCTGTCTCTCTCTTTCCCCTTCTATCATACCCTGCCTGGTGTTGGGCAAGGCCTTTCTGGTCTTTCCCATTTTGTTGTCCCATTTCGCCAGGAACTGTTTATCCACTCCTTCTGAGTGTACCATCAAGTCTATCTGTACTCTCAGTTTTTTCATGCGCTACTCTGACTGGACTGCTCTCTCATTACTGACTGTGAGATTGTTGTATGTCACGGTTATGCTAGTATTTCACCTTTGACTCTTATGCGTTTTATGTCACCGGTGTGTGTCTTTTCTGGTGCCCCTTACCATGGTTCCATTTCTTCCTCCTGCAGTTTTCACTCCCGTATGGTGATGGTTGCTGCCTAGTCTCCGGTGGAGACTTTTCCTTACCAGCCATGACTTAGCCTTTCCCTGGTGGATTTGCAGTTTATTTTCTCGTATGAGTCGCTTAAGTTTTTCTCTCGCCCACTCTGTCTCAAGCCTGGTTATTCCTCTGTGTTGACAAGTTGTGTGTTTTTTTTTTTTTTTTTTTTTTGCAAGACTAGTGTGGTCCATTTGCGACCCTCCGCCAGGATTTGGAATTGCTTGAGTAGCTACTTCTGAGATAAGGAATCTGCGGCTAGTTGTCTCTATCAAATGGACAAGTTACTTACCTTTGGTAGTCTGTGTCTCTACCACATAATGCGTTACTGAAGGTAAGTAACTTGTCCTTATTGAAATTTGCAATTGCTCTGAAGCAGAAGCCACCTCCAAAGTCCTCAAAATTGTAGTGACATATAGAGCATCGCCAAAACATTTGTATATATTTTCCCTTTTTAATATCAGTTGAAATGCTTTATTATAAACATTTAAAAACTGTGAACTATAGTCCTCCAGGTCTAGATCTTCCACAGATAAAATGTATGTGTGGGTTGAGAATGATATGTAGTTAACACTCATTGGGATTCAAAGTGTCAAGCTGCCTGTCTCTAGTGAGTCCGGGAGTTAACTTGACAACCTGGTTTTTCAAAGGCATTATGAATTTTAGGTGAGGGTAGCAGAATAGTCCAGGCTAATCGCCATTTTGAAAAAATACTGACCTTGTATCAAAGGGTGTAAAAACCTAGATTCTGTCAGTAGGACATAAGAGGCACACATTAAAGCTTTAATGGGTGATATTTAGTAATCTTCACTGCAGAGTTTTGGCTTAGTCGGAGACCATTTAAAACATCACACTACTTTGAAGCTTAATTTGTGACTGGACCATCATCCAGTGGTAACCATGGAGGATTGTTCAGACAGTGTCGCTTTCAGTTCAAGGGTTAGGCAAAAGCCAGTGTTTGGGCCTGCTGCAGATCACCCAACAAACTCATGCTTACCCCAGCTGGATAAAATATGATGTTTTATCCTATAAATCTGTATCTGTAACAGGACTTCTACGAATGGGCGTAGATGTATTACCTTTTGAAACTCATGAACAGTCCCAATTAGCATTCCAGGAGAGCTGTGCCAGGAGTGGGTTTCTAGGCATACTCCTGGAAATGTAGTGTGATGCTTTTCTTGGGTTTCTATTTTCCAAGTGCACAATCTACTTAGACTTGACCTAGGAACCGAGAAAATAGTGCCCAGTGGGCAAATGCAATTTTTTTTATTTTACTGCACATGGAAATATTTTTTCTTGTGGAAACATCCCTTCTTCTACGTCTCCTCCTAGGATTAAATGTGTTCCGTTTCTCTTCCCATCTCGGAAGAACAATTACGCAAGCCCTTTGCTGCAGTAAATCTCAGACCATTTTCAGAGTGGAAAAGGGTCAGACTTCAGCTAGTAAAGGCCCTGAATTATCAAGTTTGTGGGCTTTCATAGACTTAAAAGGCTGTCCACAACTTCTGATGAAGAACTGTGCAGTAGCGAACCCATTTATGCATATCAGGAGTTCTTTTGTGAATTTCTGGCAGGCTTAAGTGCCGGTGTTTTCAGCCATAAGCATATGCCTTTTTTACCTGTTCCCTAGTGTATACTGCCTCAGTGACTATAGACATAAACAGCAAGTCACTGTATAGTCTTCAAGAGCGCCCTCTGAATTTGAAATAAGGGAAAACAGAAGTGGTACCTCTTTAATGCTACATAGAATTGAAGGGTTAGGATAAAAGGGATGTTTAAATTGATGGACGATATACGCAGACTTTTGCGTTTTGCGAAGGTTCGTGATACAGTAACTAGGAAATGTTTTCAGCTAGAGTCTCAGATACAAAATCCAACATCTGAGTGTGTGCTAAAGCTTCATGACATACCTTTTTGTTTTTGTTTCCCAAAAAAGCTTTCCTTTGTCTCTTGCATTTTGATGTCATTGCTTAAAGTATAGATTTTAAATAAATAATTTGAGAAGTTTGTGTGCAAAGTATGACATCATAAACTCTACTGTAGTTAATGAAAGAGGGGGCACAAGCAGAAACGCGTATCAGCCGAATGTGATGAAGAAAACTAGTCCAGAAATTAAGTGGTAGTTCAGCCTTTGTTTCCAACCTGACTTTCTCTGTCATTTATCTTCATCTCACATACATTTCTTTATTTTGGTATGTCTCTGTCTTTTCTTTTCATCTGTGTTCCGTCCATGGGGATACGCAGACTCATCTTCATCACGTAAGTGCCTTCATATCTTTTATTTGTTTCCTTTCTCCTGTCTCTGTGTTCTTTGATTTAACTTGTTGTCATATTCACTGGCTCTGCCAAAGTATTACATCTGGGAATGTGTTGCCTTGCTTGGAGACACCTCGCAATCATCGTCCTAAGATCAAGCATAATATTAAGTAACAAAGTGGTTTACGGATGACTTTGAGTTAAAACATATTGTGACTTGTGGACTAAACGGCATATAGAGTAGACATTTTGCCCCTGGTACAAGGGTGCCTGTGTTGTCAGGAGGATTGTTTTGTGCAGGAAGGGGCACCTTCCTACACAAAAACAATCATTAGAGGCGTTTTCCTCTTTCTATGAGTGCAGCAGATTGGAAAGTGGAAAAAAAGAGGAGAAATAAAGTTATTTCTCCTCATGACGTCTCACCTCGGGAGGCTAAAAGTTTTGGCGCATCCCCAGGTTTACATGGGTTTGTGAATCTGGGGGAGCTTCAAAATCCATGAGTGATGCAAGGGAACACCCACCGCAACACCCATGCAACGCCTCCAGAGCGCAGAGTAAGGCAGCACAGCGATTTGCACTGCCTTGCTTACTCTATTTATATGAGGCCATTCAAAACCATGCAAAGTGGCTTTGCGCAGTTTCATAGATATGATTTTGTAGTATGTGTGGCCAGAGCATTACAAAAAGTGACGCTCTGGAGGCACAAGAGGCTAATAAATATGCCCCATTGTGTTTTTCCAGACTTTGAGTATAAAATAAATACTGAAGGTTCTGATAATCCTAGACAATGAGTCTGGATTAGATAGCAGGATGTTAAAATAGAGCTGACTGCTAGTCTAGCTCAGGCACTTCCCTTCTGTATCTGGGCCGTGTTGGGACGAGATCCTTGACTGCAGAGCATTTTGTTTGTACCCATTTAATTTTAATTTCTTTTAATAAAGAACACAGCAAAACAAATTTGAGCAATAAAAATAAAACTGACTTTGGTGCTTCCTTTTTGCTTGTAATTTGCTGTTTTAACAGATCTGAAAGTTATGGTTATTTGATGTACACATAAACCTGTGGAGGATCCTTAGCCATTGAGATATCTGTAAGGGAAAGGGCCCTGTAGGATTACCATTTTTGACCTTGCAATACATTCACAAGAAGTGTTAAGATAGGGCCTGAAACCTAATGGCCAACTGACCCTCTTTTTCAAACTGTTGTCCACTTTGCCTGGATATGTTCTGGAAGAGTTTTTCCATCCCCACAATCAAATAGTTTCATTAGAACTGTAACTGAGTTTCTGGGCCACATGGCAATGGACTTGAAATTATCAAAATTAATGCCACAATCTAAAACAGGAGCTTTTCACTTTGGAGGTTTACAATATGACACTATTTTGCTCATCTCGTTTTACTGAATATAAAAGCTGTTTTTAATTGAAGAGGCTGTGGGCAAATGTCGTTTGGGAGGGGAATAGTGACTGACAGTGCGTAATGGCTCTTGAAATAAATATCAGATTTAAGGAATAATTCCATTAATGTGTTTCATAATCCAAGATTCCCCTCTCTATAAATTCTTTAAAAGGTTTGTTCGAGCGAGAATGAGCTTCAGCTATGCAATTCAATTACAACCTTGTTGCATTTCAGTAAAATAAGTTAATGACAGGGACATTTTGTCATTTAAACTGTTAAAGTTTAGAACTCCAATGTAAATTTTGATACACATATTTTTAAATTACCACTGGCTTTAAAAGATCAAACAATTTCCTCACAAAAAACACTTCTGCTCTCTTTAAGTAGTTAGCATCACTACCAACAGAAGGGGAGCTTCTGGTTTGCAAGTCAATACGCCTGTATTGGCTCTAAAGCCGAACGTGTATACTGTATGGATAGAATGACAACATTTAATGGTCACTAGAATCTCCTCTAGACGTTGTCCCTGAGGAGGATATCAAAGCTGCCATCACACAACTGTGCTTCAAGAGTACATATACATCATGAAATAGGAGGCTATGAAGTGCCCACTTAATCATTAATTTCTGACTTTGTTGTTATGATATTCCATGACTCATATAAGGCCATGTTGCTTGACTCCCAAATCAGTATTCATGCAATCCCTGTCATATTTCGGTAACAGTGCAATTATAGCTTCCTGCGTACACGTATCATATCCTTTGACTATGGGGCCAGGCTAATTTGTTTACACAAACTAAGTATTCTCAGAACTACTTTGGCTGACAAACATCTGAACCAAGGAACCATGTGATTTTATGCAATCCACTGTGGGTGCAAAACATCCCTTTGCCTCGCCATCATCAGCAGCATGTCTCTGTTTATCATGTTTAGTATTAAATAGATCACATTACACTCAGTGCAATATATAAACGCAGGCTCGGCCTTAAGTTAAATTAAAATGGAATGGAGAGCATTTCTAAGGGAATGTCTATATAGAAAAAGCAGGCCTCGAAAAATTATAGAATGTTACCAGACCTCCAGGTCTAGTGGCTTAAATAATCTACATGACCTAACTGTAATGTACTTGACCCAGGAACTAGTTTTAAATTATGGGATCCTGGGCAAATATTTTAATTAACTCAGCCGCCATTTTCTTCTTTATCACAAATGAGAGCACCTTCATATATGTGAGTTGAGGATGCCTGCTGTACAAAACACACTTTTGTTTGATTTAATAGACTAAACTTTTGTTCCCTATATAATACAAATCTAGCCACACATAGGATACACATGACCGCTGACCTGTCTCTTAGTTCATTAACCACATTGTCATCAGGGCGGGGGCAGGAATGTTTCTCAAATAATGTTAAAAAACTATCACTTTTAATAAATATGCACCTGAAGCATGAAGTGGTAGCACACTTTTTTGCAATCAGCAGATTTTCCATTGAAATGGCCACAACATTTCCCACGGACATGTGGTTTTACTGATAAAACTATATAGTGCATAATGTTTAGAAATCTTGATTTTGCAAATATTTGTCATTTGCACATCACCAAGTAAAGTGTTCGGATTTGTTTTGCTCCTATTTAATTCTTTGTTTGCATCACACTTCTGAATTACATACTTGTACTGTTCATTTACAAGCTGTTTACATGTTGTGTGTTAGAAAAAAAACGGACATCTTACAGCCTTTTGTTTCACAATGATTGTCAGACATCTCACTTAGCAAAACCCTCTAACTGTAATAAGAGAACGAAAAGTAAATACCATTTCCCAGGATAGATAAGAAACAATTAGTAAAAAAGACAAACTGATATTTGACCACCGTCCTTGAACAGAGAGCAAATGTGTCAAGATAAAAACAAGATTTAAAGTTTTTCATTGACTTACTGAATAAACAGAATACCTGTTCCAGCTTAAATTCACTCGCGGGAGCTGACGCTTAGGTGCTAAAAATTGCTCGCCCTGATAAAATCTGACTCGCCATAGCGCGTGGGGAAGTAGATTTTTTTAGGCCTGTTCTTAAAAGCCTCTCAGAAAAGTGGGATCAATGTGCATTCTAGGTCACATGGAAAAGCATTCCTCAACTCGGTTCTAAAGGTCATGCTTTATAACCATTGGGTATATTACTATGAGTCTGATAATATGCTTACTGTCTAAAATCCTAGCCCGTAGCTAAGCCCGCCCTCTCTGATGCATAATTCAAGACTTCTAAGCTTTAAGCCCAACACAATGCAAAGTTTTATTCCAGTGGACGATCACAGGTAGCAAAGGCAATTAGCCGTGTACTTAAAGCAGAAACCCAATACTGCAGTTGAGCTGTCATGTTCTGCATCATTTTAGAGCTCTGCATAAAAGATAGGTCATGAATTCACAATTACAAGTATTAAGCTAATGGTCCTTGTTCCCTCACTTTATATTTAGACTATGGACACAGCTAAACTGGGCTGCCTGTGGTTATCTCGTGATGCACCTCACGTTCTTCTATTCCAGATTACGATCACATTCCAGAAATACTTTGGGTATTGACTGCCCTCTATACACTAAAAATATCCTTTTGTTTAAAGCATGGGTTATTCTTCTACCTTTTTGAGATGTTTACCATACTATGTTGTGTGGTGAGTACAATCCAAGCTCAGATACGTTGTCTTTGCTGATGGTGCTGCAAAGCTGACTGCCCCATGTCAGGATCACTTAGCATTCATTTGAGGGATATTGTTGATCCTTAGTTCAGTTTGCTGTTCAAAGAGTACAACGCGTTTATTATTCAGACACTGCCATTGTGTGAAGTATTAACATTTCTAAAACCAAAAGGCAAGTAAAGGCTGATTGTATAGTCCAGTAGGGGTGCTTTGCACTGACATGCAGGGAGTATTAGTCGAAGTGCCTAGTGTAAGAAAACTTTAAAACTGCAGGTGTATGTCGCTGCTGGAGATTGAATACCCACAACTTTACTGAAGAAGTGAGACATCAATGTACTTACCTTACCTACATTGAAGGATTTTCCTTGTTGACACAGACAATTCACCACCTACAAAACATTCATGACTTTGCATTTGTCAGAGCACCACAGGAAACAAGATTCTTAGTTAGTGGAGGAATATCCCCCTACCTATCCCCCTACCATGATATGCGTCATAGGTATCAAGCCCCATACTGTCCCAAGGGCTGCTTCTAGTTTTTGGGCATGTTGGCATTTTGTGCAGTGTTTTGCAAGCTTCTTCATGGATATCATAACATCAGAAATAAAAAATAACTTCAGCTATCCAGAGGACAATGTAATGAGCATAACTTAGCCACCAATCTGTTTCCATTTACAGTTTGTAATATATTACTTGTTGCTTGAAGCTCAGAGATGGAATTTGAACCCTGTATTGTACAGTGTGGTAACTCTTTGAATGCAAACCTTGCACTCCCCTTACTACTATCTCTGTGACTTTAGACATTCTTTGCAATTTTGGGTATTTCCTGGAGGGATTTGTCCCCAGTATGGCTCAAACATATTTATTCTCTGTGGCACATTGGCTAGTGCATTGTGTACCTATTTGATTTAATTTTAGTTCCTTGAAGACATCAATATTCCAGTTCAGTCCTATTCTCCTTAAGGGGATTTCCATTGATAGACATACGCACTGATTTCAGTGCTTAAGATTTTAATAGAGATTCCCCTTAAGGAGGACTAAGATTACAGGTAAGAACATTTCCTTCATTGTCATCATTTGTACTCTCTTAGGGGATCTCCATTGATAGTCATAAGCACTGAATAGTCTCACCCATGTACAGGGATCCAGGAGCACTTTTTCACAATATAGATTCTTAAATACAGATGTTCGCCTTTCTTTGGGAAGGCCTACGGAGTCACCTAAGAGAGAAAAACATTATACAGCCTATAGAAAGAGGCTGCAATTGACCAATTCTTCATCTTGTACTTAAAAATGACCCAGGAGAATCATATATGTGTGTAGTTTAATCATGATCTTTTTGTAAAACAGCATAAATCGCTTTCGCAAATCCCTTTTTGTTAGAGTATAGAGATGAATGAGAGCAGGACAGTGTAGCCCTGTAGACTGTCATTATGAGTTAAAAATAGAGACTTGTGCCTTTAAGAACCTAGGGACCTCCAGTATCCCATCATGCTCAGCAGGTGACAGTTGCTTCAGTTCTTTTTGAGGCGATGCATGATTGATATTTCGGTTCCATGGTTACCTCTGTCCACTCCACCAGGGAGGAGGGAGGGTTGCTTATGATTTCAGTGAAGATTCCCCTAAGAGAGACCTAGGGTTACAGGAAAGAAACAATTTATTTTCTCTTAGGGAATCTCCACCGATAGTCTTATGCACTGAATAGAGTAGCAAGCCGTTGCCCACTTAGGGTGGTGGAGAAGAGTGAGGAATGACTAAGGTAGCCATTTAAGCAAATAGATTTCTGATGGAATCCTATCCTACTTGAGCATCTGTTCTAGCATCTTAATCCAAGCAGCAGTGATCAGTGAATGTGTGAACAGATCTCTACATTATTGCTTTAGAAATTTCAGCTGAAGGGACATTTCTCGTTAAAGCGGCAGTGGCCGCTTTACCCTTATCAGAGTATGTTTTCAGTCTAGCCGATAGGGTCTTGTTAGCTTTTTTATAGCACAACAGGATACAGGAAACTGTCCATCGGAAAATGGATTGCTCGGAAGTGCATAACCCTGTCTGGACCAGACCATAGTTGCTAAACAATTGGCCCGATCTGCAGTTGTCACATGTTTTATCAAGGTAAAACATCAGTACTCTCCTCACATCTAGAGAATGAAGAGTTGCGGGATGCTGAAACAATGTTGGTAATGTGATAGTCTGATGGACATGGAAATCCAAAATAACTTTAGGGAAGAATTTCAGGTGAGCCCTCATGACTACTTTGTTAGAGTGGAAGACTGTATGGTTATTGAGAGCATAATGCTTCTGCGCTGATGTTATTGCTAAAAGTAAATTGGTTTTTCATGAAAGATTGTGTAGGGGATGTGTGTGAATGGACTAGAAAGGGTCCTGCATAAGTCGTGAAAGGACTATGTTGATCTTCCAGGGAGGTGATGGACGCTTAATAGGAGGAGAAATCTTCTTCAAACATTCTAGAAAATCCTTGATCATGGGGATTTTGAAAAAAAGAGGTTTGTGAAGGACATTTTCTATAGGCAGTAAGGACTGCTAAGTGAACTTTTATTGAACAAAATTGCACGCCAGATTTTGCCAAATGTAGTAAGTATGTAGAATAACACCTTCCTGGCAAATTGTAGTGTCTACATTCTTGGAAGAACACTAATTGCAAAATCTCTTTCACTTGAAGGCATATGTGGAATGGGATGAAGGCCGCTTAGCCTCCTTGAGGACGTCCATGCAGTCTTGTGGCAGTTCAAGAGTCTGTACTACACTAGCTCAGGTGCCATGCAGCCAAATTCAAGGAAGAGAGATTGGGGTGTACCATCTGTCCTTCAAATTTCGTTAGTAGATCTGGTCGGCATGGGAGCTTGAGATGTGGACGCTTGGACCGGTGAAAGAGTTCTGTGAACCACCACTGACGTGGCTACTCCGGGGCTATAAGGAACCATCTTGGCTCTCAAATGGAATTGCTTGATGAGGGCTGCGGGATCAGGAGATTGATGGACAGGCATAAATAAATTTGCCAGACCAGTCGATCCATTGGGCTTTCCCTACCGTCCCTGGCTGGAAGTAACTTGAGGCAAAGCTTTGGCATTTATGTTTTTCTGGCGTGACGAATACGTTGATGGTTGGAATGCCCCACAGTTTGAAGATGTTTCCTACGGCATTGTCGGGTAAGACCCATTCGTGGTTTTCTTGCAGAACTATGCTTAGAGCGTCTGCTTGAGCATTTTGTACACCTAGAAGGTGAGTCACTGTAATCGTCAGGTTTCTAGCTGTGAGCCATTTTGAAATTGCCTGGGCCTTGTGAGACAAGGGTCTGGACCTCGTTCCCCTCTGCTTGTCGAGGTACTACAGGGCGGTTCTATTGTATGTCTGCACAAGCTGGGGCTGGATCTTGAATGATGAATGAAAAGCTTTCAGCGCCAGATGAACTGCCTGGAGTTTGAGGTGATTGATGTGATAAGTCATCTTTCACTGAAACCATCTGCCCTGAATTTGGAGATGATCCATGTGGGCTCCCCATCCTAGCAGTTATGCATCCGTCACTATGGTTTGAGGAGGAGCCTGTTGCTGAAATAGCATTCCTCAAAGGAGGTTGATTGGAGAGCACCACCATTTCAGGGACTGTTTTACATGAAAGGATAATTTGATCCTGTTCTTCCAGTTGCCTGTATGTTAGTCCCACTGGTCCTTGAGACATTCTTGGAGAGGCCACATCTGGAGACAGTCATTTGAAGTGAGGAAGATACAGGAGGTCATGGACCCGAGAAGAAATGGCACTGCCATCACCGTTGTATGAGAGACTTTCATGAGAAAGTGACAATCCTAAAGGATTGATAAGCATCTCTTGTCCAAAGGACATACTCTTGCCTGAATTATGCCAATGGGGGCTCCCAAATAATACAAGGTTTGAACCGGAGTAGGTGCTGATTTGCTGAGGTTGACATGAAGTCCCAACCATTGAAGGAGATCCCAAGTCCAGTTGTAATGAAGCTGGGCTTCCTTACACGTTGACACCTTTATTAGCCAATCGTCTATGTATGGGTAGACGAAGATTCATTGTTTTCGCTGGTGGGCAGTCACTACTGCCATGCACTTTGAGAATGTTCTGAGTGCTGACTTTAGGCCATATGGAAGTAATTGGTACTAATAATGATCCTGCCCCAGATCGAACCCCAAGAACTTTTGATGTTTTCTGGTGATTGGAATATGAAAATATGCATTGTGGTGGTCGATGGAACAAAGCCAATCTCCTTGGTGTCATTGGGGATAGATTTGATGTAATACCAGCATCCTGAACTTTTCTTGCTGAATCCCTTTGTTTGCTACTTTGAGGTCGAGTGTGAGTCTGAATTTGTTCTTGTCTTTCTTTTTTCACAAGAATGTATCTGGAATAAATGTCTGTTCCCCATTGTCTGTGGAGAATGGCTTCCACCACCTGTTTTTGTAAGAGGATGTTGACTTCTGACTGTACCAATGGGAGATGGAAATTGGACGGTTTCGGAGGTATGCACAATGGGAGACTGGTGAATCTGAGACAATACTAATTTTGCACAATATTCAGAACCCAGGCATCTTTAGCTCTGTTACTTTCACGAAAGATCAATTTGTCGTGCAAATTGACTGTGCAAAACAGCTTCAGATGATCCAGATCGTTGGCACCAAAGTGATAATTGCAAACACTCTCTATGACACTTGTCCATGTTTCATTGTCTAGTTAACACTATCCACCTTTAAGTCCCTTGCCTTACCCAGAAATGTATGAACTGGAAGAGTCGGAGAATTTCTCAGAAACATGAAACATCACTACTTAATTGGGCTCTCCTGTTGCTAACTCAACGTAAATCAGCAATGTTTATGGATTGTGAGGTGTCTTGCATTTGGATTGCTATGACACCCAGATAATTCATATCCTCACATTACACTTGGACTTTTATGGATCTCGACTGTTGCTGTTGGACATTTAGAGCTAGACGAATTTAGAGGTGAATCGCTCTGAAACAGGTTTAGTAACATTTGGCAAGAGGGGTAGTTCCTCATTCTCCTTCGTTAGAGCACTCAGCATCTTCATCTAGAAATTACTGAAAAAGTAATGAATATGTTGTTTGATGTCAAGACTTTTCTTACCCCCCTATTTAATGTAGTGGTCAAAACATACTTTTCTCAGCTCAACCAGTTTTTCCTCCTTTCACTGAAATAAAACTGGTAATTATGGTCAGTGCTGTAGTACGTTCTGAGCTTGATTACTGCAACACCCTATTACTTAGTGTAACCCCATGCAGATTTAACCAAAATACAGAGCACTCGCATTTCAGTAGCTTAGAAAGAGAGCTTGGAAACAGACCAATAAAACATACAAAACTAAAATAATCTGCAAAAGAGAGACATAGATCAAAAATCAACCAGGTCAATCTCACTAACTTGTGAGCAGTGTGCACTGGCATCACCATCCCATGCTCACTATTTATGTATTGTGTGGAATTCAGAACCGAGCAAAAAGTAATTTATATTCCCCGAATAGCTACTACCACCCCTTCCCTCATAATTGCTGAGTTCCTAATTTCAGAGAACAAAATCAAAGCTGGTGCATGCTGGTCATTGTCCACCTTCAGTGGCTTGATCAAAGAACGTATGCTTAAGAATTGGAGATGAGAATGAACACAGTCACTATGAGATGTCTGTGAAAGGGAAATAATGCATGTCCCAAAGTCTAGTTAGAAAGTTCCTTCTGAACTACCCGATGTTCTTTAGCAAATTGGATTGTGCCAGAGGATGCCCAGACCATGGCAGTGAAGAGCGCTGAGTGAAATTACAGGTCGAGTAGGTGTAATCATTGGACTTCAACCATCTAATGGTACGTTTGAAATTATTCAAAAAGTTTCCACATTGTTGCCCTCCTACTGCTATAACTTGTCCTGTCCAACCTATTGACCTGGACCACTGCTTCTTCCCATTCTTTTATTGTAGGGGACTCCACATACGCTCATCTCCTGAAAATTTCACGTCTTGCTAACAGCTTTAGATAAGATATCATCTTACTGCATTCCTTTGTACGGACACCTTTGCCTGCATTATATTCGACGCCAAATAAGATCAAAATAGGGCTTACCTTTATATCTCATACCAGCAGTGCGCTCAGCACATTACTCACGTCTTGCCAAAATAAAACCATCACAGGGTATTCACGAACATGTGTGTTATTAGCCTCTTTCAGGCCACATCTGGGGCATTTGTACTCCATTACATTCTTCAATCTTACTATTCTCGCAGGAGTCCAGTAACATCCATGAAGGGTGAAAAAGGGATTTTGTCTAAAGGTAACATATCTCACAGTAGCATATAACAAAGTTAAAAATATTTGCCAAAACCTCTTTATCTCCAATTCTGGCAAGTCATGCTTACAGATGTCAAAAAGTGGGTTCACTCTTTATAGGTTGAGCAAAGCAGCACTCAGGCGCTGCTTTTTCCGACATGTAGGTATGTATCTGGGCTTTTAACCAAGCCCACTGCACGCCCATCACTATCAATCGTTCATGGGCTTACCTTGCAAAAATCCTTTGTTTTTGCTGGAAAATGCTTTACGTTTGTCCCTCCTTGAGGTGGTTTTGTTACCGCCTTGGCCATCGACCCTGTTACATGGATAATTGCACTTTTGCCGATAACTTTGACTGCGAGACAACTTCTTTTTCGTTTTGTGTCTCTCCTTTGGCCCCATGCTCATGGTGGCCAGGGTGCTTTGAATCGGTTCGCTTATGTCAACTATTTCACTTTTTATTTTCAACTTATGTTGCAAGAAAAGCTGCGTTGGCCTTAAAGGGTTCTTTAAGCACTTGCTTTATTTCCTTCAATGAACTCACTCCAATCTAGCCCGACTCGATAGACATCACTGCTTTGCTAAGAAGATTGATTACAAAAGATTTCATATCACTCCCCTCTGATCCCTTTTCTACATATTCCTCCTTGCCATGTTTTCCAGTCTTACATTTTCTCCATAATTTCTTTGCTTCTCTGGCTCAATTGTTTGACCTCAGCACATGCCCCCTCTGAAGTGAGCCTTAACTCCTGTACGCCTTCTCTAGAGCCTCAGTTTGCTCTGACAGGTAGCCCAGTTTTCTCTCAAAACTCACACATCTCTTCTGGATAGCCTTCTAAATTGTTTCTGAATCTTAAAAATGTGTTCTCATTTCTACTGACAAACTTAATAGAGCTCCTTGAATATCCATCTCTCCATTCTAATTTACAGCCAGAATTACACCTGCTAGGTCTTTCCTCAAAGGACCAGTGTGATATGCCAGACAGGAGTTATCACCTTATTGTAAACTAATGCCTGTATCCTCTACCACCACCCTCTGGGAATATGCTGAGGCGTCCATTAACACCTCTATCTGTTAATCTTTATAATTCCCAGGCCTTCCTGTTCTCCTGATAGGAGCCCCAGCTTATTCTGCCCCCTCTTGTCTCCACTCACCACATTCTCCTGGTGCATGCCTCTTCCGTTTACGTCCTTACTACTTTCGTTTACGTCCTGATACCGAGTATTTGAGACACTTGCGTATTAACTTAAAAAATCCTCTGAATGATGGGGTCACTTTTATTTTCCATGTACTTTCAGGCCCTTCTTCTCCTTTAGTCTGTGTCGCATGCACCCTTGTGCAGCCCCCTTGAGACTCTTGGTTGCTACTACTACTGGTGTAACACCATGAGCTCTACCTCCCAGGTCACAGATCCACTTGCGGCCACTGGGCCTAAACAAATACTGCCGCCCAATTTAATATGTCGACTTTCCACTGAAATACTTCCCCTCTTCCTGATTGCATTCTGTAGGCCTATCCTCACTGTCCACTCTCTTGCTTCCCGCCCTTCCCTAAAGCCCCGACTTTTTCTCCTCGGCAATAACGCTTACTTCTTCTTGTCCGGGCAGCAGCTTCTCCTGTGGTAGAGCAGCTTTCTCATTTCCGTGCATCTTTTGCCCAGTGCCTTGGCTAAGGGCCTGCTTGACTCTGCTTTTTTGCCTCAAGACCATCATCAAGGTTATCAGCCCCTCTAGCCGAATACCATCTCCCAACACCAACAGACACCTTCCAGCAACATCCACCTGCTTGTCAGAGTTAGTTGTTCTTGTGCTGACTCTGCCACAGCCGCTCCAACGCATACCTCGCTGCAAAGCTGCTTTTCCCATTCGGAGCTCACCACCTGCTCGAGGCCAAAGCTCCCCGGTGTCCCACGTGGGAACTGGTCAGTGCAAATCCCTTGTTATATTATCTTACATATTCTCCTTCCTTTTTCTCAGTACAGCGCTATC
The DNA here is from genome assembly GCF_031143425.1 of Pleurodeles waltl. NCBI lineage: Eukaryota > Metazoa > Chordata > Amphibia > Caudata > Salamandridae > Pleurodeles > Pleurodeles waltl. Next base: position 1,092,193,871 of record NC_090440.1, read on the forward strand.
AAAACTGCATATCTGAGAGAATGTCTGCAATTTCACACTGTCCGCCCTCGACCAGCTACTCCCAGCTGGCTGCCATGTTCCCCCTCAGTCCCCTCATATCATGGCATTTCTGTGTAAAGCTAGTTGCAATAGCGCAGATGTAAATGGTCAAAAATAGAAAGTAATTTTGTTACTACATTCTATTCCTTTCTTATTTCTGTGTAACTTTAAACCGTGTGGTAATATGGTGCAATGATGTTATTATTGCTTCTCTGTATTTTACACAGGATTTGACCCTGTGCACTGAAGAAGCATTATTGAAATTACCAGTTGGCATTATCTGATGGGTGGATCTTCCTTCAGGCTCCTCACTTTGGTTATACTTCCAGGTTTCAGACTGGTTCATAAATGTTTCTCCAAGGTGTCACGCAGCACCAGTTGCAACTCTGCCTCTGGATGTGATGTCACTGGAGTGTATTTCGCACCAGCAAGTGCTCCGGTGTCAGTTCCTGTTTCTCCATGCTCAGCAACGTTACCTAGAGATCTCTTTCTCAGTGCCTCGCCAACAAATTACGCAGCTTTGGATAGTAACAAGGTTAAATGTGTCCTCAAATGGGCTTAGGCTTCAAGCCTTGCAAGTGGTGCTTCTAGAGGATGTCCCTTTAGGACCGCCCTGGCAATGGTATGTGGTGCTGGGGATTGTCACATAATGCCCGGGACTTCCTCTGCCAAAGGTATGTGTCCCCACTTGGGAACGTTCCTCTAAAAGAACATCCCACAAAATATGCTTTAGGAAGGAGAAGTCTTCTTCCTTGAGGAAGCAGACCTGTTCCCAGTAATGTCCGGTGTGTGTGTGCTGTTCCCCAATGCTGGACTCTTTCTTGACGTCAGGTGACTCCGAGGCACTTAAAAGATTAGGTCAATCCCAGTCCTTCTGCTGACCTTATGCAGGTTGTGACCTTCTAAATAGCAATTTCAGATTTTGTCAGGAGAGCCCTGCAGCCCACTAAGCTACTCCCTGGGGGTTCAGGAAGGTAGGACGGGCCTATTCCTGTGAGGTTGGCAGCACTGACTCCAGTGCCTCCAGATACTGCACCTCCACAGGCTCTGATCCCTTTTCCCTTGGCAATTTCGATATTTGCTATGTTTCCATTCTATGTTTTCTTTGGCCACTCTTCAGCACTGTTTTTGTTTTTGAAGCCAATGCCTACAGAGCAGAATTCAGCACCAGTCAAGGAGTTGGTATGAGAAAGTATCAACCCTGTGACAAAGGAGTAGGCCAATGCTATTTTTAACAGTGAATCATATTGTAAGCACTGCTCTATGGCCCAAACGTTTACCCAGAAAGCCCTCTTCTTTCAGAGCATATTCAGTGGCTTATGGCCTGACCCTAGAGTTGGAGGCCATTGCCTTGCTGGAATAAGAGGCAATAAAAGGTGTACCCCTTGAAGAGTGGGCAATGGGGTTCTACTCTTTTTACTTTTTGGTACCCACCAAGGTTAGGGGTGTATGGTCTATCCAGGATTTCCATCTTCTGAACGAAGTCAAACGACAAAAGAAGTTGTGGATTCTATCCATGAGCCACGTCCTGTGGCCCTTGACCTCAGGAGATTAATTGTTGTTCCTAAGTATTCCTTGGAGGATCTCAGTAGGGCCCTAACATTTTCTGCTTGTAGCAGTCCTCCTGCACTGAGTAATAAAGGTCCAATGCATCTTTATGAAAATACTAATAGTCGTGGCAGCTTTACTGCTGAAGTCAGTCATCCATGTATTCCGTACTTAAACGACTGGCTGTTAAAGGTGGACTCCCAGACTCTAGTCCAGGAACATCTTCAGCAGATGAGGATTTTTCTTATGACCCTGGCATTACCATCAAAGTCCTTGTCTCTCCTAACTCCACCACAATAACAAAGGTTTATTGAGGCAGTGGTTGACGCAATTCTTATAAAGGCTGTTTCCTCAGAGGATTGCAGATTTTTGGATTATCATTCCAATGTGTCTGACTCAAGTTTGGATCACGGTCCTGCAGGTTTTGAGCGTGCATAGCTCATGGCCTTGTACATCTTGCTAGTGCCTTACACCATGCGGCAGATAAGAACCCCTGCAAGATGGCCAAGGAACAGGGGCTGCAACAACAAGGCAGTCTCTTGGGTCAGGTGTGGAACTTCCAGTTGTGTTCTCAGTATCTGTATTGGTTGCTGGACCCCTCCAAACATCTGCAATATCTTCCATTCAGTAATGCACAGACGCAGGATGCTATGGTCAGAGATGTCTCCTTGCTGGGCTGTGAGCTCAACTGGGTGACATGATGTTTCGGGGCCTTTGGTCTATGTCAAAGCAGCAGCACCCATAAATGTGCTTGAATTGCAGGAAGTCCATCTGGTCCTGAATGCCTTTATTTCTTTCATCTCTGGGACAGAAAGCTGGCTGTGTACGACAACACAACCACAACAGAACAACTGTCCATCTTATCAACAGACAGGGCACAGTGTGGGATTGTAAACCCTATGTCGGCAGACTGTTCACCTGTGGGTATGGGCGCAGCAACAAGGATTCTTCCCAGTAGTAGCTCATCTTGGAGGTTCCCTCAAAGTGAGAACAAATGCCCTCAGTCATCATTTTTTTTTTTAAATCTATTTTTATTAACATTTTATTAACACTTTGCTGTCATACATGTGCATTTCACAATATGATCAAAACTTGCGTCTGCCCAGTCCATCCTCATTCGTGTTCACATCACACTGTCAATCTATGCGCGTTATTATTTACATCGAATCACTCCCGCGTCCCGTATTTCAGCCTTATACAATCTACGTACTCAGTTTGTTGAGGCCTCGTATATATACATTCATTCCGTGTGTGCGCCATAGTGACATTTTTAGTCTTATGCACGTTTGACAGTCTTCAACTAACACTAAACAACAACTCTACTTGATGGTGTCTATGGGTGCAGGTGGGTGTGTTTACGGGGGTAAACCATGGTATTGCTCCACCGGGTCGCGGACTGGGCCCCTTTTATTGTCTCTTCTGGCTCTTTGGTATGCAAGTGGGCATCCGGGTCAGTGCCTGGCCAGCCCTCGCTATCTCCATCTCACCCTCCCAGGGCCCCAGACCAGGTCTTTTGCTGACTTCTCTTTCTCCTCTGTTGTAACCTCTGCCCCTTTCTACGAGCCGTACCATCTCTATTATCTAGTCCTCCCTTTCCCTCTTACCCTGTTCCCGGGCTTGCTGTCTCCGCCTCCTCCTCTGAGGTTGGTTCCTCTCCCCTCGCCATACGGTCCCATTTCATCAGGATTTCCTCCCAGGAAGGTGCTATGGGGGTCTGGCGGAGGCCTCGTGCCTCTTCGCTCTTCAGGACCTGTAGCTCTGCCCTAGCCCACTTCATCACATCCTGTCTCCATACTCGCAATGGGGGGCTCTTGGGCGATTTCCATCCCAAAGTGATCAGCCTCCTGTAAAGGACCAGGGCTAAGTCTGAGAAACAGCCCCTCACTTTCCCGCGTGGGAATCCCGTTCTGAGTCCAAGCAAGCACACAGTTGGGGCCAAAGTCAGTTCCACATCAAATAATCTATTCAGGTCGGCCAATACCGCACCCCAGCCCTGCTGGAGTTCCGGGCAACTCCATAACATATGATCAAAGTCTGCGTCTGCGTCGTCGCATCTGGGGCATGTCCTTGGGGTACCACCATATATTAAGGATAAGCGATGTGGAGTATGGTACGTCCTATGAATGTAAATATACTGGATATATCTTAGTAGTGTGTTTCGAGAGACCGCCCGCGGGTACGCCAGCACCCTATTCCATTCCGTGTCTGTTAGGTCCCTGTTCACTGTCCTCTCCCATTTCTCCCTCTGGGGTTGGGGTGGGTCTAGTGCATCCTCATTTTGGGCCTGGTACAGTTTGGTAATTAGGTGGGTATCGTCCCCAGATATTAATAGGAGGTGTAATACCCGGTGGGTAGCAGGCTCTGCGTTGATCGTCTCCCAGTGTTCCCTCAAGATGTGTATTAACTTCTAGTATAACAGGAACTGCCCCTGTGGTATGCTACTACCTGCCACCAGGTCGGCGAAGGATCTCAGTACCCCATCTCGGAATAGGTCCCCCACCGTCTCTACTCCCGCTTTTTTCCAGGCTCCTAATCCAGTGCCCACTAAGCTCCCCTCTCCCTGCTCCACCATCAGTGCCGACAGTGGCAGGGCAGGTGAGTAGGGCGGTCCCACTCCCACCGGTTTCGTGCATCTCTTCCAGCACGCCGCGGCGACCCTCGTCATTAGGCTGTCTGTTTGGCGGCCACCCGCTAGTTTATCATGTGTGCAATGATCCGGTCCGTGCTCTTCTCGCCATTGGCAGTGCATCTGTCTAGGTGACCCTTTCCAGCAAACCACTTGGATACCCACTGCAGTTGGGACGCCAAATAATAGGTTTCAAAATCTGGTACTCCTAGGCCCCCGAGTGAGCAGGCCTGCAAAGGATGGAGAGCGATGTGCGTCTACAGCCTTCGTCCCATATAAGTTCCCTAAGCATAGTGTTCAACTCGCGAAACCACACCGCTGGAATCAACAGCGATAAATTGGCAAAATAATAGAGGAGGTGGGGTAGCATAATCATCTTGGATAGTGCTATTCTGGCCATTATAGATAACTTCAAGGAACGCCAGAACCCAACAGAAGCCCGCAAGGAGCGAAGTGCCCTGCCGATATTACCATCCCACAGGTCCCCTACTTCATGGAGCACCTGTATACCCAGGTACTTAAAGGTTCATGGTGCCCAAACCACATCCTCTGGGCACGTGGAGGGGCGCTCACAGCTCGGCAGCACCGGGAAGACAAATGTTTTGCCCCTGTTGAGGCGTAGTTCCGACAGGGTTCCAAAATGTTCTAAAATCCGTAGGGCCCAGGGGAGTCCGGACTCTCCATCTCTGAGGTAAATGAGAATGTCATCAGCGTATAACGAGATAACATGCACTGACTGTCCCCATTCCACTCCCCAGTCAACTCCGTCATCCCGCATCTTGGCAGCTAGTGGTTCGATAGCCAAGGTGAATAACAGTGGGGACAGTGGGCAGCCCTGTCTTGTTCCCCTATATATAGGGTAAGTCTCAGATACCATCCTGCCTGTCCTAACCCTTGCTAGTGGAGCTGCGTATAATAGGTCCACCCATTTTACCCATCCTTCCCCTAGGCCCATCCGTAGCATCACCTCCCTCAGGTAGTCCCACCTCACCGAGTCGATGGCTTTCTCAAAGTCCACTGCTAGTAACACTACCGATGGGGGTTTCTCTTCTCTGGGCATATGTAAGATGGCGAATAGGCGCCTGAGGTTCAGGGAGGTACTGCGGTTCGGGACAAATCCGTTCTGGTCTGCGTGCACTAAGGTGGGTATGCAGCGGAGCAATCGGTTTGCCAATATCTTGCTGAGGATTTTAAAATCGCTGTTCAGCATCGATAGGGGGCGGAAATCAGTCACCGAGGCCTCCCTTGCTTTCAGTTTGGGCAGAGGGACCACCAAGGCCTCCCTAAGCGAGTCAGGCAACATGCTGCGATGCAATGCCTCCGTGTACATCTCCACTAACTGGGGGGTCAACAACGTCACATACTTTTTGTAAAAATCCATTGGGAGTCCATCTATACCCGGCGTCTTCCCGGGGGCCAACTGCGAGATGGCCTCCTGCACTTCCTCCACTGTCACCGGCCCTCCCAATCTGTCACATTCTTTGTGCGCCAGTGTAGCCAGGGGGAGTTGATGTAAGTAACTATCAAGTTCCTCTGTCCTGAGCTCACCCGGACTCCTATACAGATAAGTATAATATTCTTAAAAGCCATCATTTATAGGGCCCGGCTTGCATCTTCGTTCCCCCTCCCTGTCTTGCATGCTCGTGATGGGCTCACTCTCCCCTCCCGGCCGCACCAGCCACGCCAGCATCCTGCCTGATCTACCCTCCTCTGATTGTAGTGAGGCTAAGCATTTTTGCATGTTGTGGCAGCAAAGCTGTTCTTCGACCTGAGAGTGAGATCTCCCCGCCCGGACATACTCCTCCTGTTCCTGTGCCTCCCCATCCCTGCTTCGTTCCCCCTCATGTATTATCTGCTCAAGACTGATCAGCTCCTGTTCCAGTGTTATTCTCACCCCTACCGTTTGTCCTAGACAGTAGCCCCTTGTCACTACTTTAAGCGTTTCCCATTCCGTTGACCTAGAAGGGGTAGATCCCTTATTAATTTTAATTTGAGGGCTTCTCTGTATGTCTGGTCTTCTAGTGAGGCCGGGGTCAGTCTCCACTGCCGGGATGGGAGGCCTGCCTCCGGCCACTCTCCACATAAGCAGTAAGGGATTATGGTCCGATAAGGTACGCCCCAGGTATTCAGAGTGGGTCACCCCCTGCACCAAGTTTGCCGTGAACACCACCCTGTCTATCCCGGTGTGCACCCGATGGAGACCAGAGTAATATGAGTAGTCTTTGTCATGGGGGTGCTGTTCTCTCCACACGACCACCAAGCCCCAGGACCCCAACCATTCTCTCAATTTCTTAGCTACCTTATGTGTTGCTGCCCCTGGTAACGGCGGTGAGGAACGGTCCAAGTCGACGTCTAGTATGCTGTTAAAGTCTCCACCTATTAACAATTCTCCTGTCTGCTGCCGGGTAAGGTGACTCGATAGCTCGTTAAGAAGGGAGCCTGATTGGGAGCGTAGATACTACTCAGAACAATCGGGTGCCGTGAAGCTTCCCATCCACTATTACGAATCTGCCCTCCCGGTCTATGTCAGTTGACACTACCTCAAAGGGGACCCCAGCACGGACCCAAATCAGTACACCCTTGCATACGCGGAGTACTCCATGGCAAACACCTGTCCTCTCCACCTGCGTCTCAACTTCTCTGCTTCTCCTGTAGCTAGGTGGGTCTCTTGTAGCACCGCCACCTGAATACCCCTTCTCTTTCAATAAGATAATATTCTGTGCCTTTTGGCTGGTGACCCCATACCCCATATATTCCACGTTAAGAGGTTATACTCAGCCATGTCGGCATATCAAGAATATTACGGTCTACCCACCCCATCCCGTTGGCCGGTCCCCCCCCGATCTAATTGCGTACCTTACAGCGTTTAACCACATCTGCCCCAGCACCATCAAAACTTGTAAACTTAAAACCCAACTCCCCCACCCCAGGGCGCCTCTCAAACAGTAGGTTGCCCAGAAAATTGTGCAACTGTGCAATGTATTCAACAGTTTAATATAAGTTCTCGCCAGTCTGAGGGAATGGACGAGAATCCGGTTGCAAGTCTCCTCGACTCGGGGTCATCTTATTTGTTCAGTTATCCGAGTTCATCTGCTGTCTGCGGGTTACCCTTGTGGCCCGCCCGGTGCAGCCCGAACCCTCCGCGGAGGACACAGCCATGTCGTCAGAATCTTCTCCAGAGCCCTCCGGGTGGGACGCCTCCCCGCTCATGGTGGCCGCTGCCTCCAGGGCCGCTTTCTTTCCTTTCTCCCTCTGTGCTTGGTTTGGCGCTGCGCGTTAGCGGTTTCTGTTCCGTCGTCTCCCTGGGCCTCTGGGATCCGCTCACAACTCGGGCATCTCTCGTGTGCTGCTCTGACCGAACTCCACGCGCTTCCAGCCACTCCCATGCCTCCTCCGGGGACTGGAAGAAAATAGTCTGGCCCTCCTGGATCACCCTCAGCCTGGCCGGAAAGAGGAGCGAGTACGGGATCCCCTCTCCCCTGAGGGCCCTCTTGACCGCCAGGAATGAGGCACGTTTGGTCTGGACTTCGAGTGTAAAATCCGGGAACAGCGTCACCTCCTCGTTCGCCACCTTAAATGGGCCCGTCTCTCTGGCACTCTGTAGCAAGATGTCCCTGTCCTTGTAGTGTAGCAACCTAGCAACCACCACACAGGGTGGCCTACCCGGAGCCAGGGGCCTCGAGGGCACCCGGTGCGCCCGTTCCAATGTGAAGAAAGGGGTCAGCCGGTCCGGTGCCACGACTGTGCGCAGCCATTCCTCGAGGAATCCCACCATGTTTGCGCCCTCCGGGAGGCCGACCACCCGCACGTTTTTCCTTCAATTCCGTCCCTCCCTGCTCTCTGCTCCAGCCTCTTCATTCTGTCCATTAGGTTCATCACCATGGCTGTTAGATCTTTTTGTTTTGGTGCTATATCCGCTAGGGTGGACTCCGTCTCTTTAACTCTGTCGGCCAATTTTTGGTTATCCGCCCTCAAGAGTCCTAACTCGACTGCAACTTGGTTGATGTTGCGCTGTAACGTTGTTTTTGTGTCTTTGATTGCGCCCAAGATTTTGTCCAGGGTGTCCAGGACTTTAGATTGCGTGGGGTCCTGTGCATCTCTGCCCTTGCGCTCCACTGACAGTGCGTGTTCCATGATTTTATTTTTGTACCAGTTTTGGGGGATATCGCAAGTACGGGGCTTTGTTTCAGTAGGGTCTGCACGAGGGATTGTCTGCCACTTCGGTTCCCCCTCCGCCCGCAGCTTTTGGTGGTAACGCTGTCCCACCTTCCTTACCGCGATGCAGTTATCCCGCTCACTCCAGCACAGATCTCCTGCCGACTACTTGCCCTGCTGGGTCGAGCGGTTCACCGTGGCCTGGTCGCATCCGTCCCCCCCCAGTCAGTCCAAGAACCCACGCCGCTGCCTCCGGGCTCCTCACACCACAGTTCCTGGTGGCTGCCAGATCCCTCCAATCTGTATTTCACTAGGGGCTACGGCACCTATCCTGATAAGGCACCCTTGCTGATCACTGTGTGGGCCATGCTCGTCTTTTCCAACCAGTGTCCGGACGCTCTCTTTCTGGCCTTTCAGGTTTTTTCTTTTTTTCTTTTCTTTTCCTTTTATATATTTTTTTAATGATTCTAGCGCAGCGCCCCCTCTGTTTCCTGGGGGCTAGCACAGCCGCTGATGTTTCGTGCTGTGCCCTCCGGCTCGGCCTTGCTTGGACCCCTGGGGCCCACTCCTCCTCTCCACTCTCTTATTGGAGCCGCACGCAGGGAAGCCTCGGGTTCCCCTGCCCCGCGCCGGCGTGCAGGTGCGAGCTGCTGGCCTCCCGCTCCTCCTGCAGCGCTTCTGGATCCTCTCAGGAGGTCCCAGGGTGACCGGGACCGCCTCCGCCTCACTTGTGTTTCTCGGCGGTCCGGTCTGTTCACGCCCGGGCATGCCCAGGTACCTCTGCTCCCGGTCTCTGGTGCGAGGACCAGGCCGCCGGCATCTTCCATCTCTGCTGCTGCCGGGATCCTCCCTCGGATGGTCGAGATGGGCTCCCCTGCTCCCTGCCGGGCTCCCAGTGCCACACCCGCCGCTGTCCGCGCGGGCAGCCCCGAGATTCGGCTTCAAACGACGGATGTTTCGTGGGCCCCTCCGGAGCTAAGATTTTATGCAGCCCCCATCTTCGGCTGCGCAGCCACGCCCCCCTCAGTTATCAGTTCATGGATTATTATGAGTGGCAGCCACAGCCTGAGGTGATGGAGGTGATCTTCTCCTCACTGGGGTTTCCGTTGGTAGATCTCTTTGCAACTTCTCAGTACATGAGGTGTTCTCAATTTTTTTGCCTAACATTTCACATAGAATGGTTCTTTGCGGATTCAGCGAGGATCACTGGCATCAGGGCTTGTTGGTGTCAGGGCTTGTGTTCTCATGCCTAATTCAGCTTGTGCAAAATATGGTGGGAACTGCTGGAGGATTGGGTTTAGATGATTATGATGACTCAAGGCTGGTTGAAGAAGGATCTGATATGCCGATTTGTTAGCATTCAGCATGTAGCTAAATATTTATCTCTCATACAGAGTGAATGTGCTCTTAGAGCAGGATGGTCAGGTCCTCTACTCCAATTTCCAGATGCTTCTGATGCATGTCTGGAAATTGAGTGATGCCAGTAGAATGTGTTTGTCGTCCTCATGAGATTGCAGATCTAATCCTTTTGGCCAAGAAGTTTGCTACCTGTTTGTTCAGTGGAGTGAGTTTAATGCTTGTACATCTCACTTGTCTCACGTCTTGAAGTTTGCTTTGCCTCTCTCACAACTGGGTCTCTTGGTGGCAACATTTAAATGGTGTGTGGGAGCTCTCTCTCGATTTACATGTCTTCTGACCAACTTTTCCAGCTTAAATTGACAGTAGTGGTGAGTTTCCTGAAATGCTTGCTCCTTCTCCCTCCATTTGAATCTTGTTTTGATTTTCTTGATGTTGTTTTCATTCCCTCTGAAGTGCAGGGTTCCAGTCCAAGTTTTACTCTGCAAACGGCTTTGTTGATGATGATTACTTCTGCTCACTGGGTCAGGGAACATCGGGCACATTTGGTTTGTCCGCCTGTTAGAGATTGTTTTTTTTAACAGGGCTGTGAGCCCTGGTCAAGCAGCAACCACAGTCCTTCTCAGGGAAAGGCACAAGCATGCCCCAAATTTACCTGTGCTCAGCCCCCGGACAGCTTGGCACAGAGCAGTAAGGCTTAACTTAGAGATAATGTGTAACGTATTTGTGCAACACTTGATACAGTGAGAATACCACAGAAAAAGATCCCACACCAGGCCCTGTTCACATTGGAGAGGGTCACAGGGAGCAAGTTGTGGGTGACAGTCAACATGGTGCGAAGAGCAGGCCGGTTGTCATGGATGGACAGGCTAGAGCTTTGTTTTGTAATCCCCTCATGCTTTTGATGCACTGTGTAACGATAAGGGCTATTTGCGGCTCCTGCTTGATTTCAGTGCAAGTGACTTTGTTTTGGTGTGAAAACCCTTGTTCACACTTGCAAAGAGCCTAAATGATTGATTTAAAAAAGCCTGTGAGACTCACCAAAGGTCCAAAACCTGAGAGGCACCACTCTGGGATCAGGAACTCACTGAGGATGGGTCCAGGAGATGTTAGCAGATTAGGAGGCCAGAAGACTTTCCCTTTGAGTCATTCTGCGTCCTCGGTTCAAAATGAAATTTCAGGTTCAGTTGTTCTTCCTCTGGCAAGACAGCAGCAGGGCAGCAGTTCCTTTAGAGCAGCAGTCCAGCAGAGTGGCACGTCTTGTAACCACCCAACCCTCAGAGAGAGAGTAATTGAGATGTTCAGAGAGAAAGCGTGATTTCGGCTATAATTAGAATGAGATATTGTAGAACAAATTAAAAAGAAAAGTGTAATTGTCACTTAAAACTAGTGAGATCACCTTTTTGTATGAACCTTTAACTTTAGAAGTTTAAAATAAATTAAAGAAGGGAAAGACCACAGACATACCTGGAGCAGAGCCCTCAACTTTGTGTCCGAGGGTCTGTGACCTTAACCATTACACCACAGGTGAGTCCTCACTCTGCTGTTTCCAGACATAACGGAGATTCAAAGGTCTAACAGTCAAAACACTAGTGAATAAACAAACACATTGTCAATCGATACTAGGATTTGAACCTTCAGCCTACTGAGTGACTGCACAAGACCTTGACCATCAGGCCAGAAGTAACTGTTTCGCTCTGCATTCAAATGTAACTATAACATTTGTACCAAACATCTCAGTAGTTTAACAGATGAGAACTTCACTTTCTACAAGTTAGAGCTGTTTGACAGCTCTTTTTGCAGAAAGTGAAGTGTTTGCTCCAACTTGGTGGGAGCTGTCAAAGCTCCCGCCAAGTCAGAGCATACAGCTAAGTCCAGGGGTGGTCACCCCTTAAGGCCCGCCCCCCCATCCAACTAAAATAGCCCTGGAGAGGTGATGTTCCCCAGGGGTCCGGAACTGACCCCCTTCATTGTTTTTTTAAAGCCCCAGGGAATGGCGGTCCCCAGGGCTAGGCCAGGCAGCCCCCCACATTAGATTAGTGCTGTACAATACAGCATACATGCAATATAGAAAATGTTGGACAAAACAAAAGTCTGCCTCAAAGAGGTGTGTGTTTGTTGCCAATTTCCTATCAATGTTAGTAGATAGGGATGTTTGTCAAAAATCCATGGGTGATTGCTAAGGAATGCTCATGTACAACTCATTGTATGCCCCATTGGAACAAGTAGTGCAAAGTATTGCAAACCCTACTTTAGGTTACTGTGAAGCTACCTTACACTGGAAAAATGCTTTGTGCTGAAAAGTAAATTTTAAAATGAACACTTTATTCCTGGTTTGCATCTGGAAGATGATGCAAACCGATGCAAAGTGTTGATAAATTTGGCCCTCTGCATTTATAGTTACCATCTTACCTTTGTCGGTCTTTAAATTGAGGAAACAAGAGAGATATTTTTTGCTGGTAGGAGTGAGGATGGAGCTCACATCCATTTAGCTGTTGCAACTTTTCAACTTAAAGAACTGTTGAGTCATTCTGCATTGGCATTGTGTATGTTTTCTTTGGCTTAGGCTGCAATTGGGAGTGCCTCCTTTATCTGCCTAGATTTATTCTCTAGTGGTAATTTCTGTTAGTTTTAGTCATATTTGTTAGAGCTTGGCAGAACCAAATCACAGATCTTTTCCTGTGCCCTATTGTGTATATGAATTGTAACAATGAATGTGTTTGTGGCTCAGTTTCTATCCCACCCTACTCAGTATAAACCCCTACAGTTACATGATAGTTCATAGATGGAGAAGGCTTATCTATTTATCGAAGGCAGGTGACATTTCACCTGAACGTTCTTTCTGTTCTTCTGGCCAACTGGACTACTGAATGACCTTTCCCGACTGGAATGTCTTCCACATACATGATCCAGTCAGCTGGATATTGTGCAGGCACAGTCTAGCTCCTGTTGCAGTCAGATAAGCTTTTTTCTCCTGTGGTCACTGCAGCAGTTTCATATAGGATTCATGCACTTCGGCCAGTTCGGATGGAAAGTACCAACTCAACAGGGCTGTGATCTTGATGAAGCATCTTTTCCTCTTCTGATGTATTATACTCCTCATAGTACAGACCATGTAATGGCTTAAGTGTTTGTCCTCCTCTTGTGGCCAAAGTGCATCTCACTGTCATTGTACAGTTTTGATTCGCTACAAAGCCAAGTGTCACAGGTCGAAGCAGTATTGACTGGTCCTGATAGTATGTGAATTCTAGATCAAACACAATTCTCCATTTGTTACTATTTCCTGAAAGGCCAGCAGTAATCCTGGGAGATGGCAATGGGTGGGTTTCATTCAGGCAGTATGGTACCAGAAAATTGTAACCAAATATTGTCAGACAGAAATATTGATTCCTACATACAGTTTACCAACATATCATCTCACGGTAGTTAGCAATAGAGAATGTACACTTAATGGCACAATATATTTGTAGGGTATTGAGATACGCTGTTTATGTCAGATTATATTTTTAGAAATGATATTAAGACATGCTGTTTAGAGCAAAGCAACAGGCTATTGACCTTCCACAATTCTGCTAATAGAGCAGGTTTTAGCAAGGACGACCTTGGAGGGTAAAGTGTCAGGCTGGAAATAACCAGTCTTTCCAAAGGAGAGTCATGCTTCACTGCACACAGGGTCGAAATTGAACCACAGTGTACTGTTTCTTATGTAAACCACATACACATCAACACATAAGTTTCACATATGTCAACACATGATGAAGGCAAGAAAAAACAAATTATAGGGACTTGATGGGTCTTTAAGTAGGGAAAGTCAGTGGGCATCCTCCATCGACAGGTATAGAAACAAAGGCCTATGACCCTCTACTACGAAGCCAGTACCAACACTTTCAGTTTATGATCTAGTTTGAGTTGAAGAGGCAGTAGCAACTGGATGGGGGAGTACACATAGGGCGACTCTGGCCGCTCAAGTACCGCATGGATGGCAATCAGCACCAAAAAAGATGGTGCTGTTCCTGTGGATTTGCGTGATTGCTAAGTTCACTACATGAAAATGAAGAGCTAGCTAGAACATAATGAACAATGCAGGAATGCACAGCTTTTTTAAACTATGCAACAGATTGTTATCCAATTTATTTTGAACCTTGACACAGTCTTTTGGCGAGTGAGAAAAGATGCAGGATGCAAAATATATAGGTTTTTAGGGGTGGTTTTTGGGTAGCAAGATGCCTGGAATGGACTTTTGAGAGTGAGTAGCCCTTTGAGGTATCCCAAAAAGAATAAAAAGATAAAACAAAATGTACATTTTAGTTGCTGGATGTGCTACAAAAATGCTAATAAATGTAATTTTTTGCCGTAGAATTTCCATTTTTATGCCACAAAATGTTTTAATCAGTGCTGCAATATTCTTTGAGGGGGGGGGTCTGGCTATGGGAAAGATAGACCTTGCAGCAGTGAAAAACGAACTAAAGAGTTTTTCACTACCAGGACATGTAAACCTTAAAGGTGTATGTCCTGCTTTTTAAATACATTGCACCCTGCCTCTGGGCTGTCCAGGGTCTACCCTAGAGATGACTTATGTGTATTAAAAAGGGAGATTTGGGCCTGGCAAAAGGTTTATTTTGCCAAGTCGAAATCGCAGTTTAAAAATGCACCCACTTGAGCAGGCCTGATAGGTGTTTAAAGGGCTACTTAATTGGGTGGCAGTCAGTGCTGCAGACCCACTAGTAGCATTTAATTTGCAGGCCCTGGGCACATGCAGTGCCACTTTACTAGGGACTTACAGGTATGCCAGCTGGATATAAGCCAGTGTTTCTGTGTTTTGTGGCTTGAGCTCAACGTCTTTATTATTGGTTAGCAATGGTAAAATGCACAGTTTTAAAGCCAACAAAATAAATTCAGATAAAAGTCGGAGGAAGGTAAAATGTTTGGGGGGTGACCCTGCAAAAAGGGACTGGGCTAACACCACACTGCAACGTTTTCCGTCCAGGTAAGTTATTAAATCGCATCTGCCCACCATTCTTACCCCAATAGTTTCTGCATTTGATATGGGTGAATCTATTACCCTTCAATCTTTCTTTTCTCCTTTCCTTCCAACAAAGGAGGATGAACGCCTGCATAGGTGGGACCTTAGATGTGCAGTGTTTTACTACATCGACCTCATGCAACAGGACAGAGTTGATGGCCTGCTTCTTTTGCAGGTTTCGAATGACCTGTAAAAAGATAAGGCTGTGGCTAAACACAATATTTCGAATTGGGTCATCCTTTCTAACAAAATCTGTTATACTCTGGCCAAGAGAGTGCCCACAGATGGAATTCTTATTCATTCCTCCAGGGCTGTGATTTCTTCCATGGCTGTTTCCAGAGGTGTCCCAGTTACTAACATATGCAGAAAAGCTGTGGGGTTGTACTTGGCATAATTTATCTAAACATTACTGTCTTAAGTCTCAGACATGCTGTAAGGGTACTTTGCCTGAGCTGTGTTGCATGATTTCCTTGGTTAATTGGCACTACTCATTTTCACCTCCAAAGGAGGTACTGCTTTGGGACTCATTCTTAAGGGGAGAAATCTGCATGAAGACGTAAATATCGAAAGAAAAAATCAATTACCTTTAGTAACAATGTTTCTAGTGAATAAATAATCTTCCTTCAGATTTCTCACATTCCTCTGTCCTAAATGATGAGCTAGTGCTGTGATTCATAAAATCCCAAAGTGTACAAATATGTGATGTGCTGTATTTGTTGCTGTTGCACACCTCATTTGGGCATGGAAAATACATCAGGATGCCAGAATGCTGATAGGCACCTAATACACTCTTATAGTGTCAGATCTGGAGAGGGAGTTGTGGCACTACCTGGTGGTAATGGAAAGTAATTTACTGGTGAATAACAAATAAGGGAACAGTTTGAAGACTGGAAGAAGCATTCAAAATGTGAGGTATATGCTGAAAGATTATAGCCCTCATTTTGACCCTGGCGGTCTTTTGACAGGGTTAATATGGTGGTATCACAGCCAACATACTGGCGTTGTATACCGCCACATTATGAGTGTAGATGGTTGGCCGCTGCCAGCCCGCCACATCCCCATTCTTACCACAATGGTGGTATGAACCGCCGAGCCGGAGATGTGCATCTCCGACCCAGTGGTCCACACAAGACCCCTTGCGGTATAATGAGCCAGCCTGCCACCATGGGTTCTGTGGCAGTAGCACTGCCTCAAAAAAACCATGGCAGTAGGGTTACCGGCGACAGGGAATTCCTTCCCTGTCACCAGTAGACAGCTCCGCCCCTTTCCCCCCAACAATAACCTGATCCCCACCCCCCCCAGAGTCACAGCGCCCCTACTCCCTCCATGCAATCATGCACACACACCCACATGCACCACGCATACACCCATTCACCTCCACTTCCGTACATGCACTCACTCACACGTATCCACACTAACATGCTCACACACATCCACACTGACATGCAGACACGCATACACACTGACATCAGACACACACTCACTGTAACATTCATACACCCATTCACTCAAATGCATACAACCATGCATACACCACAACACTCACAGACGCATTCACAAACGCACACACACATTCATACATCCATGCAGACACCACACACTCACACACAACACCCTTGCACCCCCTTCCCATGTCGGACGGCTGACTTACCTTGTCTGGAGGTCGTCCAGCAGGGAACGGGAAGGGGCACTGCTACCACCAGCACAACACCACCAGGCCGTCAAAATATGCGTCCTACTGGTGGGGCGGTGCAGGTGTTAGCAGGAGCCTCCAACCGCCTGCATGGCTACTGCCGGATTTCCGCCCAGAGTGTGGCGGAAATCCGACAGTATCCATAATGTGACGGTCGGGAGATCGCCAGCACTGGCAGTATCCTGCCACCCGTGGCTTTGGCGGTCTCGCTTTGAGACCAGCAAAGTCATAATGAGGGCCTATGAATCCACCATAAACTCTGTTATCTCTGTTGTTGGCTCCTCCTCCCAACATTGGGCCTGATTTAGATCTTGGCTGTGGGAATACTCCATCACAAATGTGACGAATATCTTGTCTGCCGTATTACAATCCCCACTACTGCAGATTAAATATCTGTCACGTTTGTGATGGAGTATTCCCCTCTGCCAAACTCTAAATCGGGCCCAATGTCCACAACCACAGAAGTACCTTATTAGTTCACTGCTATTTACTTTCGATAATGTTCTCACTTGTTGTGGACATTTTCCTTTCTTCACTGGTACCCATTTTGTAAAGTATTCAGAAAACAGCGGTGGCGTAATGTATGTATTATGTGAGCCCCACTGGCGCTGTCACAAAAATATCTGTGTACTGTAAATGCTTGCCACCTATAACATTTGAAAGTCTTGTAAACCAGGTACACCCCAACCTATGTCTAAGAGGGCTGGAAACATGTCCTCAAAATTGCTGTGTAAAACCTCCCTTAAAGTGCCTCTTCACGCCATAAATAGCTTATCAGTTGGATTATTGATACCCTCTATGTTTGCCTAGTTTGTGCTAAAAACGCTTACACCTAAGTGAGCATACCTTTCATTTCTAATCCTTCTAATCTGAAAGCGGCGAGTTACTGGCTCTTGCGATGAATGAGAAAACGATGAAACTTCATGGCATTTCTCCACTGTCAGCACATCGTGCCTATCAATTATTAAGTCGTCTTTTTCCTATTTTACGAATCCATTATTAACTATCATAATTCGTCTATCGTCCAGAAATGGGCTCACTGCTGTGCCTTAAAATCATCTCTTGGCAGCGCCTCATCAATGCAGAATTTCTGCAGCTTGTAAAATCTCATAAAGCCTGGGGAGAATCTTCCCGCCGTCTCCTCCTCCTGTTTGCTCATTACTCGCAATACATTAATGATTTATCTTCACCGTTTTTCACCTTTACGTGTCCTATCTATCGTTTCTGTTTCCATAGCAACTCGTCCTCCCGCTGAATCTGAAACCGCAGGCTGGTCTAGTGAGTACGCAGGCGCATCCTTTGCAGAGGTGGTGGCTGCGTGTTGCTGTTGCTTGGCGTGGTTGCATGTTAGGCAATTAATACCTAACACCTATATAGGGTTCCGATTGCCATTAAGTGACAAACCAAAGAACATTAAGACAATTGGAGGCGTGCTGGGAAACATTTTATAAACGGTCCGATAACATTTCTTATTACCGTTTGTTGGTTAATTCGTTGTTTTCCTAGTATTGTATGAGACGCTCAGGCATCTAAAGTTTCCAATAACACGAACATTGAGTTACATTTCTTAAAAGTGTCAAAAGGGAGACCCCCCCTCCACACACACATCAATTTATAAAAAATAAGTCTCCGAGAAAGCATGAAGGTTGTGAATTTGTCCATAAAAAAGAGCCACAGTGTGTTAAATTAGGATAGGAGTTTCAAAACGATTATTGAACATTTACGCTCCTATTTTTCCTGTATTATAGAGATGATAGAAAGAACATTTATATAATGAAATGGTGAACTTTGTGCCCAGCGCTAACGCATACAGCAGGAAGGCTATGCATTTAAAGCCATTAATCTATTAGGAGCATTTCAGATTTGCAGGCCATCTCCAAACAGATGTGTCAATCCATAACAATCCAAGCAAAGTGACTGATGCTGAGCCACGTCTGCGGGCACAGAAGAGATGGAAACACACAATGACCTCCAGTCCTTCTTGATCTTTTGGCATAGCAGTCTTGCCCCTTGGCAAGTCAGACCTCTAAAGACACAACCACGCTTGGAAGGGCACTTTTCAAACCTTACGTAATGAATTTTAGGTAGGGCAGCATGAGTAAAGAATAGCTGCACATTTTGCCTTTGACACTTTCTGAAGCTAGTCGACTATCACTGAAAAGCAGGAGCATGTCATGACTGTTCCAATTCTTCTCAGTAGTTCGACTCAGAAGCAGCTTCCAGTAACTGGGGCTATCAGTTATCTCTCTAAAATATTTAATGTTGTTGTCTCTGTCACCCCATTTTTATTGATCCATAAATAATTGAGAAGTTAGTGTATGTGTTGCTACGTTGGATGCAGGTTTTGCTTTAACTATTTGTACGTACGCTGCATCGTTCACATAGCAGTCAGTGCTTCTCTGTAAACTGAAATTTAGCAGCTCTGGCTCACTGCCGTTCGTTGCAGCTGTGTGCATCCAGTGGTAACATTGTTTCTTTCTTGAAATATTTACTAGATTGTGCATCATTTGAGATACATGGTTGACTTGTATTTTGCTAATTTAAGTAAAGGTACCAATATCAACATACACATTTTATGAATGCAGGGAAGATGCCAGCAGAGTTTGTGATCAGTATTTGCAGATGACAGCCAATATAATAAATGTTAGCGGCCAAACATTATCCTACGTGGGCATCTTGGGGTATAAGTAGTTTTAGCCATTACATTTTGCATATTTGACAGATGTGGGCCTAGAAACCTGTCCTTTCAGTTGCTTTCAAACATGTCCATGCGCCACATAATTCTTTAATGCAAAATTTCCTAACTTTTGTAACAAAAAGTTTCAGTTCTATTAATGACACAGAGGAGAGGCTAATGGTCAAACTTTCTCCATTTTATTTATCTTCAGCAACCTTCAACATTTAATAAAGTACCTTTCTTATGAATCCTGGTAAAGGAAACAAACATAATTCAACCAATGCCTAACTCGGTAGATGGCATCAGTGGATTGTTATGGATGGACACATCTGTTTCGGGATGACCTGCAAATCTGAAATGCTCCTAATAGATTAATGGCTTTAATTCAACCAATCGGGGTCAGAAGGGGCTTCTTCTCGTTGATGACAAATCCCAGGAGTTATCAATAGAATACTGGGTTGATCACGGCCTTAAGACAAAGTAAAGAAACACTCATTTGTGGGCCTGCTGGAGCAGCGAAGGAAGAGGGGGGCTTAGGGGAAGACACAGACCTGTAGGGAACTTAGTGCATCCTAATTGGTAGAATTTTTACTGTTTCTTTTTCTGTGGATTCAGGGGAAAAGTAGTTTATGAAATGTTGAAGGCTATTGGAGATAATTAAAGTGGAGAAAGGTTAAGAATAATCCTCGCCTCCGGTACTGACAGAATTGTGTCACAAGAGTAACTTGCAATAAATATTCATGCTGGAGGTATTAGAAGAGCTGCATAATTGTCACCTTCTGCACAATAATTCAGTAATTTCTTGAATGCATCTGAAAATGCAATGATAAGATTTCGGGGAAGAAAATTGAAATTAAGACTTCGGGTAAGAAAATGAACATTTTAGCTATACACTAATATTTGGAGAATCTAATATGTTTGCCGAGTTTTGGTAAAACGACACTCGGAGCGATTTCAGTTGTGATCAGAATTATTTAAAAAAAAAAAAAGCTGAATCTTCATAAAAGTATGTGCAGAATTTACATTGCGGTTAATTGAAACAAGAACATAATATACTTGTGAATTTCTGGAAAGCACAGATTTCTCCCAAACGGTACTTTTGAACAGTGTCCCTGTAGTATGCTTGGGTTCCTTAGAAGGGGAGGCCATACGAAGACTAAGGTAAGCATCCTTAAACAGGAATTTCATAGGAAGGAACACATTGAGACTGCCTTTTGGGAATCACTTCTAACACTTCATATGCCTGTAATTATTAATTACTGTTTCAGATCATTTACGCAAGGAAATGCTTGCTGTAACTCAACCTTTTTTTCAGCATAGCTTTGCTTTTTATCCTGTCGAGGAAAGCGTTGTGTTCAGAAGCCCGTTTGCCACTAACTCGATCCTTCTTTTAGGGCACGATCGGAGAGCTGGCAGTAACCAAAAACCGTTCCTTCTCTTCCTCTCCATTGCCTTAAATGTTTGGATCAGGTTGTAGTTTGTCAACGTTTGACTAGCATTGTTTGATCAGAATGAATAACACATGGTGCATCATTCCCTAACTTCCTACGCTTCCATAATCAATTACCCCTCCAGGATTGTATTAAGTGTTTGAATATGTTTATGTTGCAGACCGAAACCATTTCCACAGTGTGTCATATATTTACATAGCAAAATTTGCAATTTCATTTTCGTTTCTCGTTTGCTGAGTTTGTAACGCTGTTGTTGATTTTCCTTACCCATTGTTTACCTCCTTTTTTAATTTTTGTATTTTTCATGTGACCTCCTCCACTTTCCTTTCAACCAATCATGTGCTTGCGTATCATGTGACTTTGTCATGTGGCTTGCATGGTGCTGCTGATGTCGTCCACGCTGATGAGCAGAAGGTAAAATTCTTTGTTCTGATTAGCCACATAGATTTAGGGCCCACACAGTCCAACAGAGTTTGAAGACACATACAAATTGGTTCATTTATGAATGCTGCCCAGAAACCATGAATGGTTTCTTGCCAAACTCTACCTGGTCGCACTGTTTGAACTCACAGTTATGAAATTCCACCTTTTTCAATCTGAAAGTTAACTCCCACTTAGAGTTTACTTTTTATGGCTCAGTCATTTGCTTCAGTGGCATGTACATTTTGATTCTGGCTTTTCCCCCATTTAATGTTTCAATCAAATGACGTCCCCTTTACAAGATTTAGACATAAAATAGACAACAAACTGTGTACTCGCACTATTTGTTACACAGAATGTCCTGAAAGTACATCATGAAAAATTATTTTTTGTGCATACAGTCAGAAATGCTTTCAGAATCCTTAAATATTTGTTTCGACGCCCCTTTTATGTAGAGTCTAATTGTGCTGAAGCCTCGTGCTTGTGGTTTGACAGCCAACTGTGCGTGACATTTTGCCAAAACACAACTCCTCTAGATAGTGGCTTTTTAGTTTGTGGCATATTTGGCTGAAATTCTTGTCTCCACAGCATTGTTAAAAAGGTCTGCCCATCCACTGTACAAAAATGTTATGTAGATTTGCCACCGAAGGGAATGTAAAGCTGCATTATTTTCCCAAAACGAATGTTCTATTTGTGAGCCATGGCTCTACGAACCTACAAGTTAAAGCTATGTATAGTCTATTAGGCACTCCAGTCCCTTCGTAACATGCATGTATCACATATATTACCAACACAGGGGACATGTCTAGCATAAAGGTCTTTCCATCAGTGGGCATTGAAACAATCATATCACTGTATTTACTTAATAGCATAAACGTGTAAATAGATGTATTGGTTGTAGTCTATAGTTAATGCAACATATGGTTGCAAGAAGATTTGTTGACAGGATTTGCTTTGCATAAATAAGATGGGTATCAAATCATTTTATTGTAACATTACCTCATGGTATCATAATTTACGGCACAGGGCACAGTCAGAAGTCTGGAGAAAGGAGCAAACTAGTGGATAGATAAAGCGGGAGTGATTTACAATGAAGACTATTTTTTATAACATCTGCTCATTAAAGTTCGTGGGTTTCTGAAAATATTTCCCATTGGCCATCTCCTTGGCTATGTATGTAGTTTTTAAAAACCCGAGCTCTCAGTGTCATTCATAGATCAGTTCTTTCATAGCCAAAAGCATAAAGAGTAGTAATAAACGATAACAAGAGTTCTAATAATCCGACAGTATGGCTCAGTGAATTAAGTGCTTTCCCCTAAAACTTTGTGCGACCTTCCTAATGTAAGCTCGATTCACAGCAGGGTCAATTCAATCTCCCATCAATTGTGAACCAATACATTGTGTAATAGTATTGCCTGTTGCTTACAGTGCATTAAAATAGCGAAACTGTGGTATAACGTGCTGAATATAAAAGTAATTATTATATCTGGGTGCCCTTGAAATGATGACTGCTTTTCATAAACATTTAAAATACAAGAAGGGTTTATGTGGGGTAAGTTAAGACTGTATTGTTTCGCATCGAACTGTCCAGTGACTTGTTTTTTTACCCAATTCACACACTGTTTGTCTCCTTCAGGGGAGAGGTTACCCATCATTGAAGACCTTAAACAGTCATACATAGTCAGTCATTTCTGCGATTACTCATTTACTGTTTTCCAAATGTAGAGAGCAACACAACTATTACATTGTTTACGATACATAAGTAAGTCATATCTGCAGGTCTTTATATATTCCAGAAGCAAATGACTGGCTCTTTTTAGATGACACTGTAAAAAAAGGTAGCACCACCCAAAAAAATGTATCAGACAATAAACAAATCATGAAATACAGAGATCTTGGCTTGTAAACTTGTGTTGGTAGTTCACTTTAACACATCAACACAATGACAACCTGTGCCCCATTGCTACGCTTTTCAAAACATTTATTTGAAATACATTTTTATTTGATCTTTGCTTACTAAGAATAATACATAATGATAAATAATAATAAAGATTGCACATTGTGAAGAGGTGATTTGTAGTTTGCATAGTTCAGAAGCTTTTGGGTTAGATTGTGGCTCTGTACAAAACTAACTCAAGTAACCGTTCAGCAGTGCCATGTGCATGCAAGTGGGCCTAACCTCTGCCTTCTCCTCTGAATAAACTGGTTTGGGCGACATCCAGAAAGATCCAAGAGTTGGTTGTTATGTTCCTCACGTTTGTCTTTTGTTGTTTTACGTGTGCATGCTTGATTTCTTCCTATTGTCTTCCACCTTGTGTATATTCCATGTGTGAGACGGTCTTTTGTCCTCACTTGCAGGAGTTGTGAGTTATAAGTTCTCTATGGGTCACGGCACCAGTTTACTGTTGAATCCCATTTACACAATGTCCTAAATGCTAGATAGAGATTGGTAGAATTTACATGTTTATCAGAACTGCCACTTAAAAAATGAATTTTAAGAATTGTTTTTGATGGTGTGACTCATAAAGCACTGGGCGATCAGTGTATAATTCATTGAGCAGCATATCAGTAGTGCTCAGAATAAGTGGATCAGCAGGGTTGTTAACTTTGAAATTATTTTGGTACCTTGAGCTATTGAGAGTTAGTCTTTAATCTTAATTGATGGGTCTGGATATGAAAAGGTCATTTCCGGTGTTGTAAATGCCTTGAACATCGCACATAACATGAACAAATGGGTAACACTTTAAATGTAAATTATTTTTAAACATAATCATCAAAGTTCGTGTGCTGTAACGGTACTCTTTCAGACATACATGCTTCACTTTGCATGTTAGTGCTATAGAATGACAGGCATTTATGAGTTGTAGATTATAACGTTAAACCAGATCGTTTTTCTGAATCCTCGTACAGCAAAACTGTTGGAATTGTAATCAAACAGATGTGTAGAGTTGGGACTTTTTAACATCTATAGAGAGCTGTCAATAGATGGCATGCCCTTGTCGTCCTGCTGAAGAGAATAAATACATTAAACGTCCCCTATAATATAAAAGAATAGAGAACAATGTCTGCGAAGAGCTCTGGAAACAGTTAAGGGAAAACAGTGGCTTTATTTCACTGTATTTTTTCCAAAAGGAACTTGATTTCAGGGTCACGTACGGTTAATTGTAACATTCAGTAAAAATGAAGAACCAGACCATCAAAGATGCTCGTGGTTTATTAGTGATATAGCACTAGAAAATTGTGCCAGGTGAGACTTATTTTATAAAACACCGCGTCATACATTACACATTTTTATGTAAACCAAGACTGAATGCATAAAAATATGAGCCGAAATAGCGCCCCAAAAAACATACTTGTCAAGTTATATTAACTTGCACGAGAAAATACAAAGTTTGGCAAAAAGGTTCTAAAATTAATCGATGGAATAGGGAAATCAATGAAAATGTTTAACAATTAGATGACATTGTGAAGCACCTCCTTTTAATAACGTAAAATGCAAATGAAATAATCCCCTGCAGACACGTTGAAACAGACCATTGTATCTATCACTGTTTGGTGAAAATGTCTTTCACTGAGCTCATTTACGCTCTGTCCCAAAGCAAGCATTGTCAGGAATCAGGTTGTGCTTCTGCCAAATGGAGAGCTCGTTGTGTTGCACTGATAAAATGCCCTAAAGCATCCTTATGTGAAGGGTAGTTCCACTACTGTTAAAATGTGCTTCTGATTTACCAGATTAGGGCCTCGCAGAAGTTTAAGTGGTATGCTTGCTAAAGCACATTCACATCCAATTCATCCAAAGGAAATGAATGTATAATGGGACAATGAATGCTGGAACCACGCATGCCTGAACAACACAGTCGGAACAATAACCGCATTGTTACCACAAATGGCCTTTACCATGCATGACTTTACAACAATTTTTCGTTGTAAAAGCATGCTTGGTAAAGGCATATGTGGGAACGGCATGCGTGGTTCTAGCATTCATTGTCCCCCCACCTGTCCTAAGGCCCAGAAATACCCCACACCCAATACTAAAACTACCCCAACCCGAACCCTAAAACAAAACTACCCTGAAAACCTCCCTCCCACCCACCCTGATCCCTAAGCCCTTCCCCGACCTCACCCACCCGCCCTAAAAACAACCGAACCCCCCACCCTGCCCCTAAAAACAAAACTACCTCGATCCCCACCACCAAAAACAAAACTACCCGACTCCCACCCTCAAAAACCAAACTACCCTGACCCCCACCCCCAAAAGCTAATCTACCCCCAAATCCCCCAGCCCCAAAAACTAACTACCTCGACCTCACACCCAAAAACCAATCTACCCCAACCCCCAAAAACACTAACTACCCCGACCCCTCACCCCCAAAAAACAAACTACCCGATCCCCCACCCCAAAAACAAAAGTGCCCTGACCTGCCAAAACAAAACTACCCGACTACCCACCACCACCCCTAAAAACAGACCTGCCCCAATCCCCCACCCCTAAAAACCAGAACTACTTGATCCCCCCACCCCGCCCCTAAAAAAAACAGACTACCCGACCTCCCCCCAGCCCTTAATACACCCCCTGCCCCAGCCCCACTTACCTGACTGCGTCCTCTTCCAATGCACTCTCCCTTTCTCTGCCTTAACCAAGCATGTGCGTTGTTCAGCACATGCGTGGTTAAGGCAGAGAAAAAGGGAGTCGTTGTTAACGCAAGCGTGGTTCCGCTTGCTTTAACAACGTAGGTCGTTGTTCCGGATGTTCCTCAAAGGGAATACCTGTGAATGGTAACTCCACCTATCAGGACACCGCACATCACCAATGTCTTCAACCTTGCTTTAAAGGTGAAAAGAGCCCCAATCTGAATGTCCATTCAGGACAATGCCCACACTTCACTCTTAAGTGTGTATTTTTCGGGTGCAACAATTTTATATCGTAGGCTGTTGGGTGATAATCCTAGGAAGGGCTTTAGAGTCAACCCAGAAAAGGACTTGATCCTTCTGGCAACACGGGGCGACGTTGCCTTAAAATATTCTGGCGCTCCAGAAAGTACTATTTCTCACTTCTCCATTCCCAAGGGGCTTTGCAGTAACTACTATTTGGTGAAATCATAAAAAAAATCTGTTACACTAAAGATATGACTGACACTAGCTCAATGCCATGGGAAGCATTTTACAAGTAACAGAGTTGCATTCAGTTGTGTCGAAAAAGAGTGGTCTGCTGTGTTTCACAAGTAGTACTTGTTACTGTGGAAGTGTATACAGTACCCACTGTTCAAATGCGACTTGCTCCCTGGCTTTAAATGTAAGCAAGATCCTCTCTGTTTCTGCAAACATTAACAGTGGTGCTGAATGATAGCACGATGCAGGAGTTTTGTGCCGAATAACCAGAAAAGTTCCCAGTTTTTAAGGCGAAGGCAGCCACCCGCAACTGTCAACAACTACACTCAAAAGGGGACGCATGTGAAGACTTTGCCATGCAATTGCATTCCCTTATTATTCAACCGCTGGCCCAGTCAGTGCTACAGTATTGCTCACATTGATGATCTGATTTAAAACAGACTACTGAGTTCTGTAAGAACTCCTATGGGAAGATAAGAAAGGCCATTTCTAACAAATCGTTCTTCTCTCCTCTCAGGTTCCTCTGAAACGTTCCCAGTGAATAAATATGTAAAGAGCTTATTCCATCAGTGGGCACTAGATTGTGCCTGTGCAGTTTGGGCTATGGAGCCACCAATGTGAAATAGTTTCATAAAGGCCAAGCTTCGTGCCTAGAATTTCAGTTCCTGTTTTTGTACCCCACTGGCTCTAGGTGCCAATGATCCTTTTCATGGGTTCTATTTGTGACATCAGTGCTATAAAATATTTGACCTTTTTGTGGCACTATGTTAACTGTAGAGTTAGGCTTTAGGCCATGTGGTAAGTTAAGTAACTGAATATCCACTGATGATGCATCCGTACAGCTTAAATAAGAAGGAGATCAAGCAATTGGGTCCCAAAGACTTTTCTCCCGGCCATAACCAAAAGCCGAGAGCTGGGGTAAACTGTAAGATTCTTCCACTTTCAACCCGTCTGTAGAAATGTATTTAAAAAAAGAACCACCGACTTACTGCTCTCCCTTAATCATAACACATATCAAACAATAATTCACAAATACCCACAGATGGTTTGACATATGACAGCAATTGCTGCCACCTTTTTCTCAAATGATTGCTGTGAACGTTTTGGCTATGTTTAGGAGTGTGCTGAGAGCAACTGCTTCCATTACTATGAGGATGTAGATTCGGAAACTGACCACTTACTCTCACCTTTGGACTTAAACTCTTCCTTATTGGCTGACATGCATATGTCATTGAGTTGGAAACCTTACCAGGGAGGAAGCTTGCTGTCCCCACTCGTCCTCTTAAGGGGAGTCCACTACTTTTGCAGGAGTCATCACTAAATCGGCACTATCACTTGACATTCTCTTAGCACAGCATAGACAAGTGCTTATGCCCTCACTACCAAACTGCAATTCTTCCATCTATTTGATCCACTGACCTGGTGCAGTGTTGCCATTGGACTCTTACACGAGGAAAGATAAAGGATATATTTGCAGTGAAACTGTGTGCGAACTTAGAGTTATAGTGTCTGGCATACAACCTACTTCTAGGGAAGACCTTTCACCAGCCATGACCCCGAGTCCCTAATGCCTCTCGGTTTGTAAGGTGAATCAGCTCAGTAAGGGATTTAGACAATTATTAGATAAAGCCCTGCCTATCAGCCAATTGTGGAGTCTAGGAGACTTTGTCTCATATTAGCCCTCTTCCACTTCAGGTGATTTATTTTGCGTGCACAGCCTTCTTTCACTCAGTGCAAAGGACTGTGGTGCAAATTGTCACAGATCACACCATAGCGGTGCACTTCATCAACTGGAAGAGGTGTAGGTAGCTTCAGCCTTGCAAGAAATAGTGCAATAAGTCACAACATCTCTGATGAATTCTTGTCTGCCAAGTTCTGTCAGTTCCCGAGATGATGCCCTGACCAGGTTTGTAGGTTCACTGGTCAAGTGGAACACCTCTCTCTAGGAATGGGCACCAGACGGTCGTAGACCTTTTTGCTTTATATGCGAACAGCAAATAGTGTTGTTTTTGCTGCAGAGAGTACCCACCTAAGCGGTATTTTGCACGGATTAGGTCTGCAGTCTTCATTTGGCGCTTAGGAAAGTGAGCTTCGCTGCTTGCAGAAAACAGGCTCTTGAGTTACCAAGGCAGACAAAGGAGGGTCTGTAATTCAAATGGCTCAGCTGTTGTCCTGCAATTCATTTTCCATCAATGCCAAATCTTCTACGGCAGTAGTATGGTAAGGAAGGGTGTTACATCCCTTCCTTATCACCTTGGCTGTCTGGAGACTCCACGGTACACCATAAGTGGTCGATCTGTCTCAGATGACACATGGTGGTTATCGTGGGTAGACCTACCATAACCAGTTCACCCTATGCCTCCTCCTGGGAGTCATTCTTTTCTTAGGGCTCTCGCTGATATGTGGACCTATTGTCTTGCGTGGTTTTAATTATTGGGAATTCATTCTTCAGCAGAAAGCACTACGTAATAGTAATATCCCACCTATGCTCCCAATGTAATTTTCAACCTTCTTTGTCTTCATGAAGTGTGTTATGTTCTTCATATCAAATCACATTCTCATTTTAAGGATGCAAGATGAAGTTGGTACACCAATATGGCGGCAGCCTAGGACGCGACGGAAGAGAAATCGGAGTACTTACTAGCATGTTATGATTCCCAAATACGGATTGCTTTATGTTATATTTCTCCAACGGAATATTGTATAAGCTGTCTGTTTACCAAAATAATCCTCATTGCCTTGAGAAAGCCCTAGGTGGACTTGCCACAAGAGGGCGAAACACGTGTAGGCTGAGCTTTCTTTTGTGCTCATTACCATCTCTATATCATTTGAGATTAAAGCACTACAATTCATAACTTGGACTATTGTTTCAGAATTCTTTCTTACACAACAACTTGGAATACTGCATGTTTAAAGGATGAAGCATATTTATATATTATCAATGGCGATTTGACGCTTTAAAAAAGTATAATAAAGTGGGACCTCACCTCTAACAAGTTGGATTACATACATGGGGACCAAGGTCCAATCCCTCGAATTGAGCTCCCACAAGAAAAGTGACTATAACCGTGAACTGGCATTTACACAAGAAGCTTAAACTGGACCTTCTTTTGTTCCCACATGCAGGATGAAGTGTGTTTGCCCTACTGACTACACAAACTGTTCACTGAAATACTGTTCTGTTTAACACACACCTCTTGTGCCAATTCGATAGACACACAGACTACAAGGAACTATAATTACAAAACAAAATATTAAGGAAAAAGATTATATTCTCCTTCCTGGTTAAACATTTGATTTCTCACTGAGATTAGTCCTGCACATAAATAAACTACTGTAGTATTTCCCTCCCTACTCTTATTGCTATGTTTAGGAATTCTGTGATTTTTATACTAAGCAGACAGATTTTCTTTCTGCTAACACTTGTTAATGTTGAAAATATTCTTGGTTCGTGCGTTCATCCCCACAAGTTGAGGGAAACTCCCCCAGTGCCACTTGTAACCAACTCACTAGAAGGATAGTAATATCTATTTTTCCGTCTTCGGAATAAGGAAAATGTCATATTTTTTCTATACCTCTTCAGAATATAGGAAATTATGCAGACTAGACGCTCGAACTACTCCCATGAGTTATTTTCTCTAGGTTAATCCAGGGCCATCTGTTGCCTCCACACCCACTAAACATTTTGGTTTGGTAATTTGTCAAAGTGAGAAAGGGTGTAAGGGGGGAAACAAATTAGCCACTCTGTTTAAATAAACTCTCTTCGTGTAGAGTCTTCCTTAGGTTATCAGCACTGTTCGGCCATGCCAGGCGTAAAGTCTCGCTACATTAAGTGAGATTTCGGGAAGAGATAGAAGCGCTAAGGACAACTTAATATGTGCGAGAAATATGTAAGAGATTTAATATTATTTGATAGCTGATGGTTCAGTATACCAATTCATTCGGTCTGAAAAAAATCAGTTTAAACAAAAAATAAAAAGATTTTTGCAGATGTATTCAAAGAGATCCAACAACTAAGCAGGATAGCAAATATTTACTGTATCGCAATGTGCAAAACATTTTGTATTGATTACACCTTTGATTGAAAATGGAAGTGATAGGAATATTTAGGGCAACTTCTTGTTTGAATGAAATTGGCGTTTTCCATATCTCTGTCCAGCATACCAAAATGTTGTTTTTGTTACGGAAATTATGCTTGTCCGTCATATATGTTTAATGGACGCATACCTTTCAAAAGATGGCTTCAGTTTTCACAGGAGTGTTTTCTGTTATCTCAGTAGGTTGCACATAGCATATTGTTTGCTGGTACCGACTGACGAGAAGCCGACGACGTGTGTAAATGGGAGTGTCTCTAGTACGCACTGTGTGCATAAACCATTTAACGAAGATGAACTGCATGTCTGAGCATGAAAGCATCGTCACTCACTTCTTTTAATGTCATTTTCTTCCTGTATTAATTTTCTCTCCTGTGAAAAAGAGTGGTGTTTATGGTGGACTAATACTCATTATGATTTTCAGACTAAACTTCTTTCTTCTTAGATTAAAACATCACTAACCTTTTTTGCCTTTACAGTCTTTTAATTGGGGCACATATACGCACACACTCACGAATACCTCTAAACAAAATGAAAATTGATTTCTTGATTTGCTGGCATGCGCTAATCTGACTATCAAAGGGTGGTGGGAGGAACCAGCAGCCCCAAAATATGATTTTTTTTTTAAAAACGTTCACATACATCTCTATGTTTTGAAAGCCCTTGCAGTGTGTGAAAGGTTCCCTATCCTTAGCAGGTACAGGGAAATTAATTGCAAAACATGCATATTGGCAGAGGTTCATTGCAACTGAAGGTATTAGGGACTCATGTACATATGTGCACATACAAACACGTAGTTATAGAAATAGTCGCACTTCTCGTAGTGTTACATCTGCCATGATTTTTTTTTTTTTTTGCTGATGATATCGGCTCAGTTGCTGTTAGTATTGTTGAGTGAGGTTTGGAACTGATCTAAACCATGCATCTTTGAACAGCATGACAGTGTACATTTTTATTTGTCATAGAATGCCTAACTACGTTTCGATCAGACTATGGCCACGGTAATGAGAAAAGAGAGATGTTCGTTTCAAACAATTAAGTTCTCCTATGAGTTGCATGCGTTTTGGGGATACAAACATGACTCGTGCATTTATCAATAAATTAATGTTATTAAAAAAAAAATAAGCCTGTTAAGGATTTTTGATTGTACGTGTGAAATAAACCTTAAGACAAGATCCATTCACAGCTGATCTAGTATTCAGTTCCGTTAGTGATGCACTGTCCTTGATGTTTTCGTCCACTTTCCCTCAGGCATTAAGTCTTTGAACTAGAGGTTTCCAACTTAAATCTTACACAAGATTCCATGGAAGATGACAGTTCACCACTAGGCATCTGCATATACAAAGAGTACTGAGAATAATTTACTCTTTACCCAAACCCCTGAATTCCCAACGGCATCTGTAATTTTAGCTCTCGAATTCAGAGCCAAAAAATCGGCGCTAATAGCTCTCCAAGATATCTCTTAGTGAAGTCAAAGTACAATGAGAACTTTACTTTAGAGAAGTCGAGTGAACTCTTACATTAATTGATAACAGATCTGTTTTCAACTGTCCGACAGTCATGATAGCTGCAATCTATGGCAAGTGTCATTTTTCAGCATGGTGCCACTTATATGGGTAAACACTATCCAGGGAATTCCTCTTTACTCTGCATATGTTTGCAGTTAGACCCTATGGCACTGGCTTCATCAGAGGAAGGCTAATGGCATTGGAACAAAAGAACTGAAGGTGCTGGATATTGTTCAGGCCAAAGGCTAGATTCCTGCGTATTGTTCAGAACCCTCGTGTAGATGTCTGCCCCTTAGGGTTCCAAATGATATCAGAGTCTCATTAGCAGTGCAAAAAACTAAGCACAACTGTTTTATTCAGTGCACCACAAAAGGTACTTCTAAAGCTTAGGGTTTCTCAAGTATCTCTGACACTTATTCACCTAGATGGACCCAGCACGCTTCTGTGCATGCCTCATCTGATTTGGGTTTGTTTTCACTGTGCCCTCATCACAAGGGTATAGACTTTCACTTTTGGTTACTTCATTGGGGATTTGTTCATTATTTGTGAGTTAACTCTACTTGTGAATTATAGCTGTGGCACATCAGAATGCTACAGCGTTAATGCACCTTCTGTGGACAACTTGGTGGATTTGATAGTTTGATTGTCAGGTCCCAGGAGATCAGACAGAACATTTCGGCACTCACAGGTGTAGGCCTCACAGTCCATGGCTTCTATTCTTACCCACTGGGTGCAGTTACCGGTGTCATCCTCTTTTTCGGTGGTCCAGTATTGGTGAACATGAACACTAGCAGCACATTCCTTTCGCATTTCTTCCTCTCCTGCTTCTTCTGTGCTACTAAGAAGTTTATTGGCCTTAAGAAAGCATCTATTCCTTGATTCCAAGGATACT
This sequence comes from Pleurodeles waltl, assembly GCF_031143425.1. Taxonomy (NCBI): domain Eukaryota; kingdom Metazoa; phylum Chordata; class Amphibia; order Caudata; family Salamandridae; genus Pleurodeles; species Pleurodeles waltl. Next base: position 1,092,226,462 of record NC_090440.1, read on the forward strand.
CTTCTCTACAGAATGGAGGCCACATATTTTTCAAGTTGTTGCTAAACTTACTATGTCTGGATTTTCTCATGCTATGTTGTCCTTAAACTGAATTATTCCTCAGAATGTTGAATTCCATACTAAAATTTATCATGGATGATTTAGTTTTGCCAAGAGAAGGTTTGGCTTTCACTCTGTGTCAGGCAAATTGTTGCCATGTGTTCCCTGCTCAGGTAGTCCCTAGTTCTAGGCTTTTTGTCTGTTTTGGGTCTGTTCAAAAATAGGTGAAGGTTTCATATCTCCCCATGAATATTAGTGTCTTCTCATGAAGTTCATTTTAGAGTATTCAACTCTGATGATCAAAAAATAAACCTTCCCGAGCTTTAAGAAGTAATTTAACGACATCTTTAGCAAAGGCAAGGAAAATATGGCCACTGTTATATGTAATTTGTGGTCTATACCGCAAAACTTACTACAACACTTTAATGCATTGTGGTGTACTTTTGCACAGTGATCATTAGAATGATTCATTTTGCTATTTTCATACAAACAATGGTTCTTGGACTTTGCCATAAAAGGTTTATAATGTCATTTTCATAATTGGTGACATATTCGTATCTAAAAGGGCATTCGAGATCCTATTTATAAAATATATATATTTGATTGTCACTTGTTCTTATGGCAACACTTTGGATACTTTTTTCCGATCTAATTTCATATTATCCCTATTGTATCGGCTGACGCTTGTATTTTGGCCATGTTGGCAAGGAATTCACTTTAAACTTATGTTACCTGTGATTTCAAGTGTTAGAAAGACTATGTTCTAAGTCAAAGACTGTAACATCAGCCAGAATAATCCATGAACAACTTAGTCTTTAAGCATTGGAAGGTTATGTGTATCTGACCTTACCTTTTAAGGCCCTTTAAAATATTCTCCATCAACTGGGAGGTTTCTCAGCAGTTTTCCGGATTGTAATCACATTGCAGATTTTCCATACAATCCAAATCTGAGAAAAGCTTTGAGATTGTGCTATAACAGTACCAAAGCACTGAGCCGTACTCCTAGACTTTTAGCTGATTCTGATGTAAACGATCCAGAAGTACAAGTTGTCTTTACCTCCTTTGCAACATGTTAATTTCTTACATGTCTTGGTATTGTGAGCTTCAGTGGATTCCTCTGAAATTTATTCTAATAGTACTATCGCAGAGTCTGTAACTTGTCCAAAAGCATGTGCTTATTTAAATAATACCCAGGATGCCAAAGTGGGCTACTCTGCATGCATTCTGACAGTACAACTGTCTAGATTCCAGTTCTAGAACAGATACATTGGGTACTGTAGTTGTTCTTCGCAGCCTATAAATGTAAAGATTGTGATCCCTACTACATGTTTATTTTGCTTGAAGCAGTGCAATAGAAAACATGAATGATACTGTCTCTTCCTGTTATCAAATCACATCCGTAATCCCAGTTCAATCTCTTTCAGCATCCAAGTACATTAATGCTGAAACCAGGTAGCAAGAGGGAAGGCAAGCCATTGTTGTTCATCAGTGGGGACATGCCCTCTTTGTTAGGCAGGCAAGTTATGCAACCTTTTCTAACAGCACTTTCAGACAATAAAGTTGTTTTACCTGCCACCAAGAGATCCTAGTGCCAAAAGCACTTCTTTTGCAGCCATTTTAAGGGTTTTCCGAATTTCATTGTGGATCTGTCCTGCAAGGACACATTGGATTGACATTCCAAAGAGCTTTTGTTTAAAAACAAACCAGTCTACACACTTTATCAGGCACCTTGTGTTTGTGAACTGACAGTATTGTGAATTCATTTGAGCTCAGTGTTTTACAACTTCAGGGCTGAACTATAAAGGGAGATTTGTCTGTGAGATATGTAGCCCATTGGGCTGTCCTTTGTTTTTTCTAAAATTTTACTAATATTGAAAATCGATGACGTGATTATTACAGGGGAACCCAGTACTCCAAAGTTGGATGGGCAAATAGGAGAAGATGGAAAATCCATTAGGATTAACCTGATCAAGCAAGATGATGGTGGGTCCCCGATCAGACACTACCTGTACACATACAGAGCGGTAAGCATTGCAAACAAATTGTATGTTCTTATCTAGCTTAATGAAGTGTTTTCTAACGTTAGTCCACACAAGTTGGAAACATGCTAGAATTTAAAGATATCTAACTGAGATAAATTGATATATGATTAAAATTGAGAAATTCTGTAATGACCCTAAAAATTGAGGATGGCGCCTGTGGTATAACCTTGCATTTAAGTATCCATGTTTTTACAGACGTTCAGTGCTACAAAAATTAGATAAACATTGGGCGTGATTCATGCTTACTTGGATTTGGATTGAAGAGGCTCTTTTTCATTTTGTATAAACACTATTTTATGTCTCCGTCTTCCTTCCTGAATTATTAAAATATCCATTTAGGAACAACTGAATTAATCACCTTATTTGTAGTATAAAAAATTCATGAGGGTTGACCCTTCACATTAGTTATTTACATTTCGTCAACTTTAGATATCCTGAAAACCTCCTTGACCTGTTTTTGGCTTGTCAAAGGTAACCCCAACTTGTGATTTTGTTATTTTATTTCTGCGTCTCCATTTGTTGTTGTTTTCATGTTATTTATTTAAAAACAGTATCAGTAAGTAATATATGTGACAAATTGGGTTGCTGCTTTAGAGGGGAATGAAACCCTGCTCAGGCAACGGCCAGAATCCTTGTCAGGGTGAACCACAAAGAGTCACTAAATTAACCTGTGCTTAACCCTCTGATAGTTTGGGACAAAAGCAAGCAGGCTTAACGTAAAGGCAATTTTATGCAGCACACAAAAAATATTAATTGGAAAAGACAACACAGGAAAAAACTCACACCAACTTAGACAAATAGAGTAAAATGTAATAAATGTTTTGCCATCAAAATGGCAAAAATCCAGTCAGTAGATCCTGACATATGCAGTTTCATATACTTAAGGTAAGAACAGCACCTAAAAGCAAAAAGTGGCACTCGTGGTTATCTGGTTGAGTGAGACCATTTGAAAGTCACAATTTCCTGCAAACAGCAATAGAGCACAGGCCACATACATGGATCAGGTTAGTCCAGCTGAAAAAGTTACCTTCTAAAGTCCTGGTCAAAGATTTCCGTTCGTGATCGAAAAGGCCACGAGGAGTAGAGAGAGCGTCACAGATGGTTGTCACTGTAGCGGTCTTGTCAGGCATTGTGGATGGTTTATTCACGTTGGCTGTCATCGCGGGCTGTCGATGCTGCAGTGTGAAGTCCAGATCTTGCGAAACCAGTCATTGCTGGCAGTCGCTGTACCCCAAAGAGTCAGGGTAACTGGAGCTTTGCATTGGAGGTTGGCACGGGCAGCAAGATCTTGGAATGAACGAGTCAGTTTGCAGTCACAAAGAGCCTAAAACTTTAGGATTTCTCATTGTCTCCAAAGAGGAGCTCCGCTAATGTCACACCAAAGATCCAGGACCTGGGAGGCACCTCTTGTAGATCAGGAACTCACATCAGCAGAGGCCACCACGGCTCAGGCAAGTACAATTGCAATGGGTCAGCCGGACAGTTGCACAGAGGCTTCTGAAGCTTGTTTTGTGCATGTAGGTAAGAACAAGAGGTCAGTCAGTGGAGTCCCTTCAGCCTGGGATGAAGGGTGCAGGACTAGTCTTCCTTCTCGAACAGCAGGGCAGGCCTCAATTTAGCAGGGTAGTCCACAAGTCCAGGAGTGTACTGAAGAGTGGGTCTGAAGGTCCCAATTATATATCTAGTGCCCCTTTGAATTGGGAGAAGCTTCTGGAGATTCTCCCCACAGAAGAGTCTGGAATTTCCTGCCTCCTTTCCCTGGTCCTAATCTGTCAGGGGCACAATAGGCTAATGCGAATCCTTTGTATGTGAGCTGAGCTATGTCTTTTGAAGTTCAAGTGTGACAGCTTCGCCCATGTCATCAAGTTAGGGTGGCTCACCCTGCCAACAACCAGACCCTCTTTTATGTAGCAGTCTGGGAAGAATACCCAAAGACCAACTGCTAACTACACCCAGTCATGTGACCCAGGAAACAGGCACCAAATAGCTAAGACAAGAAAATGCAACTTTCTTAAAGTAAACCATGAACAGAGAAGTGGGTAACTCTGTAAACCCGGGGACCTGGGCAGTACACCAATAGTATAAAACAAGGCTCCTTCAGAGAGAGCTTACAGCTTATGCTCCCTTGGCAGTTTCTTATCAAGGAAAAAGTACATACACAATCCGTTGTATGTTAAATCCATAGTTTTTACTATCTTGCAAGAATAAATATCAGTATAGGTGCTCTAAAAGAAAACGGCGCAGTGCAAGGTGTTTGTGAGAAAGGTGAATCATAAGTGCACAAGCAGTGTGTTAAGAGATTTACCACTGTTGACAATTAATACATTTCTGCAAATACAGTACTCATATACATGGATTTTCACTGTACAACAGAATACCCTAAATGACAAACAGTGGATTGTTAACGTTTCAACCCCCTGTTTCGATTGCTATGGGGTCTTCATCAGGACAAATTCAAAATGTAAGCAATCTAGTCAATAAAAATTGAGAACATAAAAACAGTTATGAACTTATTAACCCAGGTAAGGATTAACATTAACATGCAGAGTAGTCCTCTTACCCTTAATGTATGCCTAAAAGAAGGTTGAGTAGTCATCAAATGATTGCTAAAAAAAAAAGACATACCACAGACTTAGTTAAAATGACTGTATTAGTAACAGGACCAACACCAATTGCTAAGAGGCGAAAGTCTGAAACACCCAGGAAATCTATTATTGCGCTATCAAACAACCATCCATCATGCAAGGTGAAACCTTATTGCCTTCAACAATGTGTCCAGGAAAAACGAGTGAAAGCCTGCCTGTTGTATGAAAACACATGGAAAACCATGTCACCATAACAAGCTTACCAGCTGAAAAATAAAATCACTCCAAAAAAGAACCTATTGGTGACAGAGTACCTCCTTAAAAGTCAAAATCAAAATACTTTAATGAATGTCCAACAACAACAGCATCTTTAAACAAGGATTGCCACCCAGTAGATGGATGGATCCAGAACTTACCATGGCTACAGCACAAGCTGTCCGCAGATTCTGGGAGGATGCTGAGAGGCTTCCTGGAGCATGCATTGGGAGGCCTTGCACATGTGGCATTGGGCGTTCTGAAACAGTATTTTCCTGATCGCAGCTCATTTGGCTGGCACAAGTTTCTGGATGAAGTTTTTCACCTGGAGCTATCCATAAGTAAGGAATCTGCATTTAAGTATAGCATGCACCAGAAATATTGTTATAAAAAACAGCAGTATTTTTTGTTGCCACTGCACCAGCAGCCAAAAGCCCAGATCTGCAGACTGATCCTTCATCACAGGTCGATATTTATAGCTTCATATATGATAATGTTTCGACTTCTCTAAAATATTCAAGGGTACAACGTTATTTAAAGAGTAGCTGCGCACCATGCACAGTTGCCTATTTACTTCTGATTGCAGATTCTTCACCAAGTGAATATTCCTCAAGATCCGAAAACTTTTAAGCTGTTCACCTGTGCACTGATGGTTGGCTTAGTGTGGCTCCATGCCAGTGTTGTTCCGATCCAAAAGTGACATATAGAACAGCATATGAGCTCCACCCATGCATCCTGACATCACCTTTTCTTTCAGCTCCTTCAAACATGAATCTGGAGCTTCCCATTAGTCTGTGACCAGACTTTTATGATGAAAAGTTACCGGTGTACATGGGAAATGTCACCTCACTAAAACTGTGCAGGGTCTGTTGCAAACAGATGTCTGTGACAGACCGTCATGAAGTCTGTTTGTGGTTCCTGACATCAACTCATGGCTCCATAGCCTGCAGTGTAAGTGCCTAAATGAACCCGAAGGTTGTGCTGGAACTCAAGGCCAAACTCTAAATCATCCAACACAAGAGGACTCCACGCCTTGACCTGTCGAAGTGAAAATGGAAGATCACATTCCCCCTTCAAAGTTGTTCCTGTGGCAGATCGCCATTTAAGTCTTTGAGTAAATAAAAAAAAAAAGCACAAGAGGGAATCTACCCCTTCCCGCCACTCTAGATCTCCAGAGAGGATGAGAGGACATCCAAATGCCTCTCAGTCTGGCTCCTGATCTCCATCTGAGCCATTTCGAAGTTTGATCCCAATTTCCAGGTCCATTAGAGATATCACACCATGTAGAGGCCATTCGGGAAGCCACGCTGAGCAGATTTGGCACGTTAAAAGCTCCCTCTGCCGTGCCCTCAGGCCACAGGATCCGCACAGCATCCAGTCAGACAGTAGACCATCTGTCCGTCTTATGGTAAGAAGTGCAGGCCCTCTTGGCCCAAGGGACCATAGAGATGGTTTCAGCTTCGGAAGTAGCAACTGGGTGTTACTCCTACTACTTCCTTGTGTGGGAGAAGGATGGAGATGGTTGTCTTTTTTAAACCATTGCCCTCTCAACACCTTTCTGTAGAATGACAAATTCAAGATGTTCACGCTAGCCCAGGTCCAGTCTGCCATTGATATTGAACACTGGATGGTTGCCTTGGACCTGCATGGCAACTACTTTTACACCACTGTCCTGGAGACCCACAGTTGCTACCTGCGATTCACCAGGCTCATTTTTAGTTTGCAGTGCTTACCTTTGGCCTCACAAGTGTCATTTGGTGTTCACAGAAGTGATGGCAGTGGTCGCAGCACACCTTCAGAAGTCAGGCTTACCAGTCTTCACCAGTGTGCTTTGATGTTTATAAAAGTGATTGCAATGGTCGCAGCACACCTTCAGAAGTCAGGCGTACCAGACTTCACCTAGCTTAACTAACTGTTGATGGCAGTGGTCAACCACCCCAGACGAGGACGACCCTCCTAACATTGTTGGAAGTTCACTGTCAACATGCTGAAGTCACATACTCTGTCACAGACACTCATGTTCATCAGATGTATTGTGGGTATAACATGGTTTTGTGCTATCCCCCTTGGAGCAGAGAGCCCAGGACATTCAGGCTATGATTCCGCCTCAGTTCTGGATCTCAGTACAAATGATTGAGACTCTTGGGGTTGCTGACCTCCCTCATCCTGGTAGCCAAACACCAAGAGGCATATTTACAACGCCCCTGCGGCACAATAAAGCCGCCAGAGCGTTACTTTTCTGACACTTCAGTGGCGCAGTGTGCCTGCACATATGTTCAAGGCCACGTAAAGCCACCTTGTGTGGCTTTTCATGGCCTTGTGAATACAGCCCCTATTTTCGTATAACTGTACGTGGAAGGGGCGTTCCATGGGTGTTCCCACATAACAACCATGGAATCTGATGCATTCCCAGATTTACATGGTTTCGTCAACCTGGAAATGCATCAGATTCCTATGCCACCCCAGGGGTGGCATAAAAGTGGCACAGAAAGGAGAAATACCTTTATTCCTCCTTGTTGTTTGCTCTATGTGTGCTGCACTCTGCAGCACACATAGAAGGAGAAAAATGTCATTAATGATTGTTTATGTGCAGGAAGGTGTCCCTTCCTGCACATAAACAATCATACCTGTAACACAGGCACCCTTGATCCATGGTGTAAGGGTGCCTGAATTGGCGGTAGACAGCCAATTGTGCACCAGCTCAGAGAAAAGTGCAGGGACATGTCGTATTGTTGTTACAACACACCCCTGAATTTTCCTACTGGCGCAGCACAGCAAGCTGGCTTGTGGCGCAACACTGCATCATTTTTTTGTTAATATAGGCCCAGGTGTCACTTCCAGGCTCAAATCTCAAATTCCAATGGGCACAACTTCATGGAAATCTGTCAGATTGTACCCAGATTTTGGAGAAGACTGCAAATTATCTGCAGAGATGGCTAATGGACCATGATTGGGTTGGTGGCAGGCCCTTCTCCTTACCCCATCGAGAGCTGATAATTATCACAGACTCATTGCTAAGTCGAAGAAGTCATCTAGGAGATATGGAGATCAAAGGCCTCTGGTCTCCAGCGGAGACTCTACTCCAAATCAGTTAGTTGGAGTTGAGGGTGATTAGCTTGGCATTGAAAGCCTTCCTGTCCACCATCAAAGGAAGGCTGATGCAGGTGCTCATGACAGCACCACTACTATGTTGTTCTGCAACAGGTAGAGCCGGGTGGGGTCCTGGGCCTTGTGCCAGGAAGCCCTGCACCTCTGAAACTGGCTAGACCACTAAGGGACTTATCTGGTAGTAAAACACCTGGTGAGAATTTTAAATACCAGGGGGATAACTCATCCACAGGCGCCTAGTGGTGAAACTCAGCCATAAGGACCTAGATGATCACAAATGGCAGCTGCATCCGAAAGTGGCACAAGGTGTCTTTCAGCATAGTGGAGAACCTTTATTCAATCTTTCTGGCACTGCTACACAATGTCAACAGTTTTGTTTTCTGGAGTTTTCTAAGCAGATTGCTCTCGGAGATGCTATCCTTCTAGACTGGAGCTCGGGACTCCAGTATGCTTTTCCGCCATGACCTCTCGTGTCCCAAGTTCTGAAGAAGATCAGGATCAATGGGGCCCATGTCATCCTAGTGGTGCCGGATTGGGCCAGGAAAGTGTGGTTCCCTAACCTCTTTGCATGAGCATCTGTCTTCCGATCAAGCTGACTCTTCAGGTGGATGTTATGTTACAGCAGCAATGCGGGGTACCATACCCAAGCCTGCACTATTTCCATGCTTAGAGATTGTTGGAGGCTGTCCCTTTATGTGGAGTCGAGGTAACCGCACGTTGGTTTACAAGGGTAAAAACTAGACCATGTAATGCTCTAATTTTTATGGTAGGTTGGTCGAGCAGTTAGGCCAATCTAGGAGAAGTGCAAAGCATTTGTTGTACTCACAGCATCAATATTGCAACTCACACACTGAAAGGAATAACTGGAGACCAATTTATAAAAATACTTCAGATTTTTATGAAAAGCTTAAGACCAAGAAAATCAAAATTTGTTAAGTACTTTTCGGCCAGGTCCACAATTCTCATGCCTTGGATCTTCTTGGTGCTGGTCTTCTTCTGTCTGTCGAATCTGATTTCTTGGTCTAGGGATGCCCACTAAATACTGCATTTAGTGGGCTTTATAGGGGGACCCTTGTAGTGACCAATGGGTCATCTACCTTAGGGTGGCTTACATCCAGTAAGTGACCACTTCCTGTGAGCAGAGGTGACTTCCTTACACTTGATTGGCTTTTTTCCTTCCATCCAAGATGGAGGAACATGGAATGGAAAGTCCACCTTGCATGCAACACCTTAGGGGTGGTGCACGCTAGGTAGGACCACTTTCCTATCCTTTGTTTGAGTTTCCTGCCATTGCTCCCACCAAAAGTGGGGGTTTGCAACAGGGACGGCCATCTGCTGCTAGCAGCAGGCCTGGAGGGTGAGTTTCAAAGGCGGTTAGTCCTTTGAAGCTCGCAAAGAGGCCTGTGCACATTCCTGAGGGTGGAGGTGTTAGTACCTCCACCCAGGAGGGGCTTTGTTCTGCATCTCAGAGAGAAGGATCTCTCACCCCAAGGATGCAGATTTGTGTCTGGTGGTGGCAGTCTGGTCAGGACCAGTCAGGAACCCTGCCAGGGTAGTTAGCTTTTGCAGGAGACACATCTAAGGTGACCCCTAAGTACATGTGGTAATAAATACAATACTTTTCCCAGTATGGATTTATGATTCTGAGTTGTTTGATACCAAACAAACCAGGGTTCAGAGTGGCCATCATGTAAGTGTGATGCTCGTATTGACCAGTGTCCGGCACATGTATTTAATGGCTGCTCTGTTCAATTACTATGTCTCAGGTTTGGCAAGGGAACAGCGGGGGCATATTGCTCATGCAGCTATGCCCTCACATACAGTATAGTGCACCCTACCTTAGGGCTGGAAGGCCTGCCAAAGGGGTGTCTTTCCCATAGTGCATGCAGTGTATAGTGGACCGGGTACATAGGCAGTGTGCCATGTCAAGTTTGTATTTTAGGTTTGCACCAGAGCCCTCAGTCTGCAATGGTAGGACTGGGTGCATCTGGATGCACGGCCCTAGAGGGTGACACAATCAGTGCTGCTGCCCTCAGGGGCTTGCCCTTAGTACCCCATGCCCTGGGAACCTAGGTACCATTTACCTGGGACTTATAGTGGCAGTTAAAGGTGTTTACAATTGTGCCAATGCATCAACAGTTTGGGGAAAGAGCTCTGACCCAGGAAACCTGGTTAGCAACGGTCCTGGGCACTAACAACTTCTAGGCTACATCACATTCCAGGCACAAAGTGGGGGCTAACCATGTAAAAAAAAGAGGGCTCTTCTCACAGAGATTGATGACAACTTGGTGGTGAGGCCTTCCTTTCCAAAATCAGTGTACACCACGTTTTGGGACACATTTGTGGTTGGTGAGACACAAAAAACAATTGACCTTTTACAGGGAAAGCTGTCAGAAGTTTTGTTGTTTGTTCTGTCTCTAGCCCAGCAAGTACTTGGGTTGGGCACTCTTAATGGCTACTTATAATTTTTTCTGCTTTTTTGCAGTTGACAGATATAAGCCTTCATTATTCAAATGACCTTTTGTGCTTTGGTTGTTTAAAAACTTTTCCCCCTAGTTTCCACCAAATCCTTTGTGATGCCTCTCTGGCACCTAAACTTAGTACTAAATTTTTTGATGTGCTGATGTGCACCCTTTTTAGAGCCTCTATATAGTTGTTTATTTGAGCCTTATAACGCTGAAGGCGGTTTTCCTCGTTGCCATACCATCAGCTATACATGTGAGTGAGATGCATTTACTTTGTTATTCCTCCTTATACTACTTTCTTCCCAGACAAGTTGGTGTTGAAGACCATTGCTTCCTTTCTACGAATAGTGGTCACTCATGTCAGGCAGAGACCATTGTTTAGACCCTAGGAGGGCACTAAGTTTTTATATTGATCATCTTGACAATCAACTCATTGTAGGATTTTCTGATGAAAACAAGGGCAAGGCAGTGCAAAAGAGCACAATCACCCTATGGATTGTTCCCTGCATAAAGATCTGCACTGGTAAAGAAGTAGCCTCCTGAAGCTTACCAACTCATTTCACCAGAGTTAAGACTTCTAGCACTGCCCTATCACATAGAGTATATGTGATGGACATTTGTCAGGTGACTATGTGAGCGTCAGTAGATACGTTAACAAACCACTACTACCTCGACAGTCAAGTCTATCTAGAGGGGCATTTAAGGTTAGGAATCTGCAGTTAGAAGTATCTTTACCAGTAGAACAATATACTTACCTTCGCTAAGAATCCTCTTGGGGATACTCTATCTAATCACATATTCTTCACCGACCCATCCACTCCCATCTGAAAATGGCCTAATGCCGGTCTGCAGTTAGGCTCTATGTCTGAGGTCACGGACAGCCTAGAAAGTACTGAAGTCAGGGCACATGGGTGCGCTTAAATGCATTTCTGCTCCTCACTTCATGAGTGGAACAAGATCAGCTCAGAGCCACACAACACCACCTGCCGGCATGCAGAACTGCTTTAAAGTTCTGGATCCAGTCTGACGCCTGGAGAATATTCACAAGTTGAGGAATATGCAGTCAGAAAGAGTATCTACCAGAAAGATCAAATCTGAAGGTAAGTATCTTGTTTGTCAGTGGTTGATCTGGAACTGGTTACAGATATGAAAAAAGTGGTAACTTCATGACATCAGCAACCAGTGGAGCGACAGATGTTTATAAAGTTCCACAAACATACAAAATTCAGGACCACGAAAGCTAAGAAAAAGCATTTGGCAGTATCTATAGCTAAAGCAACAAGCTAATCAAAAGGACTGTTTAATGTAGTTTGCTCGGCCTGCCTCTCCTTTCACTGCTGCCGCCTCAGTAGGTCCATTTGTGGAAGAATTGCGTAATGGAGTTGAGGGCTTTCTCACTCACCCAATTCTTAGGTACCTGTTTGGTTTGCATGCACTTTATAAATGTAAATAAATAAATAAATCTGTGGGCGTGTACTCTACTTAAAAATCTTTTTTCACTAAAAAGAAATTGATAGTATAACTTTGGACCCGAATGCAAGTTTCATGGGCCAGTTCTGTCTGACTGTTTTTTGTACTCAACAGTATGGAACTGAGTTCTAGCTACTAACTGCATACCCTGGTGGTGGTTGAATCTATCTTGAGAATTCTTAAACCAAAATATATCCTCCTGGACCCTGTTCTGAAATGGATTCTTAATGAGGTTACATCTTTGTTTACACATTTTATGTGTCGTCCATTGAAATGCTTCTTGCTATGAGGACATTTGCTTGCTAGCAGAAGAATGGGGTTGTCATCCTTCTGTTTAAAAAGTCCAGTTAAGACCCTGCTGCACTCAGCATTTTTAGTTTCATTGCAGACATTAATTTTTTGGCCCAGATTTAGAACAAACTTGTTACAGGCCAGCTTCAAAGACAACTGGATGGTACGGGATAAAGAATACCTTAATTTACTTTTTACAGAACATTTGTTACGCTGACGAGAGTGCTGGCTGCCTTATAGTCATTTTGGACCTGCTGGTTACCTTTCACACTATTGATCATTCAATTCTTCTGAATACATTTCTTCAATAAAGACCAGGTAATCAAGTGAAACTGTTTTCTCACTGCTATTCACTCATAAAATCCTAGTGAATGAGGTGCACTAAACTCTAAGCTGGAATTTTTGTAATTGTCATTATGCATGTCTGACAACTTTCCGACTGCAGGTGAAGAGTTTAGAATACTGCAGTTGATAGACTGAGTAAAAGAGAACACTTATCAGGCATGAAAGGCATTGCACTGTCTGCCTGTCAAGAAATATATCTGATTCAAGTAAGACTATTGGATGTTTGAATATGTTTATATTGTGATATAGACTTCTAACAGCAAATATTTCTCCTGGAAAATCTTGAGCAGTACTACAGCATGCTATTATAGGTCTCATTGTCAACTGGTGACCTTGTCCGCTCCGGCTGTGACATGTGTGGTGCCTGCATAGGCCCCCTCAGTACATCAGTACCTCTCTTTCTGTGCCAACAGTGCGGTTCCAGAGAGCTATCTCAGTCATTTTTTGACCATGTTATTATTATTATTTTCTTTTTAGCTTTTGTCAAGCCTTTATGAGTGGTAGCTGGCTGTGTTCTAGGGAGCTGTCCTCTAGCAAAAGTATGGGTTTTAAAGCTTGTGAGGAATGTCACAGGCAGATGTCTATGTCTTTTCCCTACTTGGTCTGCTTTTGGTGACTCCGGTCAGACCACTGCTCCAGGGCCTGCACAGACTGTTGATCGATGCACTCGAAGGTGATCGGTGAGTGGGTACTAAATTGTGGGTAGCACAAGAAGGCCCAGTGTTGTTCATGGTCACAATCCTGGTCGCAGAGCAGGTCTCGGGACAGTCACCTTCACATTCCAAGTCGTCATCATTGAGGACAGATAAGTCTAAGAAGCGCAAGAATAAGAAGTTGAAGCATTCTTTGGCTTCCTCTAATAAACCCCATGCTTCTATGACTCTCCACACTCCTGTGGAGAGGTGGCAGCTGGATCCGCTTCACTCCTCCACAAATTCCCTAGAGCCAAGGTGACCCTTACTCAGCCCAGGAAGTTTTATGCAGCCATGCACTCCATCTTTGGGCCACTGACTCAATTGGTGTGCCTTCTGGCCCGGTTGAGCCAAGAGGTTCCCTAGATGGGTTACGGCCGGCAGGTCTGCCCCCAATGCCAGCCAGGCCATTTGGATCTGCTTTGGGCTCAGGACTGACTCTGGCGACCCCCACACCGGTACCAGTCCTCCCATCACCGGCTCCACCCGGCAACGCAGAACCCACCCCCTGTCCAGTTCTGAGATGTAGTGTGACGTTGACACTGGCTCAGCCAGATATCTGTCCTTTAACAGACCCAGTCATTCTGATTTTGATGGTGGTGATTATGGGTTCCTGGACCTAGCTGACGAACTGGCCCAATCCTACCATGCTGAAAGCTGGTACGAGGAGCTGGGTGATGCCAGTTGATTAGACACTTTTCGATTCTGGCTTGGTTTTCCTTCTGTTTCCTGCCTTAGAGGAAGGCACATCCTTTGCTGTGGTGAAGAGAAAGGCAGTAGAAGTTTCTGGCCTGCTACTTCCCTCTGTCGAGGTCAAGACTAATGTCCTGACGGAGGCACTTCCTCTGGGACTAAGTTCCACAGAGCCCCTGCTTTCCTATAACAAAGCGGTCATGGTCGTTATTTTGGGTCCTTGAAACCCAGCCTTCCTCTCCAGCACCCCTCCCCAAGAACATAGTGGTGCAGGCCTCAACTGCCAAAGTCAACCCTAGCATGTTACCTAATACCCCAACAGATAGGAAATCTAATAGGCTGGACACTTTCGGGAAAGAGGATTATTTCCTCTACCAGCCTAGTACTGCGTTCTGTGATCACTGCTTATCTCTTTATCTGGTACACCCACTCCTTGTTGGACTGCCCATGATTTTGGAGGCGACCCGAGCTATTTTAAACCATGAGCTACTAGATGCTGGGAACGCAGCAAAGTTTACCATTCCGTGTGGACTGGACACCACAGGCTCACTGGGCAGGACCATTTTCTCTGCAGTGGCACTTCACCACCACACTTGGCTGAGGTCAGCTAGCTTCTCTGGGATGTTCCAGTTGTCCCTGATGGACATGCCTTTTGATGACGCCCACCTGTTCTGCGAAAAGGCCGCTACATGGCACGAGCACTTCAAGGAAACTCAGGTCACTGCAAAGTTGTTGGATCTCTCCTTGGCTCCACTCTAACCGCACTCCTCCTTTCTCCCCTTTTGTGGTTACAATAGGGGCTCCAAGATACATCCTCAACACTAATCCCACCCCTAGATCTATCAAGCTTCCCAGCCTTTTCGTGACTGTGGACACAGTGCCCACAAAGGACTTTGGACCCAAAGCAAGTGAACTGTCAAGTCACCTACCCCCATAGCTGCTACAGCCTTAAAACCCCTTTAGCATGCCCTCAACGCAACACATACCCTGTTTGCAGCAGGGCCAGGAACAACTTGCCCCAGTGGAAAGCAATAACCTCCAATAAGTGGGTGCTCCAATTTATCCAGCGGGGTTAAAGCAACAACCTTCAATAAGTGGGTGCTCCAATTTATCCAGTGGGGTTATACTCTATCCTTTACCATTCTTGTCAACCTCGATGCTCTTGCCACTGTCCTCTGATCAGCTGACAGAGGACCATCTCTTTTTGATAGGCCAGGAAATGCAGGCTTTTTTGGCCAGAGGAGCCATCAAGAGAATGCCTGCACCATAAGTAGGATGTGGTTGGTATTCCCACTGTTAGAAATGGAATCTCGGGTTGGCAGTCAGTTTGCACTCTGTCCAGGCAGGGACCCTCACTCTAGTCAGGGCAACAGAGATACACACTTAGGTAACGCCTCCTCACCTCCTTAATAGCTTGACACAAGCAGTCAGGCTTATCTCAAAGGCAATATGTGAAGTATTTGTACCATCACACACAGTAAGACAGTGAGAACACTACAAAATGGACAGCACAACAATTTAGAAAAATAGGCAATATTTATTTAAATCAAACAAGAACAAAACAACAAAAACCCAACATACACAAGTCGAGTTATTCATTTTTACAGTAAAAGAATCTTACTCCATAGAAAACAATGTAAACGTTGTTGTTTCACAAAGTACCTGGTTTGCATCAAAAATAAAGCTGTACGGGCGAGGGTGTTTCAGAAAAGTCAACGATGCGTTGATTCTTTACTTGCAGCTGAGGCCGTGCGTCGTTTCTTCTCCAGTCAGGTAGGCGATGCATTGTTTTTCTTTCTCACAACAGAGCGATGCGTCGATTTCCGAATGGGGCACCTCAGATCCGGGCAGGTTCACAATGATTTTCACACCCAGCAATGATGCATGTAAAATCCGACTGCATGGTGATGGAAAAACCGCGCTGTGAGGGGTTGCATCGTTTTTACCACGTGTTGCACGTTGTGCGTCAGAATTTTCCCCGTATGGCGTCCTGTGCGTGGATTTCAGCCTCTTTCTACCAGGTTCACCTTTTAAGGGCCCAGGGACTGGCTAGGGAACCACTTGGCAGGGCAGGATTTTTAGCAGAGAGTCCAAGTGCTGGCAGAGGAAGTCTTTGATTGCCCTGAGACTTCAAAACAGGAGGCAAGCTCAGTCCAAGCCCTTGGAGATTCTTCACAAGCAGGAATATACCACAAAGCACAGTCACAGGCAAAGGGACAGTACTCCTCCTTAAGTTCTTCAGCTCTTCTCCTTGGCAGAGGTTCCTCTTGGTTCCAGAAGTAATCTGTAAATCTGAGGTTTGGGGTCCACTACGTATACCCCTTTCTGCCTTTGAAGTAGGCAAATTTCAAAGGAAAGTCAGTTGTTCACAAGATCCTGCCTTGCCCAGGCCTGGCTCCAGACTCACACCAGGGGGTTAGAGACTGCAATGTGTGAGGGGAGGTACAACCCATTCAGGCGTAAGTGACCACTCCTCACACCACTCCAGCCCAGATGGCCCATTAGGATATTTAGGCTACACCCCAGCATCCTTTGTGTCACTGTTTAGTGGAGATTCACAAACAGCTCAACTGTCGGTCTGACCCTGACAGGGAATACACTATCAGGCAATCACAGAATGGTTTAAGCAAGAAAATTCCCACTTTCTAAAAGTGGCATTTTCAAACTGACAATTGAATAACCAACTTAACCAAAAGATATATTTTTAAATTGTTAGTTCAGAGACTCCAAACTACATATTTCTATCTGCCCTCAAAGGCAAACTGTGCTTAAAAGATATTTATAGGCAGCCCCCATGTTAACCTATGAGAGAGATAGGCCTTGCAACAGAGAAAAACTAATTTGGCAGTATTTCACTGTTAGGACATGTAAAACACATCAGTACATGTCCCATCTTTAACATACACTGCACCCTGCCCATGGGGCTACTTATGGCCTACCTTAGGGGTGCCTTACGTGTATAAAAAGGGAAGGTTTGGACTGAATTGGCAGGTTAAACTGCACACACAGAAACTGCAGTGGCAGGTCTGAGCCATGTTTACAGGGCCAATCATGTGGGTGGCACTACCAGGGTTGCAGGCCCCCTAGAAGCATTTGATTTACAAACCCTGGGCACCTCTAGTGCACTTTACTAAAGACTTACTAGTAAATTAAACATGCCAATCATGGAAAAGCAAATTACACATACAATTTACACAGGGAGCACTTGCACCTTAGCACTGGTCAGCAGTGGAAAAGTGCCCACAGTACTAAAAAAGCAAATACAAAAGTCCAGCACACAGTCAAAACATAGGACACAGAGGCAAAAAACACAGGGGAGACCACACTAAGGATGCCAGGTCTAACACCCACTATTTTCTGATGCTGAAAAATGATGGAAGCTTCTCTCCTGACCTCGACATATGCCCTCTCAATGGCATCTTACGACTGGAGAAGTTAAAAATGCTCACCCTTGCCCAGGTCCTGTCAGCCATGGATACCGGAGACTGGATGGTAGCGTTGGAAATCCAGGACATGTCTTTCCGTATTTCCCTCCTGCAGGCCCACAGGTGTTACCTGTGGTTCATAGTGGGCCAGGAGCATTTTCAGTTCGTTGTGCACCCTTTCAACCTCACCAGTGCCCCTATAGTGTTCACAAAAGTGATGGCATGGTTGCTGCACATCTTTGGAGGCTAGGGGTTCCAGTCTTCCCCTGACTCGACGACAATCAGTTGAAGCGGTGCTCGGCACAGGCAGTCATCACCCACCTCCAGACTACAGTGGATGTCCTGCATTTACTGAGGTTTACTATCAATATGCCAAAGTCACACTTGACTCCTTCTCCGGTAGTCCCCTTCATCCTAGGTATTCTGAACAAAGCACAGTTCTGCGCCTACTCTCTGGAGTGGAGGGTCCAGGACATTCGGGCTATAATCCAGAAGTTTCAGCCTAGGTTCTGGATTTTGGTGAGATTTACTTTGAGGCTACTGGGTCTGATGGCCTCCTGCATCCTGTTGGTGAAGCATGCCAGATGACATATGCAAGCTTTACAGTGGAATTTGAACTCCCAGTGAGCACCCAGGGTAATCTCTCCGACCTAGTCCAGATCTCAGAGTAGACTACAAAAAATCTGCAGCGGTGTTTGCTGAACCTCTATGGGGTCAATCCTCTTTCCCGAAGCTGACAGTGGTGACCAGCGCCTTGCTATTGGGATGTGGCAGGCACCTGGGAGAGGTGGATATTAGAGGGTTTTTAGTCTCCGGTGAAGACCCGGCTCCACATCAACCTATTGGAGTTGTAGGCCATCTCCTTGGCATTGAAGTGCTTCCTGCCACTCTTCAGAGGGTTTCTTGTTCAGCTATTCACAGACAAAACCATTGTCATGGGGTGGGGTTGTGGACCCTATGCCAGGAGGCCCTGCTCCTCTGGACATGGCGGGAATGTCATGACATCTTCCTGATTGAACAACGCCTGGTGGGATCTCTGAACGCCAGGGCAAACAAACTCAGCTATCAATGTCTTGAGGACCACGAATGGTGTCTGCATCCAGAGGTGGCACAAGGCCTCTTCCTAGAATGGAGAGAACCTTGACACAATCTGTTTGCCCCTGCCAAGAACGTGAAGTGTCAGCTCCAAGATCTGCAAAAGTCATTCTCGCAGTCAGGGTTCCTCAAAAAGAAAATATATATGCCTGTTGTTGGGAAAGTTTGAGGCTTGGTGCTCCTCACTACAAGTTGACCCACTTTCTGCCTCTGTCGGAGGTGCTGTTGTTTGTGCAGAGCAAGGCCTAATCAGGCCTTCCTCAGGGCTTTGGTTACCATTCTGCTATTTTGGCTTTTTTGCTGTTGCCAGATCAATCCTCCCTGTTCAGTTCACTGTTCAAGGGCCTACAACATTTGTTCCCTCCTACTGCATTTGTTATACCTCAATGGGATCTTAATTTAGTTTTGACCTATCTCATTGTCGTGTAACACAGGTGAACTTGGTTCTTTGCACCAGCGATGAATGTGAAAGACAAGTTATTGTAGCCCCACAAGACACTA
The DNA here is from genome assembly GCF_031143425.1 of Pleurodeles waltl. Classification (NCBI taxonomy): domain Eukaryota; kingdom Metazoa; phylum Chordata; class Amphibia; order Caudata; family Salamandridae; genus Pleurodeles; species Pleurodeles waltl. The sequence continues at coordinate 1,092,245,468 of NC_090440.1, forward strand.
TTCAATTTGTAATTTACATATAAATATTGCTTTTGGGTTGCTAACAATCACATAAAGTGATCAGGGACACTGTGGAAACATCAACAAACCTTAATTCGTTGTTCACAGTATCACACATACTCTAATGAGAATAATGTTAAAAATTATTTATTACTGTAGGAACAACCTGTTTCTCAGTACATCTAAAACAATTACCCAAAAATGATAAAAACAGCAAGAAGGCATGTTGTAAACAGAGAGAACAAAATGAGCATTTCCAGCATTGCTAAAATGTAATTTAAAATGGTATGTAGAACCTAACACCCTGTAGAGGGTGTAGAGTTTCTTAGGGAGAAGAGACACACTGCATACTTTGTTGACAACAAATGCAGCCTTTATCAGTGAAGGTGTGAAGACTGTGTTCCTCGCTAAGGGCAAACACCCACTGCTGTAACAGTGAGCCGGTTTTCCTTCAGGACTTGGCTTTAACAGCTTCAAGCGAGATGCATCATGTGTGAAGTATGAAGTGAGCGGGCAGCAAATGATACCGTCTCTGGCAGAATCTCAGGCGATAATCTGGATGAAGGAACTCCCGTGACAAGTGGTCAAATGGCAGTGTTTATATCTTAAATCTTATCAGAAATTTGAATTTCTGTCATAAGTTTAGAAATATTTGAAATAGACTATGTGCTTCAAGGTATGCACCCTAGATGTTTCTTTATGAAAAAATAAGCCGAAAGGATGTCAAGTCAGACAACATTATTTTGGTTATATATCTGTATATATTCTTGTTTAATCTTGACATGGTGAGGAAGAGACATTTAACCCAGACAAATGTAGCATTCGTTGTGAGTCTATGTCATTAATTGAAGAACTTGATGATATCACAGTTCCTAGAAAGATAACGTCTGGCAGCATCTGCATTAAAAAGCAGACTTGACAATGATTCAGCATGAATCAGAAAATATGTCTGCCTCTGTTGCCTAAGTTAAAGAAGATGGAGAACTTTATCGTCTCCCTCGTAGCTAGCTATTAGGTTGCCTTCGTGTTAGCTGACAAGACAGCTACAGAGTCTGAATAAAAGACTACTTCAGATCCCTCAGTAAAGCTTAAATCAGAGGTATCTTTTACTTCCCTAGATCTTGTGTTCTTGGAATTCTGTTTGTCTTAATTTGAGACTCCCATCTTTATTTAACTGGTTTAGAAGCACACTCAGAACAGACCTCTTTTAGGGAGATTTATTTAGACAGGTACCAAGAGACCCAACACATCTGTTTGGTACTGATGTAATAATACATTAATTCAGATACAAATTAAGTAACCTGATGTGACCTTTTATTTGAGGGTCTGCCACAAATTAGAACTGAATCTTTGCTCTCATCTGTTAAAATTGATTTACCTGCAATGACTTGGCTCATTCTGCACATTGATTTGATCAGCTATTTTGGCTGTCTTTGACACAATCATCTTCTCGATCTTAACACATTTTAATGCTGCAACTGTGGGCGCAGGAATGACATTGATGTGTTTTACCTAATCTGACGGAAATCAAGAGTCATTTGAGCATCACATCTTCATCCACATGACGCTACTAAGCATACCCCAAGCTCCATGCCTCCATGTTCTCCACCATTCAAAAGTTCTTGTCACTCTTTGATCATAGATGAGTGGAAACCACCTCAAACTTAATGACAGTAAGATCAAGAGTCTGGTATTCGATTCAGACAGAGGTTCCCAATAAATACATGGTGAAAATACTGGCCTGTTAGTACTTTGCCAGTAATAAAGAATTTAGGATAATTTGCTTAAGGTTAGTCAGGATTAAACTAGGATGAATCCCTATCCGCTATTTCGCCAGTGTATCGAATCTCTGTTGTCCAAGAAAATATCCTCTTTTGGAATGCCCTCAGTCAGTACATAGTAAACCATATCATTTTCAAATTAAGAATATATATCTGGTGCTGGAATACCTCAGCATTTTACCTATTTTTTAACAGAATCTAGAAGATAACCAGGAAACAGCTTTTGCTCAACTATCCATAATCAATAGAAAGTCCAGATTTCCAAATTGTGTTCTTATTGTCTGGTCTCTGTCTTAGGAGCTCTATTATAGAATTGCCTAACATCATTGTTAAACTAACTTCACAGATGTGTGTGAAAATGTTTCTATTTCAAGGATGTTTTGTGTCCGCTACCTAGAGTTGACAGCAGCTGTGCTGATAATTTAGTTTTAGGAAAAATATTTAACCATTGTATGAAAAACTAATAAGGTTTTAGCATTTGCAATATTTTTTTGGTCTTGCCTACAGACAGCTTTTAACTATTTTTGTTGAAAGACCTTTTTTGCAGTTTACTTTCATCCATCCCATTGCTTAACATTGGTTGGCATACTTGTCACTCTCATTTGTATGATTTTCATTTAGTGGCTTTTCTCACTCTTCTCACGCCTACCCTTCTCCTGAAGTGTAGCTTATTTATCATCCTTTTGATAAAATAATTTGTATCTTTCTACTGCACGTATAAAGGGTCCTACTTTTTATTTTGTTTTCAGCACTGAAAAGCAATGCAGATGTTTTCTTGCTGTCTCTCGTGTGCTGTTTCCCCCCTCAAATTTCCCTTGCGATCCATGTTGCTTCATCCACCCACGACCACAGTTGTCCACTGCGTGCCACATTGCAGCTTTTTAGATTTTTTTTATTTCCCTCAGCTTCTTTCCTCCCCACCTGCGTTCCATTCTTCCCACCCCTGTTTGATAGCCTTTGAAAAAAAACAAGTTTAAAAAACGTATTTGCCTAGGAGCAATTGGTAACTGCCAGGCCAGTCCGTCTTTTACAGAGCACTTTCACACGTTTAAATTCATTTATTGTATTTACCACCCTAAGTTTGTCATCTTGGAACACGGGAAAAAACACATCATTTCATATGCGTGCACACGTGTGGTGATGCATGCACAGAGATACTTCTTTACGCTATGCTGTCATCCGTGTATCTGCACATTTGTGGATACATTTCTTCTTTTTTACTTCTTTTTTCACATTTGTGCGGACACATCGGCAAGCTATTTTTTTTTTATACTTTAAAGAAAATTACTTACTTACCTGTAACAGTAGTTCTCCAATATTGGTATCTTTCATAGATTCACATGTTTGAATCATTCCCTGTCGTTGAAGTAGGAGTCCCACGGTACTATAATAAAGCAATGTGCATTAGTATAATTAATAGAACTAGCTTTGAACAATAGGTTTTATAGCATATTTGTGTCCTTTTTTAAAAAGGGTCAAACCACAAACCTTAACCAGTCAGGACACAGCACCCTCTAGAACACTCCTAACAGAGGCTGTTTCCCTCAGATTTTCGAACACAAGTGTGAAATTAATAATTCTTATGTCTGAGGGGAGCCTCTAAGGGAAGGGGGACGGGTCACATGTCAATCTATGAAGGATATCAATACTGGAGAACTACAGTTAAAGGTAAGTAACTATTTTTTTTCTCTAGTATTAAATCTTCCATAGATACACATGGTTGACTCAAAATAACAAGCAATAAAGTAAAAGAAGAACAATCATTTCATTGTAATATGCATTTAGCGGACAGTGGAAAAGTGTAAGAGGTTCAACCTATTTAAACAGATGTCGTAACTCTGCTTGTCCCATAGCCACATCAGTCTTATGAGTCTTTTCCCAGCAATAATGTTTCATAAATGTACGTGTGCTAGACCACATTGCTGCTTAGCAGATATGCTGAATCAGTACTCCAGTAAAAAGAACTGTAGATGTGGAAACAGCTCTGGTGAAATGGGCTTTGCCCTTGCCGTGCAGTGGCTTTCCGGCTTGTGAATGGAAAAATGGTATAGTGGATGCAATCCATCTGGCGATAGTCTGCTTGATTACTGAAATAACTTTTCTGGTACCACCATATGCTAGAAACAGTTGGTCTGCTTTCCGGATCTGATGGGTCCTGTGTAAGTAGAATTTGAGGCATTGTTTGACATCCAGAGAATGCAGAGACTTTTCTGCAACTGTCTGAGGATTTGGGGAAAATGCTTGGAGAACCACTGGTTCGTTGAGAGTGAAGTCTGATTGCACTTTTGGAATAAAGGTAGGGTTGGTTCGAAGTTTAACACTCTCTGATGTAAATTGAATAAAAGGTTCTTTGATGGTCAAAGCTTTAATGTCACTCTTGTGGCAGATGTTAGCGCCACTAGAAGTGCCATTTTCCAAGTAAGGTCCTTCAAATCTGCCTTATGAATTGGCACAAATGGTGGTTTCTGAGCTGCCCCAGTACTACATTCAGGTAGCACAATGGTGGAGGCATTCATACAGAAGGCAAAACCCTGAAGATACCTTTGAAAAGTCCTTCACAATGCGACTAGACAGTAGAGAAGGTGCATTACTGGAGTGTCTAAACCTTGAAATTGCCACCAATTGCACTTTTATTGATGATTGAGACAATCCAGATCTTGCCAGGTGTTGCAGATATGGTAGGATTCACTCTGGCTGTGATGTGATAGGGTAGACGTTAAAGTCTGCACACCAAAGGCAGAAGCATTTCCACTTAAATTTATAGCTTCTCTTTGTTGTGTCTGCTCTTGCCTTGGCAAGTATTTCACTGCAGTCTGATGGAATGTCTATCGTAGAAAACTCATTGATCTCAGGATCCAGGCCGATAAGTGTAGTGATGTCGGGTCTGGGTGCTGGATCTGCCCCTGGATCATGGCCAACAATTCTGGTGTCTTCTTGAGTTGTAAATGGAATTGTTCTAAGAGGAGCAGGAGTTCTGTGAACCAGAATTGTCTGTCCACCTGGGTGCTATGAGGAAAAGTCAGCAAGGTTCTCTCTTTAATTTGTTGAGTACTTTGGGGATAAATGGTGTAGGAAGCCAGCCTGGTGTGTGGTGGACACCTATGGTGTTTGTATCTTATACCAGGTCCAGGCAACCCCAATTAGTTAGTGAAACAGTGTCTAGGAAGCCAGGGCTCTCTAGTGGTAGCTGTGGCAAATCTGGGCAGAAGAGGATTTGCAGCGCTGAAGAGGACCAGCAAGGCCGAGTTAACATTGTTTTCTGGATGTGAAAACCTACCTTGCGTCAATAAGATGCAAGATAGCCGTTCCCATCCAGAGAAGTATGATACGGCCTTTGCGCCATATTTATCCCCCATGCTAAAATCCAGCCCGGGGGGGATGGGGGCCTTAAATAATGGTGCTAAGTTTGCTCAGTGCCATTATTTAAGGCCTGGGTATGGGCAGGCGTAAGGGGTCCTGTAGGCATATTTCCATGGTCAGCGACCATGGAAAATGCCCACAGGTGCCCCTCCCTGGCTCCAGGGACACCCCCACCCACACCAGAGGGACACCCCAGGATGGGGGACCCATTCCAGGTAAGTCCCGGTAAGTATTTTTTTTTCCCTGCTCGGGGGCCCTGACTTGGGGCCCCTGCACGGCCCTGTCCCCAATGGCCATGCCCAGGGGACACTGGTCCCCTGGGCATGGCCATTGGGGTGGTGGGCATGGCTCCTCTCTTTACTAAGACAGGAGCCATGTCCATGGGGATTGTGCGGCAGAAAATGGTGTTACACTGCTTAGAGACATTTTCTGCCTCTAAACAGTGTATGTAGCGCCATAATTCGGTGCACAAGCCCCAGTTTCCCATAAGCCTCCCCTGCCCTGTTAGCGGTCTTTCCAAGGACGCTAACAGGGCATTAGCGCCATTCCATAAATATGGCGCCCAGCTGGAGTCTTGGAATGGCGCTAACCGGCACTTACAAAAGTATAAATCTGGCCCTTAGTGTATTACTTACATCCCAAAGGTGGGTCACAGTTTCTAGTATTTTGTGGTGATTTGTTCCAAAAATAAAGTACCTTTATTTTTGTACAACTGTTTTCTTTGATGTGTTTAAGTGCTGTGTGGTATCGCATGAGATTTGCATGTCTCCTAGATAAGCTTTGGCTACTCATCCACAGCACCCTGTAGAGAGCCTGGCTTCTAGACACTGCCTACACTTTACTAAGAGGGGATACCTGGACTTGGTATAAGGTGTAAGTACCCGAGGTACCCACCACACAATAGGCCAGCTTCCTACAACGTGGAAATATGCTTCTTGGAGATCTAGTGGCATCATATTATGATCTTCCTTTTTTAGAAGTTGTAATATATCTTGAATTATCACCACACGCAAAGATTGCTTCTTTAGCAATTTTTTCAATCTTCGGAAGTTGAGAATGGGACGCCAATCCCCTGAGGATTTCTTGATGAGAAAGAAACGGGAGTAGAACCCCAGTCCCTTATGCATTTTTGGAACAAGTTCTGTTGCTCCTTTTTAGGTTGAGCATAGCAGCGCGCAAGCGCTGCTATTCCAACATGTTGTAATATGTATGTGAGCTTCAACCACGCCCATCTCACGCCCATCACTTTCATTTGCTCCTTGGCCTGCCTTTCAAAATGCCTAGCTTTCATTGGTAAAAGCTTCATGTTTGTCCCACCTTCAGACTGCTTTGTTACCGCCCTGGAGACTGACCCTGTTCCATGGATGATTGCACGATCGGCCACATAGCTTTGTCTGGTGCACTATTTTTTCTTTTTAATAGCCACATGATGTTTCTTTGCTGTTTGGGGCATGTCGCTATCACGTGCTTCGTACTGCATGGCCGTAAGTTGTTTCTTCATTGTTGGGGACATGCCGATGTTGAGCCGGTTCGAGCTCGTTTTTATTTGAGGCAAATCTTGGCTCTGCCACCCTTTTCACTGTAGTGTTGATTATCTGTGTCAATTTCCTGCTCGATGTAGACTCATCCTTAAGTGAGCTGCCATCCGTACACCTCTTGTCAAAGTCTCCCCGATACACCAATTCACGACCTTTGTTCATAACGTGACCTGACAGCAGAGCATGTGAATCCGTCCACCTTTGCACCAGATAACATCTGACTCTGAATTTATTGGGAGTGATAAATACCACTCATTACTTGTTTTGGGGGGTTAGTATGTAAATATTAATGCTTCACTGTACCAAACAAACATGTTTCAGTAAATACTGGGTATTTTTCTCTTATAACTATTGGCCACAATTGCACTATTTGCATAGTAGCAGTGACCACACATATGTGTGCCCGGGCCGCTGTAAGGAGGGCCATGGAAGGCGTCAAGAGCGGCTGCGTGCCCCCTCCTTGCCCTCCTTCTGCTTGGTATCTGCTCTTAAGATGGCGCTGCTGTGGTGGAGTGCTTCTCCTGCAGCTCTGGGCTGCTCGGCACCAACTCCCTCCTCAACCCTTGGACCTGACGTTCCTTGAGCTATTCAAGCATCCCATCCTTGTGATTAGGTAAATAGGACATTAAATACTGATGTTCAAGTGGCTACCATAGTGTAATAACAGCAAACACAATTGTACGGTGTATCTTCATTTTATATTAATTTGCTAGTATGTTGGATTCAGGTTCGCCTTTCTTCCATGCTTCGTTGCTGTCTCCAATCCTTTCAGTAAAAACTACAGCAGTGAATAAATGAGGTCACTGGCTTCCGTTCTTCAAGCTGAAAGGACTTAGGGCCAGATGTAGGTAGATTCCATTTCCATGGGGACCCCTTCCCTTTTGCAAATGGGTGCAAACTGCGATTGCTTTGCAACCACGTTCACGGTCACAAAGCAATCTGGCATTGCACTGCGACTCACAATTAGGAAGGGGACGCCCCTTCCTAATTGCGAATCGCAAAAGGGGTTTTGTGTATTGCAAAGTGCAGTTTTCACATTGCAAACAGCAAATTTCGCTGTTTGCGATGTACAAACTGTTTCCTACATCTGGCCCTTAAAGTAAATAAGACAACCCTTCCATTAGAGATGACTCAAATTGGAAGCACTGTTGCGTTTTAAAGTATTTTATTAAAACATTTTGCATTTAAACAGTGCAGCTCTCTTAGCAAGGTTTTCAACAAACTGACGTCTTTAACAGTATTCAAAAGAAATATTTGTCTGTAGTATATATATATATATATATATATATATATATATATATACATATATATATATATATATATATATATATATATACATACATATATATATATATATATATATATATATATATACATATATATATATATATATATATATATACATACATACATCTGAATGTATACATTATAACCACAACAGTTGCTCTTGTCAGATGTAAATCAGTTATGCAATATTCCACAACACTTTTGGGGTCACCTGCTCCACAGTGGTAAATGGAAGTGATTCAGTTATATGCAGGGCCACTGGAATTATGTGGAAGGAAAAGACAAAATTATGGGGCAGGGTTGACCAATGTAGTTGGCAAGAAAACTCCAGTTTTGAATTTACAATGACAATTACAATGACAATAGCTCCAACTAAAGCAAATGCGAGACCTATTGCATTGCAAATGCTTGTTTCATTATGTTGGATATCTCTTTGAGGAGTTGTTTTAAGTGAGGGGAAGGGAGTCCTGGTCCTAATGGTGGGGTGTTTGGAGGTTTCTGGAGGAAATCCATGGTGTGCCCTCTTAAGATCACATCTAGAACCCACTTCCTTGATGTTAGTGTAGGCCACTGATGGAAATGGTGTGTAATACGGCCCTTCAATCCGGGATGTCGGAGAGGGTGGAGTAATCTGCCCAAAAATGTGGTCATTGTTTTCTGCTTGTATCTGTGCCGCAGGCAGACAATTTTCCTCTAGTGGAGTGCTTATCTGAAACTGCTGGTGGTTGCTGCTGAGCATATTGGGGGCGGTAGTGTGCCTGGCCTGATTTATACTTTCTGTAAGGTTGGTATCTGTCTCTAAAGGAATAATCCCCTCTTCCTCTAACTCTTTGAAAGGGCTGCCTTCTATATTGGAGCGTTCCAAGGGATTTTAATGTATTGTGGTCTGCCTTGATAGATTGTAGGGCATCATCCACATGTTTGTCACACCACAATTCACCATCGAATGGCATGTCCAGTACCTTACTCTGGATTTCTGGATGGTAGGAAGTGGATTTTAACCATCCTTGCCTGAGGAGACACCGCACCCTCAAGCTGCCTGAACCCAGTGGTCAACATATCAATGGCACAGTCAGTCAGTCATCTCCGCAGATATTCGTTCCCCTTCCTGAAAAATCTTTTGAGCTTCCAGATTGGTGTCATAACAGACCAGTATAGCTAGTGAGATTGCTGCTCTTAATGTCGTGGCTGCCATGGTGGAGAATCTCTTGCCGATATTATCAAGCCAATGGCCATTCTTGTCAGGAGGAGAGGAAACTGATGTGGAAGGGTTCTTAGTGCGACGTTGCGCTGCCTGCAATACTACAGAGTCTGGTTTCAGCTGTCGAATCAGACAATTTGGAGAGTCATCGGGAGCTGTGTATTTTTTTTTAATCTAATCCTGGGGTCATTGATAACACTGTAGCGGGTTCTTAATGGTTTTAAGAACTTCCTGTCAAACAAAATGTATTCATCCTTGACAAGCTCATCATCGTCAATGAGTCTATTGTCAACTGTATCACTGATGAACTTGGCGCCGTAAGAATTGTGACATCGACGGGATCTTCGTTGTCTGCGGTACGTCGTTGCCATCGGCCGTCTACGGTGTCTTCGTCGACTGCCATTTCAGTATCCTCATTGTGATGATACTCGTCAATGACTGCAATGACGACAAGATTATCATAGGAGACATTGCTGCAGTAAAGGCTGATGTAATCGTCATAACTGTAGCTACGTTCGCCTATGAGTGCATTGGTGATGGTGCCTTTGCCAACGAGGATAGATTTTTCTTGGCTTTTTGTCATCGACAGCATAGACTGTGAAGCACGCTTTGGAAGTGCTTCTTTCAGGGAAAGAGTAGTAGGCTCAGAGCAACTCTTTTCTGAGGCAAGTTTTTTTTCTTGGAGGATGAAGGAAGGTCCTCCTGCCTCTTTGAGTGCCCAGTAGTAGGTTTTGATTTTGATTTTGTAATGTCCTTTGGAGGTGGTTCTGAGGTGTTTTTTCCCCCAGATTTTGTGAAGGGGCATCACTGTCCTCCCCAGATAAGGCTCTTTGATCTTTAGCTTTTAAAGACACAGCAAAAGTCTGCCTCCCCTGTCTTCTGAGAAAAGGTGCGACAAACTTTGCAGTCTCTCACTTTATGGTCTGGATAGAGACAATATATGCATTCTTTACATGGGTTATTCTAATGGAGCCTCTTCTTCCCATGGGTGCCGCAGGCTTGGAAAAGTCCTTTCTTGGTGAGTTAGGCATAGGGGCATATTTAAATTTGTTTTGCACTGAATTTGCGTATTTTTTTTTTAATGCAAATTCGGTGCAAAACTAACTCCATATTTATGCTTTGGCGCTAGACCCATCTAGCGCCACAGTTATGGACTTAAAGTCATTTTTTGGACGTGGAAACCTACCTTGCATCAATGAGATGCAAGGTAGGCGTTCCCATGCACAAAATGACTATGGCCTTAGCGCTATATTTATCCCCGTGCTAAAATCACACGTGGGCGGAGGAGGGGTCAAATAATGGTGCAAAGCCTGCTTTGCACCATTATTTAACACCTAGGTCAGAGCAGGCTTTAGGGGACCTGTGGGCCTATTTCCATGGTGGAACACCATGGAATAAGGCCACAGGTGCCCTCCCCAGGCCCCAGAGACACCCCCACCCACACCAGAGTGACAGCGAAGGATGGGTGACCCCATCCCGGGTAAGTCTATGTAAGTACAGGTAAGTATTTTTTTTAAATTGCCATTGGTAGCCCTGAAATGGGCCCTCCTACATGGCACTAGGTGCAGTGGCCTTGCCCAGGGGACCCTAGTCCCCTGTGCTGGCCATTGGGGTGGTGGTCATGTGGTATGGATGTTTGTGTCAGAAAATGACTCTAGGCTGGTTAGAGTCATTTTTTTTTTTTTTTTACTCTAACCTTCCTAACATCATTTTTTAGTGCAAAACCCCACTTCTTCCATACCGCCACCCCCACTCAGCTAGCGTAAAAAAATTTTTTTACGCTAGCCTACTTTTTGCGCCGCCTTGCACCATTCCATAAATACGGTGCCCAGCTGGCGCTCAAGAATGATGCAAGATGGTACAAAACGTTTTGATGCAAAACTGCGTTAGTTAATTCTTTTGAAATAGCTGAAAGGAAACAAGTAATTTCAGCAGAGCACAAGTAGACTCCTATCACACAACCTGCAGTAGAAAATCTGAGGGAATCAGCCTCAGTTGAGAGTGTTCTGGAGGGTGATGTGGCCTGATAGGCTAAGGTTTGTGGTTTGGTCTTTTAAACTATAAAGCCTATGGTTCAAAGTTAGTCTATCTATTATACTAATGCACATTGCTTCATTATAGTACTGTGCGACTCCCACTTCGATGACGGGTCATGATTTGAGCATGTGAATCTATGAAAGATCCAATATTGGAGAAAAGACTGTATCTATTGCTTTGCCAAATACTTTGCCAATGTTTCTCTAGTCTGAGGTTTCAGATGCAAATCTTGTGTAATCACTTGTCTTGCAGTTTTCCCCCATATCCCAGGTAGTGGTGAATTTTGTTATGTGTTTGTGACACGAACAATATTAGAAACACTGTGGTGTTTCTATTTGATTGACACATGAGTTGCTCCTGCCCATCCTGATACTTGCTTTTTAATACGTACACTTTATACATACACACTATAATGATACGTTTAAATTTGTGTTCTGTTGTTTTTTTCTGAAAAAAAACGGCTGGCAGAACTTTGAGCTGTAATTATAATTGAAATATAAACCCCACTGTCAAAAGTAAATGAAAAACACAGATTTTGGTATATTCAAATTTTTATTGTGAGTATAATAATATTGATTGTTTGTTGGAACTGTAAACAAGTTTTCAGGCTGGGAACACTGAGCGCCTCATTTACTATGTTTTGGCGCACAGTAGCGCCACAAGCCTTTTTGTTGCGCCACCCTGTGTCAAAACAAAAGGGCAGGAATGCGCTGTATCTATAAGATACAATGCATTCATGTTCTTGTCCCCTGTGCTGGTGCACAAATTGCTGCTTAGCGCCAGTGAAGGCACCCTTGTACTATAGTGCAAGGGTGCCTACATTTCTGGGATGATTGTTTATGTGCAGGAAGGGACACCTGCCTGCACATAAACGAACAATCATTAATGACGTTTTCCTCTTTCTATGTGTTGTAGAATGCAGTACACATAGAAAGAGGAAAAAGCGGGGAGAAATAATGTTATTTCTCCCTGTTGCGCCACTTTAACACCATCCCTGAGGTGACATAGGTATTTGACTAATTCCCAGACTTTTATATCTGTGTATTTATCCGTCTGATTCCATGGGGTTTGCTGTATTATGCATGAAAGGGGTCCATATTAACAATGCCATTAAAAGCCAGTCCAGGCTCTCTATGGCCTAGTAAATATGGGTCAGCACAATGCACCACTGCAGTGTGGCACTAGGGCTTTTGTAAATGAGGCCCTGAGTTCTTTGTCACTGTGCCATATGTACGTGAATTATGGATTATTTTGACTTTCTGCTTATAGTACGGAATTTGTTTGTGTGGTATTGTTACTCTTTACTCGCTTCTCTCCTAGAAAAATGCCCTTGAATGGTCACCAGAGACGAAAGTTCCATCTGTCAGCAACCACTTCATGCTCAAATCACTTGCGTGGAACGCAGAGTATGAGGTATCAGTGATAGCAGAGAACCTGCAAGGAAAATCCAAGCCAGCACGCTTCACCTTCCGGACCCTCTTCGAGCCCACCGCCATCCCAGGTAGGAGGCTATGAGCTTTTTGAATCACTGGTCTGCTGCTAACTGAATGCAACAATGCTGCTCTTCCCCCCCCCCCCACACCCCTTTAACGTGCCTGAGAACACCCTAACTACTTGCTTGCTTGAACCCATTGCCATAACGAGTTTCCCCATCTGATGCTTAGTTTGCGCCAGTTGCAAGGCGCATCAAGTGGGCTGCTCAGTTAGTCGCAAACACGTCATTGGTTGCGTTGCCACAAGGTAACACAGGGTCCACATTGCCTGCTTCAACATTTGGGTTGTTTTGATATCACAAACGTTCTTGGTTCCAGCGGCATGAGACCACATTGAATGATGCCTGATGCTTTTTTTTTTTTTTTTTTTTTTTTTAAACTTCAACAAACTCTTTAGAAGGTTTTTTTTTTTAAATCATGCACAATGCCACCCCCAAGTAAGGGCATAATGGATTCATTTCCATTTTTGAATTGTACATTATGGGTACCTATAAGGAGTGGAGTGATTTAACTCTCTTTAGAGATACCTTTCGGAAAATACTGCTCGTTGTCTTTCTTGGAACCAGTGTAAATTATTCAAACATCCTAGAAACAAAGTTATTACACACTGTTAGAAACTATGCTCAAATTTGCCTTCCTGAAATGAGACATGTTGACTACCGTTACAATTTTTTATAAATAGCATTGTTAAGACATGCCCAATTCACCAACTTGTAATATTTTGTATCTAGAAAGTTGTGTCTACTTGTGTAGAGATTTGCAGGGCTTAAGGGGGACCTTTGCAGACGAACTTAAGACCAGGGTTAGTGTACATGATTCCAGTGGTAATCTAAAACTTTCATAGGAAGGGATTACACTTTTTTTTGTTTAATACAGTCACTCCATGTCTGTTAACTGTTAGCAAAGTGGAACTCCTTTTCATTTTATTATGACACCTAATAGAAACATCTGTCCTTCCTTCTACAACTACTGCATCTTCTTTTCATTTTTCCTCTTTAATGATTGAACCAATAGAAAGGGGCACAGTGGCTGTGCTCCTAACACCAATTGATGGCAGATAATTGTGAGTCAAACAAAAGAATGGAGTTAAAATGAGCAGTTCTTCTTAGAATCCATTAATACATTTGGCCACAAAATCACCATGGTATTGTATTGGTTAAGAGTGTGTCTGGGTTTTTGTGCTCCCTGTTTACACGGTGGGTCGAAAATGGGGAACAGCGCAATCAAATGGTATTTATGCCTGTTTTTCAAAATGGTGGTGTATCTACTGAACTGGTTTGCACAGGCGGCTGTCACAGAGGGAACCTGGCCCTAACTTGACGCAGAAAAGGGGATAAGGGCGATTTCGGAGATCTTTTTCTTTGAGTGTGTCTTGCTTTTGGATGAATTTATAAGTCTTGCACCAAATTGAGAAACATATAACTTACATATGTAAAAACTCAAAAAAAAGTCTCAGTTACATTTGTGTAATTTATGCAAGTATTGCATCACTGTGAATAGGAGGTAGGTACGTTTAAAGGGGTGGGAGTTCAAGGGGCACAAATTACATGGTAGTAGCTTGGAAGCATTCACAGAACTCTTGAAAATCATTTGCTGCACATGATGCACTTCTTACCTAAACGAAATTGACAATGCAGAATTTGCAAAATGTTTTCCATAAGGAGTGGCATGGATAGAAAAAATGTTTCTAATGGATTACAAAAGATTTTAACAAATCATAATATAATGGTTTAATTTCCTAAACCCAGTTATAAGTAGTTTATGCAGGAGTAAGTAAGTCATGACTTATCTGATTGAGATCTCTAGTTGAAGATTCCTTACCTTAGAAATTTCCCCCAGGCGTCAGACTGGATCTGGAGATTTTTTCTTAGAGCAACACCCTTGCACGCAGTAGGTGGCGTCGGTCAACTCCGATGCGTTGTAGTCACTGTGATGACATCAGGAGTAGTACATAGATGCCACCTCAGCACAGTGACGTTAGTTCTTTTCTTTCCGCGCCACGCGCTGATCCGGAGAGAGCTATCCTGCTCTCTTTTTGACAGATTTCAACCCTTTTGTGGAGTGGTGAGGATGTCCCCTAAGACCCGTTTCAAACCGTGCGAGGACTGTCACCACATGATGTCGGTGACTGATCCTCATCAGGTCTGTTTGCGGTGCCTGGAGCGCGACCCAACCCAAAGTCGTGCTCAGAGTGCTGGGCCATGCACCCGCAGGCCTTTAGGGAGCAGTCCCTCAAGCTCATGGTGGCCCGGTGCTCAACTCCATGTAGGTCCCAGTCTCGCTCGATGGGAAGGTTTTGAGACCACTCGCGGAACCTCCACTATTCTTCTTACTCGAAATCTTCGGGACAAGGTAAGAAGAAGTCAAAGAGATCCCGTCACCTTTCGACTCCACCCCGTCACTCGGCTGATGCGATGCGGAAGGAGCATCGAGGCCTTCTTCTCGGTCTGCTCCACGCTTCCTCGAGTTTCCGGGAGCCCAATAAGGTGCCTTGGGGGCCAAGGGGTTCGGTCAGGGGGGGGCCTTCGTGTTCCATGTTGGCGGCTATGACTCCGGCCAGCGAGGTCCCCTCCGGATCTGCTCTCGGATCCCCTCTGGCGCAGGTCGTACCATTGAGGCCTTCCCGGCGCCGGTTCGATTGTCGACGCTCCCGACGTTGGTGGTCCCCACCGTCGACATCGACCCAGTCCTCATCCCCAGTGACTCTGAGTCGGAACGGCATCGGCCAACGCCGCCTCTGTCTTCGATGGGGCCTAATCACCCCAGGTCAGAGGCTGACCCTTTTTCTTATGGGTACGAATTCGGAGAAGGATTGGATGGGTCTCTGGACCCTTATGAATTCCAGGATGACCCTAATTTGGACTGGGCACAGGAGTTGGGCAAGGCCAATGGCCTGGACACTTCTCCAGACGCTGGCATGCTATCTCCTACTACCGTGGCTACGGTGAAGGGAGTGACTTATTCTATGCTGGTCAGTAGGGCGGCTGAGGTCCTTGAGCTGCCTACTTTTCAGGTCAGGTCAAATCTCATGATGGAGGTGCTTCAGCCAGGGTCTTCCACATCTGAGCCCCTTCTGCCATTCAATGAAGCCCTCCTCGATGTCCTATTGGGTACCTGGTCCAGACCCAACACAGGGGCTCCTATGAACAGGACTATTGCACGCTGCCATCGGCCTGCCCCGAACGACCTTAAATTCCTGTCCCAACACCCCACGCCTGAGAGCCTTGTCATCCAGACTTCCTCTTCCTCGGGCACATTCCCTTCCACACCCCTGGATAGGGAATTGAAAAGACTGGAACAATTTGGGAAGAAGATTGTTTTTTCCCTCCAGTTTTGCGCTGCAGCCCAACACCGCATGCCTTTTGGGCCGCTATACCCACTCTCTGTGGGATACGGTCGTGCAGGTTC
This sequence comes from Pleurodeles waltl, assembly GCF_031143425.1. NCBI lineage: Eukaryota > Metazoa > Chordata > Amphibia > Caudata > Salamandridae > Pleurodeles > Pleurodeles waltl. Next base: position 1,092,261,573 of record NC_090440.1, read on the forward strand.
TGCCGCAGATACCGTAGGAGGCCCGTGCTACCGTCTCCCAAGCTGTCATCGATAGGAGAGATGGCACAAAGTTCACGATGAGAACTGGGTTGGACACTACCAACTCTTTAGGTAGATCTGATGTGACGACAGTGGCCTTGAGGTGCCACGCTTAGTTGCGTACATCTGGTTTTTCTGAGGATGTCCAAAAGACTCTTGTGGATATGCCCTTTGATGGCTCCCGTCTCTTTGGAGACAAGGCAGACTTGGCTTTTGAGAGGTTCAAGGACTCCTGGGCTATGGCTCAGTCCCTCCACCTTTCCACTGCCCCTCACCCCCAGCAGTCTGCCTTTCGCTCCTTTCGAGGCCAAGGAAGGGACTCCCTGTTGCGACCCCATCCCAGCCACCATGCTACCCATGTTGTTCAGCCACTGCGTGGCCGGGGACGTGGAATCCCACTTGGGCGTGGGCCAGGGAACCAGAGGTCTGCCCAGTCCACCCTTACCCCCGCTGCAACCCCCAAACCCTCCTAGTCTGTCCCTCAGTCCGATCAAGTTGGCGGAAGGATTCACTATCACCTGCCCCACTGGGAATCCATCACTACGGGCAGGTGGGTTTTGCAGATCGTTCGAAGGGGCTACTCCCTCCCCTTCTAATCTGCCCGCCATCCATGCCTCCATCAGTCAGCCATCTTCCGGAGGATCATTTGGCACTTCTCCGCCATGAAGGTGCAGCTCTCTTGGCCAAGGGAGGCATAGAGAGGGTCCCTGCCCCATAAGTAGGCCGTGGTTGTTATTCCTGCTACTTTCTGGTGCCCAAAAAGGACAAGGGCTTACGTCCTATCCTAGACCTTCAGGACCTCAATTACTTCCTCAAGAAGGAGAAATTCAAAATGCTCACCCTAGCTCAGGTCCTGTCTGCCTTGGACCCAGGAGACGGATGTTAGCATTGAACTTGCAGGACACTTATTTCCACATTCCTATCCTGCCTGCCCACAGACGTTACCTACGATTCGTGGTAGGTCACAAGCACTTTCAATTTACCATTCTCCCCTTCGGCCTTACCAGCGCCCCTCGGGTGTTCATGGAAGTGATTGCTGTGTTTGCAGCTCATCTGCGCAGGTTAGGGTTTTCATTCTTCCCCTACCTCGACGACTGGCTGTTGAAGGCAGACACGCCCAGAAAGTCATCTCCAACCTTCACACTACGGCAAACCTCCTGCACATACTGGGGGTTCACTATAAACGTGCCGAAGTCACACCTGACTCCCTCTCAGACGCTCCCTTTCATCGGAGCTGTTCTGGACACAGTGCAGTTTCAGGCTTATCCTCCCGAAAAGCGGACCGAAGATATTCAGGCTATGATTCCGATCTTTCAGCCTCTGTCTTGGGTTTCAGTGAAACATCACAAAACAAAATAAAATTTTTGACTGACTCTGAGGCTCCTGGGCCTCATGGCCTCCTGCATCCTGCTAGTGATATGCCAGGTGGCATATGCGGGCTCTGCAGTGGGCCTTGAAGTTCCAGTGGGCGCAGCATCAGGGAAATCTCTCCGACATAGTTCAGATCTCGGAGGGGACTGCGAAAGACCTGCAGTGGTGGCTTTTGAATCCGCATTGGGTCAACAACAGATCCCTCTCCCTTCCCCAGGCAGATCTATCCATAGTGACTGATGCTTCACTTCTGGTTTGGGGCAGCCACATGGGAGAGGCGGAGATCAGAGGCCTCTGGTCTCCGGCGGAGTCTGGGCTCCATATCAGTCGTCTGGAGCTCCGGGCAATCTTGCTTGCGTCAAAACCATTTCTTCCCTCTCTCAAAGGGAAAGTAGTGCAAGTGTTCACGGACAACACTACCGCCATGTGGTACTACAACAAACACGGCAGAGTAGGGTCCTGGACCGTTTGTCAGGAGGCACTACGTCTCTGGACATTCCTGGAATATCAGGACATTACCCTGGTGGTTCAACATCTGGCGGGCTCTCTGAACGCCAGAGCAGACGAACTCGGCATCGATGCATAGCTGAGCACGAATGGCGTCTGCATCCGGAGGTGGCACAAGGTCTCTTTCAGCAGTGGGGAGAGCCTTGGTTAAATCTATTCGCCTGCGCAGAGAACGCGCAGTGTCAGCTGTTTTCCGTGTTGGAGATTCCAAGGTGGCACTTGCTCAGAGACGCTTTTCGTCTCCAGTGGAACTTCGACCTCCTTTCCGCCTATTCCACTTCTGCCCAGAGTTCTCAAGAAGATTAGGAACAACCGGGCCCAAGTTATCTTGGTGTCTCCGGACTGGGCACGGAGAGTATGGTATCCAGAACTCTTGAGCATGGCCACTGATCCTCCACTCAGACTGCCTCTTTGGGAGGATCTCCTGCCGCAGCAGCAGGGGATGGTTCTCCACTCGAACCTGTCCAATTTCCGCCTTCATGTGTCGAAACTGAGTGGCGACAGTTGACGGCTTTTGACCTTCCACCCGAAGTCTGTGACATTATCTTGGCAACCAGGTGTCCCTCCACCAAAACAGTAAACGTCTGTATTTGGCATAAATTTGTGGCATGGTGTACCAACAAATTTGTTGATCCCCTCTCTGCTCCTCTTTCTGAGGTTCTTTTGTTCATTCTTTCTTTGGCCCAGCAGGTCTCTGCTTTGAGCACACTTAAGGGCTGTTTATCAGGTATCCCAGCCTTTCTTAGGTTGCCTGACCAGACTTCACTCATTAAGCCTCCTATTGTTAGTAGATTCCTCAAGGGCCTCACCCGTATGTTTCCCCCCACTCCATTTATCAAGCCTCAGTGGGAGCTCAATCTTGTCCTTACTTAATATGTACTGCCTTTGAGCCAATGCATTATTGCCCTTTTCGGCTCCTCACTTTCAAGACTGTTTTTCTTGTTTCCATCACTTCTGCTTGCAGAGTGAGTGAGCTTCAAGCTTTTTCTTCAAAGCCCCCATACTTGTCTGTGCACCCTGACAAAGTGTTGTTGTGCACTAAGGCTTCCTTCCTTCCCAAGCTTGTTACGCCTTTTCATGTAGGCCAGTCCATCACCTTGCTTACTTTTTATGCACCCCCACATCCTTCTCATGAGGAGGAGAGACTTCACCGTCTGTGCCCAAAAAGAGCGTTGGCGTTCTATCTAAAGATTTTCCGGTGGATGATCAACTCTTTGTTGGCTATGTTGGTGCGAAGAAAAGGAAGGCAGTGCAAAAACGTACCATCTCTCTATGGGTACTTCTTTGCATTAAGATGTCCTACGCTTTGGCCAAGAAGTGACCCCCTGAGGGCTTGCACGCTCCTTCCACCAGAGCAACTGCTGCTTCCACTGCATTAGCACGCAAAGTTCCTTTTCTGGACAGCTACGTGGGCATCCCTGCACACATTTGCTAAACATTATTGCCTGTACAGTCAAGTCCGTAGGAATAGCTACTTTGTCGTTCGGTCCTGCAGGACTTTCTAGTATGATATTGGTTTGCAGCCCACCTCCGAGGATGGCAGTGCTTGGGTATTTATTCTAAGGTAAGGAATCTGCAACTAGAAGTCTCTATCAGATGTACAAGTTACTTACCTTCGGTAACGATATATCTGGTAGAGACAATCCAGTTGCAGATTCCTTAACGGCCCACCCATCTTCCCCCCTTGCGAACTGATTTCGAGGGATAGGGATTCCCAATTCAGGTCCTAAGCTATGGTGCACCAGTCTCAGTGTTCTTTGCGGCTCTGCGATTTGGCGTGGAAAGTCATTAAAAGAAACTTGACGTCAATGCGATGAGGCGGCATCTATGTACTATTCCTGACGTCATTACAGTGACTACAATGCCCACGGAATCGACCGACTCGCCAGGGAATTGCAAGAAGAAAAAATCTCCGGATCAAGTCTGACACCTGGGGAAAAATTCTAAGGTAAAGAATCTGCATCTGGAATATGTCTCTACCACATATAATCATTACCGAAGGTAAGTAACTTGTCCTTTGTGAACATCAGATATTTCCTACGGATAGTGATATACGATTGTACTTGAAAATAGTAACGAAAAGTTATAGGAGCCAAAATATTGAGGTCTAAATATCGAGAACCACAGTATCATGACAGTAAGTACATATAGTTAAGTATAGATTTACTGTGCTTAACCCTGCACCTACGTTTCTTGAAGATATATAAATCGTCAACCTACATATATGTTAAGTGTAGCTAGCCTATATTTACATATATACCAACCTTCGCTTTATTTTGGTCCTCGATATTTTGGCTCCTCTTACTTTTTCCTCAGTATTCTGGCAGAAAACCTGAGCTCAAATAGAAATGTTTGCGATTTAGCAAAAGGTTATATCTTCTCTCACAAGTGGGCAAAACTTTGAATTGAGTAAGTTGCAATTTCCTGGCTCCATCTCTGAGAATAGTGCTTTTAGTTGGGTGTTGTTAGTTTGTTCCCCTTACCAATTCTTAAAATCATTGTGTAGACCACGAATATGGATATAATAATATAATACCGATGAAATTGTAGCTCAGTCCTACAGTGGTGTACCCTAATGCCAATAAGGAACACCTACACCCACTCAAGTCTACTCCTCCTGCCTCTTTACCTTTCAGCTGAGACCCCAGTTTAGGAAAAGATGTATAGCATGTACCATGTTGACTGAAATGTAGAACATGCTATTATGGAGCAGTCATCATTCTTGCTTCGGAAACATACCCGTTTCAATGTATTTTGCGGAGAACCAGCACGAACGATGATGATACAAATATGGTAAAGGTGTATAATCATGAACACTCACAGCATTCCTCTGAATACATTAATAATGTATAGCAATGGTATTCCAGCACTGCAAAGCATAACAGCTGCAATTAGAGTGTTTGGTGAAATGATGAGGAAGACCTGACGGTAGCATGATGGTTCGCAATAAAATTGGTGCCAGTTGTGAGTTATTTTCCACTTAATGTAATACATACTGATGGCACTAAATGGCTTTAAATTCTATGAGGTATCAGACTGATTACCGTCAATGATCAGGTTCTGTGAAACCAGAAAATAAAAATGTCAGTTAGCCACCTACCAGAAATGTTTACTACATCACTTATTACATTTGTGTTGCAAATGAGAGCTATTTGATGCATAAATAGACACAGAATTGAAAAAATGTTAAACTAAAGGAAACCGTGATTAGTAATGATTCTTTTTTATTTATAAAATCAATACTTCATCACTTTCTATGGCTTACACCAATTTAATCATCTGGGGTATGGCATGATACACACCTCAAAACTATGGGCACTTTTGTTTAGTGATTTTACAGTGAAGCAAAAGGAGAAATAGCATTTTAAAGTATCTCCTTAGTCAGGTGGAGCAATTTGTTTCAAAAACGTTACTTCTAGATTTTGTTTGGGGGAAAATATATTACATTTTCAGATGCCTTAGACTTTGGTGCATATCATTGTCCCCACTTATAGCGCTATCCTTTTATGAGGTGGATATATATACCGATGAATTCAAAGGGGTTGTTTGGGAACGAAAAGGAACTGAAACATCAAGGTGCCCATTTATGTTCGAGTCAGTCCGCTCATTTGAAAATCAGCTTAGTTAAGTAATACAAGATTAATTCTTAGGAGAAGTTTGACAACAAGCTACTACTCTGCTTAGCCTTTTTAGAAGTTTGGTTTTCTTATGCTTGAAAAATGAAACCTTAGAAGTTGGCCTACGAAGTATTACTCAGTCCCTCCATTCAGGTCCAACCACCGCTGCATTGCACTTAGTTATTCTGACCATCTCCATTCGTCAGGCCATATGAATTATCTGTTCTGAGTGGGCATGGTTGCAGCCTCCCTAGACTCCACCTAGGGCACCATCAGTGCCCTGCTTCACCACTGTGCACAAGAAAGGCATTGTTCACAGAAATTGGAGCTCTAGCAGACATAGAAAAAGTATGGTAGCAAGATGCTCTTGACGTAGCAGACGTTAGAATGTGGGTTTAACATGTTGGTGCCAATAATACTGCTTTGACTGAAAAAGTATGACCCCGAGCCTTAAGATTTAGTTAACTTTAACTTTGTAATTCGTAAACTGGTAAGCTTTAAAATATCTGTTTTGGAATGGGCTTTGATATAAAACCCACACAAAATAACATGCCAACTGATGTGTTATACATACAAAACACCGTTCGACAATGTTGGTTCAGGGCGTAAGACCCCCAACAATGCACTCGGCTGCTCTGTCACTTATACCACAAGTCAGTCAGGGGCCCAACAAAACTTCCATATACTCTTTCAAAGGCATTTTATTAGCATGTTTAGACAAAACCTCATCGGTACAGAAACACGGTCTCAATATCTGAGCAGTTTAAGAGAACGTTTAGGTTCTGTTTCAGTCCAATTCTGGCTGTCCACAAGAGCACACATGTAGTACTGAAATTTTCAGAAATTTGCCTACCTAATCCATTATGTGGACTACGGTTCTGGTCCCCCATGTTAATTGTTCTCTGAATGTGTAGCAGTTGCACTTTATAGCTATTAAAGTCTTTACCTGCTCTGGTCTTTTACTTTTCTCTTTGAGGACTCTGACGAGTCAAAAAAGTACTAGGTTTAATACTACGTCTTTGGTAGCAGTATTAGATATAGCTGGTTAAAAATAAATTATGCTATCAGACAGAATCACCTAACCAACAATTATTCAAGATCCATTTAGTGTTATTTGTATCCCTAAACTAAAATCTTTGCGTCAGGTAGAAGAAATACCTAGTGTGAGCATTAATGAAAAGGGTAGGGAGCCCATGACTTTTGTCACAAGGTCAGACTCCTCTCTAAATTCCTGCACTTTTTGTCTAGTGGTCATTATATTATTACGTGTTAATTCTTATGGATTTGTTAAGTAGACAAGAAAATTCCTAGTTGAACAGTAGTTGAACATGAACGCTGAATGTTTCCTAACCAATGCCTGAAGCTAAACACCTCGAAAATGAAGATTCTTGTGTGTAGCATCTAGATGAATGATCACCGTTAAACCATTTTGGTTCTGCAAATATGGCCCCGTCAATGTACTCCGCTGCACTATCCCTTGTACAACAAGTCAGTCAGGGGCAAAAAAAGAAGCTTCAACTTGAATTTTCCCCATAGCTAGCATTCCTGAAAAGGTCGAAGCCACATTTGCCTAGTATTAGCCCATCTTTATTGCAACAACAGAGAATTCAGAACACCGCAATTAGGCTGCCCCTCAACCAGCTAGTGCTAACTCATATCACATATGGCCCTTTTTTTTACCTATACTACCTCCGACTAGCTAGAAAGATCACCATTAAATCAGTGGTTGTATAGCTCACTTGCCAGTCAATATGACTAGAACTCTTTTGCTTCTACAAAAATCTCCACTTATAGCATCAACCTAAGTCTCAATGCACAAGCATTATTCCATTATTAAGTGTATCTCAACTCATACAAACTGGAGCTCTTTCTCTGCCAGACTCTGAAATTCATTACCTGCTGGAATAAGGACTGTATATTCCTAAATCGTTATAAACTGGGCTTTTCCCAACACTATGAAAGCAAACAGAAGACTTTGATCCTTATAACCCGGTATGTTGATATACACAACTGTTCGTTCTTTCACACTCTGCACAGCGGTTTATGGATTTGCACTGCACCATGTTTGCAGCATGTCTTTGAAACTCTTGCATCTAACCAACATCTGCCACATGGATCATACTACATCCAAAACCTTTGTAACCACACACCTCCAATTGTGTGCAGAGGAACCAATGGGAAATCAGAACTGTCTGCAGCCTCCTCGGGGGCTACGAAGAGCTTACGATCTTGTTGTCTGTTCCAGCTTTGCTAACCCCACCATTTCTCCTGTGGTTTTCTAAATCAAGCCCATGTATTTCAATCTACATCGTCTATGAATTTTCAGTGTTATACTTGCACATCCCATGAAGATTCAACTTCTTAAACAAGCTGGGCCATGGCACTGTTAAATGTGCATCAATCAAGAGGTAAATAATTTTTGTTAGTTGCCCAAGTTTTCTGAAATTCAGCCCAACAGTGACCGAACACCACTGTTCTCCCACCAAACCCTTACGTTGTGCTCCGAGTACCACATTTCTTCTGCTTGTGTATCCAAGTTATTTTCCTAAAAAAACAAATACCAGCATCTTGAGGCAGGACATATGATTATCCATAGAGTGAACTGCTGTGAAGAACTTACATTCCAAATAAGTTAACAAAAAAACATATTTTGTATTCCAAATCACCCAGATGTGATTAGAAATCAGTAGTTACATTGTAGTATTCTCTCAAAACGTTAAAGATTCGCAAAAAATTGAAAATTTCAAAGACTCGTGTAAATAATGTATTCATTAATAAAAAAAATCTCTTGATTTTCTATAATAAAATATAAATAAACTTAAAAGTCTATATATCCTTTTTTTCACAAATTGGAGATTATATTTATGCTCAACTCATAATATAATGACCATGTGCCGTTATGAGGCATCCAGTGGTGTTGTTGCCTCACTTTCTCTTCAGTATGGCTGACAGTGAGGGTTGGAGAGGTTCCGAAACGAGGCATTCAAACTGAAATGGAATCTGTGATGGTAGACAGGGTTTTAGTGGATGATTATAAAAGGAAGACTGTTTTTTTTTTTTAGATTCCTAAATGAGTGCAAGTGAAGTTTCTTATCAGTGGGTGTTGCAGGGGGGGGGGGTACAGCTGTAACTAAAAGCAAATTAAAATAAGTTACTTGCAGAGGATATACTTTCTGTAGCCTTTTATTGGGATAACTCTGCTGTCGTAACATTGGATGGGAGTATCTTTATGCTCTTCTAGGCACAATCAATAGAAAGGACATTTGTTTTATTCGCTTGCTGTCGCCTTTCAAAATGCCAGCTAATCATTACTTCATTACCGTCGTCAGCGCTGCCTCCTGTCCATATAACTTCTTAAAACTACAAACCCATCTGCACGCCAACTTCCATATTTCTAATCTTTAACTGCTTCTGCCGCTTGTTGTATTGCTGTGCGCTTCTGACTGCTTGCTTTTTTTGCTCTTTAGTGTACTTGCCCTTTGCTGACTTTTGTCATTTTAATTTACTAATTCTATTTAACCTGGAGTCTTATGTTGTTTCTATATTTATGACTTATTTTTCCTGTTTGTCTATTTTTCTCTCTTCCTTTTTTCTTTCTTCACTTTCACCCATTCCCTCATTCTTTCCTGTTCCCTTTCTCCCACCCCCCTCTCCACGTCTGCCATCATCCCGCCCATGTCACCTCCTTGGACGTCTCGGGGACATCCACGCTGGCGCATGCACCAACATTTGTTTGTAAAACCAACCATTTCCCCACCTGGAATGCGTTGTTTGGCGCCAGCAGCGACCCTGGGATGCTCATCAGTGTCGTACACCTTTTTCTCAATACTTTTATCTGCTGTTACCTTGCTGTTGCTCTTGTAGACCATAAAGGATCATCATTTGAAAAACTCCGCTCTTTATGTCGGAGGCAAAGCTTCAAAGATCCATTGGGCAAGGAGTGATTATCTGCCCCTTCCCTCTGCACAAACTCAAGTTCATTCAAATATCTTTTTCCCCAGTTTTCGAAAAATTTGCCACTCTCATCAGGGGTGCCATTTGGCCCAAATTGTCACGAATGGCACACCCGTCACTAGCTGTTGCCAAGATAGTTGATGCAGACTTTATGACTAATCTCACTTCAGTGTGATGGACCAGAGGGCCATCCATTTATGATGCTATCTCAGACATTCGAAGAGCTGCTTTGGTAGATGAAATGCTTACAGAAATCTAGTGCCCTTCTCTGCTTTACATCGTTTAATAAGATGCTGAACAGTTATGTGCGCCTGTTGGAGTTCCATGTTACTTTCAATGCCACTGTTTGTTTGATAACCTTTTCCTTACCACTCAGGGACGATGGATTGTTTGGCCTCCCTGATGTCATCGTCTCGCCCACTGACTGATTATATCAGAAACAGAAATGACACAATGAGGATCGTATGCAAATCTCAACTTTGCATCCTGAAGTAGAGGAATGACTGGTTCCCTAGCTGCAGATGGGGTGGTCATGGGTCTCATATTGACCAAAGCTGGTGTCGTTGTGAGTCAGATACCTCTTTTGCAATTGTCGTTTAAAAGAGCACTTGACATTTTAGACATTCCCATTATGGTGGGAGGGCAGATAGAGACTCTGGATGACTGTAGTCCTATTCCAAGGCTACGTTTCATCCAGAAACACTGACAGAAGCTGGTTGCTTATCCACCATACTCACCTTTTGTGATCTCATTAGTGTAACGCTGTTTCTTTACAAACTCACATTAGCAGATGAAAAAAATATATAACTTCATTTGACAGGTGCATATTTCGTACTTTGATAGGGGAGTGCATTGGCAGGCTTCAGCAGGGATATTTTTCTTTTTGATATTCTTATGTTGGGGAGCTTTCTGAAATGTAAAACATGTACTTATCTCTTTCTTAAAGGTTGTTAAAATTTAAATATATCTATGTTGGCTTGTAGGTCGTGGTGTATATAAAACTTTGTACAATAGGTGACAGCTTGCACAATTTCAATCTCTAGAGACTGCATTTGAGTGGGTTACTAAACGTAGAGCCTTTTGCACCCATCACTTTGTGATTATTCTAGAACTTAGAATGGCTATCTTAGAGACAGAAGGAGAAGGGGCTGTCATTAGAACCTGCTATTTCTTTATTGGCATCCTATGAACATGTACTGTCAAAAACAAAACTCCCTCAGTATTTTCCTATACTACCATACAGTGTGTCTCCTTCATAAATGTAAAGTTCCTTGCAGTATAATTTTGCTTGTCGTTTTATGAAGTAAATTAGAAACATTACAATGGCTCTAGCCTTCTTTTACCATAGAGTTGTCGAACTGTGTTGTAGCTACTGTGTAAAAGCAGCTCAAAGGGCGTTATGAATGAAACTCAGTAGGGTCTGATGTAGGGCGACATTTGCCCTTGAACGAACTGGACATCCCTGGTGCACAGTTGCATGTTCTATTTGATCTTAGGCTCGAACACTTTGAGCCCTCATCCCATACCCAACTCTTACTGCGGTACTAAACTTCAAAACAGAAGAGTTTTCTTGATACTTCGTCACAAAAGAGATCTTTGAGTAAATCTTAACAAATGGTACTCTCTAATGGAGAAGACTTAATCCCCAGGCTGTGCAGAAGAAGACATCAAAAACTACATTTTGCAGAGATAAGGAGTTAATGTGATTGATTCTGAAAGTTGTAAGACTATTTAGGCAACACAAAGAAGCGGTAGGTATTCATATGTGTTCCAAGGAGTATTTGTAGTCTTGGGAGATGGGTTGATAAAGCCATCTGTCTTGGTGCATCACTTGCAGAAAATTGTAGCACGTTAACATCTTTAACGTAGTAGAGAACCGTGACACTCATTTAGAATGCCATGCCATGCCAGGGCAAAATCATAATGTTTACATTACCAAATACTGGCCCAGTTTTACTAACACTTTGCACCAAGTTTGTGTTACAAAAGTGGCACAGACCCAGCACAAATTGTTGTCTTGGCATTTACTTTCCAAGCAAATCTTGATTAGAATTTGAAAGTTCCTAAAGTAACTAGAGAGCATACCATGGGTGGTACATGGCTGTTCCTCTGCAACCACTTTTGGGTTTTAATGCAAATCCACTTCCACAAATATTTGTAGACAGGGATTTAAGATAAAAAAGTGTGCCTCCTCGAGGCAGGTGTAACAGTTATGTAACTTTACAAAGTCTCACTGTTTCTCCAACTTTCCATGCGTGCTGCACTGTGCAGCTGACATACAAAGTGGGAAAAGTATTAAGCAGCAAAGTGTTTGTACCTATAGGGTCCTCTTCCAATACAAAACTATGCTTGATGGAACGCACACACCCTTCCATTATGGTGCAGCGTTGTGTGCATTGGTGCATGGCAGCCTAAAGTGCACCAGTGCTAGAAGAGAGAAAGGCAACGCTGTATCTTACTAGATGTGTGTAGGAAGTTGCCTCTGTACAGTATGCACTATTTCAAAGTAAGGAATAGTATGCACAGAGTCCAAGGGTTCCCCTTAGAGGTAAGATAGTGGCAAAAAGAGATAATACTAATGCTCTATTTTGTGGTAGTGTGGTCGAGCAGTAGGCTTATCCAAGGAGTAGTGTTAAGCATTTGTTGTACATACACACATGCAATAAATGAGGAACACACACTCAGAGACAAATCCAGGCCAATAGGTTTTGTTATAGAAAAATATCTTTTCTTAGTTTATTTTAAGAACCACAGGTTCAAATTCTACATGTAATATCTCATTTGAAAGGTATTGCAGGTAAGTACTCTAGGAACTTTGAATCATTACATTAGCATGTATACTTTTTACATAAAACACAATAAGCTGTTTTAAAAGTGGACACAGTGCAATTTTCACAGTTCCTGGGGGAGGTAAGTTTTTGTTAGTTTTGTCAGGTAAGTAAATCACTTACAAGTCTCAGGTTTGGGTCCAAGGTAGCCCACCGTTGGGGGTTCAGAGCAACCCCAAAGTTACCACACCAGCAGCTCAGGGCCGGTCAGCTGCAGAGGTCAAAGAGGTGCCCAAAACGCATAGGCTTCAATGGAGAAAAGGGGGTGCCCCGGTTCCGGTCTGCCAGCAGGTAAGTACCCGTGTCTTCGGAGGGCAGACCAGGGGGGTTTTGTAGGGCACCGGGGGGGACACAAGTCCACACAGAAAGTACACCCTCAGCAGCGTGGGGGCGGCCGGGTGCAGTGTGCAAACAAGCGTCGGGTTCTCTGTAGATTTCAATGAGAGATCAAGGGAGGCAAGGGGGGGCTCCTCGGGGTAGCCACCACCTGGGCAAGGGAGAGGGCCTCCTGGGGGTCACTCCTGCACAGGAGTTCTGTTCCTGTCGGTGCTGGGGGCTGCGGGTGCAGAGTCTTTTCCAGCCGTCGGGACTTTAGGTTCAGGCAGTCGCGGTCAGGGGGGGGCCTCGGGATTCCCTCTGCAGGCGTCGCTGTGGGGGCTCAGGGGGGACAACTTTGGTTACTCACGGTCTCGGAGGCGCCGGAGGGTCCTCCCTGAGGTGTTGGTTCTCCACCAGTCGAGTCGGGGTCGCCGGGTGCAGTGTTGCAAGTCTCACGCTTCTTGCGGGGAGTTGCAGGGGTCTTTAAGTCTGCTCCTTGAAACAAAGTTGCAGTTCTTTTGGAGCAGGGCCGCTGTCCTCGGGAGTTCCTTGTTTTTCTTGAAGCAGGGCAGTCCTCTGAGGATTCAGAGGTCGCTGGTCCCTTGGAAAGCGTCGCTGGAGCAGGTTTCTTTGGAAGGCAGGAGACAGGCCGGTAGGACTGGGGCCAAAGCAGTTGGTGTCTTCTGTTCTTCCTCTGCAGGGGTTTTCAGCTCAGCAGTCTTCTTCTTCTTGTAGTTTCAGGAATCTAAATTCTTAGGTTCAGGGGAGCCCTTAAATACTAAATTTAAGGGCGTGTTTAGGTCTTGGGGGTTAGTAGCCAATGGCTACTTGCCCTGAGGGTGGGTACCCCCTCTTTGTGCCTCCTCCCAAGGGGAGGGGGTCACATTCCTATCCCTATTGGGGGAATCCTCCTTCTACAAGATGGAGGATTTCTAAAAGTCAGAGTCACCTCAGCTCAGGACACCTTAGGGGCTGTCCTGACTGGTCAGTGACTCCTCCTTGTTATTTTCATTATTTCCTCCGGCCTTGCCGCCAAAAGTGGGGGCCGTGGCCGGAGGGGCGGGCAACTCCACTAGCTGGAGTGTCCTGCGGTGCTGGCACAAAGGGGTGAGCCTTTGAGGCTCACCGCCAGGTGTGACAGCTCCTGCCTGGGGGAGGTGTTAGCATCTCCACCCAGTGCAGGCTTTGTTACTGGCCTCAGAGTGACAAAGGCACTCTCCCCATGGGGCCAGCAACATGTCTCGGTTGTGGCAGGCTGCTGGAACTAGTCAGCCTACACAGATAGTCGGTTAAGGTTTCAGGGGGCACCTCTAAGGTGCCCTCTGAGGTGTATTTTACAATAAAATGTACACTGGCATCAGTGTGCATTTATTGTGCTGAGAAGTTTGATACCAAACTTCCCAGTTTTCAGTGTAGCCATTATGGTGCTGTGGAGTCCGTGTTTGACAGACTCCCAGACCATATACTCTTATGGCTACCCTGCACTTACAATGTCTAAGGTTTGGCTTAGACACTGTAGGGGCACAGTACTCATGTACTGGTGCCCTCACCTATGGTATAGTGCACCCTGCCTTAGGGCTGTAAGGCCTACTAGAGGGGTGACTTATCTATACTGCATAGGCAGTGTGAGGTTGGCATGGCACCCTGAGGGGAGTGCCATGTCGACTTACTCGTTTTGTTCTCACCAGCACACACAAGCTGGTAAGCAGTGTGTCTGTGCTGAGTGAGGGGTCCCCAGGGTGGCATAAGATATGCTGCAGCCCTTAGAGACCTTCCCTGGCATCAGGGCCCTTGGTACCAGGGGTACCAGTTACAAGGGACTTACCTGGATGCCAGGGTGTGCCAATTGTGGAATCAAAAGTACAGGTTAGGGAAAGAACACTGGTGCTGGGGCCTGGTTAGCAGGCCTCAGCACACTTTCAATTCAAAACATAGCATCAGCAAAGGCAAAAAGTCAGGGGGTAACCATGCCAAGGAGGCATTTCCTTACAATGTGGTACTTTTTTATCTCACTCTTTGACATAGCACTGCAGCTTTGGTTGCTGCTCTACGTTGTGCAAACATTGGAATTGTGGTACAAGCCCTAATGTAGCTTTTGCAGGATTGGAGTGGGGAGTAAATTGCTGAAATAAAATTTACTACAATCCGTCTGCACGTGCATAGAGTAGTTAGGTTCTTGAAAAGATTTCACATTTAAGAGTTACGCATTTTTTGTTTCAACTTACTTTACACTGGAAGTAGCTCCCAGGAGAGATCCTTTTTGAATTTTCTATGAATATTAGCTATGACAATTGATACATTAAACATAAAGCTGGGGAAATTTTGATCAACTGTATATGTGATGCCAATTTACTAATCAGCCACTTGTTACGTAGCAGAAAACCATGAGAGTTTCAGGTACGGCACATGCATTTCTGTTCCACAGTTAGAAATGACAAAACAGGAACTGATTATGTAATGTGGGTAATACGTTTCACTCTGGCATTGAACTGCAGTGGTGCTTTCATGCAAGTCAGCCCATGTCATCATCAACTAGTCGTTGTTATTTCTACAGTGCTAAAAACCTAACAAAGGAAAATGAGTACTATAGAGAGTGAGACAGGGACAGTCATCTCTAATTAGGTGAGCTTTATGTGCCTTTACAAATCATGGGAGCTGACCTTTAGCTCACAGGGCTTGATAGAAGTACAGGTAGGTCATGAATAATGACTGTAAATTGTGCATTGGCTTTTTGCGACCTGCCTCCGTTATGATGCCATCTACTAATAGTTTGTGTCGCGAAATGACATGACTAAAGAATGATAACTATGCAGGTTATAATTTGTGACGCTGTGTGAAAGAGCAGCCCTTGTCCATTACGTGCCACATTAAAGAAAAAAATCCAGTTTAGAAAGACAAGGCTGCCAAAAGATTCTGAAAGGAGAAGCTGTCCCAAGACAACAGCTTCCATTTTACCAGTCTGTTACAGCCCATCGGGTCTATAATTGATGAGTGGTTTGGGTTTGGCAGTTTTGATCACAAACCGTTTATGTAACTGCAACTTGTAAATAGGAAGGAGAACCCCCTTGTTCGATGGCATGTGTGGCTGTAAATACACATCCTCTGCATACTTCTGCCATCTAGTTTGGAGTGTTGCAAGTTGTATTTCTTCGAAGAGGCATTTTCGTGTCAGTGAATTAAATGACTCCTCCATCTCAGTGATACTGCGCATGGGCATCGACTCCTTTGTTAGATTGTTTTCACTCCGCCGTCTTGTTTGGATGTGTGTCTCTTCGCTTTGTCTTCCCCTCACTCTAGTTTCGAAATCTTTCCTTCTGTCTTTTGCTCCATCAACGGTATTGTTTTCGATCCGTGTCGGACCACACGTCCCCAGAGCACCCTCACCCATTCGGGCCTACCTCAACACACACCACAGACCAGTATGCTGTGCTGATGGAACAGACGCTGTTTCACTTCTGTCTTCGGTGCCATGCAAAATTCCCACACACTGACCAACATCTGGTGTATAACGTATGCCTCTTCCCCGACCATCAAGAAGCTACCTGCAGATCAAAAAAGACCCTTCTGAACCAAAGAGCTCATTAACTGGAGATGGCTCACAAGACTCCCGAAAACATTCCGGACATCTAAGAGGAGCCGGAACAGTTGGAGGCCTTCTCCATCCAGGACTCTGACATCTAGTCGGATATCAAAAGCTACAAGGTCACATTGGTGCAACCCATAAGTACTGTGGCCCCTCCTTCCCCCCTCTAAGACTGCCAAAAAGCACCTGACCAAGGGCGCCAGACCACCACTGCCACCAGGCCATGGCCGGTTCCGTAAAACAGGCTCAGATGCCCCACCCTCTGGCTTGGCAACGAAAATTGCCAAGACATCGTTTTTGGCATCAACCTCAACCTCCTTAGTCTGAGATATTGTTGTTGTTTCCATCTGAACTTCGGCACGAGCCAGACAAGCTCCACCTCCGCTTCGGCTCTGACAAAAGGACACTGACTGAAAACCTCCGTGTCAAAAACCATCTTTGGAGCCAAAAGACTCTAGTCAATCTTCAGCCACACCATCTCCTGTTGAACTTATTTTGGAGACCATGGACGCTCGTCAGCGCCACCTCTACATCCAGGAGGGTACAGGGCGCATTATTACTACCCCCCACCCCCACACACACACACCCGTCACTTCAAGTGGAAACTATTCTTTCAGGAGGCTCTGGATACTTCACCTCCTCCAAGGACAAATAAGAACAAGGCAAACCACCTCTATTCACAAGCCTTTTCCTCTTCCTCCTCAAACACCTTCTCCACCCCCTGCTTCTACTCCAACCCCCTCATGATTCACTTGCTCTCCTACTGCAGGAGGTCTAACACCACAATGTTCCCCCTTATCCACTGGGAGAGATTTAGGCGGGACACAGCAGGACCCAGATCCATGGGACACATATGACCCTGATCCCATGATTCCCACAGATCCAGATTTATACCCTGCATGACCCTCAACGCCAGAGGATGCCACATCCTACTAGTTGGTAATAGCTTGAGCAGCCACTTTCCACAATGTTGGGCTGCACAGTTACCCCATTGAGCAAGACTTTTGTCCACACATAGGGATATCCAGTTCCTCCCCATGCTCCCTGGCATGCTTTATCATGGAGACAAACCTTTTAAGGAACCAGTCTGCTCTAGGGTTATCACCCCTAGAGAAGACAAAAAATAGAAAGCTGCTTCTTCTGATCCACCTTACATAAGATCAAAGGTCCTACTAGATTCTGTTGTGGCTACCACTATACTCAAACCGGCATGTAGTCAGGCTGAGATGGAGGAACTCCTCCAGTATCTCCCAGATGACCACCAATAAAGGGGACAGATTGTCACAGAGGGGCAGACAATCAGTAATAAGTACATCAGATGTGTCCTAGAGGCCACGGACATAGCTGCACTCAGTATCAACACCAGCATCCTAGTAAGGAGACATGCCTGGCTTCGATGCTTAGGTTTTAAACCAGACATGCAACAAGCAGTACTCAATACTTCCTTTGACAACAAGCATCTTTTTGGCCCTCAAGTGGACTCCACCCTTGAGAATCTCAAAAAAGACGTGGATACCGCAAAAGCCATTGGTGCTTTACACTCCCCATCCCAGAAAGGTACTTTTTGTCGCCGCACATTCATAGTTGGTTACAAACCGACAAGCACAAAGACCTCCAACTCTCAGGCCAGACAGCTTTTCAGTTCATACTCACAAGGCTTCTACAGAGGAGCCTATAGAGGTAATAACACCGAGATAGAGGCAACAGTACTACCACCCACACTTCTACATCAACATCTAAACAGTGACTACCTACATTTTTCCACCCCACACTCCACACCTGTCAGGGGACGTCTCAAAAATTTCCATACAGAATGGATCAACATCACTTCGGACCAATGGGTCCTTTCCATTATTCAACATGGTTTATGTCTGGAGCTCATTGCCACTCCTCCAAACATTCCCCCTTGCTCTCACAAGCTCTCTCAAGAACACCTTCTTCTTCTCAAACAAGAAGTACAGTCCCTTCTTGTCAAAGGGGCCATCAAGCCAGTTCCACTGCAACTCCAAGGTACATGAATATACTCTGTATACTTCCTCATTCCCAAAAAAGATGGCTATCACAGGCCCATTCTGGACCTAAAGCCCTTAAACCACTACATTCTATCAGAAAACTTTCCCATAGTTACTCATCAAGACTTTATCCCCCTCTTACAACAGGGCAACTTTATGACTGCCCTAGATCCATCTTGCACACACAAATATCTCCGATTCGTAATTGAAGGCATGCACTACCAGTTCAAGATTCTTCCTTTCAGAATCACCACAGCTCCCAGGGTCCTCACAAAGTGCTTAGTGGTAGTAGCAGTGCATCTCAGAAGCCAAAACGTCCACATATTCCCCTACCTAGATGAGTGACTCATGAAAGCCAGAACGTTATCACAATGCTGTCACTTTCAGGTGACAGTGGATCTTCTGCACACATTGGGTTTCACACTCAACTTTCTCAAATCCCACCTTCAACCTCTTCAGATACAGCCCTATTTAGGAGCTGTTCTCAGTGCATAACTGGGGATAGCATACCCCAATCTGGCTGGTGTTCACAACATTCAGTCTCTCCTTCCTCAGTTTTGAGAGAATTCAACATACATGGTTAGGACTGTGATGCTCCTGCATTGCCATTGTTCCCCATGCCAGACTCCATATGCGTCGCATACATCAGTGTCTGTCTCGTCAGTGGGCTCAATCACAGTGTCACTGGGAAGATCCAGTGTGGTTAGACTGCCATACTTACCACTCTCTGCAATGGTGGACCACCATCCTGTTTAAAGAGTGGCCTTTTGAGATCATATGCCTCAAATCATTCTGACAACAGAAACTTCACACACAGGCTGGGGCGCTTACCTTCAGAACCTCTCAGTCCAGGGCCACTGGGATTCTCATCACCAATCACCACGCAGAGCTTAAGGTGGAATTTCTATCCCTGAAAGCATTTATTCATCACCTCTCTAACAAAGTTGTCCTAATCCGCACATACAATATGACAGCAATGTATTACCTTCAGAAACAGAGGGGGGCAAGGTCACTCTCATTATCACAACTCTCAGACAATTTGGAAATGGGCTCTCTACCATCACATTCATATAGTGACAGAGTATCTATTTCCCAGGAACAGACGACTTTTCAGGCCTGTTCAGCAGGATATGAACAAGTCCACGAATGGGGACACACCCACAAGTCCTCCAAAGTTATTTTTTTAAAGTTGGGAACGCCTCAGATAGTTCTTTTTTCTGTCACAGCAGAAAACACAAAGTCCCTAAACTTCGCTTCCAGGTACCCACACCCTCAATCCATAAGTAGTGCTCTGTGGATTAACTTCTCAGGGAAATTTGCCTATGCTTTTCCTCCTTTTCCTCTCATTCCATTTCTATTTCAACAGATTAGGCAAACATCTCTCAAGATGATCCTTGTAACTCCAACATGGGCACGCCAGCCCTGGTTCACTACACTACTGGATCTCTTAGTAGTCCCCCACAAGAAGCTTTCCAACAGGCCAGACCTTCTCACTCAAAATCAGGGTCAGGTCAGACACCCAGACCCCAAATCTCTCAACCTTGCAATATGGCTCTTGAGGTCATAGAGTTTGGCTATCTACATCTGTTTGCAGAGTGTATAGACATCCTTAGAAAAGCTTGTAAACCCACTAACAGAGCATGTTATGCTGCAAAGTGGAAAAACTTTGTTTGCTACTGTTAACCCAAACATATTAATCCTATCAAAGCTACTGTCAAAGACATTGTCGGTTACTTGCTTCATTTAAAAAAGCTAATTTAGCTTATACCTCCATTCGTTTACATCTCACAGCTATAGCTGTATACTTACAAACCAAACAACACAAATCCCTCTTTAGGAGTCCAGTAATTAAAGCATTCATGGGAGATCTTAAATGGGTCATTCCACCAAGAATGCCCCCTGCACCATCATGGAACCCCAATATTGACCTGACTAGGCTTATGGGTCTTCCTTCGAGCCACTTCACTCATGTCCTCTTTAGTACCTCTCATGGAAAGTGGCCTTTTTAGTTGCTATCACATCTCTCAGGCTTGTTAGTGAGCTCCAGGCACTAACCTTAGAAGAACCATTCTTTCAGATTCATAAAGACAAGGTGGGTTCTTCGCACCAATCCGAAGTTCCTTCCTAAGGTGGGCTCTCAATTCCATATTAATCAATCCACTGAGTTACCAGTCTTCTTTCTACATCCTCACTCCATTGCTGAAAGAGCTCTTCACACTTTAGACGTTAAACCTACATTAATGTTCTACATTAATAGAACAAAAGAGTTAAGAAAAACGAAACAGCTTTTTATAGCTTTTTCATTACCTCATAAAGGCAATACAATACCCCAAACCAGCTTAGCTAAGCGGATAGTTAAATATATTCAGACTTATGCTAAAGCAAAACAACAACTTCCTGTCACTTCCAGGGCACACTCTACGAGGAAGAAGGGATCCACTGTGGCTTTCCTTGGAAACATACCCATAGCTCACAGTTGGAAACCACCTACAAGGTCTACACCACATACATTTACAAAACTTTATTGTGTAGATATATTTGCACATCAGCAAGCTAGTGTAGGCCAAGCCTTACTGAGAACACTTTTCCATTCAACTTCAACTCCCACAGGCTAGCCACTGCTTTCATGGAGGGACTGCTTTACAGTCTATGCAGTGCTTGTGTATCTACAGCTACACATGCCATCAAACAAAAAATTTTACTTACCCAATAAGCATCTGTTCATGGCATGTAGTGCTATAGATTCACATGTGCTCTCCTGTAGCCGTTTCAGTTGCTTTATATTTATATAGAGTTTTACATATGTAGATACATTTGCATGGAATCTCTTTCTCTATTCTTCTGCTACATTCCTTTTCTCACCCGCCTGCGGGAAAACAATCTAACAAAGGAGTCGATGCCCATGCGTAGTATCACCAAGAAGGAGGAGTCACTCGATCCCGTGACTCGAAAGTACTTCTTAGAAGAAAAACAACTTCAACACTCCGAACCCAACTCTAGATGGCAAGAGCATGTGGATCTACAGCAGTGTGTACCACAAACAGATACTTACTGGGTATGTATCATTTTCCTTTTACTCATAAAACCATGGCATCCTCTGAATGCAACACATAATTTATATTGTATTAAAAGTATGTATAGAAATGTTTTGGGTTGTGTGTTTTTTTACGTTGATGCACCAGTTCTTCTTTCAATGACCTATAAACAAAATTGCATTGGACACTCTCAGCCATTATGCCCAATGTTATCTCATCACTAGCACCGATTAAGTAAAGTTACCGAACATGCAATCACTGTGCACAAAGTATCCATTTTATTTTTGCTGTTTTTTTTTAACGCACAAACATGACCCAAATGGGTATCAGAGCGCTTCACAAAAGAACCATAGACACTGCATACGAGAAGTTTATAAGAACAGTTGTGCAGGTTTCACTGAAGGCACTCAGTTACAGATTAACGGTTTGTAGAAGGATTACAACGAGCATATTCTGGTTGCATAATAGTAACTGAAGTTTCGAAATATGTTTCACAAAGCTAACAGGTTCCTACAATTAAAACGACATGACATATCCAAATCTTTATTTACTTGCATGAGGATAGAATTTCTCAGCAAAGATTGCTGCTGGAGCGTTCCCTAAGATTATAATGGAGTTCTGATAAGAGTGAAACCTACCCAAATGCCTCTGAAACCTAGACTGAAGACAATGTGCAGTACAACCACCACCATAAAGGTTCTGAAGTGATCCATGACTGGAGAAAGAGGATAGTATAAGCTAACTGTAAATTGTATGCTTCCAATAGATAAAGAAGAAAAATGCTAACTTTATTTAACTTGCTTCTATGGTACCATCTTATCCAAGTACAAACTAAACGTGAGGTCTAAATGAATACAAAAAGCAATGTGAATTATAGACGTACTTTTTAGTTGTGCCTTTACTAAATTCTAAAGTGATACTGATGAACTTGAAGAAACCTTGGCCAGTGGTTGAGCAGTGGTGTTCCTGAAGTGCCCAAAGATAGCCCATGTGAGAGACTCATAGGCCCTCATTCTGACCCTGGCGGTCGGTGATAATGCGGCGGCCAAGCCGCCAACAGGCCGGCGGTCCAAAATATGCAATTCTGACCCTGGCGGGAACCGCCAACACAGCCCGCCGCATTAACACTCCGCCCGCCACGGCGGAACAAACAAACAGCGCAGCGGTCCCCGCCAACAGCCAGGCGGCAGACAATGTACCGCCCACCCTATCACGACCCACCAATCCGCCACCTTTTCCGGGGCGGGAGCACCGCCGATAAAAACACGGCGGAAACAGACTACGAACGGGAAAACGCTCACCTCTACACACTCCACGCGAGATTCCGGCAGTATGGAACCCGAGTTGCAGGTCATCCCCGCACTCCTATACCTGCTCCTGTACCAGGAGCACGCCCGGCGGCGCGGAAGACATCGGTGAGTACTGCACCTACGACACAGGGGAGGGAAAAGATTACCGGCACACACCCACCCACCCATACCCACTACAACACACACATCAATGCATTCCCACAGATCACTGTCACAACCCACAAACCCCCCCCTCCGAAATAATGCAAAGACCAAAAGAAGAGATCATAAACGGGCAGATATATTGAAATATGGACACCAGTAATCCCAATAAATAAATAAACTATGTACAAAATATATACAGCTACTAAATGTAGTCCAACCACTGTCCGTGGACCACAGGGGTCCTGTGCAAAGGGGCAAGGCCCAGTCCCACGACAAGAACTCCACGGAGAGAACACTGCAGGGGCATCAGAAAGAAAATAGGACAGGCACCTCAGGGGGAAGGGAAGGGGGGGCACCTCAGCCACTTGAGTACACGACGCCAGATCCACGAGGGGACTCCATGACCACTGGGCCATCCTGGGGAGTGCAAAGCCACAGTCCATACAGTCCATACAGTGGGTGGCCTGCCCACTGGGCCATCCTGGGGAGTGCAAAGCCACAGTCCATACAGTCCATACAGTGGGTGGCCTGCCCACTGGGCCATCCTGGGGAGTGCAAAGCCACAGTCCATACAGTGGGTGGCCTGCCCACTTGGCCATCCTGGGGAGTGCAAAGCCACAGTCCATACAGTCCATACAGTGGGTGGCCTGCCCACTGGGCCATCCTGGGGAGAGCAAAGCCACAGTCCATAACAGACTCCACTGCCACTGGAGGAGGCATGTTGGCCAGAGGACATCCTGCAGCCCTGCCCGAGACAGATCCTGCCCTGCCACGTCTGCCAAAGGGCCAGCGGTTCTTGCCTGGAAGGGCCCAGTTCAGCGCTTCTTGCCTTGAAGGGCCCAGTTCAGCGCTTCTTGAGACGGCGGTCCCCAGCGGAGCGGTGCTGGAGACGGCGGGGCCCAGTTCAGCGGTTCTTGAGACGGCGGGGCCCAGTTCAGCGGTTCTTGAGACGGCGGGCCCAGTTCAGCGGTTCTTGAGACGGCGGTCCCCAGCGGAGCGGTGCTGGAGACGGCGGGGCCCAGTTCAGCGGTTCTTGAGACGGCGGTCCCCAGCGGAGCGGTGCTGGAGACGGCGGGGCCCAGTTCAGCGGTGCTTGAGACGGCGGGGCCCAGTTCAGCGGTGCTGGAGACGGCGGGGCCCAGTTCAGCGGTTCTTGAGACGGCGGGGCCCAGTGGAGCGGTGCTGGAGACGGCGGGGCCCAGTTCAGCGGTTCTTGAGACGGCGGGGCCCAGTTCAGCGGTGCTTGAGGCGGCGGGGCCCAGTGGAGCGGTGCTGGAGACGGCGGTCCCCAGCGGAGCGGTGCTGGAGACGGCGGGGCCCAGTTCAGCGGTTCTTGAGACGGCAGTCCCCAGCGGAGCGGTGCTGGAGACGGCGGGGCCCAGTTCAGCGGTTCTTGAGACGGCGGTCCCCAGCGGAGCGGTGCTGGAGACGGCGGGGCCCAGTTCAGCGGTGCTTGAGACGGCGGTCCCCAGCAGAGCGGTGCTGGAGACGGCGGGGCCCAGTTCAGCGGTTCTTGAGACGGCGGTCCCCAGCGGAGCGGTGCTGGAGACGGCGGGCCCAGTTCAGCGGTTCTTGAGACGGCGGGGCCCAGTTCAGCGGTGCTTGAGACGGCGGGGCCCAGTGGAGCGGTGCTGGAGACGGCGGGGCCCAGCGGAGCGGTGCTGGAGACGGCGGGGCCCAGTTCAGCGGTTCTTGAGACGGCGGTCCCCAGCGGAGCGGTGCTGGAGACGGCGGGGCCCAGTTTAGCGGTTCTTGAGACGGCGGTCCCCAGAGGAGCGGTGCTGGAGACGGCGGGGCCCAGTTCAGCGGTTCTTGAGACGGCGGTCCCCAGCGGAGCGGTGCTGGAGACGGCGGGGCACAGTTCAGCGGTGCTTGAGACGGCGGGGCCCAGTTCAGCGGTTCTTGAGACGGCGGGGCCCAGTGGAGCGGTGCTGGAGACGGCGGGGCCCAGTTCAGCGGTTCTTGAGACGGCGGGGCCCAGTTCAGCGGTGCTTGAGACGGCGGGGCCCAGTGGAGCGGTGCTGGAGACGGCGGGGCCCAGTTCAGCGGTGCTTGAGACGGCGGCCGGTCTATGGCCAACTGCTCATTGCCTGGTGGTGCCCTCCTGGGCAGCGGGGATGGTGCTCCTTCAATGCCCACCTGGGCTGTGGGTGGTGGGGCCCTCCTGGCCAGCTGGGCTGGGTCCTCCCTGGGCAGCGGCTATGGGGGTGGTGGGCTCCTCCTGGGCAGCAGGCCTGCAGCCTGACCTCTCCGACTTGCTGCCCTTGCCCTCCTTAGTCGGGAGTCTGTGGCCCTTTCCTCCCTTTGGAGCTGTGGCTGGTGACTGTGTCTGGGTGGTGTCCGGGGGGGATGTAGAAGCCGGGCTCCTGCGGCGCCCCTTCCGCCTTCTGCTCCTCTTCCCAGGGGGTGGGCTGGCTGTCCCCTTGCTGCTGGGCGAAGATCCAGACATGCGGGCTGGTGGGCTCCAATACCCCTGCACCCTTGTCAAGGGGGCTGCAGGGCTGGTGGTGGCTGAGGTGCTCTTCTTACCCCGACGAGAAGGAGGGGGGGGCTCAGGGTCAGGAAAGAAGTTAGCAGTGGCGAGGAAGAGTTTCTTGGGACAATGGAGAGTGGTAGGTACAGTGGGAATGGGAGTGGAGGGAGAGGATGTGGTTGTAGGTGAGTCACGTTTGCTGTCTTTGGGTGCAGGTGCAGGAGGGATAGGCTGTCGTGAGGTGGATGGCTGTTGGGTGGGTGGGTGGCTGCGTTTGTGTGGTGTGGAAGAGGGGGTGACAGACACAGTGGGAGAGGACACAGGGGACGTGTAAATGGCAGTGGGGGTGGTGACTGCACGTGTGCGGACTGGAGTGGAGGGTGTGCTGGTGATGGAAACACTGGCTGATGGTGAGGTGAATGGAGGTGTGAGTGTAGACGTCACAGGGAGGGAGGAGGGAGACGAGGAGGTGGGGGTCACAGAGGTGGTAGTGACTGTTGGCATGTCTGCATCGGAATGTTGCGTGTGTGAATGTCTGCGTGATCTGTGGTGCTTATGTTTGGATGAGCTTCTCTTGGGTGTTGAGGTGTGTGCAGGCTGGTCTGATGGTGTGGGTGGGACAGGCAGAGGAACAGGAGACTGGGAGGAGGGAGTTAGTAGAGGGAGGCAGGAGACAGGGACAATGGCTGCCGTCAGTGCTGAGGCCAGAGCCTGGAACGATCGCTGATGGGCAGCCTGACCCGAATGAATGCCCTCCAGGTACGCATTGCTGCGATGAACCTCCCTCTCCACCCCCTGGATGGCATTCAAAAGGGTAGTCTGCCCAACAATGAGCGTTCGGAGGAGGTCAATGACCTCCTCACTGAGGGCAGCGGGGGTAACAGGGGCAGGGCCTGAGGTGCCTGGGGCGAAGGAGATGCTCGGCTTCCTGGCAGAGCGGGCACGGGGCGAACGCTGAGGGGCTGCTGGGAGGGCGGAGATGGTGCGCTGGGTGGCGGCTGTACCTGTAATGGCGGGGGGCACGGATGGTGCCACCCCCGCAAGGGAGCTCCCTTCCGAGGACGTGTCCGTGTCGCTGCAGGGTCCAGTCGTCCCCGTTGTGGAGCTCCCCTCGCCCTCCGTCTCACTGGTCCAGTCAGACTCTGTGGCATGGCCCTCCTGGGCCATGTGAGATGCAGATCCCTCCTGCCCCGATGCCACTTCTCCTCCGCCTGATGATGCTGATGCACACAAGCACAGGAAGACAAACAAAAAGGGGGGGGGAGAGAGAAATAAAGGGATATTGAGTACATGGATCTCCGGTACAGTTAGCGGACATGACAGACACAGATGCCCCCTGCACTAAGTTGCGCACTTGGGGTCCGCTACGCATTCCGTGGAACATGCCCTACACGCCTAGAGTTGACAACTGCACCCATGGATGACACGGCCCAGGGATGGCTGTACTGACAAACTACTGAGGGTGGTGGCTGGGGACACAGGGGCTTACGGGGGTGCCCAGCCTACAGATATCGCCCTGGCCTAGGGGGACCCACAGCCCTCCTCCCCCACCCAGACACCTCCACTGCGCGACAACAGAGTAGATAATGCTTGTACTCACCCCCTTGTGTCTGCTGTGCTGCCCTCACGCGCCCATCCAAATCAGGGTAGGCCACCACCAGGATCCGGAACATCAGGGGGGTCAGTTGACGACAGGCACCCCGCCTACGTTGGGAGGCCATCCCCATCAGAGACTCGGCGGTCTTCTTGGTCCCGCGGCGGATGTCCTCCCACCTCTTGCGGCAGTGGGTGCCCCGTCGATGGTGGACCCCCAGGGTCCGGACTTCCTTGGCGATGGCACGCCAAATCCCGATCTTCTCATGGGCGCGGACCTATGTGACACGTACAGGGAGGGAGAAATACCACGTTCAAGTTTGTCTGCATTTCCGTTGCCAGTGGCCCAACGCCCCCCATCCCCGCCAGGCCCAACATGCCCCCCATCCCCGCCAGGCCCCCCGCCAGCCCCAACATGCCCCCCCATCCCCGCCAGGCCCCCCGCCATGCCCCCCGCCAGGCCCAACATGCCCCCCCATCCCCGCCAGGCCCCCCGCCAGCCCCAACATGCCCCCCATCCCCGCCAGGCCCCCCGCCATGCCCCAACATGCCCCCCCATCCCCGCCAGGCCCCCCGCCATGCCCCCCGCCAGGCCCAACATGGCCCCCCATCCCCGCCAGGCCCCCCGCCAGCCCCAACATGCCCCCCCATCCCCGCCAGGCCCCCCGCCATGCCCCAACATGCCCCCCCATCCCCGCCAGGCCCCCCACCATGCCCCCCGCCAGGCCCAACATGCCCCCCCATCCCCGCCAGGCCCCCCGCCAGCCCCAACATGCCCCCCATCCCCGCCAGGCCCCCCGCCAGGCCCCCAAGCCAGCCAGTGGCCCCAAATCCAGATTGAATTAAACTCACTTGTTGGTCTGGAGGACCGTAGAGTAGCGCATACTGGGGGAGGACCCCATCCACAAGTTTCTCCAACTCCTCTCCAGTGAAGGCAGGGGTCCTTTCCCCAGGCGCAGCAGCCATTGTCCCTTCCAGACCGAGGTCACAGCAACACTTGCAGTATAGGTCCTCTCCTGTGAAAGTTCAAGTCGCAAGTGGATAAGTAGATAGAAAATGGCGGTCACGTCCGCGGCGGTGCGTACCGCGGCGGTGCGTACCGCCGGCGCCCTTCGCCATTGGCTCCTGAAACCCATAGGCTTCAATGTTAACCAATGCGGCTTCGCGCCGCGGTCTTCGCCCGCCGCGGTGTGCCACGCCAGCGCATTGACCTCACATCCCATTGTCACACTTCACAGGTCAGGCAGCCGCCATTTCGAGGGTCCACATGGCTCAATTTCAACTGCGTCACACAGGCCTAGGCCTTGCATAGCCACTCAGACACGCCATTCACTGCATAGAGAATCGTTTACTGTGCTAGCTGTGAGTACGTACCTGTGGGTTGCTTGACTGTGTGCTCCATGTTGTCCTTCCTAGGCACCGTCCGCTGGGTTTGGCGAGGAGACGGATGAATCCTCCCGTGTACCGACCGCTGGTGGACCTGTCGACAATGGAAGAACGCCACATTATCCTGACCTACCGTCTTAACCGTGCCACTATACATGAACTGTGTGCCCAGCTGGAGCCCGACCTGATGTCCCCCATCCGCCAACCCACAGGGATTCCCCCTCTGGTGCAGGTCCTGTCAGTACTCCATTTCTTGGCAAGTGGTTCATTTCAGACAACAGTGGGAATTGCTTCTGGGATGTCTCAGCCCATGTTTTCGAAGGTGTTATCCAGAGTGTTGTCTGCCCTGATGAAATACGTGAGGAGCTACATCATTTTCCCTGAGGTGGGCGAATTGGCTGCAGTGAAAGGTGATTTCTATGCCCTTGGACATATTCCCAACGTCATTGGTGCCATTGATGGGACCCATGTGGCTTTGGTTCCCCCAAGAGACAGGGAGCAGGTGTACAGGAACAGAAAAAGTTACCATTCAATGAACATCCAGGTGGTGTGTTTGGCTGACCAGTACATCTCGCATGTAAATGCCAAATTCCCAGGGTCAGTGCATGACGCCTACATCCTGAGGAATAGCAGCATCCCTTACGTGATGGAACAGCTAGAGAGACACCGTGTATGGCTATTGGGGGACTCTGGGTACCCCAACCTGTCGTGGCTACTGACCCCAGGAAGGAATCCCCGGACCAGGGCAGAGGAACGGTACAATGAGGCCCATGGGCGTACTAGGAGGGTGATCGAACGCACCTTTGGCCTCCTAAAGGCCAGGTTTCGGTGCCTGCATATGACAGGTGGATCCCTAATGTACTCACCTAAGAAGGTGTGTCACATCATCGTGGCCTGCTGCATGCTTCACAACCTGGCTTTGCGCCGCCAGGTGCCTTTCCTGCAGGAGGATGGTCGAGACGGTGGTGTTGTGGCAGCGGTGGAACCTGAGGAGAGTGACGAGGAGGAAGACGACGGGGCTGAAACAGACAACAGGGACAGAATCATTGAACAGTACTTCCAATAGGACACAGGTAACAATTCAAAGATAATTTAGTAAATGTGAACTACTCTCCTGCATCTCTGCTGCCTGTCTATTTGCCCCAGTGTATGATGACTGAGTTGTGGCTTTTCCCTCCCTATTTCAGATCTGGGGTCCCCACTACGAGTCCTGTGCTTCGTTTCCCCATGGACTACAGCTTTGTGGCAGCTGTTTGTTGACTTCACTATGTACAAGGACATATTTGCACTGTCATGTCAATTACAATATTTTGAAATCACAGCCAGACTCCAGATAGTTTTGTGCAAAATAGGTGTTTATTTAAGTGCTCAAAATGGGATGGGTGGTTTCAAGTGGGTGGGGGCTATGGTGAAGGAATGTCCATGGCAGAGTCCAGAGTAACAGTCACACAGGTGCATTGTCCAGAGGCCTGTGGAGAGATGGAGCATGGGCAGTTCAAGGATGGACAGGGTGACAATGTGGGACAGTGGGATGACATCAGGTGGTATCCTTTGCTGGCGGGGGTCTTGACATCCTACTCTGTCTTCTTGCGAGATCTCAGGGCCCTCTTGCGGGGTGGTTCTTCTCCTGCAGGAGGTGGGGGTCTGGTGGGCTGCTGCTGTGCGGGGGCCTCCTGTCCACTAGCGCCGGCGGAGGTGGTTGGCTGTTCTTGGTCCAGGCTAGTGGCAGGGGCCCTTTGGTGTTGTTGAGTGTCCGTCCTGGTGTTGATGAGGTCCTGCAGCAGCCCTACCATGGTAACCAGGGTGGAGGTGAGGGCTCTGATGTCCTCCCTGTACCCCCGATAGTGTTCCTCCTGCAGTACCTGCATCTCCTGGAACCGGGCCAGTACCGTCGCCATCGTCTCCTGGGAGCGGTTGTATGCTCCCATGATGGTGGTGAGGGCCTCGTGGAGAGTGGGTTCCCTGGGCCCGTCCCCCCCCTGTCACACAGCTGCCCTCCGAGTTGCCCTGTTTCCCTGGGCCTCTGCCCCCTGGCCGGTGTGCCCACTACCACTGCCCCCAGGTCCCTGTTGTTGTTGGGGTGGTGGGTTATCCTGGGTGCCCTGTAGTGGTAGACACACCGCAGATTGACGCGCCCTGGAGACAGAGGCATGGGCCCGCTGGGTGGGAGCTGTGCTGGTGTTCCCAGAGGGGTTTGGGTCTGTAGTGGCCTGGGCCTGTGTGAGGGGAACCGACTGTCCAGAGGTCCCCGATGGTCCGGGCTGGTCATCGGTGTCCAGGTCGACAGAGCTGCTGTCATCGCTGACGGCCTCTTGGGTGGGGGGTGTGGAGAATTCTGGGCCCTCCGCGGCGGTGTGTTGACGGTCGGGTCCTGCAGGGGTATAGAGGTATGGTTATAGTTTCAATGTGTGGCATATGGGTGTATCTGTGGGTTCCCGTGTCCCCAAGTGCTGGCATTCGTGTGTGGGGGCTTTGGTGAGGGTGGCTTGTGGGGGGAGTGTGTATATGCATTGGGCATGCTTTGGTGATGGGTGTCCATGCTTAGTGGACGCATGCAGGCCTAGGTTTTGGGATGTGTGGGTTGTGATGGTGAGACATTGGCAGGGA
This sequence comes from Pleurodeles waltl, assembly GCF_031143425.1. Taxonomy (NCBI): domain Eukaryota; kingdom Metazoa; phylum Chordata; class Amphibia; order Caudata; family Salamandridae; genus Pleurodeles; species Pleurodeles waltl. The sequence continues at coordinate 1,092,292,350 of NC_090440.1, forward strand.
ATAGGTGTGCTGGGGGTGGGGGTGAGGATGGTGGTGGGGGTGAGGATGGTGGTGGGGGTGAGGGTGGGGGTGAGGATGGGGGTGGGGGTGAGGGTGGGGTTCGAGGATGGGGGTGAGTGTTGGGGTATGATTTGGCATGCAGGTGGGTGGGAAGCAGTAGTGAAGCTTCAACTTACCAGTATCCATTCCTCCGCCGACTCCTGCGAGGCCGTCAGGATGCAGGATGTTCAAGACTTCCTCCTCCCATGTTGTAAATTGTGGGGGTTGAGGTGGGGGTCCTCCGCCAGTCTTCTGCACGGCGATGTTGTGCCTGGATACCATGGAACGCACCTTCCCCCGTAGGTCGTTCCATCGCTTCCTGATGTCTTCCCGATTTCTGGGGTGCTGTCCCACAGCGTTGACCCTGTCGACAATCCTCTGCCATAGCTCCGTCCTCCGGGCAATGCTGGTGTATTGGATCTGTGTGCCGAACAGCTAGGGCTCTACCCGAACGATTTCCTCCACCATGACCCTGAGTTCTTCGTCTGAGAAGCGGGGGTGTCTTTGGGGTGCCATGGGGTGGTGTGTATGATGTGTGGGGTGGAGTATGTGTAGTTAAGTGTGTTGAGTGTGGTGGTGTGTGTTGTTTTGTGTGTGGATAGTGTGTGGGTGATGGTGTTGAGTGGCTGTGGCTGCTAGTTTGTGGATGGTGGTGTCTCGCTCTGGCCTTCTTTCAGAATTTTTGGTCGTAGGGGTTTGTGGGTGATGTGGGTGTGTGTTTTATATTGTATTGTGTGTGTGGGAGTGGTGTGTGTATGTGTATCAGGTGTGTGGAATTCAAATCGGCCAATGTGGCTGAGGTTTGTTCGTTTGTGTGTATTCTGACCGCGGCGGTGTGTCCCGCCAATGGAATACCGCGTTTGAAAGACCGCCGCGTGGATTCGTGGGTCGTAATGGCATGGGCGTATTTCTGTTGGCGTGACGGTGGAGGTTTTGTCACCTCCACTTTTCCGCCGACCGCTGGTCTGGCGGTCTGTTGTGGCTGTCGGATTTTCGGAGGTTTGCCTTCTGCGGGTCAGAATGACCGTGGCGGGTTTCCGCGACCGCGGCGGGATTATGGAGGATTTCTGACCGGCGGTAGGCGCCTTTTACCGCCGAGGTCAGAATGACCACCATAATCTGTGAACACATTAGGACTGTGGCACAAAGTTGTGTGTTTTTTCAAGAGGTCTTACAAATGCAGCTGGTCAGTAGAAAAAGCATTACCAAAGTCAGTAGGCTTGACAATTGTACTCGAATGCTGTAAAAAAATGTTTTGTGCAGTGCAAAACAATTTTTAAAGCATTGTTTCGGGTATATGATGCCTGGATGAAATAAAGAATGAAATCTGGGATGACAGAGAGTTCCTGATTTAGATTTCGGTAGACCGGTTACTCCATCACAACTGTGACCGAAATCCCATCCGCTGAAATATAAATTCCATTATTTCCTATGGCATTTATATTTCGGCGGACGGGATATCTGTCACCGTTGTGATAGATTAACCTGCCCGCCAAAATCTACATCACTCCCAGAGGGTACTTTTCAGATGTAAAATATTCGCTCATGCATTTTATAGGAGGTGGTAGGATACTTCCAAACAGTCAATTCAAAGGGCAAGATTAAAATACTCCCATGGCTGATCCAAGCTTTGGTTGACAATGTAACATGCCAAGACCTCAAGGTTCCTAAGACAAAGAAGCCAGTGGCTGCACAAGGCTGAACAAAAACCCCTTGGAATACTTATAGAATACAATATGTTCGCCATGAACGGCCGAGGCAATATTGCACCGTCCAACCTAAAACAAAAGCTGAAGAGCCATTATTGTTTCTTAAGGTATTGGCAGTGATACTGACCCATTCAGACGCCACAGTTTGTGATTTAGGGGTAGGGATATGTCTGCATGCATTTAGATACTGTTAAATCACACATTTCTATTGTGAGATCCCTCCAATTCACTGTCCGCTTTTTTCCTTTTCCTCTTTTTGGGTATATTCACCACATTCCAGGGAAATAATTTTCTTCTCCACTAAAACTATGTCACCTGCTTACAGATATCCAAAGAAAGAAATGCTATTTGAAAGGAAATTAAGAAGGCGGACATTTGAGGGCGGGTAATACATTAAAGAATTATTTCATCACTGTTAAAGCTGGAAGTATTAGGACCATGCCTGAATATTGTCTACTTATGTTCCACAGCTATCTTCAAAACGAAAACTATATTTTTAATTCTGATTACAGGGCTTCAAAAGTGACTCTAATAGATTTGATGGTAGAAATTTTGTGACAGATCATCTTTCTGATTTTGGGCTTAGCATCTTATTTTAAAATGTACTTATTTATTTTGCACCATAGGCCAACACTTGCTCTGGATGCATCTTTTTTTTAAAATTCTGAGTTGTTGTCGTATTTTGAAAATGAACATGTTCATGGCATTTACAATAACATGAAAGATCATTAAAGTGCACGTGTGCCTGGCAACACAGTGTTTTGTTGCCTTCCATCAAAACGAGGTGGCCCGTGTAACTCATGTGTTCTTCTTCCAACAGATAGTCTAGCAGTTGGAGCTTACAATTTCCATGTGAAACAGAAAATTGTAATTCCCCTGTTCTTTCCCGGATATCTTATTGTCCTACAGAAATGATTATTCATGGTCCCTTTTTCACATGAATTCTTGTTATCGCATGGACTTAATAAAATTGTAAGGACCATGTCTTGGACTGTAATGTAATGTAAATTTGATTGGTAGAGCACTGCTTGTCATGAGGGTGCCCAGCTCTATGTTTGGAACGTTCTTTTGGAGGCAAAATTATTAGTAGCAAACTTATAGAAAAACCCTCACATAAATGAATAAAGAAAATAACAAGCATTAGATCCCCCCTTTTTCTTTTACTCCAAATTAAACCGTGTTATGATTGAGTGTTTGGAAATTGTAGAACATTTCAAAGTACCGTGCTGTTAGGAGATCTGGGATTCTTCCCTTCCACACTATTGCCACAGTGTGTCTTTCGCACTCAACATTTGTGCACTTTCACTAAGCAGCTTTTCTGCCACTGTGAACAGATTAGCTTACTAGCTATTCGACCTTTGGTTCGACACGGTAATTGAATTTAAGTTGATTCAGTTTCTTGAAATGGTTGACTGAACCCTTACACTCCTTCACTTATCTTAATCTCCGCCAGTTTCTCATGGGTCTCGGGAGACGCTGCAGCACCGATCTCATTTTGATAGTCTATTCTGGGTACCCCATTATAGAATCTATTTTGCTCCTGGCTGGCAACAGGACCAAGGATCAGAAAGCTGCACCTCTTACAAAAGATGACATAATACCACACCTCTCCCGGGACACCTCTCCACTTTCCATTCTAGAAAACTCCAGCTCTAGCAATGCAGACTGATTAAAAAAACGCCATCTTGTTTGAAGCGTCTCAGATGCCCAAGATATTTTAAAGGATCCTTGCGAAATATTAAACAAACAAACTATCCTTTCCCTCTCTCCTAGTCAGTTTTGCATTGGTGCTGCAATCACTATACATTGTCAGGTGTCAAAAAACGTCATTGTTAAACACTTAAAAATGTATAAACACTTTAAAGAAAACGTGTACCTAATAAACTTGCTTTTACGCTCAATAACTATTTATTCAGACAGAGAGTGGCCAGGCCAGAGAATACCCAGACTTATTACAAAGGTTGTTCTTGAATAATATCTAAAGTATAATAAGCCCCCTTTCTTTGGCGGGCATAAAAACTGTTCAGCGTTATTGTACTGTTGTGGTGTTGCCCCATGTATATGTATTGCAGTTTTCTCACTTTTCAAGGTCGAAATGGGGGATAATGAGGTATCAATTTAATTTATCAGTGATAACGCACATTTTCTCCCTGTCTGACCTATTCTGTCTGTGCTAATTTCTCCAGGTGAAGCAAACAGAAATTTGCATTTACAATTTTACTTTTACTCGGGACTCACAATAAGCCCATTTGTTTTACAAATACAATTTGTGCTTCTTGAGATGGTTAAACAAGAGATTCATAATGCGAACTTTAAAAACTACATTTTTTACTTGTTTCCCCCACTTAAAGCCCTCATTACGAGTTGGACGGTACTGAGGCAGTGATAAATTTGTATGTATATTTACTGTAGAGTCAAACCACCTCAGTACTATTAACTTACAACTTCAATTCTACGGAATATGAAATCACTGCGTGGGACTGATTTTTCCTGTTGTAAAACCACACAGAATTAAGATTTATTTACCACCTGCTGTGAGCAACTAGGGTGGGATAAGAGAAGGGTTGAGGGGGCAAGGATGGGTAATTTCCAGCAGAAACCAGCATTTCCAATGCAATCGGTCTCGCGTTTGTTCCAGTTAGAACTACTGGTGTTGTAAGTTCCTAACTGGACTTTTCTTGCCACATAAATTGAAAATCAAAAGTAAAACATTAGTTGACAAAAGCGAGCTGATTCAAAGCACCATGGTCTGCATGAGCTCGAATGAGAGACACAAAAGGAAAAAGAAGTTTGCTCACAGTGCAACATATCGGCAATCGTGCACTTATTCATGTAACAGGGTCAGTCTTCAGGGAGGTAACAAAAACTCTCCAAGGAGGGACAAATGTGACAAAGGATTTTTACAAGGCAAGCCCACAAACAACTAAAAGTGATGGGCGTGAGGTGGGCATGGTTAAAAGCCCACAAGTCTAACAACAGTTCAGAGCACTTGCGCACTCAACCTAAAAAGAATGGGAAATGACTCGTCTAGTGCAATTTTTCCAGCTGGAATTACCGGTTGCAAAAATCGGGTCTGGTACTTCCAGACCTGGGAAAATAGGAATGGAAAAAGTAACCACTCATTATCAGGCAGAGTGGAATTCCATGTGGTAATTCAACTGTGCCTCGCTCATAATAAGGGCCTTATTGAGCAATACAGAGCCTTGAATATACACAGAATTCCTCTTCTGTTAAGTACCTGTCCTCAAATTTACTAGAACTGGAGGTATGCTCGTAAATGTTTTAGGTCCTACAAAAGCTAGAGAGTGAGTTTGCATAGAGTACAGTTTGAAGGGTGTGTGGGCATATATGTTTTCGGAGTTTGTATTTGTACAGTTTGATTTTTCAGTAAGAAACCCTTGAAAACTGCTCTCCTTGTGTCTCTGATCCCTATGGGTCGGCATTCTCAGAGCAATATCTGTGTCGGCAACATACTGTCATCTACCAAAAGAAGGCTATGTTCAGATTTAATAATCCAAACCATTGGAACATTTTATAATTTTCTTTCCTTGCCATAAACCCAGCACGGCCGTGGAATGATTTTGACAATCCTGATGGTAGATGACCTTGCAGATTATACCTCGACCTGAACAATCAAGACGTTCTCCACGTTTCTTCATCACTTGTAGTGAACCTGCTCATACACAGCACATTTACATGGCCTCCATTGAATTCTGCATTTCAATGCAGACTTTTTTGCTCTTCTTGTTGACCGAATTAGACCTAGTGCATTTGTGGTGATTTCTGAAATCATAAACGTTAAGCTCCCCACGTTTCCCAAGACTCAACGGCTGCTCTTGCTTTGGATTTTTGCACTAACCGCCTAAGCATCTGATCTATGTATGGGTTATGCAGTAGAGTGGAAGGTATAAACACTTTAGAGCTCCTTCCAGGAGCTATTGAAAGCGCTATATAGTCGTACAACATGTGCAGGTCAAACTTTTTGCAGTTAGATTGGAAGCAGGTTCTGTTTCCATCCCAATGGCATAGTGATGATTATAGTACAAGAGCACATAGACTTTGCATAACATAGTTCCAAACCAGGAACCCTTTCTTTAGTTTAATGAGCACGTATCTGATTAATTCGATCACTGCTTTACCTCCATGAAGGGGATTAAGTATTGATCGTATCCTGCGGTGTTTTAAAAAAGGTCACTTCAGCACTTCTTGCAGCGTTTGTGAAACTTCTTAAGATAACAGACAAATATGGGAATGTTGTCAACGAACAATTCCTAAAGAAAGTGCTAAAAAAAAAATCATTATGATCTCCATTTTTAACTTTTGTGTCTTGTGGAAAGATTTCCACAAACAGACCAGTTTGTTTCTTTTTCACTGGGCTAATCCTTCACAGTTTCGGTGTTTACCTTTTGTCACAGCCTGTCTGGCATTAAATTTGCCTGCCCCTCCTAGTTTACTTCCTGTATGTGTCACCTGTTTATCCTCTTGCCTGGCAGCCTTCCCTGGAGAACTCTGGGTAATGATCGTTGTTGGGAGGGATGATGCATGCACTGTCTGTGTAAATTGAAACACACTACAAGTATTGTGTTTTGAAGGACTGGTGAGCTTGAAACTTTATTTGTTACAAGAAACTAGCGTTTGATTTGCAATGAATAAAAACGATTTTTAACTTCTGTACAAATGAAGTGTAGTACAGTTATTTAGCTTGTGTGTCATTTTGTTGTCTTGAAAAGTTGGAAAGTCCTAAATCGCTGTTGTTTGAACAAACGCAAGGAATCATGTCACGCCTTGAGGTACGATGCTGAATCATGGGGGAATTTTAGCTTATACTGGGAAGAAATTAGACCATTCTTCAATAGTCTCAGGAGAACAACTGCTTTAGAAATGTTATCTGTCATTTAATAATGCACAGCTGCGCCAGCAGATAGCTTACACTGATCACTAGACAATGACCTATGTGCTTGGACAGGAAGTGCTGTACTCTGAACAAGGCAAAATGATCTGATTCTATCTCTTTTATGATACACCAAGGTAGCAATTTGAACTGAAAATATTGGAGGTGATTGCGCCACAGATGACCTAGTGGATAGAAGGCTGTCAACAGGTATCTGCGGAGGACCTGTATTATGGTCTTGATCCTGACACAACAAATACATCTACATGCTTGCTTTTACTAGTTGTGCATTCTTCTTTGCTTCTTAGAAACTCTTTCCAGGCATGGAATATCATGCTCTACCTTCCTTACCACTTAATATCTGAATCATATTCACTCAATGTATAGAACAGGGCACCAAACAAAAACTACTAGGTGCTCTTTGTTTGCCCATTTCCTACCTGCTGTCTATGAAAGAGACTGAGAATTGTTCGCTCTTCTCAAGGAAAAGTTCAAGATTCCAAAACTGGCTCTCATTCTTCTGGAGCTGGAAGCAGAAGACTAGATGGCGTCCCCTGACTTGCAGGGCACATATTTTTATATACTGATCTTGTAGTCACACAGCAAGTACCTGTGCTTCATTGTAGATTTCACTCGCTACCAGTTCATGGTCATCCGTTTGGACCGTCATCAGCATCTCGGGCCTTTACAAAGGTGATGGCGGTGGTTGTGGCTTTCCAATCAACGTGCCCAAGTCCCACCAAGAGCCCTCTCAGGACCTCCTGTTTATTGGGGTAATATTTCATACAAAATTTCTTCGAGCCTTCCCTCCTCCCAGAGCCTCCAAGACGTTCCAGTTATGATTCAGCTGTTTCCAGTGGGAGCTTGGATTTCAGTTCTGATGGTTCTCTGTCTGCTGGCTTCCTGCTTCCTCCTAATCATATACTCAAGCTGGCACATGAGGGCTCTTCAGTGGTGCCTCTGCAGGGAGTGATCTCACCATGGGGCATATCTGGGGAACATCATTATAATATCCTGGGACATTATGGGGGATTTGACTTGGTCTTTTGAGGAGAATCTGTCACTAGGGGTGTCCTACCCCCCTCCATCTGTGATCACGAGAGTGACAGATGCATCCACTCTCAAATGGGGTAACTATCTTGAGGAACTGGAAATCAGAGGGCTGGTGTCTCCAAAAGGACAGTTACTACACATCATTCTATTCAAATAGGGGCAGACCCGCTAGCGCTCAAGACTTTCTTCTCTTCACAGTCAGTCCAATCAGATCTTGACGGATAACACAACCGCCGTGTGGTACATCAGCAAACATTGAGAAGTGGGGTCTCACTCTGTCAAAATGCATTGACACTCTAGGAATGGGCACACCAGTATGAGATTTAGTGACTAGCCATCTGGCCGGCTCTTTGAACATCTGAGATGACATCCTCAATCAACATCAACTTGCCAACTAAGAGTAGCATCTTCATCCAGAGATGGTACAGCACATTCCTACCCTGTAGGGCACACCTCAGGTGGATCTCTTTGCAACTTGCAGCAGTGGTCTTTGTCTATAATTCTAAGCCCTACAGTATCTGCTGCAGGGACCCTTGGGTGGATGTGTGTCAATTGAAGTTAAACTCCTCACATCTCTTTACATTTCCTCCCATACCTTAACTTTTAGGCCAAAGGCCTCTTCATCACCCCAGGCTGGCCAAGAAGGATTTTGTACACACACCTCTTCCTGTGTCTCCCACTCTGTCTTTCTCTCAGTTGGAGAGGCAGGTTCTGCATCGCAACCTACAGAAGCCTCCATCTTCATGCCTGGAGCTTGAGCAGGGGCACCTGAGCTCCTTGCAGCTGCTATTGGAGGTGGTCGACGTGATGCTTTCTGCTTGTTACACCTCCACTAAGATGGGTCTACTTGGATAGGTAGAATAGATTTGTTAGGTGGTGTGCAGAGCATGATATGACTTCCTTAAAAGACCATCTATTGGAGGGCATATATTGTGTGCACCTCATAGTCAAAGACATATCCCTTGAGAAAATTTGATCCTAATGTCTTGGAATATTTGAAATAAGAGGGTTTCTGAACGAGCTCTAATGCCATCACCGAATCCCTAGATATCATCCTGGACTTGAACCCCTCTAATCAGTTACATCATCAGTGTGCCCAAGTATGCCAAATTCCACTTCCATACTATGAAAAACACCCCACCACACCCACCCATGATCAGGCAGGTGTAGGCGCCCCACAAATATCCATTGCTCTGCACCAGGATCACCAACCTTTTCAATAATAAGAGTTAATTATGTTCAATTAAACCATCCTGAGCTGTTATTAATAGTGTTGTATAACTCACGCAAGCTTACAATAGTGCCCACCCTATGCAAGATTACCGCCAGTGATGAACTCAGAGCAGGATTGCCAACACTAATGTAAATAAGGCTTTGCCAGTTTGGAATGCCTCTACAAGGGTAATACATAACAGAAACTGCTGCAATGCTCCTGGCACCAAGGTAATAATACCAAGGTAATAACAGTCATAATAAGCCTCTCAGCGCTGCATGCTTTATTATTTAAATAGCAACTTTAAATATATTTTGGAAATTATAGGTTCTGAAAATATACACATTTTTGTTTTGTTTTAAATACATACTTAAAATTTTGGTAGACATATATTCATTCAATCAAGCAAAAGCTTCTGATTTAGTAGGCTAGGCTGCATACAGGAGAGCTATTCTTGGGCACCTGGAGAGCTGCCAGTAGCTTATGAACTACTTGTTGGAGAAGCCTGCCCTGCACAAATCTAATCTGATCCAGATTTCTAGCCAAAGATCCCTTATTCCCAGGCCTCCAACTGGATTCTCAAACTTTTTGTGTGAGCAGTACACTTGTGCACTGATAGACGGTGAAACATGTTTAAAATGTGCTGTTAAGTGCATAGTGCAAATCACAAAAAACACACCTATCTCCCCATTCCCTCTTCATCTCTGATGGTTCATGTGGCTTTATAAATGCGAAACACCTTCTGTAAAGTGCCGAATTTCGGAACAGCGAGAGCACAGAAATCTTGGATCTTGCAGCCTCCCATCCTCAAAACACTGACCACAATCTCAACCTTCTCTAAGTAGCTCAAGGCTCTCCTTTTCAGACAATTCTTAGGCTAAATACCACACTAATAAACTACGTCTTCTCAATTTTTAGTCAATCCCTCCCCGTTTTAGATGTAATCTTAAGTTTTTTAACCTCTTGTAATATAAAGGGACCGCATATCAACCAACGTAGGTGTGCTACATTAATGGACAAGATAAATAAATTGGATCATCTAGCTCCTTTTAAAATGACAGTGTGAATAGGTCCAGCCTATGCTTTTATTTCGTTGATTTTCTTTTTCTTTTTTAAAAGGAGAATTTTATCCGTGCACTAATGGTTGTTTATTTGTATGGTGAAAAGACAGCCACACATCAGTAAATATACAGAACAAGTACATCATAGTATGAAGGAGCTCCAACGTTCTTAGTCACTAAACAGACAAACCAGATTAAACTTTCCAAAAGACGAATCTAACAGGTCCGTCGTACCCTGTTGATGTGCAGGATTTCTAAACAAACCATGCACAGAATAGGGTAACAGTAGTGAAATATTCTCTCACAATATACAGTGTGCATCAGGATCGATGTGGTGTACTTATAACATGTGAAGCATCTTAATCTGCTCTTGTGTGGAACACATATAAGTTCGACTGAAGCCATGCTTGTTTTCCTTACTCACAGACCAAGGATGACTGGGTATGACGGCTCAGTACAATAATACATACACTTCACTCACCTGTGGGCTTCACTGACCTGTATTTGATCTCATGGCTACAATTTCAAGTCCTAGCAGGCCCAATCAGCCTTTCGTCCTTCCGAGACTGGCAAAAAAATACTAATACAACATAAAGAATTCTTTTGGGGGAAAGGGTACTTTAAATCTATTGTTATGTATGCGACTGTCCAAGCTTCCTTCACTCTGTGGCTGAGAGCCACAGTGCAAAGTTTCTTCAAGACAGAGAAATACCTAATCATCTCCAGGCCTAGCCCACAAAATAAGAGCCAGAGAGCAAAGTGTGAGAAAAGAGCAGAAATCAGGAGTTGCCTGTGTCCATCAAGAGTTCTCCAAAATTTAGCAGCTTAGAAAAAGAGAGACAAACTATCAAAGACCAGTATGTTACTCAGATCCTGTGGTCCTACCTTTAATCATGTTGTATCACATTTATGGATTCCAGAGGTTGGTATTCTGCCAAACGTTGTTGATACAAAACTGTTAGCATTTGTAACCTTTTAGGACAATGGTCAGAAAATGCACCTCCTTCCATATAGTATTACTGACAGCTTCACACTGCAGAAGTCCTGTTTCTTTGTGGGTTTCAATGGTGTGTTAATATTCTGTGCGATGGACACATGCCTCCTCACAATTAAACAAAATGAATGAATATCCTTACACCAGGCAGTGTCATTGATAGCTGCACTTCTTCAGTGGTTACATTACAATGTACTCTTAATATACATTGTAAGGGACATCTGCCATGCTTATTGACTGAGGGCCTGATTTACAGTTAGGTGGACGGGTGACTCCATCACAAAAGAGATAGCTAGTCCACCATATTACACATGCCATTGGATATAATGCACGTGTAATAGTCTGTCTGCCACTCAATAAATCAGGCCCTAAGGGCCTGATTCTAACTTTGGAGGACGGTGTTAAACCGTCCCAAAAGTGGCGGATATACCACCTACCGTATTACGAGTCCATTATATCCTATGGAACTCGTAATACGGTAGGTGGTATATCCGCCACTTTTGGGACGGTTTAACACCGTCCTCCAAAGTTAGAATCAGGCCCTTAGTGTTTGGTGGATGGGTACTTTGTCACAAACATGACATATATCTCACCCACCTTATTAGAAATGCATTAGAAGCCCTAGCCACATGTGCTTGCAAAGCACAGAAGACCGTTTTGCCCCTAGACTAAAAAGGTATTGATTAGCGACAGGAGAGCTAAAAAAATTAAAAAAAAGCATTATTATCCTCAATTGTAGAGCATGAAGTGACTCAGAGAAATAAAAGTATTAAATGGAAAGTAACTCGGCTGTTATTAGAAATAAAACCCTAATGTGTGTGTAGCAGAAGTCTCCAGTTGTGCCGAACAGCAGCAGCGACCCAGCAACAGGGAAGAAGAGCTGCTGGACCTACTGAATGGTCTGAGCAGTGTCCACTGGTCACTCTTTCGTTGATCAGTGTTCCAGGTGGAAGTGAGAAGGAGCCACCTGGTACTTGAACTCTGAACATCACAGCTGCAAAGAAATGGTTGGCAGTGAAAAAAAAGATTTTTTGTTTCAATACTTTTTATTGAGTTTTTGAATTGATATGAACATCAAGGCGAGAATGGCACCAAACAACAAAAGAGTGTCATAAACCCATCTCCCACTCGCCTTTCCCCCAACACCACTACTGTCTAAGGTTTAGGATAATAGTTAAATGTAGAACCTCAGTCAGATTTCTTCTGTGCCAGCCCTGCTATTGAAGAGGAGCCACAAGATCCATAGATGACTAGGACAGGTCAGGTGTCTAATGTCACAGATGAGATAGTCCAGTATGGGGTCCCACATTCTGGTAAGTCTGCCCCATGCACCCTGGAGGTCATATACTATCTTTTTGTGGGCTAAGAGCAGCAAAATGTTCTGTAGCCACATCATAATCGTTGGAGTAAGGTCCTTTCCCCATAGGCTAGGGCTAGTCTGTTTGGCCACCAGATGGATGTGGGAGATACTCTTCCCCTTACAAGAATGATGGGGGTGTGCGTGCTCCTGGAGTGGCGCCAGGAGAATGAATGCCGGGTCATTAGTCATGGCCATCTGTTCTCTGTTTGCTGTGGGAAGCAGGGCCTCTTCCCAGATGCCACCCAGAGGAATGTGAAAGAATGTCCACATAATGTGAAAGATGGTCTCCACCTCTCTGCAGCCTCTCCAGCAGTCTCTCAAGTTGTTACTGGCTATGGTGTGTAGTTGTGCTGACATGTAATGCCATCTATATAAGATCTTATATAGGGCTTCCCCAACCTGAGCGGGTTTTGAAAAATGTGCTGTGTGTATGAGAATGGTGTCCCATTGTTTATCATAAAACCTAACCCCCAATTTTTCCTCCATCCCTTCCTGTAGGGTTGGTTAGTGTGAGTGATCTGGCTGAGCAGCATAGAGTATATCTGGGAGATCAAGTGTTGTATGTAGGTAAGGCTTTGTAAAAACTTCTCAAAATATGTGAGAGATCAGGTGGCTGCTGCCCATATAGTAGGGTGAAAGACCCAGAGTCTTATCTGTAGATAGTGGAACCGCTCCAGTCCGGGATGTTGTATATTTGTTTGATATCCTCGAAAGGGCAGATGGATTCTTTGTAGAAAAAGGTCTCTAAGGCAGTATCAGCCAATGGCAATCCTTATCTGGAAGTTAGGGCTCTCCAGTACAGGAGAGAAATCCTAGTACCATTAATTTGAGTAACAGACCACAGATATGTGGTTATCTGCCTGTAGCAAGTGAGATAGTCACAAACCTCAATAGTGGCCCTCGTTATCATTGAGTTATAGAGACTGTGCCACGTCTGGCTTTTGGGAAGCCACAGGATTTCAGCCAGGGGTCTGGCCGTCATGTTCTGATCTATGAAGCATCAGGGTTTCTCTGTCTCTCCCAGTAGCCACTTCCATATCGCACTTGGGATGGTAGGTAATAAAGGAGGATGTTGTGGATCCCCATCCCCCATGTTTCAGCTGGCATGTGCTATTTGAGTAGCAAAGTTGGGGGTCATTTGCCAGCCCAAACAAAGTACTTACGTATTTTTGTCAGTTGCGTTATTTCTGACTTCTGTAAGGGTAGAGGTAGCGGGTAGCGCCTGGAACATATATAGGCCCTCATTCTGACCTTGGCGGGCGGCGGAGGCCGCCCGCCAAAGTCCCGCCGTCAGGTTACCGTTCCGCGGTCGAAAGACCGCGGCGGTAATTCTGACTTTCCCGCTGGGCTGGCGGGCGGTCGCCTTCAGACCGCCAGCCAGCCCAGCGGGAAAGAGGCTTCCACGATGAAGCCGGCTCGGAATCGAGCCGGCGGAGTGGAAGCTGTGCGACGGGTGCAGTTGCACCCGTCGCGTATTTCACTGTCTGCGCAGCAGACAGTGAAATACATGTAGGGGCCCTCTTACGGGGGCCCCTGCAATGCCCATGCCAGTGGCATGGGCACTGCAGGGGCCCCCAGGGGCCCCGCGACCCCCCCTACCGCCATCCGGATCTCGGCGGTCCGACCGCCGGGATCTGGATGGCGGTAGGGGGGTCGGAATCCCCGCGGCGGTGCAGCAAGCTGCGCCGCCGCGGAGGATTCAATGGGGCCGCGGTACACTGGCGGGACCCCGCCAGTGGTGCCGGTCCGACCGCGGCTTTACCGCCGCGGTCGGAATCCCCATTGGAGCACCGCCGGCCTGTCGGCGGTGCTCCCGCGGTCCTCCGCCCTGGCGGCCAAAGACCGCCAGGGTCAGAATGACCACCATAGTATGTTAGGAAATGCCAGCGTTCTGAAGGAGGCTATTCTTTCCACCAAGGAGAGAGCATTATGTTGCCAGGATAAAATGATAGCTTTAATGGACTGTGGCAAATGTTTGAAGTTGCTTCTTGCGTAGGTGTAGAGATCCTGGGTCAGACTCACACCCAGTTAAGGAATGGAGTCGAAAAACTGGCCAAAAGAAGTCTCTGTTTGAGGCTTAAGGAGGAGTGCCCATTCTAACAGTTCCACCCTCCATAATACTATAATATTCATGAAAGACATCTATCTTCCTTCTCTCCCGCTGAGGTGCAGAAGGTGCTAGAGGCATTCAGCACCTCTCAGATATACCCTTTGGTGCATTATGCCTGCAGTTTGCTCACCTCAAGGGAGCCTGTTTTATTTCCATCCTCATAATATAAGGCGCCCTGTCAGGGCATGATGTCATTTTCCAGTGCACAAATTTGACCACAGAGTGTTGTAAGATTCCAGCAAAAATATTTGGAAGGGTTAGGTTTATGGAGTTCACCCCGTAGCAGGTCTTCTTTAAGTCAGAGGAGTTTGAGCTCTCTCATCCACTTAAGGCGGCTCACCTCTTTGATGAACTTCTCGCTACCATTTTTGTGCGCCTCACCCTACTTGAGGACTTACCTCCCCTATATGGTTAACTTGTTTATAGTCTTTTATATCAGTTATTATCTCATGCCATAGTATGGGGTCTCTAAAGAGGAAGTTGTTTAATCTCCAGGCACCTTGCTTGCATGTCTGTCTGGGGCCAGGCAAGGATAGCATCATCTGGATAGGCTATGGTCCTATTGTGTCATAAGTTCCTGGGATACGTCATCTACTTGGGATAGTAGCCTCTAGTCTAGCAGCAGGTAATCAATTCTAACCTAAGTGTTGAGGGCTGCTGATAAATGTGAGTAGTGGACATTAGTGGCTGTTGGTAGTATCAGATGTCTGTTACACTCAGTTAATTGAGACAGTTTTACCTGCTGATGATGGGGTTGGTGTGCCGCCCACCCGGTGTTGGCCTTGTTGGAGGTGGTGTGCATGACACAATTGAGGTCTTCTATAATTATGAGGGAGTGGCATAGCCCCTATTAATGTTAACGTTTGCGCAAGTGGGATCAGGAACAACTTTTGGATGGAGTTCATACAGTATACGTTGCCTACTGCAATGGGGGTCTCCTCCCAGTCGCCCAGTAACAATTGCCATCTGCCTGCGTCATCATTTGGGACCTTCTGCTCATGTACTTTCATGGGGTCCCTTAGTAGGATTGCTGTTGGTGGGAGTCAAGGCATGAAATTGGAGTGGGAAGAGCCTGGAGCGCAGCCAGTGTTGGTCGCCTTTAAGAATGTACGACCCTTGAAGCAAACAAATGTCTGGCCCAGATCATCTCAGCTCACCTATGACGCTAAGCCTCTTTGTTGGGTTGTTAAGGCCCTTGGTGTTATACATCAGAACCCATAGGGTTGGAACTGTGGCCATGAAAGGGTATGTATGGATGCCCCAGATGGGTCTAGGACTGTGCAGCGTGGGTGAGTATTTCTATTATGGAGCCAATGGTAGGTAATGACGCACCACCCTCCCTCTTGTCCAACAATAAACCCAAAAACATCAGGTCCACATATAGTGGAGTAGTCATAATCCAAGGGGGTAACAGTCATGTGTGTAAGTCCATGTGGGCTTTCCCGGGACTCCCTCTTTGACAGTGCAGAAGGGGATTGTGCTTCGGAGTGTCAAGGCATTTGTTGAACCCGCTGAACTCAGGAGAGCGCAGGGGCCCCATGGCCCTATAAAACATTCTAAAACAAGAACTAGCAAAGCCGATAGGTCTCTCTATGAGAGCTATTGGCTTTCAAAGAGTTGTGTAGCCATGCTGTACAACAGTGCAGATGCTTTAAAGAGTGACTAAAACTAATTTTAAAAAGCGCTATGAAGCAGCCAAGGGTAATGTGCTTTTTTTTGTTTGGTGTTGTTTTTACAGTGCAGTAGCGCTGATATGCAGAATGGCAAAAAATCTGATAGAGACTTCTAGTTGCAGATTCCTTACCTTAGAATTTTCCCCCAGGCGTCAGACTGGATCCGGAGATTATTTTCTTCGAGCAATACCCTGGTGCGGCGGTAGGTGACGCCAGTCGACTATATGGGCGTCGTAGTTGCCGTGATGATCTCTGGAGTAGTACATAGACACTGCCTCAGCGCAGTGACGTCAGCTTTTTTTCTTTCCGCACCACACACTGATCCAGAGAGATAACCTAGTCTCTTTTTGACCGATTTTGACCCTTTTGTCGAGTTTCTTGGTGAGTTTTTGGTGCGTTGAGATGTCCCCGAAGACTGGTTTCAAGCCGTGCGAGGACTGTCACCACATGATGTCAGTGAGGGAGTGGTCCCTCAAGCTCATGGCAGCCCGGCGCTCGACTCTCTGTAGGTCCCGGTCTCGCTCGAGGGGAAGGTCTCGAGCCCGCTCACGGAGCCACCACCATTCTTCTTCCTCCAAGTCTTTGGGCCCAGGTAAGAAGAAGAAGTCAAAGCGGTCTTGTCACCCTTCGACTTCACCTCGATGCTCGAGGCCTCTGTCTTCAGAGCCAGCTTCTGGGTCTGTGTCGGCTCAGGACACTGAGGTCCCCTCCAGATCCACGCTGACGCTGGTCATACCACTGAGACCTTCCCCGGCGCTGGTTCGACTCTCCCGATGTCGGTGGTGCCTACCATCAATGTCGACCCGATACTCATCCCTGATGACTCTTGAGTCGGAATGGCATCACCCGACACCATCTCTGTCTTCGATGGGGCTTACTCACCAGAGATCAGATTCGGATCCTTTTTCTTATGGCTACGAATTCGGGGAAGGATTGCAGGGGTCCCCGCACCCTTATGAATACCAGAATGACCCTAATTTGGACTGGGCACAAGAGTTGGGCGAGCCCAGTGGCCTGGACACTTCTGCAGACACTGGCATACTGTCTCCTCCTACCGTGACTACGGCGGAGGTAGCGACTTAGTCTATGGTGATCAGTAGGGCGGCTGAGGTCCTTGGCCTTGAGCTGCCTACTGTTCAGGTCAGGTCTAATGTTCTGACGAAGGCGCTTCAGCAGGGGGCTTCCACATCTGAGCCCCTTCTACCATTCAATGAAGCCCTCACCGATGTCCTCTTGGGTACTTGGTCCAGACCCAACACAGGGGCTCCCGTGAACAGGACTATCGCATGCCACCATCAGGCCGCCCCGAACGTCCCGAAATTTCTGTTGCAACAGCCCATGCCTGAGAGTCTTATCATCCAGGCTTCCTCTTCCTCGGGCGCATTCGCTTCCGCACCCACAGATAGGGATTCAAAAAGGCTGGAACAATTTGGGAAGATGTTTTCTTCCTCTTGTCTCGCGCTGCGGTCCGTGAACACCGCATGCCTTTTGGGCCGCTATACCCACTCTTCGTGGGACACGGTCGCACAAGTTCTGCCGCAGATACCGGAGGAGGCCTGTGTTGTCGTCTCCCAAGCTGTCACCAATGGGAGGGATGCAGCAAAGTTCACAATCAGATGTGGGCTGGACACGACCGACTCTCTAGGCAGATCATTTGCGACAACTGTGGCCTTGAGGCGCCACGCCTGGTTGCATACATCTGGTTTTTCGGAGAATGTCCAACAGACCTTTATGAACATGTCCTTTGATGGCTCCCATCTCTTTGGAAACAAGGCAGACTTAGCCTTGGAGAGGTTCAAAGACTCCCAGGCTATGGCGCGGTCCCTTGGCCTTTCCACTGTCCCTCACCCCCACCAGTCCGCCTTTCGCCCCTGTCGTAGCCAAGGAAGGGGCTCCCTGTCGCATCCCCATCCCAGCCACCGTGCCACCCATGCTGTTCAGCCGCTGCGTGGCTGGGGACGCAGAATCCCACGTGGGCGTGGGACAGTGAACCAGATGTCTGCCCAGTCCACACCTGCCCCCACTACAGCCTCCAAACCCTCATCATCCGTCTCCTCACTCCGATCCAGTTAGCAGCAGGATTCGCAATCACCTGCCCCACTGGGAATCCATCACTACAGAAAGCTGGGTTTTGCAGATAGTTCAAAGGGGCTACTCCCTCCCCTTCGAATCTGCCCCACCAGCCAGGCCTCCATCAGTCAGCCATCTTCCGGAGGATCATTTAGCACTTCTCCGCCAGGAAGTCTCAGCTCTCTTGGCCAAGGGAGCCATAGAGAAGGTCCCTGCACCAGAAGTAGGTCGTGGTTGTTATTCCTGCTACCTTCTGGTGCTGAAGAAGGACAAGGGCTTATGTCCTATCCTAGACCTTCAGGACCTCAATTACTTCCTCAAGAAGGAGAATTTCAAAATACTCACCCTGGTTCAGGTCCTGTCTGCCTTGGACCCAGGAGACTGGATGATAGAGTTGGACTTGCAGGATGCTTATTTCCACATTACTATCCTACCTGCCCACACACGTTACCTCTAATTCATGGTAGGTCTTGAGCACTATCAGTTTACCATGCTCCCCTTTGGCCTTCACAGCGCCCCCTCGGGTGTTTACGAAAGTGATGGTGGTGGTTGCAGCTCATTTGCGCAGGTTAGGGATTTTCGTCTTCCCCTACCTCGATGGCTGGCTGTGGAAGGCGGACTCGCCCCAGAAAGTCGCCTCCCACGTTCAGACTACTGAGAGCCTCCTGCATACGTGGGGGTTCACTATCAACGTGCTGAAGTCACACCTGACCCCCTCTCAGACGCTCCCTTTAATCGGAGCTGTTCTGGACACAGTGCAATTTGGGACTTATCCTTCCAAAAAGTGAGTCAAAGATATTCAGGCTATGATTTCGATCTTTCAGCCTCTGTCTTGGGTTTCGGTAAGACCTACTCTGCAGCTGCTGGGTCTCATGGCCTCCTGCATCTTGCTAGTAACACATGCCAGATGGCATATGCAGGCTCTGCAGTGCAAGTTCAAGTTCCAGTGGGCGCAGCATCAGGGAAATCTCTCTGACATGGTCCAAGGGACTGTGAAAGACCTGCAGTGGTGACTTTTGAATCCGCATTGGATCCACAGCAGAACCCTCTCCCTTCCCCAGCCAGATCTTTCCATAGTGACAGGTGCTTCACTTCTGGGTTGTGGCAGCCAGATGGGAGAGGCTGAGATCAGAGGCCTCTGGTCTCCGGCGGAGTCTGGGCTCCATATCAATCTTCTGGAGCTCCAGGCGATGAGGCTTGCGTTGAAAGCATTTCTTCTCTCTCTCAAAGGGAAAGTAGTAAAAGTGTTCACGGACAACACCACTGCCATGTGGTACTGCAACAAACAGGGCGGAGTAGGATTGTGAACCCTTTGTCAGGAGTCAATATACCTCTGGACATGGCTGGAACATCAGGACATTACCCTGCTGGTTCAAAATCTGGCAAGCTCTCTGAACGTCAAACTCAGCTGTAGATGCATAGCCAATCACGAATGGTGTCCCCATCCGGAGCTGGCGCAAGGTCTCTTTCAGCAGTGGGGAGAGCCTTGGTTAGATCTGTTTGCCTCCACAGAGAACGCACAATGTCAGCTGTTTTGCGCATTGGAGTTTCCAAGGTGGCACTCGCTCGGAGACGCTTTTCATCTTGAGTGGAACTCTGGCCTCCTTTTCGTCTATACCACTTCTGCCCAGAGTTCTTAAGAAGATCAGGAATGACCGGGCCCAACTTATCTTTGTTGCTTCGGACTGGGCACGGAGAGTTTAGTATCCAGAGCTATTGAGCATGGCCACCGATCCTCCACTCAGACTGCCTCTTGGGGAGGATCTTCTGACGCAGAAGCAGGGGACGGTTCTCCACCTGAACCTGTCCAAGCTGCGCCTTACTGCGTGGAGATTGAGCGGTGGCAGTTGACGGCTTTTGACCTTCCACCCGAAATCTGTGGCGTTATCTTGCCAGCCAGGCTTCCCTCCACCAAAACGGTATACGCCTGTCGTTTGCATAAACCTGTGGCATCGTGTACCAACAAATCTGTTGATCCCCTCTTTGCTCTTCTTTCTGAGGTTCTTTTGTTAATTCTTTCTTTAGCTCAGCAGGTCTCTGCTTTGGGCACCATTGAAGTGTATTTATCAGCTATTTCGGCCTTTCTTAGGTTACCTGATCAGCCCTCACTCTTTATGTCTCCTATTGTCAATCGATTACTTAAAGGTCTTACCAATTTATTTCCTCCTACTCCATTTATCATGCCTCAGTGGGACCTCAGTCTTGTCCTTACTTACTTAATGTGTACTCCCTTTGAGCCAATGCACAATTGCCCTCTACAGCTCCTCACTTTCAAAACTGTCTTTCTTGTTGCCATCATGTAAAAAATGTCTCCTTGTTTCAGTTACCCCCCAAGTTTTGCCTGATATTGATGCTGACTTGACTAAGAAGTGTGCTGGGACCCTGCTAACCAGGCACCAGTGCCAGTGTTCTTTCACTAAAAATGTACCATTGTTTCCACAATCGGCACACCCCTGGCACACAGATAAATCTCTTGTAAAAGGTACCAGTGGTACCAAGGGCCCTGTGACCAGGGAAGGTCCCTAAGGGCTGCAGCATGTGTTGTGACATCCTAAGGGACCTGTCACCTAACACATGCACACTGCCATTGCATATTGTGTGTGTTGGTGGGGAGAAAAAGGCAAGGTCGACATGTAATCCTCCTGAAGATGCAATGCACACAAAATACTGCCTGTGGCATAGGTAAGTCACCCCTCTAGCAGGCCTCAAAGCCCTAAGGCAGGGTGCACTATACCACAGGTGAGGGCATAGCCGCATGAGCAATATGCCCCTACAGTGTCTAAGTCCATTCTTAGACATTGTAAGTCCAGTGTGGCCGTATTAAGTATATGTAATATTTTTCTATATAAAAATCTATTGGCCTGGAGTAATTCTTTGAGTGGGTGTTTCTTATTTATTGCCTGTGTGTGTACAACAAATGCTTAACACTACCCTCTTATAAGCCTACTACTCGACCACACTACCACAAAATAGAGCATTAGTATTATCTCATTTTGCCACTATCAACCTCTAAGGGGAACCCTTGGACTCTGTACACACTATCTCTCACTTTGAGATAGTGTATATAGAGCCAACTTCCTAGACATAACTTCTGCTCCCAAAGTAAGAGAGCTTCAAGCTCTGTGCGCCCTGACAAAGTGGTGTTGCGCACTAAGGCTTCCTTCCCAAGTTTGTTACGTCTTTTCATGTAGGCCAGTCCATCACCTTGCCTACTTTTTACGCACCCACACATCCTTCTCATAAGGAGGAGAGACTCCACCATCTGGACCCAAAAAGAGCATTGGCGTTCTATCTCAATCGTACTAAAGATTTCCGGGTGGACGATAAACTCTTTGTTGGATATGTGGGTGCGAAGAAAGGGAAAGCGGTGCAAAAATGTACCATCTCTCAATGGGTACTTCTTTGCATCAAGATGTGCTATGCTTTGGCCAAGAAGCAACGCCCTGAGGGCTTGGCGCTCATTCCACCACAGTGACTGCTGCTTCCACTGCGTTAGTACGCAGACTTCCTGTCCTGGATATCTGCCAGGTAGTTATGTGGGCATCCCTGCACACGTTTGCTAAAATTACTGCCTGGACAGTCAGGTCTGTTGGGATGCCTACTTTGGTCTTTCGGTACTGCAGGACTTTCTAGTATGATCTTGGTTCGCAGACCACCTCCGAGGATGGCATTGCTTGGGTATCTATTTTGAGGTAAGGAATCTGCAACTATAAGTCTCTATGAGATGTACAAGTTACTTACCTTTGGTAACGAAATATCTGGTAGAGACATATTCTAGTTGCAGATTCCTTACAGGCCCACCAATCCTCCCTGCTTGCGAAATTATTTCTAGTGATTCCCCATTCAGGTCCTTAGCTCTAGCGCACCAGCTCAGTGTTCTTAGCGGCTCTGCGCTTTGGTGTGGAAAGTGAATAAAAGAAGCTGATGTCACTGCGCTGAGGCGGCGTCTACGTAGTACTCGTGAGGTCATCACGGCGACTGCGACGCCAATGACGCCCGCGAAGTCAACCGACGCCACCTACTGACGCACAAGAGTATTGCTTGAAGAAAAAATCCCCGAATCTAGTCTGACGGCTGGGGGAAAATTGTAAGGTAAGGAATCTGCAACTAGAATATGCCTCTACCAGATAGTTACCATAGGTAAGTAACTTGTACATCTTTGCCAAAGTTAGCAATGCCCATGCTGTATAGCATGAATAGAAGGCAATGGCAGAGCCAAATAGTCTCAAAGGCAAAGACTATTGGCTTTGCCAGTGATTTCTAGGTCTTGACACAACACCCTTGTGATTCAGAGCTAATCCGTAAATCTCCTCATAAGTGGAAAAAATTTAATTTCTTTCAGATATATAGAGCAATTATGCTCATGTCCATGTCTTAGTGAAAATACATTTTGAAGCAGATTACATCTCTTTTCATAATAAAAGCAGATAATGTATGTTCTCACGCTAGACATCCACATCAAAAGAGAAAAAGGCTTCTTTGAACTGTATGTAGCATAGTACAGCAGCTACAAATGCAAGGGATTCTACATGGACAACAGAAAAGAGGAACAGTAAAAGTAGTACCTCAATCACGGCGCTATCAGCTGAAGGACAGCAGTCAATCTGAGGCAATCAGTATTTGGTCCATGCTCCAGCTGAAAGTAAAGGAAGTGAAGTCAGCAGGCACTGGCCAATTAGAAGGCAGCAAAATATGGTGACAGCAAAGCCAAGGTATGTTTAGCAATGGGTGGGCTGGATGCCCCTTGTATACAGTATCTCTTGCAATCGAGAGCTCTTGCAGCGTTCACACTGTCACAGGCGAGACCTAAAAAGAAGTGTGAGACACTCCTCCTCTGCAGATTCCAGTTCCGATGCCATGACTTTCAGACAAGGGAAAAGAGAATCCACACAGTTGCAGCAACGGATGCCTTTAGTGTTGCAAGAATGATACAGAATCCAGTAGAAACCAATGGAAAAGGGGGCATGGGAAAAAAACTAGTTCTGAGCAATCAGGAGGAGCCAGCCAATGTTAGGAGCTTAAAGTATCACGACGTGCATGTTTATTGTTGCACAATACTTACCGCCTTCGACCCTAAGGCATGAGTGATCAGCATTCTTGTAGGTGGGTAGGAAATTGTGACGTAGAATTTTGGAAGCAGATTTATCACTTCGATAAGTCTTGTGCCCCTCGCTTGGAAACATTATTACAAAAGATCTCTGCAAAATGGTGAGACGAGCGGCGCGGCCATGCCATTGGGGCCTACGCAAGGCAACACTCAGTCAAGACAGATAAGCCTCTAGGGCGGGACCCATAGAACACCTATTCGGCACAGGGGCGAGAGTGCCTACGGCCCCAGGTGGAGCTTCATGTCCACTGGCCATGCCACGGAGGGAGCATTTGTAGAATTTAGAATAGTATTTCTTTAAAAAAAAATGGAAAGATGTATATTTTAGGAGCTTTTCTATTTTGACCATGCGAGTCTCCATAATGGGCGGTACACCTTCTCATATAATTTTCTTCTAAGATTGAGCTAGATGACAGGTTTATCAAAACATTAGCCTTGTTCTCAGGGGCACAGGAAGTTAGAGTGAAGCTGATGCCACAGTTACAGTGCGGAAGCTTGAGACCGAAAGGCTTGTTCAGCGGCACTTGACACACTCCCATTTGCAGTTTTAAGTACATTCTGCAGTGCAAAGCGTCCATCTACATCTGTTCCCAGAAATCGGAAATAGAAGGGCGGCCAGTTATATGAGTAAGTTACCTAATTTTTAATGCCCGCAGGTAGTAGCTCCTTTGAATTGCCTCAGCATGCGTTAGGATAGGTGGAATGATTAAGTTGTCTTTATTTACTGCGGCTAAGAGAAATTAAGTTAATAGCATCCACCTGCCCCTCAGAGTGCTTTTCACCTTATGCCTCAAGCTTTCTCCCTTTAGCTCGTAGCTCACACTCTAGCCCTATCTGCTGCCTGAGCCTTCACCATCCACCCTCCGTTTGGTACTCCTCGATGACGGTTTTGCTCTTTGTCCATGTCAGGCGTGCAGCAGCAAGGAGAAGAGTGAATAGGCAGCTAGGAAAAAACGCATAATTTATATATCTGTTTTTTCCCAGCACTTGAGGCTTGATCCCGGCTCTCGGCCCCTCCTTACTTCTTCTTTCTACTGCTGGCACTAACGCACTGAAAACTGGACAATCTTTTAGTAAGCCCATTCCTACAGACATGTAAAGGGGTAGAGAAGCAGCGGTTTTGCAAGGACTAGTTCATCTATACTTGAGAAAAGCTGTCAGTAATATAATCCTAAACCTGGTTGACTTTGCAGTCATCTTCTGTCTGCACCAGTCCCCATAAGTATTTTCTATGAAATGTAATCTCTAATTGATGTCTTATTTGTACCTCCATCAGTCATTATCCGCACTGTCATGTTTTCCTTGAGGGAAAAAAATAATACTTGAACTACACCTATCATGGGATGAAATTTCGATTTCACAGGCATCTGTAGAAACTATCTGTGAAAAATGAGTTTTATACCAGTACTTATTGTGCAGTACAATATCCTATTTATATATCATAAAACATGCATCCAGTCTGCCATTATGATATACATTTATGTCATGGTCACGAGAAAGTACCTCGCCTCAGTATGTGCTAAGTCTGTGAAAACACTTGAGAAGGTGTCTGGCACAGTTCGACTTCAGTCGGTTAAGGAAAATGCTTCACCTGCAACAGTCATCATTCCATTTCTGCTTGTTCTTTATTTTTCTGTGAGGTCCTGCCTCCCCACCCTTTTGTGAATGTGGTTCTGTATTTTATTTCTAATTCATAAGAAATCGAAATTGATGACTTGGCTTAGGAATCCATTAATGCGTAGTGTTCCAAAGTTAACAGTGCTGACATTAACTACTGTTGGTGGAGTTGTATGCTAGATTTTTTCCATGCAAAAATATCGTCTGACAAAAACATCTTGTCCTAAATGTAATTGTCAAAAAATCGTTCAGTTGGGCTTAGATTATTCATTAGCTGTAGGAGGAGGCAGCACTACATTAATGATGCTATATATATATATATATGTTCGATGGCATGTGTAGCTGCAGATACACATGCTGTGCATTATCCTGCCATCTAGTGTTGGGCTCGGAGTGTTACAAGTTGTTTTTCTTCTAAGAAGTCTTTTCGAGTCACGGGACTGAGTGACTCCTCCCTTTCGGCTCCATTGCGCATGGGCGTCGACTCCATCTTAGATTGTTTTCTTTCCGCCAATGGGTTCGGACGTGTTCCTCTTCGCTCCGTAATTCGAATCGGGGAAACTTAGAAAATCATCGAAATTCGTCGGTATTGTTTGCGTTCGGGACCTGTTCAGTATCATCACATCGGCACCGTCAACAAGACCGCTTCGGGGGCCCTTCGGGGCTTCCGCACTTAATCAAGGCCTGGTCGGCCCGACCACACCCGTCGACAAAGAACTAATGGACCGGACCCCTTTCCGTTTCTGTCCGAAGTGCCACGCCAAGTATCCTTACACAGACCAGCATCGGGTCTGTAACCTGTGTTTATCGCCCGAACACAGAGAGGATACTTGTGAGGCCTGCAAAGCGTTTCGATCCAAGAAGACCTTAAGAGATCGACGTGCAAGACGGTTACAGATGGCGTCGAAACAGTCACAACATCTCGACGCCGAGGAAGAAGAGATGCGGCTATCCATCCACCGAGGGCGGCACAAAAAGTGAGTACACCTGCCCCGTCCCACACCCAAGGTCAGGTCAAGAAACAAAAGGCCTCGGGGACGCCACTGCCGGAAGGCCATGGCTCAACCCACAGAAAAGACGGTGACCAAGTAACATCGGCACCGAAAAAGGCCAAATTAGTGCCGAAGACTTCCGACTCCGGTCGAGAAACCGGCACCGAAAAGAGTCGGCATCGAATAATCGAGTCGAGTAAACCTCAAAAAAGCCACTCTGAGCCGAAACCGACAATCTCCGTCAGGGTTTCGATACCGAAAAAAACGGCATTGGAGCCGAAAAAGACATCCTACACGGAAAAGCAGGGGCTCTCTCTACAGCTCAAAGAAAAGCACAGATTTGAGCAGGAACTGGATTTAGAAGAGTATGATCAAACTCAGCAAAGGCTAGAAATCCAGAAACACACACAAACCATCCCTCCGCTCAAGTCCAAAAGAAAACTGACTTTTCACAAGACTGAGATGCAACCAAAAGCCAAAGTGGTTAGAGAAAGGTCACCACCCCCACATTTCTCACCACAAACGTCCCCACTTCAATCCCCACAGTTGTCACCAGTGGGTACATCAATGGCACAGTCACCCACACATACAGGGATGACTCAAGACGATGCGGACCCCTGGGATCTATACGACCCATCAGTTTCGGACAACAGTACAGAGTGTTATCCAGCAAAACCTTCACCGCCAGAGGACAGTACGTCCTACACGCAGGTACTGGCCAGAGCAGCAACATTTCACAATGTAACAATGCACTCAGAACCAGTGGAAGATGACTTCCTGTTTAACACTCTGGCATCCACGCATGCATCGTATCAAAGCCTGCCAATGTTACCAGGCATGCTTAAACATGCACAACAGGTTTTCCAAGAACCAGTGAAAGGGAGAGCAATCACGCCAAGGGTCGAGAAGAAATATAAACCGTCCCCGTCAGACCCTGTGTTTATTACACAACAGCTCCCTCCGGACTCAGTTGTTGTGGGGGCTGCAAGAAAATGGGCTAATTCGCAGTCATCAGGGGATGTGCCACCCCCTGATAAGGAAAGTCGTAAATTCAACGCAGCAGGGAAAAGAGTGGCATCGCAAGCAGCCAATCAGTGGCGAATTGCCAACTCACAAGCCCTCCTTGCCCGCAACGACTGAGCACACTGGGACGAGATGCAAGACATCATCCAGCACCTCCCCAAAGAGCATCAAAAACGTGCCCAACAAGTGGTTGAAGAAGGACAGGCCATATTGAACAACCAGATCCGCTCTGCAATAGACTGCTGATACAGCGGCACGAACTGTAAATACAGCAGTAACAATTAGAAGTTCTGGATTTAAACCAGAGATACAGCAAGCTTTATTGAATATGCTGTTTAATCAACATCGACTATTCGTCTTGGAAGTGGATACCGCAATAGAAAAAATGAAAAAGGACACGGCCAAAGCCATGGGCGCGCTCTACTCCTCTCAATACAGGGGAACATTTATGAAACCACAATTTAGGGGAGGGTTTAGACAGCAACCCTCAGAACCATCCACCTCCCAAACAAAACCCACTTACCAATCTCAGTACCAGAGAGGGGGGTTTCGTGGTTCCTACAGAGGACAGTTCCCAAGAGGAAGAGGGAAATTCCAGCCTGCCAAGCAGACCCCTGGTAGCAAGCAGTGACTTCAATGTCACACTTCCCCAACACATATCACCAGAGGGGGGGGGGGGATTAACAAAATACCACCACAATTGAACACACATTACCACAGACACGTGGGTTTTATCAATTATCCAACATGGTTACTGTATAGAGTTCACAAGATTCCCTCCAGATGTTCCCCCAAGAACGCACAGAATGTCAATACAACACTTCGACCTATTACAAATAGAGGTCCAAGCACTACTAGCAAAAGAAGCCATAGAACTGGTACCTTATCACCAGAGAGGAACAGGGGGTTTACTCCCTGTATTTCCTCATCCCAAAGAAAGACAAAACGTTAAGGCCTATTTTAGATCTCAGAACACTGAATCTCTTCATCAAATCAGATCATTTCCACATGGTAACACTACAGGATGTAGTCTCTTTACTAATACAAGGGGAATACATGACAACACTGGATCTAAAGGATGCGTATTTTCACATACCCATCCATCCATCTCACAGGAAATTCCTCAGGTTTGTAATACAAAGCAAACGTTTCCAATTCAAAGTGGTGCCATTCGCAATAACAACGGCCCCCAGGGTATTTACAAAATGCCTAGCTGGAGTAGCAGCTCTTATAAGGAGAAATCACATGCACGTATTCCCGTATCTAGACGATTGGCTAATAAAAGCCAACACTCAACAACAATGTCAAATTCGCATGCAATATGTAATAGATACTCTGCACAAACTAGGGTTTTCTATAAATTACCAAAAATCACATTTACAACCATCCCAAATACAACAGTACTTGGGAGCAACACTCAACACACAAAGAGCAATTGCCACTCCAAGTCCACAAAGAGTCCAGTCGTTTCAAAATATAAAGTCAAGCATGCAATCAAACCAACAATACACGGTCAGGTTTGTGATGAAACTACTAGGCATGATGTCCTCATGCATAGCTATTGTCCCAAACCCAAGACTACACATGCGGCCCTTACAACAGTGCCTAGCAAAACAATGGACGCACGCACAGGGTCAACTCCAAGATCTAGTGTTGATAGACCGCCAAACACACTCTTTGCTTCAATGGTGGAAGCCTGTAAATTTAAACAAAGGGCGGCCTTTTCAAGACCCAGTACCTCACGCCATTATCACAACAGACGCCTCCATGATTGGGTGGGGAGCACACCTCAACAATCACAGCATACAAGGTCAATGGGACAGTCAACAAAAACAACTTCACATAAATCATTTAGAACTGCTAGCAGTCTTTCTAGCACTAAAAGCCTTTCAGCCCCTTCTAGCCCACAAACATATTCTTGTCAAGACAGACAATATGACAACAATGTATTATTTAAACAAACAGGGGGGGACGCACTTGTCACAACTGTGTATCCTAGCGCAAAAAATTTGGCATTGGGCAATTCACAACAACATTCGCCTGATAGCACAATATATACCAGGCATTCACAATCAGTTAGCCGACAATCTCAGTCGAGATCACCAACAGTCTCATGAATGGGAAATACATCCCCAAATTCTAAAAGATCACTTCTACTGCTGGGGGACACCAAACATAGATCTGTTTGCAACAAAAGAAAACGCAAAATGCCAAAACTTCGCATCCAGATACCCACACCCTCAGTCCAAGGGCAATGCTCTATGGATCAGCTGGTCAGGGATATTTGCTTACGCTTTTCCCCCTCTCCCACTCATTCCTTTTCTGGTCAACAAACTGAGTCAAAACGAACTCAAACTAATACTCATAGCACCAACATGGGCTCGCCAACCGTGGTACACCACACTGTTAGACTTCTCGGTAGTACCGCACATCAAACTACCAAACAACAGACCAGATCTGTTAACACAACACAAACAACAGATCAGGCACCCGAATCCAGCATCGCTCAACCTAGCAATCTGGCTCCTGAAATCTTAGAATTCGGATATCTAAGTGTATGGAGGTCATTAAACAAGCAAGAAAACCCACAAGGCATTGTTATGCTAATAAATGGAAAAGGTTTGTTTTCTACTGCCAGGCCAATCAAATTACGCCGCTAAATGCCTCCATACAAAACATTGTAAGTTGTTTACTACACTTACAAAAAGCAAATCTTGCTTTTTCTTCCTTTAAATCCATCTTACTGCAATATCTGATTATTTTCAGATTACACATACAAAATCGCTTTTTAGAATCCCAGTTATCAAAGCCTTTATGGAGGGACTAAAAAGAATCATACCCCCAAGGACACCACCAGTACCTTCGTGGAATCTTAATATTGTACTAACACAACTCATGGGTCCACCATTTGAACCCATGCATTCTTGTAATATCCAATTCTTGACTTGGAAAGTAGCCTTTCTAATAGCCATCACTTCTCTACGAAGAGCTAGCGAAATACATGCATTTACTATCCAAGAACCCTTTATACAAATACATAAACATAAAGTGGTTCTCCGTACAAATCCACAATTTTTACCAAAAGTCATATCACCGTTTCATCTAAACCAAACTGTGGAACTCCCAGTCTTCTTTCCACAACCAGAATCAGTAGCAGAAAGGGCATTGCATACATTAGACAAACATTATTTTAACCGCTGTTTCCTTAAATTACCACTGTGTTGTGGCGGATATGTTTACTAGGCAAAAACAACAAGTGATGGACGGAATGCTGAACATTGTCAAACACTCACCCCCCAGTCATAGATCTGGGTTTAATCCATCGTTCTTTTGCTCACCATGCCACCCCAGTTTGGACCCAGCCATATGCAAATCAGTCTTGACCCTGTTCCTCATGGGAACAGTCCAGACCGAACTGCCAAGCCAGGTCCTCACTGGACCGGAAACAAGCATCCTGGGACCGGTTTCGGGGTTTCACCCCTCATCAGCTAGGCTAGCTTGAATCCAGTGGCATGGGAAGCACGGGACCCACGTCTGGGCATACCCTTCCCACTTAGGGCGACAAAGCAAAAACAACAAGTGATGGACGGAATGCTGAACATTGTCAAACACTCACCCCCAGTCATAGATCTGGGTTTAATCCATCGTTCTTTTGCTCACCATGCCACCCCAGTTTGGACCCAGCCATATGCAAATCAGTCTTGACCCTGTTCCTCATGGGAACAGTCCAGACCGAACTGCCAAGCCAGGTCCTCACTGGACCGGAAACAAGCATCCTGGGACCGGTTTCGGGGTTTCACCCCTCATCAGCCAGGCTAGCTTGAATCCAGTGGCATGGGAAGCACGGGACCCACGTCTGGGCATACCCTTCCCACTTAGGGCGACAAAGCAAAAACAACAAGTGATGGACGGAATGCTGAACATTGTCAAACACTCACCCCCAGTCATAGATCTGGGTTTAATCCATCGTTCTTTTGCTCACCATGCCACCCCAGTTTGGACCCAGCCATATGCAAATCAGTCTTGACCCTGTTCCTCATGGGAACAGTCCAGACCGAACTGCCAAGCCAGGTCCTCACTGGACCGGAAACAAGCATCCTGGGACCGGTTTCGGGGTTTCACCCCTCATCAGCCAGGCTAGCTTGAATCCAGTGGCATGGGAAGCACGGGACCCACGTCTGGGCATACCCTTCCCACTTAGGGCGACAAAGCAAAAAACAACAAGTGATGGACGGAATGCTGAACATTGTCAAACACTCACCCCCAGTCATAGATCTGGGTTTAATCCATCGTTCTTTTGCTTACCATGCCACCCCAGTTTGGACCCAGCCATATGCAAATCAGTCTTGACCCTGTTCCTCATGGGAACAGTCCAGACCGAACTGCCAAGCCAGGTCCTCACTGGACCGGAAACAAGCATCCTGGGACCGGTTTCGGGGTTTCACCCCTCATCAGCCAGGCTAGCTTGAATCCAGTGGCATGGGAAGCACGGGACCCACGTCTGGGCATACCCTTCCCACTTAGGGCGACAAAGCAAAAACAACAAGTGATGGACAGAATGCTGAACATTGTCAAACACTCACCCCCAGTCATAGATCTGGGTTTAATCCATCGTTCTTTTGCTCACCATGCCACCCCAGTTTGGACCCAGCCATATGCAAATCAGTCTTGACCCTGTTCCTCATGGGAACAGTCCAGACCGAACTGCCAAGCCAGGTCCTCACTGGACCGGAAACAAGCATCCTGGGACCGGTTTCGGGGTTTCACCCCTCATCAGCCAGGCTAGCTTGAATCCAGTGGCATGGGAAGCACGGGTTAGTAAGGGTAAGGGTTAGTGTTTACTATACTACCTCTCTTGTAGTCAAAGCATTGGCCTTATTATAACAACAGGGTGATGAAATCTAACTTTAATTACGGTAAAAGCAAGTAAATGTAAACAGACATATCTAAAGCAGCCAGCCACAAAAAATACACATGGCAATGCCTACTCACTTGCAACATCAGTGCTTAAGTTGTATTAAATCTATGGGCCATATGCATGAACACATTTTGCCATAGACACAGAATGGGTAAAACCTTTTGATACATCTGGCCCTAAATCCAGTGTTCCCTGCAGTGTGCAGCAACCACAGAGCTTCTTGCTGGGAACTGGAGACAAACTGCAACAAACTCCTCAGATTGAAATAAAATTCCGATATACTCTCATTAACACTGAACTGCAGACATTAAAAGTGGACCAATGCAAACAAAAGAAGTAAAAACCAAACTGGGTGTAAGCAGGTACTTTTTGTGGTTTTTATAAAGCACAAACTTGCCCACAGGCACTATAGTGCTTTATATGAGCACCAGTTACGTTATACAAAAGCAAACGAAATAGTTAATGACACAATGTAAATTAATTATGTGTATGGTCTTAAGGGTTTACGTAGTGTAAATAAAACTCATAGATTTCTTAATCATTTGGTAAAAGTACTACATATACTAAATTTGCAAGTAGACTACCCTGATGGAAATATCATGTAACTTGAATAGTTGAGACACAGGGGAATGATTGCCAAGTATAAGTTTTTCAGTCCTGAAATTCAAACAGGATTACGTTGTGGTTATAAAACTATAAACAATTTCTGCTTTTAATTAATAGATTTTTTTGTTTTCAGGGGTTCCTATTAGTGTAAAACTCTGTCACTGGTAGGCAAATAACTAAAAAGACTTGGTTATCAGACATTTTGCAAAGTAGTTGCATTGAATCACTGTTTTGGACTTTGGCATGGGTGGTTTGCATTTGGATTGAGGGGCGTTAAATAAGAATGTGCAGTAGATTTAAAGTAAAGCAACATTATCTGTTTATTTCTGAAAATCTGGAATTAGATAGAGAATAAAGCACTGTAGATTCCTTAAAGTAGTTCGATTTTTGCAAAGGTATTCATTTGACTATGGTTGGTAGGTAACCTTGCCAAATGTGTGTATGTTGAATTGAAAAACTAAATTATATTTTTATGCTTCCTGAATGTATCTGTATTTCTCTTGCTTACCTTAGCTGGTCCAAGCTCTGGCTCTGGCCTGGGCACAGGTGCCATTGTAGGCATTCTCATCATCGTGTTTGTCATCCTCTTGGTGGTTGTCGACGTGACCTGTTACTTCCTGAACAAGTGTGGCCTCCTGATGTGCATTGCAGTGAATCTGTGCGGAAAATCTGGGCCAGGCGCCAAGGGCAAAGACATCGAGGAGGGGAAGGCTGCTTTCTCGTACGTATTGATTCTGTTATCCTTCTTCTGATGAAAAGGACATTTTGTAACCCGTAAAAACCATAAGTATTACTATTGGAATGCGGAAAAAGTGGTGTCAGGGCTTTTCATTATAGTCAGAGGACCACTGGAAAAAATTAAAACGTTTAAGTCCCATGTATCTGGTTTATGTCTGGCTGCACTAGTCATGTATATCCATTTCACCAGAGGGCATCATAGTCTCTTACATCTGTCCAGATGTCGCTAGCAAACATATGTAGATAGACTGTGGCACACTCATTTCAACAGTTCTTTGCCTCTCTTGAGTTGAAAAGCTGTAAATTCTTTATCCATTACTTCTAACATTTGTAATTTATTATTTTCCTCACGGCTTTCCATTGAGTCTATCAATTTAACCTCCTTTGTATACTTACTTGCTACAGTGGAGAACGTTGTAACTTCACCAAGGGCTGTTGTCGCCCCAACCAAAAATGCCATTGTGGCCAAATGGCGTTACTTTCAAATTGACGTCCACTGAATCACAGTTATTTCTCGCGAGCTATCTACATAGACAATGTTTTTATATGTTCCCACTTGAATGCAAGTTGTTTTGCAGTAGTATGATCTAAAAACGCGGGATGTGAAGTCGGGTCTCGTAATTCTACTATTTTAATTTACTTCAGGAAAGACGAATCTAAGGAACCAATAGTGGAAGTGCGGACAGAAGAAGAGAGGACGCCAAACCATGATGGAGGGAATCAGACTGAACCTAATGAAACCACACCTTTGACAGAGCCTGAGTATGTTGCCAGAATGTTTGTAGTTGCTGTTTTTCACAAACCTCGTTTGAAAACATCAGCTTAAATGTATAGAACAGGGTGTTGTACAGTTACGGGTGAGCGGTCAGGCCTCCCTTTCATTCACTATCATGCAATGAACTATACACTGCACTGTGCACACACGGACCTATTCTTACAAACCTCCAGAGAATGTGCAAGGCCTTTGAAAGAAAAAGTCCACAGTTCCCATCAGCATCCGCACAGAATTTCGGATGCTGCCAATACATGTGAGTCTAAAGCTTGTAAACTATTACAAATCAAAAGCATGTCTCATTTGAGAGATCAGCACATGCAAAAAGTTAAAGAATTAGTCAATCTTTCATGTTATAATGAAAACTTTGCCTTTTTAATTCACATTCCAGTTCTGTAATGCACTAAGGCTTTACAATATTGAAAGATTTAAGAATTTACTATGGTCTACTACCAGCGTATACTCTCACCTTCTCCAGGCGATCGTACTTTTTTATAACACTTTCTTGACCTGTAAGTAAGTCGTGTAATACAGCAAACTTTGGGAGTACTTCAAAACAGATTTGCTTCAGTTTATGAAAGCTAAACATTTTAACTGCTGGTGGGAACTTCGAGAACTTTCTGACGAGTCTGGTTTATTTACTTCCTGAGCACCTCTAACTGTGTTGTTGATGCTAGGATGCTCTGTGATATTCAACTCTGAGGAACCATTCTTTTTTACGTCTGGCTCAACAGTGCAGCAGCCTGAGGACGTATTATTACAGTTAGCTAAAATGTACTTAGGATGGGGCTTTTGTGTCACCCATAGTAGTAATTAACTCTTTTCTTGTTATCTTGGCTATCTATTTTTGTTATCATTCCACGGTCCAGGACACCGTTCCACTGCAATTCATGAGGAACTATTTCACAAGCGAAACATACAGACAATTATCATGCAGTTTGTGACATTCAGTTCTTCATCTCATATATGGAGTCTACACAGGAAGCAAAACTTTCTTATTGACTACTTTTTCCCTACATTATCAAAGCCAATGAGGCATGCTTTAATGGGATGAACGCAAAAAGAACAGATAATAGACAGAATGCGGAACAACTCAAACATTCACCCACAGTCACGGATCTGGATTTAACCCATCAGTTATTTTGTTCACTATGCCATTCCAGTTTGGACCCAACCATATGCAAATCAGTCATGACTCTGCACCCCTTGGGAACAGTCCAGCTCAAACTGCCAGGCTATGTCCTCCCTGCACCAGAAACAAGCATCTTGGGACCGGTTTCGGGGTATCACCCCTCATCAGCCAGGCTAGCTTGAAGGTGGTGGCATAGCGAGCACAGGACGCACGTCTGAGCATACCCTTCCCACTTAGGGCTTCAAAATCTGTTCTTTTTGCAATTGTCACTCTAACAGGTTCAAATTGAATGCAATTACTCCAATCTATAAATTCAGTACAGCCAACCTTTGAGTTGACATAGTCTGAGCTTGCTGGTTAATCGGCTTCAATGAATTCAGTGTCCATATTGCAAATGTAAAACAGTAGCAAACTATCTTCCCAGAAAAATGCAAGCTTTGGAGATGGCACCACGGTGGTGATTCCCAGTTGTGTGTCTTTCAGCCGTTGTCAGTGTCTCACAAGACAGGGCATTTTAACAATCTGTGTACATTGTGTTCAACGGCTGATGAATTATCTTCCCAACTGAGGCTTTAAAGTTGTTCTCTAGCAGTGCGGCTTTCGTTCCCTTGGGCATCTGTGGAATACACTTTATGTTGGGTAGCAGGGAAGATGATGTACTAGACAAGGGTCCACGATGTCATTGTTCTTCAGGCATTACTATCTTTAAAGTCAAAATGGGACATCACCTCTTGGGGTGTCTGCAGACTCAGCTTTTGAGTGGGCACATGGGACCATTTCAAGGGCATGTAGGACATATGAACCCGCGGGCAAAGCATATACTGCAGTTGCTGTCAAATTGTTTTAATAAGCCATAACAAACCTAATAGTGTCATTTTAGAAGAAATGTGCCTGATCTAACTGTCTCAACCCATTGTAGGATCCAGCACGCCTAGTTAGTGGAGGGTAATTTGATTGATTCCACGGCTGTGCTCTTGAAAAAGTGTATTTGTAATACACCAGGGATACATCTAGAGCCGCAATTATATGTTGAATTCCCAGTGGAAATGTAGCTACATGTAGCCTCTGTTTCTTTCATCTAGTGCTGTCCTTCGCGGCTGAATATTGAGAGGAAGTATAATCCAAAATTCACCAATTAGTGTAAATATTGTACAAGGGCAAGATCCATATCAGTGATAGAACGGTTTTACATTGTATCCGTTTACAGAAAAGCAACATCATATAAAGCGCAAAATATGTATGCTGTAAAGAATTTGCATATGTGTCTGAAGCAATTAATTTTTGTGTTATATAGGTAAGTGATAGGGTTGTAAACTTTATAGATTTTATTACCCAATGGTCCGCTCATATGCTCCGAATTTTTCCCCTCCCTTTTGTTTTTCCCTCCTGCTTAGACATTTCTCTGTGCCTCTCGCAGCTGCAAAGTATTCCCGATTCGCTTTACTATTGTGTGTGTGCTTTTAACAGCATGTTGTGTTGGTACTTGTGGTATGTGTAGTCGGCCTTTGCTTTTTATGGGCTTCATTGTCTATTCTCTTCTACTCCTATCATTCTCACAGGCATCCAGCCGATACAACAGCTACTGTTGAGGACATGCTGCCTTCTGTAACAACGGTCACTACTAACTCTGACACTATCACCGAAACCTTTGCCACTGCTCAAAACAGCCCCACCAGTGAGACCACGACACTAACCTCGAGCACCGCCCCACCTGCATCCACTGTCCTCGACTCAAACTCTGTCCAGCCTAGTCAGGCCACTCCGCCTGCTTCCTCGCCACCGCCCACATCAACCCCAAAGGTTGCCCCTCTTGTTGATCTGAGCGATTCCCCAGCTTCTGCTCCGGGCACTAACAATACGACTTCCGGCAACATTGCTAAACCGGGGGGAGTCCTTAGCTCCAGTGCTGCTACCAATCCAGCTGAGACATCTGCAGTCCCTGCCAGTGGTAAGCCTACTAACACCACTAGCTCGCCGGCTTCTTCTGAAGCCAAGCAGATCAAACAGGAAACCTCAAGCTTCAAAAGCCCAGAAAAGGAAGTATCTCAGCCCAGCGCAGTGAAGAGCCCAACAGAGGCAGCTAAGAACCCAACCAGCCCGAAGAACGAGGCTTCCTCCGCCATCTCTACAAACCCCTCCCAGAATGAGGACTTTCAAATGGACGGAGGGACCTTCACGACCCCAGACATTGACCTTGCGAAGGATGTTTTCGCAGCTCTTGGCACTTCTGCTCCTGCCCCTGTGGCTAGTGGGCAAGCTCCTGCGCCTGCTTCTTCCACTGCAGACACCTCTGTATCGCCTGCTCCAGCCAAGACCGAGTATGGCTTCTTGTAATCTTTTGGTGTTTTGCGTGTTTCTGTGCATTTGTGCTGTGCTGTCCTCTATGTGTGGTATTCCTGAAACTAATCTAATTGTTTCCTTCTAATGAGCTAACTGATAGCTACACATGCACGTTGTTTTGAGTATATGAAAGTATACATAGGTACCACAGGCCAATTTCTCACTCCAATTTGTTCAGTTCTCGATTAACTTAATTTGCCTAAAATTCGGTAGAATGTTGTGTCATTCGTGTCAGTAGAGATAAATCACTTAAAGTTTCAATTGCTTTACTCCTGACAAATGGGAAGACCCATCCATGTTGTATTTTAGTTCTGCAATACAGTATGGGTCTTAAACTTTAAAAGCATCACATTCAAAGGGAACACTACTATCCAAACGTTTCCACTGCAAAATAGCATTTATTTCTTAGAGGCTGAGCACTTTACAGTTGACAAATATATTGCCCACGTTGCAGATCTTACCAAGCTGCAAGGAAGACAAGCGTAAGCGTACCTAACTCTTTGTAACCCATAGTGCAATGTATCGATGCATAAGGCCGTCCAAGTATTGATGAAATATGACTGATCACTCACTTTCCTGAAATTAATCATTCACATATGAAAAACTTTCCTTAGTGGTGTATCTTCCACCATGGAGGCAGAAGCTGCCATCATCAAAAGAAGAGGTTAGTACTGCTGTAGGAAGCTGGCCTGGTGTATGGTGAGCAACTATGGTGTTATCACCTTATACCAGGTCCAGGCATCCCCTATTAGTGAAGTGTAGGCAGTGTCTAGGAAGCTAGGACTCTCTAGGTAGCTGTGGATGAGCAGCCATGACCTATCTGGAAGACATGCAAAGCTTATGCAATGCCACTATACTCATGCAGCACTTACACGCATTAAAGAACCACACAGTGTTATTATTATAAAGTATCTTTACTTTTGTAACACAAATACTAGAATACTGAATAGGCAATCCCCCTACTGGAGCTAACACACTATTATATACACATTAGCAATCAGTAAATAGCATAGAAAGCAATAGACATTGGTAAAAGCAAATAGTGAGGGCCCCAGGGGAGGGCCAAACCATATACTAAAAAAGAGGAATGTGAACAAAAGTCCCCCACCCAAGGAAGTGGAATCAGTAGAAGGGAGCTGAAGTAACTAGGACCCCCAGAGGTGAGTACCAGAGTGACCCCCAGCGACCAGGAGAGCAGAGGTAAGTACTTGGTTTTCCCCAAAACCAACAAGAGGACTTGGGAAAAGGATTGTGCAAGACATAACCAAGACTGGAAGAACCCAAAGATGGATCCTGACAGAAGAGTATCTGCAAAGGAAGGGAATCACGTCCAGTTTGAGTTGGAGTGTCCGGTTGTGGAAATAGCCACTACCCACCCTTCTGTGGATGCAGAACCAGGTCAACGGTGGACAAAGGTCAGCAGTGCAGCACAGGAGCCTAAGAGGAATCCCATAAGTGATGCAAGTGATGTCCCATGTCGGCAGTCGGTGAGTGATGCTGGAAAACCACCAACAAGCCTTGGCAAATGCAAGAGACGGAGATGGTTTGCATGGCTGAAGAGGACCAGCAAGGTTCAGGGGACCTGACCAAAGGAGGGGAGTCTGGCGTGACCCTCAGCAGCTGGTAGAGTCACAAGAAGAGGAGGCAGCCCCCACAGGCAACCCACTGGCAGCAGGCACAGGAGTCTCAGTGAGGCCCACTCAGCACACCTGGAGGAGTGTCCCATGTCGCTGGAGTAGTAGGCAGGAGACTGTGCTTTGCAGGAAGGAGTGCAATCGCCCGCTCCTATCGCCCTGCTCCTGGAGATCCCATTTCCGTTACCTATCACCCCATCTGGAGAACTTGGTGGTGCAAGCCTCCACCTTTAGTGTTAACCTGGGCTCATTCACTACCACTCCACTGAATAGGGAATCAGTGAGGCTTGATACCTTTGGGAAGAGGGTGTCCTCTTCTGCCAGTCTTGCACTGCGGTTGGTGAACACCACATGCTATATGAGACAATATTCCGGTATGATCTGGAATTCAGTTTCTCATGTGCTGCCTGTTGTCTTGTCTGAAGCCCGATTCATATTCTCCCTAGCTGTTGGTGATGGGAGAGACACTGCAAAGTTCACCATACGATGTGGACTGGACACAACAGTTTTGCTTGGTAGAGAAATTTCATCGTCAATGGCCCTTCGGCACCACGCCTTGCTGAGAACACTGGCTTTTCAGGGAATGGTCAAGCCTCGCTTATGGCCATGCCCTTTGATTGCTCCTGTGGAGAGAAGGCAGACTTAGTGCTGGAGCACTTTAAGGATAGCAGAGCTACAGCCAGGTCCTTGGGTTTCTCCATGGCCTCTCATCAACCTCAGTCCACCTTCTGCTCCCTTTGTGGCCACAGAATGGGTTTCCAACCATGTCTACACCCTCCCAGCCACCACAGCCAATAGGCATACTAGCCTTTTAGTGGCTAAAGGTGCTGGTCCCATAGGCCGCATGGGACTGGTAGCCAGCAATCGGGCTAGTCTACCACCCCGCTGGCATTCACAGCCTCCAAACATCTTCTATTTTGCCCTCCAACCATCATGGGCATCCAGTGGGGGTTAGGATATGCCATAACCTACACCACTGGAAGTCAGTAACATCAGACTGTTGAGTTTTAGATATTGTCCAAAGGGGCTACTCCATCCCTTTTGTGACCACTCCCTCCACCTATGCTGCCTTTTTTTGACTGGTTGATGGAGGACCACCTTTACTTGCCTTTGCAGGAAGTGCTGGTTCTCTTGGCCAAGGGAGCCATCAAGAGGATGCCAACATCAGAAATAGGTTGTGGTTGCTATCCCCACTACTTTCTGGTTACCCACACTTGGACAGAGGCTTTTGTCCTATCCTAGACCTGCACCTTTTCAATCTCCTTATGAAAAAGAAGAAATTTAAAGTGCTCATGCTCGCTCAAGTCCTTTCTGCCCTCGACCTGTGAGAATGGATGGCGGAGTTAGACTTGCAGGACGCATATTTTCATATCTCCGTCCTGCCTGTCCACAGACATCATCTGCGATTCACTGTGAGACAAGTGTACTTTCAGTTTCCCCTGCTCTCCTTCACCCTTACCAGCACCCCTCAGATGCTTACCAAGGTGATGCCAAAGGTTGCAGCTCATCTGCTGAGGTCAGGGATTACAGTCTTCCCCTACCTCGGCAATTGTCTGTTGACTGCTAATGGCAACCCGTCCTTCGTCTCCCCTGTCCAGACTACGGCAAACCTCTTGCACTTGCTGGGGTTCTGTATCAACAAGCTGAAGTCAGACCTCACTCTCTTTCAGACGCTCCCTTTCATCAGAGTTGTTCTGGACACAGTGCAGTTTTGGGCTTATCCTCCCAGTCAGCGAGTCCAGGATATTCAGACTATAATTTAAAACGTTTCAGTCTTTGTCCTGGATTTCAATGAGAATGACTATGAGGATGTTGGGCCTCATGGCCTCCTGCATCCTGCTTGTAACACATGCCCCTTTGGCATATGCATGCTCTGCAGTAGACCCTGAAGTTCTAGTGGGCACCGCACCAAGAGAATCTCTCCTTCATGATCCAGATCTTGGCGGGAACCGTGAAATATCTGCAGTGGTGGCTTACAAACCGAGATTGGGTCAGTGGTAGATCCCTCTTCCTTCCCCAACCACAGCTAACTGTAGTGACAGATGCACCACTTCTGTTATTCGGAAGCCATCTGAGAGAGGTGGAGATCAGAAGGCTCTGGTCTCCAGTGGAGTCCGGGCTTCACATCAATCTGTTGGAGCTCGAACTATCCGCTTGGTATTGAAAGCCTTTCTTCCTTTGAGCAAGGGAAGGCTGGTGCAGGTTTTCTACGGTAAGGAATCTGCAGCTAAGAGTCTCTATCAGCTGAACAAGTTATTTATCTTTGGTAACACCTTATCTGGTAGAGAATCTATCTAGCTGCAGATTCCTTACCGGCCCTCTCATCCTCCCCCTCTACGAACTGATTAGAGTGCTAAGGCTTTAGAATTTCACACCTGTCTTCATTGTGGCTCTGTGCTCCTGGCATGGAAAGTCACAAAAGTAACTGAAGTCAGTGACGCCTATATATACATATATATATATATATATATATATATATATATATATACATATACATGCATGGCACATAATTTCTGGTGCGGAGCCAAACAATGTGCCACCTACTGGTGCGCAGAGTACTGCTTGAAAATTTATGGATCCAGTCTAATGCCTGGAGAATATTCTAAGAAAAGGAATCTGCACCTAGATAGGGACTCTACCAGATGAACAAGTTACTTACCTTTGGTAACTCTTTTTGTGGTGGATACAGTATCTACTTGTGGATTCCTCCCCTTTTGAATATCCCCAGCACATCAGTGTTCCACAGAATATGTTCTTCAAAGCCCTCCATGTCTACGAGGAGATCATAATGCCACAGCTCCGCACACGACTCCGCCTGATGTCATCAGAGCCATAAGAAACCCTCGTCGGCATGCTGACATCAGTTCCAACCCACTTTTTTCGTGCCTTTGCGGGCGAATGGGTGAAACTAACATCACAAATACCACATCTTGTTGTAAACGTAGATCAAAAACTTTACATATGTGCACATCCTGTATATAAAATGCAAATACATACACAGTATACAAACTGATTTCTTTTTGGTATATACAGACCAGCAACAGGGAGGTTGTCGGTCAGTGAGGAATTCATGGGTAGATACTGTATCCACCAGAAAAAGCATTACCGAATGTAAGTAACTTGTTCTGATGGATGCATCTACCTGTGGATTCCTCACCTTTTGAATAGAATTTCCAGGCAGTCCCGCACTCGGAGGTAGGTGCCTGTCTGCTTATACCAAAAAATCTTACAAAACAGACAGAGTGACCATCCTGCCTCACTTCGGAGTCCAAAGAATAGTGCTTCGCAAAGGTGTGAAGGGAGGCCCAAGTTGCCGCTTTACAAATGTCGACTACTGGAACACCCCTAGCTAAAGCAGAAGTGGAAGACATAGCTCTAGTGGAATGAGCTTTAATACCTTCAGGAGGCTCTTTGTTCTCCATGGCCAGGAGGTCTTTATGCAGAAGATCATCCACCTGGACAAAGTCATCATGTGCACAGCCTAGCCTTTCATCTTTCCTATGTAGCGGACAAACAATTGATCATCCACCCGGAGATCAAATGTCCTGTCACTATAGAAGCTCACAGCCCTTTTAGGGTCCAAGTGATGAAGCCTTAATTCTTCCAGAGATGGATGGGGAGGAGGATAGAAAGTAGAAAGGATGATAGATTGGCCCAGGTGGAATGGTAGGAATGCAGCCCTGGTTGTCAGTACCCACTTATCTCCATAGAAAGTCGTGCAGTGGGGTTTCACACTTATCACTTGCAATTTACTAACACATGTAGATAATGTTATGGTACCCAGAAAGACAGTTTTAAATGTTAAGGGTCTCAAAGAACAACTATGTAAGGGTTCAAACGGAGTACCCATAAGATAAGTCAGTACC
Source organism: Pleurodeles waltl (assembly GCF_031143425.1). Classification (NCBI taxonomy): domain Eukaryota; kingdom Metazoa; phylum Chordata; class Amphibia; order Caudata; family Salamandridae; genus Pleurodeles; species Pleurodeles waltl. The sequence goes on from NC_090440.1 coordinate 1,092,335,268, forward strand.
AAATTAAGATCCCACTGCTGCATGATAAAGGGAGTGGGAGGTGGCTTATTAGTAAGTCACTTAATAAACCTTAGCACTATAAGGGACTTATCAGGGAAGTTTGTTCAGGTAAGCAAAGAAAAGGCATGTAAGTGCAGGTTCTGGAGGTGACAATGTAGAACCTGCCCTTGTGACTGCGAGAGGACGCCTTCACTGAGTGGAGGGCACAGTGAGAGGTGAAGAAGGTCTGTGTACCATACCCTTTGTGGCCAATCCGGGACTATTAATGTGACTTGGGCCCAGTCTTGGTGACTGTTCCTCAGAACTCGAAGAATCAAGACTATCGATCGAAACGTATTAAGCAGCTGAGAGCTGCAGTCCAACTGAAACTTGTTCCTCCATTCTCCCTGCATCGGATACTGGAGACTGCAGAATGACAGGCAGTGTGCCTTCTCATGAGTGGCAAGAAAGTCTATCTGAGGAGTCCCAAATAACCAGAAGATGTGAAGCACCACTTCGGATGGAGACACCACTCATGCTCGGCTGAAAAATGCCAGCTGAGACAGTCTGACAGCTGAGCATGTGTGTTCAGAACTCCGGCCAAGAGATTTGCTGCAATGCAAATCCGATGGTCCTGAGTCCAGGACCAGAGTCATAGAACCTTTCTGCAAAGAAGATATGACCCTACACCTGCCTGTTTGTTTTTGTACCTCATGTAGTATTGTCTGTCAAGACCTGCATTGACTGACCGCGAGAGCCCGACATATCACCCTCAATTCCAATAGATTGGTCTCCAGGGAACAGTTTTTACACATCAGAGACCCTTGATCTCCTGGTCCCCCAGATGTGCTCCCCACCCTAAAGTGGAGGCATCTGTTATCACTGTAGCCACTGAAGGCAGAGGACAAAACGATTGCTGTCCACAGCCTGCATGGTGACCAACAGAACAGAGAAGGCAATCAGACTGAACAGACGTAAGATCTTCAGGACTAGAACCGTTGCTCCATTCTGATGCATCGGAATCATAGGCTGAATGTCTAGGATCCCCTGAGGAGGAGGGTAGGTATGATTCAGTGTGGTGTCCAGTACTGCCCCTATGAAGAGGGTGCGCTGAGAGGGCTCCAGGTGAGACTTGGGCATGTTTATGGAGAAGCTCAGGTTGTGCAACAACTGAGTTGTCAACTGCAAGGGATGCAGCACCAACTTTGGAGACTTGGCTTTGAGAAGCCAGTCATCCAAGTACGGGAATACTGGTATTCCTCACCTTCTGAGATGTGCCGCAACCACTGCCATCACCTTCGTGAAGATTTGAGATGCGGAAGTAAGATCAAATGGAAGGACCGCAAACTGGTAATGTTGTGACCCCACCATCAAGCGGAGATACTTCCTGTGCGATTGCAGAGTGGGGATTTGAAAGTAAGTATCTTGCCAATCGATTGAAACCATTCAATCTATTTTGTCCAGTGCACAAAGGCCCAGTGTGAGGGTCAGCATTTTGATTTTTTCCTGTTTGAGGAACCAATTCAAAACCATGAGGTCCAGGATCGGATGTAAACGACCCCGTCCTTTTTGGGAATCATGAAATATCATGAGTGACATCTGTGACACCGTTTCTGCTCCTGAAACAACTCTACTTTAAAAGTAGGGTTTGGACCTCCTGTTCAAGTAACAGAAGATGTTCTTCTGAGGAATGAAACTCCTGGAACGGTACGGCATACCCATTTTCTACAATACTCAACACCCAAAGGTCCGATGTTATGGACCTCCTCAGTTGTAGAAAATGAATCAACCTCCTTCCCACGGGCAAAGCATGCTCCAAGATGGCAGAACTAGGGCTGCTTTCCTGTGACGTTGGCTGGGGGGAAGAGGAGGAGGAAGGCTGATGGGCGGCTCTATGCTGTCTTCCATGGTTCAGCCCTCTGTAACTTCTATAGAGGGGATTCGATAGCTGTTGCTGCTGCTTATATTGTTGCCTTCCTTGAAATGAAAAGGATCTTGTTAATCCTCGAAACGTCTTAAACTGTCGATAATCCTTCGGTTGCAGAACCTTGCCGTTGCTTTACTCTCTTTGAACCTCTCAAAAGCCAAGTCAGCTTCAGCACGAAACAATTTCGATCGACTACATGGAAGGTCTAACAAGGTTGTTTGTAAGTCAGGATTAAAACCAGACCCCCTTAGCCAAGTGTGCCCCCTGGAAGCAACTGAGGTCCCCATTGCTTTTACAGAGTTAGCAGTGTCCAGACCTGACTGGATGACTTGGTGTACAACAGCCTGGACATCTTCTGGCAATTTTGGAACTGCCACTTTAGCTGAGTCCATCTGAGCATGTAGGTAACAACTTAATAAACATGTCACATTAGTAGAGTTTAAGGCCATACTACATGGAGAGAACACATTCTTTGCTGACAGAGTAAAAAAGAATGGAACAGTCAGCAGGGGAAGTAGGAAACGACCCAGGAGTCAACCTAGAAAAACACTGGATCCGCACAACCAAACTTTCAGGCGTGGGATTGGAAGATAAAAACAAGGGGTCTCCTCGAACCGGGTTGTTCCTTTTTGCAGTCGGCCGAGACACAGCTGCAGAAGTCATGGGCCAGATCCAATGCATCATTAGAGGTAACCATGGATCAGAAAAAGAAGAGAAAATATGTAAAACCTCTGTCAATTAATTTTACTAAGCTCAGTCGAGGGGTAAAGGCAGATTGCACATCTCAGGTACCTTATTTATAACAGTGGTACGACATGACCTCAGGTGGAGGGATACCCTGTGGAGATAACAATTCCCATTCAGGGAAAGTGCCCGGTCCACTTGGTATGTCCAACTCCTCAAAATCAGGGTCCAGCTGAATTACTTGCCCTTCTTCAAAATCACCTTTATCCAAGGCATACTGCTCCTCCTCTAGAAGTCTCTGAGCCTCTCTTTTAGATTTCTGCCTTGACTTTATCATTGGCGACATCGGTAACAGTGCCGTTAATTCCAGCAATGGCGCCGATGACTTAGAACCTCGGGCCGAAGGAACAGAGGGTACTAGAATCGAATGACACCACGTCGCAGCTTCTCCAACTGCCGTCGGAGAAGGCATAGCTGTTGCTGTCAAGCCTTGTTCAACCAGCAAAGCAGATCGTCTTAGCACTGGGTGAGGCCTGGACATCCGATGCATATTTACAAAAGGCAAGAAGGGACCTTGCTGGTACGGCGCCGGGAATCCACCTAGTAAAGAGGACAGGGGGCCCAGGGGCGCACCAGATGGAGTCAATGCTCTTGCAAAGATGTCATACATACCATTTAAAAACTCAAGGGATCCATCTTTGGAGCTTTCCAGTGTAGATAACTCTGCTCCTGTGCCGAAGGAGTAGGTGTCGCAAGAGGCATAGGTTCTGCTTCATGCCCTGGATCAGCGTCCCCAGGCTAAGTCTGAGCCGGGCTCACAGAAGACATCGGAAACACCTCAAATCTACCTTCTCTCCTTTGCTTCAGAGACCCTGACTTTGGAGAATCAACCCTTCGAAGAATGGTGTTGAGAGGAATCAAGCTGCTACTTCTTATGTTTTCTCTTCAATGACTTTGAAGACTGGGACGTTGGTGACTTCGACCGAGGCAGAAACTTCAGACGAGCCCTTTTTCTTGTTTTGCCTCGGCCATAAATAGCTTTGTCCTCCCATTCCTTTAACTCTTTGGGGTTAATTTTTGGACACAACAAACAGGTCCGTACACCATGATCAGAATTCAGACACCAAAGGCAATCGTCGTTAGGGCCAGTAATTGGCATCTGACGTTTGCATTCTGTACACGCCTTCAATCCCACAACCCTGGAGAAAAAAGATCTTGAAGTAAACCTACAATGTAACTGAGAGTTATCAGAAAACTGTTACCCATTGAAGGCCCGGAAAAAAGGGAATTGATGTCAGCACGCCGATGAGGGCTTCTTATGGCTCCGATGATGTCAGATGGAGTTGTGTGTGAAGCCGTGGCATTATGAAGTCCTCGTCGATGTGGAGAGCTATGTAGAAAAATTTCCGCAGACTTGCTCGCACATTGGGGATACTCAAAAGATGAGGAATCCACTGGTAGATGTATCCCATCAAAAAAGGCATTATCGAAAGTAAGTAACTTGTTCACTAGTAGCTTTGCAGTAGGTTGTTAAAATTTGGGGCCCAAAGATTTTTACTTTTCAGTTTTTAAACATGATTTCAGGATATAGCTGTGCCTAAAGTACAAAAAGGCCCACTATCTAGTCCTTGTATATCATCAGTGTATTCAAATTGGCAAAATTATTTGACGACGTCAGTGACCTTGCTTAGTATACTGGATGCTGGAACTTCCATTTCCCAGGCCTTCTGTGGGTACTTCCTCCTATGATGTAAAGCGATCCCTTGTTCCCATCTAGGTTCAAATATTTACATGCAGACCTCTAGGTAATTTAACAACCTGTTAAAATGAATTTAGCAATGGATGTTGGTAAAATTGCATGTCTTATTGCTTTTACAATAATATTAGCAGAATGATAGATTGCTAATGACCCCCTATCCAAGTACAGTATTGTATGCGCGCAAACATAGGTTTAAGTACGGTAAACAAGCTACAAGAAGGCTGATAGCCGTTAAATAATGATAAAGGTTATGCAGCTTACTTCAACAACTGTTGTTTTCTGATCTGTGGCTATTTTTATTATGATATGCAGATGGACGTGTTGTTACAGGAAATTATGCGCCATTGATTGTAAGATATACTGTCAGCCAAAAATCTTACATGGATAACAGGCTTTGCTCTTGGTATAATGCCAAATCCAGTGTAGATGGATTTCTGCATGCTGATAGATAAAGTAAACTTGCCTCCCTTTCCTTTGTCAGTGTACAGTGCTCCATAACCATCAGTAGAGATTTCAGGTATCAACCTCAGGCAAGCGATGTCTGTTCCCTTATACCTTCATAACTTTCATGCTTTTTGGACCTTGCAAAGACCATATAATCTTAATGTGAGATTTATGCTCACGTTTTACATTGATGGAACCAACTTGATCTGTTCTTCTCACCAGTTATCGTGACTTGTGGAAATGTGTATGTGTAGGAGACTGGCATGGCTTGTAGTGGGTACCAGAGGTACTTACACCTTGTGCCATGTCCAGTTATCCCTTATTAGTGTAGAAGAGGTGTTTCTGGCAGCTTAGGCTGATAGAAGGTAGCTATGGCAAAGCAATTTAGGCTGAACTAGGAGACATGTAAAGCTCCTACTATACCACTGGTGTCATATGCACAATATCATAAGAAAACACAATACACAGAAGTACTAGAAATAAAGGTACTTTATTTTTATGACAATATGCCAAAAGTATCTCAGTGAGTACCCTCAGTATGAGGATAAGATATATACACAAGATATATGTACACAAACCAAAATTATGCAGGTAATAGCAAGAAAAGTAAGGCAAGCAGTGTAAAGTTACAGTAGATTGCAATAGGAGCACATAGGTATAGGGTCAACACAAACCATATACTCCAAAAGTGGAATGCGAACCACGAATGGACCCCAAACCTATGTGAGCTTGTAGAGGGTCGCTGGGACTGTAAGAAAACAATGAGGGTTAGAAAAATAGCCCACCCCAAGACCCTGAAAGGTAGGTGTAAAGTGCACCTACTACCCCCAGAGAGCACAGAAGTCGTGATAGGGGGATTCTTCAGGAAGAACAAACACCAGCAATGCAACAACAGTGGATTTCCGGACCTGAGTACCTGTAAGACAAGGGGACCAAGTCCAATAGTCGCGACAGTGTCGAGAGTGGGCAGGAGCCCAGGAAATGCCAGCTGAGGGTGCAAGGAAGCTGCCACCTGATGGAAGAAGCTTGGAGTTCTGCAAGAAAGAAGAGAGCTAGGGACTTCTCCTTTGGAAGACGGATGTCCCACGTCGCGATGAAGCTTGCAGAGGTGTTCCCACGCAGAAAGACCGCAAACAAGCCTTGCTAGCTGCAAGGGTCGTGGTAGAGGTTTTTGGGTGCTGCTGTGGCCCAGGAGGGACCAGGGTGTCGCCACTTGGAGGAGGAGACAGAGGGGGCGCCCAGCAACTCAGGGAGCCCTCACAGAAGCAGGTAGCACCAGCAGAAGTACCTGAACAGGCACTTAGAAGAAAAGTGAACTGGAGTCCACCCAAAGTCACAAAAGGGAGTCCCACGACGCCAGAGGACAACTCAGAAGATTGTGCACTGCAGGAAGGAGTGTCGGGGACCCAGGCTTGGCTGTGCACGAAGGAAATCCTGGAAGAGTGCACAGGAGCCGGAGCAGCTGCCAATCATGCGGTACCCAGCAATGCAGTCTAGCGTAGGGAGGCAAGGACTTACCTCCACCAAACTTGGACTGAAGAGTCACTGGACTGTGGGAGTCACTTGGACAGAGTTGCTGAGTTCCAGGGACCATGCTCGTCGTGCTGAGAGGGGACCCAGAGGACCAGTGATGCAGTCTTTTGGTGCCTGCGGTTGCAGGGGGAAGATTCAGTCGACCCACAGGAGATTTCTTCAGAGCTCCTGGTGCAGAGAGGAGGCAGGCTACCCCCAGAGCATGCACCACCTGGAAACAGCTGAGAAAGCCGGCAGGATGAGGCGATACAAGGTTGCTAGTAGTCATCTTGCTACTTTGTTGCGGTTTTGCAGGCGTCCTGAGCAGTCAGCAGTCGATCCTTTGGTAGATGGTGAAGATGGAGATGCAGAGGAACTCTGGTGAGCTCTTGCATTCGTTATCTGAAGAATTCCCCAAAGCAGAGACCCTAAATAGCCAGAAATGGAGGTTTGGCTACCTAGGAAGGAGGATTGGCTACCAAGAGAGGTAAGAGCCTATCAGAAGGAGCCTCTGACATCACCTGCTGGCACTGGCCACTCAGAGCAGTCCAGTGTGTCAGAGCAGTCCAGTGTGCCACAGACACCTCTGTTTCCAAGATGGCAGAGGTCTGGGACACACTGGAGGAGCTCTGGGCACCTCCCCTGGGAGGTGCAGGGCAGGGGAGGTGCCCCTTTCCTTTGTCCAGTTTCTCGCCAGAGCAGGGCTGGGGGATCCCTGAACCGGTGTAGACTGGCTTATGCAGAGATGGGCACCATCTGTGCCCATCAAAGCATTTACAGAGGCTGGGGGAGGCTGCTCCTCCCCAGCCTTCACACCTATTTCCAAAGGGAGAGGGTGTTACACCCTCTCTCAGGGGAAGTCCTTTGTTCTGCCTTCCTGGGCCAGGGCTGCCTGGACCCCAGGAGGGCAGAAACCTGTCTGAGGGGTTGGCAGCTGCTGCAGTGGAGACCCCGAAAAGGCAGTTTGGCAGTACCAGGGTTCTGTGCTAGAGACCCGGGGGATCATGGAATTGTCCCCCCAATGCCAGAATGGCATTGGGGGGACAATTCCATGATCTTAGACATGTTACGTGGCCATGTTCGGAGTTACCATTGTGACGCTGTACATAGGTAGTGACCTATGTACAGTGCACGCGTGTAATGGTGTCCCCGCACTCACAAAGTCCGGGGAATTTGCCCCGAACGATGTGGGGGCACCTTGGCTAGTGCCAGGGTGCCCACACACTAAGTAACTTTGCACCCAACCTTCATCAGGTGAAGGTTAGACACATAGGTGACTTATAAGTTACTTAAGTGCAGTGGTAAATGGCTGTGAAATAACATGGACGTTATTTCACGCAGGCTGCAGTGGCAGGCCTGTGTAAGAATTGTCAGAGCTCCCTATGGGTGGCAAAAGAAATGCTGCAGCCTATAGGGATCTCCTGGAACCCCAATAACCTGGGTACCTCAGTACCATATACTAGGGAATTATATGGTTGTACCATTATGCCAATGTGAATTGGTAAATTTAGTCACTAGCCTGTTAGTGACAAATTTGGAAAGCAGAGAGAGCATAACCACTGAGGTTCTGGTTAGCAGAGCCTCAGTGAGACAGTTAGGCATCACACAGGGAACACATACAGGGCACACACTTATGAGCACTGGGGCCCTGCCTGGCAGGGTCCCAGTGACACATAGACTAAAACAACATATATACAGTGAAATATGGGGGTAACATGCCAGGCAAGATGGTACTTTCCTACAGTATGGTATTAGAAAGACAGAAAAGAGTCTTCTGAAAGTTACATGATTTCCTTTGCCGCTGATGTTATACCAGCCTCAGTGACTTTACAGAAATGTCTTAAATTTCAAGATGTCTTGGGCAAATTTGGGAGCCTCCCTCCAGTGTACTACTCTCCAGATTTACAAGTCTGGGCCCATATTTATGGGAATTGGTGTGGGGCAGTGCCGCAAGCCTTCTTGCTTCACTTATCTACATCAACGTGAAAAGGCAAGAATGCACAGTATTCATGAAACAGTGCATTCCTGTCCTTTCCCCGTTCGCTGGTGCACAATTGGCAGCCTAGCGCAAACACAGGCACTGCCGGAGCGTCTTAAAAAGTGGCACTCCTGCGGCAAAAGCCTCTCATAAATAAGCCCCTCACTGCGCTGGATTTGCATCACAAAATTGCAGCAAACCTGTGCAAAATGTATTTTACTTTCTAGTGCAAACCTTGTTTTGTGCTGGAAAGTTGCCTAAAAGTAAAGCAAAGCAGCTCAAAGCGCTTGTTTGCATTACTGTGCATAAGAAGAGCATTTCCGTGGGTGGTAGATGGGCGTTCCCATGGCACCACCCATGCTTTTTGACACAAAACCCTATCTGCAGACAATAGTAGATGGTGGTTTGTGCCAAAAAATAATGTCACTTTGAAGCTGGCATTGAAAGGAGAAATAATTTTATTTTTCCTTTCTTTTCCAGCTTTGCTTGTGTGCTGCACAGTACAGCACACATGCAAAGTAGGGAACATTTTACAGGTTGTCTAGGCACGACATTTTGTACTGGAAAGAAACCCTTAGAGTACAAAATCTATGCTTGACTCATGCACACACCCTTGAACTATGGTGCAAAGGCATGCGTGACACTCAGCAGCCTGATTGTGTGCCCTGTTAGGGAAAGGGGAGGAGAGTGCCTGATTATGTGCCAGGTTAGAGAAATGGGAGAAGAGTGCCATATTTTTTGTAGATATGGCACATTTCTCCTCTCTCCCTGTCATGCAACACAGCACACAAACTTTGGATGCTGCGCTGCAGTATCGCAAGACAGCGCAGAATGCTGCCTTACATTACTCCGTGGAAGGGAGACATTCACCCATTCACATGGGTGTTCTCCGACATTCCCCCATGGATTCTGCCCCATTCCCTGATTTACAAACACAGGTAGACCTGGGAATGCATCAGAATTGTACACCTCCCTAACAGACGCAACAAGGAGAAATATCTGTTTCCTCTTTCTAAGTGGGCTGCATTCTGCTGAACACATAGAAAGAACAAAATGCCTCTAAGAATTGTCTTTGTGCAGAAGGGTGGCCCTTCCTGCGCAAAAAACAATCCTGCCTCCAGCGCAGGCATCCTTGCAACATGACACAAGGGTTCCTTTGTTGACCTACACAGCCAAAAGTGTGCCAGCACTAGGAAATGACAGGAATGCACTGTATAATGTTAAATATGGTACATTCCTGTCCTTTCGTGCAGCGCAACAAGGTGGGTTGCTGCGTTGCGTGAAAGACTGGTAAATATGCTCCCTAATCTGCAAATATTTTAGCATGAACAGCACATTGCAGGATTCAATAATGTGATAAAAGAAGCTGATTGCTAAAAGGAGATGTGTTAGTGCAAGTGTCTGTTTTTTCTGTAGTTATTTTTTTACTTTCTGTTTATGTAACACACTACTTCATCTCCATGGATGTTCAGTATCCTGAAACACATTTTGATAATAGAGCATTTGGATTTTAGTAAATAATTTTGTAAAGAAAATATCCCTAACATTTCTTGTCCCTTTTTTAACAAAGTCACCTAAAATCATATTAAGCATAAAGTATGTTTGACTGATAAAACATCGCTCCAGAACTGAAAATGGGAAAATTGCTCCTAGGTATATGCTTTCGCATGCGTGAATTTAGAGATTGGTGCTTTAAAACTTTCAGAAGCAGCACTGTTCCGCAATGAAAATCCATGTCTGGTTGGAAGTTATGTGCTTATTTAGACCCGAGTGTGTGGTCTGCCACGTTGTCATGGCTACTTTTCACCTCTGCAGCAAACTACCCACATTATCAGCAGATTCCTGGTGGTTTGACATTGATATTTTCAATGAAAGTGTTCCCGGTGGCACAGCTGAAACATTTGATAAAAATGTAATGGCTCTGCCAGCACCCGCTTTTCCATCACCATCTTGATTTACATGTCATTCGTTATCAGTAAAATAGACCACAAGAATGCCAAAATTATAGGATGGGTATTTATGTGCTCTAAAACAGGGAGTCTTGTGATGGATCAGCTGCTTGCTAAATGTGTCTCAAGAAAGAGTCACTTGAGGCTCTTCCCTTCAAAATCAGACGTCAACCACTTCCCTTGAGTGGGAAGTCATATGAATGGATGATAGGACATCCACGATGTGCTGCATCGTACATTAGTGAACAAGGTCCCGGTGGGCATATTTACTAAGTGCAAAATGTTTATTTGGAATTTACCTTCCAGCACTTGTTTTGTGCTGAAAAACTACCTGGAAGTAGTGGAAATCATTACTTTGCATCATGAGGGGCCATTACATGGACGTTCACATGCAGCCTCCCATGGGTTTTAATGGAAAGGCCCATCTGCTAATAATAGTAGACATAGATTTGCACCAAAAAATAACACCTTTTTGAGATTAGCTCCAACTTGGAGTAATCCTTTCATTTCTGCAATTCTTCTAACTTTGCAAGTGTGCTGCATCCACAGTGGGAAAAGTTTTAAAGTTTGTTTAGGCATGGAATATAATAATGGAAGGGTACCCTTCCAGTTCAAAACCTATGCTAAACATGACATAAATTCCTTTATAATATTGTACAAAGGTGTGTTTGTTTGTGGCGCTAGGCAGTCTGTTTGCAGGCCAACGATGGGGAGAGATCGGGCAGTGTTGCGTCTTAGTAAATGTGGCTTTTTTCTGCTCTCTCCCTTTCATGCATTACAGCAACTTAGGTCATTGCGCTGAGTTGTGTGAGTTTTTAGTAAATCCACTCGTAATTTTTGTACACTCTGTGTAAAGAGCACTAAACGCATTCTGCCGATGTGACCTATTGGAAGTTGACGCACTGTTCTCCATTGAAATTTTGAGGGTCTTCGCCATCAGGAAATATAATTTTATATGGTCTCTCTGCCAATGTCAAGCAATTGGTAAAAAATTCACCAACATGAAAGCCTTTGAGGTATGAACTCCGACCCTTTAATGGAGAATTGTTAAAAATGGGGTCTCTAGTTGACAGTAGTTTGCACCCTGTCCAAGTAGAGACCCTCACTCTAGTCAGGGTAAGGGAGTCACACAGCTAAGACAACCCCTGATCACCCCTTTGGTAGCTTGGCTCAAGTGGGTCTGTTTGGTAGGTTGGCTCAAGCAGTCAGGATTATCTCAGAGGCAATGTGTAAACAATTTTGCACACACACAGTAACACAGTGAAAACACCACAAAAGTACTCCACACCAGTTTAGGATAATAGCCAATATTTATCTAAGTACAACAAGACCAAAATAGCAAAAGGCCAACATACCCATGTAAAGATAAGAGTTTTCAAAGATTAAACCTTAGTGAACAAGTTACTTACCTTCGGTAACGAATTTCCCCAGGTTTCAGACTGGATCTGGAGATGTTTTTCTTCTAGCAGTACCCTTGTGCGCCGTCAGGTGGCTTCGGTCGATTCCACGTCCATTGTGGTCACCGTGATGACATCGGGGTCAAATATAGGCGCCGCCTCGGTGCGGTGACATCAGTTTCTTTTCACGACTTTCCACGCCAAAGCTCAGAGCCATGAAGAACACTGAAATGGTGCGCCAGAGCTAAGGCCCTTTTTGGGGAATCCCTGTCCCTAGAAATCAGTTCACAAGCGGGGAGAATGGGTGGGTCGATAAGGAATCTGCAACTAGAATATGTCTCTACCAGATAAATCGTTTCTCAAGGTAAGTAACTTGTTCATCTAATAGAGACTTCTAGTTGCAGATTCCTTACCTTAGATTTGATAGCCAAGCAGTGCCATTCTCGGAGGTGAGCTGCGAACCAAAATCATACTAAAAAGTCCTGCAGGACTGAACAACCAAAGTAGCCATCTCTGCGATCCTGACTGTCCAGGCAGTAATGTTTAGTAAACGTGTGCAAAGATGCCCACGTCGCTGCCTGGCAGATTTCCAGGACAGGAGCTCTGCTTGCTAATGCTGCTACCCCAGCATTTGCTCTAGTTGAATGAGCACACAACCCTTCTGGAGGTTGCTTCTTCACCAAAGCGTAGCACTGCACCGCCTTCCCTTTCTTTGCACCCACATACCAAACAAAGAGTTGATTGTCCACCCGGAAATCTTTAGTGCGATTAAGGTAAAACGCCAACACTCTTTTTGGATCCAGATGGTGGAGTCTCTCCTCCTCATGGCAAGGATGTGGAGGTGCATAAAAAGTAGGCAAAGTGATAGATTGGCCTACATAAAAAGGCGTGACAACCTTGGGAAGAAAGGAGGCCCTTGTGCATAACACTACCTAGTCTGGATGTACAGACAAGAATAAAGGCTTGGAAGAAAGAGCCTAAAGCTCACTCACTCTGCGAGCAGAAGTGATAGCCACCAGGAAGACAGTCTTAAGGGTAAGGAGCCACAAGGGACAATTGTGTAACGGCTCAAAGGGAGCACACATCAAATAAGTGAGGGCAAGATTGAGATCCCACTGAGACATGATGAATGGAGTGGGAGGATACAAGTGGGTTAGACCTTTAAGAAATCTACCTACAATAGCAGATTTGAAAAGAGAAGGTTGATCTGGTAAACTAAGAAAAGCCCGAGATTGCTGATAAGTAGGCTTTTAGAGTGCCCAAAGCAGAATCAGTGTTGGTACACCATTCCACAAATTTATGCCAACAACAGGCATATACCGTTTTGGTAGAGTTACGCCTGACTTCTAAGGTAACATCACAGACTTCGGGCGGAAGGTCAAAAGCCGTCAGCTGCTGCCACTCAATCTCCAAGCATTAAGGCGGAGACTAGACAGGTTTGGGTGAAGAACCGTTCCCTGCTGCTGCGACAGAAGATCCTTCTGAAGAGGCAGTCGGATTGAAGGATCCGTGGCCATGCTCAGTAGCTCTGGGTACCAAATTCTTTGTGCCCAGTCCGCTGCCACAAGAGTGACTTGAGCCCAGTCGTTCTTGAGAACTCTGGGCATAAGTGGTATTGGTAGAAAGGCGTACAGGAGGCTTCAGCTCCACTCGAGACGAAAGGGGTCGCCGAGCGAGAACCGCCTTGGAAACTCAAATGTGCAAAACTGCAGACATTCGCGTTCTCTGCGGAGGCGAACAGATCTAACCAAGGCTCTCCCCACTGTTGAAAGAGACCTTGCACCACCTCCAAATGGAGATGCCATGCGTGACCGACGGCTGAGTTAGTCTACTCTGGCGTTCAGAGAGCCCACCAGATGTTGAACTGCCTGATATTCCAGCCATGTCCAAAGGCAAAGAGCCTCTTGACAAAGGGTCCACGGCCCCACTCCACCCTGTTTGTTGCAGTACCACATGGCGATGGTGTTGTCAGTGAACACCTGCACCACTTTCCCTTTGAGAGAGGGAAAGAATGCTTTTAATGGTTAGTCAAGTTGCCCAGAGCTCCAAAAGATTGATGTGGAGCTCAGACTCTGCCGGAGACCAGAGGCCTCTGAGGTGAAGCCTCTGTCACAATTGTGAGATCTGGTTGGGGAAGGGAAAGGGATCTACCCTTGACCCAATTCTGATTCGAAAGCCACCACTGTAGATCTTTTGCAGTCCTCTCCGAGATCTGGACCATGTCAGTGAGATTCCCCTGATGCTTCGCCCACTGGAACTTGAACTGGAAGGTCCCACTGCAGAGCCCGCATATGCCATCTGGCATGTGGTACTAATAGGATTCAGGAGGCCATGAGGCCCAGCAGCCACAGAGTCATTCTCACCGAAACCCAGGATAGAGGCTGAAACACTGGAATCACAGCCTGAATATCCCGGATTTGCTGATCAGGAGGATAGGCCAGAAACTGCTCTGTGTCCAGAACAGCTCTGATGAAAGGGAGCGCCTGAGAGGGAGTCAGGTGTGATTTTGGCATGTTTATAGTGAACCCCAGTGCATGCAGAATGATCGCCATAGTCTAAAGGTGGGAGATGACATTCTGGGGCATTTGCCTTCAACTGCCAGTCGTCAAGGTAGGGAAAGACTGAAATTTTCAACCTGCACAGATGAGCTGCAGCCACCGCCATCACTGTTGTGAACACCCGAGGGGCGCTTGTAAGGCCAAAGGGGAGCACGGTAAACTGAAAGTGCTTGTGACCAACCACAAAGATAACGTCTCTGGGTAGGCAGGCTAGGCAGGGATATGAAAGTAAGCGTCTTGCAAGTCCAACACCACCATCCAGTCTTCTGGGTCAAAGGCAGAAAGGGCCTGAGCCAAGGTGAGCATTTTGAACTTCTTCCTGAGGACGAGATTGAGGGCTCAGCGGTCGAGGATAAAACATAGGCCCTTGTCCTTCTTGGGCACCAGAAAGTATCAGGAAATGCAACCACAGCCTACTTTTGGTGCAGGAACCCTCTCTTTGGCCCCCTTTGCCGAAAGAGCCATAACTTCCTCGCAGAGTTAAATGGCCAGTTTATGGCGGCATGGCCGGAGGGGAAGTTTTGAAGGGGGAGTAGCCCCTTCGGACGATATGCAAATTGGATGGATTCCTAGTGGGGCAGGTGATGGCTTATCCTGCCAACAACTGGTCCGAGGTGGGGTAACGGACTAGGAGGGTTTGGAAGCTGCAGCCAGGGCAGGTGTGGACTGGGCAGACCTCTAGTTTCCTGTTCCATGAGCCCGTGGGATCCTGCATCCTCAGCCATGCAGGGGCTGCACAGCATGCGTGGCATGGTGGCTAGGGAGAGGGCACGACAGCGAGCCCCTTCCGTGGCGACAAAAGGGGCGAAAGGTTGACTGTTGGGGCCGAGGGGCAGTAGAAAGTCCAAGGGACTGACCCGTAGCTCAGGAGTTCGTGAATCTCTCCAGAGTCCGCCTTATCCCAGAAGAGAGGAGCGCCATTTTAAGGCATGTCCATGAGGGTATGATGGACATTCCTAAAAAAAAAAAAGAAGTTCGTAACCAGACGTGGCGTCGTAATGCCACTGTCGACGCAACCGTTCTACCCAGAGAGTCAGTCGTGTCCAGCCCACATTTTATGGTGAACTTGGCCCCATCTCTCTAATCGGCAACAGCCTGGGAGACAATTGCAAAGGCCTCCTCCAGGATCTGTGGCAGAACTTGCACGACCCTCTTCCACAAGGAGTGGGTATAACGGCCCAAAAGACTTGCGGTGTTTACCGACCGCAACGCCAAACTGGAGGAAAATAACTTCTTCTTCCCAAATTGTTCCAGCCTTTTTAATTCCCTATCTGGGGTAGTGGAAGGGATGCGCCTGAGGAAGAGGAAGCCTGGGTAACAAGACTCTCAGGCGCGGGGTGTTGGGTCAGGAATTTAGGGTCGTTCAGGGCGGGCCGATGGCAATGAGCGATTGTCCTATTGACATGAGCCCCTGTGCTGGGTCTGGACCAGGTACCCAGTAGGACATCAGTGAGGGCTTTGTTAAATGGAAGGTGAGGTTCAGAAGCAGAGGCTCCGGGCTGAAGCACCTCCGTCAGGAGATTAGTCCTGACCGCAACAGTAGGCAGCTCAAGGCTTAGGACCTCACCCGCTCTACTGACCACCATGGAATAAGAAGCTCTCTCTGCTATAGCCACGGTAGGAGGAGACAGTGGGCCTCATTATGACCCTGGCGGGCGGCGGAGGCCGCCCGCCAGGATCCCACCCTCCAAATTACCGCGCCGCGGTCAAAAGACCGCGGCGGGTATTACGAGTTTTCCCCTGGGCTGGCGGGCGGTTCCAGTAAAACCACCCGCCAGCCCAGGGGAAAACGACCTTCCCACGAGGATGCCGGCTCGTAATCGAGCCGGCGGAGTGGGAAGGTGCGACGGGTGCAGTGGCACCCGTCGCGTATTTCAGTGTCTGCAAGGCAGACACTGAAATACTTTTCGGGGCCCTCTTACGGGGGCCCCTGCCGTGCCCATGCCATTGGCATGGGCACGGCAGGGGCCCCCAGGGGCCCCGCGACCCCCCCTACCGCCATCCTGTTCATGGCGGCTTTCCCGCCATGAACTGGATGGCGGTAGGGGGGGTCAGAATCCTCATGGCTGCGGAGCGCGCTCCGCAGCCATGGAGGATTCCAAAGAGCAGCGGAAAGTCAGCGGGAGACCGCTGACTTTCCGCTTCTGACCGCGGCTGAACCGCCGCGGTCAGAATGCTCATTGGAGCACCGCCAGCCTGTTGGCGGTGCTCCCGTGGTCGGTGGCCCTGGCGGCCACCGGCCGCCAGGGTCAGAATGACCCTCAGTGTCTGGGAAGGTATCACACCACTAGCGCCACCCAATTCCTGAGCCCAGTCCATATTCTCATCTTGCTGGTATTCATAAGGGTCCAGTGACCTCTCCAACCCTTCCTCATATTCATACCCAAAGGAAAAAAGAGTCTGAATCTGACGATGATTTGGAGGAGGACGAATGGTGATGACTCCACAACTGGTCTCGAGACCTTCCCCTCGAGCGAGACCGGGAAACAATGCACAGTCGAGCACCGGGCGGCCATGAGCTTTAGGCACCACTCCCTCAAAGCCTTCGGGTGCATGGCCCAGCACTCAGAGCATGACTTCGGGTCCTGATCGCTCTCCAGACACCACAAACAGACTGATGCAGATCCGTCACCGACATCGTGCGGTGACAATCCTCTCACGGCATAAACCCGGTCTCCTGGGACATCCTTAGATGCACCAAAAGTCACCAGAAAATTTGACATAAATGGCTAGGCGGCAAAATGTGACCAGGGTAGCACTTCTCAAGATCAGTGCGTGATGTGGAAAGAAAAAAACGGATGTCACCAAGGCGGCACCTATATTCGACCCCAACGTCATCACGATGCCAACGACGGACGAGGAGTCCACCAACGCCACCTGACAGCACGCAAGGGTACTGCTCGAAGAAAAAAATCGCAGGATCCAGTCTGACACCTGGGGAAATTCTAAGGTAAGGAATCTGCAACTAGAAGTCTCTATCAGATATTGCCCTTAGAAACACAATAGCTGCAACTGAGGCTATCACAGTGTCTTGACGGAGTCGCCTCCAACAGTCCGACGCCACTCGTGAAGGAGTGTGGGCTGGTCACGGACCCTGGGTACAGTCTCTGGAGCCAGTGTGGCATTGGTTCCTTATGACAAGGCGGAGTCGATGAATCCAGCAGATCAAAATGCGAGGCGTCCACTTTGCAGTGTCACAATCACACCATGGGGACACAGATACTGCTGAGGAGTCGGGTGTCACGGAAGTGGGTGACACTGCACTAGGGACTCACGCTGTTGCGGGACTCAGGAGGCGCTGCAGTGGCATCAGGCCTGTGTTGCAGGTCGTAGTTGTTGCACTCAGCGGGGACCATGACTGGTGCAGGCAGCGCTGGTTTGAAATTCGCTTTGGAGTCAATTTGTATAGTTTCCTCTTGGTTGCACCAGAGCTCAGTTCCAAGGGCCCAGAAATTGGATGTGGCATCACTTGGCAAGTCAGGATTCTCAACTAGAGAGCCCAATCACTGGCAGGTGAAGTCTTTGATGTCAAGAGGGAAGCTCAGTCCAAGCCCTTGGAGGACCTTTAGAAGCAGGATGTAAAAGGCACATTCCAGTCCTTTCAATCCCAGGACAGAAGCAGCAGGCCAGCACAGCAAAGTGACAGTCCCTCCTCCAGAGTCCAGCTCTTCTTCCTGGCATAAGTTCCTCAGTCAGGAGGATTCTAACTATGTGGTATCAGAAGTCAAATACTTATACCTATTTTTATCTTTGAAGTAGACAAATTTCAAAGAGAAGTCTTTGCATTGCACAAGATCCTGCCTTTCCCTGCCCTAGCCCCAAACACAGTCCAGGGGGTTAGAGACTGTTTTGGGTGAGCACAGGCACAGCCCTATTCAGGTGCAGGTTTTAGCTCCTTCCACCACTCTAGCTCAGGAAGACCTGATGATGCACCATCAGGATATGCAGGGCACACCTCACCTCCCTTTGTGTGTGTACACTGAATACTCAAACAACCCACCTGTCATCCTGACCCAGAGGTGTATTCAGCAGACAGGCAGAGGCACAGAATTTTTAAACGAGAAAATGCCCGTTTTCTGAAAGTGACATTTTCAAACTTGCAATTCAAAAACCAACTTCATCGAAAGATGTATTTTTAATTTGCGAGTTCAGAGACCCCAAACCCATTTTCTCTAGCAGATTCCAATGGGAAATTACACTTCAAAGATATTTCAAGGCAACCCTCTTGTCAGCCTATGGGAGAGATAGGCCTTGCAATAGTGAAAACTGAGTTTAGCAGTATTTCACATTCAGGACATGAAAAGCACACCTGTACATGTCCTACCTTTTACATACACTGTACCTTGCTCATGGGGCTGCCTTGGGCCTACCTTGGGGGTAACGTACAGGTAATGAAAGGCAAGGTTTGGGATTGGCAAGTAGGTGCACTTGCCAGGTCGCATGGCAGTTCAAATCTGCACAAACAGACACTACATTGGCAGGTCTGAGAGGTGTTTACAGGGCTACTCATGTGGGTGGCACAATCAGTGCTGCGGCCCATTAGTAGCATTTGATTTGCAGGCCCTTGGGCTCACCTGGTGCACTATACTAGTAAAGTACTAGTAAATTAGATATGCCACTCATGGCTAAACAAATCACCAATGCAACTTAGACAGAGTGCATATGCACTCTGGGCACTTTACCACTGCTAACCGATGCTAGAGTCCTAAAGCCAGCAAAAATAGGTCAGATAAACTAAGAGGAAGAAGGCAAAATGTTTGGGAATAACCCTGCAAAAAACGGGCCAGGTCTAACAAGGATATTCTAATTTTTCATTTAGAGTATAATAACTACCTGCTTTAATGCCCACAGTTGGAGCTTTCAACACTTATAGTTGCATAACCCTTGTCCTGCCTAGTACCTTTTCCTCTAGAGCATCCACATGCAGGATGACCTAGAGAAAGGACTTGTAAAGATTGCTCCAGGTGTAAGATCCCATATGGCTGTAAGCAGTGTTCCATGTCACAGTCATGAGAGAAGGATCAGTAGTGCCAGAGTGAATGCAATTATGATGACAATAACCCTTTCTCCAGTAGCCTTTCACTTGTTTCCTTGATAGTGCACAAAGAAGAGTACTGTGGAATATATACTTTTCTGGAAATCTTTTCCGCCTTAGTTAGTTATGGTGGGTTCATCAAAGTATATAACATGCTTGGGTACCCTTCACAACACAAGATTGTCCAACAAGGAGTAGGTGCACCAAGTTCACATGCTAGAGCTGAGAGCAGACAGGATATATCTGAATTCCTTGCTGCCCTCTGTACCATTGAGTTCCATTCTGATATTAACAGACAATTCCATATCATTGCATTATGTGTAAAAACTGGGAGGACCAACTCAATAGTTTTTTCCAGAGGAAGCACAGAGGATCTGACACTGGGATTAGTAAGTGGATAGCCTTGATATGATGTGCTGTGCTTTCGGGACCCCTAAGCAGATTTACAGAGCAAATATTTCCTGGAGGAGAATAGATGCCTTTAAAATGCCAAATGTCTCCAGTAAATCTTTGAAACTTGGGTAGAAGAGATCACCACCTGAAAAAATGCACAATGTAGAAACTTTGCCAAGGACCCCCCGAGCTCAACTCCAATGGCAGTGTCTTTTTATTGATAGATTGGTCAGATTAATTTGACATAAATTCCTCTCATCCTCAAGGAGATCAATGAACTGAAACAAAGCAAGTTAAAAATGATCCTCATTGCTCCTAACTTGCCATGTCATCGGTGGTATTCAGAGCCTCTCCCCTAACACCAATGCGCAATGCAGCTCATCTTCATTTGATGTCAGGCAAGATCATTCATCCCAGCCTACAGTCATGGAACATTTTCTGTTTGACTGAAAAATGTATCTTCAGCACAGCCATTTGGATATTCTTGCAGATTTTATGAACATCTTTAAAGAGGTCAAGAGTCTATCCACAAGTACATTATTCACTCTCAAGTGGAAGAGAGCCTGCATATGGTGATCGAGGAGCAGTCTGGCGGGAAACGTATCAAGGAGAGCCTAGCCTTTTATTTTTCTCAAATTTTGCCCTTTTTTAATCATTTTTTACTGTAAAACATCCCTTTACCCTGTCATAAATTTATTTTTCCAACATATTTTTTTCCCATCCTTCTAATTAAAGATTTCCTTGTGAGATTTAAAAATTGTTTACCTATTCAAACGCTTGTCCCCATCCTCTGGAAATAAACAAGTGGCTCTCCAAATTGTTGGTTCTCCATTCAAACGTATGTGTAACTCACACTGCCAGCACTTGGAAGTTCTCTTTCCTAATTGCCATTACATCGGGTAGGAGGATGACTAACTGACCCAATGGACCAAGAGCCTTACACAGTTCTCCAGTATTGGATCTTTCATAGATTCACATGCTTGAATCATCCCCGTCGTCGAGGTAGGAGCCTCACGGTAAGTTTAAATACATAAAGCAGTAAGTCAGTAAGTGTAAAACAAGTAGGCCCTGGTAGGCCTCATAGGGTATTTTACAGTCTATCCACTTTGTTTTGTGAAAAGACCCAAACTTCAGTGTCAACCAATCAGGATTCAGCCCCTCCCAAACACTCCCAACAGAGGCTGAATTCCCTCAGATTTTCTACCGCACGTCGTGTGAAGGGAGTCTCCCTGAGCTCTGCTCAGTTTACCTTATTTCTGACTAAGGATTGTTTCTCTCAGGAAGCTAGCTTTACAGCTTTGTCATGTCTGAAAAGGCAAAGAAGGGTCTGTTCAGAGACTGTGACAATTGTGGGAAGAAGGGATTGCATGTTGATGACCCCCACAAGAAATGCATCTACTGCCTCCATCCAGACCACAAGGTGAGAGACTGCAAAATCTGTCGCACCTTTAGTCAAAAAACCCTCAAGGACCGTGAGGGTAGACTTCTCTTATGGCTGCAGAAACAGAAAGCCATAGAACATCCTTCCTCAGACGACAGTGAGGCGTCATCTCATACTTCTCGTCCTCAGAAAAGAACAGGTGAGAGAGAGAGAGTGTCTGATGAGCCACCAAGGAAGATGCCCAAGAAAACAAAACAAGTCTCTGCTGAGGCAAAAAAGGATGTTTCCCATTCAGAGACATTAAAATATTTGCCAAAAAAGGTTCATTCAGAGCCTACTACGCCTTTGCATCGGAAAAGCACCTCAAAAAAGACATCCCTGTCTCTGTCACCCAGAAAGAGCCAGAAAAAGTATCTTCAGGGAAAAAACACCCGTCGACGACCACCCTGTCGACGACGGTGTCGACCGTGACATCCACTACAGTGTCATCGACGTTCACAACAGCGGTCTCACCAATGATTATGACGTCATCCCCGTTATCGTCAACGACGATAATTACGGGATTTTTTTTTAAAAGGCTTCGGCAGCAGATACATCGTCGACAGCGGAGGCCTCCTGGGTTCACCAATCGACCAGGGCACTCCCATCTATGAAGCACCTCTCAATGAGGTTTAAGAAGGCGCTGCTGACGACGGCACCTACAGAGCATACGTCGACGAAACAACGGTCGACGAAGGAACCGCCGACAAAGGATTCGTCGACGAAGGAACCGTCGACGAGGGAATCATCAACGATCATATCGTCCACAGCATTAACAGTGTATAAGCCATCGACCTACCTGGATACTCCACCGCACCATTCGTCAACTGGTCTGTCTTATCATCAGGACGACTCCACCAGGTTCTTACCCCTTTCACTTATCACCATGGGGGAAAAAGCTTCTGATATTCTGCCAATGCATACCTCACCAAGTAAGGTATTGCCATACCCCCCACAACATCTCCTAGATGATGATGACGATGATGCATACTCCCAAAACGACGGAATGTTTGGGGCAGCTAGTAGCCCGTCCCAACTCGATGTCAAATGCCAAGATTTTGATGATGAGGACGAACAGCATTACCAGCCTAGTTATGCCTCAACATCCTACCCACAGGCAGAACAACAATCGCACCTTTCCATGCCTAGCTCACTAGTAGCAGACCTACAATATATGCTTAATGACTACTATAAAAGGTTTCCACCATCAACTCAGACCACGCCACCTAGACCTGAAAGCTACCAGACACCTCGTCAAACCCAGTCTACTAATCTTCCGGAAACCCCCCAGGCTAGCGTACCGGTAACAAGCCAAACTCAGGAAGCTTATCTCTCGTCAAACGACGAAAGGGAAGAGGGTGAGCTAAGAGATTCTGCGACTAGTGAATGGGATGATTATCTCGTCCCCACACCATCTCCTCCTCCAGCAGGTCCAGTAGATTCGCCTCCAGAAGACATAGGAGGTTTTCATAATCTGATAGAGAGAGCGGCAAAGCGTTTTGGCCTTTCAATTGTCTCTCATGAAACAGATTGTTTTCTGTACGACTTCAAAGAGCCATCAAAGAGATCGGTAAGAGCTATACCCATAGTAGATTTCTTATGGCAGGAGGGTTTGAAGGCAATGAAAAATCATGCAATAGTGCCTTCACAAATGCCAAGACTAGAGAAGAAGTACAAGGCCCCAGATGATTCTCCGGCCTGTTTAGTGTCACAGCCAAAACCTGATTCTGTGATATCACAGGCGGCGCAGCGATGTTCCAGAAACCCCTCCGCACCTATAACATCTCCCCCAGACAAAGAAGGGAGGAGATTAGACAACATCGGTAAAAAATTCGCCTCTGCTGCAGCGGTCACAGTTAAGGGGGTTAACTCCCTCGCCATCCTGGGAAGATATGATCGCCAAATGTTGGCAGACATGTCTGCCTTTATGGATCCCCTGCCAGAAGACGTCAAGGTGGAAGCAAAAAAGGTGTTGCAGGAGGGAGAAAGGGTGGCCGCAGAGATTATAGATAGCGCAATAGACATTTCTCTAACTGGCTTTAGGCAATTGGCTGGCGCAGCAGTCCTGCGCAGGCAAGGATGGCTTAAGGCCACATCATTTAGACCGGAAGTCCAGAGTCGTGTTCTCGACATGCCTTTTGATGGAGAAAGTTTGTTTGGAAAACATGTCGACGACATGTTACAGCCCATCAAAACTGATACAGATACAGCAAAATCTCTAGGTACCCTTCAATATAAAAAACAACCTTTTCGTGGAGCAAGGGGAAGAGGAAGTTACTCCTTTTGAGGGGGTACCAACAGTATAGATCCCAGTATCAGTCTTCCTCCACAGGATCACGACACCAGTACCACCAGCAACAGCAGCATTATAGGCTACCACCGACCGCATCTTATAAACATCCAACTAGAGGAAGAGGAGCTGCCCGAGGAAGAGATACGGGCAGAAAGCAATGACCCGCCAGTCATCTCAGCACTTTCCCACCCACCAGTATCGAGAGTCGGAGGTCGCATCACTTCCTATGTCCCCCAATGGGAGGCTATAACATCGGACAGATGGGTACTCGATGTAGTGGCCAGGGGTCATACTCTGGAATTCACGCAAACACCGCCAATTGTTCCTCCATCGAGCCCACCACCCCAGAGGATGAACCAACTCCTCAGGGAAGTAAAAGTGATGCTGAGCAAAGGAGCGATAGAGCCAGTCCCTTTTTCTCAAAAGAACAGAGGATTCTATTCCCGCTTCTTTCTCGTAAAGAAACCCTCAGGAGTCAGGCGCCCCATCCTGGACTTGAGAACACTAAACAAGTTTCTAAAGAAACAGTCATTCAGGATGGTAACACTTCAGGATGTCCTGCTTCTTTTAAATGCTGGAGATCTGATGGCATCCCTAGACCTCCAGGATGCTTATTTTCATATTCCCATACATCGCAAACACCGCAAATTCCTACGGTTCAGAGTATGTGGTATGCACCTCCAATTTTGAGTTCTCCCATTCGGTCTCAAATCGGCCCCCAGAATCTTCACAAAAATGTTGGCTCCGGTAGCAGCACATCTCCGCTAGTTGGGTATCCAGGTCTTCCCTTACCTGGACGACTGGCTCATAAAGGCACCCTCAAAGTCGCAAGTAATACGTCATATTTCCTATTGCCTTCAGTTGTTAAACAGCCTGGGGTTTGTAGTCAACTACCAGAAATCTCAGCTCTACCCCAAACAGGTATTAAACTTCTTAGGTGCAATACTAGACACAGTCCACAACAAAGCGTACCCATCTCACGAGAGGAAACAAAAACTAACTTCCTTAGCAGGCAGGCTCTCCACAAAAAAGTTTGTTTCAGTCCGCATCTACAAATCATTGCTAGGGATGATCTCATCTTGCATTCCGCTAGTCCTAGATTGCAGGCTCCATATGCGACCCCTGCAAGAGCAATTAGACATACAATGGACCCAGATCAACGGTTCGTTCGAAGACAAGATTCACATAACACCTCTAATGAAAAACACCATGAGGTGGTGGGCAACTCTAACCAATTTGTCAAACGGACTGTCATTCCTTCATCAAACACCCAGTTACATAGTAACAACGGATGCCTCTCTCGAAGGATGGGTTGCACACTGCCAGGACCTGCAAATCAGCGGAACCTGGAATGCAAAAGAGGTTCAACTCCACATCAATTACCTAGAACTCAAAGCGATACACTTAGCTCTAAAAGCTTTCTTGCCAAAGCTACAAAATTCAAGCGTCTTAATCAGGACAGACAACACAACCAGCATGTTTTATCTAAACAAGCAAGGAGGCACGAGATCCCTACAACTCTCGCAGCTACAAATCTGGACATGGGCCATCAAGCACAATATTTCACTCAAAGCGGAGCATGTGCCAGGACAAACCAACGCTCTAGCAGACACCCTGAGCAGGACAGTGATTCCTTATCACGAGTGGGCGCTAGACCAAAAAATTCTCAACCGCCTTTTTCTATTATGGGGCAAACCGAACCTAGACCTATTTGCCACTCTCGAGAACAAGAAATGCCAGTATTACGCAAGTTGGCTTCCCCAGAAAGGTTCGTGGGGGAATGCATTTTCGATGAGATGGTCCGGGGTTTATGCCTACGCTTTTCCTCCGATCCCGCTCATTCCGAGAGTCATCAACAAACTAAAGATAGAGGGGTGTCGCCTCTTATTCATAGCTCCCAGATGGCCCAGACAAGTCTGGTACACGGAGCTCCTAATGCTCTCTGAACAGCCACATCTGCAACTCAGAGTCCGACTCTCTTAACGATGCACCAGGGACATGTCAGGCACCCAGATCCGTCATCTCTTCATTTGTCGGGTTGGCTCCTGAATACAATGAATATTTGAATCTCAACATTTCCCCGGAGTGTAGAGACATCTTAGCGAAAGCTAGAGCTGACACTACCAACAAAACTTATAGACTTAAATGGAACCGTTTTTGTATATGGTGTGCAGCAGAAGACATACATCCTTTGTCCGCTCCTCCAGAGCAGATACTTCCATATCTCTTGCTCTTGGCAAAGTCAGGACTTTCATACTCCTCCATTCGAGTGCATCTTGCAGCAATCTCGAGGTACCGCAGATCACCACACAGAGTCTCATTATGTTCCACAAGAATTGTCAAGCAATTCATGAAAGGCCTTTTTCGTGTTTTCCCACCAGTTAAAAAACCTCAGCCATTATGGTCCCTGAATGTCGTATTAATGCAGCTCATGAAAGCTCCCTTTGAGCCGATCCACAAAGCCGATCTTAAATTAATCTCATGGAAAACAGCGTTACTACTAGCTCTTACTTCAGCCAAAAGAGTCAGCGACATTCAGGCTTTCACTGTCAAACAGCCTTTCCTCCAATTCACAAACTCAGGTGTGATCCTGCGAACAAATCCTAAATTAATCCCGAAAGTTCCCTCAACGTTTCACTTTAATGAACCAGTCATCTTAAAAACCTTTTTCCCAAATCCGCAAACAGTAGCCGAAAGGACATTACATTCTCTTGATATTAAAAGGTGTTTAAAGTTTTATCTACAGAAAACACAAACCATCCGCCACTCTGACCAATTATTTGTTGCATTTGGCGGAACAAGAAAGGGACATGCGGTGTCCAAACAGACTATAGCAAGATGGATTGGCCTCGCAATTCAATTCTGCCATGCAAAAGCAGGTAAACCGCTCCACAACAAGGTGAGAGCTCATTCTACAAGATCGGTAGCCACTTCAGCTGTACACTTTGCAGGGGTGCTACTACATAGCATCTGTAGAGCAGCCACATGGTCCAGCCAGCATACGTTTACAAAACACTACTGTCTCAAGGAAACTAGTAACGTCGATACAGCAGTGGGACAG
This sequence comes from Pleurodeles waltl, assembly GCF_031143425.1. Taxonomy (NCBI): domain Eukaryota; kingdom Metazoa; phylum Chordata; class Amphibia; order Caudata; family Salamandridae; genus Pleurodeles; species Pleurodeles waltl. Next base: position 1,092,361,657 of record NC_090440.1, read on the forward strand.
GCAGTGCTGAGGCATTTATTTCGTTAAGGTGAGCCTCTTACACATCCCACCACCACACTGAAGGTATGTTCGATATGGTTTCTCAGTCTAGTTAATATCTAATTTTATATCACAGTGTAGTTTAGTCTAAGATTGTTCTTCAAATTATTCGCTTTTTCATATTGTGTTAACATGTTGTAGACCTCAAAACAACAACAAAACAGATTGTGTCAAAATTTTCTGCCACGCAGCTTTTTCTTTTATTCTTATATATATATATATATATATATATATATATATATATATATATATATATATATATATATATATGTATAAATGTATGTATAAATGTATACTAATGTGAATGACATCACTTAAAGAATTACGATAAAATTACAGTCAAATTAATTCACTAATTTAAAAAAGACATTACTGCTCGTTATTCTGATTCAAGCATGTGAATCTATGAAAGATCCAATACTGGAGAAGAAAATTAGTTACTTAACTGTAACTGCAGTTCTCCAGTATTGGTATCTTTCATAGATTCACATGCGACCCACCCTCCTCCCCTCAGAGGCTCCCCTATTACACAGATATTAAACTTCACACTTCTACTAGAAAATCATCAGACACTCTCTCTCTCTCTCACCTGTTCTTTTCTGAGGACGAGAAGTATGAGATGACGCCTCACTGTCGTCTGAGGAAGGATGTTCTATGGCTTTTTGTTTCTGCAGCCATAAGAGAAGTCTACCCTCACGGTCCTTGAGGGTTTTTTGACTAAAGGTGCGACAGATTTTGCAGTCTCTCACCTTGTGGTCTGGATGGAGGCAGTAGATGCATTTCTTGTGGGGGTCATCAACATGCAATCTCTTCTTCCCACAATTGTCACAGTCTCTGAACAGACCCTTCTTTGTCTTTTCAGACATGACAAAGCTGTAAAGCTAGCTTCCTGAGAGAAACAATCCTTAGTCAGAAATAAGGTAAACTGAGCAGAGCTCAGGGAGACTCCCTTCACACGACGTGCGGTAGAAAATCTGAGGGAATTCAGCCTCTGTTGGGAGTGTTTGGGAGGGGCTGAATCCTGATTGGTTGACACTGAAGTTTGGGTCTTTTCACAAAACAAAGTGGGTAGACTGTAAAATACCCTATAAGGCATACCAGGGCCTACTTGTTTTACACTTACTGACTTACTGCTTTATGTATTTAAACTTACCGTGAGGCTCCCACCTCGACGACGGGGATGATTCAAGCATGTGAATCTATGAAAGATACCAATACTGGAGAACTGCAGTTACAGGTAAGTAACTAATTTTCTTATCCATGGCAACAAATTGTCTCAGAGCATACCTCCTTTCCTTATCAAGGTGATCATGAGCTACAGAAGTTTTTTATTGTTATTTATTGATTTATATACCGTTGGTTAGTGTCCTCAAAGCTATCTGTAGTAGCCAGCATTATTATGGGTCCCTTCCAGGTCGGCCAAGTTGCATCTCTCACAAAGGAAGGTAGCTTCTGCTGCTGTTCTTATGGAAAGATCCATTACCCACGTTTTGAAAAGGATTTACTTGCATACCAACTGGTACCTTTGCCAAATACTATTACTTTAATTCAGACACCTGAACAGATTGTCTTGTGAGTCTAGCTTATTTAGGCAACTTGTTTGCATGACTGTTTTCTTGCCATATCTTGCTATTTTCCTAGTTCATCGTTCTTGGCCCAAGGGGATCTATAAGCTATTCGATTCAACTCTTTTTTTTAAATGTCAGAGAAAATCCCATGTAACAGACTTGTAATCAAAGTTCTGTGTCCCACATTCCTCTTGGTAAATTAGAACAACCACCATTTTGAAATAATAGATCCTTACTCCCACCCCAATTGTAAAAATCAACTACATAACTGACTTTACCATGCATTCTGGAGCATTGAAGCATATGGAATCCACAAAATGTCAGTGTGTAACTTCATATCCGTGAATAGAGCACTACTGCGTCTTTTGAATGTTCTTTAATGGTTTTAAAGTGAAATGTACTTTATGTTGATTGATTGTGATTTTAATTGCTTTGCTAAAAAAAAACAGAAAATGTACTCCTTTAAGCGTGCTTTCTATGCAACATTATTTGTAAGATTAAATATTTGTATATCCAAATGTGCTGTGGGAACCTGCACATGCAATGAGGTGTTGAACTGTTTAATTAAAAAAACTACACATGACAGAGAACTAGGATTACAAGTAACTTATGTTTCATTCAGCCATGGATTTTGCCTTATAGTCAGGAGTCTGTCTCAAATCGGCCACAGTAGTGGAAAAAACTAATTAATTTATCTGACTACCTTTCTAATCTACCTAACATGTAAGTAGATGGGTATGTGTTAACCTCTGGGTTCTAATCACTAAATTATAACATCTGAACACTTTTTTTAGGAAGGCCCCTGTAGAAGAAATTTCCAAACCTGAGGATACGGAAGCTAAATCAACTGCCCCAGAAGTCAAGACGATCCCGAACAATGCCACACAGACAAATGAGAATGAGAGCAAGGCATGATCGTGTAATTTGGGAAAGAAGCAAAAATGACAAAACAACTTCACCTAAGCATTTACGAAAAAAGAAAACATGCCCACACACATTTCATTCCCTAGTGTCTTTTTGCCTTTTTTTTTAAAATGAAGTTAATTTTTTTTGTTGTTGTAGATTTGTAGAAAGGATTCCGTTGTTCGTCCACTTGCTCTTGAAGAACAAATCAGAAAACAAAGTTTTGTAAAGACCAGAGTCCGATAGCCAAAAAGTGTGCTGTCCCATTAACAAGATGTGAAAAAGACAAAATATGTGTAAAAAGTAGAGTGAGAACAAAAGTGATAAGTTATAGATGTACAGCGGACACAGAAAACACTGTTGTTATTGTTTATTTGCTTATTCTTTATGAATACATACGCCATAAGTACGCATTCATTTGCTACTAATGCATTGCAATTTTCTCAAATGATGTGATACAGTCCACAATTAATTTTCATATTTTTCTGTTATTTTAAATCTCAGTTTCACTAAACATTGGTTTATGGTTCTGAAAGTATCACCCTTCTCCGCTAGCTTCAGTTTGCTAACCATACATACAGTATATTATTATTATTTTTTTTAGGAAGAATGCCAAATTGTAGCTTCTGAGTATATTTCAATTTGCAGTATTGAGCTACGTTGTTTTGGAAGGGGGCAAGGTGTTGTTGGATAGTGGGCGGTTTTGCCAACTTTATTTTCCAGTGTTTACAAGCTGCATAATTTTTTTTTTTTAAATGTGTTGTGTTCATACATCTTGTTTTTATTTGTGTAAACGTAACTGCCTTTTTTTTATAGACACAGAAAATGAAAATATATAATAGTTTACTAGCATGCTAAATTTGTGGGAAAATACTGTATTTTTTAAAAGAAAATGAATGTTCGCAGTCCTCTATTTAACCATTCACCGAATTATTTTCCACCTCACTCCCACAGGGAATTACAAAATGTTCCTAGTTCACTTTTAATTTTACTGCAACAATTTGCTGATTAGTCAGGTGTCAATGAATTATTTTTCTCTTTTCTTTTAATGTTCCTGTTTTTCCACATAACGTTTTAAAATGCCCCCATACCACCTCGACAAGTTAATTTAAAGGGCCCTGATACAGTTATCACTGTTCTTAAGCAAAGAGTGGTTACCAATTAATTAACCCTCTTCAGAAATAAACAATTAGTAGCTGTATTTCTATTTCACAAGGCTAAGCAGAAGAAGATGTTTTTTCAAGCAACCACTTCGTTTTTTTTTTATTTATGAGGACAGTCTGTCTCTCTGGGGCTCTGCATACGAGATTTCTCTGCCTTGTGTCTAAAAAAGTTCAGGAGTTGAGGAGAGGTTCTGTTAACTTCCAAGAGGTTTCAAATTGAAATAATTTTTCTAACTTTCATGGCCTAAGTCGCACTGAAAAACAGCACATATAGATGCTTTCACAGTAAGATTTGAGCAAAGATGCCTTTATGAAGACAGTTGTAGCAAGGTAAGGACCGCCCCTTTGTATAGGAATATTTTTTTTTACATGTTTTTCCTCCCTCATGCTACTTTTGACCTGCAAGCTTGTGCAATGTGGATGCGTGAATATTTTAGTGTGAAATGTGTTTTTGTCATAGTATCAAAATACAATTATAGTTCGGCTGTGAAAGGTGTGTTGCATAGCTTTGGAGATTTATTCAGGACATTAAGAAAAAATCTTAAAAAGAGACACTGTTAAAAGAACAGGCGCCTTTTTCAAACCATACGGACGCTGTAGCACGATTGATTTTCTAAAGTAGCAGGAATAGGTACAAAGGAAAACAACTTCTGTTTGGCTCTGTAACACAAAGACCGCACTTCGATGTACCTTTTATAATGATGCGGTCTTAACAGTGACATTTATAGATAATACATTCAAACTGTGAAAAATAATGGTCTTGTCATTTGCTAAGTGTGTGTTTTTTATGCATTTCTCTCAGTTTCTGAGGATGCAAATGGAGGATTTAAAATGTGTAGCTGCAGCCTTCCGTATGTTAGCTTCTGTTTGGGATATATTGCAGTTGTAATAAAACACACTTGTTTCGCCTGCAAACAGGTTGAAGCTTTGTATTTGATTCAGGCATTCAGCACAGAACTTTGATGGGCAAAATCAGGTCAATGGAGACATGAAATCAATGTGTTGTGGGATCATAGGAGTGTAGGCTCCCCATTTCCTTCCTTCCATGTTCCTAAAATAGATTTGTGGAACTGTCATACACTCTGGAGGATATTCAAGATCGCAGACGACAGCTCCTGATTAATCAATGGAAAATGAAATGATGTACTTTGTTGGTCTCCCTTTAAATTTAGCTTAAACAGTGACCGCTTTAGCCAGCAGTTACATTTTGCCGCTTCAGTGGTTGGCTAGAGAACTCTGATGATCTCAACCATATGAACCAGGGATACCATCTCCTGGGAAGATTTTATTAGGCCTTCCATATGCATCAGGAAAATTTTGAAATGCAACTTGATGAGAATTAAAAGTTTATGTAATCTTATAATGTTCTCAGAGCATTTTGTCATCTTACCACGGAGGCAAATATACCATATGAGTATAGTGTAACGTAATTACTCATACTTTCAACCTAGTTTGACGATTATGTATTATATGTTGTAAGTCATAACCACTTGAATATTGATCAGCCACGATAAAGCAGAATCTCCAAAATCTCAAGGACTAAATTGTGTTCTATATTGTAAACTCTGCTACACTGCAAAGTGTGTTTGGGTGGCCAAGTTGGCTTTGTGCTGATGTGTCTCAAAAAGTAACTTTCACTGAAATTAAAGTAGCCTACCTAAAGGTTGCACCAGTTGGTTCATTTGATATACTGCTAAATGTGCATGAATACTTGTTGATAGTCGGTCCTTTTCACATAATGTAGCTCTCTAACTGTGAGAGCTTACAAACAAGTTTCCACACTGTTTATAGCTTTTCACTAGTCTACTTCCGGATAACTGGAGAAGCTTGCATTTTAGTTTGCAGAACTATATCAACTCTTACAAACTGAATTGTAAATGCCAAACTCTTTCTTTAACTTTGAACAGGGACCAACGCTACATAATTTGCTTTGTGTATTTATATATGTATATTGTTATACATATATATTTATTGATATGTGGGGGAAAGACCTCAGTGTGAACTTTTGATAGAGTGTTTGATTTAATTTCACACAGCAATCAAGGTATCAAGTTGAGCATCGATTTGCTCTGATGTATGAAGGAATTGGTTGACATTTTTTATATTAAGCCTATAAGGAGCAGAATTTAGCATAAGGTTGTTTCAATAGGCGGTTTCTAAAACCTCCATTGACATCCTCTATCCAGCATACCCTACTTTAGGGCCTTCTCTCTTGTTAAAAATACTTTTTACAGAGTGAAACATTGGTACCACCTTGATTCCCATACTCACTGGTGTAAATACGGAGTACTAACTGAGAATTTTGACTTTGCATTCTGTCAGAATACTTGTGTTCAATAAAAGTTGAAAAAAAGAGCATGCCGCCTTTGAATCATTTTCTGCCTGAAATCTCCTTACATGGCCATCAAATAAACTACAAATTCACTGTATGTCTGACTTGTCAGAAGCACTGTGGGCCTTTATATTGTGTTGCACTTTATGTCTGTTTTGATTTGCTGAGTCTGGTCTGGAGTTATGACATTTTATGTCTACTCAGCTAAATACCTGAGAACTTCTAAGTCCAACTCAACGTTGTATTAGAACCAATGCATTAAGCATAAATAATATACACCATTTTTAATAAATTTATTCTAGGAGGTGTTTCATATATATATAGTGAAAATATATATGTATGTGTATATATATATATAGTGAATATATATATATGTATATGTGTATATATATATATATATATATATATATATATATACATATACATATACATATATATCCATCACAGCATCTCTTTGTAAAGAAAGCAACAACACTCCCAGCATGTGTGTTCCGTAATTTTATTTATTGTTGCTGATGTCAACCCACGCGTTTCAGTCCACATGAGACCTTGATCACAGTTGCTAGCGCCATGTTTCCCATTACTTTTAAATTATGTAAGCACTAAAACCGATTTATTGTTTGTTGCTTAAAGGCACTGAAAAAGTGGCGGCCATGTTACTATACCATGGAAATCACGTATCGAGAAGTGCATTACAATAAAGCAATCCTCCCAATATAGGGCTAAATACTACATTATCAGGTCATAATCAAATAGGTATTCAAAAACTGACATCAATATCAGTAGCTTCAATGTCCTCACAAGTTGATGCAGTATTACAATTCGTACTGCTGCAATGGCACTATGGGCCTCATTCCGATTCCGGCGGGCGCCGCCCGCCGGGCGGGAACCGCCACTTGGCCGCTCCGCGGTCAAAAGACCGCGGAGGCCATTCTGGCTTTCCCGCTGGGCCGGCGGGCGCCCGCCAAAGGAGCGCCCGCCAGCCCAGCGGGAAAGGCCCTGCAACGAGGAAGCCGGCTCCGAATGGAGCCGGCGGAGTTGCAGGGGTGTGACGGGTGCAGTTGCACCCGTCGCGATTTTCACTGTCTGCAAAGCAGACAGTGAAAATCCTGCTGGGGACCTGTTAGGGGGCCCCTGCACTGCCTATGCCAGTGTCATGGGCAGTGCAGGGGCCCCGCGACACCCGTTCCTGGCGGGTTTTATCGCCAGGAACAGGATGGCGGGAAGGGGGTCAGAATCTCCATGGCGGCACTGCAAGCAGCGCCGCCATGGAGATTCAGCCCAGCCGGGGGAAATCCGGCGGGAAACCGCCGGACCCGGCTGGGCCGCGGTCAGAATAACAGAGGAAGCACCGCCAGCCTGTTGGCGGTGCTTCCGTGGTCGTTGACCCCCTATGTCTTGTAATATTGCATCAACGTTTGAGGCAGTATGAATTGTAGTACTGCATGTGGACGTTGCAGAACTTGCAATATATGAACAATGCCTTTATTTTCACAGTGGGTTTTTCCAGTTCAATTTTGGTAGATTTTAAAAAGAAACATAAGTATTTGGGTGCAAGGGCACTGCCCATGCAGCCAGCACCCACTGTGCATGAAAATTCAGCCCTGATTGGTGGAGTTGGACTTAAGTCTGTCTGTGGCAAGGCCTTTCCAACAACACATGCATCCCGCCCTTGCACGCCTTACCTAATACTCTACCCGGCCCTGTACCTCGGCACAAGCCTGGTGACTTAATCTTCCCAATTTATTTTTAAATTTGGGAAAATGGTGTTCATTCCAGACATCGAGTGGCCAAATACTTTAATTTTTTTGGGGAATTTGTGACTTTATTATTTACAACATTTGTGTTTCTCTTTTTTGAGTAATTGTCCCACTCCACTGTGTACTTGTCCCTTTTGTGTCCAGGAACTGGTCATCATGTCTCTCCCACTCTTTCTGAAATTAAGTACAATGATGCAATACTCTTAAGTTTTGGTGCATTTACAAATGTGAAGATGTTAGGATGCAAATAATTAAAGCTCTACATTACCCAGTCACATTTCATGACAAATCAACTGTGAGTGACAGAACTCACAAGTTTCCTTCTTATGCATATAATGGCCATGATGCCTCTAAATTTGTACTCTTTAATGCCTCGATATATTTTTCAAAAGTTAACATCAATACATCAAAAATCAATGAATTAAATGTACACCAAACCACAAAAACAATAAATCCTAAATGAAGTAATACTTTAATGCCAAATTTGGTGTAACTTCGCTCAGTGGTATATGCTGAAGCAAAGAGCAAATTATTTTATTGCTGCTAAAAAGGGAAATGCATCATTTTTGACAGTGTTTAACCTTTTCCACCTCCGTCTGAAGGCATTGTAACTTAGAATTTCCTCCAGGGCACACCCCAAGGAAAACTTGCAAAGGTAGGGATTCTGCAACTAGAATATGTCTGTACCAGATAGTTTTTTACCGAAGGTAAGTAACTTGTTCATCTGATAGATACTTTAAATTACAGATTCCTTACCTTAGGATGGATACCCAAGCAATACCATCCCCAGAGGTGGGTCTAAGAACCAAGCTCATACTAGGAAGACCAGCAGGACTGAACGGGCACAGAACCCATCCCTTCGGACCTGACCGTCCAGGCAGTTTGGTGAACGTGTGAAATAACTCCCACATTGTTGCCTGGCAGATAATCATGACTGGCTGCCGCTGTTGCTCTGGTGGAGTAAGCACATAAACCCTCTGGAGGTTGCTTCTTAGCCAACGCGTAGCACATTTTAATGCAGAGAACAACCCATCTGGAGATGGTCCTCCTCCGCACTGCCCAACCTTTCTTCACACCCACATAACCCACAAAGAGTTGATCATCCACCCCAAATTCTTTGGTATGATCCAGATAGAATGCCAACGCTCTTTTTAGGTCCAGGCATTGGAACCCCCTTCTTCCTTAAAAGGATGTGGTGGCACATAAAATGTAGGCAAGTTGCTGGATTAGCCTACATGAAAGTGCTTGGCCATATTTGGTAAAAAGGAAGCCACGGTACAAAGCATCACCTTGTCAGGCTGGATGGAAATCAAGGGTGGCTTTGATGGAAGAGTCTGCAGCTCACTGACCCTGCGGGCAGAAGTGATGGCTACAAGGAAGGCTGTTCTTAGAGTAGGAAGCCTAAGTGGCTTGAAAGGAGCACACATCAGAAAAGTAAGAACCAAGTTCAAATTCCATTGGGGTATTATTAACAGTGAAGGAGGAAACATATGGGTAAGACCCTTCAGGAATCTACCAACAATAGGAGATTTAAACAAGAATGGTTGGTCAGGTAATCTCAGGAAAGCAGAGGTAACAGACAAGTAACCCTTGAGAGTGTCCAAGGTAGAGCACTGCTGCATTCGAGAAAGAACAAACAAGAGGACCTCTGATAAAGGGGTCAACAGACTTGTCTGTGCATTATGCCACAACTTTGCTCCAACTACAGGCATATAATGTTTCAGTGGAGGGACAGCTGGCTGCCAGGATAACATTACAGACTTTGGGAGATAGGTCAAAAGCTGTCAACTGCCTTTGCTCAATCTCCACACAAGAAGGTGGCGACTGGACAGGTTCGGTGAAGAACTGTCCACCGCTGCAGCGATAGAAGATCTTCCCGAAAGGGCAGTCTGATTGGAGGATCGATGACCATGCTCTGGAGCTCAGGACACCAGTCTATCTGTGCCCAGTCCAAAACCACAAGAATAACTTGGGTCAGGCTGTTCTTGATCTTCTTGAAAACTCTGGGCAGAAATGGTATGGGCAGAAAGGAGGCCTGAGTTCCACTTCAAGACAAAAAGCACTGCCAAGCGAGTGACGCCTAGGAAACTCCAACATGTAAAACAGCTGACATTGTGCATTCTCTGCGGAGGCAAACAGATCTCACCAAGGCTCTCTCCATTGCTGAAAGAGACCTTGCGCCACCTCCTAATGGAGACCCCATTCATGATCAACCAGGCATTGACGGCTGAGTTCGCCTGCGCTGGTGTTCAAAGAGCCCGCCAGATGTTAAACCAACAGGGATATGCCGTGATGTTCCAGCCATGTCCAGAGGCACAAAACATCCTGACAAAGGGTCTATAACCCCACCCTGCCCTGCTTGTTGCAGTACCACAAGGAAGTTATGTTGTCCGTGAACACCTGCACCACTTTACCTTTGAGAGAGGGAAGGAATGCTTTCAATGCTAGCCTGATTGCCCTGAGCTCCAAAATACTGATATGGAGCCCGAGCTCTGCCAGAGACAAGATGCCTCTGATCTCCGCCTCTCCAGTGTGGCCGCCCCATCCTAGGAGTAATGCATCTGTCACTCCTGTCAGATCTGGTTGGGGAAGGGAGAGGGATCTGCCTCTGTCCCAATCGTGGTTCAAGAGTCATCAGTGCAGATCTTGTGCAGTTCCCTCCGAGATCTGGACCATGAGGGAGAGATTCCCCTGATGCTGCTCACACTGGAACTTCAGGTCCCACTGTAGAGCCCACATATGCCATCTGGCATGTGCCACCAGCAGGAGGCCCAGCATTCTTAGAGTCATTCTCACTGAAAGGTCATTATAATAGCCTGAATATCCTGGACTCCTCGCTTGGGAGGATAGGCTCAAAGCTGCAATGAGTCTAGAACAGCCCAGAAGAAAGAGAGCATATAAGAGGGAGTCGGATGTGACTTCAGCACGTTTATTGTGAACCTCAGAGAATGGAGGAGGTCCGTTGTAGTCTAGAGGTGGGAAACGACAGCCTGGGGTGAGCCCGCTTTCAAGAGCCAGTCGTAGAGGTAGGGTAAGACTGAAACCCCTGGCCTGTGCAGATGCGCTGCGACCACTGCCATCACTTTGGTGTTCACCCAAGGGGCACTGGTAAGGCCAAAGGGAAGCATGGTAAATTGAAAATTCTCGTGGCCCACCATGAAACACAAGTCACGTCTGCATGCAGGCAGGACAGGAATACGCAAATATGCGTCCTGCAAGTCCAACACTACCATCCAGTCTGCTGGGTCCAGGGCAGATAGGACATGAGCCAGAGTGAGCATCCTGAACTTCTCCTTGTTGAGGAAGTGATTGACAGACCTGAGGTCTAGGATAGAGCAGAGGCCCCTTGTCCTTTTTGGGCACTAGAAAGTAGCAGGAATAACAGCAAGACCTATTCCTGGCAAAGGGACCCTCTCTATGGCTCCTTGGCCAAGAGAGCCCTAACTTCCTTGTGGAAAAGTGCCAGGTGACCCTCCATTATCTGATCATAGGATGGTGGCATGGATGGACGGGTTGTCTCAAAGGGGAAAGAGTAGGTCCTTTGAACTATTGGTGAAACCCACCTGTCTGACGTGATGGGGCAGGTGATGGCGAATCCTGCCTTGGACTGGTCCCTGATGGAGAAGCCCCAGACTTGGTAAGGTTTGAAAGTGCAGCGGGAGGGATGGTGAACTAGGCATGCCGCTGGCCGCCAGATACACAAGGACGTTTGATCCTATGTCTCCAGCCACGCAGAGGCTTGGCAGCATGCGCAGCACGGTGTCTGGGGGAAAGGGACATGGTTGGGTGCCCCTTCCATAGCCACAGAAGGGGCGAAAAGCAGATTGGGGGGCGAGGGCAGCTGCGAGGCCCAAGTACCGGGCCATAGCTCGGGACTCCTTAAAGCCCTCGAGCGCAGAGTCTGCTTTGTCTCAGAAGAGACAGGTGCCATCAAAGGGCATGTCCATAAGAGCATCTCGGACATCCCCCGAAAAGCAAGAACTTCCTCAACCAAGCATGGCGCCTCAGGGTCACCGTTGATGCATCCGATCTACCTAGTGAGTCGGTCGTATCCAGTCCACATCTTTTCGTGAACTTCGCTGCATCTCTCAGGTCAGTAACAGTTTGAGAGACAATAGCCCGGGCCTCCTTCAGGACCTGTGGCAGCACCTGCGTAACTATGTTTCCTAAAGTATGGGTATAATTGCGCAAAAGGAATGCAGTGTTCACGAACTGCAATGCCAGACTGGAGTTACAAAACACCTTCTTCCCAAGCTGATCCAGTCTTTTTGATTCCCTATCGGGGGGTGCGGAAGGGAATGCTCCAGGGATGTAGAGGCCTGGATAACCCAGCTCCCGGCGGTGGGGTGTTACGTCAGGAACACTGGGCCATTAGGTGCTGGTCAATGGCAGAGGGCGATTGTCATATTTACACGTGTCCCTGTGCTGGGTTTGGATCAAGTTCCCAGCAGGACATCAGCGAGGGCTTCATTAAAGGGGTTCTGACAAAGAAGCCCCAGGTTGAAGCACCTCAGTCAAGAGGTTAGTCTTGACGTCCACCGAAGGCAGCTGAAGGCCCAGGACCCCAGCTGCTCTCTTCACCACCATTGAATAAGAAGCTCCCTCTTCCGTAGTCACGGTGGGGGGGGAAGCATGCCAGCATCAGGTGAAGTGACCAGACCACTGGCTTCACCCAGGTCCTGAGCCCAGTCCATGGGGTCATCACGCTGGTATTCCAAAGGGTCCAGCGACCACTCCATACTCTCACCGTACCCATAAGAATAAGGGTCAGGATCCAACCTAGGGAGCAAGGTCGCCATTGAAATCTGAATCAGCGTAGAACGACACCAGTCTGGCTCCGTGTTGGAGTCAAGAATGAGTATGGGATCAACTGTCACTGCGGGCCTGGGCGGCATCGGGAGCATTGACATCTGAACCATGGTCGAGGAAGGTCTCTGTGGCACGTCCAATGCTTGTTTGGATCCGGAAAAGGATCCCTAGGTGCCCTCCGGAGCCGAGGACGAAGCCGCCAGCATGGAACACGAGGGAGACCCCTGCCAACTCCGCAGGGCCTGAAGGCAGGGGCAGACTACCCAAAAAGGAAGCCTCGTAAAACTCACACAATTGGGCAGGCGTGGCTCCGGCTCCTGGAAACTCAGAGAAGTGCGGAGCCAGCCCAGAAGTAGGCTCCAAGGAAAAAGGCCTAGAGTGACAACACAAATTTTCCTGCATTGTGTAGTCCGACCGATGGGGTGAAGTCGAAGACACTTGCTTTTCTTTGACTTCTTCTTGTGCTTACCCGCACATCTGAGGACTTCAAGAAGAAGGACCTGAGACCACCTTCGGAGCCCACACTCTTCGTCGTCCCACTCTACCGAGTGAGAGCGACGTAGAGCCGAGTGCCGGGCCACAAATATCTTTTGAGACAGCTCCCTCAAAGCCTTTGGGTTCATGGCATTCGGAGCACAACTTCGGGTCGTGGTTGTGCTCCAAACACCAAAGACACACGAAGTGTGGATCCGTCACAGACATCATCCAGTGACATGAGTTGCAAGGCTTGAATGTGGTCTTCCCTGACGACATCTCGACGCAACAGAATGTGAAAAAGCTTCGACATAAGTCAAAAGGCCCAGTCAAAAAGTGACTGTAGGTGTAGCTCTTCTTTGGATCTGCGCATAGGCTGCTGTGGAAAGAATTGACGTCAGCGTGCCGGTGTGGCGCCCATATAGGACCCGCAAAGTCATATCCAGCGAGCACGACACTGAAAGGACTCTGAGTTGATCGAAGCCACCTAATAGCGCGCAGGGTACTGCTCGAGAAAAATCTCCAGATCCAAACTGACAACTGGGGGAAATTCTGAGGTAAGGAATCTGCAACTAGAAGTCTCTATCAGATATCTAGTGCATGCATCTGTAGAACTACAACTTCAAAAAAGCAAAACCGCAGTTTTAACTGTTGAGCATTTTAGCACAACCTCTGTAGATTGGGTTAGTTACTTATCTCAGTTTTTAAGCCCCCAGTCAAAGTAAACAACGTTTTTTTTTGTGCAAGTGGCCTAGCCGCCCCAAACACCACATTTTGATTACATCTTGCACATGCATTCTCAAATGTGCAAGCACAAAAATGGAAAATTACAGATTTTAGTCACAGCACGTACTTTTGTAAAAGCAGGTTAATAGACATGAAATGGAGGATCATTCACAAAATGGTTGAATGATGGTTCTCTTATGTATATTCTTTTTTTGCTTTCAAAAACCGCCCTTTGAACCCTTATTCAAACATCTCTTATTGTTTCTCAGTGAACTTCTATGATACACAGCCCCTCTATCGCAGGACCCTGCATTATCATTGCATTTGTCATGGCAACCTTAACTGGTTTTGGCTGTAAAGCAGCTGAGATAGAGGAGAAGCAAATGCTCATCGTGGCAGAAAGACACTGTATACAACAGCAAATTAGTAGCAGTCCTGCAACTGCTATCATTATCCATTTGGCAATAGTCCCTCATAGTGCCTCAAGTCCCCTTAAAAGTGTAAATGTTGCAGTGTCTTCATTACAGTGGAGTGGGTGTCTTGAATGTACTCCTAGCATTCTAATCCCCCAATCTTGCAGGCACCCCCATTCTCGGCCAGCTGTCTGTTTTGAAGGGCAACTAATCTCATTGTTTGCATTTCAACGGACATGTCTGCTGCCACAGCAGTGGTGTCATTCACAACCCCTTCTAGGACCATGCCCAGAGGCCTATTTACAAGAACTGTCGCATCGCTGCGGTAAGGCAGCGTTATGTCACAAAAACTTGCACTGTGGTACAACAGTTCTAGATGCCTGGATGCATTGTATTTACGATGCCCCATGGTGTAAGATCCCATGTGGGAGGGATGTTGTAGCAAAAACTGACTCGTGCTGCAAAATTGATGCTAGGCTAGGTTGTGAAGCAACAGAAATCTGCCTTGCGTCACATTTGAGTGCGTAATGCATCAGAAATCCAACAATAAATTGACCCATTTGAAAAAAATATATATTTCCCCATACATCTAAGGGAGAGATGGAGCAGGCAGCAGCAGACGGATGAACAACCCCAGCAACCAGCCAGGATGTCCAGACAGATTACCAGGATAAGAGAAAGAATAATTTTAGTGAAATACTGTAGGAGGCTGGACTGGCTTGTAGTGAGTACCAAGGGGTACTTGCACCTTGCACCAGGCCCAGTTATCCCTTATTAGTGTATAGGGTGTCTAGCAGCTTAGGCTGATAGATAATGGTAGCTTGGCAGAGCAGCTTAGGCTGAACTAGGAGACGTGTGAAGCTACCACAGTACCACTTAGTGTCATATGCACAATATCATAAGAAAACACAATACACAGTTATACTAAAAATAAAGGTACTTTATTTTTATGACAATATGCCAAAGTATCTTAGAGTGTACCCTCAGTGAGAGGATAGGAAATATACACAAGATATATATACACAATAGCAAAAATATGCAGTATAGTCTTAGAAAACAGTGCAAACAATGTATAGTTACAATAGGATGCAATGGGGAAACATAGGGATAGGGGCAACACAAACCATATACTCCAAAAGTGGAATGCGAACCAGGAATGGACCCCAAACCTATGTGACCTTGTAGAGGGTCGCTGGGACTATTAGACAATAGTGAGAGTTAGCAAAATAACCCTCCCCAAGACCCTGAAAAGTGAGTGCAAAGTGCACTAAAGTTCCCCTAAGGCCAAAGAGTCGTGTTAGAGGAATAATGCAGGAAAGACACAAACCAGCAATGCAACAACTGTGGATTTCCAATCTAGGGTACCTGTGGAACAAGGGGACCAAGTCCAAAAGTCACAAGCAAGTCGGAGATGGGCAGATGCCCAGGAAATGCCAGCTGCGGGTGCAAAGAAGCTTCGACTGGACAGAAGAAGCTGAGGTTTCTGCAGGAACGAAAAGGGCTAGAGACTTCCCCTTTGGTGGACGGATCCCTCTCGCCTTGGAGAGTCGTGCAGAAGTGTTTTCCCGCCGGAAGGACGCCAACAAGCCTTGCTACACGCAAATCGTGCGTTTGGCGTTTTTGGACGCTGCTGGGGCCCAGGAGGGACCAGGAGGTCGCAAATTGGACCTGCAGAGAGAGGGGACGTCGAGCAAGACAAAGAGCCCTCACTGAAGCAGGTAGCACCCGGAGAAGTGCCAGAAACAGGCACTACGAGGATGCGTGAAACGGTGCTCGCCGAAGTTGCACAAAGGAGTCCCACGTCGCCGGAGACCAACTTAGAAAGTCGTGCAATGCAGGTTAGAGTGCCGTGGACCCAGGCTTGGCTGTGCACAAAGGATTTCCGCCGGAAGTGCACAGGGGCCGGAGTAGCTGCAAAGTCGCGGTTCCCAGCAATGCAGCCCAGCGAGGTGAGGCAAGGACTTACCTCCACCAAACTTGGGCTGAAGAGTCACTGGACTGTGGGGGTCACTCGGACAGAGTCGCTGGATTCGAGGGACCTCGCTGGTCGTGCTGAGAGGAGACCCAAGGGACCGGTGATGCAGCTTTTTGGTGCCTGCGGCTGCAGGGGGAAGATTCCGTCGACCCACGGGAGATTTCTTCGGAGCTTCTGGTGCAGAGAGGAGGCAGGCTACCCCCACAGCATGCACAAGCAGGAAAACAGTCGAGAAGGCGGCAGGATCAGCGTTACAGAGTTGCAGTAGTCGTCTTTGCTACTATGTTGCAGGTTTGCAGGCTTCCAGCGCGGTCAGCGGTCGTTTCCTTATCAGAAGGTGAAGAGGGAGATGCAGAGGAACTCGGATGAGCTCTTGCATTCGTTATCTAAAGTTTCCCCAGAGACAGAGACCCTAAATAGCCAGAAAAGAGGGTTTGGCTACCTAGGAGAGAGGAAATGCTACTAACACCTGAAGGAGCCTATCAGCAGGAGTCTCTGACGTCACCTGGTGGCACTGGCCACTCAGAGCAGTCCAGTGTGCCAGCAGCACCTCTGTTTCCAAGATGGCAGAGGTCTGGAGCACACTGGAGGAGCTCTGGACACCTCCCAGGGGAGGTGCAGGTCAGGGGAGTGGTCACTCCCCTTTCCTTTGTCCAGTTTCGCGCCAGAGCAGGGGCTAAGGGGTCCCTGAACCGGTGTAGACTGGCTTATGCAGAATTGGGCACATCTGTGCCCAACAAAGCATTTCCAGAGGCTGGGGGAGGCTACTCCTCCCCTGCCTTCACACCATTTTCCAAAGGGAGAGGGTGTGACACCCTCTCTCAGAGGAAGTTCTTTGTTCTGCCATCCTGGGCCAGGCCTGGCTGGACCCCAGGAGGGCAGCTGCCTGTCTGAGGGGTTGGCAGCAGCAGCAGCTGCAGTGAAACCCCAGGAAGGGCAGTCTGGCAGTACCAGGGTCTGTGCTACAGACCACTGGGATCATGGAATTGTACCAACAATGCCAGGATGGCATAGAGGGGGCAATTCCATGATCATAGACATGTTACATGGCCATATTCGGAGTTACCATGGTGAAGCTACATATAGGTAGTGACCTATATGTAGTGCATGCGTGTAATGGTGTCCCCGCACTCACAAAGTTCAGTGAGTTGGCTCTGAACAATGTGGGGGCACCTTGGCTAGTGCCAGGGTGCCCTCACACTAAGTAACTTTGCACCTAACCTTTACCAGGTAAAGGTTAGACATATAGGTGACTTATAAGTTACTTAAGTGCAGTGTAAAATGGCTGTGAAATAACGTGGACGTTATTTCACTCAGGCTGCAGTGGCAGGCCTGTGTAAGAATTGTCAGAGCTCCCTATGGGTGGCAAAAGAAATGCTGCAGCCCATAGGGATCTCCTGGAACCCCAATACCCTGGGTACCTTAGTACCATATACTAGGGAATTATAAGGGTGTTCCAGTAAGCCAATGTAAATTGGTAACAATGGTCACTAGCCTGTCAGTGACAATTTGGAAAGAAATGAGAGAGCATAACCACTGAGGTTCTGATTAGCAGAGCCTCAGTGAGACAGTTAGTCACTACACAGGTAACACATTCAGGCACACTTATGAGCACTGGGGCCCTGGGTTACCAGGGTCCCAGTGACACATACAACTAAAACAACATATATACAGTGAAAAATGGGGGTAACATGCCAGGCAAGATGGTACTTTCCTACACAACCCCCCCCCAAATGAAGGACAATAAGACTAGCCATGACCTGATGAGTCTTCATTGTCTAAGTGGAAATATCTGGAGAGTCCATCTGCATTGGAGTGGCTACTCCCAGGTCTATGTTCCACTGTATAGTCCATTCCCTGTAGGGATATGGACCACCTCAACAATTTAGGATTTTCACCTTTCATTTATTTTAGCCAAAGTAGAGGTTTGTGGTCTGTCTGAACAATGAAGTGAGTGCCAAACAGGTATGGCCTCAACTTCTTCAGAGCCCAGACCACAGCAAAGGCCTCCCTCTCAATGGCAGACCAACGCTTTTCTCTAGGGGTCAACCTTCTACTAATAAAAGCAACAGGTTGATCCTGGCCCTCAGAATTAAGTTGTGATAGGACTGCCCCTACTCCTAATTCAGATGCATCAGTTTGGACATAGAATTTTTTAGAGTAACAAGGGCTTTTCAGGACAGGTGCAGAGCACATGGCCTGCTTCAGCTCCTCAAAAGCTTTCTGACAGTTTGCTGTCCATAATACCTTTTTAGGCATTTTCTTGGATGTGAGGTCATTAAGAGGGGCTGCAATGGAGCCATAGTTTTTAATGAACCTCCTGTAATACCCAGTGAGGCCTAGGAAGGCTCTCACCTGAGTCTGAGTGGTAGGGGGAACCCAATCAATAATAGTTTGGATTTTCCCCTGAAGTGGTGCAATCTGTTCCCCACCAACAAGGTGTCCCATATAAACCACCTTACCCTGCCCTATCTGGCACTTTGAAGCCTTGATAGTGAGGCCTGCCTTTTGCAGGGCCTCCAAAACTTTCCATAGGTGGACCAGGTGATCATCCCAGCTGGAGCTAAAGACAGCTATATCGTCCAAATATGCTGCACTGAAAGCTTCCAGCCCTTGCAGGACTGTGTTCACCAACCTCTGAAAAGTGGCAGGTGCATTTTTCAAACCAAAAGGCATTACAGTAAACTGGTAATGTCCTCCAATGGTCGAAAATGCAGTCTTAGGTTTAGCATCTTCTGACAATTTGATCTGCCAATACCCTGCAGTCAAATCAAAAGTGCTTAGATACTTGGCAGATGCCAGTGTATCTATGAGCTCATCTGCCCTGGGTATAGGGTGAGCATCAGTTTTGGTTACCAAGTTGAGACCTCTATAGTCTACACAAAACCTCATTTCCTTCTTTCCATCTTTAGAATTGGGTTTTGGTACCAGTACCACAGGAGAAGCCCATGGACTGTCAGAGTGCTCAACCACTCCTAGTTCCAACATTTTCTGAACTTCTTGCTTTATGCAGTCCCTGACATGGTCAGGCTGCCTATAGATCTTACTTTTGACAGGTAAACTGTCTCCAGTATCTATAGTGTGCTCACACCAAGAAGTGGTGCCTGGCACAGTAGAGAAGAGTTCTGAAAATTGTCCTAGGAGATTTATGCAATTGTCTTTCTGCTCAGCAGTAAGACAATCAGCCAAAACTACACCTTCCACCAGAGCATCTTGTTCTGTGGAAGAGAAGAGATCAGGTAGAGGATCACTGTCTTCTTCCTGTCCCTCATCTGTTGCCATGAGCAGGGTGAGATCAGCCCTGTCATAGTAGGGTTTCAGGCGGTTGACATGGAGCACCCTAAGGGGACTCCTGGCAGTGCCTAAGTCAACCAAGTAGGTGACCTCACCCTTCTTTTCAACAATTGTGTGGGGTCCACTCCACTTATCTTGGAGTGCTCTTGGGGCCACAGGCTCTAAGACCCACACTTTCTGCCCTGGTTGGTACTGAACCAAAACAGCCTTCTGATCATGCCATTGCTTCTGGAGCTCTTGGCTGGCCTGAAGGTTTTTACTGGCCTTTTTCATGTACTCAGCCATCCTTGATTTGAGGCCAAGTACATAATCCACAATATCCTGCTTAGGAGCTTTTAAAGGTTGTTCCCAACCCTCCTTTACAAGTGTGAGTGGACCCCTAACAGGGTGTCCAAAAAGAAGTTCAAAGGGGCTGAAGCCCACTCCTTTCTGGGGTACCTCCCTGTAGGCAAAAAGGAGGCATGGTAGAAGGATATCCCATCTCCTGCGGAGTTTTTCAGGGAGACCCATAATCATGCCTTTGAGAGTTTTATTAAATCTCTCCACCAGTCCATTTGTTTGTGGATGATAGGGTGTTGTGAACTTGTAAGTTACACCACACTCCTTCCACATGGCCTTTAAGTATGCAGACATGAAATTGCTTCCTCTGTCTGATACTACTTCCTTTGGGAAGCCCACCCTGGAAAATATTCCCAGGAGGGCCTTTGCCACTGCAGGAGCTGTAGTGGTCCTTAAAGGAATTGCTTCAGGATATCTTGTGGCATGGTCCACTACCACCAAGATAAACCTATTGCCTGAAGCAGTAGGAGGGTCAAGGGGGCCAACTATGTCAACCCCTACCCTTTCAAAGGGAACCCCAACCACAAGCAGTGGGATAAGGGGTGCCTTTGGGGTGCCACCTGTCTTGCCACTGGCTTGACAGGTTTCACAGGACTTACAAAATTCCTTTGTGTCCTCAGACATCCTAGGCCAATGAAACAATGGAACCAATCTGTCCCAAGTTTTCATTTGACCCAGGTGCCCAGCTAGGGGAATGTCATGTGCCAGTGTTAGGAGGAACTTTCTGTACTCCTGAGGAATCACTAATCTCCTGGCAGCTCCAGGTTTAGGATCCCTATGCTCAGTGTACAAGAGGTTGTCCTCCCAGTAAACTCTGTGAGAGTCACTGACATCCCCATTAGCCTGTTTGACAGCTTGCTGTCTGAGACCCTCTAATGTGGGACAGGTTTGCTGTGCCACACTCAGCTCCTCCCTGGCAGGCCCCCCTTCACCCAAAAGCTCAGCAGTGTCTGCTTCCAGCTCCTCTGGTGTAGGTTCTGCACAGGGAGGGAATTCTTCTTCCTCAGAAGTAGAATCCACTGTAGAGGGAGGGGTAGTAGGAAGTGGTTTGCTTCTACTAGCCCTAGCTTTAGGGAGCACTTGGTCCATTGTTCCAGGATCCAAGCTTCCCTGTCCTTTTTGCTTTTTGGCCTGAGCCCTTGTCAAAGCAAAAATATGCCCTGGAATGCCCAGCATTGCTGCATGGGCCTCCAACTCCACATCTGACCAAGCTGATGTCTCCAAATCATTCCCTAATAGACAGTCTACAGGTAAATCTGAAGCTACCACAACTTTCTTTGGACCAGTTACCCCCCCCAGTTGAGATTTACAACAGCCATGGGGTGGCTTTGTGTTATGTTGTGAGCATCGGTTACTTGGTACTGGTGTCCAAGTATGTGTTGTTCAGGGTGCACCAGTTTCTCAATCACCATTGTGACACTGGCACCTGTGTCCCTGTAGGCCTGGACCTCAACACCATTTATTAGGGTTAGTTGCTTGTACTTCTCCAAGTTATGGGGGCAAGCAACCAAAGTGGCTAAATCAATAGCCCCTTCAGAGACTAAGGTAGCCTCTGTGGTCTCCCTAATCAGACCAACCCCAACTAAATTACCAAAAGTGAGCCCAGCTACTCCCTTGGATTGGCTATTAGTAGGTTTGCTCCCACCACCACTGCTATTAATAGGGACACTAGGTGTAGCAGTAGGGGTTGTAGTGATAGGAGCTGTGGTGCCTTTCTTTGGACAACTGGGATCTGTTGTCCAATGGCCTTTTATTTTACATAAATAGCACCATGGTTTCTTTTCCTTGTTCTGATTAAAGGAGGATTTGGACCCACCACCCCCACCAGAGTGTTTTTGTGGGCCTGATGAAGACTCATTTTTAGATTTGTCCCCACCCTTGTCAGAAGACTTACCATCCTTCTTTTTGTTGCCATCTTTGTCACCCCCTGTATGAACGTTTCTTTTCACTCTTGTTCTGACCCATTTGTCTGCCTTCTTTCCCAATTCTTGGGGAGAGGTCAGATCAGAGTCCACCAAGTACTGGTGCAACAAATCAGACACACAATTATTAAGAATATGCTCTCTCAGGATCAAGTTATACAGGCTGTCATAATCAGTAACTTTACTGCCATGTAACCACCCCTCCAAGGCCTTCACTGCCTGGTCAATGAAATCAACCCAGTCTTGTGAAGACTCATTTTTGGTCTCTCTGAACTTTATCCTGTACTGTTCAGTGGTTAAGCCATAACCATCCAGGAGTGCATTCTTAAGAACTTGGAAATTATTAGCATCATTTTCTTTTACAGTAAGGAGCCTATCCCTACCTTTTCCACTAAATGATAGCCATAGGATAGCAGCCCACTGCCTTTGAGGGACATCCTGTACAACACAGGCCCTCTCAAGTGCAGCAAACCACTTGTTAATGTCATCCCCCTCCTTATAAGGGGGAACTATCTTGTGCAGATTCCTGGAATCATGCTCTTTTGCAGGATGACTATGGGGAATACTGCTGCTGCCACCATGGGTATCTAAACCCAACTTCTGTCTTTCCTTCTCTAATTCAAAAGACTGTCTATCCAAATCCAGCTGTTGCTTTTTAAGCTTCAGTCTGGTTTGTTCCACCCTCAACTTATTGAGTTCCCTCTCTAACATTCTGTCATCAGGGTTGGTGGGAGGGACATTTCTAGAAACAGAGCTATGATGGGAATGAACAGAAGGAGACCTGTCCCTTACAGAAGCCAACTTAACAGCTTGGTTTACAGAAACATTACTACCAGTATGGTGAGAATAAATGCTTTTGCTATGATGTGAGACAACACTATTTCTTTGGTGTGGCTCATCATCATTACCATCTATGCTAGATTGTCTAGTAATGGGCAGGCTATGAAGTTTCTTTCCTGAATCTTTTCCTGGGGGAGTCCCTGAATCAGATTGGGAACTATTAGGTACTTTTTCAACAGATGGGGCACCTATGGCCTTATCCTGTTCTCTAAGCATGTTAATTAATAGTTCTAAGGCAGGATTCTTCCCTACACTCAAACCTCTCTCTATACAGAGACTCCTTGCTCTTTTCCAGCTAAGGTTGTCATATGCAAGTTTGGACAGATCAACACTTTGGCCTGTGCCAGACATTTTTTAGAGAGAGTAAAAGTGATAGAGAAAGAGACAAAAGTTTTCAGAACTTTTTGGAAAGACAGAAAAAAACTTTTTAAACTTTTAAGAACTTTTTGAAAGTTTTAGGAGTACTTTTCAGCACTTAGAAAAGAGTGAAAAGAGGAAATGCAAAACTTTTTGGCTATGTGTATATACACTGACCTTGTTTTGTATATTTTTCTCTTATGAAAAGTACAATGACAAGAGTGGTAAGTAGTCTCAAGCACTTATCCCACCACTGCACAACCAATGTAGGAGGCTGGACTGGCTTGTAGTGAGTACCAAGGGGTACTTGCACCTTGCACCAGGCCCAGTTATCCCTTATTAGTGTATAGGGTGTCTAGCAGCTTAGGCTGATAGATAATGGTAGCTTGGCAGAGCAGCTTAGGCTGAACTAGGAGACGTGTGAAGCTACCACAGTACCACTTAGTGTCATATGCACAATATCATAAGAAAACACAATACACAGTTATACTAAAAATAAAGGTACTTTATTTTTATGACAATATGCCAAAGTATCTTAGAGTGTACCCTCAGTGAGAGGATAGGAAATATACACAAGATATATATACACAATAGCAAAAATATGCAGTATAGTCTTAGAAAACAGTGCAAACAATGTATAGTTACAATAGGATGCAATGGGGAAACATAGGGATAGGGGCAACACAAACCATATACTCCAAAAGTGGAATGCGAACCACGAATGGACCCCAAACCTATGTGACCTTGTAGAGGGTCGCTGGGACTATTAGACAATAGTGAGAGTTAGCAAAATAACCCTCCCCAAGACCCTGAAAAGTGAGTGCAAAGTGCACTAAAGTTCCCCTAAGGACAAAAGAGTCGTGTTAGAGGAATAATGCAGGAAAGACACAAACCAGCAATGCAACAACTGTGGATTTCCAATCTAGGGTACCTGTGGAACAAGGGGACCAAGTCCAAAAGTCACAAGCAAGTCGGAGATGGGCAGATGCCCAGGAAATGCCAGCTGCGGGTGCAAAGAAGCTTCGACTGGACAGAAGAAGCTGAGGTTTCTGCAGGAACGAAAAGGGCTAGAGACTTCCCCTTTGGTGGACGGATCCCTCTCGCATTGGAGAGTCGTGCAGAAGTGTTTTCCCGCAGGAAGGACGCCAACAAGCCTTGCTACACGCAAATCGTGCGTTTGGCGTTTTTGGACGCTGCTGGGGCCCAGGAGGGACCAGGAGGTCGCAAATTGGACCTGCAGAGAGAGGGGACGTCGAGCAAGACAAAGAGCCCTCACTGAAGCAGGTAGCACCCGGAGAAGTGCCAGAAACAGGCACTACGAGGATGCGTGAAACGGTGCTCGCCGAAGTTGCACAAAGGAGTCCCACGTCGCCGGAGACCAACTTAGAAAGTCGTGCAATGCAGGTTAGAGTGCCGTGGACCCAGGCTTGGCTGTGCACAAAGGATTTCCGCCGGAAGTGCACAGGGGCCGGAGTAGCTGCAAAGTCGCGGTTCCCAGCAATGCAGCCCAGCGAGGTGAGGCAAGGACTTACCTCCACCAAACTTGGGCTGAAGAGTCACTGGACTGTGGGGGTCACTCGGACAGAGTCGCTGGATTCGAGGGACCTCGCTGGTCGTGCTGAGAGGAGACCCAAGGGACCGGTGATGCAGCTTTTTGGTGCCAGCGGCTGCAGGGGGAAGATTCCGTCGACCCACGGGAGATTTCTTCGGAGCTTCTGGTGCAGAGAGGAGGCAGGCTACCCCCACAGCATGCACAAGCAGGAAAACAGTCGAGAAGGCGGCAGGATCAGCGTTACAGAGTTGCAGTAGTCGTCTTTGCTACTATGTTGCAGGTTTGCAGGCTTCCAGCGCGGTCAGCTGTCGTTTCCTTATCAGAAGGTGAAGAGGGAGATGCAGAGGAACTCGGATGAGCTCTTGCATTCGTTATCTAAAGTTTCCCCAGAGACAGAGACCCTAAGTAGCCAGAAAAGAGGGTTTGGCTACCTAGGAGAGAGGAAAGGCTACTAACACCTGAAGGAGCCTATCAGCAGGAGTCTCTGACGTCACCTGGTGGCACTGGCCACTCAGAGCAGTCCAGTGTGCCAGCAGCACCTCTGTTTCCAAGATGGCAGAGGTCTGGAGCACACTGGAGGAGCTCTGGACACCTCCCAGGGGAGGTGCAGGTCAGGGGAGTGGTCACTCCCCTTTCCTTTGTCCAGTTTCGCGCCAGAGCAGGGGCTAAGGGGTCCCTGAACCGGTGTAGACTGGCTTATGCAGAATTGGGCACATCTGTGCCCAACAAAGCATTTCCAGAGGCTGGGGGAGGCTACTCCTCCCCTGCCTTCACACCATTTTCCAAAGGGAGAGGGTGTGACACCCTCTCTCAGAGGAAGTTCTTTGTTCTGCCATCCTGGGCCAGGCCTGGCTGGACCCCAGGAGGGCAGCTGCCTGTCTGAGGGGTTGGCAGCAGCAGCAGCTGCAGTGAAACCCCAGGAAGGGCAGTCTGGCAGTACCAGGGTCTGTGCTACAGACCACTGGGATCATGGAATTGTACCAACAATGCCAGGATGGCATAGAGGGGGCAATTCCATGATCATAGACATGTTACATGGCCATATTCGGAGTTACCATGGTGAAGCTACATATAGGTAGTGACCTATATGTAGTGCACACGTGTAATGGTGTCCCCGCACTCACAAAGTTCAGTGAGTTGGCTCTGAACAATGTGGGGGCACCTTGGCTAGTGCCAGGGTGCCCTCACACTAAGTAACTTTGCACCTAACCTTTACCAGGTAAAGGTTAGACATATAGGTGACTTATAAGTTACTTAAGTGCAGTGTAAAATGGCTGTGAAATAACGTGGACGTTATTTCACTCAGGCTGCAGTGGCAGGCCTGTGTAAGAATTGTCAGAGCTCCCTATGGGTGGCAAAAGAAATGCTGCAGCCCATAGGGATCTCCTGGAACCCCAATACCCTGGGTACCTTAGTACCATATACTAGGGAATTATAAGGGTGTTCCAGTAAGCCAATGTAAATTGGTAAAAATGGTCACTAGCCTGTCAGTGACAATTTGGAAAGAAATGAGAGAACATAACCACTCAGGTTCTGATTAGCAGAGCCTCAGTGAGACAGTTAGTCACTACACAGGTAACACATTCAGGCACACTTATGAGCACTGGGGCCCTGGGTTACCAGGGTCCCAGTGACACATACAACTAAAACAACATATATACAGTGAAAAATGGGGGTAACATGCCAGGCAAGATGGTACTTTCCTACAAATACTCATAACAGAGGTGACAAAGTATAAACATGAACTTTTTGTCACCTCAGAATTGCCATTAGGGAAGAAAGAAGCCATTTTGGCAGTCCATAGTGGACAAGATCGACAGTGTAGGTGTGTTGCTCTAATTTAAACTAAGAGGAAACATGCCAAAGAATGGAGTACTCTTAATCTGAGTATTGAATTTATTAAGGCACTTCCCAGATATCAAATATCAAATAAATGCTTATGTTCATATTTTCGTGTACTTTTAACTTGAATGCAGCGAAGCATGTATATATGCCAAAATACACACAGCAGTTAAACAATGATAGGCAGAAAATGTGCAATACATCAACAACGAATATATACAGTGAATATATATATATATATATATATATATATATATATATATATATATATATATATATATATCAAAAACGAAGTTGTCCTCATGTGAAAGCGCACTCCCAACAGGTTAATTAAACGGAAACACTTCTATATTTTTCTCTGCTGAAGAAAGGATTGACCTAGAAACACGTGTCCAGAGATGATTTTATAACCAAAGGCCTGGAATAATGAAACAGCTTAAAGAAATTCACTGTGAGTTGCTGGCTTTGCTTTTTCTTCCCGTTTAATTAACCTGTTGGGAGTGCGCTTTCACATGAGGACAACTTCGTTTTTGATATATATATATATATATATATAGTCAAGCTAAAAAATTAAGAAATAAAATGCATCACCATAGGGGTTGAATCCTTCATCCTTGCCAGCATCAAGCTGAGGAACCCTGAACGGCTGAGACAGGAGGTCGTCCCCAGAATGGGATTTTTCCCTGAACAGTGTTCACTTTCGGACAAGCTCCTTCCTCAGTGCCAGGCTTCCCCACCATATGTACTTAAACCAGCTCATGCGGAGGATTCTAGTAATCCCCCTTCCCTTCGGTTGTGAAATTCAACCGCTAGCTGTACTTGGTCTGCATTGAAAACACGCAAAGGAAAGGTCCCTTCGGTTGTGAAATTCAACCGCTAGCTGTACTTGGTCTGCATTGAAAACACGCAAAGGAAAGGTCATTGCCCCCAGTTCACTTTCCAGAGACAAAGCTGTACTTTTCCTTGCTGAAAACATTCCCAGCCTGAGACTTTCATACCATGTATACATTCCACATCCCCCCAGGTTTTGAACCATCATTGTGTAACCCTGTGCTGGTGAGAAAAGCACAAACACTTCCTGTGTTCAAAACAAGCTTGGTGTGGAAAAACCATGAGCTGCCTCTGTGATGACATCTGAAGCTATGCACAAAATGGAGTCAGTGGTCATGCTGGAGTTGGTGTTCAAATACACATAGCATTAACTTACGCAAGTCCAAAGGACAGTGCCTGAGTGCAAGAAGTACTAGCATCAAAGCGCAGGGCCAAGGAGAAACTGGCTTGCAAACTGAAGGCAGCCATCCAGATTGGCGGAGGAGGACCTGATGTTCTTGGAAGAGTAGGTGGCAGCAGTCATCCCAGCAGAGTTGGTGGCATTAGTGGAAGGATCCAACAGTGCAGCCCTTGAGGACCATCAAGACCTACAGGGTAAGTGGCAACAAGGGACTATGCCAACAAATAGGTTATGCTCTGCAGCACAGCATGCTACATTCCTGCACTGCAGTGCACTAAGTGTAGGGAAAGGAATAGAACATGTTGCGCAGCCCAGCTCCGTCAAGTTTGTTCAGCCCATGTTTGATGTGCAGCACGAGTCCTGTATAGTGGGACTTATAACATTAGAGACCCGAACTACAAGTCCCATAATACCAAGCAAACATCTGGACTGGAACACTACAACATGCTAGGACACTGGAACCCTGCCCACTCTGAATTGGAATGGCCCGGGTTCCAGTGTGCCTTCTTGCACCATGAGGCTAGTGTGTTTGTCTTGGGGCCACACAACCAAATATGGACTGCAAAACAATGGAATGAGGTTGTCAGAGGAGAAACTCCTCACCTGAGAGGGGGGGATCAGGTGTTGGACATGTGAAGTACCATCACATAGGAATATGTAAAGAGGCATGTCTGTACTCACTAATGTAAAACTACATTGCACACATCTATCCTGATGTGTGGTGTGAGAGCACACAGGTGTAGCCTTCCATGGTAGTCATCACACAACCTCCTGTTATGTACAAAATGTTAGGGGGGTGTAAGTGATGTAAAAATGAGGAACATGTGTTTGTTCAAACAATAAATGCTGTGTGAGCCCTGTTGGCCCCTGGTAGTGCTGTGCAAGGTATGTGTGGCAGAGTATATCGAACTGCACTGTGTGTGAATGGGGACACATTGCATAGCAAGGAGGTGAGAAGTGGGGTGTGTGGTGAAAGGTAGCCTGAGAAGGAATGACATAGAAGAGGGCATAGGTGTACTAAATCCTGCGTGTGATTTGGACCTGCGTGAAGATGGAACATGTGTCAGGATGGTAACTGAAGATGAAATTGCTTACCAGGCTACATATGTCAAAACAGGAGGATGTCAAACAGGAAATATTTAAGTGACAGGAGGAGCTAGGTTGCCACAACTATGTGCATAATTCAGTGATTGTTGGAGGCTGAGGAGTATGGGTCTAGTTGTTTGGCAAACCAGGGTAGGTACATGTCAATGATTATCACAACTACTAGCATGTTGGGGTCCAGCTTGACACATAGCCCTCAAAACAGACAGCCATGTTATGCAATTGGAAGTGCTGACTCATATTGTAGTGCTTTGCCTCACATAAGAGTCAATGGCGCTCATTACAACCCTGGCGGTCGGTGTTAAAGGGGCAGTAATACCGCAAACAGGCCGGCGGGAAAAAAAATTGGATTACAACCGTGGCGGAAACCGCCAACATAGACAGCCACACTCCGACCGCCACGGCGGTACAAACAGTGCGGGCGGACACCACCAACAGACAGGCGGAAGACAATGTACCACCCACCCTATCACAAGATGGCTATCCGCCACCTTTTCCGGGGGTGGAACCAACGCGAACAAAAACGCCGGTGGAAACATTACACAGAAGGGAAAACACACCTCTCCACACCCCACGAGGATCCTGGACGCCATGGAGCCCGAATTGCAGATACTGCTGTTGCTGGTCTTCCTTCTCTTCTATCAGGAGCTCCAACGACGGCGGCGACGACCATGGTGAGTACTGCACCTACAACACAGGGGAGGGAAAAGAGAGTGACACACACGCAACACCCCAACCCACAACACCATACACACAAATACATGCAGCAACAGTACACATACACCCCCCCCACCCCCTGGAAGAACGCAAGGACAAAAGGAATTGATGTGAACGAATGTAATCATGTGAAATCTCATTATCAAAGTTCAAAATCCAGTAGACGCAATTATGTACACCAACTACACAAGTCTGGATAGTGCACCAATCATTGTCCGTGGACCACTGGGCCCAAAATGCATGGGCGAAGCCCACACATGACACCTGACTGGAAACGGAGAGAACACTGCAGGGGCATCAGATCGAAATGAAACAGGCACCTCAGCCAGATGAACGCACAACGCCTCTGCTGAACGAGGGGGCACCATGCCCATTGATGTATCCTGGGGAGTGCAAAGCCACAGTCTCTCAAGTCTCTCCAGTGGGTGGGTTGCCCACTGCTTAATCCTGGGGAGTGCAAAGCCACAGTTTCTCAAGTCTCTTCAGTGGGTGGTTTGCCCACTGTTTTACCCTGGGGAGTGCAAAGCCACAGTCTCTCAAGTCTTTCCAGTGGGTGGTTTGCCTACTGCTTTATCCTGAGGAGTGAAAAGCCACAGTCTCAAGTGGGTGGTTTGCCCACTACTTTATCCTGGGGAGTGCAAAGCCACAGTCTCTCAAGTCTCTCCAGTGGGTGGTTTGCCCACTGCTTTATCCTGGGGAGTGCAAAGCCACAGTCTCAAGTCTCTCAAGTGGGTGGTTTGCCCACTGCTTTATCCTGGGGAGTGCAAAGCTACAGTCTCTCAAGTGGGTGGTTTGCCCACTGCTTTATCCTGGGGAGTGCAAAGCCACAGTCTCTCAAGTGGATGCCTTTCTCCACTGGTTCTGGAGGGGGCTTGGTGCCCAAAGTGCTTTATCCTGCCAAGGACTGAGGTAGTGGATGTGATACTCCACTGGTTCTGGAGGGGGCTTTGTGCCCAGAGTGCTTCATCCTGCCAAGGACTGAGGTAGTGGATGTGAATCTCCACTGGTTCACGAGGGGGCTTTGTGCCCAGAGTGCTTCATCCTGCCAAGGACTGAGGTAGTGGATGCCTTTCACCAGTGGTTCTGGAGGGGGCTTTGTGCCCAGAGTGCTCCACGTTCATTGTGGCCGGTACAATTCCCTCACCTGTGTGTGTGTGCCACGAGATTGCTGAGGTACAAGTAGCATGATACTCCATGGAGGCTGCGACATACCCCACACTGCTGCTGCTTCACATTCCACCTGCAGGTGACAACTGTGATGACAGTAATGCTTCTTGGAAGCTGCCCAGGGTCCTGGAACTCACCACCAGCCTCGGACGACTGACCAATGGGGATGGTGGGCATGTCTGTGGTGGTGCCACTGTCCGAGGACATCGCGGGGCTGCTGGCGGTGTCAGTTGTGGCTTTGCATGCGGCGGTGTCAGTCGTGGCGGTGCTGGCTGCGGGGTCTGTGGCGGTGGGGTCTGTGGCGGCGGTGCTGGCTGCGGGGTCTGTGGCGGCAGTGCTGGCGGCGGGGTCTGTGGCGGCGGTGCTGGCTGGCGGGGTCTGTGGCGGCAGTGCTAGCGGCTGGGTCTGTGGCGGAGGTGCTGGCTGCGGGGTCTGTGGCGGCAGGGCATGTGTCTGCACCTACTGAGGGAGAAAGCTGGATGTCTCCTGCAGCCTCGGACGGCTGCCCACCAGGGAAAAGGCTGGGGACTGTTGCAGCGGCTGCAGACATGCCGGAGGCAGTGCAGGTGGCGGTGTTCGCCGCCGTACAGGTTGGCGTGGACGTGGACAGAAGGTGTGACACTGGTCCCTCAGTCGGTGCCACCATGCCCTCTCCTGACCTGCCCTTCAGTTTTTGGCCCTTCCCCACCTTTGATGGTGGCGCAGTTGTCTTGCCACTATCCCCTTTCGTTTTCGCTGACCCCTTGGTGGCAGGTGTTTTCGGCTTCTCCCTCAGGGATGTGGGCACCTTTTTAACCTTGGCAGGTGGCGGAATGTCCTTGCACTCGCTCTGTGGCACACTGGCAGCCCTGATGGTTGGCGCACTCCATGACCCCACAGTTGCTGGCACCACTGTGCCTGGGGATGTGGTGGCTGAGGTGCTGGGCTGGGACCTGGAAAGCCTGGCCCTAGGGGAAGGACGGAGGGAGGTGTAGGGAAGAGGTCAATGTTAGCCAGGAAAGGTTTTTTAGACACACTGGGATGGGTAGATGGAGGGGGTTTGGGAGTGGAGGAAGAGATAGTGGTTGTAGGAGGTGTACATCTGCTGAATTTGGGTGAAGGTGCATGGGCTGGAGGCTGTTGTGAGGTAGATGGCTGTTGGGTGGGTGTGTGCCTGTGTTTGTGCACTTTGGGAGGAGGGCTCACTGACACACTGGGAGAGGACACTGGGGATGTGTCAATGGTAGTGGGGGTGGTGAGTGCACGTGAGTGGTGTGTGTTGATGGGCGTGCTGGTGATGGAGGTAGTGGCTGAGGATGTAGTGCATGCTGGTGTGAGTGGAAACGAGACTGGGAGGGAGGAGGGAGACGTGGAGGAGGGGGACATAGTGGAGGAAGTGGATGTTAGTATGTGTGCATGGGTATAATGCTTGTGTGAGTGCCTGTGGATTGTGTGGTGCTTATGTTTGCCTGAGCCACTCTTGTTTGTTGATGTGTGTGCATGCTGGTCTGATGGTGTGCTTGGGATAGGCTGAGGTACAGGGGATTGGGTCTGGGTGGAGGAGGTTGGAGGGGGGAGGCTGTACACAGGGACAATGGCTGAAGCCAGAGCCTGAAATGCTCTCTGTTTGGCTACCTAGCCAGAATGAATGCCCTCCAGGTATGCATTTGTTTGTTGCAAATGCCTCTCAACACCCTGGATGGCATTCAGAATGGTAGACTGCCCAACAGTGAGGGATCTCAGGAGGTCAATAGCCTCCTCACTGAGGGCAGCTGGGCTGACTGGGGCAGGGCCTGAGGTGCCTGGGGTGAAGGAGATGCCCACCCTCCTGGGAGAGCGGGCACGGGACACGCTGAGGGGCTGGTGGGAGGGTGTAGCTGGTAGGGGGGGTGGCGGCTGTACCTGTTGATGCGGTGGGCACAGAGGGGCCCGCCACCGCAAGGGAGCTCCCATCAGAGGAGGTGTCGCTGTCACTGGTCTCTGCTCCTGTCCCGCCGTAGAGCTCCCCTCGCCCTCCATCCCACTGGTGGCTTTAGACTCTGTTGCTTCACCCTTCAGGGCCAAGTGGGATGCAGCACCCTCCTGCTCCGGTGCCTGTGCTCCTCCTCCTGCTGATGCTATTGCACACAAGAACAGGGAGACCACAAAAGGGGGGGGAGACAAAAGAAAGACATGTTCAGTGCATGCAACACCACTACCGTTGGCGGACACAACAGACAGTGAGCAGCCCTCTGCACTACGCCATGCACTTATAGTTCCTAGATTAATCACATGCTCATGGGTACGAGGCCTAAGCCCAATTGCTGCACACCTGGAAGTCACAGCAGCCTGACTAGGTGTAGATTGCTCTAACCACTAGTGGGGTTGGGCTGCCACATAGCCTGCCTCACAAGGGACATTGCCTACCAAAATCGCCCTGGCCTAGGGGAACCCACTGCCCACCTCCCCCACCCAGACACCTCGTAATGCGCACAAAGTCAGCTGAATGAGAGTGTACTCACCCCCTTGTGGCTGCTGTGATGCCCTCAATAGCCCAACCAACTCCGGATCAGCCACCGGCAGGATCTGGAACATCAGTGGGGTCATGGTGTGACGGGCACCCCTCCCACGTTGGGAGGCCATCCCCAGCTGGGCCTCCGCCGTCTTCTTGCTCCAGCGGTGCAGGTCCTCCCATCTTTTCCGGCAGTGGGTGCTCCGTCTGTGGTGGACCCCCAGGGTCCGGACGTCCTTGGCGATGGCACGCCAGATACCCTTCTTCTGGTGGGCGCTGACCTAGAGGTATAGTACAGGGGGAAAGGACATTACTTACCCGTCCAGACCGTCATACTCATTTCACCCCGTTCCCACCCTTGCCCTGACACACATACATTCCCCATCTGCACATGCAGGCCTCAGCCCCCCCCCCCATGTATCTTCCATCCACACCACTCAAAACAGGCATTGCCCATGCAGCATGCTCACAGTGTACTCACCTGTTTGTCTAGAGGACCAAACAGTTTTGTGTACTGGGGGAGGACCCCATCCACTAGTTTCTCCAACTCCTCCGAAGTGAAGGCAGGGGACCTTTCCCCAGACACATGAGCCATTGTCGCTTCCAGACTGAGGTCACAGCAGCACTTGCAGTGTAGGTCCTCTCCTGTTGAAGATCAGGTATCAAGTGAGTGAACAGGCAGAAAATGGCGGTCACGTCCGCGGCAGTGCATACCGTCACCTCCGGCGTAAATCGTCATTGGCTCCTCTGACCCATAGGGCCCAATGTTAACCAATGCAGAATTGTGCTGCAGTCTTCGACTGCCCACCGCAACGGTGTACAACGCCAGCGCAGTTACCTCATATCCCCTTGTCCCACCTTACAGGTCAGGCAGCCGCCATTTCAGGGGGCCCCATGGCATTAATAATAACTGCGTCACACCTATGTAGGCCTGGAATACTCTCAGTTACAGGCACACTGCGGATTAATAAATTTGTGCAAATTACATTTTGGGATACCTCAGTGTTGGCTGACTCTCTGCTTGCTGTTCTCCTCCATAGGGCACGTCTGCTTGGGCAGGTGATGAGATGGCGCCATCCTCCGGTGTACAGACCCCTGGTGGACCTGTCGACAATGGAAGAGAGACACATAATAGTCACATACCGACTTGATCGTGCAACAATCCAGGAACTGTGTGCCCAGTTGGAGCCAGACCTGATGTCAGCTGTCCGCCATCCCACAGGGATACCCCCTCTAGTGCAGGTCTTGTCAGTACTCCATTTCCTGGCAAGTGGTTCCTTTTAAACAACAGTGGCCATTGCATCAGGGATGTCACAGCCAATGTTCTCTAACGTGTTGTCCAGAGTGTTGCCTGCCCTGCTGAAACACATGCGCAGCTACATTGTGTTCCCTCAGGTGGAGGATTTGCCTACAGTGAAAGGTGACTTCTATGCCCTGGGACATATCCCCAACATCATTGGTGCCATTGATGGGATACATGTGGCATTGGTACCCCCCGCTCCCGCAGGAGTGAACAGGTGTACAGAATGTGCAGATGGTGTGTTTGGCAGACCAGTACATCTCCCATGTGAATGCCAAGTTTCCTGGCTCAGTGCATGACGCCTACATTTTGAGGAATAGTAGCATCCCTTATGTGATGGGGCAACTCCATAGGCACAGGGTGTGGCTAATAGGTGAGGCCAAGGACCCAATACAGTGTGAATAGGTGTCTGGGTACGGGGTTGTCCCTAAGTGTTAGTGTGTGTCTAACAGTTGTCCTTTGACATTTGCAGGTGACTAGTCACCCCAACCTGTCATGGCTACTGACCCCAGTGAGGAATCCTAGGACAAGGGCAGAGGAACGCTACAATGAGGCACATGGGCGAACTAGGAGGGTAATCGAACGAACCTTCAGCCTCCTGAAGGCCAGATTCTGGTGCCTCCATATGACAGGTGGTTCTCTCTACTACTCACCAAAGAAGGTGTGCCAGATCATTGTGGCCTGCTGTATGCTGCACAACCTGGCTTTGCGATGGCAGGTGCCTTTTCTGCACGAGGATGGGCCAGCTGGTGGTCTTGTGGCAGCTGTGGAGCCTGTGGACAGTGAAGAAGAGGAGGCAGAAGAAGAGGATATCGACAACCGAAACAACATAATCATGCAATACTTCCAGTGAGACACAGGTAAGAACATGCCACTGCCTCCCACATCTCATACAATTTCTGGAGCTAGCATAAGTCTGTCATTTTCACTCAGTGTATGGACCCTGACTTGTCATCTTGACTTTCCATTTCACAGATGTGGGTCCCACTTTGTGCCCTCTGCTATATTTCCTCCAGGCCTACAGCTGTGTTACATCGGTATGTGCACAAGTAAATTGACATTGCTATATTCCATAGCTATTGCAATTACACTTTTGTTAAAGCACAGACTGACTCCAGATTGTTTTGTGATTGAAGTGTGTTTATTTCTGTGCAAATAAGTGGAGGGGGTTGTAAAATGGGCTGGGGGATGGTGGAGGAATGTCCATGGCAGAGTCCAGTCTATTTCTTTCACAGGTGCATTGTCCAAAGGGGCATAGGAAGTGGAGCAATGGCAGTTGAAGGATTGACAGGGTGACAAAGTGGGACAGAAGGGTGACATTCAGGGGGGTCTCATTTCCTGGCGGGGGTCTTGGCAATGTTCTCTGTCTTGTTCCTGGATCTCAGGGACAGTTTGAGGGGTGGTTCTCCATCTGCAGGGGGTGGGGTGCTGGTGTCGTGTTCCTGTGGCTGTGCCTCCTGTCCACTATCGCCGGCGGAGGTGTTCATCGTCCAGGCTAGTGTCAGGGCCCCTTGTTGTGCCACTGTGTCCCTCCTGGTGTTGACAAGGTCTTGCAGCACCCCTGCAATGGTGACCAGGGAGTTGTTAATGGACTTCAAGTCCTCCCTGATCCCAAGGTAGTGTTCCTACTGCAGCCGCTGGATCTCCTGAAACTTGGCCAGTACCATTGCCATCGTCTCCTGGGAATTATGGTAAGCTCCCATGATGTTGGAGAGGGCCTCGTGGAGAGTGGGTTCCCTGGGCATGTCCTTCCCCTGTCGCACAGCAGTCCTCCCAGCTTCCCTTGTTGTGTAGCCATTTTAGTTATAGCTCCATGTACGTTAGTTTAATACACTAGGCCGCACCTTGACCTAGATATATTTTATTCAGCTTCGCATTGTTATTTTTATTTTTACAATAACCAGTTTTACGGTCTTGTTTTAATTTCTTCTATCTAACTGTTTTGCTTAGTTCAGCACTGTGTTCTCAAACAACGCATTCTTGATCACTCTGTGCTGCAGTGAAGGCTACAGTCTGGTACATTGCCAGTAAACGTGGTAGAAGTTTAGTCTCCAACATTGGTAGAAAATACACCTCCTTACGTAGGGATATTTTCTTAGAACATCTGCTGTGTTAATTATAAAAACACTTTCTAGTCCCATTACACGTCAAGAGGGAGATTCCAGCCAGGGAACCACAACTGTATGCTGAATGCCTCGCTGCAGATGCTGACGCAGATTACAGGCCTTTGCTCAGGTATGAGGGTTGATGTCCTCCCAGGGGAACCTAAAACGCAGGATTAGAGCTTAACATGCCGGGCTCAAAATATGATTTAGATAGGAAATAGTCCATCGATTCTAGTGGCAATATGATAGCATTATTCTTATACTTCACTCTCATCATCACTATTTTCATATTGTTGTGTTGTGTCGTTCTGGTTATTGCAGCTCACCCTTTGCTATCCAAAATGCAGTCGTTTTATTAAACCAATCTTTAAAACTTATACTGCTTTTATTGTCATTCATATATGAGACCCAAATGTGAGTGAGAGAACCGGATATGACCTGAGTGACCACGACTTCCCTGAGAAGTACGATATGTCATGTGCTCGGCTGCCCAATCATCTCTACCTTTTGGGAGAGATGAGGCACTGCTAGTTAGCCGGAGCAAAGCCCGGATTTGGAGCGACAAGTGTCACCCGCCGTGGGTCAGACTCAGTCCCCCACTCTGTGGACGATCTTGCTGCTCAAAATCCAGTAGTCTCATTAGAATAAAGAGAGCCTACGCAACACCCTGTTTTCCTGTGCAGCTGAACAGTGTGCCCACTGCCTCCAGGGCCCTGATCATCCTGTGTTAGTGGGGTTGCCTGGGTTCCCTGTAGTGGTGGACACACTGCTGATTGACGTGTCCTGGGTACAGAGGGATGGGCCCGCTGGTGTTTCCTGCGGGGGGAGGTTCAATGGTGGTTTGGGACTGTGTCAGGGGAACCGAGTGTCCCGAGGTCCCTGATAGCCCGGGCTGGTCATCTTGATCCAGTTGTGCAGAGCTGCTGTCATCACTGTGGGTCTCTTCTGTGGGGGGACTGGCTATGTCTGGCACCTCCTGTCCGGTGACGTTGAGTAGGGGTCCTGTAGGGGTGTAAAGGCATAATTATTGCATCTGTGTGTGCCATTGTGTGCAATGGGTGAGTGACCCTGTACTCCAGTGCTTGCATTCTTGGCTTGGTCCTTGTGTGATAGTTGGTTTGGGGTCTATGTGGGTATCTTTAGTGGACATGCTTTGGTGATGGGTGTCCATGCTTTGGTGTTGCATGCAGGGCTTGGTATTGGGATGGCTGGGTTGTGATCGTGGGGCATATGTGAGGTGTTGGAGTGATGGGGGTGAGGGTAGGGGTATGTGATGGCATGCAGGTGGGGTGGGGGATATGGTAATAGAGATATGTCTTACCGGAGTCCAGTCCTCCTGCTACTCCTGCGAGGCCCTCAGGATGCAGTATTGCCAAGACTTGCTCCTCCCATGTTGTTAGTTGTGGGGGAGGAGGTGGGGGTCTACCGCCAGTCCTCTGTATGGCGAGCTGGTGCCATGCTGCCATGGAATGTACCTTCTCCTGTAGGTCGTTCCACCTCTTCCTGATGTCGTCCCTTGTTCTTGGATGCTCTCCCACGGCGTTCACCCTGTCCACGATTCTCCGCCATAGCTCCATCTTCCTTGCAATGGATATCTGCTGTACCTGTGCTCCAAAGAGCTGTGGCTTGACCCTGACAATTTCCTCCACCATGACCCTTAACTCTTCATCGGTGAAACGGGGGTGCCTTTGTGGGGACATGGGAGTTGTGTATTGGTGAGAGTGTGTTCGGTAATGTGGTTGGGTGTGCGTAGTGGGGTACGTGAGGGATGTGTGGGTGTATGTGGTATGTGTGTCTAGTTGTCACAGTGGTCTTGGTGTCAGTCTCATGGCAATGATTTGTATTCATAAAGGGTTGTGGGTAATGTAGGTGTGTGTTTTAAAGTGTTGTGGTTTGTGGGTGTGGTGTGTGTATGAGTGTCAGGTGTGTGTCTTTAGTATTGGCCAATGTGGTGTTGTTTTGTATGTGGGTGTCCATTCTGAGTTGGGCGGTTATGTACCGCCAATGGTTTACCGCCGTTGAATGTCCGCTGTGGTGATTCGTGGGTCATAATGTGATGGGTGTTGTTCTGTTGGCATAACGGTATGGGTGTTAGGACCGCTACTTTATCACTGACCTGTGGGCTGGTGGATTTGTGTACGTGGCTGTATTCTGTCGGATTGGTGTGTGTGTGTCATATGGTGAACTGATATTCACCACTGCAGCGGTATGTTGGCGGCCGTCACTGCGACGGTAAGCGGGATTTACCGCCAATGAGGGCCTAAATATTTACTTCATAAAAGTTGTCATGATTGTTAACGTTTTGAGTACATGATGTGGGATTTGCCAGCAGTGTTTGTAGATATGTGTAACTTAGCGAGAAGCCTATAGACAAGTCAATGTTGCAATGGAGTTATTTTGGGAATCTTCAACATTCTTTGGGAACTGCAAGTGTTCCTGTTTGTGTGACTGGACACAAGCCCAATACATTGCTAAAGTAGGTGACAACCTATGTGTAAATTGAGCCACATGTCCTGGATAGATTGATCCGTCAATCAATGTATAAAATCCTGCCTGTGTTGGTACACACACTGGTGCCTGGCACTTACACACTCACCCTTGCGGCATTGTAGTAGTTCGTTATTGTGGATTGCTGGTTCCTATCAATGATAGTGTCCCCTATCTGATTGGAAACATGAATCATCCTTGGCATTAAGTATGTGCTGTAGTCAGCACATCAATACACAGTTGTTCTAACACCAACATATGTAAAATGACAAACCATAGGTGACAGTAGGATGAGATGCAAAGGAAGTTAATACCATCATGCTACAGCCACACAGAATAGTCATAGGAATGTGCAGTTGCACTGTCTCACCTGTGTGTCATTGGAAGTACTGACGGATAACTGATGTTCTGTTGTCCTCATCCTCAGCCTCTTCAAACTCACTGTCCTCAGGGTCTACTGCTGCCACATGGGCATTTCCAGTCTCCTCCTCCTGCAGAAAAGGTGCATGGCATCCGAGGGCCAAGTTGTGCAACATGCATCATGCCACTAGTATCTAGCAGACCTTCTCGGGTGAGTAGCACAGGGATCCACCTGTCAGATGGAGGCACCTGAACCTGGCCTTCAGAAAGCTGAAGGTCCTCTTGATGATCCGTCTGGTTCGCCCATGTGCCTCATTATAACGTTCCTCAGCCCCTGCCCTGGCATTCCTCACAGGCGTCAGCAGCCACAATAGGTTTGGGTAGCCAGAGTCACCTGCAAGCATTGAGGGACCACATTTAGCCTCACACAATTCTATGGGGTTGACACCAGAAGGCATACACTAACATAAAGTGGGTAGGGACTAAGACTCACCTATTAGCCACATTCTGTGCCTCTGTAGTTGGGCCATCACATTTTGGATGCTGCTATTCCTCAGAACAAAGGCATCATGCACCGATCCAGGATACTTAGCATTGACGTGGGAGATGTACCAGTCTACCGGGCACACCATCTGCACATTCAGTGAATGGAAACTCTTACGATTCCTGAACACCTATTAATTCTGGGGGGGGCGGGGGACAAACGCAATATGTATCCTGTCAATCACCCCAATAATATTGGGTATATGTCAACTTTTATAGAATCCGACCTTCACAGTGGCCAAACCTTCCACCCTGGGGAAAGAAATGTAGCTGCGCATGTGTTTTACCAGGGCAGACAAGACTCTTGCCAGCATGATTGAGAACATTGGCTGTGACAGTCCTGCTGCCAAGCCCACTGTCATTTGGAAAGAACCAGTTGCCAAGAAATGGAGCACTGATAGCACTTGCACAAGAGGGGGGATCCCAGTCGGATGACGGATAGATGAGATCAGGTCTAGCTCCAATTGGGTACACAGCTCTGTGATTGTGGCCCTGTCCAGTCTATAGGTGAGGATATGTGTCTGTCCTCCAGTGTAGCTAAGTCCACAAGGGGTCTGTACACAGGGCTATGTCTCCACTCCCTATTCATCCGCAGCAGTAGGTATCTAAGGGACATAAGAGTTGGTAGGCTGTCACAATTTGAACAATCGAACCACAACTTCAGTATACTTGGTGCACTTATGTAACAGGACAGTGTTAATGGCAAGGTATGTGCTAATCTAATCTGTGACGCAGTTATTGTCGATATGACTGCCGTTCCCATCCCCTAAAATTTCGACCGCCTGTCCTGTATGTAGGGACAGGTGGAAGGGAGGTAATTCCCCCGACATTGGGCATCGTGGCGGAAGGCAGTCTTGCACCGCCGTGCAATTCCTCATTGGATAATATGTGGCTCTATGGAGTACAGTGGCCTATGGGGATCTGCGCCGGCGGTGACGGTTTACACTGCCGAGAATGTGACTGCCATTTTCTATCCGATTCCTCACTTGTTTGCTGACCTTCAACAGGAGAACACCTACACTGCATGTGCTGCTGTGACCTGTGTCTGGAACCCTCCATGGCCCATTTGACTGGGGAAAGCACCCCTGCCTTCACTTCGGAGAAGTTGGAGCGACTGGTGGATGGGGTCCTACCCCAGTACGGACTGCTGTATGGGCATCCAGACGAACAGGTGAGGACACATTGGGCAGAATGCATGTGGGAAGGATGCATGGGGATGTGTGTGCAAGCATTGTGTCATCAGGGGAATGTTTTGTGGTGGTGTACATGGTGTGCACCGGCCGATGTGTGTGCCAATTGTGATGGAAATGGGTATGGTGGGCCATTTGTGTGAGAGGCTGGAATGTTTGTTTAATGGTGTTCTCCTGTCTGTATTGCCTCTGCAGGTCAGCGCCCATCAAAAGAAGGGATTATGACATGCCATCTCCAAGGACAAGCGGACCCTGGGGGTCTATGGCAGGCGAAGCACCCACTGTCGGAAAGGAGGACCTGAGACGGAGGGCATAGAGACCGCAGAGGCCCAGCTGGGGATGACCTCCCAACGAAGAAGGGGTGCCTCTCGGAACCTGACCCCCCCCGGATGGCTCGCATGGTGGCCTACCCTGAGCTAGATGGGCACTTGAGGGAATCACAGCAGCCACAACGGGGTGAGTACAGTGGGTATCATTCCGAAATTTGGCAGGTGGGGTGGGATCCGGGTGTTGGATGTGAGTTAATGGGTGACCCTAAGGCCAGGCCAGACATTGGAGCGTGGGTCAACTCTAGGTTGATGGGTGTATATCAAATGCAGGTAACCTAGCTTGTTAGCATTCCATTTCAGGCAGGGCTTCGGGAGTAACAGGAGGGGTGCAGTTGGCGGTGTGTGGCCCTCATCTTGCCTTAGCATCTAGCCATATCACTGGCAGTGCAATGCATAGTACTTAAGCCTGTTCCTTGTGTGTGAAGGTGCTGTGTATGCCAACTGTGGTATTGGTGCAGTCATTGACCCTGTGTTTCATTTGTCTCTTCCACCCCTTTTTTGTTCTGTCATCCTGTCCTTGTGTGCATTAGCATCATATGGCAGAGGAGCAGGGGCACTGGCGTCAGAAGGAGTGCATCCCACGGGATCCAGGAGGCAGAGTCCACCGACACCGAGGGAACCTTTTGGAAGGAGGGCAAGGGGAGCACCATGGCAGAGACAGGAGGTGACAACACTGACTCAGATACCTCCTCCGATGGAAGCTCCCTGGTGGTAGTGGACACCTCTGGGACCACTACAGCTGCAGGTACAGCCACTACCCCGTACCAGCACCGCCCTCCCAGTAGCCCCTCAGCGAGTTGTCCATGCCCACTCACCCAGGAGAGTGGGCAGCTCCCTCGCCCCAGGCACCTCAGGCCCTGCCCCAGTGAGCCCTGCTGCCCTGAGTGAGGAGGCTATTTACCTCCTGAGATCCATCTCTGTAGGGCAATCAACCATTGTGAATGCCATCCACGGGCTGGCATCCCAGATGCAGCAATGCGATGCATTCCTGGAGGGCATTCACAGTGGATTGATGGCCCAACAGGGATCGATTCAGACTCTGGCTTCCTACCTGATTGCAGTTGTTGTCCCTGTTTCTACCATCCCCCTACCAACTACCGCTTCCCAGTCCCAGTCTCCTCAGCCCCAACCCATCCCAGGAACACATACTGATGAGCATGCACACAAGACAACACCAAAGAGTGGTACAGGCAAACACAAGCACCATATTTCATCCCACAAGCACTCACGCAAACACCAGACAGTTGCAGACACAACAACATCCACTGCCTCCACTGTCTCCCCTCCTCCTCCTCCACCTCCCCTCCCAGTCACGTCCACACACACCTGCATGCACTGCACCAACATCCAGCACCAGCATCACCACACCAAGCAGCACACACACCTCACTAGCAGACACCTCCACAACATCCATGCACGCGTCCCGTGTCCTCTCCCACCCTGACTGTCACCCCTCCTAAAGTACACAAACGCAAGCACTCACACACCCAACAGCCATCCACCTCATATCAGCATACTGCCCATGCACCTGCACCCAAATCCAGCAGACATAAACCTCCTAAAACCACTCCCTCAACCTCAACTCACATCACTCCTCCCGCCCCACCGTCCCTAAGAAGCTTTTCCTTGCCCAACTTGACCTCTTCACTCCCCCTCCCTCCCCATCCTGCACGTAAGGACAGGGTCCCAACGAGCCAGCCTAGCACCTCAGCCAAACAGTCCACGGGGACAGTGGTGGCACCACCTAGTCATGGTGGGAAGGATACCACACCTCCAGCCAAGAAGGGGAAGGGGCCTGCACCTCCAGCCAAGAAGGGGAAGGAGCCTGCACCTCCAGCCAAGAAGGGGAAGGAGCCTGAACCTCCTGCTTTGAAGGGGAAGAAGCCATCAACCCCTGCCAGGAAGGGTAAGTAATCCACGCCCCATGTCATGGAGAGGAAGCCCTCTACTCCAGCGCAGGCTTTCGGGGTGACACCTCCACCACCACCCGCGATCACGGAGCCCCCACCGCCAGCTGAGGAAGTGCAGCCATCACCACCTGCAGAGGCTGCCCAGGAGGCACCTCCATCTGCCACCACACTGCAGTCATCACCACCTGCAGAAGCTGACTAAGAGGCACCTCCATCTGCCACCACACTGCAGCCATCATCACCAGTGGAAGCCATATAGGCCACCCTCCAGGAGCTGCTGTACGAGGGACCCCCTCCAGAACCAGTAGGCAAGTCACCCACCTGAGAGAAGGTGGCCTTGCATTCCGCAGGACAGAGTAATGGGCATGGAGCCCCCTCCAGAACCAGTGTGAAAGTCACCCACTCCAGAGACTGTGGCCTTGCACTCCCTAGCACTAAGTAATGGGCATGGAGCGCCCTCCAGAACCAGTGTGAAAGTCACCCACTCCAAAGACTGTGGCCTTTCACTCTCCAGCACTGAGTAATGGGCATGGAGCCCCCTCCACAACCAGTGGGAAAGTCACCCACTCCAGAGACTGTGGCCTTGCACACCCCAAAACTGAGTAATGGACATGGAGCCCCCTCCAGAACCAGTGGGCTTGTCCCAACTTCGGCTGAGGTGCCCCCTCCCCCCCCATCACCCTGAGGTGCCTGTCCACTTGCAAAATGATGCCCCTGCAGAGTTCTATCTGGATGAAGTCAGGATTCGAGTTGGGCCTTGGACTGTGCTCTGTGGATATGTGGGCCCTTTGAACATTGGACTGAGCAGTGTCCCTTTGTGTCCATGAGTACATATCTGTTTCACTGACAATTTGATTATTTATTAGCTGTTGATATCAATACATTCACCTTGGTGCATTCCTGTTGTCCTTGCATTATTATGCTGTGTAGCAGGTGCAAGTTGATTTTCG
Source organism: Pleurodeles waltl (assembly GCF_031143425.1). Taxonomy (NCBI): domain Eukaryota; kingdom Metazoa; phylum Chordata; class Amphibia; order Caudata; family Salamandridae; genus Pleurodeles; species Pleurodeles waltl. The sequence continues at coordinate 1,092,405,828 of NC_090440.1, forward strand.
GGTGCAGCTGGATGTGTGTATGGTGTATGTGTGTCGGGTGTGTGTTGTGCTTGTGTGTGTCACTCTCATTTTCCTCCCTCCTTCCCTTGTGTGCTAGGCAGGTGTACTCACCGTTGTCATCTTCGTCGGCATTGGTGTTCCAGGTGGAGCATAACGTAGAAGATCATCCGAAAAACTTGCAGTTCGGGTTCCATGGCGGCAATGTTCTTCCCTGTTTCTCTGATCGTGAGTCTTTTCTCTTCAGTGATGTGTTTCCGCCAGGCTTTTCATGGCGTTGGTACCGCCCCGGAAAACGTGGTGGATTGTAGGGTCTTAATATGGTGGCCGTTACTTTGTTTTTCGCCTGTCTGCTGATGGCGACTGCCAACGTGCGTGGTGTTTCCACCCTGGTAGATGGTGTAGTAAATCGGCTGTCTAAGGGAGTTCTCACCGCCATGGTCATAATTTGGTGGTAATTACCACCAGTCTGTTGCTGGCTTTACCGCCACTTTAGCACTCACCACCAGGGTCATAATGAGGGCCTTAGTCATTTGTGAAAGTAGAAAACATTTTAATATATATGAACATCTTAAATACCAATACCTAAATCTATTAGCCTACACTACCCAACAGTAACCTAAGCCTAAACTAACCTAACCATCCTATACTAACTTATCCTAACACCACCTTAACCTACCCAAATGTAACCTAATCTGTGGTATACATGTAACACAAAAGACATTTTAAATATCAACCCCCCTTAATAGACATATTTCTGCACAACACGAAAGTCACAAACATCCTAAACATACACTACCTAAACAGAAAAATCCAAACAAATGTGGATTTGTTTGTATTTTTATTTGTTTTGTTTTTTGTTTTGGTGTTTTAGAAAACATACATCAACCCCCCCCCACCCACTAAAAAACATACCCACCCATATCCCCATTTAAAAACTACTCACTCTTAAAATCTCCAACTAATACTACCCTAACCTATACATATGTTAAAACCTATTTTAGCCTGTGCTAAAATACTAAACTATAAAAAATAACAGGAAAAAAGGGGAAAGGCAAAAGCCTGAGGGAGTTCTAAATGTTGGCGCTTATTCGGTCTACTGATTGCTGCAAGGTCTACATCATGGCCTGCAGACTAGATAGTTCTCCCTCTATTACAGCCAATCTCTGTTTAAGTTCTTTGAGACCTTTCAGGGCCTGGGTCTCAAATGATGAGCTCCTTGCTATGATCGTGGGCAAGGGCTGTGGTGGTTGACCTGGCTGTGCAGCTGATGTGGCAGTTACCGCCATTGGTACTCCACTATAGTCCCTGCCAACATCCTTGGTTGCTGTTCCCTTGGCCAGTGAATTTGCCTCTGCCTGCTGGATTTCCAGGTCCCAGCCACCATCCCTTCCTCAAAGGTCCTACCCATGCTTTTGTAGGCCTTAGCAAAGTTCCTCATGCGGTGGTAGCACTCTAGATGAATTATGTGGGCCTTTTCTTTATTCAGCCGTCATGTTGTCTGGTGGAAAGGAAGGAAGTATGTATCAGACAAAGCTGAACTTGTACATGATGTAATCAATAATAGGCTTACATTTTTGAATCATCACATGTGGCATGTCTGGCCAAAACCATATTTAATGAAAGAGAAATGACCAATGTTTATTTGAGACATATACTTCTCCTAATGTAACAGTGCATACAAACTGAAGTGCTGGCATTGTAGGGATATCAAATGGCAGTGTACACACAATTAAACTTATAACCATATTAATCCAGAGACTGAGTAGGAACCATGATGTGATATACACATGGAATTGAACACATGGTCCACATAGGGACTTCCTGATGTTTGTTATGCAGCAGGCAACAATGTAAATTCAGGGGTTCACCAGAGGCTTAACATAGGCTAAGGTAGACAATACTAATTCTCTCCTTTGTGGTAGTGTGGTCGAGCAGTTATGCTTATCAGAGGGCAGTGAAAAGCATTTGTTGTGTACACAGTCAAGAAAGGAGGCACACACTCAAAGACTAACTCCAGGCCAATTGTTTTTGTATAGCAAAAATTTACACGTTATTTACCTTCTGTAACAAAATATCTGGTAGAGACATATTCCAGTTGCAGATTCCTTACCTTAAAGTTTTCCTCCAGGTGTCATACTGGATCCGGAGATTTTTTCTTTGAGCAGTACCCTTGCACGTCGGTTGGTGGCGTCGGTCGACTCCACAGGCGTCGTTGGCTTTATAGTCTCCGTGATGACATCGGGAGTAGTACATAGACGCTGCCTCAGCGCAGTGACGTCAGTTTCTTTAAACGACTTTCCACGCCAAAGCGCGGAGCCGCTAAGAACACTGTGATTGGAGTGCCTGAGCTAAGGACCTGAAGGGGAATCCCTAGCCCTAGAAATCAGTTCACAAGCAGGGAGGATGGGTGGGTCGATAAGGGATCTGCAACTAGAATATGTATCTACCAGATATTTTGTTACAGAAAGTAAGTAACTTGTACATCTGATAGAGACTTCTATTTGCAGATTCCTTACCTTAGAATAGATACCCGAGCAATGCCATCCTAGGAGATGGGCTGCAAACTAAGATCATACCAGAAAGTCCTGCAGGACCGATTGACCAAAGTAGGCATCCCGACGGACATGACCGTCCAGGCAGTAATGTTGAGCAAACGTGTGCAGGGATGCCCACATAACCGCCTGGCAGATATCCAGGACAGGAACTCCGTGAGCTAACACAGTGGATGCAGCAGTTGCTGTGGTGGAATGAGCGCAAGCCCTCATGGGGTTGCTTTTTGGCCAAAGCGTAGCAAATCTATATACAAAGAAGTACCCATCGAAATATGGTATGTTTTTGCACTGCCTTACTTTCTTCTCACCCACATAACCGACAAAGAGTTGATCGTCCACTCAGCAATCTTTAGTAAAATTTAGATAGGATGCCAATGCTCGTTTTGGGTCCAGACGGTGGAGTCTCTCCTTCTCATGGGAACGATGTGGGGGTGCGTAAAAAGTAGGCAAGGTGAGGGACTGGCCTACATTAAAAGTCACTCTCTGAGCAGAAACAAGAAAAACTGTTTTGAAAGTGAGGAGCCATAAAGGGAAATTGTGCATCAGCTCAAAGGGAGTACACATTAAGTAAATAAGGACAAGATTGAGGTCCCACTGAGGCATGATAAATGGAGTGGGAGGAAATAAATGAGTGAGACCTTTAAAGAAGCGATTGACAATAGATTTAAAGAGTGAGGGCTGATCAGGTAGCGTAAGAAATGCGGAAATAGCCAATAAATACCCTTTAAGGGTGCCCGAAGCAGGGCCCTGCTGCCCCAAAGAGGGAATGAATTAAAGAACCTCAGATAGAGGAGCACAGAGGGGATCAACAGATTTGTTGGTACACCATGCCTCAAATTTATGCCATCAACAGGCGAATACCGTTTTGGTGGAGGGATGCCTGGCTGCCAAGATAACATCGCAGACTTCGGTGGAAGATCAAAAGTCGTCAACTTCCGCTGCTCAATCTCCACTCATGAAGGCGGAGATTGGACAGATGCGGGTGGAGAACCATCCCCTGTTGCTGTGACAGACTGCCTCTTCTGAGTGGACGATTGATGGCCATGTTCAATAGCTCTGGATACCATACTCTCCGTGCCCAGTCCAGAGCCATCAAGATAACTTGGGCTCAGTCGTTCCTGATCTTCTTGAGAACAGAAGCGGTTTAGGCGGAAAGGCATAAAGGAGGCCGGTGTTCCACTCAAGAAGAAAACTTTCTCAGAGCGAGTGCCTCCTTGGAAACTCCAACACTCAAAACAGCTGACGTGCATTCTGTGCGAAGGTGAACAGATCTAACCAAGGCTCTCCCCACTGCTGAAAGAGACCTTGTGCCACCTCTGGATGGAGACGTCATTCGTGATCAGCTGTGCATCGATGGCTGAGTTTGTCCGCTCTGGCGTTCAGAGGGCCCACCAGATGTTGAACCACCAGGGTAATGCCCTGATGTTCCAGCCATGTACAGAGGTGTAGTGCCTCCAGACAAAGGGTCCAGGACTCCACTCCGCACTGTTTGTTGCAGTACCACAGGGTAGTAGTTTTGTCTGTGACAACTTGCACTACTTTCCCTTTGAGAGAGGGAAGAAATGCTTTCAACGCAAGCCTGATCGCCCAGAGCTCCAGACTTTGCCGGAGAGCAGAGGCCTCTGATCTCTGCCTCTCCCATGTGGCCACCCCAACCCAGAAGTGACGCATCTGTCACTAGGGATAGATCTGGCTGAAGAAGGGAGAGGGATCTGCTGTGGACCCAATGCGGATTTGAAAGCCACCATTGCAGGTCTTTCGCAGTCCCCTCCGAGATCTGGACCATGTTGGAGAGATTTCCCTGATGCTGCTCCCACTGGAACTTCAAGTCTCACTGCAGAGCCCGCATATGCCATCTCACATGTGTCACTAGCAGGATGCAAGAGGCCATGAGGCCCAGCAGCCTAGGGGTCAGTCTCACCAAAACCCAAGATAAAGGCTGAAAGTTTGGAATCATAGCCTGAATATCTTGGACTCGCTGTTCGGGAGGATAAGCTAGAAACTGCACTGTGTCCAGAACAGCTCAGATGAAAGGGAGCGTCTGAGAGGGAATCAGGTGTGACTTTGGCACATTGATAGTAAACCCCAGCATGTGCAGGAGGGTCGCCGTAGTCTGAAGGTGGTAGATGACTTTCTGGGTCGAGTCAGCCTTCAAAGCCAGTTGTCGAGGTCGGGGAAGACTGAGACCCCTAACCTGAGAAAGATGGGCTGCAACCATCGCCATCACTTCTGTGAACACCCGAAGGGCGCTGGTAAGGCCGAAGGGGAGCACGGTAAACTGATGGTGCTCGTGACCTTCCACAAATCACAGGTAACGTCTGTGGGCAGGCAGGATGGGAATGTGGAAATAAGCATCCTGCATGTCGAACGCTACCATCCAGTCTCCTGGGTCTAAGGCAGACAGGACCTGAGCCAGAGTGAGCATTTTGAATTTCTCCTTCTTGAGGTAGTAATTGAGGTCCCGAAGGTCTAGGATAGGACTTAAGCTCTTGTCCTTTTTTGGCACCAGAAAGTAGCAGGAATAACAATCACGACCTACTTCTGGCACAGGGACATTCTCTTTGGCTCCCTTGGCCAAGAGAGCTGCGATTTCCTGGCGGAGAAGTGCCAAAGGATCCTCCGGAAGATGGCTAACTGATGGAGACATGGGTGGAGGAGCAGATTCAAAGGAGAATGGGACTAGTCCTTTCGAACTATCTGCAAAACCCTCCTGTCCGTAGTAATGGATTCCTAGTGGGGCAGGTGATGGCGAATCCTGGCAACAACTGGATCAGAGTGAGGAGATGGACTAGGAGGGTTTGGAGTCTGCATTGGGGGCAGGGGTGGACTGGGCAGACCTCTGGTTTCCTATCCCATGCCCACGTAGGATTCTGCGTCCCCAGCCACCCAGTGACTGAACAGCATGGGTGGCACAGTGGCCCGGTTGGGGACACGAGAGGGAGCCCCATCCGTGGCCGCAAAAGGTGGACTGTTGGGGGCGAGGGGGCAGCAGAAAGGCCAAGGGACCGAGCCGTACCCCGGGAGTCCTTGAATCTCTCTAAGGCCGAGTCCTCCTTGTCTCCAAAGATATGAGAGCCATCAAATGGCATGTCCATAAGAGACTGTTGGACTTCCCCCGAAAAACCAGAAGTACGCAATCAGACGTGGCATCTCAAGGCCACCGTCGTAGCAACCGATCTGCCCAGAGAGTCGGTTGTGTCCAGCCCACATCGGATTGTGAACTTTGCTGCATCTCTCCCATCGGTGACAGGTTGGAAGATGATAGCATGGGCCTCCTCCGGTATCTGCGGCAGAACTTGCGTGACCATATCCCACAGAGAGTGGGTCCAGGGGCCCAAAAGGCATGTGGTGTACATGGACTGCAGTGCGAGACTGGAGGAAGAAAACATCTTCTTCCCAAAGTGTTCCGGCCTGTTTGATTCCCTATCCGGGGGGGTGGAAGGGAATGCGCCTGAGGAAGAGTAAGCCTGTATGACAAGACTCTCAGGCGTCGGGTGGTGGGTCAGGAATTTATGGTCGTTCGGAGCAGGCCGTTGGCGGCGTGCGATAGTCCTGTTCACAGGAGCCCCTGTGTTGGGTTTGGACCAAGTACCCAAGAGGATATCGGTGAGGGCTTCAATGAATGGCAAAAGGGGCTCAGATGTGGAAGCCCCTGGCTGAAGCACCTCCATCAGAGCCAGAGCCGGCGAGCAGAACACAAAGGTCCCCCGACCGAACCTCTTGGGCCCGAAGGCGCTGTATCAGGGGCGGCCTGCCCAAAAATGAGGTGCATGGCCTCATAAAACTCCTTCAACTGGGCAGGGGTCGCTCCGGCTCCCGGAAATTCAGGGAAGCAAGGAGTGGAACCAGAAGCAGGCTCCGGAGATGGAGGCCTCGAGCATCGACGCTCCTCCCAGGTTGCATCAGCCGAACACCAGGGTAAAGTCGAAGGGTGACGGGACCGCTTCGACTTCTTCTTCTTCTTACCTGTGCCCCAAGACTTGGAGGAAGAAGACTGGTGGTGGCTCAGTAAACGGTCTCAAGATCATCCCCTTGAGTGAGATTGGGACCTACTCGGAGGGTCGTGGTCACGCTCCAAGCACCACAAAAAGACCTGATGTGGATCGGTCACCGACATCATGCGGTGACAATCCTTGCACGTCTTGAAACCGGTCTTCGGGGACATCTTGACACACCAAAAACTCACCAAAAAACTTGACAAAACGGTCGGACTCGGTCAAAAAGAGACCAGGGTAACTCTCTCCAGATTGGTGCGTGGCGTGGAAAGAAAAGAACTGACGTCACTGCACTGAGGTGGCGTCTATGTACTACTTCCGATGTCATCACGGCGACTACGACGCCAAGGACACCTGCCGAGTCGACCAACGCCACATACCGATGCGCAAGGGTATTGCTCGAAGAAAAAAATCTCTGGATCCAGTCGACACCTGGGGGAAAATTCTAAGGTAAGGACTCTGCAACTAGAAGTCTCTATCAAATATATTTGTTACTTTATTTCTAGAACCGAAATAACTTTGTTTCAGGTAAGTACAGCTGTAGGTATTAAGCATATGTGTCAAATATACTTTGGTTTTAGCAAATAAAACAGTTACGTGAGTAGCAATTTTATATTTCAAAAGTTGACGCAGTGCAATTTTTCATAGGAGTCTATAGAGTCCTGGGGTGAAAAGTGTTAGCACAGAAAACAGGTAAGTAGACGACTCAAGATTCCAGTATTCAGGATTTAGGATGTCCACAGTTCACAGTTTAGGCTGACCCCAAAAGTGCACCATCAGCAACAGATCCCAGGCAGTTCTGGGGTCCTTGTTGGCGTTTCCTGTGTACAGGGCTGCTGTCCTCGAGAGTTCTTGGTCCTCTGCTGGAAAGGCAGTCCTCTGGGGGTTTGGAGACGTTGATAGTCCTGCAGGATCCTTCTCCTTCTTGGAGCAGGGGTCTTTGAAGCTGTAGACAGGCCAGTAGGGCTGGGGCCAAGTCAGTTGTCATCTGGAGTCTTCACTGCTGGGGTCGGTTTAATAGTCCTTCTTTCTTGTTGTTGAGATCCCCAGGATTCTGGTGAGCTACGCTCAGGGGCACCCTTAAATTCTAGATTTAGGGGCGTTACAGTGGTCAGAGGGCAGTAGCCAATGGTTACTGTCCCTGAGGGTGGCTACATCCTTCCTGTGCCCATTCCCTTTGGGGAGGGGGGTCACATTCCTAACCCTATTGGTCCCCATCTTCCAAACCAAAATCGAGGATTCAGCAGGGAGAGGATCACTTCAGCTCTGGACACCTAATGGGTGGTCCTAGCTGGATTGATCACTCCTCCCTGTTTTTCCTAATTTTCCAGTCGGACTTGCTGCCAAAAGGGTGGCTTCATCCAGTGGACGGGCATCACCACTAGCTGGAGTGCCCTGGGGCATGGTAACAGGAGGCCTGAGGCTCACTGCCAAGTTTTGCAGTTCCTGGGGGGGTGAAGCACATCCACCCAGAGGAGGCTATGTTTCTGACTCCAGAGAGAACAATGGCTCCCACCCCATGGGGTCAGAAACTTGTCTTTTAGTGGCTGGCTGGCCCAGACTGGGCAGCCTTACACTAAAGGGTTGGTTAAAATACATGGGGCATCTCTAAGATACCCTCTGGGTGCATTGTACAATAAATCCAACAGTGACAATGTGGGTTTATTGTGCGGAGAAGTTTGATGCCAAACTTCCCAGCCTTCAGTGACGCCATTGTGGAGCTGTGGAGCTCCTAATAAAAAAACTTCCAGTGCATGTATTTAACATGACCACACTGTAGTTACAATGTCTAAGAATGGACTTAGACACTGTAGGGGCATATTGCTCATGCAACTATGCCCTCATCTGTGGTATAGTGCACCTTTCCTTAGGACTTTAAGGCCTGCTAGAGGGGTGAGTTATCTATGCCACAGGCAGTGGTTTGTGGCATGGCACCCTGAGAGGGACTTTTTCTCCCCACCAGCACACACAGTCTGCAATGGCAGCATGCATGTGCTTTGTGATGGGTCCCTTAGGGTGGCACAATACATGCTGCAGCCCTTAATGACCCTCCCTGGTCACAGAGCCCTTGATACCACTGGTACCTTTTACAAGGGACTTAGCTGTGTGCCAGGGGTGTGCCAATTGTGGAAAAAATGGTACGATTTAGGGAAATAACCCTGGTGCTAAGGCCTGCGGGATCCCAGCACACCCTGTCAAGTCAACATCAACATCAGGCGCAAAGTGGGGGTGGGGGTAACCATGCCAAAAGGGGCACTTTCCTACACAACACTCCCAAATGATGAGACTAACCTCTCCCAAGAGAGTCTTCATTATCTAAGTGAAAGAACCTGGAAAGTCCATCTGCATTGGCATGGGCAGTCCTAGGTCTATGTTCCACCGAAAAGTCCATTACCTGTTGGGAGATGGGCCACCTAAAAAGTTTAGGGTTCTCACCTTTCATTTGCATGAGCCACCTGAGAGGTCTGTGGTCAGTTTTCACAATAAAGTGAGTATCAAACAAGTACGGTCTTAACTTTTTCAGGGACCAAACCACAGCAAAGGCCTCCCTCTCAATGACACTCCAATGCTGCTCCCTGGAGATTAACCTGCTAATGAAAGCAACAGGCTGGTCATAGCCATCATCATTGGTCTGAGACAGGACTGCTCGTATCCCATGTTCAGAGGCATCTGTCTGCACAATGAACTGCTTAGAGTAGTCTGGAGCTTTGAGAACTGGTGCTGAGCACATTGCCTCTGTTGGGGTGTTTCTCCTTCTGGGTGTTAAAAAAGCCTTTTTTTACAGTCAAGAGTCCAGTTTACCTTTTGGGCACCTTTTTAGAAGTCAGTTCTGTGAGGGGGGTCACAATGGACCCATACCTCTTCACAAACCTCGTGTAATAAACAGTCAAGCCAAGGGATGCCCTGACTTAAGTATGGGTTTTGGAGCTTCCCAGTCAAGAATTGTCTGGATTTTGGCCTGTAAAGGTTGCACTTGGGCCCCACCTACAAGGTGGCCCAAGTGTACAACAGTGCCCTGCCCTATCTGGCATTTTGATACCTTGATAAAGAGGCCTGTTGATTGCAGAGCCTGCAAGACCTTCCCCCGCGGGATCAGGTGATCCTACCAGGAGTAGCTAAAGACAGCAAAATCATCTAGATATGCTGCACTAAAGGACTCCAAGCCAGCAAGGACTTGATTCACCAACCGTTGGAAGGTAGTAGGGGCATTCTTTAAACCAAAGGGCATAACAGTGAACTGCTAATCCCCATAAAGTGTAGAGAATGCAGTCTTTTCCTTTGCTCTTGGTGCCATGCAGATTTGCCAGTAAGTTGCAGTTAGGGCAAGGGTACTGAGGAATTTTGCTGCACCTAACTTATCTATCAGCTCATCTGCTCTTGGAATAGGGTGAGTATCTGTCTTGGTGACAGAGGTGAGGCCTATGTAGTCCACACAGAACCTCATCTATGTCTTTCCTTCCTTGAGGTTGGAGACCAAGGCCACTGGGCTAGCCCAGGGACTGTCAGAGGGTCCAATAACTCCTAACTCCAGCATCTTGTTAACTTCAACTTTGAGACTCTCCTTAACTTGGTCAGACTGCTGATAGATTTTGTTTTTGACAGGCAAGCTATCTCCTGTGTCCACAGGTGTGTCTGTCCAGGGGTTAAGGAGAAGAGCTCAGCATACTACTGTAGGACTTGCCGTTGGGCAGAGAGGGAGTCTTGAGGAGACAACGCCATCAACTGACCCATCTTTAGGGTTGTTGTGAGAGGAGGTCAAGAAAAAGGTTCACTCTCTGGTTCCTGTTCCTCATCAGTAACCATCAGCATGGTTACATCAGCCCTGTTACTGTAGAGTTTGAGGCAGTTCACTTGGATCACCCTTTTTGGTGTCCTTCTAGTGCCCAGTGACCTCACTCTTCTTTTACATGATAAGATAAGGGCTACTCCATCTGTCCTGACGTGCCATAGGAGCCACAAGCCCCAGAACTAATACCTTCTGCCCAGATTTGAACTCCACCAGTGCAGCCTTTTGGTCATACCACTGCTTCTGGAGCTGTTGGCTGGCCTCAAGTTTTTTTGGATGCCTTTTCTATGTACTCAGCCGTCCTAGAGTGGTGGCCAAGCACATAGTCCACCATATCTTGCTTAGGCTCCTGGAGAGGTCTCTCTCAACCCTCCTTCACAAGCGCAAGTGGTCCCCTAACATGGGGGCCAAACAGAAGTTCAAAAAGAGAAAACCCCACTCCCTTCTGAGGCGTCTCTCTGTAGGTGAAAAGCAAGCATGACAGGAGGACATCCCATCTCCTTTTTAGTTTTTCAGGGAGCCCCATGATCATGCCCTTCAGAGTCTTGCTGAACCTTTCACAAGTCCATTGGTTTCTGGAAGGTATGGTGTGGTGAACTTGTGAGTCACTCCACACTCATTCCACATGTGTTTAAGGTAAGCTGACATGAAGTTGGCATCTCTGTCAGAAACTACCTCCTTTGGAAACCTAGGAGCTGTAGTAGACCTATGGGGAATTGTTCAGGATACCTGTTAGAATGATTCACTCTTACCAGTATACACTGGTTTCCTAAGGCTGTATGTGGTTCAAGTGGACCCACTATGTCCACACCAACCCTTTCAAAGGGAACCTCAACCACTGGTAGTGGAATTAGAGGGGCCTTTGGGTGCCAGCTGCCTTACAACTGGTTTGGGAAATGACACAGGAGCTTCAAAACTACTTCACCTTTTGAGACATGTTGGGCCAGTAGAAATGGCTGCCAAGCCTATTCCAAGTTTTACTTTGCCCCAAATGTCCAGCTGGGGGGAAGTTATGTGCTAAAGTGAGGATTAACTCCCTAAACTGCTGAGGCATGACCACTTGCCTGGTTGCACCAGGTTTGGGGTCTCTGGCATCAGTGTAAAGGAGTTGTTCCTCCCAATAGACCCTGTGGGAGCCACTGACAACTCTCATCTCCTGTGCAGCTGCTTGCTGCCTCAGGCCTTCAAGAGTGGGACAGGTTTTCTTTCCTGGAACAGCTGGTCCCTAGAGGGTACCCCTAGGCCCAAGAGCTCTACCTGATAAGGATCAAACTTCATGGGCTCAGTTCCCTCAGAGGATGTTAAGACGTCTTCCTGACTCTTTGCTTGTTGCTGTACAGAAGCTGATCCCCCAGTCTTCTTGCCCTTTCTCATGGAAGGTTGGGTCGTTATTCCAGGCTCCAACACTTATTTTTCACCCTGTGCTCAACTTTCTGCTCTAGTTTTGACACACACTATTTCAGGGATTCTAAACATGGCTGCTAGGGAGTGACCTGGAGTCCTCAACTTGGGCTGATGTAGAAAGCAAAACCCATGCAGACATTCAACTGGGATTGCAGAAGAGACCACTAGATGTTTCAGGCCAGTAACCCCGCCCCATTCTAAAGTCACCATAGTCATGGGATGGATCTTAGTTATATTGTCAGCATTGGTAACTGGATATGATTGTGCAGCCAAGTACTGTCCTGGAGAAACCTGTTTTTTCTGTGACCATGGTGACACTGGCACCTGTATCCCTCAGAGCTTTTACTCTAGTCCCATTAATCGAGGGATGCTGCCTGTATTTGTTAGTATCATATTAGGGGGGCAGACAGCAAGAGTGGCTACATTTACCCCACCCTCAGAAACTAAAGTAGCTTCAGTGTGAACCCTGATTTGCCCTGGGCACACTGTTGATCCCCCTGGAGACTAGCTATGCCAGTGCTAACTGGAGCAGTGCTAGGGGAATTATTTTTGGGACAGGCCAAGTCTCCAGTTTGGTGTCCATGCTGTTTACAGTTGAAACACCAGGCTTTCTTAGCATCAATGTTTTTACCCTTGTACCCATGTGAAGATTCTGAAGAGGCTCAGGCCCACCCTCCTGAGCAGGTTTTTGTGGCCCTTGAGAAGATTATTTATTTTTATACTTAGGTGTCTCACCACCCTTCCTTGGGGAGGCTTTGTAACCCTTTTCTTTTGGTCACCCACAGTGGAAGTCTTGGTTACTACAGTCTTGACCCAAAAGGGGCACTTTCCAAGAGTTTGTCTCATCATTGGTTAACTTATCTGGCAAATACACAAGACCACACACATTGCCACATTGACTGACTGTGCTAGGTAGTTAATAGATAGATGGAGGGTAGCTAGCTACCTTCCATAAAACAGAGAAGTGTCCAACAGGTCTAATATTGACTCATGGAAATACCGGGAACCCTAACCCATACCTTATGTAACACATTTCCTACAATACCTTGGGGACCTTTACATATCCTAGTGTCTGTCTACACGTCAGCAAGGCTTCTTTCCTTGATTCACATTATCTAACCATATGCATGTAATGAGTGTGTGCATGCATGCTGTAGGTCTCATGTTTATAAGTATTTTGTGCTGTATCTTGGAGGTGATCTTCCACTATGAATTAAGGGTAACAGGTTTGGTGCTAAGAAGAAGGGGTAACGCTACCTGTAGGTAAACTGTGTAAATGGGCAGTATGCTGCCAACACAGTGCAGACATGCATGTGGTCCTTTCCACATTGCATCTGTTTTTAAAAACTCACTACAAAGTTATGATCATGTTTCTAATATAGGACATTGGGTATATGAGGCCATGAGTCAGGCATTTAACTGCATTTCCATGTGTAGACTAGTGACATGTGCCACATGTATCTGTACCTATTCTCTCTGCACTGAGGTAGGATTCCTCACATCCTGTCAGGACCTGCCAAGTCATATATCCATACCTTGCCATATGGACAACTACACTAGCAATGTACGTCAGACAGGCAGCCTAAAGATGAACCATCCAAACCTGTGGTTAAATAGAGTTAGTTTCTCTCCTACATCCTTAAAACACCCATGGCATTTTGGAAAAATGCTCCTCTATTACCCCATCTCACATGTTAATGGTATGGTTAGTGAATGATTAATCACAGTTGCCATATATCATGATAAATGTGGCCTGGGGGGCGTGGTGTGGCATAAATGGAGTAGGGCGCAGAGGTGAGGAGCTCCGCCGCCAGAATCCCCCACCCAGGACCATCCTGACAGAATACCCACAGGGGCACTGAAGTTTTGTCGTCCCCACCGAAGGTACGGGGGACGGCGTGGCCTGGAGTGGAGGAGTTGCGGGCTGTGGGGGCCAGCTGCAGCAGTCCAACAACAAAAAAGAGCCAGATGAAGAGGAGGCCAAGATCGGTGGATGCGGCCTACTCTGTCCGAGAGTAGCTGGCCTGGGGGGCTCGAGCCAGACACTGAGGCTGCTGCAGCTCCTGCAGTGAGGCACTGAGGGGGGAGGAGCTGTCACCTCACTCGCTGGCCAGACAGACGAGGGGCCTAAACCATGCAGGAGACGCAGACCAGGCCTGAAAGGAAGACGACGTGCTGGCACAGGAGGCCTGGTGACAGTGGAGACGGGCCACCCCTCGAGGTGAGGAGTACGGGTGGGGGAGAGACGCGGGGGAAGCCTGACAGACAGAGGGAATCTCCTCCCCCCCCCGATCCCGGTCCTCGGCCTGGGGCCTCCCAGCTGGCAGATGGTGGAGGTGCAGGTGTCCGGACTGGAGGCAGCTGGGCGGCTGGCCTCTCCAAGGCACCTGGAGCCAGGGGAGAGGACTGGCTTGTCCCAAGGTAACGGTGGAGGACTGACCCGAGAGAGAGCCGGGCGACAGAGGGTCACTGAAGAGCTGCCTCTGAGGGCTAGGGCCCGCTGGCTGGAGAGTGGCTGGTTCTCCTGCTGCAAATCTGGTGCCCCTCAGGTGGTCATCCTGGACATGAGAGGGCGGTGGGAGACCGGTAGGCGGCTTGACCGGGTGTTGCTGCCAGCGGCCAGGAATCAAGAGGAACTATCCTCAGGAAGGAATTGATGCACAGCAGATGAGAGATCCTGAGGACTGAGAATAAGTCGAAAAGTGATGAGGGAAGCAGGAGATTCCCAGCTGAGATCAATGGTAGCATTCCCTATAGACATGTATAAACCTGAATTATACCTAGTGGAGCATGTGCATAGGGAGTGAAACAAGTGGAAGTGGAACTATTGAGAAAAGGGACTCCGCATTGCCGCCTACTGGCTTGTGCTGGGCCTTGATGAAGCCTACAGCCCGTCTCCCAATGGTAACAATGGGAAAAAGAAACAGAAAAAAGGTCCTTGGCACAGAGAGCATGCACCAAACGGAAAGCAGACGGAAACCCAACAAAGGGGCAGGAGACAAGACACCCGTGGAGGGACAGTCTGCAAACCTGTATCTTCATGATATCTTACAAGCTATCACAGCCTTCTGTGAAGTCCTCAAATCTAAAATAGACACCTTGACAGCAGACCTTGGTGTACTACGCAAGGGTTAGAGGTGACTAACAGGGAGGGTCATGCTAGTGGAGCGGTATCTCACGGACATTCCGCCAGCACTCTCCTCGACTGATAGCAGCCTATTTGCATTGGAACAAAAGGTGAAGACACTTGATGGCCGCACCGAAGATGCAGAAAACAGGTCTCTGAAACAATATCTGAGTTGTGGGCCTGCCAGAAAAGATTGAGCGCACTGACATGCCCTCCTTTCTGGAGAACAGGATCCGCACTGAGGTGGTGTCAGGGGGCCTGTCCACCTTTTACGCCTTCGAGAGTGAATAGGGTGTCGGCCTGACCACCGCCTCCAGGGGCCCCTCTGCGGCCAGTATTGGCCAGACTGCTATACTACATAGACCATGACCATATCCTTGGACAAGCTAGAAAATTGGAGTGCTGATGGTGGAGAATAGTGCAGTCCGCATCTTCTCTGACTTCTCAGGAGGGGTGCAAAAACAACAGGCCACCTTCCTGGAGATAAAGAGACAGCTGCGAACTTTGAACATCTCCTACGCTGTGCTCTTTCCGGCCACGTTGAGAGTGGCATAAGGGGAGGGAGCACTTTTCTTCCGTACCCCATAGGAGGCTTGTGACTGGTTAGATGGGAAAACGAGGGCAGATTTCAAACAGAAGCATAGGAGGGGCTGACCCTGGAGCTGTCGCAGAGTGGGGGCGAGGCCAGTCCGGGGGCACAAAACTCTGAATCTGACGGAGAATCTGGCACCTCGACGGCTCCTAGCATGGAGCTGCCGGTAGTGACACCGGGGACCTCAGCAGACATCATCTGAAGCTTCTCAGCGAAGTAAAGATAGAGACTACAGGGCATACCTCATATCACTCAAGGGGGCTCAGGGAGCAATTGTTCAATTACAAAGCGAGTCCGGGTGGTATGCCAACCGGGGCTGAGGAACCCTGCACCACCTCAGGCCTCATCGCGCTTACCTTACTGAGAGATATTAGTTTAATATCTAGTTTGGATGGGGTTTGTTTTCTCACTTGTCCTGGGGAATGAGAGTTGGGTTTTTATCAGGTTGTTGAGTTATCGTGATTAGGCCACCGCACCCCTAGGGGAGGGATAAGGTTGTGAGATGATTGGGTGCAATGGGCGGCATGCAGCAGTGATATGTGCAGCTGAAACTTTGTAACAAGCGGACCACATGGGGCACCATAGAACTATAACATTGTATGCATGCCCCTGATATTCCATGACTGTTAGAAATGAGGTCTTTGGTTGGCAGTCAGGTTACCCCCTGTCCAAGCAAGGACCCTCTCTATAGTCAGGGTAAGTCACACACAATCCAAATTATCCTGTGCCCACCCTCTGGTAGCTTGGTACTGAGTATTCAGGCTTAACCTAAAAGGCAATGTGTAAAGTATTTGTACAATAAATCATACAATAACACCATATAGCTTCACAAAAATACACCACAGTGTTTAGAAAAATATATAATATTTATCTGGATAAATGCAGGTCAAAACGATTAAAGATGCAATAAGTAAATGTGGACATATCACTGAAAAGTGATTTAAAGGGCCTGATTACAACTTTGGCGGAGGGAGTTGATCCGTCCCAAATGTGACGGATA
Source organism: Pleurodeles waltl (assembly GCF_031143425.1). Taxonomy (NCBI): domain Eukaryota; kingdom Metazoa; phylum Chordata; class Amphibia; order Caudata; family Salamandridae; genus Pleurodeles; species Pleurodeles waltl. The sequence continues at coordinate 1,092,422,285 of NC_090440.1, forward strand.
TCCCACCCACCGTATTACGTGTTCCATAGGATATAATGGACTCGTAATACGGCGGGCGGTATCTCCGTCACATTTGGGACGGATTAACCCCCTCCGCTAAAGTTAGAATCAGCAAACAATCGAAAGGTAGTAAGGGTGAGAGCAGCCGCACTTCCGTGGAGTAACAACACAAGTAATAGATAGAGTCAGTGAAAATTAAACATTGGTGCTCGATGGGTCGGGTGCCTAACTACCCTAATAGGCACAGATATGCGTAACAGGTACACAATAGCAATAACAACAGAATGACTACGGCACACAGGATGGTACAATCACAGTTCAAATTGAGGACAAGTGTCCCTGGTATTCAGGTTCCGGATGTGGGTAACAAATCTGAAGAGTCCTCAGTTGGTGATGTAAGTGTCTTTATTTGTAGGCCCAATTCGCCACAGATTTACGTAGTCTTCCAAGAACAGCCAACACGTGTTTCGTCACACAAGTGACTTTATCAAGGCTGGGCCAAATGGCCAGGAAAGCAAGTAGTGGGTAGAATCGATGGTGTTGTGCGCGAGTAGTACAGATTTAGTTGGCTGGCAGTAGGTAAAAGACGATCCAGTAAACGAAGGTAAGCAAGATAGGCCTTGATAAGCCTCGGTTAGGGCCCTGTAAGGATGGTGATCCGGTCGTAGTATGCCGTACAAGCGCGTCTCGGTGTCACACGGCATACTACGACCGGCTCACCATCCTTACAGGGCCCTAACCGAGGCTTATCAAGGCCTATCTTGCTTACCTTCGTTTACTGGATCGTCTTTTACCTACTGCCAGCCAACTAAATCTGTACTACTCGCGCACAACACCATCGATTCTACCCACTACTTGCTTTCCTGGCCATTTGGCCCAGCCTTGATAAAGTCACTTGTGTGACGAAACACGTGTTGGCTGTTCTTGGAAGACTACGTAAATCTGTGGCGAATTGGGCCTACAAATAAAGACACTTACATCACCAACTGAGGACTCTTCAGATTTGTTACCCACATCCGGAACCTGAATACCAGGGACACTTGTCCTCAATTTGAACTGTGATTGTACCATCCTGTGTGCCGTGGTCATTCTGTTGTTAAAGTTAGAATCAGGGTTTTCAGATGCCCCGGGGTTAATGCATGGATTTCCTGCGCTGGCAGGACAAAGTCACAGGAGCTGCGTCGATCCAGTGGGTATTGCGTAAAAATATCTACCGCACGGTAGGCGCTGCATTGATTCCTCCCTGGAAGTCGGGGTGCGTCGTTCCGGCTCGGCTGTGCGTTGATCCAGTGGGCCATGGTTCGAATTTCCGGTTGCTACACTGGCGCTGCGTCAATCTTCTCACTGCGAAGTCGGGCTGCGTCGTTCCGGCGTGCGGTGAAAGTTTCACCCTGGTGCAGGTTGTGCATTGTTTCTGGCAGGCTGGGCATCGAATTGCGCCGCACAAGGAGTCCGTCTTGTAGAGATGAAGTCTTTTTGGTCCTGAGACTTCAGGGAACAGGAGGCAATCTCTATCCAAGCCCTTGGAGAGCACTTCTTCACCTCAACCAGACAGCAGCAAGGCAGCAGGGCAACAGCAAGGCAGCAATTCTTCACAGAAAGCAGTCAGGTGAGTCTTTTGGGCAGCCAGGCAGTTCTTCTTTACAGGATGCAGGTTCTGGTTCTTGTTTCTTCTCCACGAAGTGTCTGAGTTGGTAGGGGCAGAGGCCCTGTTTAAATACCCAAATGTGCCTTTGAAGTGGGGGAGACTTCAAAGAGTGGCTTAGAAGTGCACCGGGTCCCCTTTCAGTTAATTTCTGTCTGCCAGGGTCTCAGTAGGGGGTGTGGCGTTCCTTTGTGTGAGGGCAGGCTACTGTCCTTTGACATGCAAGTGTCAGGCCCTCCACCCTCCCAGCCCAGTAAGACACATTCAAAATGCAGATGTATGCAAGTGAGGCTGAGCAGCCTGTGTTTGGGGTGTGTCTGAGTGAATGCACAAGGAGCTGTCAACTAAACCCAGCCAGGTGTGGATTGTAAGGCACAGAAATATTTAAGTGCAGAGAAATGCTCACTTTCTAAAAGTGGTATTTTTAAAATAGTAATATTAAATCCAACTTCACCAATCAGCAGGATTTTGTATCACCATTCTGGTCATACTAAATGTGACCTTCCTACTCCTTTCAGATCATCAGCTACCCCTCAAACAATGTATGAGGGCAGCCCCCATGTTAGCCTATGAAGGGAGCAGGCCTCACAGCAGTGTAAAAACAAATTTAGGAGTTTTGCACTACCAGGACATGTAAACTACACAGGTACATGTCCTGCCTTTTGCCTACCCAGCAGCCTGCCCTATGGGTTACCTAGGGCGTACCTTAGGGGTGTCGTATATGTAGAAAAAGGGGAGTTTTAGGCTTGGCAAGTACTTTTAAATGCCAAGTCGAATTGGCAGTGAAACTGCACACACAGGCCTTGCAATGGCAGGCCTGAGACAAGGTTAAGGGGCTGCTTAAGTGGATGGCACAATCAGTGCTGCCGGCCCACTAGTAGCATATAATCTACAGGCCCTGGGCACATATAGTGCACTCTACTAGGGACTTATAAGTAAATTAAATAGTCCACTTGGGTATGATCCCATGTTACCATGTTTAAAGGGAGAGAGCATATGCACTTTAGCACTGGTTAGCAGTGGTAAAGTGTGCAGAGACTTAAAACCAGCAAAAACAGTCTCTAAAAAGTGGAGGGAGGCAGGCAAAACATTAGGGGTGACCACCCAAAGGCTGTTAGGTTTAACAATGACACGATGACTAAACGATACAAAGTGTGCTCCTACCTACAGAGAAGAAAGACACACACAGCAATGCTGCAAGTAACACATATGGCTGCCTCAGAGGGGATGGCTCTGCAGAGACGATGGAGGGGCCAGGTATACTAGAGGGAGTCCTTTTCCAGAAAAGTGGGGCAATCATAGACCCTAATGGCCAATTTGTAGTAGTCACCGGCTGCCTGGAGGGGCATGACATAGCGCTTATTAGCATATATGGACCAAATACTGATCAGGGAACATTCCTGGAGCATCTTTTGTGGATATTGGCCCCTTACTTACTACAGACAGTAGTGATGGGGGAGACTTCAACTGTGTAGCAGATCCTGACATGGATAGATCACATCCCCTCCTTGGGAGTTCCCCTGGCCGCAGGACTGCCAGTATGTTTTGAGCCTGGCAGACCGAGAAGGGATTGGTGGACTTGTGGTGATGTCTCTGTCCCCACGCTAGGGATTATTCCTTCTTTTCAAATATGCATGACTTCCATATCCGATTAGACACATTTCTCTGCTCCCCGGAGGTACATAGCCAAGTGTGGGAGGTGGAATACCTAGTGAGGATGGTTTCTGACCACAACCCCGTCCTTCTCCATCTAAATTGGGAAAGAGCCAAACTACGCATACCGACTTGGTGGCTGAAACCAGAATCACTGGAAGACCATGACTTCCGGTAACAGATAGGGGGACACATTAGGCAATATTTTGCGAAGAATGAGGAAACTGAAGGCATTCCATAGAATTTGGGGAGAAGATGCAAAGTCTTAATACGAGGAAGTTGTATAGCTGAGTCTGTGGGAATACGGAGGACTTTGCTACAGGAAGTCATAACTGCAGAGAGCGAGCTATTGGCACTCGAAAAACATCAGCGGGGCCTTCCTGAGCTGCAGCAGGAGTTATTGGAGGCAAGGGAGAGAGTAGCAGGACATACAGATAGGCTCCGTTGCTTTGATTCTAGGTACTACATGATGAGGGCTAACCCTTTGAAAAGGGGGTCACTCATCATGGAAATTAATACCTCGATAGGGCAGAGGCTATACCGACAAGAGGAGATCAACCAACATTTTTATAGATACTACACCTCTCTCTATAGTAGCCTAGCACAAAGCAGAGAGGCTGATGTGTGAACCTTTCTGGTACCACTGCCCGGCTGTAACCTCACTGTTGAGGAAAGGGAGGCACTGAAAGGGGACAATGAAATCACGGAAGTCCGAACAGCCATAAGTGGCCGCGCGAGAGGGAAAACGCCGGGCACAGATGGGCTCCCCATAGAATTCTGTGCCACGTATGCTGATGAACTGGCCCCCAAGTTGGTGACACTGTACAAAGTGGCCAGAGACCGAGGGCATCTGCCTTACACAACCAAAGAAGCGCTGATAGTGTCACTACTGAAACCTGGCAGACCAGCACATGACAGCAAGACCTATAGGCCACTATCAGTGCTCAATACAGACTATAAAATCCTCAGTTGGGTCCTAGCGATGAGGCTGTTGCCCTACAAGACCCAACTGGTCCACAATGACCAGGTGGGGTTTATCCCCACACAGAACACAGCCCAGAATGTCTTCCGCCTTATTAATCTTCTTGACACGGACATCCCAGACAGAGCATCAACTGTTGTATTTGTTGTCAATATAGAAACGGCCTTTGACAGTTTGAAGTGGAGTTATCTGTATGAAGTACTAGAGCATCTGGGACTGGTGGGCAGGTTTATTGGCTGGACGTGACTTCTGTTCACAGACCCCAGAGCAGGAGGGCAAACCAGGACCACGATCTCGGAATTATTTAGAGTAGAGAGAAGCACACATCAGAGATGCCCCCTTTTGCCCTTGCTCTTTGTGCAAGCTATGGAGCCATTGGCTAGCCAGACGTGGACAGCTCACTGGTATCACGGACCACTGCACAGAAATACCTCCCATCGCATATTGCTCTATACAGGTGATTGTAGGAGGCTGGACTGGCTTGTAGTGAGTACCTAGGGGTACTTGCACCTTGCACCAGGCCCAGTTATCCCTTATTAGTGTATAGGGTGTCTAGCAGCATAGGCTGATAGATAATGGTAGCTTAGCAGAGCAGCTTAGGCTGAACTAGGAGACGAGTGAAGCTCCTACAGTACCACTTAGTGTCATATGCACAATATCATAAGAAAACACAATACACAGTTATACTAAAAATAAAGGTACTTTATTTTTATGACAATATGCCAAAGTATCTCAGAGTGTACCCTCAGTGAGAGGATAGGAAATATACACAAGATATATATACACAATACCAAAAATATGCAGTATAGTCTTAGAAAACAGTGCAAACAATGTATAGTTACAATAGGATGCAATGGGAACACATAGGGATAGGGGCAACACAAACCATATACTCCAAAAGTAGAATGCGAACCACGAATGGGCCCCTAAACGTATGTGACCTTGTAGAGGGTCACTGGGACTATTAGAAAATAGTAAGGGTTAGAAAAATAGCCCACCCCAAGACCCTGAAAAGTGAGTGCAAAGTGCACTAAAGTTCCCCAAAGGACAAAGAAGTCGTGATAGGGGAATAATGCAGGAAAGACACAAACCAACAATGCAACAACGATGGATTTCCAATCTAGGGTACCTGTGGAACAAGGGGACCAAGTCCAAAAGTCACAAGCAAGTCGGAGATGGGCAGATGCCCAGGAAATGCCAGCTGTGGGTGCAAAGAAGCTTCTACTGGACAGAAGAAGCTGAGGTTTCTACAGGAACGAAAAGGGCTAGAGACTTCCCCTTTGGTGGACGGATCCCTCTCGCCGTGGAGAGTTGTGCAGAAGTATTTTCCCGCCGAAAGACCGCCAACAAGCCTTGCTAGCTGCAAATCATGCAGTAAGCGTTTTTGGATGCTGCTGTGGCCCAGGAAGGACCAGGATGTTGCAAATTGCGTCAAGAGAGAGAGGGGACGTCGAGCAAGACAGGGAGCCCTCTCAACAGCAGGTAGCACCCGGAGAAGTGCCAGAAACAGGCACTACGAGGATGCGTGAAACAGTGCTCACCCGAAGTCGCACAAAGAAGTCCCACGTCGCCGGAGAACAACTTAGGAGGTCTTGCAATGCAGGTTAGAGTGCCGTGGACCCAGGCTGGACTGTGCACAAAGGATTTCCGCCAGAAGTGCACGGAGGCCAGAGTAGCTGCAAAAGTCGCGGTTTCCAACAATGCAGTCTGGCGTGGGGAGGCAAGGACTTACCTCCACCAAACTTGGACTGAAGAGTCACTGGACTGTGGGAGTCACTTGGACAGAGTTGCTGGATTCAAGGGACCTCGCTCGTCGTGCTGAGAGGAGACCCAAGGTACCGGTGATGCAGTTCTTTGGTGCCTGCGGTTGCAGGGGGACGATTCCGTCGACCCACGAGAGATTTCTTCGGAGCTTCTAGTGCAGAGAGGAGGCAGACTACCCCCACAGCATGCACCACCAGGAAAGCACTCGAGAAGGCGGCAGGATCAGCGTTACAGAGTTGCAGTTGTGCCAACTGTGCCAGGATGGTATAGAGGGGGCAATTCCATGATCATAGACATATTACATGGCCATATTCGGAGTTACCATTGTGAAGCTACATATAGGTAGTGACCTATATGTAGTGCACGCGTGTAATGGTGTCCCCGCACTCACAAAGTCCGGGGAATTGGCCCTGAACAATGTGGGGGCACCTTGGCTAGTGCCAGGGTGCCCACACACTAAGTAACTTAGCACCCAACCTTTACCAGGTAAAGGTTAGACATATAGGTGACTTATAAGTTACTTAAGTGCAGTGTAAAATGGCTGTGAAATAACGTGGACGTTATTTCACTCAGGCTGCAGTGGCAGGCCTGTGTAAGAATTGTCAGAGCTCCCTATGGGTGGCAAAAGAAATGCTGCAGCCCATAGGGATCTCCTGGAACCCCAATACCCTGGGTACCTTAGTACCATATACTAGGGAATTATAAGGGTGTTCCAGTAAGCCAATGTAAATTGGTAAAATTGGTCACTAGCCTGTTAGTGACAATTTGAAAGAAATGAGAGAGCATAACCACTGAGGTTCTGATTAGCAGAGCCTCAGTGAGACAGTTAGTCACTACACAGGTAACACATTCAGGCACACTTATGAGCACTGGGGCCATGGGTGACAGGGTCCCAGTGACACATACAACTAAAACAACATATATACAGTGAAAAATGGGGGTAACATGCCAGGCAAGATGGTACTTTCCTACAGTGATCTGCTCATGTTCCTGTGAAACACAGCATTGGAACTAAAGGGAGCCAGGACACTATTAAAAAAAAATGCCTTACTCTGCGGGCAACAGGTGAATTGCAAAAATGTGCATCTCTACCCAATGCTAGCAGACTGAGACCCACCAGAGAGCTTAGACCATGTTGCCTGGGAACCTAGGTGCATATCCTACATAAGAGTCAGAATTTATTATAATAGAACTGACCTCCTAGAGGGCAGTGTAGGCACAGCCATAAGAACGCTCAAAACTAACCTGGACTTCTGAAGGACCCTCCCTTTGTCAGTGGCGGGGAGAATAGCATTGCTCAAAATGGTGGCCCTACTTAGGTTACTGTACTACTTTACGGTACTACCACTTTGGATCCCTGCTGCGGTCTTTACAGAGCTGGATTCCCTGATCACTGCATTCATATGGGGACCTGGGTGGCGGCAAGTGGCCCTGGCCACCATGAAAAGGCTGTGGGCAGAAAGGGGACTAGCGGTCCCAGATTACGAGTCATACTGTCTGGCGGCCCATCTGCAATGGCTAACCCAGTGGTTTTTGGAGTGCAGAATACCAAACAGCAGTGTGAGCTCAACGATCCCACATTTTCCTCAACTTGTGGGAACCCTGCCGAAATTCACCCACCCCACTCCTACAGACACTCTTGAGATTCAGGTCATACGAAAATTCTGGACTAGATGTCTCCAAAAAACTGGTACAGACATCCCTTATTCGCCTGACATACTAATGGCTTGGCTGCTATGGGTGCCCAACTGTGGAGACTGGGGGGGCATTACATCCTGGGGTGACGCAGGAGCTACACGACTGGGGAATTTGTACAGGGATGGGGAGTACGACCTCCCACAACGACACTTCCTACTACTTCGCACCATCACCCTCACTATTCAAAAGTATTGGCAAGCTGAGCGAACAGAGCCACGATGTGGGGAGGCAGCAGCCAAGTTTCTACATATGGGCCCTCATTACAACATTGGCGGTAAAAGCCGCTAACAGCCGTGCAGAAGACCACCAACACACCGCCGCGGAATTCCGCCACAGCAATTATGACTCACAGTTCTGAATCCGCCAAAATCTGGACACCCACACAAGTCCGCCACACCAAAGGTCAGTGATAAACTAGCAAAAACAAAACCTCCACCGTCACGCCAACAGAAATACGCCTACAATATCATGACCCACAAATCCACACGGGGGTCTTTTAACCGCGGTATTCCATTGGCGGTACACACTGCAGCGCTCAAAATACACACACATTTACAAAACACAGCCACATTGGACAAATCGAAATACACACACCTGATACACATACACACACCACTCAATACAATATAAAACACACACCCACATCACCCACAAACCCTTAAGACAACAAATCATGAACGAAAGCCAGAGAGAGACAGCACCAGCAAGAACAACAGCATCCACAGGCACACAACACCATCACCCACAGAACTTCCACGCACCTCACACAACACCCCACTACATATCAGCACACTTATCACCCCACACCCCACCCCACACATCACCTACACCACCCCATGGCACGTCAAAGACACCCCAGGTTCTCGGAGGAGGAGCTCAGGGTCATGGTGGAGGAAATCGTCCGGGTAGAGCCACAGCTATTCGGATCACAGGTGCAGCACACCTCCATTGCAAGGAAGATGGAGCTATGGCGAAGAATAGTGGACAGGGTCAATGCAATGGGACAGCACCCAAGAAATCAGGAGGACATCAGGAAGAGGTGGAACGACCTACGGGGGAAGGTGCGTTCCGTAGTCTCAAGACACCACCTGGCGGTTCAGCGGACTGGCGGCGGACCCCCACCTCCTCCCCCACAACTAACAACATGGGAGGAGCAGGTCTTGGCGATTCTGCATCATGAGGGCCTTGCAGGAGTAGGTGGAGGAATGGACTCTGGTAAGACAAATCTTAACCATTACATCCCCCACACTACCTGCATGCCAGCACATACCCCCACCCTCACCCTTACCCCCAGCACTCCAACTCCTCACATATGCCCCAACATCACAAACCACCCATCCCAACACCAAGCCCTGCATGCAACAACAAAGCATGGACACCCATCACTAAAGCATGCCCACTGCACTTACCCATACACACCCCAAAACCATCATCACACAAGGTCCCACACAGGAATGCAAGCACTGGGGTACACGGTCACCCACCCATTGCACACCATGACACACACAGATGTAATAAACATCCTTTTATACCCCTGCAGGACCCCTACCCAACGTCACCGGACAGGAGGGTCCACACATGTCCACACCACCAACAGAAGAGGCCCACAGTGATGACAGCACCTCTGCCCAACTGGATCTAGATGACCAGCCCGGCCCATCGGGGACCTCAGGACAGTCGGTTCCCCTCACACAGTCACAGGCCACTACAGAGCTTCCACCCTCTGGAAACACCAGCACAGCACCCACCCAGCGGGTCCATACCTCCGTCCCCAGGACACGTCAATCAGCTGTGTGTCCACCACTACAGGGAACCCAGGCTAACCCACCACCCCAACAACAACAGGGACCTGGGGGCAGCGGCAGTGGGCACACGGTCCAGGGGACGGAGGCCCAGGAACACAGGGGAACTGGGAGGGCTGCTGTGCGACAGGGGGCGGACAGGCCCAGGGAACCCACTCTCCACGAGGCCCTCTCCTTCATCATGGGAGCCTACCACCACTCCCAGGAGACTATGGCAACGGTACTGGCCAAGTTTCAGGAGACCCAGCGCCTGCAGCAGGAACAGTATATGGGCTTCAGGGAGGAACTCAGAACCATCAGCTCCACCCTGGGCACCATTGTACGGGTGCTGAAGGAAGTACTCAACACCATGAGGGACACTGTGGCACTACAAGGGGCCCCTGACACTAGCATGGACAATGAACTGCCCACCACCTCCGCCGGCGCTAGTGGACAGGACGCCCCGCCACAGGACCACCACACCAGCACCCCACCCCCTGCAGAGGGAGAACCATCCCGCAAACGGTCCCTGAGATCCAGGAACAAGACAGAGCACGATGCCAAGACCCCATCAAGAAATGAGACCACACTGATTGTCATCCTACTGTCCCACTTTGTCACCCTGTCCATACTTAAACTGCACCAGCTCCACTTCCTATGCCCATATGGGCAATGCACCTGTGAGACTAATAGACCGGACTCTGCCATGGACATTCCTCCGCCATCACCCCTCACCATTTTACTACTCCCTCCAATATTGAGCACCTAAATAAACACCCTTAAAGCACAAAACAATCTGTAGTCTGTCTGTGATTTCGAAATAGTGTATTATCAATTAGAGTGACAAAATGCTCTTTCAATTGTAATGTCAACATACCGATGTCACACAGCTCTAGTCCATGAGGTATCTAAGCAGATGTCGCACAGTGGGACCCACATCTGTGAAATCGTAAGGGAAAGTGACAACTCAGTGACCATACACTGGGTGAAAACGACAGACAGTAGAGAGGCAGTAGTGTTTAAGTACATGTAGTAGGCAGGTCTGTACTCTTACCTGTGTCTCACTGGAAATATTGCTGGATCACTGAATCCCTGTTGTTCATGTCTTCTTCCTCGTCTTCACTGTCCACAGGCTCCACAGCTGCCACAACACCGCCATCTGGACCATCCTCCTGCAGAAAAGGCACCTGTCGTCGCAAAGCCAAGTTGTGAAGCATACAGCAGGCCACAATGATATGGCACACCTTCTTTGGTGAGTAGAATAGGGATCCACCTGTCATATGGAGGCACTGGAACCTGGCCTTCAGGAGGCCGAAGGTCCGCTCGATCACCCTCCTAGTTCGCCCATGGGCCTCATTGTAGCGTTCCTCTGCCCTTGTCCTGGGATTCCTCACTGGGGTCAGTAACCATGACAGGTTGGGGTAACCAGAGTCACCTGCAAATGGCGAGGGACAACTGTAAGACACGCACTAACCTGTAGGGATATCCCCAGACCCAGACAACCATTCCCACTGTCTTGCTTCCAGGTGCTCACCTAATAGCCACACACGGTGCCTCTGGAGTTGACCCATCACATAAGGGATGCTGCTATTCCGCAGGATGTAGGCGTCATGCACTGAGCCAGGGAACATGGCATTTACATGGGAGATGAACTGGTCTGCCAAACATACCATCTGTAAATTCATTGAATGATAACCCTTCCGGCTTCTGTACACCTGTTCACTCCTGTGGGGGGGGTCAAAAGCCACATGGGTCCCATCAATGGCACCTATGATGTTGGGGATATGTCCCAGGGCATAGAAATCACCTTTCACTGTAGGCAAATCCTCCACCTGAGGGAAAACGATGTAGCTCCGCATGTGTTTCAGAAGGGCAGACAACACTCTGGACAACACGTTGGAAAACATAGGCTGGGACATCCCTGATGCTATGGCCACTGTTGGTTGAAATGACCCACTTGCAAGGAAATGGAGCACTGACAGCACCTGCACTTGAGGAGGGATTCCTGTGGGATGGCGGATTGCTGACATCAGGTCTGGCTCCAACTGGGTACACAGTTCCTGGATTGTGGCACGGTCAAGCCTGTATGTGATAATCACATGTCTTTCCTCCATTGTCGACAGGTCCACCATTGGTCGGTACACCAGAGGATGGCGCCATCTCCTCACATGTCCCAGCGGACGGTGCCTATGAAGGACAACAGCGAGCACAGAGTCAAACAACTCAGAGGTACGTACCCACAGTTTACACCGAACACCATTCATACACAAAAAGTGGCCTGTATGTGTGTTGAGTCTAGGCCTAGGTATGTGTGACGCAGTTGAAAATGAAGCCATGTGGGCCCCTGAAATGGCGGCTGCCTGACCTCTAAAGTGGGACAATGGGATGTGAGGTAACTGCACTGGCGTTGTACACCGTCGCAGTAGGCGGTCGAAGACCACGGCGCAATGCTGCATTGGTTAACATGGGACCCTATGGGTCCCAGGAGCCAATGACGATGTACGCCGGCGGTGACGGAACGCACCGCCATTTTCTATATGTTCAATCACTCGATACCTGATCTTCGACAGGAGAGGACGTACACTGCAAGTGCTGCTGTGACCTCGGTCTGGAAGAGACAATGGCTAGAGTGTCTGGGGAAAGGGCCCCTGCCTCCACATCGTAGGAGTTGGAGAAACTCGTGGATGGGGTCCTCCCCAGTACACGCTACTCTACGGTCCTCCAGTCAAACAGGTAAGTACACAGGGAGCATGATGTATGGGCTATGCCTGTGTGGAGAGGGCTGGATGTAAGAAAGAAGGGGGGAGAGTGCGGCGTGCATGAAACGACGGTGAATGCATGTGCCACATGGCAAGGGTAGGGAT